>NC_088685.1:214693246-217193246 GCF_028017835.1 Emys orbicularis | reverse complement strand
GAAGGAAGCTGTGCTATGCAGACCTGAAGAAGGGACATGTGATGTGCAAACACTAGCAATACCAAATGACTTCTAAGTACTGAGCAGACAGAAGTGAGATCTGCTCCTCACAAATGAAACATGCCTTTTTGTTTAATCAACCGATTATGCAATGTCTCCAAATGGAGTCTACTTAAAATAAATGAAGTTGTTCCTCTCAGAGCAGCCTTGCAGTCCATGAAGATGCAAAGTCCAACGCACCAGGAAGACTGCTAACAAGGAAGGAGATCATTATTTACTCCGAATGCTTGCCTGGGAAAGTTTCTGACACTCACTTTGTCTTTGTGCTTGACTGCTCTTGGAAGGGGCATTGGAAAGCGACAGAAGATAACGCACTGTGTTATGCTTTATCACCCTCTTATTTCCATGGTCAGCTGATTGTGGAGCTATTCTTTTAGCTTGTCATGTCTGGAATTGCAGGAACGTGCCCTATAGCAATTGTCATGATGCACACAGGAGACTCCAGCACAGTGCATGAGAACATGGGGAGGAAGAGCAGCTATAGCAGTCCACAGCAGGATCAAACCAGGGCCACCCAGAGGGGGGGGCAAGTGGGGCAATTTGCCCCAGGCCCCACAGGGGCCCTGGCCGAGAATCACTTTCCTGGGGTAGAGGCGCCTTTTTAATTTTTACTTACCTGGCGGTGGTCCGGGTCTTTGGCGGCCTTTCGGCAGCGGGTCCTTCAGTGCTGCCGAAGATGCGGAGCGACTGAAGGACCTGCCGCTGCAGACTCGGAGCACCACCCGGTGAGTATGTCCGCTCCCCCGCTTTGCCCCAGGCCCCCTGAATCCTCTGGGTGGCCCTGGATCAAACTGCCCCACCCTGTCAGCCACAGCTGATCAGAAACAGACCCACAAACCATGATCCCAAGCCCATTCATAGGGCTAGACTGTGACTTGGTCTGCGTGCCCAGGCAAGAGAGTAAAGGGGTGTAAGTATCCCCCACCCCTTACACCTCTGTGTGCGCTACCCAGACCCAGGTCTGCACATGGAGCAGTAAGAGGCCACTGTGCACCCACCAGAGCAGGTTGGGGTGCAGGGGACGGGACTGAATGGAGCCTTGACTCTAGCGCCCACTTGTGGCCTGAACAGCGGAGTCAGTGTTGGATTGGAGGGGGCCAATAATTTACTGCAGTTATAGGCTAACAGCAAATTACCACCTCTATCCCTGCTGTCGCGCAACAGGGGGCAGGCAAGAATTGTGGCTCTGAGGGGTGTCTGTGTCACAAGCCTCCTGACATACGTACGCAGACACTATGAATAATTTTTGTTATCTGTTTTGCTTCAGCAGTAATCTGCTGCCACGGATGCAGTACAACTGAGACAAGAAAGTGGCTTATCATAATTCATTCCATGTAGAAACAGGAACTTACCAGCGCTGACTGTGATAGCTTCAATAAACTGTTCTCTCCAGCTGTTAGTTCCAACCACAAGGGCTAGGTTTGTCTTCTTAATGAGCTTGTCCACAGTATTCTGCAGATGGAGACAAGTATAAATGAATTAAGTGCAATGCTGGTTCAGAACCTGAGATCATGGGCGGAAATCAAAAGCCTTCTGGATTTACATTGTACAGTTATGGAAAAGATCTTCTGCTCAGAACAAGAGCACCAGCAGCAAAAGTGACAACACGTATGCACACAAAATCCCATATTCCATTAAAAAGTCTGTTTGAAATATAAATACAAGAGAAGTTTCCTAAACTGCACACCTTCTAACCAGAACTAAAAATAAGTGGTCTCTCCACACTCTTCGGCAGAGGTTTAATGGCAGATGCTGTAGAGAGGACTCCTACCTTGCTAATGCTTCTTTTGTTACAAAACAGATCAAGGAATTTTGATCTGTATATTTGGAAGCACTGTAAATAATTCAAAGTGAAAGAAGTATATTTTTGGTTATCCACTCCTGCTTTTTTACGGCATTTGTACACTTGTTAAATCAGAAACCGATCACTAATGCAGAATCATCACTAGTGCTGTAAACGGCTGGCAGAAAATTCTCATTGGAAGTTAATCCAAGCACTCTTCACTGTGTTCTAATATAATAGGGTGTGGCAAGGCACCTCTTCCGCCACATCAGCATTTCTCCCTTGGGGGGTGGGGAAGGAGCAATGAGAGGGGCTGGAGGAAATCACTCCCACTCCAGAGGGTTTACACTCTGGACTTTGGTTTATTTACAGGATTTACCAGTGGGTCTCAGGCTAGGCCTGAATAGTTTCCTTAAGCAAAACCACAGAAGAAATACATCTCCTTGCCCCTAGCAGAGTATCGACTTACTGCGCTGACATCTGGTCACTAGCCCTTCCCTGAACAGATGCAAACTGACTGCTTTCCCTGTAGGGAGGTAACCAGCTCTTCACCTAGGCCACGCTTTTTCTCCCTGCTGAAACTTCTTTCTTTCTTTCTTTCTTTTTTCTCCCCCCCCCCCCCCCCTCTCTCTCTCTCTCTCTCTCCTCCCACTCTTACACCAGAAGAGGGTTTTTAAAGGTGTGTGTGTGGAGGGTGCTTAATTGACTCAGGTGTCTCTAATTAACCTGCGGTAATCTCTTTTCAGTTCATAGGGAAAAGGGCCTGCATCATTCTAGGGCTAATATTTCTGCCTTCCGCCACACGCTTCTAGCTGTCAGATCTGACTGTTACAAGCAGTCACAATGGGCAGCCGAGAGTGCTTGAATGCACGTAGGAGAGACTCTACCGCTTACATGAAACAGTGTGGCTGGTTTATTTTTTATTGACTTTAAAAAAGGGGACTAAATTGTCAGACTGAGGCCACGATCCTGCACAGGTTTAATTTTACACACTCAGATAAATGAGACCACTCACATGTGCAAAGCTAAGCATGTGCGTAGTGTATACAGCATCAGGATTCATGTGCATGAATGTATGCGGGACTGAGGCCATAGTCTCTTTTCTTAAACCGTATTTTATTTTAGTTTGGGCATTTTAAGCCTAGCTAAGGATTTGGCTTGCCATATTGTTCTGTAATAAGTATCTGTAGTCTATAACCAATAGAAAAATGATGGAGTTGCATTCCTTATTTCCTTTGCTGTTGCTCCCAGAACACTGGGAGAATCAAGGCTACTTTGTCACTTGTGATAAACTGATTGTTGCTGTTGTGCTGTAATTTTTTCATGAGCACATGTACTCTGGAAATCTCTCCTGCAGTGTATCTCCATCTATTTTACTGCTACTGGGTTTCCTGATTTTCAACTTTTGAGATGCTTCTCAAACACTTAGTCTGACACAATTAACACTCTTGGGTTTTCTAAACAGTTAAGTTACAGGCAACTGTAGCAACAACTGGACAAATCAACAGTTGACTAACTTAGCGGATGCACAGAAAGTTCTATCATGTATCATAGCAAGTACAGCACTTGTGGTCATTTCTTTTGGTAAACATGAATGATGCTGATTTGGGAGCTGCCTGTACAAGTCTGTGAAAGAGACACCAGGACGTTATTTAAACCCCAAAATCAACTTGTGTGAAAATATTTTCAAGGAAGGTCAATGACAATAAATTCTTATGGTGCTGGCAACCAAAATGCAACAGGCTTGTGCTAGTGCATCACGGGCTCTAGCCTGCACGGTGCTGAGCTCTCAGCCCCTCCAATCCAGCTGAGCAATGGAGCACACAAGGACTCCCTTTGACTTCAATGGGGCTTCAGTGATTTATAGCACCCGAGGACCTGGTCCTGACAGTGACGCTGAGCAGGCTAGTTTCGCTGCCCAAGCCAAGTGAAATGCCAGAAATAAACCCACACCATTGCTATTGACAAGTCCACGGTCTTGCTGTTGTCGTGACATCACAGCTGGCTGCTGAGAGGGGACAGCATATAGCACCAGCTGTGCCTTATTCAGCCATTTGTGCTCCCTTTGGGAGTTGGGGGCAGAAACACTCGCTCCTCCAGAAGCTCCTGATGATGCCTCAAGTTGCTGTTATGGGGCCTCTCCCACGGAGGACATAAAGGGCCATTAGTGGATTTGATTTTTAAGCATAAAGGCTGTAAATTCAGCAGAACATGAACACACCCTGCCCCTGGTGAATTTTTCTGTATAGCATGGTCTCTGATTACACCTCTACCATATGAAATCTGGGCTCCCAACTCCTTCTGTTCCAATCATCCCCATCCCAACACAACCTCTTTATGGTGCCAATTAAGTAGTCTGCCTCTGTTCAGCAAAGCACTTACGCATTAGCTTGAATCCCATTGAAGTCACTGGAACTTAAGCATGTGCTGGAGTTCTTTGCTGAACAGGGATGGATTTAAACATGTGTGTCAGTGCTTTGGCTGAATCTGGGCCTCAAGCATTCAATATACTTGCTTCACAAGGACGATACCCTCCTGTGCATAGCATGTGCTTGCCAGATATGTGCTTACTGGGCATGTAAAAAAGATGGAGGCCCTAGTTTAGCAATCTAATAAAACGCAGTGAGATGCTAATGTGAATTCAGGGCTTGCATGACCTGTGGGGAGTGAAGCAGACAATTGCTGTACCTTGAACTCATAGGATTCTTCAATAATGACTTCTAGTTTGGTATGTTCTCCCAGTACTGGGCGTCCCATTTCTGCAATGCGGCGCTCTTCCTCCTCTTTGCTCGTCAGTGGCTGTTTCTCTTCATTCTCTTCTGTAACAAAACAGCCAATTTTTGAGCAACACACAATCTTTCACTTTCTGGCACTGGCTTCTGTCAGGAGAATCTATCTCTAAACTAAAATATTCTCTGGAGCTAAGGCACAAGTGACAGACAGTTGTTGGAGTGAGGTAGAGGACATTATGCCTGAGCTGAAAGGTTTTCTGTTGCAGATGGCCGGAAGCGCTAGCAAATGAGATCACTAGCTCATAACTCTTCTGAATTTCAAATCCCTTCCACCCCCACTCAGCTCCTCTTGAATTCAGCCTGGGCTATAGGAAAACATTCACAATCTCAATCCCACTCAGCTATGGATTCTCCTCTGGAGCTGCCATGGTGGAACCTTTTAGGGCAATCAATCTAAGGTGGGATTTTCAAAAAGGCCTCTGTATTGGCCTCCCCCCCCCATGCCCCTTGACTTTGATGGGAGCTGGATCAGGCCAGTGCTGAGCGCTTTTGAAAATCAGATCTCTGCATGCAAACCAGGCCATCCAGCCCATATGGAAGGGCCCAGCGGCCTCAGCCAACCTGCCTGTATGTCAGTGACGGGGAACTGAATGCATAGTAAAGGTGCACTGAATGAGGCAGGGTCCTGTGGCATAAAAATAGTATGTGCTCATGTATTTAAAGAGTGTATCATAATGAACACAGACAGGGGTGGGGTATATGTGTGACTTAAGGTTGCACAAACCTTACTTCTGGCATTATCTAACTTTTGAGTGCTTGATTTTGCACCCTAAACATTCGAGTAATGGAGTATTGTGCAGGTAGTGTTACACACAAAATAATGGTCAGCCAGATTCTGATCGCAGTTAGTTACATCACTGTAAATCCAGAGTAACTCTGATGTCACTAGAGTCACACCTGACAGACTCCAGAATCACAGAGCTTGGAATCTGACTCTTCTAACCTGTGGTATGCTAAAGGACATAGTACATTGAAAGATAGCTCTTCAGTCACTATACAATCATGACAAAAGGCTTGTAACAAGGACTGTGCAGCACCCACATAAGGAACAGGGGCTGTGTATGTCTCTGAGCCCATTATAACTGGTGCATAACCAAGGACTCTGAGCAGGGGTTCTAATATTTTGAGTGCTTTGCTGACATTTTTTGCAGCAAGTCATAAAATTGGTGAGACAGATTTTAATCAAGTCTGCAGCAAGTAGCTGCAGATATGTGTGTTATGTGTGCTTGTCTAAACAACTAGCAATAGGTAAATGAACCTTGGAAAGATTTATTTCGGTTAAGCATCCAAAAGTTCAGGTGCTTATCTGAACCTCAGCCAAACTGCTATACCGATAAACATACATTCCCACGAGGCCTGTGTTGCCCTCATATTATCCACATGACTCTTTCTAAGAATATAAGAATGGCCATTCTGTATCAGACTAGTGGTCCATCTAGCCCAGTATCCTGTTTTCTGACAGTGACCAGTGCCAGATGCTTCAGAGGGAATGAACAGAACAGGGCAATTTTGAATCATCCATCCTCTGTCATCCAGTTCCAGCTTCTGGCAGTTGGTGGTTTAGGGTCACCCGGTGCATGGAGTTGTAGTCCCTGACCATCTTGACTAATAGCCATTGGTGGACCTATCTTCCAGGAACTTGGCTAATTCTTTTTTGAACCCAGTAATACTTTTGGCCTTCACAACATCTCTTGGTAACAAGTTCCACAAGTTGACTGTGTGTTGTGTGAAGAAGCACTTCCTTGTGTTTGTTTAAACCTGCTGCCTCTTAATTTCATGGGCAATTCCTGGTTCTTATGTTATGAGCAGGGGTAAATAACACTTCCTTGGGCTCCACACCAGTCATGATTTTATAGACCTCTGTCATACCCTCCCTTAGTCATCTCTTTTCTAAGATAAACAGTCATAGTTTTTTAAAAATCTCTCCACATATGGAAGCTGCCCCACACCCCTAATTTTTGTTGCCCTTCTCTGTACCTTTTCCTATTCTAATATACCTTTTGTGAGATGAGGCAACCAGAACTGCATGCAGTATTCAAGGTGTTGGTGTACCATGGATTTATATAGTGGTGTTATGATATTTTCTGTATTATCTACCCCTCTCCTTACACAGTTTGCTTTTTTGGCTGCCTCTGCACATTGAGCAGATGTTTTAGAGAACTATCCCCAATGACTCCAAGATCTCTTTGATGGGAAAAATAGAGAATAACTATTATTCAGCAAATGATGTTCATTATTTTGTTTAAATGGGATTTCCTGTTGCACTGGATCTAACCTGGCATTGTTTTTCACTAAAGTTAGGCTCTGGGATGTTGCATCATCAGGTCATAACACTGCATCATGATGCGATGGCATTTTCTTCTGACTTCACTGCACTGCCTATATGATGACGCAGTGCCAAGACATTACATCACAAACTCACATCATCACAAAACAACGTTTGCCCTATAAGACAAACAGCAAAATATGTCTGTTTTTTAAAAACTTGGAGCCATTGCAGGAAGGCGAGCTCTGTCTTTCGGGCTGTACCCTGGAAGTCAACAGGAATTTTGGACAGGTGGCTTTGTCTCAGTATGACAGACTCATGCAGAGTGAGAGGCAGCACATATGCAGCAAGAATCTGCTAGCCAGCCCACATGGTAGCTTCAGGAACATGGCAATGCAATAAAACTCCAGGGATTCCTTGAGAATGCCAGCAGCATTTGACACCTCGTCAGAACTTCCGTATTAGATTATCGTTAACACACACAGCCCTGTAACTTAATTATCTGCATGTCCAAAGCAATGAATAGAAAAACTGTAAACACTGGAGCCGTGTCTGCACTAGAGAATTCTGCTGTTGCCTGCACCTGATACATTGCTTATGTCCACACTACAGCTGGTCAGATAACTGATTTTTTGGTTTGCTAGCTGTTCCAGAGAACTGAAAAAAAAATTTTGGTTTGGGTCAACCTAATGCCATAAATTCTGAACAATTTTGGCAAATCGAAAAAGTTGACAAAAATTTTTTGTTTTGAGTGGGAAGAAATGTTTTGTTTGGTCTGAAACAAAATGTTTTGTTTCCTGGCATTTTAAAAATAAAATAAAAGGATAAGAAGGGTTAGATTAACAAAATGGCCAGCGGAGGTCCCGGCCTTATAACCTTTAGCTTTCCCTTGTGTGGAGAAGTAATTTGAACTTGGCTCTCCCACATTGCTGGACAGTTATGAATATTCTGGGACCACCAGGTTATGAATATTCTGGGACAGGTCTCACTGCAGCGTTAGGTCTCGTTTACACTTAAAAACGTTACTGGCATAGCTATGTCAGTTAGGAGTATGAACCCCCCCCTTGCCCCAACCACCATGGCTGTGCATGTGCCCTAGTGTAGACACAGTTATACAGGCAAAAAAGTCTGGTGGCCGGTATCATCTATTTTGTTTGGGGCATTGGTATAAGTTCGAGCAGCAGCAGAAACTTTTGTTTATATATGTTGTGTCGATACTAGCAGGGTATGTTGGTCTAGCTATGCTGACAAACGCTTTCTAGTGCAGACTTACACAGAACATAAGAATGGCCATAATGGGTCAGATCAAAGGTCCATCTAGCCCAGCATCCTGTCATCAAGTGATCCATCCCCTGTCGCCCATTCCCAGTTTCTGGCAAAGAGAGGCTAGAGTAAACACAGACCAGATTAAACACAGAGATAGGTACAGTACAGCACCTCTCCCAAAATGGTTTGCACTTCCCACTTCTCCCCATCAGGGAGTTGTGCTGGGCCCGGCCACCCATGATATGCTGGCACTGCCTTGCTTGGAGGGAGCGCGGTGTGTGGACATGCTGAACAGATACACGCTTGCTGAGATGTCTAGTGTGGTCTCAGTGCATTGTTACAAGTCACAGCAGTCCCATGAACAATAGCAATTTGTAACAATGCAGTTCTCTACTGCAGATGAGGCTATAGCAGCCTCCCCCCACTTGTGAATTTCATGTAAGTCCATTCTTGAGGCCCTCTGAAGAGGTAGCTGGGTTTTCTTCTAATTTCAGCTTCCCCAGTCTAACTCGCCTTAATGCGTGGGGGTAACACACCTTAACTACTGCTTGGCAACAAACCAAGCACCTAGGATGCTTGATGTGTTCACACTGTCGAGTGGCTACAGCCATCCCCTGAGCAGCCTGCACGGAGGGCTGCAGGGCATCTTGCACTCCGTGAAGGGACGAGTGAATGTGCCAGAACCAAACTGGAAGAACAAGTCACCGTGGATACTGGAAACTTCTGCTTAACGCACAGCAGTGCTCAAAAATGCTAACAATGCTAGGAACTATTAGTAACGGGATAGAAAATAAGACAGAACATATCATAGTGCCACTCTATAAACCCAGGGTGCGCCCAACCCTTGAATACTGTGTGCAGTTCTGGTTGACTCATCTCAAAAAGGATATAATGGAACTGGAAAAAGGTTCAGAGAAGGGCAACAAAGATGATCAAGGGTATGGAACGGCTTTCATACAAAGAAAGATTAAAAAGATTAGAGCTGTCCAGTTTAGATAAGAGACTAAGGAGGGGATATGACAGAGGTCTATAAAATCATGAGTGGTGTGGAAAAAAATTAATAGAGAAGTCTGTTTACCCTTCCTCACAATACAAAATCCAGGGGTCACTCAGTCAAATTAATAGGCAGCAGGTTTAATACAAACAAAAGGAAGTACTTTTTTACACAATGCACAATTAACCGGTGGAACTCATTGCCAAAGGATGTTGTGAAGGCCAAAAGTATAGCAGGGTTCAAAAAAGAACTAGTTAAATTAATGGAGGAGAGGTCTATCAATGGCGATTAGCCACAATGGTCAGGGATGCCACCCCATGCTCAGCGTGACCCTAAAACTCTGACTACCAGAAGCCAGGAGTGGAAGACAGAAGTGGATCCCTCCAACTGTCTTGTACACTCCTCATGAAGCTCTGGTACTGGTTGCTGTCAGAAACAGGATACTGGGCTAGATGGACCATTGGTCTGACCCACTGTGGCAGTTCTTATGTTCTTAACAAGTCCTCTCTGCATGTATTCATAGAATCATAGAAATGAAGGGCTGGAAAGGACCTCAAGAGGTCATCTAGACTATGCCCCCCATGCTGACGTAGGACCAAGTAAACCTAGACTGTCCTTGACAGGTGTTTGTCTAACCTGCTCTTAAAAACCTCCAATGGTTTTAATTGCCAGTAACATGTTACCACATGAAAATGCTACAAGCAAGACAAAAGCAGCAGAGTGTGGCTGGAATCCTGACCTTCAACATTGTTGGACGGGAAGGATTTAGTTTTAAACCCTACAAGTGTTAGGTTTAATAGTTTGGCAAAAAAACCTGGATCTGGAACATTTCAGAGATGACTCTTTGGCTGGTGTAAATCAGCAAAACTTCACTGACTTCAGTGGAGATTGTCTATGCAACTTCAGTGGTGCTACACCAACTTACACCAGCTGGCCCTGAGTGGAGTTTCACCTGATAAACACCAACCCTCAGCATTTTCAATTTGTTTTTAGAAGCAGGAGGCTCTTTGGAAGACAGGCGTCAGATGCCTTTTGTCTTTTAAATTTGCTACTAAGACACCCAAGCAGCGCTTTCAGAAACGATTCATCCTGCCCCTTAATTCTGAGATGCCACCTGTCTCCTTGTGGTCTTAGCTCCTCCCTGTCCCCAGGAGCTGCTCCATATGTCGGTTTACCTTGCAGCTAAGCGCTGGCACACACAGTTGCTTATGCGGCTGCTGTCAAGGCCAATCTATTAGCCCACTTTAAAATAAACCCTTATTTCCAACCTCCATAGTACTTCTTGCCTTTGTTATGATTCTCTGTGTGTATTGCACTAACACCCACAGACCCCAGCTGAGATCAGGGCCCTGTTATGCTGGAAGCTGAACATATACATAGAAACGGCTTCTGTCTCCAAGTGCTTGCAATACAAATGGACAAATAGAAACAGAGGCACAGAAAGGAGAAGTGACTTGCTCAAGGTCACCCTGCAGCCTGCTCACTGCCAGCCCCATGCCCTACCCCCTGGAGCAGGCTGTCACTCAAATAACCAGCCTTTAGGAAAAATATTCACAGCTATGGGTAATGTGCAGGACTGCATATTTACTTCCATCTTTTTCTGTCCTCACAGAACAGATTCCTCCCCCCTCCCCCCTCAGCAAGAACCTCACCACTACAAAGTGGAATCTTCACTGTTCTGAAATTGGGATTGAACGTCCCTTGAACGACCCATGCTTTTAATTGTTGTGGTTTAAATTCTTGCAGATTCAAAATGGATAATTATTAATTGAAAAGCCCTTGTCAGATTTTCATGACGCTCCAGAACACTGCTATGTGCAGGCGGGTTTGCAGTCTGGTGCATTTTAAGCTGCTTCAGTTTCCTGTCCCTTAGCCATCATTGTGGCTGACATCTCAAGGTTTACAATAATGGCACTCACCTGGAACAAGCCAATCTAACACACAGGCTGCCTGAGGGCCTTACTTGTCAGTTTATAATGGTTTTAACTGGAACACCTGTTTGTACGGATGCCTCACCACTGTGCCAATCAAAGAGGCCCATTCTGTAATCCATTACAGATGAGGTATGGAGTGCATGGGGAGATAGGGGTTTGAGGAAAGGGTCTCTGCCCCACCCTCAGTGTAACAAATACAATTCAGACATCCCATGCATTTAATTTAGGCCTGTCCCGCCCAATGCAATTAGCTTAGACCTGGCTGAACCATGCAGTCAGTCGAGATGCAGGAACCTCTTCCCAATGCAATTACCTTAGGCCCAGCTGCTCCCCTAATGCAGTTACTGTAGGCAGGGCCGCCCCAAGCAAAAAAAAAATGGCGTTCGGACTCTGCCGCCCCAAGAATGGACGGAATTCTGCCCCTTAGCATGGGCCGCCCCAGGCACGTGCTTCCTCCGCTGGTGCCTGGAGCCGGCCCTGACTGTAGGTCCAGCCTTCCCTTTCTGCATGGCTCCAAGGCCCTCACTGCTGCAGCTGCTCGGGACCCTGGCTCCTCTCACTGCCTCCCCTCCAAGGGGAGCCCAGCTGAGGAGGAGCCCAGCTGCCCAGAAGCCATGTTATTTCCCAGCTCGGGAGGGGGCATAGCAGGGAGAAGGCTGGGCCAGGCCCCTTTTCACTGGAGGAAATATTGGGCAGGAGGAGTGAATCCTCCCAGCCTGTGTAGCAGCCCAGCCTGCTCTCTGCCTCCCCCCTGCCCACCCTAAAACTACCCTTGATCCTGGGGCTTTGCTCCCTCCTAGTCTCTCTGCGCTGACTGGAGGAGAGGTGAGGGGTGCAGTGGGAGTGGGGAGCTCACAGCTGCTGGCAGAGGGTCTCCTCTCCCTTTCACCCTTGCCAGCTGGCTGCTGCTGCTCCCTGCCTCAGAAGGTGCAGGGAGGTGGAATCAGCTCCTAGGCATGACAGGTGCATAATGGAGGACTCATAAAATATCTGACTTCCCCAAGAGAAATCAACTCTCCTTAAACTCTCCACGCCACACTTCCTCCAAGGACAAGAATTTACCCCAGAGAGCTTGGGAGGCATCACACAGGGAGATTAAAAAACAACAACAGGGGGTTATAAAGTAGCCCTGCTGTTCACTTTTCAAAGACTTTCGCAGAACTTTGCAACAGTTTCATGTGAGAACTTAATTTCGCCAGGACCCAGTAGTGATTGGAACTGAAGAGGGGGTACTGGAAGGAATTACAGCTCTTAAATAATTAAAGCTATCATCAGAACAGGAAAATACAAGTATCTATACACTGAAAAATACCAGGCATCATAAAGACATGAATATTACTGAAATGCATGTTCTGAAGTGTATGCACCACAGGTCAGATCCTCAGCTGGTGTAGACCTGCTTTGCTCTAAGGTCTACAATGCTGACATTGTCTTTAATGGAGCTATGTTGAGTTACACAATCTAAGGATGTGGGCCTTGAAGTGTATACACGCCGGCTGTGACTCTCCACTGCCTTGTACCTATGGCCAATCTGATCTATTAGCACTTTACATCTACTTCACCCTAATGTAAATATTGACATAAGGTGCAAGGCAGCGAAGAAGCATTGGCCCATTATCTTTTTAAGTGTATATAAGACACACGAGTTTGACTGATACCCACCTCAGCTGGATATATGCATTAGATACACCCATCTGTATGATGCACCCTTTTCAAGGCGTGCGTGTCTCCAGGGGAACTTTGCAAATGATGCCTGTCCTGACAGCTACTTTATAAAGAGGACTGCTTTAATGGGTGGAGAGATGCTGTTGGGAAATGACATGGAGTGCAAGAGGCTCTGTTCTGGAAGGTGAGCAAGTGACACGCGGACAAGGGATCCAATATGAGACAGGTGAGGAAGGACGCAGCACGTGGATACAGGAGCTGTCTGGGGAGGAATCCATCCGAGTCTGGGCAAGGTCTGCCTGGATTCCTGTCGCTAAACTATTATTCAGCATTTAAAAAAGCTAAAGAAGTTCCCAGGCAAATAACATTGTTAGCCTGGAGTGAAAGGTGAAAGAATCTATCACTTGCTTCAGCCAAACATTGCTTGGAGAATTGGCAGAAGAACTAATGCCTGTAAGTTGAAGCCAGACAAATTCTAATTAGAAATAAGGCCCAAATTTTTAACAGCGAGGGTGACTAACCACTGGAACAAAGCACTAAGTGAAGAGATGGATTCACCATCTCTTGAAGTCTTCAAATCAAGTGTGGATGCCTTTCCAGAAGGCTTGCTTTAGTCAATCCTAAGTCATTGGGCTCAATACAGGAATAACTGATGGAATTCTTTGACTTGTGGTATACAGGAGGTCAGACTAGATCAGGGGTGTACAAAGTACAGCCCATGGGCCAGATCCAGCCCCTCAGGGCTTTGGATCCGGCCCGCAGGATTGCCCCCCGTGGTGCCGCAGGCCCCCCACCGCTCTCAGAAGCGGCTGGCACCACTTCCCTGCGGCCCCTGGGCGGGGGTGGGGGGGAGGGCTCCGTGCATTGCCCTTGCCTCCAGGCACCACCCCCTGCAGCTCCCATTGGCTGGGAACGGGGAACCGTGGCCAATGGGAGCTTCGGGGGAGGTAGCTGGAGGCGTGGCAAGGGCAGCGCACGCGGAGCCCTCGCCCCCCCCCTGCAGGGGCCGCAGTGCTTCCTGGAGTGGCATGGGGCCGGGGACAGGGCAGGCATGCAGGGAGCCTGCACTGGCCCTGGTGCGCGCCGCTGCCACCCCGGAGCCCAAACCCCTCCTGCACCCCGCCCCCAACTCCCTGCCCTAAGCCCCCTCCTGCACCCCAGCCCCCTGCCCTGAGCCCCCTCCCACAGTCTGCACCCCTCCTGCACCCCAACCCCATGCCCTGAGCCCCTTCATACACCCTGCACTCCTCCTCTGCCCCAATCCCTTGCCCTGAGCCCATTCCTGCACACCGCACCCCCTCCCACACCCCAACCCCCTGCCCTGCATACAATTTCCCCACCCAGATGTGGCCCTCAGCCCAAAAAGTTTGCCCACCCCTGGACTAGATGATCTAGTGGCCCTTTGTGCCTGAACATTTATCAATCTGTGATCCCTGCTCAGTCTCCCCACGAAGTCAAATGAAGATGCTGAAGTCACTTAGGCCAACTCCACCCAAGCACAGAATTCCACTGGCACACAGCTCATTGCAGACCTTGGTACTGAAACTCTGTATTCCCTGAATATAGTATAAAAGAGAAGTGCATTAAAACAAATGACTAGTGTCAGTACATGAACACTCAAAAGCTACTAGCTTCGTGTTAATTAAATTGTGGTCCTAGACAACCAAGTCAAAATGAATACCTTGAATGCTGATTACAGTAGAAGGAATTGGATGTTCTCTAGCATGGACCTTCCTGAAGACAGGTTTGCCTAACAAAGTGATGGGCAGAAGATGAGTAGATGGATCACAGTGACTCGGTGATGTTAGTGAACTCTATTTCTATTTCACACAAGGTTATTGTTTTTAAATCCCCATTGCACTCTTGTCTGCTTTCCTGCACTGATGGGAAAAAGTAGAGCCAGAGAGAAGTGATCCAAGAGTTTACCCTCATAGCCATGGTGGCAAGCTATGGACATCTATTTCCAGCACAGTTGGCCAAGTTCAATCTCAGTTACACTGGAAAAATGTTGAAAATTGTATGTGGTGTTATTTAATTTTTTTTTTAACTGTCCCAATTTGGGACTGGCTCCTCAGAGTCTGATTCTGCGTGTGCTTTTCAGACAAGCGATCAGGGAGATCAGAGGGACGTGAAGTACCTTGTTAGCTAAAAATAGTTTCCCATTGTCTGAGCTTGGCCCTCTGAACCCCTCCTCATGCAGAGTCACAGTCATTATTGCGCTCTGCTAGTACTAAGGGGGAGACTGATGGCTCCTCTTCTCTAATGCAGAGCTAACACCCGAGCAACACTTGCAAGGTGTACATTAACCAAGGAGGCATGTGTGTCTGCTCCCCTGTTGGACAAGTGCAGAGATTTGGTACCACATGCATGGCTCACATACAACCCTGTGAATACACCGGCATGCTTGTCTAATTATTTGTTGCTATTCTTACGCCTATTGAGCCCAATTCTCCACTGCCCCTTGAAGCCTCGCTGGCAGCACAAATGGTCTGTGAAGGCAGCAAATCTCCATGCTGGGGAATACCCCAGCATAGGGTCTTCCCTGGAGGGCACAGAGCTGCCATAACTGGTCTTTTCTCCCAGCCCCTAGCACAGACAGTTGCTGGGGAAGAGAACATGGCTGAAGTGCCATGGTACTCCAGCTACTCTCAGATGATACCATGGCTCTATGGTGTTGTTGCCGCCAAGAGTAAATTAGAGCAGATGTGGGGCTGTTGTAATTTAAGCTGAGGTCTGGACAGGCCATTGGACAGCCCAGAACATAGGGAGGTGCAAAGGTGGCATGAAGTCCCTAGTCCTATGCCAGGCGCTGGCAGGATGGAGAAGGAGTATCTTTAGTGCAGTGATGGTTCCCTAGTTCATGTAATTCAGTTTGCAGGAACACATCTGAACATGCTTTCATATATGGCTGGCATTTCTGATGAGCTAACAATCACACATTGAGTCTGTACAACCAAGAGCACATAGCCTGCTGCTCCCGAGCTGTACCACAGCAGACGGACTCTGCCGTTCAAACCCCAGCAATGATCCGTAAGGAACCATTCCTGCCTCGCCCACTCCCTGAGGAGGGTGCCAGGATCCAGAACACCACATGGGGAGGACTGATTTCTCAGGCGTCCTTGCGGAGCGGCATTTTAAACTGCGAAGCGTTTCTTGGCAGCATGCAGCCAAGTGGCTTTATTTCACAATCAGCTGTATCTGCAGCACTGATTGCCGACAGACTGACATTGGAATTACAGAAGATGATTGATTCTCTGTTTCTCACTGATCTCCATCTGATAAAAGGGAAGCAGACCCCTCACCCCCAACTGTTCTTGCTGACAGAGAAATGTAGTTACATATCACCCTGTACCTGGGGACAGGGATCAAATCACCGTCTGTGGAGTTTGGCCATACCTCTCCGGGCAGGCAATGGTGTACTGGTGTCTTGTGCAGCGCCATGCACACTGCCTGCATTTGGGAATAACAATGCTGGCTCCAGCTACCCCCTCCTGTAGGGAAAACCCATGGGACGGGGAGGCCTAGCTACTCCCTGATCTGTAAGGGACATATGGGATTTGCAGGGCTGATTCTCAAACTATGTGGGAGCTCTCCAGGATTCACACAGACCCCAGGGATCAGCGAGAGGCCAGAGAAACCCGAGTGGAAGACCCATGCCTCCCTACTGCCTCTGCGTTCCCCCTTTCCTTGGCAGCATGACGGTGCCGCAAGAACTGCAGCCCATGGCGTTCCAGGAGGGATCCCCACCATGGGGCAGGGCTGCGGACACACGGCATGGGGGCCAGTCCTGGCACAGAAGTGGCGGACATCCCCTTCAGCAGAAGGTACCAGCAGGCCCCACATTTTGGTCCATGCCTTAGGCTTGCCTCTCCCCTACCCCTGATGGCTGTGAAGAGCATGGGTCAGACTGCACGCGGATTGAGGAAAGCCATTTAGGAGACTGGGGGATTGTCGACACTGGAGCTGCAAAGAGTAACTCCCAGCATAGTCTCCACACGGGCTAGCTCTGATCGAGCTACCGTGCTAAAAATAGCAGCGTAGCCCTGGAGGGCGCATGTGCTACAGTCTCCCCAGGCACAAGCCTCTCTGAAAGAGCTAGGTGCATCCTTGGACAGCTACCCCCTCCCGCCGCCACAGCTACACTGCTAGTCAGCGCGCAGGTCTCCCTGAGCGGGAAACCTCCCCTTCCAGCTCCAGAGCAGACAGGCCCTGGGAGAAAATCCCCTGCGGCAGGCTCTGGGTATGGCAGCCAGAAGCTGGCCTCCACAGGTCACTGTGCAGGAGCATGCCGGCCTGGCGCAGAGTGCCGGAGTTCCCAGGGGCTGTGTGGCTAAGCACCTCAAGGACAGCTGTCCTAATTCAGTGCAGCCTCTCAGGCTGCCCAGGCTGGGGTCCATTTCACCCCATTTGCCCTCCCTCCCCCAGGGCTGTGAGTTCCGCGCTGAGGCAGATTCTCCCTGGTACGTGCTGTAATCACTACAGCTAAAGGACGGGGATTACTGTGAAACACACGTGAGGTTAAGCTGGTGACAAGGACACATCACTCGCTGTTAGACGGTGCCGTGCTAACACTAGCGGCTCGGAGTAGGTGGCAAGGAAACTGAACAGCGCTTTCTTACCATTCAGAAGTTTCCCTCCATTAAAAAAACAAACAGGAAATAAAGAGAAAAGAGCAGAATGAGCATCCGGCAGTTAACAACACAGAGAGAAACAGTGGCACGGGGCAAGGAGGGAATCAGAAATCCATACCTGTTATTGTGAAGCCACCTAAACGAACCACAAAACAAAAAAAGAGAGAGAGAAAGAGAAAGCAGATTAGCATCTATTTTTGCATCATCACAGTGACATTCATCTCGCAGCAGCCTCCCCCCGGAGCAGTGGCTCACACGCTCCCGCCACGGTGTGAGCTGCAGAGGAACAGCTCACTACAACACCTGTCTCCCATTTCTAGCAGAGATTGTCCCCTGCCTCGGGTCTGCATGGAGTGCCATGGTCTCCCCCATCCCATTCTGCTGGGCCTTGTGTAGTGCGCTCCATTCTGAATGAGGGGCTCTGAATGGGTGGGTGGGGGAGACTGGGCTGCAGGAGGCCAGGAGACAGCAGGACTATGGGGCAGATGCATGCCAGCCTCCCTCCCACCCCACATGGCTTAAGATAGCACCTCCTGGAACAATCTCTTTTCCACCCCAGCCACCCCAGAATCATGGGGACAGCTGCAGCCAGCTGCTTCCCCACCATCACTCGGGGGAAGGGGGTTTGCCCCCTGCTCAGTAGGCCCAGGGACCAGCCTCTCCCCTGCCCCCTGGCACTGTGGATCCCATGGAATCTGAAGGAGGCCAGCGCTAATCCTACAGAGGCCCTTTGCCTCCTCAGTAGCTGCTCAGTCCCCTCGAAATCCCCACTGTTCAAGGCAGCCAAATTAGTCCTGGAGGGCTCCATTGAAGAGACAGGACAGCTCCAGATACATCTTCACAGAGTCAAGGGGTGGTTGGGAATGTGGTTTTCCCTAGCCCCTCCCTTGTACTACCCAGTCTCCCCCCATGTGCAGCAAGATCCTGGACTAGTGGAGAGCCTTCCGTAGGGTGCAGACCGGAGGCAGGGCTGGTGCTGTGGAGATGGCTAGCCCTCCTATCCACCTCTGGAGGACCCCCTTGGGGTGTGGTTCGGGGCTGGGGCGGGACACGCCTCCTAGGTCCCCTATGGCAGGTTCTACCCCAGCAGCGGCCAATCTAATTCCAGTTTGGGAAGTGCAGAGAACTTTTAAGATTCACTACAAAGCTGAGCTGTGCAAATCTCTTCCTTCCCTGCCAACCAGACATGAGAGAGAGGGCATTTCTAGGAGGCGACAGTGGCTAGAATCACACAATGGAAAAGATCAAAAACCCTACAGCTACTATCCCTCCTCTCAACCCAGCCTGGCCCAAGCGCAGGGCTCAGTGTGGGAGACAGAGCAGAGGGAGGGATGCACAGAACTCAAAATGATGCAGGATCCTCTCATTAAGAGCAAGTTACTCTTCCTAGGGCCTCACCCCATGAGTCTTTATTTCTGGTGTGAGAACATTTTCAGCAATAAAAGCAGCAGTGGGGTGGGCGTGAGAGGACATGATGCACCAAATCCATGCTGCAGCTGGGTAGCTTTAGGACTAAATGGAGGGCTATTCAAGAGGGATGGATACAATGCTGGGGAAGAGGAAAGCCCCTTCCACCGCTATTTTCACCAAGCCCCTGAGTGCTCAGACATCCCTAGAAACATTCCTCATTTACCTAGAGCCGGGGCGAAGTTCTGCTCATACCGAGTTACTACTGCCCAGAGCAGCATTTTCTACAATGGTCCAGTGCTCACAGAAATGAGTGAGAGTCTTTCCATTGATTCCAATGAGCCTTAGATAAGGCCCAGGCTTTGATTTTCCAAGGTAGCCTGCAGAATGCTTTAGCTTTGCTGGGACTCCCCCCCACACCCTTATCTTGTGTGTTTGTGTATCCTGATTGGGATAGCTTGTATGCCAAATTTGGAGGCTGGTTTTGCAGTGTGCTCTAAGAAGGCAGCATGCCATACCTCCCTCAAAACAGCATGCAGAGTTTTCTGAATATATGTAGTTATGGTATGTCTACACTGGGAAGTTATAAGGAAGAGAGTTTAAAATGCTATAGCTATTCTGGAATAGCTCCCCGTATGCACACACTGATTCTTGAATAAGAGTGTGCACAGGGGGAGTGATTGTGGAATAGCTCTTGTGGTCAATTTCACCATAATAAGCCCTAAGTATTCTGGCCAGAGCATTGCCAAGTACTACAAACATTCTGTTTCCTATGCCTACGTAACAGGATATGAATTAGTTTGAACAGCTCAGTTCTGTTGTACATTTCTGAGACTCTTAGTGCTTTCCACATCTTTTTACTACAAATTAGCGCACAGTGTCCAGTGAAATCAACCCAAAGGATAGTAGCAAACCCAAGGAGTTAGTTGTATTGAATGTATCCACTAGTGGCCAGAGTCCGATACCATTGCTCCCATTCAGTAGTGTCTAACGCCCTAATAACCCCATTGGGATTACTTGTGGAGCTACTCCCTGCACGTAAGGGTGACAGACTCTGACCCTAAATGTGCTTGTTGTCTGGGATTTCCAAAGGAGCTAACTGCCCAAATCCCAGTGAAATGCTGTTCCTAACCCCCTTAGGCTCCCCTGTCATTGTAATTAATGCCACTTTCAATTATGATTTTAGCCACTGTCCCTCCTTTAACACAAATGTTCATGTCTCAGCTAACAATTTTTGGAGCATATACTCAAAGAAGAACATGATCTCAATTACCTGGGCTTAGTAAAATGGTATTAACAACCTTAAAAGAGATTCTTGTGAGCAAAAAGAAAAGTCAAACAAAATCATCATTTCCACCAATATACGGACACACTGGGAAAATGGAAAAGAAATACAAGAAATGCAGTGCTTACCAAGCTCATTCAACAACAGAGCTGTGAAGGAGACAGACACAGAGACAAACACAGAAGAAGAAAAGTAAATGAATAATGAAATTAAAAGGAACATCCACAGAAAGACTCCAGCTCCCAGGCCCAGACAATGAAAACCTGTGAAGTTTCAGGATACCATTGGTACCCAGAAAAGAGCATTGAAAATAATGGAACAGAAACATTTCATGAGCGTGGGCTGTGAATTAAAAGAAAAAAAAATAATGTCACATATAGCAATATGGTATAAAAGACAAACTTTAAAAAAATTCATTTCCCCCCTTTGGGCCATGTATTCATGGAGCGTCCAATGACATCAATGGCAATACCACCACAGATAGAGGAAATAATATGTCCCAAAATATGGATGTAAGGGCTGTTTGCTGGATTCTTTTACTTCCTCTAATAGTCTAAATGGAAAATAATAATTACATAATGGCCTGATTTCTACAGGGAACGTAGAATGAAAGAAGTACAGTTTGTGCTAGGGCTTGACTCACAAAATATAATACAGTATTTATCCTGTCATTTAGCAAAATGACAGTTTAAGCCCTGATAAAAAATAACTATCATTTAGCATTCAGGTAGCACTCTGGATCTTTGAAGAATTGAACACTCTAACTAATTACTTCTAGCAATACCCTGGAAAGGTAGTAAGATCAGGAAGTATTAACCCTTTTCAAAGGGAGGGAAACTGAAGCAGAGAGGATCAGGCCAATATTTTCAAAAGCAGCTGCTGATTTTAGGTATTTTAATTTTTAGCACACCTAGGCCTGATTTCAGAAGCTGAGCTCACAGTATTACCAGCCCCAAGAGTTCAAAAATCATAAGTCAGTCCTCAAAAACTGGTTTAAAAATCATGAGATTTTAAAAAGACTGATACATTTTTGGCTCTTTTTATTTACCTTCTGACAACTAAGACTTTATGGAGCCTTGGCTTCACATTTTCAAGCTTTCCCCTGCAACCATGAGAGCTAGAAACTTACTTTTTATAAACCAAAAGCTGAGAAGTCTCATGTCATCTCAGGACTCCAGCAGTGAGAGCTTTAAAAACCCTCCAAATAATCCAAGATTCATGATAAAACCATGAGAGTGGACAACACTGCGCCCATGCAGCGCCGAATGAAATCAATGGATAGCTTTTAGTGTCAATGGTTAATTTTATTTTGGTGGTACAAAAACAATAGTAGGTGTCCCTAGCACTGCTAGTGATGCAAATCCCACTCACTGGGATTCTATTGCATTGCGCTAGTGTGTCAGATTTAATGGAATTTTCCGTGAGCTAATAATCACAAAGGGCATCCATCTGTCAAGGAATGCAGGGGAGGGGGAAAAAGGTCCGTGTGCAATGTTCTCTCTTGGGATAAATGCAGCCCCTCTGAGGAATCCATCTAGTTCTAGGTAATGGCAGCTTCTCTCCTCTCAGCGCGCTAGGCCAGAGAGGGAGCAGGGAGCCCAGTGCTCCCATGCAGGAGGCAGCCAGAAGGATGCAGCTATTGCTTGCCCAGTATCTTGGAAGGTGTGTGTGTCTGTGTCTGTGTGTGCTCTCATGCCCAGCAGCACCAAATGTTACAAGACCTTGTCTCTGGGTGGAGCTGGGGTGTGGCCATAGTTCACCTTCCCCTGGGAACCCCGAGCATGTGGGGAGGCTGGAGGAATAGCAAGTTGCACCTTGTCTAAAGGATGCTGGTGAGCAACAGCTGGGCTCTCCCCAGTACTCCACAAGCACCATGGGGCAATTCACTGGTCCCTCTATGCGCAACTGGCATAAACTGGCTGGGGAATACTGCTTGGCAGATGCAGAGCTGGCAGACTCCCTCCTCTTAGGTGTGCTGTAGCGCTTGAGGCCTGGCTGAATCACTCCTGAGCTAGTGTATGGTGGATTCAGCTCCAAGCACGCTGGCTCTGGCTGCCTTCTTATGCATGGCAGTGCCAATGCAACTAACCAACTAGGAATGTTGCAAGACAGCATCAACCTAGTATGGGGCAGAGGTGTCTGGCTGGTCCCTGTGCTCTAAGACTGCCTGATGAATGCACCCACTGAGCACAAAATTGCACCCGTCCCTTTCCCCCTAGTTCTCCTATGAATGCACTCTGAGAAAAATGTGCCTTTGAACAGGATTAGAAATGTACCCAGCTGTTAGAAAGGCCTGGATTTAGAGCCACTGAACAACTCACTGTGTGAACAAAAGTTAGTTTTTCCAAAGGCAGAATCGTTTGAGCCTGATAAAATCATGCATTTACTTGAGTAAAGATGAATGGGACTGAACTGAATTTCTTGTCTGTGTAATTTATTAAACTAATCCAGATTATTCTCCTCTTTCTTTTATATTAACTAGCTTAATTATTTTTTTAAAATCAGACAGCTACCAGTGAATAGACATTCCTATTTATTTGTTTTTCTGTAATAAGGGGTATGTTTTTTTTTTTTGCCTACTGGGGGAAAAGGAACTAAAATAAATAGTATTGTGTTTCAGTCTAAATGCACCAACATTTGATATACATGAAGTCATCTTAGACCTCGATCCAACAAAGCACTTAAGCATACATGACACTAAGCATGTGAGTAGCCCCCTTGACTTAATCGGGACTACTCACATGTGACACACACGGCGCTGACCCACACTTGTGCTAAAGCCCATCTCTATCCAGGACGAAGTGGGCATTCACCCACGAAAGCTTATGCTCCAATACATCTGTTAGTCTTAAAGGTGCCACAGGACCCTCTGTTGCTTTTTACAGATCCAGACTAACACGGCTACCCCTCTGATATCTATCCAGAACAGCACTTAAGGACACACTTAACTTTAAGCACATGCTTAAGCGCTGTCTTGAACAGGGACATGCTTTCCTGAATCAGGGCCATGCTTACATGCTTTGCTGGATCAGGGGTAGTCAGCAAATGAGCGGATTTAGTCTATAAGAAGGGAAGCCTATTTATTTCTTTGGGGTGAAATGCCACAAGGTGTGGGGAGCCCAAGCAATGCCCTCTGCACCACTGCTGTCCTGCACAGTGGTTGGGAGTGGGGCACAGGGTGGATGTGCTGGATGTAAGGACCCAGCATGCCCCGTGCGATGTAGAGGCGACTTCATGGTGGGACCTAACAGGCTAGCATGGAAGGGTCACTAATGAGTGCCAAGGCTGGATGGGGTGGGGGAAGGGCTATGAGATCTACATTTATGTTATCCCTAGTCTCCAACTCCCCACATAGAGGGCACAGGGGACCTAACACCACTATTCCAGCTGCCCCCTGTAAATTCCTATGGAGCTTCCACAAACACCAGTTTGCTAAGGCCCCCATTCAGCAAAGCAGATAACAATGTACCTAAGTCTTAGATTCAGAGATCTGAAGGTTGGAAGGGATCATTATGATCATCTAGTCTGACCTCCTGTACAGCATGGGTGAGAGAACCTCGCCCAATGCTTTCTGCCTTCTCTTTGAGCTATAAAATCTCTTCTGGAAAGACACCCAGCTTTGATTTAAAGACGCCAAGTGACTCCATCCACCACATCCTCAGATAAATTGTTCCAAGAGTTAAGTACCCTCACTGTTAAAAATGTGCATTTTATTTCTAGTCTCATTTTGTCTAGCTTCAGCTTCAAGCCATGGGAGCTTGCTATGCGTTTTTCTGCTAGATTAAAGAATCATCTATTATGAGAAATCTCCTCTCCCTATAGGTACTTGCAGACCATGATCAAGTCACCTCTTACCCGATCTGGGATAAACTAATCCTGGGACTCAAAAGTTAAACATGTGCTCGAGTGCTTTGCTAAATCAGGGCCTAAACGTATGATAATAATAATATTATAATACAATCTGATGATTCCTAAGGAGCAGATATCACCTAGAAATTAAACAGGAAGTCAAAGAGACAAAATGTTGCTAACAATGTTTGGGTTGTTAAAAAAATGTCTGTTATGTTGCGACTAATTATTCAGGATAATTATGTTATTGCTGTAATGTCCTAATTAGCCATCAATAATTCATGAAATGAGTTACGTCCATTCATTTTAAGTTATCTTTTTAAGAAAAGAAATTGCTTAGAAAAATTAGCAGCCCTTTTCTTTTTATGAATATGTTTGCAGTTGCTTTAGAGAAATGTTTTTATTTTGTGTGATGGAAACTGATTTCATCCTCCTTATGAGGATTCAGTGGGATGTCCATGTCACTGCACTTTCAGTGCATTTTACCTATTTACTTCCAGATTCACTGGGTGAAATCCTGACCACCGACATCCTACTGGAATTACCTGATTTTGAACTACCTTCAGACATCATTGTATGCTCATTACCAGTGTAAAAAGCTAAAAATGTTGCGTTAAGAATGTGATTTTTATTTAAACAGAGGGTCTACTTTATCTCCTGCTAAAAATGATGCAATTGCCTTTTTTAATTAAAAAAGAGACTGTTTTCTCCTAGATTAAAAGAATATTTGTATATGAGATTTCAGTGCTGTATATTTTGAATACACAACTGAAATGTCTTTGTTTCTGATACTGTTGCAATAGCAATTGACAGTTTAGGATTCACACTCTGTCTTCCCACATTGCATGTGCTGGAATTTCAGACTCACTCTAGTGTTTGTGATCACTTTGTGGGGGCTAGATGCTGCCATAAACTCTTGGCTGACAGCACCTCTGCAGTGTGTGTGAGCTTGTCCCTCTCTAGCTAGCATGGACAGGATATGAACCCTTAGTGATTTATTCACAGGATTGTTTTCATTTACTGCCTCACAAGTGGGAGCAGTTCACAGATGAACACTTGACAAAAAAAGTCAGTTTGTATTTAGTCCCAACCCTGCTTCAGTGGGAGCTAGTCAGTGGGACCAGAGTTACACCCGCCAAACAATAAACAAGGTAAAGTTGCTAAGCTTGAGAGGAGATATGGCAAAATATTTGGAAGCCAAGTGCGAGGAGAGAGCAAGTGTGAGAGTAGGGAGACAGAGAGAGAGCAGACTACAATTTCTCGAGAGTTTGTCTGGGTTTACTCTCACACCTTTCATTCCTCTTCGTAGCCATATTGGTTCCTCAAGCACAAGGTAGAAACTGCACTCTTTCTCATACTCCTCACGGTCAAGTATTTTAAGGGTAATGAATTTCCTGTGGGAACACAAGACAAAGGCAAAACAAATGGTTGGCGTCACACACTCATGCTTTAAGTTCAACCAGGCGAGATGGTTACCGAGATGATACGAAGGGAGGAGCACATCTGCCTCAGTTACTTATGTAAAAGAGCAGAAAGTCCATCACTGCACCTAGGCTGTTTCATTCTGAAAAAGGAGCCACTCCACAAATTTAACTCTGAAATGAAGTAGATAGGTTTACATTGTGGGGAGCTATTGTTCATGCACCACATAAGCGTTACATGGAAAAGGAAATCCAAACACCAGAGGGTTTGGTTGCTTTGCTTGAAGCCAATCTGCATCTGGATTCTATTTGTAGTTCTGTGCCAAGTATCTGAGCCGTAAAAGGAGGTGGACTGGTTTTGCTTTTAAGTAACAGCAGCACCCCAGCAACTTATGAAGGGCCAGATCCTTGACTGGTGTCAGCCGTCATTGCTCCATTGAAATAAATGGAGCTATGCTGATCTACGCCAGCTGATAATCAGGCCCATAATGTCTGAATTTAAGTATGGAAAACCGAAATTGGAGTCCAAAGTGCAAACAAAGGTTCTCAGCTCCAGGCCCTAGTGACTTGACTCCTGCTCTTTGACATAGATAGAGGAAGGCATGTTTTAGATTGCATGTATTGGAAAGTGCCAGGCATCCATGAGTGATCAGGACATGTGCACGCAGGCTGGGCTCAGCCTCAGAGCAGATCTCCCACCTTTCTTCTCACTCATCTCCACCAGACGGGGCTCCCCAATCTCAAGGTAGAAGGTCTTGTTTTTCTCATACTCCTCATCATCAATTATTTTGACTGATATCGTTTTGCTGAAACAGAGAAGAATAGATATTCAAGAGTAAGGGGGGAAAGGGAGAGTAAAGAAAAGGAGAAACAAGAGGGAGGACAGAAACGTCAAAAGGAGGTTAGTTTGGGCAAAGACTCATCAAGTAATTATCTCAGGGGGCAGCCACACAGCATCCCACAGCATTCTACAATAAGGCTCAGGTGTAACACTGAAATGCACCCTGGGAACTATGGGGCAAAAGTCACATCTGGGATAAGTAGGGGCAAACTCCATGGGCTAGTATGGAATTAACTCCACTGGCCCTATGGCTGCATTTGGCCTGTGTTCTTCACATGCTGCATCTCTGAATCTTCATGATATGTGAAATATACGTGGTCGTTGCCACAGTAACCCTCCCTGGGGAATGGAGGAGATTGCCCCTGAGCCACGTCCCCAAGGAGGAGGAGAGGTGAAGCACATGGAATCCTGCACAAGGATGCCAGGGTCCCTCTCTCACTGATTAACAGGGTCTTGAGTTAATCCATCCCAATCAAAGCCGAGGAAAGTGGAGAATGAGCAGCAGGCTCATCAGAGTGTGAGACAGAAAAGCAGAAGCCCTGAGAAGATGGAAGGGACCTTTCATCTGAAAGCCCTGCTCTGGACTCTATATAGAATGTGTGTGCGTGTATGCACACATGTTCACACATGCACTACTAACGTTTCAGCCACCTCAAGGGTGTCTACATTGACATGGTATTGAAACACGCCTGGTAGGACAGCAGCCCTGAGGTCCCATCCTTTCTGCCTTCCATGGGCCCTAAATCCAATGGGGAGCGCTGGCTGGGGCTGCTTGGCCTTTATTCTGATGGGCCAGCTTGGACATGTGCTCGCTCACATCTGGAATTCATACAGGACAGAGGTATTTCCACAGAGAGTGACCAGTCTATGGCCCTTTAAAAACCAGTACAGTTCCCAGCCTCACATTCCCCTGAGAGCCTGCCCCATTAGTCCACCCACCCTGCTGTGGGCCTTGCCAGTGTCACCGGGCGATCTGGTGGGCACTTTGGTCTCTGGCTCTTGCTGGATCATTGTGATCATCGCTGTGCACAAGCGTGGGTTGAGGCCTGAAATCTTCACTCAGTAGAAATGGCTGCCATAGACCATGGGAGCTTTGCTTAAATACACACGGAATAAAAACTGAGGGCCCCACGCTGCTCCCTCTAGGGCCCCATTCTCCTCATTCCAGGCCCTGCAGAAGGAGAGGCGTTCCATCTCTGCAGTCTGCCCCCTGATCCTCTCAAACCTGCGGGCTCCATGGAGTCCCACTCTCCAGAGCTGGGAGGGATGGCTGAGGAGAGTGAAGCTGTTTGGGCCCCAGCCTGTGGGGAACATGTGAGGCTTGCATTAGTTTGCACTTTGTACCCCTCTCTCTGTGTGGGGTACATCCCTTTAGGGAATAGTCTGTGATAGCCCCTGGACGTGTAGCTCTATAGCGATCAGGAAGAACCAAAACCTCTCCTCCACTGCAGATCCCAGCAGCTCTGAAGGGATCTGAGTTCAAGGAGGTGATACTCAGGTTTATCCTCCGGGAGCAAACCATGCTCTCCCAACAGAAAAGCTTGGAAGCAAGGTCCCCACCCGCTGAGGCTCGCAGAATTCTCTTTTGTAGGTAGGGGAGAGAATAGGCCCTGAATAAGGACGTTGGGATTTGGCCCAACATGCATGGCCATCGTGGCCCTTGAGGCCAGACTCAGAACTGCCAGGATGCCACAGGCCAAGCTCCCCTTTGACATGTGAGCCCCGAATCTTCTGACCCCATCCCCCCCCTCAAATCCCACTCTTGGGAAAGGCTTGCTACCCCCTGACTCTCACAGTGAAAAGCCATTACCGAGAGAGACAACTGCAGCCAACCACTCTTCACAGGAGCGATGATCTGGTGAAATAACCTTTCTAAAGGGCTAAAACCATTGTCGGCAGCCAAGGATCTCTTCTGGAGACGTGGGACATTTACCTGTAAAACAGTCACTTAACCTACTTCCATCCTTTGCCTCTGTCGTTATGTACTTAATGCTTTGTGACAAGCCTGCATTAGCTTGGGCTCTTACAGCCTCCGCTCACGGTTCTGCCACTGCTCTCCCATTATTTTTAAGTGGTGCATTTTGCTGTGGTTTCCATATTAGGTTGGCGTGTAATGCTCAGAGAGCTTGGGGCAGCCTAGGTCCCTTAGTAACGATGGGACTCTGTGGCCTCACTACAAAAAGCCACAGGCTCCGGCTGACATTTGAAACTCAAAACAAACAAATAAATCACTCACCCCCTTGAAGCTAACAGAGAATGTTTAAGCTAACCAGCCATACGAATGAAAACGGCAGCTTCTCACAGACACATGCATATGACAATGGTCAGCCATTCAAGTCTGATTTTAAAGATGTTTCTCTTGAAGCTAGTGGTTTATAGGTTTCCATATGATGCTAGATATGACCTTTCACACTCTGGGAATTCAAAGGAGATAGGTTCTTTCTGAAGGCTAAGGCAGGAGGAAGTGGAGAAAGCATCAATGGTGGTAGGCTATTTTTTTTAAAGCAATACATTTGTTTTTCAAACCAAAATTATTTTGATTATATTTTTCTCAAGGGCCTTAATGTGGAAATTGACCTATACGTCCACATTCGTATCCAGCCTAGCCACTTAAGACTATTTGTCTGTTATTACTGAATTTACTAGCAATAACATGAGTATGAAGGCTTAGAACAGGGGTAGGCAACCTATGGCACGCGTGCCGAAGGCGGCACGCAAGCTGATTTTCAGTGGCACTCACACTGCCTGGGTCCTGGCCACCACTCCAGGGGCTCTGCATTTTAATTTAATTTTAAATTAAGTTTCTTAAACATTTTTAAAAACCTTATTTACTTTACATACAACAATAGTTTAGTTATATATTATAGTCTTATAGAAAGAGATCTTCTAAAAATGTTAAAATGTATTACTGGCACGCGAAACCTTAAATTAGAGTGAATAAATGAAGACTCGGCACACCGCTTCTGAAAGGTTACAACCCCTGGCTTAGAACATGCCTAGAGCACAGCTAGAGAACCAATAAATTAACATCAAAACCTGGCACCTTCTTACTGGAGGCCTTGGCCACTTCCCAGAGTTTTGTTTTCTAATGCACCTAATACAGTGCAAAGTAGGTGACAGAGTAAGTTCACATGAAAAAACAATGGAGATGGAAAAGATTCATTAACACTGTCCTCGCAGAAGTCCCCCAATGATGCTGTTACACATAGGCCTTTTTCTGAGTGTGGGGGCCTGCAGCAAATCTGAAGAAATGTTCTGCGGTTAGTTTCGTGCAGGGCTGGATTTACACCTTATGCGCCCCTAGGCAAAGCATCTTCAGCGCCCCCCCCATCCCGGCCAACAGCTGACCTTCATGTTTTCCATAAAAAATGAAACTTTTAACCCACTTTTAGGCGCCCCAAGAACACTGGTGCCCCATGGCACGTGCCTACTGTGCCTAATTGGAAATCTGGCACTGGTTTTGTGATGTCATTTCTTGGGGGGAAAGCAGTGAAGGAGTCTGCTTTCTGTCTGAGTGTTTGTCTACACTACGAAGAGAGACCTGCAGCAGTGCGTATCAGAGCCCACATCAACTGAATTGGGCTCACAGGGCTTGCGTTGCAGGGCTAAAAATAGCAGTGTAGACCTTCGGGTGCAGGTTGGAGCCCGGGCTCTGAAATTCTGAGAGAGGGTTGAATCTCAGAGCCCAGGCTCCATCCTGAGCCGGAATGTGGGTCAGAACAAAATGTGTAAATAAGTAACAAAATAATTGTGTCATCACAGAGGTTCCTTATTTATTGCCTGCATCCAGCCCCCTTAGTCCATTCCTAGTCCACTCCAGCTTCTTTCAAACTTTGTTGGCTAAACCAACTTTCCAGCTGCTTTTTTTGTGTCGCCTCTCGCTAAGCTTGTCTTCTCTTTGAAAGAAATCTCCTTTCTCATTCTTCATCTCTTATGTACTCTCCCTAGGCAGCCTGGTGCAGGTTAGAGCAGCCCTGAGGCTGCTCTAATGTATGCTAAGGGATCAATTGCTCCCCCACAACAGGTCCCAGGATTGAGGCACACAAAGGCAGCATAAAGCCACCCCTCAGGTCCAGTGGAACTTGGCTGGACCTGGGAATTGGGACCAAATCAGAGATCAGTTATGTATTCTGGCTTTCTGCCCTTGTTTTAGATTTGAGTGCTCGGTACTGCAACCTAAAACTCTCTGCTAAGCTGATTGGCATTAGAGCCCTTGCTTTTCATAACTTAGTACAAACACCACAAATCACTAAGCAGAACAACAGGTATGATTTCTTGCACGATTTGATATAGTCAAAAGTCCATTAAGTTTGTCCTTCATGCTTATAACGACATCAATAACTGCGCAAGTGATGACTGAAAAAAACAAAACAAAAGAACGCAGCCTGGCTCAGCCTAACCATATTTTCTAAGGAATATATTTGTATTAACTTCTTCCATGTATAATCATCGCTGCAATCGTTTTTATGCACAGATGAAACAGTTACCAAACATGGAGCAGATCTTGCTTTGCATTGATGTGGTAGGTGAAATTGTTTTAGATGAAAAAGGGAATGGAGGATATGAAAAAGTTCTTGGCAAAGCCATACAAAAAACCCTGATGGACTTAACATAATGACAATTTCAAAATCATTAGTAAAGTAATCAATAATTTTTCCTGACAGCACCCATTAAAATGCATACTGATTCCTCTGTGTCTGCATAAAATGGCTGTTCTTAGAGAACATAATTTAAAAAGCTACATTTATCAATGTCAAGTGTAACATGCAGGCCAGTGCAGGGAACCTCACTCTACACTTACAAATCACAGAGTAAGAAAAAAACATAAAGCACCTGATTTTCAGAGGTACTGAGGACTTACAGTTTCCACTGATTTGGGGTTGTGAGCATTCAGTACTTCTGAAAATCAGGCCCATATTTGTCCAAACCGTGCTTAGAAAGTGTATATTCTCCATCAAAGAGGCACCTATGCCCTGACCCTGCAAGCTGCTCCCTGCAGGCAGGCCTCTCTGCTTGAGCAGAGTCCCACTGACATCAATGGAGGCTGGCTACACGATCAGCGTCCCAGACACAGTCACAGCAGGTATCAACAGGTGGCACTGTTACACATGCATCCGAAGAAGTGGGTTGTAGCCCACGAAAGCTTATGCTCTAATAAATTTGTTAGTCTCTAAGGTGCCACAAGTACTCCTGTTCGTTTTTACAGATACAGACTAACATGGCTGCTACTCTGAAACCTGTCATAGTTTTCTAAGTTCTTTTGTCAGAGAGTGTGAACGAATGGTCAGTCTTGGATAGCCATGCGATGTGCTGTTGCTAGTTTGTTATGTGAGATTCTGGGGAGAGGGGCCAGAAGGAGAGTTTGGTCTCTGATTAGAGTCAATTCTTGCGGCAAAGTTGTCCCTGAGTAGGGTGACCAGATGTCCCGTTTTTAAAGAGACAGTCCCGTTTTTTGGGACTTTTTCTTATATAGGCGCCTATTACCTCCCATCCCCTGTCCCGTTTTTTCACAGTTGCTAGCTGGTAACCCTATCCCTGGGAAGCAGGTATTGGTGTTGAGGTGAGAAGGGCTTGCCCTGCATGCTATTTGACTACCTCTGTTCCAGGTACATGTGCAATTAAAATAAGTTACATTTAGAAGACACCCAGACTCTGCATCACGGATGTCTCCTCTACTGGGAACCCAACCTACAAGGCCCCAGACATCTGCTACTGCTTGGCAGAGGGGCACCCATGCAATGAAGAGGAAGCATGCAAGAGGTTGATTGAGGCCCTGTCTACATGGTGTGATTGCATTGGTGCATAAGCTGCCCTGCACAAGAGTAAGATGGGGCATGCACTGGTGCAAAATACACTGGTAGATTACCAAGGTTAGTGGCATTGCTTTGCAGTGAGTCTACAATAAGGGTTTACTATAGCAACAGATTTACACTGGTGCCAATTTCTCCAGGTCAAACAAGCCCTTGGGTCTATTGTCTTTTTTTTTTTTTTTTTCTATAAACAAAAAGGCACTTATTGCTGTTATACGATTTTCTTAGCTCAAAATATAAACTATGTAGGGAGGCTGTGTGGCTTAGGACACCTAGATTAGGCTCTGAGAGTGACTTGGTTTGTGAAAAGAGCAGTGTGAATTTCTTATTCTAGGGCAGGCTATAGGATATTCCAGTCTAAGGCTTCCTCAATCCCTCCTATTGAAGCTGTCCTACTTTGTATGAACTATTCATTGTGGGAGGGGCTTGAATTTGGGTCTCCCACATCTGAGGTGAATATTCTAACCACCAGGCTACAGGGGTGTTGGGACTCAGATTACAGGCCCTGCCTGGGACTGAAGCCCTTGGGCTTCGGCTTTGGGCCTCTCCCCCCCGCTTACATGGGGCTCGGGCTGGCTCAGGCTTCGGTCCCCCCTCCTGGGGTCATGTAGTAATTTTTATTGTTGAAAGGGGGTCGCGATGCAATGAAGTTTGAGAAGCCCTGATCTAGTCTGACCTGCTGTACAGCACAGGCCAGAGAACTGCCCCACAATAATTCCTAGAGCAGATCTTTTAGAAAAAGTATCCTATCTTGATTTAAAAATGGTCAGTGATGGAGAACCCACCATGACCCTTGGTAAATTGTTCCAATGGTTAAGATTCTCACCATTAAAAATGTATGCCTTATTTTCAGTCTGAATTTGTCTAATTTCAACTTCCAGCCATTGGATCACGTTATACCTTTCTCTGCTAGATGCTCTATCAGTGAAAAGTACTAATATCACAACCATGCAGTGAGGTCTGCATAATGGTTAATTCCACAAGTTCATTCATCAGTTTTAAATCAGACTCTCTGTTACTGGTGGCTCAGAGATCCCTTCAACATATTACACAATATCACTTATTTAAAATGAAAGTGAAAGTGACAATGTGCATTGTTCAAGTAAAATGTAACCATGATAGAAAAAGTCTGCAATGCATAACATTTTCTTATTAACAGAGCTACCACCAAAGGCATGGGGTGGAAGTATGTCTCCTGGCGACTGTGGACTGTTAATTAGAATCAGAATGAGGAAGCTAAGAGTAATACAGTATTTCTAACTTTGCAATTTTTCCCCAAACATTTCTTGAGGGAAAAAAAAATATTTTCTAAGCTTTAAAAATGAGCTTCCAAAAAAGACAGTGTTAATTTTTCTTCTAGGTAGAAGAACATGCCCAGCGTACCCAGCTGCCTAGAATTAATCAACAGCCCATGCCCAACTCATCTTCCATTCAATACTTGGGGAATGCTATTTGTCAGTCCTGAAAATGCCTCCTCTAAAAAGCAGTGTATCGGGAATAAACAAACAGCTAGGCCCAGATCTTCAGCTGGTGTAAAATGGCTTAGCGCCATTGAAGTCAATGGAGCTATGCTGATTTACATTAGCTGAGGACTTGACCCTCCACCCGTAGGTGAGATATTCCCCATTCTAAGTACAGAGTACAATGGTTCGGACTGACAATACGTTCTCAGTGCTAAAATAGTAAGAGAAAATGGTTATATTACACCAGTGCTTATTCTGTAATGAAAGAGGTGCCGGGGCTCAAAGCAATTTTTTTACATTCATAACTGATGAAGCAAGCGCAGAGGTGCCGGGGCTCTGAACTGCCAGGCCCAGAGGTGCTGGGGCTCTGAACTGCCGAGTGCAGAGGTGCAGGGGCTCTGAACTGCCAGGCCCGGAAGTGCCGGGGCTCTGAACTGCCGAGTGCAGAGGTGCAGGGGCTCTGAACTGCCAGGCCCGGAAGTGCCGGGGCTCTGAACTGCCAAGTGCAGAGGTGCTGGGGCTCTGAACTGCCGAGTGCAGAGGTGCAGGGGCTCTGAACTGCCAGGCCCGGAAGTGCCGGGGCTCTGAACTGCCAAGTGCAGAGGTGCAGGGGCTCTGAACTGCCAGGCCCGGAAGTGCCGGGGCTCTGAACTGCCAGGCCCGGAAGTGCCGGGGCTCTGAACTGCCGAGGGCAGAGGTGCAGGGGCTCTGAACTGCCAGGCCCGGAAGTGCCAGGGCTCTGAACTGCCAAGTGCAGAGGTGCAGGGGCTCTGAACTGCCAGGCCCGGAAGTGCCGGGGCTCTGAACTGCCAAGTGCAGAGGTGCAGGGGCTCTGAACTGCCAGGCCCGGAAGTGCCGGGGCTCTGAACTGCCGAGGGCAGAGGTGCTGGGGCTCTGAACTGCCGAGCCTTCAGCTGCTGGGGCTCAGCCCTGGCACAAGTTAAGCACTGCACTACATCCGATGTGGAAATGACATCACATGGGAAGCCAGTGCCATGATGCTGCAGTAATTCTTAATACAAGACAATCTGGAGCATAAAGAGGATGCTTAAGAATAAATCCTTGGTATGCAGAACAACACATAAGCAGTGCACAGAACATACCATGGTCCCTTAAATGGCCATGGTTTCTGCTAGCAAGTTAAACAACTTATTAATGATCTGGCAGTAAGTTAGACACTGCAAAAATTCTAACACCTTTTTAGACTGCACATTATTGAGTCATGATTGAATTATAGAGAGAAAGCAGTCCAAAGCAGTGCGTCTTATTCCATTAGTACTTTAAGTTGAAAGCAGTAAAAACAATTTGTCTCCTTCCCCTGCAGCCCTCTGGCATGCTGCAGAGTGGATGGAGACACTCTTTCATTTAAATGCAGAAGTGCAGTAAAGCACATGTGAGCAAAAGCAATCGACTGAGCATGGGCAAAGAAGGGGCGGGGCTACACTGACTCATTTCACTACGTAGGTAGTGATTTGTACTCTTAAGTAAATGTGTGCTGGCTGTTTAACACAGCCAGTGGGGACACCTAGAACAGCTCTAGCTAAGCGCTATTGCTGCAGCCTGTTGCAATGGGATGGAAATGGTCATGACCATCTCACAATAGCCTTAACAACACTGCTGTACACAGTGTGGCAGGAATCTCCTAGGGGAAAATTCATAGATTCAAGGACTGGAAGGGACCTCGAGAGCTCATCAAGTCCAGTCCCCTGCCCTCATGGCAGGGGACTGGACTCTGCTTATTAAAGCTAGGTGAAGCAGCTGAGAGCCACAGTAGCTGTATGGCAGAAACTGTGGTTGCCAGAAATCTTCATGTTCCTAATAGAGATTTGCACCAGCTGCGTGTTGCACACCCAACAGTGCCGAAGTATTCCACAAAGAAGGTAGGGTCTACTCCAAAGCGGACACTTTTGACTCCTGCCATCTCTCATCTGGCTGACACGACAATTGAGCCAGTTAGTCCAACCCTGGATATAAACCAGTTGATGTGCAACAGGTAACAGAGGCAAAGCTGCTAGGGCAGTGGCTCTCAGACTTTTGCACTGCTGACACCTTTCACACAGCAAGCCTCTGAGTGCAACCCCCCCTATAAATTAAAAACACTTTTAAATATATTTAACACCATTATAAATGCTGGAGGCAAAGTGGGATTTGGGGTGGAGGCTGACAGCTCGCGACCCCCCCATGTAATAACCTCGCAAACCCGAGAAGGCTCCCGAACCCCAGTTTGAGAACCCCTGTGCTAGGGGAATGGATGGACGGGTCTGCCAACGAAAAGGGCACAAAGCAAATATTACTAATATTGCAGCAGGGTGAGTCAGCACATCAGCCGGGCATTCTCTGCAGGATGCATCTTCCGCTCCTTATACCTCCCTCTTTAAGTCAAGTTCACCCGGCACAGGTATGATCTGGCACTTCTAAAGCCCTGTAAAACCCTGGTAAAATGTACCCATGTCTCCTCCCATCAATGTGAAAAGCTCCACAAAGACTCTCCAAACCTGAAGGATTCCAGCTTTTCCCCAGACCAGCCAAACAAACAAAATGTTTACACAAAGAAGAGACCTGTATTGCCAACTCAAACCTTCAAAAATTACAAGTCAGGCTCCCAAAATCATGAGAGGAGATTAAAAATCATGTGATTTAAAAAACATAATACAAGTTGTGCTCTTTTTATTTGCTTTCTGGTTTCAGAGCCTTTGAGGTGTACTCTGGTCACATTTTCCAGCTTTCCTCCATAAGCATGAAACTTGCATTTTTTTTTTTTAAGTAAGCTGACGTTCTCCCCTACCACCTACCTCGAGGAGCTGGGGCTTTAAGAAAGACACCAAATTTCATGAGTTTTGTCAGTGTAGACACTCTCAAACTCTGAAATATTTTCCTCATCTCTTGGGAAAGCTCTCCCTGCTGAGTGGCTAAACAGTGAGAGGAGTTTGATAACCATGCTCAAACATCACATCCCTACACTGCTTTGTCCCAAATGTTGCATCTGCCCTATAGATTCTGGTGCATGTGACTGCACTGCACATATATCTGTGCCTGCCCCAGGGACCGTATTGCTTGTGGGTCTAAATGACTGCAACACAGATCTCTGTTCAGATCACTTTTATAGCTTGATCTGCTAGGGTTCATTGCTTCCACAGTCCATTCATGCGAGGCTCAGAAGCCTGTGTCTGAATGAAGCAGCACCGTGTGCCTGGACTGTCAATTGGCATGTCTTTTTATCCCTTTTGGAAGCAATGTTATTGTGTCAGGGTTTTCTCAGGCACTCTTGTACTTGGGGTCAGCTTGGGTTTGGCACCCCCATACCATCGGAGGTGCAATGGCTGAGTGCTTAAGGGCCTCACCTATAACTCTGAAGGTCATGGGTTTGCAACTCTCCCAATCTCACACTGAAAGGCCACCTCCAGTTCACCCTGCTGCAAAATGGGCACCTGATCCCTCGGGTTGGGGGAGTCACAGGTGGTTGGATGTGAGGATGCTCCCTTGTGTGCTACTAGCTATGAAACTGAGGTGCCTTAGCTGTGTCAGCCTGATGAGCCCCTAGCTTGGGGGAGCTTTCACTTTGCTACCTGCCTCCCTTTAATACACTGCTGGTCCTTGGGTGGTTGTCAGCAGGAATTCCCTTTGTGTTATCTGAGCCCGATAGAGGATGTGGCTCAGCGAGAGAGAGAGAGAGTGACTGAGGCAAAGTGGGGAGCTGGAAAAATATTTTCTGGGAGGTGCCGTTGTGTTTTTCCTTGGGGGCACTCATTATACAATTTGAGGTTGGGGTTGAGAGGGAGGGGCATTTCGGTGGCAACACCTCTAGATGACGTTGCTTGTTGGTGGCATTTCAGTGGCGATGCCTATTGACATTGCCGCTTCTCGGCGGCAGTTTGGCGGATGCTTGTCCGCCGGCCAAAGTCCGCGGTGGCTAGTGGCCTGGCGCCCGCCAGAGGAATAAGGTTGGGGCCCACTGATCTAGACCATCCCTGACAGGTGTTTGTCCAACCTGCTCTTAAAAATCCCCGATGACGGAGATTCCACAACCTCCCTAGGCAATTTATTCCAGTGTTTAACCACTCTGACAGGAAGTTTTTCCTAATGTCCAACTTAAACCGCCCTTGCTGCAATTTAAGCCCATTGCTTCTTGTCCTGTCCTCAGAGGTTAAGAAGAACAATTTTTTCCCCTCTTCCTTGTAACAACCTTTTATGTACTTGAAAATGTTATCATGTCCCCTCTCAGTCTTCTCTTCTCCAAACTAAACAAACCCAGTTTTTTTTAATCTTCCCTCATAGGTCATGTTTTCTAGACCTTTAATAATTTTTGTTGCTCTTCTCTGGATTTTCTCCAATTTGTCCACATCTTTCCTGAAATGTGGCACCCAGAACTGGACACAATACTCCAGTTGAGGCCTAATCAGCGTGGAGTAGAGCAGAAGAATTACTTCTCATGTCTTGCTTACAATACTCCTGCTAATACATCCCAGAATGATGTTTGCTTTTTTTGCAACAGCGTTACACTGTTGACTCATATTTAGCTTGTGATCCACTATGACCCCCAGATCCCTTTCCACAGTACTCCTTCCTAGGCAGTCATTTCCCATTGTGTATGTAATGCACAGAGCAGCTTTCCGCGGTAGCTAAAAGAGGAGCTGCACCTTCAAGGCATTTGCCCAGACTTCACTACAACTGCTCTGCCTTCTGCCGCTGCACCAGGCAGAAGGCAGAGCAAGGAGGTGTTAATACCAGAGTCTGTCAGTCCAGTTCCGTGATCTGTCCCTTTAAGCGCCCAGGGGGTTTGCCTGCACTGAGAGAACGTGCAGTGGTGCAAATACCCTGTTACACCAGGGCAAACATTCTGAGCACAGGCAAGCCCGGAGATCCGGGGAGCCCTAGTTTTGTTCTGACAAGTCCTCTTTTGCCCTGATCTCCCCTCTCTCGATTCTGTGCTCCCTTCACCCCCCTCCCCAGGAGGTTGGCACAGCTTCTGTCACTGAGGTGGGGGCGGGGGTTAACATAATGCTGCATTTCAGAGACGTGCTCACTTCCATCTCCTGAGCTTCCTTTACTCCATCCCTCTGTCACATCATTGGGCTGTTCTCCCCCCCCTTCAGAGGTCTTGACCAAGGGCACCCAGAGAACTTGGGGGAGCTGCACCCATGTGCATGGGACAGTGTATCCCCATTGACGTCACTGGAGCTGTGCTGATTACATCAGCTGGGAATCTGGCCCATTGCCTTTTAGGTCTGTAACAACACTTCACCAATCAGGTCTAGTTTACTAAGAAACCCTGCAGATACCCAAGCTGGGTTAGTGAAATACGGTGTGCCATGGCTTTCGCCATTGTCATAGTTCAGGACCCCAGCAGTTGAAATGAGCAGAAAGTCATGTCCTTGAAATCGTATCACTCAAATCCCACCGAGCCCTGGCACGGCAGTCACCCATTCCAGATGACAGCCACCAATCGTGGCATCAAGGACATGAACATTCCAGCAACCGGAACCCTAAGTTATAGTGAGAGCAAGCCCTTTGGATAGGGACTGTCTCTGTGCCAGGTCCCATACAAACACCGAACGAAATCAGGGCAGGTCCATGACTGGGGGGCACTACGGTAATAGATACACAACAAGCTACAGCGATCTCCATTCGACTGAACATGTGCAGCTCAGTGGTTTAGTGAAAGCCTACAGCACCTTGGCTCCCACTGAGTGCTTTTCCACCCTGCTTTCCTTCAGGGCTATGACCACTGCTTACTGCATGCCAGTCACAAGCTTGAGGAATCAGGGGTCCGATTGCCTCCCGCACGGGAAAACTGCAGGCCAAAAGGCAGGGAAGCCCCACTAGGTTTCTGCACAGAGATTTCTCTCCAGTTGTGTTGGTGGGTGAGGGAGAGGTTGGCCTCTGGATCAGGTTGTGTGCTTCTCCCCCATCAGATCCTCAGGTGGTGTAATTTGAAGTAGCTCCACTGATTCCAATGAAGCTATGACCAATTGACATCAACTGAGGATATGACCCTATTGGTTTCAGTGGAGTTACACTGATTTACACCACCTGAGGATGTGGCCCACGACAGGCAATTTATGCCTGTTTAATTTTTCTCTCTCTTTTAATGTGTTTTTTTTAAAAACAGGATTTAATTACAAACCACCAACCTCCTCCTAACTACGAGGAAAGCTGTCTTATTCCAAATTAAAGACAACATTTTAACCTCAACTCCCACTGCTTTTTACCTTGAAAATGAGCATAGTCACGGACACGAGGTCATCCTTCGTTGCAATTTTCATGGCTTTCTTTGTTTAAAAGCCTTTAGATAATACACCTGTTTTTTGGGTGCGCTGAATATATATTTAAGTTACCCAGGGCAAAGGAGTATCATGTGGCTCATGGGCCAGATCCTCAGCTGGTGTAACTTGGCATAGTTCCATTAAAGTCAACAGAGCTAGGCTGAGTTACACTAATCCAGCCCCATGTGTTTAAAGGGAGAAATACATATACAAAAGAAGCAATATACTGCTGCCCTCGATCCATGCGTGGAGCTACTATTGACAGTTTCACATGCAGATCAAAGACTCAAAGGCGTGTGTGGCCTTTTGCGTTTGGAAGATATAAGCTTTTGCAATTTTTCCACTACGTCATCTTTCTGTGTTTAATGCATGGTGCCGCAGAACAATGGGTGAGCTCCTCCACAGAGATAGCGAACAAGCAATGAGATCCTAAGGAAATATACAGAACCCAAATGAGGCATGTTAGCACGCGGTAGCATCTTCAGGAGCAACGTATGGAAGGAGGCAAATTAATATGAGCCTGGGGTCATGCTAATAAGCATGGAGAGAGTGGGTCCATCGTGAACGAAGTGCTTCCATGAGGGATAGATGAGGAGAGAGATGATGCCCACAGGTGGGAGCGGCGCACAGGCACCGAGTGAGGTCTGATACCCTTCCGTTGTCTTCAGCTGGTTTATTTGAGACAGAGGCTGAACTCCCACTAAATGCAATTGGGGTAGGATGCTTGTAGGACTGGGACCTGTGGGCCCAATCCTGAAGACACTCTACTCTGCACAGAGTTACTTTATGGGTATTTCTGCTGGCTCTCTCTCCTCTCCCTCTGCAAGACCCCACTGGGCCCTGAAAGCACGATCTCCAGGAAGGGGCAATATTAAGCATGGAAGGCATTCTCTCAGAGTTGCCCAGCGCAGCACATGATGCTACAGCCCTTTACGGGGTGTAGTTTGCTCCGTCTGCTGCGCCGATCCTGGTGCATGGGGACATTTCCTCTCCCTTCCAGTAATGTCCTCTGTGCCATTGTATACTGGGGCTGCAATTCCACTTGGCCCTCACACGGGGCATGGGGGGTGAGAAGGCTGCTTGTGCCTTTCCCCTCACCAGGTGCCTGCATAAGGGTCAGGCAAAGTGTGGCCAGCTGAAAGCAATGGGATTATTTGTGGAGCAAAGTAACACTTCGCAGGAGGAAAGGTGGCAGGACCGAGCCCTTTGTTTCTAATCATACAACAGCGTGATACAATTCCGTCTCTCTATCACACCGTCAGTGCACGTGTCCCAAAGTGCTCTATGGGCTAGAAGTGCTTGGTAAAATTAGTACCAAAGCACTAGAAGCTGGGTACAGAAACCAGCCCTGGATATTTTTAGAGATAAGAACAGTGTTTGTACCATCGTCTTTACAATTACTTCAAGGTGAACTTGGAATGATTTTTCTTTCTTTCTTTCTTTCTCAAGTTCTGATTAAAACAAGAAACCTGTAGCAGATAACAGACAAACAATCCAACCTCCACACCAAAGAACCACAGCAATCTGCACAGGTATAATAAAATACTACTTGATATTCTGGCTTTGACAAAATCAGTACCACTAGGGGAATGGCTGCTGGGAAAGCATTGTTTGCCACTGTAGAAGTTTCACCAATAAATTATATGTGATAGGACACATGCAATAAAACCCCAAAGTGGAAGTCAGGCTGAAGGGGTATACTTCTCACTTCATAAATCACAGCTGCTCTAGGATGGCAGACACTTGCACGCTTTCTAGATTTATGTTTTAAAATTAATATGAAGGCAGGGGCCAGATCCTCTTTTGGTGTAAATGAGCAGAGCTCCATGGAAATCAATGGATGAAGTTACTGCTTGAAGTGAAGTATCAGGGGGTAGCCGTGTTAGTCTGTATCTACAAAAACAACAAGGAGTCTGGTGGCACCTTAAAGACTAACAGATTTATTTGGGCATAAGCTTTCGTGGGTAAAAACCTCACATTGCATCCGAAGAAGTGAGGTTTTTACCCACGAAAGCTTATGCCCAAATAAATCTGTTAGTTTTTAAAGTGCCACCAGACTCCTTGTTGTGCTTGAAGTGAATGGAGCAACTCCAGTTTACATCAGTTGAAGATGTGGGCCACTGTTGTCCATTAAGTGCCTGATCCAAAGCCCATTGAAGTCAGTGGGTTTCTTTCATTGCACATTGTATCAGATCTTAGCACTACGTGAAGTAGCTAAGTGGCGGGTCGCCGTTCCTGAGCTGTGTGGCCATGAGACACACAAATACAGCAAGAGGGGACGGATGAGCTAGAATTGCATTTCTGCACTCCCCTCCCCACCACACCCCCCATGCCAGGTGCATTGAAATGAGATGGAACTGTTTGTCCTAAACTGTAAGTGCCTTTCCTGATCACTTGTCTCAGCTGCAGGCTTGGCAATTTCTCGCAGAAAAAGGTAGCTAGCGGAAAGGAGTGGGACCTGATTCACCACAGTGTTACTCCAGTTTCAGGCTGGGGAAAGGCTGACTCCACCATTTCTTCAGGAGTAAGGCAGCAGGGAATGAGACTCAGAGCCTGTGGAAGAAAAACCCCACCAGCAGTACAAGTGATGTGATTTTCATGAGCACGGAATCTAATTATCCACCACAATTTCAAGTCTGATGCCCCCTGTTGGGATTTGTTCAGATCCTCCAAGCATGGCTTTATGAAAAAGTGATGTCTCAGCTGACTTCTAAGGCTTTTAAATGAAATAGTCACAGCAGAACTCTCAGGTTAATGAATTCCATGGAAAATTCCTCTCCCATCACATCACACCTCACCGTTGCACTGCGAAGGGTCTGATTGCTAACCTTATAGGACAGATGTCAGCTTCCTGGTTTATAAGTGGGAAGGGACAACCACAATCACTGTGATGCCAAGCTCACCCTCCAGGAGTGTCAATGCCTTCCCTTCCCTCCACCAGGCTCCCGGGAACTGGAGCTGTATCAAAGGAAGCTGCTAGGGACTTCATCCAGTCACACCTTCTTGCTGAGGTCCGAGCCAGCGACCTTCATGCCTTCAGCAGCCCAGGGCCTCGCTCTTCTCTTGTGTTGCCAGGGCAGTACTTAATACTCTGACTATATCCCTGTTTATCTTCCTACCCACTCCCTTCCTCCTGTTCTGCTTCCCTCTCCATCAGCTCCTGCTACTCTCAGGGATTATGCCTCTCCCAGTCCCCACCCCCAGACTTCCCACTGACTTTCTCCAAAGATGGGGAGATAACTGGCAAGACTGTGATGGCAAAGGCCACATGTTTGTTTGAAGGAAGTTGGCACATTGGCCTCCCATAACGATGTATTAGCAGTCTCCCAATAGTAATAAACCATGATTCCAATCGCTCCTGTAGATTTCACCAGCAGTGAGGGGGACAGGTCCAACTTTCAGGCTGCAGTTCCCCACTAACATCTAGAAGGTTAGTAAATGAAACTGGTTAAAATTCAACCAGAGAAGTCTCTTCCCCCTCCTCCCCAAAATAGATCTGCTAGAAAGCTCCTTGTTTGATACGTTGTTCTTCTTTTCGATGGTGCAGTCTTGTTTTCAAAGTTGCATTAAGAAGTAACTGTTATGCGTCTCACAAATCAAACCCTAGTAAAGTTCAGAAACTAAGAGGGGACAGATTTGGGATATGACAGACCATCGTCCAGGTTACATGACAGATGCCAGGCTCAGTAGATGCAACTTGGAAGAGATAGAGAATGATGTATGCAATGTTTAATTAAAGGCATTAACAAGCCTTGCAAGCCAAGTTCTCCACTATCCTCTAGGCTGATAGTCATGGTCAAGCATTAAGGAGGCCTGTCTTCAGATTAAATTAAGATATCTAGCGGAATGACTGAGTACAAAAGAAAAGAAGAGCTAATGTTTAGTGATAAATGCCAACAGGAAAAGGCATCTCTGTGAGCAGCTTCATGCATGAGTGATGAACTGCAGAAGCTGATACATAGTGTATGGAGCAGAATGGAAGGAAAAGTGGAAACATTTTTCCGAAATTCACTTGAATTCAAAGCAAATTGTGTTTGTTTGCTGTTCTCTGCCACTTATCACTGAATTCCTAACACACAGTAATAAATCTATCCACACAGCTCCCTGGAGAAGCATTACTATCCCCTCCGTTTTGCAGATGGGGAAATGGAGGCACAGAGCTTATCCCATGAGTTGACCGAAGTCATACAAGCTGGGAATGTAACCCAGACAGGCTAGGTCCCAAGCCAGCGCTTGGAGCACAAGCCCACCCTACCTCAGACATGCCTGCCTCTCCTTTACATATGTGAAAATGCGCACACAGCTCATTTAAAGCCCAAACATCTTAATATTCAGCAGAAGCAAATTCTGAATTCTCTGTTCAATCGTAAACTTTGCAATTCCCAATTCACACTGTTGTTAGTTATATAAGAGGCCAGAAACAATACCACGTGACTGGTATAACTAACCAAAGCAGCAAGAAATGTGCACATTCCCAGTTCAGCAGTGATCTGCAAACCCAGGCTCATGCTCTGGGGAAATCCAGGAATAATCTCAGGTAGCAAACACATTTGGGCCCTGCTCAATCCGGTTGTGGCCAAGTCACCAACAGTATAAAAGGCAAAACTGATCAAGTCAGTGACTCACTTATATAGTTTGTTCAGCTCTACTATGGAGAGCATGGTGATTTCACAGCCGGGCCAGGTTCAGATTTCTCTCGCAGAGCAGTTCCCGCGGTATCGCTGTTCCTCATATCACAACTCATGTTAAAGGGAGCAGGGAGGAGAATCTTTTCTAAGGGCTGAATCCAATGACCACTGTAATCAATGGCAGTCTTCCCGCTGACTTCCATGGGGCTGGACCCTGCCTGCAGGCCCAGCTCCTGCCCAGTGCCCCATGTGTGTACAATGAGCCCTATTCACCTTGTGACCCTGCACAGCGGCCAGTGCCGCTGCAGTTCCTGTGTGCCTCAGAACGCCCGGCTGCTCTCCTGGGGGGGAAGGGGCAGCAAGAAAGGGGGGGGGGGCGACAACATGCTCTGCTACCCAGCACCCTCCACCTGTTCTGGAGGCAGACTTCCTTTCAGGGCTCCCCACCACCACCTTGGGCTGTGCAGCTCAGACAGTCCCCCAGCCTGGGGCTGAGCTCCAGGATCTCTCAAGCTGGTTCTGTTTTGGGGCTTCACTAACATTGTGGTTTTTTAAACTCTGCTTTTAGCCAAATGAGCATAAAATGCCAGGACTGTGAGAAGCCCAGTGACTAAGTAGCCCTCACCCACTGCACGCAAAGGTCTCAGGAGGTGGGGTTGTATGTACAAAGGGATGATGCAACCAGTGGCAAACACAAAGAAATGCTGTAAATACCCAGGCAAACAACCAATAGGCTAATCAGGAGCTAACCCTAATTCTCCAGCTACCCAATAAAAACATGGCATTCTCTTGCTACAGACAGACAGACATTCCTTCCCAAATGGCTGGCATGAATAACGAGTTCATGCAGCACATCAGCCATCCAGCTTCCATTGATCGCCCAAGAGAGCTACAGAAATAGCTTGGAGGCGTTTCAGCTCAAGATTCATAATTAGAACATCTGGAGTAAACAACTGAGACTAGAACCTAATCTGGTTAACCCCTTCTGTGCTGGCACCCAGCACTCCCTTCATCCAAATATTTCCCCTGCAAATGAATAGCTAGAGGGTTAAAGTGACAGCAGCAAGATAAATTCAAGTGGTGTGTGTCTTTTAGATGACATTTGACACTCAAGTGCTACCCTCCTTTGCATGCTCTGCATTAGAGCTGGGCAGAACTGCAGTCCCTGCACGGAGGGGAGCGTGGGATTTGCTCCCTCGCTACTCCTGTAGGCGAATGAGGCACCCCGCAGGGGTAGGGATGTGCAGCAAGGAGGCGAACCATGTCATGGGTGGAAGGATGCTGTATGCCAAGCAGCGTCTGGACCACAGGAACTGCCATACTGGATCAGACCATCCGGTCTCCAACAATGGCCAGTACCAGCTGCTTCTGGGGAAGAAACCCTGCAGTAGGCAGTATGGGCTAACCTTCCCCCAGCGAAAGTTTCCTCCTGATCCCCAATAGTTAGAGACTGGTTGAAGCCCTGAAGCATGAGGGTTTGTATTCCTTCTATATTCCTATATGTACTATGATAAACCTGGATATTCTCATTATCCATATAACTGCCCAACCCTTTTAAAAATCCTTCTAAATGCTTGGCTTCAACACTATCTTGTGGCACAGGCCACTTGTATGTTGTGTGAAAAACGTATTTGCATGTATCAGTTCTGAATTTACCAATCCCAGCTTCATTGAACATCTTCTTGTTCTTGTGTTATGAGACGAGGGGAATACAAGTGACTGATATACCTTCCCTGCGTCATTCAGTATTTTGCTTTGCTTTGAAAAGAAATTACAGAGTAGGTATGGCACAACACTACCCAAGAGTTTGTGTGTAACTAACTGCACAACCCAGATAAAACTTTGACCGGTGCAATAGATTCTATTTGTTACATTTATGTGGTTTACATAATGCAAACAAACTGTCTAGACTGACATTCCCAATCCCCAGTAGTTAAAGCAGAAGCACATACAGTTTTACTGGTTTATAGTGTTAGAAATAATAGCCCTTTTTACAGAGCTTGAATATTTGTGTCTTTTGTAGCTACAGAAAATGGGATGTAGCAAGCTGAGTGCTGATGTCCAAATATCTGACAGGTCTAAATTTGGGCAGTTCTGTACACCCTGCCTGCATTATTAGTTGCACAAACCATAGCAAGCATTTGCTGAAAAAGAAAAAAAGCACGGGTGCTTATCTGGATTTTTCTTTAGCACAAAACTCTTCAATTCCTGGCACCAGGTAATGCTTTTCTGCACTTAGTGGCTTAATTTTTCAAGTTTCTGACAGCTGCTAAAAGAGAAAGGTAATTTCTGCTGGGAAGGAAAGTGAACAGATTGGCTTTCCTTCTAACCAGCTGACAAGCAAATCATACCTGATCGCAATGAACTGACAGCAGAATGTGAAACTATAAGCCCAGGTCTGTAATGTAACTGTTAGTCATTGTTGTGGGTGACACATGCGTGGACTGCGACATTCAGAGAGAGGCATGAAATAGTCCATTAAGCCGATTTACAGGCACTCTTTCCTGCACGGTAAAAGATGCAGAGAAGTGGAACATGATGCACCAAGGGCCTTTGTTTCACAAACTTTTCACATTCCTTGGTTTTCATGAGGAAGTTGCATGAAGTTCACACACCCTCACTGAGGCTTTAGTGCCTATCACTGTCCTGCCCCAGTGTCCACTGAAGTCAGTAGGTATCTTTCCATTGACTCCGATGGGCATTGGATCAGGTGCCTATTTAACGGAATATTATGCAGCTTGGGTGAAATCCCATCTTCACCAAAGTCAATGGGAAAATTTCTACTGGCTTCATGGGCCCACCCAGGACTTCACCTCTTAAACTGACTCTGATCTTTCCAGCTCTGTCATTCTCCTAATTCAGCGGTTCTCAAACTGTGGGTCGGGACCCCAAAGTGGGTCAGGATCCCCTTTGAAAGGGGTCGCCAGGGCTGGCTTAGACTTGCTGGGGCCTGGGGCTGAAGCCCGAACCCCACTGCCCAGGGCCGAAGCCAAAGCCCGAGGGCTTCAGCCCTGGGCGCAGGTTACAGGCCCCTGCCTGGGGCTGAAGCCCTTGAGCTTCAGCTTTGGCCCCCCTGCCTGGAGCGGTGGGGCTCGGGCTTTGGCCCCACACCCGGAGCAGCAGGGATTGGGCAGGCTCAGGCTTCGGTGCCCCTTCCTGGAGTCGTGTAGTTAATTTTTGTTGTCAGAAGGGGGTCACGGTGCCATGAAGTTTGAGAACCCCTGTCCTAATTGATATGTAGACTTGCTAGTACATTGCCTGTTCTTGTCTCCTCTTTTACGCTAATCGGCAACACAGTGCTAATCCATCTTACTTCAACCCAGGAAGCCATTGTCCTCAGGTGGAAAAAATAATTGAAAATTAATTATTAAAATTAAAAAAAAAAATCAGAGCTCTGCTCTCAGTCCCATTAGCAAAGCTAGAAAGGAAAGGAAAAACACATTCCTTCCTCCAGGGAAGTCTCCGAAATAGATTCCCCTAGAGGGAGGTCAGTTCCTTTCCCTGTCACACTTTCAAATCATGCAAATCTATAACTCAGCTGACATCTTCCTGAACCAGATGGTACTAAAGAGCAGAGGACGCCAAAGAATGAGCAACAAACTGGGTTATTTGAGCAGGGTAATACATGACAAATACTATAAGAGGAGCATTTCCCATTGCAATGCATGCTTTAATTTCTATCTAGGGATAAAGGAAGAGCAAGTTTAGTGGAACCTTTCTGAACTCAAGGCCAAGTACTTCCCAGGCCTCCTCACCAGTGCTGAAAGGGCTCCCGGGAATCAAGGCAACCTGGCTCTGTGGCTGCAGAGGGGCCATGGAATGCACAAAGGAAGGCAGTGTGACCCAGTGGGTGGGGAGACTTGGGAGACCCATTCGTCTCCCTGCTCTGCCACAGACTTGCTCTGGGACCTTGGACAAGTCACTTAGTCTCTCCGTCCCCATCTCTACAATGGGGATGATGGCACGTGTCTATCGCACAGGGGTGCTGTGAGGAGAAATGCACTCAAGCTTGGGGAGGGGGTGCGCAGATACTGCAGTGATGCGTATGGTATAAGACCCTGACCAGAAGCGGCTAAGCTAGGAAGGGAGGCCTGCTTTATAGTGACATTGCTACTCTTACCCAGCTATCACGCCTCACCTGCTTCCCAGGAAGTGGGGCTCAGGCCTTCCGCTCCCCGCCCATGGCACAGGGATCATCTCATTGCTGTTAATGTTGCAATAGCATAGTCCGCGGGACAGCGTGTACTACGTGGCCCCTTCTGTGCGTGACCCACAGGCAATGGGAGGCTGCTACAGAGCCTGGTTGTTTAACAAGCTGTAAATGGCCATGCTTTCAGCTCTCCAGATCCCTGGTTCAGTTCCTGGTATGCTGGCTAAAATGACAGCTGTCACAGTAGCATGTAGGATATATCTACACTGTGATAAAAACCCACAGCAGACTACGGCTTGTGCGGCTATAAAATTGCAGTGGAGGTGTTCAGGCTGAGGTTGGGGCCAGGAATCTGAGACCCCACAAAGAGAGAGGGTCCCAGAGCCTGGGCTCCAGCCCAAATGTCTACATTGCAGTTTTATAGCCCCGCAAGTACAGACCAGCTGCAGATCTTTTATTGCAGTGTAGACATATCCAGAGAGGCCTCAGCTGACCTGGGCTAGTCACGGTACAAATGCGGCATGCAAGAGGCAGTGCCTGTCCAAAGAGTTTATAGTCTAAATTGACAAGACAGAGTGGCAATGAAGTGACTTGCCCAAGAACACACAAACTTTTGGTGGCAGAGCCAGGCGTAATGCAGACCTCTTGAACTATGCTTCCTCTGCATTCTAGAGCACAGGCTGGATTCCAAATTCTCTGACCCTTTTGGCTCTGTGGATCATTGCAGCCCTGTCATGGAAAGATGTGCATTTGAGGTTTCTAGTACTTCCTGCTTCCAGCCACACCACTGTGAGACTTGCAAGAAGAAATTTACTCCTACTGCTTTGGCATTTATCTCTCCAGTCCCCACTGGAGTTAAGGAGATATGAAGAATTAGGAAATAATGTTAAGAGAGCTCTCCAAATGTTTTCAAACCTGAAAAATGGTCTGATTTGAGTTTTGTACAAAGGTTGGGTTGCTTCCTCCTTCTCTTTACAGAGCAGAAACAAGTACAATCATGCCAATCAAGTTTCCCAGGTGTGATGTACAACCAGATTTTCATTCTCCATCAAGTGCGTCACTCACTCCGACACAACTTGTTTTTAATTCTTGGAGGAAAAAATAAAACACAGAAGGCATACTCCAGAATGTACTGAAAATTCTATTCTTACGTCACTTCAGTTTGAGCTTCTCCAGCGTACTGTCTGACATAGGCTATTCCAGGGGAGAGGGAATCATGCTGTACAATGACCACTGCCTGGCAAGGTTTCCCTTCAGGGCTCCAGGAGCACATTGGCTGTATTTAAGTGACATTCTGTTCCATTAACAGTCCTAGCTTTTGGAGACTAAAATGGTTGTCATCATCTTGGCACATTAAACCCCAAATTTCCATCTGGTATCACTGCCCAGTCCATCAGGTGCTTAATAGTGCACAGGATAAGTTGCCAGCAAGGGTACATAGGAAGTGCATCGAAAATACACAGCAAACACATGTACTGTAGATACCAAAATGTACCACAGACCTCTGCTACTTCAGCTAAAGCTGCAGACAGGTTTAATGCTATCTTTGCAAACTAGCACTCCAATCTTGCAGAGCCGTAAGCCCAAGCTTACCTTTACCCATGTGAGTTATTGAAGTCATTTAGCCTGGGTTCCCTCTCTAAGGAAGTTGCAAATGTTGATAAATCATAAGTTATATGGAAAGAGGAAAGATGAGAAAACAGGACTGTGTAGAGAAGGATCAAAGGCAGAGATGAGCCCAAGTGAGGATATTCAGATCCCTGCAAATATCAGAATTTGGATCTGTGACGGGTTGGATCACAGAAACCCCCTTGGGGCTGCCAACTGATGTGCCAAGACTACTTTTGCCCCTGCCTTCCTGCCCTGTCAGCTTAGGATTTTAGTGCCCTGCCTAGTTTGGGCCAGACTTGCTAGCCTGCTGCAAACCCAGACCCAGGTTTGAACCATGTTCCCTAACAGCTGTAGGCTTGACTGAAAGCAGCGTACAGAAGTGTTCTTATCTTTAACACTCAGATGCCCAACTACCAGTGGGGTCTAAACCCAAATAAATTTGTTTTACCCTGTATAAAGCTTATAAATTGTTTGCCCTTTATAACACTGATAGAGAGATATGCACAGCTGTTTGCCCCCCCCCCCCCCCGCCCCCCAGGTATTAACACATACTCTGAGTTAATTAATAAGAAAAAAGTGATTTTATTAAATACAGAAAGTAGGATTTAAGTGGTTCCAAGTAGTAACAGACAGAACAAAGTGAACTACCAAGTAAAATAAAATAGAACACGCAAGTCTATGTCTAATACAGTAAGAAACTGAATACAGATAAGACCCTCACCAGTTTCAGAATGCTTCCTTTTACAGACTAATCTCCTTTTAGCCTGGGTCCAGCAATCACTCACACCCCTTGCAGTCACTGTCCTTTGTTCCATTTTTTTTCAGATATCTTTGGGGGTGGAGAGGCCCTCTCTTTAGCCAGACGAAGACAAAATGGAGGGGTCTCCCTTGGGCTTAAATAGACTTTCTCTTGTGAGTGGAGACCCCCTCCTCTCTCCTATGCAGAGTCCAGCTACAAAATGGAGTTTTGGAGTCACCTGGGCAAGTTACATGTCCATGCATGACAGGATCCAACTGCTACCCCAAAGAGCCAAGACTATTTACTTAGATTATAATATCCAAGCTCTTTGTTCTGTGTTTGTACAGCACCTAGCACAGCGGGGTCCTAGCCCATGAGTAGAGCTCCCAGGTGCTACTGCAATACAAATAAAAACAACGCTGCAAGAACTGTGTAAGTCATTCTCTGCACTAAAATAGCAGCTTATTTTCATATATCTACTTTCTTCTTTAATTTTCCATCGTTTCAGTTCTGTAATGGGTTAGTTCCCGACATAGATGAAAATAAAAATACCACCCTGCCTAAATACAGCACGGCCTATTTCCAGATACACTCCTTCACTTTGCTCTGGATTCTGCCACACATCCCCACAAGGAGCGGTACTGTACTCTGCATTTCAGCTGAACTACTCACCAAGTGAGATGCCACCTATTGTCAAGGGAGGGTAGTGGGATCTGGATCTATTTGTCATCTGTTATCAATGAAAACTTCAGTGATGGAAACTTTGAACATTAAATCTCTCACATTTGCTTTTTGCGTTTAAAGTTTGCAGGTGTCAGGTGATTTCAGTGATGGTGGTGGCATAACCTGCACTTCCTATAAAGACTCTTTGGATTAATGAGCTGTGGAAAATAATGTTCACAGCTGACTGTGCCCCTGAAAATGACAGTCACCTGTAAACCAGGACATAGCAGCAAAGCAGGTGAATGATGATGATGATCCAGACCCTGATCCTGCAGGGAGCTTAGAGTGGGCAGAGCTCCAGCACTCCTGAGAAGCACTCCTGGGTTAGACATCTGTCTGTGCAGAGCTCACTGCAGGCTTGGGTCTCGAGATATCTGGGTTCACAGAGATGGTTCACAAACTCCACTCTACAGGAACAAACCAATGCTAGAAACTTCTTGCTGAGAGAAATCAAAAATTGTTACGAAGCTCAGAACTTTAAACTAGAGCTGGCCAAAGTAGTCAGGGGATAAAATGCTATTGGAAGAATGGCGTCTGCTGGCCAATCGTTTTCAGACAAACTTTTGATTCTTGGGAATTTTCCATTTTCCATGACTGTCTGGAGGTTTAAGGTGAACACATGGTGTGCTGTCCATTGTCCCCCGTAGAACCAGACATTTAATGGCAGCACACCGTGCATGTGTCCTGTGCCTGAAGGAGCTCAGGTAGTGAGGTAGCACCTGTGGGGGCAGAAGGGACCTAGGGTCTGGACGGGAAATGGCATTTGCTGTTTGTGGTTGATTCTTTCTTCCTTTCACTGTCCATATTTCTCCTTGCTGGTGTTAACAATCTGTGGTCAGACACCCCACCCCCCACGGCACCAGGAGCGCTGGGGAGCCGTGACCTGCCTACATTCTGATCTGCACTGCTGGGCTGACAGGACCGATCATTCCCTGCGGCCCCACTCAGTCCTGGGTCTCTGGTTTGCTAATGCTCATCAGGGGCCAATTACTGCCAATTGCCATGATGGATTTCAGATTGTAGACAGTTGTGCACTAGACACTCATCGCACACAAGCCATTGGTAACAGCTCATTGACACCTGTCTGCACTCAATTGCCTTGGGAGCTGCAAGGTAGCAGGGAAAGCCTCCACGTCCCATTACCAATGCCCTGAGTCATACCAGCTAAGACTGTTAGTTCTAACAAGAGCCTGGCAGAAGCATTCTGTCCCCGTGTGTCTTGAGGCTGCTGCTATGCCATGGTGAATAAAAAGGGAGATGCTGTAATTATGACAAGCAAACGTTCAAGTGTTTGGAAAACAGATTTTAGCCCCCAGAATCTCTTTAGTCCCAAGAATGTCTCCAGAAGCAGCAGAAGAGGGAACCAGAGTATATATTATATTAATGCAATAGATTTTATTTAACAGGACTTCAACTGAAAAACTCTACTCAAAACTAATATCCCTCAAACCTTTTATGAACCATGAATTCCTTCGATTGCAAACTCTATGGGGTAGGGACCATCTTTTTGTCATGTTTGTACAGTGCCTAGCACAATGGGGCTGGAGCTGCTCAGTGCTACTGAAGTCCAAAAAATAACCAAATATGCTCTCTTAATAGCAGAGTTACATAGATTTATACATGCCAAGCCCAGAAGGGACTAAGGTGATAATCCAGTCTGACCTCCTGTATAATACAGGCCAGAGAAGTCCCAGCAGAGTCAGGACCCCATTTTGCTAGGTGCCATACATACACATGGCAAGACAGACTGCTCTCTGAAGAGCGTGCAATCTACATAGCCAAGACAGAGAGGGCAGTGTTCCCTGAGGTCACATGGCATCTCAGTGGCAGAGCTGGGAACAGGTCCCAGATCTTCTCCCTGACTCTCCAATGCTGGAACTGCTGGCCTACGTTTAATGGCCTGACCTGGCTGCTTTGAGTAAGAATGGATGTGAGCGGCTCTGAAGAGCTGGCTGGACTGACCAATCCCAACACCTCTAAGAGATGCTGTTTGGCCAGATACCCAAGAGGAGAGATCTGAAGAAATTAAATATTGGACTGTCACCCAGCAACAGAGTCCATATAGCTGTTCCTGCTGTCTCTGTTTCCATGAGAAATCCTTGTCCCAGAATTAATTGTCATAATGCTGGTAAGTGGTCTGAAGAACAGAGGATTTCCTCTAATTACATTCTGGACGGATTACCCAGCTGTGGTCTCAATCTCCTTTACTGAGCAAAGAGAACTGAGGTCTGACAATCAGAGTGCGAGGCATTCACACTGCACCATGCAATCCGAATTCTTGTTTGGCCAATGCACATGGCAGTAAGCTGCCCGGAACCTGGCCCAGCGCATGCTTTGGGAGTTCTCCTCTCCCACCTTTGGCTTAACCTGCATTTACTGATGCAGAATTTGTTATCCTCAGGTAACGGAGAGCCTTGAGCATGTAACGGGAGGGAATGGCTGGATATTTTACCCTAAAAAAACAAAGAAGAGACTAGAAGCACGTTGTTCCTCTTTCTCTTACACAAGATTCCTTATGAGCCTGATCCAAAGCTCACTGCCCCATCACACAAAGAGCCCAGTTTTCACCTCTGGGCACGTCCATGAGGGAGCTCACTTCTGCCTTTAGACCCCTAAACCAGCTCCTGAAACATCAGTTCAGGCATTTAAATGCAACTGAAACATCTCAGCGTGGAGCTGGGTGCGCCAACTTAGCCTGAAAACTGGACCCCAAACATTGGCGGTGGACCAGGAGCCCACTGCCTAACCTATCCTTCCACCCAGGGGCCATGCGTTTACTATTGATCCAACCCTGCCGCCTCTCTATAAAGCATTTACACTGTTAATGCGGATCAGCCAAGCCAGCTCAGCGAAATCCATCTCCTTGGTATTCACTCCTCAGCTCCAAGCACCTCGTCTCCTTTGCCTCTGACCTGAACAAGGCTTGACTGGTGTCGGGCAAGGACACGTCGGCCTGCAACAAATCCTTGTATCAATGTGTCAGAATCAGGAGATTCTTGCTGTACCCGTGGATGAGGCTTTCAATCCTGCTCTCTATTAACTAGCCGGCTCTCCCAGACAGAGGAGAGGAGCTTACAGCCGCAGCAAGCCAGACCTGTGATACGCTATATATCATCATCTCACAGGAACATGAACACCCACGCTCACTTTCAGAGTGAAGTCTCTATGGATTTGAAGTATGATCAACTTTGGATTTACTCTCCTTATCCAGGGGGATAGAACTTTCGCTGGTGTAAAGCAGTGTCAACTCCACTGCCTGCAATGCCGATTGTCTATGGAATTTCAATGGAGCGACACCGATTTTCACCAGATGAGGATAGGGCCCTTGATTTCTATTAGGACTCAGACTGCGTCGGTTAATCAAAATGATGCACTGGTCCCTATGTGCTGTGATTTTTTAGAATGCTATTTGTAGTTTAATGACTCAACTGTAACTATGTTGCAACTGTTTCCCGGTGAACCAGGGACCGGCAATAGATGGAGGAAGATGGGGTGGGCATGAACTGCCCTGAGTATCCCCAATATGGTGAGGAACTTTTCGATAGAACAAATATCATTGTAAAAACTCATTCACAACCAACCAAAAGGCAATAACAGGAAAAATCAGACAAAACTAGAGGGAAAAATTCCCCATCAGCCCTAGGAGGATCCAGAACACTGCTTCCCTGGACCAGCAGGCATCACGACCTGAACAGAAATATGGGAGGGATAGAAGACCTCAGCCTTCAGGACTAAAGACGATTAGGATCAGCTCTCCATGGGGATCAGACCTGCAGCGTTCTTGCACCTTCCTTTGAAGGATCTGGCACTGGCCAGTGTCAGAGAGACACTGAACTAGACGTCTGATCCTGTCCCATGCACCTACAAGCCTCGCCCCCAGATGGGTCTGTGACTCATTCTCCTGGCTGTGTTTTCAGGGTGACTTTCTCCTCTCCAAGGCCCTGCCAGCACAGCAGCCACAAGTTCTCAGCTCAGGGAGATGTCCATGGGCTAGTTCTGCTCAAGCTAGTGCACTAAAGATAGCAGTGTGGCCCCAGCACCATGGGTGGCGATTTGGGCTAGGTACATACTCAGATGACTGGACTGAGCTCCTGCCCAGGCCATCATGGCTACACTGCTGTTTTTAAGCGCTAGCGCGTGTACAGCTACCCAGTGTGTGTGCAGCTGTGCTTGCAAGTGGTAATAGACGTATCAGACTGCAGTGAACAGTCTGACATTGCTTTGCTTAGTTATGGTTTTTCAGTTAACTTCCCCTATCCCACCAAACAGGAACATACAAAGGTAACTCTAGTATTGTTCACTAGCTGGGAAGTACCACAACTGTCCTGCATGTTGGAAGCTCTGACGGGGCGTCCAGAATCTGTAGTAGCCTATTGCTATACCATAGACTTTGCTAGCGTGGCCTGGGTACAATGGGGATAGCAGCACTGCCTTGCTCCCAGGGGTGTGACGAGGATAAATACATATGTCAAGGACTGCGAGGTGGTAATGGGGGCCAGGCAAGTACATAAGAGAAAGATCCAAAGAAGTCAGACTCACTGAAAAGTGTTCTTAAAGGGGCCACTTAAAAATGACGAACTCACAAACTAATTAACAGATCTACTTGAAAAATGAATGAAAACTGGCTGAGGGACTCTGGAGCAGGACAGAGGAGCTTGTTACTTCATTATGTGACAGTATGAACAGACATGGAACTGTGCATATGAACATCTGAACAACACGTGTGTACTCAGTGCAGAAATATTGCATAGCTGATGTGCTTTGTGGAGACTCATAATGTAAACAGAGAAACCTCAAACTTCTATATAAGTAACGTAGAGTGTGTGATCAACTCTGCATCCGTCGTCTGGCGGATGTGCATGGTGATGTTAACGCTGCATTTGAGATTTGGAATCCAGTTCAGCAAGGTACCTGAGCACATGCCTAACTTGAAGCTTGTGAATAGTTCCACTGAAGCCAGTGGGACTGCTGGTAGCTTACAGTTAGGCACGTGCCTAAATTTGTTGAATCAGGCCTATAGTTGACTTTAATAACTTAACGACAAGTGAGAAGGTCAGAGTCAAAGCAGTGGGATGTGTTGTTCTCTGATGAGCGCCCTGAGAGGGAGTGTGATAGAAGGGGGATTAGTATGTTGGAGTGGCTGAATATTGTGTTAGTTTGGGGATAGGGGAGGTTAACTGAACACTCATAAATAATCACAAAGCCATGTCAGACTGTACACTGCAGTCTGATACTTCTTCTATTGCTGCTTGCAAGCACTGCTGTATGCACACTGGATAGTCTCTCTCTATGGACCCCATTACCAGGGCCGGCTCCAGGGTTTTTGCTGCCCCAAGCAGCGGAAAAAAAAAAAAAAAAAAAGCCACGATCGCGATCGGTGGCAGCTCCACTGCGCCGCTTTCTTCTTCGGCGGCAATTTGGCGGCAGGTCCTTCCCTCCGAGGAGGACCGAGGGACCCGCCGCTGAATTGCCAATTGCCGCCGAAGAGCCCGACATGCCGCCCCTTCCCCTTGGCCACCCCAAGCACCTGCTTGCTGGGCTGGTGCCTGGAGCCGGCCCTGCCCATTACTACAGTATCCAAGCATCAAGTTACAATCACTGATGCATTTATCTTCACAATGCCCCGGAGAGGGAGGGCAGTGCTACGGTCTCCATTTTACAGATGGGGAACTGGGGCAAAGAGTCACAGGGGGGAGTGTTTGGCACAGCAGGGAATTGAACCTGAGTCCCAGGGTAGTGATCTAAGCACTGGGCCATCTTTCCTCTTGTGGTAGTCAGCTAGTGCTTGGAGATGGGGAGTGGGGTGGGTGGAGAGCTGTTTGCAAATACATTTTGATGGACATTTTTCAACAGAAAATGGTTTTCATCTAATTTTCACAGCCAGCTGCAGGTGGATGCCAACGTTGCCTTTGCTTACACTCTTGCATTTCAGTGCCTGCACTGGGAGGAAGGAACTCAGAGAGTTTAGTTTGCTCCCGTGTAATGAAGTTTGTGCAGGGTCCCTCCTACAGCTGTCCCTCAAGGAACAAATGGCTCTTTCCGAATGCAAGATGACACTGTAGAACGGGGTCGGCAACCTTTCAGAAGTGGTGTGCCGAGTCTTCATTTATTCACTCTAATTTAAGGTTTCGCGTGCCGGTAATACATTTTAACGTTTTTAGAAGGTCTCTTTCTATAAGCCTTTAATATATAACTAAACTATTGTTGTATGTAAAGTAAATAAGGTTTTTAAAATGTTTAAGAAGCTTCATTTAAAATTAAATTAAAATGCAGAGCCCCCCGGACCAGTGTCCAGGACCCAGGCAGCGTGAGTGCCACTGAAAATCAGCTCGTGTGCCGCCTTCGGCACGCGTGCCATAGGTTGCCTATCCCTGCTGTAGAACATTTCCCTCTGATCCCTTCCTCTCCCACCAGCCTCTCACCACCACTCCTGTCAACAGACTGATGGAGCCCTTTTCCCTTTTTGTTCATAAAACGGCCTTTGCGCTTGGCTGAGCAGCCCGTTTTGCCAGGCCTGTCACTGCATGGCCATGCTTTTTGGAAACTGTCATTGCCCTGTAAAGTGTTGTCAGATGCCAACTGGAATGCTGCTCCATTTCTTTTTTATTAAGCCCAGATTGGCTGGGATGGGCGGTAGCAAAAATGCTGCTTTTGGAGGCTTCTACAATTGTAGCATGAAGCAGCCTGCCTTAACCAGTGCTTTTCTGTGGTCCAGTGAATTTCTCTCTTGATTATCCTCTCAGAGTTCTGTGGTTCAACAACCGACCAGGGAACTGTATGACCAGAGTGCATAGGACTCTCTACCCTTCCTTCCCCATCAGAGCTAGGGTAAAATGTTCAAACGTGCCTAAGTGATTTAGGAGCCTAAACCCCATTTTCAGTAGTGACAGAGGCACATAGGAGCTTAGGACCCCTGATTTTCAATAAGATTCAGGCTCTTAAGGCCCTGATCTTCAAGGATAGAGTTCCCCTTGATTTCAATGGGAGTTAGGCACCTAAATACCTTTGAGGATCTGGGCCCGAGTGCCTAAGGGCTTGTCTATACTTACAAGTTCTGCAGCTTTATCCCAGCAGAGTTGAGATGGTACAATGCCTCTATTGCAGAGGCAGTTATACCAGTACAAAAGGACTTACACTAGGGCCATGTCTACACTTACTGTTGCAATCAATGCAGTAGGGGTCAATTTAGCAGGTATAGTGAAGACCGGGCTAAATCTACCGGAGAGTGTCTCCCATCAACACAGCACAGTGAAGACACTGCGGTAAGTCGACCTAAGCTACGTCGACTCCAGCTATATTATTCATGTAGCTGGAATAGCGTAACTTAGGTCGACTTACCCCGGTAATTTAGACAAGGCCTAGGATTGCTTATTCTGGGGTGGGGAAATGAACTGAGTTACTGGTACAAGGCACCTTTATACCACTCTAACTGTGTCTACACAGGGCTTTTACCAGTGTAACTATGCTGGGGGGAAATCTCCACAAGCCTAACGGACATGTGTATTCTGGTAACACTATAAATCCGTGTAGACCAGACCTCAGTCAAATGGGATGTGGGCTCCCATATCACGTAGGTGCTTTTGGAAATACCACCCCATGCCTCCTATTTTATCCCGTTTTGTAGCTGGTCCGGAAAATATCAACATGACAGTGCTGAGAACGTGCTCGAAGCTCTTTGTAATTGTTTTGTTTTCTGCCGCGTGGCTCTGCCGAGCTGAAGGCAGATTGCGTATGGTTGAGCACTGCCTGGAGGTTGAACATGCCTGATTTATCTACTGCTGTCTAAGTACCTATTTGTGAGATGCATGCTGCACCCTGAGCCACTCTAAAGGTCAAACGAGATATACTCTTACATTTTTTAAACCTATAAAAGGAGCGGTAGTATTTTAATATTAATTATTCAAAGAAAACACACTGCAGTGACTAGATCTTAAACACAGCATTTTATCTGCATTCTGGTTTGTAGGGTTTTCCCTTGGTATTTTGCTGAATTGCTTAGTTTGGTTATTTATTAGGTAATGGAGAAAGTATTTTAAAAAATACTATTTTATTACATACTGTTTTCAAGATTTTGCTCCAGTTTTCACAGCACAGGGCAGGGAGTCTGACACTAGACGACTTTCACACGGTGTCTTGAAAGGTTCCCTCTGTTTAACACTAGGGGAAAACATTCTCAGCGAAGCGCACTGGGGAATGCGGGACAACTAGTCTGGTGAGTAATAACTGGAGTTCTGCTCTGTGCTTCTTCCTCTTTCTGTTTTGTGCTGGAGGGTTTGTTTTCTGGAGCTGGCACATGATGACACACATCACATGATACCAGGGCAGTGCTGGTTGGTACACTGTTCCTTCTGCCACAAGGGGGTTGTTAGCATGACATTTTCCTAAGCATTACTCTGCAGTAACTCCATATGTGGCTACTGACCTCTCTCAGGGCCTGATGACCCCCTTCTGCAGGAAAACCCACACGAGTCAGCTACAGGGTGGAAATCACAGTGAGATTTCATCCCAATCATTCCATCAGGGAGTGGGGTTTAATGGGGCAGATCCCCAAATGACATACCCACGCTGGTATTCCTGCTCCATGCCAAGGTGACTCCAGGGGCTTGAAAAGATGGTTTTGTGCCTGGAAGCCAGGAGTGGAGTAACGGGGTGTGCTGTCCCTTGAATGCAGCTACCAGGCTAGCTATATTCTGTTCCAGCTCTCCTAGGGTCTGGGCAGAAAGCTGGAGGATGCTGGTGCTGGACCAGGAGGCTGGCTTAGAGGGACAGTACATCCTGTTTCACGTGAGTATGGGAATAAGCACCATCTTAGAACAGTGGTAGCAGAGATTTCCTTCTGGTTACAGTTTAATCACATTGTGAATACCATTTCGTATTAACACCTATTTTATAGCCTAATATACGGGGGACATTCGTTAGCTTTGCTCAGACCTTTCCCCAGCAGAATGGTACATGCATACTCATGAGCGCCACAGCGACTGAGCCAATCAGCTCCTCTTTTCAAGGAAACTTACAGTTTTGTTTTTTAATTGAAAACTGAGATTCCTTTGCAAGCACATGACACCAGCAACTGAGGCTTTAAGTAAAACATCAAATATAACGACACTCACAATAAAATCCTGAGTTGGCAACACTGAGTGATTTTATTTTTGTCTGAGCGCTCAGTACCCATGCACAGGTTGCACGGGCGGCCAGTCACCATACTAAGTGCTGTATTTAATATCTCAGAACAGAGCAGACTGCAGCCACCTTCTTCCAGAATACGGAGCTGTGCACAGGGTAGACAGATGCAACACGCCATATTGATCTAAGTGGCTCGGCTGCTGTCATGAGGCAAAAGTACCTTTGTTGGCAATACATTATTCAGCCTCTATGACCTTTGCCCATATTTAAGATGAAGACAACATCAATGTTCACTGCAGAAACTTGGGGTATTAAGCTTAGGGATCAAATTCAAACCATGCTTCCTTTTCCTCTTTCTTGCACACTCTTCCCTGAGAGAGAAAATGTGAACTCATACAATTGCTTTTGGAAACCAGTTTGCTCCTCTATGCAACTAAATATGTACTCTGCCGTTATTTGTAATGAGATTTACCTTTATGGTAATAATTGCTGTAACCTTTCAGATAAATGCAAGCTTACTCTCTTTACATGCACCTGCTATGGTTGTCATGACAACACTTCTCAAACACGAGAAATCATTCCAGTATTGAAATGGTGTCATCACTCCCAAGATGCATTTTAATGAGCGAGAGCCAAGAGGGGAAATTTATGGAAGCTTGTAAATTATTTAGCAAAGTTTGCCAAGTTAAAGCTGAACAAACCACACAGCAGGAGCCACCATCTGAAAAACAACCCTATTGCTAAATGTCAGGAATTGGGAGTGTAAAGAATGCCTAAAATAGGTTTGTTCTGGAATGGTGGCAGCTGATCCACAGTTAAGGCTGCCACTGAGTTTCCATCATAAACTGAATTTGATTCCCTCGCTCCAAAAAACAAAAACCCTCTTAAAAATTAGTGCAGCTTCAAAACTGGTAGGTTAGATGTGGGGCCAAGTTAGAATTTTACTTTCAGTTTTGGAGTGGATTGGAAAAGTGGCCCTGCAGTAATGTAGCCTAAAAACAGGTGTTCAGAATTCAAGGAATCTGTAAATGCTTCTTTTGACACTTCAGTGGGAGTTGAGGATGATTCAGCTTTGCGGCATCAGTCCCTCATTCAGGACACAATCTAACAGCCATTGTTATAATGTTGTGCCCCCGAGGTGGCTAGTCAGCAACCAGGACTGAACCTACAATTCCGCGAAGAATGAGCCTATATTGCCCGAGCTAAAAAACTTGGCTAGCCAGGGCTGCAGGAACCTCCTGTTTATGGCCCAGCCACCGTTAGAGCGGGATAGTTAATATTCTGTGCTCACGTGCTCAGGTCAGGAAAGGAAGAATAGTCAAAAATAGTTTCTATGTATCATATTTTTAAATATTTGGTAGGAAATCCAAATCCTTGCCTTACTAGATTTGAATATATTAGTTAGTGCTTCGGTGGGGTTATACCGGCCAAGATTTTCAAAAGTGACTGCTGATTTTGGGTGATTTAGTTTTTGGTAGCCCAAACAGAGGCACCTTAAAAGAGACTGATTTTCAGAAGTACCAGGGCCCCCCCCTCTGTGACTCAGTACACTTTAAGCTGTTTGTGAATTCCAAAATCACTGGTCACTTCTGAGAACCTAAGCCAGGGTGTATATTTTTACCCACTTGAAACATGTAATGGCGATCCTATAGGAAGAAACCACCTGGTTCTGTACAGTGAGAGGAGCTAAGGAAAACTGATGTATGCTGAAGCGACGCAGTTGGGACTGCGGCCTCTCAGGAAGTCCAGAGAGCTGGGCTTCCACATGTCAGGGCCTGTCCCTGCCAGGAAGGAAACCACAGGCATGATGGATGAGCAGAGGTCAGCCAATCAGGAACTGGGGGAGAGAGAAAGGTGCCGACATGGAAGGCAACTGCTACCCTCGTTTTCCCGTGTAACTACGGCATCTTGCTCTCTCATGATGCTTAGTCCAGCCTCACAGCTGTCGAGCCAACAGCCAAGCAGATGCCTTATTTTATTTCTTGGATTATCTTTACGTGGTCTCGGTTTTTTTAATTAAACCTTATGTGATGAAAATGTAACTACCGTATTATTGGGGTTTGCTGACTATCTGAGAGCTGCACATGCTTGCTATATATATATGTATATATATATATGTATATATATATACACACACCCCTGAAGATGAAGGAGGCTCTGCCTTTGGTAAGACAAGAATTAGGTGGCGTTAATTAGGTCTGAGTCACCAAAGTAAGCAGAAGGGGATTTAAAAAGGACAGCAGTCTCTACCCATGCCAGGGCCATGCCTGGTGGGCAGGGGTCCAGGCAGCTGTAAAGGGAAGCCTCTCATCTTGGGCCCTAAGCGAGCTTGCACAAAAAGTTTGACCTCTTCTCGATAAAACATACATACAATCTCTGATTACAGCAACTTCAGGGTCTTATGGTCCAACCTTTAGCGGCTGTAACTCCATTGAAGTCAGTGGAGTTCCACCAGCAGAGAGATTGACCCTTAACTTAAAAAAACAATAGTTCTGAATAGAGATTGAACCACCAATTAGTCTATTTTATATTCCAAGCCCAATTACCTCCTGGGCACTTGTCGGTGATGTAGACTGGTTTCCATGTCATCCCTTATGTAAGTGAGCTATGTAAGCAAGTTAGCTTTTCCAAGTGCAAGGTACTTTGCACTGCAAATGTGCAAACCACTGTCTAATGTAATCACAATGGGGTGCCCTACTAGTTCATACTGTCGGAGAAAAACAGAGTTCTCACTCTTTTGGTTGGGTGCAGCAAAGTCAGATACTTTATTATCTCTAGCAATTGTGTGGAGGGAGAGAGCTAAACAGGTCTCTCTCCAGGTAAACAATTACAGCAAGCATTTATACCTTTTGTTACATACAATAATGAGCAACAGCTGCATTTTGTTTATACATAGGTCATCTTAATATCTTATTTTTCTCACTTATTCAGACTCTAGTCTACATCCCATATTTATCTACACAAGGTCGCAACAACTTCTCACACAGTTCTTTCCCAATCGCCTCACACAATCCTCGCTTCTACAAATCTCGCGTTATTAGGGTTACAGTTAGCCTGACTCTTGCTAACAGAGAGCGTTTGCACTGAAATCCCTTTCAAATCCCTGTCAGTGCTTCTCTACTTCCACAATACTATCTCCATTAAATGCAAACATAATTATATCACACACAGCACCACTTGTGCAAAACACCAAACCTGTCACTCCCAATGAGCCCAGCAACTATTTCCACTTTGTAAACTGGCTTAACATATGAAAAGAAAAATTCCAGGAGGATTAGGCTGAAATCCATGAAAATCAAAACACACAATGCACTGCTCAAAATCAGCACATTGTCCACAAATTCAGGGAGAAACATCAATATTGCATGTGCAGAATTCATTTTAGCGGTTACATATATTACAAGCGAGAAATGCCAATGTTTTCTCCAAATAAAAAGATCCTTCATCTCAGTGAAGTCAGAACGTTGTCATTCACTACTGCTTTCCATGAAGCAGCCCACCACCTTCCATTATTAGAATATAACAACAATACTTAACAAAGCACACATGAGGAGACTATGACTGTCTCCCTCTGGTGGCTATTCCACATAAGAAGTACTGAGTCCACTTCTGTGACCCAAGAATCCCTCAATGACAACTGGGAAGGGGGGGTCACAGGAACGATTCTGGTATGTACATTCTGGTTCACCAAAGAATGTCATGTGAGGTCTTAAGAGAGAGCCAGGGTCACACTGGTCATTAATATCACTGTGAAATGTATGTATAGATGCTATATAAAGAGTAGGTTCAAAATAAGTTCTTAAAGGCTGTATTAAGACAGAGTTGACAAACTGCTCCTCTATCAGACAAAATACATTTATTTACTTGTCTCCCTATTGAGATGTAAATTAAACATTGTAAGGGAGCAAAATGGATATTGATTTACATACAGTCAGAGAAATGTGAAGTGAACGGGGGAGCAGTGTACAGAAAAAACAAGCAATGAGGGGCTGTCCTGTTTCTGAGCAGAGAAAATGAAACTTTGGGGGTATAAGTAGAAGGCAAGAAGACAGCCTCTTATCTTGCACCTAGGAAGTAAATGGGCAGTGCATTTATATTCATGAAAACAAGATCTCAGCCAGCCTTGGTTGAAATGCCGTGGAGGACTTTGGGGGCGGGGGAGATAAACTGCTTTAGACAGGAGGTTAGCCTGTTAAGTTTAGTCTCTAGAAAGTATGTTATGATTTTGTTTTATATGTAACCTTTTGTTTCCACTATCCTTATTTACTCTCTCTTGAATCTTTGATAACAAACGTATCCTTACTTTCACTATAAATGTATCTCAGTGCTGTGGTATGAAGCCAGGTGCTGATCCTGAGCTGAATCATCCAAGCTGATGTGTGCACTGTTCCCGTGGGGACAGCAGACGTTGTATTTCTGTGAGTGTCTGTGGGGAAGGTGCTGGACACAACAGGGGAATGCTTTGAAGGGCCTCGGAGACTGGGGTTCACCTATTGTTAACCTGCAAGGCAAGGTAAGGGCTGGCAGAGCCCAGAGGAGACTGCTTGGGTGACTCACAGGCTGGTAGTGCTCGGGAGCGGACACCCCGCTAAGCACAAACAAGTCTCCCTCACACTGGAGGCAGGGGAGTAACCAATGTCTCACCGTCCTGGGTATCCTGAGAGAGTGTCACAGCTTCAATAGCTGGCTAGCAGGGTTCTTCTCTTGGCACAAGCACATTCAGGGTTTGAACCCTGCTGATGGTACAAGCTACAGATGATTATGGCTCAGATGCTGCAGAACAATTAAGCATGTGGTTACGACCATCCATAATCAGCAAAGCACCTATGCACATACTTAGCTTTCAGCTTATACTTGCCTTGGAAAGGGAAGAATTTTGATTTGGCCAGAGGGACAGATCACCCAACTGGCCAAGGGAAGAATGTCCCCAGAGGAGGGGAACTGAGGTAGCCAACACGCACTTGACAGAGTGGTAAACCAGTCCCACTATCAATGCCCCAGTCCTGATTTGGATCTTTGGGCGCTAACACAATAATAAATAATAATATTACTATTACTGTGATTATTGTTTTTTACTTAAGTGCAAGCAACGGACTTGAGCACTTGGAAGTAAGAGTCCTCCAGATATCCTGTTTTATGTTTTCCCCGCCCAAGAGAAAACATGCATTTTCAGTCTAGTTTACTTTTATTTCAGATTAAGAAAACACCAAATATAAAATCCTCAAGAGACAGCGTGCACACATGCACTCACTCTAACGTTCTGCACACAGACTGATGTACAAAATGGCACCTGCTTCTGCCACAAACTGGGGGTTTCTTCTGCATATGAAAGTGAAGCATACAGAAAACAGAAGGATGTCTTCTCTCAGTGCCCAAGCGACAAATGCCACCTGCTGGGTTACTGCTGATGTTAACAGATTCTTTGATCTGTCACGAGGATGCCTTTACTGTCATTCTGAAGTTGCAACTCCTTGAAATGTAAGTAACCTGCTGGCGAGATGGTATCAAACACAGTTATATTGACTAAATTTAAGTTACTGTCTAGAGAGTTAATTACTGGTCCAGATTCACTTCAAAGTTCTTCTAGAAATTGACCCCAAATTAGCTATATCAGAGTCCTGCCTTATTTTTGCAAGACATAAAAATTCTCTGAATGCTGAGATTCAACATGTTCTCATCTTACAGGACTGACACATCAAGGACAATCTTTTCTGAGAATCACATGTCATCCAGGCCTGCAGTGAATTAAAGCCTCTGAACAAAAAACATTCTCTTTCTGAATGTCACAAACGATGCTTCATGAGACAAAAGAGCTATATCGTCAAACAGTTATAATGGAGCTAAACAAAAACAAACTCCTGCAAAGTGCAAGCAGCATGCTCCAAAGGTGTGGTTAGGCATCAGAACCTTGTGAAATTACTGAGGGTTTGATGTAAGTAGCATAAAACGGCAAAAGTAGTGAAAACATGATTTAAAAAATGACCTGAGATTCATTCTATCGTCTTGCCTTTTTTGCACCACTTCATTCATTAATCAATTTTCCCAATTAAAAGATTTTGGGAGCGTGGAATTGCCCCATTTTTTCCTGTGAAAAATAATTTTCACTAGCATAAGGGGCGACTTTTTCATGCACAATCGAACTTGAGATCCTTTGTTCTGTATTACGAAAATGAGGGAAGTGTGAATTGGCATTTTCACAATAGCTGCAACACCGTGCCTACACTGAGGGTGGGGTGAAAGGCTTCCACCATTCCAGTGCAGTTCCACCAGCAGTAGTGAGGGAAGTAACACACCAGTCTCTGGAACTTTACTGCTGCGTTTTCTGACTGTTCAGAGAAGATCAAGACAACACTGGGGTGAAAATACTGATGTTGGGTCAACAGTTGCTCTACTGGCCCTGCAGCAACAGCAGGAGAGTCATACAAAAACCTCGGCTTTTGATGCTGTATTGAAGCAAGAACAGGCATAGTTGTCAGGTGAGTGGGGACCAGAAGACTTGGATCTGACCATAGCAGAGTTCTGCGGAAATTCTGATCTGGCGCTGAACCGTGTGCCTTGAAGCCATCTCTACCTTTCAGTAAGGTCAGGTCTATACTTAAAAATTAGATCAACCTAGCTAAGTCGCTCAAGCCTGGGAAAGATTTTGCAACCTGTGCAACATAGTTAGGTCCACCTACTCTCTGGTGTAGACATGGCTAGATTGATGGAAGAATTCCATCACCCTAGCTACCGCCTCTTAAAAAGGTAGATTAACTACATTGACAGAAAACCCCCATACACTGGCTATCGCAGCACTGCGCCTGTAGCTGTGCCACTGTAGCGCAGAGACACCCTGTGAGCAAGCGAATCTTAAGACTGCCAGTCTCAGGCCTCCTGAAAGCTAAAGATCTTTTGGCTTCTTGCTTTACTGTACGAGAGTGGGACTCTCCAGAGAGTTACAACGCGGTGCTGGAAGGAGAAGAGACGTGCCCATTGTACCGTTCATTTGAATCACCTCAGTCTCCTGTGACCTGCCCCAGGTCACTTCTGGCCGCCCAGAAGAGAAGTCTCATTTCCCGCTCATAGGGATGTTTGCTGAGATCATTCTGAGACTGCACATAAAGCTTCCAGCCCAATGACCCAGCTGTTCTGTAAGTGCAAAACATTCCTGCCTGTGAGAGGCAGCAGGCCTCACAGCAAGAGCTCAGTTAAGTGGTGGAGCTGGTAAGCAAGGGTCCTTCCCAGCCCTGGAATGGGGAAAAAAACAGGGCTAGCTTGTGAGTGTCACAGGTTGGAGGGATGAGCAAGAAGCTGTTCCCCCACAAAATGGGGCTGGGTCACTGCGGGGAGCAATGCTGTGATGTGCCCCCCGAGCAGGCAGCAGACCAATCCACCAGGTAATAGCAGCTTCTGAGATCCAATCTGCCTGGTGCTCTGCCTGGGGCAGCACAGCTGTGCAACACCTCCAGTCTAGGGTGTGGCTTCCCAGAACTCTTCTAGCCCTTTCACTAAGCCCCTGTGCATGCACTCCCTTCAACGCCCACGGGTCTAACAAGTGAGGAGCTGGAATAAATGGCACAAAGGAAGCAGCACGGGGGCTGATTTCCTTTACACCTTCTTTGGGCTCCTCATTGTTTAAATTATGACAGCACAAATTCCCTCATTCAGGAGCAGAGTGGACAAAAGTTGATCTAGAGCACTCTAATAGTGCAAGGAAGTCCATAAGTGTGCAAGGCGAACCTGCTTACACCACCCACCCGTCCACTCTGAATCTGACCTCCTGACAACAGTGCTACCCCTGGCTTTTGGCATAAACTTCATACTGCATAGACTGTCTTAACGTGGCATTCAAACATTAAGGAATGCCAAGAACAAATATTTTTCGCACACTATTTACAAACTTCACCACTAAAAAATGCATTTGACAATGTTCTATAAAGAGCAAAACATAAGTGACTGCATTTATGCCTGACGTGGTACTAAATAACCTGAAATAAAGATTCGATTGCCAAATACCATGGATTAGACTAAAAGCCAGCAGGCATTATGGCATCTCATGAAAAGCCTTTCCCCCTGAAGTTACAAATGTATCCAGGCAACCTGCTCTCCTTGTCTCTTGTAAAGTATTTCATAGCTGTTTGCCTTACAGCTGCGGAGCATCAACATGAACAAGGAGGCAACAGACCAATACGACAGGTTTTTTTTTGCTGTCAGATAGATCTGAGGTCAAAGTACCAGCGTGCAGTCTATTTCCAGAAGTACAGCTGAAGCAGTATATCGGACATAGTTTATATTTACTGTGGAATAAATGAAACAATCACAAGTGTATGCAGTGTAGTTGTAGCTATGTAGGTCTCAGGATATTAGAGAGACAAGGTGGTGTGGTAATGATCTGTTATTGGACCAACCGCTGCTGGTGAGACAGACAAGCTTTGAGCCACACGGTGTGGCTTGAAAGCTTGTCTCTCCCACCAACAGGAGATGGTCCAATAACAGACCATTCCCTCACCCACCTTGTCTCTCTGCTATCAAAAAATGAACATATTAAACCTAAACTCTTTGACTAAAACACTGTCTTTGTTAAAGACACCGACTCATTAAGCCTCCTAGCAACAGGATGCTAAAACATGTTCGCAGGCAGAAAGTAAACAACAAATATTTGTTAATGGTGAATTTTAGACCAAAGGTGGTTCTTTGCGCAGTGGGGTCTGGTTCTGAGAAACACAGGAAATCAAACCTGCTACTCCAATGACAGAAGAAAAAAATGTCAACTTCTCCTTTCAGTTACCAAGGAGACTATTTAAACAGAGCTAAACAAAGGGGAGTAGACTGGCTGCCAATAATGTGAATGTGGAAAACCACCCCAGTGCTTTGTGACATGTTTTTTATTTGTGTGATGAGCAGGGGAAAGAGGAGAAGCTCCCTTCCAACCACATGCTCTTAGCCACTGCAGCGTGACAGTAACACTCACCACTTCTTTAGTAAAACCAGACAGATTCAAAGAAAGGGAAAGGCCTCCAAGTCAGACTAGGCATGTCAATGGGACTTGCACTCCTAAATCCATGGGTCGTTGTAGAAACACAACCCTGAATTTCCCATTACTCCTCTGGTAGCCGATTATTACACGAAGACCTCAAGTGATAGGAAGTCTAAAGAACGAAGAGACTTGGTACACAAGAGCTGGTGCAAACAAAGGGCCCTTTTGTTCCATCTGCCAAGCAGCCTGCAGGAATATGTTCAAACCAATCCCAGTGGCAGTGAACTGACAAAAACAGGCTAGGCTGGGGCTCCCCAACATGCAGGTAGCAGGTGTGCTGGCAAGCGTGACTGCTGCTCACAAAAGGTATGATAGCATTGGAAAGGATGTGGGCTACCCAGAGAGTAGAGTGAGCATGTCTACGGGATATCTGCTGTGTGATATGTCCTGCGGGCTGCCACACATCCTCTGCATAATGCAGTGCCGTGCCTTGGACAGCAGCATGAAAGCACGCACTATTGGTAGTGTAGACAGGGACTCTGAGAATAAATGGAGGGTCAGCACTGGCCAGCTAGACCCTCACAGCCAGGACGTGTATGTGATTGTGGAGATTCCCACATAGACCCTGTGTGCCTCAGTGATCCACCTAGCATTGGAAATAAGTCAGGCATAGAGCTGTGGCCACCTCAAAGCAGCCAGCAGGGATCTCCTCCTGAGAGCTGCATGGCTGGAGTGTTGTAGCAGGGAGTGAGCAGGATTTGGGAGTACTAGGAAACATAATGGACAGGAGAGAGACAGAGGGATCCCACAGATCCAGTGATGCTAAGCACAGCAGGACAGGCATGTGCCGCTATCCCACCACTGTCTCCATAGCAATGCCTGGGCGCACACTGCATGTGCATCACAACCCTGAGATCCTTTGTTTCCCGAGGCTTTGAGCAGGAGGTGGATTAAGCACAGGGTACGTAAGTTCAGGGCAGATGGATTATTATTAGTTCTGAGAAGAAGAGTTCATTACTAATTTGCCCACGTTTTATTGTACGTGCCCCTACAGAGAAAGAGCAGGAACATTTAAAAAACACTGGAATAAATAAATCCTGCCATTGGAGTCCTCTGAGTGGTTTCAGCCCCAAATAAGGCAATCGTTACAGCTAAGGTCATCGTTTGGTGCTCTTAGTGTATGCTTATCTTTTTTTATAAAGGTCATCAGAGGAGATTTCTCTGCCGAAAACGAGCTCAATCTAGTTAGCTCCGCTGCTAACAGATGATTTCCCTTTGTGGTCAGCTCAGCAGCATTAGTCTCTATAAGCGCTGAAGATCAATTGATATATAAAATCCTAGCTCCAACATCATAGCCAGGCCTGCAGAGAGTCACACACACTGGGACAGTTCTGGCTCGGAATCACCCTAGCAGGAGTATCCACGGCTCCGTTCCAGAGAGGAAGCTGCATCGGTTTACTCGAGGCAGTGCTACTCCTCACCAGGAGCACACGCCAGGGATCACGGGGCATTAACATCTCTAATTCTACCTGGAGGCCTACATTTTCCAAAATGATTTTGAGTGCCCCAGTTTTGGGCATCTTTAAGGGCCTGACTTTCAGAGGGCAAGTGCTTAGGACTTTCTGCCAATCAGGACCCTTTAAGATGTCTCAAGTTGCGTACCCAAAATCACTGTTTTCAGTTGCGTATAACTTCGCCACACTCTAACCATGCACAGTGAATTTTTCTATGCCAGGTGTCTGCCTCAGGCTGATTTTTTTTCTGGAAAGGTTTCAGCTAAAATGGTCCAGCCATTTCCGAGAACAAGCTTAGGAAACAATACGCTGTTTTGCCCATGTTAAAAAAAATTGCTTCCAACATTTCATTGGGAAGCTGCAGTGCCTTGATGCTTTGGAGCAGGGATTGAAATTTGGCATCATCCCTGTGAAAATCCCTCATGCCAGGGATGTGCCTTGTGCTAACCCTGTGAAAATATGCCCAAGCATGAGCCTTGGAAAATCTCAGTTTACACATGCTCAGTAAACATGAGTCTGGCAGCTAAATTTCTCCAAAGATTCCAGCTGCATTGAACATGCTCCATCCCCTCACAGCTCCTACACGTGCCCAGATTGCCCATGCACCCCCCCCCCCACCCATATCTGAGCATGCTCCAGGCTGGGATGCAGAGGCTGAGCCATGGTCTACACTACAAACGTAGGTTGGTATAACTATGTCACTCAGGGGTATGGAAAATCCACCCCCTGAGTGACTCAGTTACACTGACCAGACTCCCAGGGTAGACAACACTATGTTGATGGGAGGACTTATCATAGAATCATAGAAGATCAGGGTTGGAAGAGACCTCAGGAGGTATCTAGTCCAACCCCCTGCTCAAAGCAGGGCCAACACCAACTAAATCATCCCAGCCAGGGCTTTGTCAAGCCGGGCCTTAAAAACCTCTAAGGAAGGAGATTCCACCACCTCCCTAGGTAACGCATTCCAGTGCTTCACCACCCTCCTAGTGAAATAGTGTTTCCTAATATCCAACCTAGACCTCCCCCACTGCAACTTGAGACCATTGCTCCTTGTTCTGTCATCTGCCACCACTGAGAACAGCCGAGCGCCATCCTCTTTGGAACCCCGCCGTCAGGTAGTTGAAGGCTGCTATCAAATCCCTCCTCATTCTTCTCTTCTGCAGACTAAACAATCCCAGTTCCCTCAGCCTCTCCTCATAAGTCATGTGCCCCAGTCCCCTGACCATTTACGTTGCTCTCCGCTGGACTCTCTCCAATTTGTCCACATCCTTTCTGTAGTGGGGGGCCCAAAACTGGACACAATACTCAAGATGTAGCCTCACCAGTGCCGAATAGAGGGGAATAATCACTTCCCTCAATCTGCTGGCAATGCTCCTACTAATGCAGCCCAATATGCCATTAGCCTTCTCGGCAACAAGGGCACACTGCTGACTCATATCCAGCTTCTCATCCACTGTAATCCACAGGTCCTTTTCTGCAGAACTGCTGTTTAGCCAGTCCGTCCCCAGTCTATAGCAGTGCCTGGGATTCTTCTGTCCTAAGTGCAGGATTCTGCACTTGTCCTTGTTGAACCTCATCAGATTTCTTTAGCACAATCCTCCAATTTGTCTAGGTCACTCTGGACCCTATCCCTACCCTCCAGTGTATCTATCTCTCCCCTCAGATTAGTGTCATCCGCGAACTTGCTGAGGGTGCAATCCATCCCATCATCCAGATCATTAATAAAGATGTTGAACAAATCCGACCCCAGGACCGACCCCTGCGGCTCTCCGCTTGATACTAGCTGCCAACTAGACATTGAGGCGTTGATCACTACCCGTTGAGCCCGACAATCTAGCCAGCTTTCTATCCACTTTATAGTCCATTCATCTAATCCATACTACTTTAACTTGCTGGCAAGAATAATGTGGGAGACCAAATCAAAAGCTTTGCTAAAGTCAAGATAGATCACATCCACCGCTTTCCCCATATCCACAGAGCCAGTTATCTCCTCATAGAAGGCAATCAGGTTGGTCAGGCATGACTTGCCCTTGGTGAATCCATGTTGACTGTTCCTGATCACCTTCCTCTCCTCCAAGTGCTTCAAAATGGATTCCTTGAGGACCTTCTCCAGGATTTTTCCAGGGACTGAGGTGAGACTGACCGGTCTGTAGTTCCCCTGATTCTCCTTCTTCCCTTGTTTAAAGATAGGCACCATATTTGCCTTTTTCCAGTCGTCCGGGACCTCCCCTGATCGCCACCTACACCGATGGGAGAAGCTCTCCTCTGGCATAGGCAGCATCTTCACTCAGTGCTAGAGTGGCACAGCTGCAGTGCTCTCAGCGCAGAGATGCCCTGAGCAGTGTTTTCTCTGCAATTGCTGCTCTGGGCTGATGTGGCTCAGGGCACCCGGACTGAGAGCAGAGGCACCGTGGAGGAGGAGGAGGAGGAGGAGGAAGTGACCTGACGCGAACATAGAGGGCGTGGAAGGGGGAGAGGGGAGAAGTGGGAAGCGATGCAGAATTGGGGTGGGAGGGAGGGACAGGAGCAGAGAGGGGCAGAAGCTCAGGGCAGGGAAGAGGAACAAGGGAGAGGACACAGGAGGAGAAGGAGCTGGGGCTGGGGAGGATAGGAACCGAGGTGGGGGAACATGGGCAGGCGTACGAGCTGGGGGTCAGACAGAAGCCAAGCAGGGGGAACAGGCAGGAGCTGGGAGAAGGACAGCAGCAAGGGAGGGACAGGAGCTGGAAAGGGGCAGAAGCTCAGGGCAGGGAAGAGGAACAAGGGAGAGGACACAGGAGGAGAAGGAGCTGGGGCTGGGGAGGATAGGAACCGAGGTGGGGGAACATGGGCAGGCGTACGAGCTGGGGGTCAGACAGAAGCCAGGCAGGGGGAACAGGCAGGAGCTGGGAGAAGGACAGCAGCAAGGGAGGGACAGGAGCTGGAAAGGGTGGCCATAGGAGCAGAAGGGCCTGGGGAGAGACTGGAGGGACAGGGGCAGAAGGGTCTGTGCCCACTAGAGAACACTCCCCTCCAGAACCTGGACTGGAACTCGGGCTTCCTCAGTCCCAACATTAACTAGCTATGAAACCCTCTGGCAACCTGTGTGTGCTCTAGTGGCAGGTCAGCACAGCAGATAGTCTTCTACTGCTACCACATATGCCGTTAGCTCAAGTGGCTGAGGACTACTCTGTGGGTCTGAAGATCCCAGCCCTGCTGACGATGCATGTGGGGGGTTAATATACTTTCACTTGATGACATTTTTTTTTCAATGTTTAAGTGACCAAAAAACAGGAAATTTTACCCAAACCCAACCACCCCACAACAACTCACCCACCCATCCTACGTTAAAAGAACATTATTGAGCTTGCAAAGTCAAGCACTTAATGCCGGAATGGAAATGCCAGAAATTAGGCTGTCTGTGGATTGTTCTTTAGGTGCACATCATTAGCGGGGGGTCCCAGACAGCTGCAGTCTCTGCTCCTCAAGCGTCTAGACTTGGGTGTCAGGAGGAGCTGGGAGAGGAAAACACCCCTCCTCCAAGGCAAGACAGGCCCTTTAGCCCTCGAGGGACCCTGAGGGATGGGGAAAGAGCCCCTCCAAGAAGGGAGAGATTTGACGGAATGGGGGAAGAGGCCAAGGACCCCCATGGGCCACAGGGCCTTATGCAACGCCATGGAAGGCTATGGACAGACGCTCACTGGGCTCCCTTCATTTCAGCCTGCTGGCTTGTCTCTACTGCCCTTCCAGCTGCCCTTGGAGCTCCCAGTTGGAGGGAGGGTAAACGAAACAAGGACACTATCTCCCCCCAGATTTTCCTCCCCCCTCACTGCAGGCTGGGAGGGTGTATCCTTTGCTGTGAGGAGATCTGGGGGGTCAGACGATGAAGGTTTGTTTCCCTGCCAGCAATGCCATAGAGAGAAATACTGGACGAAGAGACAAAGCTTCATACCGAAGTAAATTAATACAACTCCCCATTTTAGGGCTATTAGTCACGGTCAGTCTCCATGCTGTTAATTTTCGTGCGCACATGGGTTTCTGCTAATCGCTGTGAGAACGACAAGCTCTTTAAAACAATATTGGCATCCTTTCTTGTTAGCTCATGCTGTGGGGATGTGATGATGTGCATGTTAACGAAAAGCTGGAATTAGGACAGATGAGGACTGGACTGACATGTCACACCCACAGGCAGACACACAAAACAACTAGCAAACTCAAGGATGGAGTCGGTAGGTCTCCTCAGAATCCAGATCCAGGTATTGAGTTATACGGGTGACCCATGCTTTATCAGAGTAGCTCTGTGCTTGTAACAGGACACCCTGCGAACATTGCAGCAGCAGGTACTGAACCCCAAAGTTCTGGATCTAAATGCCTGAACTCCCTCTACTGCCCCAGCTAAAAGAACTGCTGGTGGGAAGCCTCTCCCTGTGCCCCCTGAGCTATAAGATTTGTTAGCTAAAAGGCTGCAGCCAACTCCTATGTTTTGCATCATACAGCCACTAGAGGGGACAGAGATCCAGACTGAATTAGCTTGGGTTACATCGGTTAGTACAGCCTGAAGAAGAGCTCCGTGTAGCTCCAAAGCTTGTCTCTCTCACCAATCACAAGATATTCCCTCACCCAGCTTCTCTCTCTAGTATCCCGGGACCAACACACCTACAACCCAGTGCACACACTAAACTATGGTACAACTCTCCTATCCTCCTACCTGCAGCGTTTTACCATCTCACTGGGAGCACCAGGAAGTTTGAGGGGAACGGAACCCATCTGTCAGTTCATCTCCTCTGCCTCCACACCCCCCCAGCTGTATGTACATGCAGCTTGCCTTGGCTTTACCTGCACAGGTGCAGACTAGATCCCCTCCTGCCAGCTGCTCTGGGTGGGCAGGGTGCGTGCAGGCACATGTGGTCACCGTGCAGACTTGAGGCCAAAGTGCATTTGGCTCATACATCCCCAATAGCAGGGATACAGAGCCGGCATTTTACCCTGGCAGCTGGCATGCTGGAGCATCGCTCCAGCTCGTTCCCTTGTCCCGACACACAGGGGGCTACAATTTAAACAATGGCCCATAGTTTTGGGTGCCTGTAATTTTGGGTGCTCAGTCTGAGACACCCGGGTGGTTGCTTGTCAGTGAGGCCGAGCTCCCTGACTCCATACAGGATAGGAAATAACAGACGGTCCCATAAGGTGGTAGGCATGGAACATCAGTTCTGCAGCCCTGCCCGTATAGGGCCAGATTCAGCAATCAGTCCCTACTGTGGGCAGCACTTCAGCACATACTTAACTTTCACTGCGACTTAAACATGTACTCAACTGCTTTGGCGAATCAGGGCCATGCTGTAATTGGCTTAAGGCAGAAAAGTCCCCTCCAGTGCCTGGCTGCAGTTTAGAAAAAACATGTGGTGAAGATCCTACTACAGCAAGTAATTGTGATGTGTTAGGCATTGATTCAGGAAGGCACATAAGCACATCCTGAAATGTTGTTTTGTACTGGGATGTTTTCCTAAATTGGGACTTTACACACGTACATTTTGTTATCAGACTGATCTGTGAGGGGCTTGAATACTTACCACTCTACCTTCTTTTAACTGGTTAGTTCCATATTTTTGAACGCATAGGGTTTTATTAAATTAATATTCCATGGTATTTCTACTGTACATTTCAACTTCAATGTTACCTAACTGGCTTAAAGAGGCACCAACCTGAAATCTAATCAATTTAAAAAAAGAGTTAAAAGTACAGTAGTTGCTGCTTTTATGTTTTCTTTTTCTCTATTAACTCCCTCCTGTTGCTGTTTGAAAGACCCATATGGAAAACATCTGTAACTGACTAAGGCCTGGTCTATGCTCCCAAGTTTGTCCGCATAACTATGTCGGTCAGAGGTGTGAAAAACCACATCCCACCATGGACATAGCTCTGCTGGCAAACCCCTCAGCATAGCTGCAGTTGCAGCTATGCCAACAGAACAGTGCTTCTGTCAGCACAGCTAACAGCACGGGGAGGTGGTGTTACTATGCCGACAGAAAAACTCCTTCTGTTGGCATAAGCTGTGTCTACGCTAGGGAGCTCTGCGGGTATAGCTATACTGGTGAAGCATGGAGCGTAGATAGGGCCTAATTAAATGACTGCTCAGGGGAGTTAATGATTTGACAGAAATTGTTCTGAAATTCACAAATGGGCGGGGGAAGGGGGGGAGAAGAGAGACATAATTTTGTCCAATTTCTTTCAGTTCTAGTAATATAAGGTGCTGATGGTACATATTGTTCAAGAAAAAAAGTGTGTTCTTTTAAAAAAAACGTACTAAAGATTATTATCTATTACTAAATCAAGGAAATAAAAATCTAAGTCTAACAGGAGGAAAAACAACAACAAAACGCATGACGACACTATTAGAAAACAAATGACCAAAACATCCACTTAGGACACAGAGACTTCCTTCTGTATTCTGCAGTTATTCCTTTTCAAGACTCATTCGTTTTACCTCAAGCATTGGCACATGCCATAGTGGTAATAGAGAATTAAATCTCTGCATGATGCTCTGTTCAAAGAATCAGTTCAGATCACACTACGATGCATTTTCAAAACTTCCAGTGAAAGCCAGAGATCTGCTGAATTAATTAAGCCAATTAATCACAACTTATTACCCATAGCTATTATATGATTAAGTGTTATTATCACAGGGTACATTCACCACGAGGGCGCCTCCACCTGGCTACTCTGGGGATTGCCGTCTTCCTGGTCTGATGCCCCTTTCTGCCACTCATTGCATGCCCTGCTGCCTCTCTCTCTCTCCATGACTTGGCCCTCTGGCCAGTTCACCATAGCCCTCCCCTTCCAGGGTATCAGAGACTCTCCATAAGAGCCACTTCAGGCAGTCTTCCCATTTGCTGCCCAGATGATACCATTTTCCTCATGGCCCACCCTCTGCTCTGGGTTTTGGCTCAGGGACCCCCCAATCAGCAGCCAAGGTCCATACCATCTTAAACCTTGCTGCCCTTTCCCTGAGCCTGTCCTATACCCTCTCTCCTAGGTTGCTTTATGTTCTTGCCTCTTTAACATCCAGAGCAGTGGTGGGCAACCCGTGGCCCATCAGGGTAATCCGCTGGCGGGCCACCAGACAGTTTGTTTACATTGATCATTTACAGTCGCGGCCACCCGCAGCTCCCAGTGGCCACGGTTCATCGTTCCTGGCCAATGGGAGCTGTGGGAAGCGGCACGGGCCGCAGGGACTTGCTGGCCACCGCTTCCTGCAGCTCCCATTGGCCGGGAACGGCAAACCGCGGCCACTGGGAGCTGCGGATGGCCGTGCCTGCGGACGGTCAATGTAAACAAACTGTCTGACAGCCTGCCAGCGGATTACCCTAATGCGCCACATGTGGCCCACAGACCGCAGGCTGCCCACCACTGATCCAGAGAGTGGCTACACGTTCCCTCACTGCAGCCCCTGTCTGCTGCCAGCTTCCTGGCTTTCTCCTCTCCCTGCCTCTTCCTGCTCAGCTCTGTCATCATTCAGGGGATTCCTTAGGCCACCTAATTCCCTGTTAACTAGCCCCTTCCAGGCTAATATGTGGATGAACACCCCATCTCAATTAGAATCCAACCCCCCGCCCAACTCTATCATGTGTCTATGCATTTATTATAAACCACCTTGTGTTCCTTTAATAAACACAAGCAGCTGCTGTTTGATCTTCTTGGTAGATCTTGCCACAGTATGACTATTTATGTTGCAGTAGCACCCAAATGTGGTAGGTGCATTCAAGCATAGAGACATGCTCCCTGTCCCAAAGAGCCTACAGGATGACAAGGGGAGAGCTACAATTATAAATTATCCCATCTCCTAGAACTGGAAGGGACCTTGAAAGGTCATCGAGTCCAGCCCCCTGCCTTCACTAGCAGGACCAAGTACTGATTTGCCCCAGATCCCTAAGTGGCCCCCTCAAGGATTGAACTCACAACCCTGGGTTTAGCAGACCAATGCTCAAACCACTGAGCTATCCCTCCCCCCCAATGGGGGAGGGTTGAATAGGAGGGTTACATGGTTATGTAGTTGTTCTGCCCATGATCTGTTGCAGAATATGTTCCCCAATAGGTGCAGAATTTCCCCCTCCTCCCGGCTGTACAGAGCAAAGGGCCCCCATACCTAAATCCACTCCTTCCTCACAACCCACACTCTCCTTTCTCACGGCCCAGACGCCCCACTCGCCATTCCTTTCCCTCCACCTCACCCTGCTCCCTGCCCACCAGTCACTCTTTGTACAGCCCACCCCCAGGAAAGTTACGCTGCTGTCATTCCACACCTTCCCCTCCACACCCCTTCCCCTGCAGCACTCCTGACACCCCAGCTGTGAAGACTGGTCCCGGTCCCCAACCCTGATCACCCAGCCCCCGGTCAGGCTGCCTGCATGGCCGGACAGTGGGAAAGGTCTCTCAGACACAGCCAATCCACAGGCCCTAGGGATTCTGCTACATCTGGTCCCTTACCATCCCTGGGGAAGGATGGCTTGCCCCCTACCCATGGCTGGTGGAGTTTCCAGCTCCCATGGAGATGCTCCTGCTTCAGCCCAGGAGGGCTGCTGGGGAGGCTTGAACCCTGCTGGTGTCTGGCGGGGGAGGGCAGAGGGTTGGTCCCAGCTGAGCTGCTCTCCTCCCCACACACTGTTTGCAGTGGTTCTGGCAGCTGCTTAGCCCACCCCTCGGGGCTCTTCTCCCCTCATCCCACCCTGCCAACGTAGGGGCCTGGGGGAAGGGCTGTGGTACGTGAACCAGGGCCGTGGCTGCTGTCCCCCCCCATATCTGCTGTGGCATTATGCCCCATATTCTTCATAGAGATATTATTTTGATATGATTATGGCATAACTATGATGCACTTTATGCAAAATAGGTCACGTGAGATATCATTGAAAAGGTTATGATTCTCTCAATATGATTATCCTATTTGTATGCCTGTATCATTTTGGTATCTGAAGTTAGGAATATTGTCTATGCATCTATTACAAATATGTTTACACCTGGGGAATGCCCACTGACAGAATGCAATCAGTCTAGACGACTGGCTGGAAAGCCCATTAGGGAAAACAATAGGTCTTTGAAGATGCTAATCTCCCACCAGGGAGCCTTCCTGGGGACATTGCAAACATCCTCAGTCTCATGGCTGCTATGGCTCTACAGAGACATGTGACCAAGTCACCTGGTACTGGACTCCATCTTGGGATACCAGTGTTTTTCCACTAAAAGGCGTGGGAACCAACCAAGCCTGGAGACAAAGGGTTCCCACCCTATGCAAAAGGTATTTAAGGCAAGGCAGTGACATCATTGTGGTTCTTCTTCACGAACTCCCCGCCCAAGATGACTGCTGGAAATACCTGAGGAAGGACTGAACTGGGTGAAGGGCTGAACCCAGGCTAGAGGGATTTCTAGTCTGTGAAAGGAATATCTGGAGTTTTAAGCTGCAAGCAAGAGCAGTTTGCCTTCAATCTGCAATCTGCCTAAAACAACATTTAGGGTGAGAATTTGCTACTTGTATCCAATTTCTTTGGTATATTAAGCTTAGATTGTGTGTTTGTTTTATTTGCTAGATAATCTGCTTTGATTTGTTTGCTATCCCTCATAATCACTGAAAATCTACTTTTGGTAGTTTTTGTTTGGTCTAAAACCAGTGTGTGGAAATCATAACTCGGGACAGAAAACTGTGTATATCTTCCTCCACATTGAGGGAGGGGGCGAATTTCATGCACTTATGCTGCACAGTTCCCTGTGTAGCGCAAGATGGTATAATTTTGGGTTTACGCTCTGGAGGTGGGGGTGGGGTGCGCCTTTGGAACTGGGAGATGCCTTAGCTGAGCCTTCCCATGCAAATCTGATCTCCGCATTTGTGTGTGTAGCTGCAGCGGGGTGTGTCCCTACCAGCATGTGTGCTGGTAAAGCGCAGTCTGATCCTGGGCAAGGGCTTGGCAGGCTGCACCGCAGTGCAGTATAGAGGGCGCCCAGGCTGGTGGGTCAGGTGGGCTCAGTGGTACCCCAGTTCCAGGCAGCACCCCGGAGGGGGTGGGGGAACCCGTCACACCTGCTACGAAAGCTGCTGTGCTGACAAGCATTACGAACAACAGGATGCCATGCGGCAGTGCGGAAAGCCATCAAAGGGCACGTCTGCTTGCCGCACAGCAGCTGTTTGTCATGTCAGAGCAGCAGTCTGGTCAGCTCCACTCACTCTTTGCTCCCCCTGTGCTATGGGCCTCAGCAGGCAGTGGGGCTCAGCTCTCTCTCCTCTCCTTTACAGGCTGGGCTCTGCCAGGCCGACCTGACCGGATGAAGAGAACTGTGCTCTCACACAGCGGCATGTGTGCAATTGCCATTGGCGGAACTATGTCGTGTACCGAGAACAACATTATCTTGGGCCTAAAGTCGTCACTCAGGCAAAGCTCCCAGGGCCTGATCCACGTCCCACTGAACTCAGTGGAAGACTCCTGTTAACTTCTTTGAGTTTGGACGAGGTGCCCACAGCAGCGTTGCTAACTCTTGTGACTTTACTGCCATTCTTGTGATATTTGGTGTTTTTCTTTAAAGCCCCAGTTTCTCCCACAGCAGACCAGTCCCAGGCTGTTTTGGGTGGCAGCACTGAATCCCTGATGCACCATAGACCGCACCTAAACCAGCCCCACTTCATCACCTATGCTGGGGCCTGCTGAGGGGGCAGAGCATAGGACTTCAGCCATGCTTGCTCTAGAGAAATTCTTCCCTAATCCTGGCAGTGCCTGTCTGGTCCTTAGACACGGCTGGAGAGGTGTGCAAGAGGGGGTGGGGCCACACTCCCTCCCAGTGTTCTGAGCAGGGAAAGCTGAATGGCTCCAGTAAGGGGGCAGATGAAAGGCTATTTATTATTATTAGGGAGGGTTGCTTTTGAGTTCTGTGGACCTCTTTCTTCTCTGCAGCTCCATCAGCCCCCAACAGCCTGAGAACTGAGTGCCGGGCAAGAATTATAATCAAATTGAGATCTCCCAGATGGCAGGGCTGGAGCTGCCATGGGCTGACTCTCCAATTTATTTTCGTCCCAATCTTGGATGAAAGAGCTGGCAGAAAAGGCAGCTTTTCTAAAAGAGGGGAAGTGATCTTTCGACCTCCTGCTCATAAGCACATGGCCATCCAGACAACGGCTGCCATTTCAGGACCTCTCCCAGAGTACAACAGCGGAGCTCTCGGCGATGGCTCTTGTGCATAAACAGATGGGGGCTCTCGTTATATGGCAAGGAAATCTGATTGGTTGCAGCGTCATTGTTTCCTCCTGTTTCCTCAGCCATTGTCTGATTATTTGTTGGAGTGCTCGGGAGGACAGGGGGCAGAGGAACAGCCAACATTCCCAATCACAGCATCACGGGGCCAGAATCAGAATAATTACTATGCTGCTCCTGAGGTCTGGCTCTACCTCCCTTTATCCCGCCCTGTTCTGTACACTGGAAGCTGGGATTTCCTTATGCAGCCATATAAGGAGAAAATCATAATAATTAAACTAATTTGTTCAAATCAATTTCTTTGGAAAATGAGGGAGAATCAGAGAGAGTGAATGAGCATGAAATGACTATAGGTAGAAATAATCCCTGCAGTGGTGTGGCAATGAGAGAAAGTAATGCCACACCAGGAGGCCACTACATCACCTGTACAGGAGAGCACCAGTCCGTGGTGTAATTTGGATGTGCTGATATTGTTTGCTCACCAGTCCCTGTGGAGTCTGCATCCAGCCGTCGGAAAACCTGGTCCATCAGTATGCAGCAAACACCACACAGCTGCAAGGCACAGTCATTTTTCATCTCCTTTCCAATGCTCTAGTAAACGGAGTTTCCCCCATTACTGAGCCTCCAACAGCTTGAAGATAGTGTACTGGTAGCACCATTTGGGAACAGGCATGTTACAGCTCCATGACTGAGCACTCCAGGCTGAGTACCTTCTACCCTCCCCGCCACTTTCCAGCTATCCGAGGTCAGAAGTTAACTTTTCTTGCTTTGAGAAACGATTCCTCCCAAACCCGACTAATTCAAAAAGTAATTTAAATAAAGCAACATTTATTGGCCAATCAGACTAGGTCAAAGGGAAGTGGCACCAAATCATATTTAACCTACAGTTGGGGTAGCAGGCTTACTAACAGCATCAATAGCTTGCAAAATTGAGCCTTGCAATCCAGCACCTTGCAGGACCAGTCCTCCTGCAGTTCCATCCCTGTCCTGGTATTCAATCTCCTTCCACGTAACTTTCTACTAGAAAACCATTTCATGGGCTGGAGTTTAAAGGCTTGATCCAAGCGCTCCTACTCCTTTCAGTGGCCTTGGGATCAGTCCCTACATTTGGTTTAGATCAGAACTCAAAACCCATTTGGATATTCATTGGAATTATCCACACCTCTTGTGTCTGCTAATCTGGCCTGGAACTCGGATGAGAACAGGTTTTCTTGTCAAGTTTCCTGATATTTCTATTTCCTGCTGGGCCAGAAATAACATACTAGAAGACCAGCCTTCCTTGCACTTTTTAAGCACTTCCACTCCTGGAGGCACATAAAAACGAACGGGGCAAGTGCGATTGGGATTTCGATCAAACTTTGGGTGAGGATTTGTTGGGGGTTGCACTTCAACAGAGTTTCAGAGCTACTGGGCTCAGCAGGGAAGTCATGCAGAAGTGTGCTCAAGCATTCAGACATAGACAGTATATGGACTGAACACGAGATGAGCTTAAAAGGAAAGTAGAGTGTAGCCCCATTTCTATGCCAAGGCCACACGTCCAGCAGCGTTCAGATGTCAGAAAACAGCTGCTGCGACTCCAAACGGGCACCATTTTGAGGAGATGAATTTTATTATTCTGAGGTTCTTCCCCACAGAGACGTCCAAGAGTGCATTAAAGGAAGCACTCTAATGTTATCCGTTTTACCTCAGTGAAGTTGTCAAGCCATGAAAAGGTTAAAAAAGCTACCTTGGGATTTGGGGTTGTACTGCACACATAGTGAAGAGAGATTTTTAATTTGTCTCTCTTTTTAAGAGCGCTCTGTGATGCATCAATGGCATTATAAAATCTGTAGCAGTGGCCTTTCGCTTTACACATTTGTGGCCACCAGAGAGCCTAGAGTAGTATTTTGCAGAGAGATCTAAATGCTGCATCATGTTACCCGATGAACGCCTTGTTTCTTCTATTGATCTTTGGAGGAAAATTCCAGAGGGACTTGTGAGTAAAAAAACTCAGCACCTGTGCTGCACACAAACTGTTTCATGTCTAAAAACGAGCAGTTAAGCATGAAAGTGTACTTTCAGCTCCCTGCCTGAGGCAGGTTCAGAGACATATGAAGCATCCTGTAAAATAGATGTAGAGTGAGAACTACAACAAATTTAAGACCATAAACAGAATCTTCATCATAAAATTTGTGGCTGCAACATACATTTTATTTCAGTAACTTTAAAGAACTGGAATCTATGATTTGGCAAAATTAAATTGATTGCCTTTAGTTGCCCTCATTAGCTGCCAAAATGCATCTAGGTAGTACAGTATGGCTTTAAGGAGGCCAATTACCAAATTCTGAAGGCAAGAATCGCTAAAACCAAGCGGGTCCATGGAAGGATTATTTCTTTCATTTTACAGATGGAGCCCTGAGGCACAAAGAGATTAAGTGATTTGTTCAAGGTCACAGGGAGTCTGTGGCAGAAATGGGAACTGAAGCCAGCACTTGTGTGTCCCAATCTTAAACCATAGCTCTATGCACCCCAGGACTTTTACGTTTGCAGAGTGTCCTTTCATTGCTTTCCTCTACCAAAGAGCATCAAACTCCAGTGCACAGGATGAGCAAACTGGTTTCTCAGCCTCTTTTCAAACTCTCCGACTGAGGTTATCAGTTGACACATAAAAGTGGCACTACAGCATCCATTAGCTATTTTGTCCAGGTGTCCTGGCCTGTCATCATTTCCAAGTTCATCGTGATTGCGGATTCCTTTGATTATAGGAAATGCACCATCACTGATGTCCAGCAATGCACAAATTACATTGATTTAATCAGCAGTCTTCTAAAGAGCTAGCGAGGCAGCTTGTTCCACATCGCCTCATCATTCCTCCTGATTTGAGCCTCCTACTGGTCACTCATGAAGTCTGTCACAGCAGGAAGAGCAAAGATTTCTATGGCCATTCTCTTACTTAGAGGTCTGCCGACAGAAATTCCGGGTCCCAGGGCCAGGGCCATCCCTAGTGGGGGTGGGGCCCAGGGTGGAAGTGACGAATCCGTCACTTCCAGGATTGCCCACACCAGCCCGCAGGGCCACCCAAAGCACAGGGGCCTGGAGCGGTCTCACGCACGTAGGTGCCCTGCGGCTTGCCTGGTCGATTTAAAAGGGCCCAGGGGCCCCAGCCTCCACTGCCACAGCAGCAGTCGGGGGCCACTGGGCCCTTTTAAATTGCCCAGGCCCCTGGGCAACTGACCCCTTTGTCCCCCCGTCGGTGGGCCTGCTTACTTATGATTAAATCCTGGTCCAGTTAGCCACTAAATCTTATCATTGCTTTTTGGCTCTTGGTTTTCTTGTGACATATAGTCATAGAAACGTAGGGCTGGAGGGACTCAAGAAGTCATCAAGTCCAGCCCCTGCTCTGATGCAGGACCAAGCAAACCTACACCATCCCTGACAGGTGTTTGTCCAACTTGTTCCTAAAAGCCTCCAGTGATGGAGATTCTACAACCTCCCTTGGAAGCCTGTTCCAGAGTTTAACTATCCTGAAAGTTAGAGTGTTTTTCCTAATATCTCACCCAAATCTCCCTTGCTGCAGATTAAGCCCATTACAACTTGTCCTACCTTCTGTGGATTTGGAGAACAATTGATCACACAGGCTTCAGAGAAGAGCCATGAGAATGATTAAAGGGTTAGAAAACCTGCCTTCTAGTGACAGACTCAAGGAGTTCAATCTATTTAGCTTAACAGAGAGAAGGTAAAGGGGTGTCTTGATCACAGTCTACCTACATGGAGAACAAATATTTGATAATGGGCTTTTCAGTCTAGCAGACAAAGGTCTGACACAATCTAATGGCTGGAAGCTGAAGCTAGACAAATTCACACTGGAAATAAGGTGTACATTTTTAACTGTGAGGGTAATTAATCATTGGAACAACTTACCAAGGGTCATGGTGGATTCTCCATCACTGGCAATTTTTAAATCAAGATGGGATGTTTTTTGAAAGACATGCTCCAGCTCAGTGCTCCCCAACCTTTCTGTGGCCAGGAGCACATTCATGTTTTCAGAAGAGTGCGGCGGGCGCCAACAATTTTTCAAGGCTTATTTTGTATTTGTACATTAAATAATATGAAAATCATATTTAATATGACATAATATATGAATCCATAAGATAAAAAAGGTAATTTTACATGTAAAAGGTATTAATTAAATTATTCGGCAATTACTCTGTCACCTTACCGTGGGAATTTGCTCTTTTTTATCTGCCTGTAAGAAAAACTTAAGGAGTTTTTACAAAATAAATATCATAAACATTCGGTCCATTCTGCAGAGGAGGAGCATTTTTGTTGTTGTTTTTTGGCAGCAGTTCTGGGCAGTGCAGAGAGAAGCCGCGAGGACAGAGAACACCAGTGCCCACAGCACTCTGTCGCCGGCAGGCGCGGGGCCGCGGCTTCTCTCCCCTGCTGGGCACTAGGCGGGCGCACATAAATGCCCCGGCGGGCGCCGTGGCGCCTGCGGGCACCGCGTTGGGGACCACTGCTCTAGCTCAAAAGGAATTATTTTGTGGAAGTTCTGTGACGTTGCCGCTCCTCCGTCGACTCCGCCTGCGCCTCTCGCGGCGGTGGAGTACAGGAGTCGATGGGAGAGCGCTCGGGGGGTCAATTGATCATGTCTAGACTAGACGCGATAAATCAACCCCCGCTGGATCGATTGCTGCCCGCCGATCTGGCGGGTAGTGTAGACATACCCTCTGAATCACTGTCTTCTTTATAACAGCCCTGAACATATTTGAAGACTGTTATCAGGTTCCACCTCAGTCTTTTCTCAAGACTAAACATGCCCAGATTTTTAACCTTTCTTCTTCTAAACCTTTATCATTGCTGTTGCTCTCCTCTGGACTCCCTCCAATTTGTCCACATATTTCCTGGAGTATGGCACCAAGAATTGGAAACAGTTCTCCAGCTGAGGCCTCAGTGCAGAAGAGAACAGGACAAAGACCTCCTATGTCCTACATACAACACTCCTGTTACTGATATTAGCCTTTTTCACAACTGCATCACATTGCTGACTCATATTCAATTTGTGATCCACTATAATGCCCACAACCTTTTCAGCAGTACCACCACCTACCCCACTATTCCCCACTTTGTAGTTAGGAAGGAAAAATCAGGTGCACAAGTAAAGCACTTCGTACTTTGACTATACATTGCAGGTTTTGTTGAATGTCTCACAGGGTGAATTGTCAACTAAAAAACGCCTTCTCTAGTGTGGAAAAAAATGGATTTTGTTGTACGGTAACAGTATGAAGTGAAAGGGATGGATGCTCAGCGATTGTAAATTGTCCTAGTTCCACTGACTCCACAGGAACGTTGTAAGGATGTGGGGCCTAGGACCAGGGTCTGCTGTTGACTCAGCACTGCCTACCATGGGGGTAGGTCAGTTTAACTGCATTGCTCCCGTCTCTTGACCCATCTTCGACATAGCTACTGCCTCTTGGGGCGGTGAATCAACTTCCACCTTTCAGTTCCATTGAGTGTCCCCTAGTTCTTGTGTTATGAGACAGGAAGGACAAACTCCCAATGTGCCTTTGATAATATTAATTATTTTATGTACTTTTAGTGTGTCCCTGCTGATTTCTCTCTTTTCTAAGGAAGCAATCCTAATAGCTTGTCAACCCCTCCAGTTCTACCGTACCAGTTTGGAGATGCAGTGTGCTGTACTGCTCACAGGGTTCCTGGCTACACTCAGGCTGCCTCAGTTGCACCAGTGGAAGATTTTAAGAAAAATCTCAGTGTAAACCAAGTTGCAAATATTTGCCTGGTAGAGCCTGTGAACAAGGCCTCAATCCTGACCATATTTAGCAGCAGATGTATCTAAACTTTTAAGTCAGTTTGAAACACAACAGGAAAGATGGGCTTCTAGATAAGGCACTGCACTGAGATTCAGAAGAGGTGGGATGAGTGACACCTCTGCCACAGACTCCCTGTGTGACCTTGGGCCTGTCTCTTAACTTCTCTATGCATCTAGGAAACTGAGATGGTAACACTTCCTTTTTCTGTCCTGTCTGTTTAGACTGTGAGATCTTCAGAACAGGGACTGTCTCTCACTATGTGTACGTGCAGCACCCAGCACAATGAGGCTTTCATCTTGGTGGGGCCTCTAGCTACTGTAATACAAACAGTAATGAGCTATGTTGCCAGATGAGCTGAAAAACTGCACATAACCAAGAGTTCATCTCTATGCAGAAATCAAGATAGCTTGACTCTCCCATGGGCTATAGCCTGTAGGTACTGGAATTGAAACACAGCCCCTAAAGAACCTACATAGTTAAGTCACACTCCCAAGACGAATTCTTGCCACATATAATTTGAAGTGAACACTCAGAAAGATAGGACTCAAGCCACTTGAATCACTCTCTGTATGCCAATAGCAGAAGACAAACAGAGTTTAAGAATCCCTTGTGAAAGGTCATTGAACAATCAAGGAAAACTAAAATAGGGCCTTGAGATATGACAGAAATAAGGTCATTAAAAGGCTTAATCAAATCACTGTCTTATTTTAAAGTAATTCCTAATTTAACTAAGAAGGACTTTGCCTAGCCTCCACTATATCATCTGAACTAGCTATTTTCCCAACATATAATCTGAGCTAATACTTTCCCAAACTGGATCCAACATATATCCAGCTAGATGGACTCAAAGGACACGTCTAAGCCAATCACATACATAGAGGGACAAGAGGGAGATTTTCAGAAGGTGGCTAGATGCTAAATTCCCTTTGAAACTCAATGAGCAGCTAACTCCCATTTGTGCCTTTGAGAATCTCCCTCCCCCTTTTTTGAAGCAGAAAACAAAGAATGATGATGATGATGATGATTTTTAAAGAAAGATGTAGAGAAAACTGGCTAAACCATCTAACATCAGGCTGAACAGAACTTGGGCTTCTTCATGTCCAAGCTTTTGACTCCCAGCTTCCCAGATGGCAATATCTGGCAGCACTTCCATTTAACGTACGGATCCAATTCTCCCCTCACTTAGACTGGTGCAAATCCCATTCAGTCAGTGAGGTCAAAATTGAGGCCTAGGAATGTAGCTGCTTCCCTGCAGCTTTTCCCTTTGTGGGTGTGTGAGTGAACCCATCTCTGGCTGTAGATCGGGCCAATGTAACAATGCAGTTCAGGCTGTAAACAGCTGAGAGTCTGGATTGCAGAATTCCCTGCACGATTTGCTCTCATTCCAGTAGTAAAGTCGTATTTCAAGCCCACCTGGGCTGATGCGCAAAGCTCTCTGTCAGGGCTATAACCAGGCTGCATCACTGTTCTGGCTACAAACACGACAGGAGTAGTAAGTTTTATAGATCAGGCCCCATGAGAGAAAACTCTTTTGTCAGAAACAAAAGGCAGGTCTGCACTTCAAAGGCTGCAGCTGCATGGCTGTAGCACGTCAGTGAAGACGCTACCTATGCCAATGGGAGGGCTTCTCCCCTCAGTGCTGGAAATTCACCTCCCCGTCAATTTAGCACTGTCTGCACTGGGGGTTAGGTTAGTATTATTGCCTCACTCACGGCTGTGGATTATACCAATCTAATTTCCTAGTGTAGAGCTGCCCAAGCGAGGGCAGCGAGACCCATTGCCACCAGGTCAGTCTCACTTCTCAACCGTTTTCAAGTGTGATGTGCTCCAAAGCCCCGGGAGCATCCTGCCACACTTCTAATGTCTGACAGAATGCCTGCTCCAAAGGGGAAGGGAAGTAAGACCCTTCTTCTCTCCTCCGAATAGGGTGGGATCTCTGTCTACATTAAATAAAATCCAGGAGATGGCTGATGCAAAGGTAAAGATGCACAGTTTGAATAGCATCAGCATGGGAAACCGTCAGCACTGGTGGTCTTACTGTAGAAGGAATTCTTGATTTCACATAGAGATGGGAAGCGGCCCATTCTCTTGGTTTGTCAAAAAGAAAGCCTTTTTCTTTCCTAACAGGGACAGCAAGGTTTTGCCTTTAAGAGGGGAGAAAGGCATGACTGTAACTAACCTGTCAACTTAGATACTCCCTTGGCACAGATACAGATGGCAACCCACATACACTGATGTCGTGTGTGTATATACATATATACACATACACACAGATGCAACTGTAGCATCCTAGAGGCATTCAGATACAATAAGGAACTGCAGTCCCTGAAAACACTTGCAGCCTTGAGATTGGCCATATTAGATTATTTTTGCTTTCATATCAGACAACCCAGCACTTAATTTGTGCCGGGGCTTGCCAGGGCTGAGCCCTGCACCTCTAGGCTTGGCAGTTCATCGCCCCAGCACCTTTGGGCCTGCCGCATCGGTTATTAAAGTAAATAAATGGTTTGAGCCCCAGCACCTCTTTCATTACAAATTAAGCACTGAGAAAAACCAGCACTGTTCCTATTTTCCCCTTTTACCTCTGCTCAGAATTATCAGCCACCCATACCTAAAGATTTATTCTCCCTTGATGTGTACATACAATGCCCATGAACATTAGGAGTTTGGGGCTGTCTGCAGCTATCAGACATTGCACTGAAAAGAGAGACTGATACGGCGATGAATAAAACTGGCCAACCTAACAGATAGGAATAATATTCACTATGAATCTTGCTCTTTGTTAGGCCCACAAAATGTTCATGAACCCATCCTGATTTTCTTGTTCATTATAAGAATTTGCTGATTAGTTTGGATGAATAATTCCCATGAACCATTCACTTTGCTTATTTGTTATTTGTGTTGTGCGGCTGATTTCCTAAGTCACATGGTATCATTTCTAGTCCCTGATTGGATAACTGAAGTATTTTAAGAACAGCAAAAAAATAAAAAGTGACTAATTAATAAATCATTTCCAGTATGAATTTTCAGAGTACTTATTCTGCAGGCTCAGCTCTGAAATTGGCAGGCTGTGCAATGGAATACTTGGTGGCTTTCAAAATACTCATGTATTAGCAACAACTAATAGGACATGGCGAATCACAGCAATCCAAACTTGGCATTGTATTAACGACCCCGGCTTTGTTTTTCACTATTCAGCCAATTTACCAAACCTTTTCCATACCTTCTGAGTGAGGCATAAAAACTTGGGGAGCTGATGTTATGGGTTTCTTACTCTTCACTCTTTTTCATCTGATTCTTTAACTAAATCTGGCCTATATACATCAAATTGAATTCCTAACAAATGCTGGAAAAAGTAGCTGAATCTTCTGTACCCTTGTCTGTTGTGCTGACCCACCTGATACAAAAGGTGGCAGTACAATGTAGCAGGGTATTAGCTGATTATAATCTCAGGTCATTTTTAAGAGTCTGTAACAGCCCCATCTCATTGTTCATCAGCAGGGAACGAAGCCCAAGGTCAGCCATTAGAGGGGGAGGCAGCACACACTCTGCCTGTGTTTTACCTCTGCCCAGCACATGCTCCTAACTCATTGGATGCTGGGTGAGGGAAATTTGCTCTACTATCATCTACTTAATTTCCCTTGGGGAAAATCTGAAATTTCTCTCAAGCAAACCGAGGATCATTCATCAGGCAAAGCACATGCCCGCAATGCCTCAGGAGACATAGTAGCAGAAGCATCTGATGTATGTCTCATTTCTGGCCACACCGTCTCATTATCAGCTTTCTCACTTTGGGAGCGCTTCGTTTTAGCCACGGATCATGCGCTTGAGCAAAGGCAATCGGGCTCTCTTTCCAATCTTTCCAGCAGCTGCAGCACCCTTTCTGGAGAAGCATTGCCTGCTGACATTGAGGGAAGCACTGGGTTAAAGCGCACTCAAACACTAGAACTAACCAGCTTAGCTTTTCTCCCCTCCATTTCCTTGTGTTGCTAATTTTGTTTTTGGTAAGTCACAGGGCTAGGGTGTGGCATGAGAAGAGAAAGGTCTGCAGAGGCTCAGGTTTAGACACACAACCTCTCCAGGTTAGGGGTATAACAGCAGGCATTCTGGGCTAATCCAGAGTGACACCGCTTTGACAAATTCCTCAAACTACACTCTGACTGTAGTAAACTCAAAATGACCAACTACCCAGCAGAGCTTCCACGGGATCAACCTGCAGTTAGAGGAGGGTGGGGGAGAAAAGGGGAGGTGGCTCTCAGCCATCGATCCAATTCCCCAATCTCGGGTCAGTGCCTAGAGTGACATAGAACAACCCTTCAACTTTTCTAAATTAGCCGTATGTACCCCATGCCCAGGGTGACCCTAAACCTCAGACTGCCAGAAGCCAGGAGTGGAAGACCGGGGTGGATCACTTCATGCCTGCCCAGTTCTGAACACTCCCCGAGTCCCCCTGTCACTCTGGTGCAGGCCACTGTCGGAGACAGGAGACTGCTCAAGATGGACCCTGGTCTGAGCCCAGCTCTTATGTTCTTGATACCCTTGTTGCAGCCAGCAGCTGAGCCAGCCAGGGGTTTGGTGGAGAACTGAGTGCTCTTCTCTGCCCTCAACAAGCCCCCCATGCTATAGTGTTGCCTCCAGAACTGGGGCTGAGGATCGATCCCGCTGTCTCCCCAGAGATCCCTTCTCTGGCTTTTCTTCAGCACAAACACCTTGGTTCTCTCTCTGCCCTGATTTTAAGATGTTGGATGGTTAGTGCTTCCCTGAGCCGCTCCAAACCCTGGTGGGAATTAACCCCTGAAATCCTAAGCTGTCAGGTGGCCCTGTGAGCCCTCCTCTCAGGAACATCGCTGAGACAGGGTGCCCCGGGTTCAGATCCCCCCAGGAGGTGCCAAATCTGCACAGATAAAACAAAAGCGAATTGACAATTCTCTCACATTGCAGAGCCACCGGCCACGGAACATGCGGTGGGAGCCCGTGACCCTGCGCTGCTGGAGATAACTGCTCTATAACTAACAGCAGCAGAGCAGGCCCAGCCCGCTGACCCAGGCGCAGTACGTAGGGTGGATTTAAAACCAGGGGGACACATCTGCCCTGTGTTACACACGTGTAATGCCCCTGGAACTGAGGGCCAAATTGAGCCCTATGGCCAAGGACCCAGCTCTAATGGGAATTATGGCTGCTTACCCCGTGGGCTGACTCTGGTCTCCACTCACTAAACATGCGTACAAGAGGGGGAGCAGACTAGCCATAGCCCTGGCTGCTGGAGTGTGCGAACTCATTCGCATGGTTTTCTCTCTGTACAACTCTTCCCCGTTCAGCATACCAACTAGCAAGATGAATGGAGGTCAGCTGACTGGAGAGCTGCAGCCCACACACAGAATAGGCTGGTAAATCTGATCCCAGGCTTCGTTACCCTCCCAGATGCAATGTAAGGGCTTCCATCCCAGATGCGTGCCCCACATCACGTGACAAAGGATGGTCGTCTCAGAGGGTAAAGCACTCAGGGCATAGGTGCTGACTTCTATTTTTCCCCGGGGTGCTCCATCCCTGTTCCGCCCTGAGGCCTCGCCCCACTCCACCCCGTCCCCTGAGGCCTTGTCCTCACGCAGCCTCTTCCTGCCCCCACTCCACCCCTTTCCCGAGGCCCCCACCCACTGCTCTCCACCCTCCCTCAAGTGCCTCTCCCCCTGCTCAACAGCACCGCCAAACAGCTGTGGCTGGTGAATGCTGAGCACCCACTCTTTTTTTCCATGGGTGTTTGAGCCCCGGAGCACCCACAGAGTTGGTGCCTATGGCTCAGGGTGAATTCCTGGCCCCACCGGAGCCAACAGCAGAATTCCCGTTACTTCAATGGAGCCAGGATTTCAGTCTGAGTCGTAAGTAATAAGAAATTAGCACTATCCAAGTAAAAATAACAGGAGTACTTGTGGCACCTTAGAGACTAACAAATTTATTAGAGCATAAGCTTTCGTGGGCTACAACCCACTTCTTCGGATGCATATAGAGTGAACCATATATTGAGGAGATATATATACACACCTAAGTGAAACTAACACTATCCAAGTGAAATCAAACCAGCTGGCAGGTCACTGCAGTAGATGGGAAGAATCTGACCTGCCTATGGGGCTTTCTTTTCTCCCAACATGTCGATAGCTAGAGGAAACTGACACTTCTTTAAACCTTTCAATACTGTATTTCAGAAGGACTTGTCGTTCGTGTTAAATATAATATTTCTCTGTGCAAGTCTTTTATTTAGTTATTTATGTTGACCTCAGGGTTTCTACCAAGCTGTTCAAAAGAAATAAAATGTGCTGCATAGAACTTCTGATTTAAGTACTGCTATAGATTTGTGATCCAAATTGAGAGCAGAGTTGGGTGAAAATTATGCAGTTTTTCTTCATGGCAATTTAATTTTTTTTTTTGACAGAAATCTCACTGCCATAATTGAAATACATCACAAGTGGTGAAAACTGCTTTTTTGATTTCAGACTATCTTCTTGTGTATAACTGAGGTGAAGATATCTTTACTTGCATTATATTATTCAGCCACTAAAGCCATCTTTGTGCTGCACAGAGTTCTAGACAGGCTATGGTCCCTGGTGAACAAGAGAAACAAGGCTGGAGCCCAGATTGTGTGAAAGCCTGTTTGTATGTGGTTTATTTAATAAAATTCTGTTGTTTAAGATTGACTGCGATTCCATACATCATTACAGCTAGAGTAGGCCCAGATCTGTTGATGTCTGTGGTGGTTGTTGGTCCCCTGGAGAGCAATTTCCCACCCCCCACCCCTTTCCACGAACCTGTAGTTTCTATCTATCCTCTCAATTCACATGTGGGTTCCTCCTGCCTAGCCATGTGGAAGCTGCTAGCATATAAACCAAAAAGCCTGGATGCTGCATGAAAAATAAAAATCAACCTAGTTTTGAGCTGTCTGTGCAAACCAGTGATTTACATTGATTTACATATGATTTGTGTTTCATCAGTAACCACTATATAAATGTGTGGAAAACAACATTTTAATCAGTTTAATGTGTGTAAACAATGCAATCTCTCAGTCTGAAACTGAGGATGATTTGAATCACAACCTCAAGTGGTTTGTATAATCACCCCAAACTACCAATGCTTTTCCAAGCTGCCAAACTGGGCTGGAAACCACACGAGAAGAATCTCTCCCAAGAGGCCTTGTTCCCCCGGGCTTATTGTGCAGATGAAAAGCTTTTTTCGGGCTACGTGGGCATTTCCAACCCTGATCAGAGCCCAGGAGGTGGGAGGAAGAGGGCGGTGGGGGAGAATAGCTCTAAACGCATTTTGGGTTGTAGGCAAATGTTTGGGTCTGTTCTGATCCTGGGTCACATGCTAAGGTAGAGGAGAGCCACAAAAGGGGGAAGTTCTACATTTGTGGCATAATCTATGGTTCCCCCTCCAGCCTCAGAAGTTTCCTGTGATTAAGTAGTCCCCCACCTCTCTATAGAAGAATGAACAGGAAACTTCTTGAGTTTCAGCTCACAGAGTCTGCTTTCTCTGGTGTGGGCTATTCCTGCTTAGGAGAGAATGGAGCTCTTCATTCTTACTGTTATTATTTATATTACAGTATTACCTAGATGTGCACATTGAGATCAGGGCCCCATTGTGCTGGGTGCTGTACGTACATAGAAAAAGACAGTTATTTTCCCCCAAGGAGTTAACAATATAAATAGAAAAAAACAGACAGTTGGCAAACTGAGGCACAGAGACACAGAAGGTATGTCTCTACTTTGCAGCTGAAAGTGTAATTTCCAGCTGGGGCAGAAACGTCAGCTGTGATCAAGCTAGTGAGCTAAATATAACAATCAGGCCAGAGTGGCATAGGTGGTGGCACGGGCTAGCCAACTGTGTACATACCATGGGTCTTGGCCTCAGCCACATTGCTGTTTTTAGCATGGCAGCTTGATCAAAGCATGTGTACGTCTACCCAAGCTGGTAATTACAGTTTCAGCTGCAGTGTAGATGAACCAAAAGTGACTTGCCCAAGGTAAAAAAGGAAGTCTGGGAATGGAAACCAGCTCTCCTGTGTTCCAGTCAAGTACCTTAGCCACGAGACCATCTTTTAATTTATCTCCAAAATAATCCTGACAGTAACATTAGCTAGCACAATTTTACTCATGAAGAAAAACTGTGGTTCTTATTCTATCAAATCTATGTAAACTACATGAGCTCTGAAACAGTGTATAAAAAATGTTATATATTCAATACAGTACAGGTGGACCAGATTCTGTAAATCCAGAACAACTCAATTGACAGCTAAGGGGGGGGGGAATATAACAGAGGTCTATAAAATCATGACTGGTGTGGAGAAAGTGAATAAGGAAGTGTTCTTTATCCCTCATGTAACACAAGAACCAGGGGTCACCCAATGAAATTAATAGCCAGCAGGTTTAAGCAAATACAAGGAAGTACTTCTTCACACAATGCACAGCCAACCTGTGGAACTCCTTGCCAGGGGATGTCTGAAGGCCAAAAGGTATAACTGGATCTAAAAAGGAATTAGATAAGTTCATAAAGGATAGGTCCATCAATGGCTATTGGAACTCAACCTCATGCTCTGGGTGTCCCTAAACCTCTGACTGTTGCAAGCTGGGACTGGACGATAGGGGATGGATAACTCGATAAATTGCTCTGTTCTGTTAATACCTTCGGAACCATCTGGCACCAGCCACTGTCAGAAGACAGGATACTGGGCTAGATGGACCGTTGGTCTGACTCAGTATGGCCATTCTTATGTTCTAACATGGGCAATACAGCAGAGACAAGAGGGAATATAGAGGGGAAAGCTAATGAATATCTTAGATGTCTGTATACTAATGCAAGAAGTATGGGGAATAAATGCAAAGAACTAAAAATGCTAGTAATCAATCACAATTAAAACATAATTGGCATCACAGAGACTTGGTGGGAAAATTAACATGACTGGAATATTGGTATAGACGGGTACAGATTTGTTCAGGAAGGACAAGCAGGGAAAAGAGGGAGGAGGTATATCAAGGATGTATACATTTGCACTGAGATTGAGATAGAAGTGGGAGGCAGACCTGTTGAGAGTCTCTGGCTAAGGATAAAAAGGGTAAAAAACAAGGGAGGTGTCACAGTTGGGGTCTACTATAGACCCCATGACAAGGAAGAAGAGGTTGATGAGGCTTTTTTAAAAATAACTACTAAAATTATCCAAAGCACAGGACTTGGTGGTGGGAGGGGGACTTCAACTACCCAGACATCTGTTGGAAAAATAATACAGCAGGGCACAGATTATCCAACAAGTTCTTGGAATGCAGCGGAGACAACTTTTTATTGCAGAAGGTGGAAAAAGTGAGTGAGTGGGAGGCTTTCTAGATTTGATTCTGACAAACAGGGAAGAACTGGTTGAGAATTTGAAGGTGGAAGGCAGCTTGGGTGAAGGTGACCATGAAATGATAGAGTTCATGATTCTAAGGAATGGTAGGAGGGAAAAGAGCAGAATAAAACAATGGACTTCAAGAAGGCAGACTTCAGTAAACCCGGAGAACTGGTAGATAAGATCCTGTGGGAAGCAAGTCTAGGGGAAAAAAGAATTCAGCAGACTTGGCAGTTTTTTTTTTTAAAAGAGACATTACTAAGGGCACAAGAGCAAACTATCCTAATGCGTATGAGAGATCGGAAGTATGATAAGAGACCACCCTGGCTTCACGAGATCTTCAATAACCTGAAACTCAAAAGAGAGTCCCACAAAAAGTGGAAACTAGGTCAAATTACAAAGGATAAATATAAAAAAACCACACAAGCATGGATGGGACAAGACTGCCTAGAAAGCAGTACTGCAGAAAAAGATCTGGGGGTCATAGTGGATCATATCTAAATACAAGTCAACAATGTAATGCTGTTGTAAAAAAGCAAACATCGTTCTGGGATGTGTTATCAGGAGTGTCGTAAGCAAGACACCAGAAATAATTCTTACGCTCTACTCAGAACTGATTAGGCCTTAACTGGAGTATTGTGTCCAGTTCTGGGCATCACACTTCAGGAAGGATGTGGACACACTGGAGAAAGTCCAGAGAAGAGCAACAGAAATTATTAAAAGTTTAGAAAACGACCTATGACGGAAGAATGAAAAAACTGTTTGTTTAGCCTGGAAAAGAGAAGACTGGGGGTGGGGGTGGGGGTGGGGGGCAATAATAGTTTTCAAGAATGTAAAAGGTTGTTACAAGGAGGAGGGTGATAAGTTGTTTTCCTTATACATGGAGGATAGGACAAGAAGAAATGGGCTTAAATTGCAGCAAGGGAGGTTTAGTTTGGACATTAGGAAAAACGTCCTATCTGTCAGGGTAGTTAAGCACTGGAACAAATTACCTAGGGAGATTGTGGAATCTCTGTCATTGCAGATTTTTAAGAACTGGTTAGAAAAACACCTGTCAGGGATGGTCTCCAATACTTAGTCCTGCCTCTGTGTAGGGGACTGGACTAAATGACCTATCAAGATCCGTTCCAGTCCTACATTTCTGTGATTCTTGGTTCTCTGACTAAGCGTTAAACCAAGGGTAGGCAACCTATGGCACGCGTGCCAAAGGCGGCACGCGAGCTGATTTTCAGCGGCACTCACACTGCCCGGGTCCTGGCCACCGGTCCGGGGAGCTCTGCATTTTAATCTAATTTTAAATGAAGCTTCTTGAACATTTTAAAAGCCTTATTTACTTTACATACAACAATAGTTTAGTTATATATTATAGACTTATAGAAAGAGACCTTCTAAAAACATTAAAATGTATTACCGGCACGTGAAACCTTAAATTAGAGTGAATAAATGAAGACTCGGCACACCACTTCTGAAAGGTTGCCGACCCCTGCTTTAAACAGGTCCTGAAAACTCACACCTCAGCACAACAGGAACGTGTTTTATCATGTAAATGCTGAAATTTTATATATTAACAAACTGCATGGAAGGTGTGAAAACATACAACCTGATTCTACACAAGACACTCAGAAAAGGTCCACTCCTGTACACAGAGTGATACATCCACAGATGGGTACATAGGAGCCTTCACTTCCAGCTGATGTTGTTTATGACCTCAGCAACCCTATAGCAGTTACATGCTGGCGGCTGCTGATTACTTGCCTCAGCACCTCTATTTGGTAAGGTCCCACCAACAGAAAATGGCAGATGCAGTGGGGAGCTCAATGGTGCTGTCATGTACCTTTCAGAGGTCAGTCGCAGTTTCACCAACTCCAAGCGTTCAAAAAATCCCATGTCGGGGCCCAAAAATCATGAAATTGTTTTAAAAATCATGAGGGTTTTTTTAAAAAAATCAATGTTGGTTTCTGTTTATTCGCCTTCTGAGGTTTGTGCCTGGGCCTCGTGTTTTCAGGCTCTCTCCGTAACCAGGAAAGCTAGAAACGTACTTTTAAAAACAGAAAGAAAGCTGAGTGTTGGCAAACTATGTAATGAATTGTGTTAGTCAAATAGATATTCTAACCAATGTTAGAGACATGAATCATTATTATATAAAAAATAGGAAAATTTCAAGGAATTTGGCTTTTGTATGTGTCCCTGCTGATGCAGCATTCCAGAAATTAGTTGAAAAAACAGACCAGTAAGGTAAAAACAACCAGAAGGATCCAGTGGGATTAACAGCAGGGAGTAGATGATAGAAGTAGACAAAAGTACATTTTGGTAGGATAAGCAAAAATATACTAGTTTAGGTTAGTATTGTGATTTATGCATAAAAATGTTTAATCAAGGGGTTTAGATTGGATAGGAACACAGAAGAGGTAACTGAGTAAATTGAGTCTGAGTGAAGTTACAGCACAGGGTATAAAAGATAGGGGTTGACAACAAGAGAGTGGAGAAGGGATAGGGGAAGACCATAGCAGAGACCAGAGATTTGAAAGAAGTCACCCTGTCCCCAGGAGAGAGAACTTGATCAATTACTTTTCTTGACTTATCTGTGTTTGCATGCATATGTAATTCGTAGGTGACAACTGCATTGTCTTAAAAACATAGAAGATAAAGGCTACAAAAGCCTGTTCTAAGCCTAAATTGGAGTGGATCTCGTTTGTCACCCAACATGAGGTTCTCCTGGAATCACCTGAGTCCAGTAGCTGGGGCTTTAAGAAGAAACATCAAATATCATGAGAGTTGGCAACACTGTCCAAGAGCTCCTGTGTAAAGCACTCTGAGATGTAGGATTTGAGAAGAGCTGGATGTTATTATTTCCGAGGGCGCATGTCCCCACTTCTCCACCACCCTACTTTTGGAGCCCTTCCCCTGGCTGGGTAGGCGGACGGTAGCAAGAAAGAACATGCTCCCAAGAGGTGGAGGGGGAGCATCGAACATCAGATGCAGACCATATTAAAATGGAATAATAGCCTATTCTTGCTTCCACTGGGGTCAAAGCGCCCAGTCTTGGGGTGGGGGTTGTAAAGATGCTTTCCCTGTACTGCCTGTGTTCCAATAAAGTATGTCCTCTGAAGTCTGCAATTCATCCTCATTCATTGCAGGTATTTTACAGGAACATTAAAACCCCGAATGCTGACCTTTCTGGGACCCCACTTACTGCCTGTCTCTAATTTTACACAGCTGTTCTTTCAAGTGCTTTCTCATCTCTTTCTAACCTGTTATTTCTCCATACACAGTCACTACCCCGCTTTTTTGCAATTTGGATGGCATCCTGAAGAATGACACAATAAAGTCTTTATATCTGGTGAAGAGCAGTGCCCTTGTATGGGATGAAAAAGGAAGAGACACTTTGACTTGAATGAAAAATGACAGCATCAAAACTAAAGAGAAGATAAACAATAACTCCGGTTGCAAGGGAGAGAGGACTAGGATTCCAAGGGAGACAGCTGAGATTGACTCTGCAGTAAGACAGGCAATCAGCTAGATGCATGTGTCCTATGTAAAATCAGTTACCAAACACGTAAGTATTTAAAAGCTTTTCTTATTGAAAAGAAATCACCTCTGGATGATTTACAGTTCCTTTCCCATGACTTGGCACTGCTGGGTAGTTTTCCTTTCTTTAACAACTGGGAGTGAATTTGGGGGAGTGAGAGCATCACTGCAACCCATCCAAAGAAAGGAGCGATATTTTGTAAACATTACACAGTTCTGCCAACAGATCCTCCTAATCCAGAACAGGGGTGGAATTTTTAAAGGACCCCAAAGGAGTTACCCTCCCCTCCCCTCCCGTCCCGTCCCAAGTCAAGGATGTTACAAATATAGATTAGGGTGAGACAACCAAGCTGTCTCTCTAGTGAACAAGTGTCACCATTTGAACTCAGATCCCCAGCAATGGGAGGCAGATGCATTAATGCACGACACCCATCTAATGTGTGCACATCTATAGAAGTGCCTATTATGGTCATAGTCCTCAGTGAGCATTGTTAAAGTTATAAAGTGATATGACAATATGTAAATGAGATCCATGGGACACAGATACACATATAATAGATATATTATACATCTAATCCCTGGATCTCATTTACACAGTCATATCACTTTTAACTTTAACAATACTCACTGAGGACTATGGTCATGCTAAGGTTACAACAGCTGAGCATTTAAAAAGTCATCAGAAAAGTGAGTTTTCAAAATCCTTACATAACTGAAAAATGGATAAGCCAATTTAACTCAAACTTTCCAAACAAATTCACTTTTGGGTGGAGACAGAAAATGGAACGTTCGGGCCAAAAAGGAAAATTTTTGATGGAGTTCCAAAAGAGTGAAAACAAGCGATTAAAACATAAATACCTTCTGAATCTTAACTATTTATAGGCTCGTATTTCCTAGAGGAGGTGCCATGGGCTAGTTTATTGAACATGGAGTTGGAAGCTGGGAAGTTCTAAATAATAATCCTGGCTCTGATAATGACCGGCGTGCGGTCTCAGGAAAGCTTAGGACAACCTGTCCAGATCCGTGTAGCTAGAGTTAGGCACTTCAATCATATTTGGGCACCTCAGTGAAAACTGCCTGATTTTCAGAGGTGCTGAGCACTCACGGCACCCACTAAAGCCAACCGGTGATGTGCCGGCTCAGTGCCTCTCAAAATATGGCCATTTTTACTAAGGTGCCTGACTCTAGGCAGATTAATTGGAAAATTTGACTTTAACAAATGTAGATTAAATTGAGGGCTGAGTCCAGTTTGATGTAATTTACACCTTTTTTCTGCATTCTCAGCATGGGCCTTATGATGCCAGTAGTTTCAGAACTTCTCACTGATTTGAACTGGGAAGCTCTGCTTAGACACAGCTGGCACAATTTGGTCCCATGTCTGTTATCCATCTTAGGCTGGCACCTATTTACTAATGTTTGCCATATACCTCTTTACACATCACCTTTGCATTTGGGCCCCTGAATCCAAGTCCAGGAGGCTTAAAAAACGTACAGTGAGCTGCACTGTGGACCCAGAGCAGAGGAGTGGGTATCGTAGGAGGCATCCCTAACTGAACGTACGCCTTCTTTTACATCCTTGGTGTGCAAGACGCTCTAATAGAGATGTCCTTCCACCCATTTGCTGACATAACTTATCATTTCTAAACGCCTGTCTTTTGTGCCACACTTTGCTCTGTCTGCAGAGTAGGTACATCACAATCCTTCCCTACTGCTCAGGGGTGTTGTGAGGAGTCGTTAATGTTAGGACAGAACTTTGAAAATATAAAGCTCCTATATAATTGTCATGCATTATTACTGACAACACCTAGCAATCCTACCCAGGGCTTTCCATACAGGGCTAGATACAGCCTCCAAAGGATCCGAGTGAATCCCAGAAACCGCTCAAGTGAAGCACCCCTACCCCGAGCACTGTTAAGGAAAAGAAAATAAAGTGACCTTCTGGATCTCTGTATTCACAGTGTAAAACACCTGTTCCAATGGAAAAGAATCCTAGAAAATCCCCTCAGCCTCTCACATACACCAACGGAAACACAGTACATTTTAGGACGTTCATCCTGGTTAGAATTGTAAATTAGATGGTGTCAACAATGGCTGGCAGATAGGAAGAAAATGTCCCCTGCCCTCATCAAACTCTGGAAGAGAAGCAGCAGGACTGCAGAACTGAATCACTTATTAATTTGCCAGAGGGTACTAATATTATCACAGGTGTATCAATTCTTTCATCTCAAATGAGCCCAAAGCAATCTACTAATTTAACAAACTGGCGTGTGAACTCTACATGCAGTTCACTTCACCACCACTGAAATGCAGTCACTTCTAGGGTGCAATGCAGCAGTTGTTTAGCAGCACACACTGTTACACAGCAGAAGTGACAAGAGACCTGAAGACAAGCTCTGTGTAGCTCGACAGCTTGTCTCTCTCACCAACAGAAGTTGGTCCAATAAGCAATATTACCTCACCCGCCGTGTCTCTCAGAGAGTGCCATATCTAGCTGCAACTGCGGGGGGAGTCTAGGTAGGCAGAATGTGATTACCCATGCTGGGGTTTGGTTAGGACACTATTTAATAGCCCCACTCTCGTGCAAAGTGCAGTGGCATCTTTATTGACCCCAAGGGTCAAGACATATGTCCTATGTGAAAGATAACATAGTCAGTAGCCCAGTCCCCTCCAGCAGCAGGCCTGGGACATTGATTCCTCACTTACTCAGTGAGAAATGTCTCAGCTACTAAAAAGTGAACACCATTTCCAACAGAACCTACGTGTCTGAAGTCTTGTTAACCAAGTACAGACACAGCCTGATCCTCCTCCGCTTGTGAGCACTGTCAGGATCCCAGGACAAAATGGTGCAGCAGTACAGTGGACCAGAGACAGCTGGAAAAGGATGTGTGTGTGGTTCAGGACATGTACAACCAAGTCAATGCCAAAGACATTTGCTTTGACAAGACAGACAAGAGCAACAGATAAGAGCCTGTTGCTCTTATCTTCAACATCCTCCTAGCTGGGACATCACGAGTAGAGGCAGAAATGCCACCTATCTATTTCCAGACAGTTACATGCAGTGAAGGCAGCAAACTAGTGATGTGAAGGTTGAAAGATAGCACAGAGCTCATGCTTAAACACAAAGGTCCTTCAGCTCTCTATCCACCCCTCCATAGACTACAACCATACCTATGACGCTAACAAATGAGGCCATAAACACATTGTGATCTTCCATGTTGACTTTTAATAGAATATGGTAACTTTAACTTATTAGCGGATGTGCCACAATATCGCTTTATTGTTACACGGCTCACATTTTAACAACAACAAAAAGACAAATCTGTTCTGAGTTGAAAGGCAGAAATAGACTTCAAAAAACCAACACCACAAAAGCTTTATATAAAGCTCCTATTCTTGTGGACCAGAGAAATCTGGGAATTGCTCCTTTATAAAAATTAGATTGTATAGGTGAGAAGGGGGGCGGGGTGGGGGGGGGTGGGGGGGAGGCTATGATCCACTGAAATGCCGCAGGGATTCTCTGCAAGGATGTATAAGCTGAAGATGGTTATTAAAGGTAAATCTTTCCTGAGCCACAGAAGGAGTCTTTATCGTGGCAATGCGAGTGTTAAGTCTTATTTGAAATTGTCATAGAGATAAAACTGCTTGATTCACCCTGCTTTAACGAACAGATCAGTTCTCACATCCTCATACACAAGTGTGTTGGGCTCTGGTTTCAGTGACTTCTGCCCAACTGCATTAGGGGCTGTAGCCAACAGCAGTGAAATCCCATAGGTCAACCCTACTCAATCAATGGGAGCAAAATGTCAACCCTAGCATCTCTCTACTGGTTCTTCCTTCCCCACTGGGTCGTCTTGTCCTTACAGGGACACCTCTGCCTGTCAGAATATGTCAGCTCAACCTGGGCATGAATCCCAAGCCAGCTGGCAGTTGGAAAGGTCAGCAGCCACTCGCTGGGTTCCTCAAGTGCTTTGAGCCAGTGCAAGTGAGAAAGTGAGAAAAGGCAGTTTGACACGTTGCCGCCAGCGGAATCTCTGCGAAGAAGCACCCTAAATATACGTAACCGACCGAGAGCTGGCAGGTTCCGGTTAACGCAACCCTCAGCGTCCTTGTTGCTCCACATGTCTCCTGCCTCTCAGAAGACCAACCACCAGCTAAATCAGTGAACAAACTGCAGACTCACCTCAGCTCTGCTCAGCCCCACTTCGTCCCCGCAATCTCTCCCCTACGTCCAGGGCAGCTGCGCCGCACTCTCTCTCCCCTGTGCAGGAAGAATGGGGAGGGGCCCTGACAGGGTCCCAGCTGCCTTCCAGCAGCGCATGGGGCTGCTCAGAGCATGTTCTGAGGGGCAGTTGAGGGCCTGCCTCCCAGCCAGTCAGGCTGCTTTGGAGAGGGGCAGGAGGGAGCCATTTTCTGTGAGGAAGAGGATCATACACTGGATAGGACCAGGGAGGCAGATCATCTAGCCTGACTTCCTGAGTAAGGTTCCTCTCACCATGAAGAGGAGCCTGTGAGAAAGGGCCCAGGAAAGGCAGCATGAGAAGGGAGAGCAGGAAGGAGGGTCTCTGGATGAGGCAGCCAAGGGACCAGGTGGTCTCAGGAAGGCTGATGAGCCTCAGGAGCTGCGGGAGGCCTGCAGGCTCTGGTCCAGCGCTCCAGGCAACAGAGACACAGAGGGAGGACAGTGACAGGGAGCACTATTTTATTTCTGATCATTCAAAAACCTAACACACAAACCCCCAAAAAGAGAGAGACAAAGCAGCTGCTCCATAAAACAGAGAGAAGCACAGCTCACTAGGATGGCCATCTGCAAACTGATTCTGATTGCATGCTTTCCTACAGAGCCCCTTACTTGTAAGCAGCACCAGGAAAACCTGAGAATTTAAAGTGACAGATCACAATTTTAATGCAGTTTTCAATATAAGCTGGTGATACCAACAGCATGGAACCAGATTTCAGAAAGGGCTGGAGTGCTGGGGGGCTGCCTGCCAAGAGCTTTGAACTGTTCTAGTACAAAAGGAATGCTAAAACCATGAAAATAAAGAACTAGGAAGGATAACAATCCAAAAGGTTTAATGGGAAGGGTTTCTCTGAAGAGCTGCAATAAACCATATGGGAAGTCATTTGGTTAGGGGTTAGCCATGTCTGCTGGCTCATGAAGAGACAAAACAGCACTGGAGTCCGCGTGGGCACAGTTGTTCTTCCTAGTACCTATAGGGGAAGATGGGAAACTTGGCTACATTACAGACTAAGGGATGCTTCTCGCAAGGGGTTGCTATTCACAATAGGTCCTTCAGGGGATTTGTTTGGAGAGCACATGTCCTGTCATGGCATAGATCTCACAATATTACCAGCATTCCAAAAATACTGCTTGTTTTAAAAAAAAAAAAAAAAAAAAAAAAGAGAGGAAATGTCATTTTCCTTCTTTTTCTCTGCAATTCTTCAGTCTTGCAGGACCTAGTTTTCAAGTCTATTTGACTTATAAAAATCAGCGTAACATTTCCCAATTAAATGGAAGATCCTTACTCTCTCACAGCTTGTCTGTCTTGGAAAGAATGGGTGCCCTTCAGTTTTCAGAACTCAGTATACACAACCTACAAAAACCCTCTTCCATTTTAAGGGTAGCAGCCACAGTCTACGGACTTTCTGTTACTGGCTCAACTTCGATTTAAAAGGTTTCTTTTATTCCAAGTGGTCTAAGAAAGGTTATAGAAACAGGGTTTGTTTTTTTAGGGTAAAATCCTGGCCCCAGTGAAATCAATGGTTCAAGTCTCACTGATCTCAACAGAAGCTGGATTTCACCTCTGGTCATTGCCCTACAAGTTCATAAGGGATAATTCCTGTTCTAGATCCCCTGTCTCACACAGTCAATGCTTGGATCTCAGTGGAATTTTTAAATACTGAAAGATCTGGGAAGCCCAAGTTAATGCCACCCACCTACCTCATTTCACCAGCAGAGAAAGGAGTGTGTGTGTGAGATAGATGTGTACTGTCACTTTCTCCTGGTCTGGGAAGGATTGTACAGTGTGCCCTCAGTGTCTTACTCCTTCCCAAAGCATGTGTTTCACCGCCACAAGGGGTGTAGCGATAATCACATTCCAGACAGCCTGCATAGCCATTTCCTTGATTAAAGTCTCCTAGGCTTCATTTGGCTATTGATTGGGGACCACCACACCCTACCACTTGTCAGGTACATGTCAATCAAAAAGCCTGCTGGGACAGGGAAGCCTCCATTAAACAGATTAAAAGTCCTCCCCTCCCCAACATACAGCTCATTACTTTTGCAGAGATCTTTAACAGCATTTCAGTGCTAGCCACAACCGCCTGTCTGCTGGCAGGAGGTGGAGGTAAATACTGAGGCCTGGTCTACACTACGAGTTTAGGTCGACTTTAGCAGCGTTAAATCGAATTAAGCCTGGACACGTCCACACGACGAAGCCTTTTCTTTCGACTTAAAGGGCCCTTTAAACCGGTTTCTTTACTCCACCTCCGACGAGGGGATTAGCGATAAAAATCGGCCTTAGCGGGTCGGAATTGGGGTAGTGTGGACGGAATTCGACGTTATTGGCCTCCGGGAGCTATCCCACAGTGCTTCATTGTGACTGCTCTGGACAGCACTCTCAACTCAGATGCACTGACCAGGTAGACAGGAAAAGCCCCGCGAACGTTTGAATTTCATTTCCTGTTTGCTCAGCGTGGAGAGCACAGGTGACCACGCAGAGCTCATCAGCACAGGTAACCGTGATGGAGTCCCAGGATCGCAAAAGAGCTCCATCATGGAGCTAACGGGAGGTACGGGATCTGCTCGCCATATGGGGAGATGAATCAGTGCTAGCTGAACTCCGTAGCAGTAAACGAAATGGCAAAATATTAGAAAAGGTCTCCAAGGCCATGAAGGACAGAGGCCATAACAGGGACGCACAGCAGTGCCGCGTGAAAATTAAGGAGCTAAGGCAAGCCTACCACAAAGCCAGAGAGGCAAACGGAAGGTCCGGGGCAGAGCCGCAAACATGCCGCTTCTACGCGGAGCTGCATGCCATGCTAGGGGGTGCAGCCACCACTACCCCAACCGTGTGCTATGACTCCCTCACTGGAGAAACACACAGGGAAGCGGGTTCGGGGTACGAGGAAGATGAGGATGAAGATAATGTAGATAGCTCACAGCAGCAAGGAAGCGGAGAAACCGGTTTCCCCAACAGCCAGGATATGTTTATCACCCTGGACCTGGAACCAGTAACCCCAGAACTCACCCAAGGCGTGCTCCCAGACCCTGAGGGCACACAGGGGACCTCTGGTGAGTGTACCTTTGTAAATATTACACATGGTTTAAAAGCAAGCGTGTTTAATGATTAATGATTAATTTGCCCTGGCAATCGCGGCCAGTACAGCTACTGGAAAAGTCTGTTAACGTGTATGGGGATGGAGCGGAAATCCTCCAGGGACATCTCCAGAAAGCTCTCCTTCATGTACTCCCAAAGCCTTTGCAAAAGGTTTCTGGGGAGGGCTGCCTTATCCCGTCCGCCATGGTAGGACACTTTACCACGCCAGGCCAGTAGCATGTAGTCTGGAATCATTGCATAACAAAGCATGGCAGCGTATGGTCCCGGTGTTTGCTGGCATGCAGAGAACATCCATTCCTTATCGCTCTTTGTTATCCTCAGGAGAGTGATATCATTCACGGTCACCTGGTTGAAATGGGGCGATTTTATTAAGGGGACATTCAGAGTTGCCCCTTCCTGCTCTGCTGAACAGAAATGTTCCCCGCTGTTAGCCACGCGGTGGGGGGGAGGGGTGAAGTGATCATCCCCAATAACTGGGTGTGGGAGGGGAGGGGGGTTAGTTGGGTTTGTGCTGCATGTTAACCCGGAAACCGCAGCCCCTCCTTTTACATTGCAAACCCATTTTAAATGGCCAACCCAACGGGTGCTTGGTATGGGAAACGAGGGCGCTACTGTTTGAAACCATTCCCACATGTTAAGAAGGTTAAAAAAGCCAAAAGACTGTGGCTTACCATGGCTGCCTGCAAGCCGAAATTTGTTGCCTGGTACTGTGTGAGTGATCTCTCACACCAAACCGGCAGGCCCTCAATATAAGAGGAAAAATGCGACCTTGTAACGAAAGCACATGTGCTGTGTAATGTGAACAGCAAAATTTAACGTGAAAGAGTGTACCCATTGTTCTCTAAAATGTGTCTTTTTTAACCACCTCTCCCTTCTCCTCCACCAGCTGCAAATGTTTCTCCTTCACAGAGGCTAGTGAAGATTAGAAGGAGAAAACGGCGGACTCGGGATGATATGTTCATGGAGCTCCAGATGTCCTCCCATGCTGACAGAGCACAGCAGAATGCGTGGAGGCAGTCAATGTCAGACTACAGAAAAGCACAGTATGAACGAGAGGAGAGGTGGCGGGCTGAATCGCGGGATGAACAGAGCAAGTGGCGGGCTGAAGATGATAGGTGGCGTCAGCTTGCAGACAGAAGGCAAGAGTCGATGCTCCGGCTGCTGGAGCATCAAACTGATATACTCCAGTGTATGGTTGAGCTGCAGGAAAGGCAGCAGGAGCAGAGACCGCCGCTACAGCCCCTGTGTAACCAACAGCCCTCCTCCCCAAGTTCCATAGCCTCCTCACCCAGACGCCCAAGAACACAGTGGGGGGGCCTCCGGCCACCCAGTCACTCCACCCCAGATGATTGCCTGAGCATCAGAAGGCTGGCCTTCAATAAGAGTTAAAGTTTTAAACTGCAGTGTGTCCTTTTCCTTCCCTCCTCCCCCACCCATCCCGGGCTACCTTGGCAATTATCCCCCTAGTTGTGTGATGAATTAATAAAGAATGCATGAATGTGAAGTAACAATGACTTTATTGCCTCTGCAAGTGGTGCTCGAAGGGGGGAGGGGAGGGTGGGGTGGTTGGTTTACAGGGAAGTAGAGTGAACCGGGTGGGGGGGGGGGCGGAGGGTTCATCAAGGAGAAACAAACAGAAGTTTCACACCGTAGCCTGGCCAGTCACAAAACTCGTTTTCAGAGCTTCTCTGATGTGCACCGCGCCCTGCTGTGCTCTTCTAACCGCCCTGGTGTCTGGCTGCGCGTAATCAGCGGCCAGGCGATTTGCCTCAACCTCCCACCCCGCAATAAATGTCTCCCCCTTTTGTGGAGCGCACAGCAAGCAGCAATAACAATGGGGATATTCTTTTCGCTGAGGTCTGAGCGAGTCAGTAAGCTGCGCCAGCGCGCTTTTAAACGTCCAAATGCACATTCCACCACCATTCGGCACTTGCTCAGCCTGTAGTTGAACAGGTCCTGACTACTGTCCAGGCTGCCTGTGTACGGCTTCATGAGCCATGGCATTAAGGGGTAGGCTGGGTCCCCAAGGATAACGATAGGCATTTCAACATCCCCAACGGTTATTTTCTGGTCCGGGAAGAAAGTCCCTTCCTCCAGCTTTCGAAACAGACCAGAGTGCCTGAAGACACGAGCATCATGTACCTTTTCCGGCCATCCCACGTTGATGTTGGTGAAACGTCCCTTGTGATCCACCAGGGCTTGCAGCAGCATTGAAAAGTACCCCTTGCGGTTTATGTACTCGGTGGCTTGGTGCTCCGGTGACAAGATAGGGATATGGGTTCCGTCTATCGCCCCACCACAGTTTGGGAATCCCATTGCAGCAAAGCCATCCACTATGGCCTGCACGTTTCCCAGAGTCACTACCCTTGATATCACCAGGTCTTTCATTGCCCTGGCAACTTGGATCACAGCAGCCCCCACAGTAGATTTGCCCACTCCAAATTGATTCCCGACTGACCGGTAGCTGTCTGGCGTTGCAAGCTTCCACAGGGCTATCGCCACTCGCTTCTCAACTGTGAGGGCTGCTCATATCCTGGTATTCTGGCGCTTCAGGGCAGGGGAAAGCAAGTCACAAAGTTCCATGAAAGTGCCCTTATGCATGCGAAAGTTTCGCAGCCACTGGGAATCGTCCCACACCCGCAGCACGATGCGGTCCCACCAGTCTGTGCTTGTTTCCCGGGCCCAGAATCGGCGCTCCACGGCATGAACCTGCCCCAGTAACACCATGATTTCCACATTGCTGGGGCCTGTGCCTTGTGAGAGGTCTATGTCCATGTCAATTTCCTCATCACTCTCGTCGCCGTGCTGCAATCGCCTCCTCGGCTGGTCCTGGTTTTGCTTTGGCATGTCCTGGCTCTGCATATACTCCAGGACAATGCGCGTGGTGTTCATAGTGCTCATAATTGCCGCGGTGATCTGAACGGGCTCCATGATCCCAGTGCTAGCTATGGCGTCTGGTCTGAAAAAAGGCGCGAAACTAGTATCTGACGGACCAGGGGAAGGAGGGAGGGAGGGAGGGAGGGGCGAGTGATGACATGGCGTACAGGTACAGGGAATTAAAATCAACAAAGGTGGCTGTGCATCAGGGAGAAACACAAACAACTGTCACACAGAATGGTCCCCCCCAAAGACTGAACTCAAAACCCTGGGTTTAGCAGGCCGTTGATTTCACGGAGGGAGGGGGAAGCAAATTAATACAGAACAAATCTATTTTTTACATCTTAAGCTGGCAGATGACGGTGCAGCATGACTGATAGCCCTCGGCATCTTCTGGGCGCTTGGCAGAAAATAGCATACTACGACTGATAGCCATCATCGTCAAGACAGTTCGATAGGACTGAGCATGTCTGCCCAGGTGCCCATGATTGACAGCCACTGCAGTACGATGACAACGGATACCAATCGTAATATACCATCTTCTACCAAAAGGCAAGGGGCTGCTGCTGTGTGCAATGCAGCCCCACGTCTGCCAGCACCCAGATCGCCGATGAAGGCTACCAGTCATACTGCACCGTCTACTGCCAAAAGGCAATTAGCTGCTGCTGTGTAGCAATGCAGTACCACGTCTGCCGGCACCCAGAGGACATATGGTGACGGTGAGCTGAGCTGAGCTGAGCGGGCTCCATGCTTGGTGTGGTATGTTGTCTGCACAGGTAACCCAGGTAAAAAGGCGCGAATCTATTGTCTACCGTTGCTCTGACGGAGGGGGAGGTGCCTGACGACATGTACCCAGAATCCCCCGCGACACTGTTTTGCATCATTCAGGCATTGGGATCTCAACCCAGAATTCCAATGGGCGGCGGAGACTGCGGGAACTGTTAGATAGCTACCCACAGTGCAACGCTCCGGAAGTCGACGCTAGCCTTGGTACTGTGGACGCGATCCGCCGACTTACTGCACTTAGAGCATTTTATGTGGGGACACACACAATCGGCTGTATACAACCGATTTCTATAAAACCGGCTTCTATAAATTCGACCTAATTTCGTAGTGTAGACATACCCTCAGCTACAGGGCAATGAATAATTTATCTGTGTAACAAGGTGTTATTCAGATGAGCCCTGCGAACAAAGGGCCCAGCCTTGCCTTCAGGTCACTTGTTTTCTGATGGCACCATCCCCCACTGCCTTCAAGGGCATTGTGCTTCCTCCTGCTCCCAGTACGCCAGTGGTACAACTCCCACTCACTAAAGTGCAGCGAGGGTCAGGCCAATGGCACCCACCTACCCTGGAGCCAAGTTAAATGTTATCTGGGACCCTGCTGCATCCACGGGGAGGGAGCAGGTCTTGGAGCCAAGGGTCCTTTCTTTCCCAAAGATCTCTGAACACCCACGGGGATCGGTGGGCTATGGAAGCTGACTCATTCCTTCCTTCCTGCTTTTTCTGTCAATTGATCAATCTCGGATCCCCTCACTGAATTCTCCTACCCGCTGCCCCATGCCAAGACTCCCCTCTCCTGTAGCCAGGAAGTAAGGGAGGATGGTCGTGACCAGTTTGAACCTCTTTGCAACCATCCACCCCCCACACCCTCTCGCCCGCATACAATCCAGCCCAAAGGCAGCATACAAATACAAAAATATCCATTTTTGTGTGGGGCGGAAAGAAAAAACACAGTGACATGGCACGAAGGTTTTATTGGCATGTGCTTGGTGCATGCCTGGTGAGCAGCTGGGAACGAGCCATTGAGTTTGGCTGTCAGTCCAGATGGGTGGTGGCAGGACCTTCCCAGGGTGTCAGACTATGACGTGTTCTGGAAATGCCACCTATGGTCACAAAGCAGGCTCAAGAATGTTTTAGTGTTTTGAAGTTGGCTTGACAAGGGCTGGGGTGAGACAAATAGACCCAGTAAAGCGAAGCTGCCTTGGTTCACATCAGTCCAACTCAACAGGCCTCACGGGAGAAAAACACGATAGCAAATACAATTTAGAAACCTCTAGAAAGGGCCGTTGGGAACGTGCCGTCTCCTAAGCAATGAGACAGGGAAATGGGACGGAGCACCGGAAGAGACAAAAGCACTTAGCTGCCACAGGGAGAGATGCAGCACTTGCAAAACAGCCACGTTAGGGCTGCAGCTGCTTGGCTCTGCGGGATCTGGAGAACCCACTCCAGAAAGGCATGCTGGGAAAAGAGGGCCTACGCGGGGCCCCATGCAGCAGGAACAATTATTAGGATGAGGGAGTCCCCACAGAGGTGGTGGTGGTGAAAGGGTTAATTCTACATTCCCACTAGTAAAACCCTTCTCTAGACCTGGCTCACCTCGTCTCTTAGCTACCAGGCCTTCCTCTTCACTGCATCCCTGCCTTTGCCCCATCTAATTCGTTCACACAGCAGGTCAGTGGTGGACCTGGGAACAGAACAGAGCTGTCGGCACTCCTGGGTCCGTGTGCTAGCCACTCAACCATGCACTCGATCGTTTAATAAATAATGGAACACTGCTTATTCTAGCTCCAGGACTTGAATTTCTATGTCTGCTGCTTCAGGTCTTCACCCCCCAATACACTGAGCTACACTGGCAACTTTTAATTAAAATGATGGATATTGACTTATGGTGGGATCTGCAAGACAACATTTTCTTTTGGCTCATTTCTAATTCTGATTGGCTGCAGCAAACCAAACCGGGACACAAGAGACATGTGGCAGAGTTCCCAAGTACTACTTTCGCTTAAGCGAGTTTTCTCTAAGCATATGCCTAGCGGAAACAGAATTAAGAGAAGACAATTTTTTTCCCTTTATAGCCTATTTACTTTAGCTGCCATTGATTGCCAAAAAAAGTATTATGATCTGTAATTATTAGCTGGCAGCATTCCCAGTATTGAAAAGAAATAAGTTGTGTGATTTGATTAGACTGCCAATACAAGTAAAGTACAGCATTGTAGCTAAGCCCACAGACACTGTCAGGGTCAAACCTCTCACAGAATAATACTGGGCTCATACAGCAACACTCAGGAAACATGAAGCCAGATTGCTCCAGGTGACAGCACTGAGGTGAAGCATCAGGGAGGCCACGGCTGGTGATGAGAACGTTGGACAGGAAGGGCCAGGGCTCTGAAGTGGCACCAAACATTCTCTCTCTTGGGTGATGGGCTGGCTGGTTCTTGTTCACGTGCTCAGGGTCTAACTGATCACCATTGGCAGAACAGTACACCTAGGGACACACCTCACCACTAGCACAACTGCCTTACAGCTCAGAGAACACACCGCAACCTTTACTCTGCCTGAGCCAGGTGCCAGCGCCATCTCCCCCAGATTCCAGCCCTCCACCGCACACCCTCCCCTTGCGTTGGGTATGCCATGCATAGACCAATCAGATGCACAATGCCACAGTTTTGCGTATTACTAAAACATAATGTATTAATAAATCACAGTCCTCTGCTTAGTACCATGCACTTATCCCTTCTGCTTGTTGCATCCACCTGATGTCCCTTGTCTTATACCTAGACTGTAAACTTTCTGGGGCAGGGACTGTCTCGGTGTTGGCTTTGTACAGCACCTAGCACAATAGAGCAGGGGCATATCGGTGCAAACACAAATCATGAAGAAGAACAATAACGTCACATGTCACAAACAAATACTACTAATAGCAATCAAATCAATTAGAATATTTGGCAGGACAAATACTTTTTTATGCAAAATTGAATGATATAACTGGAGAGGCAAAATTCACTGTGACAGAATCTTAGATGGGTTTTTAGCCAATTTACGGGATGACCAATGGAATTATTCCTTTTCTCTGTCTATCAACTTTTCTCTCAGCCAGAGATTTTTCTCAATGTGGATAATCAAAGCAGATCTTTAGAGACATTCTTCCTTTCATCACAACTAAAAGCTTGATCTGAAAATGAATTCTCTCCCAATATTTGAAAGTCAAGTGACTGTGAACACACAATGGGCCCCCTTTTATACAGTATACTGGTAGCTTCTCCACTGACATTTTCTGGAGTGGGCACAAAAAACTCCTGCTATTGGAATGGTAGTTGCCCTGAGTAGTCCTGAGAGCATCAATCTTTCCAGTAGAGAGCACACTTGCTTTTCCTAATGTTGTATTGAAATTCTACAATGGATAGATCGTGTCCCTTACAATACTGTGGGACGAGTGCCCTCTTCATAACCACAGAGAGCTAAAGATCTTCAGGCAGATCCTAAACTGATGTCCATTCTGTCCACTCGTGATATGAATGAGGCCACACAGGTTGTAAATCAAAGCATAATTTGGAGATTAATATACTTCCTGATGCTGAAAAGTCCTTCAGAATACAGCAGGGAGAGTGTAAACACAATTCAATACATTCCTGTATTACATCTTGTTTACTAAAACGCTCAGGCCATGGAACTTAATGCCTAGCTTAGTTTAAGGGCTGTTTGATCCAATCACTCGTATAACATACTTTTCTTAAATAATAAATGAAAGCCTCTTTAATTGCTTTCCTTTCCTTTTTGTTTGCAAATCACAAGGTCGCTAATAAACAAATGTTGCTTTGAGTGCTGCTGCTGCTGGGTGAGCTCTACAAACAGTTAACCTATAACAGCTGATCATGCTTTTGAAAACAGATTTTACCCTTTCCCCGGACTCTTCATTGCAGATCTGTGCACAAGCGTTTAGGGCTTGTTACCTGGCAACAGAGCATTGAGCCACAAGTGGCTATGGAGTCTGAAATCATTTTCATGATTTTCCCAACCAAGTACCATAGCACCACACTATTGTTTCTATGAGAACAAGTGAATAAAAACTCCAGCAATATTTTAGTTGCATCTGTGTTTTTCAAAAGGATTCTTTTTTTTATTAGCAGAGCTACATTCATTTTTCTTTTTCTACGTCGTGTGTTCTGCTTCTTTTTTCTGTAATGCGCGCGTGTGTGCACACACATACACACAGCAGCAAAAATGAGTTGTGCCTAAGGAAATTTGGTTTCAAAACGGGATCTTCTGTTTTTCAGCCCAGTGTTTTTGACAGAGTGCACAATTTTACAGTCTCGCCAAGTCAATACTTTGCCTACGAGGTTGGTTGAAACTAGCGCATTCCTTATGCCACCTACATGTACAACGGAGATGTTTCTCTTCTGCTCAACTTCAGAAGGAAATACATGAAGGTGATGGGGGGAATATATGAAGGGCTACAGTTCCCATGGAGGGATTTGCTCCTATAAGACTTCGTTACTGTACAAAAATTCTGATGCAAGGCAGCAGACACCAGGAGCTTTTGATTGACACAATGTCCTAATCTCCAGGCTTGAAAGCCATCAATGAAAACAAAAATATTAAACTAGCCTGAGTTCATTTATTCTAAAAAATGAACTCTCCGGTTCCAGTGACTGGCTCCTGCTACTTGCAAGGAAAAAAGGAGAGGACACGGACGGATATTTTGGGGCAGCTTTAACTGAGGGGATCTGCCATTACGAGGATGCTAGTTTAAGTCACCATTGACATTTTTATAAGAAGATTCCAGCAGAACTCCATTATCAATTATGGCTTTAACCTTTTCCCTGAGAGGACTTTGTTAGATATTTATGAAGACTAGCAACATGACACACTGTGAAATCATGTCTTGTAGAAACTTCATGTCCTCTCTCTTAGAAAACTGGGGGCGGGGGGGAGGGGGACGACTGGCAGCAAATAGTAGAATCTTATCTTGTAACCTTCATAGTTTCAGAGATGACAGCTCTGGAGCAAATGACCCAGAATGTTGACACTTACAGGGATGAAATGTCATTGGGAAGCTCAGAGAATGATCCAGGGAGTACAATTCTCACTGCTTATATGGGTAATGTAAATGTGCAGCTAGGGTCCGATCCAACTCGCCCCTGAAGTCAGTGCGAGTCTTTCCATTGACTGCAATGGGAGCTGGATCAAGTCCATTGTTCCCTGGTACATATAAGAATAAAATGTAGCCTCAGGGCAATTATTGCCTGGTATGCTTAAAAAGATTGTCTTAATGAGGGCTGAAAAGGAAGAGCTCCCACAAAGAAAGGTTTTCCTTTTTTGTCTGTTTTCTCTACCACAGTATAAGGAAATCAGGTCAGCTCCTGGCCTTGATATTTATCCTGAACCAAAGGTAAAATTGAACATTTCATAGATCCTCTGTTGGGGTAATTCCCAAACTGGTTGTGGGATATTACAAGCTATGACGCTGGTTTGGAGAAAACAAAGCTTGTCACTATTACAGATCTCTGATTGCAAAGTGGGCTGGATACCACCCGATTAACTAGTGAGGGTTCTGAACTGTGCATTTGCCCCATATAACTATTTGCATTGGCCCAGATTCAGCAAAAATCATAATTCCAATGCTTAAAGTTAAGCATGTTCTTAAATCAATCCCTGCTCACAAAGAGCTTGAGTACATGCTTTGCACTTTAATGAATCTTTATGAGTGAAGTCAAGACCCAACGGCCATTTATTATCCTTTGTTTAGCAAAATCATTTTCTAATAACAGCCATGCATGTCAAGCAATGAGATTACACAATACCAGTGACCTTCTGAAGGCAAAGACACTTGACTGTGGATCTTTTCTCAATAATACACCTGGGGTGTGCATGTGCCCTACTAAACCCTTACATCTTGCAATGTATTACTGCAAATTGGATGGATAACAGTGTCGGAAAGAACTGCATTAAGGCATCTGCCTACATTTTCAAAAGCAGCTGGTGATGGAGGATATATCCACAATGCAATTGGAGGTGTGGCTGCGACTCGGGCGGGCACACTCATGCTAGCTTTAATCTAAATAGCCTGGCTAACAGCAGCAGTGAAGACACTGTGGTGTGGGTTTCAGCGTGAGCTGGACAAACCTGCTTAGAACCCAGGGTATGTACATGCATTGCTAGCTCGTGCTGGGATCTTTGCTGCTGCGGCTTCACTCTTCGTGGTAGTCATGACACCTAGATTCAGGCTAGCACTGGTACGTTTATACCCCCACCTCCCTACTCACTGCGCAGTCTCGCAAGCCTAACAGAACCGCTGTTGGCAGAACTTTCTCCACATACACAAAGGACATTTCTTTTAAAAGAAAAGTATTTTAATTTGATTTATTTTTATGCCTTCTGATTACTTAATCAGTCAATAGGAGCATATCTTACGATGCAGGTGCCCTGCCATCATATTAAACTTCACAGTTCATACCCAGTAGCATGCTCTGTCACTTCAGCAATCAATTGCTCCACAACTTATCTACCTCACACTGTAAAGGGCACAATTATTATTTTGTGACAATGCTCCCTCCATCCCCCCAAATCATTGTTAATAGCACTGGAAACAAAACTTCCTGGGGACCAAAATATGAAATTATTAATTGTGTTTATTACAGTCGTGCCAAGGGGCCTGCCAAGAATGGTGCTCCACTGTGCATAAACAGACTAGTGAGAATTGTAACACCTAGCTTGTAAATAGCACTTTACCTTCCTAGAGCTCAAAGTGCTTTACAAAGGAGGTCAGGATCATTATCTCCATTTCACAGGTGCACAGAGAGGGGCAGCAACTTGCCCAAGGTTGTCCTCCGGCCAGTGGCAGAACTCTGAAGAGAGTCCCAGTCAATGCTCTCTCCACTAGGCTGCACTGTCTTCAGAAACATGCCAATGACTGACATGGATTGCTGGCGAATTTCTGAATGGAATTCAAGGGGTTGGTTTTTGCCTTTAAATCCCAGGTTTAAACTGCCACAAAATGGAGGGTTTTATTTAGTTTTGTTTTAAAAAACCCAAGCCCCATCCAACCCTATCCTTTTGCTGACCCTAAGATCCAGATCAGAACTAATTTCTGTGCCTGCACAGAACTGCATACTAGGAAGATCCGTGTACAACAGAGCTATATACGTGATTCTAAAGACTGTATATGCTCTTAGGACATTCAATAGACACAGGTGACACGTCAAAACAATGCAAAAAAATTCTGGATACTGCGATATTTGCTAGTTTATAAATCTCATGGCTATGACCCCATTCCTGCCCGGAGTCCCACTGATGCCAAGCATCTGCCTGCCCAGAGCTCTTTGCAGGACTGGGGCCTGTAACTGTAAGCAATGCTGGCCGAGCTAGACCAGAAACCAAGAGATGGTTTCACACAATGGCAATACACAAGGAAGGTGGCACACAGCGTGCTGCTGAGTCCAGGTTTTCATTACTGCAATGTAGCTGCCAAGTTCTGTGCAGCCCTATGTGTGACATATAATGCAAATTATAGAATGAGCTAATTTGCATGTAAGGTAAACTCCCGCTTTAAAGGGATTGTGTGGATTTGGTGCTTGTGCAGCCTGGGTGAATTATGCCCTATGTTCATCTCCAGGGCATCAGTGAGGCAAGCTTCCTTCACCCCCTGCCCTGCCAGCATGCCTCCACTCTGATCTGGAGGGACCTTCCTCCAGGGGTTCCAGGGCAGTTCAGTCTCCGCTGCCCAGGCAGCTCTCTGCTGAATCTGCTGATTAGTGCAAAGCCTGCTGGGGTGGGATGTGGGAGCTGGAACTGAGACCCACCAGGCTTGCCCCCTATAGCTGATATCCATTAGATAGGGACACTCCCACTGGTTCAGACGGGTGGACCAACAGGTGAAAGGCTCTGAAGCTTGTTAGCAATGGATTCAGGCATCCACAAGCAACCAGACCCTCCGGAAGCTCAGCACGTCAGTATGGCTGAGTCTTCCACACGCCACACACAAGCAGCATCTGACTAACTAGGGTGACCAGATGAGGGAAAGCAAATATTGGGACACATGGCGGGGGGGGGGGGGGGGGGAAGCGCTGCCGGCGGATATCGGGACAATTTGTGTCCCGACCAAGGATCGGTCGGGACACGGGACACACCCCGAAATATCAGGATGTCTGGTCACCCTATGACTAACTGACATTCAGTCAGTCTCACACCCATACCCCTATGCACACCCACATACCCTTCTTCACACAAACCCTGTGTGCGCTCCGCCCTGTTCTGGAAGGGACAGCCCCTACTAGTCAAAACACAAACACAAATATTAACACCACATCCAAACGCACCTCTCAGAGTAACATTTTTCAGTATAAAATCATTTCAACAATTATCACAGGGTTCCCGCACTAACGTGTATACATATTTCTCCGCCCCCTGCTAGGGTTGCCAAGTCTCCAGGATTGTCCTGGAGTCTCCAGGAATTACAGATTAATCTTTAATTAAAGATGATGTCATTACCTCCAGGAATATGCCCAACCCCAACTGGCAACCTTGCTCCTGGCAGGATCAGATCTCTAACACGTCAGGTACAGGAAATGAGGCCTTTTCTGATAGTTTGGTTACGGTGTATAGCTATAAGCACATGCCCAGTCCCATTGATTATGTATATGAACACAACCTCCAGTAAGTACTACTCCGGGTAGTAAACGTTTGCACAATTGGCCCTTAATGTTTGGCTCAGGTACAAAAGTTTAAATGTCAGAGCTCTGACAAGTAAAATGTTGTGCATATATATTTGAGACTGCCCAGAGGAGCCATAGCTTTTTAATTAATATATTTTATCTGTTGACTCCCAGAATTTAAAGCAAAACAGTTATGAGGAACAGTGGCAATCACTTTTTAAACATTGTTCAAAAGCTAGCCTATGCAAGGGATTGGCTCAGCTCTGCAGTCTGAAGAATGCCGAAAGACAAGCTATTCACAAGTTAGCGGAATCTAAAATTTTTAGACTAAAAAACAAGAGGCACCAATGTGAACTTTTCAAACACGAGTCCCTTTTAGTTGTCTAATTCTTAAACTACAGCCTGTGGCTTCCTGAAATCTATTATTTTTAATACTCTGGAGAGTAAGTGATGAAATGATGGCTCTAACTAACATTCAATTGCTAACTATTCATGCTGTTCCCCTCTTATGGAACATATTGCTTTTGGAATTAGTCACACAAGTGCATCTTTTGGATCTGACTTCACAAATGCCCAATACACATAGTTGCAACATTTTTTTAACCAGAGTCACTGTAAGGGCTTTATTTAGTCGGTCAATGCTGTAGGGCACTAGCCATTTGAAACCTGATTCAGTCTAGGATTCCTTCAGCCAGCTCAAGCCTCTCTCCATAGTTTGAAGGTGCTGAGTTTGTAAAGCACCTAGCCCAACAGGGGCCCGGACCAGGCCATCAATAACTAACACTAGTGCCAATGAATATTAACATGGGGTGGGGTGTAGGGGTTAATTTAAAACATGTTCTTTGGAAAGAGAAAGAATGTTGTAAAGTCAGAATCCCCATAATATGAATATTTTCTAATTTCTATTCTGGATGCAAGGATGTAATTTTTTAAGTCACAACCCCCCGATGCAGCTTCTTGGTGTTGCGGAACACACTGCACAAGGATAGATCCAGATTTCCAGTTGTGCCTTTGGAGGCAACATTGATGAGTCAGAAGCTCCTTTCATTTCGGATTAAACTCATACAGGTGATATCGTCAACTTCAGTTTGTTCTCAGTTTACAATGGGTTGGGCTCACTAGGGCTCAGTTTACAATAGGAGTATTCAGAAATGAAGTCTCTTCTGATACTGTGAATTAGGTGAAAAACCCCTCAAACCCCACCTGACATGATTTTGTAGAAGAGCTCCACATACTGGAGTGTAAATTTGCAAATCAAGTTTTATTCCCATGCATTTAATGTATCTGTATTTGTGTTATGCTAAGATACATATGCGTTATCATGGAGTGGGAGGAGTCACTTTACAGTTAAAGCTGACGCTTGCTTGCCTTACTAGGCCTGCTCCTGCGCCCACTGGAGTCAGTGGCAACAGACTAGTCAATTTCAGTGGTTTAGGATCAAGACCTATGAGCCTAATTTTCATACATGTGCACTCCCACCTCTCCGTCCTGCCCTAACAGAATCTCCTCCGCTCCTCATCCAGGTCCAAATACACTCCAAGGTTCTAAGCCTCATCTTTAAAGGCCTCAACTGCCCAGGGGCCTGTGGTGTACTGAACAACTGTGTTAAAATTGTAGGCCCCCACTTTAAATTTCAGGGGGCTTTCCTGGTCCTGCTTGCAGATTGGGGGCCCTGCAGGAAAGCATACAATCTGGGTCTAGCAGCAGTCGGTCTGTGAAGAGCCAGTCTGCAGTAATGTGGGGTGAATTGTGCCTCTCTGTTTTAGGGAGCAGCCTGCTTTGCCTCTCTCTGCTTTTGAGATCGTGGGTGTTATTCTGAATTCTAAAAAACAAAGTTGTGGTATGTTGCTACCTCCTAACAAGACTATGTTTTATCGAACTTCTCTGGGGGTATGCCCTGAACGTAACAGTGCCTGGCTGCCCCAGGGCTCTCTCTCGGTGCCGCACCCAGACGTTACAGATGCTGGAGCTTAGGAGGATACTATTTCAGGGGCAAGAGGCGGTGCATTTTTGGTCGAACTCCAGAAATCAAGAGGAGCCCATGACTCACCTCCGTTAGACCATGGTGCAAAACACAGCTCTTGGGGAAAGGCCTGCACCCAAACTACCAAATGATCTGAAGGATTGTTCTTTTGTCTACATCTCTCTCCTCCCCTTCCAGCAGGACCTAATGAAGAGAGAGGGTCACAGAACATTGCTTGGGCCCAGGCAGCAACGTTACTAATTTAATTGATGTGTTTTGCAACCAGATCCTACATGGATGGACTCACTCTGGGCCCGTTCCAAAGCCACATGAAGGTAATGGAAAGGCTCCTGTCTTAGAGAGAGAAACATGGTTGGGTACTGAGTGGTCAAAGAGACGAACTGCATGTGGGTGGGGATGCCGGGTAAGTCCAAGTATTCCATGTGGTTACAGATTCTGATTAAATCAAAGTGCTGCATTCACGCTTTTTAAATGCAAGGATCATAGAATCATAGAATAATATCAGGGTTGGAAGGGACCTCAGGAGGTCATCTAGTCCAACCCCCTTCTCAAAGCAGGATCAACCCCAACTAAATCATCCCAGCCAGGGCTTTGTCAGGCCAGGCCTTAAAAACCTCTAAGGATGGAGATTCCACCCGCTCCCCCCCACCAGGTAACCCATTCCAGTGCTTCACCACCCTCCTAGTGAAAAAGGTTTTCCTAATATCCAACCTAAACCTCCCCCACTGCAACTTGAGACCATTTACTCCTTGTTCTTTCATCTGGTACCACTGAGAACAGTCTAGAACCATCCTCTTTGGAACCCCCTTTCAGGTAGTTGAAAGCAGCTATTAAATCCCCCCTCATTCTTCTCTTCTGCAGACTAAACAATCCCAGTTCCCTCAGCCTCTCCTCGTAAGTCATATGCTCCAGCCCCCTAACCATCTTTGTTGCCCTCCGCTGGACTCTTTCCAATTTTTCCACATCCTTCTTGTAATGTGGGGCCCAAAACTGGACACAGTACTCCAGGTGAGGCCTCACCAATGTCGAATAGAGGGGAACGATCACGTCCCTAGATCTGCTGGCAATGCCCCTACTTACACAGCCCCAAATGCCGTTAGCCTTCTTGGCAACAAGGGCACACTGCTGACTCATATCCAGCTTCTTGTCCACTGTAACCCCTAGGTCCTTTTCTGCAGAACTGCTGCCTAGCCATTCGGGTCCCTAGTCTGTAGCAGTGCATGGGATTCTTCCGTCCTAAGTGCAGGACTCTGCACTTGTCCTTGTTGAACCTCATCAGATTTCTTTTGGCCCAATCTTCTAATTTATCTAGGTCCTCTTCAGCACGATGAAGCTGAGCCGTCCTAGCTTCTAAAAAAATCTACCAAACATACAGAAATGCTGGAGGCCGGAAGATACTGGACACTAATGGACTTTGCATTCATACTGCACCCTTCCTGGGTGAAGGACCATTCTTCCCCAAAATAGAGCCTACTTCTAAATTCTGGGCCCAGTTATTTGCCCAACCCTGCAGTTCTTAGTCACACAGAAGTCTCATTGGGACATATTCCCAGCAGGTGTAAGCTGAAATCAATCGAACGGCACTGATTTACACCAGCTGAGGATCTGGCACATCAGTAATACCAGCAGGATTGGGCCCCAAATCCCTCTATTGCATGCATCAAACCTATAGCATTTAAAGGGTGACGTCCAGAAATGTCTTAAGTGTGGAGAAAAACAAGGCCCTAAGGCTCAGAGAGAAGATGCTTCCTTGTGTACCGTAGTATGAAATGATGCTGAGCAGTTGATAAATTCACACAAACAGGAGGAGCTCCCAGTTAACTGAACTAGATTAGCAAGGCAAGAACGAAGTGTAAAAAAAAAAAAAATTAAACTGCATGCCATTTTGCCTGTGCGTTTGCCCAAGGGATAGTCCATGTTCTGAGTTTCTTCTAGGCAATGCCCTAACCTCCCCTTGAAAAACATTTCTGCTCACTTACGTTGCTTTCAGAATTATTTTGAACAGTGGCTTTTTATTTGGCAAGAATTACTGAGCTGTAGCAAATCTCCTGCATTTAAGAGATGATTTTTTACCACTGAATGTTTAAAAGGTTCTTTCTAAAATGTTTCCTGGTCCACTAAATTGCATCGATTTTCTAAATAAAAATGTAAGTTATAGCAATACAGAGCTGTAGGTGATTAATATGTACTTAAGCCATCTCTTGTTTTCTTCTGCAAACTGTGAACTGTGGGAAACCACAAATGCTAATCAGAATGGATTTCATTATCTAATATGCAGAAAGCTTACTGCTGCAGACATCTAGCTGATGCTTAGGGTGAAATTCAGATTCTCCAGTTTGAAAATGTGAGCCCTAAAGGAGCTGTTCCAAAGAATTACAGCAAGTTGTGTTTGTGTACACACACACACACACACAGTGCATGGGAGGCAGGGAGGGAGACGGTTCTTGTACAGTATGAAAGTGCTAGCCTCAATTTCCTGGCAAGTTCCCAGTGTGAAAAAAATATTATTTAATATTTAAATTACAGAAGAGATCCCGATCAGGAACAGGGCCCTATGGTGCTAGGCATGGATGAACATACAGTGACACAGGGTAAAAATTTCATAGGCTCTTTAATCACGTAGGCACCTAAGTCTTATTTTCAGGTGTCTTCAACACCTTGGCCCAGATTTGAAGAGGGATTCAGGCACTGCTTCACTCGACATTGTCATGCCTAACCGACTTCGGAGCCTAAGTCTCCTTTTCAAATGTGGCCTAAACACTTAGGAGCCCACTTCCCACTGACTTTCGATGAGACTTAGGCTGCTAAGTGACTTTGAAAATTTTACCCAAGTTCCCTATCCCACTGATGGGATATACGCATGGGCCCAATCCTGCAAAGACCGACGTACATGAGTCCCTTTAGTCACAGATTCCACGGCCAGAAGGGACCATCATGATCATCTAGTCTGACCCCCTGTATAAACAGGACATAGAAGTTCCTTAAAATAATTCCTAGAGCAGATCTGTTAGACAAACATCCAACCTTGATTGAAAAATGGCCAGTGATAGAGAATCCACCACGACCCTTGGTAAATTGATCCAATGGTTAATTACCCGCACTGTTATTTATTTGCACCTTGTTTCCAGTCTGAATATGTCTGGCTTCAACTTCCAGCCGCTGGATGATGTCATACCTTTCTCTGCTAGATTGAAAAGCCAATTATTAAATATCTGTTCCCCGTGTAGGTACTTACAGACTGTGATCAAGTTACCCCTTAACCTTCTCTTTGTTAAGCTAAAAATCGAGTTCCTCGAGTCGGTCACAATAAGGCAGGTTTTCTAACCCCCTTTAATCCTTCTTGTGGCTCTTCTGGAACCTCTCTCAATGTATCCTCATCCTTCTTGGATGGACACCAGAACTGGACACAGCATTCCAGCAGTGGTGACACCAGTGCCAAAAACAGAGGTAAAATAACCTCTCTCCTGCTACTTTGAGATTTCCCTGTTTATGCAGCCTAGGATTGCATGAGCTCTTTTGGCCACAGCATCAGATTATCCACCACAACCCTCAGATCTTGTTCAGCATCCCCGCTCCCCAGGATAGTCCCCCATCCTGTACTCCTCAGGTAAGCAGTCCCTCTGAATTCAAGTGGAATATTCACATCTTTGTAGAATAGGGCCTAACAATGGTCAAACCCCAGTTAACTCTTTCCTGGGAGTTACGTGTATTCCTAAGCATGCTGCTCCAGAGTGCAGGGCAATATCAATCCATTCTTGATTAAGTAAGGGAGGTAGTGGTATTAAGAACACCCTTGTCCTGCTGTGGGTACAGTGGGTTTGTGGAGCCTGCCTGGTTGCCACGTGGGAGCATGCACCACTCTCTCATGTGGGGTCAGCTCCTGCAGTACCCTTGATTTCCACTTAGCTTCTCCCCCTGCCTCTCTTAGGGCTCATCCTGGCTGTGAAAATGACCACGCCAGTGTTCCCAAGCGGAATGCAGCTGTCCCGGCAAAGTCCCACAGAGCAGCATGGGCACGTCTGATGTGTTTTAGCCATAAACTGAGACAGTCTTAGGGAGCAGAGTACTGATCAGAGCAGTGCCGCTCACTCCGCCTGAGGCAGCATGGCCCTCAGTTAGAGCGGGGAGCAATGCCCAGAGCAGGAGAGATGACACAGTGGACATGACGGCACCATGAAGAAAAGGTGCGGTCTGGTTGAGTGGGATGAAGCTGGGTTGCGGCAGACAATGGAGAGGGAGGCAAAGACAGCAAGGAGGGGAAAAGAGTGGGGTGGGAGAATTCTGCAGGGGGCAAGGGGTAGGGAGGGAGGGGGAAAGGATCAGCAAATGGGAAGAAAAGACAGTAAGTCAGAGAACAAGGGCGAGCCATAGAGCTAGTAGGGTGTGGAAAGGAGGGGAGAGGGACAGAGATAATAGGGGAGCAACAGGATGAAGAGCAGAGGGACAGAAAAACTTCCTGGGGGAAGGGCTGAGGGGGAAGGGAGAAGGGAACTGGCATTTGCTCATCCCCTGAGACGCTCTGTGTGCTCACGCTGGTAGGGAAATGCTGAGGCATTGCTCAGGCTCAGCATTTCCTGTTTCTGAATGTCTCTCCCACCCACCCCAGCTTGCAGCCTGGGTAAGTGGGGTGCGGCATCTCTACCTAGAACCCCACACGGGGACTGGCAGAACCCCACGGATGCCGATTACTCTGAGCAGTTAAAGCAGCAGCTAGGCCCATGGATTAGGCATTGAGCTGGGACTCAGGAGACCTGGGGTTTACTACCAGCTCTGCCTCTGGCCCTGGGGGATGACCTTGAGTAGGTCCCCTCCCTTTGCCATGTCCCTATTTGCTCGTCCGTAAAACGGGGACAGTGGCATTCACCGGCTTTGCAAAAGGCCTGGAGATCTGTGGGTGAAAAGAGCTACACGTTACAAAGAGATGGGGCAGAGCTCTGCCTGCTTTGCATGGATATAACCTGGGAGTCACTCCACTGAGCTGGATGGGATTGCACAAGTGCATATAAACCCAGCATGAGATCCGGACCAGGCCAACGGACCTGACGAATGCGGAGGAAAAGACTCAGCCATAGGCACAGAGGAAGCGGGAGAAGAAACCGAGACCCAGACCAATGTGGTGGTGGTGATTTCATTGGAACTGTGTTTCACTAGCCATTCTCAGCCCATCAATTTGTGCTGATCTGCCCCTTTCCCGTTCACAAAACCCGTCCCTAGCCCCGACCCACCTTGGAGATGCAGGCTAGAGAGACGAGCACCTTCTTTTCTCGAAGGCTGACCACGTCCCCTCCATCACACATCCATTCTTCTTCCATTGCTTCCTACCTGGCACTCTCGCTCATGTGCCGTGAGAAGTGAGGGCTGGCCTCTCTTCGGACGTTGTCACACACACCCTTGCTTTGTGCGGTTTTACATGGACTGACATTTACCTGAACATTCCACCTCCCATTAAAGTCAATGGACAGTCTATGGCCCACTGCAGGGGTGATGGAGCGCTCAGTAAAGTAGGAAATAGGACTACATTTGTACTGCTGCCTCAACCCATAAGGGTATATCACCAGCACCTGGACCTCGTTTGAAGGGCTGACGGTCTCCTAACACCACTGATCTTCCATTAGGAGGAGCTGGAGTTAATACCTCTAGAAATACCATCCAGCAAAAATTAACAGCAGGCACCACATAGGGGTCTGGAAACTTCTTGATGCTCAGCCCTAGCTGCCATTAGCATTAATTAATTAATTAATGTATGTATGTCCAGGGGAGAGGACACCCCATGCTTTGTAATGATGTAAATAGGAGCAATATACAGCAGTGGCATGTAGCTCAGACCTTCTCTGTGACTGTTTACTGTATATTAATGTGTCCCATTTATTTTTCAAGGGATAATGTAATTGTCAGCCTTAGCTGCTAACAGACCTTCCTTCAAACAGTGACTGCCTTCCAAACATTCCTTTTTATCCACCCCCCCTCCCTCCCAAGTGCCAAGTTAATATTTCACAGTTAGTTAATTGGAGGAAGCATTCACTGAGTCCTCAGTTCCAGCTTGATAATCTTATTTGGGAGGAAATCAGCCTGCGGCAACTAACTTCATTATTACTGATCACTTAGACATATCCGAGAGGGGATACAAACAGGCTGCCAAAAGCCATTGTTCTCCTTGCTGATACAGATCAAGAAAAAGCGGCATTCCATTTGACAAGCCAGCCCACCTGATTTGACCTTACTTTTCCCAGTGAGCATCACCTCCCCCTGTGACTCAATGCTGGCTTCACTCTGTCCTTTGAACTGTAAACATGAGAAGCAACGGCCAATTTCTAAATATTGCTGCCTTGCCTTAAATTAGTGCCCTTATAATTTCACACTGCATTCACTGCAGCTTGGCAGTTTGGTAGACTGAATCAAAAAGCTATATTAAGAGAAAGTTAAGATTGCACAGTTAAGCATCTCCAGGCAGAAAATGTCCAAGTTAAGGTTGCCTATGTAGCCTTAACTCTGCCCTTTGTACATATGCATTCCACTACAAGTCTTTAATTAAATGAAATGATCATGTGCTATCTCTCAAATAGTACAATATACAGTAATAGAAATTGTTCCTGCAACCCACCAATGTAGGCATTTTGTGAACTAATGCCATACCAACAGGAAAGCCCCAGAAAGTAACTTATGTGAAATGTCAATTTTAAACCCCTCTTACACAATGTTGCTATGAGTAGTAATTATTTGAGTTCCAGTAGCACTTGGCCGCTCCAGCCAAGAACAGGATCCACGGTGCTAGGCGGTTTACAAACTCATTCTAAGAGACATTGTCTGCCCTGAAGAATTTATATTTTGATTAGACAAGACAGACAAATGATGGGAGAAAAGCAGTCCTCTGACCATTTTACAGAGGATTTGCCCGAGGTCACACAAGAGCCTGCAGCAGATCAAGGGACTGACCCCACTCTTCTTGCGTCCTAGTGCAAGGCTGTAACCACAAGACATGCTTCCTCAGATTATATCTGAGAATACAGAAAAACAGAGGAAGTTCTCTGGGATATACAGCTCATTTCAACGTGCAGCTAAATTTGCAACTTAACTGTCCAGTTTCCAGAATTGCATGTAAGGAACACTTTTACCCAGCAGCTCAGAGATCACGTTGTACATGGAAGCAGGTTAAATTATTTACACACATGGCCCAGAGAGACGATTTATGTAAAAAGTGTTCATTGATAAAGATAAACGGGACCATTCTTTACATGAAAATAGCAAAACCAATTAAGGACGTTACAGATGTGTATCTAGGGTGGTAGAAAAATCACCTGCAGGCAGAGAGGAGGGCTGCTAAACCATTACCTAGGGAGACATTTCACAATGTGATGTGTGAATGAAAATAGGGTCATAACGAGGACACTTACACAACCTTAACTAAAGTGGGCATTACTTCCTTTGCCTGTATGTCTTCCTCTTTTAGTGAGCAAAAGCAGTTTGCTGTCTCGGTGGATGTAGGAGCCATCACTGCACTGTTTTCAATACCCTAAATGAAACTATAAACCCTACAGATGCCATTTCATAGATTCTAAGGCCAGAAGGGACCAGTGTCTGAGCTCTCGGATAACACAGGATATGTAACTGCCCCAAAACAATTCCTATAGCAGAGCTTTCAGAAAAAACATCCAAACTTGTCAGTGATGGAGAATCCACTGCGATCTCTGGTAAGTTGTTCCAACGGTTAATTGCTCTCAACCATTATAAATTTACCCCTTATTCCCAGTCTGAATTTGTCTAGCTTCTACTTCCAGCCACTGGATTGTGTTACCTTCCTCTGCTAGATTGAAGAGCCCATTCATTATTAAACATTTGTTCCCATGTAGGTACAAATAGACTCATCAAGTCACCCCTTAACTTTCTCTTTGTTAAGCTAAATAGATTGAGCTCCTTGAGTCTATAACTAGAAGGCAGGTTTTCTAACCCTTTAATTATTCTTGTGGCTCTTCTCTGAACCCTCCCCAATTTATCAACATCCTCCTTGAATTGTGGACACCAGCACTGGACACAACACTCCAGCAGTAGTTGCACCAGAGCCAAATACAGAGGTAAAATAACCTCTCTTATCCTACGTGAGATCCCCTGTTTATGCATCCCAAGATCGCATTTGCTCTTTTGGACACAGTGTCACACTGGGAACTCGTGTTCAGCTGATTAACTACCATAACTTTCAAATCTTTTCCAGAGTCACTGCTTCCCTGGATAGAGTCCCCCATCCTGTAAGTATGGCCCACAGTCTTTGTTCCCAGATACCTATCTATAGATATACATACACATTTAGCCATATTGAAACGCATATTGTTTGCTTATGCCCAGTTTACCAAGCGATCCAGATCCCTCTGACTCAGTGACGTGTCCTCTTCATTATTTACCACTCTCCCAATTTTTGTGTCAGTTGCAAACTTTATCAGTGACGATTTTATGGTTTTCTTTCAGGTCATTGATAAAAATGTTAACAAGCATAGGGCCAAGAACTGATCCCTATGGGACCCCACTGGAAACAGACCCATTTGAAGACGATTCCCTGTTTACATTTACATTTTGAGATCTATCGGTTAGCCAGTTTTTAATCCATTTAATGTGTGCCATGTTAATTTTATATCTTTCAAAATGTCATGTGGTAACTAGTCAAATACCTTACGGAAGTCTAAGTCTATTACATCAAAACTATTACCTTTATCAACCAAACTTGTAATCTCATTTGAAAAAAAAAAGATATCAAGTTAGTTTGACAGGATCTATTTTCCATAAACCCATGCTGACTTGCATTAATTATTTTCCCTTCTTTAATTAATTATTAATCGAGTCCCGTATCAGCTGCTCTATTACCTTGTCCAGGATTGATGAGGCTGGCAGGCCTATAATTACCGAAGTCATCCCATTTGCCCTTTTTAAAAATTGGCACAACCTTAGCTTTCTTCCAGTCTTCTGGAACTTCCCCAGTGCTCCAAGACTTGTGGGAAAACAATATTCACGGTCCAGTGAGCACTCCAGCTAGTTCTTTTAAAACTTTTGGATGAAAGTTAACGGGTCCTGCTGATTTAAAAATGTTTGACTTTAGTAGCTTCTGTTTAACATCCCCCAGAACTACTAGTGGAATGAAAACAGTGTTATCACCACCATATGAGGTGGCGGCATCATCTGTTTTTTCCCCAAATACAGGAAAGAAATATTTATTGAACACCTCTGCCTATTCTGCATTATTATTGGACCATTTCCATCCAGTAATGGACCAATACCATTGTCAGTATTCTTTCTTTTCCTGATAGATTTATAAAGCTCCTTTTTATTGTCCAGATTTGAGAATCTGCATGTCAAGATGCAATTTTGGTTATTATTAGCAACCACTCACATTGTTCTGTGACTTTGCATTACTCTTTAGTCTTATGTTCACAGCATATACAAAGAGAAGTTAGATAAAAACATAAAACACTCTTGCTGGTAGGTTGCAGTGTAACACTGCTTCATTTCTTAGAATTCAGAATGATAACACAATAATCTGAAAACAGAGAGAGACAAAACAGGCTGCTCCCTAAAACAGAGAGACACAACTCACCCCACCTTACTCTAGGCTGGCTCTCTGCAGAACTGACTCTGATTGCATGCTTTACTACTGAGCCTCCTGGCCTGACAACAGGACCAGGAAAATCCTTAGGATTTAAAGTGGCAGTTTACAATTTTAATACAACTTTCAATGCATATTTAGAAAGCTTCAAATGGGGACCTGTTCCTTCCCCCAAAGAACTTAGACAACTATAGGGCATGAAGGAAGGGGAGAAGGGGAAAGGAGGACAAGGTATAAGACACATACTGTTAGTGTTGGTCATATTAGTTACACCCTGCTACTTGGACTTAGAATTCATGCACATAAAAACTACAGTCTGGCAGGAGGCCTAACGAGTTCTCCTCAGAACAGGGAGGGCAACAAGTAGATGCAGTGCCTCCCCCGAGAAACGTTTTCCCCACTACAGGCTCAGTAACTCAAAGAGTTGCCACCTTTCTCCACAGCAGGCCTCGGCGGAGGAGGTGACATTTGCTCTTGGGTTGGTCGTCAGTGCGAACATAATCCTTGTCACTAGACTGTACTAGCAGAGCAGACCTTCCCTGACACCCAGGGTCTCAGGCTGGAGGACGGGGGCATGAGAAAGCAGAGGGAAGCTCTGGCTTTAAATGTGAGCTAGCACTGGTGAACAGTTAGCTGCAGTCACAGGTGCTGATCCTGGCATCTGTAAGAGAGAGGGTCCAGCCAGCCTCCCCTGCACTTGGGGTGCTGAGCTCAGGCCCTGCGCAATGGCAGCAAATTGGGAGTTTTGCCCTCCCTCCAGAACAGAGCTCACTGGTATCTCAGACCACTTCCCCTTCCCAGCAACCAGTGTCCTCGTTCCCAGGCACGATCCAGAGTCAAACAGCCCAGGTTTCCTCTCTTCCCTCAGGACAGCCAGGGCAGGAGACAAACTCACCGTCTCTGGGCCCTGGCTCCTCTGTGGACAGACCAGAACCCTTAAACAGGCTGGAAACCCACACCATCTCTCGGGCCCCAGGAGGACCCTGCCACCCCCCTGCCCTGTGCTTCCTCAGCAGCCCGAAGCAGCCAGAAGAAGGCTGAACATCTGGCCCAACAACCACAGCAATTATAAATTCCCTTTGCTCACAACTAGCCACGTTGAGGGCAGCAACAGCCGGTGCTCTTGTTTCTGCTCCGGCAGGCGCCGCTATAGGTGTACGTCCACCTATGGGGAGGAGCTCTCTGGGGAAGGCAGTTCTGCTGCCTGGATCAGGCTAATGTTTGTGCAGCTCTTTGTGACAAACAATTCATTTCTCCGCCATCTGCCACCAGGGCCCCACGGGAAATGCCCAGATCAATTATGTCTGAACAAAGCAGGTCATTGCCTAAGTTATTTGCCTGCTTTCTGAGGAAAGGAGAGTTTTCGTTTTTATGAGACTCTAGTCACAAAATTGTGCCATCAGCATTTTCTCCTCCCTGCCTGTGTCAGCAAGTGACTGATAAGCACAGCAACCCCTTATTCCTCCCTTTGAGTTCTGTGACCGAGTCCACTTTGAATCTAGCAGAGGAAGCATTTGTTAATTCGTTCTTAAATAAAATATGACAGTAGGTTGGGCAGGGAGAAAACCAGAGAATGGCAATTTCCCCACCATTCTTCTACCTCCTCACACCCAGCAGTCATCATCCTTATCTATGGATCAGGGAGGCAGACACAGAGGGGGAAATCATGGTCCCTGTGAAGTCAATGACAGAACTGTGATTTCAAGGGAGCCAGGAGTTCACGCAGAATTGAATTGGAAAATTAAACACTGCTTGGTAAGATACAGCGGAACCACCAAGGGGTAGGACTATACCGTAAAAGCGCAGTAATGTTCCCTCGCTGCAGTCTGAAACGTTGCCGGTGCCCAGAGCTGTCAGACATGTTAGAAGAAACTGATTATATTTTAATATGGGTCATGCTCCCCACCCCTTCAATTATTCTGCCTTTTCCAAACATTCTGCCCTCAGATGTGGGACAGTTTTCTCAGTCTCTGAGAACTCTGGATCAATGTAGGTTGCCTGCACAGTCCCAGTAATCGGAAATGAAAAGGTTGGAAAGAGCTTCCACAGGTGTGAGCTCTAAGAGACGTGTTCGCTGTTGGAAGGTCAGGTTTCAGAGTAGCAGCCGTGTTAGTCTGTATCCGCAAAAAGAACAGGAGTACTTGTGGCACCTTAGAGACTAACAAATTTATTAATTTGTTAGTCTCTAAGGTGCCACAAGTACTCCTGTTCTTTTTGTTGGAAGGTCAGAAACTTTGTAATATTCGTTTGCATAATTCATGTCTGTTCCTAAGGGCTAGCTCAGGAATCAGCCTCTCCTCTTGCTAAAGGTGCTATTGTCTGTGAGTACTCAGTGGAGGCACGGGTGCCACAGTTCCTGAATGAAATTTCTAAACGCTTTGATGAATTTCAATAGTCAAACCAGGAGCCCTGGAGACTTGCATCTCCCTCTGTGCACTAAAGAGGAGGGGCGTCATTCAGAAAAATTCTGCAGGGCCAAAGTTGTGTCAGCATATAGAACATTACCCGATTATATGACATCCTGCAAAGTCAGCGGGCGAGTGGAGGAGTGGAGCATATACACCTATGAAAAGTTGGGGGGGGAGGGGGAATGAAGGTCTGGAGGGGGACAACTGCCCCCTTGCCCCATAGCAAATGACACCTCTGGTAAAGGGCGGCTGGATCCAATGCGTGTTATCGCCCAGGCCCCAGTTACTGAAGCAGATGAGATAGAGAAGATAATGCTTGTACTTAGTGACACTGATCCTGATAACAAGTTATTAACAAAAACTCTGGTAAGACACTATCACTATTAACAGGAGACTGACTGCAGAGTAAATAGCATAATGCAGCTAAAGCACAATGCGCACGTCTTTTATTATCTCCATAAGTGTTGATTGCACCCCATTGCCCTAACAGAGGAATGGCATTCGGATTCTGACCACGAGCAATTCATAAGCAAGCCCCTGAATGGCTGCGCTCAGTAATGGCGCTAGCTGTAGATATTGTTCCTTGTTAATAGGATGCTTGTCTTCTCACGCTTGCTTTCTGCAGACGGATTCTCCTCTCCCTGCTCCCCACCCCCCAGGTTTATTCTCCCCGGGAGGTGGTGGGCGACTGGGCATCAAGGAGGGAATCAGAGAACAGTTTGAGCTGTCTGAATCGCTGCTGCCGCCTTCTACCCATGGAGCCATCCCAGCCCTGGCTTCCCCTGGCCCAAGAGCCCTGTGTCAGTGTCCCAGCGCCAGCAGCTGTGCTCCTCTCCCTCTCCACAGCTGCTGTCACCCACTCAGTTGCATCTTGCCTTTTTCCAGTCACTTACTTGACTGTATTGAATCACAGCTACCAGGCTCGTAATGACCGTGCCTCCTGGGCCACCCTTGCACATCTCATTGAATTGGGGAGAGGCAGTCAAACCACCAGGTCTAATAATTTATTTGCACTGCACTCTGCAAGCAGGCCCGGAATTGCTGCTGCCTGAATGAGCGTGCATGGTGCTCTGCATGGCCCAAGAGGCACTCAGCACCCTGAAGAACCTATCCGCTGGCTTGGGCTGCTGCAGTGGATTGAGAAAGCAGAGATCTTCCAGGGAAGGGTGCTAAGAACATAATCCTTGACCATGTCACATGCAAATTCCCTTGTGAACATTTGTGGCCTTCAAGACCCAGGGAAGAAAACACCATGTCTCTCGGTAGAGTTTAAAACCCCACCCAGTTCTGTTCCTCTTAGCACAGGTCCCAGATACCGCAGAGCCTGTATTTCTCTAGCATTTCAATTCGGAAAGGAGGCAAAGCCACTTGCCCTTTGCTTTCTCCCGCTATGAGATTTGCTTTCTGAGCAGGGCGGTGCTGGGGAACGACACATAAAGGCGGCGCATTTATTAGTGCTGCAAAATAACGGGAGGGAGACCGTCCGTTTTTGCTTCCACAAAAGGCATGATCCATATGTTGCTGAGCATCTGTGAATCATGGCTAGGGAGGCCTGTTTGTCAAGGCGGCCCCCTGGGACCCGTGCATTCTGGGGCCTGTTCTTTAAAGGTACAGGACAACAGGAGGAAGTGACCATATTCTCTTTCCTGCCTCACTGCAGTGGAGGAGCAGCAGCCGCTGCCTCGGTGGGATTTTCTCCTTTATGTTATTTTCCCTTCAGTCTCTTGCATCATGCTGGGCTACCCAAAGAGAGAGTGACAGACCACCAGTGTTTGTCTGTAGCCCATCTCCCTGTTAGCAGGTTGTGAAATGGCTGGTAAAGGGTTAAATGGTTTTGCTGCTGACTCACTGGCTCATTGCCTGGCTGGGATACAAGGCAGGGAAGAGGGGCTCTCTGGGGAGAGAGGATCTAGTGTATGGGCTGAGGAGCCCTCAGGGGGAGGTGGTCTGGGAAGAACACTGGTACATAATTGTCAATGTCTTTGCCAGCAAAGCGAAACCACAAGGGGGGGAGGGCGATTTGACCTCCACATAGTGTGTGGGCTGTCTGTCCTGCAGCTGCCTGCCTAAGGGGAGGGGGCAGCACCTGCTGTCTCATTCCCTGCCCTCTTCACTCCAACAATGGGGAGCTTTAAATCACCTGCCCAGCTGCATATGAACTGACGTCTTCACTCAGTCCAGCCTGAAACTCTGAGCAGTGACCCCCCACCAGATGCAAGCCAGGCCTAGGGAGAAATGCCACAGATCTGCCAAGCCCCAGTGCAGGACCCTGGAACAGGGGCTGGCTGTGAACAGACAATGCAGCTAGCGCAGATGCCTAAGGACTGGGCAGGTGGGGCTGATATTGCTGTGCACTCACTGGCATCCTACTGTCAGAAAACAGGGTGCTGTGGGCTACTGAGGACACATCTACCAGACCTGCTGAGCCTGGCTTTCTCCTGCACAGACATTGGTACCAGGGCCAAGCAAGTGCAGCACACGGCCAGAGCAGCGTAGTGAGTGCAGGGCAATGGAGACTCAGGCACAGGGTCTCTGGTTACAGCTAGAACAGTGGGTGAAAATGCCACTCAAGCAGCACGCTGGCATTTTACACTCACTTTGCACAGGTGTAAGTGAGGACTCGGTGTGAGGCACAGCAGGCATAGTCCCCAGGAAAAGACCTCACTACTTACGGGGTTTCAAATATTTCATGGCACCTTTCACAGGGGCAGAGATTTTATCTTCTCCTTTGCGCTGGTCCTTTCCGTTGGATCAGGCACTCCTGTGATGGGAGCCCTGCTGCACCCCCCAGTATGTGATTAGGGAAGAATCGGCCACAACAATTTGTGGTCCAATGGCAAGTCATTGTCAGACATTTTTCAAATAGCTACAATAAATAGGACGGTTGTCCAAGTGCCCATAACCACCAAGATACATGCATGGGACCGCATTCTGTGACAATGAGTTTACATGGGGTGTCATTTCTAGTTTTATCCTCCACTGGGGAGGATAGGATTGCTAAATGTCTTTTTTAAAGAGCTAATTTGTTTTCCACCTATTGCAATAACAGTTAGCCTCATTGTCCATAGACAATGCCACGAGCAGTGAAATCAGTAAACTTTCCCCTCAATCCTGATTCAGCACAGAAAATGCCCTCACTACAGTTGCTCTAATCAGACTCAGCTGCTGCTTTGATATTCTGAGAAGGACGTTAACCTAACTCCCCCACTGTTGTTTCAGGAATTGCGGTGATCCTTCCCTCAATGCTTTGCTTCTCCAGATCAGTACACACGAGCACATTGTGCGATCCACACTGGTTGTTCTTTCTGGAGTTACATATTCCCTTTGTGCAAGGGAAGGGTACATGTCGCAACGCAGAACATCCACACAGAGGGGTGACTGCAGCACCTGCCAAGTGGCTTTGTTCCAGCTAGGTCAAATAGCAATAGTGGAGAGACAGTGCAGCGGGGACCCTCGGTAGGTACCTGAATGGCTAGCACATGCTTCTGTGGCTTCACTGCTGTTGGGTATGTCTACGTGGGAACCAGAAGGTGTAATTTCTAACGGGGGTGACATATCTCTTCTAGCTCTGATGGATCCAGCGTTCTAAAAACAGACTGTAGCCATGGTGGTGGGAGGGACTTGCCACCCAGAGTACAATCTTGTCTGAAACCCTAGCTATGTAGTCGGGGCAACTACCTACTCATGCCACCACGGCTACACTGCGCTAGATCACTGCTAGCTTGGGTACATCTACATGGGCTGCAATCACACACCCGACTGCTGTGCAGCTGTACCCAAAGCCCCATGTGCTGTGAACGCAACCCACTGAGCGTGGCTAGTTCCCAGAACTCTGCCGAAACAGCCATCACAGCTGGCCCTGGGGCATTCACATATGCGCTTTCTGCATGAGTGAATCTTTCCAAAGCTAAGCTGCACTGTTCTTTCCAGATGGCCCTCTTCCCACCCCAACATTTAACAGTCCCATCTCCTTCTTGGTCTGATTTCAGCAAACCCTGTCTACATAAGGGAATCAGTCTGGTCCATTGGCTAAGGCATGACCCTGGGACTCAGGAGACCTGTTTTTATTCCCAAGTCGGCCACTGCCAGTTGTGTGACCTTGGGCAAGTCACGTCACCGCTCTGTGCCTCAGTTTCCCCATCTGTAAGACAGCGGACTGGGACTCAGGAGAGCTGGTTCAACTCCCACCTCTGCCACAGAGTTCCTGTGTGACCTTGGGAAGGTCACTTAGCTTCGCTGTGCCTCAGTTCCCATCTGTACAATGGGGATAAGAGCACTCCCTCTGTCCGCCTTGTCTGCTTAGTCTGGAAGCTCTCCTGGGCAAGGATTGTCTCTTACTACATGTGCGACAGCACCTAGCACAATGGGGTCCTGATCTCTGCTGGGGTCACTAGCTCTTACCATAGTACAAACAATGGTCCCAACTAGTGATTAAAAATACTCAGTTTTCAAATGCCTCAGCTTGCGCATTGCTGCTTGGAGCACCTGCATTTCTGTTCCTACCTCCAGAAGGGGAATGAGTCAAAACCCAGGGCACGTTGTAGATCATGTTAATCACACAAAGAAAGAAGCCAGTGGCATGGCTGACCTTCATGATTCCACTCAGAGCAGCAGCAGCAGCCGCCGCCCTTGCACCTAAAGGACTGTATTACTTAGTTGTTTTCCCTCTCCTGTCTCCGGCACAAAGCTTCCTCTGCCTGTGCTCCCACCAGCAGCAGAGATCTCTCGACCTGCGAAGAGCCAGCCAAGGACCCTGGGGTAGCTGGCAGTCACTGTTTCCGATGGGAGGGATGCTCCCTTCTACGGGCTGCATATTCTCTTAATTATTTCCACACCTGGCAGGTAGTGAATATCAGGGCCGAGGGCCTGCAACTGAGCCTGGGACGAGCAAGGTCAGTCTCCAGGCAGACTGATGAGCCCAGATTGACTGAGCAGGCAGTTCTGCTGTAGCCTATCTGCCTAACTGGTTGAAGGGAGCCACCAATGTGCCCTTACGCCCAGCAGCCCCAGCAGGTCGTTGGCTGCTCAACATTTATGCCTGCAGCTGCCGTTGCTCCTTTGTCCTGCCCTGCTCCCTTGCTTGGTTCCTGACTCTAGCTCGGACCCTCGACTCTGACTCCTGGCCTCTGACCGCCAAGACTTCTACCACCAGGCCTGACCACCCACACCCTGGGCCTGACAGTCGGCTTTGGTTTGAACAGCACAGTGTGTGCTGAGCAAACTGGCTCCCATCAATTGTCCCTTTAGTTCTTTCAGCTGCTTGTGGAAACTTTTATTTTCTGCCCAGGTAAGTGCAATTCACCATCCTTTTGGCTGGCACACAATGTTCTCAGCACAGCAGGGCCTGATCGGGCTCTCAGGACAGTTTGTAAAGGCACCTGACACGTGCTCTGTAGCACACAACTCGGGACAGCCACAGCTCTGGCTCCCAGCTTGGACTGAGCAGATTCTGCCTCCACTAGACTCCCACCTTGGCCATGAGCTTAAAAATGATCCTGATAGGACCCGCTCAGAATGAATCCAAACTTTAAACACTGTTCTGCGAAGTGACAGCACAGGAGGTTCATTCCTGCTCCCAGATGCAATTAGCTGGTGCCCAGGCTGCCTAAACCCAAGAAAGAAAATACCTCCCACCAGCTGATGGGAAAGAGCTTCACGCAGAGATCAAAGCACTCAGAGCTGATACTCATTCTAAGCTGGGAGCTCGATCTCTATATAAATCATAGCTAACGTGTGTCCAGCAGAAACGGGACTAAGGGGGAAAACGCATATGCAGCCCGGGATCTGCAGGGCACATGCAAGTAGCTGGAGAGACAGGATCTCTAAAGCCAATAAGGAGAATCGTGAAAGAGGGAATAAGGGGAGAATTAGAGGCGCCTCTGAGAAAGGTAATAATTACTCAGTTATGCGGAGTGTCATTAAGGTGACCTTTGACCTGAGCGCAACAGATGCAGGGAAATGGACGGGGCCACAGAGCCAGATCCTGCCACAATGTGGACAACTCCCCAGGCACATAGTTCTAATATTCAATGCAAGAAAAGGATATGATGTGAGACAAACCTGGGAACAGAGACTGTTCCCAGCTACAGCCATGAAAACCAGCTCCCACACTGAGGAGCCTAGACAAATTAGAGGATTGGGCCAAAAGAAATCTGATGAGGTTCAACAAGTTATTCTTCCGCTCTACTCTGCTCTGGTTAGGCCTCAGCTGGAGTATTGTGTCCAGTTCTGGGCACCGCATTTCAGGAAAGATGTGGAGAAATTGGAGAGGGTCCAGAGAAGAGCAACAAGAATGATTAAAGGTCTTGAGAACATGACCTATGAAGGAAGGCTGAAAGAATTGGGTTTGTTTAGTTTGGAAAAGAGAAGACTGAGAGGGGACATGATAGCAGTTTTCAGGTATCTAAAAGGGTGTCATAAGGAGGAGGGAGAAAACTTGTTCACCTTAGCCTCTAAGGATAGAGCAAGCAGGGCCGGCTCCAGGCACCAGCCCACCAAGCATGTGCTTGGGGCGGCGCCTGGAGGGGGGCGGCGCGGCGGGGCGCTCCGGCCCGAGAGCGGGGCTGCGACTGGGCTCGCCGCCCTCCCCACGGCGCTCCGGCCACCGGGGAGAGCGGAGCCACAGCGGGCTCGCCGCCCTCCCCCGGCGCTCCGGCCGGTCGGGGAGAGCGGAGAGCCCCGGCCGGCTCACCGCCCTCCTCCCGGCGCTCTGGCCGCCGGGGAGAGTGGAGAGCCCCGGCCGGGCTCTCCGGACGCCGGGGGCTCTCCGCCCTCCCCCCGGCGCTCTGGCCGCCGGGGAGAGCGGAGAGCCCCACCCGGGCTCTCCGCCCTCCTCCCGGCGCTCCGGCCTGTCGGGGATTGCGGGCCCGTGGCCGGGCTCGGCGCCCTCCCCTGCCGCGCTGGGGGGGGGGGGGGGGGGAGGGCGGGTGGCTTTTTTGCCTAGGGCGGCAAAAAAGCCAGAGCCGGCCCTGAGAACAAGAAGCAATGGGCTTAAACTGCAGCAAGGGAGGTCTAGGTTGGACATTAGGAAAAAGTTCCTAACTGTCAGGGTGGTTAAACACTGGAATAAATTGCCTAGGGAGATTGTGGAATCTCCATCTCTGGAGATATTTAAGAGTAGGTTAGATAAATGTCTATCAGGGATGGTCTAGACCAGGGGTCTCAAACTCAAATGACCACGAGGGCCACATGAGGACTAGTACATTGGCCCGAGGGCTGCATTACTGACACCTCCCCCCCCCCGCCCCCACTCCACCCCTTCCATGAGGCCCTGCCCCGCCTCTTCCCACCCCTTCCCTGCCCCCATTCCAACCCCTTCCCCAAATCTCCACCCCAACTCTGCCCCCTCCCTGCCCCCAGGGAGTGCAGGAGGGGTGTGGGGTGTGGTGGGGGCGAGGGGTACAGCAAGGGGTCAGGGTGCAAGGTGCAGCAGGGGGCTCAGGGCAGGGGTCGGGGTGCAGGGTATGGCAGGGGGTCGGGGTACAGGAGGGGTGCGGCATGGGGCTCAGGGCAGGGGTCAGGGTGCAGGAGGGGTGCAGGGTACGGCAGGGGGTTCAGGGCACAGGAGGGGTGCGGCAGGGGGCTCAGGGCAGTGGGTTGGGATGTGGCAGGGGGTCGGGGTGCAGGATATGGCAGGGGGTCGGGGTGCAGGGTGCGGCAGGGGGTTCGGCTGCAGGAGGGGTTTGGGGGGCAGGATCTGGCCCAGCGTGTACCGGGGGCAGGGCAGGGGGTCAGGGTGCAGGAGGGGTGCAGGGTGCGGCAGGGGGTTCGGCTGCAGGAGGGGTTTGGGGGGCAGGATCTGGCCCAGCGTGTACCGGGGGCAGGGCAGGGGGTCAGGGTGCAGGAGGGGTGCAGGGTACGGCAGGGGGTTCGGCTGCAGGAGGGGTTCGGGGGGCAGGATCTGGCCCGGCGCGTACCGGGGGCAGGGCAGGGGGTCAGGGTGCAGGAGGGGTGCAGGGTACGGCAGGGGGTTCGGCTGCAGGAGAGGTTCGGGTTGGCAGGATCTGGCCCGGCGCGTACCGGGGGCAGGGCAGGCTCCCTGCCTGCCTGCCCCCGCAAGAGGCTGGAACGTGGGGAAGGGGGGGGGGCGGAGGGGCTGTGTGTTTCTGTTGTTTGAGGCACCGCCCCCAGCAGCTCCCATTGGCCGTGGTTCCCCATTCCCGGCCAATGGGAGCTGCTGGGGGCGCTGCCTGAAGTAACAGCCACACACAGCCCCTCCGCCCCCCCCTTCTCCACGTTCCAGCCTCTTCCCGGAGCTGGGCAGGGCAGGGCAGGCAGGGAGCCTGCCCTGCTCCCGGTGCTCGTCCGGCCGCCGCTCTGGTAAACACTGGGGGAGGGGTGGGCTGCGAGGGGCTCGCGGGCCGCAGAAAATCACCCCGCGTGTTTGAGACCCCTGGTCGAGACAGTATTTGGTCCTGCCATGCGGGCAGGGGACTGGACTCGATGACCTCTCGAGGTCCCTTCCAGTCCTAGAATCTATAAGGACAAGTGCAGAGTCCTGCACTTAGGAAGGAAGAATCCCATGCACTGCTACAGACTAGGGACCGAGTGGCTAGGTAGCAGTTCTGCAGAAAAGGACCTAGGAGTCACAGTGGACGAGAAGCTGGATATGAGTCAGCAGTGTGCCCTTGTTGCCAAGAAGGCTAACGGCATATTGGGCTGCATTAGTAGGAGCATTGCCAGCAGGTCGAGGGAAGTGATTATTCCCCTCTATTTGGCACTGGTGAGGCCATAGCTGGAGTACTGCATCCAATTTTGGGCCCCCCACTACAGAAAGGATGTGGAAAAATTGGAAAGAGTCCAGCGGAGGGCAACGAAAATGATAGGGGGCCGGGGAACATGACTTACGCGGAGAGGCTCAGGGATCTGGGCTTATTTAGTCTGCAGGGGGGATTTGATAGCTGCTTTCAACTACCTGAAGGGGGGTTCCAAAGGGGATGGAGCTCAGCTGTTCTCAGTGGTGGCAGATGACACAACAAGGAGTAAATGGTCTCAAGTTGCAGTGGGGGAGGTTTAGGTTGGATATTAGGAAAAACTTTTTCACTAGGAGGGTGGTGAAGCTCTGGAATGGGTTACCTAGGGAGGTGGTGGAATCTCCTTCCTTAGAGGTTTTTAAGGTCAGGCTTGACAAAGCCCTGGCTGGGATGATTTAGTTGGGGATTGGTCCTGCTTTGAGCAGGGGGTTGGACTAGATGACCTCCTGAGGTCCCTTCCAACCCTGATATTCTAGGATTCCATGATGGGGGGGATTAACTGAAGAATGGAAGGGAAAAAGGCTATATATGCAGCTTCCTGTTCCAGGATGAAGCCTGTGCTATTGAATGCCTCCAAGAAGGGAAGAAAGTTCTGCAGCCCTTGGTGGTAACTGAGGAAAGGTGCAGTGAATTGCCATAGGGAGAGGAACCAAAAGGGAAAGTGCTGGGCAGTGAAGATAAAACCAGCAGGATTCCCAGGGAAAACTTGCCCCATCAGACACTGAAAGAAATGAGGCAGCTGAGGACTCAGAGACAGAGCGCTAAGTAGATTGTGAATTGTCACAAATTGTAGTCAATCTTGAACCTTTTAAGAGACACTCAGATACATGATAGACTGTGCAGGTAACAACACCTATCATTTGGGTTGTTCTGACACTGTTACCCAAACTTTAACTGTTCAGGCTGAAATTTTCCATGCTTGGTGTCAACCTCGGGCTGATCTTTGTTTTTGTTTTTTTAAGTTTCAGCTAAAATGATTCAGCCAATTCAGCAAAAAAACATGGTTTTGCTCATGTTAAAACAATTTTTTACAGCTGTTTTGTTGAGAAATTCCAGCACCTCCAAGCTTTGGCAAATTTCAAGTCCCTGATCCAGTCAGGTGGCCCTTGTGCCAAGGATGTGCCTTTTACTATCCCTGGGAAAATTCACCCAAATCTGGCCAGGCTATAAGCCTCTGAAAACTTCAGTTTGCCCATGTTCAGAAGAGTCTTGCTAGAGCTTGACAGCTAAATTCTCCAGAGTCCATCTGCACTGAGCACACTCCATATCCTCAGAGCTCCTACATACTGGGCTGCACATGCATTATCTTCTCCAGCCATACTCCATCCTAGGGCTGCAGGGCTTGAGCGGGACTTTCTCTGCATTTGCTGCTCCCAGCTGATGAGGGCGGTGGCTAAGCACAGGATCTGAGTTCTCAGTGCTCCACGGATAGGCCCAGGCAGTGCGGAGGAGGAGGAAACAGTTTGACTTGAAGGCAGAAGGGTGAGGAATTAAGGGGGTGGGGAGGATGCAGGGCAAGGGGACAGGGGCAGGGAAGTAGAACGTTAGGAGCAGGAGCAGAGAGGGGCAGGTGCTGGTGATTGGGGAGGGTGGAGTAGGGCTGGGGGGAACCTGAGCAGGAGTAAGGCACGGGGAAGATGGGCAGGAGCCAGGGGGGAAGCAGCAGGGGAAGGGATGGGACAGGCGCTGGAATATGTAGAGACAGGAGTAGGAAGAGGCTGAGGGACTGGGGCAGGAGGGTCTGTAAACACTACAGCACGTTCCTGTCCAAAACCTGGATCAGAACACACAATTCCAGTCTCCCCATTCCTTTGCTGCCTAGCAAATAGCTGTGAAACCCATTGGTAAAGTATGCATCTCCATCCCCCTCTAGTGGCAAGTCTACATAGAAGATAATGGCTTTCTACTGCTACAATTACTCCATTAGCTCCAGCAGCCAGGTCTGTGCTGGGGATCTACAGATCCCAACCCTGATGACGACCCACTGGGGAGGTGGGGGGGCGGGAAGAGGATCAGGATGGCTAAACAGGATGAAATTTCTATGTTTTAACATTTTTAATTTTATAAAAATCCTTAGGAAATTACATAAAAAACATATGTTTAAAAAAAAGTTAAAATTAAATGTTAGGAAATTCCAGAGTTAAGATTACCCATGCAGCCTTAATCTGACTCCCTCGTGTGTATGCATTATAATACAGTCTTTAATTACATGGTCCTATACTACTTTTTCCAGGGGACCCTGCCTCTTTCAGTGCCGAGGACAGGCAGTGCTCTGGGAGTGAATCAAGGCTGTGTAGCTAAGGAGACTCTTGTCCACAGGACCCTGTCTTGCTGGCTGCGGAGCTGGAGGGTGTGTAGTGAATGAGACAGGGGATTGCAGGAAGAGAAAGGATGGTCTCATTAATGATTATTTATCAGTATTTTTTGGGTTACCTCAGCACCTAGGAGCTCCAGTCATGGTCCAGGAAGCCACAGTAAAAACACAGAACAAGAAAGACAGCCCCTCTCTGTGGTGAAGGCAGTTGAATACCAGCCTAGAGAACTGGTGTCTATCCCTGACTCTGCCACAGAGTTCCTTTGTGGGGCTGGGAAAATCCCTTAACCACGAACTGTGTCTCCCTCATTTCTGGGGACCCAGCTTGAGCCCCTGGGTCTGAGCTGCAGAAGGGCTGACCACGCTCACCACCGCAAACCAAGGCAATGGAAGTGCTGCTCTGCACATAGACATTGCTGTACAATGCTACGGCGCGGACAGAGCAGGCTGTAGGCATCTCAGACTGGACACCCAAAACTAGTGGACACTTGACAATTTGGCTTTAATGTCCGTGCCTCAGTTTCCCATGTATAAAGTGGGGATATAGCCCCGCATCTCACAGGCATGTTGTGAAAATAAGTGCACGTTTGCAAGGCACTAAGATCCTGGAACAAGAGCCCCTAAGGAACGTAATCGTTCTGTATTCAGTCCAGGTTAGGGTGGTAGGCAGTCACTAAGACATGGAGTCACACACTGAATGATGGGGATAAAATAAATACTGACTAGCTCCCCATTCAGAGAGCACTGTCCATCGCCAGCACTGACCGAGGCAGGAATCTCATTACAGTACAGATGTTTTTTGGCACTTTGGACACACGTGCTAATTGCCAGTCTATTACCACGAGTAAAACCAAAGCAGTTCACATTAGCTAAGACTATCTTTAGTAACAGGAGGTGATCTCGCCACTTTGTGTCCTGCAGAACAATGCCAGAATAGCATTTAGTTGATTTTTATTCTTATCGCTTTGAAGAATTAACTTTTTTTTGAGCAGGGATGGTCTCTGTTCTGGGTTTGTGCCGTGCCCAGCACAGTGAGGCCCTCGTTTATGAGCAGGTCTCCTAGGTGCAACAATAATACACACAATTAACAAAAATAATAGAAAAATGTGAACTATGGAGAACTTAGATAGCCTGAATAATATAGGAACCTTTAGTGGTGCTACTGTTCTTTGAAGCATTCATGGTAGCAGAAGCCCATTTAGGCTTTTCAGAAGTCACAGATTATTACATTTAAGTGGTAGAGCCCAGGTTTAATTAGGGGTGAACCTCTTGCCACTAATCAAATTGCATGCCTAATGCATGGGATCAACTCCTCGATTATCTCTCCCAGCAGGACTATTCGAAGTGCCTGCTAACTGCAACTTACAGTATAGTAAGTGCCGTGACTTGGCTTGCAAAAAATGGAATAATTCTAATATGCTGCATCTGAGCTGTTCCTATGACCCCCACTGTCTCTGGCTGTGCACGCCCCCTAATGTCAGGAGGGGTAGCCTGGCCTATAGACTAGGGAGGAAAGGAAGGCAGTGTGTGCCATGCGCATTCTGCTCAGCTGCGTTACCTGCTGCCCTGGGTGATGGTGTTTTGGAAAGCAGCAGCCGGAACTAATTAAAGTAAGTACAGAGCGAGCGGGCAGCTTGGGATGGTTAGGAATAAGACAACTTGCTCAGCAAAGGAGTGGAAAATAGACTGCACTTAGAGATTAATTTCGTAATGAAGAGTACACTGAGCCTGCCAGCATTCCCAGCATGGATCTGAGCCTTCAGGCACTGCCCCTTGGGCTGTTGCTGTAGTTTCCTTGTCTCCAAGCAGATCAGCCTGTAAAAGTCTGGGGGCAGCGGCTGGGTTTGTTTGCAATCGGAAGCATGCGTGTGCTCCGGCAGTAATGCATGCTAGTGCAGTCTCAGAGATGAAACTACTTCGCAAGCTGCCCCTCGCTGGAAATGAAGGATTTCCCTGGGCTCCAGGTCTGAAATTTTGACTAAAATACAAAAGCAAAGCCACATGAGGTGTCAGCTGAGCTGACAGGACACTGCATGGGGAAAATGGCATTATGCTAAACACTTCTCAGCAGAGACGCTGTTCCTTGCCAACACATACCCTCATGGACCACATGTACTCTCCATACTGTCAGGCGTGCCGCAGATTTGTGCCACATCTCAATTAGTTTGATAGAGCTCGGCTGTGGATAGAGTCATGTGCCTTGGCTGTGCCTTTGATGAATTCCACAGAGCACGGTGACTGTTAAAGTTTTAATGCAATATTTTTGTTTCTGCTCCTCTTGTGGCTCATCTCTGTCTCCCCTTAACAACAGAGGAATCACAGCGCTCCAGAACAAATAAGGACCATGAGACAGCGACGTATTTACTCTCTTACAGTTTGTCCTTCCAGTGACTTGTCAGTGCCTGGCTGGGCAGTGCTGGGGTCTGAAGAATAGGTGCAGCACAGGCAGCAGCTGGGCAAGCTTTCCTCCCAGCAAAATGCCACGGGGGTTCCCCCCTGGTTTGCAGTGATCCCAGGCGCTGATGAGGGATCACTGAGGGGGTGGTTGGAGAAATGCGCTCATTCAGGGCCTGGCCTCTCTGCTCACACCCGGCAGGGTGCATGGCACCCGTGGACATCTGTGTTTTGGTCGCTCCCACCTGCCTTTCTAACTTGTCTATCTAGATTGTAAACTCTGCAGGTTGGGGACACAGGGCCAAAGTCAGCAATGTGCATGTAACTCCACTGATTTCATTGGGGTTACTCTGGATTTACACCAGTGTCACAGATCTTCCCAGCTGTTGGGAAAGCACCTAGCCCCTATTGGCGCTTTCCCAGTAACAGAAATGCCACCCCACTGGCCTGGATTTGAACTCTCGATGAAAGGCTCTGTGTTCTCTAACCATTCCCCGAATACATCCAGTTCCTTCAGCCAAAGACACCCGTGACTAATGCAGTGAGAGCACGCCTGACTTTATGGCTGGGCCTCCCACTCCAGCGCAGTGTGTACCTGGTGAAAGAGAGATGGGCAAATCTGCACCAAGGCAGAGTGAGCTATTCAGAAAGGAAAATCCTGCACAGATGGTCCAGTGGTTGGGGCTTTAGTCTGAGACCCAGGTTCAGTTCCCTGCTCCGCCATGGACTTTCTGTGCAACCTTGAGACAGGCACTTAGGCCCACATGCTCAAAGCTGTTTAGCCACAAATCAATGAGAGTTAGGCACTTAAATACCTTTGAGCATCTTCGCCTTAGTCTGCCTGTGCTTCAGTTCCCCATCTGTACAATGGGGATAACAGCACTTCCCAATACATTCGTGATTGTGACGTGCTCAGCGCCTATTGTGATGGGGGCCAGGTATATACAGAATGTAGAATAAACCAACTTCCTACAGCTGCACCATTCTCCCTGCTTCTCAGAAAGATTACAGGCCATGTCTCCTCATCTCCTTGTCCATTAATGTCACCTGTAGTACAAGCTCCTCCATCCTTCTTCTAAGGGCTTTTAGAAGAACTTTTAAATCATATTTCAACAACTCCATTCGCCTGAGCTTCCATCCCAGCAGGACCCGACTTGTCACACTGACTGATGTGCGGGGAGTCTCTCCTGACCTCCCAGCACTGCAGTTACTGCATTTCGCTGTTTTCTTGACTATTTTATCGTAGCTGAAGCAGTGTCTCCCCTACATGACAGGAACAAGAGACTTCTGAGTGGCAACTGCATTCCCAGAAGGCTCTTCCTCCACATGCCTCTCTCCAAGGTCCCTTAGAAAAGGAAGCCAAGCTGGTCCACATTTTTTCCTTCAAAAACAATTTTTTTTCAACAACAACAAAATGGCCTTTTAACCAGGACATTTCATGAAAAAAAAATTCGTGTCCAGATTTTGTTTTCCAATGAAACCCAGAAAACTGTTGTTACCAACCCCTAAGTTTTCAATTTTTCATTAAACTGGAAAATTGGAATTCCCTGAAACTCAAATTTCCATTTTTAAAAATTTTTTAATTCAAATGTGCATTTAAACAGGAAGCATGTCCCATTTTCCAGCCGGTTCTAAAACGATGTTTGTGCCATCCGAGTGCAAAGACTAAGGTCAAACCAATAGATGATTCTCACTTAGGAATTATCTTTGGGTACAGAAACATGGCACTCCATTGGGGAAATAAAACAGCAAACAATGACAGACTCTCGCAGTATTTAACATTGTTACATGGCACCAAGTTTGGCCATTTCTCAAGGGCTGTTCTACGAGTTGCATTGTCCCTAATATCGCCGATGAGCCAGAGCGCAGCCTAAGCAGAACTACCTGTTTACAAGCTCTTTGAGTGTCCCACCATTCATTTCTCAGGGGTTCAGGGCTTGGCAGTCTCCCTGCAGAAGGTGGTGTGGGTCTGGATCTATCCTGGAGATCTGCTAGGGTGCACAGGCATCTGTGCAAAACCGTTGCCTTCACACCAGACTCCTAGTGCTCACAATGCGACAGGTGCTTTAGAGCACTTGCAGATAGAGAGACATCGCCTGCCCTGGAAGCTTTCATTCCAGCGACAGACGCATCCCAGTGAGCGAGAGCCATCAATGCTGGGCCGGATTCTCTCCTCAGACCAGCATGAATCAGGAGTATCTCTGCTGGAGTTGGAGTTGTGCTGGTGTCAAGCCACGGTAAGTGAGCGGGGAATCAGGCGCAGCAAATGGGGAAGGAGGAGAACAGGAGGGCATGGGTTATAAAAAGCCACTTTCTTTGGCTGTTCCTATTAGTTGGGGAGGTGTGATACAAATCCACCCAGCTCTGTTCCTAGCCCATCCACCTTCCACAGAACCCCAGATTAAGGGGAAGGGGGAACATTGCCACACACCCTTTTCTGTAGACATTAGGTTTCAGAGTGAACAGCTGCTAACATAAATGAGGGCGTTCTAACCTCTCAGAGCTCCTCTGTCTGAGGGTCAGGAAGGCGGCAGTTCATTTGTCCACATTCCATTCATGTTTGGAAGGTTTTCTTAGCAGCCATAGAAGCTACAAGCTTATACGACAAAGGTTTTGAGTTTAAAGCACAATTCTGCAGCCAGGACTGGACTCTGCTGGCAATCCCACAGCTATGGACTTGTGGATTCAAGGGGCTCTTCCCCCTGACTGGGTGTGTGTGCGGTGCAAAGGCATCATTTCAGAAAAAAAATCGGGTGGTGGGGGGAGGGGAATGGTGTCAGGAGATATAATATAATCACGTGGCTGTCCTGGCCCTGGAGAAACTGGTATGGACACTTTGTTCCCATATTTTGCTATTAATTTGGCTAAATGGTTGCATTTGGCAACAAGTCTGTACAAATTCTGCAGTGAGGAAAAATGCCAAACCTCAAGACTCATTTATCATCCAGCTAAGTCACCGCATCGTCTTACAAGTGCCCCCCTATCCCTCAGCCTTCGCCACAACGCCTCCTACCTCAGCTCCTGCAGTCCTCATGCCCCCAGAATTCCCACTGATGCCGGGGACGGCTGGGGTGACCGAGGATCAGACTTTGGGCTCTGGCTTGTGCTGGTAGTTACAGCCCTGAGCATGGGGTAGCCCCTGCACCACTCTCCTCAGCCATTCCCCACTCCTTCCTCCCTACTCCCCAGCCAGCGGCTCCAGCTTAGCGCCGCACACCTGGACCCAGAGTCCAGGTGCCCACACAGGTGTGTCAAAGGGGCTCTTCTTCCTTTGGGCAGGTGCACAGTCCAAGTCAATCTAGCTGCTCAGTCACCTGTTATTTGTCCAGGAACACCAAGCAGGCTTATGGCAATGTCGAAACAACAAATGGGCCACATCTCAGCTGGTGTAGAATGACGTAGCACCACTGATGTCAAGGCAGCCGCCCTGCCTTCCCCCCACCTGAGGGACTAGCTCAGAAGATCCATCACAAACATTCTCTTTTGGGGGGGAAATTACTCAGCTACGCTTGCACGGATCTTTGGAGCTACAGTCGTGTTAGCAGCGTGATACGGCGAGGCTTTGCAATAGGAATTGCAGCAAGCCAACTGGATAATTGCAATCAATCCATGGATTACGCACCCTGTAAGTGAGAAGTAAAGTCTGTTGGGGTGTGAGGAGCTGGCCTGGGAGTCTCAGGGAAAAAGCTAATGAAGAAAAGGGACATTATGTCTTTAAGGGAAGTTTCTTCCCTCAAAATTAATTGCCAGGTTCATCTGTACAAAACTGTTTCTCAAGGCCATAGTGATTATCACCTCACTGAGAGATTTTCCAGCCACATTTCTCTGCGGTCTGGACAGATCAGAATTACACCTTGGTTCTAGGCAGCCTCTGGCAGATGTTTATATTGCATCAAGAAATGGAAAAAAGTACTAGAAAGTTTCTCGTAATGAGAACATTTGTCACTTAGATGTATCATGGAATAAACTCTGGGCATGTAACCAAGATAAGTAATTGGACTGGCCACGTTCCATGTTTAAGACACTCGTCTTAGGCTTTCTAAATATGACAAGAACGCCAGATCGTTCTTCCAGAGAGAGAGAAGGAGAGAAAGTTTGCTTGTGTTTCTTTTTTTCCCCCCATGCTCTTTATCCTTTGCATATTTTGAAGCTATTGAATGCATAGAGATTGCAGGTCTTGAGGGTTACTAGGCAGGTCTGTGGGAAAGAAAGATGGTCTATAAGTCTCTTACATAATGTTTAAATAGTTTCCTTCTCCTCCTTTCTATGAGGAAGGTTTTTCAGTCCCTTATGACAGTGTTCCATACCTTAGATGACGACGTTAAGTGGACATAAAGGAGGCTCATCTCCAGCCCAGCCCTAAATCAATGGTCAGATGGGGTTGGGCTCTGGTGTGTTCGCTTCATGAGCATATAACATTTTTCGTTTCAATAGTGAGCTGGCAGAAGAGCAAGAGGGGAACTCCAGGAGACAGACCAGTGCCATCTCCCAGATGAGATTGGGGCCAGCATTTGTGTCCTACCAGGAGACATCCAGCCACTTCTCATAACGGCGGAGTGCAGTATTTTGTCACATCCAAGCAGAGGGCTGCTTCTCACTTACACTGGTGTAAACCAGGAGATCCACTGAAGTTAGTCAAGTGATGCTGGTGTCCAGGGGTCTAGAATCAAGCCCACTGGCTGGAAAACCCATTTCTTGGCCACAGCGTGTGGCAAAGAACACTGGGAGAACGCTGGGTGGAGCGGAGATCTGGGCTCTTAGATCCATTACAGAACTTGCTCACCACGTGTTGAAACAATATTCAGATGAGACACTGGTCAGTGTGTTATCCTAAAGCCTCTTAGAATCATAGAATATCAGGGTTGGAAGGGACCTCAGGAGATCATCTAGTCCAATCCCCTGCTCAAAGCAGGACCAACACCAACTAAATCATCCCAGCCAGGGCTTTGTCAAGCCGGGCCTTAAAAACCTCTAAGGAAGGAGATTCCACCACCTCCCTAGTTGACCCATTCCAGTGCTTCACCACCCTCCTAGTGAAATAGTATTTCCTAATATCCAACCTAGACCTCCCCCACTGCAACTTGAGACCATTGCTCCTTGTTCTGTCATCTGGTACCACTGAGAATAGCCGAGCTCCATCCTCTTTGGAGCCCCCCCTCCTCAGTGCTGTATGTCAATGAATCCCAGCTGCAAAGAGCTCTGTGAACTCCTACAGCTCCGCTCACAGGCACATGCGTCAGCAGAATGGGGGTGACCTGTCCAGCCAGGACCGATTACTGCCCTGTTGATGTCCCTCTCAGGGTGAGCAGCAGAACCAAGGTATTCCCTCCATTGCCCTCTACTCTTCCACAGATGCAGGCACTCAGTAACACACTCAGCAATTCCTAACCAGGCGCAGCCCCCGGGGGAATATTGTTTGTAATGTGGGCGTCTGGGAGAGGGGGGTGTGTGGGGAAGAGGGGAAGAGGGGACATGCATGGAAAAAACAATTTACTCCAGGCTATCTTGGGCCATTGCGCCCAGCCCTGGCTGAGGGGGCTGTAGAAGATGTCCTACCCCAGGAGTCGCTCCGACTGCGCTGTGCCTTGGACACTGCTCTGCAGCATGGCTCCCTTCCTGTTCCCCCTTGCACTGGTGGGTTGTGACTTACTGCTGACACATGCCAGCAGTACCTCACAGCACCTCCCATGCTGGTCAGACTCCACCCCTCCCTGCCCACAGGTAAGGATGGGAAGAAGGGTTCCTGCTCCCCATACAACCCCAGGCAGGTGCACAGTCCAAGTCACAACCTAGCCCTCTCCTAGCATTTTGCAGTATTCCTCCTACTGCAGTAGAATAGTTTAAATATGGTTCTTCCTCACACCCATAACTCCAGGCCCTCCCTTCTGCTCTGTCTTGAGGTGAAATAAGAAACTTGCATTTATGACATCACCGTCTGTTGCCATGGAAACGATATTGTGTCACACTGTACTGGGGCAGACACTGTACCATTCTGCCCCCTTGTGGCAACCCCCATCATTTCGGCATCCCAGAGCATCCTCCTGTGGTTTCTCAGACGGAGGCGTGGACCTGCCCTCTGGCCAGGTCTGCTAAAATTCCACCACTTCCGGGGTCACCACTGTCTTTGAAGTCCCCACAGCTACTGAATCAGAGACACTTAACTCAGAATGTTTCATGCCCCTGCTGAGCTCTTTCTTCAGTCCTGGTTCCTTTGCTTTCTCTAGTCCATTTCCCCTGACTTCTGCCAGTGCTTCTCCTCACAGAAGACAATCCAAACCACCCCTCTACTAAGGGCCTTTGCCTTCTGGCCACCCTGAAATCTCTGTATTTAATCTCCTGGCTCAGCCAACCATGCCGCTCCAGGTGCGCTAGGTGAGGTTAATAGAGCCCTCAGGTGTCACCAATGGCTCCACAGGCCCCAGTTAACTCCTGCATGGTCAGCGTGGGGTTATACGCTCGGTCACGTACACGTTCAGCACTGCCTGGCTTTGCTGTGAGCTCAGTAGGTGCTGAAAGCTGAGCTCTTATTTAAACAACAAATATATTTGATCACTAGCAAAAAAAGAAGCTAGGGAGAAGATTAAAACCCTGGGAAGCAGACTAATGTATTGGAGAGCTTTTCCTGGCCTTAAATCCTCTCTTAAAGAGATGATTCAGAGAAAAATCTGAACTATTTAAAAGATGCATATGAATCATGATATTCTAAGTGCCAAAGTTTGATCCTGCGATTAGTTCAAAACAGCTTTGGTGAGTTAATGAATCCTATTTCTGACGGAGGCATCAATTTTTAAAATGTGCTGAATAAGGCAAACAGCAGCCAGAATCAGCGAGCTGAACACAGCCAAATAACGCTGCCTGGTACACTGGAATATTCACTTTCACGCTGGCCCGTCTGCTCCTTCTGAAGCATTCCAGATGTATTTCCCCTCTTCTTCAGCAGGGAGCGCACCCTGATACATGCTGTGCAGGAGCTGAGAGGAGGAGGAGCCCCCAGCTGCCAGCATTAACTTTGCAAGGACTGAAGAGAGGGGGAACGGATCTACCCAACCAACCAACACAATCTGGTTCCTCTCTGGGGATTGGGGTAAAAGGAGCAATGGCTGTGGGTGACAAGAGGAGCCCAGCAGGAACTCCTAGCACTAGTCCCCACCCAAAGACAAGAGCAGCTGGTGCAGTAGAAGCAGTCTCCACCCTTTCCCAGTACAGGGTGGGAGGATGTCGAACTGGCCTTGAGCCCTGCTTGGGGAGGAGGGGGGAGATCTGAGTGGCAGCGGGAGGAAAATCCAGCAGAGGAGAAGCAGGAAAGGGCACAGCTGCGTGGGGGGCCTAGACAACAGGGTCGCTGGATGGCGCTAGTGGGCCCAGTTCTCACTGACCAAGTTCTGCTGACTTCAGCAAAGGTTGGCCAGGAGAGAGCTTGGCCCATCATCTCGACCTGAACCTCAGCCATTCACATGCGACTAGATGAGACATGCAACCGAACTCAGCAATGACGTCATCTGGCAGTAAGCCGCACCTACATATTCCCCTTAAAGGAAAGCGGCTACCCTGACCCCCAAAACAGAGCTCTCAGAGTTACATACCCCCCACCCACTCTTCCTTTAAACATCTGCCGGTCTCTTTCACATTTCTGAGTTGTAGAAAGGGTCAAGCTGATAATGCTCCTGGGGTTTTTTCTGAATGCAATCGTTTCCCCTTTGCCTTTACTTCACAACACACACTTTTAACTAACCATGCTGGAAATCTGCCGTGTCCTTTCTAGCCACTGCTAAATTTTGCATCCTCTCTCCAAATTCTACAGGTGGCACTAACTCCAAGGAACGCGCTTCTCTGCCGGGGGATCCCAAATCCAGAAACTTGATCTATGGCCTGCAGTTCGCAAGTTATTTGGCGTCGCTAGCAGTGCTGAGGGTTAGTCTTTGGAATGCAGGAGAATGCAAAAGCTACATTTTATCGAAACTCAGAAAGCTCTACAAGACAACAGTGCAGGAGCTGATCAGACCCCACAGCAGCACAACAATGCATCTCCTATGTTGACTATATGTGCTTAGAGAGTTAAGTTGTTCCAAAATCAAACCGTGATTATGTTCCCAGAGATGCAACTATAGGCTTAGCTACGGTCCATGTCCTGAGCTACAGGGGGACGTGCAGAGATAGTTTCAAGCCATCTTTGTGTCCACTGAGTCTGGGGCTGCCCGTCTGTTGGATTGATCCCCAGCCCAAAGTAGAGCAACTCAAGGCTCCTCTAAGGTGGCTCCCAGGAGCTCTTCCAGCAGTTAGGGATTGCTGGGGTACAGGGACTGTCTCAGCTAGGTCCCCTCTACCCTGGCCATATCCCCTACAACTGGGAAAGGGATGGAAGAATGGAGTCTCTACAGAATGAAGTGTGACTACCAAACATATAGACACAGTTGTGATCCGAGCTACTACAGTGCATCAGGATTAGACAATGAAATCTAATGATGAGATAATTAGCATTGTTGCCAATTCAGCCCAGAGCTTCAGAAGAACGCCCAGGGGAAAGCTAGTTCACAAACTCTGCTCTTTCCACTCCATGCCTTTTACAAAATGTTCTTTTCATTCAACCTGGCACACACCACAATCCTGCAGTCTATCCAGCTGAGCACCACCCATGTTATTCAGGAATTATCCCTGTGAGGTGCCCAGCCACGCAGTCAGACCCAGAGAGAAAGAGAGGTGGATCGTGAGAGCAGATTTGCAGGCTCATGGATCATTTTATACAACATAACGTTCATCCATTTGTGGCTAGCCACCCCTGCCTGCCAGGTTGCTGGCCGTTCCATCATCCCATTACTGCAGGTCATCTGCAACTCCCCAGGAACTTCATCATTCCTGTAATCCAGCATCTGCTCCCATTAGCCTCCAAACAGAGTCAGGCATGGATGGCAAAGGTTCTGCTCCCAGTTCCATGGATGTAAATCCTGAGCAACCCCACTGAAATGGATAGAAGTGACACTAGTGTGGAAGCTGCTTTGCAACTTGTATGGTCACTTAACACAGTGGGCATAAAATGGTACCAGGTCAGGACAAAAGTGCTTGATACCCACTTTGCATTGGTGCAAAGGAGGATGACACAAAGTGCAGAATCAGACCCAGCAAAGGAATCAGTGCCCTGGTAATCTGATCCTGCAGAGCCCGCTAATTGTTCTGTTATGTAAAGTCAAACCTCGCTAATTGTCTAGTTGGCAGCCGGCATCAAGCGGAGAGCCCCAGGGGTCAGTCCTGGGGCCGGTTTTGTTCAACATCTTTATTAATGATCTGGATGAGGGGATGAATTGCACCCTCAGCAAGTTCGCAGATGACACTGAGCTGGGGGGAGTGATAGATACACTGGAGGGTAGGGATAGGGTCCAGAGTGACCTAGACAAATTGGAGGATTGGGCTAAAGAAATCTGAGGAGGTTCAACAAGGACAAGTGCAGAGTCCTGCACTTAGGAAGGAAGAATCCCATGCACCGCTACAGGCTGGGGACCGACTGGCTAAGCAGCAGTTCTGCAGAAAAGGACCTGGGGATTACAGTGGATGAGAAGCTGGATGAGAGTCAGCAGTGTGCCCTTGTTGCCGAGAAGGCCAATGGCATATTGGGCTGTATTAGTAGGAGTATCGCCAGCAGATCGAGGGAAGTGATTATTCCCCTCTATTCGGCACTGGTGAGGCCACACCTGGAGTATTGTGTCCAGTTTTGGTCCCCCCACTACAGAAAGGATGTGGACAAATTGGAGAGAGTCCAGCGGAGGGCAACAAAAATTATTAGGGGCTGGGGCACATGACTTATGAGGAGAGGCTGAAGGATCTGGGCTTACTTAGTCTGCAGAAGAGAAGAGTGAGGGGGGATTTGATAGCTGCTTTCAATTACCTGAAGGGGGTTCCAAAGAGGATGGATCTAGGCTGTTCTCAGTGGTACCAGATGTCAGAACAAGGAGCAATGGTCTCAAGTTGCAGTGGGGGAGGTCTAGGTTGGATATTAGGAAACACTATTTCACTAGGAGGGTGGTGAAGCACTGGAATGGGTTACCTAGGGAGGTTGTGGAATCTCCATCCTTAGAGGTTTTTAAGGCCCGGCTTGACAAAGCCCTGGCTGGGATGATTTAGTTGGTGTTGGTCCTGCTTTGAGCAGGGGATTGGACTAGATGACCTCCTGAGGTCTCTTCCAACCCAAATCTTCTATGATTCTATGAATTTTCACTAGTGACTACAAGGCCTAGACAAATTCAGACTAGAAATAAGGTGTGAATTTTTAAAACTGAGGATAATTTACCATGGGAACAATTTACCAAGGGTTGTGGGGGATTCTTCCTCAGTGGGAATTTTTCAATCAAGATCAATTGGATGTGTTTCTAAAAGAGACCTCTGGTTCAAACAGGAATTATTTGGGGGAAGTTCAATGACTTGCATTCCCCAGGAGGTCAGAATGGGCTCTTCTGCCCTTGGAATCTGTGACTAAGGCCTGGTCCCCACTAAGCCCCCACTTCAGACTAAGGTACGCAAATACAGCTACGTTAATAACGTAGCTGAATTCGAAGTACCTTAGTCTGAACTTACCGCGGGTCCAGACGCGGCAGGCAGGCTCCCCCGTCGATGCCGCGTACTCCTCTCGCCGAGCTGGAGTACCGGCGTCGACGGCGAGCACTTCCGGGATCGATCCGGGATCGATTTATCGCGTCTAAACCAGACGCAATAAATCGATCCCAGAACATCGATTGCCTGCCGCCAGACCCTCCGGTAAGTGTAGACATACCCTAAGAAGGAGCTGAATAGTTACCAGAGCAGAATTTGGTCTTGCTGCATTAGTCCACTATCCCAAAAAACTCTCATCACAACCCTTTCTTAACAAGGATTTATTGGTTACTGATTTGGAGTTTTACTAGTCCACAATACTAGAGCACCCGTCCAAGACTTAGTACCTATGGCAATCTCTTAAAACAAGGACAAAGCAGACCTATCCATTACCCTGGCAATAACACCGATAGAACAACCACAGCTGGCCGGATAATGGCAACTCTTTTTCATGGGAAATTTTTAAAGAACGTCATTTTATTTCTACATTCTTTGTGAACTTTCTGGGGTTTTCAGCAATATCCCTCAAACCAAACCAAAGCTGACAATAGGAAAAAAAAAAGTCCGGTTTTAAAAAAAATTAAAAACCTTAACTTTTTACTACAAACCTTAATCTTTTTAGCTTTTGAGTTTTTGCTGAAAAATAAAAAAAAACAAAATTTCAACCAAAATAAAACATTTTCTGCAAAACTTTTTGTTTTTGGTCAAAAAGCCTTTTTTGTTTGTTTAAAAAAAAAAAAGTATTGGGAAAAAATAAAACACCTTCCCCCTCCTGAACACCAGCCTTCAACCAGCTATGTGAATTTAGGGAGGTTGTACTGCATAAATATATTACTCGGTATTTTTAAAACAACACTACCAAGAACAACGATGTCACAGATTTCCAGCTTGTTCTGCATAGAGCTACTTTCATTTCTCTATCACTGCATCTCAGAAAACTCCCAACACAACCTGAGCAGCAGTGGCTTTGAGTGGCGCTTTTGCTTTGTCCTTTATGTAGGATTAATTTCACTCATCATGTTTATCCGTGTGTTATTTCCATGGGGTTTGCGTGGGGGGGCAGGGGAGAGCATTTAGAACAAAAGGCTTGTTGCTCTCTTGATAAGATACAGGTAGTGAAATTCTGCTCTCATTGAGGTCAATGGCAGAACTCCCATTGACAAGGGACCAAGGTTCCATCCTGGGAGATCATGGTCTTGCTCTTGGGGGCAGATGTAATAGGTAGGTCAGCTATTTTATCAGCTTCCTGGGTGTATGTTGGGCACCAATTCCTTGACTATAGTGCTTCTGGAAAGGGCCATCCCAGCACCAGTCACGCTGAGCAGCTCTTTTGCAGTGGCTGGTTGGAAAGTAGCACATTCCATGCTTGGAACTGATGCAGATCAACGTAGGATAGGAAGCAAAGATGCAAATACTGTTGCCAACTACAGTGAGATCACAGCAGGCTTGTTTAGGTGAATGAGGGCAACATTTACTATTTGCTGAGGTGGAATAGCTCATGTGTATCATTTATATGGCATTACAACTGATACAACAGCAAGTATAATTAGATCACTTAATTACACTTCAGTTAAGTATTAGTCACAGGAAGCCAAACAAATGGGCATCAGTGTCACCATAAATTCAGCCTTTACTTATGTGACGCTACTATCTGCGCCTTCACAATCTTCTCTCCCTTGGCTCCAATATCCTTGCAGGTTGACAGTGCACTTGGCAGCACTGCTGCTTCACTTAACAGTCATTACACATTTATTTCTCCCCTCCCTCCTGTGTGTCCCAGCTCTGTTCCTGCTTGTCCACATTATCCTGCTCTGTGTATAGAGCTAACTTCAATTACCAACTGCCCTGTAATGAATTAGTCTCTGGGAGATTTAAAGAAACAGAGCCTTGGTTTTGTTCCTTGGGGTGAGGCATTGTTAGCCAGTGTATAAAATCATTAGTATTATTATATATTGGATCTGTGCAATCCAGTACGCCTTTGTTGCTGACCCTGGGGTTAAGAGAACCTCCATCTCTGGGAGTCCACCTCTGATTGCATTGTTCTGGTTAGCTGGGGAGGAAGGGACACGTATTCTGAATTGTCACACTTCCACTGGAGATGTTTTATATCACAACCAGCAGAGACCACTGTACAGGGCACTTATATGCAAACATGCACGTATGAGTAACTTGTGTCTGTCCAGGAGTCTCCTTTGGGTTCTCATGCCCAGGGACATGGACTCAGGACAGTTACAGCTGCGACACGCGACAGCAACTCGCCTTTTGCCTCTCAACACAAACTCTGAAGCCTGTGCCTTACAACCTCAGCCTCTGACTTTTCATCACAGTGGAGCATCGCTGTGTTTAGAGAGTAAGCAATACCAGCATCCAACCTCAGGGAGGTGTTGGTCTCTGAGCGTTCAGGTTTCACCACAAGCTGAGAGTTTAAGGTACCTGCAGTCATGGACACAGCTGTCCAGAAGCAGGGCTGCAATGCAGAAACTCCAGGGCAAAATGCACAAAATGTGGCTTATTGCCCCAGGCAGTCCTCCTGAGCAGCCCGGAAAAGAGAACGGGGCAGAAGGAGATGCTATCAGCTCTGCGACTTTCCATCGCAGCCCGCTCCCAGTACATGCAGCAGAAGCCCTGACCAGGTGTTACTCCAGTTACTGTCGCAGGCTTACCAGGGCTGCACAGGAGACGCCATTTTGCCCCCCACTTTTGTCAGGGGCTGAGGCCCACTGCAATGAACCCCCAGCCATCCGGGTAGGAATCCAGGCAGCAGGTCAAGAGAGGGCAGGACAGTGTTCCCCTGTATAACCAGACCACAGACATGGTCCCACACCAATGGATCTCAGCAGGCAACTTCTCTTTGTTGAACTCGCTTCCTGACACAGTCAAATGCCTGGCTGATGGAGCTTTGCTGGGTGGCAGTTCCTGGGAAAGTGAGACAGCTGTCACCACTACCTGCTACTCTAGGTCCCACGATGATGAGTAGCACACAGAGGCCCTGGCAGCTCTCCTCCAACCATGAACTCCACAGTGCGCCTATCCATTGCGAGCACGTGCTCTGCATGGTCCATTCAGACATGTGACACAGACTGCATGCACTGTGCCAGAGTGGTGTGGTGAGCTAGCATCTATGGCTGCAGTGGCTGCTTGCCTATATATTACATGCAGAGACTCTGCTACTCCCATCTGCTGGCTATTGCTCAGTGAAGTATTGTGGACTGCTTCCAAATAAATGTATGCACCTGCCTAGGTTCCAGCCATCATGGCACCCAGGCCAGAGTATATTTCCATGCAATGCCCACCTTGCGCAATGGATTAGCTACAAACTTTCCAAGTCGCACCCCAAACCAGAAGTAACTTTCTTTTTAGGCTGCTCCTCTCACTGACTATCAATGATATGGAACCCCCGACCCTCTGCCTGAGCCTGTACATTTCCAAAGGAAACCCAGAAAGCCATGCGAAAGTTAAAGACAATTGGGCTTATCCAAGGTTCTATATTAATAAATAAGAGCGCGAGCACATGGCGAGTCCTTCTAACTTCCTTTGAACTCTTAAAACCTCTACTTTCTGTTGAAATAAATTCACTCTGAAGCAAAGCTGTGCATTGTTAATGAAAGTAAGGGGAGTTTTTGATGCTGCATGGATAAAGGCCAAGTATTCAGAAAGAGGCTAACCACTTAAAGGGCCAATTTTCCCTGTTGTTGGGTTTTTTGTTGTCGTTGCTAAAGAGGTTGCTAATTGAGCTCCACAGCAGTTTTCCCTGTGCTGCAGATTAAAAAATTACAGGACAGCTTGCCCTAGCGTTTAGTAGTCTTACGCAGAGTAAAGATTAAAATCAAGTCTGTAACAAAATTATGGGAATGTTCCCGTCCTTTCCCACAGCTGCGCCTGGGACAGGTCGCTGAATCTGGATTTATGATGCCTGGTCTACAAAACATACCAGTCGGGTTTATCTACAGGCCTGATTTCCATTTGCATTAGGGCCCCTTGCACCACCCTGAAAGCATCAAGAGATTTTAAAGTGGAGGTAAACTCGCTCTTCAAGCTGCCAGCGTGGTGTAAGAGGGCCTTTGTATAAGTGAGAATCAGGCCCAAGGACGTTACTGTGGCTGTTTTGTTTCCCATTGGGTCTGCCTGGTAACCTGCTGCCAGAGCCAGCACAGGCCTGGGAAACACTTAAGTCCAATATAAACCCTATTTTGAGGACTTCAGTGGCCGGGGGGGGGAGGGGGGGGAGAGCCCTCACACAGGCCCTCTGCACAGCTGGGAGTTTGACCCAAAGCTGCGGCGGAGCATTCCTGCGATGGGGGCAGGATGTGAGAAACACCAAGGAACCCCCGTTTCTGAAGGCTGAGGTGAACTCAGCCAGCTTGTGCCATTCTGAGGGGATAGTTTCATCCTGCTGGCTGATTCAGAGAACACTTATGAGCCGAGAGGAAGGCAATAAATCTCTAAGACCACCTGGAGATGGGCAGGGGAAAGGCGTGCTTGGCTGAAAGACACAGACCTCAATGAGTCAGGCAAAAGGCTGTTTTGACCAGGCAAGATTTTCAGATCGTTTAGGGCCCAGTCCAGTGAGGTCAGTGGGAGCCTTTCCATTCGCTGAGACCCAAGGTGCGGACAGGCTTAGCAGAGCTCTTAGCATGTTTTACTTTTCTTCTCTTCCAGGATTTCTCCTCTCCCTTTCGGTGTTTTGCAGAGACAGAGACAATCTCATCGTACAAAGGCAGCCTGAGGCAGTTCTTAGCTACCGTTACCCGGGCATGACCCCCGGTGAGTGCCACAGAGAGCAGATGAACTCTTACGTTAAGGGAGGCAGGGAGAAAAGCAGGTGACTGTCCCAGCTAGCGGTTGAGGGCACAGTGGAGACACGGAGTGGCACAAGGAGAATGGGCCGCAGGAAGAGATTCTATAGCGAGACAAGAACAAAGTTCCTGGGCATGGAGTGAGCTGTGTGGGTGACAGGCAGCGGCAAACACCTCTGCTGGGATGTGGGTGTTAAAGGGGGTTTTGTGCAAAGTTTTAGCTCCCCACATTTCTAATGAGGACACACCTCTGGAATTAGCCACTTGCTGCAACCAGTACAAGCACTGCTATGCAACCGTGCGATCTCTCGGGAGGGGCGGAGGGGGGAGGAGCGGAGGCGTTGACAAGCACAAAATCACCACCACACCTGAACAAGGTGAGATGAGCTGGAACTAACAGTCACAGAGGCCAACGTTTTCCAAAGTGGCCTCTAAGGGCGGAGAAAGCCACCTGCCGAATTCTTATGAGACCCGAACATCTCCAGCTGCAGGGGGAGTCTACAGGAGTGGCCGGGGCTCATCTTTCCTGACAGCCATGCTCCAGGGTGTCCCAAACTGGGCACCCCAAATTACAGGCCACTTCTGAAAATCCAAGCCATCTCGCTCCACATCCCGTCACTAGTCAGCTACCGTTGCTGCCCTCACATAGCCCGAGATTTCCAAAGCAGCTCATTCTCTGCGGACTACTTTAGAACCTACTTCCAGAACTTTTCCCACCTCTCCCCTCCAGGAATGAGTGGGGCCTGTCTCCTTCTTCCCTGGAGTAACCCAAGTGCATCTCCTCTCATTCTGCCGGATCACTCATCTGAGCTGACAGCTACAAGCCAGGTCAGAGGATGATATGCCAGGGTCTGACACCAACACACTGATCTGCTACCCCACGGACTGTTATCCATCCCCAACATTCCTGCGACGGCCTTGCTCCCTTTTCCACCGTTTGCCTGTAAACCATGGCACCGTTTGACCCATTCACTGCTAGGTTTCCAGTGAACACAGCTGTGACTAGGAAATATGGTATAACACTAATAAATCTTGGATGCTCAAGCGCACGTTCCACTTCAGGGCTCAGGTTGGGTATGTGCGTGGCAGGTAGGGAGGGGGTACATCTGCTAAACAGCGATGGGATACGCCAACTTTTTCTCAACCAGCAGCTGTGACTAGTGGGGGAAATGAACCTCCCCGCCCCAGAATCTCCAACCACAGACCAAGGCCTCCCTTAACTGAGAGGCCGAAGCCCTGAGGGGGGAGCTCCTGCTTGAATTGCGCCTCAGAGACAGAACTCCTCCTGGAGCGCCTCAGGGATGCTACAGATCTTGGCCAAACCCTGTAGCATTTTTTCCAGCAAGAGATTGTCCCGGGCTCAGCATGATTGTGCAGTGCCATGTCTACAGGTAAGAGCCTTGTTTTAACTCACAGTTTCTGCAATCAGCTGTTTATTCCTTACCAAACCTCAACCTGTCTAACTGCACTGATAGGGAGAGTCCCGGTGTAAGTTCTTGCCAGTATCTGCATTTTGGGATGATTCATGTGTTTTAATGCACGGAATACCATGTTTGCTAACTGAGATCAGATGCCACTTTACCCCTAGCCAGGGGAATGGGACCGTGGCCCTCCACCAATGTCAGTGATCCATCACCTCCCTTCATGGAGCCCCAGGGTAACACCCAAGTGAGGAAGCCGAGGTTCATTAATATGCAGAGCATGGGCCCCTCAGGTGGTGCAAGGAGATAGAGCTCCACTGCCGTCTATGGAGGTGCAGCCATTTATACCAGCGGAGAAGTCATACATTTGAAGGCCAGGAGAATTAAGAATTTCAAGGCCATAGAATTTCACTGTTCCTCCCGCATCAAGCCCAATCTTCGGGATGAACTGGAGTGGATCTCAGAGACACACCCAGTCGTGGCCCCAGGAGTTTCTGGGTCATTCCAGGAAACAGGACTCCGTGATTAAAAATGCACCACACTGTCAAGTTTTATTGTCTTCATGTTTTTGGTGTGAGCAGCAAGATGACAGCGTGACTGAAAACTCAACAAGCAGATTCTGAAAACTTGGATTCCAAAATGTTGTGAAGGTTGCAATAAACTGTTTTACAGTGTATCAGACCACTTTAAATGGCCCCTTAATAATGCTTATCTTGTGTTAGCAATGTTAGATCTGACTGGAGGCCATTCCTATATAAAGCTCACGTGTTACCCTTCTGGGCCTGAACTATCATCACAAATACTTCATCAGACGAGGTAGCATTATGGGTACATAGTGAAATGCATCTTACTCAATCAAGTGTTTTCTTTTTCAATATTTACACTTTTAGGCACATTCTTGTCAAAGTTGTCATATGGACACCCATGAAAAAAATCATCATTACAGCAAAAGATTTGCTTCATTTAAGTGATAAAAACACTGTATCTGGAGATTTGTCAAAAGCAGGTGTGTCAGAGTGGAGAAAGCCATTCCAGGCAGTCACATCAGTAAAAGCCATCATGCTGTTACATGCCTGCAGCCATATCTACCAAGGTACTTCTCTGGCTCTCCCATCAGGTAGTATCTGAGTACCTCACTCTATCTATTTACCTTCACAACCCTCCTGTGAGGTAGGGCAGTGCCATTATCCCCATTTTAGAGATGGGAAACTGAGGCACAGAGAGGCTAAGTGACGTACTCAAGGTTACACAGGAGGTCTGTGGCAGAGTATGGAACTGAACCCAGGTGTCCGAAGTCCCAGACTAGCACCCTAGCTGCTAGGCCAATCCCACCCCTCCCCCCGCTCTCTGCTCTTTTTTGCATGGTAAGGATGCCTCTCTCTCTCTCAAATACAGATGCTGTCCTGTAGTACATTAACCCAGCAAATGGCATATGCTTTGGGGATTCTCTCTATTCCGAAGAGATATTGAGGATACCTCACCATTCATCATGAGTTTAGGGGAGTTTGCCCTTCGACTGCATTCTGCATTGCTGCTGTCAGCCATGTGACCCTGCAGATGCTGTGGAAGCAATTACTCCAGCCACAAAGCATTTCTCAGTGACACTAGCTAACCATCCCCTAGTACGCTGTATTTCTGTCTTCCATTCCTCACTACTCTTGCTTGGGCTAGTATAATGAAATGCCTTTGATAAGCATGAGGGCCTGTATTATTCATGATTATTTTATTAGCTTTCCTTTGTTGCATGTTCCCTTCAGAAGGGCAAAGTGTATTGGAGGTGGAAATGACTAGTAGCGCTCATTGCTGAGTGTGCAGAACTGAAAATGGTGATTAGCAACCTGCATATTCCCAAGGAAGATCACAGTCGTTCTGCTGCTTGTTTTAATTATTTCAAGTAAATGGTTTCATGCCTGGCCTGTCCGTACTGTCTTTTGACTCAATGTGTCATCCTGGTTACAGTCAAGGCAGTGGAAATATTCAGGGAGTTGAATCAAACTAAGCCCCAGCATTGAATGAATGACACCATTGCGAGTCAAGTGGATGAGTTGGAGAGTCCCACTCCAGAGGGGTTCCATGCCAGCACTAATGTACAGGAAGTGATGCTCCGGATGGACATTCACAACTAGCAAAATGCCTGATAGCTTTGCAGGCCTGTTTGTTTATCTGATGGTTTGTATGTGCCAGGCATTTTTAAAATAAATAAAAACCTTTATGAGAAGATCCTTCTCTTCTGAGATAGCTTTGGAATCCCGGAAGGGCTTTGGCCGGGCAATCAGCTGCTTGGTGGTCTAAGCACATAGCAGTATTCTGCGTGCAGAGAGGAGCACTCAGAGCCTGATCCGACACAACTGGGAGCTTTGCCGGATGCAGGACCAAGCCGCGATTGAAGCGGAGATTCCCATGGTGAGGTGCACATTCAGTGGGGCAAGACCTGTTCATGGGGGACGGGGGCAGGTAGGACATCTCAGTGATTTCCAGCAAAATAATCAGAGACTAGGAATTTTTTTTCCCTATTAAGAAAATCTGGGAAATTCCATTTAAATAAACTATTAGCCGGATCAGACTAGAAACAAGGGGCACATTTTTAACAGTACTTAACCATTGGCACAACTTACCAAGGGACATGGAGGATTCTCCATCACAGGAAGTTTTTAAATCAGGACGGGAAGTCTGTCTAAAATACATGCAATAGCTGAACCACAAAAATGTAGGCTGGATGCAGGAATTCCTGGGTGAGGTTCGCTGGCCTGTGCTAGGCAGGAAATCAGACTACAGGATCCCTTCTGACGTTAAAACTGATAAATTTATAACGTGGACACACGGGCAAAAGGGGGAACAAGCCCCCCCAAATAACCCTGGCCCTTGGGTCTGGGTGCAGACCGGAGAGCAGGGGCAGAGAGCCTGCCCCTCCCCCCCCCCAGGCAGATGGGCGGGGCATAAGAGTTATGGCTCCACCCTCCTCTGCACCCTGACTAGCAGACCTGAGGAAGTAAATTGCACCGGGTAAATGGATGTAGCAAATTCCTTCCCCATCTGGAACAGGGAGGGAACTGAGGCAGGACAGATATTCCCTGCTGATCCAAACAGCTCCATCAGGCCCTTCTTTGGTGAATGTTTCAGAAAGTTATGAGCGCCTGAAAACGGGGAAACTGCATTTCCAGCTAAACTCTTGCAAGCAGACGAGAACCAAAAGATCTAAAGGAATTGGATTTCCATCTTGTCTGCTACCTTTGGGCTGACCATTAATAATTCTTTTTTGTCAGTTTCCAGTATAAAGTCTATTAGCAAACATCCTACACTTTTTTCTGTTGGTGAAATACAAGCCATATGGATAAGCGTGGTGTACAGCTAGCATGACGGCATTGCAATGTTACTTTTAATTAAAACATCTGCAAAATTTGTAAAAAAAAAAAAAAAAAAAATAGTGTTAATTATATGTCCTGCTGCAGGAAGAAAAATTGCTGCCAAACAGCATCAGTGAGTTTCAGGCTGATTCTAGGTAGATTTGCTCCAGATTGTAAATATTGCATCTCCCTCCCTCTCTGGGTGGTTTTGAAAAAAAGGCTTCATGCTTTGTGCCTGCATGGGAGATATTTGTTTTAATATTTTAGCAGGGAATACATATTTCATCTCTGCTGTGGTTACATGGGGGGGGGGGGAGGGGGGCTGGGAGATGCAGTTTTTATTTGGAAAAGCTTCTTCAGTGGGAGAGAAGGAAGAGCAGACTGCATAAAAACATCACAGCAATCAGCCATGATGCCAGCCACCCAGGCTTCCCTGAGACCGGATTAAAAATGCACAGGATGAGAGCAAAAGAGAGCAGCCAAACGGTAGTATTTTAGGAAGGGGGGGGGAGGAGAAACAAGAATTGTTCTAAACACAAGAGAATTCACAGAACAGTTCGTAACCTTTCGTCTCACACCAGAATGACAGTGAATGGATGCTACACGGGGGGCTTGGTGAGGGCAGAAGGATAAGTGACCTTCAAATGCTTTTCAAAAAAGAAAGAAACTCAAACCACCACCAAATCAAGGAGATCCAGCGCTTGGCATCATAAAACAGGGTTTAGAGCTCAGATTATGTTATTCAGTGCAACTTGTCACAATATATTGGGCACTAGGGACAGATCAACTAGCTTTCAGTTTCCCGTTACGCGCCAGCAATATACCTGGAAGGAGGACATTAAACTCTGAAGGCATTTGGAACTGCTGATTGCCTCTCTTTCAATGTTCGCATCTGGTATCATTTTAATTTTCCCCTCTAAACAGGAGTAAACGAGTACTACAATTGCATCAAATAAATTTAATCTGGGCTCTTCTTTTTGTCTTAAAGCATTACTGTTTCAATGGGTAGTTATCCCAAGTATTATACCACGTTACCATCATATTATATTGGATGCTAAGCTCCAAGGGTTTTGTAATTATGGGAGAATCTCCGCTCTCATTAGAAATAAAAAGGAAATTGGGAGCCACCACATTTGCAGAGAAAAGTTTGAAAACATGAGCCAAATGTGACCTAAAGGCTCAGATGGAAAATAAGTTCCCATTATTTATTATGGTTTTACACACTTGTGACCTTTAAGCCAGTCTCATGATTTCTGGGGGATCTGACTGATGACTTCTGAATGTCTGGGGGCATTCAGATTACGGACGACATGAACCAGGGCCTTTCAATTTGATATGCACACAGTCAGCCTTGCCTGCGCTGAACAGCAAGAATGCGATCCTGCAAGGTGCTGAATGCCTCCTGCACGGGTCTGAGCTCCCTCAACTCGCCCTGCTTTCAAATGGATTGGAGAGTACTCAGCATCTGGGACCACTGGCTCCCAAATAAACTCCGCCTGGGGAAGCAGTGAATCGATAGGACTTGGAAGCTGAACGCAATCTGCCTTGATTAGGGAGAGACAAGAATCTACAGAAATAGAGGGTTTGTCCTCTGCTGGGTGATAGAAAACCTCACTATGAAGTTCACCCACCTCCCCAGTATATTGTATTATTGCTGGACCTGCGTGAGCTACATGACAGGCAGCACTTCTCTAGTGCAGGGCTTTTCAACCTTCTTTCATTGGTTTCAAATGGAGGTGCAGACCCCTTAGGAAATCTTAGTCTGAGGGATCCGCGGACCACAGGTTGAAACCCACTGCTCTAGTGTTCCGAATGCAAAGACAACATCTGCCTGTTATGGGCCACCGCCTCAGCACCACCCATTTGGCAGCTGGCTCAGTTTAGAGTGGGGTCAGAACTGACTGTACCTTACAAAAAATGGAGATTACCCTATTGCAAGTACGACGCTGTTAAAGTGATCAAAATCTACCCTGACTCTGGTCGATACCCTCCATCCGCTTCCCCCTTTAGCAGCACTTACTGCTGGGTAATCAATCAAGATCTGAAAAATGACAATACCAAGGTGTCCAACCTCCGCAATATATGTGGCCTTCAGCAAAGCTGCTGGCTGTAAATCTGGGTTGCAGAACTCAGAAGAGTATAAAAAAAAAAAAAGTGACACAACCAACCATTAATCAAAAAACACATCCTTGAGGTAACAACTGATGTTTCAGGGTGAAACTGAATAAATTAGAGACATTTTAAACCTAAAGTTTGAATCAGCTGGTAACATTTAGAGGAAATCTTGAAGAATTTCAGCCATTTATGGGCTAACCTCTGCTCTCAGTTCCCCTGGTCTAAATCCAGAGTCGCTCCACTGAAACCAGTGTTATTCTGAATTGCACCAGTGTAGCTCTGAACAAAATTTGACCCAATCTGTGGATCTAGTTGAAGGTGGAAGGAGGCATTGATGGGGGAATGGTTCTGTGGACAATATTTTCAAATGCTAAAAGAGGTGCATCCAGCTAGTTACCTATGCGTAAAAACCTACAGGCAGTTACCACACTTGTATGCAGAGGTTGCACAACTGTATGCGTGAATGGGGAGTTGGGCAGCTGAAACTATTAAAGGAGGCTGGGTAGCCATCTGTCTTGGGTGGTTTAGCCACAACAAATAATGCATCTTGGTAGGGGTTAGACTAGATGACCCTTGCGGTCATAGACGTCCGACTCCGTGGCACCCACAGAAAAAAATTAGTGGTTGCTTAGCACCCACCGACAGCCAAGCACCCCTTGAGGGCCTTCCGCCCACTGGCAACCCTACCCATCACCTCCTCCCCCTCCCTCCCAGCACCTCCCACCTGCCACGGAGCTGTTCCGCAGTGTGCAGAAGGTGCTGGGAGGGAAGGGGAGGAGTGAGGACGGGGTGTGCTCGAGAGAGAGGGCGGTACTGGGAGAGAAGAGGTGGGAAAGAGGCGGAGACTTGGGAGAAGGGGCAGAGTGCAGGTGGGAAGAGGCGGGACATGGTGGGGACTTGGGGAAGGGGTGGAGTGGGGGCAAGGCCTGGGGCGGAGCCGAGGTTGAGCACCCCTGGAGAAAGTTGGATGCTGGCACCTATGCTTGCAGGTAGTCAGCTCATACAGATACCGGACTTGCACATGGAATCATGGTTAATGCTTGTGCAAATGTACTGTAGGGGTGCAATTGCACATCCTTTGAAAAATGGTCCCTCGGAGTGAGCTCATCATCAGTGTTTTCTACGGATGAATATAAATTGTAAGGAGCCCACAATATCCGATGATGCAGGCCAAACAATGCAGAAGTAGCTGAAAAATGTGCTAAAACACATTTACGCTAAAGTGCTATGCCCTGGGACAAGAAAGAGCATGGCCCATGTGGGTGACCCTAACTGGATCGGCAGACCCTGCTGGGGGACAGCAGGTGGGGGTCCAGAAGGGTGAGTGCCTGGGATGACAGGGCTGGATTGCCTTTAACACAGCTGGATCCCCACTCTCAGACTAGACCGCAGGAAGTCCAGGCTTCCCAAAATGGATTCCCCTTGGCAGGAGGTGTGGGTGGTACTGGACGCAGCAGAGGCAGTGAGGACTAAGGGGTGGTCACAGAGTCCTTGATCCCATGACAGAGCAATCCCTGCAGCCCAACTCACATGCACGGCCCGATCCAGCAGGCAGCCGCTGAGCATGCTTAGCGTATTGTCCCCTCAACAAAACAGCCCCGGGGTGGGTGTTGCAAAGGAGCAGGACCAACCACTAGGCGATAAGCGTGAGAATGGCTCTGTGCGCTCTACATAAGAGTAATTTGGGCCTGAGAGAGAGCACAAGCAGCATGAGAATGACCCTGCTGGTTAGAGCATGCACCTGGGAGCAGGGAAACCCAGGATCCAGGCCCCCTCTAATTATCTATCCACAGTGCAACAGCTTCAACAGGAGACAGAGAGTGAGCCCCACATCAGAGTAGCCCATAGCCCCTGGCTAGAGTGCTCACCGAGAGGTGGCAGAGCCCTGTTCAAGTCCCTTCTCCCCTCAGCAGGACGTGACCTGGGGTCTCCCATGCCCCAGTGAGCTAACAGTTCTGAGGAAGGTTGGCCCTCCCCCAGGCTTGCTGCTAACAGTGTAGATGCCACCCACCAGGAGAGCGTTTGCAGATGGGAACCCTAAGCACTGAGAGGGGCAGGCGTACCACACACCCCTTCTGGGCAGCATCGCCCATCAAGTAGCTTCTGCAGCTCCCTGCCTACCGTGCTGGCTGTTGTGACCCGCCCTCTAAGGTGCCTGTCTCGCCACATTCATTGTACAGGCCTCCGGCCCCACAGGAAGTCTGTAGCAGAGCTGAACCCAGGTCTCCCAAAGCACAGCTAGCCCCTAACCATTGGACCATCCTTCCTCTCGGGAAGCTCCAGGACCTCCCGTTCCCACTCAGAGACCAGCCGCAAGACAAGCCTTGTAGGTCTAGAGAAAGGGACGAGTGCAGCATCATGACACTTCTTCGGATGGGTGCTCCTTGGAGGAAGCCAACCGTTAGGGGACTGCTATGGGCAGTTTGTGGGAAGAGCACATTCCCTTTGGGGACAAAGCATGGAGAATGCCAAAGCCTAGGACAACAGGCAAGGAATCGGCAGATGCTGTTTACCAGTGCCAGCTATTCAAAGGATCTCACTAAGTCAAGCAATGTTTTGGCTTTTTGATCAAAGCACCGTGCTGCATAAACTGAAGGCCTCAAACATTTTGAATGTGATTTCATTCCCAAGCTGGTCACAAAGCCACCACTCTGTCCCCCCTCAAATCCCACCTCAGCCCCACTTCTCGCACGCTGCAGGTGGCCAGCAGAGGGTACGAACAGCATCGGACTTGAAAGCTGCAAGTTCTGCACAATCGCCAGGCTACATAAACACACCTTCCTTTCACCATTACCCTCAGAGTCTCTCCTCTGCTCCCTTCACCCGCTTGCTACATCTGGTCTCAATTTAGGGACTGTCAGGGCTTGGGGACAAGGCCTATGTCATGCTATGTGTGTGTAGGGTGCTCGGAGCAGAAGGGACCTCTCATTATTACTCCCACTACTAGCAATATTCAAACTCGGGTGCCCAAAGGCAGGCGCTGATATTTGTAGGTGGGCCCTACACAAACGGCCGAATGTCAGCAGGAGCTGCAGGAGTTTGACACCTCTCACTGCAGGGTCACACTCCTTTGGTGCATAGACAGAGATGAGGGGTCTTATTTGAGAGCTTTATCCTCATGGTACACAAATGATCTAGTGCAATGGAGTTGAATCTGCGAGGTGCTGCTATACTAGAGGGCATCACACTAATTATTGCTATTAGAAGGCAGAACAGTTTGATTTATTTACCTGCCCTTGCTAGCAGTGTTAACGGTCTAATCTCGAGCACTCTCCTCCCCCATCCAAAAAACTCCTGCACAATGTGAAAAGAAAGAAGGAAGGCAGGCAGCCATCTGCTTCCAGCTGTCTAATTGACGTGCTCAGGGTCACAGGCATTTGGGCTTCGGGCCAAAAAGTGATGCTGCATTTTCCCCTTAGCTAAGTGACTCCACCTGGAGTTTCTCTTGCTTCCCCTCAGTCAATGTGAGACCGACTGGGAAATGCACAGGGGCCATGTCAGCTCCATTAGCCAGCAGGGCCTATTGATCTCTCCATGGGACCAGCGCTGAGAGGACACTTCTAAAGCAGCGAGCCCTTCTCAGCACCGCCAGCCACAGAGCTGACCTCTTTTTAATGCCATTCTCTTTCCCTACCTGACACTGGGCTTCAGCCAGCCTGCCTCAGAGGAACGCACTCCGACCGTGCTAATGCGGAAAGCCTGTGACTGGCATAGCAAGGAAGATTTGTATTCCACGCAGCCTTCATTTTTAACCAGATGCTCTGACAACAGCCTCTATTCTCTGGTCTTCAGGCTCTGTGCGCTAGAATGGAGAATGATCTTCTTTACTTGCTGAGTGCCAGCACAGGCTGAATCAAAGAGAGAGAGTGAACGTTTCTCCTCCTAATGCTACCCTGAATCTTACTGTCAGCAGGACACAGCACAGGGCAGGGGATCACAGCTGTTTAGGCAGCCACATGTTTTGGACAACTTCCAGCTCATAACCCTAAGGTTACCACTGAATTGCTTTACACACAACCACACATCCTACCATCTCAATGGCAGCAGGAGAGGTTTCCAACATAGTCTATGCACCAAAGGCAAAAGTTTGTTTTTGACCAGACATTTATTTGATGCATTTGCCTCTGGTTTAGCTCATGTCAAATGGCATAAACAATCAAACCTGCCTTATTAATGGTCCTTGCAGCTTCCAGGATAGGGTTTGTTTTTTTATTGTTTACATCTCACAATACTTTCCATTGCTATTGGCATCAGATCTTCTCAGTCTACCTCCCCCGTCTGCTTGGATATTACACAAGAACAAGTCTCCTGTGGGCCAGATCCTCCACTGGTGTAAATCTGCACCACTCCATGGAAATCAGTGGGGCCAGGTCCCTGATGGGGGTAAATCTGTACAGATCTAGGAAATCAATGGGGCCAGATCCTCAGCTCGGGTAATTCAGTGCAGCTCCATAGAAGTCAAAGGAGCCAATCCAATTGAGGTTGTGAGAGGATACAGTCCCATGCGATCACAAGGGATTCCTCCAGCAAAAGACACAGTTCCGACAATTGTTCTTTTGATTTCATTCTTCTTAACAGTCAGCTCCTCTAGACCAGCTTAAACTGATGAGTGGGTGCCAGGGAGACTGTGGCGGGTTAATACGAGTGGCAGGTTTAAGCGTGTGCAGGAAGAAAGTCACCTGACAGCCCCCCGTAACCTTTAAGCCCTCCAGCAGGCTAGCTGCTCAGCACCAGTGCATTTCTGCAGCTCGCGGTGCTGCGAATCAGAGGTCACTGTGGCGCAGCTGCGAGGAGTCGATACTCCTCCACATGCAAGCCTGACGTGGGACTTGCACTCACCTGCCCCCTGCCTTCAGGCTGGAAGCAGGGAGCCTTGGCGGGGCCTACGAGCGAGTGGCCTGGTGCACAAGTGCAATTCCAGTGCCCCAGACCTTCCTGCTGTGCAAGGTTCCTAGGCATGGCTAATCGGTGACAGCTGCACTGAGTTAGCAGCAGCTGGAGCAGCACATGCTCAGTCAGCCAAGTGGGAGCCATCCCGGCAGGCTGGGGGCAGAGAGGGTGAGCGGGACCAGCCCGAGGAAAGACAGAGGGGAGGATGAAGTAGGACAGGAAGCCTTTTCAGACTCTTTTTCCTTCATTCCTCTAAGCCTTTAACTCACCTCAATTCTTTCCTTATGTTTCTTTTCAGCTCCCCATCCCGCCTGGGTCCCCCCTTAGGGTGACCAGATGTCCCGATTTTATAGGGACAGTCCAGATTTTTGGGACTTTTTCTTATATAGGCTCCTATTACCCCCCACCCCGTCCCAATTTTTCACACTTGCTGTCTGGTCCCCCTAGTCCCCTGGAGATAGGAGTGTGAAATACGAGGCAGACCTCTCTGGTTGACAAAGGAGGGACCTGCATCAGACAGGGCAACTCATTGCCAGAGGACAAGAGTTCACGAAAGGAGTCTCTTTACACAGAGGCTGAGAGGCCCACCAGTGCACTTAGTATAGCCACGTCAGGACCAAGGCTTGCCAACTTGCGATTTTATGGAGCGTCACGTGGTATTTGGTGATTTTCTTAAAGCTCCCACTCCTGGAGTCAGGTGAATATGGGAGCAGCTCAGCTTTCATTTGATAAAAGTCAGTTTCGAGTCTTATGCCCACTGAGAAAAGCTTGAAAAGGTGACCTGAATGGCCAAAGGCTCCAAAGGCAGAAAACAAATTAAAAGAATCCAGACTTTACTGCTATTTCATGATTTCTAAACCCAGTCCAGGCCTTTTGGGAGGCCAGACTTGCAATTTTTGACCACTCGGGACCAGCAATACAGCGCCGTGTGTGTGCACTGTCTGAGCTGAGGATCACACATCAGTGTCTGGTGTCAGCTGGGATGAGCGACCCAAGCGACGTGTCACTCACAAGCCAGGCTGCTGGGTCCCCCGAAGCCTTACTCCCAGCTACGAGGGGCTGCTCCGGCCTGAGGACTTCTGAGCAGGTAGCCAAGGCTTCCTCCTCCTATCCTCACTGCTCCCTCTGCTGGCTCCCACAGCCTGGAGGGGAGGGAACAGCCAGTGCTGCTGCTCCTGGCCTGGGGCTGCCAGGAGGCAGCCAGGGTGAAGAGGCGTTAGAGGGGAATTCTGGAAAAGAGGAGAGTAAGGGGGGCAGTGGGAGAGGAGAGGCCAGTTGGCAGCAAAGAGAGAAGAAAAGGAGCTGGGAGAAACACCTCCACATCTCTGAATGGACGCATCAGCACTGGTGATTAATTTGTAGGCGGGGTTTGGATCATTCAGTGGGCACAGAATGAGACTCCCAAGCCAGACTATGCCGCAGTCTCTTTATCCTCTTCTAATTTGCTATTATTTCTGCAGCATCTTGAGAACAAAACCTTTCCTCTCCGCACCATATCAGCAAAGCCACCGTCATCCTTATTAATCTAACGGGAAGAAACCTTCAGTGCACCAAACATACAGACAACATTTTTCACTACTTCTTGATGCTGATGTATGGGCTGTTGTACTGCTGCCAGAAGAGTTTTATACCAGATAGCTTTTATGTCAAAATAATCCCTGGCAGAATGCCACAGGCTTTATTTGTCATTCACCCTGGGAAAGTTTTGAGCGACGTTATTTTAAAGGGGCGATAACTTTTCTGAAACTTAAACTTCAGGCTCTGGATAGAAACAACAGCATGCCCATTGCCATACCTAACTACCTGCAACGTTCTCCGTCCCTGCTAAATTGGGTTTCTCAGGCTTTGAGAACAAAGCTGTATAAGCCTAATTGCTTCATCCCAATGTAATTAGCAATTACCTTCCTAACGGAAAATTAACCCAACTAAATATTTAAACAAATCATGCTAAAAGTTTAGCTTAAACGCACAGGCAAAAAGGAAATTCAGAATCAGGCCGGAATCTCTCTCCTAAGCCTTAATTTGTCCTTCTGTTCTGTGTGATTTGTATCATGGTATCTGACTCAATCTGCCAACATTTTTTCTGCTCTGATTTTTCATGTCAATATTCACAACTGAGCTGCTAGGAGTAGGAGTGGATTTTAAAAGAAGAGTCAAATATCAGTCAAGGGAAAGGAGCTTTTCCCCTCACCAGGTCCGGGCCATACTCCTAGAGTTCTTATAGATTTGTGTATGGTAGTTTGTGGTGGAACTGGAAAAGAACAAATTACACTGTGGATGTCTGAGGCGTCAGCAGACCCAATATCAACCAGCAATGGACCACCAAATGTTTAGCTGAGTTTCATATACTAGTCTTCATTCTACCCCCTTCCAAAATTGCAATGGCTACTATATTGCTTAGGATGAATGGTACCAACACATGATGAAGATGAATTCAAAGCTCTTTTAAAGGATACATTAAATAAACTGTTTAAGATCCATGCCAGTAAGATCATATTATGGGCCACGCCCTCAGCCGGTCTACACTGGCACAGCTTCACTGAGGTTAGTGGGGCTGCACCGTTCACAGCAGCTCTGGGGCCTAAAGTTGGTGGTTATAAATACTTTGGACTCCGTGCCAAAGTCCTGATTCTCTCCTTATCAGGCAAAATTCCCGTGCCTGTGGGACCAGAGCAGCAGTTCTGCCCCATGAGAAATTCAGAACTGGGCTCCTAGGGCTTTCGCAAAATAGCTACAAATCATTTCCAGCTTCCGTCACCTGCCAACATCTGAGCTGTGGGCTCCGCACTGTAACCGCCCCTCCCATGCAGTGAGGGCATTGCGGCTCCGGCTTCAGCAACGCTCTCGTGGGTGGGAGAAACACAGGACCCCGTCCGGTGCTGACCTGTCCGCAGCTCCTCGCTTCCCCTTCAGGCCCTTGGCTAGGAGATCCACAATAGCCTCCCCTAGAACAAGCTGTATAGAAGGCACAGCTACAGGCATAGGAACCAGAGCTGGGGCTAGCCCTTTGGGGGACTTACGCAGGAATATTTTGCCCCCCCAATACTAAAAGTTCATATAATAAAAAGCGGACAGTGGGCCCCCTGGAGCAATTGCTTAGTCTGCTTATGCCTAGCGCCGGCTCTGAGGGCAATTCCCAGCTAATCACTTAGCAGTGGCTCACCCAACCGTGCACACACCCTCGCCTACCTGCACGTGTACACTCACTCACACACACACACACACACACACACAGAACTGCAGCAACAGGAGAAGCCTGGCCCAGGTTGCTTAGGGAGCTGACTACGTACTGGCCTGTCAGGTGAATGCCCGATGGGGACTGGGCTTTGGCTGGCTTGGCGGCTCTTGTGCAGCAGTTTCAGGTGGACCGTGGCTTTGGGGTCTTGTGCTGGAAGCAGATCAGACCCGACAGGAGTACTGGGCACCTTCGGGGCCTTGGCGCCGTAACTGGGTTGAGTCCCATGGCTCCCTACACTCCGCGCTACAGGATGAGGCTCAGGATTTCTGTGGCCCTGGAGGAAGCAAACAGGTGCTTGGGTGGGAGCCCATCTGGAAGACGATGTGCTGAGCTGTTCAGTGACGGAGGCTGGCCAGGGCTCAGCCAGTACCAGGGCTAGCCCAGCCTATGCTCAGCAGGTTGTCCACACCCAGCACAGGATGGATAACAGCTGTCCCCCACTCCAGGGCCTTGGGCCCTGCTGGGAGCAGCTGCAGGGTGGGATCTGAACTTGCTTTACCAGGGTGATTTCCTCTGCAGCTTGCTGGATGTGTGACATCAGAGCTTATGAGTTCAGCCGGGCCTGCTGGTGTTTGCTGACTGCCAGCTCACACACAAGGCTGCCGGACTCCCCCTGTGGCCCTCAGAAATGCACCAGGCCGTGCAGGAGTGCCTAGTGGGCCTAGAGTAGAACAGGGACATGCTTTCATCTTTTCTGCGCACTTTACGCTGGCCAATCAGAGTCTCTGTGCTGCCGCTTGTCCTGCAGTACCTGGAGCTGGGAGGCAATTCACACACCACCCACTCTCACTCTTTTTTCCCTGCACCCGGCTTTCTTAGCCTGCTCACAAGGCAGGGCATCCCGTCCAGTCACGGGACCAGCAGAGTTCTAGCATAACAACAACTGTAATCACAAGCACCGGGAGTTACCATTCATCTTGTTCTGGACAAATGTGATTGGCAAGGGTGCGCCACGGATACTGCATAATTAACCAGCTTCTGCTGTTTTTTATCTCCTTAATGCTTCCCAGATACCCTCATCCAACTCCACAGTTGGAGGCTGTTTGGAGCTGTAGTCGCAGCATTGTTTAATGAGCCATCTGGAAGGGCAAGAAGCATTAGACCGATACAATATTTGGGCCAGATCCTCAGCTGATGTATCGGTGTAGCTCCATTGGCTGCAGCTATGTGGATTCAGACCAGAAGAGGAGCTGGCGTTTTGCTTTCTGTTAGGTTATGCGAGTGGGGTTTTAGATATGTGCACGTCTGAGTTTTTGTTTGTGAGAGTTTGTCTTTTACAGAACTTGGACAACGAAACACTCTTTGGGCTACGACTTTCACAATTTCTCAAGGGTGGCATCTGTTTAGTGGAGCAGATGACTGACAGGAGAGTAGACTCATGCACGCAGCTGCTGTGGTTGGAACCTTGGAAAAAGAAAACTCCATGAGCTCACTGGCAGAGGATGGAAAAGCTTCAAATCTTTTAGTTCATGCTCCAAACTCAACCCTGACACTTTAAAAAATGACTTGTAGGTGCATAGGGTTAAATTCAGAGAGATGACATTAGGGACCTAAGATCTTTTATGTCAAAGAGGAATTTAGGGAAAGCGTGTGAGAAGAGTGTGTAAAGAGAAGGTTGGACAATACGGTTACGATCTAGTTCAAACAACTTGGCTCCAGTAGAGTCCCTCACAGAAGGATATCGGGGAACTCAGGTATGTCTACACTGGCCCTTCCTCATTCGGGGGTTGTTGTTGTTTTTTTAAACACCCCCTGAACGACAAAAGTTTTACTGACGAAAAGCGCTGGTGTGAACAGCGCTTTGTCGGCAGGAGCGCTCTCCTGCTGACAAAACCGCCGTCACTCGTGGGGGGTGGAAGATTTTTGTCGGCAGGAGAGCTCTCTCCCGCTGACAAACAGCAGCTACACTGCACAGCTTTTAGCAGCATGGCTGTAGCGGCACAGCCGTGTCACTAAAAGCTGGGTAGCGTAGCCATAGCCTTAGGGCAGGTCTTCACTACAGGGGGGGGGGTCGATTTAAGGTACGCAAATTCAGCTACGCGAATAGCGTAGCTGAATTCGACGTATCACAGCCGACTTACCCCGCTGTAAGGACGGTGGCAAAATCGACCTCTGCGGCTCCCCGTCGACGGCGCTTACTCCCACCTCCGCTGGTGGAGTAAGAGCGTCGATTCGGGGATCAATTGTCGCGTCCTGACGAGACGCGATAATTCGATCCCCGAGAGGTCGATTTCTACCCGCCGATTCAGGCGGGTAGTGTAGACCTAGCCTTAGACTAGAAAATGGCTCTGGGGCAAGAAACAGAATCAGAATAAATGGTGAATTTTCACAGCAGAAGATTAACTGTGGGGTGCTGCAAAGTTCATTGCTCAGACCTGCATCCTTTAATCTATTTCTTAACCACATGGAAAAATTATCAAAGGGCTTCAAGATCAGAGAGGACTCCAAAGAACTCCAGATGGACCCAAGAAGGTTGGTGAATGGACAGCACATGGGCAGACAAAATTCATTATTGACAAATGCAAAGTAATACACACTGGGAGGGAATAATTTAAACCACCCAGTCCTGGGTGCTAAATTACCTGTATGAGAAGTTCTGCTCAATGTGTAGCCAATGTACAAAACCCCCCAAAAACAGATAAGACATGTGGCTGCACAAGGAATGAAATGGACAATAATACTGCAAGTGTTATAGTGCTGTTCTGTAAATCAACAGGGCGCTGCTCCTGGAATAGCGTGTTCAGTTCTTGTTGCTCTATCCCAAAGAGGACATAGAAGGAACTCAGCAATGGGGGACAGTAATGATCAAAGGCATGGAAAGATTTCCATGTGAAGGAAAGAAGGAATTTCTTATCTTAGAGAGGAGGCAAGATACAAAATAGCAAATGGGCTACAGATGCTAGATCAGGCACTTTTATCAGCTTCCCATTATATAAGAGCAAGAGGACACTCAGTGAAATTAAAAAGGCAACAAATTTAAAAGCAAATAAAAGGAAATACTTTTAAAGCATATTGCACAATTGACCCCTGGAACTAACTGACAAAATATCATTGTAGCTAAGAGATTAGTAGGATAAAAAAAAGAAGATTAGACATTTATATGGATAATGAGAATGTCCGCAGTTACTTTAAATAAGATTTAAACATATAAGGTCTGTAAACTCTTCTCGTTTTCTGAGAATATATAAACAGCAGGATTTGTAATGTGGCCAAATGCCGGGTCATGCATCTAAGAACAAACGTAGCCAAACATACAGGATAAATTACTCTATCCTTGCAACTGGCGACTCTGGAAAGGACATAGGGGTCATGGTGTCTAACCAACTGCACATGAGCTCCCAGTGTGATGCTGTGGCTAACCGGGCTAATACGATCCTTGGCTACATATACAGGGAAATATCAAGTGAGGCAGGGAAATGGCATTATCTTTGTATACAGCATCAGTGAGACCGTTACTGGAATACGGTGTCTAGTTCTGGTATCCACACGTCAGTGCGGGGGTGAAAAAATTGGAAAGAGTTCAGCAAAGAGTTACAAGAGCAATGTGTGGTCTGGAAAACCGGTCTCAGAGAGACACTTAAGCAGCCCAATCTATTTAGCTTCCCAAAGAGAGGTAAGAGGGGACATGATCTGACTATTGAATAACTGAATGTGGGTCACAAAGAGTTGGCCCAATTCAGATGGTCACTCAAATACGCTAGTAAAAATATTCAAACAATTTAGACTAAAGAATAATCTAAAAAACCCCAAGGATCTGTTTGCAGACAGAAAAAAGGGCTAAATTTGTCTGATAAATGGTCCACACTGAATAATGCAACCAGCTTTACTTTGGAAGCTCAAAGGGCCAATCCAATTCCCACTGATTTCAATGGGAGTTAGATCAGGCCCTCAGTATCCAAGGTTATTCTGCATAGTAAACCTGTAACTCGACTTTTCTTCTGTCCTTTCCCAATGAATCCTCCTCCTATACACATAAGGTCATAGCAGCGTAGGACCTAGGCCTGAAAGTGACCTCAGGCCTCACTGAGTCCAGTCTTCTGCTGTTGCAGGCAACCATGTCATATAATCCCATTAATAGATTTATCAGAGTGAAATCTTCACCCCATCCAAATCAAAGGCACAACTCCTACTGAGTTCAAGGGGGCAAGGATTTCACCTATCAAATCTATTTATCCTACTGGGGAGATATTTCCCTACACCCGCTCCCCAGCTTGACTCCTCTTTTAACCTTGCTTCAAAACTGTGTGTTCATGACAGAACAGATCAGCCGGTCAGAAATGGTTTGGGAATGTAATTACTCGCAAGCTGCAGAGGGCGAGCAGATGGTGCTGGGTGAAATCCAAAAGGTCAGGCATATTCAAGGGTTCCTATGGGAAAGTACTATCTAAACCTGGTCAGAAACTTCAGAAGTGCATTTAGAATCCCAGGCTGGCCACACAGCTACATACTTTTAATATTTTCTCCAGACAAATGAGTTGTCCTGGAAGGGCTGCTCCACTGCAGGGAACTAGAGACTTTTCCCCTTCCCTAGCCTGGTGGCATAGCTGAGAGTCAAAAGGAGATGCCCCTGGGGACACTGGAGGATTCTGAGAAAGTGAGGAAGCCAGGCGGCCTTCGGAGGCTGGCTCAGCAGCAGAAACCATGGAAGGCCCTTCCTGGATCACTTCCTCTCAATCTTATATGTGTAAAATTTTTGTTCTCATGAAAGAAAGTGTAAACAGAGCAGGGGCTGGAGCCTGCACAATCCACCAGCATTGGAGTCAGTTCTCAAGTCTCGCTCTGCATGGAAAAGGGCTAAGGACTCATTTTTTCTCTCTCTTGAGTAGGGCAAAGAGGCTGCAGGACCCTGGATTTTGCAGACCCCAAAGGCGGCAAGTTGCCAGTTTCCATCTCAGCAGCGGTGGATTAGCCACTGGACCAATGGGGCCCGTGCCCAGGGGCCCCAGTCAATTGGGGCGCCCCTGTGTCCCAACCCCACTCTGCAGCAGAAGCATTGGGCAGGCAGGGGAAGCCCTCGCGCACCAACCCTGGTCCCAGGCAGGAGTGGGGAGGGGTGGCGGGGATTGCAGGTGGAAGGGGTGAGGAGGGGCCCCCACTTGCTCTGGCCCAGGGCCCCGCAAACCCCTAATCCGCCTCTGCATCTGAGGTCGACTTCATGAAAAGAAGTTTCAGAGAAGAACACAGGTTGCTGTTCTCAGTCCTGCTGGAGTCACTCTGGGTTTGCACTGCTGTGTGGGAGAGCAGACGCTGACCTCATGTGTTTAGATGTAGCTATCCATCACTGACAAATTGTGGGATGGCTGGGACCATTCTCAGGTTAAATCTATAACAACAGAAGAGGTAGAGACTTCTGTGTGGACTCTGCTACGAAACGTCTCGCTGTACAAACTCTGCCTAGCCTTCGATAGGTTTCTTAATTTTTTAAGGTCCCTGTTCTGCCATCTTCACTCACAGTGAGCACAGGGATGTATTGTTCTTACACTGGCACTTAGACGGCGCTAGGGGCAGCACACACCCCTAGTGAGAGACTGCCCCATCCCAAAGAGCTCATAATCTAGATAGACAAAGGTTGGGAGGAGGAATAGAGACAGGGAGGTGAAGTGACTTTGCCAAGGTCACCCAGCAGGTCAGAGGCAGAGCTGGGAACAGACCCCCACATCTCCTGAACTCCAGCTCAATTTTTTGGTCTAGTGGATAGACGCTCACTGAAACCAACAGGCCCACTTGTGGAGTAAGGCACTGCTCAGCGTGAGCGCGGGTCACAGAACTGCGTACTAGGTCTGCATAGTAAATACAAAACGTATCGGTACACGGGCAGTGCGGGAGTAGGAACTAGCCTTCTAATGCTGCACAATCTTTCCTGATCCAGATGTGCTCCAACCACTGAGGACAGAGGGAAAATAGCAGTCAGTTCTGGTCAGAGGCACAGGAATAACTGCTGCAAGTCACCGGCTAAGAGCGCTAAGAAGTTAAAGTAATACGTATTTCAGCAAAGGATGGGGACGCACAGAGGCACTGACACTATAGTAAAAGTAGCCAATTTTTCCATCCATTTATCAAAGTGCTTCCCATCCCTATTCAGAAGCAAGTGGATCAAGAATAGATACTGAGCACAGAAATGCAGCCAGAGCCTTGTTATTAAATGAAAATGGCAAAGAGTGAATTCAGGGGACTGGCTGGCCCCTGCCAGCTTGGGTGTGGCGGAGAGGAAATGCACTTGACAGCTGGCGCTCTGTGCTGATGTCAATGGGAGCATGACCCACGCGCCGATGGGGCGCTTGGCCATATCAGCTCTGTGTGGATAGCAAGGCAGAGCTGCACCGTCCTGGGAGGCAGAACTCCTCCCCAGAACACAACGGAGCAGCTCCTGCTGCCATGTCCCTTTACAGCGTGTCCCTTACTGACCCGCCACACCGTCCCTGTACTGTAGGCTGGTGAGCTGGGACCACAGCACCTGCTCCCCACAATTGTGCCTGGCATCAATGCAGGCTGTGTAAGGTGGCCCCTGCACTATGCCAATTGCTCATCCAGGGCAGGTGAACCCTAGCACCATTCCCCTGCTGTGCACACACGGACGATCCAAGTCCATTCTTGCTCTGAGGAAGGGCCTCAGGGGTTGTCCCTCTTATTTGAATTTTATTTTCCACTTGTGTAACAGAAGGATCCTTTGCTATTTCCATTTTCCTAGTGCCAAGGGTGTGCATAGTGCTTGGCAGAAACCAGCCATGCCCTGCTCCGAGGAGCTCATCGGCTGAACAGGACAAACACCCCATAATGAACAGCTATATGCAGATCTTGTGTGATTGTGCCCCTTTGCTCTGACAGCATCTCCAGAGCGCGTTCCGCTGCTGCTTCCTTTGGGAAGCCACTGTGAGTAGGTGCTGGGCCAATAAAAGGAGGTTTGGGGTTGTCAGTCAATATAGTTACAAAATGGAGTATAAGAGTTTACTGCTCCCTTGCTGATGTCTATAAGGGTCCTGTCAGCAAGGGGAACAGGCGGGTCTCTGACAGCATCACCGGCAAACATGCTACAGCCTCCCTGTCCGGCCTCCTCCTCCACTCCCTGCCTGTGCCTGCTGCTGGCCTCTGCAGCAGCACCACTAAGGTGTGGCCTCCTGACGCCTAAACTCACCCCCATCTGAGTGTGCAAACAAACCCAAGTTCTCCTGCCCTGCTGCTCCCCTGTCTCCCCCCCCATGCCAAAACCTTGCCACAGTCCCTAGATCTCCTGCCCTGCTGTTCCTGTCCCCCAACCCCACGCCAAAACCTTGCCACGCTCCCAGGCAGGCGCACACAGCGAGGGACAAAGCTCAGTGGGTTTGGAGGTTTGCCTTAGGCTAGTCACTGAAAGATGGGGCTGAGCGACGAAGGATGCTCTCGTGCTGGACTCAGAACTGGGGTCAGCTTCAGGCTCAGCAGAGCTTTCCTGTGTCACCTCAGGGGCACATCACAATCTCTATTTGCCTCTGTTCCTGCATCTCTAAAAGGGGAATAAAAAGCCTCCTCTTCTCGCCTTGCCTATCATCACTTCTGGGCAGGTCCTGGCCCTTACCTCATGTATGTACAGCGCCGGGCACGCAGGCCCGAGGCCAGCTGCTTCTGTAATACAACCAATGGCAACTCACCGCTGGTAGAGGGGGCTGGAGGGTGACAAGGATTATTAGCAAACACAGTATCCAGTGACTCCGAGTGGGGAGAATTCAAGGAGCATGTTATTCGTGCCTGTTCCCTGGCCAGCTCCAGCCGGCCATTGAGATCCCGACCTCCGAGAGCCCTGTCGTGCCCCACGTGGCCAATAGCAGCCTCCCCGTTGGCTGTACTGAACTCTGGGCTGCGCATCCTCCCCGGCCTGCCCACCTCACCACGTGCGCTCCCTGGACTCAGGGGCAGCCGTGCACAGGGATCAAGGGACGGGAGCATCCGAGCCCCTGTGGAGAGCCCTTGGCAGGCTTCAGGTTCTGCACTTAACAGGGGGAGGGGATGGACATCGCTAATCCATGAATCCCCCACGGAAAGTGTAGGAAAGTCTGTGGCTGCATGGGCTCTCCTCAGAGCCTCTCCACATGGACAGCCCCCTTTAAGGGGCGGGGGGAGCAGCAGCTGCTCCTGCCAAGGGAGCCCCTGATTCTGTTCCAGCCAAATTTCCAAGGAGCTAGACAGTGAGAGGCCCAAGGGCTGCAGAACCTCATACGCTGTGCATAGATGTCCCTGCGGCTCCAGTACATCCGCTGGGATCCCCACACTTCTGAGGGAAGCTGTGGGTTAGGGAGCGAAATCTCTTGCTTCTTCCACAAAGAGACAACCCCTAACCCTACCCTGGAATGCTCTGGGAAAAACTCTACCAGGGGAACTTCCATGAGTCCACCTGCCTGTAGCAGGGGGAGATCCGGCCCTTCATTGTTATGGAATTAAATGAACAAGTGCACATTTGACTCGCATTCTGCTATCCCACCAAATCTTTAGCTGTCACGGAGTTGCCTTTGCTTTGCCACCGCTGCTCCCAACGATGTCCAACGGGGGTTCGAATTAACCACCCAGCCACATTTCCCTAAGCTTTGCTTGGTGCAAACTTTTAAATCCATAAAGACTAAATAGGTGAATTAACATCTTGTCTCTGTTTCTTGAGTTCTTTCAAATACATCTGGCACGCACACAGAGAGGTGCACAATAACTACGACATTGCCCACTCTCCCGCTCTGATTAATTCTGCATTTGGGTGAGGAGAAATCCAAGGGGAAGCAGCACACAAAACAGAACTGGCGTAATAAATGTTCTCTAGAATATGATGAACCTTCATGTTTCTCTCCCCCCACAGAAAGGAACTGAGATTAATCTAAATGGGGTCTCCTTAGCAAAGCTGGCTGGAGCCAGCCACAGTGCTGGGCTGTTTTCCATATCCCCTCAGGGCCCAGGCAGGGACAGTTAGCCAAATAATGCGGTTCAGACTAACAAGATTACCAAGCAGTTTGAGATAACGCAATCATTTCCAAAATGAAGGGAAAGGATTCTGACAAAAGGAAACTTTAAAAACAAAGCAACCCCATTGAATACCATTTTAGCAGCAAGTTTGTTTTTGCTGCTTTTGGATACAAAGACTGAATTATAGATCAGCTCCATATATTTGCAACTAGGTTTTAACAGCAATATTATTTCTCATCTTTATACAATAGATACCATTAGGAACAGGATAGATGATGATATTTACTACCTTATGTCACTGAAAAATCCATGGTACATCCACACCTTGAATACTGCAGTTCTGGTCACCCCATCTCAAAAAAGAGATATTAGAATTGGAAAAGGTACAAAAAAGGGCAACAAAAGTTATTGAGGGTATGGAACAGCTTCCATATAAGGAGAGATTAAAAGGACTGTGATTACTCAGCTTGGAAAAGAGATGACTAAGGGGGGGATGTGATGGAGGTCTATAAAATCATGACTGGTGTGGAGAAAGTAAATAAGGAAGTGTTATTTACTCCTTCTCATAACACAAGAACCAGGGATCACCAAATGAAATTAACAGGCAGCAGGTTTAAAGCAAACATAAGGAAATATTTCTTCACACAACGCATAGTCAGCCTGTGGAATTCGTTGCCAGGGGATGTTGTGAAGGCCAAAACTGTAACTGGATTCAAAAAAGAATTAGATGAGTTAATGGAGGATTGGTCCACCAACAGCTATTACCCAAGATGGGCAGGGATGCAACTCCATGCACTGGGCATCCCTAGCCTCTAACTGCCAGAAGCTGGGACTGGACAACAGGGGATGGATCCCTCAGTAATTGCCCTGTTCTGTTCATTCCCTCTGAAGCACCTGGCACTGGCCACTGTTGGATGACAGAATACTGGGCTAGATGGGCCATTTGACCCTGTATAGCTGTTCTTATTCCTGTCTGTCGATTTTTCTATTCCCATTTATCGTGTGTATAATATATATAGGATGTGTATATAAATATTACACACACACACACACACACACACACACACACACACACACACACACACAGAGTTCTATTTAATCCTACTCTCCAGACTTGGCTTGTAACTGCTGTGTGAAATACTCACACAGGAATATGGTATCTTTTCAGCAGTGATACAGTGGCAGAGCATGTCTCTGTGTAAACCTGGATGTTTAGCTGAAGTAGTAATACTATCCCAGAGCAATGCCTGGTTGTTAGTGTGTCAGTTCCCCAGTGAGCACGCTCTGCTGCTTACGTATCTGGAATTAGTGAGTAATGCGATCAGTTCTCCAAAGATTGATTACTAGTGAATCATATCAATACAGAAGGAAAACCTATTACACCATCTTGTCTGTCCCCCCTGAGCCAACACAGTGGCTCAGGGCTTTCTGCAGTCTGCTTTGAAATTACGCCAGTGGTGGGGTTCCCACCACTTCCCTGGAGACTCTGTTACCCAGCCTCAGACTTCATTGTTCCTGATTCTCATTTCCTCCATTTCATGGCACTGTTCCTAGTTATACCTGCTCAGATCACCCTAAGTAGTTCTTCTCCCTTGGTATTTAAACCTTCTTAGACAATAGCTGTGTTCTCCATTCATGGCTGTTTAGCAAACACATACATGTTTAATTTTTTTTAATATCCCCTCAGAAGAGAATCCTTCCAGCTGTTCTCTGTATTCCATCCAATTAGCCAACATCTTTCTGGGAGGGTGCCCTAAGCAGCAGGCAGCGTTGGTGGCAATGCCTCATCAGAAAGCGACAGTCATGTCCTTAGCACATGACGGGCTCTTTGCACACCTAGCTGGGAGCAGAACAGCAAGTTCATAGTTCCCTGGCTGCCACTGGCACCCCTCTAAATCTGTTTAGCATTACTGCTTTACAGAGGCATAATTACAGAGCAAATGTAATTTCAAGCAACTTCCAGCCAGGAGTGGGGGGGGGGGGGGGGAAACCACCAGTGGCTATATTCTCCCTCCCCTGCCAACTTTCAGCTGACTGGAGGGGAGGGAAAGGAAGCAGAGACCGAGGGGGAGAGACAGCGATTGAAGAGAAGAGAAGGGGGAAGGGAAGCAGAGACTGAGGATGGTCTACCTTTAATTTAAGGTGACGCAGCTGCAGCGCTCGGGGGTGTAAAAAAATCCACACCCCGAGTGTGGTAGCTATGCCTACCCAGCCCCCGGTGTAGACGCAGCTAGAATGCTTCTATCTACCTAGCTACCATCGCTTGGAGAGCGACAGAACACCCCTTCCGCCACCGTAGGCTGCGTTGGCACTACAGGGATACGCTGCCAGGCTATTCTCCTACAGTCCCTGTGGTGTAAACATGGCCTGAGGTCGGACCCAGAAACTGGGAGAGGCTGAGAGGAGGCAAAGCTTGGCAAGGAGAGATGTGGGGAGCAGAGATTGGGCAGACGGGGGGTAGAGCTGAGGAGATGGGGGGGGATGATCTGGGGGACTAGGAAGGATTTGCTTTGTACCGGTAAATGTCGATAAACGACAATTTCACCATACACAGGCAAACCGACGAAAAACTATTTCCATAGACAGTAATTGAAAGTTACAGACAGGGAAAGTGAGAACAATGCTGCTGGAGAACCGACTGGAGTTTGATTTAAGGATCTTTACTGTGTGTATTTTGACATGTGATGTTGACAATTTGTGTTTTAACTGTTATAAAACTAACTTTTCAAATCTCAAATCTCCTATCATTAAGTAATTATTGCCTGACACCCACCCACCCATCACTTCCCACAACTGTGAACATTTTAAATTGATACGATTCTGAAAAAATGCTTAAACAAAAGATCAACATTCTCTGTCAACATTCTACATCTCCAATTCGAGGGTAGGAAAGGCAAGCGGGGGGAGAGATGAGGTGGGAGCTGGGTGGGGCAGGCTCAAGGGGAGGGGCACAGTATTAGGACTGAACATTTCACAGTGAGCTGGGAGGCAGCAGGGAAGGTCAGGGGTTAGGGTTAGGAAAGTTGTGTGAGAAAAGGGGCGGGGCTTAGAGGAAGGGGCAGATTCAGGAGGTGTGCAGGAAGAAAAGGGGGAGCAAGGGTCTGGGGAGAAGAAAGAATGAAGCACTTTGGGGGCAGAGGAGGAGATAGCTCAGGAAATGTGGAGGGAGAGAGGCCTGGTGGACAGAGGGGGACGAGAGAGGAGTGGGTCTGGGGGAGGGAGGAGAGAGGCGCAGAACATGGGAGGAGAGAAAGGACAGCCGCTGGGGAAGGAGGGCAGACAGGTGAGAGGGATGGGGCAGAGGGATCGAGAGGCGGAGACAGGGCAAGAGCAGCGATGGGGGAGGGAGGGTTGGAGCGAGGGGGTGTGGTGGGGAAGAGATAGGGTGATGGGGTGGGAGGAGAGGCTGGGGGGGGCAGGGTCTGGGTGCTTTCAGTGCAGGGGTAGGAGGGATGATGAGCCCGGGGGTTGGGGAGAGGAGAGAGGGCAGATGGCCGTGCAGCCTGAAGGAAGCTGAGGTTGGACAGACACCCCATGTACAGGCTGGGGGTGTCTTAAGGAGGTAAAAGGGAGGGAGGATCTGGGGTTGTTGGAAGAGCGGAGCTGGGGTCGGGGTCGGGGTCTGGGAACAGGGCAGAGAACTGGGCTGGCTATGCCGGGAGGGAGAGAGAGCAGTGGGGGGAGGCATGAAATTTAAGAGGGTTTGGAGGGTGGAAGGGGAAGGCATGAATGGAAAAAGTGGGCTGGAGCGGGGAAGGAAGAGAAAGAAAAAACACAAAGCAAGAGACTGCAAGCTCCTTGGGGCAGGGACTGCCTGCCCCTACGTTCCTGTCCAGCATCTAACAGAATGGGGCCTTGGCCTGGCAGCATCACAACGACGACGGGGACAAGACAGAACTGAAGGGGGAGGCCGAGGAAGCCTGGAAGGGAAAGGCGAGGGAAAGATGATCTTGGAATGATAATATTGTTTGAAGCCAATGCAGAGAAATGCAGGCAAGGGAGAAAAATCTAGGACAAGATCAACCAAGATGCACGATAGAAGGAAGGAAGGAAGGGAGGGAACCAGAAAAAAGAAAGAGCGCAAGTTATTTTAAAAAGAGAGAAAATGTTATTCTTATCTTCACACACAATTTGCTAGACTTTGTGTGTACCTATGACATGGTAACTGCACAGGATGGTTCATATGAAACATTATTATTTACAAAGCAAACACAGGTGCTAGGAATACATCTAACACAGACCCTGGGGTCTGGCACTGAACATCCTCACTCCTGTCAACATGGCCTGGCAGGAACAAGCTCTTAATTGTACCAGAACAGATCCATTTGAGGGCTGGGTGTATGTAGGTTACCCTGGTGCTGTAGAGTCTCGGGGGTCAGCTGATGTTCCCCCTCCCCCCATTCTGGGGCCCAAATTACTTGCCTGCCACTTTACAAACTTCTCCCCCTCCAGCAGTTTCTCCAACCTGAATCACATGTTCATTTTTCCTGCCTATCAGTCGTCTGGCGCCAGAACATTTGAGATTTCTTTGATTTCAATGGGGGTCTCCTGCTGAAAAGCAGATGCTACACTATGGCCCCACATTACAAACCTCTCTAGAATCCTTTTATTATTAGTTCTTGGTTCCCGGGATGTTTCCAACACCACCTAATTTACCCTGGGGATCTTGGCTGGGGCCTCTAGATGTTGTTCTAATATAAATAATCTTCGGGAGAAGTATCAGCTGTGGAGCTGTGCACATTGCCCCTGGCCGAGGGCACAGTCTGGTGGGGAATGCAAATAGAGGCAGCACTTTACCAGACCCTAGAATTTCCTTTTCACTTTAGAAAAGTAGCCCAGGCTGGTGTGGAGATGAAAATAATCTCAGTTACGGGTGTTTGGTTGGGAGCCTCTCCCTTCATTGCTCTCTCTCTCATGCACACCATTCACAGATTTAAACAAACAACAGATTGATAGGTTTTACATCCAGAAGGGACCCCCAGATATGCTCTTCCCGACACACTTGATACTGTTTGCATTAGGGTTGTGCCTAGCTGCAAGGAGAGTCCCATTGTACAAGCACCCCCCCCCCATACTATGAATGTGGCTGGCTTCATAGTACCCACACACACACACAGTAAGAGACCCCAACATGCGTACAGTCTGAGGCACAGAAATGAAGCACTGTCCCTGTTTTACAGATGGGGAACTGAGGCACTGAGGAGTTAAGTGACTCACTCAAGATCACACAGGAAGACTGGCAGAGCCAGGAACTGAACCCAAGTCTCCAGAATCCCAATCCAGTGCTTTATCATAAAGAAAGAGTTTACGTAAAACTGCGGTCACCAGATCACCTTGCTGGATTCTGCCCTCTAGCTCACTGCAGTGCTGTTAATTCCGTACCTTGCATCATCACCCAGTTCTAACTCCAGGTGAGAGTGTTTGCATCCACACCACTCACTTATTCCTGGTGCTAATCCAGAGGGTATGCCGAATAAAAAGGAAATGAACCTGCAAAGGTAAATAAGTGGAGGGTGACTGATCTAACAGTGATGTGAGGTCTGTGCAGAGGATACTATAAAGCAGGGGTTCTTAGACTTTTGTACTGGTGACCCCTTTCACACAGCAAGCCTCTGAGTGCAACCCCCCTTATACATTAAAACACTTTTATATATTTAAATACCATTATAAATGCTGGAGGCAAAGCGGGGTTTGGGGGGGAGGGTGACAGCTCGCGACCCCCCCCATATAATAACCTTGCGACCCCCTGAGGGGTCCCAACCCCCAGTTTGAGAACTCCTGCTATAAAGGCAGAATCCAGAAGAGAGTTCCTTGACCAATACATATTGAAAAACCAGAAGTGATACAAGCTGACAAGGCGAAGGAGGGGAGGTTAGGCTGTAAAAAGATAAAACCATTTAGAAACTGATCCAGGCTGACAAAGAAAAGGGAAGAATGTGGCTGGCTTCATAGTACCATCATTTAAAGATCCAGCACAAACTCAGAGGAATTACTCAGCAGCTCTGGACATGAGCAGTGGGGAAACAGAACTGTCACATGATGGTAGTAAGGCAACCAGGAAGAATTCTAGCCATAGACGATGGAGGAGAACCCACACCTTGAAAGTACTCACATTTTGAATGGGGCAGAGGTAATTATTGTGGCTGCTAATTAAATAAGAGACACATTGAAGTAATACGCAAGAAATCAGTTTTCTGCCCAAATATCAGCTGATCCTCCGGTGTGAAAACAAGCATCCCAGAAATGTATAAAAGTGAGTGCCCGGCTTGGGAGAATATTAATTTATTAGACATGTTTCTTGGAAACCTGACGGAACACAGGCCCTGTTAATCAAACAACAATAGATGGCAGACAGGTAGCTGAATGGAGCATGCTGTGAAAGTGCACGTGTGTGAGACAGAGTGGCCCACACATTTTCTTCATTTAAATTTAGAACCATAATAAATTAAAAATACATCCAAACACATCAACAAATAGATCAGAAACTCCCCTCCATTTTTTAAAGCTTGCTAACAAACACTAACCCAGCCAAGGCCCTTCAGTCAAATCCCAGACCCCCAACTCAACTGCTCCACCGAACACTTGGGAAAAAATAGATGGGGCTTTGCAACATGAGCAAGTGCAGTCACGGAGCATGCCTGAATGGCTTCCGGCCCTGCAGACTCTAGCTGCTGTCATTCTGCCATCTGCCTGGGTTCCATGTGCAATGCTAAGGGGAGCTGCCTGCTTCCCCAGGGTCTGCAAAGCCTTCTCCTTGGTGGAACCCTTGATGCGCACAGCTGCCGCACACACCCAACACGATACAGGCTTGGGGCCATGGAAGCAGACTCGTGAGATTCATTCCCATTTGTAGGTACCGTACCGGTCATGTAATTTGTACCTATCCCTGGGGCCGTGGGCCATGCACAGGGCAGGATGGCTGGAACGGTGATGTATAGTTTTTATAATGTGCCCTGGAAAGTACTGAAATGTTTCTCTTAGAGGTAATTTTCCAATTCCCCTGGTTCCAGGAAACTCCTTTGGAATGAAAGCCATGCTACAGCAGCATTAAGATTTCATTTCTCTGACGAGTAGATTGTTCAGTTGAAAAGGATAATCTCTATGCATGTAGCACCCGGTGGTACTAATTTGATATGAATTACATAATGATGACTTGAAGTAGGAATATTAATAGCAATTAGGCTGCATGTTAATGCTCTAATAGCATCACATAGCCAGCCAGAGAGACATGAGAGCTAGTCAGAAGATATTACTTTTCAAGGGATGAATTGTGGCAGTCAAAGGATTTGGTACTTTCCTGTGTATGGAGCCGTATCCAGCAAAATCAAAAGCAGAAAAATTAGCAAATGCCAAGCACATCATCTAAGGAACTCCCATTTCATGCCTCATGTATCAGCACAGCTGGTTAAATCAGAAGGTGAAGTTGGATAGTTCCATATCAATACTCTTCCTCAAAGACTATTATTCAGACACTAATCAAGCACGCAAGTACTTTTAATTCATATAAGCAATGACCGTGTTCTTTGTATCAGACTGGGAATCTCGGCTTCCCAGGATACACCACGTCCCATCCCCCCAAAGCACCCTGGAGATGCAGTTTGGTTACACAATAGCCAATGTTTCCTATGCATTCTCCCAAGAAGATTGTGGGGTTTTTTTAAATTCAGCCCTATCTGCGATGCCAGTGTTCCATCACATTGTGCTTCAGGGCCTCCATTCAAAATCACCCCACACCCCAAAAAATCCCTACCTAATAGAGGTGCCAAAGATACAGGCACTGGCAAACTATCCTAGCTGATCCTGTATGTCCTGTCCTACTGAGACAAATTCATTTGTCTCCTAATAGAATCATAGAACTGGAAGGGACCTCGAGCGGTCATCTAGTCCAGTCTCCTGCACTCATAGCAGGACTAAGTATTATCTAGACCAGGGGTAGGCAACCTATGGCACGTGTGCCAAAGGCGGCAAGTGAACTGATTTTCAGTGGCACTCTCACTGCCCGGGTCCTGGCCATCAGTCCGGGGGGGGAGGGGGGGACGCTCTGCATTTTAATTTAGTTTTAAATGAAGCTTCTTAAACATGTTAAAAACCTTATTTACTTTACATACAACAACAGTTTAGTTCTATATTATAGACTTATAGAAAGAGACCTTCTAAAAACATTAAAATGTATTACTGGCACGCGAAACCTTAAATTAGAGTGAATAAATGAAGACTCGGCACATCACTTCTGATAGGTTGCCGACCCCTGATCTAGACTATCCCTGACAGGTGTTTGTCCAACCTGCTCTTAAAAATCTCCAATTATGGAGATTCCACAACCTCCCGAGGCAATTTATTCCAGTGCTTAATAGAAAAACGAGTAACACATTTGGGTTACTCGGGGATTTGCTGGACCCGCCAATGGAGTCACTAAGATGGGAATGGGCCCTGTTCCTCCTTGCAACTGCCACAGCTGTGTCCATGCCCCCGAACAGAGAGACATGGAATATACTGATATCCAATAGAACCTCCCTCCACCCAAATCCCTCTGCCCTGAAAGCCCCCACATGCATCTGATGGCAGAACACCGCCCTTAGATATCTGCCATCCAATGGTTTGTACAATGCAGCCCAACCCAGGGCGCGCTCTGCCTCTGGAGATCAGCCATGCAGAATCACGGCCTTTTCAGGGAAGATTTAATTTTTACTGCCTCGCTTTTCTCAGTTATTTTCTACCTTTTATCCAAAGTTCCCTGCCATGCTATCATTAAGGATGTTCAGTAAATGCTAGAGGTGGGTTAGAACAGAAAGCCAGAAAAACCAGTAATTCAGATGAGTCTTATGTGCAAGCCAGAAACTCAGTTCAGTTAGTCATAAGAATTCTGCTTTCAAAAAAGAAAAATATTTAGTAAATGGCTGCTGCTATTATTTGTTTGTTTTTAGACAATATAATAAATCAGATCTATCAACCTCTCAGTACAATTATTTCCTCTACTGCCTCCTCAGACCTTGTCCAATTTACATTGTCCCTGAATTTATCTGAACGAATTCCATATCCACCCTCCTGCTCTATTTGAACAGGCTCCTGACCACTCGCTCTCTCTACAGATATCCACACAGAGCACCTTGCAATATACCAATAGAAGGCGGGTGTGAAAACTGAAGGCAATATGGGCTGGGCTGAAGAGGTAGCAGGGGAAAGAACTGGCAGGCTGACATACCTGCAGACTTATACGACATTAAACAGAATAGTAATAAATAATAATAATAATAAATAGCAGCAATGTACGAAGAGGATTCTCCAAAGGGCTCTTGTGCCTGTCTCAATTGAATTTCTGGCTTTCACACACGACTAATTCTTCTGAATCACTTACTGCGTGTCTTCATGTAATATCCCAATCACTGGTGCTCCTGGAACTGCCTTAATGCTGATATTTCAGAGGCTTCTGATAAAAGGTAGAAAATAGCCCTGAAAAGCAAGGCAATAAAAGGCAAATTTTCCACTTACTCTTCAACGAAGACTGATTCTGCGTGTCTGGTCTCCGGAGGTAGGGAGTGCTTTATATAGGGGTCTTCGGTATTGTACAAACGTGTACCCGCTGAAAGATAAAGGACCCAATTTTGCTCTCCAATATACCTTCCCAACGGCCAGAGTTCAGAGTCTCTCTGATGGCAGAATGTGGCCCTTAGCTCTCCCTAGAGCTATATCTTGCACTGAATTACATCTTCCGGGGTCCCACTGAAGTTAATGGGATTACCGAGGTGCAAATTATGTCCTTGGGTGTGATTTCTATATAAACGACAGTGGCTGAATCAGAATTCTACTGGGTGCAGAAGGCGCCAGCTCCCTTAGTTCTTATCTGATTGCATCATCAATTCTCAGGCCCATGTCAAAGGGGGCTGCTGCAGAACAGCAGGGTTTCTCGATGAGGTATTTCTGCTTGGCCTGTGGGAAAGCAATCCAGCATTTATCTAGGTGCATTAGCAAATGAAGCACACGGTCATCAGAAGAGTATTCATAGTTATAGCTGCCCAGCCTTTCCTTTTAGCATTGCTTAATGGGGAAGGAGAGTAACTGCCGTCCTGAGTAAAGTGGCTTGTCCATCAAAAGAATTCTTGCTAAGCTTTCACAAAAGTTTGGCTTTTACCCACTTTGCCCAAAACTAAAAACCCAGCAAATAATCTAGTCCCTGTGTTCTCTGAGCAAAACAGCACCAAAGCCCTAGCAACACTTTACTACTTCCCTACACTTATCGTAATATCCCAGGGCTCAGGCAAGGGTGGTAAGCAAAGAGGGAGAAAAATATTTTAGGAAAACTTACAATCTTTATTACAAGATTGAAATAAATCAAGTCTCCAGCCTGCATCAGCGAGTGACAGGACTCCTGGAGTTTAGCAGTTCTATAAACACACACAACCCTTGAGCACTGCCACTAAGCTTGGTAAGTGCTAAACCAAAGAACATGCCCCATTACACGCATGTAATTTAACCCGGTGACAGAATGCTGGGCAACAACAGCTGTACCAGCACTCTGCTCACTGGATCCCCAATTACACTGCCCCCAAGTCAACCTGAGGGGCAAAGCTGGGCTAATTGATACCTTGGGGCTAGACTGGAGCGAGCTACCCGGCTAATTAGCCCAGAGGGTAGGAAAGGCACAGGAAGGAGCTGCTCGGGGTGGTGGGAGAAGAGAGATAGGCAGGCTTTTGAGAGCCAGAGGAGATCTGTCTCCCCACTCCTTAGCTGAGTGGGGTAGGGAGTGTACGCTGTTGTACAGACAGACTGCACAAGTGCACAAAGGGGATGGGGAGAACAGGGTAAATAAATTGTACAAGGTGTCTGACCAGAAGGTCTCCGAGTGGTTTGTGGCTAGAAAGAGAGACGGGAGCGTGATGATGCCCCGTCACAAGCCCCCTCCCCGCAAAGGTTAAAACATCTGGAAACTGACAACTCAGGTTATTTGTACAATTCTGACACCAAGCACAACACATCTGTGTGCTGGAATTATGTGTCTGTGCAACACCCAAACCACCTTAACCCCGAGGCCCTGAGAAACCAACCAAAACGCTGCAACAGCCTTAAGAACATACTAGGTCAGACCAAAGGTCCATCTAGCCCAGGACCCGGTCTTCTGACAGTGGCCAGTGCCAGGTGCTTCAGAGGGAATGAACAGAATTGCACAGGGTATCATCAAGTGATCCATCCCGTCGCCCATTCCCAGCTTCAGGCAAACAGAGGCGAGGGACACCATCCCTGCCCATCCTGGCTAACAGCCATTGATGGACCGATCCTCCATGAATTTATCTAGTTCTTTTTTGAACCCTGTTATAGTCTCATCCAACCATATGAGCCGGTTGCATGTCCTCAGTAGCCACAAACACTGTTAACGGGGAACGTGCTGTTCAGCACACAAAGCGTTCTGCATTGCGCTCAGACACATACACAATCAGGCTGGGGCAGAAGTCAGCAGGGATAGGAGGGTGGGAGGGGAGCTGGAGGTTTCCAGGTGAAGTGTGTGTGGGGGTTCCTCTGCCCCCCATGTCTGTGCCATACTCAGATTCCCTTTTTACACCCCATATCACCCTCAAAAACCCAGTCCTCTCCATAATTCCTAGCAACCACCAAACTCCCCTTCACTCCTTTCCTCCATTGTGCCCTACTAGCAACATCCCTGTTCCCCCCACGCTCCCCTCCTTTGTGCCCTTCAACACCCTGGGCCCCACCCCAACTAAGATCCTCCACAGCCCTCTGGCTTCCTCAGCCACCCATCGCTAGCTTTAAAGGGTCAACTGCAAGATCAATGCCAAATCACTGAGCTCCAGACACCGATTCTGAAACCAAAATAATTTTCCTTTGCCACATGCTCTCTAGGTCTAGGGCAACTTCTAAACTAGGAAACCGGGGGAGCTTAGCACAGCCAGGTACGCAATCTACACTAGGTGCAAAGCCTGGTTAGTTAAGCATATTAGCTAACGTATTAAATCACAATCTATTTGCGTGACCTCAGAGAGAGCTTTCTAGTTAAAGGAACAGTGTCCACATGGTATATTAACCCAGAGCTGTGCAAAACCTGGTCATTTCAGAACGTGGGTGGGTCGGTGAGCCCTGTATTTGGTTTGCTTAACATGAATTTACTGCCGCTGACAAACCTGTAGCTCAGGGGGGTTAATTGTAGATTGAGCCTGTGGTCCTTTGGAAGGTTTGAAAACCTCAGTTCCTCTTACAGCATTAGCTGAGGGTTTGTAATGATAATTGAAACCAGATGAATTTCATGGGTGTGTTTGTTGCCCAGCCTCTTCTAAAGTGAGTTCTGGAGATTTATTACTGTATCACAGCATTACAAGGTCTGTCTCTCTCAATGTCTGTCTCAGAAATTTATCGTCCCCCACTCTGCAAAGGTGAGCTCAGAAAGCCACATGACTTCTTATCCATCAACTAGCATCACTGGTCACAACCTGTAGGCAAATCATGTAGGCACGGAGTTGCTCAGCACCAAATTCAGACTGATCAACTGTTGTTGATCAACTGTTCTTAAGCTGTGGCTTGGGAGCCACCAATGATCTGTGAAGCACTTGCTAGTCACATGGTCCTAGATCAGGAGGGGGCAAACTTTTTGGCCCAAGGGCCACATCTGGGAAGAGAAATTGTATGGCGGGCTATGAATACTCACAAAATTGGGGTTGGGGTGCGGGAGGGGGTGGGGCCAGAAATGAGGAGTTCAGGGTGCAGGAGGGGGCTCTGGGCTGGGGTGGGGGGGTAGGGTGCAAGGGAAGGTGAGGGCTCCAGCGGGGGGTGCGGACTCTGGGGTGGGAATAAGGAGTTTGGGATGTAGGAGGGGGCTTCAGGCTGGGACCGAGGGGTTCGGAGGGCAGGAGGGGGGGATCAGGGCTGGGGCAGGGGTGTGGGGCATGTGGGGTTGAGGGCTCCAGCTGGGGGTGCGGGCTGGGTATGAGAGGTTTGGGGCACAGGGAGAGGCTCAGGGGTGCAGGCTTCAGGCAGCGCTTATCTCAAAGCGGCTCCCGGAAGCAGCGGCCTGCCTGTCCCTTCTCTGGCTCCTACATGGAGGCATGGACAGGTGGCTCTATGCACTGTCCTGTCCACAGGCACCGCCCCTGCAGCTCCCATTGGCCGTGGTTCCCGGCCAATGGGAGATGCGTGGGCAGCACTTGGGACGGGGATAGCATGCAGAGTTGAGCCCCCTGGCCGCCCCTACACATAGGAGCCGGAGGGGGACCATACCACTGCTTCTGGGAGCCGCATGGAGAGGCCCCTGACCTTGCTCCCCGACTGGAGTGCCGGAGAGGGGACAAGCCCCAGACCCTGCTCCCCAGCAGGAGCTTGAGGGCCAGATTAAAATGGCTGGGGGTGGGCCGGATGCAGCCCACAGTTTGCCCACCCCTGTCCTAGATGCTCTCTTTCTCAACAGCTGCTTCTCCGCACATGTAGGATCTGTACTGCAGGGCCGGGGCACCCCTGCAAACAGCTGTGAAGTAGGAGGAGTGAGCCCAGCTTCCTCCACTCAGCTCTGCTGCAACCATATGAGGAAAAGAGCACGTCGCTGCCAGTCAGGAAAAAAGCCAGGAGTTGCCAGCGGGTCCGAAGCGGCCAACAGAGTCAGGGCTCCCTCAGAGTGTGTCAGGGGCTGGGATGCAGAGTGGGGTGGCGGGGGGCACTCTGGGTCAGGGACAGTAGGAAGTGAAGGAGGAAACAGTGGGACTGGTTTATTGGAAAAGGAGATTGATTAGATTTCAGTATAAAAGTACATTAATTCCCCAAGAACTGTAGCTGCCTCCTGGAGGCATGGGGTTGGGATGGGCACATTCAGAGCAAGGGAGGCAGCCAGCCAGATAATCTCTCTCAAAAAATGGCATGTGCTCTGAGACAGGGTAAGAACCCTGGTGTCAGCTCCAAGCTGGAGTAGGTAGCAGACTCCTGGGCTTTGGACCACCAAGGTGCCATGCAAAAGTGGGTGACATTTATGCACTGAGCAGAGTGTAGCAGGGAAGGACATTTGCAGGGGGCATATGTAAAAAGCGTGAGAGAGGGACCAGGCTGCATTTCATGGTCTCCCCTCCCAGGCCACATAGATGAACCTTATTTGTTAGGGAAGAGACAACAAGGGTTTTGTAAAGGGAAATCATGCCTGACCAATCTACTAGAATTCTTTGAGGGGGTCAACAAGCATGTGAACAAGGGAGAACCAGTGACTATAGTGTACTTGGACTTTCAAAAACCTTCTGACAAGATCCCTCACCAAAGGCTCTTAAGCAAAGTAAGCAGTCATGGGATGTGGGGGAAGATCCTCTCCTGGATCAGTAACTGGTTAAAAGATAGCAAGAATAGAGTAGGAATAAGTGGTCAGTTTTCATGGTGGAGAGAGGTAAATAGTAGCATCACCCAGGGTCTGTACTGGGACCCGTGCTGTTCTATATATTCATAAATGATCTGGAAAAGGGGTAAACAGTGAAGTGGCAGAGATTACAAAGGATACAAAAATCACTCAAGATAGTTAAGTCCAATGCTAACCAAAAACAGTTACAAAGGGATCTCACAAAAATGAGTGATTGGGCAAGGGGAAGAAGAAAAAAAAGAAAAAAAAAAATCACAGATGAAGTTCAGTGTTGATAAATGCAAAGTAATTCAGGAAAGAGATCTTAGAGTCATTGTGGATAGTTCTCTGAAAACATCTGCTCAATGTACAGTGGCAGTCAAAAAAGCTAACAGAATATTAGGAACCATTAGGAAAGGGATAGATAAGAAGACAGAAAATATAACGCCACTACATAAATCCATTATACGCCCACACCTTGAATACTGCATGCAGTTCCGGTTGCTCCATCTCAAAAAACATATATTAGACCTTGGAAAATAAAGAGAAAGGCAACAAAATGATTAGGGGGATGGAACGGCTTCCATCTGAGGAGAGATTAAAAAGACTGGGACTGTTCATTTTAGAAAAAAAACGACTAAGGGGGGGGATATTATAGAGGTCTAAACAATCATGACTGGTGTGGAGAAAAAGAGTTATTTATCCCGTCTCATAACACACGAACCAGGGGTTCCCCAATGAAATTAATAGGCAACAGGTTTAAAAACAAACAAAAGGAAGTACTTCTCAGGGCCGGCTCCAGGCACCAGCTTGGCAAGCAGGTGCTTGGGGCGGCCACTCCGGAGAGGGGCGGCAGGTCCAGCCATTCGGCAGACGGTCCCTCACTCCCGCTCGGAGCAAAGGACCTTCCGCCGAATTGCCGCCGCAGATCGCGACTTTTTTTTTTTTTTTTTTTTTTTTTTTTTTTAAAAGGCTGCTTGGGGCGGCCAAAACCCTGGAGCCGGCCCTGGTACTTCTTCACACAACACACAGTCTCCCTATGGATCTTGTTGCCGGGGATGTTGTGAAAGCCAAAGGTATAACTGGGTTCAAAAAAGAATTAGATAAGTCCATGGAGGATAGGTCCATCGATGGCTATTAGCCAAGATGGTCAGGCATGCAACTGTATGCTCTGGGTTTCCCTGACTGAGTGCTAGAACTGGGAGTGGATGACAGGGGATGGATCACTTGATAACTGCCCTGTTCTGTTCATTCCCTCTGAAGGACCTGGCATTGGCCACTGTCGGCAGACAGATGGACCATTGGTCTGACACAGTATGGCCATTCTTATGATGGGGGGTGGGGGGGAGGTATATAGGAAAGGTGCCAAATGGGTTAGAATGGACATTTTGGGGAAGCAGGAAATGTAAGTTGGGTCCCCACTTTGATTTTCTGCTCGGAAGCCTTATCGGACAGTCTCTGTGAGGGAGTGGTCTCATGCTAGGCTTCTGCCCCGGACACGCTTTCCTCCCTGCCAGCACCAGCGACAAGCTAACAGGGGCCGGGGGGCAACCGCCCCCCTCCCCCAGCGCCCTTTAGCTGTATGTGTGGTGCCTTTTCAAGCATATTATGCACCAGACAGAAGAAGGTGCATGACTTGAATTTTCCCCTGGGGCTGGAAAGCGAGCCTCCCCCTGCTCACTCAGCAGCAGCGGCTGTGGGTTGGGCCTAGCTCCCCATTCCAGGTGCTACTACATGGCGTATGGGGTTTCATGGTGCTGCGACCTCATGTGCTACATCACAACTCCAGTCCCCCAAAGTTGGCCTGGCTGCCCCTGCGTCATGATGGAGGAGTGGCCGGCCAAACCTGAATGGTGCTGCAACCTTGTGTGCCAGGGCGCAATGCCCAGAGTGGGGTCAGTAGCTGTCTTGGTCTGCTTAGGTAAGTGGGTGCACTTTGGATTCAATTTTTGGCCCGGAGTTCAGTCCTGCAGAAGGAACATGCTTCTGCTGTGGTCCAACCATCACCTCTTCCAGGCTGAGGTCGGGGCCTTCCTGCACTCATTGACTGCGTGATGGATCCTGCTAATCTCAGAGCTCTCTGTAGGGGTCTGGCTGGGGCACTTCTGGACCAGGGCATGGATGACCTGGTGGGACACTATAATGATCTCTTGCCAATTACCACTGATGCCTTAGTCCTTGAAAACTCCTTTGCACTGCACTATCCCCAGTGGCCATCATGGTTTTCTACCTTTGAGCTGAAATGGGAGGGGAGGGCACCTAAGAGCAAAGGCAGCAATGGAAGACTTGTGTCTGAGCCAGACAACTGCAACAAAGGGCGTTTTCTCCCATGGCAGTGCTAGGAACTAAGAGGTCTGTTTCTTCCTCTACAGGAAGCAGTGGCCTGTGTTCACAAGGGTGGGTCACCCGGCCAATCCAGGATGCCTTCACCAGGCTTCAGAAAGGAGTCTCTCCAAGTTTCCAGTCTCCTTTGCAGAGGAGACTAAATGCATGTGGAACAAACTCTGGGGCTCTGAGAACAGGGTCAAAGCATTCAAGAGCAAACAGGCCCCTTCCCACAGCCAGTGTCACAGGCAGGGCAGAGGTTTGAACATCCTGAATCCACTGAATCCACTTGCAAGGTGGCCTCATAGCCTTCCTGGCTGTGGAAAGCCAGCAGGGAATGCCTCCCTCCTTATCTATGGAGACTGGTAACGTCTCCTCAAGGATGGCAAGCAGCCAGCAGCATTTAACATGCTGTGGTGGCCCTTGTCCAATAAGCCATCACTCAGCATGAATAGCTTCATCAGTTATTGATCGGTCTCACGTCTTCCCCACCTGTGGGAGGTCACGGATTGCTGGTACCAAGCCAAAGTGGGGACATTTTCCCACCAACTCTTTTCCTCACTCTGTGTGTTTCACATCCTCAAAAAACATGCAAAATTTTGTTTGAAATTCTTTAGATTTCAAGAACTCTGAATAAAGGTGAAATTCAATGCAGAAAAGGCCAAATCCAGCAGCAACTGACATCCTCCAATTTTTGGACCCTAAATCAGACAGGCCCCTGACTGGACATGGCAAAAGAAAAAAAAATCTTTAATTTCCCAGGCTGAAGATGTCTTCAGAGCAATAGCGAGATATTCACCGTTCAGACTATGTTTAGAGCTAAGCATCAGACTCCACCACCACGCACCACTGGGACCCTGCTGTGGGACTTGACGTGGGTGGCTGGATTCAAGGCTCCCATCAAGAAGTTCACAAGATGCTTGTATTAGGCTCTCGCTCCCTCTCAGGTGGACAGTTTTATCCCATCCTCCTTCTTCACCATATATCTGAGCCCACTTAGGGCAGAGCCCAGGGCACGATGCACTAGAGTATCACTTATGGGCTGAGGACCCTCAGCTCTGAATCTCGGTCTGTGCACCCGCTCTGCCAGGTTCTGGTATATATCCAGATCTGGATGAAATCAAGCTGCGTAAGACTCGATCCAGATACGACAAGTGGATGCATGTTGCAGAGAAACATTGAGATAATGGCATGGCCGCCCCCGCAGTTGAAGGCATCTGCTCATCGCTTGCCAAGCTGGTTTCTCATCCGAGTTCCACACAGCTTGTCTCTGTTCTTGGATTTCCAGAAAGCTGCAGTAGCCAGACACAAGCAGAAGTAGCTGGACTCATTTCCTCCATCATCAATCAGCCAAGAGAGCATGCTCCTTCCTTTACAGCAATGCTCACTGTAATCCATCCCCCTGGCACCCCAAGGCTCGATTACTGAAGTGTGCTTACCTGGGACTTGCCAGTGAAAAACACCTGGCTGCTTCAGCTAGTGCAGAATGCAGCTGCCCATTTCCTGAGCAGGGCGGCCTAGCAAGAGATCGTTGCTCTTAATAATTTTTTTTAATTAATGGAGATATCCTATCTCCTAGAACTGCTCCTGTGCTCTGTGTGTTGGCTACCAATTCACTTCTGGGTAAAATTCAAGATGCTACTTATAGCCTTGAAAGCCCTAAATGTCTGAATTCCCAGCTACATCGGAGACTAGATCCCTTGCCAGGATCTGCCATTTGTGCTCTGGAGGAGGTCTCTGTTTTGGGGAGCCAAGGGCAGGTTTTTCTCACTAGTGGACACTCATCTTTGAAGCTCACTCCTGCTGAAAGTCTATCCAGGTCTAGATCTGTCCGTGCTTACAAAATGCACCCCTTTCTTCAAGCCTTCCACTCATGGAAGGTGATGGAGTTTCTCTCAGCAAGTTGTTCCTGACTGGTGTCTCCTGTTTCGGTGGATAGGAGGGTTGATAGCTACAAGGACTATAGAGCACAATGTTTCCTGTTTGGGGAAAATGTGTCAATTCTGGTCTAATTTGCAATGCCCCCAGTTCCCACCGTGATGGGGGTCTTATCAAAGCAAAATGTTTCTTAAGTGCTTTCAGATCCCCAGAGCTAGAGAAGCACAGAGTGTTATCAGGTACCCGATATTATGGAGAATAAACTGAAGGAAGAAAGAGGAAGTTAGAGCTCAAGAGTCTGCCAAGTTCCTAATATAAATTCAAAACAAAGCAATGCTTAAAAGTGCACATGAAGTCAGCGTTTGTCTGTGCTTCAGTCTCCTTGAAATCCCTTGAGTAATCAACACACGTGGAGGCAGCTTAAGGAATGGAAAAATCAGTCATTTATACTTCATGTCTTTTTTAGTCTGCAATGTACAATATTTAGTGGGAAAACTAGCTCCAAACTGCTTACTCGGCAGCGAAAGTACTCTTGGCGGTTTTTGAACTCAAGGAAACCCACGATTTATCTTCCTAAAGGCTTTCAGGACAGAAGTATTTGGATGTTTGTTCAGGCACGCTAGCAACCAGGTAAAAATGAATAAGGCGGCACTAAACTTTTACTTGGAGTCGGGAGGAAGAAAAGTTTATCTAAATGGTACATTTGTTCGCTAGCTAGCCACAGACATCCTGTGCCGCAGTGCTCTACAGGTGCCTGCATTCTGGCTCAATGGAGCTCCTAATGAGCTCAACTAGCAATTAGAAAATGTTACTTCTTTTCACCATTGTCGTTCCCCTTCCCTATGAATTATCATGCACTTACTATTCTGCATATCTTTGCATAACAGCCCACATCTGCGGGGCTACTCTCCAAACTCCAGGCAGATGGAACATTTGGGCATCATCTGAAGCCCACCGAAGTCAACAGAAGAGACTGCTATAGACTTAAATTGGCCTTGGTTGCACAGCTGCCCTGAATGCCCAGCCTGGCCTTCCACCTTTCTGGGCTCTACACCTGGTAGTTCCTGCGGTCAGTCCCCAACCTGGTTCCTGATCGTGTCACTTCACACCTGACAACACAGATACCAGAAAGTGTCACTGCCTGCTGTAATGTAGCAAAATGAGAACGACTGGACAGGGAGACTTTCCAAAGGCAGCTAGCCAATGAATCCCAGTTGTCTAGTCTGCAGCTGGAGCAGGCAGCACCTTCCCTTCCCAGTACCAAGCCAGACTCTGTGCAGCCTTCTGCCAATATCCCCATCAAAATTAACTCTCTCAATAACAATCCAAGTCCCTACCGAGTGCAAAAAGGCGAGAGAGAGAGAGAGAGAGATGCAGAGATCTCCTTAAACATATCGGGCACTGGACTAGCAGAGAGACAGGTGTGGTGTAAGAACCTAGATAGATAGTCTTGCGTGCTACCTCTGCCTTCACTCTTTGCTTAGCCTAGGGTGGGGGAAGTGCTATGCAGTAAACAAGACTCCAACACGCCAGCTGATGGAGCCTACGCAATGCAATGGATTCCCTCAGACATGAGTTCAGACAGAAATGGAAAGACACCTGTAGAGCTCCCAGTAGACTTGAGGGTCACATTTAGACCTTGCGTACTGGAAGCAGGAGTAACTCCACTGACTTCAGAGTTATGCTACTTATACCAGAAATGAGACTTCGCCCTGAGGGACAGAGAGCGGAAAGGGAACACAGATCTGGACATTACTCCACAAGAAAGAGAAGCATTAACGTGTCAGAACCTCTGCAGTGTACCTGGCCCTATTGTGACACCTGTGATGGTGCTAGTGAGTGTTAGGAGATCACCAACACCCTTAGCTGCTTTGATTTTTGTGATCGACGGCAGCCTTCTGCATACAACAAACACCAGTGATAAGAGAGGGCAGCCTGGCTCCAGAGAGGAAGTGGGATGTGGAGAAGTTCGCATCTGAACTCCCTTTTCCTTGGGGTGAGTGGAGGAAATGCTCAATATGGGGAGTGCAGGGACTACGCTTGTGTCTAGTTCCCCTGCAGAGAATAAAGGGATGTAGGCCCATGGCACCCTCTTCCCTATCCCTGCACACTCGCAATGAGGGCCTTAGTGGTGCTGAACAACACATACTGTTGGCATAGGACTAGGGTGGGTAAGTGTCTTGTCTGGCAGATAAAAGGGTAGCAGCAAAGCAAAAATCCAACCCAACAGATGGGAAACAGCCCCTACCTCCCAGAAAAGGAAAAATATGTTCATAATAACCCATTATAAACAGGGCAGGAATCCCTCGAGGAAACACTGATATATCAGTTTTACCTCAGACAAACATTCAGTTGGTTGAGAAAGAGCTTACACTGCAAAGGGCTCAGAGTGTTTTAGGAGAAGGGAAAGCTACTGGTTCAGCAGGGGCCATCTGGAACATAAAAGATTGTTTGGAGACCTTTTGGTTCCCTTCCTTGCTGGGGAATATTAACATATTTCTCAAAGATCTTCCTCACTTCTCAAGGAGGAAGAAAATCGGATCACAAGCCTCTCACATCTACAAAAAAACCCAACAAAAAACAAGCACACGCTACACTCAGACAGGAGCACTCCTGGCACAAATGTGCTAGCTAGAGACAGTCACATTGGAAGAGAATTATCCAGTTAAAAGGTTTCATTAAACAAGACATGGGTAGCCCTGGCTTCCACTCGGAACTGGCATTTATGAGCACCAGGAGGAGGATCAAGTTAACCTGAGTTTTGGCTTCGTTGACATGACCTCTGCGACAGCTGCATAGTTTTCTAACGGTCATGGTTAATTTTTTAACTTCTTGGGTTTTGTGCACACCAGAACATTTTTCCAGTGCGACTTGTGAAGCAGTGTGAGTGGACTGAAGCTCCTTTCATCTGAAATACCTTCTCTTGCAACTACCTGGTCCTTACTTTCTTTCCTCACTGGAGGGTTAACCCTTTTATAGGAGCTTTCTCCAGCACTCCTGGGGAGAAGGGGAACAGCCCGCTCTTCAAATTGGCAGAGGTAAAGCACTGCCATCTTAAAGAGGCCATTTTGTATTGGTGGGTGCACCTACCTCTCTTCTAGAAAATACATAAGTACCTTCTGTTAGGTTTTCCCTCACCTCCTTATTCTGGAGAAGAATGGCACATTCTCACATTACTATTAGAGCAGTCAACATTTTTCATTCACAACAACCTTATTTTGAAACCAAAAACTTTTGCACCAATGTTTTAAATCAAAAGCAAACATTTTCAAACTGTGGGTGTCCCCAGCCTTTTCTCCTGCCTTTTCCTTGGTTAATCTCTGACAGCACCCTGAGTGCAATAAAATGAATGTTTCCTCCCCACTCTCTTTCTTGCCAGTCTGTAATTTTTCAGAACTTCACCAACTTTTGGAAAGTATAATGTGATAAAAGTAACCATTTTTTTTCCCTTTAACCATTTTTTCCACTTTTCAAAACTGCCTCAAGTTTGGGAAAATTACAATTACCTCAGCTAGTTTAATTTTTCCTTTGCCATTTCCCCCAAATTTGATGAGGTTTTCCAAAAGAGACAGAGTAGCAAAAGGGAAATAAACAAACATACAAATAATAAAAAACACCAAAAAATTCAGGACATCCTTCATTTTATTGCACTCAGTAGAAAAGGGGGGGGGGGGGGGAGAGATAAGGAAGAAAAAAAGGCAGAAAATTCAAAATTGCCATACTTCAAAAAATATTTTGGGAAACTTAAAAAAAAAAAAAAAACCTAATGTGTTCCATTTTGAACCCTGCAAAATGAAACTACTTCAAGATTTTTTTTTTTAATGGAATTGTCTTTCCATTTTTTGACCAGCTGCACAATTAAGTTTGTATAGTGACCTTACCTATCCAGTCATTGCATTTTACATTAAAAAAAGGGCTGAAAAATAGTTGTTACTAGACCTAGAAATAATTAACTAAGCAAAAATAAAACTAATAAATGGCATTGGTCCTCTTCATACATAGATGTTGCACTAATGCTGCATTTAGCAAAATCTGAATACAGCTCTGCAAAAGAAATAAAAATACTTGGGGAAATAAAAATCAACATCCCTAGTATTATTTCTGTTTATCTCTGTTCAGTATAGTCCCTGGAGCCCCAGCACTTGGCAAACCTAACAGAGCACCTTCAGTTTCCAGGGACAAGCTATATCCTGGAAGACCAGTAGTTTTTAAGCTTCTTAGTACTGTATTTGCCTTCTGCCTTAAAAGTCCATTTACCACTAGTGAGAGACAGAGGCAGACGGGTCCAACAAACTCCATTTTTATTTATTATTTCTACACTGGGTATTGCTCAGAGGGCCTGATCAGGACTCGGGTGCTATCTGATGTACAAATATGAAGAACGGCATGGCCACCACACAAAGTTTACAGCTAAACCTGGTAAAAGGGATGCTTACCCGGTATTTATGAAGTCTGGCTAAACAGTAAGATCATTATCTAGTAAAGCAGCACAGAATCTCCAGCAATAAAAATCAAAGTGGTAGTCATAGGGATTAACTAGATTTCTTATTTGCTTCGGAGTTTTTCTGTTTATAAAAAAAGTGTACCATTTATCCTTGAAGCATAAATTCAGTACAACACTTGGAAATTATCAGGGCAAGAGAAGAAAACCGGTAAAATGTTTGCCTGCTGCATACACTGTAGCAATGAAACTTGCATAGAGTGCCTGCCGCAGACTAGCCAGATTGTGGGAAATGTAGCATCCTGCTCCATGGAGCAGAGGGACATAAATTGGACACACAGGATTCATATTCCTTAGTCATTGGTTTGGCAGAAGCTGAATGAGGTGCAAAGGTGACTAATTCAGTCTCCAGGACCCAGTTACAAGGAATTGGCTGGCCCATAATTTGACATTCCTGGCTATTTTTGGAACTTGCCTGAATGAGTTTGTCTGCTTTTAATCCTAAAGCATAATATTTAACGTCCTGTAAACTGTCTGAAAGAAATAAACCATGGAACAATGACAAGGAAAATAAAAATGATTCTCATAGAACTATTTAGATGCCTCTTAGATGGCCTGGATCTCTGTGAAAGATGAATGTTAAGGTCTTAAGGTTTCCTATTTTCACATATTTCATAAGCAGAAAAGACCAACTTTGAAAGGAGACACTGAAGTTATATTGGCTTGTCCACTGTAGTCTGGCTTGTGGTTCCCTGCTGTCCTGCACATTCTGCCTCCCACAAACAGTGCTGGTGGATGAAATGCTGCCAGACATCTTTTGTTACAGTAAGCAAAGTTAATCTGTAGGCATTTTGGAAACACTCTGTGTCTTTTGGATCAGCATCAGAGAGGCACCCTAGTACTCCAAGATAAATTTTCACTGGGACATTTTCCATTTAAATACGTCTCAGAAGACAAATTACTATTAAGATACATATGCTAAGAGGACTTTCACAGCTTTGAATTGTCTTCCTCATAAGGAAAAAACCAAACAACATCTTGAATGAGTAATGCCAAAACAACATCAAATATTAAAAGTTTGTTACAAGGAAGCGGGAGAAAAATTTGTTCTCAAACTCTGAGCACAGGACAAGAAGCAATGGGCTTAAATTGCAGCAAGGGCAGTTTAGCTTGGACATTAGGAAAAACTTCCTAACTGTCAGGGTAGTTAAGCACTGGGATAAATTGCCCAGGGAGGTTGAGAAATCTTGGTCATTGGATTTTTTTAAGAGCAGGTTAGACAAACACCTGTCAGGGATGGTCTAGATAATACTTAGTCCTGCCATGAGTGCCGGGGACTGGACCAGATGACCTCTCGAGGTCCCTTCCAGTTCTATGATTCCATTACACTGGATGTAAAATGCTGACTGGACCATTTAATTTGATCAAATAAGCCATGCTAGGTAAAGCATATCAAAAATTCTTTTAGTGTCTGTCAGTTCCCCTGGAGAATTAAATAGGTCAGTTGAGAAAGAAATAAAGGACCCTTTGAACGTTATGTGGTTATTCTTTGCCTCACCAGAGCCGATGAGCAGCAGCACCATGGGGTGTGTACCAAAAAGGGAACTGCTCCCTTCGGGAATGTATGAGCTAGAGGTGAGTGTCTGCTTTGGACACTAAGGACAGCTGTCGTTACTGGTATGGGCCTGTGTGGGATGGTGAGTCAGTGCAACAGCGCCCTCTCTGGCCAGATGTGTTGCACTTGAGTTCACCCGATCTGGCAGGGCTGTCAGTCAGCTCCTGGTGCCCAGGGGATCTGAAAATACCCCCTCCGTTCTTAAGTCGGTCAGGGTTTGGGCGGGACCCAGGCCTGCCCACTCCACTGGGTTCCAGCTCCAGGACCTTCAGGCAGAATCGGGACTCCGTGCCTCCGGCCATGCCCCTCCCCTGGTTTCTGTAGGCTCTTCAGCCTGTTGGTCCAGTTGTCCCCTCCTAGGGTGCTGCGTATGAGCAGCTTCTCAGCAGCCTGCTCCTCTGTCAGCCACCCCACTCCTCTGCGTCCCAGCCCTTTTATTCTCCTAGCTGCCGGGAAGCTGCCAGTCTGCCCCGGCCCGCAGTACCTGCGCTAGCCCACCCCTCGGTGGCTGGCCCAGCCAGGGTGCTACACACCCCGACAGCATGGCTATGCGAACGAGATGATGGATGGCAGTGAAAATGTTCATACCTGTGCTAAGACTCTGAAAGCGTCCAGAGGCCTGACTGACCTAAGAGCGCTGTGGTGGGGCTTTCCCTCTAAGCAGCCTGACCCCTGTGTTCATTACTCAATGCAATGGAATACAGGAGCAAACAGGGAGGGGGTAGATCGTAATCTCTAGCCGGGCCTGTGGCGGCAGCACTCAAACTGAGCTGGTAAGGACAGGGCACTCCGGGCCAGGCAGATATGGCAGTGCAGGCTGGCATTTTACATTTTAACAACGTTTTGGGCTAAGCCTGCTGCTATACTGGCAAGCTACCTCATACCACGTACACAGCATGGCCAACCACCACAGCATCCCGTGTGAAACACTGCATGGAAGCCAAGGATGGCTATGTGGTTAAGGTGCATGTGGAGGCACTGAGGAGAGGGCTGGGATCAATTCCCCGCTCTGCTACAGATGCCCTGTGTGACCTTGGGTGAGTCACTTAATCTCTCTATGCCTCAGTCCCCCATCTGTAACATGGGGATAGGAATACCTCCTTTCTCCATCTTGTCTGCTTAGACTGTGGACTCTTCTGGGCATCTCTCAACATGTGGGTGTACAGTGCCGAACACAATGGGGCCCTGATTTTGGTCAAGGCCTCTACATAAGAGAGTAATCACAAGCTGAAGTGGGGGCAGTGAGAATGGTATTGGAGCAGAGGCCCCCAGAGGGGTGGGTATGGAAGGAGGTTATAAATGGCTGTTATAGTGGCAGGGGAAAGCTACAGAGGCAGGGTAAAGAAAAATCAAAGGAGAGTGAAACCAATACAGAAAAAGCAGCAGGGAGAAAAGTTCAGTGGTGATAAAAGAATGAAAGGGGAGGATGGGACTAGAAAGCTGTAAAAGAGAACAGTGTGAAGCTGGGAAACAATCAGTTTCCAGCTGGCAGATTTTCAAGTACTCAATTCCGCACACTTTATTATATTTCCTCGGCAGAAAGAGGGACAGGAAAAGAAAACCAGGGCCCGATCCGGATCCCAAGATCACCGATCTACAAGGTCACAAGAAGGCTGAAGGCATCAGTATGAAATCCATGAAGTAGTGCACAGGTGCATGGGGGGAGGGGGAAGGGGGAAGGGGGAGGGGATGGAAACATTTCCCTTCCTGTCTCAGAGCTCAGTAGGTTATTCAGGATTTACCTGGGGCCTGGATGGAGACACACACCGGAGAGAAGTACATTCGCTGTGCTATTATACAGCTGGCTGGAGGCTGCAGTCTCCAAGCCACCACAATTCTACAAAACATGTTTTTAATGCAACATATGGTATGTTCTTGTTGGTTGTGTCACTGTGACATTAACTGATCGTTCAAGAGTGGCTCATGGAAACCGGTTATAATTAATTCAGCTTGCCAGAACAAACCTAACATGCTGAATCCAATATAGTAGCAGCAGTACTGGCCACGAAGAGATTGTGATCAGTGTGGTAGGTAAGATTAGAGATATGGGGAAATGAAGCTTGGAGAGCGGCTAAGATAAGGGTCTGAATATTGAATGCACTAGGCAAATTGTTCTAACAGTTCAGGATATCAACAGGCCTGCTGGTTGAAATGATATCCAGACATCACCACTTCAGATCCAGGTCCCGGGCAGCAAGCTGCCCTTCTGCCACTGAGCAGCCTGATAAAGGGAAGCTGCTTTTCTCTGGATGATGCTGATCCTATATGATGGGAGTTGCACTTGTGAATGTAGCGGATAGAAGCGGATAACGCTGTGGCTATGAATGGTCACTTTTCGGCATACATTTCCATGCATTCAACTTTGTGTTGGCCTGTATTGAACAATATATTCAACTTCTCGCTGCCAGAATGCCAACACACCATGGCAATGGGTTCATTAGAAATACCTAGACTCAGGGGCGGCTCCAGGCACCAACGCAGCAAGCGTGTGCCTGGGGCAGCAAGCCAGTCGCCGTGAGGGCGGCAGTGAGGCCGCCTTTGGCGGCATGCCTGCAGGAGGTCCGCCAGTCCCGCGGCTTCGGCAGCGGGTGTGGCAACGGTGCGGGACCGGCAGATCACCTGTAGAAATGCCGCCAAATCCGTGTGAGCAGCGGACCGCCCGCAGGCGCACCGCTGAAGGCTGCCTGACTCCCGTGCTTGGGGCAGCAAAAAACAGAGCCACCCCTGCCTAGACTGATAGACAATGAACAAGCCAGACATTTCTAAGCAATTGCATGGGTTTCCTTTCATTAGCAGTCCCATTCATTTGCTTCAAAACTAGGTACAAATAAGAAGAAAGCCCCTTGCTAATTAAGAGCGTGAATGGATTAGTGTCTCCAGCTGGTGATATCTCTCTCCTCCTTCCCTCCTAGAAGCAACACAGGTGGGAAAGGGCACGGGCTCTGCCTAGGAACTAGAAACAGCCAGCCCGATTTGAGCTTGAAAACGGCTCTGTAAGCACTGGTGGCTACATATCGCTGCTCCCTTTTTCTGCGCAGCTACACACAGGACATGATACTGCCGACCCAAGCAGCCAACAGCTGTGTCAGGCTCCCAAAAATCATTAGATGAATTATTTTTTAAATCTCATTTTTAATCCAACGTTGGGTTCTTTTCAGCTGCTGTCTGGTCTTTGAGCCTTTAGGAATCATATTTTCCAGCTTTTCTTCACACTGTCAAGCCCTAAGAATTGACTTTATGTGGAAATCTCAGCTCTCCTTTAAACCCAATCACAGGACTCCAGGAGCTGGGGCTTTGAGAAACACACCAAATACCATGAGACTTGCAATTACATTGTGGGAGTTGGCAGGACAGGACATGGCCATTACAACTAACTGATATCACAACTGCCACAAAGCTACAGAATTAGCCCTACCTGCCCTTAAGTCCCCAGTGATTGTGGGTGCCCAACTTGGGATACCTTAAACAATGTTAATGCCTAGCTCTTGTGCAGCGCTTTTCCTCAGTAGATCTCAAAGGGCTTCACAAGGGAAGTCAGTATCATTGTCCCCACCTGCTCCGCCCCCCCGGCGCTAGTTCACAGCTGCCCTGCCTGGGTCTGTGGCCTTGCAAACCCTGACCCAAGAACCAACCCCTCATTTTCTCCCCTACTCATTTCCCAGGCCCCTTGCCCACGATCTCCAGACTCTCAGCTCACTCCTGGCTTAGGAGCCAGTCTCAGATGGGCCTAGCCCAGCTCATGTGCTCCTCACATTCAAATCAAAGTAGGATAGGGAAGAGAGAGAAGGAAAAAGAGAAGGCAAGAAAAATGTGAGAGAAAGGAGAAGGGAAAAAACAGGCCAAACACCAGGAGATCTGGTGAGACGTTATGACCACCCAATGGCCAGACCCATTCACACGTGAGCCTCTGAACACACGCTCCCCAGCATGGATGGAAAACACAGTCCGATGCAGATAAAATGCAAACACAAGGATTTCCTAAAGTCTAGTATTACAGCCCTGGAAGAGAACAGAAGATCCTTCTCCCTTGCTTTATCAGTGGTCAATTCCTACCTTTCCAGAACTTCCTCCACACCGTTGCAGAACCCGGCACTGGCGAATGTAAGGAAGTGGGAACATTGCCCACAACTGGAATTGGAATACTTACTCCAGGCAGCGGCAACCACACACACCAACCTGCCTACAGAATTCTGCCCAGCAATCCAGCTGTGGGCATGTCTACACAGTAATCGCAGGGGTGGGGGTGATGGCAGCTTACGTCGCTCAAATACAAATGCCAGCGAAGCTGCAGCAGCCTGGGCAAGGGGCTCAAGGCCATATGCAGGGTCCTGGGTGGGGTTGTACCCTGGCAGCTAGTCCATCGCTGCCTGTGCTGTCGCAGCTTTGCTGCTCTTGTTATTGGAGCTAGTTAGATCAGAGCTCTCTCGGGCTGCAGTGTAAACACACTCTGCATCACCAGCTGCATTCCAGACCCATGCCCACTGTGGTTGGTGTGAGATATCCAGGACCCCTGTTCACGCAGATTGTCAACGCACCCTTGAAGTGGGAAACCTACCATCTGCCCCATCACACTATAGCTTGGCCAGTTCTCAAGAAACATCTCTGGACCAGCCAACCTTGTAAACTACCTGCCTTGTGTTAACTCTTCGGTGTTTGAATCAGCTGGAAGCGATCTTCTGTCTGTAGCTAATCCTAGGGCTCTGCCTCACCTTCTCAAACACGGCACCTTTGTAACCTCTATGCAGACGCGAATGTGTAACGCCGACAGACGCTGGTCACCGGCGGGCGGGATCGAACCTGGGACCTCTGGAGCTAAATGCATGAGCTAAAAGCCATATGGCTTAGCTAAGGCTGTAGCAGACTCAATCTCTAAGGGTATGTCTACACCCAGCCGCTAGTTCGGCGGTTGGCAATCAAAGTTCTGGGTTCGACTTATCGCGTCTTGTCTGGACGCGATAAGTCGAACCAGGAAGTGCTCGCCGTCAACTGCGGTACTCCAGCTAGACGAGAGGAGTACCGCGGAGTCGACGGGGGAGCCTGCCTCCCGCGTGTGGACCGAGGTAAGTTCGAACTAAGGTACTTTGAACTTCAGCTACGTTATTCATGTAGCTGAAGTTGCGTACCTTAGTTCGATTTGGGGGTTTAGTGTAGACCAAGCCTAAGTGGTCTTGGTGCTAGTAGAGGGGACGGAACACCACACTCAGGAAGTGTGTGGGTAACAAGTGCTCCAACATTAGCAACTTCGGTTAGTCCTGATCCACCACCTCAACCCCTCCTGCCCCCCCACGTATCACCCCTTACTTCACTCACTACACTGGCTCTCCTAAAGCACCAAGCAAAACGCATGCTCGCAGTGTTCTACTCTTCAAGGCCCTCCATCAGAATGGCCCAAGACACCTCAGAAAGCACCTGGGGCCTCTGTGCAACAATAAACCCGCTTAGCAGCTACATTCCTCGCTCAGGAGCTATGAAGCGGTCAGCCTCCAGAGCAAAGCTTGTGTGAGTGAGAGAAGAGCTCTCAGCTACAGGCTTACGGCGTTTGGGCTCTTTCCTGGAGGAGCAAAGAGTGACGTGCATCTCATTACCTTTGGAACGAGGGGCAAAATTCACTTCTTCAGCTAAGCTTCCTGCTCATAACAGGGAAGAGGAGGAGGAGGAAAAAAAAAAGAGATCAAGGCAAAATGTGAGTGATTGCGGGTTCAGCTAGGTGGATGGCCCACAAAGAGGTCACATGGATGATAGCGTTGTGTGACTAGCCAGAACAGAAATACACCACCATAGATACAATAGTAGGCAGGCACTTCAAGGCTCCTTCATCCTCTCTCATCATAAACCAATCAGAAAAACAGAGGGGCACAAGGCAAATGCAGAGCAGAGGGTGCTCTGCTGCCCAAGGGTGCCCAGGTCCTACCAGCCAACTCTGATCCCTGGGGAGATGGCTCATCCCCACCGGCACACGGGCATCGAGACTCATACACAGCAGAATGCCTGGGAGCAGAGTCTGCACACACTACTCCCCCACTTCACTTGGGGCCAGACCTCTCTGGCGGGCAGTGGCAGAGAATGGGATGGGGGAACCTTGGGGACATACATCCCTAGGGCAGTAAGAACGGGGCAGTCCCTGTGCTCCCCACGGTGCAGAGGCTGTAGTTCTGCTTGGTCCTTCCATGGGTGACCCAAGCACCTTTGCCTTCCCCCCCTCACTGTGCACCCAAGGAACAGGCCAGCAGAGATCAGACGAGGGTACAGATGTCATTTTTGCTGAAGTCTTTCAACTCCTTTGCAAGCCTGAGCACTCCAAGCAGAGAGGGAGCTCATCTCCACTTTCAGATCTTAGAGCCAGGCAAACTAAGCTAACCTTGTGCCTCCAAGCCAGCAAATCAAACAGACTCCAAGGGAGCCTAGCCTTTCCCGGTACCCTGATCTGGATTTGGGGAGGGCGAGTCGGGACTTACACAGCTACCAGGAGAGGAGATGGGCAGGTGGGAGCCTGCATGAGGGAAGAATGGCCTTCTTTTATAGTTGCAGAAAGGCTTAAACCATTGTTGATGGTCTTTGAACATGCTTTCTTTGGCTTGTAAATGCTGCTGGAGTGTGTGACATCAGAAGTTCCTCCGTTGCCCTAGCAGCAGTCTCACAGCAAAGCAACAGAGAGTTACAACATGGCCTGTTGAGATTAGCAACACCAGAATAGGCATTTCAGTAGAAAGCAGCTTTATGCTCCCATTTGAGCTCAGGATGAAATCCGAAGTGGATTCTTTAAATGTACAGCACAAACTCACTTTTCAACTTTGGGGCAAGGCGAGGGAAACCTGTTTCATTTCTCAGGGTTTTACAAAGTGAGGCGTTGTTCTTAAAAAAAGTAATTAAGGAAAATTCCTCTGACGGGACTGAAGTCATCCAGCTACCAGATAGCAGGAAATATTTAGAACCATTGCTTCCAACTGCACACTTTCATCTAGAATCTAAACAGAAAACTGCAATCCCCAGTCCCGTAAGATGATGCCTTGGCTATATATGGACAAAACTCCAAGACAGGAGAAAGAAAAAAAATATATAGATGTTATGCCTCTTACAATTTGTGTATGGGCCACACTAAAAGGATCTGTTAACCTCAGTAAAATTCACAAGTACTCTCATTAATCAGCCTTAGGCTTCTATTGTAATGCCTTCCATCTGAAGAACTCGCCTTCATGAGAGATGGCTCACTCTATGCCAGGCGCGCATGTTCCCTTATGCTACACGGTACAACAGACTGAAATCATGAGGCAAGGTCCCCCCCACCCCAATTCTTGAGACAGCTGTCCTGAATTATAAAACACTATTAACTATTACAAAATCATTCAGTAAACTTCAGTTGCTATTGAAGAATCTCAAAAATAAGCCACAGAGTGTAGCATATGCCTATTAGTTCCGTGCAGCAGAGGAATACAAGGCAGCATCTTCTGGTATCTCACCTATCACAGGCCTTACAAAAATAATTGTACTATTGTGTGTAAATTGAATTAGAAATTGTGCAGACTCTCTGATTAGCCAGAGCTTTAAGAGAGCAGATGTAACTTGCAGGACTAACTTTGCAAGTTAACACTTCATTGAGATGAGTGGGGCTTCACTTTAGATGCTAACTAGGAGTACTTTGAAAAAGAATTTTTCCCCAATGGCAAATTTCAACAAAAACAAAAACATAATATTCATTGAAGTTTTCCATGGAAAATGTCACCTTTTCAGCAATAAACCAACCCCACCCCCACTTCCAGTGAAATGCCACATATTTTGAGTTGTAGTGCAGGGGTCTTAAGCTTCTCTATGGGCTGGGGTCTCCTGAACCAGCCACCTTTCTACAGCTGTGTGCACCACAACCAGGGGTACAAATCGAGATGGGATGTCTGTCTAAAAACGATGCTCTAGCTTAAGCACAAGCTATTGAGTTTGGAAATCAGGCATACTTTTTTTAACGGAGAGAATAATAAAGCATTGAAACAATTTACCAAGGGTCATGGTGGATTCTCTATCACTGAATTTTTCAATCAGAAGTTTGGATGTTTTTGCTCTGCTCTAGGGGTTATTTGGAAGCAGGTCTCTGGCCTGTGTTGACAGGAGGTCAGACTGGATGATCACAGTGGTCCCTTCCAGCCTTGGACTCTCTGCATCTATGATGCAGGAATCACTGCATGAGGTTCTCTGGCCGTGTTATGCAGGGGCTCCGATGAGTTAGTCACAATAGTCCCTTATGGCCTTAAAATCTATGGCTGAAATGCTGGGTGACAGGTCTGACAAGACCCTGCACAAATCTCTGGAATTAGGATAAAGGATATGGAACTAAGTTTAATACCCTTGGGGTCCATTGTGTACAAGTGCAGTTGTGTGTTACACTGTGGAACTGTGTGGCACTTTTCTAGAAGACTGACTAATTCCATTCCTGAGAGGGATTAGAGACTTCAAAGGACATTGGGGGACAATACATGTGAAGTGGATTTCCTAGAAAAATACTTGGATTGAGGGGAATGCTAATGACCCACCTCTGGCTACCAGGTACTGGGAGTGAACAGGGGATGGATCACTTAACTGCCCTGTTCATTCCCTCTGGGACACCTGGCATTGGCCACTGTTGGGAGACAGGATACTGGGCTAGATGGATCGCTGGTCTGACCCAGTATGGCTGTTCTTAGAGAGTCCATCCTTTTGAAGCTGGGCTTCCAGGAAAACCCACTACTAGTTACCTGTTCCTGGAAACTCCAGATCAAAGACTTCTGAACTGTATAAAGGAGTGACTGAACTCTTCATGTGGGCTAGTTCTGAGCTGAGGCCGTGATGAACTTGTGGCCAAGAAGAGATCCCTTTGTGGGGTTTGAAGGTCTAATCACCTCCCAGTGCCCATGCTGGAGATGGGGTGATCTCTGGTCATCTGATTGGCATGCATGTAGCTTCTTCTACTGTTTTATTTTCTCTGTAATGCATTTACCCCATGAACAGGGAAGCTTCCATAGAAAGAGCTGTCTGGTAGCTTAACTGTGACAGTTATGCTGATCATCTCTGGGGAGAGAAGCAAGGCTAGTTTGCTTGGGCAGACCATCTTTTGCTGGGAATAACATAGTATAGGCAGGGACACAGGTCTCCACCCAAGAAAGGCAGCGGCTGGGGAACCAGAGGCCTGAGAGCGGGTGGAATATAGGCACAGTTGTCCTGAACTGTGACAGCTGCATCCACTGAAGTCAATGAGAATTTTGCCATTAACTTCAATGGGGACTGGATTTCACTAGAAACCTTGACAAAATGGTATATGAGGATAGGACTCATGGTGGAGCCATGTTGCCATATTACACCTGAGGCCTGGGTCAGAGTGAAGATCTTTCCCTGTATTTTTAGATGCAAAGTGTCCTCCCCAGCTGCGCAGGGATGAGTTCCCAAGACACCAAGCCCAACACGTGTTTTGGGGAAGAAAGGCAGAACACCAAACAGTCACCACCTTGAAAGAATGAACCCTGCGGGAAAAGCAGTGACGTGAAGGGATGCTCCTTGCTCTGCAAACCCAGTTGGAGAGCCTGGCCCCACAGGCTGGCTGAACTGGAGTTCTCCATTATCTGGCTATGAATTGTATTGAAAGTTAGAGGTTTCAGCATTTTTCCCCACCTTTCTTGCCTGGTTGTGAGTGCTTCCAGTTGAGGGTTTTCAAGCATCACCCTGCAGCTGTCACTTTCCTCCCTCGGCTTGCACACTTGTGTCTGTGATGCCTTCCAGTTTCAATGGTCCCCCCTGTAGAACACTGGAGCAGTCATTATCTCCAGCTTTGATCTTACTCTTTGCAGGGGAGGTCAGTAGGTAAAGCACAGCGAAGGGATGTGGGCTCAGGAGGGACGAGAGGAAAACAGAAAGAAGATTCGTATGCAACCTGCTTAGCTGTAAACATTGGCTCTGAAATGAAACCTGGCATGGGAAATAAGCAGGGGGGAAGAAGGGGTGTGAAATCAGCTATTTGGCTCATTTTAAGCCAGAGAAGGATCAAAACACAGATGCCTTGTAGTTTTAATCCTCCCTGAGACATAGTGTGCTGTGGAGAGGGGATGGCTTGTGGCTAAGGTACAGGCCTGGAAGCTGCCCAGAAAACTTCCATTCAGTTCTGCCAGAGACTTCTCGTGAAGCTTAATTGCATTGGGGTGGCTAGAGCCTGACAGAGCCAAATTTCATCCCACATGTCCAGAATATCAGAACCCCTGTTCAATTCTGTGGCCCTAATATGGGCCACATTGTGCCCTCTGCTGCATCGGTGCTATTCTGATTGATGTGGGTGGGAGTTGCATATGCCATCAGCAGCCTTGTGTTCTACCTGGTGGGTAAACTTCCTGCTCTGGATAGGTGTGCACCACTTAAAAGGGAATCAGTAACAAATCCATTGAGGGGAATAAATACAGAAACCAGTTTTGAGAGAGCCCAGCAACGTGCATAAAGCGTGAACTACCAGGCCCAACGCACAAGGCAGATTCATGGTTCGCATCAAGAAGTCTGAATGGGGTGGCCTAGAAGACAGACTAGTAGAGGGATTAATGTCTAGCCCTTATAGTGCTCTTCATTGCTTCTGTAGCACTGGCGCTAGATACCCCAATCCAAAAATCCATTCCTTTGTAAGGAGGCTGATGCCGCAGAGTACCAAGGATTCAGAAACAGTGAGAATTTGAACTGAAAAATAATATAAAAGCAAATTAATGTTGTATTGTGGAAGCAGCAAAATAGGTTACCTTGGTTTGCCTCTTGTCGTTCAGAATAGTGCAACACAAATCGGTATTCATTTCCCTGCCATGTAGGATGAAAAAAAACCATGAGTATTTCTTTTTAAATATAAAATCTTTTGTTTCTCTTTTTATAACCCTAGCTAGATCTCAGCAGAGCACGTCCACAGAACTGTTTGTCCAATCAATCCCCGAAGAACAGCCATGTCAAATGGATACCAAAGGTACTGGAGGGAAATGATCAGATGCTCACAGAGCCAGCGTGGCTCTTTGCAGCAATAGCAAGGAATAAAATGGTAGCAGGTGTTCTAGTTTAAAAAAGAAAAAAAAGAAAAGAAAAGCGCCCAGCAGCACTCATTCTAAGGATGATGTGGGTTGCGTACGGTGCATTTTAGGCTACTAAATCATGTTGAGATAATTCGTTAGTCCTAAGTAAAAAGGCATCGATGGTCTTGCTGACATGTCATACCAATTCATTTCACATATTGCTCCGTCCTCGTAGAGCTGTGAAATGAACTGGACTGACAGCCCTGTAGACTGAAGTCACCTATATACAATGACAGAACTCCCTAGGCAGAACAACCACATTGGCCCTGAAGGGCCGAGGCAGCCAGAAGGGACCGTTATGACCATGACGGCCTGCAGAGGACAGGCTGTAGAATTTCACCCAATGATTCTTGCGTCCACCCAGCATCTTCTGGTAGAACTAGAGGAGATCTTGTAGGAACACATCTGATCTTAATATAAAGACTCCAAGTGACAGCGAATCCACCACATCCCTGGGTAAGGTGCTCCGATGGTTAATAGATTCAGCTTCCAGCTGCTGGATTTTGTTCAGCCTTTGTCTGCCAGATTAAATAGCCCTCTATTATCAGATCTCTTCTCCCCATGTAGATACTTATACACTAGGATCAATTCACCTCTGAACCTGCTTTTTGACAAGATAAGCAGACCGAGCTCCTTTAGCCTCTTACTGGTTTCCCAGACTTCAAATCATTCTTGTGGATCTTCTCTGAACCCACTCCAATTTCTCAACGTCCTTGTCACCAGAGCAGGACACAGCATCCCAGCAAAGGTTGCCCATTGCTGTATGCAGGAGTCACACCCCTTCTCTATCCCTGCTCACCAGTCCTTTTTTGCACCGGGGTGGGGCATCCAGGGCACGAGTCAAGGCTGGTTTCAGGCTGGTGTGAATGTCCTTGCACCGATCTGGGGCTCCTTCAGCAATTTAAAGGGCCCGGGGCTCCGCTGCGGTAGCAGCAGCTAGAGCCCCAGGCCCTTTAAATTGCCCCCGAACCCCAAGGCTCCCAGACCCCTCTGCAGCTGGGAGCTCAGGGGGTGATTTAAAGAGCTTGGGGCTCCCAGCTGCTGCTACCACAGCCCTAGCCCCGGGCCCTTTAAATCCTGATTTAAAGGGCCTGGGGATTTAAAGGCCTCGCCTCTTCCGGTGGAGGCCCCACCCCTCCTCAGGACTCCAGAGTACCGGCAAGTCCTTTAAGTTACTTTCACCCCTGATCTACACAAAGCTACTATAAGCCGAGTGCAATGCACCGCGTGTCAGGCTGTCTGAGGATGTTGTCCTCATCCACATGCTGCGGTGCTGTTCCTCGCGCTGCATCCAGCACTCAGACCCGGAGAGCCCCACAGCACTCAGGAGAGCCCCCCTCCCCCCCCCCCGTGTGTGTAACGTTATTGGCAGCTACAGGAAGGTCTGGAAGACATTTCAGTTGAATCCATGTGAAAAGCAGCTCATTTATCACTGCCTGGCACCCACATACTGAGCCCCCATGAAGATGTGCATTTACATTGGAGAGAGCACACAGGCACTGTGCAGGAAGTACCTTTTCACTGGGCGCTGCAGTCCCTTAGTGAACGCTTGTACTTGCTGGGCCCCCTGCTAGCTGAGTTTTATCTGGCTATTGCTTTTCTCCAAGCAATGAGATCGGTTAGCAAATCCCATTCATAGATCCCAGGGCCGGGGGGGGGGGGAGGGGGTATTGTGATCATCTAGTGTGACCTCCTTGGCAGCACAGGCCACGGGACTTCCCTGAAATAATTCCTAGAGAAGATTTTTAGAAAAACATCTAACCTTGAGTTAACAATTGCCAGTGATGGAGAACCCACCACAGCCCGAGGCAGATTATTCCAATGGATACTTGCCTCCCACTGTTCTACGTTTACACCTTATTTCCCGTCTGAATTAGTCTAGATTCATCTTCCAGCCAGTGACTCTTGTTAAATCTCACCCCTCATTTTACCTTTCATAATTTCTGCCACGAGCTGCAGAATGTTGTCAGGTTTTTAAGGCAGAATGGTTTGTGCCTCTGTAACGCACACACCTCCCGGGTGTGGTGTCTGGCCCATGTAGTGGTACCGAGATGTACGTGTACATGTGTGTGTGAGACTGCTCTACAGCTTTAGCTAACTGCCAGTTGGCTTTTAGCTCATGCAGTAGAGGCTCATGCACTAAGCTCCAGCGGTCCCAGGTTTGATCCTGCCTGAGGACGACCGGGGTCTGTCGGCGTTACACCTGCTCACTATTCCATTTAAGGTGGGATTTTCAAAAGAGCTCAACTCTGTTCCCTGGAAGGTGATGGGAGATTTACCATGGACTGCAGAAGAGCAGAGTTAGGCCAACACTCAGCGCTTTTGACCTAATATCCAAGACAAAGAGGAGCTATCATTAGCAGCATTTTCTAAAGTCAGTATAGTGCAGACAAATTCTGTGCACTTTAGTCCTGGCCAATGGACCCATGCTGTTGCAGTACTACAATTCCGAGTGAAACTTTGCGGCCTGTACTACACAGGAGGTCAGACGAGAGGCTCACAGTGGGCACTTCTAGCCTTGTGAGCTATGAATCTAGGAATCTCCTGCAGCAGAGAAAGGCATTTGTGTAAACATTGTAATGTGGTTTTATCCCCATGGGACTAGGATAAAGCTATTAAGCTCCTTTTCACCAGGAGGTGATCTGCTTGCATATGAAGCCTTCCAATGTGGGAAAGTTGGGGTTTTGCCACAGAGTTTTTACTGAAAATTTCTTTAAGATACAAGAAGAGAACAAACTCCCTGTTCTGCAGGAGGTCAGAGTAGATGATCACAGTTGCACCTTCTGGCCTTTACATCTCTGGATGTACCAAAACATGCCAAATATAACCATTGATCTATACAGGGGTTCACAAATCAAGAAGACATAACGGGAGCAAAAATGAAGAGAATTGCTATAGCTGAAGAATCAGTTGGAGTGATTAAACAAACCATCAGGCTCATCCATGAAAACTAGTTTCCAGCCACGATGCCAAAAATAAAATGATAAAAACCCACCACCATTTAAATGCAAATGCATGCAGCTGTAACTCAGCCAATTATCTTTCCTAGTAAATAAGGAAGATTCATACATTCTTTTACACACACTCACAGTGTCCTTGCGAGTCGGATATTCACAAATGTAGGTTGTGTTTCTTTTGCAGAAATCAGAACACACACACAACCCATAGGTTTAGCTGTGTGGTTTCATTTAAAAGGAAGCTAGAGGGGGGGGGGGGGGAAGTTTCCTGTTGGTTTGCATCTATTACAGCCCAATATATGTTAAAGTGTAACACTATTGTCTGCAGAGAATTGGAATATCTGCAGGACAACAGCTGCTGTTGAGCAATGTTCCGGGCTACTATAATATGATAAAGGCATAGTGATTTGCACCACTGTTTTAAGAGATTTTCAGTTTTTAAGTTAATATCTCACGCATCATCCAGGTTATAGCAGTCCTTTGGTAGAAAAGGGAATTCTCGGTTCACCTAGCAATAATTGCACCAGATGTGTGTGTCCACATATTTGCATAGTAAACACAAAAATATCTTCAATTTTCATACCAATACATTATCTTTCCCTTGATGTGCAAAACCAATGCAAATTAAGGAGTCTATTGACAAGATAATGAGGACGAGAAAGTGGTATATACAAATTTAAAAAATAATAATAATAATAATAATCATCCCCTAAACAGGAACATTTCAAAAGGCAGTTGGCTTCGGAAAGGTGAGAGGCTATCCAATATCTCATCAGTTATCTTCAGAGCCAGGACAAACTGTCTGACACTGAGAAATGAGATAACAAAAGCTTCTGTTTAACTTATTAAAGTTTTATTTGTAGTTGCAAATACATGCACTAGTGGTGCACAGAGGTTTCCTTACATCTGCACCGTGATCACCTTTAGACAGCAATACTTCTGGTTAGTAAAAGAGGAGAGAGCTGAAGTGGTAGAGGTAAAATAAAATGAGGGGAACAAACAGTATGGTTTGTGTAGATCAAGATAGCTGAGCCCCAGTCAGAATCACGCAAGGGATTCTGCAGTGCCCGGGCCTGACACTGCATAGTTCTGTGGCAGGCTACAATGGATGTGTCCTCTGGGTACTTGCAGCTTGAAGGGAAGCCTGAACATTTCATTAAATTCCCATTATTCTTCCCAGTAGGTGTTGAGAGCCAGATTCTGCTTTCAGTTACTCCAGTGTAAATCTGAAGTAATTGCACTGAGGTCAGTGGCATTACTCCAGATTTGCATCAGTGTAAATGAAAGCAGAATTTGACGCAGACTGCATAGCCAGGAAGAATAGAACCTACAGTAAAAATGCTGATGGCTTTCCACTTATTCCCTGTACGCTCGGTAATGGGGATCAGTTATTCAGGAATATGGGCATTTCTGAATAGTGACTAAAGCTGTGGAACTTTTAATCTTCTGATGTGAGAATCAGACAGACAAATAACTTTGCTATGCATCTCTGTGTGTTGCTGGGTGAATTACAGAAACAGTTCTACTAGCAAGTTTCACCACACACTGGTGCTAAATTCTGTGGGACACAACATCACAGCAGCATGAAATAAATGGGAAAGCCTTAATAAACAGATTTTCATTACCATTACGGATATTAAAATGAATATTGGAATATGAATGAGATAAAAACCTCTCATGTTTGCTCATTTATTTTGTGTCATTTCAGAAATGTACCACAGAATTTAGCAAGAATGATAATTAACATTGACATTATTAAATTATCTGGACAAATCCTCAGCTAGTGCAAATATGCATAGCAACATTGACTTCAGTGGAGGAACACAGATTTACAGAATGTGGATCTTCAAAAAGTGACAAAGAGTCCTGTGGCACCTTATAGACTAACAGTCTATAAGGTGCCACAGGACCGTCACCTTTTACTTCCCCCCCCCTACATTTTTTACCCTTCTGAAACTTGACACCATGCAAGGCACTGCATTTAGCCGTATGGAGTAGAAATCCATCAACCTCATGAAGAAACTTGCACAAGTACAGATATTTTCCTTTCCAAATGCAAACAGATGGACATCATACCAAACGGACTGAAGGTGAAAAATCCATTGCTATCTACATACTGCACAGACCACAGTGAGAGATTATGCCATACACTATCAAAGAAACTGAGGAACCACCTGATCAGCATCCTATACAGCAAACAGGAAAACATCAAAAAAGCTCTCCAACCTGGAGACTTTCATATATAACCAACCTTCCACTCAAACGGAAGTTACTAAAATAAGACAGGAGATCGACATTACACACTTCACCTCTCTACAAAAGGAAAAAGGACCGTAAGCGGTCTAAAATCCTACCTGCCACATGGGGCCACAACAGTGGTACCTCTAACTCACCCAGCAATATCGTCAATTTATTCTGTTAGTCTATAAGGTGCCACAGGACTCTGTCACTTTTTACAGATCCAGACTAACACGGCTACCCCTCTGGATCGTCAAAGCACTTTATACATAGTAAAGTATCCTGACAGCTCTGCCGAGAGGCAGGCAGGTAACCCCAGCTCAGAAGGTGGGACATTAGGGCAGAGAAGTAAAGCAATTTGTCCAAGGTCACAGAGGAACCAGTTTCAGGCCTGGGATAAAAGGTCCTGACCATACAAATTTTAACTGTGATTTTGTAACCAGTTAAAGGCAATCAGCCTTGCCAATGCTTGCAATTTGGTTGCAAGTCTCGTGATATTGTATGTTTTTCTTAAAGCCCCAGCTCCTGGGGTCAGGGATAGCTCAGTGGTTTGAACACTGGCCTGCTAAATCCAGGGTTGTGAGTTCAATCCCTGAGGGGGCCCATTTAGGGATCTGGGGCTACAATCTGTCTGGGGATTGGTCCTGCTTTGAGCAGGGGGTTGCACTAGATGACCTTCTGAGGTCCCTTCCAACCCTGATACAGGTCTGTCGCATCTTACGCTGGGGTTACATTCCGCAGTCAGCGTGTAAAGCAAAAATCACATATAGTCAAAATTACATTGAGTGTAATGGCGGGCAGAATCACCTGCACTACAGATACAGTATTAAAATTGTTGTTTTTCTCTTTTTTGTTTTTGCCGACCGCGTAAAGCTGAAATCGTGCATGTTAAATGCGCGTAAGATGCGACAGACCTGTATTCTATGATTCTATATCAGAATCTCAGATTTCATTTAAAAGAAGAAGAGCTAGAGATTCTATTCTTTGTGGTTATGGAGAAGCTTAACATGACCTCTACAAGCTCAAAAAAAAAAAAAAAAAAAAAAAAAAAAAAGAAAGACACCCCAACCAAAGCAAATAGAAAGGTCCCTAAAATGTATTATTTTTTTAAATCTCATGATTTGTAAGCCAGTCTCGTGATTTCTGGAGCCCAACTTGGAGCCGACAGTACTGGACATGGCCACCATAACCAGTTACAAGTGACACAGCTCAGTTTGTGTCCCACCAGCACCTGTGTGCGTGCATTCGTGCTCACCACCCTATCTGGCCACATATTTGCATACCAGTGCATCCTGGGCTGGACTGGCCACACTGGTTACAGACATAGAGGAGGACTCCTGTCTGTACTGAAAAGAATAAAAGTGGTCTGATCCAGTTCTTGGAAGAGGAGCAGGTGCCCACACAAGGTTAAAAGCCAGGGTTCCTACTGGAAATTTGGTGTGCAAACAAACCACAGAAGCAACTGGGCAATGACACGATGAAGAGTTGTAGCACGGTGTGCGTCAAAAGCCTTAGGAGCTGGTCCCACGCAAAGCTCTGACCAGTGCAGATAGTCGGTGGCACCAGGGGGACATCTCACCGTGCCTGGCAGAACGAGGAAAGTTTTCTGTGGCAGTGGAATTCAGGGGACACGGTGGTGAGTGTAACCCCATCAACCTGAATCCTTGTATTCTGATTCAGCCTCTGTTTTTATTGAGTGAAATTTTCAAAAGCACCTAAGGGACATAGGCACCCAGTTTTCAATGGAAGCTAGGCACCTGATTGCTGAATCTCTCACCCATTTTTGTCAGACTAGAACGTTAACGAGAGTTGAAACTAGTGTCAAAGCAGTAACAACCCGTAACATTGCTAGCCAGCTCTGAAAGGATGGCTACTCTACCTTCAGGCTTGGTTAGGACTAGAGCTACTCAGAACATGGGAGTTTTTTTTTTTTTTTTTTTTTTTTAAAGGGAATTTTCTGTCAACAAAAATATTTGGCCAAAAATGCCAGATTTTTAGTGAAACACTGACAACCTGGAAGTTTTTGATAAACACTTTCTGATTTTTAATAGCAAGATCCAAAAATTTCAAGTGAAACAAAATATTTCATTTAGGAACAAACTTAAGTTTTTGTCCAAAAACTTTCAACTGCAAATTTCCTCACCAGCTCTAATTCTGACCTACCAGCCACTATAGGCGGAGAACCAACCAACCCTGCTAGGGTGTTTCACTTTGATGCATTAATATGGTAGCACTTCAAACAGAAGTTCTTACAGCTGTGGCTAATATGCAATGATTAAGGTGCTATTAAACTGAAGGATAACTTGCTCAAATCTGCATTCAGCTGCCAGCAAGGGCCAACCCAGGAAAGCTCCACACAAGTGGACCGCTCGCTCGTGCGGCTTTAAAGCATCAGTGCACAACGAAGATCATCATGAGGCACCTGCTGAGTTTGACATAAAGGGACCAGTCTGGTGATTAGACCAGGGAATTTCTGTAATCACACACATACCCCCTTTCTGGAAAGTCAGGAAACACCAAACCGTGCTTAGCCGCACTCAATGTTCTCTGAACAGATTTTTCGTAATGGAATTTAAATCAAGCAATGAGTGGAGATAGGCACCATTAAAGCTTCCTTTCCATTGTAGCTGCAAAGTCCCTGCTATTCCAGGCCTGATCCTCTCGTAAAGGAGTCTGTGTGGGATTTGGAAAGGTTTTCCCTTCTGAGACTAACACACTCGTCATCACCCACGATCTAATCAGGGTTTAGCCACAGGTTTCCCTTCGTTCCATTGTCATCATTTTGCCCCATCCTCCTTTCAGGCTTGTGGAGAACGTTTTCAACAAATGTCCGTCTCACTCTCTGCTTTGGATACTGTAGCTTCACTCCGCCCTACTCTGCTAATGACTATTATTCATTAGCTTGCTCCGTGTTAGGGAAGTAATTGCTACCGGATTAAGGCCAGTACGGATAGCCACTGGTGCAATAACAGTGTCACTTTACTTTACACTTAATATCCCAAACACAAGCCTACAGTTAAGCATGTTTAAAGTTGTTAGCAGAAGGCTTGATTTTCCACTCATTATACATGTCCACGTTTTTAAAATAAAAAACATTGTCCAATGCCTGAACCAAGGAGAGTTTTACCTGAATCAAGACTGGAGGGCAAATGCTCTCTCCTCCCAATCAGATCCCACGGGATCCACAAGGGACCTGGGAAACGGAAAAGAAACCTCTCCCTTCCACTGGCTGTAGTAGCTGCCTGAGGCTACTAGGAATAGTTTGAAGCTGGTGCAATAATGTAGTTGCAAATGCACTGAAACAACGTAGCCTGCCCCTACGCTCAAGCCAGTCTCTATCCTCCAGCAGAGAGGAAGGCAGGCAGTGAATGAAGAACCTGCCATACCTTGCTCTCCCATGCTGGTTCAAGAACTGTGCATAGGCCAGGCATTCTGTTCTGCCATTTCCACCTCCTTCCCTGTAGGATTTTTCTGCCACATAATTGGGGCACTATGCAAATCTCCTGGTTTGCAAACAGCTATTGTGTAAAACTGCTGATGACAATTTTTGCATTAACTGTTACACACATTTCATTTAGAAAGTTGCATTCGTTGTCTTTAGATAGATAGATAAATAAATAGATCAATCAATCAATCAATCAATCGGCTTCCATGGTGTAAATAGAAACAGTAATGCTAAACAATGACAATGGCTGGTTTTAATAGATTTTTTTTTAAATGACCTTATTCATAAGATTTTCTTTAGACATACATCCGCCTGAAGTCTCAAGTGTTAAAACAACATCATTTGTACCTTTTAATGGTCTGGAAAAACATTAAACACTCTAAATTAAAAAAAAAAAAAAACTGATTTAACTTCTTCAAACTCCTGAACCAGTGAACTTTACTGTAACTTACCAGAAAATTAAAGCTTTGCCTCAAGAGTAAATAGTGAAATTTTGATTATGATCATCCTCCCCCCCCCCCTCCCCATGAAAGATATTTTAAATCTTGTTTGAGCTGAAAAACTCAATGTAACCTTGCATGGCACTCCTAATGATACTTCCATCTCTCTCTCTCTCTCACACACACCGCAATGTAATTTCCCCTTTTTCTGCTGCCCTGTCACCAAAATGCCTAAATAAGGGGGGGGGGGAAATCAAATCAGTTTTGATCTTCCTTCCTCATGCACCAATTGCAATCCAGTAAGCCATGCCAAGAAAAATTTATCTTCAACGTCAGAAGAACTTCCCTTCCGCTACTACATTTACCTTTGCTGTCAAAGCCAGATCAATCCTTTCAGCTGTAAGAACACCAATGCTGAAACTTGTCCAATAGCAGCCAGATGAATTTAAGACCAGGACGTCAAACTCATTCTGTGGCTAGAGCCAAGTGACATTTGCAGTTAGGCCCAGGAAGCCAGAGCCTGACTTCCTCCAGAAGCAGTGAGAGAGAAAAAGGGATATTTTAAGAAGTGGAAGTCCAATCCTAGTGAGGTAAATAGAAAGGAGCATAAACACTGCCAACTTAAGTGTAAAAATGTAATAAGAAAAGCCAAAAAGGAGTTTGAAGAACAGCTAGCCAAAAACTCCAAAAGTAACAACAAAATGTTTAAGTACATCAGAAGCAGGAAGCCTGTTAAACAACCAGTGGGGCCCCTGGACGATCGAGATACAAAAGGAGCACTGAAAGACGATAAAGTCATTGCGGAGAAACTAAATGGATTCTTTGCTTCAGTCTTCACGGCTGAGGATGTGAGGGAGATTCCCAAACCTGAGCCATCCTTTGTAGGTGACAAATCTGAAGAATTGTCACAGATTGAAGTGTCACTAGAGGAGGTTTTGGAATTAATTGATAAACTTAACAGTAACAAGTCACCAGGACCAGATGGCATTCACCCAAGAGTTCTGGAAGAACTCAACTGTGAAATTGTGGAACTATGGTTTGTAGCCTGTCCTTTAAATCAGCTTCTTTACCAATGACTGGAAGTTAGCTAATGTAACGCCAATATTTAAAAAGGGCTCTAGAAGTGATTCCGGCAATTACAGACCGGTAAGTCTAACGTCAGTACCGGGCAAATTAGTTGAAACAATAGTAAAGAATAAAATTGTCAGACACATAGAAGAACAAATTGTTGGGCAAAAGTCAACAGTTTCTGAAAAGGGAAATCATGTCTTACTAATCTATTAGGGAACAAAGGGTAGGAATAAATGGTAAATTTTCAGAATGGAGAGAGGTAACTAGTGGTGTTCCCCAAGGGTCAGTCCTAGGACCAATGCTATTCAACTTATTCATAAGTGATCTGGAGAAAGGGGTAAAAAGTGAGGTGGCAAAGTTTGCAGACGATACTAAAGACCAAAGCAGACTGAAGAACTTCAAAAAGATCTCACAAAACTAAGTGATTGGGCAACAAAATGGCAATGAAATTTAATATGGATAAACAAAGTAATGCACATTGGAAAAAAAAAATAACCCCAACTATACATACAATATGATGGGGGCTAATTTAGCTACAACGAATCAGGAAAGAGATCTTGGAGTCATCGTGGATAGTTCTCTGAAGACATCCATGCAGTGTGCAGCAGCAGTCAAAAAAAGCAAACAGGATGTTAGGAATCATTAAAAAAGGGAGAGAGAATAAGACCGAATATCTTATTGCCCTTATATAAATCCATGGTACACCCACATCTTGAATACTGCGTACAGATGTGGTCTCCTCATCTCCAAAAAGATATACTGGCATTAGAAAAGGTTCAGAGAAGGGCAACTAAAATGATTAGGGGTTTGAAACAGGTCCCATATGAGCAGAGATTAAAGAGGCTAGGACTTTTCAGCTTGGAAAAGAGGAGACAAAGGAGGGATATGCTAGAGGTATATAAAATCAGGAGCGGTGTGGAGAAAGTGAATAAGGAAAAGTTATTTACTTGTTCCCATAATATAAGAACTAGGGGCCATCAAATGAAATGAATGGGCAGCAGGTTTAAAACAAATAAAAGGAAGTTCTTCTTCACACAGCGCACAGTCAACCTGTGGAATTCCTTGCCTGAGGAGGTTGTGAAGGCTATGACTATAACAGGGTTTAAAAGAGAACTGGATAAATTCATGCAGGTTAAGTCCATTAATGGCTATTAGCCAGGATGGGTAAGGAATGGTGTCCCTAGCCTCTGTTTGTCAGAGGGTGGAGATGGATGGCAGGAGAGAGAGATCACTTGATCGTTACCTGTTAGGTTCACTCCCTCTGGGGCACCTGGCATTGGCCACTGTCGGTAGATCGGATATTGGGCTGGATGGACCTTTGGTCTGACTGAGTATGGCCATTCTTATGTTCCTGTTGAAGTCAGCATTTGGCGGGGGGGCAGGGGAGTTTACAAAAAGAGGCAAGGGCATACATCCTGCTCTAGGAAAGCTCACTGCCCAGTGGAGACCACCAAAATGAATCCAAGAGTCAGAATTAAGGGCCAAAATTGTCTCTCTCCTTATGCTCCTTTTCCCCAACACTCATCTCTTTATTTTGTCTCCTCCATCTTTGCCTCCCCTTTTCCTCTCTTTCTCCTTTGATCTGCTTGCCACAGAGTCAGACTTTAAAGCCAGGAAGGACGGCCAGATCATCTAGTCTGACCTCCAGGCCACCAACCCCACGCAGCACCACACACCAGAAATGAGATTGAAGTCACACAGCCTAAGGAGACGAGACTATCATATGCCACAGGCAGAGAACAGGAGGGACCGAGGTGCACTGAGGCCCCCCACAATGGCAGGGAACTGATTAAGTGAGATGCACCCCGATAAGCCTGGAAAGCGGCCCTCATCCACACACTGTAGAGGGACACATTCCCCTTCTCCCCCCCCCCCCCCCCCGGGTCACTGCCAATCTGACCTGGGGGGAAATTCCTTCCCAACCCTACACACTGCTCAGTTAGGTGCTGGGCTGGTTCTTGCTCACATGCTCAGGGTCTGAGAGCACGCACGCTCTGTGCCATCTCAGAGCCATGGCCCACCCCAGCCAGGGTCCCGTTGCGATGCTTTGGGGGTTCACACAGACCAGGAAGGGGAGAGTAAAATCCTCAGCGCCTCTCACTCATACCCCTCATCATGTTCACTGCTAAACAGCACCAGCCTGCTAGTTATGCTGGGGATTTTACCCTTCAGCTGTAAGCACAGCACGGAGATGGTTGTGTAATAAAAAGATTAAGTTGATCAACACAGAGCAGATGTTTCAGTGAAACCAAGCAGAAGGAATTGGGACAGAAATGGTTACAAACAGTAAAAATGTGCTTCTAAGACTAACACCTAACGTAACAAAACTGGAGCCTTTTGTTCCAAGTCATTTTCTCACCACCGCTGGCCAGTCCTCAGCCAGATGCAGCCCAGAGCTCAAAGTGTTTGATTTCTTTGGCTCTTTGGGTGAAGGATGCCAAAGCGGCTTTTTCTCTCTTAGGTCCTCAGAGTTTTATCCTGGGGACTCAGCTCACCGTGTGCACCCCTGGGCAAGTTCAGAGTTGGAGCAGGAGACCAGCCATCAGTTCTAGTAATTCCATATAGCAGGAGATCCAAGGTGAAGGCTGTATGCATCTTTCAGGGAAAGAAGTGCCCACATTTTACCCAGGTATCTCTCAGCTGACCGTGGATCAGCAGGCAGGTCTGTGTGGGGCCAGCTGCTGCCTTCACCATTCTCAGAATCCCTCACCCTCTCCTGTCCCAGGCGATATTTCCAGGGCTCCCTCCTTTCGCAGGTTTCTGCCAGTGCCTGCACCTTCGTGTGCCCAGGGGCTGTGGGTGCAGCGTAGTGCTCTGGAGAGGAGAGGCCTGTTTAGTCAGGAGACGCAAAGGCATCAGCAGCAGAGCCCTTGGCAACATCACCGTGTTACAGCCCTGGGGCTGTTTCAGATCCTGTGTCAGTGGTTTGAGCATTGGCCTGCTAAACCCAGGGTTGAGAGTTCAATCCTTGAGGGGGCCATTTAGGGAACTGGAGTAAAAATGTGTCTGGGGATTGGTCCTGCTTTGAGCAGGAGGTTGGACTAGATGACCTCCTGCGATCCCATCCAACCTTGAGATTCTATGATCTATGAATATGCCCCTGCTGTGCAGTGTCCCCTCACATGCAGGCAAAGGAGCCTTGCCAATCATGCCCGCCCTGCCAGGCCCCCACACAGCAGGGCAGGTTTTCCCTAAACAAGAGGGTATCCAGTCTAGCTGAAGTCGTTCAGTGTTATGCACAGGGAGGCAGAAGCTGCTGACGCTAAATAGGGCACCAGGGATCTAGGGGGACTGCCTTATCTGAAGCCTTTTCCCATTTATCCTTGTAATTAGATTTGCCACCTATATCAAAGTCCTGCTGCCTTTGATCTTCCAGAGTTCATTAGCACCTTCACAATCTCAATCCAAGGTCTCTCCCAGCCTGCAGTTTCTAAGGGGGGTGGAATATAACATTTTAATTGTATGTAATTAAATACTGCTGCCATATCTAGATGGAAAGTTCTTTGTCACGTCTCCAGCGCCAACATTTTCTCCCCTTTTAATCAGCTGCCCTCATCTTGGCAGGCTGCATTTCCCTCTTGGAGATGTGGAATTCCTGAAGGGAAGTTTGGATTGTGTCTAATTAGAGGAGGAAGAGAAGGGCTGACTCTTGCTCTGTCCAGCTGTTTGAGGTAAGGGAAGGTGCTGGATGGGAGCCCTGCTGAGAAGGTCGCAGGTAACTTGGGAAGAGGTTTGATATCAAGGGGATGAGGCTGGGAGATCTCCCTGGTCCATCTTTCGGCAGCATTTCTTGCACTATCACTTCCCATAGTTGTGCTGCCCAGTAAGGGCTGTTCTCAGTGGTGGCAGATGACAGAACAAGGAGCAATGGTCTCAAGTTGCAGTGGGGGAGGTCTAGGTTGGATATTAGGAAACACTATCTCACTAGGAGGGTGGTGAAGCACTGGAATGCGTTACCTAGGGAGGTGGTGGAATCTCCTTCCTTGGAGGTTTTTAAGGCCTGGCTTGACAGAGCCCTGGCTGGGATGATTTAGTTGGGCATTGGTCCTGCTTTGAGCAGGGGGTTGGACTAGATACCTCCTGAGGTCCCTTCCAGCCCTGAGAATCGATGAAAGCTGCTAGCACTCCAGCTAGTACAGGTGCCACTTGCAATAGGCCCAAGAGCAATTGCCCTTGTTTATATGACTTGAACATTATAGAGGAGTGATATCCTAGCATCTTAGGGCTGGGCTACATGGAAAAATTGCACCAATTTAATTTAACGCATGAATTTAAGCAGATTCAGTTAAACCAAATGCAAATCCCTATGTGGATAATTTTATTTCAGTTTAGCTTAAACTAGTTGCCAGTCAACATAGCTAAACCAAAACAAGCCATTCTTAGAAGGCTATAAATAGTCTTGCACCACTAACGAACTCATGCCTCAAATTAAACCAGTGCAGCTCTGCCATGTAGAGGAGGATTTCCTCATTCCTTAATTTTGCTAGGCTCCCTGCAGCACATATTTTTCCTGTATTAAACTTTGGGAGAGTGGTGTAGTTTTAGGAAATAGCAGCACAATATTTATGACAGCAAAACTAGGATTCAAAATGCAGAATCAGATTGTAAATGAAATGCCTGGCTGTGGCAAAGGTTCAAGGGGTGTCTTGGGGTGCTACAGCTGTAGCAGTTCAGGTACTATGTTCCATGCCCTCTATCAAGGCTTGCCAGAATAAATGGTCTCTTAAAACCCACAGCTAAGAGAATGTCAGGGCTGCACTGCTGGGCATTCAGGACAGGAAATGGCAAAAAGTTAGGACTCTACAGGCATCACATGGACTTCCTGAATTATCCACAATACGAGAGCAGCCTGAACCAGAGAGAACTGGAAATGAGCCTGCAAAGGGAACTGCTGGTAGGTTTAATTTGCCTTGCAAGCTTTGCTGGAACCATCCACTTAGGGCACGGACAGGTGGGCTAGACAGCTTAGCCATTAGCTCCTTCAGGCTACAGCCTGCAAGTGAAGTTTCAGGGCCGATGAGCACTTTCGTGGATCAATTTATTGCCACTGAGTTGTCAGCCTGATGATTTTGTTCTTGTTGCAGCAAGTAACGCTGGTCAACAAGAAGGAAGCTCAGCAGGATGAAAGCCATCCATCTCTGTCTAATTCCAGGCCCAAGGTGCTGAAACATGGGTCCGTTTGTTCTTCACCCCTCCCTGGCAGAGAGGTTCTGTGGCCTTGGGGAACCAACCCCGCCTGGCTCCTACCCTGCCTCCAACAAGCGACCCTGGCTGGCTGCTGGGGTGTAGACTGAGCCCTGAAGGAACAGTGCAGTAGAAGTGATGGGAAGGCAAGTGCTTTGTCTCTCTGAGACGGAGAATGAATGGCAGAGGAGTCGAAGGCTGACGTGCTTTGTTCTGTGAGTGCATGTACATTCAAAACATAATGGGGTGCCAGGTGCAAATATCAGGGGAGGAGAGGAAGGTGAGAGTGGCCCAAGGGACGCATGTGAGGAGCAGAGGGATATTTAGTGTGAATTTCCTGACTATGAAGTTTGTCAGACTGGAGGTTTGTTTGACCTTCCAAGAAAGCGCTGGAAGCCCCAGCACCTTCAAACCTAAACTGGCCAAGTCTTGAAGGACTGACTATAGGGAACAATGGAGAATTGGGAGTGGAACAGACAAGATGGCCAAATAAACCTCTTCCAGCTGCCATGTCAAGGATTCTGCATTCAGATTCCTTTCCCATGCAAGGAGCTGGACTCTTTACAGTTGGGCCTTTGGGCTGTAAATCAGAAACCCTGGATTAAATCAACGAGACATGTGCCCCCAGTTCCATCTCTCTCCTTTCGCGCACGTTTTACATGAATGCTCCCAAGTCCCAGATGAATGGTCTGGCCTGGCCGAGGTGATGGACCCTCCAAGAGAGGGGACGCACAGGGACAGAGCTCCTGGCTTTAAAGATGTTCCGCAAGGACTAGGCCAAGCTTCCGAGTAGGGCAACGTTAATTTGAGATCTCCTATAAACCGGGGTACGAGGTACCGAGGCCAATTCCTTCCTGTATTGAGATTTGAGACCCTTCACTTAACAAAGCGAACACCGAACCTGCACAATATCCCAGTCTGGACAAAGGAGAAGACACAAGTGACCCCTGTATCCTGGGTGGAGTGTGATCAGTGCATGCCCCAGAGGCCCATTTGGTAGCCTGGCAATTCTTTGGCTGCTCTGGGTATTCTGCTTTGAAGGCCCCTTTTTAATCAAGTTTTCCCAATCAAGAGCCATGTGGTCAAATATGGAGATGCAAAATTGTTGAGCAGAAAGAGACTGCGAAGATCTCTTCTTGTGGGAAATCTGAAGGCTGGACTCCTTTCCTTTCTGAGGATGGGCGTGGGGGGGAGGGGACCAGTCATCTGCTTGGCCACACTGGTGCAAGGAAGGTCACTTGCAACCTCCCTGGTGAATCTGGGCTCATGGTCTGTGGAAGAACTACGTGCTCCCAGCAGCTCTACAAGAGGCCCGGCCACGGGAAGCACATCTGTCACCTCTGCCTGCCTGCTCCTCTTGCAAAGGGCAAGGTGACCTTCTTGTATTCTTTGAGGCAAACCCATCTCCTGGCTGAGACTCGCCTCTCGGGGGAGGATCTGGTGCTGACTCTGCCACTTGGCTCTCTTGTTTCGTCTCCCTGGCTCTGACAGCAGCAGATGTTTCGCTGCCTATCTGAACAGCTCTCTTGTGCAGACACTGATCAGCGGTTGGCTTTTTATACATTCATAGATTCTAGGACTGGAAGGGAACTCGAGAGGTCATCGAGTCCAGTCCCCTGCCCTCATGGCAGGACCAAATACTGTCTAGACCATCCCTGATCCACCTTGTACACGACAGTAGCTATAGTGACACAATCAGTGCAGGCTGAAGCTGTGACCTTCTGTCCATCAGGAGCAGGCTAATGGCTCGGCACCAGGGCCAGCGCAACCCATTAGGTGACCTAGGCAGTCGCTACAATTTGGGGGGTGGCGACCGCGGCGGCATTTCGGCAGCGGGACCTTCCGCCGCCTCGGTGGGGGGCGGCATTTCGGGGCGGGACCTTCCGCCGCCTAGGGCGGCAGAAAAGCTGGTGGCGCTCCTGCTCAGCACTCAAGTACCTCCGTGGATAAGGCCCATGTTCTGTGGCTGGAAAGACGGCTTCTGTCTTCAGAGGTCATATGTAGCAGCGAGGCCATGCTGGGCTGCCCAGATCCTAGCTGCGGGTGCCGAAGGGGAGCACAGGGCCTGTGCCAGATGCTCCCCCTGTGCAGGAAGTGTGTGGGGAAGGGCAGAGACTAGGCAGAGCCACCGCTCTACCCAGCGTGCTCCTGCCAGCACTGCAGACTGGAAAGAAGCTACACCCAAAAAGGCTGAATCTCTCCCCTGCATGCCTTGGGGGGGGGGCTGCCCCCGGCAGGTGCCAGGGCTCTGCACCGTGAGAGGAAGCCCTGCGGGTGAGTTACACAGAACCCCTGAGGGTGTTGCAGGATCGCTTTAATATGTAAACCAGAATGGGTCCTGTGTTTCGTAAATTACTACAATACATTTAATGGGTAGCTTTTCATAAGGGAGCACAGCGGATGTGTACACAGACCCTGATGAAGCTAATAACTAGTTCTCACATGGCTTTTAGAGAGTTATTACATATCTGAGCTCCAAGTTCCCTTAATCAACCACTGAGATGCAGCTGGCAGTGGTAAATTGCCAACAACAGCTCATTACAAATAAGGAAACAGTTTGTCAAGGACAAAAACTGTGTCAATTCTTAATAGGGAAGCAACTAGAACTAACCATTTCTCTTCCCTCCCCCCACCCCACTCCTATTATCCTTTGCTACAACCTGCTTTGGCGGATAACCTTCCTATCTGCAAATCCAATCGGGGGACATATAGTCTAGTCGGGTCTCGCTCTCACATGCACACACACACAATGGCTCATTTGGGCAAACAGCACAAATTAAGCCTGTGCCCTTGAAAGTAGGGAAAGGAATGCAGTGCTGGACGCAGATGTGGAGCCCATCTATCCATCAGTCACACCGGTGCTCTGACTGGGCTTACACAGGGGAGTAAGGGCAGCAGGATCAAACCCTAGGTCTCTTCATCCTGATTTACGTGTTGGTAGTCTAGGAGCTGACAGTAAGTGGCATGCAGGTCAGGAATGGGAGAATGGCACTTGAGAACGTGTCTCAACATGCTTGCACAAATCAGGTAACTGCAGGTGTCGATCAAGTAATGTCACAAGTAACTGGCCAGCTGTGTCTAGCTGAACATAGTCAGTCATCAGACATGCAAAGTAGGTGTACAGTTATGCACACACAGTTTTAGAAACCAGGCCCACAGTGGTTCTCTGCAGGTTGCAACAGTGTCCATTGTATTCCATGGCTGCAGTGCCAGCCGATGAGCCGGAGTATTTCCAGCCTCTGCCTCTCTTGCCTCGTGTTTTGGGACATTTGAACCGCATAACTGCTTATCCATGGCCTACATCTTTCTCTGCCCCGGCCTACATGTGCCTAGCACAGAGATGCCTTCTGCTCCATATAGCAAATAAGGAGGCACCCCCTACAGAGCTTCTCAACCTCAACCCCTGTTGCAGGCCCCTTTCGTGCCTCAGAAGAATTTAACCCTTTATGAAAGAGCAGCAAATTCCATCTGCTGCCTGTTGCAGAGTCTATAGAAAGACTTGTTCCCTCTAACTCCAGAGCCCTCTAGAAGTTATCAGTTCCAGGTAGAACAAAATACAGCTCCAGCCGAGATAACTGGTTCCTTCTGCTTATAACTTAATGCATTGGAGGGAAATCCAGGAGCCTGCATCCAGAAAGACACAAATGGTTCTCTGGACACTTGATCATTTTAGCCTCTGGTGGCAATTTGTCCTTTCATTGTAAAACAGGTGGGGTTTTCACTCAATCTTGAAAGATTCTGGTTTTATATACACAGAAAACTGAAATTGCAAAGCAAATCCCTTTGCAGAAATGCCTGGAGTTTGTTTTACTTAGATACCAATCCCAACTGGCACTGAGAAGCACCTAAAACACAGTGGTGCTTATCACTCAACAGGATTCAATGTCCATCAACTCAAATCTTACCCTTTAAGCATTTTTTTGGGGGGGGGGGGGTGTCAGAGGCACGATGCTAGCCTGGGTGGACTCATCCTGTACTTTATTTCTTTAGAAATACTTCCCACACAAAAAAACCCACTTTTAGAAAATATAAAAGCACACAATGCCACCTGGTCCGACACTGCCCATACTTGTTCTTCAGGATACACTGCAAAGCTTGTATACATTTTACTGAGGCTTTTGGCAAGACATACCTGGGGTCTGATGTCTGGGAAGAAGTGGCGCACTCTCAAATGCTGGGTTTAGCTGGTGTGTGTGTGTGTGTGTGTGTGTGTGTGTGTGTGTGTGTGTGTGTGTGTGTGTGTGTGTGTGTGATGGCATCTGACTGCTAGATTTGTATCTGCTGTGATGTGCATTAAGATATGCACAAAACATGGCTGAATTGACCTCATTGGGTCCAAAATGTCACTCTTAGAGCCTGCAAGAGGTACGTTTTTATAGGACTGTTATAAATCTAAATACACAATATTATCCAACATTATAGGACTAGATCTGGCAATTCCTAAGGCCCAGGATGCATTAAGAAGCCGGATATGAAATGAGAGTCTGCCCGGTTATGCAGACATCTATGTACAGCATCTCTTTCAGTCTGATGAAACAATCGTCTGCCCAACTAATATCTTACTGATCACAAAAATTAATTCCGTATCTCTTTCCGATTCCAAGAATTGGGGTCAGGTCTTCAAAAATAAGATTTTTAACAGACCTCTTTCAATTATGGAGAAAGTTCCACCACAGAACATCTCCATTTCTGTGTAACTTTGCAGCCAAATTTAGCAGAGATGTCAATCCCCATGCTTCAGGGCATAAGATGATCTCATCGTCTGTGGTAGGTGAAGATATTTCCACACAAAGTAGACTAAATGTACAGCTATGTTTGGTATCTTCTAAATCACCAGACATTGATTACCAACAAAGACAACATTAACTAGATGTACCATGGTCTGTTGTGTTATGGCAATTCATATGGACAGACAGGTGGACAGGATCAGATCCTGACTGCACATTTTAGTATTGAGACAGAAGGTGAGGGAGGGGATATCTTTTGTTGGACCAACTTCTGTTGGGGAGAACTTTCAAGCTTACACTAAACTGACCCAAAACCGAGCTCTGTGTGGCTTGAACACTTGTCTCTCACCGACAGACATTGGTTCAAGGAAAGATATTCCCTCCCCAACTTTGTCTCTAATATCCTGGGACCAACAGGGCTATAGCAACACCTCATACAACTTATTACTAGTTGATGTTCTTAGAACAGTTAATAAGGCAGCTTTAATCTTTTGTTGTGATGCAAGATAAGGCTGGAGTCAGCTTCCTGAGGACAACAGCTACTGAATACTTTCCTTTCTCAGCGTGCATTATGTTACCCTTTCTTCAAAAGGGCGGCTTTGGTGCTTCACAGCAACACTTGGGCTTGTCCGTATTGAGACACAGAGCAGCAAGCTGGGGAGTAAATTTACACTGTACTCACCTGCCATTCACTAAGTCACCGTGTGACCCCTGCTAGTGTGCACTAAATGCACTATGGAACTGTCAGTGCACACTAGCAGGGTCCACACAGCCTGTCAGTGTGCAACAGGCTAGTGCTCTGTAGATTTACCCCCAGCTTGCCGTGCACTGAGCCTGTGTTGACAAGTCCATGTGAAATGGCCTCCATTATCATGTGCATTTTACAAATATATATTTCCCACGTAGATCAGGATGATTTAGCATGGAAATAGTTACCAATTCCTACATACCCTACAATAGGTGCTCGAAGTAGGGGAGCAGTTTCCATCATATACAGGGTTTACAGTTTGGTTCAATGGTTCTCAGCACCCCCACTATACAAGTTGCTCCAGCACCATTGTACCCTACCCCTTCTAGGGTGACCAGACGTCCCGATAAAATCGGGGTGTGTCCCATGTCCCGACCGATCGTTGGTCGGGACGCAAATTGTCCCGATAGCCATCGGCAGCGGGTTGGGTTTTTTTTGTTTTGTTTTTTGCGATCCGCCGGAAGGGACTGACTCGGCTTTTTCCCCCCCTAATTTTCTGCTCCGCCGGCAGGCACCCCCCCCGCCCCCCCCATGTGTCCCGATATTTGCTTTCCCTGATCTGGTCACCCTAACCCCTTCCAACATACGTTTAGATGCTACTTTCTTCTATTTGCTAGCTTGCTCCCATTAGAGCCAGTGTCTCTCTGGGGCTTATCCACAAGAGGGACGCTGGCAACGCAGAGTAAAACAAACAGCATTACTTTAGGTGTTCCCTATGCAGCGCTGCCATTGCTGTGCTCAGCATTATTCTCACGTGAGGAGTCAGTTCAGCACCAAGGGCCTGGTTTTGCCACCACTACAGTGAAATCCATATTAATGCCCATGAGAGGAACAGTTTTTACTTGGTACCATGCTGATTTCGCACACCAGCAGGGAAGGGACACCAACACATGGAGAAGCCTCTCTAGATATGGTGAGCAAACCGAAATTTACATGGGCCGGGGGGAGGGGGGGGGCAAAGAAGAGAGGAGGGTGTTGTGCATCAGACACCAGGGCCTCATTTCCAGATGAGCCGAGCACCCAGACACTCCTTGGCTACAGCCAACAGGCTGATGTTAGCCATTTCAGTGCAGTTCTTACATCTTGTTTCTCTCCATCTAGCTGTCTGTCACAGATGTATCCATCTTATCTGGCTCTGCATCTCACTCCTCTGTCTTATACTGATCAATAGCATCTAGTGTGGCATCCTGGACCCTCAGCAAGGCCAAGGAAGCAGTGTCAGGCGAGATCTCATCGCTACCAGTGGGACATCTCCTAATCTAATCAGGTCAGATTTGCTGTACGGGTATATTACTCTCGATCGCTGTAATTACACCCACACCCTGAGAACCTACCAAACGGACTGACACCATCAACAGGCTTCACGCCCATCACCAGCACATTCTGTTGAAATAGCCATTTATTTTGATCAGGGTACATTTTTCAAACGGGGGGCGTCTGAATTTTAGGCCCCCTGGGAAAGATCCACAAAAGCAGTTGGGCGCCTAACGAGGCATTTGGGTACCCAACATTTAGGTGGCCATCCTAAAACCACAGCTCAGCTGCTACCTAACCCTATAGGTGCCTAAGTTTCTGCTACTGGGCACACACAAAGCCACATAAGCCCTGACACTGCCTGGTGCCCTCACTCGTCCCCTAGTCCCAGTGGGGCTCTCAAACTAGGCATATTCCTTCCTACCTTGCCTGTGGGAGGGGCTTGAAACAGGTCTCACCTCCCAGCTGAGTGCCCTCACCACCCGCAGGCCATTCTGGTGTGAGGCTTTGTCAGTCTCTCTTAATGGTGCAGTTCCCTTTGTACAAGTCAGTATTTCTGGGGGCAGGGACTTGAAGGTAACTCTTCTCACAGGCAAGGGGGTGCCCTGACCACTGGGCTATGGAGTCTCTCTCTTGCACCAGCACGAAGAACAGTGAATTATGTAGACAAATCAGAGCAGCTTCAGCAGGCAAGATTGAGCGTGGCTCCCCCAACAGCCTGGAGACAGGGCGCTTGCCAGGGATGCGGCAGACCTGAGTTCGAGTCCCTACTCCAAGTCAGGCAGAGGGGGCAATTGAAGGAGGTCTCTGAAGTCACAGAGGAGTGCCCCTACCCACTAGGCTATAGGCTATTGGCTATAAGGGGGGGGGGACGACTTTCTCTCGCTGGTTTTTGGGAGACAGGGATGAGCTAACTCCAGGAGAGGACTCACCGCGCAGTGTTTCGCACTGCCTAGCTTCAGCAGCTCCCTGCTCAGCTTGGAGGGGGTCTGTCAATCCCATTCTTAGGCGCCTAACTCTCCCCACTGCACAGGGAGCTTGGGCCCCCAACTCGGGGCTGCAAGTTCCACGGTGCGGCAGGGTGCCTAAGGCGTTGCAGGGCTGAGCATTGCAACACATGCATCCCCTTGTAGTTCTAGCCCCTGAGCCCATCCTTAGACATCTGATTGTCAGAGGGATCATCACCGCGTGAGCATCCAGAACTCCAGCCGCAGTGACTGCGAGCGGACGATAAGTGGTGAATAGCGTCAGGGGACAGTCACTCGGAGCTGGCGCATTTCATCAATGCAGCTGGTGGGTACAAAATATCATGCTTCCCAGGACAGCACCTCAAGGATTGCCTTCTCCAAATCCCACAGCAGAAGCCAGGCACTAATGCAGCTAACAAGATGGATAAAGATACATGACCACACCCTTCACAACAAGGGCAGCACGAAGCCCCTACCAGAGCCCTGGCTCAGAGCAAATCTAATAAACCAGACAAGGATCTGGCCACAAACTTGATGGCTGGGACCACATGATCTCACACACTTCACAATTACTGTGTGTGAGTGTGTCAAGAGGAAATAAACTCGACATCCACCCCCAGCCTAGGATGTGGCAGCAGTAGCCTGGTTTTGCTGGCACTAATGTTTGCTATTAATGTGGCCTGGTTTAAACGGTTCCCAAAATTCCTTCATTCTACTAACCCAGTTCATCCTGTCTCCACAGACATCTCCCTGGCTCTCCTGGAGAAAAATCAAAGGCCTAGTCACTCGATCAAGCATTCCCCCTGGTTATTACAGCTGCATTCCGACAATCAGAGAACAGAAATAATACTCTGAGGTGACCAATCACAGAACAGGCTTGAACACACAGAGAACAGAGTTCAAACAATCCCCTGGCCAAAATAGGTTTGTGTGAAATTTCCAAACAAATGAAAGAAAATGCTAAAAATCCTGATTTTTGTCCCTTAGGCTGCGAGTCTGGCACCTGGCATAAAACTTAATAACCTTCAAAGAAATCTTTAAATCATTTGGCTTCTGTACCTTCAGAGCAGCTATAAATAACGCAAGAAACAAAAGGCACACTCCATCAGTTTGTACTGGGGGTGCCTGGTGTCCTACCAAAATGAGTAGTATGGATTGAATGGGACATTCTAGCCAACCTCCCAGATTCCCCTAGGTAGGCACTGCCCTTTGTCGGGACCCACTCCAAAGTCTACAGTGATTTTTTGCGACTGAAACTATTGTTCGTAGTGGACTGGCCTAAGTATATGGCGTTTGCTTTGGAAAGAGCCTAGGGTTGAAGTTGATCAGGTTTTATGCCCTTTCTGTGTCCCTGGGAGGGACAAGGCACAATACAGGGGAGAGGTTCCCGCTCTCTCTTTGAAGCATATTTCAGGATAAAATTTCCCCACTGTAGCATTGGAGGATTTACATTCTCCACACAACACAATAAATATGCCAAGGCAGGTGTGATTTTTCCCTAGTCCAGCTCACCAGGCAATGCTTAGCTGCACCATTTCCCCCTAACCACTTCTGCATTTGCAATCCATCAAACCTGGCTGCTGGCTTATCGTTCACGTCACCACTTCCCCACATGGAAACGTTTACTTAAGGCCCAGGACAGACATCTTTCATGATGTCACTGATGCCAACGGCAACCTAGGTCTGCAGTGTTTTGAACAAGGAGCCACTGAAGACATTTTCCAAAGTGAATGGCAGGAGCAACCCTGTGAACTGGTGCAAAGCATTAGTGAAAAGGCTGTGCTTGGCTCGAGACACATTCACACTCAGTTGGGGTGGATACCACACTATGCATGCTTCAGACTCTCATAACATCGGCCCATTGCCACAATGGGGTAATGACAACAGCTGCCCACTGCCCCCCTCCACATGGGTCTTCTCTGCTTGGCTACCTATTGTTTACATCCTGCTTTGTTAACCACTCCCACACACAGCTCCACTCTAGCACGCAGGCGTACAAAGTCTCCTGCATGGAGGCTCCACCACCTGGCATGCTCGTGCTGGGTTTTTGCTGTACTTCTGCTCTATCTGGGGTTCGTTGGGGGTGGGAGCAGTGCACGAGGCCGTTCAGGATCTCTGGCAATAGGAGCAGTAGCACAATGGCGTGTGTTTGGAATGGAGTACTCTGTCTGGCATGATAAACCCCATTTGTTCATTTTGCACTGGTAAGATGTTAAAAAGGAGGTACTTACACAATCTCGTCGTTCTGGAATTCAAGCTCTCCACAAGTATCCTCAAAGTCCTCTCCTCCCCCTCTGGCTGAGCCTTCGATGGTTTTGTAGGGCACAGCAACATTTCCTCGAGCGCCGGACGTTCTCAGCACTTTCACTTCCATGGTTCCAATGCTCTCGCTTACATGAGTGACCGGCTCCTCGAAGGTAAAGATGCCTGCATGATCATCATCAAAGATGGTAACTGTGGCAGTGGAGGGCGATCCCAGGCAGGCAAATGTTGCGACATGGTTAGCCTTCAGAATTCCTTCATCCAACGCTTCAGTGCTCACTTGCACATTGCTGAGGTGAACGAGGAAGTTCTCATCCTCCTCAAAGATATCGTCATCAATTATGCCAACCCGGATTTCCTTCTGTGTCTCGCCAGGCTTGAAGACCACAGTCCCTTCGGTAAACTCATAATCAGACCCTGCATTGGCTGTGCCGTCTTCTGTTCTGAAGTCAACGTGAACGACATGGGTCAAGTCACCGCCTCGGCGAACAATGGTCAAAGCTACTGTGCCGCAGTTCTCGAGACACTGGTAGGTGTTCTGCTCAAAGTAGATCTTACTGACAGGATCATTTTCCACCACTTCACAGTTGACCTCGTGCATGCTGACAGCTTTCCGTGCCTGATCCGCAGCATGTCTCTTCAAAATGTTGCCAGCACCCGTCATTAGCCGAGTAGCCTGAATGCGATAAAAGGCTCGGCTCTTTTGCTGTTGGCTCAGAACCTGGTAGTTAGCTAGTTCTATCAGCTGTTCCATTTCTTTGTCGGGGTGCTTCTGCTTCAGCTCCTTCAGGATTCTAGCCATGTCCCTCCTTGCTTCCTCATCATCTTGATCCTTCTCATCTGCCTCCAGAACCAGGGTGCCATCCAAGAAGTTCTCCACATGGGAGTTAACCACTTTGCCGTCCATTTCAATGTCAGCTTTGGATGATGGCCTGTCACCCTCATGTTCAATGATCATGCCTCGCTGTTTGCCAGCCCTGTACTTCTTGTAGACATACTTGTAAAATAAAAGCCTTCGGTCGGCTACCCACGCAAACACCACACAAATGGGAAAGAAGAAGAAAGTGAGCAAGCTTTCCCAGACCTCCACAACACCGGGTGATATGACAGATAAAATAAGGTAAAGCCAAGTGTAGGCAAAGATGCTCCAAGCTGCCGTCACAAAAAACACTCGTAGATGCTTAATCTTCCTTATTTCTCCATCCGGAACCACATAGACGCATATGGCTATAATGATGAACATGTTGAAGGCGGCACTGCCTACAATGGTGCTCGGTCCGAGATCCCCCGCATTGAAACCATGACCACATACTTCAATAACAGAAAGTAGAATCTCAGGGGCTGAAGAACCCAAAGCCATCAACGTTAGGTTGGACACAGTCTCGTTCCAAACCCTCACTGTGGTTTTGCTGGTCTCACCATTGGGCTTCTTGATAGTTATCTCTCTCTCTTGGGATGTAATGACTTCTATTGAGGACATGAAGCGGTCAGCTATGATGGATACACCTAGGAACATATAGACCATGGCCACAAAATAGACAGTAGCCCTAGCAATTTTATCACCAAATGAAGGGTCTTGGGGCTCCCAGATAGGTAAAATCACACCTGGTTTGCAAATATATGTACCAGTACATGTAGCGTTCTTGGACGTGTCTGTTGGACTTTCTGCATATGCTTTGTCCACATGGAATAGCAAGAGTGCCACAATACTTAAAAGGTGAAAACCTTCAGGAAAGGCGGGTGAATGACTTAACCTCAACATGATAGCTTTGTCCGACCAGCTTCCAAATGTCTTCCTACCTGCAGATACAAAAGTAAGAAGCGTTACTCAAGTCAGATAAAGATAAAGTATTTGATTGATGTCTTATTTATGTATCGCATTTGGAAAAAAAAAATCTAGTGAATTACATTATATAACATGTCTGAACTGTAAATGTCACATTTAAATCCCACTGCTTGCAGATTCACCGAGCATAAGTGATTTACAAAAAGGGGAATTGCTAGAATAGTAGGATGAGGCTAGCTTCTGAACCTATGTACATGTTAATAATGGTTAATGCTATTTCTGAAGTAATTCTCTCATTGTTGAAAATCTACTTCCATTTTATGTTAACACATACTACAGAACAGCAAGCAGAAATTTCCAGTTTCAAAATAGGATGAAATAGTTTCTTGAAAGTCAATGTGTAAACAAAGAAATCCCCCCCAAATTTTTCTGCATTTTGACCAACTCTGTTCAATATTTACTACTGCAAAGTAAGTACATGTAAAACCTATCGAAACTACCACCATAATCATTCAATCCAAGATTCCATTCTACACCCCCAAAAAAGCAATCTACATTAAGGAAATATTAAGGGGTCTCAGTGGACCAATTGAATTAAGAAACACTGAAGTTGCATGTTTAATCTTAACTCTGACCCTCATGCATACATCTTATGACAAAGTCTTTAATGATATGATCACATGCTACTGCCTCAGTAATAAACCACCACATCATTCATCTTTGCACCTTCCCTGGCGGAAGAACACCGAATGTGTATCCAGGAGGGAGACTCTCCTACTCACTTTCCATATTAAAGTAGTGCTCCCTCCTGCACACCTGGCCAAGTCCTGCAGAGGCTTTTCCGCCCCCTTCATACGTTACAAGGCACTAGGCGTAGGGCTGCACAGCAGTTGGAGGAGTAATTCCCAGCTCAGGTAGATGAATGTGCCCTAGCTCTGCTCGAGCTAGTGCCTGAAAATAGTCAGATGGCAGCTGTGGCTCAGGCTAATCACCCAAGTATGTGCCATGGGGTTGGGCAGGTTTGTAGGTGGGCAACTAGCCCAAGCTGCCTCCCATGCTGCTGCAGCCACACTGCTGTTTGTAGGTGCTCGCTCTAGAGCCGAGACATCTGCCAGAGTTGGAAATTACACCTCCCATGGTCATTCCAAGAGAGGGTTGCTTAGGGGCCTCATTCAGGGCTCAAAGACCTGATCCTCAGCAGCCGTCATTCCATTCACAGGACTGGACTGGTCTCTGCCAGTCCGAGTGCAGGCACACTGAGCAGGGACAAGACAAGTTCTGGTGTTGTCTAACATTCATTGATGGTCTGGAAAAGAGGATGGCAAAAATCTGCAGATGGGACAAAATTATTTAGGTTACTGAAGATTGGAGAAGACTTTGAGGAGCTTCAGAGGGACCTAACCAAGCAAGGCAAATGGGCAGCAGAATGGCAGATGGCATTCAGGGGCTGATAATTGTAAGGTAATCATAGAAATGTAGGGCTGGAAGGGCCCAGGAGAGTCCAGCCCCCTGCTCTGAGGCCAGACCAAGTAAACCTAGCCCATCCCTGACAGGCATTTGTCTAACCTGTTCTTACAAACCTCCAACGATGCAGATTTCACAGCCTCCCCAGGCAATGCTCTCTGGAAGAAGTCATTTGAACTATGCATACTGTGACAGGTTGGGTCACAAACGCCCTCAAGACTGTCACTAGATGTGCTGGGATACCACTGAGAACAAACCCCCCCTGCCAGAAAAGGCTTCTCTCCACTCCCGTCTTGCTGGGCTAGACACCAGTCAGCTCCAGCACAGACCAAGAGGTCAGGTCACGCCCCCTTGCAGTTCACAGAAACTAAAATTCACTTAGCCCAGGGGCTTCAGTTAACAGCGACTTTCCCAGCACCCAGTATTCAGTCTTTCTGGGAGCCTAAACCCCAAATACATCCGTTTTACTCTGTATAAAGCTTATACAGGGTAAACTCAAATTGTCCACCCTCTATAACACAGATAGAGAGAGATGCACAGCTGTTTGCTCCCCCAGGTATTAATCACTTACTCTGGGTTTATTAATAAACAAAAGTAATTTTATTAAGTATAAAAAGTGGGATTTAAGTGGTTTCAAGTAATAACAGACAGAGCAAAGTTACCAAGCAAAATAAAGCAAAACACGCAAGTCTAACTTAACTCACTAAGGATCTAGTTACAAATACTAACTTCTCACCCTAGCTGTTATCTCAAGTACAATCCTTTTCAGACTAATGTTGTAGTTTATGGCCTGGGTCCAGCAATCACTCACACCCCCATGGTTACAGTTCTTTGTTTCAGTTTCTTTCAGGCATCTCTTTGGGGGTGGAGAGGCCATCTCTTAAGCCAGCTGAAGAGACAAAATGGAGAGGCTTCCAGGGCCTTTTATATTCTCTCTTGTGGGTGGAAAACCCTTTGTTCTTCTGTGCAAAATCACAGCAACAAGATGGAGTTTGCAGCCACATGGGCAAGTCACATGTCCATGAATGGTTCAGCTTTCTGCAGGCCGACGCCATTGTTTACATGTTAGTTTGAACTTTCCCAGGAAAGCACAGATGTGGATCGGCGTCTCCCAAAGTCCATTGTTAATTACTTCCAATTACTTGTATTGTCCCTTCACAATACGTTAGCCAAACCTCCCCCATGTGTTTCCTACAGCAAACACTTCAAATACAAGCATAGAGCCAACACTCATAACTTCAGATATAAAAATGATACATGCATACAAATAGGATGAATATATTCAATAGATCATAACCTTTGCAAAGGTGTTACATGGCATAACTGGAATATGCTTTATGCTAGATATGTCATTTATATTTCCATAAACAGAGTGCAACATCACACATATCCTTCACCAAGTTCCAAATTACTGCATCCACTCAGGAAAGAAACCTGGATGTCACAAAGACAAAGCGGTAAAGTCCTCTGCTCAGTTTGCAGCATCCATCAATACAGATGCAAGAATGTCTAGGGAAGGAGATGGAAATATGGAAAGAGATTCTAATGCTACTATACACATCAATGGAATTACCTCACCTCGAATGCTGCGTTTAGTTCTGGTGCCCTAATTAGAAGAGGGAGGTAGCAGAAACAGTGAGTTCAGAAATGGGTGACTTCAATGGTAATGTGAAGACTATGGAAAAACTTCCATTTGGCAAGAGATTGAAAAAGACTAGAATTGTTTAGGTTAGAAAGGATGGTGCTACAAAGAGCTCCTACTATTCTAGAAGCAGATAAAATTCTTCGGGGTTGCAAACTCAGGGAAAGTGCTGTTTTGATACAAGTGATTTGTGGCATGCTTTATTCTTTTTATGCCCCACAGGAATGGTTTATGGTTAAGCAGTAGAAATCCTCAGTAATGATGTTTCAGGCTGTTTGTAGAAAATTGGGGGGGGGGGGAAGAGTGGTCATAAAGGAGAATATAGGGTCTATTTGATTACATACCACTTGGAAAGATGATGCTTTCCCCTTTGATATATATTTTTTCTTAGCGAGCTAGACTGTCAGCTCCAAGTAAAGGTGAGTTGGTCATTTTATAGGTCTCTCACTTCTTTGGGGCAGGTCAGAGATAAATGGGACACATGATAAAGGTGCTGTCATAACAGATTGATTCAGCACCAACTTTGTTTACTATGGATACTGCCAGAGTAGGTTGTGTTTTGTTTTTAAGCATATAGGCTCCAGGGAAGTGTTTTGTACATAAGCAGGCAGACCACAAGTCAGAGTATCTAACGGCAGGAGCAGTTGTTTCCATGCAAAGAATAAAGGCAGGTGGAAGTTTTGTTCAGTGGATTCTCTCTTTGTGGCCAGTCAGATATTCTTTCACATGCACAATTATGCAAAGCCTTTTAAGAAGGAACCAGTCATTGTGAAATCCCCTTGGCAAGAGAAGAATGCAGATGGTTGATGAGACGATATAACACTTTAGGGCACTGATTTGGGTTACACAGAACAGCAGAGTCATCACATTTTGGACCAGCTCCACAATCTTAAGAGGAGGCAAACGTAGGTAGCTTTGGCTAATAAAATTCCACTACAGAAGATTAATAAATCACTCCAACTTTGTAGCTCCATGGAGCATTTCAATGTAGGGTTGGGTTTTTTAAACCATACTTCAATAGACAGATGCAACAAAGTTTACATCGGAACCACTTTCTGAAGTTCTATTTAGCAGTTTATGTACAAAAGATGTGGTGGACACTTTGAAAGAGGATCAAAACTATTATTACATTTCAGGAGCTTCTTCCCAGGCCCGTTGGAACAAGTGGTTGAAACTAATATTTGCGTTGTTTGTAGAGATCAGACAAAACCAGGACCCACAGTATTCACAATCCTTCTCATAACAGGGCCCCAATCCCAGTTTAGGTTCTTGGGTGCTACTGCAATGCAAATAAATCCATTATACGGTGTGAGATTGTGCAGAACTGGGGGAGGGGATCCACTGTGGCCCAGGTGCTTCATTGGCTCTGATCCAAACTAGACCCTAGAGCTTTTGGGTCCATTATCAGAAAACCCCTCCCCACGCCCCCAATCCTTTAACCACTTTGGGAAGGTCAAATCTATGTTATCAGTATCTGATTCGCCCTGGCTACACTAGCTCTGTCTGAACGCAATCAGGCTCGGATAGCAGAGTGCCTAATCTCTCCTGCCCAGAGCTGAATGTGCTAGAAGAGTTACAGGGAAGTGGCCTACCTTCCTTTTCCCATGGTCCCCTCCCTTAGGGGTCAGAACAGCCTGGGGCTCTTTGGGGGCTTTTCCACATGGAGGGCACTTTTAAATGAAAAGGTTGGTCTCCAGGCCCATGCCAGCCAGCTCTGTGCTTTGGCTGGGACCTGTGCAGAACTAGCCATATTCGGGAAGTGATTTGAAGGACAAGTCATCATACCAGCCGGCAGCCTGTGCTCCCCTCCACCAGAGGCCTGCATGCACATTCTACTCTCATTTTAAGGTTCTTCTTTGAGCATTTGTCCAGGGGGATCCCATTCTAGGGTCGCAGGCACTCTAGGTGCATGAGAATATTGTGTGCATGGGGCACATGTGCTTCTACAGTGAGTCACATGGACAGACTGTCTCGACTGTGACTGCAAAATAAGTCTTCCTTCTTTGCAGTCTTTCTTGCTCTCCAGTTACTCACTGAGCCCAGAAGGGCCAGCTCAATCACAGGGACCATCTCTTGTACAGCACCTAGCCTGTGTCTGGGGCTCCTCGGTGCTACAGCAGTACAAATAATCAACAGCAGTAGCCAGAGACTCAGCCCTTCTCTTAAGCTTAGAAGTGGAGGGTAACACCCTGATCTTTCTGATCTTTTCAGAAGGGCTGGGAGACCCATGCCAAGATGGATGGGTGTCATGCTAACGGATCAGATAAGCTGCGGTGTTTCCGAGGAACTGCATCCAGACAGACTGGAACGGAAGAGGACGACTCGAAAAGCTGATCCCACGTGGGTCGGACTGTGGCTAGAAGAGGAGTAGTAATATACTCAGGGTGAAAAAAGTTCTCGCTAGAGCTAAAGTTCTCAACCACACAAAACTTCATTAGTTTGGACTGAAAGTTGCTCAACTGCATTTCCTGTCAATGCTATCAATAAAAATCAAAGAAAGCACCAGTTAAACAGAGATTCCATCTAGACCAACCTCATCCTTTAGCCTCCCCATCACCCAACTTTGTCATGCACAAACATGCTCTTCACTTCCAGAGCACGCTTCCTTTCACCTGCCGTGCACAGCCAGTCACACCACGCACGCATCCCGCTCTCCGCATCCATGCTCAGACCTGCATTCTGAATTACACGTTTGCCAGCAGCTCAGAAGGGCCGCGGTTGATGCTCAGGGTCCTGCTATGTAAGTGAAAGACAGGCCCTACCCTGAAAGGGTTGCAGTCTAAGTATGTCTGACTTCACCAGCTTGAAGACGCAGTCCCTGCAGATGGGGAGCGATAGGGTCTAGGGCATGCTGTTGTGTATGGAAAGTGTGGGCTTGGCAAGGAGGTTGGGCGTGAACGGGAGCAGGGCTGTGGGACCCAGACGCCGCCCGAGGTGGTAAGATGAACCCCGCCACGGCCACAAGCCACTAACACTCCCAGTGTGGCTGGGACAGGCCCGGCTTTTGGAAACCCACCCCAGGGTAAGTGCCACGCAAGCTGATGTCCCAGGACTCTTCCCAGCTATGCTGTCTTCCCTTCCCTTTCCCCTGCCTGCTGGAACAGAGCTGCCCCTCAGTCCCCCCCCTCCCTGGAGCCCTGCTTGGCCCTGGGCTGGTTGCTGCTCGGTGGGAAGCTTTCACAGTGAGCTGGAACAAACCATCCTCTCCCATCCCCCACGGAGAGCCAGCCCTAGACCTTTGCTCACGCTTGTCCTCTGCTACCCTGGGGGAAGGGGAGCTAGGCAGGGAGGGGGAGGGGGGGAGGAGAGAAAACACAGCTGTTCAAGTGTTTCTCCAGCCCCCTTCTTGGCTCAATGGTGGGAAACCCCCATGCTCTGCTCCCCCTGCCCTTTCCCGGGGATGACCAACTGCCTAGGGGCCTAGCAGGGAGTGCTGCACTGTGAGCCGCCAGGAGAGCCTGATGGGGACGCAGAGATGCTGCTGCCTCTGCCTTAGGCCTGGATTTTGCTTCCATGCCATTGTGCTGGTGATTGTACGTTGCAGGCTGAAGCTTTAAAGTCCAAACAGATCTCCAAGCCAAGTTCCTAAGGCAATCTCTCCCTACCGCTGCCTGGCCCATTGTGCATGTCCAGTTATGGAAGATGAGCCATCATGCCCATGGCCTTTCGGATTCCTGTTGAGTTCTATTTGCCTTTTTCTGTGCACCTGAAGCTCTTCTTAGCACCCCACCCAAGAAAGTATTATCTAGATTCTATGCCATTCTGCACGGCTGAGCTTTGTGGAACAGATCTCATTCCCAGGCTGCATTTTCGCAAAGGCCAGCTTCTCTTTTTCATTCCTTCTTTCCCCTCCTGCCCCAGCTCCAGAGAGAACCATCTGGATGTTTTGTGTCAGCCTTTAAACCCCCTTTAAAAAAAAAAAAAAAAAAAGAGAAAGTTTGCAGTTGGGCTCACAACCCATCGGTGGCAGTGTACTCGGAGCACTTTAGAACACAGGTATCCTGGCCATAGAGGCAACTCACAAGAGTGTGTCCGTTATTCTTGCAAGAGACAAATGCCAGGCGGACGCTTTCCATAAGGAATTATTTCCCTAGTGGTCAGCAGAAAACGCACAGCGCCATTCAACAGCTGTAACAAAGCAGCATTTACACTCTTACAAGTGGAGACGTAGAGGTCCAGCTGTGCCTACCCTGCTGTGACATTGGTCTTGTAATACACATTATTACCACGAATTTAGTGCTAGCTCACACTGCAGACCGATACCGGTTTGTCCACATCACTGGTTCAGTAGAGACAGAAGCAGGGCAACCTTTCCCCACAGGTCTGGAGTCACCATAAGGAGGATAAAAGATGATGAGGGAAGAGTAAAAGGGAAGGTCCTCTCACGGATCAGTAACTGGTTAAAAGATAGGAAACAAAGGGTAGGAATAAATGGTTGGTTTTCAAAGTGGAGAGAGGTGAATATTGGGGTGTTCCAGGGGTCTGTACTGGGACCAGTGCTGTTCAACCTATTCATAAATGATCTGGAAAAGGAGCAAACAGTGAGGGGGCAATGTTTGCAGAGGATACAAAAACTACTCAAAATAGTTAAATCCAAAGCAGACTGTGAAGAGCTACAGAATGATTTCATAAAACCGAATGACTGGATAACAAAATGGCAGATTAAATTCAAATGTAGGTAAAAGCAAAGTAATTCACATTGGAAAACAATGCCAACTATACATACAAAATGATGGTATCTAAATTAGCTGTTATCCACAAGGACGCCAAGATCTCTCGAGTGGTAGTTCTCTGAAAACATCCACTCAATGTGCAGTGGCAGTCAAAAAAAAAAAAAAAAAAAAGCAAACAATGTTGGGAATCATTAGGAAAGGGATAGATAATAAGACAGAACATATCATATTGCCTCTATATAAATCCATGGTACGCCCAAACCTTGACTACTGCATGTAGATTTCAGTGCCCCATCTCAAAAGAGATATATTAGAATTGGAAAAGCTACAGAGAAAGGCAACCCCAAAGATTAAGAGCATGGAACAGCTTCCTTATGAGGAGAGATTAAAAAGACTGGTGCTGCTCAGTTTGGAAAAGATGACTAAGGGGGAATAGGATAGAGGTCTATAAAATCATGACTGGTGTGGAGAAAGTAAGTGTTATTTATTCCTTGTCATAACACAAGAACAAGGAGTCACCCAATGAAATTAATAGGAGCAGATTTAAAAAAAACAAAACAAAAAGGAAGTATTTCTTCACACAATACACAGCCAACCTGTGGTACTCAGCCAGAGATGTTGTGAAGGTCAAAACTGTAACGAGGTTCAAAAAAAGAATTAGATGTCTTCCTGGAGGATAGGTCCATCAGTGGCTATTAGCAGAGATGGTCAGGGACTCAACCCCATGTTCTGGGTGTCCCCAGCCCCTGACTGCCAGAAGCCATAATGGGTCAGACCATTCTTATGGTCTGTGCCCTATAGGCAGGATGGGATGCCCCCTGGAGCAGAAAAACCATGCACACTCTTCCCAGGAGAGGGACTGTGACTGGTGTCCACCTCTACCAGCCTAATCAACCAAAGGCAACTGAAGTGCAAGAGCCAGCCTGCTTTCCTCTACTAGTCTGCTTGAACCCTGCCCGGCCAGACCTGCCCCAGGGCTGACTGTGGCCTGTTCAGTGCTGGGCTGTCTGCTGAGGCTGCCAGGGAAAGGATCAGTCATGACGATGGTTTGGGGAACATGGACTTTTGCCCTCGATACGTTAACTTGAGACCACCAGCTAGTTTCACACAGGCACTGAGCAGCCTCCGGGGAGAACGCTCAGTCTCTGCCACAGTGGGCTGGATGCAATGACCCCCCCGTAGCTGCCTGCAGCGTTGGTGAGCCTGGAGAGTCCCAGGTAACCGCTGAGCCAGCTCTGCTACCGGCCGTTCAGACAGCAACAGCTCACACGAAGGCCACTGTTGGCAGCTACGTTCAGGACCCACCACAGCCCCTCCCTGTCCCCTAGCCACGTGGCCCAGGGCGGACATGGGAAGGAGTGACCCCGCTGGATGCCTTCGTGTGAAAGAGGGATGGCAACTCAGAGAACAAGGGTTTCCTTCTTGTGCCCACCAGTCCAGCCCTTCGAGCTGCTAAACCCTTCTCTGCTGCTGGCAACTGCAGCCGTCTGACCGGTCTGACCTACCCCTGTGCTGACTGCCATCTCCAGATGGACTGAAGGCATGGCCCCGTGCACAGCACCGTGTGGGAATCCAACACCCAAGAGACACTAGCACAGGTGATGGTAACGCTCACATCCCCTGACCAGGGGGCTGAGGTGGAGGAGAGGCGAGAAACAAACAGTCCTAGTCGCCCTGCTATCTGATGGTCTCACAGCAGCTGCCAATCTATAACCAGACTCACAAACTGTCCATGGGGCCAGCAGATTTGCATCATCTTTATTGGCTGCCTTTCCCAGACAAGCACTTCCATCTTGTCTTGAGCACGTTTCAAGCAAACCGCTCCAATCTCTACTAGACAGTGGCAAAGCATTTGACGGCACTTGCAAGGTGAGAGGAGATGAAGAGAGGTAGGTATCAGCAGTGCAATTAAGGCACCGTAGCCCGAGGCGCCTAGCATCATTCTACCCCTCGTGTGGATGCTGACAAACGCCGACATGTTAGTGGCAATTGGTATTTACAGATGGGGAAACAGAAGCAACTCCCTTAGGCACAGGGAGGTTCCGTGACTTGTCTAGAAGGCCCTGTGGTCTGCTGGATTTGGAATAGGGTTAGGTTCTAATCTGGACATTGACTTGAGGTGTGGGGGTTTGGCAACTTCCTCCCAGCCTTCTTTTTTCTCCACCTGCCTTCCAGGCAGAATTCATGCTGAACTTGGAGATGAGTGGATGAAAGATGTTATGTCAGAGCTGTAAACACAACAGTTCTTGGCTTCGTGCCTTGCCTCAAGTCTGCTGGGTCTCACTCGCCTCTCCTCCACCTCAGCCCCCAGACCATGGCCAGCCTGGAACTCCCAAGGCCCATCAGCACAGCCGGCTGTGACCTGGAAAAATCCACACCAGGGGGATCTCCAGGCCAAGTCAGTATAAACAACAATCCCAACCTCTCCAAATATAGTCAAAGGCCCGGCCTCACTAAAACCAGCTCAGTAAGAGACGTCAGGCCAGCCCCTTTTCTAAACAGGGCTTTCAGAAGTCAGAACAATCATCAAACCATGACTAATGCTTTCAAATGTCCCAGTTCCCTCCCTCCCTATCCCCAGCAGCTGTCCAAAATAAACAGATTAAGAAAATACCCCCCCCATATAGCATGTGGGGCTGATGGGTGAGCTTGGGTGCTGATGGGGGGCAGGTCTCAGGACTGGGCTTTTAATGCAAGGCAGAACCTGAACAGTGGAAGGATCCAGTCCCTGCAAATTAATGAAATGCCCAAGTGACACTTTGACGAGGTCCCTCACCAAAGGCTCTTAAGCAAAGCAAGCAGTAGTGGGATACGAGGGAAGGTCCTCTCATGGATCAGTAACTGGTTCAAAGATAGGAAACAAAGGATATGAATTAATGGTTACTTTTCAGAATGGAGAGTGGTAAATAGCGGGGTCCCACAGGGGTCTGTACTGGGATCAGTGCTGTTCAACAGTCAAATGATCTGGAAAAGGGATCAATAGTGATGGGGCAAAGTTTGCAGAGGATACAAAATTACTCATGGTAGTTAAGTCCAAAGCTGACTATAAAGAGTTACAAAGGGATCTCACAAAACTGGGTGACTGGGCAACAAAATGGCAGATGAAATTCTATGTTGATAATACAAAGTAATGCACATGGGAAAACATAATCCCAACTATACATATAAAATGATGGGGTCTAAATTAGCTGTTCCCACTGAAGAAAGATGTTGGCATCATTGTGGATAGTGCTCTGAAAACATCCACTCAATGTGCAGCGGCAGTCAGAAAAGCAAACAGAATATTGGGAACCATTAGGAAAGGGGATAGACCCATGTTGCGCCCACACCTTGAACAGTGCGTGCAGTTCTGGTCACCCCATCTCAAAAAACAGTAGAACTGGAAAAGGTACAGAGAAGGGCAACAAACATAAGGAGATGTAGGGAACGGCTTCCGTATGAGGAGAGATTAAAAAGTCTGGGGATGCTCAGCTTAAAGATGACTGAGGAGGAACATGATCGAGGTCTATAAAATCATGACTGGTGTGGAGAAAATGAATAGGAAAGTGTTATTTACCCCCACACACACACATTAGCTGGCTGAGCCAGGCAAGTGGGCTTGCTCTGACCATCCTTGCAGATGGTACACACAACGCATGCTCCTCCAGGCACCCAGCAGTCCCAGGGCAGTACAGCTCCACTCTGCCCCCTGCACAGTGCTGCTTTCCCATTGCAGCCAGCCAGCCCTGGGATTTCAGTGATCAGAATGGGAAAGAAATGAGAAGTGTAGAGGGGTCACTGCAGAAGTGGGAGGATCTGGCAAGACTCTGGTTGCAGGGGAAGGGAAGCAGAGCCAACTGGGACACAGAAGCAGTGAGCTGAGGTGGTGGGGAGGAGAGCAGCACTGCCAGACAGGAGGGTCTGGCACAGAACAGGAGTTTTCTCCTTGACAAAACTAGCAAGCCCCTCAGCAGGGAGTAGGGGGGATGGGGGAGATGGGCTGTCTGAGAAGAGAGACAAAGGCAAAGAAGAGCCGTCAGGGGTTGGGGCACGGGAGAATACCGTGGAGGAGAGGTGAAGGCAGAGGGAACTCATTGGCAATGGAAATCCATTCTGTCCCCAGGCACATGGCAAAGCAGGGGCAGGGGAAGCAGAGGTCAGAGGAGAAGGCAGAGTGGGCATGAGCAGGACAGGCAGAGGGCTGAGGGAGGGCAGCACGATGGAAGAAAAGAGAGTTGGAGGGAGACACCTTGTTTTTCCCCTGGTGAGTCCATGGCCAGTGAGCAGAGAAGGCAGTAAAATCGATGGGCCTTGAGTGAGATCAGGAAAGGTTTGGGGTGAAATTCATCCCATGCAGAGGGCTGGCACAGGCCCTCTGCATGAAGGGTGCAGGGCTGGAGGAAACAAAGGGTGAGATTACAGAGCACAGGAAGAGAGGCAGGAAGGGGTTCTGGGAAGAGAGGCAAGCAGCAGTGGCTGGGGACGCCTACGTCATGAGTGGCAGAAACAGAGCGCGAAGGAAACGGGCTCAGACTGGGGGGTCTAAGGAGAAGTTAGACCGGAGGCACCATCCTTGGCACATCATCCACGTGAAAGTGGGAATCACCTAGAGTTGGAGTAGGGGAGTCAGGTCAGTCCACGCAGGAGGAGCTGGGGCAACGACAGACAATGCCCACGTGGCTGGAGAAGGGACAGACGTCTCCAATGGGATGAACTTCAGAGATGGGAAGGAGACAGGTGGCAGAGGTTGGGCGGGAAAAGCGGAACCTGATGGGCCACTAGGGTTTCCCCAGGAGGGTGCAGGAAGGCCCAGTGACGGTAGCAAGGCTTCAGGGAGACCTCGGGGAGAAGGGAACAGGTGACAAAGGCAGATAGGGTGCGGATTGGAGACTGAGTAGGTGTTTCTCAGGGAGTGGGCTCGAGAACATGCTGACTCCAAGGCGAGCGGGAACCTCAGACACTACTGCTAGTGAACTGCCTAGGAGAGCAATTAAAGCGGGGACTGGATCAGCAGCTGGAATAACAGGCAGTTTCCTGAGCACTCCATTGAGTTTTGCTTGCTGATTTCTTGCCCACACAAACCCTTCTGAGTTACCGAGGGACCCACGCAGGAGTATTTACAAGTCTTCAAAACCTGGCTCCCCAGCGGCCAGACCAGATATTCCAGCAAGTAACAGCTCATGTGCAGAGCAGTTCAGAAGAGGGTGGGGTAAACCTCCAACACTGAACGCCTGAGGCCTGCCCAGGCATGGGAGTAACTGTGAAGCTAACATCTTCCCCTGGCAGTGCCAGTCACTTCCAGGTAGACACAGGGGCTTTAGGCCAAGACTTTCCAAAGGAAGCAGCCATTCTGGGTGCCTCCCCTTCTGATGCCCAATCCGAGTCCCCTAAAAGGGGCATGACTGTGAGGAGTTCAGGGCTGAGCTGCCCGAAAGCGGTTTCTATTTGGGTTCCCACAAAGTACGCCACCCCAAGGCACTTTTTGAAAATCCTGATCATCGTTCCCCCGAGAATGTCTCAGGGCTGGCCAGGGGCTACATTTGCTGCTCCCCAGCTTGATGCTGGAACCCTTTCCAAACATGAGACCAGCCAAGGACAAACAGCAAACACTGCACTTCTAGTGCAATCACCAGAGGTTTGCATTGGTGGGGAAGGGCACTCTTATTGTGAGGACACAGAGCAAGGAGAGCTGGGTTCTGTTCCTACCTGTGTCACAGACTCCCGGTGGATCTTGAGCAAGCCACTTCCTTTCCCGTGCTTCAGTTTCCCACCTGTAAAATGGGGCTAATAACCCTGCCTCTCTACCACTCGGTCTATTTAGCTTGGAAGCTCTCTGGGGCTCTTCTATTTATTTGTAGAGTGTCTGCCACAATGGCGTTTGAGTATCAGTTGTGACCTCTAGGCACATAAGCAGCATTGCTTATAAGAAACCCTAATAAAGTTGCAAGCTTTCCGAACATTAGCTGAATAGCAGCCTTTTTACAGTTATTGATCGGTCATGACTATACAGCCCCCCACTCAGCAGCAAATCAAATTCCAGTGGTGGAATATATTTGATTAGCTAATAGATTTGTGCACTTGGTTTTCCACCACTAAGTAAAGCAGGCATACATCACTTGAGTACCACAAGCACTGTACAAAACCCTGTTCTTTTCCATGAGGAATATAGTCAATGGTCTCCTTTGCAGGCTCGAGCAGAGCAGAATATTACTCCCTCCAGGGTAGGGAGTGTCAGAGAGATGAAGTCTCAGGGCCCAGTTCCCTACCTTGTGCACTAGTGTAAAGCGAGGATAAAATTCTCCCACTCTGATCAGGCGGCACTTTAGATTCACTCTGTGCAGCTGTAAATGACACTGCAAGGCACAGGGCCATGACCCTTAAACAGAACAGGCCTGAAATGGTACCTGCAGCAATCAGATTGCAAATGCCAAACTCCTGGGGGAGAATTAGAGCAAGAGATTGCTCAAAGCTGAGTGAATCCAAGGAAGGGGTGGCTACCTGTTTTTGACAGACAAGCTTTTATTGACTTTAAATTGGGCCAGGTGAAGCTTTAAGAAGGACTGGAAATGTAGGCTATACCTGCCTCTTTATAGGTTTTAAACTCAACCTTGAGGATGAAGCAGCAAAGGTTAATGCAAGAATGACCAGTAACCAGCATAGCTGCCAATTCTTTGTTAATAATTGTACTGGGCCACAAACCAGGGGAGTCTGTAGGGCACAAGAGGAGATGGGCAGCTGAAGGGTATTTACCTGAAGGCACTGAGCACAGAAAGGGGTGTGAGAGGGTTAGTGAATTTAGGGGCTGGTTCTGACTGTAGAATGTGCAAGAGGGTGCTGCCCCCTGGGTGGAGTGGAGGGTACCTATTACAGGCGAGCGTGTACAAGGATTGAGCAGCTGGAAGGCAGGTAGAAAACACTGCTGGATAATTAGACTGATACAAACGGAGTGGGAGAGAGCTGTCAAACACATGAACGAATGAATGAACGAACACTTGCTCTCACAGTATGCCCAGCTCTGGTCAGGTAATTGCAAGTGTGGGGGTAACAGTGTTTTTCTGAAAGCCCCAAGGGCTGGAGTACTGTGAAAATGTGAGGATCCCAGCTTTCACTTTTTAAAAACCGAGCAATTTTCTATCACTCCTGGTTGTGGGGGAAAAAGCAGGACAGTGTGACCCCAGAAAGCAAATGAAGAGAACTCAAAATGTATTTTTTTTTTAAATCTCATGATTTTAAGCCAATCACATGATTTGGGGAAGTCTGGCTCATGATTTTTCAACATCTGGGGCCGCCAATGCTGCTTTCTGTGAAATGTGAGTGAAAGCAGTAAAAATCAAATGCACACACAACTGTGCCCTTGTGGTTTTACTACAGCTTTCATGTTCAGACTTCAGTTTTCCCTGGCATTTGCTGCATTTCTACAATATTCTGGCAGTTGGGTTTCACCCTCTTGTCCCAAGGTTGTTTAGTATACACAGCTGAAGGAGGAGAAGCCAGGAGATTACTATTCTATTAAGGAATTAAACTAAAATGTCAGGTGAGAGCCAGCTATGCTTCCAGCTAGACAAAGCCTATGTGATGACTGATTTTTAACGGATTTCCTAATAGGACCGATCCCATATTACTCGGAAAAAGAATTAGAGTTTAATCAAGTCGGCAGATTATCTGCTTTGCCCAGGGAACCGGATTAAAGGGACGGTGGGTTTGTTTTGAAAGGCAAGGACAAAAATCAATACACGTCTGATAGCAACATGTTAAATCCAGCAGATTAACCAACTCGGAGCTCTCCTTGCATATGCCCTGCTCTGCTCTTCCTTGCAAGAGAGGCACCTTGGCAGGCAATTAACAGCATTGCTGTGAGCCATGATGGAGGGGCTCGTCCTCCCCAGGAGGAGCCCGGTTCTGCTCGGATGTGCCGGGATCCCCTCGCCGGCCGGCTGGCCTAGTGCCCTTCCTCTGCCCATCGCAGCCCCGTCCCCTTACCCAGCGCTCGCTGTCCTGCTCCGGGCGGCACGTTCCCGTCTCCCGGTCAGAGCCAGGCGGCGCGGAGAGAAACCCGCGGAGCCGAGACCAGGCTCCGCCCGCAGCCCCGCGGTCCACCCCAGCGGGCTCGGTCCCGCTCCCTGGCTCTGAGGGTGCCAGGGGGCAGCTCGCCCCGCCCGGTGCCGGCTCAGCCGGGGATCCCCGCGGGCTCGGGGAAGCCGCCCCGCAAGCGCGCTCCGTCCTCCCGCTCCCTCCTGCGGCAGCCACAGCCCGGGAGGCGCATGACGCGGTGGGGTCGGTCCCCCGGGTGGACCCCGGCCCAGCCCCAGCACAGCCCCGAGCCCCAGCCCGGCCCCGGCGCCTGGGCTCTGCACAATTGCAGCTAAACGGCTCGTAGCGAGCTGCCCCCCCGCCACGGGAGGGAAATACAAATCCCCACCGCCAGCCGTTCGGCAGCGCTGCCCGGAGCGCCCTGGCCAGAGCCGCTGGTTCCCCGCGGGACCTCCCGTCCCCCTGCACCCCCGGCTCCGGGCGGGGCCCCCAGGTGCGTGCGCCCGGCCCGGGATGGTCCCTGCGCTCCGCGCCCGGGCCGGGCCACCTGCGTCCAGAGGAACCGGCTCCTACCTGGGGCCCGCAGAGCTGCTCAGCGGCGGGCGGGCAGCGCCCGGGCCATGGCGGGGAAGGAGGCGCGGGGCCGGGGCTGTCAGCAGGAGCGCGTTTGGGCCGGCAGCCGCCCCCTCCTCATGCTCCGGGCGGGGCAGAAGCGGCGGGTCCCCGGGCGGGCGGCGAGAGCCGGCAGGTTTCCGCAGCGCGCCCGGCCGTGCCCGCCTCCCCGGCCGCCGCTGCGCTCTGGCTGCGAGTGAGGGGCTGGCTCCGCGCCAGCGCTCTTATCAGCGCGGACCCTCCCACCCGCCTCCCTCCCGGCCCGGGCCCCCGCCCCCGCCCCCGGTCCAGCCCCGGGGCCCGGGCCCCCAGCGCAGCGCCCTCCGCCGGGCCGCCCAGCATCTCGGGCCGGAGTCCCCCGCGCCGCGCCCCGCGGAGACGGACAAGTTCAGGGGAGCCCTGACAGCTAGCGGGAGCAGGGCAAAGGTGCGGGAACTGGGGCGGGGGCTGCTGCACCCCCTGGTTTGAAGTGGGGGTTTCCATCATATCCAGGGGTTACAGCTGGGTTCAATGGCTCTCAGCCTCCCCCCCCACACACACACACACATTGTTCCAGCCCCCTGGAGAGAAGTGGGTTCCCCTGGGAGATCGCTGGGGAGCGGCCCGGGCTGCTGAGGAGGACAAGGAGCGAACTGGGGGAGAAGGGGGGAGGGAGAAAGTAGTGGGGAATGGGGGAATGTATAAGGACCCAGCCCTGCTCCCTGCCGTTTCTGTCGCACTGGGGGAGTTGCTCCAGAGTTGGCCCCAGTTAAGGGGCTCTCAGAGATGCAGGGAATGGTTCTTGCACTGGAGGCAGCTCGCCCTTCGCCAGCCATGGGTTGGGTTTGTCCCAGCCAGAGGTAGAGCTCAGCACCATCTGTTGTTATGATGGCAGAGGGTAAAGGCCCCCATGCAGATCAAGGTCCCATTATTCTAGGTGCTCTACACATAGCAAGAGCTAGTCCCTGCCCCAAAGTGCTTGCAGTCTAAATGGACAAGAAACATTACTAGCCACATGAGACTAAGTGACTTGCCCAGCGTCGCATAGGAAGTCAGTGGCAGAGCAGTGAACTGACCCATGTTGGCCGAGTTCCAGGCCTTTAACCACAAAACCATCCTTTCCTGTTCCCCCAGCCTTCCTCATTTCACATCCCTACCCCACTGTAAAATGCATGCCTTCCTTCCCGTGCCCGGGAAGCTCTCAGTGTGAGTGCTTTCAGCAGACTCTGCCAACACTCATCTACCCCATAAGACCATAAGAATGGCCATACTAGGTCAGACCAAAGGTCCATCTAGCCCAGTAGATGGACAGTGGCCCATGCCAGGTTCTTCAGAGGGAATGAACGGAACAGGGCAATTGTCGAGTTATCCATTCCCTGTCACCCATTCCCAGGTTTTGGCAAACAGAGGCTAGGGACACCATCCCTGCCCATTCTGGCTAATAGCCATTGATGGATCTATCCTCCATGAACTTATCTAGTTCTTTTTGAACCTCATTATAGTTTTGGCCTTCACAACATCCCTGGCTGAGTACCACAGGTTGGCTGTGCATTGTATGAAGAAATACTTCCTTTTGTTTGTTTTAAATCTGCTCCTATTAATTTCATTTGGTGATGCCTAGTTCTTGTGTTATGAGAAGGAGTAAATAACACTTCCTTATTTACTTTCTCCACACCAGTCATGATTTTATAGACCTCTATCATGTTCCCCCTTAGTGGTCTCTTTTCCAAGCTGAAAAGTCCCAGTTTTATTAATCTCTCCTCATATGGAAGCTGTTCCATACCCCTAATCATTTTTGTCGCCCTTTTCTGAACCTTTTCCAATTCCAATAGATCTTTTTTGAGATTCCATGGGAGCTCAAAAGGATCACGTTTAATAACACACACGCCCTGGCACAGCTGCATTTTAAAAAGCCATGGAATGGCCTCTATACCTAACCCTCAGGAGTGATGAGAAAAATGACCAAATACAACCATTATACCAGCTTCCCCGGACTATTAAACTGCACAATCACAGCCCCGTTGCGGCGCCAGTACTTCTTGGCAACACTCTGTACAAACAATGGGTACATTTGCTGCACAGCTCTTGACTGAGGACATCGAGGTGGGGGGGGGGGTGTTCAGTAGGTTTTATTTACTCTTTTTGTATTGCTGGGCAACACCAAACCCCTCCAGCTAGGGTCAGGTGCCCTGAAAGAGAGCACGGGAGTTGTCAGAGGTTTAGCACAGGGGAGCATCCCCACCCATATCGCCAAAATATATCACTATAATTATCAAGGCCCCATGCTGTAAGTTGTTCCCTGCAGGTGGATCCCTGCACCTGTGCGGAGTCCCATTGACTTCAGGGGGATCTGCGAGGCATAGAAGCCTGCCTGAATGGAACCACTGACAGATTAGGGGCCATTATTAGGAATTAAATCCCTGGTAGCTTTTCTCACAAGAGCATTCCGGTGAATAATCACATGCTTAAAGTTAACCACATGTGTAAGTCTGTGCAGGATTGGGACCTGCTGGGGAGCTTGGGCAAGTCACTTAAATGCTCCATGTCTCAGTTTCCCCATCTGTAAAACAGTAATAATGATAGTGACCCTCCCGCCCCCTTTTGTAAAGTGCTCTCAGATCTACAGATGAAACATGCTATAGAAGATCCAGGTATTATTATTATAGTAGCACTGATTTCACCGAATACCTTATAAGTTATCCTTTAGTTGCAAAACTAAGTAATAGACCCTAAATAATTCAACAGCTTAGTGGCAGCATACTTGTATGTGTCATCTGTCTGTCCCTGTTTCACTCCATTTCAAATTCTCTGTGCGTGAAGTGCCCAGTACAAGGGGCACTGCAATCCCTCCTGGAGGCCTCTTGGTGCCACCGTCATAAAAATACAACAATTAATAAGTGAACAAAATAACATGTAACAGGAATTACTAAACTTCCACAAAGGACACGTTATTTTACTAGTTTTAAGAAATTAAATGAGTGATTAATTGGTATAATTATTTGGTTTTGGTAGCATCCACAGTGCGCAAGATGCTATATAATACAAAAGAATGTGTTGGGCCTGTCCTGACATCATCATCATCATCTAATCTATCTATCTATCTATCTATCTATCTATCCCCATACAACCCCTCCATCTATCTAACTAGCTCCGCAAAATAACACCTTTTATTTACTTGATGTAATAATACAGCAAATGAATGAGTGAAGCCAATAAGTCACGGCTCAACATACAAACATTATCCTGGATACTCATTTTGCAAAGCATGCTAAAACCTTGTATGCACAACAGTAACCAACAGAGTTCAGAGTTCAATTAGATGTCAGGAGCGGAGTTCTCCCTTAAGCTTCCTGTTCTCTTACAGTTATGGTCACTGACCTACTTTCCAGCTCTTTTGCTGAATGTGGTGCAAAAGTCTTCTAGAACCCCAAGGCACTAACTCTCCTACGATGGTCCCTAGCCAATGAACTTTCCTTGGAACAGTCTATGTCTATGTACAAAGCGACTCCCAGCCTGCCTTTCTCTGCACATTAGCTTTTCATGGTCTGGCTTCCCCAGTGCCTCCTGCTGGTGAATTCACACATGAACTGTGGCTGTGACTTTTTATGTCATCTGGGGAAGGGGACCATAGAAAATCCTAATATGTGAGCCCTTAATATGATTATTAGAAACCATAATGGTGATATTATTTCTGATCTTTGCATTACATTGGTGCTCAAAGTGCTGCCCAAGATGAAGGGCCCCATCCCTCACTCACCACTTGAAAAAGTCAGAGGTGAGACATTGATGCCTTTACTTTTAAAACATCTCCAGTGGAAGTAGGTCAAAACAAAGCAGTGACATGGGGTGGGGGGCAAAGGGAGAGGAAACTAGGAGCCATGAGAGAGATGGGGGACCAGGAGCAGAGAGGAGAGGACACTCTCAGGGATGTATTGATGGGGCAAAAGGACCAATTTCCTTCCTTCTGCCCCCCCCAGTCTCCCCTCCCACTTTCATGCCCTGATTTTCTTTGCCCCTTTCAAGTTTTAACACCCACAACAGACAACACATCGATAGATACAGAATCCACGCGGCTTGTGGTGCTGCATTAAAGCACTGTCCATGCAGTCATTCATTAACATGCACCCACAAACTGAACATTTCTTTCTGCTCAGCACCCAAACCCCCTTCACCTTCCTGCCCAAGGGAATGCAATTGCTGCAGGCCATTGTGTACGTATGCTGAGTGAAAACCACACACCCTTAACAATCAGGAACAAAATCACACAGTGCGGTGCAAACCCTAGAGCGCAGCGTGGAATGCTGCAGTCCGACTTTTCTCTGTTCAATACCTTGGACGAGATGGAATCCAAACTCTTGAATGAATGGGGTGGCAGATTATTCCTCGCTTGAAAACATCCTGCGCCCTGGTCCCTGCGAAGGAAGTGAAATGGCTAGTGGTGGTGAAGATAAGACCAGTCCTCAGGGTGCTGCACACTAATACTTGTACTTACTTTTGAATAGGAGTCTTGGGCCCCCGACTGAGGATATGGAGGGGGCTCTTTGCTCCCAGCATCCATTGTGGAGTCACATGTTGCTCTAGCCAGTAACAGTCTTCAGTGGATGTCACCTCTCTGAGCTACTCCCCAGCCTCAGTCCACATCCCTCCCGAGTCCCGGTGGTAGAGGATGGCGGTGCGCTCCTGTATGCCAAGCAGTTCTGCCAGTAGCACTTCCCGTGATTCAATCTTAGATAGTCTCACCAAACCGTCTTACACTCCCATCAGTGCCTCCAGCGAGCTTTCTTCACTGCTGCCCAGGGTGCCCTGGGCCCAGTGTCTCTGAACAGACCTGGGGTCTGACCACCTGGGGCTCACTTTCCATTACCCCTTTCACAACAGCGCTGCTTGGACCTGAGCAGAAAGATGACTCAGAAACCCAGTGTCGAGCAGGACGTAGCAGCATGAGAGGGAAGCGTGGTAATGGAATGACACCACTGCGCACCGTATCTCACGCGGCTCATGGGCTTCCTCTTCCTGGGGTCCCCTAGCCATTGCTCGCTGAGCTGTTTCCCAGGGGCCGAGTCAGCAATGTCAATCATCTTCCCCCATGAGACGGCCTGCGTGGCACCGGGGCTTGGCGTGGCCTCTGTAGATTCTTCCAATGTGCCCTCAGGAAGTGTGCGGTAATGTACATGCTGGCGTTTTTCACACCAGTTCATTGATAGAAGCAACATTCTGGCCCACTAGCTAGAGGGCAGGAAATCATCCATGGCACTTTGTGGGGTGCACTTTCTCAATTCCCAGAGGGCTTTCCTCACACGGACGAAATCACATGGCATTTCTTTGGCTTCCCGACTGGTCAGAAGCCCTCTCTACCCCGGGTTCGTTTGCTCTGATGTCGCTGCACCACAGTGGAGATTTGTCAGGTTGAGCTGCACTGCTACAAGCCCCATTTCACTGCTCGTGCAATGCATCTACATTAGGAGCTGATACCGGTATAGCTACTCCTGAGCAAACCTTCCTGGTCTAGACAAGCCCTGAGCCTCGGCCCTTGTGCTCAGGAGGGTCAGTCAAAGCCATGACAACTGTCTGGTAAGCTTTGAAGGTTATAAAACAACCAAAGAAGGGAGGAATTTGTGTGGAACACAAGATCTATCAGACTATGGAACAGACGCTCCAGGGAACTGATGGGAGCTCTATTGGTTGAGCCATTTAAAACTAGGCTAGAATATTGACTGTAGGGAACAATCCTACAGGGAAATGGTCCGGATGGTTTAATAGGTCTTCTCAATCTATGGCTTCTACGATTCTTTGAGCAATCCTTTTACATAAGGGTAAAGCTTAGCAACCAAGGTGATAGAATGACCTTAGCTAGATAGATTAGGTAGATGGGAATATTTCAAGTAACAGGAGTTATGGCCAAACCCCTATATATTTTGCAAATCTGCAGCCACGGAATTTGTTACAGAACCCAGCTCTTCCCACAGAATTATGCTCCAGTATTTAAGGTTTCATTTGAAATAAAGGACTTGATAGCCATCACATTGTGAAGGAAACCTTCAACATCTGAAATGAATGTGGCCAATGCCATTTTGTCTGCCAGAGTCTGCAGACATCCTGAAACAAGAAGTCAGACAGGTATGAACTTGCTCCCTAGTCTTCTTAAGGTGATTTTAACTCTGTTGAAATGGCAGTTCCAAACTGCCTCTTGAGTTGCTTTCCTGGGTGCTGGAAAGGCCAGCTGTCCCTTACACAGCTGCCAAACCTCCAGCGTTCTCCCCCTTTTTGTAGCTTCTACAGTGAACTTTGGTGTTTTCAGTACAAAATTCTGCAGTATACTGGATCCTGAAACATGTAGAGCCGGTGTAAAACAAATTGCATTTAATATCCAATGCAATGGCACAGGGAATCCTGTTTTGAGTCTATTATCCATTTTCATAGTTCATTCAATACAAACCTCAGTGTATTTAAATGTATCTAAAGCCGCAGCACAATTTCCTGCCTGCTACACCCAAGCGCTGCAGAAACCATGTGGCCCTACTGCATAATTCAGGTCAACTTCATCTCAGAGTCCATGGGGGCTTGGTCATGGCTGATGGAAGCCTTGGGAAATTGCAGAGAAATGGCATGTGCTAGCCATGCTAATGAACCACCATGGGGGCCCTGGTACAAGGGTACATCAGAGCTGCTTTTGGTACTTTATCCTGATTGTTATCGTTTGGAAAACCTTTGAGGGGGAAGCGACTGGGCAGGACCTCATTAGGCCTGGGCATGCCTGGGAAATGGGCATTGCAGTGGGCTAGGACTTATCCAACTTGATGACTGCCTCCACACTAGGTATAACTATCCTGATAAAAATTCACCCCCCTAACTGTAGAGTTAAAGCAGGTCAGCTTTGGTGTGCAGACAGGTCCCTATAGATGGTTAGGACAAGGAAGGAAAGCAGAAGGGGCCGGAGAAAAGAAGGGGATGGAAATTAGGGACAAGGTGGGGAGCCAAGATGGAACATGGGGGAGGGGTGAAGAGTGGTGACTGAGGCCAACACTTGCAGAGGGCGTTGGAAGACCGAAAGTGAATTCCACGGGGGCGGTTGGGACAGGACAGGGCTCCCTTCCCCACCCCCGCTTATCCCCCCACACTCCTCAGGAGCTCTTCAGCTCCTGGTGAGCCACGGCTGGTTCGCTGGATGGCTGTCCCACGCGAAGGCTCGGTGCATTACCGCGGAGGCTCTTTGTGCAGTCTGGAAAGGCAGGCCGGACCCTGGCGCGCACAGAGGCCTGCGTTCTACAAGGGGTGAAGAGCTCTCACAATGAATCCCCACCCAACACAGCCTGCTGCACACTGGGGACCATCAGTGAGCTATGATTTTAACTTACACTCCTGCACCACTCGCTGCCTCCTGTCCCCCACCCCCACTTGCCTGGGCCCTGGCGGGGGTACCAGCGAGTGGAGAAGTTGGCTGAAAGAGAATGAGATTTAAAACATCACAACTCTTGGGGTTCAGTTTCTTTGCATTCTGGGTTTTGAGCCTTCAGGGGTCACATTTGCCAGATTTTCTCTGCAACCATGAGGCCTAGAAACATCCTTTTTAAAAAAAAAGAAAGCTGAGAGACTGATATAATCACCTGACTCCAGGAGCTGGGATTTGAATTAAAAGACCAGATACCATGAGGCTCATGGCAAAGTGGTGAGAGCTGGCAAGGCTGCCCCAGAGACTAATGGCTGCTGTCTGTGCTTGCCGCTCAGTTGCTACCCGAGGCCACATACTACACTTGCTCCTTGGGCAGAACCCCTGATGACATCAGCAGGAGATCCAGGAGAAATCAAAAGGAGTGCATGACCCTCGCTTTTCAGCTGTGGCCTGTGGCCCCTCATGACAAAGGTAATTTAGCCTTCTCCACACAGTGTGTTTGCTCCCCCTGAACTAACAGTGATTTAAAAATGAGAAGTTACTGACCTCAGATAGCTGCGTGGAAGCGCCCTATTTATATTCCCTGAGCCAAGAAGATTGGCTGAATGTCTGTAACACAGATTGCAAGAGCAAACTGCTTAGCCACCAGCATGGGAAATGGCCTCCCGTAATGGGAAATGTCTCTCTAAAGCTAGGTGCTGCTTCAGGCAGAATTCCAGCGCTGTCAAGGTCAAAGTCCCACCCTCTCTCATCCTGATCACCATCAGCTCCTCTCCAGCCTCTCTGACACCATCACGCCCCTCTCCGGTCCAGGCAAAACAGACCAGCTCCCTTGCACATTGCTCTGCCCTCGCCGGCCCCTCCTTTCACTGCAGCGCTGATGCTGCATCAAGTTCAAGCTTCTGATCTTCTCCTTTCAAGTCCCTCACAGCTCTTTCCCTCCCGACTGTCTGCTCTGGCTTCACCTCTCTGCCTAGGCGCTTCCATCATGTGCCAGCGTCTCACCTAGATGTCCGTGTGCCCCCTTATGCCTGGGACGCCCTCCCTGAGCCATTCTGTCAGGCAGCTCTCCTACGGCCCTTCACATTGCTCCATGGGGCCTAGACGGAAGTGGCCCCTAATGATGCCTGGGGGCAGAGGCAGATGGGGAGAGTTAACGCTAATTCATAGATCTGAAGGTCAGAAGGACTCTTGTGATCCTCGAGTCTGACCTCAAGACATGATACTGTTTATGTGCAGATATAAATAGTCCAGATATTGGACTGTCACCTCTTCCCACATGCTTCAGGCCTTGCTTGTCTCCCTTAGCTGAGAGCTCTTTGGAGCCTGTTTGTGTTAGAGCTGTGTCAGGGAAATGGTTTGCTCAGCACCTGCCCCCGTGGGGTCCAGCCAGGTCCCTGCCCCAGGGGACTGCTGCAGTTGAAATATGGATGGGGATAAAAACAACAAGGAGTCCTTGTGGCACCTTAGAGACTAACGAATTTATTTGGGCACAAGCTTTCGTGGGATGAAGTGGGTTTTAGCCCACAAAAGCTTATGCCCAAATGAATGTGTTAGTCTCTAAGGTGCCACAAGGACTCCTCGTTGGTTTTGCAGATACAGATTAATATGGCTACAGCTCTGAAACCTGTCACCATGGATAGGGATGTGCTGTTTAGCCCAGTCCTACAGGCCTTCCACATCAGGAGAAGCAGGGGACTGACATAAAAGAGCAACATGTGGACAGACGATTAGCATGAGAGGGAGACTCAGGAAGGCTGGGTGCCTCGATGTCCTAGCTGCAAAATCAGGACAATAACAGCCCATTTCTTCTACCCTTTGCTGTCTTGACTCTTTAGACTGTAAACTGACTGGGGCAGGGGCTGGCTCTCCCTAGCTGTGCAGGCCTAGAATTCGGTAGGAACGTCTGAGATATTTCAAAGATTTATGAACCACTAATATTTCTCTTCTCTGTGCTGTGCAATAAAACAGATAAGTCATGCGTAGCAGGCAGAGCAGTCAATCAGTGACAAGGCAAGAAATGCTGCTGAGGTTCTGTGAATTATTATAATTTAAAAATAGAGAAACAAAGAAAACAGACTGAAGCAGAGCATAAAGAACACACGGTAGACGTTTTCTGAGAAATGAAACTGCATTGTGTACAAGACTGAAGTCAACTTTCAACTTCTGCTTTCCTTCACATGCCTGTGAATTCTCCTTCCTGAGTTTCAGGCTCTCTTCTGGCTTGGAGGTGATTTCTTTATGGACCTCTGGGTTTTATTTTTCAATGGTTTAAAGTCAGCTGAGATAATCATGTGCCATTTGTTTCATGGAAACCCCCCAAGTCATCTATTAAAATCTTCTATTATCTAGTGCATCTCACTGTTGGCTCAAGAGTGTCTGGCAAAACTGTCTGCCTCACCATATGAGCTACATATGTGATGTAAAAATGTGTATTAGGACTACAGCGAGTCAGCTGTAGACATCAGTCTGAGCATGAGAGCAGCTGCTGGTGGGAGCACAGTGTTAGAAGATGTCCTCCTTGTTCCTGGATTTATGACCCCGGGTGAGGCACTAGGAATAGGTATGGAACCTGCAACAACTGGCTCAATAAGCATGAGCTGACACTGCCGTAACTGAAGGCCCAGCACTGTTTGCCACGGCCACATCGATCTATGACCCAGCCCCCACTAGTGGGGGACAGAGGTCTGCACTGAGTGGGTCTGAGGAGCAGTACAGCCCACCCTAGGCATTCAGAAAGAGGGAGTCCAGTCTCAAAATCATTAGCTTACATTAGAATTCATGTTAAAAAAAAGAGGGTTTCTGTTTATTCGCCCTCTGGCTTTTAAGCCTTTAGGGGTCTCATTTCTGAGCTTTCCTTTGCAGCCACGAGGGGCAGAAATGTCACTTATGTTTCAAATGAAAGTTGAGATCCTCACCTACTCCCCTGACTCCAGGAGCTGGGGCTTTAAGGAGCACACCAAAGATTTTGAGACTCGTGATGAAGTCGTAGGAACTGGCAACACTCTGCTATATTTCCCTTGCAAACCAAGCCCCATCTGTGCTTTGTGCTGCATGTGGTGGTTGTTTCCTACTGCAGATTGTGCAAGCTCCAGCATCTCTGCCATGAGTTTCTGTTCCCCACACGATCTCGTTGTTCTTTCCTGAAGGTTTCCAGCTCCTCATGTGGGGGAGCAATTTCCTGCTTATTGTACGTTGGCGGGAGTCAGACCAGGGATTAGGCTGTCGCTGAGTTTCTAAGGGTGCAGTGGAGGGACGTGGAGCTGAGCTGAGCAGGGGGCCTGAGTTGGAGGGGGAAGTGCATTCACAGGCTCCATCTTTGCTGCCTCAGTGCTCCACCACAGCCTGGCTCCCTCCCCGTTCCCCCCACAGCCTGCTCCCTCCATATTCCCCCTCCATCTCAAACTGACACAAAGTATGGGGGGGGCAGCGCTGCCTGGGGTAAGGGCTGTGGGGGATGAGGCACTGGATTGGAGGGCATGGGAGAAGCAGAGTTTTACTGGTGGATCCATTGGGCTAGCATGTGGGGAGTCATACGACTGTATAGGGCAAGGGACTGAGCAAGTCTGATGGGGGCAGGGGCATGAACGTTCCTCCCCCACAAGCCTCTTTCACTCAACCCCCCTCCGCCACATACATCCCATTCACCTACCCAAGCCCTCTCTCAGCTCTGACTCCCACGCACTCCCACCACCTGGAGCCATGTGGTGCCCACACATTAGCTGGATGTTTCTGCTAAAATGATCAGCAGCGAGGTTGTAACACTTCACTCACCAGGTGAAGGTTCCAGCGTTGACGGTCAGGCTGAAATGAATGAGGGCAGTCTCACCTCGCTGCACTGCAAACCTGTGTGGACAGCACTGCAGCAGGCACAGTGAAAGCTTTGGTTCTAGAGCCACCAAGGCAGTGTGGCCTAGTGGATAGCAAACTGGATTAGGACTCAGGAGACCTGCATTCTAGTCCTGGCTCTGACCCGCTGGTTGAACTTGAGCAACTTGCTTGTTCCTCTCCATGCCTCAGTTTCCCCAGCTATAAATGGTGATAATGATCCTGACCTCCTTTGTAAAACACTTTGAGATCTATGGCTGAGGAGAGCTACGTGTTGTTATTATATTTGATGGCGAGGATCTTGGTCCAATGCTCACTGCGCTGTAGCTCGATAGACACAGTTGTGACTAGCAGGGTCAATTAAAAGAAAGCATGTTAGTAAACTGAAGAAATAGCCCCTGCTGTAGGTCTGGGCCAAGGACTCAGCTCAGAAGAGTGGGGAGAGTAGTGGGAGCTGGGCAGTGGAGAAATGTCAGTGGATGGGGGAAGGAGAAGATGTCTAGCTACAAGTTGAAGCAGGGGATGGAACCAAACTGCGGATTGTTGGGAGGGTTAGCTGTCTTCAAACGGACTTCACAGCTCTCTCATTTCGGGGCTGTTTGACATGCCTGGCAAATTTCATCAGTGAATAATTCTTCAGCCTGTGGATCCTTCATGAACAAGCCTTTGGGAGTGTTTGGGGCAGATCCTCAGCTGCTGTCAATTGCCATTGCTCCATTTTTAGTTCACTGGAATGCTGATGGAAAGCAAACATCTTGCAAATGCTCATAGGAATTTGTGCTGGGATGTGGTTTTGTGCCAGACGTGGTGTTTGCCAGGCCAGCTTGACATCTTCCATTTCCCCACTCACCCAGTCAGGGAGTAGAAACAACACCATGTGATTCAGGTGACCAATTACACACTGGGAATAACTAAAAGTGAACCATCATGGATATATTCACTGCTACAACTCCTCCTGGCCACTCCTACAATAACAATGCATGTGCTAAACTTGATTTGGTGCCAGAGGGACTACTCTTGTAGGCAAAGTTTAGCATGTGCTCCAGTTTTCACAGGACTGGGCCAAAATAAGTATGTGGTAAACAATCTGAAGACTGAAGTTTATTCAAGCAAGGAAGAATTAATAAAAGTCTGAGTTGGCAGATAAGACACGGGCAAAAAAAAAAAGCAACATTTGGCAAATAAAATTCACTACAGAGACTAATATTGAAATAGTGAATCAAGATGAACTTAGGAAGTTTGTACTTGCAAAACATCATAATTACTAAGGTCAGAGTCTTAGACCTGTCTTGTTTTGTTGCATTCTTTGAGATCTACAAACCCACATGTTTAAAGATAGGAAGGTTTAAATCAGGCATGTCCTTATCGACCGGGTCAGATATTTTTCATTGTCATGGAAAATCACTCCCTAAGTGATCAGCCATTTTGTCCATAGAACATAAACGTTGAAAAAAAATTATGCAAAGGGAAACAAATGCCTTTTTTCGCCCCAATACAATTCAAAAAAAGGCATATGGATTTTGCTCACACTTTTCAGAAACATTTAACTTAAGATAATGAGCAATGACAGTAGTATATGAATTAGTATTTAGTAATAGCAAAAATTATGGATGCTATTTAGTTTTCCTGAACAACCGCGCCCCTTTCTCCACCATATGTGTAGTGCAGTAGGAATGACATATGACACTGGATAGGGTTTGATATTTTTCCATTTTACACATCTGCGTAAAATCCGGTCTATTGACGTTACTACAAGATTCTTTATTAAAAATTCTAGTGAATTGTAAGAAGTTTTTTAAAAACTCTGTTTTTATGATGGAGGTTCTTGGTTATGTCTCCATTGTTAAAGTTGAGTTCTGAAATGGGCTTAAAATGGGGCATCAAGTCCTGTTTTTCTTTACATCTGGCTGGTCTTCTAGTGTGAAACAGTGCTGATTTTTGTGCCCTCTGAATATTCTTTACAATTTTTGTTAAAAATTTAACAGGAAGTGTTCAAAATTGGGCTGTGTCTGAAATTTGTCCATGGCAAGTCTGACATTTTCTGGTAAAAAAAAAAAGCATTTTGTATTTACCCAATGGTAGAGGGAGGAATCTTGAAGAGATCTGGTGCAAAAGGTTTTTCCGTGTTTATAAATTAAAATTTAGAGTAAGTTTAAGCCATTATTTGTCATAACTGAAAGATTGTGCTCCAGCTGGTAGCTAATGGATAAAACTTGTTGCTAGATAAAATTTCTGTTGTACACATACAATTTTAGAAATCGAAATCAATCAATATTTAGTTGTGCTCTCAGACCTTACCAACAGAGGGCAGGGAATCTTTGCAGCATTCAGCAGCATGTAAATACACCTTTGCAGAGACCACACATCCATAATAGATTCCAGATTTTTTTTTAAAACCTCCTATATTTTAAAGGGATCAAGGTTAAGTGTGAGGTCCCCCACTTTTAAGAGCATGGAAATGCAAGTTATGGGACATCTCTTTACCATGTCCTAATACCCACCCAGCATAATTCCACTGCCAGTGACAGACAATGCACTTCCACAAGGAACTTTCTTCTGTCTGACAAGGAAACATCCCATACACCACACACTGCTCTTCCCCACATTATGATACACAACCTCAGCTGCATCAGGGTTGGCATACGTGCACAGGTTAAGTGTGCAGTGTAGCAGATGTTGGTCAGGGAAGCATGAAGTTATAATTAAGGTGTTTCATTCCTTTCTGAGGACACTGATTACTGCTGATCTTATAAATTCATTTCAGCCTATGTCGGCCAAACTCAAAGGCTGAATGCTCCACCTATTTATCGTATGATGTTTTCGGGGGATGGGAAGGGGATTTTTCAAAATCTGGTGGCTAAAGTATTTCTGAACACAGTGAACGTCTCAGGCATTCACACCCAGAAGATACTGTAGCTCAGTCCGAATGTAGATTAGTACATGAATGCATGGTATATGAATACTGTGCAGTACTCCAACCTGGTGGTTCAGGGTGCTGAGCCTTTCAGAAAGCTGCAAAAGAGAACAACTGGAGATAAATTGGATTCTTTGTCTCAGCTTAACAATGACTGTTAGTTGCTTCCCACGGGCTTTGTGACAGTTCTCACATCTCATGCATTTACTGTAGAAAAAAATGTTGATGAAACTATTAGTGTTAGAGGAAAGGTATGAAAAATAATGAAAGGCAATGGTGTCATTTCTTTTCTGTTAGTACTTCTAAGAGCTGCATAACTGTCTGTTTAAGGTCTTTTACCCAATAATTAACATACCAAGGAGATCCGACTCCTTTCTCTGCCATCTGTTGATCTAGCTACGAAAATTGACTGGGAGCTTATGATAAGGTTTCCTCAGTGATTTGACTTTGCTGCACCATGGGAAAGTACACAAGGAAGATAAATGCTGGAAGTTAAAACTACATTAGCTTTTCAAATAGGTCACAGATTCTCCCCTGTGCCAGAACCTTAATATCACATATGGATTGCTTCTGAAGGCTGTCAGAGATGGCAGCACAGCGAAGTAAACATCATCATTCTGGGAAATAGAAGGAGAGGGAAGCCCTTAGAGCTGGGGCAATCCAGAATGCCTTTCCTACTTCTGAATCAGGCATAGTGCCGGGATGATGGGGCGCTTTCAGCACCTTGTTTCGATTAACTAGTGTTCAGCAAGCAGGCTAAACCCAGTAGATTTATACAGCCCAGGAGGTCACCCTGAAAAAATAATTCTCGGGCCCAAATGACTTAACATTTAACATGTTTTAAAGGACCATATGGAACGAGTTACTGTCCAGAGTAAAACAAACACTTGTCGTTCACATCCAGTGTTATTGTTAGAAATATTCCATTGTGTGCATTTCTCAGCAGTGTAAAATGTCTGGCCAAATCACGGGATAATGCCAAGGATCACCAACATCCTGGGGTCTGCATCGATGACTATTAACTTGTATGTGTTGGCAATCTCATCATACTAACAGCAAATCCAGCTGTTGATTGCTGACTTGAGCTTGGAAGTACAAGGTCTTCACTTTTAGTTTTGCTTTATGCCGAAGAGGTAACATCGGGAATTCCTAATGTCATTCTTGCCAAACCATGACACAAACAGCAAGCTTAGAAATAGCCACCATTGGTAGATACAGAAGTAAGGCTATAAACCCAAAGCCAGCCACTGACTGCCAGGCGTCAGGTTCCCTATAATGGGCCCCGGCCCTAGAAAGACCAAGATAGGGAGTGGAAAGACCCCTAGAGTAGCTGTGTCATCTCCCTGCTCAAGCAGAACCTGCACGAGGTGAGCACTTTGTTCCCTCTCGTGTTATAAGCCCCAAGCGTTAGAGCTTCCACCCAATTCCTTTGGGAGATTTCTCTACAGGCTATTTGCATCATGGTAGCATCTAGGAACCCCCAGCAGGGATCAAGGCCCCATTGTGGTGGGTGCTATCCAGACAAATAACAAAGAGACCCCTACCCCCGAGATCTCACAGTCCCGGTGTTAGGCCATTTACCTACCAGCACCAGACGGGACTGAGCTGTAGGTGTTGGGCAGAGGAGGGCTTTGGGGGTGGGGGTTTAAAGGAGGATAAAATGGTGGGTTTACAAACTTTAATTCCTGATCACCAGAAGATATGTGTTCTCTTCTTCCTTTCATCCAGTTGTTCCAGTCAGTAGTTATAGCTCCATGCCCCCCCCAACAGCTCCCCATTCCTCCTTGGGGTTCATGCCCTATAGGCACTGGCAGACTCCTGCGCATGGCCTGCCCACCCCCTTACTCCTCATTTAGTCAGTTGACACCAAAGTCATTATTAATCCTTTGAATCCTTCCTCACAAATCAGCTCCCCCAGCTCCCGGTTGATTTTGATGCTCTTCCCTAAGTGCCCTCCCATCACCCTGGTAACGCAGGGTGAGGGATTCAGGGGAATGTTCCAGAGCTTCCCCCCTCCGTCATCCACAATTTGGGGTAAAGGGGAAAGATCTTCAGTGGGGAAACCTGGAATGTGCAGAAGGAAAGAGTGGGGGGGGGAGCAGGAGTGGGAAGAAAAAACCTCAGTAGGAAGTAGAGGGGGAAACGGACTGGAAGAGGCAGCCGATGGGGGAAAGAATCCAGGGCCCATGGAGTTGAGGGACCAGTGTGAGAGTCTGGGGAAATAGAGAAAGGAGAACGCGCCGAGGGTCGGAGGGGAATAACAGTGGAGCCAGCAACTCAGGGAGGGAGATAGGGTGGTGGGAGGGGGTAGGCATCAGGGCGAGAGAGGTGGGGGAGAGATGTGGAGAGGGAGGTGAGATGGGAGGGGGAAGGGGAGAAAGCCAAGGGAAGAGGGTAGAATAGGAAAGGGGACCAAGGAAAAAACAAATTAGGGAGAGGAAAAATGCAGCTGGGTGGGAAACAGAGCAGGAGAGAAGAGAATGTTGGGAAAGAAAAGGAAGGGAAAGGCAAACAAACACAGACATGCACACACAGAGACATACACTGACACACATGTGCATTAACACACAGAGACATGAACACACACACACGTATTCACACACACACACAGACGTACACCAACACATGTGCATTGACACACAGAGACATGAACACACGCACATATTCACACACATACACACAGACATACACTGACACACACATGCATTAACACACAGAGACATGAACACACACACACGTATTCACACACACACACAGATGTACACCAACAGTCATGTGCATTGACACACAGAGACATGAACGCACACACACACACACACGTATTAGGGTGACCAGATGTTCCAATTTTATAGGGACAGTCCCGATTTTTGGGTCTTTTTCTTATATAGGCTCCTATTACCCCCCACCCCCGTCCCGATTTTTCACATTTGCTGTCTGGTCACCCTAACACGTATTCACACACACACACACACACACACACACACACAGACGTGCATGTGGACACACACAGAGACACACACATAATGAGATGCACACACGCAGACATATACACATACATGCGTGCACACACACTGACGTGCACAGTCACACGGACACACACACACACACACACACACACACACACACACACACACAAAGCTTCAGGGCTTGGAATGTGGCTGTTTTGCTGACTCTAGCCTGCGGTTTAGGGGGGCCTCCCGGGGCAATTCATTATTTTGTATCATAGTTAACGATTGCCAATCTTTTTGCCAGCTTGTTTGGGTAGGTAGGGTGCCAGTGACTTCTTCCTCTGGGGCATCACCAGCGCGGCCGCCAGCCCTGACATTTGGCACTGCCATGATGGGGCCTTGCTTTGCATTCCCGATCCCGGCCTCCTGCGCCCAGGCTGGACGTGCTGTTACTGTTAACGTGGCAGCTCCGTCTAACAGAGAGGTAGGAAAAGCTTCTCTTCTTTCGCCAGTCAACCCTCTAGCTGCTCAGCAGCAGACTGGCAGCCTCTGCCGGGAGCACTGTCTGGTGCTATTCAAGGAGAAGGATGCTAGCTGGGATGCACGGCCCGGGGCCGGAGTGCGGATAAGATTGCAAGGGGACGGTTCCACACGTGGAGGTCTCTGAGGGTAATTCAACAGGCCCCAGGGGGGCGGGATGAGAAACTGGAAGCAATATAGCTGGCGCCATTCCTGCCCCTACAGAACACTGTTATATCCCCACTTTTGTGTCTCCTTCCAAGTGCCTGCTTTTGCTTATCTGAGAAGAAAGGAAAACAAGCCAAATAAAAGTTCCAATGAAAGTAAGGACAACTTTGTAGAAGAGCAGGAAGCGGTGGAGGATGATGTCACTGGTGACTGATTTGCTAACTCCAGGAGAAAGCCTTATTTCTGTGGAGCACAGACAACCAGATGCACGTCACGCAGAAGAAATCTCTGCCGTTTCCAAGAAAAGCATTAGCTGCGAATGCAAAGGCTCCTGAACAGAGTGAGCAATCTGAAAGCACCATAGTGACTGGAGAGAGAGAGGACCTATTGCCAATGTGAGATTGTTCTCTGTAGCGCATTCTTAAGGACTTCAAAATAATCCAAGTGGAGGAGGTCCCATCACCTCCCCTGGGAGACCATTCCAGTCTAAACGGCCTCATTCTTAGGGAAATGTTCTTCATCTAGTCTAAATTTCCTCCCTCTGCTTCTAGTTATACTCCCGACTCCCAGTTCTACCTAGAGGCCAGGGCCCCACTGTACTAACTTATAATAAAGAATTTACACTCTAAGCAGATTCCTCTCTCTTCTTGGTGTTTGTCCCCTTTTACTCCTTAAAGACAATATTAGTCACCTATAAGCCTTGCGACACACGTTTTACTTTTTGAAAATCTTTCTGTATCAGGCGTCCTCTGTGGGCCCTTTGTCATTTGTGTTGCTCTTCTTAGAATTCCCTCCGGTTTGTAACTTTTCTGGGTTAAAGACACACAGAGCCGTCTGTACTGTGCCATACAGGGACAGCGTATTACCTTCTCTCTGCAATGTGTGTGTAACTCAAAACCAAAGAGCCTTCTGCCAGGGTGTTCACCCCACCCCCGCCCTGAACGGGTGAGGCTGGCTAGGTGGGCCAATTAGCCTTGTAGGCTGCACCTGGAGGAGGAGCCAGGGAGCAATGAGGGTTGATTAAAGGATGATGCTCACCTGGATAGGAAGAGGTGGGGCTGGTATAGAGCCAGGTCGCTGAGGGCAGAAAGGGCCTGCAGGGAGGAGTCACTCTCTGAGGCCAGGGAGAGAAGGCAGCTTGGCCCTGTGGGAAGGGCACACCCAGAGGAGGGTGGAGAAGGAGACTGACAGAGGCAACATAGGAAGCAGCCCAGGGAAACCGCCAGGTGTGGGACAGTGCAGACCTTAGGCGCTGGTTGTAGGGATGAGGGACAGGTTGAAGAACCATTGGTTGGCCACCCTCTAGGATGTCCGCTCCTAGAAGTATGGAATCCAGAGAATGCTTTCTTTGTCGGTGTCCATCTGCAATATACTGCAAGACTACAGATTCCCCGCAGATACATCCATGCCCTGAAATTACCTACCTTAACACCTGGTAGTGCCCTGGAGATTCAAATTCTTGGGGCTGAACCAACTTTTTTAAAATAAAACTGAAGTTTTTTAAAAAGCGTGAGCAACAGTTAATGCTGAATTTGGGATACAAGGATTCTATCCCCCCTTCCATCAACCCCAACCATAGGGCTCTGCATTGATGGACAGAATTTTTGGGCTACACTTCCCTTCTGAGGTTGTTGACCCAGATGTTACTCAGCTAGTAGGGTCACTATTCAGCAATGCAAAAATGGCCCTGAGCCCAAAGGAGAAAGGATGGTCCAATGGTCAGCACCTTAGCCTAGTGCTGGGAGATGTGAGTTCAATTCTGTCCTCTGCCACAGACTGGCCATGTGACCTTGGGCAAGTCACTTATTCTCTTTATGGCTCAGTTCCCCCTCTGAATAATGGGGTAATAGCACCGACCTACTTCTCAGGGGTGTTGTGAGGATAAATGCTTTACAGGTTGTGAGGCACTCAGATTATACAGCGATGGGGGCCGGATACAGAGCAGTTAGAAGGGCTGAGCACTCTAAAGTCCAGGATTGTGGATGGGCAAAATCTAGACTCCTGAATGGCAGCCCAGGGAACTGCCCCTGGGCAAAGTCATGCAAGGCTGTTCCAACTACTCTATCACACGTTGCTCCCTGGGATTCTTTTATAAAAACCTTTGCTCTGTAACCCATATCAACATGCAGCATCGAGATGCTTCCACACCGGTCAGATCATTCCTCAGTGCATTAGGGTAGGAATTCAGGGCCAGGCCCTCTGCAGAATTTCAAAACTGACTAGTGACCTGGGTTGATTTATACTAGCTGAGAATCATAGAACTGTAGGGCCCTCAAGAGGTCATCAACTCCAGACCTCTGCACAGACGCAGGACCAAGTAAACCTAGAGCCTCCCTGACAGGGGTTAGTCCAACCGGTTCTTAAACACCTCCGGTGATGGGGAATGCACAGCCCCCCTTGGAAGCCTGTTCCAGAGCTTAACAACCCTGAGAGTTAGAGAGGTTTTCCTAATATCTCACCTAAACCTCCCTTGGTGCAGGTCTGGCCTTCTGCAGTAGCACAGTACACATTCACCTTGATCAATCAGTCCCTCAGCCCTCACAGAGAGCACGCTGATCATTTGGGTTGCTCTAGCCAGTCCTTCAGCCACCCGCTGGCCAGGCTGTCAGTGGCACCAGACACCCAATCGGCATAGCGCACCGCAGCCTAGAACCCCAGAACAATCCACCAACCTCAGTTGCCCAAGTAGCTGGGATTACAGGTACGTGCCGCCACACCCAACGGTACACTCAGTTCATGTGGAAAAACTTAAATATATACTCTAAAGCATGACAAGTCTGCTCTGTTCTATGTGATCCAAACTATAATAATATACAGAGGATGGGAAAATTTCTCTAAAACAAATAAACATCAGGTACTTTACTTTTATTTAAAGGAAGGCCACCATGACAGCCACACATGCTTAGCACACACTGGGAATACACTTGGCACTAAACAGAACAGACGGCAAACAGCTCATACTGTCATCTATGCATTGCATCTCTTTTGGAATGCCAAGTGCCTCATTTACATATAGATGTTACACATTGCAAATCTGAGCTCTCCTACTTTGTTATTCTTTTGGGAAAACTGGCTGTGTTCAATTAAGTAGTTCCAACCCCCTCCTCTCATCTCCCCAGCTTTTAGGACTGTTGCACTTCAGCTAAAGTTAAGACAACTTGCTATAGTCAGTTGAAAAGGGCTGCCTAGCTCATCTGTGCAGGAGACAGCACTTTCTTGGAGGCTGTGGAACCAACTTCCCCAAGAACTAAGCACCATCACTAACCTCACCCCCCTCTGTTCCACATGCCAGGAGTATTTCTTTACCTCTGTCTCTAACATAAACACAGAGCAGCATGGATATTAAATAAAATCCCCTCACCTTCCACTGCACACACTTGTCCCTGGGGAAAGGAAAAATGCACCACATGTGATGGGTGTTAGTCATATCACTTAATGCATGTTTGGAAAGTGCTCAGCTAACGCGGCGATGGGGGCAATATAAGAACCTATGTAGAACAGGAAAAAATCCAAAACCTGGACAGAGGATGTACAAAGATCTCAGCTGAGGAATGGATTTGTCCATAGAGATATATCTGAATGTGTGCAAACTATTCTCTGGCTTTTGAAAGGAAAACGAGAACGTTTTCAAACTCTTTATCCAGGATTTAGGCTATAAATATTTTATTCATCTGAAGGGTAAGGGGAAGAATTGGGATTGCTTTAAACCAGCCTCAGTTTGTCAAATTCTCTTGCAACCGTTTCATGCTGTTGTGTGTTTGTTTAAAGGATGCAGTCGCCTAGGCTGCCATGATGTCATCATGCTCAGGCTAGTTCTCTGTCCTGCCTTATGCAGGAGGTCAGACTAGAGGATCACAATGGTCCCATCTGCCCTGGAAGCTATGAATCCTGTATCTCCCCCATTCCACAGCAGACTGTGCAGTTTGCATGAGCAAAGGGACCAGCTCCATATGGCTAATGTAAGCACATCTTCACACGAGTTTAAACAATGGTTGAGATTTTTGCAAGAGCCTCAGTGATTTAGGTGCACAAGTCCCATTGACAGCACTCCTAACTCACATAGGCACGTTGGAAAATCCCACCGGACACAGCCGAGCTGAGGTGTTCCAGCCATGCAGGCCAAGATTTTCAAGAGAGACAAATGACATTTGGTGCTCCACTTACGTGGGGCTGGACCAGGGCTAGATTAACCTTTTGTGGGCCTGGCTCCAAACATATCTGTGGGCCCCCACGGGGGCAATGGTGCATGGCGCAGGGAAGGTCAGTCCCCAGAGCGAGGGGCCAGCCAGAGTCAATGAGGCATGGCATGGCAGGGTCAGCCCCGCTCCGCCCAGCCCAGTGCAGGGCACCATTTACAAACCAGCAGTTATCAGACACACACTGGCCTGCCCGGCCCTGTGCTGCCAGCGTGCCCCTTCCCCTCGGGGGCAGGCCCATGCCGTGCCACACAGCCCCCCCAACATGAACACCCCCCAACTCCCTATGGCAAGAGCCCATCTGGACCTGCTATACCCAGTGCCCTCCCCCCCGGCCTCCTCCACAAATGCACAGCACCCTGCACAACACCACCCCTGCCCAGCACCCCCCTGCCCACAGCCCCACAACTGCCCAGCACCCCCCACAGAACCCCCACTCCCTAGTGCCCCAACACACACACCTTCCCCGCACCCTCACAGCCCAGCACCCCCCCCAGACTCGCCACCGACCCACTCCCCCACGCCCTGCCTCCCGGCCGCACTCACCGGCCCTGCTGGGAGATGACTGTCTGCTGGGCTGAGCCGGCAGTGCAGCCAGGGCTGGTCCCGGGCCTGGAATTGCTCTGTCCCTTCAGGAGCGGTGCGATCAGCCAGGCCAGGGCCTGCCCCGGCCGAGCTCCCTCAGGCCCCGCTTGCCTGGAGGGGCCCAGCCAAGCCCCCCCCCCCGTCCCGCCTCCCCCCAAACTGACCGAGCCTGGCCAGGCTTCTGCATCATCCCAGGCGGCTCAGCTCTGGGGAGAGAGGCGGGGCCCCACAGGTGGTGGGAAGCAGAGACTGCCCGGAGCCGGAGGTGCACTGGGCTCTGGCCAGAGGGCAGAGAGGTGCCGACGGGTGGGGTCAGGGGATGGAGAGGAGCCCTTGGCCAGACCGAGAGGAGCAAGTGATGGGCAGGTAGGAGCCAGCGGAGTCTCAGGGCGCAGTGCAAGCGGAGCAGGCCGGGGCCTCTTCTCAGCATGGGCCTTGCTCCATGGCGCCACTGGCAACCTGGGATTGGGCTGGAGTGTCAGTGCTGAGCCCCCGCCTGTGAAAATCAGGCCCTGTGGTGGTGGTGGTGGTGGTGGGAGGGGGGGGGGCCGGCCCACCCCCTCCCCCAAATGCTGATGGGGTTCAGGTGGCTAGATGGGCCAATTAACCTCACAGGCTGCACCTGGAGGGGAGCCAGGGCTCAGTAATGTTTAATTAAGGGTGAAGCTCACCTGGGCAGGCACGGGTGGGGCTTCTATAACACTAAGGAGCTGAGAACAGAAGTGGGTAGCAGGAGGAAGTAGGCCACAGTCACTTCCTGAGAGGAGGGAGGTGTGCTGGAGGTTCCCGGCTCTGGCAAGAAGCCAAAGGGGAAGGAGCCCTGGGGAGTAGAGGAAGCTCGGATGTGCTGGCAGATGGAAGGAGGATAGGACAGAGCCCAGGTAGGTAGTAACAAGGTCTGGGAGTAAGTAGAGCCCAGTTGTGGAGCACAGGGTCCCTGGGCTGGAACCCGGAGAAGAGGGTAGGCCGGGTGCCTCTGCCAGCCGCTGGGGAAATGGCACAGCTTTGGACGTAGGCTGGGGGGCTGCTGGACCGGCAGAGGGACAGCTTGTCCTGAGAGACATTGATAGAGAGCCAAGCCACAAAGAGCGAGCAGCCAAGCTACAACGAAGACGAGGACCCTGGAGGGTGAGGCTGAGATGACAGGCTGGGTGACCGCAGCAAGGGGTGTCCGACCAGCAATGACCTAATCTCCAGATGAGCCATGAAGCGCGCGCCAACGGTGAGTAGTGAACCCCGCTACCCTTTAAGGAGTCTCAGCCAAACCCTGCGGCACCCAAAAGCATAAGTCAGATCCTGGCTACTAGGCATTAGTGGACTTTTCTGTTGCTGTTTCTATTATGTTAGGGTCTGGTGCTGCCAGCGGAGCTCTCGGCAGCTTTCTGCCAGTGCTGTGCACACACACACTAGGAGGAGACAGTCCCCACTCCAGAGAGCTGACAAACTCAACGGGCAGATAGGAGGGTGGTGGGGACAGAGACCAAGAGGGGGAAGTGATTTGCCCAAGGTCACTCAGCAGGTCAGTGTCAGAGCCAAGTTCTCCTGACTCCAGTCTGGTGTTCTATCCACTAGGCTACACTGCCTCGTGGTGCACTTAACTAGCACTCACTGGCACAGGCAGCCTTCCCAAGCCACCCTCGAGAGCTCAGCCACCACCGGCATCTATGAAATTGTTTGTGTGCTATTTCACGACCTCCTGCTATGGACCCGCTAACAGGCTGTGCAGTGAAAGCATGCTAAGCTCTGGCTGAAGCTGGGCAAAGCTGCTGCTGTTTTTTCCCCACCTATCTTGATTTCTGTGCGGTGCTCCCCTGGAGCAGGATTTGAACCCACTGTAGCAAAGGTGAGCTTAGAACTAAGCTGGGGATTGTAACTGCACTCTCTGCCCAGGGGCTTTCAAGCCTTCCCGGGGCTTACAAGGGACTGACAAAGGCTTAGAGAGCCTTGTTTGTCTTCTGTGTAATGTGTGTCCTGCGGGCATGAGGTTCATTACAACACAATGGTGCAGCCCAACACTCAACTACAAATACGGTGTGACTTTCCATCTAGCTCAGAAAGAAGTCATGGGCTTGCTGCAAGAACCAGTGGCCTGCGCTACGTGGGTAGCGGGACTCGGTGCTCACAGCAATCCTTTCTGGCCCGGAAATCTATGGAAGAGAATAGTTTTGCTCACCATTTCAACAAAAAATTCTCAGGATCCAAATTATTTTGTGCAAATCTCTGCTGGTTCAATTTCCCTTTTCAGAGCCAATGCCAGCAGAGCCTGGCATGAGTTTGGGTTTCCAACTAGACGTTCGAGACCTTTAGTCCCATAATTTAGCAGGATCACAGATGCATCTTCATTTTCCTCTATCTGTGTGTCTATCTGTGTCTTTATCTATAGTTATAAAAACTGTGGAACAGTTAAGATTGCTACTAGACACAAAACAAGGAGATGAAAAATTAAGCCACCGAACAGTACTATGTAGTACTTCTTTCCCAAGCACACCCCTTTCCAAACAATTTCCTCCCAGTGCTTAGTTGTGGATCTTTAGTGTAGTGCTTTGTTGTGTTGCAATGGGGCAGTTTGCTAAAGGGAGCAATAGAAGATTCATATTCCTAGAGGACCAGGGAAAGCTGCAGCCACTGAGGGAAAGGATTTTATCCATCAGCAGCTGCACGTAAAACCTTCTGTTAAAGGATAAAATCTGGCAGAAAAGTGTAGGCACTGACTGAAATTGTTTTAAGTGTACAATGGAGAATAAACATCCATTTTCGGTGAATAATAGCTAAAAATGATCCTCAATCCAAATATATCTATTTCAAAAAAATTACCCATTGCTTTAAATCTCCTCAAGATTAATCTCTCCACCAACTCTTCTGATGTTTTTTTAAAAAAAAAAAATCTATAGTGAACAAAAAAGTGTTGGACTGCCACGGTCACATTTCATCCACAACCCAATTTCAAACACTTCCTATTAAACGTGAAAAGAAACAAACAAAAAACAGCGCAGAACATTCAGAAGGAAGGAAAATCTAGACTATGTGAAATTTCACATAGAAAGGTCAGTGAAATGTAGTGGAAAAAACAGGAATTTATGCCCCATATTAAGCCCTTTTCAGAACACAATCTTAACTATGGAGTCACAAATAAATGTGTCCATTATTTAATTTATTTATTTAATTTATATAGTGCAGGTGAGGAGGAGGAGGATTAAATAAATTCAAGGAAAAATAACAATTCTGTTTGTGAACAAAAATATTCAAGACATTAGGGTGTAATGATCAATATTTTCCCTCATCTCTCAGTGCAACCTTGGGAGTATATTGTTTTCAGTAATGTTCATGATATTATTTTCAGTTCTTTCCATATAATTTTACTTAAGATGACTTATTGTTTTTCCAATCTATTGGCCACCTGAAAAATGAAAACGCTGCTTTACTTATTTGTAGCAGGAGTCTGAATATCTCATTATAACACCTAAACTGACCCAGAAACCCTGTTTTGTAGCCTTGTGACAATAACATGATTTAATCATAGGATGCAAAATAAACAAACAAGATTTTAGACTAAGGATGCAAAACCCTTTTACATCCAGTTTAATCAAATGCTTTCTCTCTATAGAACACATTAATTGATGACAAAGGTACATATCTGCTTTTTGGCAATGCACAGGCTATTCTACTAACGTAATTTAATGTTAAATAGATATTGGTTTAAAGGAAAACCATTTCTACAGAGCTTTATGCTCCTGAAATATTCACTCCAAGAGAAAGGTTGACACAATAATGGATCCAGCTGTTTTTTGGGGGGTTGACTTTCATGGTTAAAACCATATGAAAATCTTTGCACAGGATGTAATCAACCTCCTATTTACAGAGAAACATTGAGAAATTGCCTTTGAGTGCCAAGAAATACAAGTCGTTTACAAATCAGTTCTTCCTAATGTCCGCTCAGCTCAACCCACACCATTAAATGACATGCATTTCTCAAAATGAAAGTAGGACATTCAAAACCACAGAAAAAAAACGCACACTATTTTTATATATTTGATACATAGATACAGAAAAGAGGCAGACACTCAAAAATAACAGCACGCTCTCAAGGCCCTATCATGCTGAAGGTTTAACATCAGTCAATTCATAAAGCCCAAATAGCAGATCAGTGATAAAATGCTAATTTTGCAACATTTCTCTTTCGGTCAGTCAAAGTTTGTTTCTCTAGCTGCAATCCTGTTCAACTCAGTGCCTCTCCTTCAGAGATCCCAACCAAAATCTCTCTTCAGACACCCCATAGCCCCAGGTGCACAGCTTTCCTTAGGAGATCAGGGAAACCCAAAGTCTAAGCTATATATTCACAGAAAACACTTGCATTGCTTTTCACTTACCGCTGTCAAGTCTCCTTAGCTGTGTGTAAGGCTGAATGGAAAAAGGACCTTGTACGATAGCTTCTCTAAATTTACCCGAAAGAAAGGAGCTTGTCCTTTAAGTGTCTCTAAACATGGTTTGCATAGCTGGATCTCAGCTTATCTGTGCTTTTCTGCTTTTGCTTCCATACATGGATCTGTTCCCAACAGTAACTCCAAGCTGTCGAAAAGAAGCTATCTGGCAGCTTTCAGCTTCATCCAACACAAATGATGATTAAAAAAAAAAAAATCCTTTCTGCCTGGTATTTTTACACCCCCGACCCCCTGCCACAATGTCTTTTTCAAATTAACTTGAAGATTACATATTTCCTTTTCAGTGCATGCTGAACAAATCATTGCAGACTAGTATATGCAACCATAAAAAATTGATGCTTAGGTTTATATTGTACTTAAAATGGCTTCAGTCTCATGCAAATCTTGACTGTTTGCCCACAACTTCTCAAAATATTTGTACAGTAATTGTTAGGATGGGGTAAATACAAATTACAAAGAGAGACACTTCTATTTTTTAATTTAAGGGTTCACATCTCTTTATTTCCAAGGTATACTTTTCACTTTCCTTATAGGTCAGGGGTTTGTATGTTTGTGCCTTGGAAGGATTTCAACCTAATATATATCCTGTCTGTTGCAGCAGAATGTTAAGAGTCACATATTTGAGGAGAGACAGAGAGAGAATGCACAGGAGAAATGTGACAGACAGCTCCCAGATTAGTAACAGTAGCAGCAGTTAGTGTTCCACTTGATACTAAGTAGCCACATTGGGACATATAAATGCCTCAAACCTTGAAGAATGGAAACCACCGTTTAGGAAAGTCCCAGCGCATTTGTCTATAAATGAAGGAGGGAATCCTCCTCTTTAGCCACCCCTTGTCGGCTCACATTGGGAGGGGTTGACCCAGCCCTATGTCAATATGATGCTCTAGTTGCAGAGCTCAACATCCAGTGCTGGGAAGTGAGAAATCTAAGGTAGAGCGTATACCCTTAAGTCTGCCCCTCTGCTGCTGGGCATGCCCTAGAGCATTCAGAAGTGAACGCTAAGCAAAGCAATGGGTGCAGTGCCAAGACTGGGTTGGCTGTGTAACGATTTGGTTATATCTGTACCGTGCTGTCCGGATCGCTACCTATATTAGGGCACAATCCTGCAAGGTGCTGAGCACTCTGGCCTGAACCAGCAAAGCACTTAGACACATGCTTAATGTGTAGTCCTACGGAGGTGAAGGGGACAAAGTTAAGCAGGCATGTAAGTGCTTTGCTGGTTCAGGCCAGGGTGCTCAGCTCCATGCAGGACTGAAGTTTGCTTTGCTTCTAGGGCCATACATGACCCCCATCACTTATGTATTCTTGAATGTATTTATCTTCACAGCAATGCAAGGTTGGATCATCCTTCCATCCTACCTACTTCGGTACTGTGGCCCACACCCCCTGGGGACCGATCCACCATCAGCCCTCCACGTCCTCCATTAAAGGGGAGGAGTATACCGGGACATGTTAAAGGGTGGAGCATCCTCCAACCTGCCTCTCGGGAAGTTCCAGTTTGCAGAGCCCTGTAAGAAAGTGCCTGCGGTTCCCCAGTGCACACGGGGAGGAGAAAGGTGCTAGGGCTCACATTTCTCATACTGTTAAAAGCAAGTCTCTGTCAGGCTGGTCTCTCCTGCTTTGAAGAGCATGTGGTCGAAGAAGAGACAGTAAGGGGAAGAGGAAAGGAAGTGGGGGGAGACAGATCCAGTCCAGCAAATGCAATATTTGTATCCATGTTCACTTGCAATTTAAAATACATACTAGACATAGATACAGTGAGAACCAGCCTCTCACTCAAGCCACTATTAACTGGCCGGTGCTTTGTGCCCTGCACAGGGGGTCCGAGAGATGTGGAGGAGGAGAGGGTAGTGTGGAGGAGGAGAGGGTAGTGGTCTAAGCCAGTGGTTCTCAACCCATGGCCCAATCAGCACACAGCTGCGACCCATGTGACAGCCTCATGGCCAAACAGACAGTGTGTGTATGTGTATGTATGTATATATATAATTGTGTGGATGTGGCCCATGTAAAACACAGAGAGCAGCATATGCGGCCTACAATGGTAGGTAGGTTGAGAATTGCTTGTCTACGCTAAGGGATCCATTCGGGCAGAAGGAGCAGTAAAAAGCATAGAGATGTTCATGTGTGAAGCTGGCACTGGTGCTGTAGGCAGAGTGGGAGGGACCAGCAGTGACACGGGAAGAGACAAGAGCAGGTGAAATGAGGGCATTTATTTAGATGCCTAAAGATGAGTTTAGGTGTCCAACTTTAGGTCCCTTGTGGTCTCTCTGATTAGCTGGGAGGGAGAAGAAATTATTTTTTTTTTTACTCAAGCTCTTTCACACTCTTGGTTCTTTGTTTGTTCTAATCCGCTGTTGAACTGAAACACTTGGCAGAGGAGACCTCTTTGCTAGGGATTCAGTGCCCCAACTCTGCCATTAAGGTCTAGGCAAGCTCCCCATCTGTGTGTCTGAGATCCCCTAAGGATGGGGCCAGGACAGACCAGGCCGCAGGGTGACAAGACACTGCCATATCCTGCCTCAGCGTACAGGGATGGACTGGACCTCCCCACGTCCCGCCCAGCCCTGACACTCTAGGGTTCCATGCTGTGCAGTGCTGTTAACGCTCCCCCATGCTCTCACAGGGACAGCTTTCCCCCCCCATGAGCAACGGAGATAGGACAGTTCCTCTGCTTCTCTCCCCTCCCCTCTGCAGTACCTGCCTGGACGGGGCAGAGGGGTGCAGAGCCCCTGCAGCTGCCCCCCAGCCTGGAAGGGGCGAGGGGACTGCAGTCCCCCCAGCCCTGGGCGTGGGTAGGTGGGTGTATGTGTGTGTGAGAGCCCCAGGAGGGGCAGAGGTAGGGTTGGGTTGGGACAGGATTGATTTGGAGGCAGGATTAAGTGCTAGGCAGGGGCTGGACAGACGTGGGGTGAGAACTCCTGCAAAATCCCCCCACCCAGTACATGGTGGAGCGTTAGCAGCACTGATAGTTCCCAACAGACTGGTGCATACCGAGGGGGACTGTGACATTAGTGCTGGCAAACTTTATAAAAATACACACCTGAGAGTGAAGAGAACTAACTATATAAATAAGGCTCTGACCCAGCAAAGCACTTAAGCCCCTGTTTAACTTTAACCACATAAATAATTTGAATAGCCCCATGGAAATCATTACGCTTAGAGTTAAGTGCTTTGCTGGACAGTCCATAGAGATACTTGAACGAGCTTCATAATGGCTCAGTGTAAAGGAAGAAAGCAAGATGTGGCAGCTAGACATGTGGGGAAAATACTGCCTGATATTGTACTTTCTGAGCATTAGTATGTGATCGTGCCCTTAAATTGTAGTGTAAAGCATCCATGCACAAGGGGCAGAGTTAGGGTTAAGCAGCCAACCTTAGCACTGGCATTTCCTGACTTCTGAGTGCTTTAACATTCTTGTAACTTGGGTTTTAGTACAGAATGTGTAAAAACGCTGTCATGTTTTCCATGGATCGCTCTTCCATTTGTTACATCCCAGAAATTTGCTGGGAGAGGTGAAGTTGGAGTCAAAGCTTACAGGTCATAAGGTATCAGGAGTTTTCGCAGGCAAATGAAAAAGACAAAATGTGTCACTCAAGGAGGATTTAGTAAAAAATAAACCGAGCAAATCACAGCAATACATGAAAGGGAAAAGAAGGAAAATGGCATTTACCTTTGTCTTCAAGTTTCTGTTACCTCCTAAACTTAGTGGCAGAACAGAGGTCAAAACCCCTGATGCTCCAACCTGTGACTGCCCTTCCATGATGGCATGAATGAAGACCCACCTTGGCTTCAGTGTTTCTTCAAGAAGAAGGTGGTTGACCTAGGGCATGAAGCCTGGCCTACGATTAGTGACTTAGTGCTAACATTGGCAGATCAGTAATAACGGTTATAATAATACAGGGTCCAGCTGTACCACCCTTCGTTGTCCTGCCTCCTCTGCAATGAATTCATTGAATGAGTCTGCTCACCTTGAGTCACTGTGGCGGACTCAGAACCAGAATAATGATCATTAATAAGGAGGAGAACTAATCGAAGACAATAGTTCAGGCCAGGGCTTAAATTCAGCCGGAGCTGTGTAGAGCCGAGCTCCAGTAAATATTTTCAAACCCCGTGGAGTTGTTGTAGCATGTCGGATGGATGGGCTCCGGGAAATACTCTATGCCCTGGCTCAGGTCAAGTAATGTGGTTTCCCCAAAGGCACTTAGTAAGAGGATGTTTACTTCTAGCCCTGTTCATGTGTTAACCACATTCTCACTGACTGACCTCAATGGCCATGTTACTGGCCTAAAATGTTAGGGATCAGATCCTCAGCAGGTGTAAACCGAAGAGGCTGCATTGAAATCAACAGAATGACACCACTTTACACCAATTCAGGATCTGGCCCTATAGCTTGTTGTTAGCAACATTTTATCTATATCTCTTGTCCTTTCCCTTCCCCGCTCCCTCTGACTCTCCTGCCGGCTCGGCTGTCCCAGCAAGGGGGAGGCATGACAGACTTCAGTACAACAGAACAGAGCAACACTCTCTCTTCCAGTCTAAACAGCGCCCTTTTGGTGCTTGCTGTCCAAACACAGGCAGCCACGGGCAGCTGCTGCAGGCTGCCGCAGGATGCATGAGGGCCGCTGGCGCCAAGAACAAGCACGCTGCCCATCCTGCCACTGGCTTTGTCTCTCTCAAGTCCGGAGACCAACATGGCTATAACAACACTGCAAACAAGCTTCAGCAAGTCAGGCCCCTATTTCAACCAGCTATGGACTAGGGCTTCCCTGGCCATGGCCTGGTTCCCAGGCCTTTCTCTCTGCACAGGAACAACATGATTATTGCAGCTGTGAGGTAACAGGCAGCTGTAACACGGCAGCTCCATCCAGGCTGACATCACCACCTCATTTTGCATTTCTCCTGCAAAAGGCAGGAGGCTCAGAATCGGCCCAATCCCTAGCTGGAGCTTCCCTCAGCAGAGATGGGCCCCTTTCCACCAGCAGAGGAGCAGGCCTGCAGGCTCCTGGTGAAGACCCAGTTCCCTTTGTCTGAACTCAGGCACTGTGTCTTTTCTGATATTCACATTTAAGGGTTCCCTCTGCTAAGACAGACAGCTGGGGAAGTGCCTGCTGATGGGAGGAGATGCATTACAGCCAGAGACCTTGATTCCAAGGCTCTCCTCACAGTGCCTAGAAAAGGGCAACTAGCAAAGCTAGCCCCCCCTGCTAGGAACTCTTATTTCAAGACACTATCAACCCTTCACACCCCTACAACTCGTCACTCCAGCTTTGAGTGGCTATTTCGATAGCCACCTTCCCTTGGTTTCCAGTGCTCCTGCAGCTCTCCGACTTGTTTGTCGATGCCGCCTTGCCAGGGCCGGCTCTGGCTTTTTTGCCGCCCCAGGAGCCCGGGGGGGCGGCGAGCCCCGGCGGGGGCTCGGCTCTCCCGCCGGGGGCAGGGCGCCGGAGGGGAGGGCGGCCGGAGCCCTGGGAGGAGGGCGCGAGCCCCGGCGGGGGCTCGGCTCTCCCCCCCCGCGGCCAGAGCGCCGGGGGCAGGGCGGCGAGCCCCGGCGGGGGCTCGGCTCTCCCCCCGGCGGCCAGAGCGCAGGGCGGCGAGCCCCGGCAGGCCGGGGGGAGGGCGCGGGGGGAGGGCGGCCAAAGCGCCGGGGGGAGGGCGGCGAGCCCGGCTGTGGCCCCGCTCTCCCCGGCGGCCCGAGCGCCGCGCCGCCCCCTTCCAGGTGCCGCCCCAAGCACCAGCTTGGTTGCCTGGTGCCGGCCCTGCGCCTTGCTCACTTGTAAAGAGGATGGCAAAGCTGCTCACGCTCTACACTGAATCTCAAGCAATGCACCTTTCACAATCTGTTTAAATAGAGACCGTTGCTTGCCAGCAGACCCTGTCGTTGTTCTACTCAGAGTGAAAGCAAACCCATATGTCCAGCATTTGCGGCTGTTTTCCAAAGACTGCTGTGGTGGTTTTGCATTTATTTGGATATTTGAGCTCCGCTCCAAGATGAACATTTGCTGGAGGTAAAAGGTGTAGGGCCAGATCCTCAGCTGGTGTAATTCAGCTTACCTACACAGAGTTTGATGATGCTAGGACCATTTACACTAGCTGAGAACCTGGACAGCCAGGAGAAAGTGAACCCAGGATTCCTGTTATTTTTTTTTTCTCCTAGAGCACCAAGGCCTGGTCTACACTAGGAATTTACTTCAGTATAGCTCCATTTCTCAGGGGTCTGAAAAATCCACCCCCTGAGAGACAGAGCTATTCCAGTTAGACCAGCGCTAGGCGGACGGAAAAATTAGTCTCTCAACTAAGCTACCACCTCTCGGGAAGGTGGATTACCTAAGGGCAGCAGTGTCCTCACTACAGCAGTGCAGTGTTTTAAGTGGAGATGTACCATGAGTAGAAGGCTGAACTTCTAAAGCAGGGGTCAGTAATCTTTCAGAAGCAGTGTGCCGAGTCTTCATTTATTCACTCTAATTTAAGGTTTCGCGTGCCAGTAATACATTAATGTTTTTAGAAGGTCTCTTTCTATAAGTCTATAATATCACTAAACTATTGTTGTATGTAAGTAAATAAGATTTTTTTAAATGTTTAAGAAGCTTAATTTTAAATTAAATTAAAATGCAGAGCTGCCCGGACCAGTGGCCAGGACCTGGGCAGTGTGAGTGCCACTGAAAATCAGCTCGCGTGCTGCCTTCGGCACGTGTGCCATAGGTTGCCTACCCCATTCTAGGGCATTGTAACAGGGTTGGCACCCACCTCCTTGTGAGTGCCCCCTTCTGGTTGGGCATGTTTGTATTCTTTAGTTCTGGTGCCCCCTTCTGGTGGTTCTCAAGTGGGTTTGTCAGTGACACAGCGCTCCGGCCAAGTCACATTGTCCGCCTGTTAACCAGCACAAAACCCTTCCAGGTATACAGTCCACCAGGGCCTATCTCAGTACCCCTCTGGTGGTGTCTCTCTAGACCTCCCTGGGCTTTGGTCTTTAAGTAGTCCAGCCCTGGTATGGGGCTGTATCCCCAGGGCTTCCTCCCTGGAGACGCTATCTTCCTGCAGCCCTCCCCAGGCTCCGTCCCTACTCAGTCCTAGCAACCAGCCAGGAGATCCCTCAGTGCTCCCCTGGTCCCTGCTAGCAAACCATCTGTGGCCCTTCTGCTCTTCCAGGCAGCCGGGCCTGCAGTCCTTTCTCCTCCTCATCCAAGCAGCAACTGAGTAGTGGTCTGCTCTGCAGCTCCTTTTATATGGCCCTCCTGGGCCCTGATTGGCTGCTTCCCCGGCAGCCACTCTAGCCTGCTTGGAGGACCTTTCCACTGCTTCTTTCCTGGGATGGGTGTGGCAGAACGCTGAGGCCTCCATCAGCCTTCAGCAGGCACTGAACAAGGATTCAGGACACCTGGATTCTATTCCTGACTTGACTGTCAACCTGCTGGGTGACCTTGGGCAAGTCACTTTTCTGTTTTCCCTCTCACCCTTTGCCTGCCTTGGCTGTTTAGGTTGTATGGGGCTGTACCGTCTCTTGCTATGTGTATGCACAGCAGCTAGCACAATGGGGCTTGATTCTGGTTGGGGCTTCTAGGTTCCACCATAAGACAATGGTAAAAAATTTGTCTTATTTATTATGCTAATAGATTAAAATATAGTTTGGCAACTGCTCTGCTAAATTTGCTGAAAGCATCCAGCTGTTCTTCCCCATGTTCAGGGTTGTAATGCTCATGATTTATTAAGCCCTTTTGTGCTTTGAGTTAGCAAATATGTCTCACACCGGGGTGGTGTCCAGCTCATAAAAAGGATTGAGGCAGACAAAAAAAGAGGCAGTTCCTTCCTTGTGATAATTATGTGATTATTTGTTTCACATGAGCATAAATTACTGCCTCTCCAGGACCAAACTAATAACGGAGTGTTAATTAGGTTTAATGTGATTAGAGTGCTTAAATTCATTAGCAACTGTATCACCTAGCACACAGGCTACTGTACATCTGAGACATGGAAGAGGTTCTTCCAAAATAAGTGCTCATTTCTGAGATATACTGTGGCAGGATTGATGTCCCATAGAACCTGTATGTTGTAGTTTTCATCTCTAACATTCCTACCATGCGCTGAAACTTTCTCCTGTCATTGAAAGCCAACCATCTCTAGGGATCTTGTCTTTGGGGGTCTTCTCCATTCATAGAACTAGAGATCAAAACTCTGGATCCCAACACCTCTGAACTTTGAAGAAGATCAGAATTTTGTGACTTGGGCTAGTGCTAAGAAGCTATGACTTCTATCCACACACTTGCTCTCCAGGAATTGGTTATCCCTAGTGACAGCATCATTTCTTTGGAACATGTTTACACTTGTGCTAACGTGCATAACCCCCCCACACACACACACACGCACTTCTCTATAATGCACAGGTCCAGCACAATGCTAGGCTGTGTACTTCGCCCATGTGTTTATTCCCTGGTTTGACATTCAGAAGCATTTGTAGATCATCTCCTGCTAGTCACAGGCTGACCCCTTGAGCAGCAGGAGGATAAAAACGGGATTCTGTGCTGGTGTGAATGTTGGCTGAGTCTGGAGCGCATGAACCAATCACTGCAGAGAAGGTACTTGACACAGCCATCAGCTTGGACAAGGCACCCTTCATCTTAGAGGACTGCACCGCAGTCAGGGGCACAGCCAGTGTTTGGGGAGCCCGAGACATAATGCTGTAACAGGGCCCCCACAACTTCCCTCACTGGTTGTACCTCCAGCCTTCTCCTCCAGCCCTGTCCCATTCCCGTTGAGTGCTCCCTGGCATCTCCCCCTTGTCTGTCTGTCCCTTGGGGTTCTTACTCCTCCCAACCCTGCCCCAGCAAGGCATTCCCCCTCAGCCAGGCTGCGCAGGCCAGGCACACATCTCTGAGCTTACAGGCTGATACAGAAGGTCTATGTGCTGATTGGACCACTGCAGCCACTGGGACGAGGGATAGCCCTGGACTGCCAGGCATTAACATTTGATGCATTTCAATATTTAAAGAGCTTGATAAGAAAATTGAAGCAACGCGATAGCTGTTTAAATTATTTGTAGCATTTATGATGTAGCTAATCCACTCAAGGTGAATGATATTGTGGCTAGGATAAATGTATAGTCAATATATTGTCATTAATTCGTTTAAAACATCCCAGTGATTACACATTTGAAATTCATAGCTAGAGACGTGTATCCTGCTGTCCGTGGACCAGATCCGCAGCTGCTGTAAATGAGCAGAGTGCCATGAACATCAATGCAGTTTCTAGAGCTGGCTGCATCCTTTCAATGGAAAGGTTTCTCAGCAAATGACAGGTTTGCTGAAAATTATTATTATTGCAGAAAAATCATTGTCAATTAAAATAATGGGGTCACCAACACAAGCCTAGAAACTGCAACTAAAAGTCATTTAAAACAAATTATTTTGGGTTTCCAAAAAATGAAATGTAGTTTTTGGTTTTTGAACAAAAATCTGAGGGTTGTTTTTTTTTTTTTTCATGGAAAATCATGTTATTCCCTGGCTATCTTGAGTAGCAACATCACTTTACACCTGCTGAGGGTCTTGCCCAATATCTATAACACACAACCACTTGCTTGCCAAGTGTGATGGATGTTCCTTCACAAATGGATCAGCAATATACAAATGCTTCTGTTACAAATGGTTCATGCTACGGTTGTCTCATGGAATTGTGCATTGTAGATGTCATGCAGGGCTGCTACTAGCAAGTCCGGCTTCTGTACTCAGAGCCCAGTTGTTGCAACAATACACCACCTACGCCCTAGCTGCTTGCATCCACACCACTCATGGTGGGTTTGTTCACACCACCGTACGTAAGAACTGGAGATAATTTCTTTTACCTTTTTGAAGGCAATGTCTTGATTTGGCCCCCATAGCCATAATGTGTTGCACTTTAATTGCTCGTTCAGTGGTTTTGTCATTGTGGAAAGGTCTTATAGCTCTCCACCAAGGTAACTTATCCCCAATATGTGTCTTAGTTCTGGTACATTAGTTGGTGCATTCAATTCTCGAATTGCTTGTTCTTTCTTGGGGCTAGGGCTGATTCCATCTTTGGTCATTGTCTGTCCCCCAAAACTAGATTTGGGATAGGCAGAAAATGCATATTTCCTTTTTTACCTTCAGTCCAGAGTGTCTGACTAGACTTAGAACTTTGAGGGGTTTGTTGTGTTCTTCCAATGAAGAGCCATATATCAGAATATCATCTGTGAAACGACAACTCCCTTTGTGTGTGTTAGCAGTTCTGCCATCCTTCCCTGGAAAACTTCAGGTGCCCTGGTAACCTCAAAAGGTAATTTTAGAAAGCAGAATACCCAGAGGGCATGATGAATGTAGTCAGTTTAGCACTTTATTTGGCTAAAGGAATTTTCCAGAATCCACTCAAGGCATCCAGCTTGGAGAATACTGTAGCTCCTTTCGCTTTGAGGATGAAGTCATCCAGTGCTGGAAGGATGTATTTTTCTCCCATAACTGGTTCATTAAGTCTTTTTTAAGATCCACACAGATTTTTTTTTTTTTTTTCATTGTAACTGGTACCGTTGCGGGACACCATGGTGTTGGCATAACTGAGAATCTCCAAGCCAATCTGCTCCGTTCTCTTTAACTCAGTTTCCACTTTATGAAGTAAGGGCATAGGAACCCTGTGAGGTGTATGTACCCTGTATGGTCCAGCAGTGTCTCTTAGGGCGATTTGTACTGGATCTCCTTTCAAAAGTCCCATCACCAAATATTCCATTGATTTCTTCCACCGTTCTCTCTAGGCCCATTTCTAGTCTGTTAATTGGGAAGATTTGCCAATGCTGTGTGTACTCTGGGGCACTGAAGAGTGGCATGCTGATGACCAATCAATGTTGCTTTCCCCCCCCCCTTCTGTCTGCAGCCTTAGTCGCTGTTTTTCCTTCTGTTTCTGTTCTCCTCTGGCACTAGTTGATTTCTGACACCATGTCATGGATTTCTGGTACATGGTAGGTTGCAGGGCTGCAACTAGCAGATCAAGCTTTTGTGCCAGATGCAGACTGGCCACAGACCTTCCTTCCCCAAGAGAGAGATGCCAGATGTGTTCACTGTAAGATCCTTTAATGCTCTGCCAGGTATAGCAGCAGTGGCTTAAACAAGGTCTGTTACACACAACACTACCTAGTGACCTAACAGTATATAATACAGATTAGCCTTCTGGTGCAACAGAAATATTATAAAACTCATGCACGATGGAGACAGATGAGTCATGATACAAACACGCTGCACGGTACCCTTTAAACGTCTGGCAAAGAGAGCTGGAACTAATGTTAAGGGTTCCTGTGCAGCACATAGGACTGTTCCACAGGATCAGTGGGTCACAGCCTGGTCCTGTGAACCAGTCCAATCCCTGGTCACTAATCCTGCGGCTCGAGGTGGTGACCTGACTGGCAACGGGGCTGCAGGTAGGAAGCCAGAAAGGGAGGTTTGGGGTACCTCATTCTGTGGGGCAAGAGGCATTCTGCATCTGCTGCATTATTTGAGCAGGTATTAATAATGATTGTGTGGTAAGGCGTCGCACTGGGACTGAGATGAGCTGGGTTCAGTTCTCAAGTCACTTAAACTTTCTGTGACCCAGTTCATCCAGCCACAAAATGGGACTAGTCAGACTTTCTCCCAGCTTTTGGCTGCTTTGTCTAGTTAGACTAGGAGCTCTTCCAGGTAGAGACTCTTCCTAGGGGTACATGGTACGCCGTGCTGTAGCGTACTGGTCCCAGGGTATGAGCAAGACAAGGAGGGGGAGGTAATACCTTTTATTGGACCAACTGCTGTTGGTGAGCAGACAAGTTTTCCCTGTGACACTCAGAGAACATTGCCCAGCCCTGAGGAAGAGCTCTGTGCAGCTCAAAAGCTTGTCTCTCTCACCGACAGAAGTTGGTCCAATAAAAGCCATCCCCTCCCCTGCCTTGTCTGTCTATACATGAGCACCAAGCATAGTGGCACCCTGATCGCATGTGGGGTTTCCTGCTCTGCTGTACTGCCGATATTACATACCAGGGCACAGGGCCGGTGCTACCATTAAGGCAAACTAGGCGGTTGCCTAGGGCGCCAAGATTTGGGGGCACCAAAAAGCAGTGCCCCCAATTTATTTTATTTTATATTTTTACAGCGTTCCGGGGCTGGGCTGCCGGGGGCGCGCTGACACGTGTGGCTCAGACTCCCTCTCCCAGCGCAGCAGAAGCTCCATGCAATTATTGTCATTGACGGCGGGGGTGGCGTGCTCGGGGAGGGGCGTAGCAGAGGTGAGCTGGGGTGGGGACCCCCATGGCAGCTCCCCCCACCCTGAGGCACCCCCCCGGCAGCTCCGCATCCCCCCAGTCCGGTGAGCCGTGCGGCAGCTCCCCACCCCAGCTCATCTCTGCTACGCCCCCTCCCCGAGCGTGCGGTCCCTGCTCCACTTCTCCCGCCTCACAGGCTTGCAGCGCCAATCAGCTGTTTGGCACGGCAAGCCTGGGAGGGGAGGAGAATTAGAGCGGGGGCAGCGTGCTTGGGGAGGAGGCGGAGCAGAGGTGAGCTGGGGTGGGGAGCTGCCACATGGCTCCGGGGGGGGGAGCTGCTGCGGGGGGGGGGCACCTCAGGGCAGGGGGGGGGGCGGGGAGCTGCCGCAGGGCTGGGGGGGGGGGGCAGCTGCTACTATCCATTGAGCATGTATCAGCACCCAGAATGGACGAGGTGCTGATACATGATCAATGGATAGTAGCAGCTGACAAACCACAAGGCACAGTCCCTGCTCCAAAGGCCCACCAGGACCAGTGGGGTGAGGGGAAAGAGGGGCTGGAACCCACATGCGGACTTGCCATGGGGCTGGCTGGCTCACACCTGGCACTGCTCGGGGGGGGGGGGGGGTGCATGCATGCTGGTTCATATCGGGGTTGTGGAACGTGGTGTTCTCCACTGGCTGCATTGTCCAGGGGAACGTCGTTCCCACTGTGGGCAGACACACATGCACTAACTCGGCTCCTGCTAGTGCCTAAGGATAGCAGTGCAGCTGTGCCCACATGGGCGAGCGCCCAAGTACAATCCCACCTCACCCCCTGGGTACATACGAATGTGTCTAGCCTGAGCCACCGCCTGCGCCACCACGGCCACCCTGCCAGTTTCAGGTGCCAGCTTGGGCACAGCGAGCACGTGTGCATCTAACCAAGCTGGAAATGCCACCCCCCAGCTGTTCTGTAGAAATACTTCAAGTGCAGCTTTGCGTCAGCAAAATGAAAACCGCTGTGGTGAAAAATGCATACAATTAACATATTGCATATAATCACAAACCCTCCTAGCCCTGCGATGGCAACACAGAGCTGTATAAATGTGAAAACGTTGAGGTTTCTAAATTTTATCAAGATTAAACTAGAGGGACCTGCTGAAATGGCAGGAGACGTGATGTGGGGCTGGAATTGCTTTTCTTATTCCCACAAATCGCGGCTCTATGGAATATCAATAGGAGGTTTGGGTTAGACACATCGCTTGTCGATTGCACAGCTGTGATGATCGCTCTTCTGTCAGAAAGGATTTCTTGGGCCCTTTGTCAGTGCCTGACATTGCAAATTCCTTTAAGCAAGGAATATTCTTAAATCAAAGATTCTTTGCTACACTTTCTGTGATTCATTTAAAGCTTGGTGCTTATCTATGGGACCTGTTTCTTTTGTCACTTACACTGGTGTAAATCAGGAGCTACTCCGCTGATGGAGTTACATCACTGAGAGGAGAATTGGGCCCATGGAGTATTTGCTGAAGGCAGGCATCTGCAGTCCTGGGAACTGAAGGGTTTAACCCTCCAGTGGTCAGGAAGGAGAAATTTTGATGCCAGGGCCTGAATTTGAACTGAATATTGGTGCCACCAACAAAATTGTATCATGTGGACTTGGGAAAGGCTGCAAAGGGATTTTTGACCATCTTTCTCCAAAATGTTTTCATTTCTGTTCATCAGCTTGTTGGCCTGATAACATTAATCAGCGCTTCCGTGGAAACAGTGCTTTGTAGATGAACGTTGTAATCAGGATGAAGAGAAGCTGATGAGTATTCCTAAAATTAAAGAGTCTAAATACAGCAAAATTGCTTTCGTGGGGAAAATGGTTTTTTTTTAATCCTTAGCTGCAGCTCCATACCAAGGTGGCAATATGCCAACAGGGCCAGTGATGAGAATGTCTGTCTGTCTGTCTGTCTGTCTGTCTGTCTGTCTGGCAAATCGTTGACATTTTTTTTGTTTGGTGGATGAACCGAAAAATCGGGGGGAAAAGGTCAACCAAAAATGACCATTTCCCCCCTCCCCCTCACCCCCCCCCCAAAAAAATGAACAACCAACAATGTTGGGGTGGGGTTTTTTTGTGGTTTTTTTTAACCTTTGAGAGATTTTTAGTGAAAGCCAGCTAACTTTCAAACTGAAACATTGGTCTGTCTATTTTTGTGCAGCCTTTTATCCCCATGCAATGTGGATGTAAAACACTGGCTATCCCGGAACCCCCTTTGCACTCTGATCTCTGACACTGGTGTCAGTTCAGAGAAACTCCGTTCAAGTCAATGGAGTAACATTGGCATAACATCAGGGTGAGTGTGATCATGACCAGTTGTCTGCATGTAAATATGACTGAAACATTAAAGGAGCAGAAATATTCATCCATAAAGCTGTCAGGAGGGAGGCGTTTGAGAATTATCTTGCAGTCTACACAATTTAAATGCAAAGTATAAACATCCCGCATTGCAGACTGTGGGGCGGTAACTCTGTTTGCGCAGGACCCTGGAGCTTTGAAAGCATTTGTTCTCTGACCCCGCAGTCAGAAGAAGTGGGAGTCATAGGTTCCTGCATGGATGGTGTCACACAGGGAGTCCCTCAATGCCAACTGGCAGAGGGCACCCCTGCCATAACTCACATTGGGTCTGCCACGCTCATTCAGGGGGGCTGGAACAATGTGTACAGTGGGGGTGCTGAGAGCCATTGAACTCAACTGTAAACCCTGTATGTGATGGAAACCATTTTAAGCCAGGGGGTGCAGCAGCCCCCCAGCACCGCTAGTTCCAGCACCTGTGCATTCATTGCTCCAACACGCTGTCATAAGCTGTGTCGAAAGTGGTCATGTGAGGTATCCTCTGCAAACTGGTCAAACTGGCCATTAATGTACCTGCGTGATGTACGTACGGGCGGCGTATAAAGTTAGAGATGGGTGCTGGACATATGCTCTTACAAGGGGTTTTGCAAGCTGGGTATAAGACCATCCTGTCCTAGACAGACATTGCCTGTGTGTCCAGTGTAAATTGAGTCCGGCAACACCTCCGAGGGCGATGAAAAGAACGTCTGTGTAGAAGGTAAAGCAAGCCATCCAGCTAAATGAGTTGGGGGGGAGAGCATGTAATGGTCATGACCGGGGGTAGAGCCTGAACTCCCAGGAATCCTTCCTGGCTCTGAAAACAGACAAGTGACATTGGGCAACAGCACTCTTTGAGCTGGAGGAGTGGAGAGCAAACTCACCTCTGGGCCTGAAAACCAAGTGGAGTTAGAACTGACTCGAGGTGAGAAACCTGATTAGACACAGACTGTAACTGGCTGAAGTTCAGCTTTAGTCACTAGAAAGTGTGTTGGGTTTGGTTTTACTTGTCACCGTACCTGTGTCTTCTAGTCGTCTTCATTATCCCTGAAGTCTGTTCGTCTTGTGTTCTCCCCCAGCCCGCCCAGTGCTGGGTCCTGAAGTGAAGGGTGACCCTGCAGCTGACCTAACAAGTGGGGTGTGAGCAGCCTCTTTGGAGGCAGCGAACTGGATAATTTCTGTGAGTGCCCAATGAGAGGGGCTGGACGCTGCCAGGTGACACGGGGCTGGAGGGCTGCTGGGGTCACCCCGCAGGGGTAACCGGCTGGTGGAAGCCAGGGTGAGGCTGCTGTGCTGGGACCAGGCTGCTGGGGTCTGCAGGGTACAGGGCAGGCGTCTATGCGAACCCCCCCAAACATCACAGAAGGCCACTTGGAAAGGGCTAGGATGATGATGGGGGAGGGGGGAGACAACAACAAAGAATACTAATTCATTGATCGTAGATAACCCTACTCCTGCTAATTCATACCTAGCTCTCTCCTAGCGCTTTTATCAGCAGAACACAAAGCACTTTCTAAAGGAGGTCGGTGTCACTGTTCCTATTCTACGGATGGGGAGTCTGGCAAGTCAGTTCTGCTCCCTATGCCTCGATGTCTCCGAGCAGGCCAGTGGCAGAACCGGAGCTAGAATCCCAGGTCTCCGGCCAATGCTCTGTCTGCTAGGCTGCACTGATGGTGGCATTTGCAGTTTGTTGTCCTCGGTTCTGTTATAAATGCAGTTACAGACTGTGATGCTTGTGCTTCAAGGGACCCTGGGAATATGCTCCGTCACCAGAGGCTGCTTACGCTGTGGAAGGAGAGAGAAATGAGGCTAAGTGAAGATGCTAGCGGGCAACATGCTGGCCTTGAGTTTCCTAGTAAATGACTGCGTTCAGTCTCTGAAAGCAAGCCAGTGCTTCTGGATGCCAGTTTTGGACAAGATCTGTCTCTGGTCCTCTTTGCCTTATATTAATTGTTAAAGGAGCACCCACAGGCGCCAGTCAGGGCCCCATGTGTTAGGTGCTGTTCAGACACTTAAGCAGAAGACACGGTCCCTGTCCCAAAGGGCTTACAATCTGTCAAGACCAAGAAGGGGGCAGAAGACCAACAGGAAGAGAGTCCAGGGCAGGAGGCTGGAACAATGTGCATAGTGGGGGTGCTGAGAGCCATTGAACCAAACTGCAAACCCTGTCTATGATGGAAACCACTTCATGCCGGGGGAGCGGCAGCCCCCCCAGGACCCCTACTTCCAGCACCTGTGGTCCGGGGGTGATGACAAGGGTACTGGGGAAACTAGTCCATATGCATTGGAGCATAAGCTTTCGTGGGTGAATACCCACTTCATCAGACACATGCGTCTGACGAAGTGGATATTCACCCACGAAAGCTTATGCTCCAATACATCTGTTAGTCTTAAAGGTGCCACCGGACTCTCTGTTGCTTTATACAGATCCAGACTAACACGGCTACCCCTCTGATACTAGTCTGTAAGGTACAGTGAGCAGGGCTGATGGGCTGGGAGGACTCGGAAGGCATTCCTTTTTGGTCCGAGGGCCACATCTGGGAATAGAAATTGTATGGCGGGCCATGAATACTCACAAAATTGGGGTTGGGGTTTGGGAGGGGGTGAGGGATCTGGGGTGGGGCCAGCATTGAGGAGTTCAGGGTGTGGGAGGGGCTCAGGGCTGGGGCAGGGGGTAGGGTGTGCGGGAGTGAGGGCTCTGGCTGGGGATGCAGGCTCTGGGGTGGGGCTGGGGATGAGGGGTTTAGGGTGTAGGATGGTGCTTCAGGCTGGGACCAAGGGGTTTGGAGGGCAGGAGGGGGATCAGGGTGTGGGGCGTGTGGGGGTGAGGGCTCCGGCTGGGGGTGTGGGCTGGTATCAGAGGCTTGCGGTGCAGGAGGGTGCTCTGGGCTGGGATCGAGGGGTTCAGAGGGTGGGAGGGGGATCAGGGCTGGGGGAGGCAGTTGGGGCACAGGGGGAAGCTCAGGGGTGCAGGCTCTGGGTGGTGCTTACCTCAAGCAGCTCCTGGAAGCAGCAGCATGTCCCTTCTCCAGCTCCTATGTGGAGGCGTGGCCAGGCAGCTCTGCGCTGTCCCATCTGTAGGCACCGCCCCTGCAGCTCCCATTGGCTGCGGTTCCCAGCCAATGGGAGCTGCAGGGGCAGTGCTTGGGACGGGGGCAGCACGCAGAGTGGAGCCCCCTGGCTGCCCCTATGTGTAGGAGCCAGAGGGGGGCCATGCTGGTGCTTCCGGGAGCCGCATGGAGCAGCCCCCGACCCTGCTCCCCGTAGTTTGCCCACGCCTGGCTTAGGTGCCTCCTCAGGACCATGTAGGAAAGAATCTATTGAGCACAGGTTTTCAGTTGGAAGGTGCTGGGGTGTGAGTGTGAGTCAGGTCACATGGGTTCTATTTAGGACTGTCAAGCGATTAAAATAATTAATCATGATTAATCGCACTGGTAATACTAGAATACCATTTACTTAAATATTTTTGGATGTTTTCTACATTTTCAAATATACTGATTTCAATTACAACACAGAATACAAAGTGTACAGTGCTCACTTTATATTTATTTTTATTACAAGTATTTGCACTGTAAAAAAACAAGATAGTATTTTTCAAATCACCTAATATGAGTACTGTAGTGCAATCTCTTTATCATGAAAGTTGAACTTACAAATATAGAATTATGTACAAAAAAACTTGCATTCAAAAATAAAACAATCTAAAATTTTAGAGCCTGCAAGTCCACTCAGTCCTACTTCTTGTTCAGCCAATCGCTCAGACAAACAAGTTTGTTTGCATTTGCAGGAGATAATGCTGCCCACTTCTTGTTTACAATGTCACCTGAAAGTGAGAACAGGTGTTCTCATAGCACTGTTGTAGCCGGTGTCGCAAGATATTTACATGCCAGATATGCTAAAGATTTACATGTCCCTTCATGCTTCAACCACCATTACAGAAGACATGCGTCCATCCTGATGACAGGTTCTGCTCGATAACAATCCAAAGCAGTGCGGACTGACGCATGTTCATTTTCATCATCTGAGTCAGATGCCACCAGGAGAAGGCTGATTTTCTTTTTTGGTGGTTTGGGTTCTGTAGTTTCTGCATCGGAGTGTTGCTCTTTTAAGACTTCTGAAAGCATGCTCCACCCCTCGTCCCTCTCGGATTTTGGAAGGCACTTCAGATTCTTAAACCTTGGGTCGAGTGCTGTAGCTATCTTTAGAAGTCTCACATTGGTACCTTCTTTGCATTTTGTGAAATCTGCAGTAAAAGTGTTCTTAAAACGAACACGTGCTGGGTCATCATCCGAGACTGCTATAACACGAAATATAAGGCAGAATGCGGGTAAAACAGAGTAGGGGACATAAAATACTCCCCAAGGCATTCAGTCAGAAATGTAATTAATGCTTTTTTTTTTTTTTTAGGGGTGTCATCAGCATGGAAGCATGTCCTCTGGAATGGTGGCCAAAGCATGAAGGGGCATACGAATATTTAGCATATCTGGCACGTAAATACCTTGCAGTGCCGGCTACAAAAGTGCCATGCAAATGCCTGTTTTCACTTTCTGGCGACATTTTAAACAAGAAGCAGGCAGAATTATCTCCCTTAAATGTAAACAAACTTGTTTGTCTTAGCAATTGGCTGAACAAGAAGTAGGACTGCATGGACTTGTAGGCTCTGAAGTTTTACATGGTTTTGTTTTTGAGTGCGGTTATGTAACAAAAAATCTACATTTATCAGTTGCACTTTCATGACAAAAAGATTGCACTACAGTCTTTGTGTGAGGTGAATGCAAAATACTATTTCTTTTGTTTATCATTTTTACAGTGCAAATGTTTGTAAGCAAAAATAATATACACTTTGATTTCAATTACAACACAGAATACTATATATGATAATGCAGAAAAACATCCAGAATATTTAATAAATTTCAATTGGTATTCTATTTAACAGTGCAATCAAAACTGCGATTAATTTTTTTAAATCATGATTAATTTTTTTGAGTTAATCGCGTGAATTAACTGCGATTAGTCGACAGCCCTAGTTCTGTTCCCACTTCTGCTGGTGTCCTTAGATGTGGAAAGGGAAATGACTTGTCCATCTGCCTGGTATATTTAGGGTGAGAGCTCTTTGGGCCAGGCGCGCTCTCACTGTTCGTGTGCAGCACCTGGCACAGGACATGAGCTCAGTTGGGGTCTCTAGGTGTTACTGTAATTCAAACAATAAGAGGAACTGAGTTTTCTTTTCATTTTATATTTCCAAACATTCCATTTTGAAGAGTCAGGATAATTATAATTATTTATTGAGCAGTATACGGAAGTGTTGTAGAAAACCCAGGCACAGATGTAGGGTCAAATTCTGTTCTCGGTGATCCCAGTAAATTCAGTGGAGTTACTCCAGATTTGCACCAGTGTAAGAAATATTCCAATCAATAGGATGGTTTTTGTCCTCCACCTTTTTAATATTCAGGACCTGAAAGCAGCTGAGACAAGGACTGATCACCAGATGTTTTAGCAGCAATTATTCTGCATTCAGTTATTTAACTGATTTGGAATTTATTTTTTCTTCATTCAAAAGTTGCCTTTGGAGAGCTTAATAACATTATTTCCAGTGACTGCAAAAATACACATCTGACAGCTTTAGTTTAGCAATGTGTCATCTGTATAATTTTTTTCTGATGTATAATAAAAAATACATGCTTGTTATGAATATCTAATTCATAAATCATCCTTTTCTAAGGGTTTTATTAACCTATGTGAGTCATGGAATAAGTGGTGTTAGCCTGTGACGGGTAATTGCTGTAGGGAGCTCCAGGTAGCAGTCACGGAGTTAAGGTTGCAAAATAAGTTTCCATTCAAACCCTTTGTTTTCATTTGCCCATAACTTTCAGAGACGATCACCATTAGGGCTGAAATTTTCCATGCTTAGTCTTTGCCTGAAGGTGAATTACTGTGGAAAGTTTGAATAAAAATAGTATGGCTATAGTCCGAGTGACAGGAGAGTGGAAAAAAACATATTTCCCCATTTCCTAACAGTGGCAGAGGTATGGCATTTGCAAAATGGCCTGGGAATAGTCCTCTCTGAGGAGCAGTGCGTGACCTTAGGCTGTAGGGAACTGGGTTTGGTTTAATAGGTTTATGAATGTTTGAAAAATGTGTTAAGCATGAACTGTAGAGCTTTGTGCTCAGCTCAGTAAGGGCAAGATTCTGACCCTCTCACGCCCATTTATAGTCCCTCACTTCACAGTGCTCCCATTCAAGTCCATGGGGCACAGCCTCAGATGGTGTAAACAGTTCCATACACCAACTGAGGCTCTGCCCCCAGGAGATTGTGTGGAGTAAGGTGCTACTAAATCAGAGGGAAAATATCAGAACCAGACCTTGGAATTTTTCAGATGAATAATTTATTCACCGGAAAATGCAGTGTTGGTCAACCTGCAACTAGTCATGAATTTAACACCCATTTCAGCTAAACAAATAGTGTTAGATGCTGTTCCCAGAATAGCAGAAGGAGCTGCCACCACCATCTTTCTAACCGTTAGTCCAGCAAGCCAGAGAGAGCTTAGCAAAAAGACTGGCTCCATCGTCTGGTGCTCCGAGCCCTTGGCGGGGAGTTGGGGGAGCGTGTTCAGTCCCTGCTCCAATGAAATGTTGAATTCATTATACACAGTGGAGCAGCCTGAATAGGGAAGATTAAGAATAGGATGATTTAGTTGGGGATTGGTCCTGCTTTGAGCAGGGGGTTGGATTAGATGCCCTCCTGAGGTCCCTTCCAACCCTGATATTCTATGACTCGCAGAGGGCTGAAAGTAATAAATAGCCCATTGCTCAGTGACATTAGAGGACAGGTCCCTAACCAAAGACCCAACTTCAAATCCCTGTTTTGTATCCGACCGAGTGTGGAGCTGAATCAGAATCTCCAGGTCCCAAGTGAGTCGCTAACCCCTGGGCTAACGGTTATTAAGGAAGGCTAGAACTGTGCTCCGTTAGGGTGGGTGGTTGGTTGTGTAAGCTCTCTACTTTCAGAAATGCTGCCTTGGTTTCTGACTGCATATGGAGAGACAGCATCTGGACAGAGGTGTTCTGTTCGTTTTTTGTTTGGTTTCTTTAAAAAACAAATCATATTGAGTCTCTGTGAGAAGGGCTCATCTGCCCTCTTTGGCCCATGGTTTATTGAAATAACAGAAGAATTGGTAATTTTAAACAACCTGGGCAGTGAGGGCTTTAGTCGTCTTACAACCTCCCCTAAATCCTACAGCCAAGAGCAACCCCTCTGAACAGTCTCCAAGGTAACTCTCCCCTCACCCCAGGCTTCCCAGTGTTTGGAAACTCACCTGATTCTCCATGTAACTTTCAGCTGCATTTGGCCAAGACTGCAGCGCTGCACAGGCTGCTTCTCCCTGAGGGAGCTGGCATTTGCCAAAGATGTGCAGATCTTCACCACCTGAGCTCCAGGGAAATGGCTGGATTCACTCCCACTGGCACAATGAGGTGCAAATTGCATCTCCTGTCACAAGCAGGGGGAATTCACCTTGGGTAAGGTGAATTGTGCTTAGGGCTCCATAGGAGTTTGGCTGGCAACTGATACAGTGCAGCCCGCTAGCCACACTGGCTCCCTGGTCAGCACTGTCCACCTGGGAGTTGCACCCCATGCCTGTGTGGACTTTCCACCCCCATGGGCCCTTTGCCCTGGATTAAGCTAGCAAAACCCAGCATGACCCCTGGCTGATTCTTTCTCCCCCCCCCTCCCCCCAAGATGGTCTGAGCCAATCTGATTTAAATTCTCTTCTCCTAGACATCAACAAAGGTCTGAGCATTTTTACTAGAATAACGTTCCCTTTGGGAACTGCTCTTAGCAGCTGGGAGAGGCGATGGGACTTAGTCACCCAGCTCCCATTGACTTCCAGTGGGATTTGGCCAGCTGGCTCCCTTAGGCTCTTAAAGCTTTAGCCCCACTACTCCATTCGTGCAGATGGAGAATGTGCAGCTAATTCCACAAATATCAATTTATGGTTGCATCCTTTGATCTTGTAGGCCATTCTTGCCTTTTTCATACGACCACTTGAACAACAGCACTGCATTTACAGGCTAGGAATCCCCCATCTTCGCCCCTTGGTTCTTCAAGCTCAGGTGTCACTCCGGCATTGGGGCAGCAGAGGGAATCTTACATGGCCACTGCCAGCTGTACTTGTTCTGCCCATCCGGCAGGGATTTCACTCTTGGAGGGAAAGCTGGACTATTTCAGGATTCCTACAGTTTGACAAATCTTTGATATGGTAAAGATCTTGTACCCAAACCAGCCGTGACACTCTGTTTCTGATGCATGTGGCGATAATGGAGTCTCCCATCAGGTTTGATGGATGAGCTGTAGTCCTGATGCACATACAGTAAGACAAAATAACTCGAGCCAATAGGATGGCTCCCTAACTGCTGCAAATCAGAACAATGTCATTGGCATGAACAGAGTAAAGGCCCTGATTAGAGACACAATGATCCTTTATCAATGGGAAGTCAATTCCTGATGAGGCAAATAGGAAGGAGCACAAACTCTACCACGTCACGTGTAAAAGTGTAATTAGGCAGGCCAAAAATGAATTTGAAGCGCAACCAGCAAAAGGCACAGAAAGGAACAGCAACAAATGTTTTAAGTACGTTGGAAGCAGGAAGCCTGTCAAACAATCAGTGAGGCCACTGGATGATCAAAGTTGCTAAAGGAGCACTCAAGGAAGACACGACCATTGCAGAGAAGCTAAATGAATTCTTGGCATCAGTCTTCACTGCAGAGGATGTGAGGGAGATTCCCACACCTGAGCCATTCTTTTAAAGTGATAGATCTGAGGAGCTGTCCCAGATTGAGGTGTCAGTAAAGGAGGTTTTGGAACAAATTGATAAATTAAACAGTAAGTCACCAGGAGCAGATGGTATGCACCTAAGAGCTCTGAAGGAACTCAAATATGAAATTGCAGAACTGCTAAATGTGGTACATAACCCATCGCTGAACTCAGCTTCTGAACAAAATGACTGGCGGATAGCTAATGTGACACTTTTTTTTCTTTCTTTCTTTTTAAAAAGGCTCCAGAGGCAATCCTGGCAATTACAGGCTGGTAAGCCTAATTTCAGTACCAGGCAAATTGGTTGAAACTACAGTAAATAACAGAATGATCAGACACATGGATGAACATGATTTGTTGAGGAAGAGCCGATGTGCCTTTTGTAAAGGGAAATCATGCCTCCCCAATCTATTAAGATTGTTTGAGGGGGGTCAACAAGCATGTGGACAAGGGGGATCCAGTGGATACAGTGTACTTGGACCTTCAGAAAGCCTTTGACAAGGTCTCTCACACCAAAGGCTCTTAAGCAAAGTAAGCAGTCCTGGGGATAAGAGGAAAGGTCCTCTCCTGGATCAGTAACTGGTTAAAAGTTGGGAACAAAGGGTAGGAATTAAATGGTCAGTTTTCACAATGGAGAGAGGTAAATAGTGAGGTCCCACAAGGATCTGTACTGGGACCTGTCCTATTCAACATATTCATAAATGTTCTGGAAAAGGGGGTAAACAGTGAGATGGCAATGTTTGCAAATGATAAGAATTTACTCAAGACAGTTAAATCCAAAGCTGACTGCAAAGAGTTGCAAAGGGATCTCACAAAACTGGGTGACTGGACAAGAAAATGGCTGATGAAATCAGTGTTGATAAATGCAAAGTAATGTACATTGGAAAACATAATCCCAACTATGCATACAAAATGATGGGGTCTACATTAGCCGTTACCACTCAAGAAAGATCTTGGAGTCATTGTGGATAGTTCTCTGAAAACATCCACTCAATGTGCAGCGGCAGTCAAAAAAGCAAATGGAATGTTAGGAACCATTAGGAAAGGGATAGATCATAAAACAGAAAATATTATAATGCCATTATATAAATCTATGGTACACTCACACCTGGAATACTGTGTGCAGTTCTGGTAGTCCCATCTCACAAAAGAGTCATTTCTGTTGCCCTTCTCTGTATCTCTTCCAATTCCAATCTCTAATGGTATGGAATAGCTTCCGTATGAAGAGAGATTAAAAAGACTGACTATTCAGTTAGAAAAGAGATGACTAAGGGGGGATATGATAGAGGACTGTAAAATCATGAATGGTGTGGAGAAAGTGAGTAAGGAAGTGTTATTTACTCCTTCTCATAACACAAGAACCAGGGGTCCCCCAATGAAATTGTCAGCAGGTTTAAAACAAACAAAAGGAAGTACTTCTTCATACGATACACAGTCAAAGGGTGGAACTCATTGCCAGGGGATGTTGTGAAGGCCAAAAGTATAACTGGGTTCAGAAAACAATTAGCCATCCATGAGCCTATCCTTCATGGACTTATTAACCAAGATGGTCAGGGACGCAAGCTGATGCTCTGGGTGTCCTTAAATCTCTGTTGGAAGCTGGGAGTGGATGACAGGGGATGGATCACTCTGATTGCCTGTTCTGTTCACTCCCTCTGAAGCCCCTGGCATTGGCCACTGTCAGAAGACAGGATACTGGACTTGCTGGACCATTGGTCTGACCCACTCTGTTCTTAGGTTCTTATTAATTAAGTGTATGTATTTTTCTGTTGCACTAGGCCCTGTACAAACTCAGAACAAGGCAGAACCCTGCCCCAATGAGCTGACAGTTCAAGTAAGGAGCTGTCCTGATTTACTCCAGTTCAGAACTGGGGATCTGCTGTGCTAATCTTCCGCCTCAGGACTTCGTCAGCACACAATCAGTTCTGGCCTTGGGCTCGGATGGTCCCCACTTTTTATCATTTGTGTTTTCCTAAGGAATTCTCAGCCACCTCTCTGCTTTTGGCCAGGTTTTTGTTTGAGGTGGATGGTCTCAGGAACGTTGGGAAGCTGGTAAAGGCTAATAGTAGGCGTCCTTATTAACATTGTGATCAGCATGTGATGCCATCTTACTTGTAGAGGATATTAAAAATATCCCCATCCCATCCCCATCTGGGTCTCTTGGAAAGTAATATGTAATGGGTTGTGTTCACGGTGATATCTTTTGGCAAACTACAGACTTAACAATGGAGTGTAATTTATTCAGAGAGCGATGGTACGATTCCTAGTCCCTCAGGAAGTTCCCCAGGCCAAAGAGCTACCATGGAATTCGATTAATACCCCTTCTTTGAAATAATGCCAGAAACAGTCATGGCTGTGATCTGTGGTGCATGTGATGTGACTGTGCAGGGAATCTAGAAATTCTACAGGAAAAACAACACACGAGTTAAAAAAGCATTTCCTTTAGAAAGTGAATATTGATTTGTGGTTTTGCATGAGTCATTTATTGCTTATTGAAACATCAGAGACTAGTTTGTTTCTTGGATAGAATAATTCTTTACTTGTATATCAGGCATAGTTGTGTTCTGTATTGCAGCATTTAATCAGCTTTAAATCAGGGTTTTCAATTACTTTCCTGTAGATTACCTGCAAGGAGCAGACACAACCAAAGTTCTAGATGTTTTCCTGTTAGCAGCAGTAGTGTAGCCGAAGGTAAACCTGGGTAAACAGAGTTTACCTACTTCTAACTTAGGGAATATGGAGTTTAGTTTGTCCACTTCCTCTTTTACCACTACCCCACTTCCCATCAGGTCTCTCTTGTCAAATTGAATGCATTTAGGGCCAGATTTACACAGGTATTTAGGCGTCTCCTGAAGGGAATGGGTGTTCCTCAATGAAGGAGTGGGGTTCAGGGGATTTGTCTCAGCTGCAGCTTCTCTGGCTGCAGCTACCCCTGTTAATAGAACAAAATAGCTATAGTGATGCGAATGAAGGAAAACCACCAGTCGGACACCTGCCATGGAGGTGACCTGCAAGCTTTTCCCCAATGCATTCGCCTTCTCAGCTGCTGGGACTCGTGGTCCATGAATAAGGCTATGATTTTTTCACGGAGGTCACGGAATCTGTGACTTCCAGTGACCTCCATGAATTTAGCCATGCGGCGGGGGGCCCCCAGAACTCCCAGATGCCATGGATAGTGGGGGGGCCCCCCCACAGCTCCAAGCTGCCATGAGCAGCGGGAACACAGCTCCTGGCCACTGTGGGGGAGCGGGCCCCCCAGCAGCTCCTGGCCATCATGGGCGGTGTGGGCCTCCCCAGAACTCCGAGCTGCCGCGGGCAGCGTGAGACCCTGGAGCTCCAAGCCCCCACAAGTGGTGGGGGCCCCTTGAGCTCAGAGCAGCTGCCCAACCTCTGCAGGCAGTGTGGGGACCCCACAGCTGAGTGCCCCATTTTGTCAGGGATTTTTTAGTAAAAGTAGGGACGGGTCACGGACTTCTGTGAATTTTTCTTTATTGCCTGTGACCCGTCCGTGACTTTTACTAAAAATATCCCTGACAAAATCTTAGCCTTAGCCATGAAGACCCACTTCTGATTTTGTTTATTTTTTACATTAAAAATAGAGGCTCTGCCCCTCCCCCCCTTCCCCCCGTCTCATGGAAAAACCCAGCCTCGTCCCTGCTGACCTCGCTGCTGTTAGCAGACGCAGTTCACATTCCCCTCTCGCCTCTTTGATTGGACACTGCTACCTCGGCTTGGTTAAGTGCTAACCTTATTTTAGCTAATGAGACCGGCGACTAGAAGGCATTCAGGTCACAGCTCACTGACTAACCTGTCCTGTCCCTATTTCACAGGAAATGAAGTCACATGAGCTGTCACAGGCAAAGGGGCCTGTCCAAAAGATATTACTTTTAAACATATTATCAGGAGGATTAACCACCCCACTCCCCCGGCCCCACACACATGCTAACGTGTTGGGGGCTGTCAGAGAAATGTTAAATAGGCCTTGTTGGCAACTTTAAGATATTACTCTAGGGCCATTTAAGGTTGCCAATCCTCCAGGATTGGCCTGGAGTCTCCAGGAATGAAAGATTAATGAAAGATTAAATATCATGTCATGTGATGAGACCTCCAGGAATACGTCCAACCAGAATTGGCAACCCTACATTCTTTGCATAAGTAATCTGGAATCTTCTGTTTTATTCCTGGTCTGGTACAGGGTAGGAGAACACCCAGAGCTCTGGTCTGTGAGGCATCAGGAGTGGCCGGGCCATGTAGCCAGCCAACAGCTAGATTTTGGTAACATTCACCAAGGTGTTATGGGGTTTACTACTGTGGCTAAGACCAGATTCTTATCAAGAGCAGAACGATGAACATGGTCAAGAGGTTCCCTGCCCCAAGGAGTTCATCGTCTAGGATAAGAGAGACAGATACAGATAGGCATGTGGGGGAGGAAACAATGCGACCCTGCTCCTTCGCATGACGAGCATTGCTCTCAGTGCACCAGCAGCCTTCCCGTTCCCAGTGTTTGGTTGGCACACTGGCCACGTTGAGCTTTGCAGCAGTGAGCTGTCCAAGGAGTCAGGCAGGAATGTCTCAGCCTGTTTGGGGTCAGATTGCTTCCTGTCCTTTAGGTTGCTGAGTAGCACAACGGGTGGCTGCCATTATGCATAAAAATCTCTAACAATCCTGAGATGAGGTGGTGGTTTCTTAGATCAGATACGTGACCCTATCTATGCACCAGCCAGGTGTCCGCAATGCAGTTCATGGGAATAGTGGTTTGAGTCAGCTGTAGGTTGTTAATAACCTGACACAGGATGAGATGTTATGGTAGAAGACTTTGCTGGGATCCAGGATGAAATCCGTATTACCTGACTTAGACACACAAAATCCAAAGCGCTGAATTACTTGAGGGTGTCATTTTGTTTCTCAGAATTAAATTACAGAAGATGCAGGTAGCACCAGAAGTTATAAAATGCAATAACAGCAATAAGCTAATGGGGGAGTGGTAGACAGATGGCACAGTGGGTTAGCAAGCTAGCTTTTTTACCCCCTTCGCATCTGTGCTTAAATTCCTGTCTAGGTCATACATAAAAATCAATGTGATGTTCCTATCCTCTCCAAAGGTTAGTGTTTTTTTTTTTTTTTTTTTTTTTCCACATCCTATAACCCTCCCCAAGATGGCACGCTTTGCAGGCTCTGTTCATTTTCTCCAGTGTCCTGTTGCTTGTTTCCATGCCCCCAGAGCTTTTCATTTTATTGCAATTTCACCTCCCAAAATGTAATTGTATCATGGAAATCGGTGACAGTTTGCATGTTTTAAAAGTGAAAACTCTTATTAGAAAATGATCCTGGAAAAAAAAAAGACCAATTTGAAACCACAGTCTGTCAGCTGGGAATATCAAGCCAACCCAGCTAAAGTAGCTTCAGTCGCTGAGACCAGAGGCTTATGCTGATCTGGAAATGAGATTCGGGCTGGCGAGTAACCCTGCCACAGTCATACCACACCTGGGTGTAAACAAGCCTGCACAAGGGATTTCTCCCTGGATAGCTGCTTCCCTCCTTCGCCTCCCCAGCCACAGCTCCATGTGTCACAGACAGCATGCACACCACAGCTCCATGCTCCATCCCTGGCTCACCTGAGCTGGTGTCAGCCTGCAGCTAGGTGGTGTGGCTGGCTCTCTGTCTCATGAAGCGCCTTCCTATATCCCTTGCCAATAGCTACATCTGCAGTTATAGGCTGTCTACACTGTACTTTATAGCACAGCCATTTGTAGCAGTCGATATTCAAATATCAGGCACGTAGTATCACGTCATCTCTTCCACAGCCTTTCCCATTCATTGCTATATAGGTAGCTTTGGCGGGGAGAGTCCCTCAATGCCAAACCTCTAGTTACTGCTTCCCGTGCAGCAGGAGATGTCTGTCACCATTAAGAAATAACACCAGTGTCGGCCAGTGAGTAGTTATATGATCATGCTCTGGTAGTCTAGCCCCTATGGAAACATAGCCATTACAGTGATCCCAGGACAAATTTCTTCTGCAACTTTATCACAAGCATTTGCCAGTCCGGAATGAGCAGAGCGATGTAGGATATCCCCAGCACTAGATTTAGGAGAACAATCATCTGCCACAGTATGAAGAGTGGTAACAGAGTCGTGTTTTATGTCAACAGTAACCTTACCTTAAAGTGGAGTGGGATGTTTTGGACTAAACTCATCTACTCAGCCCCAGAGGATACTCCCAGCAGTGCAAGTTCTTAACTTTGCCAGAAACAAAGATTCGCATCCAAAGCAGCCAGAGGGCCTGATGTCTGTGTTTTCACGTGGTTCAGGAAGCAGTGGCAGTTTTGTAATGATTTCAGTTCCATTAGAAGAGAGAAACTGCAGTAAAATCCCACTCCAGCTTTCTATCTGCCTGGACTTGATTCAGCTGGTGCTGCGACGAGCTGGAGTGCTGCTGGCATCAGCTGGAGTGTCTCTCTGGAAGGAACATATGTGCCACAGTTCAGTCACTTCATTTTCTATTCCCTCATTAACTTTACCATGTGACTCTTCACTTAATTAAGAACTTTGACCTTTCAAGAGGGTTATTTTTTAATTTGCTCTGATCTAGATAAAAGATGAAGGACAGAGGCAAGGAGACAGGAATTTTCATTGATGAAGCTAATGAGATTTTCATATTCTATCCAAGCAAATAATTTGGAATAAAGACATGGGGGAACAAATATTTAATAACGGGCTCTTCAGTCTAGCAGAAAAGGATATAACACAGTCCAATGGCTGGAAGGTGAAGCTAGGCAAATGCAGACTGGAAATAAGGCATACGTTTTTAATGGTGAGAGTCTTAACCATTGGAACAATTTACCAAGGGTCATGGTGGAGTCTCTATCACTGGTAATTTTTAAACCAAGATTAGATGTTTTTCTAACATCTGCTCTACGTTATTTTGGGGAGTCCTACGGCCTGTGTTATCCAGGAGGTCAGACTAGATAATCACAATGGTCCCTTCGGGCCTTGGAATCTATGAACCTACTCTAATGAATAGAAGCCCCATTCTGACAAGTCGTCATGAGAGTGGCTGGATTCTCCTACACTACAGCAAGAAACACGATATGCCAATGTAGCTAGGTAAGTTAGGTGAAGCTGCATTGGACTGGAACAGTAACAGGTTTGTGTCTGGGGAACTAGACTGGAACTCTGAAGACCTGGGTGCAATTCTCAACTCTGCTATAAACCTCCTGTGTGACATTAGATAAATCACTTAGGATTAGGACGTGTCTGTGCTTGAATCTGTAGTTATGAAGTGTTAACTAGCATGACTGTAAGTTCTACTGCAAACAGAACACAACTGTTTGTTCCTAGTGTTTAAACATATGGCTAAATATGAAGGAAGAAATGTTTGAGTGGTGTCTACACTTGAATTTGACAGGGCTAATTAGCAAGTGTTAAAACACAACTGAAAATTCAAGTATAGCCATACTCCTAAATCTCTCTGAGGCTGTGTTCCCCATGCACAAATACTTCCTTTCTCCCGCTCTCTTCTTCTGGTCTGTTTGGGTTGGAAGCTATTCTGGGCAGGAACTGTCTCTTAGGTACATGTACAGCACCTAGCTCTATGGGGCCTTGATCTTGGTTGGAGCCTCTAGGAACTAATGTAACAATAACTACACTGAAAGGGTGAGAATGGAGCCCGAAGGCAGGTTTAAAAGGAAGTATTTCGTCACACAACGCATAGTCAGTTTATGGGACTCTTTGCCACAGGATGTTGTGAAAGACAAGACTATAACAGGGTTCAAAAAGGAACTAGATAAGTTCTTGGAGGATAGGTCCATCAATGGCTTTTAGCCTCTGTTTGCCAGAAGCTGGGAGTGGATGACAGGGAATGGATCACTCAATAACTGCCCTGTTCTGTTCGTTCCCTCTGAAGCACCTGGCATTGGCCACTGTCAGGAGACAGGATACTGGGCTGGATGGACTATAGGTCTGACCCCGTATGGCCGTTCTTATGTTCTTCAGACTGCAGCAAGCAACTCTCAAAATAGAGACATTGAGATCAATTATTTTGTTTTTCCATCTCATCTCCACAGATCAGGTACAAGACACTCTAAGGGCCTGTCTACACTACAAAATTAACCCAGTCTAACTTACGTCGGCGTACAGCCACCACAGTAATTACATTGCTTGTGCGTGTCTACACTTTGCTCCTTGTGTGAGCTGTGCACGTCCTTACCAGGAGCACTTGCACTGTCAGTGTGGGGCGGCTTCCAAAAGCCAGCAGTAGTTGATGTAGGCACACCATGCTGAACTGCATTAGGTGCTTTCATCTTCTTTGTGAAATGTTTCACACATAGGGCAAACCTGGGGAAGGTTTGCTGTCTGCTGAGCGGGCAAAAGAGGCTGGTTTTTCCCACCCCTTTCCCTTACATGGTCATTTTTGCCCCGGTCACATTCTTTGCTAGTTTTCATGTGTGAAAGTTTTCAAGTTCTTTTTATTGCTTAGCACAAACTAACCATGTAGGTCACAGCTGCAGGGGAAGCTGCACAGATGAAACAGTAAATGGAGCCTGCACTAAGCCCATGCTCACGATGAGCAGCACAGAGATGGCACTGCGCGTATGAAGCGAGAGGTTGAAAGGGCTAGTTTCTTCTTTACTTAAAACAGAGGCAAAAGAAAAGGACCTGGTCAGTGGAGCTGTGCAAAATAGGCACATAGGAATTATCAGGTCCATCCTGGATCTAGTCCAATATGGTCTGAGAGTGACCATCACCGGGTGTTTCAAGAGCAAGAAACCCCCTACTGGACAATTATGGAATAAATCTGCCCATAGAGGAAGTTTTCTCCTAACCCCATCAGTTTGGTTGGCTTATGACCTGAAGCACTGGGGCTCATGAGGGAGATTTTCAAAGGCACAAAGGTTAGGTACCGATCCATCTTTTGTGTCTTTGAAAATATATCCCTAGATCCCTTTGGCATATTATAGGCAGGGCAGGTAATAACACCTAGAGATAACGTTGCCCAATACTTCCCATTATAAGACCCTGTTTTCAGTTGTAATTTTGCCAAACTTTAAGCATTTAGACTGAAATTTTCCCTTCTGAGTGTCAGCTTCAGGCTGATATTTATATATTTGGAACATTTGAGCAAGAACAGTTCTACCAAGTCTTTCTCTGTTGGTTTTTTTTCTGCGAGGAGGCGGGATTCAGAGCCACTGCTTTTAATCTGATAAAATCATGAAAACAGCTTTTGACAAAAATACAGGAGTCAGAAGTGGATTGTCCTGGACTAGGAGTCTCATAAGCTGAAAAAGTGAACAGAGGAAGCTTTGCATGTCATCTTTGAGTCAACTGGTAAAAACTCTGATAGAGCAGCATTAAAGCTACTCAGCTATGCCTGGACATTCAGCTCTGCTCAAACTGCTGACACTCAGGAAATAGAGTTAAGGTATGCCCCCCGTACCCGCCGCAGCCTGACCTCTGCTCTCTGGCGCAGGCAACAGCCACGGGAACAGGTCAGTAGGGGGTGCCATACTAAGTAGACCTGAGGACAGACGATGAGAACGTGCTGTGATTTGGGTTGGGCTCAGGATTTGAATTGTAGTGTTCACTGTGTTAGATGCAGCTGGATAGAATCATTGGGGAACAGCTGGAGCAGGTCAGAGGCACTGTCACTGTGATATGCCGAAAGGGGTGTGTGTGTGTGTGTGTGTTTGGAGGGACCAAGTGTGCCTGTATCAGTGCTGCATTGTGCAGGTTGGGTCGCAAGCGGTGCACAGGGCAGGGCATTGTTGGCAGTGCCGGGGCATACACTGTAGTGGGTCTGGGGCAGAGTGAAGGCAATGTCTCAAAGGACTCCTCGGGGCCAAGGTAAAGGGGCTGTAACATTTTGCATGTCTGGGATGGTTTGTGCGGAGTAGACTCAGTGTTTAATTGTAGGCAGGGCCGGCTCCAGGCACCAGCCGAGCAAGCTGGTGCTTGGGGCGGCAGATTCTACGGGGCGGCATTCCGCCCAATCCTAGGGCAGCATGGCCGCTTTTTTTTGTTTGTTCGCCGCTCCGGCCGCCCTGTAGGGGGCAGCGGCGCGGAGGAGGGGAGTGCCCTGCTCGGAGCGGGCTGCGTTCTCCGTCTGCCCCAGCCGGTGCCAGGTCTGCAGCAACCCCGGCACGGCAGCCCGCGTCCTTCCCTCCCCGCCGACCGGAGCAGCGCGGAGCCTTCCCGGCAGGTGGCACGGCGGGAGGGGCCGCGTGGCAGCACCCCTCTGAAGCCCTGGCCGCCCCCCTTCTCTCTCTCTCTCTCTCTCTCTCTCCCCCCTGCTCCCTCTCCCTCTCCCCTGCTAGCTGGGGCATGTCTGCAGCGCAGGCAGTCCCCCTGCACCCTGGCTCCAGCGCGCCACAGGGTGTTTTTTTTTTTGTTTTTTTTTTTGTTTTTTTTTTTTTTGCTTGGGGCGGCAAAAAAGCCAGAGCCGGCCCTGATTGTAGGCCAGCTGGAGCTTCCGCTCCCCTCTCTTTATCCTAATTCTCTTTGCTTTGTGGCATGAGGAATCTGGTACGTTCGTGTATTTGGAAACAATGAATAAGAATATGTATAAAAGTGTAGTCCACCTGGAAATAGTTCCTGTTGGCTATGCCTGACTTACGCCATAAGGAAGTACTTCTTCACACAACAAAGTCAACCTGTGGAACTCATTGCCAGGGGATGTTGTGAAGGCCAAAACTATAACTGGGTTTAAAAAAGAATTAGATAACGTGGTCAAGGATGCAATCCTATGCTCTGGGTGTCCCTAAGTCTCTGACTGCCAGATGCTGGGACTGGATGAAGGGGATGGATCACTCGATAACTGCCCTGTTCTGTTCATTCCCTCTGAGGCACCTGGCACTGGCCACTGTCGGAAGACAGAATACTGGGCTAGATGGGCCATTGGTCTGACGCAGTGTGGCCGTTCTTATCTTCTTAAGGTGCCTAGAGTTCTTGATAGACACCTTTCTATATGTTCTGTTGGAAAGTTAAATACATAAAAACATATATTTTAGTTATAATGAAGATTAACTAAGACTTTAAACTTACATTTGGTCTATGTTAAATTATGGCTGTGAACATGGACATTCAAACAATTGATAATAAAGAAACTACAACTCTTCAAATTATGGTGTTACAGAAGAATTCTGAAAATATGATGGACAGACCACGTAACCAATGGAGAAGTGTTGGAGATGATTGGAACTCAGCAAACTTTAATCAGATATCTTATGAAAAGAGATTTGATTCGCAGGGCACATTGGAAAAGGTTCAGGGGGTGATGTGTGTTTCCAGGCACAGGAAGGGAAAGTTGATGGCAAAAAAACATGAGACAGAAACAGAAGATCTAGGATGGATCCTGGGTGGATCCAAAAGATGATTAATCCACAAAGAGATTAGCAGAGGATTGTACAGAATGTGTTACCATGGTTGCAAACCTCCAGGAATGGAGATGCCACGTAAGAAGAAGATTAACCACTTTTGTAATTTCCAAATATATTTTCTTACGTTTTTGTCAAAATAATTTGACAACAAACCCTGCATCCAAAAACAGCCTAACGGTGGAACAAATACAATCATTAGTCTTAGAGTTCTTGCATATTTCTGGTTTCTTTCTAGCCTCTTGATTTCTGTGTCATACCCATTGGATATGGTTTTGCATTGCTATGTCCTTTCCTATATTAACAATATACTCGCTTTTCTGAAATGTTTTTGTTATAAGGAATGTCTCCCTAGTCCTCTTGAAAAAGGGATCTGGCAAATATTTGCTCATATGCTACACTATGGATCAAACTTCTATAGCAAAAGTGAAGCTAAATACTTTAGTGTTACACTTAACTGCAGTTTGTTCCCAGAGATTTCAATAGAAATTCTGTAAAAACCTTTGCTAAATGGAAGGGCTCCTGGTACAACGCAACAGTCTGTTCACCTGAGAGAACTGACATCAAGTGCTCAAGCCCAGACAGACACTCAGTGCTGCAGTGTAAACCAGGACACTTTGAGCTGACAGCTCTAACATACCTACAATGAGCAGAACTCCTTAACAAAGCTGCTCTTTGAAATTGTCAAAGTGAAAAATATTAGGGTACAATAGCAATTGCTCCGGGATGCATTTTGGTTTTAGACTCCCACAAAATGTATTTCATGTTCTTGGTTTGTGTTTGTGAAGAAACTTGTATACATCATAAGTTGACACCAAACACTGTAATAGATGTATATTGTTCTTGGCGTTGTTCTTTGACCACTGGGATTTTGGTGTGATTTATAGATGTAATCTTGAAAGAGTCCTATCCAAGACACATCGGTCAATCCCCCCCAGATATACATTTTTCAAGAAATTCTTCAAAGAACAAGAAGATTATAAGTGTGTGTGTGTGTGTGTGTGTGTGTGTGTGTACACGTGTATACACCCCATCGCCATCAAACTCATGCTCTTGCACAAAACCTTAACAGCGACCTCAGCAATGTTAAGGCAGAAGAACTTTCCAAATTAAGGGAATAAGTGACAGTCCTACATGCTGCTCTGTTGATACAAAAAAAACATCTGAAGCTGAGCTAGGAACTGCTCTTTGGGATCTATTGGAGATGGATGTGAAAGCCTTTTGGAAGGTGAAACAGTGTTAGCAACAGGAAGGTAGAAAGGAATGCACAAGACTTTCCCATTCACTTTTTATTTCCATGCTTTTAAAGTTGGTGGGAGTGTATCCTGATGCAACCATAACGGAAGATTTTGTTTGTGTTGATATTCAGGGCAGGAGAAGCTGGACTAGCACTCCTGTAATTTTGTGTGAATTATGAAACATGGACGTATGCATGTGTGCACAAATAAAAACTCCTCACTAGTCAACCAAGTATGGAAAAACTAAATGCTCATGGTCACACTGAACTGAGTCAGATTTAACAAAAAAGTTGGCAAAGACTTTTCCCTAGTAGTCCCTTGTCACTATAAATAACGAGTTTGGGAAAAATGTAATAGGCCCTTGATAAATCATTGCAAGTAGGGATCAGATCTATTTTGTGTATCTCTTTTCTCATTTGTCATCAGTTTTTTTCCAAACTTCATGAGTTCCGAAAGGGCTTCTAAACATAACTTCATCTTGCATTTACTCCAGTGCCTGAGTTACATGAAGAGGAATGCAGTGTTAGATTTACAAGAGACTGTCATCTTTAAAGACTTGGTGAAAAATGTCAAGCTATTTTATGTTGCGATTGTAATATTACGGATCCTACCATAAATACAGGCTGCACTGCCCTCTGCTGGATGGAAAAGCCTAGGTGGTCAAGGATTTGCGACTTGCGGCTAGCCCATAGAAAGATATAAACCACACTACTACTACAGTTAGTAGAGATTTTCCTTTAGCTTAACTGATAGAGACTGTGTTTATGAAGCTGAGACTGGTGGGTTCTCCCTCTCCAACTGCATGTGTGTGGTTTATTAAGTGACCATGGTGTGCCTTGTGTGCTGATACAGATTTTGTGGATTATAATGTCCTGCTAATATCTTCTGTCTCACTTAAACACTGTATTTAACCTGCTGTTTGCCTTGTTGATGTCTCAGCACACTACACAGACATCTTCATGGCACCCCTAAATCTATTTCCTTAATACTCTGACAAGCTCAGTGCACATAAGCAGTTTAGATCATTCTGGCCAGAGTGCATTTCCGTATTGTTATCCAAGTCAAATGACATCTTCTCTCATGTTACCATCCCCTCAATGTATTTTAATCCATCTGGAGTTATACACAATCCTCCATAATTGTAACCAGTAAAGGAGATATTAATACAAATAGGAAGGGAAATGAATATGAAGTAGGAGTATTTCATAGATTTTTTTTTTTTTTTTTTTTTTTTTAAGGCCACAAGGGACTCTTAGCTCACCTAGTCTGTAGGTCTCCTATAGAACACGGGCCACAGAATTTCACCAGTTACCCCTGCATTAAGCCCAGTAACCTGTGCCTGACTAAAGACTACAAAGAGTTACAAAGGGATCTCTCAAAACTGGGTGACTGGGCAACAAAATGGCAGATGAAATTCAATGTTGATAAATGCAAAATAATGCACATTGGAAAACATAATCCCAACTATATATATAAAATGATGGGGTCTAAATTAGTTGTTACCACATAAGAAAGAGATCTGGAGTCATTGTGGATAGTTCTCTGAAAACATCCACTCAGTGTGCAGCTGCAGACCAAAAAGTGAACAGAATGTTGGGAATCATTAAGAAAGGGATAGATAATAAGACAGAAAATATCATATTGCCTCTATATAAATCCACGGTATGCCCACATCTTGAATACTGTGTGCAGATGTGGTCGCCCCATCTCAAAAAAGATATATTGGAATTGGAAAAGGTTCATAAAAGGGCAACAAAAATGATTAAGGGTATGGAACAGCTGCTGCATGAAGAGAGATTAATAAGACTGGGACTTTTCAGCTTGGAAAAGAGATGACTAAGGCGGGATATGATTGAGGTTTATAAAATCATGACTGGTGTGGAGAAAGTAAATAAGGAAGTGTTATTTGCTTCTTCTCATAACACGAACTAGGGTTCACCAAATACAATTAATAGGCAGCAGGTTTAAAACAAACAAAAGGAAGTATTTCTTCACACAACGCACAGTCAACTTGTGGAACTCTTTGCCAGAGGATGTTGTAAAGGCCAAGACTATAACAGGGTTCAAAAATGAAATAGATAAATTCCTGGAGGATAGATCCATCAATGGCTATTAGTCAGGATGGGTAGGGATGGTTTCCCTAGCCTCTGTTTGCCAGAAGCTGGGAATGGGTGACAGGGAATGGATCACTTGATGATTACCTCTTCTTTTCATTCCTTCTGGGGCACCTGGCTTTGGCCACTGTTGGAAGACAGGATACTGGACTAGATGCCTTCCAGCAGCTCCCATTGGCCTGGAGCAGCGAACCGTGGCCAGTGGGAGCCAAAATCAGCCGGACCTGTGGATGCATCAGGTACACGGCCCGGCCTGCCAGGGGCTTTCCCTAAACAAGTGGCGTCCCAAGTTTGGGAAACACTGGTCTACAGCCAAGCCCTAAGATACAACCACATTTGCTCCAGTCCCTCAGACAGAGACAAACACCTACAAGATCTCTATCAAGCATTTTTAAAACTACAATACCCACCTGGGGAAGTGAAGAAACAGATTGACAGAGCGAGACAGGTACCCAGAAGTCACCTACTACAGGACAGGCCCAACAAGGAAAATAACAGAACACCACTGGCCATCACGTACACCCCCCAGCTAAAACCTCTCCAGCACATCATCAACGATCTACAACCTATTCTGGAAAACGATCCCTCACTCTCAGACCTTGGGAAGCAGGTCAGTCCTCACTTACAGGCAGCCCCCCAACCTGAAGCAAATACTCACCAGCAACTACACACCACACCACAGAAACACTAACCCAGGAACCAATCCCTGTAACAAACCCTGTTGCCTTCTCTGTCTCCATATCTACTCTAGCGACACCATCGGAGGACCCAACCACATCAGCCACACCATCAGGAGCTCATTCACCTGCACATCTACTAATGTGATATATGCCATCATGTGCCAGCAATGCCCCTCTGCCATGTACATTGGCCAATCTCACAAAGCCATGTTTGAAAGGCAAATTGAGGAGTTAGTACATCATCTAACTATAGTTGGGAAGATCCCTTTGTAAAAATTCTGATGGTAAGATATGCACAGATGTACTGCCTGTATATTCACTATCTAATGCCTATGCCTTTCCCCGGCTTTCAGGAAAATGGTAAATTGAATTTGGCCTTTAAGAAAACTACATTTGGATTTTTCATTCCTTCATTAGAACAGAGCCAGTGTTTAACTTTTCTGTAACACACTATTAGAGGGAAAAGAATGAATTATTGAATGAACTCTCTTCAAATGTTCCCTGAGGCTTATGTCAGCTACCACTTGCTAAGTGCTCACAGCCTGCTGTTTCCAGATAATCCGTTTGCAAGGCTTTTAAAATACATTTAAAGGTAACTTTCATAGGCTGGTTTGTTTTCTTTTTCTTTTCTTTTTTTTCATCTAAAAAATACAGCACTTGTTTGGAAGAGGCCCCAAAGAAAACAGAATTGCATTGTTCAAAATAGTAATAATAAGGCTTTCAAGGGCAAATTTCATCCTGGGTGCTCACACATCAACACCCCCTCATGTGCAAGCACCCTGTGCCATAACATTGCTGTTTTCTTCTTGTTGCTATTCATAACTAATTAAAATCACTGTAATTAACTGAAGGTATAATTAACATTTTAGAGTTTGGGAGGCATAACAGTAGATAGTATGGAACAGCTCCTAATTGAGAGGGATAGTCTGATGTGATCATTGATTCTAATAACTTCAAAACCAGGGAATAAACAACTTCTCTTTCTGTTCTCATGTTCTGCTATTTACCCAACAGGACCAGTTCCTCTCCTTTTAGGAAAAGCGCTGTTTAGCAATCCATATCTAAGGACAAGGAGAGGGGTCCTCTTCTTAGCTAACAGGTAGATTTATGTCAAAGTATTCCTGAGTTGTGTTAAAGGTGAATGTAAATTCCAAGTGGATTCAAGGCATGCCATCCCAATTCATCAAGGCAAGTGTCTGAACTAAGGCATGGCTAATCAATCATTTAAAAAACAAATTGCATAATAAATCCCATCATGTCAAATCTAATCTTTTGTTCTATATACATATCTTCAGTCTCTCTGATTTTGCTATGCTCCAGCAAGTTGCAAAGACATCCAATATGAATTCCTAAAAAGACCCTTTTGGTTTGATTTAGGGTTTTGATCTTCTGCACAAGCTAGGAAATCAATTGGAATAGTTGTTCACACCACAAGGGAAGAAAATTTCAGATTGTTGAGAAACACAAATGACATTTCCTCATTCCTAATGGGCACCCTTCAAATTAGCTTGATTTTCCAAATCCACACCTATTGACATCCCCAAAGTCACTGTGTCAGACTCTGTCCCCATGAAGAGCTGGCTAGTCACATAACCATTCAGACAGGGCTTTTGAAAAGCCCTTGTTACTTACTAACTTTGCTCCCCTTGAACTCAAGCGAAGTTTTGTGATTGGTTTCAATGGAAGTGGTTAGGCCAACACTGAGCATAGAGATGGTCAGAAAATGGGGGGGGGGGGATCAGGGTTTAGGAGAAAAAATTGATGAAAATGGAAAAAATGGTGTTGTTTTGGAATTTTCCACAGAAAATTCAGCTTTTTGTTGAAAACGGAAATCTTTTGGCTCAAAACTGAAAGTTTTCATCAGGAAAATCAAAACAAAATATTTTGGTTTGTCAAATCAAATTGAAACTTTTTTTTAGGTCATTTCAACATTAATCTGGGTTTGCCTTCACTGCGACAGTGCCTTATGGGAGATGTAATTTGCAGCATCATACCCCCATTCTCTTCTTTGGACATGACTCCCTGAGCAGGCTACATCTCCTGTGATGCATCATGGCCTCCCTCTTGCTGTCACAATGACTCAGAGATGCCATATGCTTGTGCTGCCTCATGGGAGATGTAGTCCAATCAAGGAATCCGGCCCTTATAGAGGAATAGGGGCATAAGACAACCTGTACTACAACTCCCATGAGACACTGCATTGGCTCAGGACGACATGGGTTTAATCTCAAACCACATTTCCAAACTGAAAAGTTTCAGGTTTTGGCAGCAAATGTTTGGCTTACATTTTTTGGCTTTTGGTTGTTCAGTTTTTCTATGAAAAGTCAAAATTTTCCATAGAAAGTGGATTTTTTTTTTTTTTTTTTTGCAAAATGTTTAATTGAAAACCAATTTTTTCATTGAAAAACACTTTCCATGGAAAATTTTTGACCAGCCCTTGTTGAGCGCTTTTGACCATCCCACCCATATTTGTTCTGTTTCAGATTTCACGACCCTGAGGGTGCTTGGACTGACTGAGTATCTAATTCACATGTTGCTATACTAGACCTCTGGAAGTGCGGCCAAAAGCATTCAGGGATAGTCTTGCAAATAAAACCCCTGGATGCACTCCAAACAATCCGAGACCCTCTGTACGCTCTCCCCTACAACCTCTGGACGAGTGCAGTTTGTTCATGGAAAGGAAAAGTGCTGCAAACATGCATTTGCTCAAGTGGCAGCCCTTCCACACCTATTCTCAAAGCTTTTCGTGGATTGGGACCTGGAGGGGGAAGGAGTGAAGTGTTTGCCAAGGAGTGGGGGAACAAAAATCCATCAAAAAACAATCAAAACAAATTAAAATGAGCTGTAGCAGTGAGACAGTGGAGGGAAGTGACCCTCCTTTGCATCACCCCTACCCACTGCCACCACCTGTAGCATCGAGGCCAAGAACATACCATGGGTGCCCTGAGAGCCCGGCATGCAGCCAAGTACTAAACAGGAATGACTGCCCTGGGACAGATGCCCTCTTGTATCACTTAGAAAAGTAGCATCCAAACTCTGAAACCTCGCCTCACTGCCCAAGGCGCAATAGGCCACTGTCACCCTCCCACGTGTCAGTCAAGCGGGGCCGAGCAGCTCTAGAATGAAACAATATACACCAATCCACCCGACCCATTGCCTCGGCTTTCCATCTGTCCACCCTCCTTCATCCACAGTTCCCTGCACCCCCTCTATTTCCCCAAGTACGTACTGCCTTCCAACCCTGCTGCTCCCCACATATGCCCCACATCCCTTTGCCCACTGCCCCTCTCCCACCCCCCTACTCAGCACCAGCTAATGCCACCACTTAGCTAGCATGTGTTTAAATGAAGGCAACTGCCCGCTAAAGAACATTGTTAACTCAGAATTTTAAGCCGGTTTGTTGTTTCAACCTAGGCACTAAAAATCTAGAAAATCACCAGGCAATATTAACATCCAGCCCCACCCCCCGGCCTCAATTTACATCTCCTTATCAGCCAAATATCACTGCATCCAAATGCACTCAAACGTCTCCCCCTGCTAACATGCTCCCATTCACTTCCAGTGTACAACCCCCACCCTGGAGCACATCCAGCTGCTCTAAAGCAAATCCACAGCTAGAACCACAAATGCCTGGAATTAGCAATACCAGTTTGTTTTCTCAAGTTAAAATCTCTGTGAGGATCTGGAGACCGTCACCAGAGTCTGAGTTACAATTTTCATTAACAACAACAACAAATCAGGAAAAAGAACAGACACAATTTTAGAGCTTTTTCCTCCCATTTCTTGACCGACTAGCAAAAGCTGATTGAACCTTTTGAATGTTGAAACACTGATGTTATTTCACATTTTGAATGTCAGTGGGAAAACAGGGAGAAAGTGTTGGAAAAACTTGTCACATGGTTTCCCTCTCCTGGTTCCCAAGCAGTTCTATTGGGCCACTGTGTCATTCTTCAGAGATAACTTGTAAGGCTGTGCTGTAAATGGGAGGGTGTTGGTAAAGCATGGATCTTCCCTCCTCCACAGGAGTGCGTCTAACTTCCCTTTCCTCCCATCCACTTAACACTCTGATCAGCCCTTCGCCCTGCTCGGGTATGTTCTGCCAAGGAAATACCATAAACAAACATTACCGGTAGCTCCACTGATGTCTATGGCAAAACTCCCATTGGCTTTAATGCTGCCAAGACTTCACCCTAGGAATTTGACTACATTTACCTCACCTAATAAGCAGGGAGAATTACAACTGAACATCAGCTCATCAATGTGATCTGGTAAACGAGTTGTGCCACACATGGCACATCTCAACTAAAGTATATTTTATATGTATTTCTAAAAGTTGTACATCAGTCATTGAATCAGTCACAAGAGAAAAATGATCTTCCTTTCTTTAGACAGAAACACATTAACAAGTGGACAGCCTATTCCCAATAACTATTACAATAGGCCTGAAGCTAGACATTACAAATAAGATGCTTTGATTCCTTTTCTTTTATCAAAGAACTTTGGCAGGTCTGTAATGTTAAAGGAAGCAGGGAAATGAACATATCAGCACTCATTGAGACTGTTTTGAATCAACTTTCCATTCCTTTTTATTTCCCAGAGGCAAGGGCATCCTAAGCTATTGGAAATTTTGAGGCAAGAAAATTCAACACCTCAAACTTTGTATAAAATAGTCTTATATATATATAAAACGGTGGGACATTTTGCAGTGTAACTGATCTTTGAGCAATAACTAAGGTTTTAAAATGCTTTCTCAGAAAATCTAAAAGCTTCATTTTTGATAATACAATATCAACACACTGTCTCTTACCATCTCTAAAAGGTAATTACTGTGAGTCCTAAATAATTTTGAATGTGATGCCTTGGTTGTACTGCAGGGTGACCCCAACACCCCCCCAGTCCCAGAGCTTCCCCTAGAAATATATATGTCCTGCACAGCCTAGCACTCTCCCGGATGGTACAAATGTGTTAAGTATGTTACTCCTTTAAGGGAATAACATGCCAGTTTATTACCTTTGATACTTGCCCAATCACTTCCATTTATACACACAGGATTAGATAAAACAGTAAAACAAGTTTATTAACTACAAAGAGATTTTAACTGAGTCCAAGTAATGAGGCATAAACATCAGAAATGGTTACAAGAAAAATAAAGATAAAACTTGTACTAGTGCCTAACAACAAACGATATTAGATTCAAACAGATTCTCACCACAGGCCCCAGCAGATTACTGACCAAACTCTCAGGCTCCTCTCTCAGCACTCCTCCCCCAGAGTCCAATAGCTGTTTTCCTTTGTCTTTTTAGGTGTGATGCCAGAGGGAGACAGGGAGAGAGAGGAGGGGTGTCTTGGGGTGTCTGCCCCTTCTTTTTATAGTCCTGTCCCCCTTTGAGAAGTATTTCCAGCTGAGAGCAAGGTGACAGGGAGTCTGGTGAACAAAGGAAACTCCATGCGGTTTCTCTGCTAAAATGTAGCTTTTGTCCCTGCCCCCTTCCTTGCCAAAGAATGGCCACTTTGCAGGTAATGGCCCATCAGCCTCGTTGGCACCTGGCTGAGGAGTCAGTTTGCCCTTTGTTTCTGAGGATCTGGCTTAGCCACTCCCCAGACTTATCTGGGAAACATGCTTCAGTCATGATTTCTACCTGTGCTCATAACTTTTCATACAATGCTTCTAGGTGCATTTCCCCATGATATTATTGATCGGCAAGTTATGAGTTTTTAAATGGCACCTCACAAGGCATAGCTTGTACAAACATTACTACAGTAGTGCATAAACACAGGGGACCTCTTATATTAGTTTATTCAATAGTTCCCCAGCCGTCCCTATGTCAATGACTCACAGATCTACCTCTGTGAGGGACTACAGGTCTTGAACCCTGAGGGCATTAGGCCCCAGTAAGTTCCAACCTGCTCTTCCTAATAGTTGTTAGGATAGAACCTGAAGCCTGACAGAGGACTCCAGTCCTGGAATCCGATTGGCAGAACGCTGGGGGGTCCTGACTGGTTCACAGCTTCTACATCAAACCAGCGCTGGAAGAGGGATTTGTCCATCAACTGGGATCTCCCTACTTGGGAAGGCTTCCCCTGCAAAACCTGCTCCTGGTTTCCTGGTAACCTGCCCATGCCCTTGCCCCTCCTGGTCTGCCCTCGGGCGTGTCTTGGACTCTGACCTCCTGGTATCTGACCTGGCCCGACTCCTGCTCTGACCACTAGGTCAGACTGCCCAGGCCCCGGTCATGACAGTCAGTCTCCTCCAGATGTCCTCCTTCTGTCCAGACTAAAACCTTGGCCAGTCTCTTTGATATCTCCTCATGGATGGCTAGCCACCAGCTAAAGCTCAATGGGCTCCAATAGAGTTCCTAATTTTTTCCCCCAAGTAGAGATTATCTCTTCTTTCCTGATCGCTGTGAACAACACCATCATCCTACCTGCCATTCAGGCCCATAGCCTGGTGTCATCATCAACTCGGACCTCTTGCTAGGTCCTTACATCCAAGCTATGTCTTAATCTTTCAGAGTCTTTCTGCATAACATCTCTAAGATAAGGCCTTTCCTAACCATCCACACTGCTAAAACTCTTGTCTTGGCTCTCATCAACTTGTGTCTTGGTAACTGCAACATCCTTCTCTCTGACCTACCCAAGTGCAGTCTTGCCCTGCTCATGGGCATACAAAATGTTGCTACAAAATTCATTTTCCAAGCTAATCGCTTTGACCACATCACCCCTCTCTTTGCATCCCTCCACTGGCTCCTCCTCCTCTATTGCATCAAACAGAAGTTACTGGTCTTCACCTTCAAGGCTCTTCAGTCCATCCCCACCGACCTGTCATGTCTCCTCTGGTACCGAGAGGTTGATTGCTACGTCCTGGCAGCCCATGCTGCCAGCCTTCAGAGCCCACTAGTTAAATTTTCAGACTGGCCACTTCCTGCTTTCTCCCCTGCTGCCCTCGTGCTTGGGAGGAGATCCCCAAAGCTACCTCACTGTCCTCTTCAAATCCCTCCTGCACACTCCCCTTTGCTGTGATGCCTGCACAAAGACTGACATTGGCTAGGCAGCTGGTGTGCTGAGACCTCTCCTGGTGACCAGTATTATAGTACCAATACCCAGCGCCTATCTCATGCTTTTCATCCGTCGATCTCAAAGCCCTTCACCATCTCTGTGGTATTTATCTTCAAAACGTCCCTGTAAGGGAGGGCTGTGCTGTGATCCCCATTGCACTGATGGGGACTGAGGGAAAGAGACTCTAAGTGACTTGCTCAGGGAATTGAATTGAGGCCTCCTAAGTCCTAGTTTAGTGCCCTCGTCCTGGGCCATATTTCTTCATTGCTGTCTCGTTGTTTCCCTGTGCTCTCCCATCTGATTGTCTGTTAGATCCACCTGTTGTCTTTTGGCATAGGCTGTAAGCTCTCTAGAGCACACACTCTCCTTGCTCTGTGTTTGTACAGCACCTAGCACAGTGGGGGCCTGATCCATGACTACGGTTTCGAGGTGCCAGTAGTCACACTGTAGATTGACAGCCATTAATCTTGGGGTCTCCACTATCCATCCAATCCAGTTGTTTTCAATACTGTCTATACGGTGAACCACCTCTTGAGACAGAGTGTTCCTTTCCAGCGGCATGTCCCCACACCTTCCTGGGGGAAATCTGCATCTTTGGTCACATGAAAGTCTCAAAAATTAAAGGAAAAAACAAGTTTAAATGGGCATAAGGGATTGTTTCCTATGGAGTTTTATTTTCTATCACAATCTGCCCTTGCAAAAGCAAACCTTTCAGAGAACGGGTGCATCCCCCACCACACCCACCCGCCCCCCTAATAAATCTAAAGCTTTAAAACTACACCGCTACCTCAATATAACGCGACCCGATATAACACAAATTCGGATATAACGTGGTAAAGCAGGGCTGCGCACGCCGGTGGATCAAAGCAAGTTCAATATAACGTGGTTTCACCTATAGCGCGGTAAGATTTTTTGGCCCCTGAGGACAGCGTTATATTGAGGTAGAGGTGTAGTTGATAAGTTTAAAAAACATATTGAAAATGTTCCACAAGATTTTGGGGTTGCAGATCACTTGTGTCATTATAATTTCTTTTACCCAGTGCCATGGAAGTAATAAAAGTCAAACTCCATGACTAATGAGTACATTACAAATGATGTCCCTTTTGGGTTAGTTCATGAGTCCCAAAAAGAACCTGGTTGGCTTGTTTCTTTACTGTATTTGTTAATATTCATTGACTAGTTTTGACAGTTTTCACACTAGGGATTGTTAAAATGGTTCAGTTTCCAATATATAATATCTATGTATAAATTGCTTTTAAAATATTGACTCTGGGCCAGATTTTCAAAGTTATTTAGGTGCCTAAAGGTGCAGATAGGTGCCTAATAGAATTTGTGAAAACACCTGGCCACATTAGGTGCCTAACTCCTATTGACTAGGTTCTGTCCCTAGCTCTGCTACTGGCTCGCTGGGTGACCTTCGGCAAGTCACTGCACCTCTGTGCCTCAGTTTCCCTATCTGTAAAACTGGGATAATGATACTGCTCTCCTCTGAGAAGTGCTTTGAGATTTGCTGATGAAAAGTGCTAGATAAGAGTAAGGTATTATATTATTATCTGCATCTTAAGGTGTTGAATTACCTTTGAAAATCTGGCCCTATATGCCTATGACTGCTGGGCTAGATCCTTAGATGGTGTAAATTGGTGTAGATCAAGGGAGCTACACCAATTTACATCAGCTCCAGATTTGACTCATAATGCATAGATAGATTTTCTTCAAATTATTTTTTTAATTCTATTTATTGCATGCTACTCATTCCTCCTCCGAGTTCCAGTTAATCTACAAACTGTGCAAGCTCTTCTATTTACCTCCATCTATCTTCAGGGTCAGGTATCTTGTAAGGCTTTGACTGCTATTGAAACTACAGGGGCTGAAGCTGACCTAGTCTCTGGGCATTCAAAAATAGAAAGCCTTATTTATAAATTCCGTACCCTATTTTAAAGGCCAGCTTTTCACTTTTTACTGCCTCTTATCTCCTCATTCTGTCAGTTGTTTCCTGGCTCTGGGAAGTGGTGCCTTTCCTGTCCAGAAGGGTTTAAAGTGCACTCTGTAGCTCTGACAGTAAACCCTACTGATATGATAGTATGACGTTATATTTATGACTTTAGTTAGATGGGTTTTGCACTCTATCGTGGTAAATCAGGGTAAACTTTGGACCCTGTTGAACTTAGTGGATTAAGACATTAGTCACTTAAAGTGAATCGTGAACATGACTTATAACATACCTTGAACACCAAAGCAGAATGAAGAGCCATTTCAGTATCATTTCTCTGCCTGATTTCATCGCCGCAGAGATGGAGAGAAAGTTGATCCTTTGATTATGAAAAGCCTCTTCACATCCTTTACAATGTTTTATACAATGGGCTAAGTCCCCCCCGGTCTCACTCCCTTGGATCCAATTTCCAGTTTCCTCTAATAGTTTGTAAAATGGACCCATATGGGAGAGTAACATGAGCATGAGGTTAATAGCTCTGTTGATCAGGGCCAATTATCTGCCTGCTGGATTGATCGAGGCCCCAGTTCAGGAAGATACTTAAGCATCATGCCTCATGACAAACCCCATGCTTAAAATGAGGAATGTGCTTAAGTATCTTGTAGCATCGATGCCTTAATCTCCACCATTGAATCTGAAATCTAAATTCAGCAACTTCTAAGAAGCTGGGAAAGCCAAGGTGGAGAAACCCAAAGCTAAAATGACTGATTTCCAAGAAGAGTCATCAGTCTGCTTGGCCCCATTCAGCTAGCAGCCAGGGTTGGGCAGGGAGCATGGACCCCACAGAATTCAGAATGAAATGCACAAAGGAATGAGTCTCCACATCTCCAATACAGCAGTGCACAGACAATCCAGGAAGTTTTTGGAGAGTGTTGGTGCTGGAGAAACCAACTGGGGGCTGTGATCCTCTTGACCTGCTGCTCACAAACAAGGAAGGTAAGGGAAGTAGAAGTGGGTGGCAACCTGGGCAGCAGTGACCATGAGATGGTCGAGTTCAGGATCCTGACGAAAGGAAGAAAGGAGAGCAGCAGAATACGGACCCTGGACTTCAGAAAAGCAGACTTTGACTCCCTCAGGGAACTGATGGGCAAGATCCCCTGGGAGGCTAATACAAGGGGGAAAGGAGTCCAGGAGAGCTGGCTGTATTTTCAAGAAGCCTTATTGAGGGCGCAGGAACAAATTATCCTGTTTGTTCAGAAGTGCAGAAAGAATAGCAAAAATGGCAGGCGACCAGCTTGGCTTAACAGAGAAATCTTCGGTGAGCTTAAACACAAAAAGGAAGTCTACAAGAAGTGGAAACTTGGACAGATGACTAGGGAGGAGTATAAAAATATTGCTCGAGCATGCAGGGGTGTAATCAGGAAGGCCAAAGCACAACTGGAGTTGCAGCTAGCAAGGGATGTGAGGGGGTAACAAGAAGGGTTTCTAGAGGTATGTTAGCAACAAGAAGAAGGTCAGGGAAAGTGTGGGACCCTTACTGAATAGGGGAGGCAACCTAGTGACCGATGATGTGGAAAAAGCTGAAATACTCAATGCTTTTTTTGCCTTGGTCTTCACAGACAAGGTCAGCTCCCAGACTGCTGCACTGGGCAACACAGTACGGGGAGGAGGTGAACAGCCCTCAGTGGTGAAAGAACAGGTTAAGGACTATTTAGAAAAGCTGGACATGCACAAGTCCATGAGTCCGGATCTAATGTATCCGAGGGTGCTGAGGGAGTTGGCTGATGTGATTGCAGAGCCATTGGCCATTATCTTTGAAAACTCCTGGCGATCGGGGGAGGTCCTGGATGATTGGAAAAAGGCAAATATAGTGCCCATCTTTAAAAAAGGGAAGAAGGAGAATCCGGTGTCACCTCAGTCTCTGGAAAAATCATGGAGCAAGTCCTCAAGGAATCCATTTTGAAGCATTTGGAGGAGAGGAAGGTAATCAGGAACAGTCAACATGGATTCACCAAGAGCAAGTCATGCCTGACCAATCTGATTGCCTTCTATGATGAGATAACTGGCTCTGTGGATATGGGGAAAGCGGTGGACGAGATATATCTTGACTTTAGCAAAGCTTTTGATTTGGTCTCCCACAGTATTCTTGCCAGCAAGTTAAAGAAGTATGGGCTGGATGAATGGACTGTAAGGTGGATAGAAAGCTGGCTAGATCGTCAGGCTCAACGGGTAGTGATCAACGGCTCGATGTCTAGTTGGCAGCCGGTATCAAGCGGAGTGCCCCAGAGGTCGGTCCTGGGGCCGGTTTTGTTCAACATCTTCATTAATGATCTGGACGATAGGAATGATTGCACCCCCAGCAAGTTCGCAGATGACACTAAGCTGGGGGGAGTGATAGATACACTGGAGGGTAGGGATAGGGTCCAGAGTGACCTAGACAAATTAGAGGATTGAGCTAAAGAAATCTGATGAGGTTCAACAAGGACAAGTGCAGAGTCCTGCACTGAGGACAGAGGAATCCCATGCACTGCTACAGGCTGGGGACTGACTGGCTAAGCAGCAGTTCTGCAGAAAAGGACCTGGGGATTACAGTGGACAAGAAGCTGGATATGAGTCAGCAGTGTGCCCTTGTTGCTAAGAAGGCTAATGGCATATTGGGCTGTATTAGTAGGAGCGTTGCCAGCAGATCAAGGGAAGTGATTATTCCCCTCTATTCGACATTGCTGAGGCCACATCTGGAGTATTGCGTCCAGTTTTGGGGCCCCCCACTACAGAAAGGATGTGGACAAATTGGAGAGAGTCCAGCGGAGGGCAACAAAAATGATCAGGGGGCTGGAGCACTTGACTTACGAGGAGAAGCTGAGGGAACTGGGCTTATTTAGTCTGCAGAAGAGACGAGTGAGGGGGGATTTGATAGCAGCCTTCAACTACCTGAAGGGGAGTTCCAAAGAGGATGGAGCTCGGCTGTTCTCAGTGGTGGCAGATGGCAGAACAAGGAGTAATGGTCTCAAGTTGCAGTCCGGAAGGTCTAGGTTGGATATTAGGAAAATATATTTCACTAGGAGGGTGGTGAAGCACTGGAATGGGTTACCTAGGGAGGTAGTAGAATCTCCATCCTTAGAGGTTTTTAAGGCCTGGCTTGACAAAGCCCTGGCTGGGATGATTTAGTTGGTGTTGGTCCTGCTTTGAGCAGGGGATTGGACTTGATGACCTCCTGAGGTCTCTTCTAACCCAAATCTTCTCTGATTCTAGGATTCTGTGATCTGTGAATGGAAGGCAACAGGACATTCCAGGGTTTCCAAGCGAGAATTCTAGAACCGGAGCACCCAGCCAGTGCGGCGCAAGTCAGAGAATCTGCAGTCTGAGCTCAGATCAGTAACAATCACACTGAGATTGCTGAGTGCCGAACGTTAGACTCCTAAATCCATATTTAGGCATCTAAATAGAAGCCTGCTGTTCATGCCTTGTATGGTCTGGAGGAAAAGTGAGGAGCGGGCCTTGAACGTTGTCCCTACTCACTGTAAAATACCTGCACTTCCACTGCCTGCCTCCCCCAGTCATATCTGCTGTCCTTTGACATGCTTCACTCCTCTGTCAGTCAATCCCATCCTCCCCGGATACATCACTTTGCCCCTTCCCAGCAATTCTGTCCCCCCATCAAATCAGTTCTGCCCACCAGTCAGTTCTTCCCACAAAAGTCAATGAGTTCTGCTCCCCAAATTAGTCAGTTCTCCGCCCAGTCCAATCAGTCCAGCCCCCTTCCTTCTGCTCTGCGCCCTGATTCAATCAATGCTCTCAACAGGCGATTATACCCCTCAGCAATCTTGCCATTCGCCCCACTCCTCCATCAGTTCCCGTCTCCAAATGAGTCTGCTCTGTTTCAAAGCAGTTAATTCTGATTCCCACCCGCCCCAGCTGTTGCCACCTCTCTGCCCTGCTATGCTGAAGGAGCAGCATCTCTGAGGCCCCTCTGCTCCACGCTCTCCCCTCCCATCATGTGAGAAATGGAGTGACTCCACGCTCTGTTCCTGTTCCTGCCCATCCTGCAAAGAATTGGAGGGATTGCAGCCTGGCCGAACCCGCCGCACTACCAGTGTAACCCACTCCTTGTGATGCCCTGTCCCCCTCTGGGATGGCTGGACCATAGCTAGCTGATGACCAGCCTGCTATTGGGGTGGGTCTTTTAGCTCCAACAGCAGTCCCCAGTTCAATCCCAAGTGGGCGCAACAGACTGTAGTCTCTGCACTGACCCCACGCAAGCAAATGGCTCAAGGACTTTCCACTGGATTATTATTGTGCTCGCCAATGTATTATGTGAGCCCAATAGAGCTCTGGTGCGTTTTGCTGTTGACAGTCCTTTAAAATAATCCATCAGTTTCCCTTCCACGCAGCAAAGCCAGGTCCCTCTGCAGTCTCCCAGAGCATGGGCTGTGCCCAAGCCGTTCTGCACTCGAATCGGAATAGTCTTGCAATTCCATAGCTGAAGTACATCTCTCGCTCTTTCCTGTGGATTTAAATAGAGCATATTTATCTTTGGCCAGTCCTTTCAAGATCCCTATCTTCTCTGTGCTGTGACCATGTTATGGTTTTTTAAATCTGTCTTAATGAGCCTGATCTGCCTGGATAAAGTAACAGACGGCTCATGTTTGCTTTTCCATTGACAGGGTTCAAAGCAAACAATCTCCCTCTGGGATTAGTCGGCTGTCAGGATGCCTCCTTCGTAGCTAGGTTACTTGTTCGCTTCACCAGGCGACACTGCCTCCCAGCCAACTCCATCAGCTCTCGCTGCCCGAGTGAGTCCATCTGAAAGAACTGGGGCTCCTCATAATAGCTGGCATGTCCACAGCATTCTGTCCCTTTGGCTCTCGTAGCATTTTGTAAAAGTGGTCACGCGTGAGCGGCACCAAGAGCGGAGCCAGGCTCAGCAGAGCCAAGCTCAGAGCTCGGGTTATCTTTTTGCTGTGGTCCAGTGTCTAAGCCACGGGCCTGCTTCCTTAGTGCTTATAGCTATTCCTAGCGCTGTTGCCAATTTCCGAATTGACCTTGGGCAAATCGTGTAGGCTCTTTGTACCGTAGTTAGTCCTTTGTCTTCCTCCTGGGGCCATGGTGCCAGGCTTCCTACAATAGGGGCTATGAAGTGCATTGAATTATAAAGGCCTGTTAGTGAAAGAACTCACAACCGTCTGGCTTCCAGCCTGGGGCTCATTACCTGTGCCTAAAGGAGCCTTTTAGCCAGAGCCTGTGTTCCCGAGAATCATTTGGACTCTTTCCAGGCCAGCTCAAGACATGAGCATTTGGCTCACAGAGAATCTAGTGCAGCGGTTCTCAAACTTTGGTACTGGTGACCCCTTTCACATAGCAAGCCTCTGAGTGCAACGCCCCTCCCTTATAAATTAAAAACACTTTTTTATATATTTAACACCATTATAAATGGTGGAGTCAAAGCGGGGTTTGGGGTGGAGGCTGACAGCTCGTGCCCCCCCCCCACGTAATAACCTGGTGACCCCCTGAGGGGTCCCGACCCCCAGTTTGAGAACCCCTGATCTAGTGCACCTGGATGAAGTGTGGTTTTCAAGGGCTTACAGCTCAGTCAAGCCTCACTGGACATTTCCCAGGGACACGGGCAGGCATATGGCTGACCTAGGGAACAGTTTTCCATCCCCGTTGCAGCTTTCTGTCCCTGTTTGTCTCCACACCACAGCTGTTTCTGCAAAGGTCACAAACATCGTTCTAATGATGGCAGTCTTGTATTCTGTCATCCTTTATCCGGCAGAGGGGCGAAGCTGTTTCTGCTCAAACTTTCCAAAACAAATTCCCCTTCTGGCACGGACAGAGAATAACACATTCTAGCCTCAAAGGTGAAAGCTTTGCAAACTGGAGCTCCTGAAAGCAGGGCAGCTGCACTAGAAAAGGAAAATGTAGCTATAGTTTTACAATAACCCTGGCAATGATACCCCTGAGACACCACTGGGCGAGCACAGACATCAGATAACATTGGACGTGGCGAGACAGCTGCATTGCTCGCATAGCACCAGTGTATCTGTGCAGGTGAAGGGTGGCAAGGAAATCCACCCACCCAACCCATGGGCATGGTGCTGGGCTACTCAGCAACCTCCTTCTCCCTGGCAGCGTTTCCAGCTGATTCCCTGAACAGCAGCTGCAGCCCATCTTGCACGGGGCACTGTATCTACAGCCTTTACCCCGCACCAAGCCCTGGGGAATCAAAACAGGATGCCCATGAGCTCAGAACTTCCAGCCCCAGGTGAACCTTTCCCAGAGCAATCCGCGCTCTCACTCTGAGTCTGTAACAGGTCCCTAGGGGCCCTTCCAATGGGTGGCACTGGCTTACTCGATTCACACAGTGAGAAAACACCCTTCCAAACAGGCTTTGTACCTAAACCACGGTAATGTGCTGCTTATGGCACGACATGCAACACAACTCGGGTCTCCCTCCTTTCAGCCTAGCTCCCTGCCCAAGCGGCTGGGAGGTTTGGGGAGTGGCCCCCAGCCTGGGCTTCTCGGGGGACTCCAGGGCAAGGGGGATGATCAGTTCATACTGCCTGCCCTCCACCAATTAATTACAGCTGCTGTCACCCTTGCTAATGCAGGACCTCCTCCCCACAGTGTTGATGCAGGACCTCCCCTCTGACACGTGACCCCTCCCAGCTGAGTGCCCCACCGTTAATGTCCCCCTCACTCACCCCTCAGGGGGGCTGCTGGTGCTGCAGCCCTCGGGCACCTGTTCCTCTTACTCTCCCCTTCCCTAGGAGAACATAAGAGCGGCCCGAGGGCTGGGATGGAAGCAGGGGAGCTGCCCAGGAGCGGACAGGAGTTTTCAGGTAGAGCAGGGGGGCGGTGGGGGATGCATTCGCAGGTGGGGTGGGGGGGTCAGCTCCCTCCCCCGCCATGTGAATAAGGTGTCAGCCCAACAGAGTCACTGCCGCCATCACCCCCTGCTGCCTTGAGCAGCTCAGCTCCTCCCGCCCCGTCTCTCTGTTCTGGGGGCAGAGGCCCAGGGTTTCTAGCACCCAGCCAGCTGGCCGCCCCAAGGACGGGGCACCCAGGAAATAGCAGCATTGATGGGAGCCTGCAGCCTGCCTGGCAGTGGCTCGGTGCACGTACCCTCCTGTTGTGGGGTCTGTCCACCGTGTGCGGGTTTGGCAACCAAAGGGGCCATGCAGAAACTGCCTGCCGGCTGAGCCAGGTGCGACCACAGCCCCGCAGCCGCAGGGAGGGAACAGGGGCTGTAAGGCAGGCAGCGGGACTGCGGAGAGAGGCTCCAGCCAACAAACTGGTTGGAAGCCAGCACTCCAGAGCGGGTGCAGGAGAACAAGGGGCTGGAACGCCCACAGAGGGAGGAGGCCACTCAGGGCACAGCAGAGATTTGAGAAGGGTTAATGGCTGCTCTGAATCGTGGCCCTGACCTGGACCTGGGTGCAGTAGGCTGGCCTGCATTCCCTTCCCCCTTGCCCAGACCAAGGAAAGAGGTCATGGCAGCGAGTGTTAGACAGAGGCCGGAGGAGACGCTGAGGTGGTTGGACTTTGAATTCCTTATTCTGGACTTTTCTGTTAACCCCGAAATGGGATGGACTGAGCAGGGACTTAGCTGAGAGCTAGGCCACGTGAGACGAGAGCGTTACCCTGCAGCACTGTGCCTGGATATAGGGAGGTGCGCTAGACACAAGGGCCTGCTCCTACACCGCCCACTCCCACAGTCTCCCTACTAGCATCGCCCACTCTGACTGAAGCTATTCCGGGAGATTTTTTCCCCAACATGACGTAATGTCATTAACTGTACTGTACCTATTAAAATCTCCCATATTGCTTTCTATAGTCAGCGGGAGATCGATGCCGATTCCGGGACACTCCCAGCCAATCCGGGAGGGTGGCAACCCTACACATTATCCCTCTGTCTGTGGCCAGTGAGTTCCGCTAAGATCATTACATGACTTGATGAACAGCAAAACAATTAACAACAGTGCCATTCGGGGCTTGTCTACACTAGAGTTTTTTGCCTTACAATTAACCTAAGGTCATTAATACGTCTGTCAGGGCTCCTGTGGATTCTCCCCAAACTTTTTGGACACCCTTCAAATGTTTGTAGCTTTAACAAATGTGTTAATGACCTTGAGTTAATTGGCACTCAGTCACGATCAAAGAACCCTATGCAGACATACCCTTGAAGGCAGACATATCCTTAATGGCGTCTGAGTGCGCACCTGTTGAAACGAATGGGGCATTTCATACCTCAGAGGCATTGTTTCTGTCTCTGCAGACTGCCAGATGGCACTCCATCCTTTGCACTCCCATCCCATTTCAAAGGTTTTCTTCACAACCATAACAATCAGAGGCTTATTTAAAAAAAAAAAAAAAGAGAGAGAAAGTTGAGACTCTGGAGAACAATTGAGGTGTTTGTCTACCCTGTTCCCTTCCCTTCTCCCCCCCGCCCTCCAACACTTGTGAAATACTGGCCTAAAAAATGGATGGAGGAGGGCACAGGTTCAAGTACTTGCACTCCACAGGTATCACTGAGTGTAGGACTCTGCTTCCAAACATTGCTCCTTTGTGTTAGTCATTATTGTTAGTGTGACGAGGTGCTAGAGCCAGAGGAAATTATTCAGCTAACTTTATTTTTTGCCAACAAATGCAAATTTAGACTGACTCATACATTTTGCAAATTTGTGTTGAATTCATCGAATGGTTTCAGTTAAAAAAATTCAATTTCATAATGAAATATTTGGAGTTTTTAAATTAGAAACTACATTTCATTTTGAAATGTACTTCAATTTTATTTAAAAAATAAAAAAGTTAAAGCTCAAAAAATTAAATGTTTTTTTTTCAACTTTTCAAAATTAAAAAAAAAATTGTTTTGGGGAGACTTGAAACATTTTTTTCAATAGTGCCAGTGAACCAAAACCAATTATTCACACAACTTTACTAGGCAGAAAATGAGAATTTAAAAAAAAACAATTTCCTTACCAAAAAAAAAAGAGAATAGTGTTTTTTATATGCAGCACATTGCATTTACAATATTATAAGCATACAGTATAATACTTATGTGATTCTTTACCACTTGCTGTTTCTCTCTACAGAATATGAGTTGCTATCAGGTATGTTATTAAGTAGTCTCTGTTTCTTCACAAAATATTTTGTAATACTTTGTTCAAACAATTATGTATAAATACGGCTTCTGATTTTCAGTTTGAACTGAAAAACACTCATAAAACATCCCTGATATAAAAGTAAATCAAATTGGTGTTAATCTAATAAACACTGGAAAAATGCCAGAAATTATTATTCATTTTCTGTGACTTCATTCCTTTCCCAGTGCAGTTTATCTAGGCAATGTCTCTGCTCCCTGGCGTGTGTCTAACTAAGGCCTTTTCTACACAGAGCAATAATGCGTACTATGGGGGTGTGCTTTTTAAAGTGCACTACCGTTTTGTGCATTAATTGGTCCATATAGACCTTGCTGGTGTGCACTAAACATTCCCTAGTGTGCTTTAACATTTGTAAACTCAAAAATTGCTAAAAAATAAACCCTGAGAAATTAAACCCCCCAAAACAGAAGCCTTATGTATAAATAAATATTTTCTCTTTTATTGCCCCCACTGTGTGTAACATTTGGAACACATACCCCTTAACATTAACACAAGCGACTTTGCCTTTGCCTTTTAACAGCTATCACACTTACTCCTCATAAATAGAATGGCTTAACTGTGAAACATGATTTGGTTTCATTTATGGCCCTCCTTGTAGTGTACATGTTGTATCCATTTGAGAACCAATCTGGCTATGTCAAGACAGCAAAGAACACTGGGTTCTTGAGGGGATTAATGAATATTATTTAGTAAGATCTTCAAAGTCTAGACAAAGTCTTAAAATGCACTGTTGAGTCTAAATTGCTGTGATTTAAAAGGGGCATCATATTAGTGGTAATATTTGTAATTGGTTGTATGAAAGACATTCCCTGCTTTAATAGAGCCAAAGTGCAAAGCTCTTGCTCACACTGGTCATGTTGAAATGCGTGGGATTGCTCATGATAGTGACTCCTCACCGATGTAAGAAATTGTACACGGTGTAGTTGTAGCCGTGTCGGTCCCAGACTATTAGAGAGATAAGGTGAGTGAGGTAATATCTTTTATTGGGCCAACCTCTGTTGGTGAGAGAGACACGTGTTCGAGCCAAACAGAGCTCTTCTTTAGGGCTGGGAAAGGAACTCTCAGCATCAGAGCAAAATACAAGATGAAACAGATTGTTTAGCTTTAGCATAAGTAATTAAGTTCATGGAGGACAGGTCCATCAATGGCTATTAGCCAGGAGGGGCAGGGATGGTGTCCCTAACCTCTGTTTGCCAGAAGCTAGGAATGGGCGACAGGGGATGGATCACTTGATGATTCCCTGTTCTGTTCATTCCCTCTGGGGCACCTGGCACTGGCCACTGTCGGCAGACAGGATACTGGGCTAGATGGACCCTTGGTCTGACCCAGTATGGCCGTTCTTATGTTCTTAAGTAGTTAGCACATATTGCAAGGGACTATTCAAGGAGGAGTGGCCTGTTAACACCCCTGCAGTCATGGGACAAAAATGGGGGTAGTGGGTTATAGATTGTTATAATAAGCCATAAATCCAGGGTCCCTGTTCAGTTCATGATTTTTAGTGTCTAACAGACTCATGAATTTAAGCTCCCAGGCTTGTCTTTTCAAAGTGTTGTGCAGGTTTCCTTTGAGGATGAGGTCTAGTACAGAGTGATCGCTTTGTGAAAAGCTTCACCCACAGGAGATAAGGTGGTTTTTACCTTTTATCATTTTCTCTGTGATTGGCTGGTGTCACCCACACAGTTGTTATTGGGGCAGTTAGTGCACTGGAAGGGGTGCCCCACATGTTGTGATAGGCATGTGTAGGATCCATGGATCTTGAAAAGTGTATTGGTGGTGGTGGTGGGGGGGTGTTGATCATTGTAGCAGTGGAGATATATCCGCAGGGTCTGCATCTATTATTCCAGCAGGGTCTGGTGCCACTTCGAGTTGGTGGGTCCTGGTCTGTGGGGAGCTTGCTTCTGACGATGAGCCTGCAGAGGTTGGGGGATAGTTTGAAGGCCAGAAGTGTGTGTTCTCACAACAGTTTTCTTCACAGCTATAACAATTAGAGACTTACTTAAAAAAAAATTTAAAAAAAAGACAGAAAGTTGAGACTGTGGAGAACAACTGGAGCACCCATGGAAAAAAATTAGTGGGTGCTTAGCCCCACCCAACAGTGAAATATTGGCCTAAGAGGTGGATGATGGAGGGGTGGATCCTACACAGCCTATTCCACTGTGGTTAGCTGTGATGCTGGGCGTTCCTCTCCCAGCCCAGAAGCAGAGCTCTGTGTGGCTCGAATACTTGTCTACACTGGCACTTTACAGTGCTGCAACTTTCTCCCTCAGGGGTGCAGCAAGCGGAGTGTAAAGTGCCAGCGTAGACCGTGCCCCAGCGCTGGGAGCTGCGCCCCTCGTGGAGGTGGGTTTTTTAGAGCACTGGGCGAGCTCTCTCCCAGCGCTCTGCCACAACTACACAAGCCACGTTAAAGCGCTGCCAGTGTAGACTAGCCCTCGCTCACCAACAGAAGTTATTCCAGTAAAAGATATTGCCTCATCCACCTTGTCTCTCCGATGTAAGGCATTCACAGTCTGGCCCATGATGATACATGTATTGACAGCTTAGTTTATTTCTACCATATAATCCGAGTTAAGGAACACGGTCAGTAGAAAAGTTATGGGCCAAATCTGGAACAGGTGTAAATGGGCGAGCTCCACTGAAGTGGGGATCTGGCTCTAAATACTTAGGCTGGGGTTTTCAATGGAGCCTAGGGGAGTTGGGCACTCACATCCCATTGAACTGAGCTCCTAGCTCTTTGGGGCGTCTTTGAAATCCCAGCCTTGGTGTATTGATAAAGCATGGCACAATCTCCGGGGGTGGCGGGGGGCTTTCCTTTCCCTGAGTGACGCCAGTGGTAGCGGCTCCTCCCTAGCTGCATTGCCTCCTGCTGCCTCTCCCTGCCCTCAGTGTTGGTAACAATCTCTTCACCCTCCGTCCTGCTGGCAGCTTTGGGCTGCTGCTGCTGCTCCCCATCTCCCTCACTTGGGCAGTTTGGCAGAGTCTGCAGCAGAGGAGAAAGCAAGGATTGCCAGCCTGGATCAGAGCCATGCTCCATCCGTCTGTTTCAATTTCAAACTTTCTCGACGTTTAAAATATGTCCTGGGTTGGTGGGTATTTCTCATGGAGTCCAGTGTACACACAAAAAACATGCATCCTCTTTAATAAAAAAGCCAAACCAAGCACTTTTCATGGGTATAGCTTTGTTTGGAATATACCCGTATTTGGTGTTATTTTATAAGCCAAGTGTACCTACAGCCAAAGATAATCATACATGGCTCTTTTGAGAGACACGGGAAGAATGAAGACGTAATACTTCAGTATTTAAGATCTGTTAAGTGTTTCCATTCCATTGAAATATTGCTAGAGTCTAATCAGAACATCAGAATGCAAAACCCACTTTATCTGGCACAAGTAGGGATTGTTAATTGTGAGAGTCCACTATTGATGTGCGTGGCGGGGGGAGGGGGTCGGTGATGGCATTGCTCTGTGTAAACAGGGCCAGCCCTTCGCTGGGGGGATCCTCGCTCCAGAACAAGCTTGAGTGATTCATCCTCTGGTGGCTTCCTTTGAGTCAGCCTGTCGTGAGGGGATGCAGCCACCCTGCCAGGGCAGTCGAGTTCAGCAAGGGATGCTGGAAAGTCTGGTGACAGTGTCCCAGAAACAATTGCAAGCGTTGAGCGAATGAGCTTCCTGAAGAGTGGTGGGGCTGTCGCTGGCCCACATGGGCCCAGCCTCTGGCCCTTCCTCCAGGGTGCACATGAGTAATGAACAGGAAAGGCTGTTACGTGCTCATTACTCAGGCCAGCATAGACCCGCTAGAGAGGTTCACAGGCACCTACGCCGGACGCACTAGCGAAGTGCCCAGGGCCAGGGAGTTCCAGGGATCCCACTGTTGGACGGTGGGCAAGCAGCTCTTTGTTCTCACCCAGTCACTTGGATACTAATGGGGTATATGGTATTGTGGCCAACCAGCCAACTTTCCTGATCTGTGAGCCTCCGAGCAGCTCTCTCCTTGAAGATCTCCAGGACTGCTTCTCTGGCTGGAAGGAGGAGAGGGGTCATTAAAAACGGATGATTCCAATTCACTCTACCTAGGAGTGAACTCAGATTTCAGTCATATTTTCAGGTTGAAAGCCGTCTCCTTGGGTTTAAATCTGCACTCTTGTTTCCAAGCAAGACATCTTACTAGTCATGTACCACTTAGGGTAAATTCATGAAAGGACAGTTAAAGAAGAAATAACCTCAACACACACACGCACACTCTCCCGCCCCCCACCAACCCTTGTGCCAAACACAATAAAACTTGTTTTGGCAGAGATTGAAGTATCTCAGCAAAACTGATTCTGTTATTACATTTCATTTGTTTTCTTGGCATTGTCTTGTTCCTGTCAGACTCCCTGATAATCCATTTTCCTTTTCATTTGGCGGTTTTCGTCATCCAGTTAGGTTTACTTAGTGCAAAAATCAATCTCCAGTTACTGATCATTCATCTCAGTTCCATTCACTTTATTGGGACTAAAAATGACTTGGAAAAGTCACTTCTATTTTCTATTTAAAGGTCATTTAGCAATAACAGCGCAACATCAAATCTGCTTTTATACTTGGAGGAGCTCGGCGAAATGGGTGGGTTTGCTTCTGTAGGAACACCTACCCATTGTTGGTTTGAAATCTTTCGACTACGTTATCTCCCCGGATGCCAGTGGACAATACGTCTATTTCCAAGAGTTCATAGGTCACCTGACATAAAAGGCCCAGTTGGGAGGACGTGTTCAGAGCAAGGGACCTGTCTTCAGCTCTGTTCATTCCACTGCTGCATGTTGGTCATAACAGCAGAACTCTTATGGCAGGATTGTTTTACATCAAAACGAGCAGCCTGATACTAACTGACACTTTAATTGATGTCTTGCCTCTTTTCGTTAGCGGTTGCTGGCAGTAACATATATTCCTCTGCACAGTGGCTAATCTCATATTATTCATGCACTGCAATTGGGACTGCAGCACATGTAGACATTCCTGAGCTAGCGTGAATCCAGCTAGCTCAGATACCAATAGCCGTTGAGTTGCAGCAGCATGGGCAGCCCACCTGGGACCTGGGTATTTATTCGCACAGTTGGAAATATTTATTCCTGCTTGGAACAATGGCAGAAACCCAACTGAGGGGCGAGCCAGTTATTGGACTAGTGTTACAGATGTTTCCATGAGCCTCCCCAAGAGGAGAGAAAAGTTACACATGTGCTTAAGTACCTCGTTGAATCTGGGCTTTAATTAGCAATTTTGCATATTTGTCAATAATGTGTGTATTACTGTCGAGTTATATTTATTCCTGTTATTAGTATTGTAAGATTATCAGCGGTAATTATTACAGTAGCACAAAGTGGCCCCAACCGAGATGAGGGCCCTGTTGTGCTAAGTGCTGCAGAGATGCATAGTGAGATGCAGCCCTTGCCTCAAAGAGCTTATTAAAGTGATAAAATGTGTCACACAGAAGTCCTCTGTTTATCTACGGGAAAGCAGCAGAACAAATCCTGCATCTTGGCAGGGGGTTAGACTGGATGACCCTTGAGGTCCCTTCTAACCCTAATCCTATGTTTCTATATGTCCCTCTCTGCCCCCCCACTGCCCTCCTGGCATGTCCCCTCCCAATCCTGCCCTATGGGAGAACTGCCTGTAGGAGTAATGGGGAGATAGCTTTTCATGGCCCAGGAAGTTCTTGTCTTCTCTGTTGGATAACAGCTGTATCCCAAGGCTACTGGAAGAAATGTTTGTCACCTAGGGTGCCTTCACACTAGAAGAACATGTAAGTAATGTTTCAGCACTAGAGCTATCGATAGTGTAAGTAGTTGTCATGATATACGGTGTGACAAAGTTCCTCCTCTACCTTGGTGGGTCCTGCGCTTATTGGCAGATTTGCTCGCCTCAGAGCTCTTCCCCTCTGGTGGAACCCACAGTCCGGGTCAACACTTCCTATGTCTGATCAGGAGTTGGGAGGTTTGGGGGGAACCCGGGCCCGCCCTCTACTCCGGGTTCCAGCCCAGGGCCCTGTGGACTGCAGCTGTCTATAGTGCCTCCTGTAACAGCTGCATGACAGCTACAACTCCCTGGGCTACTTCCCCATGGCCTCCTCCAAACACCTTCCTTATTCTCACCACAGGACCTTCCTCCTGGTGTCTGATAACCCTTGTACTCCTCAGTCCTCCAGCAGCACACCCTCTCACTCTCAGCTCCTTGCGCCTCTTGCTCCCAACTCCTCACACTCGCACCACAAACTGAAGTGAGCTCCTTTTTAAACCCAAGTGCCCTGATTAGCCTGCCTTAATTGATTCTAGCAGCTTCTTGATTGGCTGCAGGTGTTCTAATCAGCCTGTCTGCCTTAATTGTTTCCAGAAAGTTTCTGATTGTTCTGGAACCTTCCCTGATACCTTACCCAGGGAAAAGAGACCTACTTAATCTGGGGCTAATATATCTGCCTTCTATCACTCTCCTGAAGCCATCTGGCCTCACCCTGTCACAACGGAGACACAGATCTTCTTAAAGAGGAGGTGAATATTAAAGAAAATAGCTACAACTAGCCACAAGCAAGCAGGCTTCCACTCATCTTGAGTTCCAGCTTTGTCTCTCTTGTCAAAGTGGGACCATGCCCTGTCTGGAATGCCATACAGCACAAAGAAACATCTAATGGCTAAATACTGCAAGTAATCATGCCAGTATAAGCTGTAGTGTAGTCCACCGCGTCATCTAGCCTAGAGGCGTGCGAGATGACATACAGTCCTGTCTATACTGCAGCTTACACCAAAGCTGTGTGTAGATCCACCAATGCAAAAAAAAAAAATGCTTCCAAGTTTTCTTAGTGCAGCCAAGGCTTTGTAGTCTAGGATTCGGGAGGAAAAGAATCTTTAAAGGAAAAAGGGTAGACACACATGGACAGACTGGTTTTGCTTCCACAGCTGTAGAAGGGAATATGGCATGTAAGGTGGCCACTTACTCCCTTACATCTGCTACCCAGTCACAGGTAGCAACAGGAGGAGAGGGTAGGTCTCTGCAGGTGGCTGGGAGAAAGCCAGGCATGGAAGGAAGTGGGCAGAGCCTTGGATTTGCATTTCACAGGCACTAGCTAGTGTTGTTACCCCAGCGTTCTGGGCAGGGCCGGCTCTGGCTTTTTTGCCGCCCCAGGCAAAAAAGCCTCCGGCCGCCCCCCCCCCCCCCCCGGCCGGGGGCAGGGCGCCAGGGGGGAGAGCGGCCGGAGCCCTGGGAGGAGGGCAGTGAGCCCCGGCGGGGGCTCGGCTCTCCCCCGGCGGCCAGAGGGCGGCGAGCCCCGGCAGGTGCCGCCCCAAGCACCAGCTTGGTTGCCTGGTGCCTGGAGCCGGCCCTGGTTCTGGGGACTTCACTGGTGTGAGTATACACAGGGCAGTTGCCCTTGGAACAAGGGGGAGCCCAGAAATGGATCTGCCATCTGGTCTGTTCCAGGATAGCGCAACCGCCTGCTGTTCCTTGCGCATGTGGCCCAGAGTGAGAAACATTTTAGAAACCAGAAGTGAGCTGGTACAGGCCGTGTGAATACGAATGCTAAAGCCACTCCACACCAGAACCAGGGAGGTTTACATGCTAGAAAGATGTTCCCTCAGCCCAAATTTGGCTGTCAATAGAAACATATTTTTACCAAATAAAGGGATTTTGTCAACAAAAATATTGGGGTGGGGAGGGGAAATGATATTTTCAATGACATTTTTTACAGGAAATTTTGAAGCGAAACAAGACACAATTGTTTATATTATTTCAGCTTGAAATTTTTCTTCCATTTTGGTTTTCAACCCCTTGGCCCCCAAATGTTGCTATTTCAGATTTTTGAGGTTTTTCTTTTTCTTCCCTTCTCTTCCCTTTGCCAGTGGCTGCAATAGAATGCACGATGTCGAGTGCGGAAGGGTTTTCCCCTTTCCCTCTCTGTGACTTTTCAGCACTCCCGCGCTGGGAACGCTGCAGAGTCACAAAGGAAGAAATGAAATTCGGTGGCTCGGGGACTATGCAAAGCTTGAGGAAATTCCCCCTCTTGCATATGGTCTCAGGGCTGCTCTCTTTGAAGGGCCTTTTACCACTGACTTCAGCAGGGGCAACTGTGGACTCTTGCAATGGTTCCCTGACCCTTGTCTCCCCTTGTATCATCTATTTATGTCTGAGAGCAACTGCTGCTGGAGCTGTCTCCGTGTGCTGGACTGCGGAGAGGAGACTGCCTGTTTTAATCTTACCAAGAGCTGTGACAGCAAAACAGGCAAACACTGGGAAAACAGATCTCACGTTGAGCCATGTGTGCTGACAGCCTCACAAACTGATTTTTATCTCCTACAGCAGGGTGCCCAACCTATGGCCCACGGGCCGTACGTGGCCCACCAGAGCATCTCATAATGGCTTGCTGCAACACAATATATTAACGGCTGGTTCATTAGAATTTTGTCATCATGTTTACATCACTTTAGTTTACACAAGTGCGTAAATAGACAATGCTGTACATAGAAACAACCCCGCTAAATGCATGCAAAACAAGCTGAATTGCAAATATAACTCGATACAGAGAACTTTAAATTGATTAAAATGTGTAGACTCTGTTGGTCCACCCAAGGTTGTGCTCAGGTTTATGTGGCCTTCCTGGTAATAAGGTTGGGCACCACTGAGCTAGAGGAAGACAGTCCAATATCTGCTCCAGAGCCAGCTCCGCTCCGGATTCAGAAGCAGCGAGGTTTGTACACAGGGCAGCAAATATGTAGGCCCCACCTTACATTCTGTGCCATCCCTGAGGTGTTAAAAGAGCAGTGGCGGGTTGGACCCCAAGTCAGGCAGGTAGGTACTAAATAGGTGCCCAACTGCAATATGGGTAACTCCTTGGAAGTCAGGGGAGGTACGGCCATGTTTAAGGTTAGGCCCCATTTATGTGCCTTGCTGCCAGGGCCGGCTTTAGGGCGATTCAGCTGAGTCCCCAGAATCGGGCCCTGCAACATCCCGAAGGAGCTGCTGCCGAAGTCTCGCCACTGTCTTCGGCGGCGTTTTGGCGGAGGGTCCTTCCTCCGCGGCAGTGATTGAGCTGCCGCTGAAGACAGCGACAGGACTTCGGCGGCAGCTCCTTTGAATTGGGCCCCGTGGTGCCTAAAGCCGGCCCTGCTTGCTGCATGAGGGGCTGAGACTTCCCTATACACACGGTTAGTGCCTGGCCAGATGGGGCGTGACTACCTTTCCCTGGCCTGCTGCACACTAAGGGTAGGTCTGTTATTATACAGCCAGTGGCAGCCCACCGCAGCAGCGAGCCTGGGTCGCAAAGGCGGAACTCCCTCCGTAAACATCTGTGCAATCTCAGGTGGACACTTTGCCGCATTCGTAGCACACTGCTCTTTCAGCGTCATTCCTCTGGCAAGATGGGGCATTCCCACTCTGTCATGTGGTGTCTCATTGATTGTTCCAGACCTAGGTGTGGGTATATTGATGACCAATTCCACCTGGACTCTTAGTGGGTTTGAATTCCAGGACTTCGCAGCTAAGTAGCATGGGAGGCTGTGGCATAAGCTACGGGACTAACTCTGGTAGCTGGAAGCAAGGGTAGGCTTGTAAACCTCTAACATGGACTAGGCACTAGAGAGGGCGAGAGACTCCTTCTCCCCTTGGCTGTTACATTCTTCCCTTGCTGGGGACCCTCACCCCAAATATCTGAGTCTGGTCAGAGTCCAAGTCCCATATTGATGCACCCCTTTAAAACTGACACATCTCACATTACTAGAGGGGTTTGAACCTATTTTCTTCAGAGCAATGCTGCCTGGGAATTTTCCACCAAAATGGTTTTTTGGCAGAATGTTCAGTTTCTGCAAATTTGAAATTTCCACAGGAAAATTTCATTTCGACTGAATTTTTTCACTCTTCTGTTGGGAATGGAAATGAAATATTTTTTTCCCTGTTAGGCGAACCTGGATCTCAGTTTGTTGAACTGCAACAAAACCTTTCAAGTCAGTTCACCATTAAAATGCATCTGGCTATGGAGCTGCATTGCCCCAGGGGAGTTGTGTTTGGGTGCCTGTTGTTTTAATATTGATGGAACATATTGGCACAAGAGCTAAAGGGGTTAACATGACCTGGCCATGTCTGTGATGGGGTCTGCAGGCCCCATGCTGGCCCAGAGCTGGGAGCAGAACAATACTGGGCTAGGGAGGCCCTGCCCCTCCACAGGTGCAGGGTATGTGCCCAGTGGAGGCGGAACAATTTAAAAGGACTCTGGTAGCGCAAGAGAAGGGGCAATGAGCTGCAGCTGGCTCTGTGAAGTCAGGCTGGTGCTGAGAATGGTGCAGGAAGTAGCAATGGCTTTGTAAAGGCTGCTCCAGCATCAGGGAGCTGGAAGCTCTGAGAGAGGCTGGATAACTGACCTGGACACAGAGAGACTGAGGAGAGTCCGCTAAGCCTGTGACCATGCCCCAAACTGAGGAGCTCCGACTGGTAGGCAGTGACCTGGGGGTAACAATTTGGGGTAGCTCAGTACCTGGCCTGGATGCTCTGAGAAATGACTAGGGCCCTGGGTCAGGACCTGGTGGAGCGGATGGGCCTGGGTCCTGCTGATTTCTGCCACCCCCTTTGGAGTGATGAGCTCTGGGGAAGCAATTGGTGCATGAGGGGGTGACTGAGGCCCCAGTGGGGCTCTCTCTGGGATGACTAGATTGGCAGAATCCGTAAGGCCATGAGCTGGTGACCAGCTGGCCCAGTGGTCAGACTTTCCCACTACACTGTCTGATGTTAAATGAGGTGTGGAGTATGGTATGCGGAGACCTTGCCTGCTTAGCACCAGGGCAAACACATCATTAATTTCTCTGTTTAATATCGTTTGTTAAAGATACAGAAAAGAAGGAAAACAGACAATGCTTTTGAACTGTAAAGTATTAAGTAAGGCTTTAATTTCAATGTCCCTGGCTCCCTTTCCCTCTGGCTGGAGAGAGGTGTTTTGGAATGAACTCCTCCCCTATATGACAGTCTTCTAATTGTTATTAAAGATGGTAATAGCTGGGTGTTTTGGGGGTGGGGGTAGGAAAGGAGAGTGAGTTGAGATGGGCTGAGGTGTTGGTTGGTTGGTATTTTAGGAAAGGGGGAACAGACTAACAACACCCCCCTGAGAGGAGCGAAGAATAGCGAAGATAGAAAATGCATGTTCTCTTTCTGGTGTTGACTTATTTGTGGCCTCACTGCTGGAGAAACACCAGCACAACACAGGGTTTGATCAGCCACTCCAAGTCCTGGCCAACTTGTACTGTTTAGGGCATTGCCTGTGTCTGCCTCTGGGGCCACAGGCTCACAGCAACTCTTCACAATGTACAGTCTTGGTTGGCTAAGCCAGACTCTTGAGACAGACTGGAGGGGCACGAAGGAGAAGGATACACAGGATGGCTATTTACATAAAAAAGTCTCACATTGCAGGTGGTGGCTGAAATTTAGCTGAAGCTGGCAGAGGTGATGTCAGTTGGGTCACTCTCTTTGGCTGGGTCTGGTCAGGACATTTTTCAGGATCAGGACGATGGAGGCCCAGCCGTTTAATGGTGGGTCCCAGGGTCCCGGGAGATGGCAGGGGTTGCAGCTGTCATGGTCCACCCGTCTCTCAGTCCGCAGGGGCTGGCTGCCAGCCTTTTGGGTTCCCCCTGCCCCAAGTCTTTTCAGGACCCCAAAAGAGAGTGATGGACAGAACAGCCCAGCCTCTCATTATTTTGTTCACCAGTTAGGCCTCATTTTCGACACACCACTTTTGGTTCACTGGTTTCCAGTCCCACGCTTTTCTTGTGTGCCAGGCATGATCTTAATGCAGTCCTGGAGTGATGTCAGGAGGCCTCTCTGTTTCCCTTTTGCACCTTTTCCCAGCAGAGTTTGTTGTTACAAGTTATTGTGACATTTTATGAACGTTACCCACTTTTCACAGTTGAGCTCACAATTAGGGCACACCTGTAGGCCCCGTTATCACAACACCCCTCCAGTCTCACCTCTAGCCAGACAACCGCTCCAGTGATGTTCTGTGGTCGTTCCTCTGTCTGAGCTATGTGGTGCAACATGACTGGGTCCAACCGAACGGTCCCTCCCCTGGGGTTCATCTGAAAACAAACTCACAAACCTTGACATATGTCCACATGCTTACAGAAGAGACAACACTGCTCTCTGCTGCGCCAGTGTTACCCATTGCAGGAACTGCTGTAGCTGAGCGCAGAATTCGGCCCTTTGCACGGATAGGAAACAAAATACTCCCAGAAGATAGATAACTTCTATTAAGCTGGATGCTCTAGTGCTCATTCGCTCAACCTGTTTCTTTGTATTAGAAGTCAGGCTGTGTGCACCTGTTAGGAATATTCTGGCTGTCTAGTGGTCCCAGTACTTACTGTGACAGCAGAGATACTTCGCTTGGAAAGGGGCAAACGGGCCAACCATTTAAGAGAGAGAGAGAGAGAGAGAGAGAGAAACAAGCTGTGTGCCACAGCAGGGACTGACGGCTCCCCAAATGGACCTCTACCCACAAACAGGGCAGTTTTTAATGGAGGCAGAGCGGGCTTGAGGGCTTTACCCCGCTACTGAGGATTTATCCTTGCTAGGGAGAGTCAAATGCCGAATGGTTCTGCCCTGACCCTCTTACCTCAGATTGTCCTAACAAAACACATCATCTCCCTGTGCCGCTGGGATAGGCAGAGGGCTGGGCTGGGCTAGCTGGGTGGGCTTTCGTTTATAGTGCCCGTGTGCAGGACAAGCAAGAGCTCGTGATGTTTGTGTGGCTGATCTGCAGTCTGCTTGGGGGCTGGCCATTTCCTTCTCTGTCTAACAGGGTGCGGGAGCATAGCACCAGCAAGTCTGTAAGGGCTGGTGTTTTGGTGCTTCCCTGCTCAAGACTGAGATCTGAAATGACCAAGCTATTAATGGAATACACAGACTGCCAGGCCAGACAGTTCCGCTGTGATTCTCTAGCCTGCCCTCCTGTAGATCACAGAACTGCCCTGAACCCGACCCCTTCCAGAGCCATAGGACAGACTCCTTCAATTCAGCCATGGGCGTAACTGAGCCCACCTCTGCTCCCCCACCCCGCCCCCAGAACAGGTGCCATTCCATGTCTGCTTGCTGAGATTCCAGGCAGGCAATAATCCTCTTCTAAACTCAATCCCTTCGACTCCAAACAGTCCTTGTCTGAGTGCGAGCCCATTGCTTCAGGGCCAGGGCAGGGTTTGAAAGGAATCTCTTTGGAAGTATTTTGGCTGGACTCAGATACACCAGTGAGGGACATGTTAAGAACACCTAGATGTAAGAGATGTCTGGGGTGAAACCCCATCCCCCTTGAAGTCCATTGGAGTTTTGCTCTTGACATTAATCCGTAGCACACCCCTAGATGGTAGACAGCGTGTTACCAATAATAAAGCTGCCAAGAATCTCTCGTCTCACTTTGTCTGGATATTTAGAAGTGTTTTTAATCATACTTTTTTCCAGTGATGCATTAAATCGAACCAACAGGTAGGTGTGTGTGTGTGTGTGTGTGTGTGTGTGTGTGTGTGTGTGTGTGTGTGTGTGTGTGTGTGTGTGTGTGCGCGCACCCTGCTCAGGTCAGTGATGTACTGAACTGCACCAGAACAGCAGTACTCAGAACCAATTGCAGTGGTGCACTTCTTCTAGCCTAGAGTGGTAATGATGGAGAATAAGTTGTGCAGAGTCATGAATCATAATGATTTTATTTATTCAACATATTTGAGAGGGATTCTATAAAGGGGAAATCTTGTGACGTGGCTCAACCTGAGGGTCAAACAATACTGCAGAGGCTCTATATGCTCAGACACCTAATGACAGGCTTGCTTTGAACAAGAACGGGGCCAGGAAATGTCACAGAAGGACAGCTAAAGACAAGCAGAATGCATGGCCAGATATAGCTCCGTCGGTGTGGTTTGATGTAATTCCCTACTAATTCTATTGAAATAATTTAAAAAAACCCTTGAGGAGCAGAACATGAAGGACACAAAATAAAGTGACAGCACGTTACGTTTTAGCCGCAGAACATGGTTTCATCCGTGTTGTTCCGTTCCTGAGACCAAGGGCACTGCTCTCAGCTCAGTCGCCAAGATTCTGATGTGGACTGAACTTTGGGCACCCGTTTTGAAGATCTTTGCCCATAAGTTATGTTCCTGGGGCCTGATTCTGAGTCCGACTAAGATCTTGTTACACCTTTGTGTTCATGCAGCAGGGCCTTAAAGAGGGAATAGTGCCAGAGGGGCAGGGGGGAACTTAGTGTAAATGCAAATCAGGCTTCTACATGCTAATTTAGGTGACCAAATAAATGGCTTGAGTTGACTGGGTGTGCAGCATTTCTGCAATGGTGACTCATGTGCTTGATGTTACGCCTGTGCTTTGTGGTAGGGGCACTTAATTAAAGGCAGAGAAATAGCCTCTGGCCGCTTAGCGCTTCTCCTGAGGAACAGACGGGGCCTGCTGCTGAGCCATGAGATGACATGTGCCCGGCCTCACTGGGTGGTGGTGTGGAAGGTTTCTCCCTCTAATAGAGCCATGCTGCTCCTCACCCAAGTCCTTGTGATGTTCCTCCCCCCGGCTCTGCTTCACAAGCTCTTGTGAAAATGTGGGATTGTGTCCAAGGGCAGGTCTGTAGCAAATACCCCTCCCTGCATACAAATCTGGCAAACTGCCGGCGCCCATTCCTGATGGGGCAGTGTAATATGCAGCCATTCCTCCAAGGTCTCAGGTGATCCCGTGAGCCGGGTTCTCCACTGCTGCAATTGCCTGTATGGAGATGTAGCTCTGTGGGTGTTCCTACCTGCTCCTACTGGCCTCTCTGGGTATGTCTACACAGCCGGTGGCAGCAAGCCTCCCAGATGGGTCGACGGGCTTGGGTTCATGGAGCTCATGCTACGGCACTAAAGGTAGCTGGGTAGGCGTTGTGACTCAGGCGGGAGCTTGGGCTCTGCAGCCTGGGCTATTCTCGGTGCCATAGCGTGAGCCCAAGTCAATAGGCCCAGGCATGGAGGCTTGCTGCTGGCTGTGTAGACTGACCCTCTCAGACCAGAAGCAGTGTCCTCGTCTCCCTCCCCAACCTGGTGGTTGTACCTTATTTCAGGACAATGGGTAAATCAGATGTTGTGGAGAGTCCTTCTCTCCTGTCTGTTCGTACCGCCTTCTAAAGAGAGACTCACTTCCTCTGCAGGAGGCTCTGCCAAAGTATCTGTGATAGTCTGGGGAACATCTGGGTTAGCTTATGAGTGTCACTTGGTTTGCTGAGTATCACTTACAATGGTAATTTGCATTGTGGACTAGAACCCCCATTTGTATCTGTATGCCTTGGGCCTGTGGTATACTGAGGACTGTCAGAATTGCAAGTTGTCATACTGTGTGGGGAGGTTTCCTGGTTCCTGCTTGCAGGCTAGGGTGCCCTGTAGGGAAGCATGTGATCAGAGTCAGTCTGGAAAGAACCAGCCTAGAGTAATGTGGAGTGAGTTATACTTTGCTGCCCTAGGGAGCAGCCTGCTTTGTCTCTCTCTGTTTTGGGGTTCTTGTGTATTGTTCTGAATTCTAAGAAATAAAGCAGTGTTACGCTGCAAGAGTATTTTAATGTTCTTATCTAACCTCTCTGAGTATGGAGTGAACATAACAGTGCCCTGTGCTTGGAGCCAGTTAGCCCTGGTATATGTGTGGCTTGGTTATGGTGTAGAACAAGGCTGGAAAAAGAGAGGGCGTTACTATCCTAGTGGAAAGCCAACACAGTAAGAGTCACCCAGACAGCTCCCAGGGGCCATTGACTTGTGAAATGACTATGAAGAGAAGGTAGTGAGACACTCAGCTCAGTCTTGTGCCTCACACTGGGGCTCATGACCAAGACTGTTTATAAGCAGGAGGGGTTGTGTATGCAGGGGCCAGTTCACCACCAGAAGAAAAGGCACAGCTGGAAAAGGGGGAGGGAGAGGGGCTTTGCCTCCCCGCATGAACACTAACCAAAACTCAAGGACTCTCAGGAGTGGGGAGCACTCCTGAAGCCAGGCATGGTGTGGTTTGCCTAGATCTCTAACTCTCCTGTACTGTGTGTGTGTGTTCTTGGCAAGGCCTGTGTTCCTTGTGCTAACTGCCATGGGTCCCTGCGGAGTTAGATCATTCACCCTCATGGGCTCTCTGCTTTCTAGTTTAAGTAGCTGGGGGCTCAGAGTGGAGGAACTGGTTCCAGGGTCTAGGTGGACTGCAGGGTCCCACTACCAAAGGAGAGTGACCAGAATGACCAGTCACTGCCCCGAGCCAGCGAGCTCAGCAGCATGTAGGATACAGCACTTGGATCCCAGCACAACTGCCTGGTGCTTCTCCAGAGAACAAGGCAGGGCCAGGTGGTGACAGTATCGCCATTAGCATCTCTCTCCCCTGGAGCTGGATCCACAGCATAGGACACTATTCTCCATGGACACTGCATGCTCCCTCCAGTTCCTGACTGCCTCCTTCCCCAGTCCGTTCCCTGTGACTAGCCCACCACTAGCAGAGGAAAGGGAAAAGACACAAAATATCATAGTGGCACTATGTAAATCCCTGGTATGCCCACACCTTGAATACAGCATGCAGCTCTGGTTACACATCTCAAACGAGAGACATTAGAATTGGAGACAGTCCAGAGAAGAGCAACAAAAGTGATTAGGGGGATGGAACAGCTTCCATCTGAGGAGAGGTTACAAAGATTGGGTCTGGTCATCTTAGAAAAGAGACAACTAAGGGGGGATATGACAGAGAGCTATAAAATCATACTGGTGTGGGGAAAGCAAAGAAGCGTTCTTTACCCCTTCACATAACACAGGAACCAGAAGTCACCCAATGAAATTAATAGGGAGCCGGTTTAAAACAAACAAAAGGAAGTACTACTTCTCACAACAGTCTGTCAACCTGTGGAACTCCTTGCCAGGGCATGTTGTGAAGGCCAAAACTATAACAGGGTTCAAAAAAGAATTAGATACGTTCATGGAGAACAGGTCCATCAATGGCTATTAGCCAAGATAGGCAGGGCTGCAACCCCATGCTCTGGGCATCCCTAGCCTCTGACCGCCAGAAGCTGGGACTGGACGACAGGGGATGGATCACTTGATAACTGCCCTGTGCTGTTCATTCCCTCTGAAGCACCTGACACTGGCCACTGTCGACAGACAGGATACTGGGCTAGATGGGCCATTGCTCTGACCCAGTGTGGCCATTTTTATGTTCTTAATTGCCCTCATTTAACCCTGGCAGGCCAAATGAATGGAAGCAGCGTCTGGGGCCATTCAGAACAGCCCAGGTCCAGAGACAAACAGTTCCTGAGGGCGCGTGGGGGCCGTTTTAAACACTTGATGCATCAGGCAGCTGTGTCTGAATGCTGGGGTACTTGAATGGTGATAAAGGCTTGTTCTTGTTCCTTGTGCTTTTGGCATGTCTTGGTAAATAGCCTCTTCCCCCCTCTGGGGAGGGCAACTGAAATCTTTCTCTCTCTCTCTTCCTCAGGAAAGAGGGAAGAGCACCTGTAATTCTTGTTTCTCTGCAAGCCAGACTGTGAATGCAAAGAGCACCACATGTCTTGATGCAGAGAGTGGCTGTGCTGAGCTGTGGGTGAAGGACAGTGGAGATCATGGGGTTCCAGTCAATGCACTCAGCAGATCTATTAAACGGCGTGGGTGGTGGTGGTGGGGAATAGAGAGCAACTCCCTCTGGATAAAGCCAGGTCACTCAGGCAACTAAATAAACCCCCCAAGGACCTTGCCCCCATCTTTAGAGATGCACCATTAGTTCACTGGATGCTCTGGCAGCTTCCAGCATCATGTTGTGAAATGACAGGGACCCACAAACGCTTAGCCCAGTGCGTGAGCTATGTGCTACCAAGGGAGTCTGCTGGCCCCCTCCGGGTGCTCTCTGAGCTGAGAACCCTGGGAAAAATTCCCCAGATCTGTCAAGTGTAACGCTCAGTAAAACATTTCCCCAAACGGCCTGGCGAGTCACTGGGGCCGGTTCCCTTGGGCAGCCCGTTATTCCCAGGTGCCAGATCCAGGATTTGTTTTCTATTTCACCTGCCCGCGCCCCCCTTCTCCACTGGTGCAGCAAAGAGGGAGCCTGAGGGGAAACTGCCTCCTGGATAAGTCCGTCCCTGCAGCCTCGGGGCTGTCGCCTCGCTATGCTAGACCCTCTGCTCCAGCACAGGCTGTAGTTCATGACTCCAGGCAGCGCGTCCCACTGGGACATGCCCAGTGCTCTGTGGCTGTCTGGCCCCGAGAGCCACCATTCAGCTCTTGCTGATGTTCTGGGCACTCAGTCGCTCTAGGGCTCAATCCCCCACTTTGGAGTGGGACAGTGAGGAAGACTGTTCCCAAACTATTCTAACAGTAGTTGCTAGAGACCCCAGCTAAGATTGGGACATAGGGTGCTGTACACACAACAGGGGACACATCCTGCCCCAGAGAGTTTACAATCTAAAGACACAAGTCAGACCAAAGGTGGTAGGGGAAACTGAGGCACGAGGTTACTCAGGAGGACAACGGCAGAACTGGGAACAGAGCCGAGGTCTTTTGGCTTCCAGTTCAGAGCTCTGCCAACTAAGCAACGCTGCCTCCCATTGCACCAACACAGGAGAGTCTAAACTGTCCTGCCATCAAACCCACACATGTGCAGTATGAACAGCAGCCTGTGGGTGTAAATTCAGTCCATGATAAGGCAGTAAGATGCAAGGCTGCCAAGGAACTATGCAGGGGTCCTGGGTCTCTGACTGCATGAGTGCTCCTGCCCCTTGGGAGAGCTGCTAGCTTGGTGGGAAACGAGTCCCTGGCCAATTTTTCAACCTCTGCCCTACGTTTGTCCAAAGCCACGCCTGCTGCCAAAATAGTGCAGCGGGAACGGAGACTTTAGGCCCTTGGTGGGGTTCCTCGTTACAAGCAGGGAGGACCTGGATCTGTCCTGATGTCCTGGTTGGCCTGCTCACGGATATGATTGGCAGGTAGGTTCAGTTACAATTAGATCAATCTCAATTCTTTGCCCCAAACTCAAACTGAATGAAAACTCTATTTCAAAGTCAATCCAATTAGGCTTTGCGGGTGCGCCTGCATTTCTAACCAGCCTCTGGAAACCAGTCACGGCGAGATTTCCAGCCCATGGAGTGTTGGATAATCTACAGACACCACCAACATTTGGGTGCGTCTCTGAATGGAACCACCTGATCGACTGCAGTCTGCCCATTGCCCCGGGGGCTTGGTGAGGTCTGACCGAAGCAAGGGGCACGGGAGCAAGGAAGGAAGAATGGGGTGGAGGAGCGACGGTTCTAATGGTTTTGCTAAACCTCCCTTCCCCCAGTAATTAAATTTAAAACTTTCTAGCCCCATGGCAGACAGAGGCTGGCTCAGGGGCTTAATACAAAGAGCCTTTCCCCTCAGGCCACGCCTGGGTTTAGAGACTCCTATTCATTATGAGCCCAAGGCTGGCCAGTTCTCTCGTGATCTGATTGTCTCACCCAGTTCCTGGGACTTGGGCCCAGACGCTCAAAGGTATTTAGGTGCCTAACTCCCCCTGGAATCAATGGGAGTTAGGTGCCCAAATTGCCAGCCCCAGTTGGCAGCGTCGCTAGCCCCAGGATTAAGTGCGCATGGTAAGGAAGCTACGTTCTGCCCTTGGAGGCTGGCTTCTTACCAGACCGGATGCAGGCCCATCGGGGTGTCTGTGGAAGCAGCCTGTGACTGTCACAAGGACAATATTAATCACCAAGAGCAATGGCCAGACCTCTTCCTTTCATTAATTTGCTTCTTACGCCTTCTTCGGTGAGGGCAAAGCCGGCTGCCTCCAGGTGCCCTTGAGGTTCTGCTGGCAGTGGAAGTGGCTGGGGCTCGCTGGGGCTCAGCTCTGCACAGCAGCCCCACATGGGGCAGGATGGGAGGGGGGTAGAGGCAGGGCCCGAGGAGCCACAGCTACATGGACCCTTTGGGGTAGCTATCCAGGGTATGTGGGTCACTCCAAATCTAGCCCAGGCTTTGGCCTGCAGCAGATTCTGCAGAGAAGGGGCACAGTCATGCCTGGGTTTGGGGGAGAAAGTTCCTTCCTGCCCAGCCTAGATAGTGCGACCAGGAGTCATGCTCTGGGCTTTGGCCATCCGTTGCCTTCAGCCAGCAGTTGAGTACAGAAACGACTGCACAATTGGCCTGTACGCTGAGCCTTGTTCTCCACAGACTGACCACACAGATACATGCGGCAGGAGCCCAAACATAGACTAGTGGTGTGATAGAGATCCAGACAGATATGCTTGTCTCTTGCAAGCTAGGCTGCCGGCAAGTCCTTGGCAGCTGGGGTTGGATTTGTAAATCTTCCATAAAGCCTGTAAAAATACTGCTGAGAAAATCCATTAGCCTTTCAGAGAGGGCCGGGGTTCTTGGCTTTCATTTAATGGCATGGTCCCCTTTGGTTTGCAGGACACATTTCCCGCCCCGGCCTGAGTCTCTGAGAGGCACGGCCATGCTTTGCCTCGCTATCCTGTATGCCCAAAGCTCTCCTTTCCTATCAGAGCTCAACCCCCAGGGACTACGTGCAGCTAAACAAAGCATTACGTGAGAGGCTGCCGGCCCATGGCAGGTGAGAGAAATGTCCCAGAGATGCCAGCTCCAGCAAACTCACCTGTTAGATTCCCCTGGGTGAGTCCCCCTTGGCCTGGAGCTGAGCCCCTCACAATCACTAGCAAACGCACGTTCCAAGCCGCGCACTAAGCACCGGCTGCTCCAGGGCCCCTTGCAGTGCTCCAACCCGGTCTGACGGCTTTTCATCAAGCCCCATGTGACCTGCCAGGAGTCACACCGGGAACTGAACCTAGATCTCCTGCGTCGGAACGCAAGGCTTTCGCTTCAAATGCCCCTGCCTCCGTAGAGAAGGAGGCCAGCTATTGCTGAGAGGGGGAAATCAGAATAACTTCCACTGCCATTCAGCTTCTGCCTCCACCATTCAGTGTATGACTCCTAACACACGCCTGCCCCTGGAGTGCATGCAAACAATTCCCATTGGCTACTGCTCTGGGCCACCCAAGGGCAGGTGGCATAGTCAGGCCTCTTCTTAAATACTTGAGTCATCCATCTCCGTGAGGGCTGGGAGTTATCCAGTCACTGGCCTCGCAGCCTAACAGGACAAAGCAGCAGAAGGAAACCAGTTTTCTGTGGGGGTCTGTTACGCAGGAGCCATCAGTCAAATGACCCCACACTTGGATCACTAGTGCTAGCCCCTAGCTTCCTATGTCCTTAAGAATCATCTCTGCTTTTATCTTCTCGTTGTTCTAAATAAAGCCGCCCACCTGAGCAAAGGGCTGAATGTAGTGGTATGTTAATGGAGTCAACCAGTGTCTAATCTAAAAAAAAAGCACTACTCCACTTCCTAGTGTGTAGTTATCTCCTCGTTCTGGAGAACACTACATTATCACTGTAGTTCCTGTCTTCCTTAATTATCAGGCTGGAGATGTGGCTCCAGATGCATCGATACATACCTAGAAAAGTCACTGGCCTAAAATATAAGGAATTCAGTGATACGACTTTTTTTTTTTTTAAATCATGGTTCATGGGCTTTATAAAGCAGCCCAATGTCTATCACAAATTTTCCTCATTTTCTCAGTTTGGTGAAAAATGACATTTGTCAGCATGGCTGCGTATCACTGACGTCTATTAATGGGAGTAGCATGAGACTGGGAGGAACTGATGTTTAATAATAGGTACATGAAGTTCTTCTATTAAAATGCTGCTTCAGGCTACAGTGTGCTGCTTGATTGGTTATTTAGAAAGCAGATTTTCATTCACAACAAGAACATACATTGCGGAGTCCCTATTATTAACATGAGCAAGTTCTAAAATGAAAATCACATGGAATCCAAAGTCAGGACATTGTCAGAGCTGCTTAAAAGTACCCTCGGAACTTGATAATGGGGGTTGTTTCCTATGCCATGCTAATACTTAATGCAGTACATGAGCCAACCTCCTGGGTGAAGTCAATGCAGCCATTCACAGCAGCGGTCAACCTGGCTCTACGAGGTACCCTTCATTTCCCTGTTTTGTCAGTCAGTCAAGGACCTTTTTAGGGTACCCATCGGGTCTAGTGAAACTGACCTGCATTCCAGGGGTGTTGGAAGTTAAAACCAGCATGTGATGGCCCTTGTGTGGCCACTCGGCATAGACAAGTAGATGAGAAGGAGCCATGCTTCCTAATTCCCTACTGCACTGGCCGTGAGCCCAGGAACTACCACCATGTCTCCTGGATATTGGGGGGGGAAGGGCCACTTCAGCTTTGCTCTCTGCACACAAATATAGATGATTCCTGCATAACCCTCCCTGCTTCTACTCTTCCTCTCTTTGCACTTAAAAAGAAAATGGCTCAGGCAACATCAAACCAGTTGGGTGTGTCCACGCCATACAAAGTTCCAACCCTGGGCAGGCCCAATGGTATCCTTAGACTGTAAGAGCTTTGGGGAAGGGGCTGTCTTTATTCTGTGTTTGTACAGCGCCTAGCGCAATGGAGTCCTGCGCCATGACCGATGCGCCTGACATACACATGATGATAATCATCTTGAAGTCAATCACAGTGTGGAAGCGGCCCAGGATCTCTTGTTTTGAACAGTTTCAGTGTCTACTACAACGGAGCTCTTTCTGCACTATCTTTTAACAGGTTATCCTGTGGGGTTTTATTTATTTATTTAAGATCACAAGAATCCCGCTCCTTGGAGAGAAAGGTGAGACATGAAAGGAAAGCAAGTCTCCATTTCAAGTGACGGATCAGCTTATGAAAATCTCGCTTGAAAGCAGGACTTATTTCCCCTTCTGCTTATGTTTCTTTATTTAGCAACTGCTTAGCATACAATGAGACGGACGTAGAGGTAGAGCCGAGGTTCAGCAGTGTTTTTACTACTAGCAATATGGAGCATGAGCATTTTACATATATTCACCACGACACAAATAACCGAGCAGGAGCTGCTCTGGAAGAGCAAATGCCCAATGCAAACTCAAGCCCTCATCTGAAATGAGAACACAAATCAGACACAAGAGCATGACCCGGGCTCTCCCATGGGAGAACAGGCTGGGAAGGGCTCACTCCCCTGTCAGCGGAGTCAAAGCCAGCAGGCTGGTGACAGAGGAGCAATGGGAAATGTGGGGGATATTGAATCCAGCCCTTCTGGAACAAAAGTTCAAAACTGCTCTGCAGGGCCAGTGCTAGGACGACCACACAGCGGCTCCTGCGCCTAGTCATGCCCTTATCTTTGCTCTGCTGATCTCCCCTCTGCTGCTCAGCCTAGTACAACCCAGCTCTGTTCTGGGTCTGGGGTGGAGCGCCCCTGCTCTCCACATACTCTCCCCTCGTGAGCCAATGGGCGAGGAGGGGGCAGAGCCCTGCCATGCCTCCGCTGTACCCGCTGGCCAGAGTAGGGGGCCAGGAGCACAAAGGGGGAAGGAAACCGCACCCTCCCAAGGGCTGCAGTACCTCAGGGGCCTGAGTCCCTTTGCGGATCGAACCCTATCTGCCCAAGTCTAACATGTTAGGTGCCCCTGAGATCCTCAAAGCCCCTGCTGAGCTGTCGCCACCTCCCCTGTAGATGCCCAACGCCCGGGGTCGACCTTTGCGCCATCAGAGTCTCTCGGTGCTGAAGTCCGCCACTGAGCATGTGCCGGTAGCGGGGAGACCTGGATTCAGTCCAGCGGCCCCTGCAGCCGTACGCATGGTACACATGGACCAGTGGCAGCGGCGAGGAGAAATGGTGCCAACCACCCCCATGCCCACTCAGGTTTAGCCCTGCCAGCCCTCCACCAGGACCGATGGGGCTACGGGGCCAAAATTCAGTGAGTAGCACTGTGACCCGCAGGCACCCCCTTGCAAAACCTCTCACTCAGCTTTGGCCCTGCTGCCCCCCCGGCCCCATCGAGGGGCCAAACCTGAGTGGGCAGTGGGGCAGCCATGCTCTGGGGCTGGCTCCTACACGTGGGCTCTCCCTGCTTCCAGCAGCCCATGTCCCCTCTCGGCGATGGGGTGACACTGCACCTGGGCGGGCCGCTCTGGAAGGCAGGGCTCAGTACTGGGGCCGGCGGCTGCAGCAGGGAGGGCTCCACAGAACTGGGTGGTGCAAACCATGGGGACAAATTCTGGGGGTGCCCTGGGCTCACTTCCCTCCTGTGCCTGATGAGGCGGGAGGATTTGAATATCAGACGCCGTTCTCCCGTGAGAGTGCCCAAGCCACTGGGCTACGCCGAGGCAGGGCCCTGTCTCTCCTGCTGAAGCCACCCTAATAAGCAGGCACTGGAACCTGGGTCTTCCACATCCCAGCTGAGTGCCCTAACCACTGGGCTAGAGAGCCGTTCCCACTGTTTCTCTGGCCCCGAGCAAGAGAGACATGGGGCTAGCTCTTGGCTGGGGCACTTTCCGCAGCATCCCTCGCCCAGGCATGCTCTGACCCTAGATGCTCTGGTTCCAAATACCCATTGTCGGCTAGACTGCTAAAACTAAGCTACAGGTGGTTCCCCCAGGGATGAATTTCTCTCCCTGCTCGTACTGGAGAGGAAGTAATGGCTTCAGTGCGCTGGGCGGACGCTAACGTGGCTGCAGGTGCATAACTGGACTGGGAAGCAGGTGAATGAACGCAGAACACCGAAGGCATGGATGTGATATTAATAGTGGAAAAGGGGGCATGCAGAGCTCTGTCAAACAGAGAGACATCTGCACCACTCAGCTGTGTTGCTGTGTTATGTACCATTATGTCGTGTTAAAAACCACACGTCTGTCTCGAAATGTCTCATCTGCTAGTGCTACAAGCAAAACCCAAGATCGCTATAATTGATAGAGATTTGGGTGTGTGTAGGGGGTGGGGGGAGACTATAGGCCAGATCCTTAGCTGGTGTAAATCAGTGAGTCTCCATAGAACTCAGTGGAGGGCCTTCCATTTCCACCAGCGGAGGAGCATAGTCCATTTCACGTGAGTCAGTTTCCCCTGTGCTTTGCATGAGCTTCACACAGCATCAGGGAGAATTTTTTTCTTTTTTTAATAAATAGGAAAATGGTTGAAACACCACTAAAAATGGCAGGGGGACTGGGAAGCAGCTGTAAAAACTACCAACTTATTGTTTAAATTGACCATCTTTTGTCCCTTTATGTGCTTGGATTATAGTTAATATTTCTGCCAGTGTATATACCTGGGGATCAGATAAACCAAGAAGTGTCCTGAACCTTTGCACAAAAGTCAAAGTGAACTCATCTTAGAGGTTCAAATTAATTAACTCTTGTTTTTTCCTTTTTATTGTTTGCAAGCCTCACTACGGCTTGTTTTTATTCTGAAATGGAAATACTGACACATCATGAGAAAAACTTTTATCACGATCATAGAAATGTAGGGCTGGAAGGGACCTCAAGAGGTCATCTAGTCCAATCTGCCCCCCTCCCCGGCTGAGGCAGAATTAAGTATACTTGGACCATTGCTGACAGTTGTTTGTCTAACCTGTTCTTTGATGGGGATTCCCCATCTCCTGAGGTAACCTGTTCTAGTGCTTAACTATCCCTAGAATTAATAGCGACCTAAATCTCCCTTGCTGCAAACTAAATCAATTACTTCTTGTCCTTCCCTTGGTGGCCGTGAGAACAATTGAACACCATCCGCTTTAACGTTTTACACGTCTGAAGATTGATGATCACAGCCGTTCCAATGTGACTAAAAGCAGGAAATATTACTGGATAGCTTTGCTCGTTTTCCAGAGCAAAGAGATAAATCTGGCTCAGTATCGTAAGTTTTGGATAAATATTGGAGCTAAATCGAGCCATGCACCATTTGAAATGTAGATTCATTTATTCATCCAGTTTCTTTACTCCAAAGTTCACAAAAGTTTCTTCCCAGATTCCATGCCAGCCACAGCACAGATACAGTCTGTTTATAATGCTCGTCAGGTTTCTACCAAAGTACTGAATGTACCAGGTACTTTTAATGGATGTGTCCTTCTAAATGTACCATTAGCTATGCTATGGGTTAGTAACGTGTATTTATATCTGTCACCTTTCATTGCCTCCTGCGAACTCAGAGTTCCACCACTTCTCATTTTCTCCATTGTTTGTGCTTTTGTTCCAAGAGAGATGGGTAATTCCTTCAGGATGGGTTTTTACATGTAACCATCTTTCACAACAATACCAGCATGGCCTCTGCAACGACACATTTTTGCATTTTTTTTTCTCTAATCAACTCTCATCTGGGTCAGTGTGACATAGCTGAGTGAGTGGAGTGATCGCCTCTCTTCAAAACAGAGGCAGCTGTGCTAAATTGTGGGTGGAGGAATGGTGAGACACAATGAGACTGATTTTTCAAATGATCTTAGGGGAGCTTGAGTTCCTAACTCCCTTGGCTCCTTTGGTGCTCCCAGCTTAAAGCCTAGCGCTTGCCCTCTAGGCTGTTTATCAGGCACACAGGGGAAGTAGCCATCTTATAAAATATATGGCAAGGGTTACCGATACCCTGTACACCGGGGCACATTGGTAGCTCAGCCTGCAGGGTGCTCTGCTGGACACTGCACTCTCAGCACTTCCGCCACAGATCCATGTGTGGTCCCTGCAGCTGTAGCCTCACCTGGCTCATCTGGAGTTTCCTGGTAGCTTGTGATCTACGAAGCTTTGCGTCAGGGCGCCCCGGGCTTCGCCTGCTGCGAGGACGCAGGGTAGGGAGGAGGCTTAGCGCCATAGAGAATAGGCATAGGGGAATGTCCAACATGCAGGACCTGCAGCCACTAGCGCCCATTCAGCCCGGTTCCCATCTCCCTGGTGGGGTCCAGCTATTGTCTCCAGCCTCAGGGCTAGGTAGAGCTGGTCCAATTGGTCCGCAGCCATTTGGTGGGGATGCAGCCAGGAGACACCCCCAAGGTCTGGCTTCACCAGCACCCCTTCTCCTTGACAAGCCAGCTCCACAAGTGCCAGACCTCAGCCTGGAACCTGAATCAAGCACAACCGAAGCCAGTATTCACACCTGGGAAAATACAGCGATCTGCTCCTTTCCCCTCCATGGTCCACGCAGGAGCTGTCCCCATCCGGAGCTCCAGCTCAGCCAGGCTCTCCAGGGCCACAGAATCCTTCGGGTCTGATGAAGGTCAGCGCAGGGGTGGACATGCAAGACGTATTCATGTCTGATGTCCATTCACTCCGAATGCATTGGTTATTGGATTGAATGGGGCGTCGTATCAAACTGCAGGGAGGTGTCTAATGCGTTACTACGGGGTTCAGTGGTAGGGCCCCTCTTCTATAACTGAATCAGAGAAATATCAGGCTGAAGGGGACCACGAGAGCTCAGCTAGTCCAGCCCCTGTGCTGAGGCAGGGCCAAGTAACCCTAGACCCGCCCTGACGGGTTTGTCCAACTGGTTCTTAAAACCCTCCAGTGACGGGGATTCCACAACCTCCCTTGGAAGATGGTTCCAGAGCGTAACTGCCCCGAGAGTTAGAGGTTTTCCTGGTAGCTAACCTAAACCTCCCTTGCTGAAGATTAAGCCCATTACTTTGTGTCCTTCAGTGGCTGTGGAAAATAATTGACCCCCGTCCTGAAAACTGTTATTGGGTCCCCCTCAAGACTAAACATGCCCAGTTTTTTTAACCTTTCTTCACAGATCAGGTTGTCTAAACCTTTTATCATTTTGTTGGACTTTCTCCAGTTTATCCACATCTTTCCTGCATTCGGGGAGCCCCAAAGACATTGGCCGTAAAAATGGGGTGGAGCTTGTTTTAGGGAGGGGGCATCTGGAAGCAGTGAGAGGCTGACTGTGGAATGTGCCCTGTGCAGGACTAAGTTCATTGAAGCTGAACCTCCCAGTGAATCCGAGAGGCCTGGCTCATTTCCAACCCCTGCACCATAAACTCCTGAGTTCAATTTGCAAACCCCATCTCTCCGGGTTTGCACCGCTGCAGTCCAGAGACGGGGAAAGAGGAAGGCACCATGAGACCCCATTGACCCTGGAACATGCACTATTGGACTAGGCCGAGCAGCCAGCTCCCGGTCGGAGAGACCCCGTCCTGCCACGTGATGGAATATCGCTAACAGCAGCATGCATGTGGAGGGCCAAGGAACTCCCATTGACTTCGATGGGCATTGGTTCAGCCCCAAGGAGAGGCTGCTGGGGAGCCAGGGGAAAGGAAGCCGTTAGAAGGCAGGAGGCCCTAGCAGGGAAATTGGGGAGACAGAGAAACCAGAAGCTGAGTTAAACTCTGGAACACAGAGGGGCTGGTTTCGTCTGAACCAATCACTAATCAACTTTTGATTCTTGGCCATTTTCTCTGACTCCCACTTGCAGCAGTGCAGACTCTGTGTTCTGAGGCGCTGTACGCAGCTCAGAACCGCACTCTTCCTCCGGGCGTGTCGGCTGGGGAAGAGTGCACACGTATCGAGTTTAATTGCTCCAGCTAAGCTGACACGATCCAGATCACGAGGGCCAAATAGGGCCTGTGCTTTCCTGAGGGCGTGTCTACATGGCAAGTTACCGTGCGGCAAGCCAGCTTGCTGCACAATAACTCACCACATGGCCACTGCTACACTGCAGCGAAAGTCCCGCAGTGCGGCTTGGCTCACTGCTAGGGAGTACTGCTTACTTCTAGGACACCGTTACTGTGGGGCAAGCTGGGGCACTGCACATTCACACCCTGGCTTGCTGCACAACCGTGTAGACGCACCCTAAGAAAAACATAGGTTGTCTTTTGAGCCCAGTGATCTGGGTGGAGTCACTTTAGCTGGAGTAATTAAACTTGCTATGTGTGGGCTCTTTCCAAACTACACGCCCGTGTGAACAGTGTGGTTCTGAGCTCAGAGTACAGATCTGCCAGGCAGTAACTTGTCGTGTGGACAAGCTCTTATATTCTGCATTGATTTTTTTTTTTTAATCAGATGCAACTGCTGTATCGTATAATAAATAGCTGCAAATTAAAGTGTGCCCGAGCACTCAAGAGTAACAATTCAGTGTACATGTGCTAGGAAAGGGAATCAGTCAGGTAAGGAGAGTGATTTCAGTTTCTTATTTCCAATCAGCAGCAGGGAAAAACTGTTTTGAAAATGAGGCCATGGTATGACCCTTTAATAGAAATTGACAGCTAAATCCTGCATGCGCCACTCAGCCAAACTCCCACTGGCTTCACTTGAGTTCTTCCCCTGTAAGGGCTGAGAAAAGGTGTCACTGGGACTGCAAAAAGGCAGTAGCTTCTACTGTGCAGAACCCTCCCCATAGTCACTTTTCATCAGGCGCCTCGCTTTGCCCTCCCTCTAAAATCCTCCAGAAAGCTGCATTTCAGCATTTCCGCTTCCCTGCGGGGAGATGCCAGCAAGGCAGTGATAAGCAGCAAAGCTATTGCAATAGCTGTTCAGAGGAAGCCATTAGCAACTCAGCAACTTCAGGCACTTTGGGAACATTGGGCCCAGTTGGAAAAATTATATAGATGTGCCTTGGCGAATAACACTGGGGAAGACATGGTCAAGATGAGAAGACGTAAATATAATTGACATCAACCAAACGAAACATACAATTAGAGCAACACAAGGCTTTCAATGTGAGAAAGCCAGTGAATCTGTCAATCCAAAGCCTGGGTCTTTATATAAATATATATAAACTAGTGTGATAAAGATGAAAACTTCTTGAAAAAGCTTGGGCCCAGATCCTCGAAGGTATTGAGGTGCCTAGCTCCTATGGCAACCCAGGGGAATTGGGCACCTAACTACGTTTTGAGGTTCTCTGCTGTGCCAAACCCTCTGAAAAAATTCAGTCTTGTCTTTGAGCTGTAATCAAAACTTATAGCAAACACTGGCAGATAAAACCGTAAAGAGCTGAATTTGTCTCCCTCCCATAAGAAGCTTCTTACTTGACTGACAATTATTGTTATTATGGTGTCCCAGGGTTAAGGTCGGGTTACAGAGTTCCGTTTTAACAGGTGCTTTAAACCCTTAGTTTGCAGAAATCCCACTGAAATGGCAAAAATCAAATATAAAACATAAACCCTGAATGCTATTTGAATTCTTCATGATGGCTTAATGCATGTTGCATTAAGCCATCAGAGGGGTAGCCGGGTTAGTCTGGGGCTCAGCTCTGAAAGACTAGGATGTTTGCTTTGACAGGTGAAGCAGTCAGGAAAGGGTTACGGGCTAGCTGCCTGTTAGGTGGCTCAGCAGGGGTTTAAGGGAAGGACATGGCTGCTTGGGGCTGGGGAGGTTTGAGAATGGTTGCACTGAGTTGAGGGAGGCAATGGAAAAAGCCTCTTGGGCTTCAGCCCGCATTGGTCAAGGGGAATCTTTGTTTTCATGTTACCCAAGAGCTCTTATGTTTGAACAATAACCCTGCCCTGCAGCAAGGGCCTGCGTTGGTCTGGGGCATGTCATGGAGCTGGTGAGACAGCCACTGGCTCACAATGACAAACTCCAGCACTTGCACAACAGAAGCTAAAACTATCTCCTGCAGCTGAACCTTCCCTCGATAAACCCACCCAAACCCCAGAGTCACACAGGCAAAGCAAACGCACTGCTCCTGCCATGGGGGGCTGGAAAGGACTTCAAGAGGTCACCTAGTCCATGTGCCTGTGCTGGGGCAGGACTTAGTATTATAGCCCATCCCTGACAGGGATTTGTCCAACCTACTCTTAAAAATCTCCAGTGATGGAGATTCCACAACCTCCTTCGGTAACCATGGGGCGGTCTCATGGCCACCCCCCTGCACAGCGAAGGCAGGAAGCTGTGAATCTTTTCTAGAACCCCTGCATGAGCGAGGCAGCGACATGCGCGCGTGCACACACACACATATGCAGAAAACATACATGAGGGACCTTCAGCAGCATCGTCCCTTCTGCTAGATGCATTCTGTGATGCAATAAAATGAAGCCCCCAATCTAACCAGAGCTAGCTCCCTGTAGGGATCCGTTGCTGGGGAAGAAGGAGGGTGGTTTTGTTAAGACTCTGCTCTGGGACTCAGAAGATATGAGTTCTAGTCCTCCCTTGGCCACAGATTTCATGTGTGACCTCGGGCGAGTCAGGCTGCCTGCGTCTCTGCCCTAGCTGTGAAGTGGGATTAATGCTATTTCCTACTCCTGTCCTGTCCTGTCTTGTGTGTAAGCGCGTTGGGCCAGGTACTGTCCTCTAACTTTGTGTATGTACAGTGCCTTGCGCAATAGTCCCGCCATCTTGATCGGGGCCTCTCGGTGCTACTGTAATTAAACATTGACCCATCTCCAAGCACAGCCTTGAGGGCCTCTCTTTTTTTTTTTTCTAAAAATAATTCTTTTTAAAAGGTTCTGATTTTTATCACATCTTTTCTTTCCAAGTAACACAACAAATTGTTCGGCACTGCAAGAGCTTAACGGCCAGCATGTCCCACAGTGAGAATGCTGTGCCTGGCTCCAGCTTCACAATGGACTTCCCTCATTGCATACAGCCCCTTCATCCTCAGAAGCACTAATAAGAAGAGGCCAGTGTTAGCCCCTTTTTGTCTTTGTCAGCCAAAGTCTGAGCTCAATTACATAACATGGTTTAACCTTCAGTAACTCAGTCACCAACAGAGTCACTCTGGATTTACAATGCTGCAGCTGAGAGCAGAATTTGGCCCCTATTACTATTCTGGAATTCATAGTTTGTCTAATAAGCTTAACTGGGACTGTAATGACATAAGCTGTAGAAGAAAAGGAAGAGGAAACTATGCACTTTGTTCCTGGGACAGATTATTCTGCATACGATGAGCAAAAGAACTGCACTGGCTTACAGCAATGCTCCTGGTTGAATGAAGCTGATAGGGAGTGTGATGGTGTTTTGCTGTCACTGTGAAATACATTTCCCCTGAAAAATCCCTTCTGGTAAACAGTTCTCACCGGGATCTTGTCTGCTTAGAATTTAAACAAGAAATCTCTTGTCAGCATAATGCTGCATCCATAAGGGATGAGGACCGACGACTTGGGTAAGAAATATGAGGCACGTCTGGGGTTTCTTTGTATCTGGAATTTTTAGACCTGGGCGATCTTTCTTTAGTGCATTGAGATTCCTCCGATTCTCACGTGCACAGCAAGACTTGCTGATGGCAAGAGGCAGCAGGCTACCTGAGTGAGCCCCAGGAAAGGTTACTTGTCACTGGCTCTTTGAGAGGATTGCCTGCGTCAGTTGAGTGCAGCCCCTGGTAAAGACCCTGTTTGAGTCCTAGTGGATGTGCTTCTCCAAGATACACTCTCTATTCAAGCCCAAGTCATTGGCTCAATAGTGGTTCACTTACCTTGAAAGGACAAGTTCCTTTCACTGAGGAATTACCGGGTGACATTCTCTGGCCTGTGTTATGCAGGAGCTCAGACCCGACAGTTATTGCATCATGATTAGTGGAGCTAGAGTCAGCCGGCCCATGTTTCCTGCTGGGACACCAAGAAAACAGGGACCGCGGGGAATCAGGCTGGAGCAAACTCACCTACCAGGACAGCGCTGAGCACAGCGTTTAACAAAGTTCCCTTTGTTCAACCGAACCTGCATCCAGCCAATGAAACAATCCTAGTGATCCCTGCTAATCTGACAACTGCTGTCGCTGCGATTACCTGACGGCCTAGTGACTGGAACGGGGCACAGGCCTTCCTCAGGGCCAGGCGGGTGGGACTCCACATTGCAGAGAAATGGGAACCTTTAGTCCTTGTCACGGGGTGACTGTCCCTTTAAGCGGGGGGTGCAGTGCACCTGTGACTGATCACCTGCTCCCAGCTGGGCTGCAGGGAAGACACTTGGGCCTTATACAGGGGGGACAGCAGTGGGGGAAGGCTGGCTACCCACTGACCTCTCCCAACCCAGGGAGGTGAGGGCGCTGCTAGTGGTGAGGCTGCGGCAGAGGCTGCAGAACGCAGGCGGATCCTGAGTAATTAGGGGAGGCCAGGAGAGCCGCAGAGGGGGCTCCCCAGCTGGCCACTCTGAGGCAGAGAGAGCGAGCGGGAGAAGCTGAGCTCCAGCTGGGAAGGGCTGGGGCAGCTGCTCAGTGAAGAGCAGGCTGGGCTGGAAGAGGAGGCCCAGGACTGGCTGCATGTGAGCTTTTGTGTTGTGGGGATGGACTTGACTTTGGGACTTGAGGATTGTTTCCAACTGTTTTGTGATTAAGCCAGCACTAGGCAGGGGTGGTGGTAGCCGGGAGATAGGGTTGCCAACCCTCCAGGATTGTCCTGGAGTCTCCAGGAATTAAAGCTCAATCTTTAATTAAAGATAATGTCATGTGATGAAACCTCCAGGAATTCATCCAACCAAAGCTGGCAACCCTAAAAGAGACTCAGCTCAGCTACAAGCCCTCATTCCTAACCCCAGACGTGCACCTGCAGGGAGACCCTGGAGGCTTCATCCGGCTGGGACGGGCGGAGAACCAGTGCAATGCTCACTGCAGATCCCATCCCTGTGCTGTGTGCTGGGGTGTTACTGTCTCCTCGCTCCCGGGCTCTAAGGGAAAGCTTTGGCTCGCTGGGCTCGTGCTGTAGCCACTGATGGACCCCGCCACCTCCGCTTTACAGGAACGCTCCTTGAACAAGCCCTGACTCTCCGTTCCAGGTGGAATTTTTTCAGCAAATAGTAAATTTGCCAAAAGAAAAATGCATTTTGCTGGACACCAGCAATTTGTCAATTCTGCTTGAACTCAGCCATTCATTTTGGCCAGGAAAAAAATTGAGGTTTTTTCCACCCCAAAATTGGAAACTGTTGTTTTGACTATTTTGGAACAAAATGTTTTTTTGTTTTGAAGCTTCGCTAGAGTTAGTTTTAAAAAGGGTGGAAAATGCCCCAAAATAAAATGGAAAAACAAACACAATTTTGGTTTTGACTAAAAACACCCTGAAAATCAAACAAACCAACCGGAAAAAAATATTTTTTTTTCATTTTGTTTCATTTTGGGTGTTCCTTGATCTGAAACAAAATTCTGGTTTTGGTTTTTCATTTTGGCAAGAGACTGACAAAATAGGCCACGTTTTCCTTCCGGTTTAACCCCTGAATCGTACAATCAGTTCTTGGCTCAGCTCTAGTCTGGCCCTCTCCCTACTTGCACACATGGGATGCCCCTCTCCTGTCTGGCATGGGAGAGCTGTGTGGGCAAGTCGGGACACATGGGTAGAAGGCTTGTGGTGGGGAGCCCAATCCTATAACTTCTCAGGGAGCCCATTCTTGGCTCGAACAGGCCTTGCCTCTGGTATGGCTGGGGCGTCCCGATGGCCCTTGCCATTGATGTCTGACGAGGTGGATCTCTCATTTTTTCTGCAGATGGGTTGGGAGAAACCCCGAAGCCGGCTCATGGTTTGGGTCTTCTTCAGCATCTCCCCCGTGTAATCAGGTTTTGAAATGAACATCCCAGGGCCTTCGACAGGCAGCTGCTCCACTTCCTCCTATGTGGTCCATGGCCATGCTGAGCTGCAAAGCCATCCGTTCTCCTCTCAGGGGTGGGGGGCGACACTGGCCACCCTGGTTCCCAGCGCAGTGCCAGAGGGGTTGTAAACATCTCTTAAGGGGTCACTGGCTGCCTGCCAATGCTGCTCCAGGATATAATGGCCCAGAGGCGGGAGTGGTTTGCTCAGAGGGCGAAGCCCATAGGCCCTGCCAAGTGGCCATTCTGAGCTGTAGCGGAGGGAGAATTATGCCTGCTGCCCCACCATGTCCAGACTCCTAGTCAGCAGAAGGCCCGGCAGAAGGGCAGAGCTTAACCTCCCCCAGGCAACAAACCAGAGCAAAAGAGAGGGGCCTGCCTGGAGGTCCCCCAATATAAGCCTCAATCTCTGCCCCAGTGGGCAGGCAGGCAGCCCCTGGGAACTGGGTTCTGAGGCCCAGTGGAGGAAGGGATCCGAACTCTCGTGCTGAGAGAGAGGCTGATTCAATTAGTTATACAATAGCACGACTTTTAATTTGAGGAGAGACGAGTTTCTTGTATATAACTTTCTTGTATATAACTAGTAAACAACAGTGTGTCAATGGATAACGGGGTATTTAAGTACCCATTTGCATGTCCAGTTACCCAATTTCCATGTGCAAATTCCTGGTTTGCTGTGCATGTTTACAACCCCGCTGCAGCTCCTAAATAAGGGCCAGATTGTTTTACCCTGGCTGACACTACTCCATGAGTAGTCTCGGTGAAACTAATGGGGTTAAATATTAAGTAAAGTGTGACTCATTGTGAGTAAAGGCAACAGACTCTGGCCTTAATGCAAAAAGTTGTTTTTAATTCCTAGTATCACAGCAATTAGAGGTGAGTGTGTTAAACACTATTCCAGGTTATTGACTAAAATATGTACAGTTGGGACTCGAATTTTATCCTTCAACGATTGAATGTTTTTTAATGTCTGAAATGTTTTTTCAGGATAAAAATCAAAGTTATTGGGTAGCCTGGTCACACAACAGTTCCTGAAATGTTGTAGGCTACGTCTACAAACAGAGCCTATGGCAGCATAGCCCCCAGTGTAGGCTTGGTCTATGCTACAGACTTATGGTGGTGTAACTGCGTCACTCAGCTACAGTTATACTGACCAAACCCCTGCTGGAGACGGTGCTCGGTCGGTGGAAAGGCTTCTCCCATTGGCACAGCTACCGCCTCTTGCGGAGGTGGATTAACTACCCCGACAGGTGAAGCTCTTCCGTCGGCGTAGGTAGCATCTTCACAAAGCGCTGCATCAGTTCCATAGACACAGCGTCCATAGATACAGCAGGAGTTGTTCTGCTGATGTAGGAATACCACCTCTCTGAACATTAGCTATGCTGTTAGAAGCCACCTTCTGCCAGCATAGCTGTGTCTATACTGGGGTTTTCCTGGCATAGCTGTGTTAGTCAGGGGTATGGCTGTACTGGTTTTAGGCATAGACCCAACCACAGCGTTTTTGGTTAGCTGATAACACTCCATGATCCCTGCCTCCCTTCCCTGAAGTAATGGCAAGCTTTCAGTGGGAGATGGAGCTAGTCCATGATCTTCTCCCCACGTGTTTTGCAAATGATTTGCCATGTTCTTCTGCTTCAAGTTTATTTTAAGTTAGCCAGGAAGCTCTCATTTCCAGGAACAATAAAGGTCAGCTGCTTTCGAAGCACATGGGCTCCTAATCCTTTTAGCACCTCATAACTGTCACACTCTGAAGATAGGGAAGAACATGCAGAAACAAATCACCAAGAAACAAAAACAAGGCTCTTAAAAAGGGAGCTTTTGTAAGCTGCTTACAGGGGACTTTGAAATTTTCTTTTTGAAGTTGTGCATCCACGGATTTACACACTATTGCAAAACTAATCCGGATTCTACAACGCTTAAAATAACCGTTGTGTTTCCTCGTGCCTGGGTGTCCTTCACCTCGGGTTGTGTTCTGTTACTTTTCTTTAAAAAAGAACAGGATATCTTTCTCACTCTTATGTTTCCCACACCTAGGGTGACCAGATGTCCTGTTTTTAAAGGGACAGTCCCATTTTTGGGGACTTTTTCTTATATAGGGGCCTATTACCCCCCACCCCATCCCATTTTTTTCACAGTTGCTATCTGGTCACCCTATCCCCACCCCAACCAGCTGTTTCAAGTTTATCCTGTTTAATTCACCCACTTGTGAACTTTGGATTTCCTGTGAGAATACTCTACATACAAAAACTTTTATAAATTTATCATAGTAAGTCCAGCTGTCTTTGGCTAAACGGATACCGTATTTCCCATGGGCCTACAAATGACAGGCATCAAAGGGCTCTATTCCTTCCTGAAGGACTTGTGTTAGTATCACGGTAATTTAACCAAATTTGGGCTCTATCTTGCAGTCCTTACTCAAGCAAAATTCCCATTTCAGATCAATGGGAGTTTGGCCCAAGAAAAGACTGCAGGTCTAGACTGTGCCTTTCAAAGAAGTGTAAGGGAGGTAGGCATTCCGTTTTCATTACAATCCCACCCGAAACGTGGGGAAAGAGCAGGGTATTCTGACTCCTGCAGATGGGCAGTATTCTGTGCCTAGAACATAGTCAATATCCTCACCAGGCCATCTGGGCCTGGGACATACATTTTACCAAATGCACCTGTACTTAAATTGCCACTCAAAAATCTTTGCTAGCCAATAGTTAAGTTCGCTAAGGTCACTGGGACATGGCTGCCTGCTGGGACATCCAGTGCTGGGGCTGGAGCTGCCTCACACTTTCCAGCTCCTGCTGCACAACCAAGAGCCACAACAGTCTCTGCCTATGGCTCCTGGGAAACCGCCAGGCCTCAGGCACCTGCCCCCTGCTGGGGAGTGACTGCAGAGGTGACAGGAGTGGAGATGGGACTATGATCCTCTGGGCCTGTTCACAGCAGAGCACTGATTGCTCTGCAGTCTGCACCATCACCATCTGCAGCAGGTCCCTGTGGGGTTTAATTTATCACCCCCTGAGCTCTTGATCACACCTCCCCAATCCCGCTGCAAACGCAGCCAGGGGATTCATCCTGTTCACGGCACTTTGCACCTCCTGCCCCGACTTCTTATTTAGCCTTCCCAGCAACAGGCTGGTCTCAAACCAGAGCTGCTGGCGCTCAGTGGCTTTTGTTGCAGCCCTTGGCCTCGGAAGGGCTAAAATTAGATGGCTCCTTCCCCTAACAAAACCCGTAACGGGGGTGGCAGAGGATGGCCACGCAGCATCTTCAGCGGCGCAGGGGCCAGGGTTACCTCTCTCGGGGACCTACAGCTGTCAGAGTGACGTCACCACTGTGGGAGTGAGTTCCAGAGGTCCCACCACGGGATGGCGTTTCTGGAGGCCCCATGAATTACGCTTAGCAAAGTCAGTGCGTGAAGCCACCAAAAGCACTTCCTGCACATCCTGTCTGTGCATCGTCCCCGTGTGTTTGAGTCCTGTTCCTTTGCTGAGGAGCATCACTTGGCAATGCTGCCTTTCTCTTTAAGATTCCCACATGCATCCCCTCTCCCTCCCCCCCCCCCCACCCTTTGGAATTTGGATCCTATCCTATGTACCTCATTAACTTTCTGGTCCATTCAAACCTCATGGTGGGCAGCAGATGCAATTATTTCTCTGTGCTGAATTTCTAGGCTGGAATCAGGTGTTTTTGTTTGTTTGTTTGTTTGTGGAGATCTTTGAGCTGTTTTGAATTGTCTTTCTCTAATCCAGTCAGTAGGCAGCAACATATGCTACCTATGTACCTGCTGACAGCGTAATTAGTGATCTGCCTTCTGCAACATTTCCAGTGTCTGCCTCCAAACCCAACCAAACAACACTCCCTATGCTCCCAGCAGCACTGTGGGAATAAATGACATGGACGGGCCTTTGTTTACCATGGGAGGACCTCCCAACCCCGCTGCAGACAATAGCCCCTCCTGTCCCTGTAGAAGGTATTATCAGGTTAGTTGTGGGGAAGTTGAAGAGAGCTGGTGAGGGGAGGATGAGAACAGAGAGTTGTGGGGGGTGGGGGGCAGAGGAGCTCTGGATGGGGATGAAGGGCAGGATAGGAGATCTGCAAACTGTGCATGATGGGGAAGTGACGTGGGAGGCCTGCCAGAGAAGGGAGGAGACCAGCTGTGAAAACCTGAGCCCACTGAAGTTGCTGAGTGTTTTGTCATTGACTTCCCTGAGGCCAGAATCTCATCCCTGGAGTGGGGAAATGAAGAGACAGTAACTGGATTGGGGAGAAGGGAGAGCTGCCTCGGGGTGAGGGGTAGAGGGACTGAGCTGGGACAGAAGGTGGGTAGGTGGCTGGCTGAATCCAGAAGAAAATTGTTCCCCTTCTGATCATTCTTGCTAATCTGCAGGGCCCTGTGTATTTCCCCCCCACCACAGAGCTGTACTCCTCAATCCCAGCATGAGCGGTGTGGAGAACGCCTTAGAAACGTGACCTAAGTACAACCTGGGCCAATGCTGTCCTTGTGAGCTAGGAAAAATAGCTGGGAGGTGTTTATTGGCCTGTGCAGACTAAAGTGGCTGTTAACTCTGGAACCTAATGACAATTCCCTCAGGCATATTGGAGACGGAAACTGTGGGGACGCATACAATATGTTGAATTTCATAGCAGAATAAATAACCGAGGGGCTACAATTACTGCTGTTCATTCTCACATTTCATTCAATACAAATCTATTGTGACAGATATTAGAATATTCTGCAACATCCTGGAAAAACCTTATTGAGTTCAATGAAAGCTCATTGAATTAAGTTGAAGGGTTTTAGGGTTCCATCGTATTCACAGTGGAAATATGTCTGTTCCATGGCGAGACTGAATGAATTTCTTTAGGAGGAAAACAGAGTAATGCAATCTCTGGGATGTACTGTGAGCTTCAGAAGCTCATGCTGAACACATTGTAGACAGAAATGGTCTTTTGGACAACACATGGGAATTGGAATTCCTAGGAAGAATTGGGAGGAGGGGGTTGCAAACTCCCACCTATGGATTAAGCCTTTGAAGCGTCACCCTGAGGGGGGACCTTTTCTCTGGCTGATTGGCTCTTTGACGAAGAGACCATGGACAGGTAAAGTGGATAAATGAGCGACACTCAGTTCATGTGTGTTCTGGTTTTGAGGAAAGGGTGTTATGAAGTAGAACCCCCTGGGTGGGGCGGGAAGGACTGCATCCCTGCCAGAGCTGTCCTGGAGCTGGGGTGTTCTCAGGCAAGCTTAACAGCATGTGTGTGGCTCTTTTATTGCTTTCATATGTTTTCTCTGTGTTGCTTTTACCTGAAGGATAAAAGTGCTTGCTTAGGAAGAGTTGTGCGGTAATTATAGCAGTCGGCAATCACACTGTTATCAGTCTCTGGAGAGGGGGCAAAACAGGCCTGCTTACGCAGTCTGTCTTGGTGGGGAGGAGGGAGAGAGACATGGGTCTCTGCCAGGGGAGCCAGAGGCCTGAGAGAGGTGCCCGTGCTGGGCCTTGGAGGGGGAATATGGGGGCAGGTGCCCTGCACTATGACAACTACCTTTAAAATTATATCTGAGGTTCCTGCAGAATTTCCACCAGATGCAGCAGAAGCCAGGGTCCTCGCTATGGCAGGCATTGGCCCATGCTAACTATTCGCATTGCATTAGCACCTAGAGTCCCCAGCTGGGGCCTTGTGCTGGGAATTGCACAGAGAGAGTGAGAGACGCTCCCAGAGCTCACGGTCTCAATGGACAAGACATAAAAAGGGCCTGAGGGGAGTGAGAGGCAAAGTGGCTGGCCCAAGGGCACAGTGTACAGGTAGGAGGAGAATGCAGGTCCCCGGATTCCCAGTCCTGTGCTCTAGCCACTAGATCCCAGGGCCTGAGCTAGTTGCTGCGTCATCACTGGCAGACTAGAAGTCAGAAAGGATGGGCTTCTCCGCTTGCTTTCGGTAACACTCTTCCCGGCAGATACAAACCCTTTCCCCGCCCCCGTTAGCTTCATAGTGATTCCACTGTGATGCAGCATTAGCTGTACAGCCATTTTCTAAAGAAGATTTGATGGAAGCCCTTGATCTTTCCTTCTCAGTCTCGCACTCGCTCTCTCTTTAGAAACGTTCGTTTAAAGAAACGGAGCATGGAGTCCATTTTTCTTTCTTCTCCTCATTCCTAGGGGCTAACCATAAAAACATTAAACGCCCAACGTACTTACCATTTATCTGTCCTTAGACTAAATGTTCCTTGTAGAAACTCATTTTAAAAAGTCATTCTGGCTCCCAGTTTCTCTTTCTTATGTCCCTGGTATGTTGTTGCTTCTCATTTAAAAAAGAAGAACTAACTGCTAGTCTCACTTTTTTATATATATATGGAGATATACCTATCTCATAGAACTGGAAGGGACCTTGAAAGGTCATCAAGTCCAGCCACCTGCCTTCACTAGCAGGACCAAGTACTGATTTTGCCCCAGATCCCTAAGTGGCCCCCTTAAGGATTGAACTTACAACCCTGGGTTTAGCAGGCCAATGCTCAAACCACTGAGCTATCCCTCCCCCCGGCTAGGTACAGTAATAACTGTAAAAACCCAGACTATTCAATTCCCTTTGTTTCTTCCATCTCCAGCCAGGTGTTCTAATCCCTGTGTTAAGAGCAGTAAACTCTCCCATTTCTCATAGACAAATGCCACCTTACAGCTCAGTATGGAGAGAAACATTAGCTTGTCGTTAGCCTTGGCTACACTTGGCAATTCACAGCACTGCCGCAGCAGCGCTGTGAAGCGCGAGTGTAGTCGCTGCAAGTACTCCACCTCTCCGAGGGGAATAGCTTGCAGCGCTGCGAGCGAGCGTGCAGCGCTGCAGGCGCTGATTACACTGGCGCTTTACAGCGCTGCACTCGCTGCGCTCGGGGAGTGTGTTTTCACACCCCTGAGCGCAGCAAGTTGCAGCGCTGTACAGCGCCAGTGTAGCCAAGGCCTCCGTAAGCCAGGGTCTGAATGAGCTCTCCCCTGCCATCTGTTGATGAACTGGGGGAGAAGACCTCAGGAGCAGACCACATTTGCATAAACACACCTACTTTCCCTAGGTGATCAGCAGACTGGCCTGCCTCACCAAAATGATCAATTTTGATTGGGGTTAAAATTCACTTTAGGCTTGAACACAGGGGTAGTGAATATCCTTATTGTATGACTAAAGGACGGCAAAACTGTGCTTAACATGCCCTCACTCAGGGGGTCACCCTAACTGGAACCTCCCTCGCGAAGCAGGGCGTAGTGATGCCAAAGCCAAGTGTGAGTTGGATATATCTCTGTTTCTATCTACCTGAGGAGGTGGGTTGTGTTTAACGAGTCTTAGATGCCTTTTTTTTTTTTTTCTTCTTCTTCTTCTTCTCCTTCTCATGTTTGAAGATAAAGCTGCTTAAGCTCAACTTAGAGTTGTTGTTCCTGCTCCCTGATTACTAGATGTGAAAGTGCTGATGAGCAGGTCTCTTAGGCTGAGCCTTAAAGCTGGTGTGGGGACAGTATCGTGGTGAAAGCCAATGCAGAGGCTGCAGTAGTAAGATTCCCTGCTACCCAGTGAAATCCCGAAGAGCGGAAATCACTGTGAACTGGGTTAAGTGGTAGAACCTCAGAACAAGCATGGCAGAGATAGCCGCAGTGGTAGTGACAAAGGCATTGCTTGAAACCCCCCATCTTCAGGGGCAGGAGGTGAACCCCCATGAACGCACCCTGAAATTCTGGGACTTCGCACAACAAACAGTGAGTTGGATACAGCAGAGGGAAAGGGGGAGGGACATGTTAAAGGGATGTTTTTCTGTCGGACTTTCCCACTGCAAGGTGGGAAACTTAGGCAAAGGACTACTGCTCAAGGTATTGTGCGGTGTGGGTTTACTTATGGTTTGCATATTTTTGAATCACTGTTTTGGTGTCTTCCCAAATTAGTGCTGAGTTCCCTCTCCCTCTTTTGTTACACAGAGACTCAGTGCGTGCAAGCAGGAAAGTATTGTCTCTTACAGGCACTCGGGATAGTAGTTCGTTTTTCCAGGCTTCCTGGGGGAGCTCAAGCAGGTTTGGTTTTGTAATGTTAAGAGGAACCCCTGTATATTGAACCCAGCCTTTGTTGCTGGCAGTGACACCACTGGCCAGAAGGGTTGTATCTCTGTAGATGAGCCATAAAACACTTTGAGCTACAATTTTCAGTCTTCCACTTCTCATTGCACAAAGATTTTTACATGGGAGAAGTGGAGTAGCCATAGTCTGTGCAACATGAAGATTATTCTCTAAAAAGAAACTGCAATTCAGGCATGACTCACACAGCAAAATGTCCCACCCACAGTATTATCTAGAATTGGTTGAAATATTTGTGGGTTGTTGTTTTTTTTTGTTTGTTTTATTTTTCTTGAAATTCAAGTACCACAATATTTTAGTCAAAAAACTCCAAAATATTTAAGCAGCAAACCAACATATTTCAACTTGGAAATGCTGCCGCAGTGCCTCATGGGAGTTGTAGTCCAGGTGCCTCATGCTCCCATTCTCCTTTACAGATTGGGCTCCCTCATCAAACTACATCTCCCATAATGCACTACAGTGTCCCCTCTTGAAGATAGGAAATGCATATTATGGGAGTCCACAGCTGAGGTGCATCATAGGAGATGTAGTCTGGTTAGGAAGCCCTGCCCAAACAGGAGAATGGGGACATGAAACAACTGAAGTAAAGTCTACTATTTTGTTCTTCCTGTGTTCAGGGAAAGAGAATGTTGTATGTTCTCTGTAAATAAACAGGACTGCACCAAAGACACCTTACTCCAACTTCAATTTCTCCTCCCAACAGAACTTACCTGCGCAGCCCTGAATATTGGCTAACTGCTCAGGTCAAAAAGGGGTAACATGATTTTTTAAAATCTGATTTTTAAGCCTATCTTATCATTTTGGGGGCCTGACTCATGATTTTTGAACCCTTGGGGTCTGCAATCCTGCAGAGAGAGGAAAAGCTCATTATAAGGTAACAAAGCAGTCGTTAATAATAAGCAAATAAAGCAACACAATGCAACAAACCTGAGGCCTGAAACATTTCACAAGATATGCTTCAGCTTTGCCCACACAAGAACCAGTGGAGTATAACTGAAGTGGGTCACTAGTATTGGAGCTCAGTCCTTCCCTAAGCAGCTCTTTTATTGCCATTGAGGACTGACCTGCTTTTCAGTTCTTTTGATTCTGGTGATACAAAACTTTCCTCATTGTAATAAATAAATAATTTTAAAAAAAATCCTGCAATTCTTTAACAGATCTAGCTCCAAAATACTGAGTAGGGGCCAAATCTGAAATCTGGCATTCTTTAAAATGGAGGAAAACTAACTAACTAAACAAGCTAATCTCAGAGAACACTGAAATAAATCAACACCACGCAGAGCCTTCCAGACAGACTCTGTGAGAACTGCACCACACAGGTGTTTCAAGACAACCTTCCACGAGTCAACAGTTCTGTGTCCTTGTAAAAGCGTCCCCATGTAGCAGTCCCTCACAGTCCGAGAGTTTGTCCAAGGAAAGAAGCAGCAGGCTGAGTCAGAGGCTGTTAGCACAGAAACCAGGGAGGTTCTTTTGTGCTGCTCTACATTACGAATTTGATCTGTTATATAGAAAAATTCCCTGGTAATTTCTTAGCGGTTTAGGCTGAGATTTCAAAGATTTGGATGTGCAATTTCCAGTAAAATTGATGGAACTGGGCATACAAATCTCTTAATCAGCTCAAAAAAACCCTCCGGATGAAATCCTGGCTCCACTGAAGTCAATGGGGCCAGAATTTCACCCTTTGCCTTTATCCCTGTGAGCTCAGCTCAGCAAAGTACTTCAGCGATTGCGTACCTTTATGTAGGTGGCTAAGTCCCATGGAAGTCAGTGGGCTGATGCACCTGCTTCAAGTTAGGCACGTGTGTAAGTGCTCTGCAAAACTGGGGCCTTTGTAATCTCTGGTGAACCTGGTATTGGCCGGACGTTCCTGGGACTCTTTAGACTGACTTCCCTCCCTTTATCGCTTGAAAACGCTGAGGAGGGAATTCTCTCTGGAGTTTTTAATGGCAGCCTCAGATTGCTGCTGCACAGTTTGACATCCCAGCGGCATATAAACACAATCCTGGAGATTCACACGTCCCCTTACAGCCTTCACCCTGCTTGGCTGCAGTCTTTTCCATGCCGCTTGTGGCAGTGCACCTGGTAGCGTTTGTCTTGCTGACCTTCATTTCTACAGTCTCCCAGGTATTGGTAGTGCATTGGAGCATGGTGAGGTTGGCATGAGCCTATGTGCCAGGAGCTGCTGGGCTGTAGAGGTGAATTCTAGCGTACCTGTGCATAAGCTGTGGCACTAAGGGAACATCTATGCTGCAATTAAAAACCTGCAGGACCCAGTGTGAGTCTGCGTCAATGGACTCTGGCTTGTGGGCCTTGGGCCTTGGGCTAACCATCTCAGCGTAGGCTGGAGCGTGGGCTCTGAGACCTGCTCCTCTGACAGGGTTCCAGTCTGAGCCCCCATGTCTACGCTGCAATGTTTAGCCCCACAGCCCGAGCCCCAGCTGCCCAGGGCAGCGTGGCTGTGCCGCAGGTCTTTCATTGCAGTGTAAACCTACCCTAAGGGCCAGGCTCCCATCTAGGTGCTAAAACAAGTGACCAGAATGTCCTCCCCTGCTGCTGGTACAAAGAGCTTCCCTCTCGCACCAGAGCAGGAGGTGTGCACCGCAACTTCCGCTCAGTCACCTCCTTCCTTGAGTCCTGCCCACTGCAGAGCCGTGCCCTGAGTCCCACACACGGACCCAGACGGTGCACGAACTCTGGGTCCGAGCGAGTGCAGAGCACAGCGGTCAGTCACAAGTGCGAACGATTGTCTGGAATCGCATAACGTCACACTGAGTGTGAAGCACAGAGCGTGCAGTACCAGGACGTGTCTCTCAGATACCTGGAGCCCTGGCATCTAAGCATTAGCCCAAGCTAAGGAGCAGAGCCCATTCCTAAAGGGTGTTGCTGGTGATGGCAGAGCTGCCAACCCTCCCTAAATTTTAGTAATCCTCTGGATTTTTTACATGGAATTACAAAATTACTAGTTCAGGTTTAAATCTATTTGCATGCCTACATGTGTGTGTGTGCGGTGCTTAGGTCAGTGTAACTACGTTGCTCAGGGGGTGGATTTGAGACCAAGATGTGGCTTTTGGAAATCAAGATAAAAACTCCAGCTGATCCCGCTTGCACTTTGTGCTGAGCTGGTGCTGAACCTCCCCTGGCAGCAGCAGCTGCTTTACTGAAATCGTTACCATTGCATGGTTTTGATTAGAGGAAGGCTTTGAACACTGGGCCTGCAGCTGAGGAATGCACAGGAAGAGGACTCCAGAGGCAGCACGAGCATAGCTTTGCCCTCCCTTATCCCTGGGCTGGCTGAGTGCTGACCAGTCCCACAGTGTAATTCAGAGCAGCCTTGAGGCTTCTGTAAATTGCGCTGGCTGCCAAAGGCTTGTACAATGGGAGTATAGTCTTGTGACGGAGGCATCGAGGCCAGGATTCAGGAGATCTGGCTTCAATTCCCAGCTGTGCCACAGACGTCCTGGGTGACCTTGGAGAAATCACTTAATCTCTCCCTGTCTCAGTTTCCCCTCTGTCAACTGGGGGCAGTAATTCTTCCTGTCTCTGTCTTGTCTACTCAGACCGTAACCTCCTCAAGGCAAAGACCGTCTCTTATCAGAGAGCCCAGAACCATGAGGCCTTGACCCCCATCAGCGCTGCTCTAATACAAATAATTAATGTACTCCCAGCAGATGGGGTTTGCTGGGGGGCAGGGAAGACTGCAGGAAGGGCTGGGGATGTGGGAGCTGGGATGCTGGCTCTCTGCCCTTTGGGGCTCTCTCGACACTAGGGAGATCCCTCCAGGAATGGCGACAGCTGCGTCAGCGCCCTTTGCACTGCTGGCCTAGCACAAGGCAGTCTGCATGCAGCAGGGATTCGGGGCCACTCTTCCTCCCGCTCCCGGAGCCAGGGAAATGTGACGCAGATGCTGGCTGGGTTCAGCTTCTGCCCTGAGCTCAGCAGAGCCAGGGGGAGAATGACACGCAGCCCTGCCCCAGCCGCCAGGCAGCACCAGGCTCGCACAGCCGGGTCTGTGGCTGGGGACTCTGCAAAGGAGGAAGCAGCTTTCCCCTGCCCCTTCAGGGCCCCGTGGGATGAGGCCTGTGTTAGGAAAGGGTGTCTGTGGTATCTGAGGCGCACAGCACGGCAGGGTGCTGGACAGGGACTTTTCCCCCGTACGGTTCCTCTCCACAATGCACCGCAGAGGACAGGTGGCCTGAGGGAAGGAGCCTGGCTCCCTGTCACCTCCCCCATCATGGATTCTGACACCGTGCACAGGGTCCCAGGGACGGACTCCTCCATTCCAATGCAAAGCCGAGAGACCCAGGCACTCTCAGACAGGGAGGGTGGCCCAGTGCTAAGGGCACTTGGCTAAGGAGAGCTGGGAGTCAAGTTCCTGCCTTGCCAAAACTCGCACAGGAAGGCTGTGGCAAGTCACTTAGCCTCACTGTGCCTCGGTTTCCCTTCCGTACAATGGGGATAGTCACCTTTCCCTGCCTCCCCTGGGTGCTGTGAGGGCAGATAAATGAAAGCCAATCAGGTGCTCGGACATTGTGGCAATGGGGGGGGGGCCAGGCAAGTCCTTTTGTGCTCCCTGTGTGTGTGTCTCCCAGTGCGTATCTGACCCATGGGACATCACTTACTGTGCATCTATCCACTGCCCTGCAGCCTGGTGAACACAATGGATGGAAATATTTCTGCAGGCATTTATTCTGAATGGGCCCTGCAGCCTGCTAGCCCTGTTATGCTGTTTCACTCCTTCTCTCGTTACCGTGAGTGTAAAATTGCTCTTTTCCAAGAGCACCGTGGCATGTATCAAAATGTGCTGATTGGAGGCATTCAGAGGGTCTCTTTCCCAGGAATAAGTCTCCATTTTTTTCTGCCAGTTTTTAAAGGAACAAGAGGAAAATGTGCCATGCAGAATCTAAATGCTACAGTCAAATGAAAGCACCACATTCTGCTGTTGGATGGCTGCACTTCAGCATTAAAAAAAACTCAGCATGTCTCAAATCATCTCCTCCAAATCCCACCTCGCTCATAGGCTCTGGCACAACTGTCTGGGCCCGCCTTGGGGCGAGACTGTGACCGGGACTGTTGGAGTGGTAAAAAAGAATGATAATGAGATAGAATGGGCGGCACAGGACAGCGCTTGAGGGTCTGGGGATCCTGGGCCCACAACTGTGCAGGGGAGACCCCCACTCACACTACAAGGAAACTAGGACCAGGTTTCTTTAACAGATTCATAAGGTTTAAGGTCAGAAGGGACCACTGTGATCATCTTGTCTGACCTCCTTCAATTTCCCCCGGCCGACTCCTGTTTGAACTAAAGCAGAGTTTTTAGAAAAACATCCCATCTTGATTTAAAGATTGTCAGTGGTTGAGAATCCACCACAATCCTTGGTAAATTGCTCTCACTGTTAGAAATTTATGCTCTCTTTCCAGTCCGAATTTATCTAGCTTCAATTTCCAGCCACTGGATCGGGTTAGACCTTTCTCTGCTAGATTGAAGGGCCCATTATTAAATATTTGTTCCCCATGTAGCTATTTATAAGACTGTCATCAAATCACCCCTTCACCTTCTCTCTGTTTAGCTAAACAGATGGAGCTCCTTCAGTCTGTCACCATAAGGCAGGTTTTCCAATCCTTTAATCATGCTCATGGCTCTTCTCTAAACCCGTTCCAATTTATCAACATCCTTCTTGACTTATGGACACCAGAGCTGGATGCAGCATTCCAGCAGTGGCTGAACCAGTGCCAAACACAGAAGTAAAATACCTTCTTGACTCCTACTCGAGATTCCACTGTTTAGGCATCCAAGGAGTGCATTAGCCCTTTTGGTCACAGCATCCACCAGGAGCTCACGTTCAGCAGATGGCCCCCAAGTATTTTTAGTCCGTGCTTTCCAGGAGAGAGTCCCCAGGCTCATAAGTATGGCCTACAATCCTTGTTCCTAGATCTGTACATTGACATTTGGCATAGACAATGGGTGCCAGAACTACAACTCCCATGAAGCAAGGCACCAGAGCAAAATTAAGTTTAATGGTTCTTTTCAAATCAGTTAAAAAAACCCAGCATATTCTGAATTGGGGCTAACTGAGCTGAAATGAAATATTTCATTTCAGTTTTCCCAACAGAAAATCGAAAATTTTCAGCAAAATCAGAAATTTCCCAGGGTTAGGGTTATGTATGGCCTACTTAACCGCATTTTCTGTCGGAAAGTCGTGCCTGACCGGCTCTAGGTGACACGTCCGTCAGAGCTGGCCTGCTTCGATTGGCGCACGCCTGCCCCCTTCCGGTTTGCTTTCAGATTGGCTTGGCGCAGGTCCCCTGAGGGAGGATGCTCCAGTGGCTAGCGAGGGAAAGGAGGATCTGAGAGAGATTTTCCCCCCGCCCCCTTTCTTCTCTTCATCCCCAGATCCGCTCCCAGTATTGTATCCTGACCTTCAAAGGGCTTTGATTCCGGCTGAGTAGCTGAATCTGCCCATTGGCTCCAGCGGGAGCTGCATCAGGCCCTGCCGGGCGTCAAGGAAAGAGAGATTTTAACAAACGGGAAATCTGCATTATTCCAGTTTCTTATTCTGCCAACCACAGGGCTGTCTGGGGCTGCAGAAGGATCCGCCATGCCCATGGGCTGGCTAACAGCAGACGGTGCGCAAACGCAGCCTGGGAATGCTGCTGCCTGTTTGTTCGCAAAAACATTTTCAAATGTCCAGTGCACTTGGTCATCAGACCAGAAGGCTGCAGCCCCTTGGAGCCACAGGAGTCAGGCTGACAGGCTCTGCATTCATGTCAGTTCTCCATAGCAAGCAGGGAGTTTGTGCGCCTCCGATTTTGGATGTCCAGCCTGAGCCACCCAAAACCCTTGGTCGCTTGGGAGACTCTGAGCCTGAGGTAAAGCAGAGCTGCACTCGTGTAGAACAGCCAGTTATGGGTTAGAGTTCATGGAACCCTAGTTCCAATGGGCACCTCTGCCTTATTCCATCTACCTGCCTATCTCGTGTCTGACAATAGCATCTAAGCACTGCCCAAACATTTAACAGCAGCTATCTCAATTGCTCTCGGCGGGAGCTTGATTAGTGTATAGTCTGTGCGGTGCGTCCATGTGTAACAGGGAGAGCAAGCAGGCGGGCTGTGTCTGAGGAACATGGTGAGTTCTGCATTTACTGTGGACTGAGGACAGCTCCCTAGCTGCTGGCATCGCTTGCTGGAGTGAGCGCCAGAGTCTAGGTCCCGCTCCTGGAGGATCTGGAAGGGCGTGCTCACAGAGGGAAAGACACTCTCGCAGCTAGCTGGCCATGTGCCATGGCGGGCTTTGGAGAGCGAAAGAGAGAGGCCTGTCACTGGCCGGGCAGCGCAGAGAGCAGAGCCATGGCACAGCATGCGTTGCTAAGCAGCCAGGCTACACGAGTTGGTTCTTTTTCAAGGTGCATGACGGAGCTGGTCGCGAAAGGGGGGCGAGGGGGTTAGCAGCAAATGTCAATGTTCTGTTGAAACACTGAAAACCGCAGCAAGTGACAACCGCAGTTTTCAGTGGAAAGTGGCCAGAACCCAGATGGTTGGTTTGGCTGGTTGGTTGGTTTGTATGATGAAAACAATCAAGACTTTTCAAAGCAAGCTGAGACACTCTGTGACAGTGTTTGTGTTTCTGAAAGCCCCATTTTCCAACAAACAAGGATTCTGACGGGGAAAAGCTGAGCCCCTCTGACATGTGGCTTGACCCCTCGGCAATATGCGGTGCTAGGAGCAAGCAGCGACGCCATGGATATGCCGATCATTGAGCCAGACCTAGGTGGGATAAACCGGTGCATAATCTGTGGGTCCCTGGGAGATGGAAGTGGGTGGGTTTTGCTCTCATGGCACAACCAGCCTAGCTCAGGTCCAGAAACACACCACATCTTCCTTCTGAGCATTTCTGCTTCTTTGAACAAGTGTAAATGACCAAACGAGGTGCAAGGCTGTGGAGAATCGGGCCCCTCTTACTACCGCACCGTGTGAATAATGCTTCGGAAGGTGCCCTCAAGTGGCATTATTACACATGGCCTTCCAAATTCTTCCTCTTCATGCACAAGCAAGTTTTGACTCTGGGAAAGACAAGCCATGTTGTTAGTTGTGGGCCACTCAAGGTTCTGTGTAGGCTAGAGGCAGTGATCCTTGGAGAGGAAGCTGGGTGAGCAACAGGAGAATTGCCTCTCTGCTTTGGTCACTAATTAGAGTCAATTTGGGAGGGCAGAGTTACTCTCCGGGAATCAGCCAGTGGGGCAGGGCTGAGATCCTGGAATGAAGGGTTTGCCCTGCATGCTGCTTGACCACCTCTGTGCCAGGACTGGGATATGTGTGTAATTAAAACAAGTTACACCTGACCAGACTTCGCCTCGCTGATTACTCTTCTGCTGGGAAGCTGACTCGGAAGGCCCTGGATAGTTGCTATCACTGGGCAGAAGCGGCGACAACACTAACAACAGTAACTCTCTCTCACATAGCGCTTTTCATCCGGAGATCTCAAAGCACTTGATAAGGGAGGACGGATCATTATCCCCATTTTGCAGATGAGGAAACTGAGGCATTGGGAGGGGAAATGACTTCCCAAGGTCAGCCAGCAAGTGAGTGTCAGAGTTAGGACTGGAACCCAGGTGTCCTGCATTCCAGGCCCCAGGATATCACGTGACTCCTGGTCAATGTCATTTTAGGATCTCTAGGTCTTTTCATTGTTGTCCTGATGGCACATGGAGGTGTAACTAACTCGGATGCAGAGGCTGGAATTGTCTTGCCATTTCAAGCTATGCAGCTTCCCTGTTCCCTATTCTCCGTTCTCTGTGCTGTTACCCTAACCAGCTTGGGGTCAGCCTCAGTTCTCTCGCCCAGGTTTTCTCAGTCCTTCTAGTCTCATTTCTCTGATCCTTTCCAGTGTAAGATCTGTGGTCAGCCCAGTATTTTTGCCCCTGGGTGACAGATTTCCCGCAACTCTAGTACAGCCACGTCTCCCTTCTTTGTCATTTCCGTCATATCCCTTCCTTCTGCTGTGGTGGTCGTGCTCGGTCAGTTTCTTCGGGCGGCTTTCCTTTCCACTGCTTTCCACAATACCAACACTCTGCCTGAACAAGGACCATTACAATTAGGGATATGACAGTCTCTTTTTGCTTCGGAATTGGGCTGGAAGCACAAATGTTGACATGAATAGCTGCCACGGACCCTGATAAGAAGTTGTCTCATTTGGCTAACACAGTGAAGTGCTTAATGAAAAAAAAGCTCTTGTAGGAAATATCCATTGGCAGCCTAAATCCAGCTTGGTTGAAAATGCTGGAGAGAACCTTGGGTGAGATAAGCCTCTTTACACAGGAGGATAACATGTTAGTTGATAGGTCCATCAATGGCTATTAGCCAGGAGGGGCAGGGATGGTGTCCCTAGCCTCTGTTTGCCTGAAGCTGGGAATGGGCGACAGGGGATGGATCACTTGATGATTCCCTGTTCTGTTCATTCCCTCTGGGGCACCTGGCATTGACCATGGTCGGAAGACAGGATACTGGGCTAGATGGACCACTGGTCTGACCCAGTATGGCTGCTTTTATGTTCAAATTTAGTCTCTAGAAAGCCTGTTATGAATTTGTTTCCAATATTCTTACTTGATATCGGTTGAATCTCTTCTCTGATAATACTTGTTCTTGGTTTTGCCATAAGTACAGCTCAGTACCATGAGTAGGAGAGAGCCATGGTCTCAGGTTTCACTGAGAAGCTGTGGTGTATTATTGCTTTGGGAACAGCAGCCTGGTTATTCTGTGAGCGTCCCAGGGCTGGTGTGTGCAGAGAGGGCGAGGCTGGCAGAGACCTGGGAGGCAGTGCTTGTTGCCAGAAGCTGGGGTTTGCAGGCATAGATGAAACTTCCTCCTGCTCAGGGCAGGTGCGATGAGGTGCCTCACAACCCTGGGTGCCCCATGGGATCATTATAGGGACCTGGAGCACCCACTCACCTGACAAAGCAGGACCTTATGGGAGCCCTCTCCTGCCCTGCCTGGCTCCTGGGGAGGGGCAGAAACATGCAGGGCTTGTGACAAAACCTCAGTCCAGCTCAAAGCCACCTCATCCCTATTCCTGTGACAGGATGGCTTGGCCTTTAAGCTGAGGATGCTACCTGCTGATGTCGGTCCACAAGGCTGGCCAGGAGCGTGGTATGTCTGCAGACATAAAAATAGCCAAGAAGGGTACTTGGACATGTGGTGATGGGAGCAGCACAAGAACCTAAAGAGCACAGGCCGGCATGTAACCTTTGGAAAGGAAACTACCACAAAGGTGTCCTCTTTCTTCCTGCTGGAAAAAGCTGTTTACTGCCCACGTATTGTTCGCCCCCTTTAATATACATAATACTCAGCCCATTTACCAGGCACAAAACCTCCTTATGAAAGGAGCTACTCTGCATCCCCAGCTGCTGCTTTTCATACCTGCAAGTTTCAGGGCCTTTCATTCTCTCTCTCTCTAATCTCGGAAGGCCACGTGGGCTGATAAGTCCATAGGACCTAAGCAGCCACTATTGTTTGTGGGAATTCAGTGTACGTGTGGCAATTTTCTCTACAGGAGCTGTTCTATTGTGTGCTGTAACTGTGTATTACAAACAATACACCACGGGATGGTAAAGGCATTCGGTAGTGTACTGGCAGTGTGCAGGAGGTGATGCTGTAAGAATCCACTCGCTGCAGGCACTACAATTGCTCCGATTTCGTTCTCCTTGTTTTGGTTTTCTTTTTATTTGATTTTGATTTGAAGGTCACTTCATGCCTAATAAGGAAGGCTGAGGAAACAATCTGTACTCTTCCCGGTTGCAGTGCTGTGCACAGAACATTGTCCTGCTGAAGTAACTGACTCTGACTGGGCTGTAAAACCAGTCTCTGGAGCATTGGTTTTACACCGGTCCCTGACTTCAGTGGAGTCCCCCTTGATTTCTGCTGATGTCACTTCACTCGGGATCAGGCTTCACTGCTCGAAGATGATCACGCCTGTTGCTGAATGCTCCAGCTGTTGCGAGAGACATAAATGTCACCTTACATATCACTCCCCCGGGGCCCTAGAATGTCACCATAACAGAAACCACATCCACGCAGTTGTGGGCTAGACTGAGTTATAGGCACAGACCTGAGCAAGGGACGGTGCATACAGTGCATCACCCCAGGAGTACCCCAGGAAAGCCAGTTCCCTCCCTGCCTTTGCGCCTGGCCTGTAACAGTGACACATGACAACATCCCCTGCACTGGCGGATATGGTGGGGGCCCAGAACCCAGGCTCCTCGTTTGCCGGCATTAGAGCCGGTCGGGAATCTTCCATTGAAACGTCTTTCTGCAAAATTGAAATTTCCACGGCACCCTGGGTTCCTGATCTGCCATGTGAGCCTCTCTGTGCCGCCCAATAAGACTTCAATACCGGGCAAAGCGGTTGAAACTATAGTAAAGAACAAAATTGTCAGACACATAGATGAACATAATTTGTTGGGGAATAGTCAACATGGTTTTTGTAAAGGGAAATCATGCCTCACCAATCTACTGAGGTGGTCAACAAGCATGAAGACAAGGGGGATCCAGTGGATATAGTGTACTTAGATTTTCAGAAAGCCTTTGACAAGGTCCCTCACCAAAGGCTCTTAAGCAAATTAAGCTGTCATGGGATAAGAGGGAAGGTTCTCTCATGGATCAGTAACTGGTTAAAAGATAGGAAACAAAGGGTAAGAATAAATGGTCAGTTTTCAGAATGGAGACCGATAAATAGTGGTGTCCCCCAGGGGTCTGTACCTATTCAACATATTCATAAATCATCTGGAAAAAGGGGTAAACCGTGAGGTTGCAAAGTTTCCAGATGATACAAAACCATTCAAGATAGTTAAGTCCTGCAGACTGCAAAGAGCTACAAAAGGATCTCACAAAACTGGGTGAATTGGGCAACAAAATGGCCGATGAAATTAAATGTTGATAAATGCAAAGTGATGCACATTGGAAAACATAATCCCAACTATACATATAAAATAATGGGGTCTAAATTAGCTGTTACCACTCAGGAAAGAGAGCTTGGAGTCATTGTGGATAGTTCTCTGAAAACATCCACTCAGTGTGCAGCAGCAGTCAAAAAAGCGAACAGAATGTTAGGAATCATTAAGAAAGGGATAGATAAGAAGACAGAAAATATCATATCACCTCTATATAAATTCATGGTACTCCCATATCTTGAATACTGTGTGCAGATGTGGTCGCCCCATCTCAAAAAAGATATATTGGAATTGGAAAAGGTTCAGAAAAGGGCAAAAAAAGTTATTAGGGGTACGCAACAGCTTCTGTATGAGGAGAGATTAATAAGACTGGGACTTTTCAGCTTGGAAAAGAGATGACTAAGGGGGGATATGATAGAGGTCTATAAAATCATGACTGGTGTGGAGAAAGTAAATAAGGAAATGTTATTTACTCCTTCTCATAACACAAGAACTAGGGGTCACCAAATGAAATTAATAGACAGCAGGTTTAAAACAAAAGGAAGTATTTTTTTCAGTCAACCTGTGGAACTCCTTGCCAGAGGATGTTGCGAAGGCCAAGACTATAACAGGGTTCACAAAAGAACTAGGTAAATTCATGGAGGATAGGTCCATCAATGGCTGTTAGCCAGGATGGGCAGGGATAATGTCCCTAGCCTCTGTTTGCCAGAAGCTGGGAATGGGCAACAGGAGATGGATCACTTGATGATTACCTGTTCTGTTCATTCCCTCTGGGGCACTTGTCATTGGCCACTGTTGGAAGACAAGATACTGGGCTAGATGGACCTTTGGTCTGACCCAGTGTGGCCGTTCTTATGTTCCTAAGTAACACATCTGAATAGTTTTATTTCAGACCTGACCTAATCCTTACGTGATGTGATGCATTTAACTTCAGATGCAGCAAATAAGTAAACTTAGCAAAAGCATTTTCAGTGTCACTTGCAGCAACCTTTGAGACAGGAAGCTCCTATTTATTTATGATCTCCTGATGTCTGGAGGAAGATTTCAGACTCCTACAGCCAGAAGCGATGATTAGATCATGTAGTCTGACCTCCTGTATATCACAAGCCAGAGCATTTCATCAGTTACTCCTGTACTGAGCCCAACTACTTGTATTTGACTAAAGCAGGTCTTCCGGAAAGGCATCCGCTCTTGATCTGAAGACATAAAGAGACGGACAATCCACCACTATGCTTGATAGTTTGTCCCCGTGGTTAATCACCCTCACTGTCCACATTTTGTGTCTAATAATTTTTGATTTGATGATGCTGGCTTCAGCTTTCAGCCACTGGTTCTTGTTCGGCCTTTCTGCACTCGATTAAAGAGCCATGTAGTACAGGGACCCTTCTTCCGCGCTGCTTGTTGAACAGGGGAAATGCAAAGTATCTGAAGAATAGAGGACCAGTTTCAGGTATTAATTTCTTAGGCTAGAGAGAATTGCTGACAGTTCAAATTATGTTCTTACCTAGGGCATGGGTGTTGGAACTAGGGGTGCTGGAGCTAGGGATGTTGGGGTTACATTTTAAAAAATCATGACAAGTTCTACTGGGCAACCCCTCCACCCCCCGTGAGCTCTATTCAATTCAGAGTACAATGTTTTTACAAAACTTAAGATTCGCTTCTCATTTATGCCACTTTTGCCCAGGTCCACATCCAGGCCCAGATTCAGCACAGGACTGAGCCATCCAAAGCAGGGATGGATTTAAGTTTGTGTCTAAAGTTAGGCATGTGCTTAAGTGCTATGCTGAATGGGGCCCCACTAACATCAGCGGAGCTATTGCTGATTTATAGCAGTGCAACTGAGAAGAGCCAGGCCTCAGTAAAGTGCTGTAAGAGGGTAATTATTAATGAGGTTGATGGAGAGCAAAGGTAACTTAAATGCACGGCAAAATCATGGAGCAGGTCCTCAAGGAATCCATTTTGAAGCACTTGGAGGAGAGGAAGGTGATCAGGAAGAGTCAACACGGATTCACCAAGGGCAAGTCATGCCTGACCAACCTGATTGCCTTCTATGATGAGATAACTGGCTCTGTGGATATGGGGAAAGCGGTGGATGTGATACATCTTGACTTTAGCAAAGCTTTTGATATGGTCTCCCACAGTATTCTTGCCAGCAAGTTAAAGAAGTATGGATTAGATGAATGGACTATAAGCTGGATAGAAAGCTGATAGATCGTCAGGCTCAATGGGTAGTGATCAACGGCTCGGTGTCTAGTTGGCAGCCGGTATTAAGCGGAGTGCCCCAGGGGTCGGTCCTGGGGCCGGTTTTGTTCAACATCTTTATTAATGATCTGGATGATGGGATGGATTGCACCCTCAGCAAGTTCGCGGATGACACTAATCTGGGGGGAGAGGTAGATATGCTGGAGGGTAGGGATAGGGTCCAGAGTGACCTAGAAAATTGGAGGATTGGGCCAAAAGAAATCTGATGAGGTTCAACAAGGACCAGTGCAGTGTCCTGCACTTAGGAAGGAAGAATCCCATGCACCGCTACAGGCTGGGGACCGACAGGCTAAGCATCAGTTCTGCAGAAAAGGACCTGGGGATTACAGTGGACGAGAAGCTGGATATGAGTCAGCAGTGTGCCCTTGTTGCCAAGAAGGCCAATGCATATTGGGCTGCATTAGTAGGAGCATTGCCAGCAGATCGAGGGAAGTGATTATTCCCCTCTATACGGCACTGGTGAGTTCACATCTGGAGTATTGCGTCCAGTTTTGGTCCCCCCACTACAGAAGGGATGTGGACAAATTGGAGAGAGCCAGCGGAGGACAATGAAAATGATTAGGGGACTGGGGCACATGACTTACGAGGAGAGGCTGAGGGAACTGGGGTTATTTAGTCTACAGAAGAGAAGAGTGACGGAGGGATTGATAGCAGCCTTCAATTACCTGAAGGGGGGTTCCAAAGAGGATGGAGCTTGGTTGTTCTCATTGGTGGCAGATGACAGAACAAGAAGCAATGGTCTCAAGTTGCAGTGGAGGAGGTCTAGGTTGGATATTAGGAAACACTATTTCACTAGGAGGGTGGTGAAGCACTGGAATGGGTTACCTAGGCAGGTGGTGGAATCTCCTTCCTTAGAGGTTTTTAAAGTCAGGCTTGACAAAGCCCTGGCTGGGATGATTTAGTTGGTGTTGGTCCTGCTTTGAGCAAGGGGTTGGACTAAATGACCTCCTGAGGTCTCTTCCAACCCTAATCTTCTGTGATTCTAGGATCTAATAAAGAATGGGTGATTCGTTAACATACGAACTGGGGCCAGATCCCCGTCTGATGTAAATTGGCACCAGTCCATTAAGTCAGTGGGGCCAGGATCCTGAGCTGGTGTAAATCCGCATAGCTCCATTGATTTCAATGGGGGCCAGGTACCCAGCCGGGGTTGATTGGCGAAGCTCCCCCGATGCCCATAGACCTGTGCTGGGTTACAGGGGCTGAGCATCTGGCCTGTGACCTCAATTTTTGCTTAAACAACTTTTAGGTTGAAGAAGGTTCAGTGAACTTTCCTTTTTTCTCAGGCCCCCCCGGTTTCTGATGCCAGTTGAGGGGTCAAAATGATGCAACAGAGAGTTGTTTTGGTCTTAGCTGGAAAAATGAAACAAGCCAAAACTGGAAATATTGCAAGAGAATGTGTCCGCGTAGAAGGGTAGGGCTGGAAGGGACCTGGAGAGGTCATTTAGTCCAGTCCCCTGCACTCATGGCAGGACTAAGTATTATCTAGACCATCCCTGACAGCTGTTTGTCCAACCTGCTCTTAAAAATCCCCAATGATGGAGATTCCACAACCTCCCTAGGCAATTTATTCCAGTGCTTAACCACCCTGACCGTTAGGAAGTTTTTTTCTAATGTCCAACCTAAACCACCCTTGCTGCAATTCGAGGTCTTGGCGTCTCCACTCCATCAAGGTTCAGCTATGTCTGGATAAGATCTGAATAAGTTGTTGAACTTTTGGGTGTTTATCCAATGTGACCTTTTTCAGGGTCAAGCCATCACTGCTTGTAGGCAAAGAAATTGTCAAAAAAGAGAGCTGTGCCACTGAACTCTGAATGGATTCGCCTGCTCAGTTCATATGTCTAACAACATTTACTAACGGTCTCTCTCTGCTCATGGACATTCTGCTTCTCTTGACACTTCTGGAGGAAATAAATGGATGATGGCTTCCAAAGGGGTAGATTGTTTTCATGAACGTTCACATTATTATTATTATTATTGTTACAGTAGCACTAAGAGCCCCCCAGCTGCGTTTGGGGAGCCCCAGCGTGCAAGGTGCTGTGCAAACACAGAGTAGACAACCTCTGCTTCAAAGAACTTACAGTCTAACCAGGCCCGACAGACAAAGGCTGGGAGAGGAAACTGAGGCACAGCAAGGAGAAGAGACTAGAGCTGTGTGACTAACTGATGTGTTGATTCATTCACTGGTAGTTCCAAGAAAACCCCATCGGTTTAGGTTAAACCAAAAGCATATTTTCTTGGAATTTTTGGCAATTCAAAAAACTCATAAACATTTCCCTTTGGAGTCAGCTGCCTGGTTCCATTGGAGACAAAAGGAAACCTTTGTCAGGGTGAGCATCTGTAACAAAAGCAAAGGAAATGAAGGGCTGCGGTCAGATGCGAAAGAAGACGGTGGTGCTTCCCCCTAACACCCAGTGGTGAGAGCACTGAGGACGGGGAACCCCACACTCAGCGGCCAGGCCTGGAACCAGCCATCCCCCTTTCTAGGGCCATGCCCTAACCATCAGGTGACAGAGCACGCTGCAGGTCAGAGGGGCTGAGGGCTCGTGGCATCTCTGTTCCGCACTGTATCAAATGCTTGACGAGTCACTGGTCCAGAGCGAGTGACTCGAGGGCACCCGCCTGGGGGGCAAAACCTGGCGTCACGTCCCTGATTCACACGGGACCGGAACCTGGGTTCCCCAGTCCCACGGACTGCCTTAACCACTGGGCTCTTGGGGTGGGGAAGGAAGCGCCACTTTCTCTTCTTTGTGGGCGTGCAGCTAGCCTGAAAAATTCAAGTGTTTTGTTTCAACATTTCTGAATTCCCCCCCCCCTTTTTTTTTTTTGTTCCATTCACAGCAATTTGCTGAAAGCGACACAAATTGGTGAAATGTTTGTTTGACTCAAATCTGCATTTTTGGCAGGAAAAAAACAAGTTTTAGCCCAAAACTTTCACCCGCTTCTAGAAGTGACATGGCCAAGGTCACCCAGCCAGTGAGCCGCAGAACCAGGAACCGAACCCACCTTCCCCTGCCAGCTGCCCTAGCCAGCAAACCATTCTGCCTCTTGCTTAATGTTAACGTGACACTTGCACAATCACTGAGGTCGGAGCCAGGGGTTTTCTTAGCCTCCGTTAGTTTAACAGGGCAGAATTCTGCATCAAACTCTCCAATGTTCTTAATGTGTCTCAGAGTGCCTGTGTTCTGCTCAGCTGAATTAGGTTAGATTACTCCTGGACTCAGTTCTCTCATGCAAGGGGCGGGCACTATAAATAGTACTAACGAGACTGCCTTTGTTGTCTTGGCTATACATATGATTAGTGAGCATCAAGCTAAATTAATTAAGATAGACTTAATTTAATTTTAACCTTCCAAATGTTCCGAAATAGAGAAGACAATTTAATTACAACTCCGATGCGGCTGAGACAGGATATCTGAGTTTACCCTTATGGCCCATTCAGATATCAAACAGGCGGTAGATTTACCTTTTTGGATAGCGTCGCTGTAGGGCACTGAGACACAGAATGAAAGGAAATGCCGGCGGGAACCAGCATGGTATGCTGCACATGAATGTGAGATGGAAAAGTGTGCAATCAAATATTGAAACAGTGGGGAATAGCTGGAGCAGAACTACTGCCTGGGTAGTGCTACTTACCTTAGACTAGGGAGGCATGGCTGGGAAATTAGACACAGAATACAGTGCCCACAAGAACGGAGCCACCTAAGAACAATTCCTGTGAGCTTATCGTGAATCCAGCGATATTTGGTGGTGTTTGTCTTAAAGCCCTGGCTTCTGCAGGCATGTGATTACGTGAGAATTTCAGCTTGCATTAGAAGGAAAAGCAAGTTTCTAGCCCTCAAGGTTGCTGAAAAAAAACTTGAAAATGTGACCTGAGTGCCACTTTATAATGATTTTAAAATCTCATAGTTTATAAACCAATCCCATGATTTGGGGGGAAGGGGCTGACTCTTGGTTTTTGAATGCCTGGGGTTGGCCATACTGCAGTGCCCTACAGGCAGCCGCCCATCTGCTATGTGTGATGTAGCTGTAGCCTCGTTCCAGGTGTCTAATTCAGAACAAATCAGTGACTGTGAGTGTGGATATTTCCATTGAACCTTCCTAGACTTATTAAAATGATGTACTCTAATTCCTCACAAACTAAACCGAAATAATCAAATACGCCATTTATTATAGAATGGAAAAATTCTCCGCGCATGTCGGGCTTTGCACACACAGACTTTCATTGCATATGGATTCTCTGTAGCTAAGAAATCCAATGTAGATCAGTCAGTTCCTACTGGAAATAAATAGCCATCAGCCAAGAGTAGGGTCTTGGCAAACTGGCAGAAAGGTGGTGCTTGATGGAATTGTTATGTATTTGGGAGTCTGTGCCAATGCAGGCTAATCAACTAATAACCCCAGGATGAACATGAAGAGAACTCATTAATAGATTGTTATTGATTGGAGTTATGTTTTCAAAACGCAGCCGAGAGGGGTTTCTTCCTGAACAGAACTTGATCCAAGGCTGCCAATTTACCGCTTGGCAGTTTAGGATAATTTCACAGATGATCACAGACCTCATCAGCCTTTGAGACCATAGGCTGGTTTGTTCACGCCCACTTTGAGAGCCATTTAGGCTGGTCCTGAGTCACAGCTGCAGCTGCCCAGATTCTGTCTATACTACAGCACCTCTGCTTGTGTAGATACAGCATAAACTGACAGGAGCCTTGGAGAGACTGAAGCATCTTAACACCCGCCCCCCTCCCCCGGGCAGCCTCCCGTGCGTGCACACACCCACTCACACACGCCAGGGCAGCCTCCCTGGTCTGCACAAAGGGAGACCAGCCCATGGCCGTGCCCCTCACCCCTGCTTTCTTTGGGATGGCTCCTGCCACTGCTGGAGCTGGCCTGGAGCAATCTGGTACTTGGAGAGCACCGTGGCTGGCCCCAGGCTGACTGCAGATGGGGGAGGTTCTTTGTGCATCCCCCAATGGGCAGCCTCTGTCTGGGCGTGATCCTTGGCGTGCCACTGCCTAATGATGAGGGGGTGGCCCTACCCCAGCAGGTGTGGGGCTGGCGGAGGTGACAGCTGAAGGAATGCGTGTGAGCTGCTACTGCGGCAAGGCAGCGGGGTGCAATGGTTAGAGCACTGCCCTGGGACTCTGTTCTATTCCCTGCCCCTCCCTGTGCATCCGGTTCCCCTCCCGCCTGCTGCTTGTCTCGGCTATGTAGATTGTCAGCACATCGGGGCAGTGTGTGTGTGCAGCACCCAGCCCGGAGCTAGGAGCTACCCTAGACAAATAACAACCATCAGAGTAATAGGGGCAGCAACAACTTAAAAAAATCACGCTTGTGTGTGACCATTAATTGCTGCCATTGCTACACCACACAGCTAGGCCTGGCGGAGAGGAGAGGAGAAACCACTTCCCCCTCGTTCCAGAGCCAGATTTCAGTCCATAAGTAACATTGCAGGGGCTTGGGTCACTGTGGAGTGTACCGCGTTTCAATAGGTTAGCAAGGAGCATGGCAGCTTCTGCTGTACTGACCCCTTCTCATCGGTCATGGAGCCTAGCGCTTGCTGGAAAGTTTGCACAAACCCTTTAGCCAGGCCTTCTTGTGCCGGGCGCTGTGCTGCTGAGGTGATAGGTCTAATACCACTTTTCTTCATGAAGTGCTGAAACTCTTCTGAACTAAACCGAGACCCGTTATCACTCTGCTTTTTCTGGCAGGCCAGTGCCTGCAAAACACATAGATGTTTCTCTGCTGTCTGCGCAACTGTGGTGATCTTCGTGCAGAAAACTTCCAGCCATTGGGAATGGGCCTCCACCCCTCCTAGACGCATCGGTCCCAAAAACGGTCCTGCAAGGTCAATATGCAGCCATTGCCAGGGAGCTGATGGTCATTCACAGGGGTGAAATGGCGCTGGGGTAGGCCTGCACTGCACCTGTTGGTATCCTAAACGTTCCTTAGCCACCGACAAAACTTCCTATAACTCTTTATACCTTCCTGTTGGCTGTTTTCCCTGAGCCACCTTCACCAGCCAGCTGCCTCGCTATGCAATTGACACCAGTTTAGAGACGTGTAACTTGCACGACCATTTAAGCCACCACTGAATTTGGTGTCCAGGCAGGAATAGAGAATGCCTGCTTACCAAATCCAGTGCAAAATGCTGCTAATAGATTGAATACCTTTCTCTCCATCTTTAAACAAGATCTACATGAATTTTGGAGACTTGAATGTGGCCTAGACGCGTTAAATCAACCCCCGCTGGATCGATCGCTGCCTGCCGATCCGGCGGGTAGTGTAGACCTACCCAAAGACTCCAAGATCTCTTTCTTGAGTTGTAACAGCTAATTTAGACCCCATCATTTTGTCTGTATAGTTGGGATTATGTTTTGCAATTATCAACATTGAATTTGCATTACTTTGCAATTATCAACATTGAATTTCATCTGCCATTTTGTTGCCCAGTCAATCAATCAGTTTTGTGAGATCTCTTTGTAGCTCTTCGCAGTCTGTTTGGGACTTAACTAGCTTGAATGGTTTTGTATCATCTGCAAATTTTGCCACCTCACTGTTCACCCCTTTTTCCAGATCATTTATAAATATGTTGAATAGGACTGGTCCCTGTACAGACCCCTGGGGGACACCACTATTTACCTCTCTCCATTCTGAAAACTGACCATTTATTCCTACCCTTTGTTTCCTATCTTTTAACCAGTTACTGATCCATGGGAGAACCTTCCCTCTTATCCCATGACAGCTTACTTTGCTTAAGAGCCTTTGATGAGGGACCTTGTCAAAGGCTTTCTGAAAATCTAAGTACACTATATCCACTGGATCCCCCTTGTCCACATGCTTGTTGACCCCCTCAAAGAATTCTAGTAGATTAGTGAGGCATGATTTCCCTTTACAAAAACCATGTTGACTCTTCTCCAACATATTATGTTCATCTGACAAGTTTGCCCAGTACTGAAGTCAGGTTTACCGGCCTGTAATTGCTGGGATCACCTCTGGAGCCCTTTTTAAAAATTGGCGTCACATTAGCTATCCTCCAGTCATTTGGTACAGAAGCTGATTTAAATGATAGATTACAGATAACCGTTAGTAGTCCAGCAATTTCACATTTGAGTTTCTTCAGAATTCTTGAGTGAATACCATCTGGTCCTGGTGACTTAAACTAAACCGTAATATCAGTTTGTTCCAAAACCACCTCTAATGACACCTCAATCTGGGACAGTGCCTCAGATTTGTCACCTAAAAAGAATGGCTCAGGTTTGGGAATCTCCCTCACATCCTCAGCTGTGAAGACCGATGCAAAGAATTCATTTAGTTTCTCCGTAATGGCCTTATTGTCCTTGAGTGCTCCTTTAGCATCTCGACCGTCCAGTGGCCCCACTGGTTGTTTAGCAGCTTCCTGTGTCTGATGTACTTAAAAATTTTTTTGCTATTACTTTTTGAGTCTTTAGCTAGTTGTTCTTCAAATTCTTTTTTGGCCTTCATAATTATATTTTTACACTTCACTTGCCAGAGTTTATGCTCCTGTCTATTTTCCTCACTGGGGTTTAACTTCAACTTTTTAAAAGATGCCTTTTTGTCTCTCACTATTTTTTACTTTGCTGTTTAGCCATGGTGGCTCTTTTTTTTTTTTGGTTCTCTTACCATGTTTTTTAATTTGGGGTATACATTTAAGTTGTGCCTCTATTATGGTGTCTTTATGATGTTTCCATGCAGCTTGCAGGGATTTCACTTTTTATGCTGTACCTTTTAATTTCTGTTTAACTTCCTCATTTTTGTGTAATTCCCCTTTCTGAAATTAAATGCTACCATGTTGGGCTGTTTTGGTGTTTTCCCCACCACAAGGATGTTACATTTAATTATATTATGGTCACTATTACCAAGCAGTCCAGGTATAATCACTTCTTGGACCAGATCCTGTGCTCCACTTAGGACTAAATCAAGAATTGCCTCTCCTCTTGTGGGTTCCAGGACTAGCTGCTCCAAGAAGCAGTCATTAAATTATCATTGATGGAAATATTTTTGTTGGTTTGTGTGTGCAATGAAATCGATGTTTAGTGATGTTTATCGATCTTCGCCTTCCAAACCTACTTAGTTGTATGCCTTGCAGGTCCCTGCTGAGAGTTACTCTGTGTTAAGGAACTTCTGCAACATCTCACCTGCTCTCTTAGAAAGGCATGAGCTACAGAAGAAGCAGCATCTCTGGACTGTATTCTAAGTGTTGAATCATTCAGAAAGCTGCCCCTTTTTTGTTTCCCCGATCTGGCTCAGGGTCCTATAAAATTCCAGTCCAAAGGCACAGCAGTGCGAGGGCACAGGAGTGTCGAGAAGAGACCCAAACACTCTGAGATGAACATTTTGGCACTTCTGTAAGTAGCCAAACCTTAGACTGAGTGGTGGGGAGGGTGAGTACAGAGTCAGGGGAGGAGGAGACCTTGCTCACTATGTTATAGAACAAAGGTTTATAGCCAGAAACAAGGGATTGGAAAGTCAGCGCTGGCACAGCCTGAAATACAGTGGCCCAAGAGCAGCACTGAACTACCGCAGGATTTGCTTTGCTTTAGCTCTTTTGATATATAGTATAATTTGCAGTAAATCTGAACCCATTCTGCTGTCTAAATTCGCATGCCCTTGACTAGAAACCAGCTGAGAACTGCTGGAGCCTGATCTTCTGATGAGGACAGCGCAATCAAAACATGATTTATTTTAATTTACACACTAGTTGACTTGATCTCACACTCCTGGGAACACTGGCACTCCCTTGGCAGGGAACGACTGCGTTCACTCTACCTTCTAAACACAGCACTCACTCCCACCATCCCACCTAGGCTGGGCGGCTCCTCAGGGCACAGGGTTATTCTTCAAACATAAACTCAGGCAAAGCATCAAAACCAAGCCGCCCCCCAGTCCCCGTGGTTTCAGCTCCCAGGGGCTTCTCCCCTGACACATCCATCCCTGCAGCCCCCATGCTCCAGAGCCTACTACAGGAACCCACCTGCAGCTCCCTCCCCCCCTGCAGTCTCTCAGCCCTTCATAGGGATGGCCTGACCCCTTCCCAGCTGGGTCTGATGATGAGACATGTCTGGCTGGTCCCAGACCCTCTGACCCTTTCAAGGGGCAGGTCACCCAGTGACACCCCCATCTCCCATTCGTTCTGGGGGCGGGGGCGTAAACAAAAGTAAATTCCAACTTGTTCCTGCTGTGGAAACTTGCAAAGTGATTTGAGATTTTTTTGTTTCTGTAACATATCTGATTTTTTTAACGTTCAAAATGTGTTGGTTTCAAAAAGAAATAATGGCCATACTGGGTCAGACCAATGGCCCATCCAGCCCAGCATCTTGTTTTCCGACAGTGGCCAATGCCAGGTGCCCCAGAGGGAGTGAACAGAACAGGTCAATTACTGAGGGATCCATCCCCTGTTGTCCAGTCCCAGCTTCTGGCAGTCGGGCTAGGGGTGCCCAGACCATGGGGTTGCAGCCCTGCCCATCTTGGCTAATAGCCATTGATGGACCTGTCTTCCATGAACTTATCTAGTTCTTTATTGAACCATGTTATAGTCTTGGCCTTCACAACATGCCCTGGCAACGAGTTCCCGCTGTGCACTGTGTGCAGAAGTACTTCCTTTTGTTTGTTTTAAACCTGCTGCCTATTAATTAAAAGGGCTGAGCGTGGGAGCTGAGGCCAGCCAGCCAGCCCAGGAGCAGTCGGGTTCTGCTGGCTAATGGCTGGAGGGGCGGGACCATCCCTTGTAGCAGTCACAGGAACAGAAGATGCACCCGCCAGGCTAGCACCAGGAGCAGCAGGGCTATATCATGGGTGGAAGGACGGCCTGGGAGCTGGGGCAAGACCGGACTTTTCTACCCACTGCCTCTAGCCTGTGTGTAATGTAGAACTCTGCTGTCAGAACAAACCCACGTGGGATGCTGTGGCAGGGCTGCCTGCGAGAGCAGGGACTGGACTTGTTGACCTAGCGGGTCCTTTCCAGCCTAGACAGGTTCCAATCCGGGCTTGCTAGAGGCTTCCTGGGTGATGATGGGCATGTTCCCCATCTGGCCAATGGGTAACATGGCCCTGCCTCGCAGGGTGCTGCGGATAAACCCATTACAGGCAGTGAAGAGCCCAGAGTCTGTGCTAGGGGTGGGAGATGAGCGCCATTGGCTGTATCGATCTGCTCGGCCTCCGCCGCACAGAGATCCCTGCAGCTCCCCCACCCCGTGACCTCCTCCACCTCGCTGGCTCCAGGGCCTGGCGCTGAGCAGAGCTGAGCACCCCAGCGTCCACGGAGAGGCTCAGGACAGGAAGGAGCCGTGGCACCATCTCTTCCGAGAGGCCGGGGGGGGGGGGGGGGGGCACTGGCTGGGATTGGCCTCTTGCCCCACTCATGTAGCCGCTGGTGGCTCTGATCCAGCCGCCTGCCCTCCTCTATGTGCACCTACTAAGCTCCAGGCCTGCTGATGGGGGTGCAAAGGAGTAATTGCCCAGGGGCCCGGGTGATTTAAAAGGGTCTGGGGGACCCCGGCTGCTGCCGCCGGCACCACAGCGGAGCTAAGGCAGGCTTCCTTCCTGCCCTCACTCTGCGCTGCTCCCGGAAGAAGCCAGAACAGCCCTACGGACCCTGCGGGGGGCGGGCAGTGGATCTCCATGCGCTGCCACACCCCCAGTGCTGACTCCACAGCTCCCATTGGCCGGGAACTGTAGGAACCCTTCTTGCTCTCTCCCTTGCTAGCTGCAACTCCAGTTGTGCTTTGGCCTTCCTGATTAAAGCCCCGCATGCTCGAGCAATATTTTTATACTCCTCCCTAGTCATCTGTCCAAGTTTCCACTTCTTGTAAACTTCCTTTTTGTGTTTAAGCTCACCGAAGATTTCTCTGTTAAGCCAAGCTGGTCGCCTGCCATATTTGCTATTCTTTCTGCACATCGGGATGGTTTGTTCCTGTGCCCTCAATAAGGCTTCTTTAAAATTCAGCCAGTTCTCCTGGACCCCTTTCCCCCTCGTATTAGCCTCCCAGGGGATACTGCTCATCAGTTCCCTGAGGGAGTCAAAGTCTGCTTTTCTGAAGTGCTGACTCTCTCCTGTACCCCAACCCTCTGCCCCGGGCTAGAGCCTGCACCCCACATCCTATTTCCCTCCCAGAGCCAGACCCTGCACCCCCTCCTGCACCCCAAACCCTGCCCCAGCCTGGTGAAAGCGAGTAAGGGTGCAGGAGAGCGACCGACAGAGGGAGAGGGGATGGAGTGAGCAGGGGACGGGGCTTCAGAGAAGGGGTGGGATGGGGCGTGGCCTCAGGGAAGGGGCAGGGAAGGGGTCGGGCAAGGGTCTTTGGGTTTGTGTGATTAGACAGTTGGCAGCCCTACCGGGCAGGCACATGGAAGCCCTGGCTGTGCCGGGAGAGTGCACCCAGCCGCGCAGCCGGCAGCTCGCCGGGCACCAGCCAGCGCAGGAGCAGCACCCCCAAATGTCAGGCGGACCGTGTCCGTGCGTGGGGGCCCATTGGCTGCTCTGCCCTGGGGCCCGGGATTGCTGTCAGCGGCCTGCTGAGCTCTGCTGGAGTCTCTCGCCCGCTGCAAAGCGTCTGTTATCCCCGGCTGATTCACACTCAGGCCTGGTCTACACTACCCGCCTGAATCGGCGGGTAGAAATCAACCTCTCGGGGATCGATTTATCGCGTCCCGTCAGGACGCGACAATCGATCCCCGAATCGACGCTCTTACTCCACCAGCGGAGGTGGGAGTAAGAGCCGTCGACGGGAAGCCGCGGAGGTCGATTTTGCCGCCGTCCTCACAGCGGGGTAAGTCGGCTGTGATACGTCGAATTCAGCTACGCTATTCGCGTAGCTGAATTTGCGTATCTTAAGTCGACCCCCCCCGTAGTGTAGATGTAGCCTCAGCCGGGGCAAAGTCCTGAGCAGTCACAACCCTGGCTTCTGCCACCTGCTGGTGAAACTCCGTATAACACCTCATCCCCAGCAACGGCAGGGCTTGCTAAAGTGAGCGCCCGGCCTTCCTGCTGTGTCCCCCAAACACCCCCAGCCCTTCCCCAGGGTTTGTAATGTGACACAGCAATCACGCACACACGGCTGCACCCGCACACACTCTGCTGACTGTGCAATGCTATTCTGCCCAAGAGCAGGGGAGAACCTTGGTTCTCTAATTAATGAGCTCTGCTACCTAACGTTTCACCGCGTGCACTTCAGCAAAACCAAACTCCCGCAGTAAAAGTGGAACGGGACCTGAGAGCCCTTATGGTGTAGGGGTTGTACATGCAAAGCGCTTTACATTTTGGTCATCCCCATATTAATTACAGAACACTGCAGTCTGCTTTCATTGTTCAGGGCCAGGCCGCCCAATTAACGTACGTATTTCTGCAGCACAGGCTGGTAACTATACATTCCATTTTTTGTCATACTAATATTGATTACAAAATAAATACACCTTGCACTTATATAGCGCTTTTCACATGTAGATCTCTACTGACCTCCCGTTACCAAGGAGGCCAGTATTATTCTCTGCATTTTACAGCTGGGGAAACTGAGGCACAGAGCAGGGATGTGACTTACAATCACCTAGCAGGCCAGTGGCAGAGGTGGGAAGGGAACGCAGCCCTGAGGGTAAGCGAATGTATTTGTTGTAATGTATCACAATAATGTATCACACGCTGGGTAATTACATGAGAGGCCTCCATGCCTGTAAAATGAAATGGACTCGTTATTAAGAGAACTATTTACAGAGGAGCTGCACCTGCAGCCAGTGCTGCTGCCTCCAAATTCTTCCCTTCTGCAACGTGTGCTCCTCTCGCCAAGTTCCACGCAGATTGCGACCGTATTCACCATTGTATTTACCAAAGGAAACCGTGCTTGTGCGCATTGAATTATGTCACTGAGAGGTCCTAGATTATGCCAAAGATTCCAAAAATTAGATCTAGGGGTCGCTGATTCGTAAGTCCTAGCACTCTGTAGCTAAAACTTGCACAGCACTTAGCAGCTATAATCTCTGCAGTATACATTGGTCTTCATGGTCCCAGTGAGACTATAAACATCATGGACTTTGACATGCAGCCAGCCCCCCACCATGGCTCCTACTCCGCACCAGTCCATAAAGCCATCTGCTCCCGCTGCCTGCAGGTTCACCTGGCAAGGGCTGCTACGGCGACAGTTACAAAAGCTGTCTGCATATATGTAAATAGCTAATAGCTACAGTGCTGGGAGATGGCGCTCAGGCATGTGTAGCACTGTTCCTGAATGTTGTAGGACCAGGGGTGAAAGTAACTTAAAGGACCTCCTGGTATGCCGGAGTCCTGAGTGGGGGGCGGGGCCTCAACCAGAAGGGGTGGGGCCTCAGCCAGAAGAGGCGTGGCCTTTAAATCTCCAGACCCTTTAAATTGAGATTTAAAGGGCCTGGGGCTGCAGTAGCGGCAGCTGGGAACTCTGGGTCCTTTAAATCACCTCCGGAGCGGGAGCTGTGGTGGCGGCTGGGAGCCCCAGGGCTCCGGCAGCGATTTAAAGGGCTTGGGGCTCCGCTGCGGTAGCGGCGGCCAGAGCCCCTGGCCCTTTAAATCACCGTCAGAGCCCTGTTGCCTGAGCCCCAGGGTAGCGGCGGTGGCTGGGAGCCCCAGGGCTCCGGCGGCGATTTAATGGGCCCAGGACTCCCAGCCGCCGCAGCTACCCCGGGGCTCCGGCAGCAGGGCTCTGCAGCGATTTAAAGGGCCCGGGGCTCCGGCCGCTGCCAGGAGCCCCAAGCCCTTTAAATCGCCAGCCTGGGAAAGCTGCCCCCTGCCGGTATGGTCGGTGATGTACCAGCTCTTGCCAGTAGGCCGTGCTGTGCCAGACTGGTTTACTTTCACCTCTGTGACAGTAGGACCCATGTAATTCCTTCAGGCTGTGCAGTGCAAATGGCTGCTTTGTGACGCTCATATCATCAGCTCTTAACAGTTGCTCCTAAGCCCTTCTTCCGAGCAGGCGTGTGGCTTGGGAAAAGGGAGCGTGTCCAGAACAGGTCTACACGTTGATATCCTCAGCTGCTGGAGGGACCCCTTGGGACAATGGGCACGCAGCAGCCATGAGCTGGCATCAGGATTGGTGGTCAGAAAGGTGGTTTAAACCATCTTTGCACCACCCTCACCCAAGCTGCTCTAGGTGTAGAAGGCCAGACCCTGGGATCTGGTCCAAAGTGCTTTGTTGGGAAATCTGGGGCTTGTGCTGCTGCAAGCGAGGCTAGTCGCATTATTCCCTGGGAATGGTATTTGTTGCAAACGCTGCTCTTTGTTCTGTTTGTGATCCTGATTTCTAGGGAGGTATTCATTAGCTGTGAATATTCGCCACATGGTTTACATGAGCGCATTATGGCTCTGGATTCTTGGTTTGCAGAGTGTGATATTTTACCTACCCAGTAAATAAGAGTGAATGATTTCACTGCTCCTTGGAGAAGTGAACCTTTTTAACCAAGAGAGTGACACAGAGCAAATACTGACTAGTTAATAACATCTAGCAAATAAACAACACGTTTCAGCTGAGAAATAATCTGTGCTAATATTCCTGCAACTTTCAGGGGTCATAAAACATTCCCCGATGCCCTGGCGGTTATCTAAATACTGGTGAACAATGAGCAATCCCCTACATGAAAATCAGTGGAGCAGTGAATTCCATTTAATTATGGAATAGTCACTAATCTCATCTGTAGCATTTACCCAGCTCTATCCACACATGTGACTCAGCCTGTGTAAGGGAGTTAAATAAACTCTATGGTCTCAGAAACCGATCTTGGGAGTTCCACTAACTGTGCATGTTGATCATGCAGCAGTTTCCTTCCATGCATTTTTCCAGAATTCAGAGCAGTTATTTCCAAGAATGTTGTTTGCCACTTCCCAGTTATCTGTGGGGAATCCCGGGCCCTTTAAATCTCAGCGCCTGGCACAACGAAGCTCTCATCTTGACTGGTACTGTGAGGCACTATAATAGAATCAGAATCTCAGGGTTGGAAGAGACCTCAGGAGGTCATCTAGTCCAATCCCTTCCTCAAAGCAGGACCAACCCCAACTAAATCATAGTATGGTAATATAAATATTAAATAATACACAGTTCTTGAGGAAAATTAACCCTAGATCTTGGGATAAATGTTAGCTATTGAAAGAAGATCAGCTGTTCCTCTTCAGACAGCTACCTAATTAACCTAATGCCCGAACTGTCTTCCATTTCCCAATGTGATTGAAAGCATTCTGCAATTGGAGAAGGTTATGGGTGTGGAAATATGGGGCAGTCAATGCTAATTCTGTAATTAACATAGAAAAATAATGAAGGAGAAGGACACATTAATGCAGTGGGATTTACATATAGGAACTATTCAAGCTTAGACCCTTTCTCCTTTAGTTCATGTCAGTGGCTTATCTGGTTTTCTACAGTTACAATTTTGTACAATGGTATGAAATAGTTGAGGATTGCAAATGAGGTTAGGAGCCCAAAAGCTCAGAAATGCAAATTAGAATGATATTCGCCTTTTCCCAGCTGCCTCACAATGTGCGATCCACTGGAGCCCCTAGATCTGGCGGGGCCCTGCAGGGGCAGAGCTGGGAGAGGTGTTGGCGATGCGCCATTTTCCTTACATGGCGGGTTCTTCCTTGCAGAGAACCTGCAAGTTAAGGAAATGAAAAACAGCACACGCCCCTACCTGCCTGCCTGCTTCTGGCCAATTCCACTGGGTAACTCCCTTCGCCAGCCACGGGGAGCCTGTGTGCTTTTTAAAGCTGGAGCCCCCCCCCACAGACAGCTGGAATGGGTGTCTCAGCCCCTCTCTCTCAGCCGCCTCCAGTCCCTGGCCTCTCCAGCCCCAAACCGCACGGTTCACTTCAGAGGTGCCTGGCTAGCGAGCAGGCTCTGCGACACCTCACTGCATGCCTAGCCCAGGCAGCAGCCGCCAAAGCACAGCAGCGGCGCAGAGCCCTACCAAACTGGACAGCAAAGCACACAGAGGGCTCGTCCTTTGCCCCCCAAAGGTAACCAATAGCAGCAAGCCAGCAGTGCCCTGGAGATGCTCCCCAGCCGGCTGACTCCATTGTGTCACATTGTCCCTGTTTGGCAGGCTGGCCAGACCACTGGCAGGGAGACGTCTCTAGTGGCTCTACTGGCGAACGCGGAATACGTGGCCGGGGTGCACTAGCAATTAAGAGTGAGAGCGAGGGCCGTTGGCAGATAATTCAGGTACCCTAGGAGAGGGCAGCCCAGGAAAGTTGCGGGGAGCACATTCTTTGTCTTCTCACAGCGGTGCCACATAGATTAAGGGGCGGCTCTTCGGCTACGGGGAACCGACGGGGCTCCTTTGACGTCAGTGGGCAACGTATTTGTAATGAACCATGCCAAGAAAGAGAGAAGAGCACTGTTCTGTTCAGATTATGCTACTGCCAGTAGTGTCTGAGTGCCGTCTAGCAGGGCATTATGGGGATGTCTACCCTGCGATGAAAGACCCGTGGCCTGGCTGTGGTTGGCCTGGCCAGCTGACTGGATTCATGCTGCAGGGGTATAAAATCGCAGTGTCGACATTCGGGCTCTGAGACCCCCACAAGAGAGGTGGGTCTCGGAGCCCAGCCGCCTGCCCAGGCCCAGCTGTCTACTTTGCTATCTTTGTCCCAGGAGCCTGGGTCAGCTGAGACTCAGTGCCCCAGATTTTTTATCGACGTGTAGACGTGTCATCAAAACATCTTAGAGAGACACTTCTCGTGTCTTGCTTACAACACTCCTGCTAATACATCCCAGAATGATGTTCGGTTTTTTGCAACAGCGTCACGCTGTTGAATCGTATTTTGCTTGTGGTCCACTATGACCCCCAGATCCCTTTCCGCAGTACTCCTTCCTAGGCCGTCATTTCCCCTTGTGTACGTGTGCAACTGATTGTTCCTTCATAAGTGGAGTACTTTGCATTTTATCATTTTTCTGTGCAAGCTCATTTGAGAGCGTGGTGATTGTCTTGTTTCACCCACATAGCTGTTATTGGGGCACTTAGTGCTCTGGAGGAGATACGCCACCTGTTGTGATTTCTGTACTGCGTGAGTGACAATACAAACTTGGTTTGTTCAGTTGTCTAGCAACCTGTGCTTCAACCTTGAATGGAGCTCACTGCATGTGATTGTAGGAATGACCTTAGTAAAAGGATGTTTCCAATGCAACACAAGGGAAAATTGCAATAGAAAACAGGTTCCATAGAGAATGAATGTGTTCATTAGTTCTATTATATATGTCCCTTAATCAACATTTCACAGCACAGCAGAGTCCTTTGGAATGAATGAATGAATCTGTTAAAGGAACACATCCCATTAGACTATAATAAGAACCATAACTTACATTTATAGAGCACCCCTAAGTGGTCCCCCAGTGCCCTACAAACTCCAGATCAGACTGACTTAGCTCAGGGCTACAATGCAGACCCTCCTGGAGTGAAACGCAGCAGCTGTTTAAGGGGCGTATCACCCTGACACAAACAGTAGGTTCTTCGTTTGCTGCCCTAAACAAATTGAAATGACACTGTAGGGGACAGGATGAGATGTGGAGTATTATTGCTGCTTGACCTGAATACCGGGGTTAACACGCCAGTGCTGGCAAAGGGCCATATGAACATCAGCCACCGGATGAACTCAGGTCTCAGCTTTACATTTCATCCAGCAGAACTCTCGGCTGCGCAGTGCTCTTAACACCATGCTGTACGTGTTTCACTCCAGAATCAGAGGGGCTTCTATTGACTACAAAACACCGCCCCGGGGGGTGAGGGAGCCTGTCTGTAGTTAAAGTGGCTACTAGAACCAGCAGAGACACTACAGCTATGCTTTCCTTTCACCAGGAATGGGGCATCCACCAGGGCACCAGGAGTGGGGCTGGCGTAGAGAGAGCCAGGGTTTGCCCTACACCCAGGGAGCTGGTCTCACTGAGCGCTTGCCCCCTTTGCATGGGTGGGTTTGCTTTGCAAAAAGGGTCCATGTGGACTGAAGAGTTGGGAGCAGAGTTCTGATCTGGCTGTTTCACACTCCGCACGGGTATAAATGACAACACCAGGGGCCGGGCAGTGGAGAGTGTGGCTCAACATTTGCAAACAATGGGTTTCTGCTGATGCATTGTTCAGCTTTATACATCTAGCCTGTGAGCATTGGCACAGCACAGCGGAGCAGCAGAGCTCACCATAAACAGAGCGGTACTGCTCCATTTGATAGTGAAACTGAGTGAAAAATAAGTAGGCTTCAGTGAGAAGCTCCAGTCATTTTGATAAACTGGCTCTACCGATAAATGACTTGGGAGGTTGACTCTGGGTTCACTGACCATCTCTGTGCTAATCATTACTTATTTGTATTGCTGATTCTGGAAGGCTGTTGTATTTACCTCCGGGATACCCTTGCATTGTGAATGAGCTGTCTGTCTGTTAGTGAAAGTGGGACTAGTTGACTCAGCAACGATATTTTTCACTCTGTAGCTGCTGCAGTATCTGCATTAGGAGAGAGTGGCTCTGTCTCCTTCTAGTGGCTGGGCTTTGTAAGAGGTTTGAGAAGTGTGCCACTGCTTCAACATAAGGGATTTGGGAGCAGAAGTCCCATTAACTTCCATCTCTGAGGTGCTTTTGAAAATCTCCTCCTTAATTTTAACTAGAGTTGTGTGTCTCAATTTCCTAGCTGGCTTCAAAAACCTCAGTCCTTCCCCTCAAGATATCTGGAAGCCCATATTTCTAATGCTACAGCTCTGGGGGGGCCCAATCGCAAGTAGGTCTGGTGATATATTGTCATGTTTTTGTTATTTATTCTGATGATGAAAAATGTCAAAGAACTTGAATCCGTCTTTCAAACCAAGATATCAACATGACTCGATTAAGATATGTAGGTACTTCTCCCCACACCCTTTGTCTTTATTTTCTTTTATGGAGAGAAAATACCAGGGATTAGAAAACTCTTTAATTTCCGGTGGCTATATTTTGGTCTTTATGGAACATAGCTGCTTTCAGGGTGAAAATGTGTGTATGTATGGAACAGCTGCATGATTTGGAAATTGGTTATTGGGACACATCTTTTGTAGCAGGTGACTGGAAAAGCAAAGGTCAAACCACAGTTTCCAGAATGAGAGAGAGTGCGAAGCTTATAAGAGAATTACAGTTATCACTACAAAGGCCAGCACTTAGTAGATCTTGAAAACTAATGGCAAATAAATCAGGAATAATTAAAAATAATAAAATCCACCATTCAAAGCGTGACAGGGTGCCACCTGATGTTCCGGGGTACCACTGAGCCCACCTGTTCCACCAGCCTGGGCTCCCACACCGTCCTGCTGAGCCAGGCCCTCAACCTCCTCCAGCACACACAGGTAGGGGACACATCCAGCTGTGGAAAGACACACACACACTGAGATCAGCTCCGCATGGGAAAGTTCAGCTAAGGAACTGCCCAGCACTCAAGTACACTCCCCCTCTAAAGTGTAAACCCAAAATTGTATCGTCTGGCGCTGCAGAGAGAACTGTACAGCGTAAGCTCATTGAAACTCTCTCCCTCCCTCAATGTGGAGGAAGCTATGCACAGCTTCTTGCCCCCCAGTTATGAATTCCACAAACTGGTTTCAGAGAAAACAAGTTTATTAACTACAAAAGATAGATTTTAAGTGATTATAAGGGTTAGCAAACAGTTCAAAGCAGATTACCCAGCAAATAAAACAAAAACCCAATATAAGCCTACGATACTAAAGAAACTGGTTACAAGTAGCACTTTCTCACTCTAAATGTTGTTTTAGGCAGATTGCAGAGTTTCTTGAAGGCAAACTGCTCTTGCTTGCAGCTTAGAACTCCCGGTATTTCTTTTTCAGGCCAGACACCTTCCCAGCCTGGGCTCGGCTCTTCTCCCCACACCCTTTGTCTTTGTTTCGTAGATGTTCACAGCAGTCATCCTGGGCGAGGATTCAGTGAAGAACGAACCTGATTGTCACTCCCCTGCCTTAAATAGGATTTACATATGGCAGGAACCCTTTGTTTTCCAGTGTGGTTCTCCCCCACCCCGAGGGGAAAAATACTGGTATTCTATCATAGAGTCCAGTACCAGATGACTTAATCACATGACCCTGAGTGTCAAAGCAGTCATGAGTCAGAGGCTGTTTGTAGCATCCCAGGAAAGCTTCTCAGGAAAGTGGGAGATTAGAATTTTCAAATTCCCATTGTTCTCCCTAATGGTTCATTGACTGGTCCCCAACTAGCCAGCCAGACTGATTGCATTTTGTCTGGTGGGCGTTCCCTAGTGCAAACACTTTTGTAGTACAGATGTATAGTAAATATTCCTAACTTTAGATACAAAAATGATACATGCATACAAATAGGATAATCATATTCAGCAAATCATAACCTTTCCAATGATTCCTCACATGACCTATCTTGCATAAAGTACATTATGATTATGACACAATCATATCATAATATTACTATGAAAAATATGGGATGTAGTGTCACACAGTTTTTTTGTTTGTTTTTTGTTGTTTTATTTAAAAATTACTAAAATGTGAGCAGATGTATTTTCCAACCTGCTCTAAAACATAGTTCACACATGTACTGTCAACTCACCCCTGAAAGTCATGGCCCCAGAGATTAACAACAAGATCATGTCTGAGCTGTATGTTACGTTCTCCCCAGGAGTGGTTACTGCTAGGGCTCCTCCCGCAAGACTGCTCAGCCCACACCCTAGATCTTCACAGGTCTTAGAGAGTTTTGACAATTTTACAGCAAGAAAAACTGTCTCTGACTCAGGAATGAACTTGCCCAGCCTGGGTGCCTCCGGCAGGTGTAATTTTGAGGGAAATTTCACATTAGAGGGAAGAAGGAGGCAGTGTTTCTCTAGTGACAGGCTGATTTGAAGGTGCTCAGGGGTCTGGAATGTTAGATGCGTCCAGGGAGTAGTGAGTAGGGGATGTAGCACTGACCTGTGCTACATTACAGAGGTGTTTGATTCGTGTCCATAACTACAAACCAGCTCTCATTGACTATTCCACAATACGTGCACTTTCACTCTGGAGGATAAGTAGAAAGTAGGTAAAAAAATATTAAATGTCAGTCATTTCTTCCAATCTGTGGGATACCAGAGTGTACGGGATGGTATTTTAATATCAGCACGTCTCCTGAGATGCGTGCGTGCACCTGCTAATCACTGAGCTAGATTTGCTCTTAAGACGCTAGTCGAGTAAGGCCCACAGCACTCAGAGACTGGCTCATTTGAACAACACAGCTGGAGCTGACAACTTAGGCCCGAGCTTCTTAAAGTTAGTGTGGTAATTATGGCCAAGTGTGCGGCTGAATGCTGCCATGCTGAATGCCTCCCCCTTGCTCTGAGTGATCCAAGCATTTGTACCAGGGCACTGGTAGCTTGAGTCATAATTTCTGACTTCCCTTCTCCTGCTTGCTTGAGAAAAGGAGGGCATGCTGGGGTTATGTGAGGGTTGAGACAAATCCTTAGTGAGCCTGTTCCAGCCAAAGGCTCTGCCTTCTCATTGTTCTGCTGCAAAGTGGTAACTCATTTTACTGTCACATATATGGGCAGTAGAATCAAGCCGACTTTACCCCCTTGGCTGGGCCTTTGATCAAGCTGCTTTGCGTGGGGTTCAGTGTGTGATTGTTCTTGAAGCAGGGACATAGAATTAGATTTGAATTAAACAGGGCTGTATTTCAAAGGATTATTGTGCTCTCTCCTGTGGCAAAGAGCTTTCTAACGATGGCAGTGCATGGCTGGGCTGATCCTTCCCTGATTCTGCTCAGCAGGTTTGCTTTAGTATTTGCCTTGCCTCGCCTCGCTTGTTTGTTTTATTCCCCTGTTGTTGTTTCATCCTTTGTGAGCTCTTTGAGGCAGGGACTATCTTCTCCTTGCCCGTGTGTACAGCACCTAGCACAGAGCTGGCCTGATCCTGAGCGGGGCTCTGGGCTCTACCCCTTGGTGGGATACTGGCCTGATGTACATGCTCTTGTGCTTCCTACAGCCAGGCCAGGCCGGGGGAATCTCTCTTCCTGTGCCACGGGCACAGACCCAGCTCCCGCCTCTGAACCCTCCTTGGTTGCCGCCTTCTCACCCCTGGCAGCATCTGCCCCAACTGTGCCCCCCTTCACTCCCCCCTCAGTGCCACCCTTCACCTCACACCCATCCCTGCTCTTCTCCTCTTGTCTCGCACTCCCGCTCCAGCTCCACCCACCCCTCCGGCTCCCGCCTGGATCTCTCCATCGGAGCTGCCCTCTCCAACAGGGGCCCCTCCCTCCCTCACGCTCCCAGCCCTGGATCACGCCATGGGTGGTGGCGGGGGGATGTTGGGCTTCTCCTGTCCCAATCCTGCCACTCCCAACTCCTTTCCTCCTTCCCAAGCTTTCTCCTCTTTTGGGCAGCACAGCATCCAACTCTCCTCTGCGCTGCCACCTCCCACCCAGCAGGCCGTTCTCATCCTCCCGGACCTCAGCTGCCTTCAGCTCCCTCAGCCATACTCTTCCTCTCCATACTTGTCCTCCCTTGGCTGCCATGGCCCTGTCCTCTCCTGGGTCTCTCTCTTCCTCTCTAATCGCTCCTTCACTGTGGGTCCTCCTCATCCCGCCTCTAGCTGTCTGCAGGGATGCCATAGGGCTCCAAATCTCATCCACACACACGTCTAGCTCCCATCTCTATGCCAATGACTCGGAGATTTACTTCTCTGTGCCAGGCCAGCCTCCTTCAGTCCAAACTAAAATCTCAGCCTGTCTCTGACGTCTCCTTGTGGGTGTCCAGCCACCATCACCATGGCTACAACGGAGCTCTTAATCTCCACACACCCCCAAGCTCTACCCCCCTCCTTTCTCGATGGCTGTGGACAACACCTCCATCCTGCCTGTCGCTCAGTCCAGACCCTGGGCTGCATCTTCGTGTCTCTCTCTCCCTCAGTGCTCATACCCAGGCTGTGTCCTGCCGATTCTTCCTGCAGAACGTCTTTCATGCGGCCATCCCCGTCCGCCCACACATTTCTCATCTGGGCTCTCCTCATCTCAATTACTGCCACAGCTTCTGCCGGGCCTTGACAGAGGCAGTCTTGCCCCACTCACATCCTGCCGGAATGCTGCTGCAAAGACCATTTTCCAGGCTTCTTGCTTCGACCCATAATCCCTCCGCTTGCATCCCTCCACTGGCTCCTCCGTCTGCACGCCACCAGACACACACTACTTGTCTTCACTTTCAGGCCTTTTGTGACCAAGCCCCACCTGCCTATCATCTCTCAGAGGGCCTGAGGCATTGGCCTTCATTCCACAAACGTTGTCAGTCTTGACTGACCAGTTTTAAAAATTTCCAGCAAGCATCTTTGTGCTTTCTCCCATGCCGCCCCTCACGCTAACGCTTGGATGGAGATCCCCATAAACATCTATTCGACATTGGTGAGGCCTCATCTGGAGTACTGTGTCCAGTTTTGGGCCCCACACTACAAGAAGGATGTGGAAAAATTGGAAAGAGTCCAGCGGAGGGCAACAAAAATGATTAGGGGGTTGGAGCACATGACTTATGAGGAGAGGCTGAGGGAACTGGGATTGTTTAGTCTGCAGAAGAGAAGAATGAGGGGGGATTTGATAGCTACTTTCAACTACCTGAAAGGGGGTTCCAAAGAGGATGGAGCTCGGCTGTTCTCAGTGGTACCAGATGACAGAACAAGGAGCAATGGTCTCAAGTTGCAGTGGGGGAGGTTTAGGTTGGATATTAGGAAACACTATTTCACTAGGAGGGTGGTGAAGCACTGGAATGGGTTACCTAGGGAGGTGGTGGAATCTCCTACCTTAGAGGTTTTTAAGGCCCGGCTTGACAAAGCCCTGGCTGGGATGATTTAGTTGGGGATTGGTCCTGCTTTGAGCAGGGGGTTGGACTAGATACCTCCTGAGGTCCCTTCCAACCCTGAGACTCTATGATCTGCAAAGCTACCTCATTGGCCTTCTTCAGATCCGTCCTTAAAACTCTTCTCTGTTGTGATGCCTACAAAAAACTCGACAAGGATTGGGCTGTGGTGGCTGCTTTTCATGCTGACCAATAGTGTCTCCCTCTTTCCTGTGCTTCATCCATCTATTCGTTATATCCACCTGTTATCTGTAGTCTGACACTCAGATTGTAACTGTACAGGCCAGGGACCGTCTGCACTATCTTGGTACAGAGCTTAGCACAATGGGGCCCTGGCCTCTACATGCTACCGCAATGTAAATAATAATCAAATCGACCTCACCATGGACTGTACCAAAAGAAAAGGCCTTTCTGGGGCCCACCCAAAAGATTTTGGTGGTGGCAAGTGATAACTCTTGGCATTGTCCCAGCAACAGGATAAAGCAATCTCGAAATAAGGAAGGCTGTAGAATGGGGCACTTACTCGGATCTTGACTAGAATCCATCTAACTTTGGGTTGTGGCTTTCATATTAAGTAGGACAGTGGGATATGGTGCTTTGCCACCTCCCCGATGCAATTATTCAGTTTACTATGAAAACTAAAAGTTCTCCCCAATGAAATACTGCAGCTCGCCAGCTTTCTGATAAGGAAGATCCTTATGTTGCCATCGAAACACAGCTCAGCTTCATTTGGAAGGGAGGCCAAGACAAATGTGTCTCCAAGAAGTCGTGTTGTTGGAATTTTATTTTTGCAGTTTATTCTGCGGCCTCTCTTAACCCAAATAATAAATATGTCAAAGAGGCAAAAGAAGAATGTAAACACAGGTTCCACAGAGACAATTTTGGGGCCTGTTCGTTTATTTAGGAAAAAGACTGAACAATCTTCCTCAATTTCCATATTAGGTATCATCTGATAAGTATTAAAAAGAAAAATAAACGTAAGATGCCCCAAGTCCCGTGGTGCAAGCATACCAGGCCTGGTGAAATGTGTATTTATACATTGGATGTCCTGTGTCCATGTACAAGCAACCCCATCAACCAGAGCTAGAGACGCATACCAACAATACATCCAATTGATCTGATTCACAGCGAAGGGGGCCTAGAAGGGTCAGCACTGAGATCTGGGTACATGTTAAACACCGCCGTGTTCTCTATAGGGGAAGCAGAGGTTTCTACCTAAGAAAACTGTGTGAAAAGGCCCCAATTCAGCTAAGCACTTAAGCACAGGCATCGCATGCCCTTCGGTCCATCCCTACTTGGTACACGTGATTGGGATGGACCTGCACATGTACATACCGCTATGTTTGTGCGCAAGGCCCCAATTCACGAACACATGTCAGCATGTGCACCCTTCCTGAATTAGGGACACATTCCTGAAGCAGTAAATGTCCGTTCTTTGCTGAATCAGGGCCAGAGAGGGGAGGACTGGTGTGAAGAAAGATCTGACCCAGAGCCTGCCGACATTTTGGTTTGCCATAATATTTATATGGCATGTTGGAGGGTATATTCAGGAGTGCCGCACTAATGCTTGATGTTCGCTACTTAATCAGACACGCAAATCTAGCAACAATTATTCTACCAAACTTTTGCCATTTGGGGCATTTTTACCTTCCAAATGTTGCTGTACAACAAAAAACCTCTTTCCTCTCCTACAAAGCATCCAGAAATGGAAGTGTCCAGGGTTGGAATGCCTTTCCATTCACCAGCAGGTTCTTTTTTCAGCTAAGCTATGGGCTCCTTCCTGCTGAGACCTGCTTTGGAGGAGAAACTGAAGAAAAATGGAAAGTTTTTCAGCACGATGGGCCCAATTTCAATTTAAATACAACCTTCCAGAAGCTTCACCTTTCTGAATATATAGCTCGCCCCCTGCTCAGAGTGCAATTCTCCACCATGTTAGCATTTCCTCTTGCATGCTGGAAGGAAAGATGTTCCATTCAGAACACACCTAAAAGAGTGTAAAAGGCAAGGATTGCAAGGGGTTAATATAGTCTGGAATTCTGCATCTAGAAATCTCACACCGTAACAGTCACTTTCTGTTTTCCAGTTGTTCATGTCGCGTAAGCAGGATTGACAATAATACCCTATCCCCTAGGTTAGGTGCTTTCTGGACAGACCAGAAGGGAAGAACCCTGGCCTAAGGAACACACAAGCTAAGGACAGACAGACAAATAGGCAGAGATTAGGGGAAGGGGAATAGCAAAGAGGGAGTTTTTATTTTAACCTGTAGCTTGATGCGCTAACCCCTCACCCTGCCCCCTCTTTCCCCAGGCATGGTCAGCCGTTGAACAGTTTAATACCCTGAACACGACCAGAAACAGACAGGAAGCAGTGGAGCAGCACAGGCCGCAGGGAGCTCGTTAAGTGTTGGCATAATGATGATTGGGGCAGGCAGGAAATTCCGAAGCGTGGGTACAGAGGGGGGTGTCCCACGAACTCTGTGTACTGCACCTTGTCAAGCAAACGGCCAAGGTGAAATGTTTGACAGCATCCATCTCACATGCTGGAGGCTTCACAAAACGTGACATGATGGTACCTGGTATAAAACTCCAGCTGGTCACATCCACTGGACTGCCCGCCACAGAACGACCATCCGCTCACTAACCCTGATGCCTGCGCGGAAAAGGGGGCTCTGCAAGTCCCAAAGCCAAGGGGCCTCTACGGAGAACCCGCCAGCAGCCTTGTCCCATTCAAAGAGCGGGGACGCAGCTGATCATAGCTGTGGCAGTGTGTCACGGGGAGAGAGGCGATGTCTCTCACGTAGGCAGGTCCCAAGTTCATGGAGGTTTCATCCAACCCCTTGAACACACCCAGAAACTCCCTGGCAGAGTAAAGAGCACTGGGGTCTTAACAGGAGGAGCACCTAATGGCCCCAGCTGGGCTCAGGGCCCAGGGGCTAGCAGCTGCACATACACATAGTAAGAGACAGTCCCTGCCGTGCAGCGCTCACAGTGTCCCCATTGCACAGCTGTGGAAGCTAGGCCCAGAGCCGCTGGTTCAGGAAAGCAGGTGAAGTGCTTTCCAAACGGGCCAGGGAGATTAAGTGCCTTGCCCATGGTCAGCTGGGGAGTCTATGATCGAGCTGGGACCTGAACCTAGACCCTGGGTCCTAGTTCAGTGCCTTCACAGCAAGGTGATCAGTCCTCTGTGTCATGTGCGCTCCCCGAGACATACCACTTACTAAGCGGGTGGCCACATCCTGCGTTTTCCAAATGGACTCCATGTGTAGTCCCAGGTAACGCATCTCACTGGACGCTAATCTCAGCAGAACTAAGGCGAGAGTAACTATGGCAAAGTCCACATCCAACAAGAGCCCATGAACAACCCTATGCTCTTGGCCAAGGCAGCTCCCTGGCTTAGAGTTTATAATGCTCATGGCTAGTCCTCCAAACTGCCACGGATTTAGAAAAATATGGATAAGCACAGTACAGATTAGAGCGGTCGTGTTTCTCCTAAAACATATTTCCGGCCAAAACACGCACACTCGTCCACTTTGGATGCTTTTATTTTTTTATCCACAAAAAGCCACTTCTACATGGCATTTCAAGGGAAGCAGGAATAAAGATGAAGTAAGCCACCAGGAAGGAAACATTCGAAAAAAGCAGTTGCCCATCAAATTGCATCTCGTGAAATGAGAGAGACGTTTTGGGGAAATACTAACCGTCCGACAGGAAAATCCGCACTCATTTACTAAGTGCATCAGGATTAGGGCCTGATGCAAAACCCACTGAAATACATAGGAAGACTCCCATTGACTTCCCAGCAGTGGGGGCCGTGGGGGCCTCGCCATGTCTGTGAAAACAGGGACTCACCAGCCAATGATATGCCTGAAAGGGTGGAAAGCAAAAAGCTGTGAGCAGCCATGGCGGTGATATGCAGAGGGCCTGCTGTTCCTTCACGTCTAGAATCTATTCTCTGCCGGATGGGATTTAAACCTGGGAGCGCAGCCCAACCAAAACTAACCAATTATCTAAAAGCTTGTTGGGAAGGCAGAACAGTTCCTCTTCTGCTTCCTTGTACGAGCGACACCCTTTCATCAACCGGCATGGTGCAGCTGATGGTGGCGTTTGCTCTCCATGCAGACTGTTATTGTTCTGCCCAATACAAAGGCGAACTTGTTACAGAAAATGGGGTGCCTGACTGGGAAATGCTGGTGGAAATGGATACATCTGTTCAGATGAACATCGCGGGCTTGATCAGGTGCAGAGCAGGTATGGAGCGCTTTGGATCTACTGTCATCACAAAGAAATAATAGGTGAATTCAGTTACTCCCATGTAGGGAGACGCAAATTCCTGATTGCCTCGCGAACAGCTAGTTCTGGATAGGAGACTCTCCTGTCCCCTTAGTCTTCAAACACACTTCCGAGCTGATCCACCAATAAATACCGGCTTCGGTGTTATGGTTGGGCCCTTTGGGCACTGACCACGCAGCAAGTTTCTGCCTTGACTGTAATCAGCAAAGGCCACCGATCGCTAAAAATGTGTTTTGTCCAAACAGTGCTTAATTAACCATTAATTAATAGCGCCCTAGGGGCTCCTCTGGCACACAGCTCCATCCCTGAATCCCCTTCGGCACACGGGCTGTGATTGCCTAAGAAGTCCGTTGCGAAACTGCTATTTTGGCCTTTCCTGTCCCATCTGTAATGGCAGTGTGAGGGCTGTGGAGCTGCTCTGCAATCCTCTATGAATGCTGTGAGTTGACCTGGGTCGTGGAACGTTTGCTGTACAGTAACTTCTCACTTAAAGTCGTCCTGGTTAACGTTGTTCCATTGTTACGTTGCTGATCAATTAGGGAACATGCTCGTTTAAAGTTGCGCAATGCTCCCTTTCTAACCTCGTTTGGCAGCCTCCTGCTTTGTCCACTGCTTGCAGGAAGAGCAGCCCGTTGCAGCTAGCTGGTGGGGGCTTGGAACCAGGGTGGACCGGCAGCCCCCCATCAGCTCCCCACTCCCTTAAGTTCCCTGTGCAGCAGCCACCCAGCAGGCTATCAATTGCCGGGCAGTTCAGCTGCCGCTTCCCCCACTGCACTGTGCTGCTCCTGCCCTCTGCCTTGGAGCTGCTGTGCGGGGGGGGTGGGGGTAAATATCAGGGTGTCCCCCTCCCCCCATTCCTGCCCCCCCTTACCCCTTCTGTATATAGAGCAGGGTGGGGACAGAACAGGGCTCAGGAGGGAGAGAGCCTCAGCTGCTGTCTCAACTTCCTGATCTTTTTAAAGGCAATGTACTTAGAGTGGGGTCAGCCTTAAAGAGGCAATGCACATCTCTCTGTCCCATGATGTGCGCTGCGCCGCCTTCACACCCTGCCAGCTTCAGTTTCAGACACCGTTGTCTTCCGTTTCCTTCCCTTTTTGTCCTCAAGGCCTCTCTCAATCTCAGACTGCCAAGGTTCTCATCCTAAAGAGAAGAAATGGCACTGATCTAGATCATCATACACTACCCACTGACCCCAGCATCATCCTCAGTGGGACATTCCCCTCTGGTGTTATCTGGACTGGTGATCTGCTAGGTCACTCCAATCTTTGACTCTGGGACCCAGCCTTACCCTGCTCTGCTGTGAGAACCCCGCACTCCTGGGGTTACAGCCTCTGGCATGTAAGCTGCTCCCAGCTACTTGCAACCGAATGACACTAGCCAATATCTCCAGTCCCAGACACAACCCTAGGAACTTCTGTCTTGCAGTGTCCAGTTATGCCCGCTGGACACTGCAAGTTTATATTAGTTCGTCAATTTAACAAAGAAACTGATATGTACCAGGCTTGTTTTCCCAAGGGGAGTTTCTGCCACGCTTCAAACCAAACGCACTACTTCAGGTAGAATAAACAAACAGATTTATTAACTATGAAAGATCAATTTTAAGTGATTATAAGTCAAAGCACAACAAGTCAGAGTTGGTCAAATGAAATAAAAGCAAAATGCATTCTAAGCTGATCTTAACACTTTCAGTGCCCTTACAAACTTAGATGCTTCTCACCACAGGCTGACTGGTTGCCCTTCAGCCAGGCTCTCCCCTTTGATCAGCGCTTCAGTCGCTTGGTGGTGGTGTCTGTAGATGGAGGTGGAAGAGAGAAAGAGCATGGCCAACGTCTCTCCCTTTTATCATGTTCCTTCTTCCCTCTTGGCTTTGACCCCCCCCCCCCCTCAGAGTCAGGTTAGCATTACCTCATCGCAGTCCCACACTGACCAAGGGAAGGGAGGTGACTCACTCGAGAGTCCAACAGGTCCTTTGTTGCTGCCAAAGTCAGTGTCCTTTGTTCCTGTGAGGCTGGGCTGGGTTTGTCGCATACCTGCCCTGATGAGGTGTGAACTGCTCCTCTGCTCCTGGAGAATTTTTGCCTGGGCTTGTTTTAAGCCATGAGGACACATTTTCAGCCTCATGTATAACTATATACATGAAATTACAACCTATAACATTACTATAACATTATTATAACAACCATGCTCAGTGCATCATGAGCCTTCCGAAGATACCCGACATGACAAACTGCACTGGATACCGCACAACCATATTATAAGGATGAACATGGGGGTGCTGGGTGTTCCCCCGAGGTACAGAACGTCACAGTAGGCCACAGGTTTGATCGTGCTGAGAGTGCAGCACCAGTTCCATGCTACAAGAGCCTCATGTCAGGAAGTTATGGCCTTTGCATAACTGGGAGAGCGTGGGTGAAGTGGGCAGAGGATGGAAGTTCTGTTTTCTGAAGGATTTTTGAATGACATCAAAAATTTTGAAGTTCTCCACAAAAGAAAATTCTGGTGAAAAAATAGTTTCAGGTCAAGCAAAATGTTTTGTTTTGATGTCGACTTTTACAGTTTTTTGTATTTTGCAGTAAAATATCAAACACAAAATTCTAAATGAAAACTTGTTTCAAACTGAAAAATCAGTATTTTGTTCCAAAATTGTCAAAATGAAATTCTAGTGAAATTGACCCAATTTCACGAAGCATTTTGATTTTGACAGAACCACATACTCCGATGGACTACGGTTCTCCAGCCAGCTCCACTATCAAGTTCCTGCCAGGGATTCAAGTATTTCTTTATTCACCGGATCAAAAAATCTCTGCATGCAGCCTCCCTTGAGTGACTGGTAGTAGGAGCCCTGTCTCCTCCTGAAACTCACTTCAGAGCACAAGCTCTCCTCTAGGCCACAGGGCTCAGAACAAATGCAGAAGGTCTGGGATGTGTCCACTATGGAGAATCTTTACCATGGCCAGGAGAGAAACCCTTGCTAAATACTCCACTATTGCCAACCCACCTTCAGTCATTCAGAAGAACAAGTTGGGAAAAAAGCCATCTCAGAGAACCCTTTGAATGTGATGTATTGACAAAATCATTTCTACATCTGGGATTCCATTGTTTTATTTATCATTTTAATGTAATCCCATTTTATGTGACGCCCACGATGAAATTAACTTTTTTAAAAAAGAGAGAGAACTTCTGGCAGCTGCTCAGAGAAGTGATTAAAATTTAAAAGGCAATTTGCCAGTAGAAGAAAACAAAATAAAGTCATTATTTACAGTGACTACAGTTTCTAATGAAGTGTGAAATTAATTTTGTTAATGATTTTGATAGTTATGAACCTTACCGTTGCAATAAAGCTTCCATTTTTAACAGAAAGAAAGACCCACTCTGAGAGTGACGCAGAAATTAACATTGAGTGGGCAAATCTGGACTCAACCCTGGCAACAGCTCTTCTCCAAAAAAATAAGTTTCCCTGCCTCCTGTGGACAAAACGTCTTTGCAGCTCAGTCTGATATTTCCCAAACTCGTGGGCCTAGGGGCATCGTCTCTGTTCGTGACTCCTTGGGAAAAACTTCCACTGACTTCAGTGGAGATAGGATTTTGCCCCGATGCTCCCATAAAGGAGGAGACCTTTTCAGTACTTGCCAAGTATCACTTAACACTCCTGGAACAGAGCCCACCCGCTCGTTCCAGGCCAGGTGGTCAGGAGAGTATTGTTCATAGGCCTGCAACTTTGCAAATAGGGGGCCTTGAGAGGAGGAGTTATAAGACAAGGTAATTGCAGGCATGAAAGACACGAAGTTGCCAGAAGACCCTGATCTCAGACTCGCGGAAGCTATAACTCAAGGGAGAGTGCCAGACACCCAAGAGAAGCAGCAGCTTGATTGACAGGCTGTCAGATACAGGGTCTCTGAGTCCGATAACACGGAGAGAAACAGCTCCACACTGTCGTAAGAAGAGCGTACAGCTCAGGGGTAGAGGACCAACAAACTCTGACAGCCTGCCTCTGCCCCTCCTGGGGCGCCTCAGACCCCTCTCCCCAAGGGGGCTGCAGCAGGGTCCCAACAGTGCACAGGCCGTTCCAGGCTGAGGTTTTTCTAGGTCAACGTCCGCCACCGGATCATGGGAGACCTTTCTCGGCTAGACTGAAGATCCCATTATCAAATATGTGCTCCCCACATAGGCACTTACAGACTGTCATCAAGCCACGCCTGAACCTTCTCTCTGCTAAGCTAAACAGACGGAGCTCCTTGGGCAGGTTTTCTAATCCTTTAACCATTCCAACTTATCAGTGTCCTTCTTGAACTGTGGACATCAGCCCCAGACACAGCATTCCGGCAGCAGTCATACCCGTACCAAATACAGAGGTAAAACAACCTCTCTACTTGAGATCCCCTTGTTTGTGCATCCCAAGTGCCTGTCCCTGCTCCAATGATATTTATTTATACACAATGGAATAACTTGAAGAGGAGAGATCTGCCCTAAAATATCCCACTAGCTAGGACAGTCTTCCACAGTGTGGGAGACCCAAGCTTAAAGCCCTTCTCCACATCAGGCAGAGGTTTAACTGGCCATGCATCTCCGATGCAAAAAGTGAGCATCCAAGCCACTGGGCTGAAGGCTAAAAGGCAGCCCACTGCTGCCACCATCACCTCCTCCCTTGGATAGTTTGTGAATAATGCCTAAATTCTGCCCCATGCCCAAAAAAAGAAAAATTGGCCAAAAGTATTCAGTGAATTTGTGTCAATTTTGCAAATAGTTTCAGTTTGACTGAAATTGCATTTTTCAGTGAATAAACTATCCACCCAAAGAATTCACCCAGTTACCTACTGGTCCTGTAACAGGACTGATGGTTGTGGGGCACTTGGCATGTCTCCACCGTCATGCCATCATCATGGTTCCGGTGTTTATGCCAGAGGAGATGATATCCCCTGGCATTCCAATCAATTCATCCAATCCTGCTTTGTGAACATCGGAGGCCTGGGGGTCAGAAAAGGCCTGGCTGTAATCACGGTACAGGCAGGGCCGGTGCAACCCATTAGGCGACCTAGGCGGTTGCCTAGGGTGCTAACATTTGGAGGGCGGCGACCGTGGCCGCCGGATCTTCGGCCGCCCCGGTCGTCGTCGGTATTTCGGGGGCGGGACCTTCCGCCGCCTCTGTTGGGGGTGGCATTTTGGGGGCGGGACCTTTCGCCGCCTAGGGCAGCAAGAAAGCTGGCGGCGCTCCTGGGTACAGGTCACCTTTTACTCCTTTGGACTTTGGAACATCAGTCCATTCTTCTGTGTGCTCTCTGGGGCAAGGCTATCTTTGGGTTCTTTGGTTAGGCAGTGGGGTCCTAATCCTTGTTTGGAACCCCTAGGCCCTGCTGCAATAGCAATAACCACACAGACAGACAGCCTGTATTTTCCATTTGAGTAACTAGACTTTAGTGGGCCAGATTCCCTCCGACGTGTACAGTTGCGCTTGCTACACACATGCATCAGTATAACTCACGGGGGACTTTGGCTCACGTTTCAAGAGGCAGTGGACAATGTCAGCACAGCGATCCTTTCCTGTGGTAGCGAAATGGCCCCTTTTCTCCGTTCCTGAGCACCAGAATATTGTGACCATATCTGTCATGACAACTCCCTGTGAGGTGGAGCTGTGCTATTATCCCCTGTGGACCAGTCGAGAGCTGAGGCCCGGAGAGGCGAAGTGATGGTCACACAGAGAACAAGAAATGAAACCCAGGGGTCTGGTTAACACCCTGCCTCATGGACCATCCTTCTCCTCCCATCGCTCGAGGAATGACTTGTATTTGCTACTGTGTCTTTCCAGCATCAGTCATTAAGGGACATGCAAACATAGCTTTTTAGCACATCCTTCAAGCAGAAATCTCCTGCTGACGACAATTTAAGGATAAGAACGGCAGACAATGTTACAGAGGGTGTGAGAGTCTGCTTTTCCCTGTGCCTAAACAGTCCCTGTCCACACCGAGACAACCTGTCCGAAAATGCCATGCTGCAGGAAGCAAAACCCTCTCGGGACAATTGAGTTTATGCCTCTCTTTTCCAAGAAGAGATTATATGGCGGGAGACCAGCTCAGAGCGAATTAACATTACAGAAGTAATAAAGCAAGTTTAAACCTGTTCCTGTTCATCTGGCAAGTGCTTTCAGGCTAATAATGGAAAGGGCAGCAATATTGTGGCCTTTTCCATTGTTCTGTGAAACTGCACTTCATTAAATTGCAACTTTTCTACAAGGCCTAAATAATAAACTATAGTCAGTAGCAGTATAAAAGCACTTTAATATTTTATAGTAGTTAGGACTGCCAGCTATCTATAATTACAGCCAGTTCTTGGACTAGAGGGAAATGCCTTAATTTTCTTAATGTTTCATGCATGGAAAAACAATCCAGTTTCTCCTTTATTGGTAATTGCATCGACTGGCGCTAGCTGGGTGCACTTTTCCAAATTATAACCAAGCCGGGCCAATGGCGGGTCAGAGTAAAACCCTTTCACAGCTAACTGCTTTTCCTTGCCGCGGCCTAATGGCACGGAGATAAGAATCTTCCCTGAGCCGCAATTATGTCTGGACCCCTCATTCCGCATTCATAGACCTTAAATCTTGATTAAGTTTTGGCTGGGTCAGCTGGAAAGTAATAAGGCTTAGAGCTCTGCACTGCGCTGTGTGTGCTTCCCGTGGGTCAGCCTGCCTGCCCTGCATTGCCGGGCACCGTGCCACAGGACGGGGGCTGCCTGCTGGGGGCAGGAGCAGAGGGTCCCCTTCCCTTCGTCCTGCTCGGGAGTCAGATTTCAGCTGAGGGAGGGAGAGAGGGCCGCTCTTCTGGGTCCAAGCATGGTTCACAAGAGGGGGAAGAACTACCCTGAGCTGCTGGCTCTCTGCGCTCCCTCCTCCCATCTTGTGGATCGTGTGTGGGGCTGGCAGAGTGACCCCACCCCATCTGAAGCCTGCTGGGCCTCCCCCACTCCCTGGAGGGAAGGAGCAGGGCACGACTGGGTGTCCTGGGTGGCAGCCACCACCTCCATCGTCCTAAGGCAGGGCAGTGTGTGTGGGGAGATCCGGCATGCATGGGCGGGGGACAGCCAGTGCTAGTTGGGAGGGGACCTGTATTCATGGCATGTTGGGGGACAGGCTGGCATGACTGTTTAGTAGAGGGGAAGGCTGGTATCAGTTGCAGGGGGGGGCTGTTTTGGTTGTTGGTTGGTTGGAAGGGCTGCATTAATCGGAGGCTGCATTCATTGTGTGGGGGAATTCATGAGTTGAGTTTGGGAGTCCCCTGAGCAAGATCCACTCCCCCTTCCTAACCCCACTGTCCCTGGGGCCCCACAAGAAGCCTGGGCAAGGACTCGCTCTCTGGGCAGGATTCGCCACCCCGAACCTCCACAACTAGGCCCCAAATGGCTGCAAGGCGGGACACCAGTGCTTGGCTGGGTACACACCAGCTTACAATGGTACGGAGGGCATGACACCTGTTTGTTAGGGGGTGAATCCAAGAAACCCGTTTTTCCACTTGTAACAGGCCACCCTCCTCCCTCTCCTCACCCACCAGTTCACCCGTTACAATTGGCAACACCGGTTTGGTACTAAAAAAAGGGATAATGTGTCACTTACGGCGCAATGCCCATGGAAAGCCGGCGCTCCACCTTTGGCCATGTGTTACTTAGGGTGCTGGCATGTGCCGCACACAGGAACAGGCTGACGGATGAGCAATGGGAAACTCCAAAGCAATGAAAGGAAACTACAAGGTGTAGTTAAACCCTGGGACTTGTTGACACAGGAGGTCACTGAGGCCAAGAACTTAAAAAGACTCAAAAAGGGATTGACCAGTTACATGGATGTCAGGAACAGCCAGAGTTGTTAGGCTGTAGGGTAATTCCATGTTCCTAGGTACGCTGAAGAGTGTAACCTATGACCGATGAAGTCTTTGAGTTGAGGCAAAAGAGAGGGAGGTGTTGACCTGACGTTCTTGTTTGGACAAGCGTCTCTGAATTTGTGTTTTGGATCCCCGCCCTTCAGTCAGCTCCATGTGGAGTGAGTCCTGTGCCCACAGAGAGTCCCACAAACTCCCAGCTTCCACGCTGAGTGCAAGGAATACGTCTCCCACCAGCCATCTCCAGCAGAAACGCCTGGCCGCGTCCACATGGTAACGAAAACACACGCTGCCCAAATGCTGCACAGCACGCCTTGCTCTGCTGGGGAGAGACGGAGTGAGACGCATGTGACAGATGTTCGTCTCTCGCCTAATGCCCTGGCTGGGAGGTGCCCAGATGCTGTGGTGACGAGGGTAGCACAAGACCCTAGACAGAAGAGAACAGAACTCTGCACAAAGGCCTTGTCTACTTGGTCACCACCCCATGCTGCTCTCTGGCATGCCTCCCTTTGGGCTATCGTCTGTGTTTGCCCTGTGCGGAGCACATCTCCCTTCTGAACAACGCACAGGAGATGGTTGTGAGCTGGTAAATACACGTCCATTTGCTCCTAGTCCAGCTTCAGACTAATACAGTGGTCTCGTGTGAGCAGCCCTGCTGCTTGCTGTGTCCTGGTTGGGCTCAAGCAGGGGTTGCAGGACCAAGCAGTTGGGAAGTTTTCCTCACAGTGGCTTTTATTCCCGACTATTCTGCCTGGGGCCACAGTTTCAAGCAGGCACAGCTCCCTACTTTCAACACCGAAAATCCCTTTTTCTTCTTGGCAGCCACGACACCCCCGGTTGGATGCAGCTTCTGCTCTCTGCACACACGACTCTGGATGTGCTTTTGCAGCTTCAGGGAGAGGTTCACAAAGGCCATGTGGTACCTCGACTCCCATTAATGGCCCTAGGTGCTCTTTGAGCCTTCGAGAATCTCCCCTTTAAGCCCTCCAATTGCCCCTCAAAATCCAAAGGCAGTCCATGAGCCCCAAAGACCAGCCCTGCTCCTCACTCTGGATTGGATTAGATCATGGCTCAGACTGTATCGTACCCATTCCACAAGCTGCAGCTGAAATTAGGGCCTGCGCCTACAGACGACAATGGGAGTGGGACCTAGCCTAAGTGAGCAGCGTGCTCAATATCTGAGCTCCGTTTGTCTTCTGCGCCAGACCCCAGCTGCTGCTCCTCTCTTTATTCCTCGCCCAGCCCGTGGCAATGACACAACACGAAGAAGAGTCTGGTTTCAAAGCAGGCATCGCAGGCTTGACCGTGTACTCCAGCACGCGACACTCCGGTGTGCGATTTGGGGTTTGAACTACTGGCCTGAGCCCAGCAAAGAAGGTCTTCCAAGAGCGTGAAAGGCCTAGGTGCAAAAAAAAGAGGGAGGGGGGGGAAGAGAACATTTACTGAAACAAAATAATAGCTGTCAGAGTCATTGTTTCAGAATGACCATGCCAGATTTGAGCAAGGTGACTGCTAGTAGCTGAATTCATAGCCTCTGGCAATAGTGCATGCTAGGAAAAATGATGACTGGTGGGGTGTTGTAACTCAGCGTCATTAATGCGAGAATAAATCCAAGTGACCTTCAAAAAAAGTGATCAAAGCCCTTAATCCAGAATGACTCAACAGAATTCAATATGTAACCCAGCATGATGAACTAGCAGATTGAGTCAGGGCTTGTCTACATGGTGTGTTAGCCTGCACTAGAGGGGTGTAAATTCCAGTGTGCCCTTGTGTGTCACCCACTACCTGTGCACACTAAGAGTTCCCTAATGTGCATTAATGCAGACCTGCTTCTAACAGTACTACATTAACTCACAGCCAGAGAACTTTTAGTGCGTGCCAGCAGGGTCCACATGAGCCAGTTAGTGTGCAACACGCTAGTATTTATACCCTTGCATGTGTAGACAAGCCCTTAATAACCATAGCCAGGGAAACCAGAGTCTACGCACTGCCATGTTGTTTTGGGGTTGATTCTAATGCTAGCTTTGTCAGCCTGCTACAGATCAAGTGTTACGTACCTGTCGACTTTTTTCCCTGAACAGCTAGGTTGTAACTGACAATTCCTCCCCTGAAATCATATTTTCCATCGTTATCAAATGAAAGGTGTGCTGTTCCTGCTGCGTTAAATAAACCCATTGTCTCTCTGCCAGCCCTTAGCTCCATCTTGTGCTTTTACTAACAACTGAAGGCTTGACTGGAACTGAAACTTGTAATTTTATAAACTCCTACACAGCCATAACACACACACACACACACACACACACACACAGAGTAGCTGATTTATGCAGAATCACCAACTGTCTAAAAGGGAATAGGCAAAACAAAGGGTAGCTGTGGGAGCTAGGAAGTTTTAAAATGTGCTGGTTCCGTAATGGAAGCAGGTAGTGTCATGTGGTTTGGCCTGTATCCCAACCCATTGTTTGTATCCAAATAGGCTAGTTAAGACCCCACTAAATAGCATATTCCTATGAAAAATATTATGAAAGTGGTGTTAAGTTTGCTGCCACACAGCAGTGCCTTCTGCTCCCTGTATCCAGAACACGGAACTTAAACCCCCTAATTCAAGGGCTGGAAAAAGCAGAAATGCTCAGTTAACTTCCCCGCATAAATTCTTTACAAGAACCTTCGTGTTACAACAAAAAACATCAATTTTTTTGTCAAAAAACTGAACGCCCACAAACCAAAATATTTTGATTGGGAAATGCTGCTACGGTGCCACATGCAGGGCCGGCTCCAGGCACCCGCTTACCAAGCAGGTGCTTGGGGCGGCCACTTCAGAGAGGGGCGGCAAGTCCAGCTGTTTCGCGGCAATTTGGCGGACGGTCCCTCACTCCTGCTCGGAGCGAAGGACCTCCCGCCGAATTGCCGCCGCAGATCGCGATCGCGGCTTTTTTGTTTGTTTGTTTGTTTGTTTTTTTGTTTGGCTGCTTGGGGCAGCCAAACCCCTGGAGCCGGCCCTGGCCACATGGGAGTTGTTGCTCAGTTCCCTCGTGTCCCCACTTTCCCCTACGGGCCAAGCTGTCCAGCCAGACTACATCTCCCATGATGCACCAAGGCCAGGGACTCCCATAATGCACTGCCTCCCTCACCAAGGGGGAAGTCCCCCTTGCATCATGGGAGATGTTGTTTTACCAAAGAGCCCAGACTATAGATGACAATGGGAACATGAGGCACCCTGGCAGCATTCCCATATTGAAATACAGGCAGTCCTCGGACTTACGACACAATTGGTTCCTGAAAATTGTGTCGTAAGTCGAAACGTTGTAACTCGGAACCGCAATCCACTCCATTGCGGGACCGAGCATCGTAAAGTCGAAACCAACGGTCTTAAGTCAAATCAGGGTGTCAATTCAGAAACATCATAAGTGCCGTTCGTCGTAAGTCGAATGTTGTAAAGTCGAGGACTGCCTGTATTTCACTTTTTGGCTGAAATATTTCAGATAATTTTTTTCAGACCAGCTGTAGAGTTAAGGTAACGCTTCCCACACAATACAGCCAGCCCATCTCACCTCTTCCCCGTGTGCAAGCCATGAGGAACTTGCAGAGTCAGAGGACCAAACCACACCTCCATTACAAACACTGTCATTTTATATGCATCCAACTCCCCTCCTGACTGGTGCAAGGGGACATCAGATTCCTCAGGTCTCATCACACAGAACTAGCCAATCCCTGCATGCTGCTTTGGCCCTGGAGGCCTCAGCCCTTTAAATGTTGCCAGATCACTGGTATGGATTAAGCCAGGGCAGCCTGAGATGCAGAATGCAAGTTGCTGCAGTAGCTGCTTAGCATGAGAAACCATGGAGATGACTGCTGCCTGGTATCTCTGTCCGCTGGGCTTTACCAGGTGGCAGATCCTAGTTCACATTCCTTCTCCCTCTCAGGTGGGAGGGGGACTTGAACAGAGGGGTCGCTCCCCTCCCCACTGAGTACCCTGACCACTGGGCGACACATTATGAGGTGCCCGTGGCTGGTGGGGAAAACAACATGGGCGCCTAACTCCAAGGAGGGTTCCCAGCTGTGAACCGCAAGCACGGCTCAGCTGCTCCCAGCAGCCTGGACTGAGGCGCCCGGCTCCGAGACAGGCGCAGGGCTTAGCACACACCTCTGACATGGGCGGCCCCCTGCCTAGTGCGCTGGCTCTGTGGGTCGCCGTCTAAGGGACCTCTCTCCCCATTCATTGTCTAGGGCAGGGGTCTCAAACTCAAATGACCACGAGGGCCACATGACGACTAGTGCATTGGCCCAAGGGCCGCATCACTGACACCCCCCCCTCGCTGCCCCCGGCCCCGCCCCCACTCCACCCCTTTCATGAGGCTCCGCCCCTGCCCCATCTCTTCTCCACCTCCTCCCCTGAGCGCGCGCGGCTCCCTGCTCCTCCCCCCTGGAAAGAGGTAAGCGCCACCAACAGTAATGCACCTCACTCAAAGGACAAAACACGCACTTAGTTAGATTTACTTCTGTTAAAGCCCCCCCACTGCACTGGGCTGCGCCACCACTCCACCCCTGCTCTGCCTCTTCCAGGGGTGGCAGGTTTGTAGAAATTTTGGTGGTGCCCAGAACCTGCCCTCCCTCAAGCTCCACCCCCATCTGCCTAAGGCTCTGGGAGGGAGTTTGGGTGGGGGAGAGAGTCTGGGGTGCAGGCTCTGGGATGGAGTTTGGGTGCTGGGTGCAGGCTCCGGGCTGGGGCAGGGGGTGGGGGGTGCAGGCTCTGGGATGGAGTTTGGGGATAGGAGGGGGTGCAGGGGTGAGGGCTGTGGGGCTGGGGATGAGGGGTTTGGGGCATTGGAGAGGCTCAGAACTAGGGCAGAAGGGAAGGGGAAGGGCAGCCTGCCCTGGCCAGAGTGGAGGGGGGCACTAGGACCCTGCGGCAGCAGGTGATGCCGGAAGCCGGCAGAGTGGAGTGGAGTCAGCATGAGCTGCAGGCTTGGGGCGGGGAGGGGGCAGCAAGTGAGCCCGGGGGAGACGCGTGGGGGTGGCAGGCGGGGCCGGGGGAGAGACCCGGCCCCAAACATTGGGGAGCAGGGAGCTTAGCTGCCACATAAAATAACTCGGGGGGGGGGGGGGCGCGGGGAGCTTGGCGGGCCGCAGGGAAGAGACCCCTGGTCTAGGGAGCCCGGGCACCTGACTGAGGTTATGGGAATCCCAGTGTGTTTTTGTGATTTTCTAGGCCCCTAAAAGTTAGGGGCTGTGATGCTCACTTAATTCCCTTTGTGCATCCAGGCCTCAGCCTCCCTGTGCCCGAGTTCCCATCTGAAAAATGGGGAGAAGAGCATTGCCGTACCTCACAGGGGCACAGTACGGAAGGAGCATCACAGGCTGTGAGGTGCTCAGGTTGGATGGTGATGAGGGCCAGAAAAGCTTCTGAGATACGTACACAGTTAGACTCTGTGAAGGTCTGTAGAACTTGTAGCCTGTCTCCAAACCTCCTAGCTCCGCCCACAGATAACAGGGAAGGCTTTTCAGGTGGAGGGTTTGGAGACTGGGAGGGTGGTCGACGTGGTACGTCCTCTCAGGATTCTGTAGATGGTTACGCTCTTCCATGACTCAGTGCTAATGCGCCTTGGCTGGCTAGCCAGGAATGCTAGAGGGAGGTGGATTGGTTCAGAGAAAGCAATGGCGCTGTGAGAGACACACTTGATAACTGGAAATGAGCAGTTAGCTGCAGACAGGGATGGACTGTAAAGAGGCCTCTGGAATTTGTTCTGGTGGGGGGGGGGAGCGGGGGGGTGAAAGGAGGGGACGTTGGTGTGGTGGATGGTTTTTGAGCACTACACCTAGCTATGTCATTTTTTTACCACTGACACATTGGTGCAACATTTAAAAATTAGAGCTGGTCATAATCTTGGACATTTTTTGTCAAAATGTTGAGGTTTTTGAAAAAGGTTGCCCACTTGACTGCAAAAATTTCATGAAAAATTTTCATCAGAATTTTGAAAATGTCAAGTGCTAATAAAAACAAGCAAACCTTCCTTTGCCTCTGGCAGCTCTGCTGCGTCCTGTCCTGCTCCCCTGTGCCTGCCGTGGTAACTGACCGATGGTTTGGCGAATGCTGGCCTCTTGCTGAGACAGTTCTGGTTATCCCCTCTGCCCACTGTCTGATGAACAAGCGTACACAGTGCACATTAATCGCAATACACATCAAGTTCTCTGGCAGAAGAAATGGATGATACCCCATTGAAATCAATAGAGCTGAGCCATTTTCATCAGCAGGGAATCGCTCTCTCTCTCTCTGTCTCTCAAACTAACGGTAAGAAAATTCAAGAATTCTTCTGAACTAGGAAACCAGAATTTTCTTTATATGAGTAAAAAAAAGGGGGGGGGCTAAAAAAAGTTTTGAGACATTTTTTTCTTTAACATTTTCACTTGCTACAAAAAGCAGTTTTGTACGAATGTGAAGATTAATTAGGATGCAGAATGCAAGATCTTGTTTATGTGAACATATTTGTTGAAAGTTTATGAAGGCTGAATATTGCAGTAATTGACGCATGCTCGTATTTTAATTTCTCATGAATGCCATCTGGCCTGGTACAGTTGCTCTGTTACTGCACTGTTATTTCAGACCATAAGTGGTTTATTATTTTATGCTTATTCTTTTGCAACCATAAAAAATGAGGGAAGGTAAGAATGTACTCTGAGGAATTCTACACCTTCTCAAACCAGTCCATACATACTGTAACTAAGGGACCAAATCTGCATTAATAGATAGATGGACACAGTCTGCTAGTTTTGTCTAATACTATTCAATGTGTATTAGATCTGGGCAGAAAATGGGAAAAAATTTGCAATTGAGCCTGGACTCAGTTTCCAAAAATGTATTTCTTTTTTTCCCCCAATCAAAATCTCGATATTTGAAATTTTTTAAACCTGCTCTGTAGCTGTTTGAAAAATAAATAGGATACTTTTTCATGAAAATGTTAGAAAGAAAGGTTTTCTTTTTCTTTCTTTCTTTCTTTCTTTCTTTCTTTCTTTCTTTCTTTCTTTCTTTCTTTCTTTCAAGCTGAAATATGGAAAATCTCTATGGAATATGTTATTCAGTGATGGTCACCATTTTTCATCAGATAATTTATTTACACACTTTTTTTTCCTGCTTTTTGACCAGCCCTAGAGTGGGTTGAATAGTCTGTGTAAAACATATGTCTGTGAAATTCATTGAAAATATTCAACAAGCTCCAGTGTTGCTAATCTCTGTTTCTTCTCTCACTTACATAAATCAGGAGAACCCCCATTAGTTGAATTTAACAGATACTCCGGTGTTAGACGAATGCCAGTCAGAGAAGATGCTACCTGCTCCCTCAGGGCCTCAGTCTCTTCTCACTGACAGTGCACTCTCATCAGGTGCTACATGATGGAAATTACTTAGTCTTCAATGGAGGTGACCATCCCCTCTGTGCTACATTCCTAAGCAGCCATCTTTTTTCTAGTCCTTTTTCTTCTTGTTCACCACCATTATCCTATGGTCTTCTCAGAAGCACACTGAAAAATCGACTGTAATCCTACTGTTAACGTCCTTCCCTCCACCTGTGTCCTTCTTTGTCAGTGTTCATAAACCCCCTTTTTGTACTGTCCTTTCCCTCTGGCGGACATTAGCTCACATTTTTGCTACATCCTCCTTAGGGCTAGTGCTTTTAGAAAACCTGTTGTTTATGATTTCAGAAGCTATTACAAAAATAACAGTATGTAAGACATGAGCCGTATCACTGCAACTCACTTACCTCATAACCATTATGTACAATTAATCTTATCACCAATATTAAAGGTCACTAACCATTTTGGCAAAAGAACTCTCGGAGGAAATGAAACCAGTTTATTAATCACTAGTCAAATGTTAAACCTCAGCATTCTAACAGGAGGCTCACCTGCGTATATATATATCTGTATACATATTGCTGTAAGGGCCCAGGCCTGGGAGTTTCTGCTACATCTCAGCCTCCACCCAGTGTCTGCTGAAAGCCAGTTGGCTGATGAGCTTGTAGGACCCCAGCCTCAGCCAAGGCACCACCCACGGGAGCCCTGATTGGAGGGTCGCCCGACTCCACTGATTGATCCAACCAGGCTATTTCAGCCAGGAGGTCACCCTGTTCCTGGCTCCTGCCTCATGCCTGCCTTTGCTCCGGTTCCCACCTTGCTCCTGCTCTGTGCTTAATCCGTCCCTCTCCTCCAGTTCCTGCCCTTACACCTCAGCTCCCAGTCCTGGCTCTGACCCAGACTCTGGCTTGTTGGCTCTGGCATTTGGTATCTGACCTCCGCTCTGACCCTCGGTTTCTATTCCTGGTTCTGACTCTGGCTTGACCCCGGCTCTGGTAACTGGCAGTTGATTCTAGTGCTGACCCTTGGCTTTGTTCCCTGACCTGGATGCCTGCTTCACCCACTAGACCTGACTCCTGCTGTGACTGCTAGGCCAGACTGCCTACGTCCTGGTCCATAACAGCTGCATGTATATCATAATATGTTGTGATGGGGTGTCCCTGGCCTCTGCAGGTGCCTACAGGAGGCCTTGTGGTTCTACTACACCCTGCCCTAGGAAGCACCTAATTGGAGCCCACCAAGGGGCAGTTGCTGGCTGGGACCAGAGGGGCAAGGAAAAGTGCTTCTCTCTGTCCAAAGGAGCTTGAGGGAGAGCCAGACTTGGTCTCTGACTGCATTTTGCTTAGTTGGATTTGCAGGGGAGCGAGGACCTAAGAACCTTAGCCCTGAGATAAGGGTGAAGCTAAAAGGGGCCAGGTAGGAAGAGGCCCAGGGAAGAAGTAGCAAGGAATTGAAATCAAGCAGTGCGTAGCTGCTACTTATAGGGTCCCTGGGGTGAAACCCGGCGTAGTGGTAAAGTGAGCCCAAGAATGGGACAGGACCAGGGCCGGTGCAAGGAAGTTTCGCGCCCTAGGCGAAACTTCCACCTTGCGCCCCCCCCTCAGCCCTGCGGCAGCTCCCCCCCCCCCCCCCGCGGCAGCTCCCCAACCCAGCTCACCTCTGCTCCGCCTCCTCCCCGAGCATGCTGCCTCCGCTCTAATTCTCCTCCCGTCCCAGGCTTGCGGCGCCAAACAGATGATTGGCGCTGCAAGCCTGGGAGGCGGGAGAAGTGGAGCAGCGACAGCGTGCTTGGGGAGGGGGCGTAGGAACGCTGTAAAAAAATTGGGGGCACCGCTTTTTGGTGCCCCCAAATCTTGGCGCCCTAGGCAACCGCCTAGTTTGCCTTAATGGTAGCACCAGCCCTGGACGGGACGGGACTGATTTGAAAGTCTGAAAATGTAAAGCCCCTGGTGAGGGCAATGGGGCTGTTCATTTATTGGACTCTCTGCTGCCCAGGTAAGGGCCAGTTTGGACTCTGTGACTTGGCCAGAGGGTTAAGCAGCCCTCTGCCAAGCTCAGCTGGCCGCCTTCATGGAATGCCAAGGTGAGAAAAGAACTGCAGTACAGCACCCAGTTTCTAGGAAGTGCTAAAGAGGTGAGTGCCCCGTCACATATGTATATAACGTGTGCGTGTGTATACACACACACACACACTCATTTGCAGGACATCAAAACTATAAGATAGTTTAAAATCTCTTATTCATAATCACCTTAATATCTTACAGAAAGAGAGCCTCTTGACTAATTTTGGAGAGATCAGAAACTCCTTACAGCCATCATTGAAGGTCATCTGCCTAATCAAAGAATAAGTGTTTTTAATTGTCTATAGACAAGTGTAGTTTTTGCAGGATACAGAATTGAGGTGGAAAAACCTAAAGCAGTAATCTCCTGACCAGCACTGCTTAGAACAGAATGTTCCACCAAAATGTTTTTCAACAGAAAAAGCAATTTCTGCAAAACCAAAATTTTCCCTGGGAAAAATTCAGTTTTGCCAAGAAATTGATTCTCGTCTGCATAAGTCTCATTCATTGGACTACATCTTCCATGATGCACTGCAGTCTTCCCTCTAGTTCAACTGATGTGATGCATCATGGGAGTCGTGACCACAGTGCATTTGGGATGAAAATAAATTTTGAAATATCAGAATTTCCTGTGGAGAGAAATTCTAATTTTTGACCAGCTCTGGTTGTAATTTCTTTATTGATCTTTCTAAGGACTTACAGGAAAGAAAGAAAGATATTGTGATAATAGACACTAGTCACTTTTTCTCCCATAACTGATGAGTAATCATTTCCCTACCTTACACAGAGGCAGAAACTACAATTACAGTAGAAGAAAAACATGTTGTGAGAGATTTAGACAGTAGTGAAGTTTTATCTGCTATCTTGATTACCTTGAATACTTGGAGAACTGTGTCCGAAGCAGCTATAGAATTAATAAAAGCGGATCTTAAAGCAGAAATGTCTTCCCCTCCAGATACTTCCAGAATCTCAATCTCCTGCTATTCATTCCATTAGGAGAGCTCAATTTTGTAATTGACTAATCTTGGGCTTTTGACAAGTTGCTTAGTTGGGATGAGATTCTTATTTGCCCTCTTGACATTGGGCTGTTCTGCGGGCCGGACAGGCCCCCAGCATAACTGAGATTGTCCTACCCATGGCAGCCTCCCCAAGCTCTCAGATGGGCTGCAGCCCTGCCCAGCATTTCCACAGCATTGCATGCTGCTGCCACCTGATCCCAGCATGCCCTCTCCCACTGCTTCCCTGCCCCTTGCATGTCCCTTTGGGTGGTTGGACTAGATGACCTCCTGAGGTCCCTTCCAACCCTGATATTCTATGATTGCCAGGCAGTTCTCCGAAAGCAGCCTTATGGTTGTCTTCTGCATCGGGGAAATTCTCCCCTGTCCGGATCTGGAGCTTCTAGGGCCCCTCTATACTACTCACAGAATAAAGGGGCTGGAGATGGGTGTGGGGCTCACCTCTGTTCTGGGTACAGTTCTATTTGTCTTTCTTGTCTTTTTAGATAATAAGATCTTTGTGTCAAGGACAATCTTTTATTCTGTCTGTACTGCGCCTAGCACAATGTTGTCCTGATCTTGTTTGGGGATTCCAGCACTATTGCAATATAAATATCAATATATAATCCACCTTGCATTTCTCTCAGGCATTACATCACCCCTTGATTATTCGACTCTCCAATTGCAATGCAAAGAGCACCTTGGTTACTTATCTTCCTGGCTGGGCAACTGACTTCTAAATAGAGTGGAAGTGGTTTTTTGCCAATAATTGTTCAATAAATATTAGAATGAACACTATTAGGAAGTGTCACCATAGAGAGTAAAGAGGTTTAAAGTGTTTGCAGAACCATTTGAGGCAGCACCTGAAGAAACCGAGATCAAAGTTCAGCTAGAATTGTTTGACTTCTAGCGTTTTCAGCAACATTTTATATAAAACTTATTGAACTTCTACAGTGATTTTGTCCACATTTAGTACGTGCTCAAGGGCTTTCTGGAGTGGGGGGGGGTGTAGCGAGGCGGTGTGGTTCCCCGCCGCCCCGGGGAGGGACGAGCTCCGGCCAAACCCTTCTACAGGGTAGGTTTACAAAGAGCTTTGCTGAATTGAAGTGCTAATGTTTAACTCCAGTGTTTCATGCAATGATCATTTGCCACAGTCGCACACAAGCAGGACAATAGAGTCAATCTAGCTATGTGTCCTGGGTATCGTGTGTATGATCTAGCCACATTGTCCCATAACTATGTTGCTAAATGCAATCTTTTTGGCAAAATGCTTGAACAGCTGGTGTGGTGGCCAATGCTTTTTCCTGAATATAGAGTTTGAAAAGGAAGGCAGACTGGTCTGGAAAACATGGCTTACAGTGGAGACTTCGAGACAATCTGTTTAGCTTATCAAAAAGAAAATCAAGACTGCAGTAGGGAGAAAAGGGGCTCGTTAGCCTAATAAAGAAAGGCTGAACAAGAGCCAATGGCTGGAGGTTAAAACCAGATACATTCAAAGTGGAAATAAGGCTCAGAATTATTATAACTGTGACCATCCTACCCAGGAAAGTGGTGGATTCTCCACCTCTTGGTGTCTTCAGGGCTAGGCCAGCTGCCTTTCTGATGAGTTGCTTTAGCCAGATGTAAATTAGTGGGCTCAGTACTGGGGTAACGGTTGAGGCTCTCTGGCCTGTGATAAGCAGGAGGTCAGACTAGATGATCTAATGGTGCATTTTGGCCTTAAAAATCTGTGAATCTGATGGTTAAAGGCCGTGGCCTGAGACACAGGAGATCACTGCTCAGCTCCCAGCTCTGCCTCCAACTTCGTCTGGGACCTTGGGCAAGTCGCTTGTCTCCATGACTCAGACAGGGGCCTGAGGCGCAAAGAAGTTAATACTCCCTGGGCTGTCTTGTCTCTTCAGACAGGAAGCTCTTTGGTGGAAGGGACAGTTTGCGGCGGGGTTGAGTCTGAAGGCCAGCCGTCTCCAGGCAGGTCAATGACCCCGCTGGGTTGTGAGAGGGAGTTTATGCAGCACCTAGGACAATGGGACCCTGACTCGGGGGGGTGGGGGGTGTTCTAGGTGCTACAGAACAAAATAACAACACCACCTGAATCTTTCCAAGCCCGAAAGCATTGGCATTGTCACCTCTACAGAGGCTTTATTACTAACGCTTTAACAGGTGCGGCCCCCACACACACACTCCCCCTCTCCCCCAGGTGTTAAGGATTAGGAATGCCCGCATTTTAAAAAGATGTTCACTTGATGTAGAAAAATTAATAAAAGCAATTAGGAAAAACCCAGCCAAGCCGCTGCCCCCTGGCCGAAGACAGCGGGGAGTATTGTCACCCCATTGCTGGCGTTTCACCAGGCAGGCTGGGTGGTCTGTTGGGAAAAGAGCTCCCCAGGCAGGGCCCTGTTGCGAGCGGCTGCTGTAGGCACGCAGCAGTGTGTGGGTGGAAATGGCAGGCTGCCTAATGGAAAGCGTCGTCTTGCTCCAAGAACAGATTGCTCTCATTCCGAGAACACCTGCGGGAGCCAAATAACAACCCGCTGGAGTAACGCAGCCAGCGCCGAACCACGAGCTGGAGGAGAGGAGCCACCACCTGACCCAGGCACCTAGTCCTGCTGCCCGGACGCAGGGGCAGAACCGACTGACGGGGGTGCTGGGGAAAAAGCTCCAAAAGTGGCCAGTGCCCGGAGCTTAACAGCTTTGGGCCCAAAGGCTGTAATGAAGTTAAAGCCCCTTGCCCAGCACTTGCACAGCTCTGCACAGAAGCTGTCATACCAACACTCCATCAAAATCCTATATCCTGGCTAAACAGTGGTCAGTACCAGCTGCTTCAGAGGAAGGTGTGAGGACGCTTGTGGCTGTTTTATAATCCTTGCTTTTGGAATGCTGGATGCTCGCATGGGTCAGAGAAAATAAACGACCAATTGTTATATAATGATTGATTGATTGAGGAAGTTTTAGCAGTTTTACAAATCCTTGCCATGTAAATATCCAAATGTCCTGTGTGAATTGGGAATTCACAGCCGTCCCAGCACCAGGGTCCTAGGATTAGTTCCACACCAATTGAGCCCTTTGATTCCCAAGAATTTCAGAGCTGTGGCTTCTATCAGAACTCTCGCTTTAATTTCGGATGTCTCTCCTCTTGTAGTGTCATCATGTGCTGTCCTCAAGCAGCGCTCTGGGGATAGCGCTTAATTATAACGAATTAGGGATGAACTAGCTTAGGTACGTAACATGCCTGCGGTTCTCTGGGCGTCTTCCTTGATTTGGGATCTTTCTATTGGTACAGACGCCTCCAACTTCCCTGGGTCTCCTTCATCACATAGCTCATCTTGTTCAACCCCATCTGTTTCTCATCCAGTTAAAGTTTTTCTTGGTCACTCTGCAGAATACTACACGCTATGTCATGGGGCTTTGGAGCATCTTTTTGCTACAGACCAGCTGAAGACGTTGTGACCTTGACTTCCAATCAAATCAATGGATGATTCCCAGTATATGCTCTTACGTTTCATAGAATCATAGAATATCAGGGTTGGAAGGGACCTCAGGAGGGCATCTAGTCCAACCCCCTGCTCAAAGCAGGACCAATTCCCAACTAAATCATCCCAGCCAGGGCTTTGTCAAGCCTGACCTTAAAAACCTCTAAGGAAGGAGATTCCACCACCTCCCTAGGTAACCCATTCCACTGCTTCACCACCCTCCTAGTGAAAAAGTTTTTCCTAATATCCAACCTAAACCTCCCCCACTGCAACTTGAGACCATTACTCCTTGTTCTGTCATCTGGTACCACTGAAAACAGTCTAGATCCATCCTCTTTGGAACCCCCTTTCAGGTAGTTGAAAGCAGCTATCAAATCCCCCCTCATTCTTCTCTTCTGCAGACTAAACAATCCCAGTTCCCTCAGCCTCTCCTCATAAGTCATGTGCTCCAGCCCCCTAATCATTTTTGTTGCCCTCCGTTGGACTCTTTCCAATTTTTCCACATCCTTCTTGTAGTGTGGGGCCCAAAACTGGACACAGTACACCAGATGAGGCCTCACCAATGCCGAATAGAGGGGAATGATCACGTCCCTCGATCTGCTGGCAATGCCCCTACTTATACAGCCCAAAATGCTGTTAGTCTTCTTGGCAACAAAGGCACACCGTTGACTCATATCCAGCTTCTTGTCCACTGTAACCCGTAGGTCCTTTTCTGCAGAACTGCTTCCCAGCCACTCGGTCCCTAGTCTGTAGCAGTGCATGGGATTCTTCCGTCCTAAGTGCAGGACTCTGCACTTGTCCTTGTTGAACCTCATCAGATTTCTTTTGGCCCAATCCTCTAATTTGTCTAGGTCCCTCTGTATCCTATCCCTACCCTCCAGCATATCTACCACTCCTCCCAGTTTAGTGTCATCTGCAAACTTGCTGAGGGTGAAATCCACCCCATCATCCAGATCATTAATGAGAGCTTCAATCTGCAAACCAATCAATGGGGGCCATAAAAGGGCCAATCTGAGGGTATGTATACACACCGCAGTTTAGACTCTTCCTACATCAATGGAAGGGTTTTTTTCCATTGACGAAGTTAATCCACCTCTCTGAGAGGCAGGGGTTGACCTAACTACAGTGCTCAGGGCGTGAAAGTTTTCACAACCTGCAGTGCCATAGCTAGGCCACACCATGTTTAAGTGTAGACCAGACCTCAGTCAGATTCCCAGGGGATATGATGGAGGAAGTACAGTCACCTCCTGGGAGCCTTTGGTATGATCCTCAGAAAAACGGTGACATGCCTCCTAATGTACGTGAACAGAAGAGTGGATTAGCATCTTGCAATGGGCATTTGAAGGTGCAAACCAGAGTAAAATGATTAAATTGTGTGATCTTTCCCTGCATCTCCTCAGATCTATCTAATAAAAATAGACTTTCAAGGCCTCATCCTGAGTGTTATCAAGTTCTATTGACTGTAATGGCTCTGAGGAGGCTCAGTCCATGATAGTCAGCTGCTAAATAACAGTTCAGCCCAGACATGGGATGTGAGAAATGTTTCTGATATCGACCATTCGCCACTGTATCAAAGTGATAAATGACTGGCTGCTGGCCCGGCTGATCTCCTGGGTATTGCATGAGGGAGTTTTCCTTTTAGTCAGGTTCAAAGCCTTTTCCTTATTGATCATCCTCCTACTTTTCAAGCTGCATTTACTTAATTATACATCAGCCTTTGATAATTAGATACATGCTTTGTCAGCAGCAGAAAGAGACAATGGATTAAAATTCTGGTCAAATAGACTCAATAACTAGTGCACGTTGAAATTAGTGTAATCATAAAATTAGCATGAGAATTGATGCTTCGAACAAAATCCCTCACAATGTACACAGGGACTTTATATTGAAAGGAATTAGTTTGTTCCACCATATATTAGACAGTTTGAAAGCCATCTTCAGACATGCTTCTTCTGTAGCTTAAGGTTGGAAATCAAAGAGAATGAAAAATGTCTTAAAAATTAATATAACTGAGAACGGAGTAGACGTGAATCCAACTTCTGCAGTGCCAAGGTCTGAAATAAAACAGCTTAACTCGAGGATTTGTAGGAAAAATGTAAAGCACTTCAACTTCTTCTATAGTTTCCAGTTAATGCATGAAAAAATCTAGATTCTCACCTAACTAATGTCCTAAAGAGGTCAGCAGATCATTTTCATAGCACCATGCTGGGAGTTACTTTCTCTATAATACAGTAACAATAAGTGACTTGACTAAAAATGGCAGGGTAGCCTAGTGGATAGAGCACTAGACTGGCCTGGCCTGCTAGATGACCTTCATCAAGTCATGTCACTGTTCCGTGCATCAGTTTCCCCACCTATAAAATGGGGAGACTGACCTGCTTTATAAAGTGCTTTGAGAGCTACTGATGAAAAGCATCCTATAAGAGCTACTACTACTACTACTACATATTCTAGCTCCCATTAGAGAGGAAGGATAGTCTTCTCATTAAGGTATTGGCCTGGGACTCGAGCTCTGAGTTCAGTCCCCAGCTCTCCAACAGATGGAGGCAAATGACTTAACCTTTGTCTCTCAGTTCCCCCTCTGAGCAGTGGGAATACAAATAATTCCTTTACCCATCTGGTCTCTTTAGGCTTTGAGGCAGGGACTGTCTCATACTGTGTGTATGTGCAGCATCTGGCACAGTGGTTCTCAACCAGGGCTACGCGTACCCCTGGGGGGATGCAGAGATCTTCTGAGGGTACATCAACTCATCTAGCTATTTGCCTAGTTTTACAACAGTCTCCATAAAAAGCACTAGTGAAGTCCATACAAACTAACATTTCGTACAGACAATGACTTGTTTGTACTGCTCTAGATACACAACCAGTCTTTCTCCACCTGGGATCCATTTATTTTATAATTATATGGTAAAAATGAGAAAGTCAGCAATTTTTCAGTAATAGTGGCTGTGACACTTTTGTATATTTTATGTCCGATTTTGTAAGAAAGTAGTTTTTAAGTGAGGTGAAACTTGGGGGTACACAAGACAAATCAGCCTCCTGAAAGGGGTACAGAAGCCTGGGAAGGCTGAGAACCAGCACACTGGGGCACTTCTCTCAGTTTGGGCTTCTAGCTGCTGCTCTAATATTATTACTAATAATTTGGACTGTAGTCGTCTCAGAGTTGCTATTGCTGAACACGACTAGCAGCCTGTCGTTAGTGGCAGCCCAACAGCTGGGCTGGGAGGGTCGATGAGAACTGGTGGCAGAGCTGTTTGGGAGCAGCACTGAATTGCCCTGGGCTGGTTCTGCTCCCTGCTCTCAGCATCTCATTCTGGGGGTTACTAACCCCCCCCCTTTTCGCTCTGCTTCGTGGGCAGCCATGGCACTGGGCTCATCTGAAAGGCATCAGCGACCCTGCTGCATGTGCTCCTGGCTCAGCAGGCATTCGTGGTCCTCTCACCCTCCCAGAGCTTCCTGGAGAGCATTAACAGCTAGAAACCCCCCCCCCACACACACCCCACCCCACGAGGGAGAGTTCCTCTAGCCTTCTTTCCACCCTGCGTGTGCTTAGGGAGCACCAGGTGTTTTTCTTTCTGCTTTGCCATTAAATCCAGATTTATTTGAGGATCAAAACTCTTATGTTGCAGGAAGAAAGTAGCTGCTTCTGTGTTAAGTCTTGGTAAGTGCTGATAGGCCCCATCTCCACTTAGTGTCAATTAGCATCTTAATGAAGCTCCACTGGTTTATGCCAGCTGAGGACCTGGCCCCATAAGTTTAAAAACTTCATAGACTTCAAGGCCAGAAGTGACAATCGTGATCATCTAGTCTGACTTCCTGCACATGCAGGCCCCAGAACCTCGCCCATCCACTCCTGTAATAGACCCATAACCTCTGGCTGAGTTACTGACGCCCTCAAATCATGTTTTAAAGACTTCAAGTTACAGAGAATCCACCATTTACTCTAGTTTAAACCTGCAAGTGACCCATGCCCCATGGTGCAAAGGAAGGTAAAAAAACCCCAGGGTCTCTGCCAATCTGACCCAGGGGAAATTCCTTCCCAACCCCAAATATGGTGATCAGTGACACCAAGCATATGAGTGAGACCCACCAGCCAGACACCTGGGAAAGAATTCACTGTAGTAACTCTGAGCCCTCCCTATCTAGTGTCCCATCACCGGCTGTTGGAGATATTTGTTGCTAGCAGTCTCAGATCGGCTCCATGCCATTGTAGGCAGTCTCATCGTACCAGCCCCTCCATAAACTTAGGCTCAGATTTGAGTGGACTCATTTCTATTCTTATTATATATAACAGAATCGCATTTTGTAGGCACAGAACTGTGCCCAGTCCTGGCAGGGAGACAATACTAAGTACTGCTTTAATATCTGACATTTATATACAGCAATGACATTCGAAACGGTCTCAAAATGCTTCACAAACTTTGTAAGTTAGAGATGCCAGAACCAGAACTCTGGCTCTAACCCCCTTCAAACAGTAGGAGCCTCTGAGCTCAAGCTGTTCTTTTGTCTTGTAAGAAAGAAAGTCGTAGTTGAAAATGGAATTCAGTAACTACCAGCTAACACCATAAACAATATGGTCACATTCTCACAGACATTAGCTCCTATCTAGGCACTATGACAAGTGGCCAGATTTTCAAAATTTTTCAGCACACGTGTGTTGGGTGCAGGGCTGTTTTGAAATCTGTCAACACATGTCCCTGTAGGGGCTATTAGGTGCTGAGCAATTTTGAAAATATGGCCCCTTTCCTATACCTAAACCCCAGAATGTATTTAAAAAATCAAAACATTAGTAGCTAAGGAAACCAGCCAGTTTCCCACTCCTACGTAATCTTTTATCACTCTTAATCATCTCCAGTGATTTATGATCCTATTCTACCACCTGATACCGGGGGGGGAGTGCCATTTGTCTGCAGCTTTGAATAATACATAACTACACTGATGATCACACACATTTTCAACAACAAGAGACAATATTTCTATCATCAGTTAGTCAATAATAACAATGACCCATCTTCTGCCCAGCTGTGGGCTGATCATCTAGGCCTGGTTTGTTTCTTCCTAGAAGGGAAATAAATGATGCAGAGACCCCGAGGATCTGATTTCCAACAATAGAGGTCCCTTTACACCACTCTGGCATGTAAAGGGACTTTAGAGTAGTTTACGCCCACTTAGCATAAATGAGACTTAGGCCTTGAATGCTCCTCATTTGTTTTAAGAACATGAGAACGGCCAGACTGGGTCAGACCAAAGGTCCATCTAGCCCAGTACCCTGTCTTCCGACAGTGGCCAATGCCAGGTGCTTTGGAGGGAATGAACAAAACAGAGCAATTAGCAAGCAATCCATCCTCTGTCGTCCACTCCCGGCTTCTGGCAATCAGAGGCTAGTTGCCTCTCTGACCATCTTGGCTAACAGTCATTGATGGACCTATCCTCCAGGAACTTATCTAGTTATTTTTTGAACCCAGTTATACTTTTGACCTTCACTACATCCCCTGGCAATGAGTTCCACAGGCTGACTGTGCGTTGTGTGAAGAGGTTCTTCCTAATCATAGAATCATAGAGCTGGAAGGGACCTCGAGAGGTCATCTAGTCCAGTCCCCTGCACTCAAGGCAGGACTAAGTATTATCTAGACTATTCCTGACAGGTGTTTGTCCAACCTGCTCTTAAAAATCCCCAATGATGGAGATTCTACAGCCTCCCTGGGCAATTTATTCCAGTGCTTAACCACATTGACAGTTAGGAAGTTTTTCCTAATGTCCAACCTAAACAGCCTTTGCTGCAATTTAAGCCAATTGCTTTAGGGCCTATCCTCAGAGGTTAAAGAGAACAATTTTTCTCCCTCTTCCTTGTAACAACCTTTTACATACTTGAAAACTGTTATTATGTCCCCTCTGTCTTCTCTTCTCCAGACTAAACAAACCCAATTTTTGCAACCTTCCCTCATAGGTCATGTTTTCCAGACCTTTAATAATTTTTGTTGCTCTTCTCTGGACTTTCTCAAATTTGTCCACATCTTTCCTGAAATGTGACGCCCAGAACTGGACACACTATGCCAGTTGAGGCCTAATCAACGCGGAGTAGAGTGGAAGAATTACTTCTCGTGTCTTGCTTACAACACTCCTGCTGATACAGCCCAGAATGATGTTTGCTTTTTTTTTTTTTTTTTTTTTGCAAGTGTTACACTGTCGATTCAGATTTAGCTTGTGATCCACTATGACCCCCAGATCCTTTTCTGCAGTACTCCTTCCTAGGCAGTCATTTCCCATTTTGTGTATGTGCAACGGATTGTTCCTTGCTAAGAGGAGTACTTTTATTCATCTGCTGGTTTCTGAGCTGCACTCAGATCACGTTTTCAAGCTTTCCTCCACAACCATGAGGGCTAGAAATTTTTTTTAAAGGAAAGCTGAGAGTCTCACCCAATCTCAGGACTCCAGGGGATGGGGCTTCATGAATCACACCAAATGTCTCGAAACTCTCAATACAATCTGGAGAGAGGGCGTCACCGCTGTCTGAAGGTCTCTTTGGCAATAAGCATGTGACTTTCAAGCTATTCATTGGCAAACACAGTGGGAGCTCCTGTACGCTTTGTGCATTTCTTTCTATTTCACTAATCTCACCATCAAGTCCTTGACTTTTACCTGCATGGTTTCTTTTAGGCACTCATTTGTGGACAATAGAAATGTATCCAATGGTAAAACGAGAAGGATTCCCATAAAGTACCATTGCTTAGAACAGTGCCACCATTAACTCTTGCAGGGTGCCCAGAGAACTGGCCTCGGAACGCCTGGCAGCAACATCCCTCGGCTTGGTCCTCTCCCTGTTCAGGGTGACTCCCAGTCTGGCCCTTCCTTACACCCTACTCCTCTTCCTCTGTCTCTCTCTTAGCTGTCCTCAACGGGGGAGCTGAGCCATATTATTACTGGGACAATCATTCAGTCCTTAACCAAAGATGTCCTTCATTTGCCCCGTGTGGGGACGCTCACCAAGTGTCCAGCCTGGTGAGTCAGCCTGCAGCTACTCACACGCTGCCACAGGCCCCAGTTTAGCAAAGAATTTAGAGATGTTCTTAACTCCAGCCACAGGATTAAGTCTCATGTAAGTGCTTAAAATTAAGGACGTGCTGACTCCGTGCCATTGTGAGCCAACCCACTCGAGAAATCAGGCCCCTTCAGAAAGACAAGCCAGGATTTTTGAGACCAGGGGCCACCGCACAAGTTCTGGGTTTCTTCAGAATTGGGTTTACAAAGCCAGTAGGTTGGGGCTTCATGCAATTTGCAGCTAAATGTATCTTCTCAAGGGCAAGTAAATGAAGGAAGCAGACGATCACCTCTTTGCCTGGTCTAGTACTGAGAATCCACTCTGGACAATACACTGTACTTCAAATCCAAATCGAGATTCTGCCTTGAATAGACAGGAATCTCCGTCACCCTCATTGGCAATTAATTGGGCATTTAAAACCACAATAGAATGGAAAGAATTCAGTGCCTCCTTATCTGTGTGTGGATGTTACAGAAGGGCATGTCCAAATGTCTTCTAATGGTCACCATTTGGAACAAGTACTTCCGGAGCAGCAAATCAACTGAACTATGCATGCACGCTGAATTTTGAGTAATGCAAATAGCACTTTATTTGTGTTGCCAGGCAAATTATAATATCTGTTGTCTTTTAAGTGGGGTTCTTACAACCCTATTTCCATATATAGCTCCTGCTAAGCCTATTTGAATTGGCTTTGTTGGAACACTCTGTGATATTGCTGACAAGATCACTTTTGTTTCTCCATTGCAAATTGGTTTTCATGCCGATTTTCTGAAATTCTGGTTTGCCTGTGCTGAGCAGCAGCTTACTGCAGCAAGTGTGCAGTTTGCCAGAAAGATAAAAGCAAGATCTGATTCCTCCCCACCCCCAGAGAGGGCTCTATTATAACCCAGCCATAGCGTGGTTGAGGACTCGTGTTCTGTGGGAATTCCAGTTCTGAGTCAGACATCTTTAGACATGTTACTTTTGACAAGAGATTAGTCTAGTCTTTTCTTCATGGACCCAGTTCAGCAAAGCACATGCTTAATGCTTACTCATGGTAGTGGATACTACGTTCAGTAGCCAGATTGGCCCCTAAGGTATAAACTCTTCAGGGCAGTAACCAACCTCATTATGGGCTGGAATATATTTCATCTCACTTATAGTAAATGATGGAAAGCTACTCTCCCCTACTACTCTTCCCTCACACATTTCTTCAGCAGGACCCCTGGGGTGGAGGGGTCCCATATGCAAGGAGGGGGGGATGTTCCACTTTAATGTTTGAGACAATCTAACTTGAATCTCCAAGCAAACCTGCGGTGGCTGTGGGCCTTAAACGCCAAACTGTGGGGGGTTCCATTCGTACAGCTCCTTGGGAACAGAATCCTGCAGGTTCCACAGAGTTATGCTCTCCTGTCTGTTACAAACCTCGAAAGAACTCAGCTTTTATGTAGGAACAATGCAATAGGAGTGAAACAAACAGCTGATATTTTCCAGCAGCATCAGCAATTATTATTTGAAACTATCTACTGCCCATTGGGCTCAAGGCTCATTTTTCAAAGATAAGGTGAGTTAAAACACATACGAACAAATAACATCAATGAGAGAATTTTCTGCATCAATCTCGGCATCGTGGAATTGGGTCTCATCTCTTTGTGGGAAAAATTCCTGTACGCTGTCGTCAGCTTTATTTAACTTGAGTGGTGTTTCAGATGAGAATATTGGTGGATTCTTCCGCTATTTTTTAGGGGAGGAAAGGAGGGATAAAGAATGGGTCTATGGTTAGGGTCTAGATGAACTTAATAGGAATCCCGTTGATTATTAAAGACATTTAGCATCCTGAAGGAGGCACTGAGCACCCAGTGTCATTATCAGGGTCTCACCCTTTGCTATCACAAGCTGGCAGCAAAGGGTCCTTACCCAATTATATCCATTTCTTTACTTCTTCTTAACGTAGCTGTTTGGTCTTAGCTGTAAACCAACCTTGGAGGAAGAGGAGGGGAGGCCTTTGAGGCTACTTAGTGCTGTGACTGCTTTTCCCAGGAGTTCACTTCTTTTTAAGATGTGTTACTGCTCTGAGCTTGACTCCCGCAACACAAGGCACGGCTGCAATTTCACAGCGCCGGCTCCCATGGGTGTCTAAATTCAGCCCGCCAGCCCCCTTAGAAAGCATAGCAGGAACCAGCTGGAGCCTGGGGGTTGCCCCACATGGCTGTAGAGCAGCAGGCTGGCATTGTTAGGCACTGACCTGGGTGTGGTACAATGCAGCCTTCTTGGCCCATCTCCCTCCATTTCTAGCTATTTATTTCCAGGGCTCCTCCTGTGTGACCTAAGACTTGCCTATGCCTTCTGCAGGCACAGAGATGAATTTCACTCTGGGTGATTATAAAATAAATCCTAGAGCTGGAGGGGCCCTCGAGAGCTCAGCTAGTCCAGCCCCTCGTGCTGAGGCAGGACCAAGTATCCCTAGACCAGCCCTGACAGGTGTTTGTCCAACCGGTTCTTAAAAACCTCCAGTGACGGAGATTCCACAGCCTCCCTAGGTAACCGATTCCTGAGCTTAACGACCCTGAGAGTTAGGAAGTTTTTCCTGATAGCCAGCCTAAATCTGCCTTGCTGCAAGGCATCTTGTCCTATCCTCAGTGACCATGGAGAACTATTGATCACTATCCTCTTTATAACAACCTTTTATTTATTTGAAGACTGTTATCAGAGCCCCCCCTCCCAGCCCCCTATAAACACTCCCAGTTCATTTAAACTTTCCTCATAGGTAGGCCTGGAAGAATTATACTTTTATTGGTAAATGTTGGTAAACATCAATTTCACCATCCACACACACATGGATTAAAAAAAATATTTCCATCGATAATAATTGAAATGTACATATTAGCAAAGTAAAAAAAATGCTGCTTGAGAACTTACTAGAGTTTGATTAAAGGATATTTACTTCGTATATTTTGGCATGTGATGCTGGCAATTTGTATTTTGACAGTTAAAACTGTAACTTATTGAATCTCAATATCTACAGTCATTAAATCGTTATTGTCTGATGTCCCCCCGCCCCCCTAATTTCCCAGGCCTGTGAAAATGTCAATAGATAAAAATAGCAAAAATGCTTAATGCTTAATTTTGCTCAACTGGGCATTTAAATTGATAAAAATTTAAAATATGCTTAAATAATGGTATTATCCATTGAAATCATTAAAAAAAAATCTGCCACGCCTACTCATAGGCCAGGTTTTCTAACCCTCTTTTCATTAAATAGTGTATATGATCCAATAATTTCTCTAAATCATCTGAAACGTAGCTCCGTTTTCAGGTGATTTGTCAGGGAAGATTGCTCTGCTCTAAGCCATACCTAAGTTCATTCTTAACTTTAGATACTGCTGTGATAGGCTCTGGCCGCAGAATACCTACCACAAAGGGTCTCTGGAAAGGCCCTCTTCTGTGCTGCGCGGGGCAGTGATATTTCAAGCGATGAATGTTCAAAGCCATGGGACAGATCACTTCCTCCCCTGGCCGGGGAAGGATGCAGATTGTTCAGATTTATCATGGAGCAGAGAAATGTCAATTACAATGCACATAAAGGAGGGAAATCAAGAGATCAGACCTTCCTCTGCTGTGAAGATGTAGATTCTCACTGTAATTCATTTTTCCTTTTGGTGGGTGTGGTTTGTTTGGTTTTTTTATTTTATTTTATTTTCCTCTTATTTTAAGAGGATAGAAAGTCCAGTTGGTTGAGGACAGCTGCAGGGATATGCACAGTCCAGTGGCAAGGACATGCCAAAGCTACTTGTAAGCCCTTGGCTCCTGTGTTCTGCTCTCCCTATGCTGAACATGAACATCTGCTTCTGATGCTTTTCTATTCTTTTAAAAATGCATTTTCATTTCAAGTGGTTCCAAGCATCCATCCTCTTTTTGCTGAAACACAAAAACCCTCCTGAAAACATCTGGAAATTGGCAAGATGATACAAAAGTAAGGACTGTTTTTAAGAATGACTAATCATTTGTAATTAAGTGCAGCTGTCACTTTGTTCAAAGCCCCAATATTAGTAAAAAAGAAAATCAGTCGTAAGTATGCTCAGAAGGGAGATGACTCTGGCTTTGAGTGATGCACTCCTTTTTATGTGTATTTTACAATTCATTTAAAAGAATCTAGACGCTTCGTTTTGAAACACACAATGCATCGTAGTCCATAGAAAAGCCAAGGCTCTATAGAACACCTAGAATGAGACAAAGCATTCGGTCATGCGGTAGCACCTACCTCCGTACCACCATCTGAACACTCACAAGGCACAGCATGCATATGGGACCTGATCCAGTGCCCGTTCAAAGAGCAATTTTGATTGGTTTGAGTCAATGTTCTTTTGAAATGTTGATTTTCAATCCTCCACCTCCCCCCAAATAAAAGGAGTTCATGAAATATTTTGTGGGTTATATAGAGCCAGATGAAAATTGAAAAAAATCCAACATCTAAAAAAAAAAAAAAAAAACCTCTCCCCAATTTTTTTTTTTAAAATCAGCTCTTCCTATTGAATTCAGTGGGAATCCTATTTACTGCCGTGAGTGCAGGATCAGGTCTATAAATCAGGATTGAAAGCACAGCCCTTTTTAATACACCCCCCGCCCCCGCCCCCGTTTCTTATTTGAGCAGAATGCAGACAAAGCAGCAAACCCTGAACATTTTATATTGTTGTTGGGATGCATGAGAAACCACCCAAAATATATATCTGTACAACTCAGTAAATGACACTCGCTGGTGCTACAGAAAAAAACAAACCATTCATAATGCAGGATCCCAGGTTTCAGTGAATTGCTTTTATGTAACAAAAACATCGACATCACAATAGTGAATGAACCTGCCCCAGGACACCTAAACTCTGTGTGACTCCATGTATGTCTCTAGACTTGTTCCCACTATGTACCTGCAGGGTCCCCAAGATGGCTCGATGCCACATTCCTTTGTTAGTTTATTTTTTTTTACACAACCCTATTGTTAAATCTAACAGGTTTTTTCACAGCTCTTCCATGTTCAACTCTAGCCCAAATACAAGGATCTTCTGTATCTGGAATGTGCGACCTAGCTTCCCTCTTAGCAGTAGAATGGCTTTCTTTCTGGTTGTGTATTTGCTAGACCTGGGTGACACTTCTGTGAAAAATACAGATTCAGTGACACCAAAATGTTTTGTGAATTTGGGTATTTGAGGCTGAGGTGGCCAATGCTGACTGGTCCTGCCGGGTCCCACAGCATCCTGGAGAGATGGGACAGTTTGCATCCAGGGATGGTGTAAAAAATAAGGCAATTCCCCAACTGCTCTCTATTCATCCTGACTCTGAAAATGCGTTGTTAGAGATTGGGACTGGAGAGCGTCTGTACTAGCCCACACAAGAGGGAGAACAAGGACCCTTTCCCACTAATGCCCTGTCCAGGAACCAGGAACTACTTCTGTCCTGTGCTGCTGGTCTGGAGGGACTGGGGGATTCGATCACTGGCAAGTTTGAGTAGCAGCCATGCTAGAAATCCCACCAGGGAAGGCGCAAGGGTGACCTCCTGCTCGGTCCACGCTGGCCATGAAGGTGGGCCAGCATCTGGGTAGTGCGTGCTGCAGCTGTTACAAGGGTAGTAATGTGTAATCGCCCGGCACTCACGCCGACATGGCATCTGCACCAGTCACCAGGGCCCCAAGTCACTGCTGCCTTTGAGCTCTGCTCAGCACCAGACCCTGTGTGAGACTTTGCCATCCCAACCCCTGCTGTGAGTTAGAGCATCTTGGGGGGTTGCACTGACTTACACGCAGCTGCCCATGAACCTCGGGGCCATGGTGGCAGGCAGGAATAGCCGGAGTGCGACAGAGCTCTCAGCATGCTGCTTCCTGGCTGGAGGAGCAGCACCCTGGCATGAGCTCTATGCCTGGCAGAGCCGCCTGCGATGCAGGGAAATTCCCCAGTGGCAAAGCACTGTGGTGTACGTCTCCTTTGTGCTGGCGGAGCTGCCGCAATGGATTTGTAGGGCAATGTGAACACTGCAGGGGCAGGACATCACTGCTGCAGGCTGAGGCTTAGAGCCCCAACCAGCCCGGGGGCGATTCTTGCAGGTTCTACGTCTAGAACTGTCTGGATGTGCTCAGTTATGGCTCACCCCGGCTGCCTGTGGGCATCTGAGCGGGAGGTGGAAATATCACATGTGAGTCAGCACTGCAGCCCCTACGTACTTAGCATTTGTTGAGGTGGCACATAACTTATCAGTGCTGGTTTTTAAATAGCTTACGAGTAGATTACAGGGGGTTGACTTTAAAGGGGTATTTACCTTGTTGTGTAAAGTATTCTCCTCCCTTCTGGATAGTGTATTTTCTCGTCCATATATAAGAGATGCGTTGTTGTTGTTTTTAAATAATCATATTGGAGAGTTTTGCAACACCAGCATTTTTAAAACTAATCAGATGGAAATCCTGCCTGCGTAAGTGAGCTAACGCAGCAGCTCCTGAAAGACTCTTTCGAAGACACAGGAAACCGTTGGGGGGCATGCGGGAATCTCATGGAGCAGCATTCTTGAAATAAGCCAGTCCATTGCACATAAACGAATCCGAGCCAGTGGGGTGTCAGTCTAGAAACCAGGAACCGAGCAACGCCGGGCTCAGAGCGGGAGCAGAACTAGTTACAAGCTGAGGTGAAGTAGCCTGCAGGTCACACGTGAGGCCAAGCCCGGTGGCGGATGTCCACGGACACACCAACCCGCTGTCGAGAGCGTGGAAGTGGGGACTACACTAGGACAATGACAGCTGGGGAATTCGGCCCCTGAGGCTCATCGAGGCGACGGCGAATGTGCGTGCACCTCACTGGAGACACTGGTCCCGTGCTGTAAGCAGGGGACGAGGGAGGCAGGAGAACACGGTCACCTCAAATCTAGCTGCTGTACTTTGGCCTGACTCGGACGGCCACTCACAAACTAAAGACGTTTGCACAACAGCACCCTGAGGAGCAAACTGATGAGTGTGCTTGGTACCAGGAGTCTGTACTGGCTGCCGGCCCAGGCCCCAAGGTCACAGTTCTCACCGCTGAACCCTAAACAATCTGGTGTACCAATTTCTCGCCCCAGGCAGTCATGGGGACAAAGCTCAGGGCCTGCAGGCCTCTCCCACAGGAACTAAGCGAGTAATAACACTGCTAGCCTGACACCTGCATGCGCCAGCCACTCCCTGCAGCCAGGGCATGTCACTAGAGGGTCTGTCTCACAGACCATCCCTTTCCCTCGTCCCTCATCCCAGGAACACTCTGGGCAATGAAACCCAGACAGGTCTGATCTTGCAGGGGCCGGCTCCAGGGCATTCTCCGAGCAGCTCTGGAGTCCACTGCCATCAGCCATCGCGCCGAGTCTGCCTCTCACAACTTTCAGGACTCCTCTCTCTCCTGGCCATTCGTATCAGATCCACAGCACGGCCTCAGCAGTGTCCACTGAGCTCCAACTACCAGTGAGTAAGCCGTCTGCATGCCTGGCGGAGAACAAGCTCCTTCCTGCTCCAGAAGGTTTCTGGAGAGTGGTTCCATGTACCGAAGTGATGGCATCTAACGAACAATAATCACTGCATTCCCAGCAGCGCCGCTGACTCCTGGTGTGACCTGTCGCACATGACTTCCCCTCTCTGTACCTCACTTCTCCCATCCGTGAAATGGGGTATTAAACTCCCCTGGCAGGGGTATTGGTGAAAGTGAATGACTCCTCATCTCTGGTTTGCAGAACCTCAGGCAGAAGGTGCAACATGAAGCCAAGTGATTATTTTGTTACATTCTTCCTCCTGTGAACACTACAGGGACACGCATCTTGTGGTGGCTTCGGCCTTATGTTCAGCAGGTTGTGGGGAGGGAGCGGTGTGTTAACACTTGTGACACTTTCTGATTTGCAAGCATTGGTGTAATCTGATGGGACATGGTGCAAGGAGATGCACCTGTCATGTTGAATCACAAATGCAGCACCTTGAGCACCATGCCTCTGGAGGGCCCCAGGTCAGAGTCCTTAGCACTGTCATAGCCTGAGCTCATTATCTGCGGGGAGCCAGCAGTGAAAACAGGATTTCAGAACATCTCACACGTCCAGGCTACCCAAGCATGAAGCCACAGTGTGTGAAATGTTGTCAACTGATGCTCTTTCCAAGTAGCTGAAGGAGACCTGTTTGCTTTTCATACACCCGTGCAAATGGGTGGTGGGGACTTTTTCAGATAAACGGTGCCAGTTACATGGAAATGGGAATAAACAAAAGTATTTCTAAATGAATAAGTGAACGAATGATTATTTCTCCTGACCCAAATTGCAACAGTGGTAATATCCTTAATAAATTCCACCGCATTCGGCTTGGATTGCGGTTGGAATTTTACTTCGGCTCAGGGATTATTGACTCGTATATTTCACTGGCTGAGCACTGAGTATGAAAATGCCTCTTTCATGAATAATTGTGTTAATCATTTATGGTTTTGTTTTACATCTCATTAATTAATTTCATTTCAAAGTACATTAGCATTTCCCCACTGGAGTAAATTATCTGTGGCATCTAGGGTTTGGTTTTGCAAGCATAGTTATGTCAGCGAGACGTATAGGAAAAAATCACATCCCTTAGCCCACATCGCTCTGCTGGCAAATTCGGCCGCATCTTCTCCCTCCCCATGTGCATGTAACTAGACGAACAACAGAGTTCTTTTGTCAACATAGCGTATGTTCTTTGGGCTGTTTGGCCAGCATGCGCTGTGTCTCCATAGCCATACCGGGCATGGCTTTGTAGTGTACACAAGCCCTAGGTTTTCAGCTGAATCCTGGTCCCCGGAGAATGTAAGAACCAATGGTGACATTCATTATTGCTTCTGGGGCTAGAAGTAGCACTTGGAAGAATTTCAGACCTGTGTTAACTAGATCGCTTTGAAGTGAAAGTTCATTTTCAATGGCCTCTTACGAATACCCAGGAGCAAAGAGGAACAGTGAAGAACCAAAGCCAGGGAGAAATGTGGAATAATCGAGACTTTTCAGGTTTAGCGGGAGGCTGGTTGAATAAAGCGATCAAGGGAGGCTTTCTTTGGGGGAGAGTCTTCTTCCTTACCTGAGCAGTGTTTTACTCCTTGAGCCCTTCCATTGGGTTCAGTGGGACAGCTCCTGGATGGATTTGTCAGGTAGGCCCATGTTAGAGCACATTGAATTAGCCCTATCTGGAGTTGGACAACTTGTGAAACTGCTCGGAGTGAGTAAGAGTGGCAGAATCCAGCCACGGAAAATGGAATGTTTCCAATTTCCTGTTGCTGCCCAGGGTGAAGTGACACCTTGTCATCTTACTGTCTTGTTTTTAAGGCCTTCCTTGGTTCATTGGGCACACTGGCAGGAGAGTTCTCTCCAATCACAGCACAATTATCTTGGTGCACTCAGACTCCACGGCTATAGTCTCTGCTCCATCCACACCAAGGTTCATCACGTAAACAAAACTCAAGAGCTTCTCTCTTAACTCTGGATTTCCAGTTCCCGCACAAAGTGATTCCCGTGGGCGGTTTATGGATGCCAACAAGAGACATTGTGGGCAGTTTTCTGAGACTGTTTTGGGGTTGCCATTGGACAAGCAAAACACAACAGTAAAAACTGCCAAAACTTTAACCAAAATACAGCCTCGGAAGCCTGCCTATGCTCAGCCCAGCGAGAGACTGTTCACGGAGTCCTTCTAAGCCAATGATATTCTGTCCCGGCCCGTGGCACCTTCGCTTGCAGGACGGGCAGCAGAACTACTTGACTATCTCACAAAGACGCCTCCCACGTGGGAATTGTCCTTCAGCGTGCCCCTGAGAGACTTGCTTGGGAAGGTGAGATTGTAAATCCCCCACTGAAGATGAAGAATTCTGCACACTCTGTTGGATGCACTGAAATCAATAGATGCTGAGGGTGCGTCAGGAGGTGCACAGTACCTTGCCACGGTGGGCCAATCGATGCTAAGTGAATCCATATCCTAATGACATAAATCATTGCCTAATTAAAGCACCCCAGGGGATTTGTATACAACACTTTCTTTGTAGCCGGTGGTGATGTATGCCTGTGTAGTATAAATATTTCAGAACAGAGCCTAACAGTGACCTGCAAATCCTTTCTAAAATGCCCTTCATGCTAGCAGCATTATCTGTGGGGTTTCCCAAGGGCTCAGCACTGGCCCTACTCTGCTCCCATTGAAGTCAGCAGAAGTTTACCCATTGACCCCCCCCGGGGTAGAGTATCAGAGGGGTAGCCGTGTTAGTCTGCATCCACAAAAACAACGAGGTGGCACCTTAAAGACTAACAGAATTATTTGGAGATAAGCTTTGTGCGTAAAAAACCCACTTCTTCAGATGCCTGGAGTCTCCATGTGGATTTTTTACCCACGAAAGTTTATGCCCAAATAAATCTGTTAGTCTTCAAGGTGCCAGTGGACTCCTTGTTGTTTTCACGGGGGTATAGCTGGCTGTGCTGAAAAGCCCAACCCATTGTGCTGGGTCCCTCAGTGGTTGCCTCAGAAGAGCCTTCAGCTTAGAGTGTAACATTTTCTTTGTTTTCTTCTTAATTTTTAACATTCTCACATTCTGAAGCTGATTTAAACTTGCACCGTCTGCAGTTCTCTCTACACCACGTCTCTTCTGCCTCACTCCTGACGTAGCTGTTCTGCCGTTCTTTGCTTTTTCTCTGTCCCTTTGCTGTGAGGACTGAGTCTTCCATGTATCCTGACCCTTCCCGCCCCACTGGACACCACTGCTTCACTTGGTCTTGTTCTCAAATTTGGCATTACCGTTTCCTTTTGTCTTAGCTCAGAACACATTAAATGTTCTGAGAGCCCATGTGTAAAGGGCACTAAGCAGCTATACAGGGCCAGATACAGTCTGGTGTAAATCAGCATCGCCCCATTAACTTCAGTAATGCTACACCAGCTGAGGATCTAGCCCATATGACTTGATCTTTCTTCACCTTTTACTTCATCTGACTAAAATCTGGGATTTTCAAAGGCGCCGAAGGGAGTTAGGCACCCAGATCCTATTAAAATCCAATGGATTTGGGGCATCAAGTCCAGCCCCCTGCCTTCACTAGCAGGACCAAGTACTGATTTTGCCCCATATCCCTAATTGGCCCCCTCAAAAATTGAACTCACAACCCAGGGTTTAGCAGACCAATGCTCAAACCACTGAGCTATCCCTCCCCTGCAAACTAGAAATGAGCCAGATCTCAGGAACGCTACGTTCGTTTCCTGCCCTTCCCTGTTGGGACAGGGGTTTAAATCTTGGTTTTGTCACAAGTACAAACATGCTGTGTCGTCCCCTCCTGCTTCAGCCCCTGTCCTGCCCCCACTGGAGTTAATGGCAGAACAGCCACTGGCTCTCAGGACTGATCAGACCATGATTAAATGTCTGTCCACATCTCGAACCCACCACCCAGTGTGGTGCCATTAGCAACCTCTGCTCAGGAAAGGGTCGGTTTGAAAGAGCTGGATGGGTGCATGGGCAGCGCTGTGTGAGAGCCCTCACTGTGATGACTCTCTGGGTACCCAGGCTGTGAGTTGCCTTGTTACCTCCACTCTGCATCCAGCGAGAGAGAGACTTGCTTGTGCTTAGCTGGGTGTCAGCTCTGACACATCCAGCCTGTGGGCCACCCAAACGATCTCCTCTGGGCTCTGCCAGCCCTTACCGTGCCTTGCAGGTTCAGAGTAGGTACATCCCCGAGGGCCTTCAAAGTGTTCCCCTGTAATGCCAGCTCCTTCCCCACTGACACAGAAACACCATGTTCTCCTCTCCAGAGCAGCATTCTCCTCTCCAGAGCAGATGGGTATGAGCCACGCCTGGGGAAAGTGGAGGAGGGTTTTGTGGTTTAGTTCTCGCCGAGCTGTCCATGAATGTGGCTGAGGTTTCAAAGAGCCATGTAAGGGCTTTGGATGTCCAGGTCTCATCGATTTGAATGGGAATTGGGTTCCAAATCCCTTAGGGGCTTTGAAAATCTCAGCCTGTGTGTCCATAAACCTGCCCTGAAGCTCTGGGTTCTGGGCACCGGAAGTTTGTGAGTTAGCACAGCCCCTCTTGGCGGCATTGTATCAACACCCTGTTCACTTGAGCTCTGCAGGGACTCATCGGCAAGGGGCAGCTTTACGCGGACTTATGGTTGTTAATGGAAGCCACTCTGCTAAAAGCCCATGCTTGGAAAACCTGGCGATTTAAGTCTATTTAAGTTGCTAACAAGCGCTGGGATTCTGGGCATTGGGAATATTCTGGGAGTTTGGGTAGTTCTGTTAATGACCCAGAGAGAACTGAAGAGAAATGTCTCTCAATAACCTTCAAAGAGCCTCGCAGTTGGGAATGAAGGATCCTTTGAGGTCTATCACTGTATTAGTTCATTTTGAGAGCCAAGGTCATGTCGGGTAAAGCTTCTACAGAACAAACCATAGGCAGAAAAGACAGTCAAGCTCATTCTATCATGGGCTGTTTTTCATCTTTCCAGCAGCCGGCCTTACAGCATTCCATATTTAGTTATTAGTCAAACCCCTTAGTTAATTGACATGCGTGAAAACTACATCAGACAAGAGAGCCTCTAGGTAAGATTTCTGAAGTCATGAGCATGACGTGTGTGCTTTTTAATAGGCCCACTCAGTCATTCTTTTAAATTGTATCCCTATCTCTGTCAGTCTCCACGTAGACTGATAGTGGTGGTGCAGGGGGATTGACTAGATTCAGAGACTTTTATCTTCTGAATAGTTTGTAGCTGGCAGCACAACAGGTGTAGCTTTCAAATGTAGTTAAGAAAAAGAGTTTTTTGACTCAACAGCCAGGCTGGCACTAATTCAACAGCAAGGCTTTCCAGAGGGTTTGCTGATGTGCAAATCAAATAACTGAAATCATTCTGTTTGTTACCCTTGCAATTTGCTGCCAATCAAGGTTTAATAGTTAATTACCAGCTCATTAAGATTGCGACTAAAAATGACGCTGAACGTTGGCTCTTAAAGGCAGAATTTCAAGGGGGAAACCCATGCGTGTATCACGAGGTCTGCAAGTTCAGAGCAGCCCGAGTCTAGAAGCTAATGGCGTGTGATTGAGTCTAACTACTAGTTACCTTGCGTGCTCACCAGGATGTGTTACACCAGATTCCATTTTAAATAAACTGAGGAAAGAGGTCCTGTGATTAGTGCACTACAATGGGAGTCAGAAGACCTGGATACGCATTCCAGTTCTGGCGTGAATGGGGCAAGTCACTCATGCCAGATCCTCACAGGTATTTAGGTGCCTAACTCCCATTGAAATCAATGATTGATTTCAGTGGCAGCTGCCTCAGTACCCTGGAGAATCTGGGTCTTACTCTCCACCGGCGAAAGGGGGATCCTCAAACTTCTTCCACCCTCGCTCTGGCTCGACGAGTCACACGATAAACTGGTGGGGGCAGGGACTGTCTCTTACTATATGTATGTGCAGCACCTAGCACATTAGGGCCCTGATCTCGGGGGTGGGGATCTTAGCTTGGCTGGAGTCTCGAGCAGTTACAGAAATACCGGTTGCTGCTGCTAATCATCGTCATCATCAGCCACTTTATTTAAGCCATGTTGTAAATTATTAAATGTCTAGTTCCTTAATCCCCCAGCCCTTTTTTCCTGGCGGGGGAAGGGAGGGACATTGAGATTTGAGAAATAAATGAAGGCCAGCGAAGAACAATGCTCTCTCCTAGAGTCCAGGAATAGCCAGAGTGGAATAGAGATCGTGGTGCGCATCTGTACATATGGGAGCACCTGCTTGGCAAAACGCAGCAGAACCATGCTTTCGAGAGAGATGACAACGCGCCTTGAACATCTGAATTTAGAAAAGAACTGGGGATCCCCCCCCCTTTCTAATTTGTGGGCGTCAGTTATGTGCTCACATCAAACCCTTGTATGTCGGAGGAGCATTTAGCCACCTACACTGCATATGCGATGCCTCTTTGGGCCTCAAACTTATTCGGTTAAAAACAGAAGATAAGAGTATGAGGTCTCAGCGACTCTTGGTAAAAGGAGAATCCGTGATACTAACTTACAAGTCCACCTCAGAAACGTTCAGACGGGGATCAACGCTCATGTCACACTCCCCAGCAGTACTCGGCCCGGGCCCAGGAAGCTAATGATCCGGCCAGCGGACCAAATTCAGTGATGAATCCTGAAGCACGTTGCGCATACACTAAGAAGATTATCAAACAAATGGCCTGACCCTGCTCCCAACTAAATCAGTAGCAAAATGGTCTTTGGTGGGATTTAAAACTAAATCTGTCGAGAAAGGTTGTTGTTTATTTATCCTGTTATTTCTGTGTCCAATAGAACGCTCTATCCTGTTACATTAGCCGACAAGTAGTTCAGGGCAATAAGATCCTCTATAGGACTATAGGCCTAACCTGAGCCTAGGTGAACAATGGTTTTAAATTGAGTTTTGATGTTAGCACGAGTGACAGGCCCAAAGCATGTGACTAAACACTATGAAATCATGGGAAAGAAGAGTTGTCTGTGTCAAACTTGTTGTGACCCTTGAAATACCAGCATTATCGTAGTCAAGGTTTGGGTTGAGGTAATAAAAAAATATGGTTAATTGGGTACCAGGTGCAGTAAATAGTTGATTTGTTGGGTTTATAATAAAGAAATGCTTAGTGCAGTAGTTAGGGAGAAATATGGCAAAATGAGATAAGAATATCAAAGGGGCCCAGTCATTAAGCATGTCTTGACCAGTGCAGAGAACCAGGTTCAGCCCAGAATTGCTTTGACTGGCTTTAGCTAACAGCCAATAACCAGCAATTACGTCCCTAGTTTGTTATAGTGTTTAAAAAGGCAAGGCTTTTAGAGGTTTCTTTGTCAGAGTTCTTCCTTACCCCTCTGGAGTCACGCCATGATGGGACAGCATCTGATGCTGATCCTCCTGTGAGTACTGGGCCAGTGCTTATTACTGTATTGTGGCTTGGACACGAGTACAGGGTGTATGTACTTGTGTTTATATTTTGGGATATAATCAACACCAAGTGGCCTCGAGACTGTTAAAGAAACACTTGGGTGGAAACGGAGTGATGGAAAACCTTGATAAATTCATTAGGAAAATCATGGTGTTGGAAATGTCTTCCTTTGTGTTTGTGGCACAATGGGTCCCCACTCATAATAGGGGGAAAAAATGAAGAGTCCTTGTGGCACCTTAGAGACTAACAAATTTATTTGGGCATAAGCTTTCATGGGCTAGAACCCACTTCATCAGATGTATGAAGTAAAAGATACAGGCGCAGGTATAAATACATGAAAGGATGCGGGTTGCTTTACCAAGTGTTAAGTCAGGCTAACGAGATAAATCAATTAACAGCAGGATACCAAGGGAGGAGAAATAACTTTTGAAGTGGTAAGAGATTTATGTCGTTAGACTGACTTAACACTTGGTAAAGCTACCCACATCAGCTTTCAGACTTCAGTGAGAGCAGGCTTTGGGCAAAACTAAGGTCCACTGAAAATCTCACCCTAAGTCATTTATCATTCCTATGGTGTGGCTAACTGAGGCACTCAGCTAGGGCAGGGCTAACCATGCAAACAAACTGGCATGAACATTATTCATGTTTTTAAACAAATTTTACTTCACTCGTGTCCATGCTTCTTTCACGTTCACTTTCTGCAAATGCACTGCAGTGACCCCACTTATTCACCCAGGTATCTGGGGAAAGCAAATTTCCGTTGCTATTCTGGAAGTGTGTGTGCACCCATCCAATCAGGGGATGGAAACAATCCCATGAATTTATCCAGCCAATCATAAATAAGCTTGAGTTTGGGATACTAGAGATCAATTTGTAGAGTCAAAAATTCAAAAGGATAATGCACTCAATCACGTCAGAGAACAAATAAAATTCCAGGAAATTACAAACCACTTAAAGATGTTATGTGAGGAGAAAATGAGACCATGTTCCTGAAATAAGTTGTTCACTAAAAATTATTTGCTCGGCTTTAGTATTAATCTTGAAGCTCTGGTATAGCTGCTGTCTTCCAAAGACTCAGCATCAGACATTTTGCCACATACAAAGGCTGCTGTCCTGAAAATGATTTCCACCTGCAGATAGAGACAGCTGTAGTCTGGGTCCATTTCTTCTTAAAACGTTAACCAGCAAAAAGTGGTACCAATCCAATTGGCAGATTCCATGGGATACATAGTAACTAATGGATGTCTATTATCCCCTTACATTCTTAAAGGTTAAATTTCCCTTCCCAGCTCCAAAAATGGATGTTATGAAGGCCAAGATTATAACAGGGGTCAAAAAAGAACTAGATAAATTCATGGAGGATAGATCCATCAATGGGTAGTAACCAGGATGGGCAGGGACGGTGTCCCTAGCCTCTGTTTGCCAGAAGCTGGGAATGAGCGACAGGGGATGGTTCACTTGATGATTCCCTGTTCTGTTCATTCCCTCTGGGGCACCTGGCATTGGCCACTGTCGGAAGACAGGATACTGGGCTAGATGGACCATTGATCTGACCCAGTATGGCCGCTCTTATGGTGTTGTAAAATAAAATGATCTATTGGGGGTTTGCTCAAAATGAGCCATTTATTCAGAAACACAAAGACAATCGGCAACTTAAAATGCAACAGCTGGGGATACTTTATTTGTTTGTTCCTGGCCTCCAAGTGGAGATGTTTTTATTTAATTTTTAAAAGACTCTAGAGTAATTAAACGAGTGACAAGAGATGTGTTACATTGCCATGCCAAATGTGATTCCGACAAACTGTCGCTGGAAAATATCTGTGGTGACAATTCCAGATTCCTCCCAAATCTATTATTAAAGCTGGTTGACTTTTCACCCCTCAGCCTGGAGAGCTAGATATTGTTTCCGATCTAGAGAAATACAATTACTGCAGTGGACTTGTTTTGTTCTGTTCTAGCGCATGGAGGTTGCAGAGCATGTGGACAGCTGATGGCATCGACCTTGAGAAAGCAACTCAGTTCTCAGGTAACGTGTTTTCTGCTCTTTTCGGTGGTGGGTGTTAAACTCCTGGGCATGGACAGGCAATCGGGGAGAGCCATATCTCAGACCATGTCTACCAGACGGGCGGTAGCTGTATTCTGCACGCTCACAGACATGGGCAGCTGTCATCCCCATTGTATCAGCTGCAAATTGGGAGCATTTGTAAGCCACCCCCACAGCTTATCACCAGCCACTGGGACACCACATCTGGAATCTACAGTCTGTTTCCTCTTGCATCCCTTTCCATTAGTCCAGCCGTGCCTGGGCCCAGAACGAACTGGGGCAAGGGGTTGTCACCGCCTGTCCTATATCCCTGGGGGCCTCACAGTGCTTTGCTGCTGTAGCTCCCAGGCTAGCGACATGCCGGTCACTCCCTGTGGGTAGCTCTGTGTACAGCTGCAGCCCTGGTCCAGCAGCTCTGACCCCAGCAGCCAGCCAGCAACACATCAGCCACCCTCTGGCTTCTACCAGCATGGTTACGACCAGCAAGGTGGCCTCAGCACACTCCCAGTCCTGAATTTCCCCCAAACCGTGTGCCCTGTAGCATCCAGCCCTCCCCTGGGAAGCTCAGAGAAATAATAAGGTTTGTTGCTCCTGTACAGAGACAAAACTACATCCCATCTTTAACTGGGTGTAAATACACCCTCCCCTTTAGACACGGCACTGTGAGTTGGTTTATGGTCAATGAAAAGGTTTTATTAACAAAACATGCCTAGGATTCAGTGAGTTCAAGTACAAGGAATTAAGATAGAAAAAGTTACAAGTAAAACAAAACAAAACCCGCTTCTAAAACTTACTCCAGCAAGATGCAGGCTTTGTTCAGGATGGTTTCTCTCACCAGTCATTCTTCTTCCCAGCCAGGGCTGACTTTCCCGCAGTCAGGACCTTCCACAGAAGTAACAGTTGCCAGCTCCCCTTGGCCTAAGTGAAAGACCTTTGCCTAAGCAAGTTTCTCGCCTGTGTTCAGTTCAGAAACTTCCACCACCCCTGGGCTGAAGGGCCCACCTTCATCAACATGCAAGAGCTCTGGCCTCTTGTGTCTGTCTCATGATGGATGCTAAAAGGTGGCTTCTGTCTTTGCTTCTATCTCCTGAAGTTCAGTGACTTTGGCCATGCCTACACCAGCAAAACTTTTGTTGCTCGAGGCTGTGAAAAAAGCACCCCCGGAGCAACGTAAGTTTTGCCGGCATAAGTGCTCATGTGCACAGCGCTAGGTCAACGGGAGATGCTCTCCCACCGACACAGCTACGGCCGCTCGTTGAGCTGGTTTTATCATCTCGACGGAGCCTGGTGTGAAGGGAGCTCCACACTCTTTCTTCTCCCGCTTGTTAGCTCCATAGCTTTGTTTACCTAATATGTACAAATGGACCTTCGTTGTCTCTGCCCGACGACTGGGCTGGTCAGAGACTCAAATGTGATTTCCTGCAGCTAGGCAGACCTCTTAGCAGCTCCCCCTGACCTGCCTGGCTTGAACACAGTTTAGTTGTCACTCCAGGGTACGTCCATAGCTCTTAATAAATCACACAAGAATATTATTGACCAGCGAGTTATTAACTTACAAACGACACCTCACCAGGCATATTTGGTACAAAGATCATGACCAGGGGGTGTGAACACAAGGGTGCTTAGCGTACTAGCTCCCCATGGTAGGACCTGCTGCGGGTTATGACAGATCTGCCAGGGAAATCACGCCAGTTCCCGTCTGGCCTGCTCATCTCCCAATGCTCCCACGCTGGCCTTTGCACCATATTGCCACGGTCGTGATCTTCCTTTCCTGCCATTCGGCGCATGTTGCCCTCATCCCAATTCTTGGGGACTCAATGGACGGGGCGTTTGCTGCTCTAACTCCTCACCCTCTCCTGCAAGGCTCTGCATGCTGCTACCTCTGCCTGCATTGGGGTTTAGTTTAAATGTGTCCATCCAGAGCTCCTTACGCTGCAGCCCCCTCTCAGAACTGGCTCCAACTCCTGCGCTATTTCCATGCTCTTCCTGGAACATCCTCCCACTCTGAGACGCCAGACGAACTCCCTGGCTGCCTCCAAACCCCTCCTACCAATTCCCTTTTTTTGGCTGGCATTCCACAAATAGCCACCCGCCCCTGCTCTTACATCATCTCACCATCGCCCTTTAACGGAACTCGTGTTAACAGATGGAAAAACAACCCTTGGAACTGACAAGGCGTGATCTCTGTTTAACTGCTTGGTGGTGGTGATTTTTATGTTTGGGTTCCATTTTGCTTTTTTCACCAAGATCAATGGCTAGAATTGCACTGAAGGCGTGGGCCAGCAACAGGGCCGGCTCCAGGCACCAGCTTGGCAAGCAGGTGCTTGGGGCAGCCACTCCGGAGAGGGGCGGCAGGTCCAGCTGTTCGTCGTCAATTCGGCGGACGGTCCCTCACTCCCGCTCGGAGCGAAGGACCTTCCGCCGAATTGCCGCCGCAGATCGCGATCGCGGCTTTTTTTTTTTTTTTTTTGGCTGCTTGGGGCGACCAAAACCCTGGAGCTGGCCCTACCCAGCAATAGCTAAAAAGGCTTTCAATTTTTAAAAATATAGTTATATTGCAAGACCATAGTAGTTGATTCATAGAGTCCAAAGCCAGAAGGGACCATTGTGACCATCTAGTCTGACTTCCTGCATAACACAGACCAGAGAACTTCCCTGAAATAATTCCTCTTTGAACAAGGCCAGATCCTTTAGAAAAACATCCAGTCTTGATTTAAAAATTGCCAGTGATGGAGAACCCACCACAGCCTCTGGTAAATTGTTCCAATGGTTAATTACCCTCACTGTGAAAAATTTCTACCTTATTTCTAGTCTAAATTTGTAGGCTCCATTTTCAAATAAAAATATTTTAAAACATGTGAGCTCGTTAGTTTTGAAAACATCTGCTAGTATCTATGCACACATTAACTTGTATCCTGTATTACTGCTCAGCACTCAAATTCAGTACGGCCAGGAGCTGTGACCATTGCATTGACCATGGCAATGACCATTGCATAGTCATTCAGGGAACACTAAACCCATATTAAGGTTCCCAGTTTAGGGAATTTCATTCCTTGTCCCCTTCAGACTGTCTCTCACTGCACTTTGATATGCTATGATAGAGGGGCAGTGACAGCTTCTCTTCTCTACTGTGATGAGAGAAAAGAATTGTGTTCTCTGGGAGTCAGTGCTCTTGGTTGTTAATTACATCTCGTGGACAATGTCAGCTTAAGGATAATCCGTTTGATGAAATGTTGGGCCAAATGCTTCTTGCACTTACACTAGAGCAAACCTCTTGACTTCAGTGGAGTTGCAAGGTGTCCTAGAAAAAAGAATTTGCTCCATGGTGCACAGAATTAAATGCTACATGGAGCCAGCAATGGACACCACGTGAGTTCTTAAGAGTGTGTTTGCAACTACCTCCCATCCAAATAGGCTAAGACACTATCGCTTATTGGCTCATCCAGAATTAAAAAAAAACAGATTAACCATCTCCCAAGATCTTCTGTAAACAAAATGCAACCCGGCTGTCTCATGCTATCTTTCCAGCTAATGCCATTAGATGAGCTTGTGTCCATCGGTTCCCTGCCTTGTGGAAGCAATAGGCCTGCTGGCATATGAAGTGGTCACTTTTACAATTTATTCCCACAATATACTGGGAGCTTTCCCTGTCCCAAGGACCTCACAGTCTAAGGACAGACAGACAAGTAGACCGAGGTTAGGGGAGGGGGAACAACAACAGGAAAGTTATATACAAGCCAACTCCATTTGCTGTCTGCAGCATGGCAGAACTGGGTCAGTAGGAGGGGTGTAAATGTGGTGAAGGCGGGGACGCAGATGAGCTCGGGGCGTTGGTGCCATGCAGAAGGAGCGCTGGGGAAGACAGCAATGAGGTGTGTGTGTGTGTGAAGCACTGACAAACGAGTAGATAAGGCCAGTAATGTTGGTGGGGCAGAGGGGCAGGGAGGGCCCCACAAGACAAGGGAGCATAAAGAGGGGCAGAGCTGCACAGACCTTTCCAGGTGGTGACAAGACATTTAAATCCAGCTTAGGCTTGGATTGTTTGGCAAATCTTTTCTTGGATTGCAAGGGTACTATCCCTGCTGCCATGAAGACATTACCAGAACCAAGTCCCAGAGAGGAGGCCCAGTTTTAAAGTACAACACATGGCTGCTGGTTGTGCTGGGACAGTAATTCTATTACCTGTGCTGTAAACGATTGCTCTTTTAGAGCTCTTCTACTGCAGAAACGCTGGTGCTACGTCATGAGCACTAATTAGGAGTTTGATCTTTAGGTTTGTCGTTTGGGGGGATTTTTCCAGCTTCTTATGCAGCTGCTAATGAGGAAGCTACTTGCTAACCTCTCTGCTGCTCCAGGCAGGTTTGCAACACAAAATGTTCACACAGTCGGAATGCTCACGTGTTCTTGGTGATTTCACTACACAAGTGACTGCGAAGCACCTTCGCATGGCACCCTCGGCTTATTAAACACAAGCAGTGGAGAATACTGACCCCTGCAAAGTGCAAAGGGACTGAACAGGGAAGGTCTTGTTTTTACCTGCAGTGTGGGGTTATTGAAATGTATTTATCTGGCTTATTTCTAGACTCTCCGCACCACGGTATCTGCATTTTGACAAATACCAGGTAAGGTGAGAATCAGAAACACCTTGAGTGGCGGAAGGAAACGGAATCTGGGCTCACTGCTTTTTCCTTCTCTCTGTTGCCTAGCTCCAGGGTGGCTACATGCCGATCACCCAGGGACTCTCCTTAGCCATTCCGTTGTGAGAGGAGAGGGAGCTGTAATAACCCCCCAGTCTAATTCTGGCCAGGATTCCCAGCTCCAGGGCTAGCACATTTGTCTCAGTCTCATCAAGAGGGCAGGTCTCCAGCTCACCTGCCCTGGCTGCTGACTGACACACCACAGCTTCTCCTGGGCTCACCTGCCCTGGACACCAGACGAGATATGGCAGAGGGACCTTGGCTTGCCCACCCTGGATGTTAGGCCAAACACTGTGCTGGTTTCCCGGTTTGCCAGCCCTGGAGGCTAGGCCAAACACCGCACGGGGTTCCTGGTTCATCTGTTCCAACTGAATCACCATGGAGCGGGGTCTCTCTTTGTCCATCCAGCACTGCAGGTCAAACATTTTGAAAGCCCCCCGGCAGTAACCACACACCAACCTGCCAGTGGCTGGCACTGCCTAGAGGTGTGTGCAGCATTCGGGTGGCTGCAGGAGCAGGGGATGCAGCAAGGTGGGCCCGCACCTCCAGCTCCCCTGGCTGCCAGCCACACCCTGCAGGCCTCTCTGCACTGGTCCCCAGGTGACGTCAGGCCTGCAGCGGCTAGGAACTCGCCCCACCAGGACGAGAGATCCATCGGCTCCCACGGTGCCACTGTCTCCCAATGAGCTGCAGCTCCGCTCCGGGCCCCGGGGAGACTCGGGGGGACTCGGTTTTCAGGCTGCAGAGCGTGCGAGCGCAGGAGTGTTTAATCATGGGGGTGCGACAGCTTGTCACTGATTCTGTCGGCACCCAGCGCATGCTGCCTGAAGGTGCTATCACAATACGAATCGTCAGGTTTATTGCAGAGTCGTGTGGCATGCAGGAGAGTCTGAGAGCAACATAGTAACCATCCTCATTAATGGCTCCCCAGCAGCCTTTTCATGTAGGTGCCCAGCGGAGATGCGTTGATTAGAGAGAGGCGATGGATTTAAAAATAATTGAACTTACTCAAGTGCTGTTCCTCCCTCCTACCCAATTCTGAACCTTCTTTAATGACTGCGTCTACAAGTAAATAGGGCTGTCCGCAGGGTGGTCGCCCGCTGTCCGAACCTTCCCTTTGCATTAGTGCCGAGGGCTTTCCCAAAGCCAGAAATGGTCCAGATCTCCTTCCTTCCCCTCCAGCAGGGTTCTCTTCTCTTCCTCCCTTTTCCTTCGCCCTCTTTTCACTCCCCTTGGAAGATCATCCCCCAGACTGATGCTGTGGGCTGCAGGTGTTCAATAATGCGTTGAGACAGCAGACAACATGGGGTCCCGTTCTCTGCTACGTGTGAGCTGGGGAAAGCCCTGGTTCTAGACTGACCAGGGTGAGGGTTTGTGGCAGGGACAGCGACGGAAAATGAAAGATGCTGGCATTAGGCCCAAGGATGTTCTTTGGAGATTGAGCTCTGGATAGGCTCCAGGGAGGGAACAGCAACGGGTGGGGGAGAAGATTCATGAGTGCAGCTGTGGCCCCGCAAAGCCTTGGAAACCCAGCTCCCTAGCTTAGTGAGAGCAGAGGGTGAAGCGGTGTCAGGTGGACGGCCCTTCCTGGGAAGGGAACCGTGACTACGGAGCAAACCAGTTCAGTTCAGTGCCCTGAGCATGAGGGCTGTTACACTGATTTGGGCATAGCCAGGAGGCGACAAAGGGAATAAAATGCAAAGGGTCCCGAGACCTGCAAAACGAAATGAGAAGAAAAACAAACAGCCAGAGGAAGGGTTGTGCCTCTGGTCCTGGGCTGGGGCTCTGGAGAGCTGGGCTCCAGGGGCACCATTGTTCAGTGTCTCAGGTGGGACCCTGGGCCTGTTCAGAACAACCATTCTTCAGACCGGGGCCTGTCTCTTGCTGTGCATCGGCAGCACCCAGCACAACGGGGCCCTTCAGGCGGTGCCCTCGTGTAAATCACAATAAAACCCTCGGAGCAGGTAAGGCATTACCCAGACCTTTCAGAGCCTTTTGAAATGAACGATGGATCGTAGGGCCAATCAGCTCTGTGTAGTTTGCTAATTTTAAAACAAAGAAGAGAGCAGAAGTGAGCAATTTATATGGCCTTGTGCAGGATCAATATTTTCACCTGGAAAAAAAGCAAACCGCTTTACTCAAAGTATCTGACTCATCTTCTTCTCCCCTCCCCCCCCCCCCGAGTGCTTGTTCCCACCATGCCCCTGGGCTCCCTCTTCATCGCCTCATCCTCTCGCTGCCTGTCTTAGGGTTTGCCTGAGAAGATTTTCCTTGGGCTCACAACATGTCAGGGTGTTTTGCATGCTCTTTGGTGAAGTAACTGTAAATCCCAATGCAATCTGTTCAGGCGGCGAGAGTACATTTTGTGACAGGCACAATGTACTCCAGCACATGAGGTGTTCAGCCGGGCAGGAAATCACGGCTCAGGAGATAAACCGAGCACCAGGAACTCACCATTAATGAGCCAAAGATGCACTTGTCAGCTGCAAGGTCCTGAGTGAGCTAGGAGCAATCACTCCATGTCTGTCTGTCCATCTTCGGTGCTTATATGGCCCCATCGCTACAGGATCTGAGCACCTCACAACTGTTACTGTCCCTATTCACCCTCCTAGCACCCTGTGGGCTAGGGCAGTGCTATTAGCCTCGTTGTAAAGAGGGGGCACTGAGGCACCAGACGACTAAGGGACTTGCTGAAGGTCACACAAGGAGTCTGTGGCAGAGATCAAACCCAGCTCTCTCAAAGCTTAGGCTGGTGCCCTTACCAGTGTGTTTCTCTTCCTCTCTGCGGGTGTCTGAGGGCTTGTCTACACTGGCAATTAACAGCGCTGCAACTTTCTCGCTCAGGGGGTGAAAAAACAATCCCCTGAGCACAGCAAGCTGCAGTGCTGTAAAGCACCAGCGTAGACAGTGCCCCAGCGCTGGGAGCTGCGCCCCTCGTGGAGGTGGTTTTTTTAGAGTGCTGGGAGAGCTCTCTCCAGCACTCTGCCACAACCACACAAGGCATGTTAAAGCTTTGCTGTGGCAGCGTTTTAGTGTTGCCAGTGTAGACTAGTCCGTTAGAGATCAGGATTAGACCTGATGTGGCTGCAGCTACTGCGGGGTTCTCACATCTTCCTACAAAGCATCTGATACTGGCCACTGTCCCAGACAGGATACCGGTCTAGATGGGCCTGACCCAGTCTGGCTACACACCCTCCCTGACCATTCCTAGCCTCGTGTTGCCCAGAGAGTTGCAACCAGCACAGGGCCAGGTGAGAATTCCAGTCTGGGCTTGGTAGTACAAGCCATATTGGAGATTTCATCCACGATTGCACTGAATAACAGGAGCTGTATATTAGGGCCAATGCCAACTGTTAGGTGCTGCTCATGGCATGAGACCTCATGCAAGACCAATAGGACAGATAATAAATAGCTGGACAGTGCCTAAGATTTAGACAGGTAAAAGATGTAGGCAGAGATTTTCAAAGTGCCTGAGAGATTTGGTTCCCTCATTAATGGGAATTGAGTGTCCAGATACCTTAGGTGGGTTGGAAATCCCATTTCTAATTTCTTTAGTAAAGCTGATCAAACACTTTCAACAAACACTTTTTGCAATTTTTTCCCCCAATATTCCTTCAAAAAATATGCAAGAAATTCCTCTGCTCTTTTTTGACTGGCTTGTGGAAGTGTCAAATTTCTTCAAAATAACAATAAAAAAAGTTCTGCATTTTACAAACAGCTCTGTCCTTAAGATTTCCCTGCAGGCAACTGTACCTCCCTCTCACCCAAAGTTTGGTTCCAAATAGGTCCTTTTGGCATCCTTACTGTTGGTTTTACAACTTGGTAAAATGAGTAAGAAGTATTTGACTTCTGATACAATCAGGAAAGGCTTTCTGCACATTCCAGCTTTTTCTGATAAATTGTTCCAGCTTCTCATTTAAGTTTCTGAACCTCCACTTGGAAAATTGCAATTTTAGTACAGAATAAAGTTTCTATCAGTATAACCCTCCTGCCTTACATTGAGGAGTGGAACACACATGATAGAGAGCAGCCTAGTTTAAAGGATTCTCTTTATGCCCTGAAAACATCCTAAAGGCTATAATTATGGACTCTCACTCTTCACGTAAGGTGTCATCATTCATGCTACTTTCTTCATTTGTAATGTACTGAAACTGTTCTTGGCGCTTAGTTTGATAACACTTTATATGACTATTAATAGCCACACAACACAATAAATTCCTTTTGCCTATCGTTACTGGAAGGCTGGGTAATTTTTTTTCCTGTGGGGAAAAAAATAGGCTCAGAAATGCACAGTATGTATTTCAAAAGGTTTAAGATGGCATGAGGATTTTGTTGAAGGATTTAGCTTTATCTGGAAACTGAGCTGCGATTAAACCCTGCTGAAATGTGCCATCAGAAATGCACGGCAGGATATTATTAGAACCATTAGACTTGGTGCTTGTCAAGAGAGCTGCAGCACAAAAAAAGGGAGTTTTGACATCTCACCCTGGCTTGGAGAGATACTAATGCGTGACTATGATAATGAAGGAGAGAGGCTATTAGGTTTCTCAACAGTGGGTTGAGTTCTGCTGTGCACGTTATCCTCTGAAAGGGAAAGAATCCTGTTTCTGTGCTGGAGCTACAAACCCTATACAGTCACCCAGCAATTTCTTCCAGGCAGAGGCTTCAAAGAGTTAAATCCCACCACAATTGAAAAATCAAAACATTGGTAAGTTTCGTTTGTTTCCTTGTTACTGACTGGCATTAACTGTGAACGGTCCCCAGAAATGTTGTTTGCCAAGATGCTTCTTTCCGACGGGCCAGACACTCAGCTGGCGTAATTGGAGTCACTCCAGTGAAGTCAGTGAGACTTTGCTGAATTCACACCAGCTGGGGATCTTACCTGTGGTTTGTCACTCTGCTGGCAACGCTTGTCACTTCTTTCATGCTTTCTGCAGAAGTGGATGTTGCACCAAAGCTAGCTTAGCAGGGCTGAGTCACGCAACAATGAATCCAACTTCGATCTCTTTCTTCCCAGGAACTGACATATGCCCAAATGACATTCAGAGCTAAATTTGCAAAGGAAGGTGCAACCCATGTGTGACACACACTCATTTTCACATGCAGACTGGGTGACGTGACTGCCTGCACAAATGGGCAGGTACGCTTGCAGCTACCTGATTTCAACATGCAAATACAGATAGGGTTGTAAATACAGGTGTTTGTGGGTGGAACAAGTGTGCGTGCATTTTTGCAGGGGCACCCTTTCCTTTGAAGTTTTGTTCCACAGTTACAGTACTCAGTTATCACAGTGCTGGGGGATGCTCTGACGTCAGTGACCAAAGCGAAACCAGGGATTATAGGTGCATTTTTCCTCCCTTCCTTCTGAGTATCCTCTGCACCCCGCAGACAGATCATTCTCTGCTGATATCCCCACCCACAGCACTAAGGGCCTGCCACATAACCACGTTCTGGACAGCAGCAATGGACTCCCCGTATGTCAGGACCGAGTGGATAAGATCCGTCCTATCGGTGCCATGCATTACCTGCTCAGAGGGGTCCGTCCTGCTCAGAACATGGCCTTTGCAGCATTCCTAGCCCTCAGTGCAAGAGACCGGGATTAGGAGATGAACTTAAATCTGAATGAAAAACTCATTTGATCTCTCCAGCTTCAGACCACATCGTTATACAACAAGAGCAGCTGCTCCACACACCAGTGGCCCAATCCTTAGCCATGGTATGAGTTTTACAATATTGATGTGTGGGTTTGTTTTTGTTTTTTAATATGTGCTTTTGCGGGATTATGGCATGATATATTTTTATAACGTTGACCATTTGTTCTGGGCCTCTGTGACGGGTTAGATCACACCCTGAGGGCCTCTGCTGGAGGCCTCATGGCCCTGCTACACTCCTCCCCAGAAAAGGACAGTGGAGAGGGTCCTCCAAACTGCCTAGAGCGGCTGTGTGGGAAGCAGCCAATCAGGGCCCGGCAGGCTACTATAAGAAGAGCTGCAGGGCCAGCTTGAGATCAGTTCCTGGCTAGAACTGGAGGAGTGTGGATGGTGTGCCTGGCTGATCTTGGACAGAGCCGTACTGGCAGACTGGAGTGGGGGAGGGAGTGAATGTGAAGGGGCTCTGGGCTGGCTGCTGGGACTCAACCTGAGGTAAGGGTGAAGAATGTGCTGGAGCTACTGGGAAGTGGTCTGTGAATTGTAGCAGTGACACCATTTATTTAAAGGAATGTGGTGGATGGCTGCTATCTGTAGGGTCCCTGGGCTGGGACCTGGCGCAGAGGATGGGCCGGGGGCCCCCCCCCACTCACCAGCCACTGGGATAGTGGCCTGGACTCTGATACACCCCAGAAGGGGAACTGAATTATTCTAGTGGCCCAGCTGAAGAGCTGGGGCCAGAAAGGCCCAGAGAAGCGAAGAGCTGTGCCCCCACACCACGGCCAGGACTACTTGAAGAGCAGGGATAGTTCAAGGGGACCCAGAAGGGGCTGAGACTCCATTCAGCCCAGGTACTGCGATAGGCCCTGCTGGACCAATTGAGGAGCGAGCCCAGGGATAGGGCTGCAGATGCAGGGACCTTACAGAGTGCACTGAGCTAGGCCCCCTGCTAGACGTAGGTCCTGGAAGGGTTTGATTTATCTCACACACAGACTGTGTGTGACTCGGCGGGAGGGCTGGGTGGCTGAAGACTCACCACAAAGCAGAGAGAAAGTGCAGGCCAAGGGGGTGCTCACGAGAGGTGAGTGCACCCCATTACAGCCTCACGCTCATTAGCTCTTTGCTCTCCTAGTGAGGGAGCAATGAGGGTTTGGTGTCCTGGTTGTGGACAGGAGGTGGGCGATGGGGGTAGGAGATAATGCGCCTTGTTTTCTGCTGGCTTCTTTCTTTACATGCTGACTCTGGATCATAGAATCATAGAAACTCAGGGTTGGAAGGGACCTCAGGAGGTCATCTAGTCCAACCCCCTGCTCAAAGCAGGACCAATCCCCAACTAAATCATCACAGCCAGGGCTTTGTCAAGGCTGACCTTAAAGACCTCTAAGGATGGAGATTCCACCACCTCCCTAGGTAACCCATTCCAGTGCTTCACCACACTCCTAGTGAAAAAGTTTTTCCTAATATCCAACCTAAACCTCCCACACTGCAACTTGAGACCATTGCTCCTTGTTGTGTCAATGTTTGAGGCTGGGATTTTCACATGAGTCTATAGGAGTTAGGTGCTCAACACATTGTGATTTGGGCACCCAGCTCCCTTAGCCTCCTTTGAAAATCCCAACCTGAATGCTTCTCTATGTCTGTGTGTACATGATGGGAACCGGGAGCCAGCCTGTGGAGCTGTGAGACTTTGGTGTGCAGCCTTCGGAGCAGACCTGGCTCCTGGCCGGTTATTCTAGGCCTGGAGTCCAAAGCCATGTCAGGCACAGGGTTCCTTTATTGCACAAAACTTTTGTTTCAAAATGCCTCAAAATCTCCTGAAATGTAGAAAAATTGCAGTGTCATTCCCTCACCACCGCGCCATAAAATCTCCCCACACTTTCCTTCTTGGTTCTGGCCCAGTTCCCTTTGGGCAGCAGAGAGAGACGTGCCTTACGCTACACAGGACAGTGCTGCAGCTGAGTCACTTAAACGGAGATAGCGCCTCCTCCACCCCCACTCCTGCCCTCCTCTCCCAGCCCTGGCTGTACCAGTGAATGGAGCTGATCATTGGATAAAGTCTAGATCCTAGAGAAAGAAAAGACTCGATCGCAGCCGATGTCCTTTCTCACCCACACCGGCTGCTATGATTCAAGTAACTAATGGAAGGTGAGCAACACTCGTCATCTGGCAGGGGGAAAATCGTCTCTGACAATACTCTAGATTATGGAAACATTTAGCGAGGTGACAGCTAAAATGGTCTCTCTCTTTTTGCAATTTCATGAAGCCAACAAACTTTGTTTTCCTAGGCATGTCTAAGGTGCTCATCACTCTACTATCTGCTGGCATAAGACAGAGTCACTAGTTTTGCTCAGTTCAACAGTTTTCCAATAGCCCCACCTGGTATTTGAGCTACTCATTGCTCTGACCAAAGGCTCCATTCTCACAGTGCAGTCATTTCTCATTCCCATTACTTAATGCTCCCTTTTTGCTCAGAATACATCACATCAACCCAGCTCCTGCATGAAAGAGAATTGAGCTTCCTCACAGATCTCTGACGCGCTAAAGAGCAGCTGTGAATGTGCGTTCCCACCAGACCGGTCCCTCCTAGTCTGTAAAGTCTCGTTCCATTCCATAGTGATAAAACACCTTTTGTGTGAGAAGTAGAAACTTGCCACATCAGACATCCCGTTGCTCCACTCTCTGGCTACACGCGTTTAACACGGATATAACTGATTGCAGTAGAAAAGGGAGCCCCACGGGGTCAGGGCTTTTCATGGCTTTGTAATGCGAGTTTTGATTTGATGAGTTTCACCAGTCACAGCACACCAGGGAAACATAAGGGCATTATTCTGCTGTGACTTGGGGGTGCAGAGGAACCCCTCTTGGCAGCAGCTTATCATTGCTGTTGTTTCTTGTTCATATGCCTAGATTCTTAAGCCAGAAGAGACCATTCTGAGCATTTACTCTGACCTCCTGTACAACAGACCACAGGACAGCCCCAAAATAAGTTGAGAAAGGTTATTTGCTACAGCGGCTAGTGTCATTTCAGTTAGCTCTGGCCTTTAACAAAACAGCAAAGGAAAAGTGCGCCCATTTTGCTCTGCATCACAATGTAAAAGTTCACAGCATAAGCAGCTCTTGTCACTAGGGACAAACCATGAAATACATTTCTCCCCCTCCCTCGAAGTTAAACACAAGCAGCATTTTGGAGTTTATTGTTGGAAACAACGATCTTGTGGACAAGTGACATCTAGAGCTGCCCACGTTTCTTTCAGCTAATAGATCAGTCATCAAGAAATGAATTTTTCAGTGCTCCAGTTTTTCAGTGCTTCAGGTCAAATTTGACTAATCATTTCCATCAAGAAAAAAAATGAAAAAAATGTTGAAATGTTTTGACTATTTTGAAATTTTTTGTTTCAACTTTTCATTGTGAAAAAGCATTTTGAATCCAAATTTGGCCCATTAAAAACAAACACAGAAAAAGGTTAAAAAATGCCCCAAAAGGCTGAATTAACTAGAGATTAGTGAACCTGCTCTGGGTTTGGGGAATCTGGGGATCTGTTGGCTCCGGCAGTAGAGGATCATGTAGTAAGGCCCTAAGATCCCAGGTTTGAACCCAACTGGTGACAATCCGCCTAGGGCATCAGGAATTTTTTGTAATCAGTTTCAGTTCAAATCACTCCCCCACCCCCCAGATTTGTTGGTTTGGTCCCCGAACCAAAAAAACCATTATTCTCCCAGCATAAGTGATGTCTCCAGTCCTACTAGAACCTGATGGAGAAGTCTGTATGCCAGTTCCCAGCCTGCTCTGATACGGGCTTGATGGTCAGAATAAAACTGTAATTAACATCCAAGCAGAAACCCATAATAACTATTTACACATTGCATTTTACAATGCCAGGACTTTACCTGTAAAGTAGTTGTTTTAAATCTCGGTGACATGTCACTCACATGATTAAAATGAGACCGAGAGAATTTTAATGAAATTGGGCCATTTTGACTGATTGCTGCCATACCTTATTAATTGCCTGCGGCCTCACTACTGCCGCTATAATTTCACAGCTCCCATCTGTACCACATTTGGTTAACCACTGCCACTTTTAATTCACAGATGTTAATTGGGAATTTATTACAGCCACACTTATCTGACTGCTGGGACCAGTTTTAGCTCATTGCTGATACCTTTAGCTTACTGCCAAGTTTCTTTCCTTTTGATCCACTGTTTTCAGTCCATTTGCTACTAGTTTCCATTTGTCTCACAGATTTAGGGTGGGCTTTTCAGAGCTGCCTCTGGGATTTAGAATTTAAATTAAAATCAATGGGAATTAACTGTCTAAATCTCTAGTCCGCGTTGAAAATCTCAGCCTCGATTATTGTCATGTATTCACTTTCCCATGGTCAGTATTAAATAATCACCACCAGTCATTACCTCATCTCCAGGCCTGGGGACTGCAGTTATTGCCTGTTGTAGGGAAGGAAACCTTTGTGGGACAGAATATTGCCTTTCTAAAAGAGCCCTCTGTGCTTCGTGTGCTAAGATACTGCAGTGAGCAGTGCCTGGATAGATCGCGCAGTCATTCAGGGCATCCCCCAGAGTCCATTCCAGTCAAAGAGGGGTTGTCTACTGAATTCAATGGGTTTTGGCTCAGGCCCTCAGAAACCCAATTCCTTGTGCCATCACTTCATCCCTTCACCAGCACCCGCTGAGTCCGCTCCTACTCCCACGGTTTTCTGCACAGCCCCAGCCACTTCTTCCCAAAATAACTCCCCCCCCCCCCCCCCAGCATTGTCTTCGTTGTGGTGCAGCTATGGGCTGGCCAGGGTACGAGACTGGGAGGAGGAGAGATGGGGTCATAGACTGGCTGGCACTTTCAGGGGAGTTGGGTCAGCCTTGCCTGAGAAGTAGCAGTTATCCCCCAGCTGATGGGTGGTGGCTTAATTGCCATTCCTGAGCCCAGCTGTGGAAGGGTCAGGCAGCACTAGCGAGAGAGAGAGGAGAACTCAGCTGGGAAAGACCCAGGAGAGGACCAAGGGGAGTCCCCGCTCTCTGGGAGGGGCCTGGCGAAGGCAGGCTGCAGAGGGGCACAGGGAGCTGTAAGAAGCAGCAAGGTCCATGGGAGAAGCTGCCTGAAGGGGTGGGGAGGGGTAGCTCCCTTTTATGGACACCCAGCCAGCCAGATAGCTACCAAATCCCTGTTCGTAGCTGTTCTCTACTTGCTTTACCTGTAAAGGGTTTACCCATAGGTAAAAGGGAGTGGGCACCTGACCATAAGAGCCAATGGGAGGGCTAGAACTTTTTAAAATGGGGGAAAAACTTCCCCTTTGTCTGTCTGTGGGTGTTCTCCTGGACAACAGGGACAGGGCTGGACTATGCGGTAAGACGCTTTAAGCCAAGTATGAAAAACCATCAAATCATACCTAGAAACTACTCATTTGAAAGCCCAGATATCTAAGTAGATCAGGGAATGTCTAGGAAGACACGATTAGGTTTATCTCTTTTATTTCTTTATGGCTTGTGGACTCCTCTGTGCTAACCCCCAAATGCTTTTATTTTGCTTGTAACCATTAAGCTGGACCTCAAGAAAACCATTCTTTATGCTTTATTATATTTGCTCTTTTTAAATCTAGCAATAGCCTAAGTTCCAGATGTATTTTCTTTCTTTTTGTTTTTAATAAAATTTACCTTTTTTAAGAACAGGATGGGTTTTTTGTGTCCTAAGAGGCTTGTGCATATGTTATTTAATTAGCTGGTGGCAACAGCTGATTTCCTTTGTTTTCTTTCTCAGCTCTTCCCCGGGAGAGGGGTGAAAGGGCTTGAGGGTACCTCACAGGGAGGAATTCCCAAGTGCTCCTTCCTGGGTTCAAAGGGGTTTTTTGCATTTGGGTGGTGGCAGCATCTACCCATCCAAGTCAGAGAGAAGCTGTAACCTTGGGAGTTTAATACACGCCTGGAGTGGCCAGTATTAATTTTTAGAATCCATGCGGGCCCCCACCTTCTGCACTCGAAGAGCCAGAGTGGGGAATCAGCCTTGCCACTACCAGAGTCTCCGCGAGGGGCGGCCGGGGGCAGGTGGACCTGCTCAGAAGAGCCTAGAGGGAAAAGCCCCGGGAGGCAGTACTCCTCCTGAGGAGAGACGAAAGAACTCCACAGGCCTCAGGACTGTGGAGCAGGGAACTGCAGGGTAGCCGGAGGGGCAGAAGGACCCATCCCTGGATGTTTCTTTGGAGTCTGTAGCTGGATTCTAGTTACCTCGGGAACTTAAACGTACCCTGGCTGAAGGGCTGAATGTGAGACAGGCCATTGTGGGGACAAAGACTTGGTCCCCATGAGGCGCTAGAGACGGGGACCCTGCAACGCTACGTTCTGATGGCAGGGAGTGGGACCGCTTACCCAGGGCTATCCGTGTCTGTATATAACTCAGGGTGTTTCTATTTACATCATGTTAGCTGGCAGCAGGAGAAGGTCATTTTCCTGGGGCAGGGAATGGGTGACTGGCACTGTGCGCTGGGTTTGGGGGGTGATCAGGGGGAGCCCAGCCAGGTTCTCTTTCCCTTCACCCCCCCCCCCACCTCCAAACAAGTGTGTTGTGTAACTGGGCCTACAAATATACCCTAATTGTGAGCCCAGCTGTGAGAAGAAAGTGACAGTTAATCAGACATCACAAAAATCTACAACAACAAAGGTTGATGGGGGGGGGGGGGGGGGGGGAGGGAAGGTACAAAAGGGAAACAGGCTGAATGAGTCCAAGCAAAAAGGCCTCCTGATATAACTCCAGGACTGTTACGATCATGCCTGGTAAATAGAAGAAGTGCGGGGCCGGAAACTAATGGACCAAAATTGGTGTGGCGAAAACTAGGCCAAACTGGTGGACGAAATAGGACTGGCTGTTCCACCAGGCATTGCCTTTTGGGGTCCTTCAAAGAACAGACTTTTGGGGGGGGAACTGCCTGGGAGCTGTCTAACAACAAGGGCTGGCTGGGTGACGGGTGGATCAGGAAGGAGTGAGCATCACCGTCATGTCTTCTGGGACGTGGGCTCCACCGTTACACCACTGGTCCTTCGTCTTCCTGATCCCGAGAGAGATCTTGACCAGACCGGGCCAGAGAGCACGAGCCAATGACATCGCCAACTCCACCAGCACTGGCTAAATTCCAAATATGTCCTGGGATGTGAGACTTTGTCTCTTGCTCTCACGCCCCCCACTCCCACGAGTCCTTTTCCTTCCCCCACCTTATTTCTTCTCTTTGCTGTCCTTCTCCTTTGGCCCAATCTAATGGTATAGCCAGCCAAAAGTGCATGGTTTGCAACGCTGCTCTAAGCCCGTGACCAGAGAGGCAGCTAAAAGCAATGCCCCTAGGCTGGGACAAGTTTGCCAGGTCTCAGAGTGGCTGATAAGACCATGTACTGGGCCTGATCAGACCCCATGCTGTGCCTCTGTTTCTCCAGCAGTGAGGTTGCAAGTCTGAGTCAACAGTCGACTCAGAATCTGCATCGTCTATCTTTGCTGCTCTTGTCTCTTCTCTTTTGTGTGTGTTTGTCTCGTGTGGTCTTCCAGAATGCAGGATCGGACTTTAACACCAACAGCTCCAGCCCATCTCAGCTGTTCTCCAAAAAGGACAGTTGTTACCTTAATGCCATACAAGAGAGTGTCAAACAAGGGAGGTTTTTTTCTTATATAAACTTTCTACAGCTAATGGGAAAGGGAGCAAGGAATATGGTTACACTAAAAGCCTTATTTAATGCTTCACACTTCAAAAGATTTAACTGCTTTTCCTTCTCTTTCTGTGGCTTTATTGAAAGGTTGGAATATTTTGAATGGTGTGTTTGCCATGGTATTAAGCCAGCTGAGGTCTCTGTTTAAAATTGTTTAGGTTGTATAGTGACAGGGTCATTTTTAACACCTTTGACGCTCTGGTCCCAGATATTCCACTGAAATTAATGCAGCAGGTGTCCCCCCAGGAGGGAGTGGGCTGCTGGGGCCAGGGAGTGGTCAAGAGGCGCTCAACCTGCTCTTTCCTTTTCCCCACCTTCAGAGATGGGGGAGCTCCTGCCACATGGTGCCCCCGGAGGATGGTGATGGGCCATGCACTGCATCTGCAAGGGGTGGAAAGAATCCCTTCCCGTCAGGGGCCAGAGTGCTATGTCAAGAACAGATAGTCCAGCATCACAAGAAAGATCACGGCAGCGTGGGAAAGGAAAGTCACATACTCTCCCCAGGCAATCAGAGTCTCTTGGTCAGTGAGCAGCGTTTGAAAAACCTAGAATGTGTCCAGAACCAACTCACCACGAAAAAATACTTGAGAATATCAACTGTCTGGAGTCAGAATAATCTTCTCTGCACAGAACTGAGTACGTGCCAAGAAACTCTGGCAACCCACCCACTCTCAACAGAGATCGTCACAGAGACAAAGTGGGTGAGGGAATATCTTTGATTGGACCAACTTCCTCCCCAGTGGACTCACCATCTATAGCCCTCTGCCCTCTACATACAACAACAGACATTACCCCAGCCCCTTGGTGTCTCTAATACCCTGGGAGCAGCATGGCCGCTACAACCACACTGCAACAGAAATCTTAATAGTGACTGATGATGATGATATTGACTAGAAACGTCACCAGCGCTATTACATTTCAAAGAGGCCTGTACCCGTTATTATTAATTTTGTTTTCCCTTTGGATGGCTGTTGTGATGCTTTGAGGTCCCAAAGAAATCCCAGTTTAGTGTCCTGAAATAATACAGAGAGTCACTGAAATACTGGCATTCATTTCTGTTAGTTTAAAGTGCTCATTTTAACAGGTGGATGGTCTCAGTGTTTATCCCTGTTTCTATGGTAGCAGCACCACTTGACAGCTCCGCATCAGACCTCATCTTACACTAGACATAATGAGCTTTCCAGTGATGTCTGATGTGCAGGTTTGCAGTGAGGGTACGTTAAGTTGACCAAATGGGTGATGTCTGCCGCTTGCCTGGGTAGTGTGGCAGCATCTCCCACTGGTGCAAACGGCTCCATGGGAGTGGAGAGGACCAGTGCGCTGGGCCTGTGGACTTGCACGCAGCGAGGCATGGAGAAGACCGGCTCCCCCAGCCCCATTCAGGGATGCTCAGATTGGATATTTGCAGTCTGTGGAAAATGTGGAACTCTCAGCAACTGAGAGACTGCATGTTGGAAGCCATTGGTAAATTAGAGCTCATTTGCATTTCTAAGGGCTCTGGAGGCCAATTAATCCCTCACCTAATCTGCCAGCATGTTATGCTGTCATTTTTTTGCACAGCCTTCGGTGCTACAACTGCCAAAGTTTATTTTTGTACTGAATCAAGACCTACGTAATTGAATTAGTTTGCTACAGTGCAATATTTACTAGGCCATCAGGAAATGAGACAAGGGACCTCTACTTCCTCCCTAGCTTATCATCCCGGAGCCAACATTAACACGAAATGGAGTAGTGGAGCAGCAATAAAACCAGAGCTACTTGCAAATACAAGGATGTGAGTCAGATAAATTTCAGTTTCAGTCCATTTCCATTCCTAAGGAGCCACAGTTTAGTAGCTGGAGAATTAAAATTAGCCCATTCATCCTAGAGCAAGGTTAAATAGCTGTGATAGATGGCAAGCAGTAAGAACACATAAAAAGAAAGAAGCCAGTTGGAGGGTGTGACGGGTTGGATCACAGAAACCCTCTTGGGAGCTGCCACCCGATGTGCCAAGACTACTTCTGCTCCTGTTTTCCCTGCCAGCTCAGGACCCCAGCACCCTGTCTTGCTGAGCCAGACATGCCAGTCTGCTCCAACACAGACCCAGGGTCTGAATTACTTGCCCCAAAGCTGCAGGTTTACCTGAAAGCAGCTCACAGAAGTGTTCCTGTCTTTAGCACTCAGATGCCCAACTCCCAATGGGGTCTAAACTCAAATAAATCCGTTTTACCCTGTATAAAGCTTATACAGGGTAAACCTATAAATTGTTCGCCCTCTATAACACTGATAGAGAGATATGCACAGTTGTTTGCTCCCCCAGGTATTAATACATACTCTGAGTTAATTAATAAGTAAAAAGTGATTTTTATTAAATACAGAAAGTAGGATTTAAGTGGTTCCAAGTAGTAACAGACAGAACAAAGTAAGTCAGCAAGCACAATAAAATAAAACGCGTAAATCTATGTCTAATCAAACTGAATACAGATAATCTCACCCTCAGCGATGCTTCAGTAAGTTTTTTCCTCAGACTGGACACCTTCCAGGCCTGGGCACAATTCTTTCCCCTGGTACAGCTCTTGTTCCAGCTCAGGTGGTAGCTAGGGGATTCTTCATGATGGCCCCTCCTCTTTGTTCTGTTCCACCCCTTTATATATCTTTTGCATAAGGCGGGAACCCTTTGTCCCTCTCTGGGTCCCCACCCCTCCTTCTCAATGGAAAGACACCAGGTTAAAGATGGATTCCAGTTCAGGTGACATGATCACATGTCACTGCAAGACTTCATTACCCACTTGCCAGCACACACGTATACAAGAAGACTCAGGTAAAACAGAGCCATCTGCAGACAATGGTCCTGGTTAATGGGAGTCATCAAGATTCCAAACCACCATTAATGGCCCACACTTTGCATAATTACAATAGGCCCTCAGAGTTATATTTCATATTTCTCGTTTTAGATACAAGAGTGGTACATTTATACAAATAGGATGATCACACTCAGTAGATTATAAGCTGTGTAATGATACCTTACAAGAGACCTTTTGCATGAAGCATATTCCAGTTACATCATATTCACTCATTAGCATGTTTTTATAAAACCATATAGACTGCGATGTCACAGAGGGGAAATGAGCAAGGGAAGATGTTATGCAGTGGTCGGGCTGCCTGGATGTATGTGTTGGATACAGAAGCTGGCTAGTTCTTCCACGCTGCATAAATGTGGGATGCTAACAAAGGGCTTGATTCTTCCCCGCTGCTACGAATGGCTGCTGTAGTCCAGGAAGGGCTGTTTTAACCAATTAGAGCCAGGAGGCATGACCAGGGGGTGATCAGGTGCATTATCAGCTGGAGAGCTGGTCAAAAGTTTTGGTCTTCAATGCTTTATTGACCCCCAAAAATGGTTTTTTTTGTCAAAACAGCAGTTTTGGTGAGAAATGTCCATTTTTAATGAAAATGTTCAGGGTTTTTTTGGGATCAAACAACAAAAATATGGAAAATGTTTGGTTGGGGGGGTCAACTGAAAATTGAAAAATTTCAGCCACTTGGGCAAAAATGTTGGTAAAAATTTCAAATGTGGGTGTCTTCGATTGAAAACAGAAATACAGCGAAATGCTCTGGATGGAACTGTCCCAGGAGTGTCCCGGGGTGAATGGAGTCCGGACCTGGAGCTGGGAACTCTACAAGAGATGCAGTAGTTAAAAGAGAGAGTCTTGTTTTGTCACAAATCACTGGGATTGACAGGGTGCCCATTACACAATCATCAGACCTAGCTCTTAGCTGGGACTGCTCATTCCCTCCACTGCAGGGATCCCGGGGGGCAAAGCGCTGAGCTGGTCATACAGGAGGGCAGACCAAATGCTCATAAAAGCCTCTTCAGGCCTTAAACTCTCTGGGTTTTAAAATGGCGCTGCAGTGACAGTGGCTGAACGGTGCTAACAGCTTAGGGTTGCCAACTTTCTCTTCTGAACAGCCTTGCCCCGCTCCCTGCCCCGCCCCTTTTCCAAGGCCACACCCCCGCTCACTCCATTCCCCTCCCTCCATTGCTCGCTCTCCCCCACCCTGGCTCGCTCACTTTCACCGGGCTGGGGCAGGAGGTTGGGATGTGAGGGTGGGGAGTGGCAGTGAGGGCTCCGGCTGCAGCTTCGGGCTCCGTGGTGGGGCCAGAAATGAGGGGTTCAGGGTGCAGGAGAGGGATCTCGGCTGGGGCAGGGGGTTGGGATGCAGGGGAGTGAGGGCTCTGGCTGGGGGGTGTGGGCTCTGGGGTGGGGCCAGGGTTTGGGGTGCAGGAGGGTGTGTGGGCTTCAGGCGGCGCTTACCTCAGGTGGCTCCCGGGAAGCTGCCGGCATCTCCCTCTGGTTCCTAAGCAGAGGCGTGACCACGTGGCTCTCCGTGTTGCCTGCGCCTGTAGGCACCGCCCACTCAGCTCCTATTAGCCGTGGTTCCTGGCCAATGGGAGCAGCTGAGCTGGTGCTGGGTGTGGGGGCAGCGCGCAGAGCCCCCGTGGCCATCCCTGTGGCTAGGAGCCAGAGGGAGATGCCGGCAGCTTCCCGGGAGTTGCACGGAGCCGGGTAGGGAGCCTGCCTGCACCGCCGACCGGACCTTTAATGGTGGTGCTGACCGGAGCCGCCGGGGTCCCGTTTTGACCAGGTGTTCCAGTCGAAAACCAGACACCTGGCAACCCTACAATTGCCGTCAGGGGAACTGTGGCTCCAGAGACAACCACAAGCCTGGCTGAAGCCAGTGACTCTGCCAAGCAGCCTCCTCTAGGCTTAGCAGACGGAGCAAACAATCCCCTTCTTGTAGTGAAAATTGCGGGCGGAGGGGAGTCGGGGGGGGCGGGGGGGGATTGGAACTGCCTAAGGCTCTGGGCGGCCTGGCTGGGCAGAGCTAAACCATGCAGACAGAGGCAGGGGCTAGGCTAGCGGTTACTTGCTGTGGGTGTGGGAAGCAGAAAGCCTGGAGAAGCAGTTGTGAGCATGACCCTGGCAGAAAGTAAAGCCGGAGGGTTTCTTGGGCACAAAGCATGGCAGACCTGGGGATTGTGAGCGAAGAGCCGGCCTGCAGTTTGTGTCTGCTGCATTCAGGGCAACAGGACTTGGTGTAACCTGTTTATTTACAAAAAAGGTACACCAAGATGGTACCTGGCTTGTATCACTGACTGCTCCTTCCAGTGGAAACAGGGCCCCAAGGCCCCTCAGTGAGCTAACCCTCAGGCCAACAGGGCAACCATTTTGCACTCACAGGAGCCCTGTCTGGGGGAGAGAGCTTTGTACTTTTTAAAAAAATGTTATTTTTATTGCTTTTATATAAAATATAAGCATATCATGAAAGAAAACCTATATCACTACATACACAAGGTGGAAATAGCATAGACATAATAATGTTCAATGTTCCTTATTTGCAAAACCTGAAAAGAAACCTGTCATTCTCCCCACCTCACCCACACCCAGAACAGTCATACAGGGCATTAATTATTAAAACGACTAACTAGATAAATAAGTGAGAACATGGTCTACAAGTAGCAAGGATTAATATACACTAAACTGCAAAGGTATGCAGTAGTTTCATGTGTGATCAGATGTCCTCTTATTTTTTCCCAAGAGTTTCTAGTAGACAGAGTCATTTTTTCCATTAATGCAGTAGCAGAGAGCTCGCTAAGCCAGTCTGTGTATGAGGGAGGAATTGCAGAGTTCCATCTTTTATCTACTAGGATGGTTTCTGCAATCCATTTCTGAATGCTAGCTGGTAACACCCACTCATCCAGCGCCCCCAAAACAGGCAAGCTTGGAGAAGAGAAAAGAGTGAGACTGAACATTTTTGAGCAGTATAGTATGAGTTAGAGTTAGAGTTTGGTAGATTGGTAACGCACAGCAGCACTGGAGATGCAAAGAGCCAAATGCCCATCTCCATACCTGTATGTTTGAGAAACCACTGAATCTAGGAGTCCAGAATTTTACAGGTATTTAAACGCTCTGGCGTTCAGTAGTACAGTACTTGTTTAACATCTTGTTCGGCAAGAATTGCAAGACTGAAGAACATGCTGTATCTGTCACGTGAAACCAGATATCTTCCCAGGTTTCTGTTGAGATAGTAAGGCTAAGTTCTTTTTCCCATTTTTCTTTGAAACTGCGACTGAGAGCATATTGCAAAGCATTAAGTCACCTATAAGTAATTCCTACAAAGTGACTTTTGCTTCCATATTTCTTAATGTGTTCTTCTAGAGAAGATTTGAAACAAACCAGCCGGCCCCTATCTGTGCAGGAAGCCTCGAGCATAGTCACAGAAAGGAAGAACTGTGAGACAGCAACAGCTGGTATTTGTTATACATGTAAGTGAAGAGCCAGTCTATATTTTTGTTAATCCTTTTTCTATCCAAATTGTCTTAAGCATGGAGTTCGCCTTGATCCTGAGGCACGGGTTATCCCACAGTAGTACAAAAGGAGAATTAGTAAGATCAGATGCTGAAACCATCTTAAGGTGTTGTAGGATGTCCTGTGCAGACGCAAAGATTGGATTTTTCCTTAAGGCTGTGGGTAGCCTCTTGAGGTACAGAAAAGAAGAGAGGGCATAACTAAATTTTTGATCTCAAACTAAGCCAGTATGCATACAGAGCCGCTAGAGGGGAACTGCCTTACAATAGGATGTATTTGGAACGCTACATAATCTAGATCAGCTGTTCTCAAACTGTTGGTTGGGACCCCAAAGTGGGTCATGACCCCGTTTTAATGGGGTCACCAGGGCTGACTTAGACTTGTTGGGGCCAAGGACTGAAGCCTGAACCCCACTGCCCAGGGCCGAAGCCAAAGCCCGAGGGCTTCAGCCCTGGGCGGCGGGCTCAGGTTGCAGGCCCTTGCCTGGGGTTGAAGCCTTGAGCTTCAGCTTTCGCCCCACCCCCACCCCGCCCAGAGCGGTGGGGCTCGGGCTTTGGCCCCACACCTGGGGCAGCAGGGCTTGGGCAGGCTCAGGCTTCAGTCCCCCCCTCCTGGGGTCGTGAAGTAATTTTTATTGTCAGAAGGGGGTCATGGTGCCATGAAGTTTGAGACGAACCCCTGATATAGATACAAATCAGGCAATCCCTGATTGTGTGACTAACAAGGCTGGTTTTTATTCCATATAAATTGCATGATAAGCTGATATATTTGAGCAAAGAAGAAGGGAGAGACTTGGAAAGGCAACAGACTACTGACACACGTCAATCTTGGGTAGATGCTCCTGGGGGCTCCTTCTGTTCTCCTCTTTAAGGTCAGCGGGAGGAGACCCCATTGCTCCACATTCTTGGAAATTTTATTTTACTATTTAGTCCATATTTGTAGAAACTATTTTGTTTTGTTCATCTTCCACAGTGACTATAGACTTAACAAAAAGAGTAAAATAACAATATGAGAACGGCCAGACTGGGTCAGACCAGTGCTCCATCTAGCCCAGTGTCCTGTCTTCCGACAGTGACCAGGGCAAGATGCTCCAGAGGGAATGAACAGAACAGGGCAATTACCGAATAATCCATCCCTGTCCGCCACTCCCAGCTTCTGCAATCAAAGCTTTAGGGACACCCAGCGCATGGGGCTGCATCCCAGCGAATAGACATCGATGGACTTACACTTTATCAGCTTGTCTAGTTCTTTTTTGAATCCTGTTATAGTCTTGGCCTTCACAACATCCTCTGGCAAAGAGTTCCACAGGTTGACAGTGTGGTGTTTTGGTTTTGTGTGTGTGTGTGTGGGGGGGGGGTGGTTTTTGTTTTAGTCCTGTTATTGTTTTTTGGTTTTGTTTGTTTGTTTGTTTGTTTGTTTTTAAAGTTGGGGTATACATTTAGTTTTAGCTTCTGTTATGGTGTTTTTAAATAGTTTCCATGCAGCTTGCAGGCATTTCACCCTTGTGACTGTTCCTTTTAATTTCTGTTTAACTAGCCGCCTCATGTTTGTGTAGTTCCCCTTTTTGGAATTAAATGCTACTGTGGTGGGTTTCTTTGGTATTTTCCTCCCTACCCGTATGTTAAATTTAATTACATTGTGGTCACTACTGCAGAGCAGTTTAAGGTGGTTATTACGAGTGGTAATGCCGCGCTTGGTTTCAGCCGGTTATGTTTCTCAGCTGACACCTCTTCCAAGAGAGAAACCGGGCCATGAACTTGACCAGTGACTCAGAAAATGAATATCTTCACTTCCATCTATCTGAGGGTTACATCTTAATCCTTTTGCTGCTGGTGGTTTTCCATTTGAACAGCTGCATGAATATAGTATTGGAATGCCCCTAGTAGAAAAGGGGGAGCTTTGGAAAAACCCTCTTGGCTAGAAAGTGCTTTAAAAAATAAATAATCAAACCTTCCTAGCCTAAGGAGAGGTCAGCTAAAGTGAACGGGGAAATGTTTTTAAGTGAAGAAAGAAAAGAGGGGAAATCTTGAAACATGCCAAGGAGAAGCCGGAAAGCTCTGGCTCGTTCTGGTAAGAGATGGGAATGTCAGTATGCAACTAACCACAAGCTCCAACAGGTTACGAGATGCCCCCCAAGCCACATCCATTCCAACGGCAGAACCTGACAACGTCCGATAGGAAGACCTCACTCATGCTTGGTCAACCGAGGCCTGCTCCAAAGCACAGTGAGGTCAATGGGAAAACTCCTCCTCCCGACTGTAATGCCCTTTGGGTCAGGGGCGGTGAGTTATATGGGCCCGTGGTACCCGGGCTCCAGCAATATTCAGGGCCTCGGGGGCCTGGCTCCACCAATGTTCAGGGCCAGCCCTGACCGCTGCCCCCACATATCTCCCCCGGAGCGTCTCCCAACCCCGTGCGCCTTCCCCCGAGTGTCCCCCGGCCCCGCGTGCCGCCCCCGCATGTCCCTGCCTGCCCTGGGCAGGGGGCGGCTGCCCCCTGCCACTCCGCGCTGTGCTCCCTCGACGGCCACTGCCGCCTACAAGGGCGCGGCGCCGGGGGCAGGCTGAGGGGGCTGCTGCACCTGCAGAGGGAGGGGAGGAGGTGCATGGCAGCCCCCACGCTCCCCCCCCCCGGCAGGTGACTCCAAGTCGACTCCGGGGATGGGGATGGACCTCCTGAGCAGCAACCTGGGGGGGCTTGGGAGAGTGTCATGCAGGGGGGGCCGGGGAGGGGGCCCTCTCTCCCCCTCCCCCGGAGCTCGTTGCTGCTGGCAGGGGAGGGCTGGGGGGAGTCCTCCTCTCTGGCCCCCTGCCCCAGCCCGAAGGCAGCCTGTCTGCTGCACCCTAAACTCCTCATCTCTGGGCCAGCCCCACGCCCCGCACCCCCTCCCGTACCCCAACCCTCTATCCCAGCCCAGAGCCCGCACCCAGCACCCAAACCTCCTCCCAGAGCTTGCACCCAGCACCCAACCCCCCTCCTGCACCCAGCACCCCACCCCCCCCCCCCGTCCCCAATCCTCTGGCCCAGCTCTGAGCCTGCACCCAGCACCCAAACCTCTTCCCAGAGCTTTCACCCAGAACCCCAAACTCCCTCCCACACCCCAACCCTCTGGCCCAGCCCAGAGCCTGCACCCCTCCCACACCGAAACTCCCTCCCAGAGCCTGCACCCCACACCCCCTCCTGTACCCCAACCCTCTATCCCAGCCCAGAGCCCGCACCCAGCACCCAAACCTCCTCCCAGAGCTTGCACCCAGCACCCAACCCCCCTCCTGCACCCAGCACCCCACCCCCCCCCCCCGTCCCCAACCCTCTGGCCCAGCTCTGAGCCTGCACCCAGCACCCAAACCTCTTCCCAGAGCTTTCACCCAGAACCCCAAACTCCCTCCCACACCCCAACCCTCTGGCCCAGCCCAGAGCCTGCACCCCTCCCACACCGAAACTCCCTCCCAGAGCCTGCACCCCACACCCCCTCCTGTACCCCAACCCTCTATCCCAGCCCAGAGCCCGCACCCAGCACCCAAACCTCCTCCCAGAGCTTGCACCCAGCACCCAACCCCCCTCCTGCACCCAGCACCCCACACACCCCCCCGTCCCCAACCCTCTGGCCCAGCTCTGAGCCTGCACCCAGCACCCAAACCTCTTCCCAGAGCTTTCACCCAGAACCCCAAACTCCCTCCCACACCCCAACCCTCTGGCCCAGCCCAGAGCCTGCACCCCTCCCACACCGAAACTCCCTCCCAGAGCCCGCACCCCTACTGCACCCAAACTTCCTCCCAGAGCCTTAGGCAGGTGTGGGTGGGGGCGGGACTTGGACCCATTCTGGGCACCACCAAAAATTATACAAACCTGCCACCCCTGCTTTGGGTCTGGCCCCTGCTGAATGAAGGGATAGTAAAAATATCTCCATATCAGGTGCTAGTCAGTCGTGCATCAGGAATATTCCACATACTGAGTTCTAAGGCTTTTTATTGTGGTTGACATTGGGGGTGGGGTTAAAAAGAACCTGAGGGTCCTATGAACACACATCCCCTTGAAAGGCAAGCCAAGATGTGCTCCTAAATCTCTTCGGCGTGTTGGGAAATCTTCCCCCTCTGCTGTTCGTAGACTTACTGGGTTTTTCATGCAACAAAATTGTGTGGATAAAAATCTATTCCAGTACAAGCAGCAAAGAGTCCTGTGGCACCTTATAGACTAACAGACGTATTGGAGCATAAGCTTTCGAAAGCTCATGCTCCAATACGTCTGTTAGTCTATAAGGTGCCACAGGACTCTTTGCTGCTTTTACAGATCCAGACTAACACAGCTACCCCTCTGATACTATTCCAGTACAGTGCATCAAACCATGCTGTGAAAGCTGTCCAATGATACAGTCAGGTATCATTATTATTATGACCTTCAGAGATCACTTGAATCCTCAGTATATGGCAAAAACAACTGGAGGCTTCTGCTGGCCCTTAGATTTACCCCTTATGCTCTCCCTCACCATTAACTTCTTTTGCTTGCTTTGGCCAGTGTTGATGTGAGATTCACGTTGTCAGAGGAAAACTGGCCCATCTTTTGATGTAGATTTGAGACTTGCTCTGTGAGCAACACAGGAATGAATCGTTGCAGCCATGAGTAGAAAAACTAACCTGCCGGTGCTGGAGGCTGGGCTTCACTTTGTCTTGGTGACATCTCTGTCTTCTGCGCTTTGACATTCTTCCCTTTCCTGCTAGCATGTTCCTGTAGATGGTGTTTGAGGCAAGCTTGACAAGCTGAGGGACTGCCTCAGGTCACTTTGCCATTGAAACTACAGAAAGGAACCCCCAGGAGGAATTATTCGGTGCCCTTTGCCTTTTGACATTAGGTCCAAGCATCCATTGAGAGAGAGAAGAGGCCTGGCGATTTTGTCTCCATCTCATTCGGAGGCATTCCTATGTTCTCCTTTAGGAGGCAAAGCTTTGGGGACTTATTGTCTGTTTGTTTCTGTGGCACAAGTTCAATTTATTTTTATTTACGTACGACTCTTTCCTGTCCTTTCAAGTGTAGCGTCAACTGGCTCAAACACTGAGCCCACAACACAATAACCTGACCCTTTGTGATGCTCTGTGACGGGCTCAGCATTGGCTCTAAAGTTTGGGTCACTGATTTCCTCTGAACAAGGTAACCCCTGATTAAAGCTGTCAGCTTCTCAGATGATGTCTGCCTTTTCCTTGGATTAAATAAGAAAATGCTTTATAGCTACCTTGGGGCTCCAAAAACTGTAAAAATCATAAATTCTGCCATATTCAACCCTACTGCTTGATTCATTGGCTCACAGAGAGATCTCGGTGTCTTTCTCACGGCTTGGGACACGCACTGCACGCGCCTCCTCCTCCCCCCATTCACTGTTATACACCCCCACAGCATCCAGAGTCTCTTCCGAGTCAGCAGCATCAGTTTGGTGGCTGCCATGTGTGACAGGGTGCTGGCCATTGAAGGCAAGCTCTCCAGCACTGCCTGGCTCCTGGTCGTTGGTCCCAGGGCTTAAGGGATCTGTGGCTGTTTATATAATCAGTGGGCCTTGCTGAGCAGGAGAGACTGGGAGGGTGGCAACTGGAGATGAGGCACTGGGTCTCTCCAGTCCAAGCACCTGGAAAAGAGCCTACAGAGACAGCCAGTGGGCTGGCTGAGTCCCTTAAGGGGGCTGCATGGGATGGGGTCAGTATTGCTTTGGCTAGAGAGCCAGGCAAGGCCCAGGCCCGAGAGGGAAGCTGAGGCCTTGGCTACACAGCAAAGGTGCGGAAGTAGCCTTGGGGAAAGTGCAGTGGGCAGAGTTTGGGGTTGGGGTTGGACCATTTGCATCCAGGAGCGCCGCCAGCTTTTTTGCCGCCCTAGGCAGCGGAAGGTCCCGCCCCCAAAATGCCACCCCCGACAGAGGCGGCGGAAGGTCCCGCCCCCGAAATACCGACGACGACCGGGGCAGCCGAAGATCCGGCCGCCGCGGTCGCCACCCCCCAAATGTTAGCACCCTAGGCAACCGCCTAGGTTGCCTAATGGGTTGCGCTGGCCCTGTTTGCATCATTTCCTAGGGCCCGAGATGGGAGCTCCCCAGTTGGCCAGGAGGCGTCACTGGGGGGTGTTGCTGTTGAGCCCTGGAGAGGGGAGAGGAGTTCCCAGGTTCATAAAGGCCCTTGAAGGAGAGCTGGTGATCCAGAGCGAGAGCCAGGCTGGAGATGGGGTGTCTTTCTTTTCTTCTAGTTGCTGTCACTAGGTGTGGGAAAGGGAACCTCCCGGCAGTGCAGCTAACCACTGGGGTGTCAGAGCTGCTGCGTCTGCGGCTCCTGTGCACACCAGCTCAGAGGGAGGGAGAAGCCCACCCCAGGCAGGGAGTCACATTATGATTGAAGATGCAGGAGGACTCCAGGGCCAGCACCAGGGGAAACTGTGACTTGGTCTCCTCCCCCAGCTGTAGATATTGAAGAGGACTCACTGCACGCAGACAGCTACTCCAGCTGTGAGTTCCTAACTGTCTGCAAAACAGCCTCTTCGAAAACAGAGTGCATGAAATAGCTCCACCGGAGCTGCCGGGCTCCCGGCTCTGCTCCCCACACCCACACCCCCGGTCCTGCTGGCCAAGGTGCAGACTGGGGCTGCAGGACGGGTACAAGGCCCGTGGCTTGTTGCATGACATATAGAATAGGCACAGCTGTGCTGAGCTGGCTTGCTTGATACGTGCAAACACAAGCCTCGTGGAGAGATGCAGGGAGTAGCCCTGAATATCCAACCATAGGATCGGGCCCTGAAGGGGGCAAAAGAGAGGTGCTGATACAGAACTACTTCAGGCAGTCAATAGTGAGAATTGTTTAACACATTCTTAGCGTTCCGGACGCCCGTCAGAAGGGAAGCTGTCTCACTTGGTTAAAAGCACCATTGTTGTAGCCCTGTTGGTCCCAGGACATTGCGGGAAAGCAGCAGTTTTGGGTCAAGGCTGCAGCCAGAGGAGCTGGGTGATCTATGGCTGGCGTGTAAATGTTTGTGCACATCACAGGCTAGTCGCATGCATGGGGCTTGACTGTTTGCAATGAGAGGCCAGCTGGAGTAAAATCAGGCAACGTCGCGAATGGATTGGAGCATTTGGACAGGTTTTGGAGCTTGTGGAGGTTAATGATCAGATATTTCAAAGCTCACATACCTAGAAGCCAAACATTCTGGTTTAACAGATTGTGCCCTATTAAATCAAAGCAGTGTATCGGCAATGGCTCAGCCTACCGAAATATCACATTCTGAACAGCACTGTCAGCACGGTGCGACAATGTAACCATTTGTCACACTCTCAGATACTGTCACTAAATTCTTAATAAGCTCCTTGTTTCTGCTCCTCCATCCCCGGTTGTGAGTATGTCCCACAGGAAACAGCGTTCACTTGGCAGAAGCACAAACTCATTTACTGAGATTATAATTAACCCTACTTTGTCCATCTTTTATTTTATTTTTTTAAAGATATATAAAATTCTCCTGCAATCTAATATCAAATGCCAGAGGGTAATAAAAAATTTCCATCTCCCACAGGAAATTAATAAATCATAACTGCTTACTTATTTTTTCCTCACTGGGTTAAACTGGAGATCAAACTAATCATAAGCAACAATGTAAATTGGCAACTCTAATCAAGAAACAGATACGTGTAGCATAGCAACCAAAGTTTGTCAGAAAGCCCTTTTGAACAAAGGAAGTGCTTGCAGAAACCATGCCATGTGTGAAAGTGTTTCTGTTATTGATGGTGCAACCAAGCTCAAATCGTGATATGTCACTTCACATCTAATGTTTGAATCTTTTTAATGAGGTGGGCAGAGCAGATGTAGCTCTGTCCAAAAACCTGTAGGCCAAAAGCAAATAAAGGTTCCTAAGTGACAGCAATATTCATGGATTCATTTTGAGAAGTCAAGTGCTTACTGTAAAACCAGGGAATGTAAATTGAAAGGACAAATCTTAGAATGGCTCATGAGGAATTATAAACACATTCACCTCGAGAGGAAAGACCTGTCTGTTCCACCTCAGCGTGCTCCAAACTCCGACACCTGGGGAGTTTGTGTTATCTGGGGATATTCTGTTCTCTGGCTGTTTTAGAGAGACACATTCTGCACTCAGCACAGGAGTAAATGTGAGGCAGAGAAGAATCAGGTGCATTATCTGTTTATTCTGAGCGGTGTCTGGCATGCTGACTGTTACTGTCTAACTGTGTCCTTGTGCTCCCCCGGCTGCGTGTATCCATCTGTTGCCCTAGTTTGTATTTAGCTTGTCAGCGCTTTGGGCAGGGGCTGTCTCTTTGTTCTGTTTGTACAGTGCTGGGAAGGTATAAGGGCTACCCTTCCTCTGGGCTCACAGGCCTGTGACTGGCTGATTAACACTGCCCACTGCACCTGGGAAAACACCCGCAGCTTAACTGGCTGATCCTAATCAACGAAGGAGCAGGCAGTGGAGAGGAGGAGCTGTAACACAAGCCCGAGGCTAGAGCTGTGGCTGGGAGGAGCAGCTCCCAGAGACAAAACGGGACAGAAGGCAAACTGGGGGAAGTCCTGTCCTCACAAAGCTCAGAGGTAAGAGCCAGGAACTTTGGGGTGATGAATTTATGTGGGTGGAGGGACAGATTTGAGAAAGTTTTGATCGTGTTTGTTGAGGAGACTTGAAATAACAGAAATTAACCACCACAACTAACCCTGCTGGAAACTCCCTTGCTTGGGCTCTTAGAAGGTGCTGGTCAGCATTACCCAGGGAAGGTGCTGGCCCAGCCAGGAGAGGGTGCTGGGGGACAGCCCTGATCTCTGATGAGCCCCAAGGGGGCCTGGCCCATGACTAGGGTCCTAGACACCAGGGTAACACACACAACTACTATATTACTGCCCCTGTTGTGTGAAAACTGCCCTCTAGCTTAATGTCCCTGTCAAAATCTATGGGCCTGATTCTGATTTACATTCAGGCCATTTGACTCCGCTCTGGCAGGGAAAAGGGGCCTTAAAGGAGGAGTAAACTATATTTCTACCCAGCCTGGGTAGATCTTCACAAGCCTTTTTCACCTCAGGTTAGCTGATGGCTGTGATTAAGCCAGCAGGCCGCCCTGCCTCCCAGTTGAACTACTGAACGTCTCTGTACCTTGGTTATCCTACCAGAAAACAGGGCTAACAACAATAATGGTCTGTCTTTGTATATTGCTTTATCCTCTGACTCTCTCAGCACTTTACAGAGGTGAGTAAGCATAACCCACACACCTCTTGGGTGTGGTGTCTGTCCCATCTAGTGGCACTGATGAGAAAGAGAGTGCCGTAGAGGCTCATGCCCTAAGCTCCAGAGGTCCCAGGTTCGATCCTGCCTGCCGACGACTGGGGTCTGTTGGTGTTATCTAAGCATTATTAGTGTGGTTTTTTTACAGTTGAACTAACTAAGTAGAAAGCCCTGAAGCCATGTCTAAAATGCGCAGTAGTCTGGGGATGAATCTGCCACCTCACCCAGCCAGGTGCTGTCACCAACTGCTGTGGGAACCTTCTGCAGACTGCCTGTGCCTGCGTTACCCCATCTGGAATGGGAGGCAGAGCTGGGAGTAGTGCTGGGAGTTTGCATTCAATAAGGGTTCTGAAGGGCAGTGTGACGGCGGGATAGACCCCTCACTGATGAGGACGGTGTCAGAGAGCCCCGTGTGTGGCTCTGGCCCTGGCCCTGTCTCTGGGGGTAGCTCTGCGGCTCCAACTCTGTCAGTTATGTAGGGTAGGGATAGGGTGACCAGACAGCAAATGTGAAAAATCGGGACAGGGGGTGGGGAGCTTATATAAGAAAAAGACTCAAAAATCGGGACTGTCCCTATAAAATCGGGACATCTGGTCACCCTAGGTAGGGAGGAAGTGTTTTAAAAGGAGGGAACTCCAGTCAGCAGTGGGGAAGAGATGGCCCAGAGCAAGAGCAAGTCCTGAGGCTACAGGGGGACTCCCATCCAGGAGATCTCCTCCCTGACCCTGCGGGGAGTGCAGAAACTCCCAGGGGAAGCCTGACAGAGTAAGCCCAATTTAGCAGCCCAGAAAACCACTGTGCAGACACCCTCTGAAGTAAGAAGGTACAGCTGGCCTTTTCCCCTTTGAGGGGCTCCAGGAAGAAGTTATTCTGGGGTGTGCTGGGTCTCACAAAATGGAAAATTTTAGTAATATTTTTGACCCCATGTGCCTCAGTTTCCCCCATGTTTTGCAAGTTGGGGAGGGGGGGTGTTTGCTCCCTGGGCAGGTTAAGAGACAGGTCTGAATGTTGCCCAGGCCTCTGAGCCTAAATGGGTCATTGAAAAAAGACTGGCCGAGGCGGACCCCATATTGGTGCAACTGATCAAGGAGGTCAGACAGAGCCTGAGCCATGGGGCCCGCTACAGGTGGGCACTGGGCTGACCAGAATGATCTGTGCCTTCACTGCCAGTTCTCTGTGTGACCCTAAGGACTTCCTAGGCTGTAGGCAAGGCAGGGTCGCCCCAAGCAGTGAAGCAGGGGGGTGGGGGGGACATAAAGCACTTTGGCGGCAGCTCAATCGCGCTGTTTCATTCTTCTGCGGCAATTCGGCGGCGGGTCCTTCGCTCCCTCTCTTCCTCTTCGGCGGCACTTCGGTGGCAGCTCAAAGAGGAAGAGCGGGTCTGAGGGACCCGCCACTGAAGACCCAGACATGCAGCCCCAAGCACCAGCTTCCTTCGCTGGTGCCTGGAGCCGGCCCTGACTGTTAAACCTGACTGTTTTGATGATGCTGTTTGAGTGTCACTGCAAATGCCTGGCAAGGTGCATTAATCCCTGTAGAGTGGACAAGGCTCTGCCAGGAGCCTGTCTCCGCTGGACTCGTGGAATGGAGCTCGTGGTGTGAGCTGCCGAGGCTCAGCCTCAGGAGGAGGTGAGGCAGCCTGACCTACCCTGGCGGAAGGGCGAGACCCTTGGGAGTCTGGCACACTTTAGAGGTTCCTTCTAGAGATTGTTCCCGAGCTGGGGGCCCAGCACCCATCCTGTGGATCCGTGGCACTGAGACATTTAACTTTACTTTTGATCCCCTAGCAGAAGAGACTTAAGCCCACAAAGGGCAGGGTCTCCTTGCAAGAAATCAGGAATTGGGAGCTGTGTGTATAACTGGGCAGGGCCAGGGTTTCCCACCACCTGTGAGAGGAAAAACCTGAGGGGACTCTTTCGGAGGCGAGACTCTAGCACGGCTGTTATGACAGGCAGCCTTGGCCCAGTGGGTAGGGTCCTGCGCTAGGACTGGGTTTCAGTCTTGGCTGGCCTAGTCCACTCAGTTCACTTCACCTCCCACCCATTGTTTATGGAGCTGGTAAACTCTTCAGGGCACAGACTCATGGGGTGTGTGTGTTGTGTACAGCATCTAGCACGCTGGGGCTTTAGGTGCTTCTGTAATATAAATAATCTTCGGGAGAAGTATTGGCTCTGGACCCGGGCAAGTTGGCCGAGGCCACAGTCTGGTCTGGCGTGCAAGAGGAGGCAATATTTTACAAGACCCTAAAGATTACTTTCTACTTTGGAAGAGTAGCCCAGGCTGGAGGTTTCCTGACGAATGCTGTTGGGAGTCCCCCATTTCATCTCTCTCTCCCCACACACACACGCGTCTGCTTTGGTTGATTTAAAAACAAAACACAGATACATAGAGTAAGACCAGAATGGCCCATTTTGATCCTCTAATGTGACTTCCTGGATAACACAAGCCAAAGCATTTCACCCAGCGATTCTTGCAGTGCTGAGAATTTTTCCTCTCCATGTTTTAGGTTAACATTGCTGAGCCCAGTAACTTACGGTTCAACCAGAGCCTCCAATCTAGATTTAAACACTTCAAGTGGTGATGAATTTTCCACTCTCCTTGGTAAACAGTGATGATGGCTAATTACCCCCACTGCATCTTGTTTCCAGTGTGTATGTTCCTATCATCTGCTCTCAGCCACTGTTTTGTTTTGCCTTTGTCTGCTCGTTAGAAGAAATCGTGTTTTCATCTGTCACACGGCCCTACCAGAGCCGCCCTGGGTGGGCACTCACCTGCCCGCTGTGGTTGGACCCCTCACACTGGGCCCAGGCTCTCTTAAGCTTCCCTCAGCCCATGACACTCTTTCCTGGGCCTTTCTGTCACAGTTCCTAGGCCCAGGGTCTGTCTGTTATTCCTTCATGGAAATGGGGCCTGGCAGCCCTGCTGTCCTTGGCCCTATGTACAAGTGCTGGTCCCTCCCCCCCCCCCCCCGCAAGCCTTTAGAGTAGCTTAAACAACCCTTTCCCAGAGCTCCAACATAGGTATATCTCCATATATTAATCTCATAGAACTGGAAGGGACCCTGCCTTCACTAGCAGGACCAAGTACTGATTTTGCCCCAGATCCCTAAGTGGCCCCCTCAAGGATTGAACATTGGGGGGGCTCTGGGTTTACAGTCTGAGGACACGTGATAGGTGAAGCAAACAGACATCCAGGCTTTGCAGAAGTTTCTCGACACAATTCCTCTTTATTTTAGACAGATCCAGACAAAATTAATAAACCGCCTGTATGCATTTCCCTGCCTCCATTTCGTCACCACTCAGGAGTATTCTCGGGCTTGTGTCTGAGTCTTCTAGGGTGTCCTGTGGGGTTGCCATGACATTTTTAGTCAGGCATGCAATTCTACATTTGCAAGCAAAATGGCCTCCCCCACATGACGTGACCTCGCGTGCACTGCAGGTACAAGGTCACACTGTGCAGAGGATGCCACGTTTTCTACCAAACGGTGTTCGCCACGCACATGTTGGGGGCTGGATGGAACCGTGCCATGGGGATCTGTAACCCACATGCCTCCAGGGTGTGGTGTTCTGTCCCCTCTAGTGGGGGGAGAGGGGGGGAAACCCAAACAAATATGAGTCTGCTCTACAGCCTTAGCTAACAGCCCTATGGCTTTTCGCTCATGCGGTACAGACCCATGCAGTAAGCTCCATAGGCCCCAGGTTCGATCCTGCCCGCAGATGACCAGGGTCTGTCGGTGTTGCATGTAGGCTCTCCTGGGTGTGCAATGCGTATGCAGATGGCACACGCGAGTTCCGAATCCCCCTCCTGCAGCTCACAGTTTCTCCTCCAAATCATGAAGTGTCTCTCCCTTCCCTGTGAGAGATCTATCTTATATCCTCCAGCCCCCTTTGTCAAGTGACCCCCTGGACAGCCTTGTCAAGGTATCGAAGTCCCTCACTGCCTTCCCCCTAGAGCTCAGACTTGAAAAACAGGTAAGCCATCTCTTTATCCAAGGGTGCTCCATTTGACTAGACGATCATCAAAGTTTAATTATCCTCTATTGTTGGCCCTGCCCCAGCTGCAAGAATTTCTCCTGTTATGGTTTTAGCTCAATGGGGAGACAAAAGGCAGCAGAGAAGGTGAACAAGCCCCACGTTCGACATGGAGTTTGCAGTCTGACATACATACAGGGTCCCCAGTATAAACCAGAATTCAGAAGCTGTACACAGGCAGATTCCCACACATCACCACACTATCATTTTGTGTGTAGCAACGAGCCTGTATGCGATTGCCTGGGGTTCTCCTTTTCCAGGTGGAAAGGAAAATTTTTGCACATGCATCATAAAATGCTGTTTCCTGGGAGGAACAAAAATCTGCACTGCATGAGGTTGACTCCCCCAGGCACATTAACGGTCTGTAGCAGTAAATCCAGTCTGAGGGATGCTTGTCAATCCCATGCTAGACAGTCAAGAGTCAACATAATCATTTCTCTCTATCCAGATTGGGGGGGGGGGGGCTGACACTTACAGCTGGGTGAGCTTGTGAGGTTTGACATGCTGGCGCTGTAGATCACTTAGTCCCTGCTGCCTGCTCTTATCTGGAAAGCTGCCGCTTTCAGGCAGCGGCTTGTTTCAAGGCACCCCAGCTGATCAACACAACACTTGTTCCGAAGCGCCAGTGAGGTGGCGTGCGGCTGAGCACAGATGCGGCGTGAGAGATCACAGGCTGGCTGACGCGTCCTGGTGTTGGTTTAGAGACTAGAGTTTGCTCAAGTGACTGTAGAGCTGGGAAAAGGATGAGCTGACCGCTCCAGCCACTGAAGCTGTATTTTTCTAGGGTTCTCGGACTTGTTCCACCTCAACGCGGCCAAGTTCACAGACTCCTCTAGGGTCACAAATTCCTTCCCTGCCACCCCCTCTTCCTCAGGACTCCTCCCCAGAGAGCTGTGCCTTCCACTAGCCTCCCCATAACCCAGACTGACACTGGGGCAGGGTGATACTGGTGCGAAACGCCCCCCTGTCCCTCTGAATCCATCTGATGTTGGGTGCACAGAAAGCCTCACCCACTTTGTCCAAGCCCCACAGTCTCCACACAGCCCCCCACTCTATCCATGGGCTCACCCTGCACCCACACATACACCCCAACCGTAGAAGTAAGAAGGGCCATACTGGGTCAGACCAGTAGCCTGACTCCTGACACTGGCCGGTGCCAGATGCTTCAGAGGGATTGAACATGGCAATTTCAAGTGATCCATCCCCTGCTATCCAGTCCCTGCTTCTGGCAGTCAGAGGTTTAGGGATACTCGGAGCATGGGGTTGCATTCCTGACCATATTGGCTAATAGCCATGGAACTTACGAACTTGTCTAATTCTTTTTTGAACCCAGTTATACTTTTGAACTTCACAACATCCCCTGGCAATGAGTTCCACAGGTTGACTGTAGTACTTCCTTTTGTTTATTTTAAACTTGCTGCCTATTAATTTCATTGGCGACCCCTGGTTCTTGTGTTATGTGAAAGGGTAAGTAAAACTCCATCCCATTCCTGATTGTGTAGACCTCTGTCGTAGCCCCCCTTAGCTATTCCCTCTCTTAATATTCATAGATAGTGAGTCCAAAAGGCACCATTAGATCATCTAGTCGGAGAGCTTGTAGAGCACAGGCCAGAGAATTTCACCCAGTCACCCCTGTATTGAGCCCAGTAACTTGTCTCTGGCTAATGCAGCTCTTTCAGGAGGCATCCCATCTGGATTTGAGACACTCTGGTTTAAAAAATAAATAAATTGTGCCTTATTTCTAATTTGAATTTGTCTGGCTTTAACGTCCAGCCATTGGTTCTTGTTCAGCCTTTTGCTATTGGGTTAAAAAGCCCTTTAGTCCCTGGTTTTTTCTCCCAGTGAAGGCACTTCTACACTCTGATCAAGTCACTTCTTCATCTTCTTTTTGATGGGCTAAGCAGATTGAGCTGTTCAAGTCTCTCACTGTGCATCATTTTCTCCTGCTTGTGGCTCTTCTCTGCACCCTCTCCAAGTTCTCAGCACCAGTGTGGACACCAAAATTGGACACTGTGCTCCTGTATTGGACTCGGCAGTGCCATATACAGAAGTACAATCACTTCCTTCCTCCTCTACTCCTCTGTTTATACATCCAAGGATCACTTTGGCCCTTTTTGGCCACAGCATCACCCTAGAAACTCGTGTTCAGTTGCTTGTCCACCACGTGCCCTTTCAAGAGTCACTGCTCTTCAGCATACAGTCCCCATTCTGTACGTATGGCCTGCATTCCTCCTTCCTAGCTGAATGACCTTGCATGCACCTGAATTAAAATTTCAACAGAACAATTTTCTGTTGGAAAATGCAGTTTCACCAAAATCAAAACTGTTCATCAGTATTTCAATTTCGAGAGAGTCTTTGAGGGGAGAAGGTCTCAATAAACCTATTTGGCCTCCTTGTTATATGTTGATGATGTCAAAACATTTCATTTCAACTTTATCATTTTGGGTCATTGCATTCAGACTCTTACATCCTAGTAAAATATGAATGTTAATGTTTATATAATATACATTATGTAAGACCTAGTGCACCAGAACGCAACATCACTCTGTGTGGGGAACGCCGGAGGTCAGACTAGAGGATCACAATGGTCCTTGGGCTCTGTGAATGTGGTCATTAACTCTCCTGTACCTTTCCCTCCTACAAAGCAAGGAGATGGGTTACTGAAGAACTGCACTTACGGCCTTTCACACAAGCATGTTGGCCTTCACCTCTTTTAATTAAAAAGGATTTATACCCCAGGTCCTGAAACAGTCAGGGGATGAGGCAAAAAAGGTCAACACCACTTTAACATGGAGACACTTCTTACATTACGTCAAACTGATGATGTTGAATGGAAATCTGTCATCCTGTAACCTTTTCTGCCAACATTAATTTGAGTTACAAATATAGTTAAAAGAAATTAAATACAATAGGGCCCTAACTCAGGAAAATATTTATGCCTGTGCTTGAAATCTCATAGAAAGCGATGGAACTTATCACACACTTCCAATTAAGCACTGTGCTTAGATGCTATTCCTGAAGAAGTCTTTCCTGAACTGTAAAACACTGGTATCCTCCTGGAGCCCTGTCTACATAGACATTGCTACCACCCGCGTAACTGAACCAGTGGGAGCAGCAGGATCTCTTGGCGAAAGAAGCCTAGACTGCTCTAGCGCTCAGGGGAGCATGTTTGCTGCACCCCTCTTTGACGGAGCACAACACGTTCTCCCTCAGCACAGCTGCTTGCGCCCGTTCGCACACCCCCCAGAGCTGAGCAGAGTCTGGTTCGTACAGTGAAGGAATTAATGCTGGGTGGACAGAACTTGATTTAGCAATCCTAGGTGGGCCTGTGGGGAAAAATAAACCAGTTGCAAACTTTCAACCCGAGCCATTGGCGGAGGGGAAATGAGATTAATGATTAGGTACTGGTCTGTTTTAAGGACGTGCTAGGAGCCTTCGCCATGGAGCAGGACCAGGCGGTGCTCAGTGCGGTACAAACACACAACAGACGGTCCCTGCCTCCACGAGCTCACAGTCTAAACAAGGCGAGGGGTGGGGGAGGGAGCTAAAATGAAAGCTAAGATGAACCCGGCCTTCTCTGGCTGCCCAAACGGTGTAGTGAGGAGAGGAGTCCCTTTATGGGGGGCAAAGACAGTGGCGTTGGAAATGACCGTGAGCAGTAAACGTCTGCTCTTCCCCTGCAGAAGCAGGGGAGCTCTGCAGTGCTCCACAAACAAACAGAAGAAACTGTTTCCTCCGTTATCAGAAATCCTGCTGATTCATCCGCTCCATAAAGTGTAACGCGCTTACATCATGCATGGCGCTATGGAACTGCTCAAAGCATTCAGATATGACAGAGGTTACTGGGGCCTTGTCTCTGTTTTTGCTTGTGTTCCTTCTTGCCTCCAGTTTGGATCCTAATTGAAAAAGTAATGCTGGCGCAGTCAGGGAAAAATCCACCCACCGCGCTTCAAAGTTGTGGGTTTTTCCATTTTATGTCTCGCGTCAGACTTTGCCTCTGAACCGCCGCATCTGTTCTGCCCTGAATACTAATGAAGTATAATACAGAGCATCAGTCACAGCCGAGTTCTGCTACAGAACATCTCTCTGCAGAAGGCAACAGTTCTTCAGTCTCTGTGAAGTCGTCTTAAAGGGGTGCTGCATCCGTTCTATTCAGCCAGGCCGTCCAGCGACTCGGAGGGGAAGAAGCACTTCTGCTCGTGAACAAATAGCTTAGTCTTGCGTGTCTCAATTTCCTCTCTTGGCTCAGGCAGGCCCACAGATCCTGAGACTGATTTTCAGCGCTGGTTTTGTAGGAGGGGAGAAACCGGGCTGGTTTGAGATGCAGACTTAGCTCCTCCCACTGAACAGAATAATAATATTACAGCAACACCTAGGAGCCCTCGCCAGGGGCCAGGACCCATTGCGCTGGGTGGTGTGCAAACACAAGAAAAAGACAGTCCCTGCTTCTAAAGGGACTGCAATAACGTAATGTAATAACCCCCCAGCATACTGAACCTCCTGCAGAGTAGAGGTTACTTGAAGGAGTAAAACAACCCTCAGATGCCCTCAAACAATGTACATCAAATTGTGGTATCCAAGAAGGAAAGCTTTCCAGTAAAAAAACCAAACGCTCTCTTGTTGGCTCGGGCTGATTCATGGATTGTGACAGTAGACATTTTATAGCAGTGCTCACGCAGGAGGGAGCTGGATTATATACTGGGGACTCGTCTATGCGAGCTTTGTTTTGCTGACATGCTACAGCATGCCGCGCCCTGCAGCAGATGTTCGTATGTCGGACTGGCAGTAGCCACAGAACGTATGTGTGAAGTGAAGGGGGTCACTTTACAGACTTCCTCCTACGGACCAGCAGCCTTTCGGGGTCAGGATGCTGTCACTGTTCTCATTCAATGGGCTTTAGATACAAAAATCCTGTTTTTAATAATGCCACTGTTGCAAAACTCAGGTGACTAACCTGGATATCAGTGGGGGTGGGGCTGGGGTAACCTATACCGTGTACTATCTAGTCAGTAGAGAGCACCTCCCCATCTTTCCCTTCCCCTTGGTGGGAGGGCAATATTCTCCTCTCCAGTCTGCACCAGGTATTTATCATCTGCAGGTTTCTTCTTGTTAAGTCTGGATTTGTCTGTGCTGCGTTTACACTGAAAGGGTGCAGAGAATTTTTTTTTTCTCCATGCCTGGCTGGTGTGTCCTGCTCAGGTGGTGAGGGTCATGCCAACCACCAGATGTGGGGTCAGGAGGGTATTTCCTCCAGGCCAGATTGGCCGACACCTTGAAGATTTTTGCACCTTCCTTTGCAGCAAGTGGCATGGATCATCTTCTAGGATAACCTGGGCTTTCTCTAGCCTACTCCATTCCTTGCCGTCACAGGGGGCTGGGGGACCCCGCAGTCTCTCCTGTCCTCTGCCTGTGGCAGTTGGTGTCCCAAGGACTTGAAATGCTCTAGTCTAACTACAGTCTGTGGGCTCAACGCGGGGGTAGCTGGGTGCCGTCTAATGGTCTGTGAGAGGCAGGAGGTCAGACGAGATGATCGAATGGCCCCGTCTGGCCTTACGCTCTGAAATTCAGCCTCATTCAGAGCCTACGTGGGCGACCCTGCAAACTAGCCGTCCTCGCCCAGTCAGGCTGAGAGTTCCCACAGCCGCTGCAGGGCTTGGATGCTCATCCCAGTGCACGGGGCTTCCGAATGGCTTCAGCCGCTGTGAAATCGCCACCTGGCAAAGAGAGCGTCCGCCAGGTGCAGGGTGGCAACCCAACCGCTCGGGGTGTGAGGTTGCCTGGACGGTCGCAGCCCCCTGGGATTAGGGGGCTGAGGGCCATTCACAGCACTGCAGTCAGTAAATGCGGGAGAACTTTTCTGTGGCCTCAAAACCCGGAGGTGGCTCCCTGGGGTGGGCTCTGGTGCAGGCTCACGCAGGCTGTAGAGCATCGTAACTAGGATAGATGGTATCCCTGCAGCTACGACTGTGGTGGAGCACTTGGGTAGTCTAGTGGCCAAGGCCCTGAATCAGGCGTCTGGGGACCTGGGTTCTATTCCGGGCTCTGCTGTGTGATATTGAATCTGCAGCTTCCCCCGTGTTGAGACTGCAAACTCCTTGGAGCAGGGAGTGTTTTTCATCCTGCGCTTGTACAGTCCTCACTGCAGCGGGGCCCCGACCGCAGCCCTGGTCGCTCGGTGCCATTGTGGTGATAGTGCCGGGGCAACCATCTTGCTGAAAAGTGAGGCCAGCTGTGAAAGTCTAATGGTGAAGAGTGAGAATAGATTTCCAGCCTGCTTTACCAATGGCTTAGCAATTCTGGCAAAGAGCACTGATGTTTAAAAAAGGCTGGATTTTTAAATAATAAACACCAGTGGTTTTATTCTGACCACTAAGCCCCTAACGGGACAGGAACTGGCGTATGGTCTTCTCCATTGGGGTCTCACACAGCTGGTGACATCACTTGTCCACAGGGTGCCCAATTCCATCACTAAATCCCCAAATGCCGATCATATTAACTTTTTTGGGGAAATTGTATTTCATGACTTGATCTTCTGATGTTTGAACTCTTCGATTGTGATGCAGAGCAAAATGGGTGCATTTTCCTTTGCTGTTCTATTGAAGGACAGAGCTAACTGAAATGACGCTAGCCAATGTAGCAAATAAACTTTAACAGGAATGATAAGCCACTGTGATGCCAAGTGGGAGTTCCCCTGCACCCCCGAGGCACAGCAGAATAATGCCCTTATGTTTCACTGGTGTGTTGTGATTGTGAAACTCGCATTACAAAGCCATGAAAAGCCCTGACCCCGTGGGGCTCCCTTTTCTACTGCAATCCGTTATATCCGTGTTAAACGTGTGTAGCCAGAGAGTGGAGCAACGGGATGTCTGATGTGGCAAGTTGCCAGTTCTCTCTCACAAGGTGTTTCGCTCCATTCCATGGTGATAAGACTTTACAGACCGGGAGGGACCGGTCTGGTGGGAACGCGCATTCACAGCTTCTCTTTAGTGCTTCAGAGATCTGTGAGGAAGATCATTTCTCTTTCATGCAGGAGCTGGGTTGATGTGATGTATTATGAGCAAAAAGGGAGCATTAAATAATGGAAATGAGAAATAACTGCAGTGTGAGAAGGGAGCAGAACAGTGAGTAGAGCAAATACCATGTGGGGCTGTCGGGAAAACTGTTGAACTGTGCAAAACTAGTGACTTCTCTTCAGTTTTATGCCAGCATATGCTATACTGATGAGGACCTTAGAAATCCCTGGAGAATCAAAAAATAATTTTCTGGCTTCATAAAATACCTAAATCTGGCTTTTCTTGCAATCTCCCTCGGTGTTTTCATAACTAAAACTCTCCTGATTTTTCCATAAATGAAACAGTCATAGCTGGTTTTCCCCTGCTGGGATAATATTCACCTTTTATTAGCATTACTTGTGTGTGTGTGTGTGTGTGTGTGTGTGTGGTATGAGATAGAAGGGGTGGGTGGTATGAAGTGGGAAGGAGAAGGAAGAGGAAATCTAGAGACTCTAGATTCCTTTCCTATTGCTATTGTCCTTCTTTCGACATTTGCCTTGAGTGCAGGGGACCGGACTGGATGACCTCTTGAGCCGAGGTCCCTTCCAGTCCTACATTTCAATGAGTCTGACTTTTCCTACAAAGCCACATGCTGTAGGAGATTTAAGTGGTAGATGCCATCTGCTGTAGGTCACGGTAAAGTGCCTATTAGTCCTGGAAGAATTGAAGGTCTTTTAAAGGAACTCTGTGTTCTTTAGTGGAACTCGCCCTGCAGGGCAGCTGGAATTTCAGGGGCCCAGAATTGTAGTGCACAATGTACTCCAAAAAGTGAAGCAACAGACCGTCTTCTCTGGCCATCGAACTTCTCCAGCAAGTGAAACCTGAGACAGACAGAACTGCTGGTGTCAAGGGTATGATTAGAACGAAGCCATACTTCAGATAAATATTGTGCACTAAGACTAATTATAATGCCTTTAGGAAACTGTTTGGAAAGTATTGAAACATGACAAGCTGCAGTGTTGAATGTTTTAGACAGTCACAATTACTCAGTACAACACCATATAATTGTTAGAACAAGACATAGTGGCAGGTTTCTAGACACGAGGTCACCCTTATTAACCCTCTTTCTGCTCCAACAGAAGATCACCCCCATTAAGCAAGTGATTATTTTTTGTCAGTCACACGGGTGATCAACTAAGACAGGTTTGTGCAAACACTAGTGGCACGTAGTGTCTGCAGGTTTCTTGCAATTGGGATGGTTGATACTTTGCTGTCTGAAGTGATCTGAAGTGTGTCTACTTGAGCAGTGGTTTTCGGTTATATGTAATTGCTGTGTAGTTTGATTTTATTTTTTTTCAAATCTGTATTCATCCAGGAAACAAATAAAATCCATAGAGTGAGGGACTCATGAGTGTGCTCAGAACTGCTCTACAGAACGCCTTGACCATAAGATGCACACTAGAATTCTTCCTTTTTTGTTTTGTGCACCAGTTTTGTGGGATCCAACTTCAAGAGTTTACACCTGGCCCTGGTTCAAAGATTTCTGCTGAGATGGGTGAAAGATCTTTGAAATGCAACTTAGAAGAAGGAAATTTAATACGTTATTATTTCTTTTTATCGTGGTAGCACCTGGAGACCACAGTCTCTTTGTGCTAAGCACTGCACAAACATATGACAAATCTGAGTAAAATTAACAATATATCCAGTCGCATTGTTGTCAATATTAGACCAGGGCTCTGTTGCTCTAGGCACTCTGCAAACACATGGTGAGAGACAGTCTGAGGAACTGAAAATCTAAATAGACCGGAAGGAGAGAGGCTGTGAGGGGGAAAACAGCTTATCCCAAATCACAAGCAGGTCAATGGCAAAGCCAGGCTGGAACCCAGATCACCTGAGCCCCACACCGGTATCTACCTGCTGCACTGCACCATATCTGCTGTAAGTCTGGAACAGAACTGTATTCATGTCTCCAAGACAACATCCAATGTGCTAAGGCAGACTTAACAATGAGACTCGCCAGGACGCAGAGGGTATGGGCCTGGTTCTGCAGCACTGAAGTCAATCATTGCTTTGGCAGCAGACACAGGGCCTATAAGAAAAGGGTAGACGCGCATTGAGCCACGGAGACTTGATGCACAGAATTCCCAGACTAACGCTGTAACGCTAACAGCCTTGAGGGTCCGAGACGCTGGGTTCAGCGACGTCCCAGGTAATACTTTCATACTCAGCACTGCAAGCTTGGGGCCTGTCCAGCGGGACTTCTCTCTTAGAACATAGATAGAGGCACTTGTGTGGGGTTTCCACACTGCCAGGTGGTTTAGGAGCATACTGCCTTTCAATGGGACTTGTGCTCCTAAGTCACTTAGATGCTTTGGAAACCCCACTTTTTTTATTTCCAGCTGTCATTTATTCTGTGAATCTTCTCTTTATTTTCGGCCATAGGCCGAGTACCCTTTTGATTTAAGACCACTAGAATTGGTTGGACAGGGCGTTAGCTGTTAACTGACAGAGGTAAGCGCGTCTTAGCAGTCCGGGGCAGGTCGTGTTTATTATTCTGGCTATATCTTCTCTGCAGAAAGAGGGGTGTGTTTGACAGTGAGTGAGCTCTCTGGGGGTACGCTCCCAGTGGAGACCAGGCTCATGTAGCTAGTTACAATCAGAGGCTCAGTGTAGCTAGTTATGGTCAGCGCTATACCCCCTCCCCCTGACCTGGGATTGACCTCGACTGGCTACCCAGAGGTAAGAGCTCCCTGTGCCTGGTCTCCACTAGGAACTTGCATTGCGATACCTTGAGTTAGCGATCGCCGTGTGAAACACCCCTAAGGATCGCAGTGAAGACGCTGGGTCAGCTGACCCAATAGCTCCAGCAGGGCTTACTCACGTGACCCAGAGTCTGAATGAGCTCTCCGCCAATGATAAACTGAGGGAACAGACTTCAGGAGCAGACTCGGTTTGCATAGACATGCTTACTTTGCCTAGGTGATCAGCAGACAGACCCAGTCAGCAATGGAGGATCCACGTACCTACAGGTATCCATGAGACAGCTGTTTTTCATGATACAACTTCCCAATACCAACCAGAATTCATAAGCTGTCCAGACATGTTCCCAGATTGTCACAGTTGGTCAACACCATCCTCAAGATCGTATTCTGAATATAACCTATCTTTCTAATGAGGACAAGTTGGAAGGATGCAGTTTGAACATAAGAATGGTAATACTGGGTCAGACCAAAGGTCCATCTAGCCCAGTATCCTGTCTTCCGACGGTGGCCAATGCCAGGTGCCCCAGAGGGAATGAACAGAACAGGTAATCATCAAGTGATCCATTTCCTGTCGCCCATTCCCAGCTTCTGGCAAACAGAGGCTAGGGACACCATCCCGGCCCATGCTGGCAAATAGCCATTGATGGACCTATCCTCCATGAACTTATCTAGTTCTTTTTTGAACCCTCTTCTAGTCTTGGCCTTCACAACATCCTCTGGCAAGAAGTTCCACAGGTTGACCATGTGTTGTGTGAAGAAATACTTCCTTTTTGTTTGTTTTAAACCTGCTGCCTATTAATTTCATTTGGTGACCCCTAGTTCTTGTGTTATGAGAAGGAGTAAATAACACTTCCTTATTTACTTTCTCCACAGTCATGATTTTGTAGACCTCTATCATATCCCCCCTTAGTTGTCTCTTTTCCAAGCTGAAAAGTCCCAGTCTTTCTTATCTCGCCTCATAAGGAAGCTGTTCCATATCCCTAATCGTTTTTGTTGCCATTTTCTGAACTTTTTCCTATTCCACTATCTTTTTTGCGATGGGGTGACCACATCTGCACTCAGTATTCAAGGTGTGGGCGTACCATGAATTTATATAGAGGCAATATGATATTTTCTGTCCTATTATCTATCCCTTTCTTAATGATTCCCAACATTCTGTTCGCTTTTTTGACTGCCGCTGCACATTGAGTGGATGTTTTCAGAGAACGATCCAGAATGACGCCAAGATCTTTCTTGAGTGGTGGTAACTAATTTAGACCCCATCGTTTTATATGTATAGTTGGGATTGTCTTCCCATGTGCATTGCTTTGCATTTATCAACAATGAATTTCATCTGCCATTTTGTTGCCCAGTCACCCAGTTTTGTGAGATCCCTTTGTAACTCTTCGCCGTCAGCTTTGCACTAACTGTCTTGAGTAGTTTTGTATCATCTGCAAATTTTGCCACCTCACTGTTTACCCCTTTCCCCAGATCATTTATGAATATGTGGAATAGGACTGGGCCCAGAACAGACCCCTGGGGGCACCACTATTTACCTCTCTCCATTCTGAAAACTGACCCTTCCTACCCTTTTGTTTTCTATCTTTTAACCAGTTAAAAGAGGGTCACCAGATCTGCTGCCGCACAAGCGACACCCATTTTGGACAAATGCTGACCGCAGATACAAGCGGAAAGGAAAGGCATTTCTTCAACATTCTCACCTCTTTCTCCCCACCCCATTCCCACTCAGAGAATTCGGCTGTCCCTTCTTTATAGGTTGCTATTGTACAAGACAGTAAATGCTTCCTTCCCCCACACGGAAACCCGACTACAGGAAAGCACCATTACCACAGACATATTCTGCTGCCACCTAAAATACTATTTCCCTCCTCTGACACAGTAAACATTTCCCTCTGTCCACCTTAGACACATACTTGATGGACTGGACCACACAGAATGACTTCTTTTTTATTTTTTAATTGCACTGTGTCCAAAGCTAGGACATCAAGTATAAATAATGGATTCCTTAGACTATTTGTCGTGTGGGCCATAAATCATCTATCTTAAGTTTGGTTTATTAATTAAAGTCTACAGTTAATAGCACAAACAGAATGGTGATACATACCAATCTGGGGTACCAGGCCTGCCCGCTCACACAGCGTCAGAGCCGACCTCTAGCCAAAGTGTTTATATAGACTCCTTCTCCCTTGTTTGTCCTATATTCTGCTTTTTGTGGTTAGTCCATTCACCAGTACACGTCTACCTTGCAGCCAATTGTCTAGACCAGACGTGGGCAAACTATGGCCCGCGGGCCACATCCGGCCGGTGGGACCGTCCTGCCCGGCCCCTGAGCTCCCACCTGGGGAGCCTAGTCCCCGGCCCCACCCTTACTGTCCCCTGCAGCCACGCCGCTGCGCGGGCTGCGCTCTGGCCCGCCGCTCCCGCTGGGCAGCGTGGGGAGTGCAGCTGGCTTTGGCCTGGTGTCGCGGCTGCGAGCTCCTGCTGCTGGTAAGGGGGCGAGGAGCGGGGGGGGGGGGGTTGGGGAGTCCTGGGGGGCAGTCAGGGAGGAGGGGGCGGAGTTCTGGGGGGGCAGTCAGGGGATGGGGAACAGGGAGGGTTGGGAGTGGGAGTCCCGGGGGACCTGTCAAGGGGCGTGGATAGGGGTCGGGGCAGTCAGGGAACAAGGAACAGGGGGGGTTGGATGGGTGGGGAGTTCTGAGGGGTCAGTCAGGGGGCGGGGGCCAGGCTGTTTGGGGAGGCACAGCCTTCCCTACCCGGCCCTCCATACAATTGCGCAACCCTGATGTGGCCCTCGGGCCAAAAACTTTGCCCACCCCTGGTCTAGACAGTTACATTTTCATTATGCTCTAATACGGACCAAATTTCCAGTGTACAAAAGGTCACAACTGTTCTGACCTACTTTCACATGGGTTTAAAACAAGTCTTGAACCCATCCTTATTAAACATCGTATTCCATTATTTTTGCCTTTTTGTTGTTTTTATCCACTTATTCCTTTCCTGTGGCTTCCATTATAACTTTAAGCAGGTTGTAAAAATAGGTCATATAAAGGTCATGCTTTTAAAGATATTTCCATTTAACAGGCAGTTTAGCTTTTATTTGATAGCAGTTCTATGTTGTCTCTCTTAGCATAACTTTTTGCACAGCTTTCTGGGAATTCTTTAGCATAGCCATAATAGATGCTATGGGTTTAGGCCTTTATATGCCAGCACAAGGAAAGAAACCTCCTCGGTGATTCAAGGAAATCTGCCAAGCAAACAGTTTTACATCTAAGGGAGAATGAAACCAACACAGAAGCTTATCACCCCAGTTCTTTACACCACAGTTATCAGCACTTCAAGCTGCTCCCTATGTTCAGAGCACAGCCGCCGTCTGAGTTCAGGACTCTGTCTCTCACATGATAAGAGATGACAACTGCAGTCACGTGACACTGCATTTTGCCCAGATGCCATGCCTGCTCCTTGCCCTGGGCAAGTCCAGCAAGAGCAATGAGAAGATGTACAGCGAGGCCAAACCATAGGAAAAAGGAATGTCCCCTCCTTGTCATAGTATTGCTGCTGTGTGAACTGGTAAGGGAAACAACATTGGCAGCAGTAGTCTTTCGCTGACAAGCCAAGATGAGCTCCTTTACTCTGTGCCTGGATGGCACATGGAGAAGGATAATCTGTACTGTCGCCGGAATATATTGCATCTTGTCTCCTTTGAGTCTCAGTTAGAGCAAAGACAAGCCATTGTTTTAAATTCTTCTAAATCCATTCCCATTTATAACCTCCCCGGCATCCTTTCCAGTTACAGCATGTGGGAAGGGCAAACATTGCAGAACATTATATACTTGTTCCAGCTGAAGTGTTTTTTGGTCCACGTGACCTTGCATTTTTCCTTCCTGCAAATTTTGGATGACGAAATTTTAATCTTGAATGTTTGGTTGAAAAGCAAACTTCTGACATGAAGACTCCCCGGATGCAACGTGGAAGTGCTCACGGTGGCTTTGATCCTGCAAATACTTATGCACAATTGTGTCACCAGGATCAGGGCCTATGGAAATTACACTCATCCAATCGGAGAACGGAAGCACCACCATGTGAGTTATGTGGCCAATCACAACTAATCAACACCACTTTATTATCAAATGTGGAATATCTGAAAACTGACACTTCACTCTGCAATCCGTTCAGACACTAAAGGAAAAAAATCACAAGCTATTTGAATGCCTTTAAGGAAATTGCAATCTGTTCCTGGGCTTTGTGAGCAGAAAAAGTGGCTGAATTCATTGAACAAATTAATCCCTAGGAAATTATTTGCCAAACTCTAATCACTGTAATTGTAGCCGTGTCAGTCCCAGATATTAGTGAGACAAGGTGGCTGAGGGAATATCTTTTACTGGACCATGTTTCAATGGTGAGAGACAAGCTTTTGAGCTCTGTAGGGCCGACGCTGGAAAATTTCACCCTTAATTACAATATCTTTCCTCCGTTTAATAAACCTCATTTCTAATACATGAGCTAGCAAGTTAATACAGCAAAAGAATGTGTTACTTAATGGAACCTCTGTGTGTCCATTGCAATGCCCAGAGGTGAAAGCATGTACAGTATTTGAAAAACGTGGAAGCAATGGGAAGAAAGGAGTATGTGGATCCTATAAGTCAGTAGCAAATTTTGCTGACCTTTTGAAAGTCTCAGTTTGTAAGAAGCATTCAAAAGCAAATACTGTGTGCCTCTAAAGGAAGCATATGTTCTGCTGCATTCCAGTGTTTATTTCTGGCATCTATTCAAAAAGGCATTTATAGATCTCTTTTGAAGTAAAGTCTAATCTTGGAATAAATCAGTTTAATGAACCAAACCCAAAACAATTTTTGCATTTGCATCTAGCAAAACAAAGAATAAAATCACTGTGATTATTTCCTGAAATCTCTCACAGACGCAGCTTAATAACATCTGCTGCTTCCTTGGCAAGGGGGAAAAAAAAAAGGCAGCTCAAAGCAGAATCTTTTCTGAGAAGTTATGGGCTTAAAAATAAATATCTCCTATTCCTCCAGAACAGTGTTCTGTATCTACAGTGGTGACCCGTAAAATGACAGCATGTACCCACAATTACCATACCGAGATACCAATTGTAAGAAACCGTGGCCACACTATACTGAAATTCAACATCCTTATGGGAAGAAAGGTACAGAAAACTACAGGGTGACACTAAATGCTAGAAAGGGGCAGGTCAGTCAAATGAAGATGCTTGTCTGAAAAGGCCCTAGACTCGAATGTTAAGAACATAAGAACATAAGAGAGGCTGTACTGGGTCAGACCAAAGGTCCATCTAGCCCAGTATCTGTCTACCGACAGTGGCCAATGCCAGGTGCCCCAGAGGGAGTGAACCTAACAGGCAATGATCAAGTGATCTCTCTCCTGCCATCCATCTCCATCCTCTGACGAACAGAGGCTAGGGACACCATTCTTACCCATCCTGGCTAATAGCCATTTATGGACTTAGCCACCATGAATTTATCCAGTCCCCTTTTAAACATTGTTATAGTCCTAGCCTTCATAACCTCCTCAGGTAAGGAGTTCCACAAGTTGACTGTGCGCTGCATGAAGAAGAACTTCCTTTTATTTGTTTTAAACCTGCTGCCTATTAATTTCTTTTGGTGACCCCTAGTTCTTGTATTATGGGAATAAGTAAATAACTTTTCCTTATCCACTTTCTCAACATCACTCATGATTTTATATACCTCTATCATGTCCCCCCTTAGTCTTCTCTTTTCCAAACTGAAGAGTCCTAGCCTCTTTAATCTTTCCTCATATGGGACCCTCTCTAAACCCTTAATCATTTTAGTTGCTCTTTTCTGAACCTTTTCTAGTGCTAGAATATCTTTTTTGAGGTGAGGAGACCACATCTGTACACAGTATTCGAGATGTGGGCGAACCATGGATTTATATAAGGGCAATAATATATTCTCAGTCTTATTCTCTATCCCCTTTTTAATGATTCCTAACATCCTGTTTGCTTTTTTGACCGCCTCTGCACACTGCGTGGACATCTTTAGAGAACTATCCACGATGACGCCAAGATCTTTTTCCTGACTCGTTGTAGCTAAATTAGCCCCCATCATGTTGTATGTATAGTTGGGGTTATTTTTTCCAATGTGCATTACTTTACATTTATCCACATTAAATTTCATTTGCCATTTTGTTGCCCAATCACTTAGTTTTGTGAGATCTTTTTGAAGTTCTTCACAATCTGCTTTGGTCTTAACTATCTTGAGTAGTTTAGTATCATCTGCAAACTTTGCCACCTCACTGTTTACCCCTTTCTCCAGATCATTTATGAATAAATTGAATAGGATAGGTCCTAGGACTGACCCTTGGGGAACACCACTAGTTACCCTTGTTGAAACCCTTACAGTTTTGGCTTGCAGACTACCTCCGGATGCCATAACTAAGCTTGTCAGAATTTGATTGTTTTTTACTTTTTTTTTTTTTTTTTTTTTTAATCATTCCAACAGATATCAATCGCTTATTTTTAAACATTTTATTTAAACTTTCAGAGTTGCAGGAAATTATGGGGCAGTCAGACAATTATTCAATGAGAGAGAAGACGCATTCAAAAAGCTTTACAACCGTTAAAACACAAATTGTCAACATCACGTCAAAGTATACAAAGTTAATCAAATCCTAATGAGTTCTCAAGCAACATTTTTCTTACTTTGCCTATTTGTAAATTTTTGATGATCATCTATGGAAATATTTGTGTGTGTGTGTGTGTGTGTGTGTGTGAGAGAGAGAGAAATCAACATTTACCAAGAAAAGCCTAATCCTTCCAAGACTAACCATAAGGGAGAAAAGGCATGCGTTCCTCAGAATGCAAAAGGAAGCAGGAAGTCAAGAAATAAGGTAGGGTTCAAGATAATAATTGAGCCGAAGAGGTAGCTGGGGAGTGGCTGTGACCACTTCTTATCATGCTGACCAGCACCATCTGATTGTCCTTCATATGCCTGTTGTCTCTTGTCTTCTCTTTAGTCCTGTCCCAAAGAGTTTACAACCTATCTCTGTGTTATGTTTATACAGCGCCTAGCGCACAGCCCTCTGTATGCTACCGCAATATGAATAATAGTGATAAATAACCCTTCAGGAGATGGAAAGCCAGCTACAGTGAAACCACACAAAGGTGCACCCCGCAGCTGGCAGTGTGTAAGAGGGAAATCAGGAGGACTAACATGGAATTTGAAGAGCAAATAGACAAAAGATACACTACGACCACTTTTAATTGGTTCATGTATCAGAAGCAGGAAGCCTGTGAGATCCACCAGGAGGTACAGGGGCTGGGGGAAGGAATTAAAGAAGATGAAGACCTTTCAGAGAAGCTAAATGATTTCTTTGCATATCTTCAGAGACCGTTGGGGAGATACCAACCCTGAGCGTATCCTTTTCCCGGGTAATAGAGATGAGACAGTTAATGATTGAAGTGTCAGAAGAAGAGGTACTGGGGAAAATTGCTACGGTGAGGCACAGCGAGTCACTGGGACTGATGGTACTTCCACGAGCTTTGAAGGAAGCTCAAGATGAATGCACTGAGCTCTCATTAGCTATGGTGCCGCAGCACTGGGCAGTAGCACATGTTGTGCTTATTTTTTAGAACTGTGGTGGTATGATCCTGGGGGTTACAGAGCAGTCCGCCTTCTAGCGAACAAGTTAATTGGGTAAAAGGACAATTTAAATCCGTATTCTAGAACACCCAGATCGCAGACACCAGCCAGCACAGCTCTTGTAGACAAACCATGTAAACCAGATGAGAGTAAAATGCTGTTGTGGATTGGAAACTGCTCAGAAGCAAAAACAAAACAAACCAACCCAGAGTAGGAGGAACTAGTCAAATTTTTCATCCTGGCAACAATGAAGTTTATTATAGTTGGCATTATGGAGGGATGATTGCTGGATGTCCGTGTCATAGCCAACTCCTCCTCTTCAGCAGTTAAGGTTTGACCCTGGTACCGAATACTGAGACTATTTGCAAGAAAATGAGCTGGAGATAGTGCTTGTCCCATTCATTTTTCTAATGCTTGTAATTTAACTCTGTCATTCCAAATTGAGAAATCGTTTGGGACCTGAAAAAGCAGGAAAGCTTGTTTTTTCTTTTCCAGATTATGAACAAACAGGAAAATGAAGGTGAAGACGACCGAGTTAGCTGCAGAAGCTAATATTTTAAGTTTCTCATGTTGATCTGGCTGACGCAGTCTTCTTGTTGCTCATCCACCGCCCACCTCTCTTCAAAGGGCAGGAGAAACAAAAGGAGCCTACAGCAAGCCGGAGCGTCCTTTCACAGCTCACGTCTCCCATTAGCAGCTCCAGGCTCCGCTGCCCTGACGCCAGTGTCGGGCTTGGCTGAGGCGGGTACTGCTCTTAGGCTGGGCCACCTGAATCCATTGACTCAGGGCTACCAGGGGGATTGATCAGTCACGCCCCGGGGGGGGTTTCACTGCAGAGAGGAAGTGGCATTGAAAAGGGTGGATCTCTGACAGGCTGGCGCCTTCCATGGACTTGCTTGGCCAGCTGCGGATGGTTTACAATAGACCAGCATCTGCTGGCCACGGTGGGGGCCCGGAGATCCACAGGCCGGGATTGCTGCCGGACGCCCCAGGGGCTCCCTGGTAACTGTGAAGGTCCAGTAGCTTAACACACATGGAAGAAATTTTTTAAAGTTTTTAAAATTCATCCTTCACAAGAGGATACAAAACTCGGGCGTGAAAGCCACAGCTTCTGTAGCCTAGTACAGCGTACTCCTGTGAAACAAGTCCTGTCCCTTGGCCTGAGAGAGCTTGTCTTCGGAGCCGTCCTTGAGCAAGGTCCCGTATTTAACACTTTATTCCCACATCTACAGTCACGTCTCACTAAAAAGACAGAAGAATGGCATACCCTAGGGATTAGGCTTGCAGCTAGATTGCAATTAAATGCACCATGCAGAGATCACAGTAGGAGTTTCTGTTAAAGGCCTGATCCTGCTCTCCTGACTCATGCAAAGCTCCCTTGGGTGTCCAGGGGAGATTTGCTGGAGTGCCGAACAAAGAATTGGGCCCTCACTCCCTTTTCTCTTCTGCTTGTTTAAGCCTGTCCTCAGGATCAAAGAGCAGGCTCTTGGTTTGTGCAAATGTGCATCTCTCCAGCCTCATTACTTTTTAACTTGCTGCTTCCCCAGTTGACTTGTTTACTAGCATTTCCTTTTTTTTAATTCCTTTCATCCCGAACTCCCAGAGCACTTTTCTCAGATTAATTCATTACGATGCACGAGAACCCATGCCGAGCCTGCTACCAGGCCCTGTTTGAGGGCAAAGGCTGCCCCCAGCAGCCCCATGAGGAGGGGCCCAGGGAGAATACCCATCCCTGGCCGCACCGCCAGCCTGCGCCGTTGTGTGGCGGGCCGAAGGGCGATGCAGACTAACCAGGAGCACTCACTAGGTTTATTCTCTGCTGCACTTTGTTTCATTTACACACCACCTCATCTGGGGGCTGGGTTGTGCTGTAGTACGGGGCAGGGGTAGCTAGGGGAGGCTGGGCACAGAGAGACCCTGTGTCTTCCTCAACATCCTCATCGCTCTGCCAGGGCGTAACTACTCCTGCCTTTAGTGGGGCATGGAACTAGCCTCCCTCGTCTTCCATAAACTCGCCTCCCTTCGCTGGGTCCCAGCTGTGTGGGAACCGGGAGGGGAGAGCCAGGCCTCCTGCTACTGTGTGTGCCTTGCTCCCAGGGAGGAGGTGTCGGGGCCACGGCCCCTGCTCCCAGGGAGGAGGTGTCGGGGCCACGGCCCCTGCTCCCAGGGAGGAGGTGTCGGGGCCACGGCCCCTGCTCCCAGGGAGGAGGTGTCGGGGCCACGGCCCCTGCTCCCAGGGAGGAGGTGTCGGGGCCACGGCCCCTGCTCCCAGGGAGGAGGTGTCGGGGCCACGGCCCCTGCTCCCAGGGAGGAGGTGTCGGGGCCACGGCCCCTGCTCCCAGGGAGGAGGTGTCGGGGCCACGGCCCCTGCTCCCTGCCCTGGGGCTGCGATGGTGGCTAGATGTCCTCACGGCCGTTATTCCTTCCCACCCCACCGGGGTGACTGCATAAGGTGAGTCACCAGCTAGCCCTATAGGAAGGATTGGAAAAGGAACCTCTTCTTAGTTACTATGTGCTCGTAACCCAGCTGCATGTTAAATTCATGGGAAATTTCCCAAACCTGATTATTGAATTCATCCAAAATGCTACTTGAATTCATCCAAATTCACCTAGAAAGGAGACTCCTTTAAAGAACGCACCAAACCCTGCATTTTTCGCAACCTGTAGGCCAGCCACTAAAAGGTGGTGCATTAGTTTTGCTCTCTCTGTCTGCTGCTGTCTCCATGGAATGGTCTAAAGCAGAACTGGAATGAGTAGCAGTGGACTTCCAATGCATCTATTAATTTGTGTCATTATTTACTGGCCAATTTATATCCAACATGAGAGTGCTTATCAGAAGAGCATCTGCTTTCCAAGAAATGTAAACTTGCCTGCAGCCTGGAGAAAACGACTGCAGCAATTCTCAGCATCAGGGTTCCCCTGCTCAGCCCCTGAACTAACTATACACTGGGTTTTGTACCTAGTTTGAAAGGACTGAAGCACTGGGCACATCTGCAATTGTTTTAACTGAATCTCTTGCCCATTTTTAGACTAGCGAGTGACTTCATTGTTTGTTACTTCATGACTCTGTTTTCAACAATACACAGCCGGATCCTGGAGTAGATTGGAATCTGGTTGGGAATGTAAACCAAGTGCTTTCTAAAGATATTTTATTGGTAAAAATCATTGGAATGAAGACTCCATATTCCTGATGGTCTACAGGAGGCCCGAGTGCTTTCTAGTGCTAGAATGTCAGGAAATGATCTGCCAGCGTTTAAAGGCACGGCACATCTGAGGTATGCTAATGTTATGACACTGCCTAGGCTCAATTAAAGCTAGAAATTGCAGGCCTAATTTTCAGTGGTTTTCCTCAACTGCACTTGCAAATTTTTCAGGTGCTATTCAGGAAATTTCCTGATCATTTGGACCTTCACATACTACGTGAATAGCTACATGATGGTAATTTAATCCCTTCTAGGTTCTGCAGCAGTAGCATTAAGCACTCTGGTCTTGATTTATCCATTGCCCTGCACCATGTGTTTTCATGTGCACCTGTGCAAAGGGCGTGTAAATTATGACCATTCTGAATGACCTATATTCAGAGAGTGGCAGTGGTTTAACTAAACAGATTCAAAATTGATCTGCTGAAACCCCAGTGCAAACCCCTACCAGAGCCACAATTAAACCGGTTTAACCTTGAGACCGAATTATGCAAAACCAATGTTAAGGGAGCTCGTTTTAGTGCATCTGTGTTAGGGGTTAGCACAAGTTTACATAGACGGATTCAATCCATGTAGTTCAACCAGTGCAACGTTATTATTGGAGACCAACCCTTAGCAGCGTTTTATGCTCACTTTGCTTTGCAGTAAATGATGGCGCAGTGCAACAGCGATTCTGGCACAGCATAAATCTTGGCTCTATATAGTAAATACACACTGAGAACTACATTAAAAGAAGGTTATTTAGGTTGCAAAGTCAAGCACTCAAAAGTGAGGCAATGACAGAAGTAGGGAAGCCTGAGCAACCGTCATTCTTCCCCTTGTGCAGATGCATTCTGATCCAGGTTTGGATTGCTATAACATATATTACTTGTTCCCACAGAAAAAAACAATGTTTCTTATGGAGGAAATTTCTTTTTTTCCCTGCTAACAGCGTATTCTATTTGAATATTGTGCAATGTGAACTCCCGCCGAGGTGTTGAAATGAGAAATGCTGACAACCACAAAGTGGCTGCGTAGTACTCTGCATGACACTTCACTAGAGGTTGGTGCTCTTGGTAATTTTCTTAGGGAAGCAAGAAATGTTCGGTAAGGATTTGCAATGTGTAAACATACACAATACCTGCTATTATGATGATGACCGAGAACGGCCTAATTATAAAGTAGGGATTTTGCTATTAGCGTTCTCTAGAAGAGATTCTGCAGAAGGACCAAGACAAGACACTGTATTTGCAACATTTCGACAGTATCAAAGGACTAAAACTTAAAAATGTTCAGTGAGTAAGTGGTATATAATTAGCCAATGTTCTTAATTACCAAATATCTAAATACAAGACATATTAGTATCTAGGGCTGTGAATGTGTGGCCAATTGTCAAATTTCCTCTTACATCAGGAGACTAGAAAAGGGAAATATGCTTCAGGTCTCAATACACAACACAAAAATCTGTGTTTATGCCTGTGATGGGGTATTCATTCCACACAAGGCAGAGCAGGTTCAATGAGGTTAATTAACCTGACAGGCTGCATCTGGGGAGAGCCAGGGATTGAAAGGCTGATGGAGGATGGAGCCAGGAAGTTGGCAGCAGAAAGGAACCGCGGGGGCAGGAGTCTGCGATCACTCCCTGGGAGGAGGGAGTTTGGGCTGGTAAACCCAGAGAAGGGGGAAGTCAGAAGATGTAGGAAGGAATTCCAGGAAAACAGCAACAGGGTCTGGGAGACCAAGTCCCTGGACTGGGACCCGGAGTAGTGGGCAGGCCGGGGTTCCCCTACCAGCCACTGGGGAAGTGGCACATGCTGGGCAGCAAAGTGGAAGCCTGCCTGGGCCAATCGTCTGATAGGACTTCGCTGCCCTGGAAGAGGAGGACTCTAGTGACCTGGCTGGCGGGCCAAGCCACAGAGAGAGCACCCTGAGTCGGGGGGGGGGGGGGGGGGGGCAGGGCTCTTGAGTGAACAGGAGAAGGGGGTGTCAGACCTGGAGGGAGCTAATCCCCAGAGCTGCCAGAAGGAGATGCCCTTGCGGTGAGTGGACCCCCTGATAATGCCAAAGCCAAATAAATATCTAAAGTAATTCAAAAAGCAGTGGATCAGGGATACTAAAGCAAAAAGAGTTTGTTTTTTCTCCTGGTGGTGTTATTGCCTGACACGCAAGTTACAGTGGTAGTGTCCATACACCTGATCTGGTAGTGAGGGGAGAACCCAATTGCTTGTGTCCTGGTTCATTAACGTTACTTCTCAGATAGTTTGCGCTGTTGTAGCTGTGTTGGTCCCAGAATAGGAGAGAGACAAGGCAGGTGAGATCTATTTTTTTTTTGTAATTTATTTATTTATATTTATATTTATATTTATATTTATATATATATATATATATATATATATATATATATATATATATATATATAAATTTTTTATTGGACCAACTTCTGCAGAAGAGCTCAATGGAGCTGGAAAGCTGGTCCAATAAAAGATATTCCCTCACCCACCTTGTCTCTCTCTCATTACTTCCTAGACTCCTGTAGAAGACTTGCCTTTTCTGGAAGGGGATGTTTAACTCCTCTTAGCATTGTCTGCAAGTGTGGGGACGTGAGTGAGAACATGAGATCTGACATTTCCTTTCCCTTTGTCTCTGGGCGGAATGCAGAGGTGACGTGTAGCCGTTCAGAGTGGAGGGGCACAATTTAAAGGTTCTGGGATGGCACGTGACTGCCCCACAGAGGTTTTCAAACTGTGGGGCATGCCACCCTAGGGGGATGTGGAGGAACATTGTGGAGGGAGGGGGCGAGCAGCAATGCCAGGCGGCTCAGGTCAGCGACACCAGGCGCAGGGCTCTGGAAAGGAGCACCACCTCCAGCCCCTGACTCACCACAGTGGGCCCCCCAGCCTGGCTGGGTTGGTGGGGCATGTGACCCCCCCCCCCACTTGACCCCTCCCTCATGCATTGCTTCACAGAATGTGACCTATTGGGTAGAGCAGTGGCTCTCAGCCAGACGTCTTCCAGGGGGTACATCAGCCCATCTAGATATTCGCCTAGTTTTACAACAGGCTACATAAAAAGCACTAACCAAGTCAGTACAAACTAAAATTTCATACTGACAATGACTTGTTCATACTGCTCTATACATTGAAATATATAGTGTTAGTACAATATTTATATTCCACTTGATTTATTTTATAATTATATGGTAAAAATTAAAGTAAACCACTTTTCAGTAATAATGTGTTGTGACAGGTTTTTTTATTTCTATGTCTGATTTTATAAGCAAGTAGTTTTTAGGTGAGGTGAAACTTGAGGGTACGCAGGACCCGTCAGACTCCTGGAAGGGGTACAGTACTTGGAAAGGCTGAGAGCCACTGGGGTAGAGCAGTGTGTTGGTAGCGAGATCGACACCCAGCTCTGGGACAGTGTGCGCTCTGGGGGTCTAGGAGAGACAGACTCTCGCATTCTGTTTGCAGCTCAGCTACTGATTTGGGTGACCTTGGCTAGATCATCTGTTTGCCCAACTGTTCATAACACTAGAAATTAACATGCCATGGTGTCAAGGCTGTATCCCCACTTTGAACTTTAGGGTACAAATGTAGGGGCCTGCATGAGGACTTCTAAGCTTAACTACCAGCTTAGTTCTGGTCCGCTGCCACCATTCCCTACTCTGGGAAGCTTCTGAAACCTCTCACCAATTCCCTGGTGAATACAGATCCAAACTCCTTGGATCTTAAAACAAGGAGAAATTGACCCTTTCCCCCCTCCTTCCTTTCACCAACTCCTGGTGGATACAGATCCAAACCCCCTTGGATCTTAAAACAAGGAGAAATTGACCCTTTCCCCCCTCCTTCCTTTCACCAACTCCTGGTGGATACAGATCCAAACCCCCTTGGATCTTAAAACAAGGAGAAATTAATCAGGTTCTTAAAAAGAAGGCTTTTAATTAAAGAAAAAGGTAAAAATTATCTCTGTAAAATCAGTATGGAAAATAACTTTACAGGGTAATCAAACTTAAAGAGCTCAGAGGACCCCCCCTCTGTCTTAGGTTCAAAGTACAGCAAACAAAGATAAACACTCTAGTAAAAGGTACATTTACGAGTTGAGAAAATAAAGTAAAACTAAGACGCCTTGCCTGGCTTTTTACTTACAAGTTTGAAATAAGAGAGACTTGTTTAGAAAGATGGGGAGAACCTGGATTGATGTCTGGTCCCTCTCAGTCCCAAGAGCGAACAACAACCTTAAACAAAGAGCATACCAAAGCCTTTTCTCCCCCCCCCCCTCTCCCCCAAGATTTGAAAGTATCTTGTCCCCTTATTGGTCCTTTGGGTCAGGTGTCAGCCAGGTTACCTGAGCTTCTTAACCCTTTACAGGTAAAAGGATTTTGGAGTCTCTGGCCAGGAGGGATTTTACAGTACTGTACACAGGAGAGCTGTTACCCTTCCCTTTATAGTTATGACACGCCCCCCAAATCACAGATAGTGTTGGACGTCCGGTTCCACACTGGCTGTGATTTTTTTCCTGGAGCTCTAGGAGAAAACAGAGTTAATAAGACACATGTACCTTTAGACATACTACTAATTATATAAAAACTAACAATATGTTTTATTTCAAGAACAATTGTTAACCAGTTAACTCTGGGAAACTTTCCCGGGAGAGTGCATCAGCCACTTTGTTAGAAGCTCCCGAAATGTGTTGTATTTCAAAATCAAAATCTTGGAGAGCTAAACTCCACCGAAGAAGTTTTTTGTTATTTCCCTTGGCGGTATGAAGCCACTGTAGCGCAGCATGGTCTGTTTGTAGTTGGAAACGCCGTCCCCAAACATATGGGCGTAGCTTTTCCAGCGCGTACACAATGGCGTAGCATTCCTTTTCGCTGATTGACCAGTGGCTTTCCCTTTCAGACAGTTTCTTGCTGAGAAACACGACAGGATGGAATTCTTGATCCGGTCCTTCCTGCATTAAAACTGCTCCCACGCCTCGCTCGGACGCATCTGTGGTTACTAGGAACGGTTTGTCAAAGTCTGGGGCCCTTAGCACAGGGTCAGACATGAGTGTTGCCTTAAGCTGGTTAAAGGCCTTTTGACACTCATCAGTCCACTGAACTGCATTTGGCTGTTTCTTTCTGGTTAGGTCTGTCAGCGGGGCGGCGATTTGGCTGTAGTGTGGTACAAATCGCCTATAATATCCGGCCAAGCCTAAGAAGGATTGGACCTGTTTCTTTGACCTTGGAACCGGCCACTTTTGGATAGCATCCACTTTGGCCTGTAGGGGATTTATAGTTCCTTGACCCACCTGGTGCCCCAGGTACGTCACTTTGTTTTGGCCTATTTGACACTTTTTAGCCTTAACAGTTAGTCCTGCCTGCCGGATGCGCTCGAAGACTTTTTCCAGGTGCTCCAGGTGTTCTGTCCATGAATTAGAAAAAATGGCCACATCATCGAGGTAGGCAACTGCAGATTCTCCCAATCCCGCTAAGAGACCATCTACAAGTCTTTGGAAGGTGGCGGGTGCATTTCGCAACCCGAAAGGGAGTACATTGAATTTATACACCCCTGCCTGGGTGACGAAGGCGGACCTTTCCTTAGCGGGTTCATTTAGTGGTACTTGCCAGTACCCTTTGGTTAAGTCTAAAGTAGAGATGAATTGGGCATGTCCCAATTTTTCCAATAGCTCATCTGTGCGTGGCATTGGATAGTTGTCAGGACGAGTTACAGCATTTAGCTTACGGTAGTCCACGCAAAAGCGTATTTCCCCATCTGGTTTGGGAACTAGAACCACTGGAGATGCCCATGCACTGCTAGAGGGGCGGATTATACCCATCTGTAGCATGTCCTGGATCTCCCTTTGTATAGCAGCTTGGGCATGAGGTGACTCCCGGTAGGGTGGGGTTCTAATTGGGTGAGCATTACCTGTGTCAATGGAGTGGTATGCCCGTTCGGTCCATCCTGGAGTGGCTGAGAAAATCGGTGCAAAGCTTGTGCACAGCTCCTTGATCTGTTGTCGCTGCAGACGTCCCAGGGTCGTGGAGAGGTTCACCTCTTCCACGCCACCATTCTTTTTTCCTTCGTAGTAGACACCTTCAGGCCACTCCGCGTCATCTGTTTCCTGGGCTGTAAACTGGCAAACGTTTAATTCTCTGGAATAAAAGGGCTTAAGAGAATTAACATGGTATACCTTAGGCTTTATGTTGGAGGTGGGGGAGGCTATGAGATAGTTAACAGCTCCTAGGCGCTCCTGGACCGTGAATGGTCCTTCCCACGACGCTTCCATTTTATGGGCCTGGAGCGCCTTTAAGACCATGACTTGGTCTCCTACTTTGAAGGACCGTTCTCTGGAATGTTTATCATACCAGGCCTTTTGCTCTTCTTGAGCATCCTTTAGGTTTTCTGTAGCAAGGGCTAAAGAGTGTCGGAGGGTGCTTTGTAGGTTGCTTACAAAGTCTAGAATGTTAGTTCCTGGAGAAGGCGTAAACCCCTCCCATTGCTGCTTCACCAACTGTAATGGCCCCTTAACCTCGCGGCCATACACAAGTTTAAATGGTGAAAACCCTAAACTGGGATGTGGTACAGCCCTGTAGGCAAAAAGCAACTGCTGCAACACTAGGTCCCAATTATTGGAGTGTTTATTTACGAATTTACGTATCATGGCCCCCAAAGCTCCATTAAACCTCTCCACCAGACCATTGGTTTGATGGTGATGAGGGGTGGCAACCAAGTGATTCACCCCATGAGCTTCCCACAGGTTTTTCATGTTCCCTGCCAGGAAATTAGTTCTGTAAGGATGTCGGAGGGCCACCCTACCCTGGCAAAAATGTCTGCTAATGCCTGGCACACACTTTTAGCCCTGGTGTTGCTTAAGGGTACAGCTTCCGGCCATCGGGTAGCAAAATTCATGAAAGTCAGTACGTACTGCTTTCCTCTGGGTGTCTTCTTTGGGAAAGGACCCAGAATATCCACAGCTACTCGCTGAAATGGGACCTCAATTATGGGTAGTGGCTGGAGAGGGGCTTTAACCTGGTCTTGGGGTTTTCCCACTCGTTGGCACACCTCACAAGACCGGACATAATTAGCAACGTCCTTGCCCATTCCCTCCCAGTGGAAGGACTTCCCCAACCGGTCTTTGGTTCTGTTCACCCCAGAATGGCCACTGGGATGATCATGGGCTAAGCTCAAGAGCTTTACCCGATACTTAGTGGGAACTACCAACTGTCTTTGAGGATGCCAGTCTTCCTGGTGCCCACCAGAAAGAGTCTCCTTGTATAAAAGTCCTTTTTCTACAACAAATCGGGATCGGTTAGAAGAGCTGAGAGGCGGTGGGGTGCTCCGTGCCACCGCCCAAGCTTTCTGAAGGCTGTCATCTGCTTCCTGCTCGGCCTGGAACTGTTCCCTTGATGCTGGAGACATCAGTTCCTCCTTGGACTGTGGACTGGGGCTTGGTCCCTCTGGAAGCGATGCAGGTGCTGGGGCTGTTTCCATTGACTGTGAACCGCTGTCTGCTGGTGCACTATGTGGTATTTCAGGCTCTGGCTGAGCCTCTTGGGTAGGGTTATCTGCTGCTTCCACCAGTTCAGGCTCGCTGGTGCCCTCTGGCATTGGAGTTGTAGACGGGTTTGCAAGCGCTGGACTCAGTGCTGGCAATGGTTCTGGTGCTGGGTGCGTTGCCAGTTCCGGTTCTGGGACTGGCTTTGGCTGGGTCTCTGGGATTGGATCCACTATGGCTGTTGCAGTCGTTGGCAGGGGATCCGGTTCCACCACCTGTGTTTGGGTCTCCGGTAACACAGACGGGGCCCTGGTGGACGGCTCAGGAACAGGGATGGGGGTGAAAGCTTGCTTAGCCTGGCTGCGGGTGACTATTCCCACCCTCTTGGCTAGCTTCACATGGTTGGCCAAGTCTTCCCCCAGCAGCATGGGGATGGGATAATTGTCATAGACTGCAAAAGTCCACATTCCTGACCAGCCCTTGTACTGGACATGCAACTTGGCTGTAGGCAAGGTTACAGACTGTGACACGAAGGGTTGAATTGTCACTGTAGCCTCCGGGTTGATGAGTTTGGGGTCCACTAGGGATTGGTGGATAGTTGACACTTGTGCCCCAGTGTCCCTCCAAGCGATAACCTTCTTTCCGCCCACTCTCAAGGTTTCCCTTCGCTCCGAGGGTATGAGAGAGGCATCTGGGTCTGGGGGTCTTTGGTGTGATTGTGGTGTAATGAACTGTAATCGGTTGGGGTTCTTGGGGCAGTGAGCCTTTATATGTCCCAGTTCATTACATTTAAAACATCGCCCTGCTAAGGTATCACCGGGGTGATGTTGGTTGATGGAGACTGGTGGGGTGGGGTGAGAAGGCGTCTGGGGTTTCCCTTGGGATGTGGGTGGGGCCTTGGGTTGTCCCCGGTCGTAAGGTTTTGTTTCGGCTTGCCCCTTCTGATATTCGCTCCAATTGCTACTAGCTTTTTTCTTTTCTGTCACCTCCACCCATTTGGCTCCAATCTCCCCCGCCTCGGTTACAGTTTTGGGCTTCCCATCTAGGATGTACCTTTCTATTTCCTCAGGAACACCCTCTAAAAACTGCTCCATTTACAATAGGAAGGGCAACTCTTCCGTAGATATAACATTTGCTCCTAATATCCAGGCATCCCACTTTTTCCCAATGTGGTAGGCATGTCGGGTAAATGACACATCGGGTTTCCACCTTAGGGCTCTGAACCGCCGACGGGCATGCTCAGGTGTTACCCCCATTCTGATTCTGGCCTTGTTTTTAATAAGTTTATAACTGTTCATGTGTTCCTTAGGCATTTCAGCCGCCACCTCTGCTAAGGGTCCACTGAGCTGCGGCCTCAGCTCTACCATGTACTGGGTTGGAGTGATGCTGTATCCAAGGCAGGCCCTTTCAAAATTTTCTAAGAAGGCCTCAGCATCATCGCCTGCCTTGTAGGTGGGGAATTTCCTGGGATGGGAAGTGGTACCTGGAGAGGAGTTGCTAGGATGGTCTGATGCATCCTGCTTAGCCCTTGCTACTTCCAGTTCATGCTTCCTTTCTTTTTCTCTCGCCTCTTCTTTGGCTTTTTCCAGCTCCATCTCTCGTGGGCCTCCTCTTTGGCTTTCTCTTCTCTTTTATGGGCCTCCTCTTCAGCTTCTTTCTCGAGTTTTTTAATTTGAATCACTCTCTGATGTTTTTTCTCATTTTCTTCTGCTTCTAGTCTGGCCAGTTCTATTTTGTTAGCTACTTCTTTGGTAGTCATTTTCCTGTTTTCTTGTGCTGGGTCACACCCCTCTGCAGTTGACTGAAACTGGGATGTACTCAGCTCTGACTGCTGCTGAGTTAACAGAGACTTTCTAACTAGCTACTCACGAGGATGTAAAAAGAAAAAAAAACAATTCAGCTTGTAAATTGCCTTTACCAGTCAAAGTTTGCTCACTGATTGAACCCTTCTCTTAACAAAGCCCCTTGTTAAAAAAACTTAACACCTCTGCCTTCAGGCAAGGAGAGATAAGATATGCATCTACCTTCAGCTCTGCTCCCAAGCAGCTAGAAGGGAAAAAAAATCTCTTACTGGCTTTTGGGTTTAAAACGATCCCACCGCTGCCACCATATCAAGGCTGTATCCCCACTTTGAACTTTAGGGTACAAATGTAGGGGCCTGCATGAGGACTTCTAAGCTTAACTACCAGCTTAGTTCTGGTCCGCTGCCACCATTCCCTACCCTGGGAAGCTTTTAGAAACCTCTCACCAATTCCCTGGTGAATACAGATCCAAACTCCTTGGATCTTAAAACAAGGAGAAATTGACCCTTCCCCCCTCCTTCCTTTCACCAACTCCTGGTGGATACAGATCCAAACCCCTTTGGATCTTAAAACAAGGAGAAATTAATCAGGTTCTTAAAAAGAAGGCTTTTAATTAAAGAAAAAGGTAAAAATTATCTCTGTAAAATCAGTATGGAAAATAACTTTACAGGGTAATCAAACTTAAAGAGCTCAGAGGACCCCCCTCTGTCTTAGGTTCAAAGTACAGCAAACAAAGATAAACACTCTAGTAAAAGGTACATTTACAAGTTGAGAAAATAAAGTAAAACTAAGACCCCTTGCCTGGCTTTTTACTTACAAGTTTGAAATAAAAGAGACTTGTTTAGAAAGATGGGGAGAACCTGGATTGATGTCTGGTCCCTCTCAGTCCCAAGAGCGAACAGCAACCTTAAACAAAGAGCATACCAAAGCCTTTTCTCCCCCTCCAAGATTTGAAAGTATCTTGTCCCCTTATTGGTCCTTTGGGTCAGGTGTCAGCCAGGTTACCCGAGCGTCTTAACCCTTTACAGGTAAAAGGATTTTGGAGTCTCTGGCCAGGAGGGATTTTACAGTACTGTACACAGGAGAGCTGTTACCCTTCCCTTTATAGTTATGACACGTGGTATGAGGCATGGCTAGATACGTTGTTCACAAAGGCCTGGATGCACAAATGGAATTAAGCACTTAAGTCCCAGTTTCAGGATCATGACACAAAACTCCCACACTGGCCCCTGTAGGTGCCTAAACTCGCTCAGCAACACCTACGTATTCAGGTAAAAGTTCCTTAGGCATCCACCTTTCACCCTCCGAGCATGTGCATTGCTGCCGCCTTCTTGGCGTCTGGACGCGATCTCCCACCTAAGCCCCAGACCAATTCACAAACTGGGGGAAGATGCGGCCTAAGTCAGGCGGCATACTCAGCGATCACCTAGGGGATGGGGCTCATTCAGAATCTGGCCAGTGGAGGAGGAGGTGGTGCCCACTTGTAACTTATAGCCCAATGGTCAGCATGTGCGAGACCCAGGTTCAGTTCCCCCCCCCCCCCATTGCTAGATGGTGAAAAGGATTTCAACAGGGGGCTCCCACCTCTCAGCACAGCACTGAACGACGGGATAGTCTGATGTGGGGCTCCCTCCGTCTCTCCTGTGGAAGCAGTTCCTCTCTGGATAACTAATGACAGTGATTGGAGCAGGGGGACTTGACCCTGGATCTCCCACCTCCCAAGTGGGTGCCCTGGGCTACGGAGTCAGTGTGACTCTCTCGCTGGCCCCGGGAGCTATTCACGTGTTTACGCACCATGGAACAGTCATTGGGGCCAGGAGAGAGAGGACGACTCTGAGTGCTGTAACCACTGGGTGAAAGTTATAAGGCGGGTGGCTGCAGCCCCGATTCCTCCTTGGCGTCTTGCTAAAAGGGGATGGGTGCCTGACCCCAAGGAGGGCTCCCAGCTGAAAGCAAATTAATCAAAAGCCTGGAAATCCTGGCTGGTTAACACCATTTTGGTTCCACCTGCTTTGCCACAGTCCTAAAGCAGCGGATGCTGCCTGGGGGCTGGTCTACGCTACCAAGTGAGGTCGGCTGAACTACGGTGCCCAGGGCTGCGAAAATGTCACACCCCGAGCAATGTAGTTAAGCCGACCTAAGCCTCAGTGTAGACACTGCTAGGTCACTGGAAGAATTCTTCCATCAACCTAGCTACTGCCCAGAGGTGGCATGGGGGGTCACATCCCCACCCCAGATTTGCTGCTTGGCTTGTACTGAGCATGCTCAGTAACACTGCTGAAGCTGACTGCCCTCACTCTGCCCCCCTCCTGCCCCACTATCGGCCGGCACAGGTCGTGTCTGCTACTGGATTGACTACAGGGATGGAAGAGCCCCTCTGAGGCTGCAGTAAGTGTCTGCCCGACAGTGCTGTCCCAGTGTAGCTGCAGCTGGGCCGCTGTAGTGTCTCTAGTGTAGACACAGCCTAAGCTCTCCCACGACGGCTGGCAGAGCTGGAGCTAAAAGGGGATGCACACCAATGGTGTAAATGGCTTCTGAGAATGGTGCTTTAAATTTCAGCTTCGAATGATCCCTATGTGTAACTCAGAGGCCCTCAAGTTCTGCTTGGTTTCCTACCCAAACGAGGTGAACCCAACGCCTTTCCAGTGGTTCCCCCCCAAATAACACTCTCCCTGTTAACTCCTCCATCACCCAGGTTCACCCGGTGCCTGTTCCGGGGAAGCTCTGGATTTCGTTTATGCGAGGTTCAGTTACAACCTTTCCAGTGGCGCACACGCCGTGGTTTGTTCCGGCAAGATATAGAGGGTTATTTCTTTGCATGAGAATTCGCTTTGCTCCTTTCTCCAATTGTCTGAGTGCATCAACTTTAGTTTTGCTGTACTCGGCAAGAAAAGTTACTCCCAGCTGAGCAGTTTCATTTGTTAAACGACCGTGTCTGCCTGGGCCGGTGCCCAGCGGGGTGGGAATGCATGTACAGAAGCCTGCTCTTTTCATGGCCTTGGAGTTGCAAGCCCCAGAGCTAGGGGCCTTGGCTCCCTCTCTAGGAGAAAGGGGGAGAAGGAAGAGGTTCTTTGCTCCAGACTGGTTTCAGCTGCCTAAATGTTAGTGCGGTCGCCTGAATGGTGTTTTAGCCGTATTTGGATTTGTTCTAGGTGTCATTTGTGGGGATGCATGTTAAACTGGACTGGTAGGGAAATACATGAAAGGGGGGAATACAGAGATACAGCGTGGGGCAAGCTGGACCCTGATCTAAATACACAGTGAGCTCAGACGTGGTATTCAAGCCCAAAGTGATCGTGGGGGTCAGGGGCTTGCAGTGCCTTGTTCTAGGCACCGACTGCAGAGAGTCCTGGACGGAGTCTTGCACTGCACCGGAGAAAGAGTTCGGAGCATCCTGTCCAGCTGACAAGTAGCCCTGAGCAGGAGGGAGCAGAGACAGCAGCCGCCTGCCTGAGCATTGTGCAGCCAACACCACCAGATATTTCACAGCAAGTCCAGGGGGTCTGCTAGCTTCCTTGCTGCTACTGAGCCAAACTCGGGTTCAGGAGCGGTGGCTTGGCTCCGTTCTGATTGTTTGTTGGGGTCCGGAAGGGAGGGTTGATCTAACCGGAGTTTCTGTGCTTCAAGGACTCCCTCAATTGAATGCCGACAGCGATTGTAGATGGGACTGGTGTTCTGCATCTGCAGTGACTGGCCAGGACTCCTGCATCTTCCGCTTCATTTCCTGAGCTAGCCTGTGGCTTTCCTCTTTCCCTGTGCAGGGACCGGTGTGTTACCAGCTCCCGGGTGCTGTCTGAGTGGGGCAGGGACACCACAAAGCTGCCGGCGTGTGACTCAAACAATTAATGCTGTGTGACAAAGGACCTGGAGATCCTCTTCACAAACAAGTTGATACATTTTGGACAATACACTGAAGATCTTTATTGTTAAAAGACCAAATATCCGCGCACTCACCAACAAATGAACAAACTGACTCGTCGCCCGGTTATTGTACCAGCAGCGGCAGAGGGCAACATACAAGCAAAAGTCCTTGCTGTTCTCCAGAGCTGGATACTGATCTGGGTCCTGGTCCTGAACGGGGAGGTGCATGGGTGGGTCTCCACAGATGTTAATGGCTCTCTGCACAGGCCCACCTCCCACTGCAGAATCGTGGGCTTGGGAGCTGGGGTTCACACCCGCCGGAGGCAGCTAGGGCAGCATTGCCAGGCAGCTGTTACATGAATTTCCTTGGATTCTGCAAACTGACTTATTGCACAGGATAGGGCTACCATATGTCCGGATTTCCCCGGACATGTCCGGCTTTTCAGTCTATAAATAGCCGTCCGGGGGGGATTTTAAAAAATCTAAAAATGTCCGGGATTTCCCCCCGGTCAGCTATTTATAAATAGAAAAGCGGCGGCCAAGCACCGCTGGGCACCCAAAGCCCCTTCCCGGCTCCCCCCATCCCCTGCAGCCTTACCATGCTGTCCGGCCCTCAGCTGTCTTCCCCCTCCTCCCCTCCCCTGAACGCGCCGCCCCCCTGCTCCTCCCCCTCCCCTGCTTCCCGCGAATCAGATCTTCGCAGGAAGTCTGAAAAGAAGCAGGGGCAAGCGGGAGGCAGCAGCAGGTAAGCTGGGGCGGGGGGCACGAGGAGGAGAGCTCCGGGGAGGCGCGGCCCTGGCCGAGCGGCTCCCTCCGGCCCGGGCCGAGCGGCGCCCGGCTGCCCCAGCCCGGACCCAGCCCGGCTCGGGCCCCAGCAGCGCCGGCCCGGCTCGGGCCTCAGCACCCCCGGCCTGGACCCGGCCCGGCTCGGGCCCCAGCAGCGCTGGCCGAGCACCTCCGGCCCGGCCCCAAGCCCCGCAACCCCGGCCGGAGCGCAGCCCGATTCCTGAGCTCTTTAAAGCCGGCCCTGGTCAGGGGACAGGGAGGGGGGGTTGGATGGGTCGGGAGTTGGGGGGGGGGGGCTGTCAGGGGGGCAAGGGTGTGGAGAGGGGTTGGGACAGTCAGGGACAGGGAGCGGGGGGGTTAGATGGGTCTGGGGGGGCTGTCAGGGGGGCAGGGGTGTGGAGAGGGATTGGGACAGTCAGGGACAGGGAGCAGGGGCGGTTAGATGGGTCGGGCGTTCTGGGGGGGCTGTCGGGGCAGGGGTGTGGAGAGGGGTCGAGGCAGGCAGGTAGCAGAGGGGGTTGGATGGGTCGGGGGTTCTGGGGGGGCTGTCAGGGGGCAGGGGTGTGGAGAGGGGTCGAGGCAGGCAGGTAGCAGAGGGGGTTGGATGGGTCAGGAGTTCTGGGGGTCCTGTCGGGGGCGGGGAGCAGTTGGATAGGGCATGGGAGTCCCCGGGGGTCTGTCTGGGGGCGGGGGTGTGAATATGGGGTGGGGGTGTGGATAAGGGTCGGGGCAATCAGGGGACAGGTAGGGTCGTAGGGGGTTCTCAGGAGGGGGCAGTCAGGGGACAAGAAGCAGGGCGGCTTAGATAAGCGGTGGGGTCCTAGGGGGCAGTTAGTGGCAGGGATCCCAGGAGGGGCAGTCAGGGGACAAGGAGCGGGGGGGGTTGGGGGTTCTGAGGGGGGCAATCAGGGGGTGGGAAGTGGGAGGGAGTGGATGGGGGTGGGGCAGGGGCAGGGCTAGAGCGGGGCTCCTCCCCCCCTCCCCCCCCCCCCCCCAGTGTCCTCTTTTTTGCTTGTGGAAATATGGTAACCCTAGCACAGGAAAGGTTTAGACCAGGGGTAGGCAACCTATGGCACATGTGCCGAAGGCGGCACGCGAGCTGATTTTCAGTGGCACTCACACTGCCCAGGTCCTGGCCACCGGTCCGGGGGGCTCTGCATTTTAATCTAATTTTAAATGAAGCTTCTTGAACATTTTAAAAGCCTTATTGACTTTACATACAACAATAGTTTAGTTATATATTCTAGACTTATAGAAAGAGACCTTCTAAAACCATTAAAATGTATTACTGGCATGCGAAACCTTAAATTAGAGTGAATAAATGAAGACTCGGCACACCACTTCTGAAAGGTTGCCGACCCCTGGTTTAGACACATCCTTGTGGAGCCGTTGGCTCTTCTCATAGCCACCCAGAAAGAGGGGCTACAGGACAGTGTACTGGTTTCCTGATCCGTGGCACCCTGCAGTACACACCCACAAGGACTTTGCTTGGGGGTGCCCGGCTCACCCCAAGAATTCTTTTGAGTTCTGCATCTTCTACTGCTGATCATGGCTCAGCCTGCACAAGGACAGGAGGAGAGCAATTAGGTAGTTAAGTAGTGGAAAAGAAAACCCATTATACTTCAGTTGGAGCACAGCGGGTCAGCGTTAACCAGCAGGGCTGCATGCGAAATCAGACCCTGCTATGTTAGAACCAAATAGTGTAAAAGCCAGACTGAGAATATAAAACCCCAGTGAGTGTGAATGAGAGGTGCAGAGGTGCATCTTGTACTAGTCCAACTCAGGCAGGAAAGCGTGGGGCGAAGGAACCTCCCCCACACTAAATGAGATTTTTGTGGGTAGCGAAGGGATGAACCCTATAACAGAAACTAAGATGAGCCCCCTGAGGGCAAGATGGGGCCTAGGAGAGCTCAGGGGAAGAAACGCCTTTCCCCTGAGAGAGGAGGGGACATACGTAACAGTGCTGAGGGCTAGCAGTGGAGCCAGCACTTGGGTTGCTAGGACCTGTTTGGTTCCCTGGAGAAGGCCTAATTGGACAGAGATGTACCTGATTACCAGGCCAGGATGGGGCCAGGGAGCCCATGAGCCCCAGAAGAAGGAAGGAGTGTTGGGTGGGATGAGAAGGAGAGAGACCGAGGGCTAGGAGGCCTGGCAAAGGGGGTCCTCTGACTAGATACTTTACTCCCCCTGACTGCCATTTGGAGAAGGGGCTAAAAAGTTGAGATCCAGTGTAAAGGGCTGGTGACGCTGCCATGCATTGGTGGAGGGGTTCAAACACTGTCCATGAACTACACAGCAGTGTTTGAGCAGTCTGTCTTGGGGGGGGGGCCTGTCAGAACGCCACCCTCTCACGCACATGTTTACACAAACCAAGAGCCCAATCTTTGATCCTGATTACAGACTTAAACAAGCATAAAAGAAAAGGGAGTGAGGAGCGAGTCCTGCATTCAGCACTCAGGCAAATCTCCCACTGAGGTCCGAGGAAAGCCTGCATGACTCAGGAGAGCAGGATCAGCCCTTTAACAGAAACTCGTAATGTGATCGCTGCATGGTGCATTTAATTGTGATCTAGAGGAAAGCTTAATCCCTATGGTGTGCTGTTCTTCTTGTAGTTTAATTCTACTCAAGGATGTTCCAAAGCAAAGCTCTGCTGGGCCAGAGGACAGGAATTCCTACTGTGCTATGGAAGCTAAGTTTTTTTTATGTGAAAGTCTTGTATCCTAACGAGAAGGATGAATTTTAAGTTTTGCAAAACTTCTTCCGTCCGCGTTGAGTTACAGGAGCACCATTTCCTCTCACTGGTGCTAGTACAAGTGCCTGTTCTCCCTCCTGACAATCGTTCAGACTCCTCGGGCCGTGCGTCACTTCCTTTGCTCCAGACAGCTCTCATCATCTGCACGTTATTTCACTGCATGACACCTTTCACCAGAATCTTCTCAGTACTGAGTGTGCCAGCGGGGTTGTGGAAAGTTGATTGTGGAAGAGGAGTTTAACTTGTTCATGAACAGGGCCAAGCAGTAATACAATTACAGGCATGATCTGCTGCAGTATGCAGGAAGAAAAGCATGCAGTGGTGATCATTTACATTGTTATCAACATTTGGCTGTAGGTCACATTGCCCACCATTGCATGATGGTCAGATGATGATGCAGTTAATCCCCAGCAGAAGTGAACAGGAAAATCACACAAACTGATTCATCTACTGTATTGTTCTTGGTCAGGTAATTAAAGACCGTCTCATAATGCATACGCACAAGGGGTAGGAGTGGCGGGCGAATGAAGGTTGCACAATCAACCTTAATTCTGGCATTTCCTAATTTTTGAGCGCTTGACTTTGCAACCTGAATATTATTTTAATGTACCTCTTCCCTTTGTGTGATGGGGTGTGTAAAACCCGCCCTGTAGTGGCCACATAGGGCTTAATGAAAAGTTACTTCCCCAGCGATGACTGAGTGGCTGACTAGCAACAGCCAGGCTGCAGAGTGGGGCAGCTGCCAGAGAGGCCAGGGACTAGCCCGAGCAGGTTGCTCAGTAGTAGCCTGGCCAGAAGCCACCGCAGGACAGAGCCGGAGGCCTGCCATCGGGAAAGGGGGTAAGACTGCTGGTTAATAGACAGAGGCACATTTCTTTCCCTAGTACTCTATGAGGGCGCGAGAAGGAGGCCGGGCTCCTGGAGGCCCATGCTATCAGGCCTTGGAGAGACTATTACAGGGTGAAGGAGTAGCTGGCGGAGACCAGGAAACTGAGCAATTAAAGGGCCAAGGTATCCTAACCCCTGGGTTAAAGGGCGAAGGAACAAAGCCCCTTCCCAGTTGGGTTTAGTGGGCGGGTGTTGGGTGGTAGAGGTGGCTTGTGACATACAGGAGGTCAGAGTAGGTGATATGGTTGTCCCTTCTGGCCTTTAAAGTGTGTGTGTGTGTGTGTGTGTGTGTACGCGCACACGCAGTTCTGTGGTGCACCTGTGACCACATGACCCTTCTCCCAGGTGTTGTCAGGAGCAAGAAGGGCTGGGTTTGGATATCCAGGGGTCCTACCAGCTGGAGCCCCACACAGCATTTTTGGACTCACTAAATCCCTTCCCTGGCAGCCTGTGATAGGCAGTACTTCCCCGTGTGCACGCACTGGTCTGTGGATGAAACAAAGAAAACTGTATGGGAGGCGGGGAGGAACATACGCTGCATCCATGTGGGAAAACACTGCCACAGTCTATCTAAACCAATGATAAATACACCCATTGACAGCAGTCTATTAACTCTGCTCCCCAAGGTCCACGTCCAATAGACAAACGTCCTTTGCCCTTCCCCGGTCACTGAACCCTGCTGAGTGTGGGGCGGTGGGTGGTGTAGCTCCGCAGTGCTGCAGTGCCCTCTGCCGGGCTGCTCTCCAGTGCCAAGGCTGAACCACCTCGCCCAGCCCTAGAGTTGTCAGCTTTAGTTAAAGGCTGGATAGAAGAGGCCTCACCAGAGTTCACTCTTGTACCCTGCCAAGACGCTGCCTCTGCATTGCCTCCCACTTAAGAGGCTTCCCAGCAGCATAGGACCCTCACTGGAGAGAAACCCATAGCGTATAAGCCAGTGGTTCGCAATACGCGGCCCAATCAGCACACAGCTGCTGCAGCCCATGTGACATCCTCGGGGCCATTCAGATAGTGTGTCTATGGTGAGTGGATGCGACCCATAGAGAGCTGCATACGTGGCCCACAATGGTAAATTGGTTGAGAACCACTGATCTAAGGACACTTAAGCAGAGTCCTTGATGCGTTTTCTCTTCCCTCCGTTCAGCTCCTCAAGCCAGCCACCTCTGCGCTGTGTACAGTGAGGGTGACTCCCAAGTGTCCCTGGAGGAATTCTGAGTGGAAATCTTATGCAAACCAAGGTCTCTCTGCAGCTGTACTTCCCCCGGTTCACCAACAGATGGGAGAAGAAAGCTCCTTACCTAGAGTGTCAGTGACAGGGGCTACAGTTAGAAGGAATGACAGAGCCTCCAGCCACGGGCTGGCCTGCCTCTGTGGGGAAAGAGAGAGGAATGCAGACTATCTGAACTGGGGTCTGGGTGAAGAAGATGCACGGAGAGAATTCTGTGTCCGTGGATTTGTGACCGGTACTTACAATCCCCTCATTCTGGGATATAAGTGGATGCCTTTGTCATGGAGAAACCCTGCATTCTTCACAGCTGCTTCCATCTGACTGCAGCATTTCCCATGTAAAGTCAGTTTCCTGGGCCCCGTATCTCAGTACACAGCACTCCACTACTTAAACTTTGTCACTCTCAATTGTGTGTGTGTCTGTTTCTCCTCAAAAGCGGACACAGTTTCCATTACATTTAATCTGCCCTAAACCTGCCAGGCAGACGTACCGTCGCTCTGCATTAACCTAGTGCCTTGCACAGGTATAAGGGACTGAATTCTAATGGCAAGTTGAAAGACATGGCTGCAGTAATGAGGATGTCTGGATTACTGACTGATGACAGGGGTGGGCTTGCTGGTAGATTAGACAATCATGCATGTGATCCCAAAGCAGCAGTCACTAAACTCTTGCATGGAAGTTTAAAACAAAAATTAAATAGTGGATCAGCTATCCATGTGCAGTAAAGAAGAACTGTGTCTAGGCACGATATGGATAATAAAGCTCAGCGCCACCATATGATCTCTGTTCTGTGGCACAAACCAGCTTAGTCGCCTGTGGGCTGCAATACTTTGTGTTGTTGGGTTGAGTGTGGGGATGCTGGGTGGTGTGGGTGGCTTGTGATATACAGGAGGTCAAACAAGTTGATCTGATGGTTCCTTCTGACCTTAAACTCTATGACTCTAGGCTGTAAAAGCACAGTAATAAAAATCCACCCGTCCCAATTACAAGTTACTGCAAAGGTGTAATCCGGATGGAGCTCCAGTACCATAAATGCTAATTCATTAATGTCTGTAAAGTTCTCTAGAGATTCTCTCATGGCAGGTGCTGTCAGAAGTTGTAGCTGCTGATGATTATTATTGCTATCATACAGCTGTGATGGGGCATTCCCCCCCACCCACCCACTCTAGCCCTGGAGGGGTTAATACAGGCAAGAGAGGCCAGTTAGCCATAGGCTGCACCTGCAGGGGAGCGAGGATGCAGTGAGGCTGAATTGGGGATGAAGCTCACCTGGGCAGGCGCAGAGGGAATGTCTATAAAGCCGGGAGCCGGCAGCAGGGAAGGGGCCCGCAGTGAGGAAGCTGCAGACGCATTCCCTGGTACGAGCGGGGAGAGCAGGAGCCTGTCCCAGGAGTGTGGGAGCAGTCCAGGGAAGGAGCAGTAAGGGCTGGGAGAGGAAAGACCTGAGCTGCTGGAGCAGGGTCCCTGGATTGGAGCCTGGTGTAGAGAGCAGGCCCATGTGGTTCCCCTACAAGCCACTGCAGGAGCTGGGCAGCCTGTCTGGGGGGTGCCAGGGACGGTTTGGAAGGAGACTTTGATAATACCTGGGAAGGGGGGACTTGAGTGTGACTTGGCTGGGGGGCTAAGCCCCGAAGAGGAAAGCGCTGCAGCTCCGGGAGCACGAGAGAGGGCACAGAGTGAGCGAATTGGACAAGGGGCTGAGTAACTGCAGGAGGGGGCGTCAGACTGTGTGGGGAGCTAAACCCCAGATGGGACACTAGGAGGTGCCAGAGCGGTAAGAGAGTGCGCCCTGTTACAACACCTTTATCGGGTTGTATATTTATGGGGGCTCCTCAGGGGAGGTGTCTATCTGAACAAAAAGGGACAGGGTATGGACTAGGAGGACAGATGATTACACCCAAGAGATGACTTCACACTGCAAATATTATTTGGATTCAGTAGAACCTGGTGCAATGGATGATTTATAAAACAGCCATAGAGCATTAAAGGACAGACCTTGTGTTACAAGGTTGACTTGGATCCAGTCTCTCTGCCCTGAGCATTCAACTTCAGAAATGTACTTCCCTCTCTCCCATGGTGCCAACATTTCATTGAGCTCCAGTGCATATAACAAGCAAAGATCCAGCAAGACCGTCTCACTGCGGCAATTTCCAGAGCAGGGCCAATGAGGGATGGAGTAACACACTGTAGTACAGCCAGCTGAATACACTGTCCTATGTCAGCCAACTCTCCCAGTGACTGAAACAGGAACCCCCCAGAACAGGCACCACAGCTCAGAGTATACAGCTCTATTGGCCAGGGCCATATGACTGTCTAAGTAAAAATGTCTCATGCTGATCAGCAAAAGACAAGAGCTGATCTGTGAGTTCCTCAGGGGATGGGCCATTCCTTCCTGTCTGTCTGGAAGTGCCCAGCACGCTGGGCGGGGGCCTGCCATAAATACACCAATAACAGTCATTGGAACATGGCCACTAATGACCCGTCCAATGGGCTGCGTGCAGTGATTTCAATGGCAGTATCCTGATTTATGCCAATGAAGGATCTTGTCCAGGGTATCATCCTAAAGCTAAGCAATCCCTGGACAATCAGCAGGCTCCATTTCCAAGGTTTAAAAAACTGCTTGTAATCTCAAAGGCTGATGCTTTGCCCAGTCGGGTGGTAAAGGCAGGACGACCGCCCCATTTGAACCAGGATGTGAAGCAGCTAGTGATGGTCCCCATCAGCGTAGCAATAACTCATTCCACAGCATAGCCCCAAGATAAGGTGGGTTCCCGTGGGATGCACGGACAGGTGAGCTGTATGCCAGAGGAGCTTCCATCCCACCCGTGGATTTTCCCAAGAGCTGGCGATGGCCCCAAAGCCTGGAAATGCCTGTCCCAGACCTTCGGCCAAGTACAAGAGAGTCAGCAGAAAAGAGACAGGCCAAAAGGAGGTGTGAGGCCAAGCCACACCACAGGGAGCAGAACAAACAGCCAGAGAGATCCTTGCAGAAATAACAGCAGTCCCTGCTGGGATTCTGGGCTCACGGCCTAAACCATTCGAGTCTGTGATTATAGTCCAAGATGCAGAACAGGTGGGGGGATCCAGCGTAGATCCCGGTATATGGATCGGTGACTCAATGCAGTAAAGTATTTTCTGTCAGCTCTGCAAATACCTGCCTTTAGTAGACATTGCTGCTGATCTAACTCCCTCCTCTCTCATTTCTGTTCCTCCTGTCCACTCTGGTATCTTCATGCCACTCAAGCACTGCAAAGGGGCTGGATTCTGGCTTTAAGAGGGCAATTCTGTGGTAAGAGTATTCCCTATTATATATAGGCCCTGATTCTCACGTATACTGTCACTTTACACCACTGGGGTAAATATCATGTAGAATCATAGACGCGTAGAACTGGAAGGGACCTCGATAGGTCATCTAGTCCAGGCCCCTGCACTCATGACAGGACCAAGTAATAACTACACTGTTCTTACAGGTGTTTGTCTAACCTGATCTTAACAACATCCAGTGATGGAGATTCCACAACCTCCCGGGGCAGTTTAAACACTGGAACAACCACATCCCTGACAGCTAGGAACATTTTCCTAATGTCCAAACTAAACCGCCCTTGCTGCAATTTAAGCCCATTGCTTCTTGTCCTAGCCTCAGAGGTTAAGGAGAACAATTTTTCACCCTCTTCCTTGTAACAACCTTTTATGTACTTGAAAACGGTGATCATGTCCATACAAGGTTGTTACTTCCACTTCACCTTGCCAGGGAGGTGCAAAGGGGCCTTAGTGTGAATGAGAATCAGCCCATCGTTTCCAAGAGAGTCAGTAAATATTTGGAGGACTGTGTATTGTGGGATATAATCACCAACTCGAGGAAGGGCTGGTTCTCAATGGAAATTGACAGTGCCCTCTGACTCATGCCTTGGAATGCCTGTGTGCATTCCCACGTTCTCTCCAGTGGTGGATGGAATAAGTTCAGATGGAGACGGGTCACCTGAATGTAAACACTGATTTGAGAGCACAATATTTGACAACCGTAGAGAGGGGGCAGGTCTGTGGATGCACACTCTGTGCCTTCCTCAAGCAGCTCAGAGAGTGTGTTCTGAGTCCCAGGCTAGGGCACAGCAGGGCATATTTCATTAACTGCAGCACTAATGGGGAGATTTACTTAACTGCTGTTGTGGCAAAGAGAGATGGATGTATCCTAGAGAACAGTTAAGGGTTGATTTAAAGATTTCCTTTTCCAAGCAATCACGCACCGAGATGGATAACTTTGGACGCTGAAATCTTTCACAGACAAAAGAGAAGAGCTTCAGGTGAGCTAGCTGAGATCAGACGTGCTCTTTGGTAGCCCAAGAAGACCGTCTTCAAAATCGCAGCCGAACCAACGGTTCAATGCAAACACAGGGTGATGCGTTAGCCAGAGTGAACAGTGAGCTTGAAAGATGAGATAGGACAACATGGAGTGAATGGAACTTCGCTGAGTTACACTAGCTGAGGATCTGTCCTTAAAGCTAATTATAGAGCCATGTTCCTGGTCATTATAAAGTACCTGGCGGGCAGACTGGATTTACTGTGCTGAGCCATTTGGAGCGAGCGTCCCTCACTCCCCTGAGCGGGTGTGTAAAGAGCACCGCACATTGTGTGCCTTTTGTGTGACAGTACAGTCAGCTTGCAGAAATGGTCGTAGGAACATAGCAGAACACAGGGCTGCAAGGGACCTCTGGGGTCAGGGAGGCCTCTCCCGGCTTGTCAGGCTGCCTGACTGTGAGGGACAATCTCAGGGCAGACTGTCAGAAACAGGGCTGACACCCCAAACTGGTGGTGTGTCCTATAATTAGATTTCACCAAGCCAGTAACAAATGGGAACTCCTGGATCACTATAACAGTCTTACCATGGAGTCAGACAGTCTCCTTAGACTCTCCAGTCTGTCTTGCCACCCAGGCAAACTGGACTTTGTGATAAATGGTCACACCAAAAATCACACCACATTCAGATTGCTTTCAGTCCCAAGAGACCAGTCAGTCACTTACCCCAGATCAATTGGTACCCCAGATCTTACACCAAAGACAGCGCCTATAGCCAATCCTGTAATAAACTAGCTAAAGGTTTATTAACTAGGAAGAAGGAATAAGAGTTAGGCCTTGTCTACACTGGCACTTTACAGCACTGAAACTTTCTCGCTCAGGGATGTGAAAAAACACCCTCCTGAGCGCTGCAGGTTTCAGCGCTGTAAAGTGGCAGTGTAGACTAGGGTTACCAGACGTCCGGTTTTTCCCGGACATGTCCGGCTTTTTGGTAATCAAACCCCCGTCCGGGGGGAATTGCCAAAAAGCTGAACATGTTCGGGAAAAATACCGCCGGCTGGGCACTTCCCCTCCCGCGGCTGCTCTGCTCCCTACCTTGACTCTTCGGCTCTGTTTAAAGCCGAGCTGCCCGAGCGCTACCGGCTTCGGGCAGCCCCCTTGCCTCCGGACCCTGCGCCGCCGGCCGGGCACTTCCCCTCCTGGGCTCCGGGGGCACAGGGTCCAGAGGCATGGGGGCTGCCCGAAGCCAGTAGCGCTCGGGCAGCTCGGCTCTTAAACAGAGCCAAAGAGTCAGGGGAGGAGCACAGCAGCCGGAGCCTGGGAGGGGAAGTGCCCGGCCGGGGGCGCAGGGGCCGGAGGCTGCCCGAAGCCCGAGCGCTACCGGCTTCACGGTTTGCCGGGCAGCCTCCAGACCCTGCGCCCCCGGCTGGGTGCTTCCCCTCCTGGGCTCCAGCTGCGCTGGGGAAGCGCCGGCCGGGGGCGCAGGGTCTGGGGGCTGCCCGGCAAACCATGAAGCCGGTAGCGCTCGGGCAGCCCTTTTCGCGTGGCTGGGAGGGAGGAGGGGGAATGCGGGGCACTCAGGGGAGGGGGCGGAGTTAGGGCGGGGACTTTGGGGAAGGGGCAGGGAACGGGCGGAGTTGGGGCGGGGCCGGGGTGGGGAAAGGGGCGGGGCCAGGGCCCCGTGAAGTGTCCTCTTTTAAAATTTTTTTAATATGGTAACCCTAGTGTAGACAATGCACCGGTGCTGGGAGCTACTCCCCTCGTGGGGGTGGGTTTTTTACAGCGCTGGGAGACTACACAACCGCGGCAGCACTTTAACGTTGCTAGTGAAGACGCACTCTTATTTACAGGTTAAAGCCAGAAAACATATACGCTCCAATGAGTTACCAACTCAGTCCTGAGTGACAGAGCTGTAGTGATCTGTCCACTCAAAGTGTCTTTCAGGGCAGCCCCAGGAGGCAGCCCTGGGGATCTCTGGCTTCAGTTTAGAGTCTCTGGCCCTTCAGAGTTCAAACAGCCAAAAAGATAAAAAAATCTTTAATTATTATCACATTAATTATTTTTATTCTCCTCTTCCAGCATTCAAAGTGATGGGAGGAGGCCTTCTGCAGGTACTCCCGTGGGTGCCACAGGGCCATTAACCAACCCTTTGTGCTGGGATGATCCTTGATGGCCCATCTGATGTTGATGATCCTTCTGGAGAGGCAGGGGGAGAATTCCTGTGCCTGGGTTCCCAAGTTCAGAGCAAATATTTTCAAAGTTATAAAGCCAAACGTGCATATTTCCCGATAGCCGGGAACAGCGACATTATCTGTGAGATTAGTGCAGGCACCAACTTACCAGCATTTCTGAGTCTGAATACTAAATACAGTCTTCTAAGAGTAACATCCGGATGATGCGGTCTGGGCTCCAGCTACGAGGTTGTCAGTTCTTAGCTAACGCCTGCAGCCTGGGGCTAGAGTTGGCATCTGGCCTGCCCGCGTCACACTATCACAAGGAGCCCCGGCCTATGAGCCAATTCATAAACTTAGCAAGCTCCATCTTCACGCTAGTTATGCTGTTCACCCCCCTCCACACTCCTCCTGTTGGGGGCTGTTCCAGACCCTCACTCCTCTGACGGCTGGAACCCTCCTTTTAATTTCCAGCCTCAGTTTACCCAGGCCAGTTTGTACCCTTTTGTTCTTGTGCCAACAATGTCTTTTCACTTCAATAGCCTTTCACCCTCCCTGGTGCTTCTCCCTTCCTCCCCCCATGTATTTACAGAGAGCGTCTGATCCCCTCTCTGCCTTCCAGTGCCTGTGCGATGGCATTAACGCTTCCCTCTCTCTGCTGGAAACGCCTCGCCTGACACATCCCCGGCTTGCACTAGCCTTTCTCACAGCCACAGCGCGCTGGTGGCTCATAGCCCTCCTGTGACTGACTCATACACCCAGTCCCCTTGGTTGCGGTCAGGCCAATGTGTAGCTGTACTTTAAGGTCACCTGTATATGTTTAGGTGCAGCAGTGGGCGGATAGCGGCTGGCACTCTGGTAACAGCACATCTTCGCTGTGTGCGGCCCTCGGTCTGGGCTGCGGCTGCGGGGATGGCGCAGCTGTGGGCCAGCCGCATGGCGCTCTCCCTGCACTAGTGTACGGCGCAGCCGAATCCCCCAAGGTGCAAGGTCCCTGCCTTGCACTGCTCAGCCTCTCCCTCCTTGCACTGAGTTAGGGATCTGCTCCCCGCTTGAATCTCCTCCAAGCTCCTGCTCTGTAGAGCTGAGCTGCCCTCATTTTAACTCTGTCCCGCCCTAGGCCGCAAAGAGACGTCGAATCAGGGACAGGTTCAGCTTGCTCTGGGGGCAGATAAAAAACCCAGCTGGCATTCTGGGGGCGGAGAGCTAGGAGCCTTGTGTGCCTTGTGCTGATCCCAGGAATGACCTGCCCTTGCTGTGCCAGCATCACGAGGCTGTTCTCAGGCGGGAGCCCAGCTGATGCTCTCGGGACGCGGTGGGGCTGGCAGATGCAGTGACTGCAGGCGCTCTGGTGGGGCGGTTTCTGTTCTGAGTGCGAGGGTTAGCACCTCGCCCCGGCTCAGCACACGCAGGGCCAGGGCTGGGCCGGGAGGAGGGCTGTCCTGGACGATCAGAAGGGTTTGCAGAAGGAGTTCCTGAGTCACAGCCCTCTGAGAGCAGAGACGGTTCTCGCCGGTCCAAGCATCTGCTAGTGCTTTGTCTGTCAGAGCCAGGGGCTTGGATCTCAGCTTAGCGGGGACCTTCCTGCCAGCTCCCTCCTCTCCCTGCCCCCTTCGGCCCTACATCCCAGCCCCTAGTAGCATGGGGCAGAGAGAGACAAGAAAGTCCCTCTGACTCCCCTTCCCTGGAGAGGCAGGACTGCCCAATAGGGAGGCTGTTATCTGGGACTAAGGAGACGCAGGTTCAATCCCCTGCTCTGCACTGGACTTCCCATGTGGCCTGAGCAGGGATGCAGCCTCGCTGCGCCTTCGTTCCCCACCTGTCTGATGGTGCTGGGGGTCTAATGAGCGAAGGGCTATGTGGGGCTGAGGTACCGGGGTAATGGCGGCCATCTGGCAGCGAACTAGATAGGAACTGGGAAGGGAGGGAGAGACAATGAGGATGTAGGGGGAGGAGTGGGGCTGGGGACTCACCTGTCTGTAGGGGTTGGGGGTAAGGAAGATGATGATGGGGGGGAGAGACAAACAGGCTGCAAGGCGCCTTGTCCCTCTCCTCGTTGTGCAGCTCTGGGAACCAGCACAGCAGCACCAGCGGCCCAGGGGAAAGCCGTTGTGATGGCTGGGCAGGGAAGGAGGACTTTGGTGCCTAGTGATCATTATTTCCGGCTGCACGTTTTTAAAGAGTAAACTCAGCAGACTGAGATCACAAGAGGGAATCTACCGGAATAGCTAGTTTTAATGTTTTGACAAATAGAGGGGAAAGTTTTTCCAGACTTGTTTTCACTTTATCCCAGTAATATTCCTACTTCAAGTCTCCAGAATCTCGCTTTTCCTCCTCGGGAAATGCACATGCAAGGATTTCTGTGGCTTCAGGGTGACTGCAAAGTTGTTTGTGGCTCAGAGCATCGCTAACACCTAAAGCAGGGCAGGTGCCGCTTTCCTAGCATTCCGTTACAAGGAGCCAGGTTCACCAGCCCACATCTGCTCCAATGGCACTTGGTTTGCTCCATTAAAGACCAAATCATTTGGCCTCACGTTAGCAGGTGAAACCACACACAAATCTGAGCTTGGGTCTTGGCAGGTAAGTAAAGAGGGAAATGACTTTGAAGTAGCTTGGGTTTAGAATATATTGATTGTGTACATTTCAGTGCCATGAATATCAGATCTTAACGACTTGGTTTCCTAAACAGTATCTTAAATGTTGATAAACGATTTTAATAATAAAGTCTGGATAGTTTACATTGCCACGAATAGAGTCTGTCCTGTTATTAATGGTGCAACTTAACGTTACCTGATTAGTGTGGAGTGGGCATTTCCAATAACAGTAATACTTTTCCATTACTGCTAGCTGCTCCTATGGAGCAGGTACCCCATGTTTTGTGAGCAGTGATGTTATACAGCTCACTGCCATTAAGACTGATTGATTGCACTGACAGATTATCTCAAGCACTTAGATCTCACCCTGAACATTTAACAAAACGCGTTTCTTGTCCTTTCCCTCTCTGGTTATGTTGTTTACAGAAAGAATAATTACCCCAGCATGGTCCTGAGCTAATGTTATTCTAGCCTTGCCAAGTTTTCCACTACCCTATATCACGCCTTTTCCCTTGAAAAATTATCAGATATCACTAAAACCACCAGTAAAGAAAAAACCCATAAGTAGTGTAGGTGCGTTCGGCATGAATGAATTACAGACATAACAGCATCATTGCTGCCTTCCTCATCATTTTCCCGGTGCTCATCTGCTCTGCACCGTTGGCTTGCCGGCAGTGAGCTCTGCTGTAGTTCAGGGACCAGCCAGCTTTAACCTCAGCCTTATGTTGCTGCTTTTTATCTCTGTTCCTTCTGAAGCAGTTTCTCCTGGTCTTTAGCAAGATCCTGAGTCCTCTTGCAATTGTATCAGTGGCATGTTCGAAACACCCTGGGTACAATGCAATGCAACACAAAGGTACATCTCCGAAACAAGTCCATTGAGCAAATATTCCCAAGCGCTGCCTCGGGTTTCCGCTGTGCCTTTCTAACCGTAATTATGAACAGGGACCACGGGGGATAATTTCAAAGACACGTGGGGGAGGTGGGCGCCCAATGCCCATGGGAGCTGGCCTCCTAACTGCCCTTTCTGTCTCTTCCCCATTAGAGCCCTTCGGAGACCACTCAGTGAAACAAAGCAAATCTGTCAGGCTGCGTCTGTCCCCTGCTTGTGCACACGCCTGTGGAGAGCTAGCGTGAGTCACAAAGTCGCTGCAGTGGCAGGGCTAGCAGCTGAGCCGGGCCAAGTATTTACTTGCCTGAAACCGGCGGGTAAGTACTTGGCACGACTCAGCCGCGTCTCCGCTGCCACCACCCGGGCTGCTGCGGCTAGACTGCCCTTCGTCCTCAGGTTATCTCGCTGACAGCTAGCACCAGTGTGTGTACATGAGCAGGGGAATCACTCCCTTTGCTGGTCCTGTCGACGGTGCCCCCATGCTCAGGGTCCAGTGCTGATCTCATGCTGGTCCCTCCATCTGCCTTCTCTCGCTTGCTCCCTCCAGATGCTCAGTTGGGGCGAGAGCCTTCTGCACTTAGGAAGAGGCTGTACAGGGTCAAGTTACATTAGCAAAAAAAATGAGGCGTCCTTGTGGCACCTTAGAGACTAACGAATTTATTTGGGCAGAAGCTTTCGTGGGCTAGAACCCACTTCATCAGATGTAGGAAGTAAAAGATACAGGAGCAGGTAAATACATGAAAGGATGTGGGTAGCTTTACCAAGTGTTAGGTACACGGCTGCCACTGAAAGTTACATCAGGTAGATTTACTGGTGACCTTCATTCTTCTGGTTCTCTAACAGGAGCTATAGGGCAGATGGCCACATGGCTGCACTGAGCCAAAGGATATGATTATATATAGAGCATGTCAGCTCTTTGGAGCAGGGAGCACGTGTTTGTACAGCACCTAGCACAGTGGAGTCCGGGCTGTGATGGGGACTCCTAGGCACTACCACAGTAAACATAAAACACACTGAATACCCAACACAGTATGTGCCAGATGTTATTGCTTTCCTACTTCAAATAATTATAACCATTTCATAGGGAACACACAGTTTTAAATTATCGTAACTGTAAAGAGATTTTCTAAATGCGAATTTTAATATATCTATTTTTGAAGTTCTTATATTTTTTTCCACTTTTTAAAGACTAAGGAAAGTCCCACAGATTCTGAGGATCATTGCATGTGTTTGAGTCTTGTCCTTTGAGGGTCTGGGCCTGCAGCCCTGGCATGTGTAAGTTCTCTTTATTCATGCAAGTAATCCCGTTGGGGCGAATTAACCCTACTACTCATTTAAGTAAGGGGTTGCCATGTCAGGCATATCCTCAGCTACTAGCTGCCAGCTCCTGTTTCAAACAATGGACCAGTGAGAACAAATTAAGGGCTTGGCTACACTTACGCGGTAGTTCGGCGGCTGGCAATCGAACTTCCGGGTTCGATTTATCGCGTCTTGTCTGGACGCGATAAATCGAACCCAGAAGTGCTCACCGTCGACTCCGGTAATCCTGCTCGGCGAGAGCAGTACGCGGAGTCAACGGGGGAGCCTGCCTGCCGCGTCTGGACCGCGGTAAGTTCGAACTAAGGTACGTCGACTTCAGCTACATTATTCACGTAGCTGAAGTTGCGTACCTTAGTTCGAATTGGGGGGCTAGTGTAGACCAGGCCTAAGTGAAAGTTTTAAACCATCAGCACTTTAACATTTGTTATAGTTTTATTGACCCTGTATCCGTTTGCCCTGGAAAGCAGAACTGGAGACAGCCATCAGCTGAGAGTCAGAATCTGTTTATTAATTTAAGATGCTGCGTGCTTGTAGACATTAAAGTATCATTTTCCAAATGGTTCCTAAGGTCTGGACTATAGAAAAGAAGAAGAAAATGTAGCTAGGAAAGCCTTGTTAAATCCTTTTGGTTGTTCCCTTTTCAAAGAGCTTAAAGGACAACATCTTTTATTAAAGGTTCTAAAACATGCCCCGTATGACTAAACCAGCTACTTCTCCTGGAGCCTTTCCCATCCTGTTGGTTGAATGAATTTAAAAGCGATTTTCAGGCATGCATAATTTACTTAAAAAATTAACATTTCATGTCACTACATTAGACAGGATGGGCCGGCCTACCCAGGATACAGATGGGCATGGCTGAAAACTATACACAAGTTTCAAGAATTCATATATTATTCATTTTAAAGGATAGAAAATGAGCAGTATCCAGCATTGGGACTTTACTGTTAGTGAGTGGTTGTGTATAAAACTAAGGGCTAGAACTGGTCAAAATGTTTCCAATGGAAAGGTTGATGTCAAAATCGAAATGTTCCATGGGAATGTGCCGATTTTGATAAAATTTTGTTTTAAAAAATAACAGAATGAAGCCCTTTGATAAGGCTGATTAAAACCTTACCAGAGCAGAACGTTTCGATTTTTCATTTCAATCATATATTTTTATTTTTGTATTTTATGTTAGTATTTTGTAAAAAATGATCCAAAATACAATTTAAAAATATCTAATACTGTAATATACAAATAAAACAATGTCAAAATCAAAACAAAACCAAAAGACTGGTCCTGATTTCCTAACAATCAGATTAGCTGCCACTTTCCTTTCCATGTGTCTGTACCGTCACCCTACATTCTCTAGGGAGGAGAGGACTGACCCAAGAGAACTCAAACCCCTTTGACAGTATGGAGCACAGTCTGATGGACAGTTCACTTGTCTCAAGGGTTATGTGTCACTCAGAGACTGGGAAAAGTTCACGCCATTTTTTTTCAGGCCCTTCCTGTTTCCAGAGGGATCATGATGGCCCCGGCTAAGGGAAGGGAGAAGCAGCGCGTATTGTTTTTCCAGGGAGTCTGAGATTTGTCGACTGTGGACCTGCCTCATCAGCCTGAGAGGTTTCATACCAGATTAAAATCAAATGATTGTTTATTGGGTTTGAAGATGAATGTTAAAGTCATTTGCTGTAATATGTACTAAAGCCCTAGGGTATAACGGCTGGCATGCTCCTCGATACATGACAATATGCTTTTGAGTGTGATGGATAACTAGGCTACAGTATTTATTACCCTCAGTGGCAGGATCACCAAAGTACGTTAATTAAATGAGCTTCCAGCTAAAACATCTCTGCTTCAAAACCTGCCTCATTATCCACTAAGAGATTTTTCAAATTCCTCCTCTTTCCAAATAACCTATCGGAAATGAATCTGCCAAAAATTCCTCTGTGCAGGGATCAATATATTTGTAATGGAAACGACCTTGATATCCCTGCAGGATAACAACAATCGCGGGCACACATTCACACACTTCCTTGCAGTGAAAAATCACTTTTCAGTAGTCTCTGCAGCACACAACTAATGTATTTAATTCAAACTACCTGCAGGGCATGGCTGTAGGTGCTCTTACATAATTCAAAGCATACCAAATTAGGCCCCAATCCTGCCGACAGCTATGTGCCTGCCTCTCTTCATGTGTGAGTAGCCCCAGTGAAGTCAGTGCAAGAACGATTCAAGGTCAGGGAAACATGCCTTACAATGAGAGACTAAAACAGCTCAGCGTATTTAGATCCGTGAAGAGAAGGTTAAAACAAGAGGCAGCTTGATCACAGTCTATAATTACCTACACTGGAAGAAAATTGCTGATAGTGGAGAGCTATTTATCTAGCACGCAAAGACATAACAGGATCCAGTACTTCCGTCATCCCTTGGCATGTTCATCGGCCTTCCCCACTGCAGCAGCATGGATCAAAGACATGTACGCTCTGACCACCTTCTGCATGCAGTGATATACCTCCACCCCCATCCTCGCCTTCACCTCCGCCTCTTTCAGGCCAACACTCCCAACCCCCAGTTCACTCAGGGGGTACCCGTCCCACGTGCTCATTGCCTTCCCCGCCACCAGACCCATCTTTGACAGGTGGATTAGCAAAGGAACTCACCCGCACGTGGCCAGTGAGCAGGGCGCTCCCAGGTGAGAGGAAGCCAGGAGCTGAGTATCTATGGGAGACAAAAGGTGGGACCTGCCTGCCTCTGGAGCCAGGGCGATGGAGTGGGCCGCACAGCACCCATGGTCTTGTGCCCAAATGTCCTGCGCCAGCAGCCGAACACTAGCACTTGGTAACACTGCCTTGTGGCAGGGCTGTAGGGGGCGGATGAATGTGGCTGTTTAAAATGCTGAGCTGAGTCATTTCCAGCGAACAAGGCGGTTGTTCCATTACTGGTACGTACGCTGAGTTTTTTAAGTTAGGTTGCCCCGTCCGTCCCAGTCTCACTGCATTGTCTGGCAGAGGGGATTTCTTCAAAGCAGACAAGAGACAAATCACTGTGGCAGATCAATCAGGCAGCATCATCTGTAATGGCTGGGAACAGCAGGGCAGACAGAGAATAACACAGTATGTTTTCTTCACCGAAGAACAAGCAACGGGGATAGATAAACATGCAAGATCTATATGCACAGCTGTCTCTATCCCTCTGGTTAGAGGCCCATGGATGTCTCATGGAAAATGTTGAAAGACTCTTCACTTATATTGCATATTGACTGCAATTTGCTAACCCCTCCTTTTGTTATGAGTGATATTTGCACGAAAATAGCTTCTTTATTCTGGAGAGTACATCTGCTCCTGTGGCTTATAGGCCTCTGTGATGCCGACATCTCACATGGCGGTGGGCGACTTGCAGCTCAGGGTAAGCAGCAGGAGCAGGGGACCTCAAACAAGCATTAAGACTTCATGTTTCCGGCCTGAGCTGCTTGCAGAGTGGAATTTGGAGGGGACCAGTTTCTCTGGGGGAGATTAGGCCAATAGCATTCCCTGCGGTACTGGGTGTGCTGGGGGGGGCTTTGTCCATGCCCCTCTGAGATGGCGAAGGCAGCAGGGAAGTGCTGGGATCACTGCTGATGGAGATTGTCCACGCTTCCCTTAGATAGGAGCAGGCATCAGCTTCACCCAAGGGAGCAGTTGTGTGGTTGTTCCTCAAGGAAGCAGCACTTGTGGCTGGCGGCCTGGCTAACGGTCACCCAGAATCCATCCTCAGTTCCTGGCTCAGCCTGTACAGAGAGCTCTCACGGCACAGTACCCAGAGGCCGAGGCTGGGTCCAGAGTTGGGCATGGCACAGAGGTGCTGGTGGAGGCTCTCCTGCTGATGGCTGGAGGCCAGATCTCCCTGCTGACGCTGTCAGGCCCCTCGGCAGCGCTGAGCATGAGGCACTGGTGACTGGAGTGGGACGGGCTGCTCTGTGCTGGTGCTGCTCTTTCCCTGGGGGAGGGAGGAGGTGGCGGGCAAGTCGCTCCTCCTCCCTCGGGCGCTGGCTTGTGGGGTTCTGCGGGACCCGGCCTGTCTCCCCTTCTGGACACCGGGTACCTAGGCAGCTCGGAGGCACAGGCTGCCGGGCTGCCAGGGAGCTGATGTCACTCAGCTCTGCATCCCGGTCGCCCGTGCCCCAGCCAGAGGCGATGAAGGACGCCTGGCCGCGTCTGCAGTGTGCCTGGGCATGGATGCGGGCACATGGGCTGATGCTCAGTCCAGGCGAGGCAGAGGTGATGCTGGCCAGAAGGGATGGGCAGGCCGAGGTTTCTCTTTCCTGCCGTTTGTCACTCACCTTCGCACGCTGGGGTTGTGCTGCATCTCCGCGCTGCTGTTCAGCAATCACAGGGCAGCAGCGTCCAGCGCGGGCAGTGTTGCCCATCTGCGCCAGACTAGGCAACTGTGCCCATTTCCTTCGGCTCATGGCCATGCAAGATTTCTAGCAGCAAGACAGAGCTGGCCCTTGGTGCTGGCCCGGGGCCACTCAGAAGGACGCTGTAACACCCTGAGGCCCTTCAATGCTGCCACTCAGCCATGGGGGTGCCGTTGATGGTGGCTCCACAGACAGACCCACCACCAGTAACCAGCAGAACAGCCCTGGCTGTCCTGGCAGCATAAGTGACGTGGCTGGTCCCGCTTCAGTCATCTCCCTAGAGCATGCAGAGAAGATTGTCGCGACTACAATCCTTATGTGGCAGGGCAGTGGGTTGGGCCCTACTTTTAAAGGTGCCTCAATCAGTGTTTCCATGTTTTCCCCTCTGTTTTGGGTGTTCCATCATCTACTTTCCCATCTGGAGGCTGTTTGCCAAAATTCCCAGCTGCCCTCTTGCAACCTCTTGCATAGCTCTAGTCATGATGACATCGAATACTAATAAAGGCCTCCAGGTAGCTTAAAATCCTTGGGGCTCCCAGGGCACCGTGATCAATTATCATTATAGTTATCCTTGGACTCCGAAGAAACGCAGTTATTTGGGCAGCTTGGGTCCAGGAGAGGTTTTTAATCATTTTATAAAAGGATCAGATATTTTCTGACTGTGGAGATTCAACGACTGCCATGTGTTACCAATATAATCAGAAGCATATTCCACCTTGCTTACTGAGCATCTGATCCATCTGACTGATACTCAGTCTGTCTGATATCTTGTGACTCATTCAGAATAGCATGCAAATGCTCTGCATATAAAGTCTGAATGTATCATTCTATTTTATGCTCAATAAATGCACTTGATTTTTTCGAAGTTCTTTGTCTGGGGCTCTCGTTTTCTTTTTCATTTCTTGAGTGAACTTTACCAACACCAACAAACATAAAATCTTAGGAATGCAGGGCTGGAAGGGACCTCAAGAGGTCATCTGCACCATCCCCCTGTGCTGAGTGCGTTCTATGTGCATAGTGATATCTGTGGCACACCATCTTCCTCTGTTGTACATGGGGAAAACAGTTTCTCCAGCAGAATTATTTTGGAAAAGAACTAACATGTCCCATGTCTTCAGACACCGCTTTCTTACCCGCATCATGAAGGGGGCTTGAGTTGAATTGTGTAGCAGTGTTGGACAAGCCGCCAAGACCTAGTACATTTGTATATTGATAAAACAGTTCTGTAGCAAGCAAATTCTGTTTTATGGTCCACTGGCCAAGCTGCTATAGCTCACATGTGGCTAAAAGCAACGAATGCTGATGTTGCAACACAACATCTGACTTTACTATCGGAATCATTCCTCTTCCCCCAGTAGTCTTGGCATCAGAATTATCACCTGCGCAACCCCAGCCGTATCAGCTCCAAATCGTGAGGAGAAAGCTAGTTTAGCAATTCTCATCCAGGACAGGGGTGTTAGTGGCACTCCTTGCTCAGCCCCTCCTCACCCTCCATACCTTTCCTATCACCCATTCACTGCATTCAAGTTCCATGACTGGCCTCAAAGCAGAGCATAAGCCTCTTTTCAGAATCCGCCCACTGCCAAACTATCCCGGCTCTCCTTGTGTCACTTCACTCATTCCAGAGAGACAAGGCGCGGGAGGTGATATCCCTCATTGGACCAACTTCTGTTGGTGAGAGAGACCAGCTTTTGCGCTTACGCAGAGCTCTTCTGGGGAAGGAACTCCCAGCATCACAGCAAAATGTAAGGTGGAACGGATTGTTTAGCACATGTTCTAAGGGACTCTTCAAGGTGGAGTGGCCCGTTAACACCTCTGCAATTATGGAACAAAAAGGAGGGTTAGTGGGTTACAGATTGTTGTAATAAGCCATACATCCAGTGTCTCTGTTCAGTCCATGATTTTTAGCATCTAGCAGAGTAATAAATTTAAGCTCCCAGGCTTGTCTTTTGAAAGTGCTGTGCAGAGGAGCCTGTCATCTCTGGTGAGGCTCTGCAGGGGTCAGTCCTGGGTCTGGTACTAATCAATATTTTCATTAATTACGTGGATGATTGAGTGGAGAGTATGCTTTTAAAATTTTGTGATGACACCAAGCTGGGAGGGGTTGCAAGCACTTTGGAGGACAGGATTAGAAGGTTGGAGAATTTTAGTCTGATGTCAACAAGACGTAATTCAATAAAGACAAGTACAAAGTACCACTCTTAGGAAGGAAACATCACATGCATAAATACAAAATGGGGACTAAATGGCTTGGCAGTCGTACTCCTTACAGGGTCTGGGTTATTGGAGCAGGCTGACTGGCTCCTGGGTCTTCCACCTCCCAAAATGAGAGCCCTGGACACCAGCATTCAGAGTCATTCGCATTCGGTCTCTGCCCCAGTGACTCCTGAAGCTGTTCTGCTGTGGATAAATACTCAGCAGGCAGGCCAGAGGGAGTCCCACGTCAGACTAGCCCCTAGACCTCAGGCAGAGGCAGGTATTGAGCGTGGGTTTCTTACATCCCAGGCAAGTGCCCGAACCACTGGGCTGGAAGTTATAAGGTGGCCCCTCCCTCTCCCACCTCCTCCTCTGGCTGTTTTCTATGGAGCGAGGCAGGCACCAAAGGCGCCTGGCCCCAGGAGAGAGCTCCCCCTCTCTTGGATCACGGGCAGAGATGAGCACCTCCTTGCAGCCTGGCTTTGGAGCCCTGCTCCGTCTGAGTCCGAGTCACTGCCCTCTCGTCGGCATCTCCCATTGGCCAGCATGGGCCGCTTCCCTCGAGCACGCGACTTTTGTGGCTCACACTGGTAGGCACCTATTTCCCCCAATCGTTGTACGGGAGCCCAGGCCCCGAGCCCAGGCTCTGTGGGTCACAGCAGGGTTCCTGTGACTTCTAGGCAGCTAACAGGCGTTGAACCGCTACGTTCCTCCAGTGAGATCAGTGGAAGCTGTGGGGCTAAATCCCCTGGCAGGGTTGGGCACCTCCGCCTCCAAGTTGACATGTAGGGATGTGGACCCAGCGTCTCAAAGGCATTTAGGCGCCTTACTCGGAGGAGCTGGGCCCTGCTGGAGTATTTAATCCATGCACAGGCATGGCAGGGAGCATGGCCCAGCAAACACTACCTAGGCCTGGCCGTCGGGACACCTGGGTTCTATCCCCCGCTCTGTCCCAGGGTTGGGCTGTAGGTTGGGCTAAGCTGGGTCTCGGTTGCCTCACTTGTAGGTGTGGCAGTGGGAGCTAGTTTGGCATCTCTCAGTCGGGCGCAGGCAGCATAGCTGGTGTACAGGGATGCAATGCCATGGGTTGGTGGCAGCATCCTGCTGGGGCTCCGCGGAGAGCATGAGAAACTGGAGCTTTGTCAGCGCATACGTTTGTGCTGAGCCCTCTCCAGAAGGCTGCCTGACCCGTTCACAGGGTGCCCACACCAGCCTCTGCAGTTCTGTATCCCTCGGAGCCCCCAGGTCTCTCAGCACCTGCCAGGAGCCCAGCCACACCCTCCCCCAGGCCCGTGTGCGGAGGAGGCAGGCTGAGGTATTGCCCCTCGTTCCCACGGGGGCGTGAGGACAGGGGCTCTGTTCTCCGTCGGGCTCCCTGCGGGGAGTTCCAGGCACCCCTGGGATCTGAGGCTGCAGATGGGGATATAGACTTTGCCCATCCATCTTCCTGGGAGCAGCTTTCCCTGCAGCTAGCAAAGCTGGGTTCGCAGTGCGCCCTGGAGGCTGCACACCAGTGATCAGAGTAAATATTTTAACAATTCACATTAATGAAACTGACTCTGGGAGCCTTAAAGAGAATGGCCACCGCGGTGTCCGTCAGAACGTTTTAGGAGCGAAGAGACCCGTTTCCCCAGCAGCAATTGCCCTGAACCAGACCAGTGATATGATTAAAGTTTGCCCAGAGACTATTTTAGCAGCTCATTAAACATAGCTGTATATTGTGTGCAGCATTAAAGCAATTCACTTAGTAATTAACCAAATGTGTGATAAGCCTTTTCGACTAACGTCTGCCATGAATCATGCATCTCAGTCTCACATAGTTATACAGTCAGCAGAGATGGAGGGATTTCCCTAACGCCTGTTAGCCCACGGGGTAAATCTACTAGCCCCGATGAAAAATACCTGGTGGAGGAGCTGACCTCTTTAACTACAGCACCTGCAAGCAGCTGAAACGCGTGCAGCTGGCCGGACGCTGGGCTGGATCCCCCTTCCCTACTTCTCCCCTCTTCTCCTCTCCCTCAAACACAAATCATGGGTCTTTCCGGCTTGTTCCTTCACTCCCCCACTGCCCACTTAGAACCTCCCCACTTTCCTTCCCAGCGCTGAGTTCCGTTCCCCGCCTTCTCCCTCCCTCTCCTCCCACTTCCCCCTAAGGATCTGGCTCGCTCTCTCTGTCCCCTCGCTCATTCTTAGTGCATCCTCCCTCTTGTGTACCCACCACTGCTGGGCACCTGCCAATTGCCCCACACACCCCTTAGCTCTCACACCCAGGCCCATGTTCAGCCTGGCATAGCTCTCTCTGGGATTCTCCTGCACCCTCCACTGGGTCCCTGCTCCTTCTTCCCTCCTGGGGTGGTACCCCGGCTGCTGTGCTGCCAGATTCCCTGCTCCTGCCTCCGAAAGGGCCCCTGGCCCGTGGGCTGCTCTGCTCCCAGGTTGTTCCCTCCCCTTGCTACTGAACCCATCCCAGACCCACACGGGATGGGACAGGCGTCCCCGGCTCTTCCACAGCTGCCCCATCACAGCCAGAGGCGCTGCTGGCAGAGACGAGCGGACGTGATGCAAGCGCGGCCCCAGTGACTGCTGCCTATGCCTAGCTAAGCCCAGAGACTGAGGGACTTGGCCCAGCTCCAGCCTCATCTGACTGCACTGCAGAATAACAGCTCTTCTCCCGCTACCCCGGTCCCTCTTTTACTTGTCCTGTCTTGTGTTTTTACCTCCTTGACCCATGTTCTTTCAGTGCTTTTCCCCTTTGCCTCCCTCATTCCCCTTCTTCCTTTCCCTGCCCGTCTTAGCTGCTGTGGGGAGCTAGGAGAGGGAGACATGGTTACACACCAGGAATCTTTGAGCAGAGACCAGACAGAACCCTTGCGCAGGGAGATTTTTCAGGAGCACAGACAGCAGGTCAGGAGCAGAGCTGTCCAATGGCCCCTTTCTAATTTCTCAGATAATCCTACTCATCTCCAATTGCTGGCATGGGCTTCAGTTTCTAAGCCATCCATCCTAACTAACATGCAGGGCCGGCTCCAGGCACCAGCTTAACAAGCAGGTGCTTGGGGTGGCCAAGGGAGAGGGGCGGCATCTGTGGCAATTCGGGGGCGGCAGGTCCCTCACTCCCTCTAGGAGCGAAGGACCTGCCGCCGAACTGCCACTGCCGGTCGCGATTGCGATCGCGGCTTTTTTTTTTTTTTTTTTTGCTTGGGGCGGCAGAAATGCTGGAGCCGGCCCTGCTAGCATGGATTTATTGAACCTTCATTAATGCACAGAGCTTTCCCTCCAAGCTCCAGGTCACATCAGTAACTCTGATATCTGAGGTTTGGCGTTCATTCTCTTCAGGGCCCTTTTTTTTTTACCATATCAGTGATGAAGTTTTTGCCTTGAATCAAACCTGCCCCATTCTCAGACTGCAGCATCTCCGAGTGCAGAAGAGGAAAACTAGAGTCAGTACCACAGGAGATTATCAATATCCAGGCCCAGCATGTGGCTGGAAGATGCTCCCTTTAGACAGCTTGCCGTGTAATAGCCCAGTGATGGAGACCTTTCTAGGGTTTGTGGTCCCACCCAGATGACTTTTAAAGGCATTCCTCTGTTTCTTCCCCTCATGGCGTCACTCACAGGTCAGAATTAAGGTGCCTTAACAGCGGCAATTACCTGTACACTGTTTATAGCCTCTATATTCATAACCAGTAGAAAAAAATTCACACTTAGCTGAACTAAGTTAAGTTCTTCAAATGTAGCCTATGCATAAGATTTCAATCCATTTTAACTATATTGAAACTGTCGTAATCCATTACAGAGACCTGACACAAATGCTAATTTCTTAAAGGGCCCATTTTTAAATTAATTTTGACTCAGAGGCCAATCAGTGGATTTACTTGTAGACTCTTCGAAAGTTCATGCTGTCCTCAGAGAGTCAGTGCTATACATTTGGGAGGGACCCGCTTTTATTGTTTGTACATTAGGGAGAGATGAATCCTTGCACCTAGCTGTGGAGCCTCCATAATAAATAGAGGTTCTTGCTCATTAATGTCGTTTTTATTATTCATAAATTATCCTCCATTGGTTTAATTCATTCTAAACAGCTGTGTGACCCAGGGGTTACCATTTCAAAAATGGAATATTATATTGTACCATAATATCCACCTTTCCTGCAGTACTGCTGGTATGCCCTGTACTTACAATGGAAAATCCCCAAGGCACGGTGCTGAATGTACCCATGTGGGTAGCAATACCCGTTTGTGATGGCTCCCATGTTAATAGTCAGGGAAGTGTAGCTGATTGACCAGACTCTGCGCTCTTGTTATTAGGGCTGGGCAGAGAACTTTTTTTTGCACCCCATGAAAATTTTCAAGATTTTGAAAAATGTTCCCAAACAGAATCAGGACAAAAAATTGAAATCTCGAAAATGTTCATGACCCAACAAACTGGAAAAAAAAAATCAGTTTGGGCCACATTTTGTTTTTATAATTTCACAACATTTTGTTTCAATTTTGACCTTTCTTTGTTTCTTTCTTTTTTAAAAACTTAATTTATATTAACAAAAAGTTAAAATTCAAAACAAAAAGTCACTTTTCAGTTAGGCAATGTCTTGTTTTGACAGTCTGAAACCTATTTTCCACCTTTTTTCCAGCTGGAAAATTTGTCAAAGTCAACCTCCTTCCCCCCCCCCCCCCCACGCCCCTGCCCCAGTTTTGGAAAACATCGTCATTTTTCAGCAAAAAGACATTTTGACAAACAATTCCTAGCCAGCTCTGTGGGCTGCACTACTGTGAATACAGGGTAGCCCCACTGGATTTAATGCAGTTTTCGGACCCCCTTTCACTCTTTCCCAGCACCTTGTACAATCATTTACACCACGGTGAAGTGTGTGGAAACAGTCCCAGAGCAGAATGGTAGCATTGTACACTTTCTTTACATTGATGCAAATGCCTGCACAAGGTGTAGGGCAAGAATGACTCAAAGACCCGCAGAACTTTGGATTGACACCACTGTATCAGAGGTCAGAATCTGAGCTGGTACGTCACAGTTTTGTCACGCCTCAGTTCCCATAAGAAACGCAGTTTGGCAATGAGTGTTTTAGCCTGGCTGGCCTGTGTTTTTCCTGTAATGAAGACATTCTACAAAGTTCAGAATTTAGTAAATAACAGAGCACGACTCGGAGCTTTTAATGACAAAAGTCTTAAGTGTTTAATACCATTTGGTAGCTAGCCTTTAGCTTTCTTCTCTTTGATTCATGGAAAGGCATTTTGCATGGTAATGATAAGTGATAATACTGTATCTGCTAAGAAGCACTTAGATGGGGATAAGTCATTACTTATATGGGTTAATGTTCTGTTGGGTATTAAGCTTTGAAAATGGCTCCCTATTAACTTCCCAGGCATTGACAGCACCATATTACCAGTGAAGTGTTGTAGAGCCATCGTTTAAATACTCTGAGTCAAGATCCAACATCCAAACATGAAGATTCTAGGAATTGTCATTCTAAGAATCGTCATTAGCAGCCCTCATTTACTAAACAGTTGATGAAATGTCACTATATTTGATTGTGAGTGGGCAAACCGGATTGTATGAATATTAATAACTATCATTTATTTCAGCTCATCCAAAGGTTTGATTTGTCTCTCTTGTTAAATGTAGGAAATGTAATGTGTAACTATGGAAACCTTCAAACCACTGATTGCAAGTTCCTGGGGGAGAGAAAGGGCTGGAATTACACCGGCCTGCAGATTCAGCACAGCTCGCAAATGCTGGGAAGACTCTTTTACTGGTGACTTTTGTTTATTTTTAAATTAACATAAAATGTCTGCACATGTCTGAACACTGCTTCAGTTCAAAGCTTAGGTTGGTGACTACAAATGAATCATGACCGGTCACATCCTGCCTCCTCTCCTGCATAAGAACCTCCCTCCATTGGAGCCTCCACATGCTCTTTTATGGAGATACTTTCTTTTACTCTGTGCACTTTACCAGCACCTGGTATATAGTCATTTCACTATCTTCTTCTTATGAATTATTTGTATTATGGTAATGCCTAGAGGTCCTAACTGAGATCAAGGCCCCTTTGTGCTAGGCGCTGTACATATAGACAGCCCCTGCCCTATAGAGCTTAGGCCCAGATCCACAAAGGGACTTGGGATGCTGAGCATTGTGTCGCCTGACTTTTAGGCACCTAGAAAATCCCAGGAACAACACTGGGATCCACAAAGCCTGAGCTGGGCTCCCTATACGATGAATGGACAGAGAGAAGTGCCTGAGACTGCAGTTCACAAGGGTGGGGAGCCACTGGGAGCTGCTGATGAGAGGAGTGTGATGGAGATAGGGGGTTCCCTGCAACCTGGCCTCAGGTGCCTATCTCTGCTAGCGATCCACGAACCGGGGGAAGATAGGTGCTCCCCCGGCCAGGGCCAAATCTGCTAGGTGGACTCAGAGGCTGCCTAGCTCCATATGAAATAGCCAGGAGAGGGGGGAAAGGAAGGGCTCTCCCTTATAGCCCAATGGCGATGGTAGTCACCTGGGAGATCCCCAGTACCACTCCCCCCTCTGCCTGAGGGGGAGAAGGGATTTGAACAGGGATCTGCCACCTCCAGGTGTGTACCCCAATGACTCTCCTGCTCTCTGGCCCAATTCATGTTCCATCCGTCAATTCAAATGAAAGAAGTTCAGCAGGAGAGACTGAGGCAGCCCCACACCAGCCTGTTCCCATAGCCAGGGAGCGTCTCCCCTAGCCAAGGGGATACCATAACCCCTGGGCTATAAGGGAGCGTGCCCGCCCCTCCCTTCAGCTGTTTTCTGTAGAGCTAGATGGCCTTGGCCATGCCAACTGCATCAGGGCCACGCAGCGCCTGTCATCCCCTGGTTCTTGGATCGCTCTGGGCCTGAGGCAGAAGATAGGACTCCGGGCTCCTAGAGGGAGGCAGCAGTGTGCATGCTCAGAGAGAGAAACGCAGACAGCGAGGGGACTTTTCCTGCAAATCCTGAGGTGCCGAGTGAGGTTAGGTGCCCACAGGGTGAGGTGGCAGCCGAACGGGAGTTTTGTGGATTGCAGCGGTGCCTAAAAATGGGACATAGGCACCTAAAGTTAAGTACCATTGTGGAGCCAGTCCCTACAGGCTAATGAGACAGCCAGAAAAAGGTGGTGGTGGGGAGTGAATAGAAGTGCTGTTACAGGGTGGCTGGCCCTTTAAAGGAAGGAGGCCTAGTGACCTGGGCCAGGACAGGTGCTCCCAGTTTGGCCAATTAAGAGGGCAGGGCTGGGGCAGCACCTGGGGCTACACAGGATCAGGGAAGGCAGAAGGTAACTGAGGGGTCTGTGGGGTGACCTCCCTAAGCTGGAGGGCCAGGGGAGGGTTGAGTTGATGGCAGCAGAGAGTTGCCTGCTGGCTTCCAAGCTAGAGGGGGCTAAATGCAGGAGTGACCTACTGCTGGGCTCTCCACACTGGGGTGGGCTCAGGGCCCCCTGCTTGGCTGGGCTGGGCTGGGCTGAGATGGGTGCTCCCCGGAGGGGGAGAACTGCCAGAAGAGTAGCTGGGGGGTTCCTGCTGGGAAAGGCAGGGATGCGCTCCAGGGGGAGGGGCTGGGATGGGTGTCCTGATAAAAGGCCCGGAGAGTATTGGAGAAGAGCTGGGGGGGTTGAAGATGCTGGAGTGTGGTATATGCTATGGTAGAGGTTCTCAGACTGTGGTCTGTGGACAGTTTCCTCTAAGGTGTGCGCCTGGGTGGCTGTACATGAGAGAATAAAGGGCCCCCCACCTAATTAGGCGTGGTGCCACTAATTAGGTGCCTGGACTGTGGAGAAGATGCACATGTAAGGTGAGGTGGTGGCCTTGGGGGGAGTAGGGGGTAGGTGGGAGGGGGCAGTGGGGTGAGAAGAGGGGGTGGGGGGAGTTTGGGACATGCAGGGCTGCGGTGGCCAGAGAAAGAGGCAACTTTCCCAAGCTCCAGGGCTGTGGTTGCCGGGGAGAGACCCCCCCATCCTTCCCAGCCCCAGCTTGGGGACTGCTGTGGTGGGGGAGAGAGGGCACATCCATCCATTAGAAAGATAAGATTACTGATATTAAAATATGAGTTGTGTGCTTTTATTTGTAGAACAAAAAAAATTAGTATAAAGGTTTTTTTATATATCTAGTGCCTTTATCTAAAGCGCTTTACAATATTTAGCTAACAGTACAAACAACGTTTGGAAAGATCATTAAGTGGTCCGCCGAGACCCTCAGCAGTTTTCAAGTGGTCCGTGGGAAAAAAGTTTGAGAACCGCTATGCTATGGTGACAGACTGAAAGCTAAAGGTTATTTGCACTGGGTGTGATAGATGGACAATATGTTTTGAGGCTCTTGCTGTGGACTCTTTGCACTAGGTTTTGTTACAAACTAGCCCCAAGCCAGGGTTTTACTGTGTCAATGGGGCTTGTCATGGAGTCCTTAGGAGCCTGAGAAGGAAGTGGGGTGATAAACCCTGGTGTTAGGGTACCCAGCTGCGAGGGGTGCTTGGGAGGAATTGTTGACAAGCACAGAGATGGGTGATGTGCCCATGGTCACCCAAGCAAGTCAGTTGCAGAAGCCAGAAGCTGAACCCAGGTCTCCTGACTCCCAGCTCAGTGCGCTATCTATGGGGTCATGCTGTGTCTCTGCTGACAATACATCAGACAGGAAATGCAATTGGCTGACATGGTCACCTTGCTCTCACACATGTCCTCGGGGTGCTCTCATGCATGTTCTTTCCAGACCTACAAGCAGGTGCTTCTCAGAGACTGCAGCACAAGCTGAAACTGAGCAAGCCACCAGAAGGCTGTGGGACACTTTCATGATGGAAAACGCAGCAGGTACTACGATGCTCAGTGTGGTGATTACCTGGACAGAGAGATTGAAAATAGGACCCAGTGACTTTGGTTTTTATAGTTTGGCTCCCTTTCTTTGAATCAGAAAAAACAGCTATTACATAATCCTCTAAAAGAGCAGAGGAGTCCCAGAGTTTTATTAATTGTTAAATACAATCCTCAATAGCTACACAAAGGAGGGTGGGCCTATGCTGCTTGCTCCTTAGATAGTCTTCTTCCAATGGCATTGTACTGCCTCTTTAAGGATGTCTGGCTGATATTTGCTTTTTGGTGGTGTCTGGGTTTCCATGGAGATCATATTTTGCTTTCTCATGCGAAGCTCTTGCTGGGTGACAGTGGGAAGCCTGGCTGGGGTATCTGCAAAACCGCTTTGCATCCTTTTTCCTTCTTTAATGGGGTTAAGTCTGGCTTGGATCCCTGCAGAGAGGGAGGTAATGCAGCTCTGCTAATGCACACCAGAAAGGGAAAAAGCCCGTGTGGTTCAAGGCTGCTTCTGGAGTTGAGAGAAATTCTCTTTCCTGTCTATGCTGCTTCCTGAGTGGCCAGGGAACTGCTTGGAATTGTTGGTTTTATTTCCTTCACTCTGAAGAGTTTGTGTTTTCACTGTACCCTGAGTAACAGGAGATCCTGTCTCTGCTATGCTGAAGAGCTGGCGTTAGTCTGACTTTCTGAGGGAGGGATCGCTGTAGCTTAGACGCTTACACCCAAATCCTCTTCCTAGAAGACAGGCTCGTACCCAGGCTGTTCTCAGGACTTCCTCCAGGCCTGGAATCTTTCTCTCCTCCTTGAGCTGCAGGCCATACCTCCTGACTGACCATCTGGAAGCACCCCCCCGCCCCAATGGCTGCATAGTGCGAGAGTTAAAAGAACAGATGGCGCAGAAAGCAACTCTGCAAGAAACTGCTCCAGGCTTAGAACCCTGCTGTAGGCTGGGGGAATGTGAAACCTGGAACGCTGCAGCTCCCTTGTTCTGCAAGCTGCTCAGAGTAGCCTCAAAGCCCATCCCATGTGGTACTGAGGCCAACTCTGGCGGCCCTGGACCAGGAACTCAAGTAGTTCCTCTAGATCTGAAAAAGGACCTCCGCTGGGTTCCTCCACGAGAAAGGGGCACTGGCACCAAGGGTCCAGCACTGTCAAATGGCTTTCCTTCGCGTGCTAAGTCCTAGGGATCCGCATTACTGGAGGGCCTAGAGCCACCCTTAAAACCCAGAAAGCTGGAACAGAGACCTCCCTGGTAATGTTTCCTCCTCCTCTTCTGCCACAGTGCTGAGTGCCTCAGCATGGAGAGAGACTCACAGCGCCCTGTCCTCTTACCGCTGTGCTCGAGGGAAGGGCAGAGAGGAACCAAGGATTCTGCAAAGACTGGGCCCGGCTGAGACCCAGCAAGTGCCCTGATATTAACGCACAAGGTATTACACCTTCCCCCCCAAACACCTGCGGAGAAACAGAATTTACAGACAGGGCTTCTTCCTTTTCTGGGGGAAGCACAGGAAAGCAAATACAGACCCTTCCAGGATGTTGGATACAAATCTCAAGTTCCCCCATGTTTATGGCATGCAGTGCTGATTGCACGGCAGTCAGAATGGCACAACGCTATCTTCTCCAGCTACCCAAATGCTTCCCCATCTGTAAAAACCAAACCCTGAAACCAACCCAAACAACCCCACCCAACAAGAGGTTATACACCGAACACACACAAGCGCCAGAGCCTCCATGAAGTCCATTAGGGACTTCCCTATTGCTTTTGAGTTTATATGGAAGGCACTCAGACACTCTCGTGGCAGGCAGCAGTATAAATCCTAAGACAGAATGTTGTCGTGCATGATGGATGTCAATGTTTTTAAAAATTGTGACCTGCAAGACCTGTTTACTAATCACTTCTTAGCATTCCCTAAAGTGTATGTATCAGCTGTAGATAGAAAACCTGTCTGAGCTGATTACTTTGTTGTGTGGGTGGGTGCAGGGGGACCTTTTGGTTGGGGTGGATCCAGGGCCACAAAGTAGGATGTTAATCAGGTCTGACCACATTCTTCTTCTTTCATTGTAGATGCCAGAGTGATATTGAGTGACACTTACACAGCACCTTCTCCCCCCCCCCCCCAAAAAAAAAAAAAGCTCTCTGGCACTGAGACCCAGGGGAAGTAAGAGATAATATTATAAAATTGGGACTTGGCACAGGCATGTGTCTGGCTTGGTGGACAACTTTTGTAGGACCAGGGCTTTACTGATTTACAGGGCTTGCCATCTAAACATACAGGGATCCATTCACCCACCAGTGAAGTGCATCCACCTCTGGGTGGGAAGGTGGCAGCTATTTAGGGGGAGACAGCAACCTTACATGACCGTTCCAAACAGAATGAGAAGAATAACACATTCAACAGAATATGGGGGGATACTGTGTAGGTCAGTAGAACATAATCAGCCCTCTGGAATTTTGCCAGAACATAAGAAATAACCCCCCCCCCTTTTTTTCCCCTAAAAACCTTTGAAATTCTAAATAGCTGCAAAGAATTACACAGGTTTCATGTCTCAGCATCACAAGCAATACAGTACTCGCGAATACCATTGCTTTAATAGTGGCTATAATCAAGGTCCTGATAACCTGTGGCCATTAAAATGCCATTAGTTTTCACAGACAATCCACTGTTAGCTATAGTATCTTGATAACCGTCCAGTTCAGTGGCCATACTATGCCATTGATTATTCCCCCCCGCTCCCCCAACAGAACTCCCCACTGAAATCCATGTGGGATTTCTGGTTAAAAATTGATGGTGCCACACAGGGTTGCCAACGCTCCAGGACTGCCCTGGTTTCCAGAAATTAAAAATTAATCTTTAATTAAAGATTGTCATGTGATGAAACCTCCAGGAATACGTCCAACCAAAACTGGCAACCCTAGTGCCACATGGTCCCAGGTAATTACATTATATCTACTTAAAATGTCCCTGTCACTTTGATAAAATAGATTTTTAGTAAGGTATTGAAGAACAATTTATCAGCAGTGCTGCTGGGGCAGAGGTAGCCGAGTTTCAGTCATTGGAGGGTTATCAGCTCACATTCACAGATGGACTTTCTTCCAAACCTGCAACAATGCTCTAAATGGAATGCTCAGCATAGGTAAGCATGGAATCTGCCTCTGCCTCCTTCCCTTGCCTTTGCCTTGATGTTGAGAGCAATGCTTAGATGTTCCAAGACCTTAAATTTCTTTTCTAGGTGGTAATCCTAATGTTTATCTATTGAGCCATTCTATAAGCCTTTATGGCAATGAAAGAGATTCAAGAAAAACTGATGTGGAAACAAAAACCAACAAACTTTCAAAGCATTCCTGCTCCATCCAGCAACTTTCCCTAGGAAGAAAGAAACAGAACCTTCCCTCATCCCCATCTAAAGTCCTAAGGGCCTGATCCAAAACCTGTTGGCGTCAATGGGAGTGGACGTTAGCCCAAGCCCTAGTTTAGAGATACCATATTTCTTCTTGCACATCTTAAATTGCTATTAAGGAAAAACAAAGGCAGCATAATGCATCTAGTTTGCAATACAATTATTATAACAGAAAAGTGTTCTTCAGGAAATAGCTTTAAAACAACATACAGATTTACAGACAATATACAATACAAATGAGCATTAATGTTAGCAGCTGTCAAAAATTTACCATATTGCCAGAACAAAGAGCAGAGAGAGAAACATTTGAGTTAAGAAATACAAAAACCTAATCCAAATTACACTGAATATTTTGTGTGCTGGCATTACAAATTCCACTCTTCATCCTTTAATGGAAAAGACAGTCTGTCTTTGAATGTTTTTCTAGACTCCATTATCACACTCTGTTGTCTTACTCTCTGGGGTAATACAATTCAACACATCAATCATTAATACTGTTTTAAATTTGTATAGCAATTCAATTTTCACTCCTAAAAAAAAATAGATCAAACTAAACTGTAAAAGTTATATGCCCAGACAACAACCCTACTGTAACTGATTTAGTTTTTCATAGTGTCAGGTCATCAACTGTAATTGAATTTCCATCTATCAGGCTACTGAAAATAAATAGCTGATAACATAATTGTGCTAACACTGTTTCAATATTCACCAGACAAAAGGCTGGAGAGAGGGTCGGTGCCAAACATCCCCACCTTCTCTCCTTGTGCCTTACAGGTGTCTCTGCATATCAGAGAGCTCAGACTGCAAATCTGCCCTCTCCTTCCACAGCCCACCTTTTGATGTTTTGGAGGTGGATTTCTCATCCAGTCAATGTCCTGCAGTTGGCTGGTCTGACAAACAACAGAGAGTCCATCAGCCCAGTGAGAGGCTGACACTCCTGAAGCCAAGAGACGTGAATGGAGGTGGACAGGTATATATCGGGGGGAGGGGAGGGAGACAATAATTGGGTGGTCATGGATGAGAGAGTGTGGGCATATTGAGCCTCTCTGACTGCCCCATAATAATCACAAGTTCCCCGCCCTCCCCATATCGGAGATTCTGTTCTTATAATGGGGATTGAATGCTTCTCAGGGTCCCCCACACACCCTGCCCTGACAGCATCAGAGTGCTCAGCAGGCCTCCCCAGGGCTAGAAGCTATACTCCTATTCTTTGCCATTTAGATGGACGTGAAATGGAACGAATTATACTGCTCCCCATCCCCCAGGTGTGCTTCTGCAGGGTTAGCCAGATGAACCTAACCTTTCCCCTGGGCTAAAGCATGGCTTCATACGTTAGCCTGATGTCCCGAGGGAGCTTTTCAAGCATGCTAAGCTAACTCGACTGAGCTACTGCAATTGAAAACCATTCTGCCCTTCCGTGCAGGGCCCTCGAGTCATGTTAAACCCGTCCAGCAGTGGGTGAGTGTGCCTGTATGCTATGAGTTTTGTGAGAGTTTAAGAATCCACAAATGTGCTGCTACACTTTGCCTTGTCTCAGGCAAGGACCCAAACACGTGGATGGCAATGTGTTCCTGTGGTGATCCCACAAGATACTGCTGCACTGGGATTCTCTTTGTCCCAGGGGACCCTTTTTTGCCATGCAAATATTTCATCTCCACACGCATGGAGAAAGGACTAGCCTTTCACTACGTAGCTGTCCTCCCTCCATGTCTAAGCTGTAGCCTTTTGGTAGGATGAGGGAGTTTACCTAGTTGTTGCCTGTGCTGTACTTGTTCTGTTGATAAGGAAAGTGCTGTCGCACTACAGAAGCAGAAATATTCACTTTACTAATAAATCTCATACAAGAGACAGAGTCTGCTCCTTTTAAAATTACATCTTGGAGTTGAATGTACAGAGGACCGTTCCAGGAAGTGGATTTCCGGGCTGAACAATGCTCTTCCTCCATTTTTTCCACATACAATCTATAGTGTGACAACAAGAGACCAGCTTGCAAAGCAATATACAGTAATTCTCCTTGACAAAGGACAAAATATAGTCACCTCTACTTTCCTGACATCAGTTGTAGCAATATAACAAGATGCAGAGTAGTTGAGCAGCCATTGTGCAAGTGGCAAAATTTTGTTATGTAACTACTTAGTAACAGGCAATTTATTTTTCTCCTATAACTAAATTATGTATAACAAGTCGATTTCCCAGTTGGCTATCCTGTGCACCATTAATCAGAGAGGGAAATTAATTTTATATATCAAAATGAATAACGGAAGTACAGAGGTGAGAATATTTGATACAAATTTGCTCATCAGAAATTATTTTATATTCACCTGCATTGTAAGTATTTAAGGACTGAAGTATTGTCATCTAGATACTATAAGAATGGGCATATTAAAAGTACCTAAAATGGATAGAAATCCTGTTTATATTAATAAAATGTCTTCCATCAGTTTTCTGCCAGCCTATATGATGTCACTGCTCTGCAAGAAATTTTTCTTATACTTTTTCAATATTTTCCCCAACATATAAAGCAATCATCATGCTACTCACTGAATAGAGCATTGATAAGTAATGGAATGAGTGGTTGTTTGGCACATTCCAGATAATCTTCAAGGCATCTGCTTCTATTCACTAAAACAAATTATTTATTACTATTTAACACATCTCTCATGTAATTAATAAGTACAGTAGCTCTGTATAAGAAAATGCCTTTTATTAATGGGATCTTGACTGATAAATCCATTGATTATCAGCTAGGAAAAGCAGTATGGAAAGTGTCTGATCTGAATAATTTCAGCTCAACTTTCCTAGTAGAAAAATGTATCTGAAAAAGCAGGAACTAATTCCTCTTTTAAAAATGTCTTTAATGTATAAAATACACATATCGGTAGCTATCCTAACAAAAGTCACAAGGATATCCCAATGGACTCAGGGACAGTTCAAATGAGTGCAGGATGAACAATCACTGTGGGTAAAATGGTGCTCCACTGAAGTCAATGAGAATAGTGTCACTGACTTCAGTAGGGACAGGACATAGTGGGCATTAGTATTCACACGAAATGTTAGGTACCCAGAATAATCTCTTTATTTAATTTGAATAGATAAAACCCAAGAAAAACTGCTGCAACTGACTACTGCTGAGCTCACACTGCATTTCTCATGCTGGGTTTCTTTTCTGGATTTTTTGGTGTCCTTTGTCTGATTTCTCTCCTGGATGTCTAGATTTCCTTGTGTGATTTCTAGATTACTGAATTTCTGTATTTCCATATTTATGTGGGTATGTCTATATTTCTTAGCATCTGGTTTTTGTTAGTTTTCTCTTCTGCATTTCATAATATCTTCTCTGAAGGTGCAAACCTCAAACTGGTCAGTTCAGCCCGTAGTTTCCTTTGCTCACCCTGCTTTCACTAGCAGGACCAAGAAATTTTGCCCCAGATCCCTAAGTGGCCCCTTTCAAGGACTGAACTCACAACCCTGGATTTAGCAGGCCAGTGCTCAAACCACTGAGCTATCCCATTCTTTCTACTATCTCCACGTGGCTAGGAGATTCTGTACAGTTATGCACAGGCCTTTGCCACCTCCGGTCTGAACTACAGCAATGCCATACACCTGGGCATGCAGCCAGCGGGAAGGTCCCACTAGGAAGGAATGCAGCCTCCCTCCAGGACTTCAGCAACAAGGGCCCCTGTGCCTGCTTCAAATCTGCCCTCCATGCTCTGGGCTCCCTTCCCATCGACTATTGAGTCAAATTCAAGGTTTTGGACCCAGATCCTCAAAGTAATTTCGGTTCCCAAGGTGGGCTGATTTCGAGGGAATCCCGGACTACGGTCCGTTGGCGACCCCGGCCTGGTTTTCAGTCGGCCCGTGGCCGGACCCAGCAGCGCTAGAAGAGCAGGTCCAGGCCTGGCACGAGGCCTGGGCTTCACCCATGGAACTTTCCAGCACAAGGCGGGCGGGGAAGCAGGGGGAGGGGGCAGGCCAGGCCCTGCCAGGAGCCCCCAGACCCAGGGCACCACAGAGCCCATCCCCCTCCCTCCACAAAGCGCAGCCCCGCCCCACAATCGCCGCACCCAATGAGAGCGGGGGGAGGGGCTACGCCTGACTCCGCCCTACACCTGCTGCCCGCGGAGTCACGTGATTGTGCCGGCCGCTGCGAGAGTCACGTGGAAGCGGGTTAACCATCCTCTGTGCAGGGCTAGTGGGGTCCTGATGCAAGGCCCCCAAGTAGGGCTGTCTGTCCTGCTGCCTGTAGCCCCCGTGCGGGCACTGCCAGGGGAGGACGCGGGCCGTTGTTTAACCCCTTTGTCTTTCCCCGGTCGGGGGAACGGTTCGCTGCGACACACATTAGCTCCCCCCCTCCCGCCGAGGTATCTTTCCTGTCAGGCACTGGGTAGGGCCACTACCTACGGTGGCCGAGAGAGGCACGAGCCGGCAGGGAGATGGCGGCGAGCTGGCTGTGTGGCTCTGGTGCCCTGAGAGCTGTGTGGAGAGGTGAGGCCCCTCGTGCCGCGCACTGGCGGGAGGGCAGCGGCTCCCTGCCCGGCGTTACCCCGCCCAGCCCGCCCGAGCGCGGAGCCGGTGCGTGGCTCGGGGATCGGGCCCGCATAGCTCAGTGGGTTGAGCATTGGCCGCTAAAACCCAGGGTGGTGAGTCGCCCCCGACGCGCGCCGCTGCCCTTGGCGGGGCCGGTGTCCCGGGCTGAGCGCGCGGATATGGCCCCGCTCCTGCTGCTCGCGCGGGGCCGCTCCGCGTGGGGTGGAACGGGCTCCACCATGTAAGTTACCGCTGCTGGGCGCGCTGCGCTTCGCCGCTCTGCGCCCTGCCCGCCTGTGCCTCGGCCCTGCCCGCCTGCGCCCCGGCCCTGCGCCGCTGGGCCCTGCCCGTCTGTGCCTCGGCCCTGCACCCCAGCAGTGCCTGCAGTGTGCCCGCCTGTGCCCCTGCCCGCCTGCACCCCGGCCCTGTGCCCCAGCAGTGCCTGCAGTGTGCCCGCCTGTGCCCCTGCCCGCCTGCACCCCGGCCCTGTGCCCCTGCAGTGTGCCCGCCTGCACCCCGGCCCTGTGCCCCAGCAGTGCCCGGCTGCGCCTCGGCCCTGCCCGCCTGCGCCCCAGCAGTGCCCGCAGTGTGCCCGCCTGTGCCCCAGTCCTGTGCCCCGGCCCTGCCCGCCTGTGCCCCAGCCCTGCGCCCCAGCAGTGCCTGCAGTGTGCCCACCCTGCCCGACTGCGTCCAGCACTGCGCCCCAGACGTGCCCACCTGCACCCCAGCTTAGGTTGGTGTGCACTCCAGAGTTCTTCCAGACTTGCACTGTTTGAGTGACCAACGTAGAGAAGTGCCCGCCGCTGTTTTAATTCGGTCCTGTGTTTTTACCTGCTTTCTCAACCATTCATTATTGGGGCTGAAATTTTCCATGCTTGAGCCCTGATGCTGGAAGTGATCCATACAGGTGGAGCCCCATTGAGTGCTATGACGCGCTGTACACATGCATCCTGGCTTGAAGGACCAGCTCCTTAACCTTCATCCCTGTTTCAGTACAAGTAGCCGAGGAGACATCTTTTCTACTTGAAAAAAAATCAGAATTTTTTCTATGACGATAACTCATGCATCTTAAACTTTAACTTCAAATTTAGGCATGAAGGAATCCTTTCAAAGAACAGTGACCCAGATCCTGCAGTGAATTCCATGTGGGCAAAAGGGTCCACCTGCATTGATCTCAGTAGAGGATCAAGGCCTTGGCTAATCTTGAAAGGAAAGTGGTGTGACATGCTAGTTACTATAGTGTAAGACCTGGTGTACACTACAGCATTAGGTCGACGTAAGGCAGCTGCTTTAGTGTGGGGACAAAGACAAAAATGTCTTCACCCAGCACCCAGAGAAGATTGTGAGGAAGAGAAAGGAAGTGAAGGCAGGAACATAGGCATAGTTTGACTGCTATATTTGGGGGGGCAAAGCGTGGGCGCACATGCGCAGACACACATGCACGCTGAAGCCTGTTCCCTTGGCTCACTGGCTGTCTCCCCTGCCTGGAGTGGTACGTGGGCTGCTGGTGCTGGCTGGGAACGGGATGGCTTAATGGGGGAGGCCAGTTGCTGCTGTCTGCTGTGGTGATCTGAGCATGGGAGCTGTGGCCACTCTGCCATGTGCCGGGCTTCCCATCCCCATCCCCATATCCCTTTTGCTTCCCCATCCCATCCCCCTTTGCTTCCCCACTATCCCCTGCTGCATCCCCCACCCCCTACTCCCCCATCCCTTTCTCTTCCCCCTGCCCTATCCCACCCTTCCCCACTGTCTCTACCCCCCAGCTCCACCCTGCCGCCCTTGGGCACTCACCATTGTATAGGAAACAGGTGAGCACCAGGATCCAGGAGGTGGCATCCAGCTACCCAGGTAGCAACCCAGGAGCCCACCCTGCTCCCCGCCCTTGCTGCCAGCTCTGCGCTTGCAGAAATCGGGGTGGGGTGGGGGAATGGCACATGACCTTGTGTGCCCCACATGCCTTGCCTCTGTTTGGGGGGGGCAATGCCCCCTCTGCACCTCCCCAAACTACACCCATGGGCAAGAAGGTATAACAAACAAAAAAGATGTAGTAAGGTGCATTTTATTTTCAAAAGTATATTAAATGGAAAGTTGTCACAATTAAATACAGTACAGAACTCTTCCTTTATATTGTAGGGGTAAGGCTTTAGAGGTGTGATACCACAGATATTTAACTTAGCTAGAAGACTTAGTCCTGGGGGGAGTAAATATTGGGTAAACTTTTCAAACCTTTCTGCAAAGACCTTATTCCTTCCCTTAGCTGTCTCCTAGAGTGGGGCTCACAGTAACTTAGATAGATGCCTTTAAATTATTCCTCAGCTGACAGTAAACTAGACAGTGTACTTGCTAAGCATCTCTGGGTAATAACTTAAAGGGATTGGTCAAGTTTGATTGAGGACAAAGCTGAAATGGAGCGATGAGAAACTCTCCAAGGATTTTGAGAGTACACGTTGCAGGTTAAGGAGGCAGAGTTCCTCCTCAGTGTTTTCCCCCAAAGAGGCCCCAACCTTTATTATCATTTTCTACTCTTGTGCATTCTCTTCCATGCAGGGCTTCCCTGTCTTTAACTTAGTTTCAGGAAGTACCAAAGTTACATGATTTATGCGGTATATTTTGAACCTAAATTTCTCAGTCTGACAAATTATCAGCGTGTTCCACCATTTCGTGACATCTTCTGTTAATTCTCTCCCCTTATGCATTTTTAAAAAACTATTGTACTAGTTCAAAGGCCATGGGATGAGCCTATCAATCTCTACACCAACCCTAAAGCTGTTGTAAGTCTCTCTAGCTTTTGGAGGCCTGAGAAGTGAGAGTAAAAGAGTGGGAATTAGCTCATTTTTAAGAGCTATCTTTCTCTCCCCTCCCACCCTTTCCCCCCGATATCCCTGAGCCTTTTAGTTGGATCTTGGTTTCTTTCTCTGATTTCTCCAATACATCTGACTTTTCTCTGTCAGCCTGTTGCAGATTCATCATTATTGATCTTCCAGACTTTAAATGGCTGGAAGAATGGCTATTTTGTGCTGCTCAGGGTTGGTCTCTAAGGGAGTAGGCAATATTATCTGCTTCCAGAACAAAAGATTTATTGTTTGAGAGGAGACATGTCCCTATAAAGATTAAAAAACAGGAGGAGGAGGAGGAATGAAAATAGTGTTCAGAGGAAATGAAGGATCACGTTCACTCAGTAACTTACAGAATGTTGCTGGGGAATTGGGCAGATTCTGGTTTGTCACAGGAAGGGTATCACTGCATCTCACAACTGCTGCTGCACAGATTTTGTTAGATGTGTAATTACTCGAGTTATGCGTCTCATGCTACAATCTGGTCTCAGCTAGTTACAGTTTTTACAGGAAAAAGTCTTTAATTTTCTCTTAGGTGCTGTGTCATTAGCCAATGCACATTCCTAGGGCGTCTACTTAGTATCGTGAAGGAATGCCTGTTAACATTTTTTACTTCGATTTTCACGTAGGGTTCCACTACATCAAAGTTAATACATGTACATTTTGGGGGGAAAAGGTTGCACCTTTTGCATAGTGATAAGTACTGCCAGAGACTGAGACTAAGGCTATGCCTAGACTACCACTTATGTCGGTATAATTTACATCGCTCGGGGGTGGGAATAAGCCACCTCCCTGAGCAACATAAGTTACACCAACCTAAGCACCGGTGTGGACAGCGCTTTGTTGGCAGGAGAGCTTCTCCCTCTGACATAGCTGCTGGTGGATTAATTGGAGGTGGATTAATTAAATTGACTGGCGAGCTCTCTCCCGTCAGCTTAGAGCGGCTCCACTAGAGTTCTTACAGCGGCACAGCTGAAAGCTCTCTGGAGTAGCCATAGCCCCAGCTGAATCCTAAAGGCCAGATAAAGAGGGGAAACACCCAGGAAAGCATTATCAAAGCTATTTTTAAACAGTTTAGATTTGTTGTTGCTCTTTGAAAGGGAGGGCCTTGAGGGGAGGCTCCAGCACACCTTTCTCTCTGGCGTCCCGGTTTGGACTCAGAAAGCTGGACAGCCAGTGGGTACTTTCCTGCCTTTCTGAGAGTGCTTCCTCCCCCTCGTCAAAGGCAAAGTAAAGTTTTCAACTAGCCTGGCTACAGCCATAGTCCTTTGGAAGCTTCCAACAAAATGAAACAAGGCTGTTAGTGAATTTCTGCTCCTTCTTTCTCAGAACGGTGTAAAATAAAGTAATGCCCATCCTGTAGCAAAGCTGGAAATAACCTCAAATCCACCAGGAGACTTGCAATCAGGCCAATTGTGTTTCCTTCGTTGGGGCAAACCTTTCCCCTCATCTGGTTACACTGGGTTGCTCATCCATTTGTAGGAACAGACCTCTTCCCTAGAGGTGATCTGGGAAGGCTGAAAGGCTGCAGCTGCTTCCTAGATCTGCTGATTAACGCTTGTCTCCGCATTGTGGAGCTCCAGGGCTTTCTGACCTGACCATCCTCCTGTCCCCCTGAGGGCCCATACAGGTGGTGTACCCTGTCACATGCTTGTGTTTTAAACTTGCATTTCCTAAGGAGAAGGCAAATTGCTCAAGTTTCATCATAAAAGTTCACATTCTTAATAAAAAGGAAGAGTTTGTACCAGTGGGCTTCAAAGCTTTACATTGATTGAGCACTTGTGACTTTCTGGAGTGTATGAGATGATGTAAAAAACTACAGTTACTGCACAGTTGTGGATAACTGCACTGGGTGTTACTTTGGGACTTCCGTGCTTAGTGTATTCTTTCTGTTCAAAACACAACAGTTTGCATATTGGTTTCTGCGCAGATGAAATATGGAATAGAAATAGAAGGTAAACGAGTTTGTTGACCAACAAAAGTTAAGTAAGATTAAATATTTTCAAAATAGCTGTCTTGGAATTTTATCAATACATCTGAGATTTCCACGTACATTAACTTCTTGAACATTAGAGTTATTTCAGACTGGAGCTTTCCATTCAGGACCCTGGAATAACACCTATCCAATTTTAACTAAGCAATAAAAATCTTGATAGGTCTTTGAAAAATAAATCTTACCAATGCAGATCATGCTGCTTAAACCAGCTTCATGCAGTCTTTCTTCTTACAAGGACAGACTTTGTTAAGAATGGTTTTCTGTATTTAATTTGTGTAGAAAATAATTACAGCAGTAGAGGGGATTATTAAACTGCTGCTGACTGTAAAAATTAATTAGTGCTCAGATTCTGCAGAACACCACATTCCATAGTGAAATAAATTTCCTGAATGTTGAGTACATTTGCTCTCAAAAATATATTGAGATGGTAGTTAGAATGGAAAGCGATTTACAATCTGCAGACATTACATAGTCCTTATGACCAAATTCCCAGATCCTGAGTGTTAAACAGATTTATTGTTAAAGTAAAGGCAGATATTACATAGCTCAGGGGTTCTCAACCTTTTTCTTTCTGAGGGTCCCGCAACATGCTATACAAATTCCACAGCCTGCCTATGCCACAACAACTGTTCTTCTGCATTTCCGGTAGGTTAAAAGCCAGGGCCAGCATTAAGAGGTAGCAAGCAGGGCAGTTGCCCAGGGCCCCACGCCATGGGCTGGGGCCCGTAAAACTAAGTTGCTCGGGCTTTGGCTTTAGCCCTGGGTGGCAGGGCTCGGGCTTTGGCTTTCTGCCCTGGGCCATAGCAAGTCTAACGCTGGCCCTGCTCTCTGGTTTATTTGGCGGGCCCCCTGAAATCTGCTCATGGCCCCTCTGGGGGCCCTGGACCCCTGGTTGAGAACTGCTGCCGTAGTTTACAGTAAGTGGGTGTGGAGGTACAAAAGCCTTTCATCAGAAAGACAGCTGTGTTACAAAGCAGATTCTTGTAGCTGTCACTTTGCATATACAGAAAATAACTATTGTTTGTTTTCCCTTATCCAGATCAGAATATTTTTATTCATCTTTAATTTTACTCATGTTCGTACATCTCTTGAGACTAGATTTCCAGCCATTGCTGTTACTTTGGGGGGAGAAAAATTGAGTAGCCATGCTTTTATTATGTAAATTTTTAGCCTGGAATGCTTTTGTTACTGAGGAATCAGGGTGCATAAGGGCTTGTCTTCACTGCATTGTTAGCCTGACCTATAAAAGATTTTCTCATAACCTGATTCCCGTCCACACATAAGTCTGTAGCTCAAGTTAAGAGATGCTTTAAGCTAGAGTTAGCTGGTTCATAAGGGGGTATGGGTTGAAGCTGAAGTGCTGCTGACACTGAAGTTTATAGTGCACTGCGGATGCAGCAACTTGAGTTACAATTCGTCAGCTGCTAATACAAACACTGTGGGTATGTCTACACAGCATAAGAATATAAGAACAGCCATACTGTGTCAGACTAGTTGTCCATCTAGCCCAATATCTTGTCTTCCAACAGTGGCCAGTGCCAGATGCTCCAGAGGGAATGAACAGAACAGAGCAACTATCTAGTGACCATCCTCTGTCGTCCAGTCCCAGCATCTGGCAGTCAGAGGCTTAGGGATACCCAAAGCATGGGGTTGCGTCCCTGACTATCTTGGCTCATAGCCGCTGATGCACCTGTCCTCCAGGAATGTATCTAATTCTTTTTTTTAATCCAGTTATAGTTTTGGCCCTCACAATATCCCCTGATGAGTTACACTGGTAGACTCTGCATTGTTTGAAGAAGTACTTCCTTTCGTTTGTTTTAAACCTGCTGCCTATTAATTTCATTGGATGACCCCTTGTTCTTGTGTTATGTGAAGGGGTAAATAACACTTCCTTATTCATTTTCTCCATCCTTTTCATGATTTTATAGACCTCCATCATATTTCCCCTTAGTCATCTCTTTTCCAGGCTGAACAGTCCCAGTCCTTTTAATTTCTCCTCATATGGAAGCTGTTCCATGCTCCTAATCAATCATTTTTGTTACCCTTCTCTGTACCTTTTCCAATTCCAATATATCTTTTTTGAGATGGGGTGACCAGAACTGCACACAATATTTAAGATATGGGAGTAGCAAGGGTTTATATAGTGGCATTTTGATATCTACTGTTTTATCTATCCCTTTCCTAATGGTTCCTAACATTCCATTTGCTTTTTTGACTGCCGCTGCACATTGAGTGGATGTTTTCAGAGAACTATCCACAATGACTCCAAGATCTTTCTTGAGTGGTAATGGCTAATGTAGACCCCATCGTTTTATATGTAAAGTTGGGATTATGTTTTCCAATGTACATCACTTTGCATTTATCAACACTGAATTTCATCTGCCATTTTATTGCCCAGTCACCCAGTTTTGTGAGATCCCTTTGTAACTCTTTGCAGTCAGCTTTGGATTTAACTGTCTTGAGTAAATTTGTATGGCTGCAAACATTGCCATCTCACTGTTTACCCCCTTTTCCAGAACATTTATGAATATGTTGAATAGGACAGGTCCCAGTACAGATCCTTGCGGGACCTCGCTATTTACCTCTCTCCATTGTGAAAACTGACCATTTAATTCCTACCCTTTGTTTCCCAACTTTTAACCAGTTACTGATCCAGGAGAGGACCTTTCCTCTTATTCCATGACTGCTTACTTTGCTTATGAGCCTTTGGTGTGAGAGACCTTGTCAAAGGCTATCTGAAGGTCCAAGTACACTGTATCCACTAGATCATCCTTGTCCACATTTGTTGATCCCCCTTCAAAGAATTTTAATAGATTGATGAGGCATGATTTCCCTTTACAAAAGTCATATTGACTCTTCCCCAACATATTGTGTTCATCTGTGTCTGATAATTCTGTTCTTTACTATAGTTTCAACCAGTTAGCATGGTACTGAAATTAGGTATACTGGCCTGTAATTGCCAGGATCACCTCTGGAGCCTGTTTTAAAAATTGGTGTTACATTAGCTGTCCTCCAGTCATCTGGTACAGAGGCTGATTTAAGTGATAGCTTATGTACTGCAGTTAGTAGTTCTGCAATTTCACATTTGAGTTCCTTCATTGTTCTTGGGCGAATACCATCTGGTTCTGGTGATTTATTACTGTTTAATGTATCAATTTGTTCCAAAACCTCCACTGTTGACAACTCATTCTGGGACAGAGCCTCAGATCTGTCACCTAAAAAGAATGGCTCAGGTGTGGGAATTTCCTTCACATCCTCTATATCAGTGAAGATCAATGCAAAGAATTCATTTAGCTTCTCTGCAATGGCCTTGTCTTCTCTGAATGCTCCTTTAGCATCTCTATCGTTCAGAGGCTCCACTGATTGATTGGCAAGCTTCCTGCTTTGGGTGTATGTAAAAAAACTTTTTTTGTGAGTTTTTGTGTCTTTTGCTAGTTGCTCTTCAAATTCTTCTTTGGCCTGCCTATTTATACTGTTACACTTGTCTTGTCAAAGTTTATGCTCCTTTCTGTTTATCTCACTAGGATGTTACTTACAATTTTTAAAGGATATCTTTTGGAATCTAACTGCCTTTTTTACTCTATTGTTCAGCCCTAGTGGCATTTGGGGGGGGGTCCTCTCACTACCTTTTTTTATTTGGAGTACACATTTAATTTGAGCCTCTGTTACGGTGTTTTTAAAAAGTTTCCATGCAGCTAGCAGGCATTTCACTTTTGTAACTGTTCCTTTCTGTTTCACTAGCTTCCTCATTTTTGTGTAGTTCCCCTTTTTTGAAGTTGAATGCTACTGTGGTGAACTTCTTTGATATCCCCCACACCCAGGAATGTTAAATTTAATTACATTATGGTTTCTGTTACTGAGCAGTTCAGCTATATTCACCTCTTGTACCAGATCCTGCTAAATCAAGAGTTACCTCTCCCCTTGTGGGTTCCAGGACTAACTGCTCCAAAAAGCCGTTATTAATGGTGTCTTAGAAATTTTATCTCTGCATCCTGTCCTGAGGTGACATGTTTCCAGTCAACATGGGGATATTGAAATCCTGTATTATTATTGTTTTTTTAATTTTTGTAGCCTCTCTAATCTCTGTGAGCATTTCACAGTCACCATCAAGTGGTCGATAGTACATTCCTACTGCTATACTCTTACTATTCAAGCATGGAATTTCTATCCATAGAGATTCTGTGGTACAGTTTGAGTCATTTAAGATGTTTAGTATATTTGACTTTATGCTTTCTTTCATATAGTGCCACTCCCTCACCGGCACAACTACTCTGTCATTCCTATATATTTTGTACCCTGGCATTACTATGTCCTATTAATTATCATTGTTCCACCAAGGTTCTGTGATGCCTTTTATACCAATATCTTCATTTAATACGAGGCACTCAAATTCACCCATCTTAGTATTTAGACTTCTAGTATTTGTATACAAGCACTTATAAAATGTGTCAATATTTAGTAAGCGCTTGTATACTAATACTAGAAATCTAAATACTAACATGGGTGAATTTAAGTGCCTGGTAGGATGCTTCCCAACGCCAGTAGACTTACATGCAGTAGTTCTGCTTGAGGTAGTGGGCTAAAAACAGCAGAGTGGTCATTGGTAGCTTGGGCTAGCCACACGAGAACATCCCCGGGGGCCAGGGGGGATCATGCACAGGCAGCTAGCCTGAGCCACTGCAGCCATATTTGCTGCTTTTAGCACACTAGCACGAGCAGAGCTAGCATGTGTCTGTCTGCCCACACTGGGAACATGTACCCAAGAGGAGTTTTGTAGTGTGGTCCCTTTCACTCACTAGGCTAGTTCCAGTGGACTAACTAGAGCAGGGTTTTATTTTTTTGTCAAGGTCCACATTTCCTAGTCAAGGTCCAGACTCTAGAGAGACATTTTTCACACTGAAATAATAGTAATGATGATAATAAGTAAATAAAAAGATTTCACGGTCTGTTCAAAAGCGTCTGGCAGTCTGGATTTGGCCCATGGTCCGCCTACTGACCACCCCTGATCTAGAGAATACTAACTTGAGCTAACTGTTGCTGTGAAGCCAGGCCTTAAGATTAGTGCACAACCTTAGCTGCTGTATAGTATGTTTACAATCTAGAAGTATGCAGTGACAGCATGTTTTTTGGTTTTTTTATTATAGAGCAGAAAACCCACTAAGTATGCATTCCTTTCTACTCTGACTTGTCCTCTGCTGTTGTTGCTTTCTTGACATGTCTCCTTTGTCTCAAGAGTGCCAGGGTCCCAATTAAATTCTGAATAGCTTATGACCATGCGTAGGAAATGCTTTAGTCTGAAATAATTAAAAAATAAATAAATCCAGACATAGGTGCTGCCCTTTTGAAAAGTTACAGGAAGTAGTGTGTACGACATGGCAACTAATGTATATATCTGCATTTCAAAATGTTGTGTTACATAGAGATGTGACTTTCCAAACTATTTCCCCTCCACAAATATTTTCCCTGTTTGTCTCTGCTTTTTAAAATGTCTATTCCCTCGGTAGGAGTATGTGCACAGCAGTGTGTGGGTATATTAAATACCAGCATTCAGAGATTCAGGACGTGGGAATGATGCTTTTCTGCTGTATCTTCCTCTGTTCCACTGCAATTCAGAGACCAAAATATTCAGAATATTGTCATCAAAGCCACTTTGGGTCCCTCGATACCTAATTTTGATTTTCAACTCAAGGCCGGAATTCTCTAGATGTAAGGGCTTGTCTACACTTACAGCGCAGCATCGGCGCAGCAGTGCCACTGTTGCACTTGGTGCAGCTGCCTATGCTGACAGGAGAAGGCCATCCGTCAACATAGCACTGTCTGCACCGGGGTTAAGTCGGTATAACTACGCTGCTCGGGGGGGGTGGATTTTCTACACCCTGGAGCGTCTTAGTTATACCAACGTAAGTTCCTAGTGTAGATCAGGCTTAATTATCATAAATTGCACCCTGGTAGCTAGCTGCCTCTGTACGAAGCATTCAGGGGAGCCAGAATTTCACCCAGGATGCTTAGAAAGTGCTGCTAGGAGTAGGGAGGGCCAGGAATAGTATTACCTTTTCTCCCCTGGCAGCTGGCTCCCGATCACCAGGCCTCCTGAGACCCGTCAGACTTCTCCCATGTCCAGCTTCCTTTTATTGCTATGATGCCAGTGTTCATCTGGTTTCTTTTCTTCCCCCTTTTGATGCTTGACTGACTTTCTACTCATCTACAATCTCCTGCTCTCATCCTAGCTGAATTCAGTTTCCATATTGATAACCCAGCTGTTTCCACTGCCTGCTGCTTTCCCTTGCTAATCTAGTTTTTGAGATTCATTTTTGGGCTAACTCCCTTGTTCACTTTTAATCCCTCTTGAACTGTTTTTTTTTTTTTAATAACCAAACACTGTTATTCCCTGATCTCATTGTCTTTGCATTCACTTTCTTTGACTGCCATGAGCCCTTTAGAGTTAGAATGAAGCAGACTTATTTAGCGTGTGGAATTTTTTTTTAATCAACTTAAAATCTACAAAAGCAAAGGAACGTAGCAGGGACATTTTTGCTAATGAATATGCTTCCTTTGCTCTTCTATGATTTGTTTCCAAATGAATGCTTTTCATTTTTCTTATTGTGCTCTACAGTACAGTGTCATATTGTGTGATCATGATCATTTTGATCCATGAAGGACATTTACAACCAAATTAGTTAAGATTCAAATGACCAGTACCACACAGCAGCTGATTCACTCTGATACACAATCTAAGAACAAAATCTAGCCCTGAACGTCTGTGCTGTCCGAGGTCCCAAAAGCTGTTTTTTAATCTACTGATTGGACGTCCCTCTTAGTGTGACTAAACATAAAATACTCTTGATTGTGCACAAACTGTCCGAATAAGGCAGCTTTTTTACAGAATGAAAAATCGGAGTTTACTTAAATGCTGATCATCATTTCTACTGAGGAATTTTTTTTTATCAGTAGAGAATGTGCTCAGGTATATGGAAAGCTCATTATTACTGAATTGGAAGAATTGTAAAGTTTGGAGAAGAATTAATTGTTCTATTGGTGAAGTAGTATTTGAGGTGTGACAAGATTAATAAACGAGGTAAGAGGGCAGAATGGTATTGCAAATAGTTTTGAAATGATTTTATTGATAGGTTACAGCTGTGGAAGATTTAGGAGTGTAACAAGGGAAATTAGAAATATTACAACATAATATGAAACGAAATTAGTTTGTAGATTAAATGACTAACTTTTTAAAAGTAATCTCTAATTTGCATGAGACTCAAAGATAAAATAAATCATTCATATAATTGCCATGAACAGTTGTCCTAAGATTAATTGTTCATCTAATGTAGATTTACTGCTTGTCATTTAAAAAAAAAAAAGAAGGGCGGGGGGGAGAAGCAGCAGCTTGAAAATACAAAACTTTAGACCAGAAGTATGGGCTTTTGTTTAGTTCAGGTTCTAATAAACAGATTATTTAACTGAATATTATCTTTGCACACCCAACACACCTATTAAATCAGTAGGACTTTGGGATGTATAAGGAATGCAGGAGTTGAATGGTAGCCAATATATCTTGTATGCATTTCACATTATGCTTTAATGGGTTGTTTTAATATGTTTGATTTGTACTGGATTCCCTAATGATTTAACCAGGATTTTAAGAATAAACAGGTCACTTTTCTATTGCTATTATTTTTTTAATATCTATTTATGGACAGCTTTTTATTTTGCAGAAATTTACAGGAGCTCAGAATATTTTCATAATGGACTTTTTAGCAATCAAACGAACTTTCCTCAGAAATAACTTATTTTCATTTAAATAAGACTTAAAGTAACATATTAATTTAAATAAAATATTAAGAGAATTTATTAAAAATCTACTGCTGATACAGGGCCCAGTTAAATTCATAAATTGTCATTTGTCTAGGTGAATTAATTACCCTACCTTTTGAGAATGGACCACTAGATCAATAGTATTGGAAGATAACAGTATATGGCAACGATCAATGCTTATTTTGTACTTTTAAAATCTAGTAGGAAAGACTGAATTTAAGAATCCAATTTCTTTATGAGGAAGTAGTTTGTTTTGGATTTAGTTGATTAATGAATAGCTATATTTGAATGGTCTCTTTCAAGGTCAGTACACTGTGTCCCCATTTTTATTTCAAAATGCATACTGTTTTAGTGTATGTGGTTTATTTTAGTAAGAAACAATAGCAAATTCAAATGACCTATGTCAGCTCAAATTTAAAGACATGCAACCCCACACTAGGATGTAAATAAAAATACGCTCAACTTCCATTACTTTGGGCAAAAGCCTGCGAGAACAAAATTTATCCTGTACCCTGAAGGTCAGCAGACTTAGGAAGTGAATTCAAGTCATATACCTTCCTTTTGACAACGCTCTGCCCCCTACACCAGCCATTCACATTTAGGGGCTCTGGGTGAAGGCAAGTCTGTTCAGCGGATACTATATAGGCGTAGCCCTGTAGTGTCAGTGCAGCATACAGCAACAGAAAGGGTTTTTTTCTGTCCGTGTAGGAGCATCACCTCCCCAGACAACATTTGTTACAGCAACGGAAGCACTTTTCCATTGGCATGGCTGCATCTATACTGGGGGTTATGTCAGTCAGAAACTCGGGGGGTTTCACTCCCCTGGCTGATGTAGCTATATCGATGTAATTGTAGACCAAGCCAGAGAGGTAGAGTAGATCAGGTCCTGTCAGTTGCTGTATGACACCTTCTCTTGTACAATGTAGGGCTTTAAAAGTCAGTACCAGCACCTTGAATTGCAGCTAAAACCAAATAAGGAGGCCGGAGCACTCCCTGGATACTGATTTAATATGCCCTCTGTAGCTAGCACAATTAATAAAACCGCTGCTGTATTCTGCATCAGCTGCACTTTCTGAGCGATCTTCAAGATATGACCCCTTGTGTAGTGCATTGCATTAATCCAGTCTGTGGGTGACAAGGACGTGAATAATTGGCTAGGTCTGCATGAGAAAGAAATGGTCACCTTTGTACCAAATGTAGTGGGGGGAGGCATTTTTGGCCACTTCAGCTACGGGTGGATCTGGAAGCACAACCAAAATTGACAAAAGGTGGGAAGGTCCTTTCAGTTATGGGGAGACATTCTCCTGCCACACTTCCTAAATGTTCCCTCTCAACCTGTCTTATTATATGTAACCTATAGGATTCCTTATTAAATTACAATATGATCCTCATTAACATTTTAGGCAGGCATTAGAATAGCACTCTTCAATGGGCTGACTTTGTCCTCAGATTTTCTTTAGAGGGTGCATATATCTTGGAATGTGTTTATTATTTACCATTGTCACGTACCTGATGGATGGAGAATATCCCTCCTTTTCTAGAGGCTGTTTGTAATCTCTGCTAGTGATATGGAAGAAGTCCTCTGCCGATTATTTTTAAACATATCAATGTATGTTGTGTGGTACCTATCATTACTTCTCCCCAAGTACCTCACCTTGTGCAGTCCAGGGACAGAAGGTGGAAGTCTGCTGAGATAATTTTGGGTTTCTTAAAGAAATCAACCTTTTTAAGTCTTTATGGCTGATTCTTTCAACCTGAAAATAAAAATATCTTCACAATTTTGCATCTTCCTCCACAGGCTGTGTCTCGTTACCAGTGAATAGGAGTGGCTGTCGCTATACGAACCTGGAATGGGCTCTACAGACTCGTTGTTACATTTCTGCTCCATGTAGCGTGACAATACAACAATGCAGGCAAGGCAGCTTTTTCAACAAATGTAAGTCTTGAAAAAAGACCACTTTTTTTATAACACGAGCAGTTTGTCTAACTCTCTTCTGTTTTTTATACTGACTCTGTCAACATGAAAATCCCATTTTTGTATTAACATTTTGCATCTACAATAGTTACAAACATCAACTAAGATTACTACAGCTGAAAAGCTAATGGGGGACAGGAAACTTTTTTTTTTCTTTTCTTCTTGTTTCCCCCCTCCGTTTACTTTGTACATTTGACAGTGCCTTGTTGATAGGGTCAGTTTAATAGTTTTCCCTATATAGTCAGGGTCCAGTCCAACTCCCAGTGAAGTCTTTGGATTTTTTTTAGTCAATTAAAAAAACAAAAGATGACAATATCCATCTAATCATCTGCCCAGCTACAACATTAGATCCCAACCCTGCAAAGACTTACACATGTGCTTAACTGTACACACTGAATAGTTCCACTGGAGCCAACAGAACTGCTCGCAGGGCATTATGTTAATCTTGCACAAGTGTTTGCAGGATCCGGTTTTAAGTAACTGATTGGCTTATCTCCATTCTTCTAATTTATACACACTTCCGCTGGTAAAATGATGTATTTATTTTAAACTGTTTTAAGTGAATTAATATGATAAAGATGTAGCATAACAAGCTATTACAGTGTGCTTATTTTGTGAATTCGATATTTTCTTAGTTGCCTACATATTGATTCCATACAAATCCATGAATAGATGTTTTCTAGGATAGAAAGTTTTTCACCAGCAGCTATTTCAGTCTTTAGGTGACTGGATTAAAAAAAAACCACTGCTTTTATGACAGCTTATTGTTTGACTCTGTACGTTCTTAGACAAACTGAACTTCGACCGTTTTTTAAAAATAATTAAACTAATTAGTATCGAGTAAGGGATAATCTCCTCTTGATTCACAAGAATTTAAGCATAGAACTTCTTCAGGCATCAGATGAAACAGAAGCTGTTGGGTGCCTCTAATAGCCAGCATCCAAAGTTGCAGTCATTCCTACAGCCCAGCTGGTTGCATAAAATATGAGGGGTAGCTACATGTGTGGGTGTCGCATGAGATGCCGGAAGTCTGGTGATTTTGTAAAAAGTGGTGAATTGAGTTTTTAAGTTGGCCCTGTCAGTTTGTAAGACCCTTAATGCTGTAGGCCCTGGGTACATTGCAGACTGCCTCCTTTTGCCTCTTCCAGAGACTTGCCTGCATGTTAGGGATGCTTTTGCTGCTACTTCTATCATTGGGCTTTCAGTAGCATGCCTTGCTGTGGTGAACTTTAGGGCTTGACACTTCCTCTCCTTTCATATTCATCCTAACCCCTCTCTCCTCTCTTTTAAAATGTCCCTAAAATGTTGTTTCTGGAAAAGAAAGTAGACGGCTGCTGATCCTGTAGTTCTCTCCCTCTAAACCTTTTTGCCTCTTTCTCTTTAGAAGACTTCCTTGATTAGCTTAATCAAAACACCTTCAACATTCAAACTGATGTGCTTTGTACATTTAACATTGTACAGTGCCCAAGTCCTTTGGCAGTTCAGGTGTATTAGAAATAATATTAAAAATGCAAATATGAACACTTTATATAAAACACACTTTTCAAGTGAAATGTCAACCAAAATGACTGTCAGTGCTGTTCTGTCTCATCATTAAAGGGTTACTTCTCTCACCACATATTTTTAAAAACATTAACTACCTAGTAGCAAGATCATTTGTACCTCCAGATTGACCTTTAAAAATAGTAATTCCAGTTAAGAAAGAGGAATTGCAATTATTTTAGACAGCTTGAAGTCCAAATCCAGACAGCTGGATATCCCTTTCTGATCATACAGCATTTAGGGTTTTTCTTCCTGTCCACTGGCACATCTCAGTGAGGTTTATAATAAGGTAATTTTAAAAGCTGTGGTGTGTTGTCCCAAGTTTTGCCTTTTCCTCTTGGAAAGCAGTTAGGTCTGATTTTCAAATGTGCCTAGTGATTGTGCTTGTCCAGCTTGAGACATTCTGGAAGTGTCTGATTTTCAGAAGGTGCTGAACCCCTGCCCTCCGGAAAGCAGGGCCCTTTTCAGTATCTTGTGTTGGGCACCCAGAATTTGAGCCACTCTAGATCAGCAGTCTCTGTATATAGTTCTTTACCTAGCCATCGTGGCTACTGGGATGTAGGTCAGTGCAAGGCACTCAACAGTCTCTGGTTCCTCCTGTACTGTGGGTTGGCTGTGTGGATTCTGAGCTTAGGTTACCACCATCCTGCCTGTCAATGGATAGAATCTCTTTAGGAGGATGTTTGTAATCCTTTGAAACAATTTGTTTTCATACCCTTAGACATCAGTAAAAATCAGAGTCAGAGGTTGCCTGTAGCTATCACGCTCATTACTAAAATGTAAACTTGTAGGTACAAAACTGAGTCTGTTTATTCGAAATAGAAAGAGAATTGTCTCAACAAAGTTTTAAAAAATATTCCTTATGGGCCAAAATCTGTGTGCTTTATACGTTGGAGTTCATAGATAGTAACCCTTCTTGTTGGTGCCATCTGGATACCAAATGGAAATCATTACTTGAACACAATTTGCTTTTATAATAATTACAAGACCTAGTCTAGCCCAGGGGTCGGCAACCTGTGGCATGCGTGCCAAAGGCGGCACGCAAACTGATTTTTAGTGGGACTCTGCTGCCAGCCGGGATCCTGGCCGCCGCCGCCCCCGCTCAGCCTGCTGCCAGCCTGGATGGACGGAACCCTGGGCCGGCAGCGGGCTGAGTGGGGCCGGCGGCTGGGACCCCGCCTGGCAGGGGGCAGCAGACAGAACCCCAGACCGGCAGCGGGCTGAGCAGCTCAGCCCGCTGCCCATCTGGGGTTCCGTCCGCTGGCCCCTGTAAATGTAAAATGTATTACTGGCACGCGAAACCTTAAATTACAGTAAATAAATGAAGACTTGGCACACCACTTCTCAAAGGTTGCTAACCCCTGGTCTAGCCATTCTTGGAGCACAGTTCTGGCAACAATGAGGAGAAAGCCTGGCCCAGTGATTAGAAACCAAGACAAGGGATCAGGAGTACGAACGGCTGTCTGACCTTAAACAAGCCACTTACCCTCCCTCTGCCTTAGTTTTCCCATCTGTAAAAGGAAGGGAAATAATTTTCACCTACTTCACAGGGGTATTCTGTGATGCTCAGTTAATTGTAAAGTGCTTTCAGATCTTTAGGTGAAAAGAGCTATAGAAATTCAAAATATGATAGTAATTTAAGTATTAAAGCTGAAGTTGATTATATGTGAGGAAAAAGTTCAAAATGTTGTCAGGCTGCATAGAAAGCAGATCGTTCAGAAACAAGGTTGCTGGTATGGTCCCAATTCTGTACGTTATTACAATGCGTGGGCAGACCCTCTTGCACCCACATGGAGCTCCGCTGATCTCAACCCAACTTCTGCTATAGAGAATGTGATCTAGTTGGTCACCACACATACACATTCTGGAACAGCCCAGAGACCCAAACACTCTGGATGCACACAAGCTTACAGAAAAATCTTTGACATACATCAGTAAAAGCTCAGCCTGTTACATTCTGGGGGACACTTCCCCCTGGCAGCTCTTCATAACAGAAAAGAGTGATATTTAACAGCTGCAAGCAAATTCCTATATCATAGTCCATGAAGAAAATTCTACAACTGAATTGTGATCTCATACCTTGTATTTTCTTTAACAAGTCACAATTCTAATATGATTGAGAATTGGTTCAAAGACCATAGGGCTTGAGCTGATGGAGCTATAGGCAGCAAAGACAAGTAACTGCAGCCTAAACACTAAAACTACTTGGCAATACACCCAGAGAGACTATCAGCCTGTTATCCAGAATTATACCTGTGCAGAGTGACTTCAACCCCAATCAGCCATACCCCTTCAGTTGCTTCAGCAAACACCTCTTCCGCATCTGCTTATGTATCAAAGTATAATACTGCAGTGAACACTCGCGTATAACTGTGCTACATAAAAACGCTCTGTCATCCTTATGGGATATGGGAAAGGGGAAAACTTAAAGCTTTTCCTTACTAGAGTATACCACCTCCTAGGCTATGTAATACATGAGAAAGGTGGCCACTTCCATTGTTTCTAAATCAAGTGGGAATAAATCAGTCCAGTAACATAAAATTATATTGAATATACCAATCGCTGATTCAGGAGGCTGTGCTAACTAAAAAGAATTTTATTTGGTATAAAACTTGGCATTTGGGTTCTTTCTAGAAACATCAGTTCACATATCTACTTTTTTATTAGATTATACTCTAAATATCTCCTTTTCATCCAGATGAGTTTTCTTTGGGCTAGTTCTTTCATTTATGTCTGACCCACTTAATAAGGAACAGAATCTGGGAAAATAGTAATCATTCCTTTCCATATTAAAAGTGGAAAGTTCTTTTGAGAACAGAGCATGTCTACTCCAGATGCACTTAAATTGTTCCAGTTAGGAGAGAGACAGTTACTGACTACTTTTATCAGTAATAATAATATAAACAACTACATTTGTTCAACACTGAAGATCTCTAAAATCAGGAAAAGCCAGAGTTAAATTTCAACAGTGATGTTTCACAACCTGCCTGCTTTGTTATGTACATTGATTTAAATGCTATATGTTTAGTCAAAAAAACAGGAATGGGGGGGGAAAACCCATGTTTATAGCTGAGTTAATTATGCTGTTGGAACCTTGAACTTCTTGACTGATTTTTACCTATGCAAGCTAACTTTGTGTTAACAGTTCAGTGCATTTCAGATTTTTTTAAAGAGGAAAAGGACCCGATTTGCAGACCTAACTAATGCTACAGTGCCCAAATCCCCTTATTGGTGTCAGGGAGGTCACTTCCTTGTCCCCCTTTATTTAAAAAAAAAAAATCTTAACACTGGAAAGTTTTAACCATCTTTTTTTGTAATGAGGTCAACCAGAGTGACCTTCAAAGTATTGTACCATGAGTACAGCATCCATTAGTGAAGTTCAGGATCCCATTTTCTATTTTAAGCTGCTATTCAGAAATAATATGTTTCCACTGTTTGACAAAGTAAAGTATTCATAGCAGTTTTCATTTGTTATTAAAGTGACAAGAGTTCGTATATAGCCAGATAGGCTTGTAGTTGGATTTGTTCAGGTTTTGGATCATGGATTCAGTCTTTAAATTTTTAGGTTAAGAATTCAATCTCTAAATAGCATTCCCTTTGGGCAAATCACTGAACCTTTAATGTTTATAACGAGCTTTGATATCCTCAGATGGAACATGCTATTGAAGTGCAAAGTATTGTTCATCTACAGTGGGGCAAGATTATTCACTGTGCTGCATGCAGGAGCAGGAAAGCATCTTTCAGGATAGCTTTTTCCAACTCTCAAATCTTCTCATGATACCGTAAAACAGCACAATTATAAGTAGGAAGTAGCTCCTGGGCATCAGGAAATTGCCCATAACTCAGTGAGAATAGTTTCCCGTAGGTAATGTAAGAACAATAATCATCTAGATTTGTATAGAATGCATCTGTTTTAAACACCATACCTAAACTATAGTTATTCAGTAAATCAATAATGAAATCCAGTTTGTTTTGTTTTTTTTAAGTGACATCACTAAAGTTTTATAAACAGGCAGGTTTATAAACTGTCTCCATGACACATCATCAGGATGCAGAGAAGGCAACTCAGGTTTGTTTGTCTGTGAGAAGCCATTGGTAATCCGGGTAGATGTTATTACCAAAGTATCTTCTGAGTCTGCAAGGTGGAGAGTGCAGGCATTCTCACCCCCACAGAACCTCCTGCCTGGCAATGAGTATAGCAGTGAATGAAAACAGACAAACAGAAGCAGTTGCTCAGCATGTGACACTGAGGAATAGAAGCTAGTGTCCTGATCCTGCAAAGAGTTGTGTGCATGCAGACCTTGCACCTGGGCAGTGCCCCATTGACTTCAGTGTGGGGGAGAGGGTCCTCCTGGGTGTTTGGACTGAAGTGAAGTTAAAGTATGCTGTTTAAATACAGTTCGAGCACTTCCATGGCTCTTTTGGTGTCTGGGATTTGATGTGGGCCTCCACTCCCCACCCTGCCCGCAAACAAAACATATATACAGGGCAACCCCCATCTTTTCATGTTCTCTCTCTCTCTGTGTGTGTGTGTGTGTGTGTGTGTGTGTGTGTATATATCTTCCTACTGTATTTTCCACTCCATGCATCTGATGAAGTGGGTTTTAGCCCACAAAAGCTTATGCCCAAATAAATTTGTTAGTCTCTCAGGTGCCACAAGGACTCCTCGTTGTTTTTGCTGATACAGACTAACACGGCTACCACTCTGAAACCAGCTTCCTCAAACTTTCTGAATGTCCAGAAGCTCTGCCAGCCCCTTGGGTATACCCGAGCTGTCCCTAAATGCAATTTTTGAGTGATTTGGTAGCATGCTGTCTAGAATGTCATGTACATTCCAAAGTTTCTAGGATAGACAGTAGGGGAGATAGCCAAAGATGAGCTCTTCAGAGATCTCCAAAGCTATGCAATGAAATCTTCAGAGGTTGAGAGTGGAGTTACCAGGGGGGAAAATGGAACATTTATGAGTGTGTTTTGTGTCTTTTTTTTTTTTTTTAACTTTGCATTTTATAGCAATTTCCATCTGAGGAACTCTCTAATTCAGTGGTTCCCAAACTTTTTGAGGCACCCAATCAGCTGCGTTTTGTCTCTTTGTGACTCACAATTACACATATTTGCCCTGTGCCCTGCCATCTGCCATTTTGTTGCCCAGTCACCCAGTTTTGAGAGATCCTTTTGTAGCTCTTCGCAGTCGGCCTGGAACTTAACTATCTTGACTAGTTTGTAACTAGGAACTAGTGCTGCAGGTGAGTGCACTGTGTGCTTGCTCTCCAACTCACATGCCTCCAGGGTCTCCTCTCAACCTGCTAAAGTATTTTAAAGATTTCCACAAGCATCTTTAAACAGCCTTTGAGAGAGCTTCACAATTAGCTTGCTACTTTTTAAGAATCTAGTTGTAAAGATTTCTACTTAATGCTGCTTTTGGGACTAAAACAATCAAGAAGAGTTAATGTTATGAATGCAGCTGGCTAAGTTTTTGAAAATCCTCTAAAGGGTAAATCTGTGCTTATCCTTCCTCAAACCTCCACGGGGAATTCTGCAAACAATTTTTGGTTATTACCCCAGGATTATGGAGGGAAATAGAATCAATCCACATCTTTGTCTGTTTTCAGTGGTAGGCTTCCGTTCTGGGATCAGACAGTTAGTGTAATGATAAAGCTAAGTATTGTGCTTGCAAATAAGCATTTCATGTGCAATTTAAAAATGACACTTAAATCATTTGCTTCAGAATTTTTCTTGTCTATTCAGTTGAGAGATGTAGGATTTGGTTCTGTGCCAGCTGATCTGTATAATGCTTTGAGTTTACTTAGCACCTTTTATCCAAAGATCTCAGAATGCTTTACAGATGTGAATATAAAGGGTGTCTCATGAGTGGGAATGGGCACAGAAGAAAAGGCCCAGATTATAAAGGAAAAAAAGGAAAATTATACATTTCCTCAACGTTGCAAACCTTAAGTGATTTAGGTGGTCAGCTTCCATTTTCAGAAGTGACTTCAGTGATTTAGGCTTAGGTTCTTGAGTGCTTGTCAGTCTTGAAAATGGTACTTAGCCATCTAACTCGCTTAGGCTTTGCAGTGCTGAGTGGAACAGTGCTTCAGATTTTAGAAATTTGGATTTGAGTGATTAGCTGACAGTCACACATGAAGCTAATGTCAGCTTACAGAATAGAAAACAGAATTTTCTAATCATGCAGCTCTCTCATATGCTATACTAGTATTGAGAATCAAACACTACTCTCTCCTGTCCTGATTCTTCACTGTTGTAGGACTTAAATAGAAGCAAAAGTTAATTAGTTTTTTTTCTAGCCAGCTTTGTTACTAGTGTGTGGTGAATGTACCCCAGAATTCAGGTGATCTAAACAACTTCAGTGGCTTTGAGGTCACCTTACTTGGACTGCCAGCAGTTTCAGGCCCCATCAGCACTAATTTCCACCATCTTAGAAAACCATAATTAAAAATAGCTGCAGCTAACATAGATGTGTTGGTTTATGTGGACTGGCATAATGTGGTGTAAACTGGGCTCCCAAGTGTCATGCATTTGATAGCCCTGTCACACCAGAGCTTCAGTTATGTCTTCTGGTTGCTAGAAGCCACAGTAGCGCCTACCAAGCGGGCAGGTATGCGCTCTCTCTTGTGCTGCTCCCCCTGCTGGATCCCAGGGCTGGAGGAAGTGAAGGGGTGAGCTGTCTGTCCAGTATTGGCACCCAACTCCCTTGCCTTGCCTGCTGCCTCCTGAGCCAGCTGCATCTGGCTGTCCCCAAGAAACGCCCCCCATCCCAGTCCCTAGCAGCAGTCCCAGCACCACCCCAGCAGCTACCCATGCCCTAACAGCCAGACACTCCGCTCTACCTAGCATCCCACCCACACAGCTGCCTCACCCTCCCCTAGCAACCCTACTCACCGCTGCCACCTTTGGACCGCTCCATGCTGAAGTCACTGCTTGGAGCAGGGTGTGTTAACCATAACCTCAGTTCTTGTATAGGCAAACTTAAAAATATGCAAATTAGCTCATTAAGTAATTTGTATAAAATGTTACACATGGAGCTGTGCAAAACTTGGCAGCTATGTAATTCATAGATTCTAGGACTGGAAGGGACCTCGAGAGGTCATCGAGTCCAGTCCCCTGCCCGCATGGCAGGACCAAATACTGTCTAGACCATCCCTGATAGTCATTTATCTAACCTACTCTTAAATATCTCCAGAGATGGAGATTCCACAACCTCCCTAGGCAATTTATTCCAATGAAAATCAGTCTAGAGATGTAGTCTCTTGTGTGGTGTTTATGGCTGGCAAATCCATGTTAGCTGAAACAGTTTTTAAAAGCTGTTCCAATAAGGAGTGGGAAAGTGTCAACTGGACTTTAAGATGATCATGTCTTTCACGGAAATTTCCTTTTAATCTTTTTTTTTTTTTTTTTTAAGTATGCTTGTTAATGGAACATTTCCACAATTTACATTTGTTTAATGCTGTTAAATCCAAACTAAACATTCTAAAGGCAAGTATTTTTCATCTGTGCCTTTCCTGGAGGTTTATAGTATGGTGTTCTCTACATTAATCTGATAAAAAGCTTTATTGCTGCTTGTTGGAATACAGCCTCTAAGTACAGCCTTAGCTTTTGCTAAGAATGGAAAATGCTGAATTTCTTGCTCTGATTTTTCCTGTGGTAGGGCAGGCTCTGGCTTACTGAAAAATCAAACTAGGAATCTGATATATTACTGGGGTGGCCCTAGTTAGCTATGTTTTGATTTCCATTTCAAGCTTTGCTTTTGCTTTTTATTGCCTTTTCTCGCAAGCACAGTAATCTTTTCAGTACTGTTGTTGGTTTGTTTGGTAGTGTGATTTTACTGTATTTGCTGCCACCTGCCGGCTGCCCTGACAGAGAGCTTTAATTTCTGATTTAAATATTAGAAATTTTGCTCTGATTGCCGTATCTATTGTAACTTCTCTTCTATATGTTTATCTTTCTAGATCTAGGTTTAGAATTCTATTGGCGCACTGTCAGCAACATTCTGTGAGGAAAGGGAAGAGGCATTTCACTAACTTTGCTTTTCTAACCAGTAGCAGTCAGGAGGTCTTTGTTCTTTCCAGCTCTCTTCAGGAATTTCAGTAGGCAAGACTCCAGAGTTCCTCTCTTGTGAAGGGAGGATAAACTTTGGACATTCTGGACTAAACTAATTGTAGGTATAAATCAATTGGCTTTCCCAGCTTCACACCTGAGATTGATTTGGCTCACTAGCATCTTAGTATGTCTGTTATGAGACATTTCAGAATTTGTTTTCTGACTTGTTCGCAGTGTGGAGGACTGCCAGGTTGTCTCCTGGTTTTGAATGTTATTTGAAGGATAATACAGAGGCGGAAATAAGATTGACTTTAACTGTTCATTTCCATACTTGCAAGTGTTATACCCTAATTTCAACCTTAACTCCAATTTTAGTTTTACAAGAAGTTTGGAAATTGCCTCTAATTTGGGTTTTTGACTTATCTCTGGGCATCAAGACTATATAAGCTATAAATGTTGATACTCTTTAAATTATGGTGATTTTTTTTCCTTTTGCTTGGGTAGATTCCATTTTTCTCTAATAGGATTATATTGTACACTCAATCAATTCCTTATCTTAGCTTCTGCTTTTTGGGTTATGCTTCTCTTATGATGTTGCTTTGTTTCCTAACTGCAAAATTTTATATACCAAATCTTTTGGGGTGCTTGGCTATTTATATTGCAAATCTGATACTTCAGTCCATTGTATGTCGGTTGTATAACAATAAGAAACTAATTACAAGTGGAAAAATAAATCACAGCACATATACACTTATGTCTCCATGGAAAAATTCAGGACCTTCTGCAAGCTTTGTAGCTAGCTAGGAGATCTAATTCTCAGATATTAGATAAGAGAATCAATATTCTTTAAAGCACTCTATACTGTCACAGTAGGAAGTGCTTTGTCAGACCTGGAGCAGCAGTTCCTATTGTGACAGTGTACTGTTGGAGGGAATTGATTCTCTTATAGGCTTGTTACTGTAGAATAAAGAGGAAATCGACTGTTTTTAGTGATGATTCATGTATGAGAAGGCAGGTGGTGTGACAAGTGGATCTGTGGATACAGCATGCAGGGGTGTTGAGAGGAAGTAGCTGTGTTGATAAGGGAAGGAAATAAGTTCACAACTGCTGAAAGGGAAAATGAGGCAGAGCTTCATAGTAGTCCTGGGGAATTGAGAACGTGTTTGAGAATCTGGGGAAGCCAACCGAGAACTGCTGGGGGCAGTAGAAAGGGAGAAGAACAGACACTTGAGAGATGCACATAAAGAGAATTATTGTTCACAGCATTAAGGAGCATTAGGAGGGGCTATATGGAATACTTGTGCACAAAAGATGTTTACTCCTTTAGAAAAGACTAGGACAATTTAAATAATAAGTACCCCTCTTCCCTGTTGTTGCCCCAAGGTTTATTCTCTCTGTCAAGCATGTTTTCATTGCAGTGCATGGGACTTTGTGTTCTGTATTCTCAAGTATTCTTAAATGGTGCATGTTAGAAGCATTTCTTATGTACAGTGCTGCTTGGACCATTGAAATACTGTGCTGTACAATAAAAACCTACTGCACTGCTGCAGAAAGCTTACCAGAGATACGTAAATTCAAAATGGCCACCGCTTCAGACTCTTGAAAATAGAGCCTTGCAGAACAGCATAGATGCGGTGTGCTTACAATAGTCTTAAATAGAATGGTGATGGATACAGAAAAATCAGTTGTTAGAGTGGAGGATATTGCAATATATCCTGTAGTTCATCTTGCCAATACATTTTCTCCTTGAAGTAGAATATACACCCCTGTACTTTAGAATCATTGGTTTTGAACAACTCTTGATTATGGAGAGGCCATTTTGAATTTTTGAGCATTTACAGTAATTATTAGGAGAACTTATTTATTGAGGCAATATACCAAGAGCGTTATGACAGAATATTTTTAGGTATCAGATTTGGTGCATACGTAAACCTTTAACACTGAGACACAGTAATTAATTTTGTCAGGCCATAAACATTAGGCCATTTCTGTGAAATATAGCACTTTACATTTTCCAACACTGTAATACCCCACCATGGCTCTGAATATTAGCTTGCTAACGTAAAGTATCAGAACTAGGATTATGTGCTTACAGAAAAAGGGCTCATTGTTGATCACCTCTTAGCAGAAGCTGGAAATGTGTGGTAAGATATATGTGCAATCTTTCTGTTATTGTCATTTCTACTGTATCTGTTTTGCAACTGTTGGGGTATGTCTTCACTAGAGCTGTAAGGTGTAAAGTCCAGCTCAAGGAGGCATATCCAGAAGAGGCTATTTATCCTAAAGTCCTTTCTTTATCTCTTGGTCTCTGGAGAATCCAGTTTGAAGCAGTATATGCAACGTTTTCAGTAGGTGGTACCTCTTGGGAAGTGTTACAACCTGAGTGAATTAGTTTAATCACCTTCCACTGATCTTAGTTCCTGGAGGAACTGTGGTCCTCCTCCCCCCATTGAATTACATACAGTCCCTGGCCCACAATGGTACATACACTTAATACAGTAACATCTCCCAAAGCTATTGCAGGAAATTGCCATTTATGTCACAGTTATGGGAAATACTATAAGTGCAAATTGAAGAAGTGATCATGCAAATTGGGTGTGTTTTGCATGAAGAACAAATGAGTAGGGGTTTTCAAGGCTCCTGGTGAAAGGAATTGCTAATATTTAGAACGACCACAAATTATTTTGACTGGTTAGTTTTGGTGGGACAAAGTTACCATCTTCTGAAGATAATTTTTTCTGACATTGAGATTGTAACAGTTCTCTTTGATTGAAATAGTCTCTCGCTATCTGTGCATCAGTGATGGGACTATTCAACACCTTCCTTGAATGCAGATTATTGATTTGAGGGCAGTTAAATTATGTCAGAAAGAATGTGTATATTAAAAATTAAATGCAGTATAATGGTCTCATTAATTGCACACATGCATAGTAAGTAGCAGGTATGTAATGTAATTGGTAGAAAGGTTAAGTATACTAGCTAACATTTAAATCTCAGCAGATTGTTTTAGAAAGATTTGTGAATTTAAGTGTTCCTGTTAGGTGCCATGACCACTTTGGAGGCTGAAATCCTCTTCTCATTACAGCATAAATACAGTCCTCTTTCCCCACTCTTTCCAATTTGTAACCTCAGCTCTGATCTAGAGGGCCACCTCTGTAGATGGGTAAGTTACTCATTCCATACTCTGGCAATACATGACCTTTTCTGAATCTGTCAGCAAGGCTGCCAGTTGTGGTGATGGACTGTGAAAACCAATTCTACTAGGAAGCAGAATGAGTCCATCACTTTGTTTCACTGTGGTCCCTGAACAATCTCTGGTAATTCTGTTCTGTATATGCTCTTATACCATGCTTAGCACTGTAGTATCCAAGCCCCTTTCACTAGTGCATTAAGCAATGTGACTAACATCTATCATAGTGTTCTCTCCTCCTCTACCTAGGCGGAAGAAGTTGCACAGTGGAGTGTGTGTGTGTGTACACATGATACTATGTGTTTTTTAAAGAATGCAAGGTCAAACAAATGCACCTTGCACTTAGAGGGGAAGGTCTTTCATTCCTGTGGGAGTTCATTCCACAGTCTTGGGCCAGCCCTTGAAAAAGCTCTGTCTTGTCTTTGTTATTATACATCTGGACCCAGAGTAAACCAGTATCAGTTACCTAAAGATTCTATATCCCATTACAAACCAAGCAACCCATTGTCTCTAAAGACACGATGTCATATTTCAGCTAACGACTTGTACATTTTAATTTTTTTGAATCCCCTTTTATTTGCTTGGGGGGATGGGGGAAAGTATTTGAAATGAAAAAATGTAAGGGGGTTTTGTGTGTTTGATGACTTACCAATAGCTAAAATATTTGTACACTTAGAGTAAATGTGTCCATAAAAATGTATTCTCAGCTGAAACTGATACGGTTGGCCTAGAAATAAACATTTGTTATAAACATGAGTTTATAAAGAGAATATAGATTTCCAACTGTAATGGCGCTAGCAAGCATTACTACTCTGGAATAAAACACATTTATCATGGCATGTTCACTAACCTTTTTAAAAATGTATCAACAATATTAGTTTCTTTGAGTCCCTGCTGTTAAAATCTGCTACATAACTGATTTGGCATCAGACAGTATTCAGCAAAAGTTGTTTTCAAGTGGAAAAAATTCTACCTATTAAACAATATTTAATCTTTCTATGAAATTAACTACTTCTCTCACAAATACTAATATTGATACATGTGTGGTTCCCTCCACATCCCCAACTAATCTTTCTTCTTTGTTTATGCTTTGGGGGAGCTGGGATTCTTCCTTTTCAAATGAGCTAAGAAATATGCCTTTAATCTTGGTAGATTGTGAGAGATTGGACTTTAAAATTGTGATGATGTTAATTTTTCTGCAATCTTAGATAATGTTTGGGTGTTACCAATTTGTGCTCTAATTTTCATCTCCCTCCAAAGTAAGTACAGCTGGGCTTGTGGTCCAAGGACAGTCTGGTGTCACAAGATGGGGTATTAAAAAATTTGACCTGCACAAAACCACAAACGAATAATGCACCTTTTGCAGCCCGTGGCAATATAACCTTTATAGCATACCATATCTATGTATTGCATCCTGTTAAAGTTTTTGTGAAAACACGTGGCTTTGCAACTGGAGCTATTTTAGCAGTAGGAGACTGAAGCCGGCACATACTAGCCTTATCTTACTGAATTTAAATAAATACAAAATAAAGATAAGCCACAAATCGTTAGGAAGATGCATGTGTATCCTCAGGCATTACAAATACATTGTATGAGTAAAGGCAATGGCAGGTTATGGGCGTTCTGTGCTGGCTGCACCCTTGCTTTCTGCATTGCAGAACTTCACTGGTGCCATTGTCTGGGGATCTGTGAGCCCGGATTGAGAATAAGGCAGGATCTCTCTTTCCATGATTGGGGATCTTCAGCAGTTATTTTGTGTTGCTTTTTAGACAAGTCGCTTCTGTCCAACTGAACTATTTTTCTTCCTCTGATTGCTGGTATTCAGACTGCTACTTTAGAGAGAAAAACCCAGAATGTGGTCCAGCCTGAGACAGGAGATTTAATTTACAGTAGTGATGTCTCTTGCGGGCTGAGGCATTTGAGAGATGTTTCCAGGTCACTGTTGATGGTCAGGCTCATTCATTCTCAGGAGTTGAAGCAATTGTCTGACTGTATTCCTGATTATCTTCTTTACTGGATTTTGGCCTAGTTGGGAGAAAAACTGGCTTTATAACATGTTGTGAATATCTTCGTCACATCATTTGAGTTTTAATTTGAAAAAAAAAACCCAAATCCTGACTTTTAGAAAAGTCCTGTGTTTCAGCTTTATGTAATGGTAGCGTAGTAACCTCAGTTAGTAAATATGCATGCAAGCCATGTTTTCAGGTCTTGGTCTGAACGTGAAGATGGTTACTTCCCATGCCTTATGGCACAGCAGATGTGCCCAGACAAGATATACAGGAGGCTGTGAAATTAATTTGTTTTTCTGAATGTGTCTTGTTCAGTTCTATGATGCTCTGTAAAGCATCACACCTTAATGGGGGGTGGAAGGAAGGATGTAAAGGGTGGGAGAACCCTGTATTTCATCAGTGTATGAAAGCATTAACTGATATAATGAAAGGAGCATAAACTCTGGAAGGCAAGTATAAAAGTGTAATTAGGCAGCCCAAAAAAATTGAAGACTAACTAGTAAAGACACACAATCTAACAGCAAAAATATGTGTAAGTACATCAGAAGCAGGAAGCCTGCCAAACAGTCATTGGGGCCACTGGATAATCACGGTGCTAAAGAAATACTCAAGGAAGACAAGACCGTTGCAGAGAAGCTAAATTAATTCTTTGCATCAGTCTTCACTGCAGAGCATGTGAGGGAGATTCCCATACCTGAGCCATTCTTTTTAGGTGACAAATTTTAGGAATGTCCCAGATTTTAGGGGTCAGTAGAGGAGATTTAGGAACAAATTGATAAACTAAACAGTGTTACGTCACCTTGACCAGGTGGTGTTCACCCAAGAGTTGTGAAGGAATTCAAATATAAAATTGCAGAACTAACAACTGTGATGTGTAACCTATCACTTAAATCACCTTCAGTACCAGATGACTGGAGGATAACTAAGGTGACACCAATTTTTCAAAAAGGCTGCAGAGATGATCCTGGTAATTACTGTAAGCCTCACTTCAGTAACAGGCAAATTGGTTGAAACTATAGTAAAGAATAGAATGATCAGACATATAGATGAACATGATATGTTGGGGAAGAGTCAACATGGTTTTTGTAAAGGGAAATCATGCCTCATCATTCACAGCTCCTTAAATATCATCCGTACGTATATCTCACAATGATTGAGAGGATCAGTGTGCCACAAGCTTTCTTGAGAGCTGTCACATGACATCGTTTATGAATAAATACCATGGAAGTGGTGTGCTAGGTGTAGTGATTTGGTAAGGCCTGCTAGGAGTTGCTGTTACAAAACAGTGAACTCTTTGCCAGCTGGCACCAATGGGTCGCTGTGTCACAGAGAGCAGTTACTGCTATTGCCAATGTCAGTTACTAGCGAATGATCTTGTTTTGTTCCTGTCTTGTGCTACCAAGGCCATTAAAACATTACACTGTCTAGGAACGGTGTTGATTTAAAAACAAAATTCAAAATAGATTTTAAACCCTGTGCTCACCTGGGTACCTTCCTTACCACAGTACTTATGTGGTTTCACCTCCTCTGCAGTGGCAATGCAAACCATGTTAGAAACCATTGCTGTTTTGAACAGTGTTTAAACAGAGTTCCATTAATTTGTTTTGAGACCCAATGCACACAGGGCCAAAAAGAGATGGGGGCAGAGAGAGTAGTGGCGAGAGAGAAGGATACAGGCAGAAGAATACATGCTTGCTTAAATGGGCATTAATGGGGGGGAGGGGTGTTATGCATTCCCAGAATGGATCACCTAAGGGTTAGCATCTTGAATATTTTGTTCAGTAATGTTACCAATATTAATTATTCTGATACCATACTTATGAAAGCCATTTCATTACAGTGACAGCTGATGAGCTGTGGAAAGGGGTTTTGGCAGAGACCGGTTCTGGAGCAAGGAAGGGAAGAGGAAAGCGAACCAAGAAAAAGATCAGGAAGGATCTCAATAGAGGCCAGGTCATCGGTGAAGGTAAATACATAAATAACCATAGGACTGGTAAATGTGTTGCTCTTACTATTCATAGTGTTATTGGTTTGTAATTAGGGTTGCCAACTTTCTAATTGCACAAAACCGAACACCCTTTCCCCGCCCCTTCTCCGAGGCCACACCCCCGCTCACTCCATCTCCCACTCCCTCCATCGCTCGTTCTCCCGCACCCTCACTCACTTTCACCAGGCTGGGGCAGGGGGTTGGGGTGCAGGAGGGGGGTGAGGGCTCTGGCTGGGGGTGTGGGCTCTAGGATGGGTCTGGGGATGAGGGGTTTGGGGTACAGGAGCGGGCTTGGGCTCCGGGAGGGAGTTTGGGTGCAGGAGAGGGCTCAGGGCTGGGGCAGGGGGTTGAGTTGCGGGAGGGGGTGAGGGGTGTGGGCTCTGGGTGGGAGTTTGGGTGCAGGAGGAGGCTCACGGATGGGATAGGGTGTTGGGGTGCGGGAGGGGGTTCAGCATGCGGGCTCTGGCCCAGCGGCACTTACCTCAGGCAGCTCCTGGAAGTGGCCAGCATGTCTGGCTCCTAGGCGAAGGGGGAGTGGGCTCTGTCTACTGCCCGCCCCCCGCAGGCACAGCCCCTGCAGCACCCATTGTCCACTGTTCCCAGCCAATGGGAGCTGCGGAGCCAGCGCTTGGGGTAGGGGCAGCACGCAGGACCCCCATGGCCGCCCCTGCGCCTAAGAGCCGGACATGCTGGCTGCTTCCAAGAGCTGTGTGGAGCCAGGGCAGGGCATTCTAGTCAAAAACCAGATGCCTGACAACCCTATTTGTAATACTTTTTATAAACAGTGCAGTTAGCACATTGGCATTAATTTCTGTGGAGTTACGACAGCGTGAGATGAGCGCTCTCTCTCTCTTTCCTTTTTTCTTAGGTGATTTTGATAATGATGCTCCATTTCACATAGCTCAATTTCCAGCTTTTAATACAAATTCTGTCTTGTGAAAAGCAGTTGAAATATAAGTGAACATTAAAACATCCATTTTATTAGATTCACCTTATGTACTGTTGAGTTTTAATCTTTAATTTTGCATTAAATGCGAGGGAACTCTTTTCATGTTTTGCTTTTCTTAAGGACGTTCTGGTTTCCTTTGGCCTGGTCTCAATGCTCCTGTGCTGAAAAGTGGGGTAGTCCAGACAATTGGTCAACGAGACAAAGAGGAGCAGGAGAAGGTGCAGGCTGAAATTATCCGGCGGAGGGATGAGTGGGAGAAGAGAAGAAAAACAAAGGTGAAGAGAGAGAGAGGCTGGACTGGAAATTCCTGGGGAGGCATCAGTCTGGGACCCCCTGAGCCAGGTCCTAATGGAGGTAAGAAGAGTGAATGTAATTACCTTCTTAGAGAGAGGCAGGGGAAGAAGAATCCATACTTTCTCAGCATTTTAAATTTCTTCATAATTATTCTCCTCTATATTAGGAACTATAAGAATTTCTATACACAAACCCAGGCAGTTAAACTAAAGAGTTAGTAATCTTAACTGGACTGACAGTTGTTACATGAATGCTCAGCACTAGTTGACTGCTTCTCAGTTAAACTTTTGTGAGTCTTAAAATGTGAAAACACTTTTTGTATGTCTTACCTCAGCAGCCGTGAGTACAAGATGTAGCCATATTTGTAGTGTTCCCATTAGCTTAGTAACAGAAATAAAGATTTCATGTTAGCATAAGCAAGGAAAGAATAGCTAATAAAATGTCACATTAGAAATACAAATTATAGGAGGTAAGTATAAGGCTATCACCTTGCATATTTAAACCTCTTACCCAAACTCAAGGCCCCGTGCAGTTGGTGGCAAGGTAAGGCTAAATTCTGTTTCATGTCCTAGATCAGTGGTGAGCAACCTGCGGGCCACATGCAGCCCATCAGGGTAAGCTAATTGCAGGCGCGAAACATTTTGTGGACATTGACTGTCCGCAGGCACGGTGCCCCGCAGCTCCCAGTGGCCACGGTTTGCTGTTCACGGCCAATGGGAGCTGGGGAAGGTGGCGGAACACAGGAATGTGCTGGCCGCCATTTCGTGCAGATCCCATTGGCCGGGAACGGCGAACTGCGGCCACTGGGAGCTGTGGGGGTCCGTGCCTGCGGACGGTCAACGTCCCCAAAATGTCTCGCGGCCCGCTAGCAGATTACCCTGATGGGCCGCATGCAGGCTGCAGGTTGCCCACCACTGTCCTAGAGTCTCTCCAACAGTCTTTTGTGGTAACTAGAAATTCTACAACAGCTTCATTTAGAACAAAAAAGTTTTTAACAAATTAAATATGAAAACAAGTAACACTCAGCAGAGTAATGTCTGTGAAACAGTTAACGTTGACATTTATATTGTCATGTTTAGGTTTTTCTGGTAATATTCCATTGAGATTTACCAGACAGTTCACATTTCTCTGCAGGATTGTTTCAGGCTCTCTGCAGGTTCAGATGTAATTGCACCTATTAAACTTGATTGATGTTTTCAAAGTTTTCTTCACACCCATAAGAGCCAGTAGCATAATTTCTTTTCCTAAACTAAAGTCTAGCTTCTGGAGCATATTTCTGCAGCAAGGGATGGTTTCTGTGGCAAATTTAATGGCTGCAGAATACACGGAACCCTTCCCAAATTATGCATATTGAGGTTTTCTAATCTTCTCTCAAGTCACTTCTTTCAGCTCCCCCAATCAGTTTGTGGGTTTTTGTTTTGTATAAACTCCCTCCAGTTTGCCAATACTTTCCAGTAATATGCTGCATGGAACGCCATATAATGTTCCAAGGGTGCATTTGCACCAAAGCCATGGAAACTGGAACCATTACCTCACTGTTTTGTGAGGTTATGCCTCTCTGTCTGTTCAGACTCATCTACAGGTTGCCCACCACTGCCTTAGAGGTAATGGTGGATCTTCCATTACTCAAAGACTTTAAGTCAAGATTAGACGTCTTTCTAAAATACACACTCTAGCTCAATCACAAGGCTTGATGGAGGGCTCCTTGGGTGACATTCTCAGACCTGTGATGTGCGGATCATCCTAGATTATCAGAATGGTCACTTCAAGCCTAATCCAAACGTCACAGCTAATCGCTGGGACAGCATCTGTTTTGGCCATGTATACGTTCTCATACCGCCATGTAAGGTGGTGAAATGACTCAACTGGGAAAATAAATCAGTCAGCAAGGCCTTTTCCTAAGGGAAGGTTAGGAGGGGTGGGTTATTTATACCTTTCTATAGAAGGCAGGGATGGAGGGCCGTGTGTTCGCCCGCACTGCCAAGTTCTGCTCAGACAGGTTCTGCAGCCAGGTATGTGCAGTGTGGCTCTGTGGAGGCAATGCATTAAGGACAAGAATTGCTGTTGGTAACCATGTATCTTGTTCACTGTGCTGTCTGATTCAGCCATCTATAGAAGCTTAGCTCCACAAATGCTTGTTTAAGAGCGGTGTGTTTTTTGGGTTGTTGGTATTTGAAAATTCTCTCACCTGCCATATGAGAGGCCTACTGACTCCTTTTCCTTTAGAATGTAAGCTCTTCATGGCAGGAACCATGCGTCTTTCATGGCTAGGAAGAGTACAGCTTGTTGTGGGCATAACCAGAAACAAATTATTATTAATGTTTAAAATAGTCAGATAAGAGAGTTAATTTAGTGTTCAGTAAGTTCTGAAACAGGAACCTTGGTAAAGATGTGACCAGTCCTATTCGCAAGGTCCATCACCAAGAGAATTTGTTAGAGTTTATATATTTTGAATCTTGGCATTTGCCAAAGGCTGTGCCAAAGAGACTTGCTTATTGTTCCTTTCCCCAAAGTGGATGTTAGAGCACAGGCCAGTCAAAAGGATCTGACTGCATTTCTGCTTCGTTTGTATCCTTTCTGCCCTAGCTTTCATGAGCCAAATGAGCAGGAGCAGAGGGTAATAGTACAGAATACTCAAAATTCTGCCATGCTCTTGGATTTGCTTTTTGTCCCTTACGAGACATTTCTGAAATGGAATTCTGTTTTCAAAAGTAACTTGCAGAGGGGAAGCTTACATTTATTCATATAATTTATATGGGGAAAAGAAGGGTCATGCCCTTTGGTGCCCCAGGTGTAGCACACACCTGGCCAGTGTTTTCTTATCACCATTCTGAAAAGACTAAATCATGAATGTTATGTGAAATGTTTAGTTTTGTAAAGATTGCTTCCTGACTCCTACAGGGCAGAAAAATGATGCTATAGTTGCATTTGACTGATTTACAGAGAAATTTTTCAGGCAACCCTTTAAATTGAATACCCTTTAAAGTATTGCACTAACATATTATGGTTGATTTGAAGTGGCAAGACTTTTTTCCCTGTGGTTGTATAGAAATCTGTATCAAATAAGTCTCATGGTTGCGTGCTTGTTTGCTTGAATCATCGTAGATTGTCTAATATTATATCATTCAAAATATTCTAAAATAATACTAGAGAATAGTGTAGACATGATGGAAGGGAGCCATTTATAGAATTGTTACATCCTCTAGCAATATGACCGCTTCTAATCAATGCATATATGTTCAGTTCACTTAGGGTAGTCATCTGAGTAACAGTTATGCAAGTAGGCAGCTCATGCATGCAAATGATGAAATACACAAATGGATCATCACTGGAACATACTGTGCACAATTGTTTATTCCCCCAGCACTTCTTCAACAGTGAAGAGCTCGGAAGAATAGAGTGTAACTTTGGTCCTGGAATGAGTACAGAGTTTGGATCTCTCAAGAATTGAGTAATGGTGCCCCAAGAGTTTCAGATTGAATTGAGAGAGGAAGGCTGGTCTTGTCGTCAAGGCACTGTACTGAATTTCAGGATACCTGGGTTCTGTCTCCAGCTCTGCCCCAGACTGAGTGCTTTTGAGCAAGTCACTTAACCGCTCTGTGCCTCACTACTTCTTCCAGAGATTGCACATGTCGGGCCACGGCAGGTGTGCGCACACCCCAGGCACAGACATCAGAGACTTGTTTTCCTCAGCAGTATCTGTTGAGGTGGCTTGAGCACCCTCTGTTACCATACGCCACTGCGGGTTGGTGTCAGAGTGGAGCCACCCACCTCAGTTCCTCCTTAATGCCAGTGATGGTTGTCAGAGCGAATCCAGGCTTGAGTGATTCACGTACTTCCCTCACTCTGTTTTCTATATATCTGTACTTTAGTAGCTTGTTGGGTATAGTTAGTTTTAGTCAATTTTGATAGTTTTAGGGCTAGGTGTCTGATTTTGGTCTCTCTTGACCCTTTTTTCTTGGTACTGGGACCAGTACTGGAATGATGCCTTGCTCATCAGGGTTTAAGTTCTGCAGGATCTGCACAAAGCCTGTGCCAGTCAGTGACCAGCATCCATCCTGCCTGAAATGTTTGGGAGAATCCCACATTAGTGACAAATGTCACATCTGGAAAAGCGTCAAGCCCTGCCCAAAAAGCGAGAGAGTGGTGAGGCTTAAGGGCTTGATCGTGGAAGCAGCACTTCGACCCCCGTCAGAGTCGTCACACAGGGAAAACGCCTCAACTACATCAGCTTTGGTACAGAGCACCCCACCAGACATGTTTGCAGTTCCTCGGTCCCATTCTTCGGTACCGAAGAAAAGACTCGGACCTTCCTCAGGTTCTGCCTCTTGTTCTTCTGTGTCAGTACCAAAGCAAGACAGAGGCAGACACTCCACAAAGCATTTGTGAGAAAGGCCATCCCTGGAACGCTCATCACCTCCCAAGGGGGATCTCCGCCTTCGGGGCCTGTGTCAGGTCTGTTGAGGTCTCCCGTAAAGGTCATTAACAGAGCCAGCAGGCAGTGCCGCACCCAGCCACCCCTGGCCCATATGCAGCTGCAAGAAACGTGTTTAGTCACTCAGTACTGGTATCATTGGCAGCAGAAGGTCTGCAACCCATGCCAATGCCTGGGGCTCATAGCTCACTGCACTGAGATCCTGCAGCACGGTTACCCAAGCCTCCCCTGAAGCTTGTCTTGTCAAGAGGAAAGCCTCCTCTATTTCCCCGCTACCGCCATCCCTGGGCTCAGGCTGTCTCTCAGCCCCTCTTCTGTCAGAGGCATCTGACTCCTCAGGCTCAGAAGTGAGGTCATTTCTGTCCCATCCAGGACATAGCACTCCCCCCCCCATCCCCCATCAGAGTCATTGGCACCACGGTGCCATATGGCAAACCCAACGTTGGGCCCCAGCTAAAGGTCAATGCCCTGGATAAGGAGGGGTCCCAGGCCCATACCAGTGGCCATTCTGGTCACCATGGGGCATTCCCCCTCCAGCCAGGTCCTGCCCTCAATGCTCCTGGCGCACTGGAGACACGGGCACCAAACGCACTACCCTCCAGACCCCGGTGCAGAGACTGGATCCGGGCACCAAGAGCACTGTTCTCCCATATCTGCTACTGAGACAGGTTCCGAGCAGCTGGAACTCATGCAGGCTGCCTCTCTACCGCAAGCTGCGGACCAGCAACCACGTCAGATGCCTGCTGCCTCCTCGTCTTTATCATCAGCTGAGGCTGTTGGGCCCTCAAATTACTCACCATGTCAGAGGACCACAGAGCCCATCAACAGCTTTTAAAAAGTGGCCTCTGTACTTGGCATTCAGGCAAAAGAAGTGTCCGAAAGGTCTCACCAGTTGATGGACATCCTGATATCGATGACCCTGGCTAGGGTGGCTCTACGAGTTAATGAAACAATCCTGGAGCTAGTCATGGCTCTTTGGGAGGCACCCTCCCCCCTGTCCCCTGCAGCCAAATGAGCCCAGAGGAGGTGCTTTGTCCCCTCTAAGGGGTATGAACATTTTTACTCTCACCACCCACTCCCCAGGCTCTCCTGTGGTGGCAGCTGCCAATGAGCAGGAAAGGCAGGGACATCGAGCTTCCATGCCAAAAAGCAAAGGCTCAAAGAGGCTGGATCTGTTTGGTTGCAAGCTTTATTCTTCAGGAAGCTGCAACTCAGGATTGCAAACCAGCAGGCACCCCTGAGTCGCCATGACTTCACTTTCTGGGAGAATGTTAAGAAGTTCAAAGACAAGTTACCCGAGGAGTGTAGATAAGAGTTTGCAGCGATGAGTGAGGAGGGTAAACTGGTCGCCAGAACTGCCCTCCAAAACAGTTTTGGATGATAGTTTGGATATGAGAAGGCATTTATGGTTGCAGTCAACTGGGTTTTCCCTAGAGGTCCAACACACGATCCAAGACCTCCCTTTTGAAGGCCCCTGTCTGTTTTCAGAGAAAATGGATGACAGGATTCATAGCCTCAGAGATTCCAGGGTGACCGACACTCAAATCCCTTGGAATCTATACTCCAGTGACGGGGGGGCGGGGAAGCAATTTCTTCCACAGCAGCCATTCAGACACCAGAGTTTTGCTCCCTGATCCCAAAATCCACCAAGAAAAATGGAAAGGGATTATAGGAGGTGCCCCCCATGGCCCTCTTCAGCATCAGTGGGCTCATACCATCCACCCACCCCCTTCCAAACAGGCATTTTGATGGGATACTCAAGGACAGTGAGTGTACCAGCCACCTTAGTTCCATCTGCTCCCCATCGTTTATTTACCAATCGCTTATCTCATTTCCTAAGTGGTGGGGCCACATAACATCAGATTGGTAGGTCTCAAACACGGTGGAATGGGGGCATGCCATCCAGTTCATTTCTATCCCGCCCCCTTTCCCCATCCCTCTTCAGGGACCACTGTCACGAGATTGCCCTTCAACAGGGGTCCACTCTTTTCTTCAGACAGGGACCATAGAGGAAGTTCCATTTTCCCTCAGGGGAAAAGGCTTCTATTCCCACTACTTCCTGATCACCAAAGCAAAAGGGGGTCTCAGGCCTAGTTTAGATCTGAACAAATTCCTGAAGAAAATAAAATTCTTCAAGCGCTGGTCCCTATGTGAATTCCAAACGTGGGATACGCGTGCGCCCAGATCCAGAGATTTTAACAAGCAGCGTCCATTAGCCCAACACCCATGCATGGGGTGCACGCACACCTACAGTGGAATGGACATATATCCAGCACATCTTGAAGAACAACAGTTACGGGAAGGTAGGTAACCGCTTTTCCCCATCTCTACAAAGGAGATAATTCTACTTCCTTCTTCCATTCTGTCTTGGCTATTTTGATTTATAAGATCTTTGTGGCAGGGACCATCTCTTAGTTACACAATGGATCCTGGTTTTGGTTGGAGCCTCAAGGCATTAGTGTAAAACAAATTATTGTTTTGGAGAGAGATCTGTTGTTAATTATAGAAGTTAAAGTTATAATAACTTACAAGTTTGCCATTTGATCTGGCATTTTCCAAGCTTAGTCTGAGCCCAGATGTTTCTGGGGAAGGGGTGAAGGAAAAGGTAAGTGGTTTGAACCAGGTCTGTTTAACTATTGAGTTGTTACAAGTATGGTGGGGTGGGGAACATGTTTGTTCCATTTAAGTAAATGTCACAATTTTTTTTTCCACAACTCTCTAATTTTAAATTTTCAAACTAATTAAAGACTAGAACTTTCCATGTTTTTACAAAAAAGTGTAATGCTGACATTTGAAGTTGAAATACATCGCAGTATTGTAGTTAGTTATCACCATCGTTCCAATGCACCAGCAACTTCAGTCAAAACTAATTCTGTACTGATGTCTTGTGCAACTATAGAGCTTCCGTTCTCTGCAGGAGGAAGCGGCTCTCCTCAGTGTAGAAATATGTGCTGAGTGCCCCAAATAATTCGAATGAGATAAGTTATTAGTACGTTTATAACACCTCTGTTCCATTTATACTGTAACTCCATGAAGTCTAGACTCACTATGCGTCCCCCCCCGTCTGCTCTGTAAGATACCCCAGTGTGTGCTTTGCTTCTGACATCGTACTACACAACCTTGCTGACAAGGCAAGTTCCATGTTACTTTTAACAATAGTGCATGGTTCCAAAACTTGATATTTTATCCTACCCAATGGGAAATAAAATAAGAATATTAAGAAACTTACAGAATTATGTTGTATTGTAAGCAAACAGCAAAACCTCCCAGGATTGATCTTGTCTTGATAGGCTTGTTTCAGTGAGGTGGCATGGCAAATGTGTTATCAGCATGATGCATGCTGGGCTTCCCAAAGGGCAGAGGCCAGGAATCCACAACAAACCTGAACTTTGTGTACCCTGAAATGGAAAACTAAAGGTGCATCTGATGAAGTGGGTTCTAGCTCATGAAAGCTTATGCCCAAATAAATGTGTTAGTCTCTAAGGTGCCACAAGGACTCCTTGTTGTTATTACTCTATAAATGTGCCAAATGCCCGTCTTATTTTGCATTTAGGGAGCATACATTTCTAAATGAATTTGATCATTTAAAAATATCTTTGCAGTTCACTGTAAAGAAAACAAGCCGTGGACTTTAGTTTCGTGTATATAAATTGCAAGCCATGCCCAGAGTCTACATGCTGCAGGGATTAGAAATTAATTTGTATAAGAAGCTTTGTCCCTTTGTAATATTATATCACCTGTCATCACAGGTTGCCCTAGTGCTGTATTGATAATTAGGAGCAAATAAATGAAGTACATATTTGTTTCTTTTCTCCCAACAGAAACTTACGAAGACTTTGACTCCAGGGTAATTGAGGTAAGTGTTGCAAAAATCTTCAAGGACTTATATTTTTAAATATAAAATAATTACGTTTAAATCCTACACTTTAATTATTGGCCTCTGATCAATCAGCTTTATTGTGATGGAAGGTAGACTGACTGAGGAAAATATGAAACAGTGTTCTATTTCAGATGCACAATAAAATCTGCCGTTCTTTTAACTGATGTTTGATCTTCTGTGCTATACAGATAGTATCTAATTCAGAGGCAGCTTTGTATGACATTGAAAAGACAAATGTTTGAAGATAAAGCTTGTGCATAGTTCTTCCTTAAGCTAAAGCAGGTTGGTTGAAGAGACTTCCTCATGTCCCCTGTTCTCTCCTACTACAAAACAAAGCTCCATATAGCAAATACCAGCGGTTCTCAAATTGTGGCTCAGGACCCCAAAGTATTTTAATGGCGTCGCCGGGGCCTGCATTAGACTTACTGGGACCCAGGGCTGAAGCTGAAGCCCGATCTCCACCCCCACCTGGGGCGGCAGGGCTTGGGCTCCCTCCCTCATCCCCCACCCTCCCAGATCATGTAGTAACTTTGTCGTCAGAAGTGGGTTGTGATGCAGTGAAGTTTGAGAACCCCTGGCAAATACTATAGCTCCATTTGTGAAGAAGCAGAAGCAAAAAGACAAGTCAGTTATAAGAGATGTGCATGGTCGGTCCCCTCCCTCTTTTTAAAACCAGAAAAGCCAGGAAGTTTTGTTGTTGTTTTTTAATCTCCCAAATGCCTTACCTGATGTGCCTCAGACCTTCTAGGGAAAACTCTAACCTGGCATAAACTCAAGCATGTGAAATTTCAGGTTGATTTAAGGTGGTGTTGGTAACCACAATCCTAAGGCTGATAACGGAAGGTTAGCCTTCAACCTTAATAATAGAGATGCTCTTTTGTCAGCATATATTCTCTAATTGGATAAAATTTTAGTACCTTTTAAATTGTTGAGGAAAAGATGTTAACGCCTAACTATATTTACTTCCACTGGTCTTTTTATGTCCTCTTGATAAGCAAGCTACAACACTGTCTGTAGTTGCCACTATCTAGTTCAGTCTTGACACCGTAGATTCCCTCAGACCTACCTCTCAGTCTTTAGTCATGGTGAAATATTTTGGAATTATTCTGAATCTTCTTCAACTTCATGATTGGTTGCTTTTTTCTATATCTTTGGAATTTTTTTAAGAGCAGTTACATTAAAATATATGGAGATATACCTATCTCCTAGAACTGGAAGGGACCTTGAAAGGTCATTGAGTCCAGCCCGCTGCCAGGACCAAGTACTGATTTTGCCCCAGATCCCTAAGTGGCGCCCTCAAGGATTGAGCTCACAACCCTGGGTTTAGCAGGCCAATGCTCAAACCACTGAGCTATCCCTCCCCCCATCATGGTGAATGTTAGCGTGGCACCCGAGTTCAGATTACTGTATAAAAATAAAGTGATCCAAAAGCCTGTGTGAGCAAAAACTCATGTATAATCCTTACTGAGTTCATGCCACAGCATTTTAACACTGGTGAGGAAGATAGACTGTATTACTGTTCTTGTTTCTAATGTTGGGGATCAGGGAACTACAGAAAGTGTAAAACACTTATTGAGCCTTCTGCACTACATCATATTCTATAGAGCAATGATTCTCGCATCTGAAATGTTGTGTGTGGATGGAGAACGTTACAGATGAGGAAAATTACATGTGCTATCTGCAATTATGACCTATATCCAAGAATTCAGCTTGAAGGGCCTTAAAAGCTATTTTCAATATGGTTCTCAAAAATAAGTTGCATGAAATATGTACATTTGTTAGATTGTTTCTTTTCTTTTCTTTTATTTGTGTGTGTATTTCTATGGAAAATATTGTTGGTTGTTGTAAGGCTTAATTAGTTCACATTTGCAAAATTCTTTGTAATCCTTGTGTACAAAGTGAGGAGGTAGTGAGAAGTGGTATTGGTTATTAAACCCAGATTGCTATCGAAATATTCTCTTAACTGATGGCAAAACTTTAGGCTAAGGGTTATCCATCCAAGTTCCTCACCAGCCATGGTTTTAGGGAGCTGGTAGGAGAAAATGATTTTAAACTATTTAAAACTTAATTTCAATTTGAAAACAAAATATTACAAAAATGGAGACTTTGAGGTGGGGAGGTATAAAGTTTTTATTGCACAGGTCTGGAATGACCTCGTTATTTATCAATGGTGAAGTTATTAATGAATTATGCAATTCATCCAAAAGTAGTGGACGTTAACACTTAACACCACACAACACCATGCCATCACATATCATGTCTATGCCCCCCATTTGTCTTATATTAGTCTCTCTCTGTTCCATTTGAAATGCTTTAGTTGCTATGGAAACAATGACATTGCATAGGCAGTATTTAGTGATATCCTTAGATACAGAACAAAGTCGATGTCTGTGACTCATTTGCCACCAGTTCACATGCAATATTGTGTCCTTCAGAATGGATAGCAACTGTTTGAATGCCAAAAATGTTTTGCCCTCTATTAGCATGCTCCCCCTTTCTCCCCTGACTGCAGTGAGGCTGAGGCTGGGGCAGTGGCTTGGATCTCCATCAGAGCTCAGTAGTTCTTGGACAGCTATGCCCTTAGTGTCTCAGACCCCTTGAGAGGGCCTGAGCCACCTGCCTCTGAAATTCGTCCTCTTTAAGGTGTCTCAAGTTGGGCACCCAAAAACTCGGCTCACAGAATCACTCGTTGCTTGTGACAATCACAGCCCATTTTTATTCCTTTAAAAATAGTCCTGCTTCTCCTTCATGGGTAAGTGAGGAGGGAAGGTCAATTATGTGCTGATTGTGGCAGCTTACTGTAGACCAGTGAACCTGCCATTGGGGCCACATGAAATGGCAGGTTCTAGCAGCTTTTCAAAGCAGTAAACCATGCCAGTGACCCTTTTATGGGGCTGCACAGTGGGACCAGACAGCTCGGAAGAGAATTCTTCAGAGGGAGTTTCCAGCAGGAAATTGGGAGAGGAAAAGGTACTCCAAAGGCATAAACCATCATAATGGCCTCTGAAATCTTGTATTTTAAAATGCTGCATAATTTCAAGAGCATAATCTTTTCACTGCCACTTTAAAACAAACTTTCATGTGTTATTTTAAAAACAGGTAAAAGTGCTTCTTAACAAAGTTGCTTCAATTCCAAGCTAACTGATGTTTACACATCAATTATAAACACCTCAGAACAGAGGTGCATAATGAAAATTGACAGACTCTGAAGTACAATGGAGCTGACTGGCCTGTAACAGGATTTGTGCACATGCATAAATCTTTGATTTTTAATTGCAAGTAAGTTCTCTTCACCTCATTAGAATTCTATATGTGATTACAAATTTCACACAGTGTGTTTTTTTGGAAGAATTTAATCTAATGACCTGATCCAAAATATAAATATAATATGCAGCTTTTTAAGACGCACCCACCATTGGGCAGCTGCAGACTCTGGCACTGTGGAACGCCCTATAGAAAGCCTTCTTTCTGTCCTACAGCTGGGACTGGCACACATACTTAGAGGAAAACGAATCCATAGAACAATTCCTTGCCTGCCAGAAGGCCTGTACTCCAGTTCCCCAATGCACCCAGCTCCTGGAGCACCTGCAGTAGGTATAGTGCAGATCTCCAATGTGGACCCCAATGGGAAGACAGATCAGATCAATGTAATTGTCAAATTTACCTGGGAAGGAAGAGCAGAGTCTTTAGTACCATCCCCTCTCCATAAAATAGTAATCCGCTGCTGCTGACGGGTTCCCTATAACTGAGTGCTTCCTTCCCCCACGTGAATAGCTTTCCCCCGTTTGGACCAGGGCTGGAGGGACACTCATTCCCAGGACTGAGTGTGATTTCCGTATAGGGTGAAGGGGTCTCAGCAGAGTCTCTGATACTGCTGTTGAAAAGCAGGTGGCCTCAGGCAGCTGCAGAAGGCTGTGCAGAGCTAGCAGTGAGGAAGGTTCTTGGCGCTGGATGGGCCCTGCAGAATGTGACTAGCATAGCTTTGGCATATAAATAATATGAATAATATAGTGATAAGTACCAAGAATGTATCTAATATTTTATGATAGCATGTCATTCTGGAAAGCTGGCTACAGGCTGCAGCTAAGGGTTCTCTTGATGCATCTTCCAGCGATAGTCCTGAACACACTGCGGTGGGATGGTGCTTGTCGGTGACTTCTGGCCAGTAAACTACATATGAATTTCTGCAGCTGAGATATTTTCTAACTACAGAGTTGTGCATCGGCCTCTTAGACTATAGGCCCAATGAAAAGCTTGTGTCTCTCCCAGAGCTATCATAATTTTTATTACAAGAACATTCCCACTCGATAAGTATCCAGCAGTTTCATTATTAAATTCAGTAGATTTCTAAATCCATTTCTAATCATGATCTGAGTGCTGGGGGATAAGCTTAGGACATTACACACCCCTTAATCCACAGCAGTTCTCTTTGAAGACTTTGGGAGATTTGCACAAAGATCAAGTGTGGAATATGGCTCTTATACCTGGGTTCTAGTCCAGGCTGTGCCACTGGCTTGCTTCGGCAAGTCACGTACCTGCTCTGTGCCTCAGTTTTCCCATCTGTAAATGATGATGATTCTGATCTTCTTTGTATAGCACTTTGAGATCTATAAGACCTGGGAAGAAGGAGTATTCTGATTATAGAGTAACTAAACTTTCACTTATTTAAGTGTCTTGTCACATTCAGGGGTAAACAAGGCTTGCTTTTAGGACCATCACTGTGTTTCTGCCCTTTGTTTCTCTTCCCTTCCTCCTCCCTGTCTGTCTTCTTCTCTCAACACTTTCCCCCAAGCAGCAGCTCCCGCTTCCCTCCTGCACTCTTCCCTTATTCTATATGCTAATATGATCAGCAGTGAAATAGTTAAATGTCCACAGTAGCCTTTACAATTAATATCCCAGGGAGATGAACAGGTTAACGGAGTGCCTCACACAGTTTGTTGCTTCAGGGTGTTTGCTGAGTCTGATGACAACACCGCATTGGTGTAAACTCCATTCACACTGAGAAGTCATCTTCACAACCATTAGGACCAAAACACTATTAATATTTTTTAAATAAAAGCTGAGATTCAGCAGACTCTGTACCTGTCATGGGACCACCCCAGTAAATCAAATGAGTGTTTACACTGGTGCATAAGTTATTTCCTATGAGCACCATTGTTTTAATAGAATCGTAGAAACAGAGGGCTAGAAGGGCCCTTGAGAGGTCATCGTCCAGTCCAGCCCCCGCGCTCAGGCAGTATACGATCTCTGACCGGTGTCTAACCTGTTCCTAAAAATGGTAGTACAATAAACAGTTTTGCAGTATCAGAAGCTGATTGCCCACTGTAATGCCTTTTTTGTTTTTCTCTTAACACTGTCTTTAAAGAAAAAGGCAGGTGACCCAATGCCAGGTTAACCTTCCTAGGAAGTGCATGCATTTCACAACATACAGCTATTTAGGATAACACATTGATTCAGCTGCATCCACTATCAAGAAAAAAGTTCGTATGGGTAGTAAATGTGCAAGCCTGTACATGTTAACCCATGTAATGCAGAAAAGAAGCGTAAATGGTTAGTGTGGAGTTTGAACATATAAGTCAGCCCCACAGTCATGTAGATAGTAGACCTCCGTGCAGAATGCTTTCTTTGGGAGCTTCCACCATATGTCCTGAAATGCTATACACTGGCAGATAGGACGCTGTTCTCTTCTTTTCATGTCTCTTCTGTGCACTTTTCAATGCTGTCTTTATGCCTGGAGCCATATTCGCTTCCCGATTCTCGGGCCACCTCTCTTCGTTCACGCAAGTCTCTCTAAAACCAAACAGCAGCTTCAGCAGGCTGACAAGCGAGTTTATAAATAAACCCAATACGTTGGATGATGCAGCCTTCAGACTGTTCATCTATTGGAAAAGCTCTTAGGGGAATTTACCTATAGAAGTCAGCTGGGAGAGAAGGCAAATATTGGCCACCAAACACCTGTCAGTTAGGAAGGGAAGGAGGACACCCTCCCCCAATCCGACACACCCTCAAAAGGTACATAGTGTGTTGGGTGGAGGACCCAAGTGAGACTTGCTCCTGACCCTGTCCCTTTTGCCAGCTCTTCAGGGCTTACCACAGCACCAGCCCTGCAATAATCCTCATGCTTCCTGCACAGTTTAGGGGTAAGAGACAGGATGCATGAATTATATGGCCCCATTACGGTCTCATTTAAATGAGGAATAGCTACTGTAAGATAGGTCAGTGGCTCTCAATGTTTCCAGACTTCTGTACCCCTTTCAGGAGGCTGATTTGTCTTGTGTACCCCCAAGTTCACCTCATTTAAAAATTACTTGCTTACAAAATCAGACATAAAAATACAAGTGTCACACCACACTGTTACTGAAAAATGGCTTGCTTTCTCATTTTTACCATATAATTATAAAATAAATCAATTGGAATATAAATATTGTACTTACCTTTCAGTGTATAGTATATAGAGCAGTATAAACAAGTCATTGTTTGTATGAAATTTCAGTTTGTACTGACTTTCCTAGTTCTTCTTATGTAGCCTGTTGTAAAACAAGATAAATGTCTAGATGAGTTGATGTACCACATGGAAGACCTGTGCGTATCCCATGGGGTACGCGTACCCCTGGTTGAGAACCATCGAGACAGGGAATACAAAATGTCTTTTAACAACAATACTTTCACATAGACTTCTAAAAGTTACTTGTATTTTATCTAGTGGTTTAAAAAAACAACGTGGAAGCAGAAGTTCAAATACTTGTTGTTGTACCAGGGATATCATCTGTGGATGCAAGAGGCAATTTTCTGTCTGATTATTTTTAGCTGTCTCTTGCCTCCCTGTCTTGTCCATTTGTGTCACCTCTTCTAAATCTGTAGCCAATTGCCTCTTGGTTGAAATGGTACTGGCACTTCTTGTGATATATTTTTCCATACAGAAATGTTGAATTCAGAACCCATATTCATCAGCATTTGAAAACTAAAGAGAGGAAGATTTGAGGTGAAAATAGGAAGCTCTCTTTTTGACTCCATTGAAATACATTGGGTGGACAGAGTGGGGGAAACTTATATTTTTTGCTAATATTGAAATAGCATTTTAGAACCACCTTGGCAACTAACAAAAATGTCTTGTGTGATTGAAAGGGGGAGGGGATGGCACACTGGAAATTACATCTGAGTTAACACACTGACAGAACATTGTTCATTAATCTGAAAATGATGTACAATTATAACAGTCCCATTTAAAATGTTATTTCAAGCAACTTTACAGCCTGCTTTAGCTCTCTACAAAGAAAGGGACAAAAGCACTTCCCCAGACTGTGTACACTGGTTCACCAACCCCTTCTTCACCCAAATGTGCAGTTAACTGAAGCTGGTATGACAGCTGTACTCCTGAGCAGCCATCCGATGGTCCCTGTCCTCCTCTGATAAATTGGTCACTGCTCTTTGGACTTAATTTTCTCCTCCTGCCTTTGCTGAGAGGATCATCCAATGGGAAAGTGACTGGCTGTCTGTATTATTGCCATCAGCTACCCCGGCTATTAGACTGTTCATCTGTTCTTGTGTGAGGTCTCCTGGGGGACCTGGGCGCTGCATTTTCAGACATGCTTAGAATCCACAGTTCTCTTTGACTTCAGTTGGAGTTATAAATGTTCTGCACATCTGAAAAGCCAGCCCAAGTTGTCTCAAGTTGGACATCCAAAATCAGAGCCCACTTTTGAAAATGTGGGTGACTGTTCTGTAGTCACACAGGAAGTATGTGGCAGAGTATGGGAATAGAACCTAAGAATCCTGACTTGATATTGTCTCCTTGTTTACTTGTATTCCCTGCTCTGTCCATCTGTCTTTCTTCTAGTTAAATTGTAATTGTATTTTGCATCGGTCTTTAATAAGGCTAATGAAGGGCTTAGGAATAGAGGCAGCAGGACAGAGGGGAATAAAGGAGGGGGGATTGACATTACCGTATCAGAGGTGGAAGCCAAACTTGAACAGCTAAACGGGACTAAATCGGGCGGACTGGATGATCTTCATCCTAGAATATTGAAGGAACTGGCGCAAGAAATTGCAAGCCCCTTAGCAATAATTTTTAATGAATCTGTAAACTCGGGGGTGGTACCGTTGGACTGGAAAATAGCTAATGTGGTTCCTATTTTCAAGAAAGGGAAAAAAAGTGACCCGGGTAACTACAGGCCTGTTAGTTTAACATCTGTAGTATGCAAGGTCTTGGAAAAAATTTTGAAGGAGAAAGTAGTTAAGGACCTTGAGGTGAATGGCAATTGGGACAAATTACAACATGGGTTTATGAAAGGCAGATTGTGCCAAACCAACCTGATCTCCTTCTTTCAGAAAGTAACAGACTTTCTAGATAAAGGAAATGCGGTGGATCTAATATACCTCGATTTTAGTAAAGCATTTGATACGGTACCGCATGAGGAATTATTAGTTAAATTGGAAAAGATGGGGATCGATATGAAAATCCAGAGGTGGATAAAGAACTGGTTAAAGGGGAGACTGCAGCGGGTAATACTGAAAGGTGAACTGTCAGGTTGGAGGGAGGTCACCAGTGGGGTTCCTCAAGGTTCGGTTTTGGGTCCGATTTTATTTAATGTATTTATTACTGACCTCGGAACCGAATGTAGGAGTGGGCTGATAAAGTTTGCGGATGACACAAAGTTGGGAGGTATTGCCAATTCGGAGAAGGATCGGGATATCCTGCAGGGAGACTTGGATGACCTGGTAAATTGGAGTAATAGTAATAGGATGAAATTTAATAGTGAGAAGTGTAAGGTGATGCATTTAGGGATGACTAACAAGAATTTTAGTTATAAGCTGGGGACGCATCGGTTGGAAGTAACGGAGGAGGAGAAGGACCTCGGAGTCCTGGTTGACCGCAGGATGACTATGAGTCGGCAATGTGACGTGGCCGTGAAAAAAGCTAATGCGGTCTTGGGATGCATTAGGCGAGGTATTTCTAGTAGGGACAAGGAGGTGCTGCTTCCGTTATACAAGGCACTGGTGAGACCTCATTTGGAGTACTGTGTGCAGTTCTGGTCTCCTATGTTTAAAAAGGACGAACTCAAACTGGAACGGGTACAGAGAAGGGCCACTAGGATGATCCGAGGAATGGAAAACCTTTCATATGAAAGGAGACTCGAGGAGCTCGGTTTGTTTAGCCTAACCAAAAGAAGGCTGAGGGGGGGATATGATTGCTCTCTTTAAATATATCAGAGGGATAAATACCAGGGAGGGAGAGGAATTATTTCAGCTCAGTACTAATGTGGACACGAGAACAAATGGATATAAACTGGCTGTGGGGAAGTTTAGGCTTGAAATTAGACGAAGGTTTCTAACTGTCAGAGGGGTGAAATTTTGGAACAGCCTTCCGAGGGAAACAGTGGGAGCAATAGACCTCTCTGGCTTCAAGCTTAGGCTAGATAAGTTTATGGAAGGAATGGTTTGATGGGATAACGTGATTTTAGACAATTGGGCAATAACGTGCCATCGCTGGTAAAATGAGGGTCCAGCTGGAGAATCTTGCCTGTATGCTCGGGATTCTACTGATCGCCATATTTGGGGTCGGGAAGGAATTTTCCTCCAGGGTAGATTGGCAGAGGCCCTGGAGGTTTTTCGCCTTCCTCCGCAGCATGGGGCAGGGGTCGCAAGCTGGAGGATTCTCTGCGACTTGAAGTCTTTAAATCACGATCTGGAGACTTCAACAGCTGAGTTAAGGGAAAGTGGGTGGGTCAGCTTTTGTGGCCTGCATCATGCGGGAGGTCAGACTAGATGACCATAATGGTCCCTTCTGACCTTAAAGTCTATGAGTCTATGAGTAAGCTCTTAGGGGGCAGGGACTATTGTTTTGTTCCGTTTGTTCAGCACCTAGCGTGGTGTGGTCCTGGTCCGTGACCAGGGCTCGTAGGCACTATAGTAATAAACCACTAGACCGCGCTTCTTCCTTCTCTGTTTCAAAGGAGGAAATTTAAAAATCAATAACTCCAGAGTTGGAAACATTTTAGAATTGATTTTCACCTGATGTGAGCTTCAGTAGCTGTGTTCCCAACTCTAGACAGGGAGCTCTATCATGGATGCATTGACAAACTCTTTACTGCTGGGTGGTGAAATAACACTAGAATTGTTCCATTCCTCTTCCTTCACTAAGAAAAAAATAAGCCTATGTATGTATAAAAGTTCGAAAATGTTTAGTCTCCACAGATTGCCAGATAGCCTATATGACTTACATGAAATATCTTGATTGATTAAAGTGTTGTGATGTTTTGTCGGGTTACACAAAATAGTTTTTTGCTTTATTTAGATAGATGATGTGTGTCCAAAGAGTGTTGCTTCACTGAGTTTTAATTCACATAGCCCTTGTGAAGTTTTGCTGAATTGCTGTTTTCTGAAGATATTTCATCTTTGCTGTTGTGAGTAAACTAACTGAGGATTCATCGTAGAGTGTGGTATAATCAATAAATCATATGCCAGATGTAGTCATTCTGCACGTTAAGTCATATTTTACACCACTCGGTGCAGATTTTAGACTTGTTTTTCTGGGTTATAGTTGCTAGAAGTTAAGTTCCATCTGTTTTCCCCCAAAGGAAGGGGGATGAGCAGAAGTTCCCTTTGACTTAACACTTCCATGTCATCTATTCCTTTGTGAAGGCAATTCTTTCTCCTACATGGTTGCCTGAAATAAGCGGACTTCATTCCTAAGAATAAATTTACATGACACGTTGGGGGGGAGGGATATCTCAGTGGTTTGAGCATTGGCCTGCTAAACCTAGGGTTGTGAGTTCAATCCTTGAGGGGGCCACTTAGGGATCTGGGGCAAGATCAGTACTTGATCCTGCTAGTGAAGGCAGGGGGCTGGACTCGATGACCTTTCAAGGTCCCTTCCAGTTCTAGGAGATGGGATATCTCCATTAATTTATTTTATTTATTTTATGGTAGTTGATTAGGATTGCCTCCGAGAGCACTAATGCTTTGAGAGAAAATAATATGAATGTGTGGTCTAAAAGGCTTTAGCTAGTAAATGAAGATGAGTCTCAACGCTAGCAGTATCTCACTTTCTGTGACTCTGTTCACCTGTGTGTGATTGCACAACCCTTACGTAAGAGGAGCTCAGGCACTGGGGCTCTCCACGGTGGTGACATGCTGTCTCGCTCCTCAGCTTTCCGTGCCCGTAGCCCCACTCTTTTATACTTTAGCAGAAAGTAATGAAACAGTGAACAACATATCCTCACTCTGCTGAGCCCTAATTTCCCTGCAGGTAAACCAGGATCCCTTAGACAGGTCGAAACCCCACTAAGAGGAGCCACCCTGACAGGCTGGTTTAAAAAAAACCAAAACAATACCTGGTAGGAAATGTCCTTTCTGTCCCCAGAGTTGAGCAGTTACCCAAGCAGCCAAAATGAAGAGGGCACAAGGAAGCATCCTCCCCTTTGTGCTCGCACAGCTGAACCCTTTACTGACTTCTGTATGGCATGGAAGCACCTGCTACCAAGTCAGGAACACTTTTCCCAGCATTGCTGGGGAGGGGGAGAGGCATCATCTCACTTTCCTCGCTGGTCCGTCACCGCCCAGGTGGAGCTCCTCTGTAGCAACGAAATAGACCACGCCTTCTCATATGGCTCTTCAGTTCATGAATATCCTGGGGATCGGCAAAGCACAAAATTCTTAAAAACCATGAGATACATTTTTCTTAAAACTGTGGGTGGAAGTTTGTGGATTTCTAAGTTTATTTTCTAACAAGTGTGTCAAAATAGAATTTATTTTAATTTAGTCACACCTCGGTTGCAGTATATAGTTAAAACTAAAATATTCTAACAGCACCCGAGAGTTCTTTGCTTTTGTTTAGCTTCATGGTGTACTGTTGCAAGTGGCTTTTGCTCTTACAGTTCCATGTTTCAGTTGATTGCCAGTTTGGATACTACAGAGAAGGTTTTAGGTAATGTTGGGGCCTTCCGTGTATGTTATGTTAGATGGGTTTTTTTGTTTGTTTGTTTGTTTTTGTTTTTTACAGTCAAGGTATAGCTATTAGATTAAATTATAAAACTAGCCATTGCACCATACAGTACTATAGCAGTTAAAGTCTGTTTATATCTGCTTCATTTGAACATGAAAAAATGTTTTTAGGAGCAGCAGGAGGCTGTGTGGTTTTAATAGAGTATTCTGAATTTCAGCTGATAACAGTAAGAATGGTGGGTCGTTTAAGAGATCTGTCATCAGCAGCAAAGATTGTTGGTATCCAAGGCCAGCTATAAGCTGAAGTAGATAATTGAGTCCCATCATTTATATGGTAAGGAGCCTGGGTTTTGAAATAAACAAGACTTGTTAGTATTCATACTTTAAATAGATGGCATACCTAGTGCTTCATTTGTATGCATTTTCTGTTTTTGTCATTCGTATTATCCTGTGCTGCTGCTGTCAGGGTGAAAGGACGGGGTGAAAGCTAAACCGCAAGGCTGTTTAATTTTATCCTGCATTTGCCATGCTTTTGTCAGCAGTTCTCTGGAAGTTAAATATACTGCTTTGCGAGAACCTTTTTATGAACAAAGATGCAGCCTTACCAATGTTTTGTGAACAACAACAACAAAATGTTACCCTACTGTGAACACTGGCTGTGTTTAGCTACTGAAAGAGAGTAGTAATATTTGGAGGTAGTGCCATTTAGCAAAAGAAAAAGCTGGCTTAACTTTTCCCTAAATGTGAATTAAGATACAAACGTGCTGAGGTTTCCAGTGAGCCGGCTCAGAGATCGTCACAAAGAAATCTTGGCCTACTCTGAGTATTAAAGGGTAGGACTGGGTGTTGTTTCAAGATGTGATTTCTAGTCCTGGCCCTCCTGTGTGATTTTGAGCTAGTGACTTAAACTCCCTCCCTGTACCTCACTTTCCCCATCTGCCAATAATACTTCCAGTTTCACAGAGATGTTGTCAGGCTCACTTCGTTGTTTGCTGAATGCTTTGAGATCCTAGACTGGCAGGTTCAAAAAAAGCCAAAAGTGACAGTGGTGCTTATTACTTAAATTTTGAGCTAATGAGGATTAATAGCTACAGTTATGTTTGACAGAGATTACATGTGCTATTGTTACACCTGTAAATGCAAGAGCTCTTTTCTTTTGTCATCTGTAATAAAATTAACTCATTTTCTTTCCTCACAACATGGGGCCTTCAGTGAACCATGTGGCCACTTAGTAAATGCAATGCATAACAGTGTTTTGCAGTACTGCAGTGCCTTGCAGTTTAGCAGGGTCAGAATTAGAAAGCGAGACCTAGTATGCATGAAATAAATCAGGGTGACGTCAAAGCTTGTAAGGTGAAGTCAGAGTTCTTTTGACTCTTGCACACAGGCAAAGGGAAGCTTTAGAAGGAGCCAGAGTGTAGTAATAAACAAATGCCCTTTATCAAGGGCAGACCGGTTGTTTTGCTTGACACTGAAGCTGCCTCTGCCATTTGTAGAAACTCTCTGCCTTCTGGTCATTTACTCTTGTTTTCAGATTTTTGAGTTTTCGTTGCTTCTCTTCGATCATTGTCAGTTCAGTTGAGGAATTTTGTATAGGTCTGGCCACCTTTTAGCTGGGTCCTAGATCAATAATGCAACCCCTCCGAAATGTTGGATTCTTTCTAAAAGGGTGGATTCTATCTAAAAGGGTGTCATAAGGAGGAGGGAGAAAACTTGTTCACCTTAGCCTCTAAGGATAGAACAAGAAGCAATGGGCTTAAACTGCAGCAAGGGAGGTCTAGGTTGGACATTAGGAAAAAGTTCCTAACTGTCAGGGTGGTTAAACACTGGAATAAATTGCCTAGGGAGGTTGTGGAATCTCCATCTCTGGAGATATTTAAGAGTAGGTTAGATAAATGTCTATCAGGGATGGTCTAGACAGTATTTGGTCCTGCCATGCGGGCAGGGGACTGGACTCGATGACCTCTCGAGGTCCCTTCCAGTCCTAGAATCTATGAATCTTTCTACACATGTAATAGCCTTTTCAGTGAGACACAAATCTGAAGGTTTCAGCAAAGCACAATGCTGTTTCTTTTCTAACCACTGGCGTATGTTTCAGTGGGTTAGTTACAGGGAGGTATGCGTTTGAATAAGCAGTTTGGTACACAGAATATACCTAATGTTATACAGGAAAATAAAGTACACAGGAAGCAACACAAGGATATTAACAATAACACACTCGAAGCAAGAAGCCAACCCGGTATATGGTAGAAAGCAAACATGCAAATGTTACAGTCTGTATATGGAGTTTGGTGTGACATAAGTTAGGGCTTGTCTACATTAGTTTGCACTAGCAAGGGTGTAAATTCTAGTGCATGCTAGCGTGTTGCACACAAACTGGCCAGTGTGGACCCTGTTGGCACACACTAAAAGTTCCCAATTTCCCACACTTTCACTATCAACGGTTCAGTTCCACTGGTGGAAGCAACAGTGGCCAAACACCGGTATTTTAACCAGCATGTCCCCTGCTCAGCATCACTGGCAGCATGTCAACACCAGTGGAGCTTCACTGGTGGTAGTACAGCAGTGGGAAATTTGAAGAAAACTGCCACATGAGACCCTTATGCATAATTCCTGTAGTTTTTTGGACTAGCTTGAAACACAAAGCTGAGTAGTCTGTGGATGCAACATGAAAATACAGTCAATGTCAGCATGCTTTAATCCAGTATTTCTCAACCTTTTTGATGCTAGGGACTGGCTTGCTGCCTTCCTAAACTGTGTCAGGGAGACCTCCGGGACCGGCGCCAGTCCACAGACTGCTTGTTGAGCAACACTGCTCTAATCTGCATAACATTGCTAACAAAACCTGCATCCTGCATTGTTCTAATCATTCATGTCTGCATCTTCTAAGTAGAAATATATTTTTGTTATGCTATTAAAGATTGTTACTGTGATGTAAGTTAGTGTTTAAAGGTCATTGTTTCAATTAACCATGAGCCACCTAGCAATAATTAGCATGTGTTTAAAATGCATGTTTTCGGTTTTTAAATAATCTCTCTGGTAGACTAGGTGGGGTTTTTAACTAATTTTATTACTGCTCCTCCCACAACAGGATTTTTTTCTTGCAAAAATGAAACTTCTTATTAACTATTTCATTATTAATGCATAGAATCACAGATTTTAACTTTTTCGTAAGTCACTGAATGTTAAGGTTTTCTAGACAATGCTTTTACAAATGGCACAATGAAAGAAAAATATTGCAAAAGTGAAATGTGGCATGAAATTGCAGTGTCTGCGATGTTTGACATTTTTGACTGAAAAATTATAAGGTACACATGAAATTTCTTGAGTAATAATTCACTTCAGATGAGATGTTGGCTCAAACTTGCTTTTCAAATATCATAGCTTTGGCATTGTCTTCAGAATAAATGGAAAGTCGTCTTTTCTCTGGATAATGTTGACAATGGCCGTCAGATACAATGAAAAGCATTTCCTATGTTTTTCTTTTTAAACCACCTTTGAGAACAGCACCCGAAATGTTACCAATAAGAGAATGAGAGGTCACAGCCATAAACTAAGCTTTTTCAGATAGTTTGGGGGTTAGAATTTGGTCTGTCTGTAAAGTAGGGTTTTTCTGATGCCAATTGCAATTTTTATTTTTATAAACAAATCTTCCTACCTTCATCATTCAGCCTCCCAGCCTATAAATCATTGGCTTGGGATGTTTGATATATTGCGAGTGGAACATTAAGCTATGAAGTAATTTACAGTTTGGTAGCCTGGAATGTGGTTCTGACTTACAGATCCTCCTATGAAAATAAACAAAAACAATTTCTGATATTACTTCTATGGATATGCCTTCATTGCAGCGGTAACCCAGATGATCAACACTTGGGTTATCCCAGCTCAGGTGTGAGCGCGCCACACTCGAGTTACTGGGTCCAGTCTGGTGCTGCACTGACTTATGTGGGCACATCATATAGTTCTTAGTGCTAGAGTGAGCTGAGACCCTCTGATTCTTTCCAAGCGAATTGTGGGAGAGTTTGTCTGTCCTGGGCACACACGGGGAATTGTAGGAAGGCATTGGAGGACTGTCCGCATTCAAGTAGCTTAGCCTGCATCCTCACTGCAAAGTGCATGGGTTACCTGAGTGAAAGCAGCACTTGGGCTTTAGCCTATATTACCAGTCAGGCCAACTAGCCTGAGTTGAAAACACCACCACACTTGGGTCAGAAGTTTATTCTATGGATGGGTCTAGGGGCAAGACCCAAATAAGAGCACGAGTTACTTCTGCAGCTTCTCTTTAGGCTATAGCATCCCGATTTGTACTGCCATTATTCCTCCTTTGAAACTGTTGCTATTCCTTCCTTTTTATAAATAAATATTTTATGTGGTTTGGTTTGGTTTTTCAAAGAGGTGCTCTGTTATTTTCATTTCTCCAGAGAAAGCTGAATTTAAATGTGTTAGCACTGAATAATGAATGAAGTGAGGAGAATCAATTCAAGATACATACACTGTGACTAAGGTTGACAATATATCAGTGTACAGGTTTTAAAGGTTAGCATTAAAACTGGGTTGAATCAAGGTCTAATAATTGGGTAATTGTGACTTGATTTCAGTCGCTTTTTTGAGCTGTGCTGTTTATAAAAGTGACAAGCTGTTAATTCTGTATTAATTAATTCCATTGTCTTATAATGATGTGCTTTCAGCTGCATAGTCTAATTCCTAAGTAGGGTGGGGAATACTGTGGACTGTGTTCCAGAAAAGGGATGTGTTCTTTGATTTAATAAGGCAAAGGGAGAAAGATAGATAGAATCTAAGCACACTGATGTTCTAACAGTCATGGCTGTCTGTTCACATTACCAAGCTTGAAAGGCCTTTACAGAGTTTGAAGAGAGATGTGATAGCTCTGATTCTGATGGGTGACCGAACACATTTTCCTTCAGAGCTGCTCAGAAACAGCTGACAAGTACAGTTTTCGAAATTGTTCTTCTTAAGGAGCCCATTCCATGTGTTGTGATTGCCACCTCCTGGATAAGGGAGAAAAACAAGGTCTTCATAGATGCTTGTAATCCCAGCTTTTTGAGCCGATGCATATCCCCCTGTGCGTGTGCACGCACATGTTAAGAATGTGGTGTAAGCACACACACAATTGCATGCAGAGCAAACGTATATTTTAGCTACAGCGTGAAGAGCAGCTTTCATAGTCGGAATCATAGCATTTAAGGGAACACCAAATCACCTCCAGTATGTCACAAGTCTCCAACACCATCCAGCACCCACTCACTAAACCCAACAACCAAAATTAGACAGAAGTATTACAGCCCACAGGAGACTAGGCTATTATGTGACACACAGGGAGAGAGAGAGAGTAGGAGGGGCTGAGGTGCACCTTTCATTCTACTTCAGCTTGTTTTCTGTTGTTCCACATTATTACAGGGTTTCTTTCCTATATCAAATTGCCTGCATGGTGTCTGTATTTCTGTCTTTCTGTCTTTCTTTCAAGGGTCTTTGCTGATCAGGCCATTCCTGCCAAATATAAGTCAAGGGAAAAACTACTAACTTGTAACAAGCTGTTAGTAAAGCTTAGCGTATGTAAAGATGATGCATCTCTAGAATGTGTGCATCTTGAATTTAACATAATTACTGTAATGAAAACCAAGGGGTTTTCAGAGGGTCTCACTCTTGGGCTGTTCCCTTTGAAGCCAATGGGAGTTTTCCTTTGTATGTCAGGGGGAACAGAATGAGGCCAACGCAGGGTGCTTTTTGAAAATCCTCCCCCAAATGTGGTGCTATGAGACTGACTTCTTGAGACACTAATACAATTATTAAAAGGATTGTGCTTCTTGAAATATGCTTGTATTAACTGTAATTCAGCTGTTGGTGCTATATTGTAAAGGAATCATATTGGTGTTTCCAGAAAGTGTACCCTCGTACAGGGTATCTCTTCCCCCCCCTTTTTTCAAAAGGACAAGGAAAGCCTATCCTGGGAAATGAATGGCAAAAAAAACTCTCTCTCCATGCAATATGGTAATATTGAGGTACTAAATCAGGAAATACCAGTAGGTGATTTAAAAAAACCTCAAGTAGCAAAGGGTGGGAGAAAGGAACTATTACCCCATTTTACAGATGGGAACTTGGGCGCAGACGTGAAGTAATTGCAAGAGGGAGTCCGGCAGAGCCAGGAAGTGGGTTCCATTGCAGTACTGTGGATTTTTGTGTCCAATTCTTCCGAAATCAGTGATATTTTCACTGTACTTGGAAGTATGTGTAGAGTTTGTATTAGTATCTTTACCCCTGGAAATCAGATTAGCTGCCACTGCCTCAGTAAGTAATTTGGGATCCCAGTCTTCAAATGGTATAAAGCAATAACCTGCCTTGAGCAGTTTCTATGAGAGAGCTTCTAACGTGTCAGTTTGAGGTGGGAAGCAAGACGTTAATGTCTTTTTACATTTTCATTAATTTTCTTTCTTTGCTGTGATATTTCTTAAACAGGATGCTTGAAATTAAGTGTGAAGCTGATCGTAATACAGGATGTTCATTTATTATGTAACTAAACAGTACAGAGGCGATCACAGAAAATGTTCCTTTTGCTTTAGTGAAGCCACACTGTAATGCTTATTTTATGTTGTTGTGCACTAGTTAATACAGTAACAGAATTTTTAGCAGACTTAAATCTTTAAAGTCAGTTCCCATTCCATATAATATTCATTCACAAAAATGTAGTATGTGTCTGAGGTCTTCTCTTACAAATCTGTCTTTTTAGTAAAGTGACTAATTTTTTTTTTTTAAGAAGACAAAGTGCCTCATAGCAAACTGCTTTGGTTTTTTCCGTCAGGTGAAACATGTATTTAATATGACAGCAAAGGAAGGCAGAAGAAGATCAGTTAGTGCCCTAGTGGTTGTTGGAAATGGAAATGGGGCTGCAGGTAGGTGTAATTATAATGTATTTGAAAGGTGCCAAGTGAATGATGCTGGGGTAGGGCTGTGGGAAGCATGTTGTTCAAAGGGATGTTTTATTAATCTGATTGTTTTTAAACAACAAATTCATTTTGGGGGTGGAATATTAACATACATATCAATATACCAAGAGAAAGAACAGTAGAATCAAGGTTTACAATGGAAATGTACAATCAGTGATGATTCTGAAAAAAATGCCCATCAAGGACACTTCTATTTTCTTTTACACAAAACAAAGTAATATACTAATAAGATTAGAGTATAATAGTCAGTTATAACAGCCACACTTATTTAATTCCTGAGTGACAAAGGCAATATCACTGGCAGATCAAAATGGAGTATGTGATTTCCTTTTCATGCTGTTCCTTTTTGCTTTGGGGCATCACATTATTTATGATTAAAAAGAACCTCCAAAGCTTTATGACGTTGAGTGGTTTGGAGTGTTCATTAGAACAATTAAAGTCATTAAGAAAGGGGGACCAAACTTATGGCAATTTCCATGTTCTGAAAATAGGTTTTACCTTCTCTAGTACATGCCACACTTGCTGTAACCAGTGTATGACAGGGTGGTAGGACTGATTCCTGTACCCTTACGAGTTTTTTCCCAGTTAGGCAACTGGATAGAAGGTTATTTCTTTTTGTTTTTCTCACCCTGTACCTCAGTATAATCTGTCCAAAGTATTATTTCTTCCAGCTGAAATTTAATGCCTGATTTACTTTATTATAGGATAAGTCTACATTTACTTTATTGTAGGATAAGTCTGTAACATTTTCTATGCTACCTTCTTGCTCACACTAAACTTTGTTACTTTATAGAAATTTACTCTTTTTTAAAAAAAAAAAAATCCAGTTTCTGATGGAGTTCTCTTTAAATAGTACATCCAGGAATGTTAATGAAAAATAAAATACTTTGATGAAACCCTGAATCATAGAATAGCAGGGTTGGAAGGGACCTCAGGAGGTCATCTAGTCCAACCCCCTGCTCAAAGCAGGACCAATTCCCAACTAAATCATCCCAACCAGGGCTTTGTCAAGCCGGGCCTTAAAAACCTCTAAGGATGGAGATTCCACCACCACCCTCGGTAACCCATTCCAGTGCTTCACCACCTTCCCAGGGAAATATTTTTCCTAATATCCAACCTAGACCTCCCCCACTGCAACTTGAGACCATTGCTCCTTGTTCTGTCATTTGCCACCACTGAGAACAGCCGAGCTCCATCCTCTTTGGAACCCCCTTTCAGGTAGTTGAAAGTAGCTATCAAATCCCCCCTCATTCTTCTCTTCTGGAGACTAATCAATCCCAGTTCCCTCAGCCTCTCCTCATAAGTCATGTGCTCCAGACCCCTAATCATTTTTGTTGCCCTCCGCTGGACTCTTTCCAATATTTCCACATCCTTCTTGTAGTGTGGGGCCCAAAACTGGACACAGTACTCCAGATGAGGCCTCACCAATGTCGCATAAAGGGGAACGATCACGTCCCTCGATCTGCTGGCAATGCCCCTACTTATACAGCCCAAAATGCCATTAGCCTTCTTGGCAACAAGAGCACACTGTTGACTCATATCCAGCTTCTCGTCCACTGTGACCCCTAGGTCCTTTTCTGCAGAACTGCTACCTAGCCATTCGGTCCCTAGTCTGTAGCAGTGCATAGGATTCTTCCGTCCTAAGTGTAGTCAATGGCAAGACTTCCGTTGACATCAGCAGCTCAGGGTTTTACCAGTTTTGTTTTTCTTCTCCCCTGCAGATATTTATATCGGTTTCTTCAACATGGAAGAAAATTACTATGTATTAGGGCATCAACGAAACTAACTGTAGATAAAGTGCTGTCAGTTGCACAAAGCAAACTGAAAAAAATAGAAACCTCAGATTGTGATGGGTCTAATAATTATTGGCTGTGGACAGGTGCATTTGAAGACAAGTTTTTACAAGCTTCTCAATACAAGAAGAAGGGAAGACTAGAGGCTGGCTAGAGGGGAGTGGTTGGCTTAATTTTCCTCAGAGTGGGTCTCAGCTTTCAAACGTTGGGAAATGCTGCATTAAAATCAGGGCGAGGATTCCTTCTTCAAAGGAGACATTAGCAATCTAAGTCAGACAAGGCCCCAATCACACGTATCTTGTCTTTGCAAACAAAAGGGGAAGTGTATTAAGTCTCCCTGTGTGCTCATATGGAAATGAGGGAATTTTAGGGAAAATATGCAACCAGTTCAGCTGAACCAGTGTTAGCACTGATGCGAGCCCTAATGTAGACAAAGCTCCAATGGTTTCTGATGTCTTCAACACTGCATTGAACTCACTGAGGAGACGGGCTAATTAATAAAGGTAAAAAATGCTGAAATCCACCAGAGACTTGTCTACACTTGAGCTCCTGCTACTTCAGCTGGACTAGAGAGCAAATCTCTTCCTAAAATTATATAGGGTAGGCAAAGGCAATGTGCCCAGCACTTCATGTAGTGTGAATGGGTGTCTCGGGAATCCGGCACCATGCATCATGAAAAACCCTCTCCTAACCTTTTTTTGATCATTAAAAATGGCTAAAGAAATATTCCCATTTAAACCCCCTTTGTGCTGATGATGTCATTGCCTAATGAATAGAATTGACCTCTGACACCTGGTCAACACACAGTTTTTATACTGCTATAATTGTCATGTAGGAGTGTGATTTTTACTGATATAGAAGTGCCTTATGCGGGTTTATTCTTATTCCCCTTCCCATACGGGAACAGCTATACTGATATAAAGCACCTTTGTGCACCTTTTATATGCGCAGTAAGGTGCTATACTACTTTAACTATACCACTATTCAACTTCTTATGTAGACAAGCCCTCTTAGCTTGTTTGCTTTGCCCCCGCGAAGAGAAAAATAAATCAGAGTACTCTTTAAACAGCACATTTTTAATGTAAAACAAAGGGAAAACATTCCATAAGGCTGCTAGGCCTATAAACACTTGTATTTTTCACTTTGTATTTTAAAACTTAGATGCCAACAGACAATAAATGTGCACTGGAAATATAAAGTTGAGCCAGAAAACTACACATCCTTTCTAAATAAATGCAAGTTTCATCTCTAAAGGTTCTGTTTCATCTGGTCAGTTACAAAAATTTAACAGTGCCTGCTCACTTCAGTAGCCAGGGTTTGTGTGAGACATTTGTTGAAGCATTGGACTAAACTGTGAGGACAAAGTAATACTAGACAGACTTAGCGTTTTGTCATAATGAGATCTCCAAACAAACTGCACAGCTGCCCTTTGTTACGCTGAGATTATTGATTCTTTGCCAGTTCTGCTTCATGGGAATCGGCTTGACTCTCTTTAAATTATATAATAAAAGAGTTAACCTTTTGCATGCAGGACAAGCTTTATTTAACAAGCATTCTTGAAAATATAATGCTATCCGTTGTTTTCTTAAAAAAAAAAAAAAAAAAAAAAATGGTTTCCTCCCCATTTTGTGGGTGGTTACCCACGTACATTGGGCTGTAACTGGAATGCCAAAAGGATTTGGAGAGAATAGAAACGGGAGGAATTAAACTGAGATTCAGCCTGGAAAATGCAAGCTAATGGTTTTGGTAAAACCTAGCAAGAAGTAGGAACCCGGGGTGTATTGTAAGGGTGACAGCGGACAGGACATTACATATGAGTGTATTGTTATATGGCTGCAATAAAAGCAGTTCAGTTTTGGAGACATACGCAAAGAGTTCACGTCACAGAAGTAAATAGTCTCATTTTATTATGGGCAGAGCAAGTAGCACCACCTATTATTAAGGTTGCCTGATACGTCCCAGTATAAGTCCCTATTTTCAATTGCTTATAACTTGGCTAGACTCTAACCATTTAGGATGAGATTTTCCATGCGGGGTGTCTATCTCAGGCTGAATATTTTTTTTGAAAATTACAGCCAAAGTGCTTCAGCCATTTCTGAGATCAAGGCTAAAGGAAAATACTTAGTTTTGCCCATGTTGAAATATTCTACCAGCCTTCCATGCTCTTGCCCTTCCATTCCATGATAAACATAGTATATGATCATTCAATTAAAGATGGTTCCATGATGCATACCTATCATAGCACCATTGGATCTGGCATTTCCTAGCTTTTGAATCCTTGACTTCGCAACCTTCATGTGTGTATGTCTCATATACATATACAAAACTACATTACACGAACATTAAGGTAACAAAGTCCAGCCCTCAGAAGTTAGGAAATGCCAGAATTAAGGTGTATCCATGGCATCTGCACAGAATTAAGGCCATCTGGAATCAGATAGTGATAGTAAGATTTTCTGTGTTAATGAGGCCAACTTTGACCATCTGATTAATCACTTCTCCCATACCTATCTCCACACTTTCTTCCGTGCTCCCCCCTCTCAACTGAGTCCACAATGCTACAGCCTGCTTCAGATCCTCTCTCAAGACCCGCCTTTGCTGTGATTCATGCAAGAAGTGAGTGGTGGGCCTGATCACACTGACTTCAGTGGGCTTTGGGCCAGGTCCTAGAGCAGGGTTACAACCCCCATCACCTGCCAAAACAACAACAACAACAACCAAAATATCCCAAATCCATGATTTGGAACCACCCCTTGTGCACGTTGTCAGCCTACGTAATTGTAATATAGCCTATAACCCTCATCCTCTCTCCTGTTGTCTGTCACGCTCAGTTGTCTTCTCTTAAGCTGACTCTATGCTTTTTGGGACAAGCATTGTCTATTGACAGTACCACAGTACTAATAAAAATATGACTAGATCCCAGAATTCAGTGAAGTTCTTGTACTAACTTTTTTCTGTGTTAGCTATAGTAACAGCATGTACTAGAATGTAAGATTGAAGGTTCAGTGTTTCTTATCTTAACTTGTTTATGTGCTTTGCTGCTGTTTCTGTTGGTAAAACTTGATTTTCATATTCCCCATGTTTGGCTCTGTACAATCACCCTATTTAGCCACGCTTACCTCTTGTTTTTGGTTCCACTGTTTTTTTTACTATTGCAGCTATTATGCCTGTTTTGTTTTCTGTTCCCCCACCTCCAAAAAGTTGGCAGGTGTCTTGAAGCTCTTTAAACAGAGGGGTCCCTCTTGGACACAACAGTAAGGTTTGAGGGATTGGTTGGAACAAATGGATATGGGAAATTTCTTTCCTTGGCCAACCTGGTTTGACTTTGATTGTTACAACAGTACTGCATCCAGTTGTTAGATAGTTGTAAATGTTAAATTTTTATGGGTCTTTTTCTGGTCCATTTCTTTCATGTGTCTAATTCAGTGGAGTGGAAATAACAGGTGCTGAGGTTAGGGTAGTAGAAATGACATGTTTAATCACATAGCTCTCGCTGAACCCCTGTAAGAGGAGTAAGTATGTACTGTTTACATTGTGTATATGTTTTTAATAACACATCTACTTGTGTCTCTCAGGTTTTGCAGTGGGGAAAGCAAGTGACAAGATGACAGCTTTAAGAAAAGTATGTAATTTTAAAAGTAAATGTAAATATTTCATACCTATTGTAGTTATCAAATATAGAAATGTTTGTAAGTATCAGTGTTTAGTACACACTATTAATAGAGTTTTGCCTGGATACAAAATAAATAGTTTGTTCATTTTAGTAATTGGTTCACTTATTCATGGGTGTCCCAAATTGGATACTACTATCTCTTGCAATTGACATGTTGTATTTTGAAAAAATACATGAGCAGGGATGGCTCTGGTAACTTTATATGCATTGTTCCCAGTTACTTTCATTTCAGAGTTGCAGTATCTTTGAAAGAAGGAAAAATCTTTATTAAAAAATCTAATTTAAAATTTTTCTTCTGACTGCTTTTTTGTGTGTGGTTTTTATTTTGGTTAGGGGTTTTTGTTGTTGTTCTTTTTTTAGGACAAATACCCTTGTCTGTGGAGTTTCAGGTTACAATTTAAGACTTCTAATGCTCAGGCACCCCAGTCAGCATAGGTTTTTTTGTTTTTCTCTGAAGCATAGTGGCTTTCTCAAGTCTTCCCTAGGTTTTAGAATGACACGTGGTTTCCAGGAATCCTTCTCATATGTTGTAACGCCCAGCTCAGTTGTCATCAAACAGTAATGATAAAATAACCAAACTTTGATACCACTGTTACTGAGTGAAGATAAATCTATGTGAGACTGCATCCACTTAGTTGAAAACATTTTATTTGATTAGAATTGTTGAAATTCAGTATGGCATCGAGGTGGACGAAAAGTGACTATCATTTTCCTGAGTGTAGTTTTGTTTGGATGAACAGCTGCAGATTTGAGGTACTCCAGTCAAAGTAACTTTAACAATTATTGTAAGAAGAAATATTTTGCTTGTTTGTTTTCTAGGCAAAGAACAGAGCAATTCACTATTTACACTATGTAGAGCGATATCAAAACCACACAAGTAAGTATGAAGGGTTTTTTTAGACGACTCCTTTAAAAGTTTCAAACTGGTGTTAAAAACACCAACCTGCAGCCAGCTGTTACAAAAGGAAACATCATAACTAAACTTTTTCTTGCCTGAATGTATTACATTGTAATTCTGCTTGTGTTGTTTCATTCCTTCCGTGTGCTCTCTTAAATCTCAGCCCTAGACTGTTCTGGCTAGACATATTGATCGCGTCAGATAGTTCCGTGCCGACTGCTGTGCAGAAATAGTCACCATTATCTGGGATGAATATCCAGTTTACCCTTTATTTTCATTCAGTCTCAAATCAACAGTTATAGGAAAATCAACAAAGCGAAGTCGTGGCTTGGTCTCATAATATGGGTTGCTCTTCCCCATGCACTAAACTGGGAGATTTTTTTCCCCGCCCCCAAGTTTAAAATTTGAATCTCGAATACCTAAGAGATGCCAAGACTTTCAGACTCTTTAAAACTCTTATAGCGTTTACAGCTCGTGTAGATCTAGGCGAGCACAGTTTGACCTCTGCTGGGCCTGCACCTTGTATAAGCCACCTGCTTCCTATAGCTGACTTGCTGGCCCTGTGCCCTTCTCAAACCACTTCAATTTTCCTAAGCACCCCAGCAAGTCACGGTCTCTTCCTGCAGGCCTCTGGAAAAGGGAATGTTGGCAGCTGGCGCATTAGGGCGGGAGGAGTTCAGCGTTTGACGCTCTTTGGTAGCTCCAGAGTAACTCAGGTTCTCAGGAGATGAGCCCCACAGCAGGCAGAGTGTCCTCCTATATGTGTGTTGCATGCTAGCACAGTGGGCCTGATCCTGATTGGGGCTCTGGGCATTACTATGAAGAAAAATAATCTTCCTGCACACCTCCTGCCCCCTTAGGAGAGATCCTGTGTCCAGCAGAGCTCCTGAGTGCGTAGGAAGGAGTCCTGGTGCTGTCCAGGCAAACCGTGGTAGATTACAGCATTGAACTATGGCCATCACTTTGCACTAAGCAGGTTTCAGAGTCGTCTAGTGTGAAGCGACGTATGATTCTTCCTCATGTTCTCTTTAAAAGACCCAAGGAATTCTAGACAGAAAACAGCATTAAGAGAACGTGAACGTTGCATGGTCGAACATTCAAATAAAAACACAAAGCCAAAGCTCAGGTTGCCCACAAAACAGGCTTCACTGTTGTTGCTTCTCAAATAATGCAATTTAATGACGTATAAAATGTTTTCTAACCTTAAATACGTGTGTAGTATCTTCTAGTACTGTGACCTGCTCTCTTTATACCAGACAGTCAGCGAAAAACATTAGTATACAGCTCTATAGAATAAATCATTATTACACAATGCATTATACATAATGCTACGATTTTGTCACGTAGGTCGCGGAAGTCACGGAATCCGTGACTTCCACCCCGGGGGCTGGGAGCTACAGGGTCCTGATGCCTCCCGCAGCGGCAGGGAGCTGCAAGGTACCCCTGCTACCTGAGGCAGTGGGCCTCCAAGTTCCCAGCCACCATGGGCAGTGGGGGTACCCCACAACTCCTAGCCTCTGCGAGGGACGGGGATCCCTGCAGCTCCCCGCCAGCCGCTCTTCTGCAGACCTCACAAAGGGTCTTGCTATAGAATGGAAAAAGATCAGCAGTGGTGTCACACCCAGAGTTTTAGGACATGGGAGCTACTTACTAGTCTGGCACCCGACATCAGTGTTAGTTCCTTAAACCTAGTTGTGCACCATCCTGTCACAAATGGAGATGAGTAGTAGAGTTTTGGAGGGTGAATTAGATGCTCCAGTTAATAAGAATGAGAGGAGTGTCGGGCACATAAGCATCCAGCTGAAACTCCTTTCCCCCTCTCATCCTGCCACTCTTTTTATGGTTTACTTGTAAGAAATATTTTTCTCTGAATTATGTTGTGTGAAAGGCCCTTGGGAGCAGGAGTAAGGACTATACATCAAGCACTGCAGAATGTCCAAAGGAAACAACGTGAAAACATGGAGTAATCTCTTTCAATTGTAGTAATCTTGGGTGTTGTTTGTATCCGGTATCATTAAAAAAAATTTCAGACAGAAGTGATTTTGTTAAATTTACCATCTCCTTTTAAGTCGATAAAATAAAGCTCTGGGGTCCCCTTGGAGCTTATTCCGGGGCCAGTGATAATTCCACAGCTGTAGTCTGGGGCCATGTTACCAGCTGGCCGTTCCAGCGCCCTGCAGAGCACCATAGGGCTCTTCCGCTGAGCCATCTTCAGCCCAAGTGCTAGAACCCCCTCCCTAGAGGTGCTGAGTTGCTCTGGGTACGCTGACACTTTAAGACCATGGTGGTGAGTCTCGGAGCCCGTGTCTGCCGTGTAGATGGTGCAGCTCAGGCTCTGAAACCCACCCTTCATCGCCGGGCTTCAGCACCCGAGCTCCAGCCCAAGCCAACTGTCTTCACAGCTGTGTTCAGTGCCATAGCATGAGCCCAACGAGCCCGAGTCTGTCGACCCAGGCTCTGAGACTCGCTGCCACAGGTTTTAAAATGCAGTGCAGATGTATCCTCTGAGGTTAGGTCCTGTGTGTCCAGCTAGCTCCAGCCAAGCACTAAGGGGATTTGGATTGTGTCTCAGGAATAAAGCAACCTAAGGACTTGGGACAGTGGATAACTTGCAGGGAAACCCTAGGAACAGCCAAGCTTGGGGAGAAATCTTAGGCTGAGGGTTTTTCAGGGGTTTTTGTTTTGTTTTTTTGGGTGGGGTGGGAGGTTGTTGTTACCACTAAACCTAAATCCCAGGAAGAAGGTAAGTTTGCGCCATATATAAACACTGTGCAAAGCAGGGTGGGATCATAACCTGCTTATTAACACTCTGTATTTTGCAAGTGACTGTTGATTCTGCCTATGTAATATTGCAGTAATATTTGCTGTTGTAAAAAGGTCATTTTGTTTTAGAATTTTATCTAGATGTGCCCTTCTGCTAAAATTCCTAAAAGAGAGTAAGCTATAATTTCCTTATCAGAGTTCTGGACTCTGTATATGTTGATATTCTGTAATTTCGTTGAATTGCATAATTCTTAGAGAATTATACTGTAACAATATTATTTTTATTTTCAGTTTACCATGATATTACAACAACTTTTAAAAGAACAACCATCCGGATGAAAAAGCAAAACAAAGGTAATTAAAAACTGGCTTGGCACTTCTAAGCATTATTTACCAGCTCATTCATGTTCCTTTGACAAAGGAAAAACATACATACTGAAGTTAATTGTTCTTTGATGTAATGCCGTCATAAAAATACAGCCATTATATTTTAACTGCTGTTGGTTGCCAATTCCGTACATTAGAACTACCAGCCATTGTCATGTCACTATCATATATTTAAATCCTTGGTCTCCTCTCTTCCTGGTCCAATTTCCCTCCCATCATCCCCGCCTTCCTCCTCTCGGCACCCAGTTTGTCTCCCCCAGCTACCTCAATTTTCTCTCCCTCCACCTTCCTCGGGGTCTCCTCCATGCTACCTGAGTGTGGGAGCTGCTCTGGTGCTGGCTGGAGTTCAGGACCATTTTCCGCCAGGAAATGATTAGCAACAAAGACCATTAGAGCCAGTGTAGGTGATATACTCTCCCCGCCTTACCCACTTGGTTTGTGCTCTGGTAACATGTCATCCCAGTTGTTTGCTCCCCTGTCTCCTCCCTTAGGGGGTGCTCTCCTGAGCCACCTCCTGAACTGTGTTAAGCTGGCATATTGATGCTGTTCTTTGAGATTTGGATGTGCCTCATGCATGAGAGATTGGAGTCTTTTGAATAGGAGTGTCCATCAGGGCCACGCGTGCACCTTGCTCCTCGTGTTTCCATGCAAGGACATAAAGGGCAGGGTGGCTGCGACCCTTCCTCAGGTCCCTCTTACTACCCGTGGCTGTGAGAGAGAACCTGGTGAATGTGCAACCTGCTACTCTCTTCTGAGCTTCAAAACTTGTTCCTTTTTGTCACTAATTTGGTCAAGAAACTTTGTCTTCACCCCTTTTCTTCCGCACATTGGATGTTTCCAAAACAAAGAAGCAGAAACGCTCCAGTACCCCCTTACAACGGGTTTGGGGCTTCGTGCTGGCCGCCACATCTCATGGCTGTCTAAGCGATCGGGGTTCCTGCCCATCTTGAGATGAACTCATCCCCCTCGCTGACAGGCACAGCCAGTGCTTCTCCTGCCTGGGAAGGACCATATACCTGTCCTTGTCCTCAGGGACCCACACGTCCAGGGACACTCAGCTCAAGTTACACCTGCTAGAACAATCCATGTGAGTCACTTTGGACCCAGAGGAAACAGCAAGCACAAAAGCAGAGCTTAGAATGAGCCTCCACCTGCATTCCCTGGAACACACACCATATCCTGGGATCAGGGAGGAAAAAGCAGCAAAAGGGTCATCAACAAAGCCCCAGCAGTAGGTGCAGCACCTATGCTCATGATGGAAAGGCTGATGCCGAGAGGCCAAGCCAGACGATGTAAAGACCATGCAGAATCATCTAGTAAGAAGGGTACAAAACACTACTTCTCCAAAGACAAAACATCTGAGACCCTCCATCAACACTGGGATTGTTCCAAAAAAAGAGAGCCAAATCCAACCCAGTGCCAAGGAGCTGTCTGTGGAGGAATTGGTCTCTGGAGGGGACATCCTCTGCACCAAAGTGGGGACGAGCACTGAGTCTGTGTCACTCCCTGACACCAGCATTTCAGAGACATGCTCCTCTTCACCCTGCCGACCTACTCCTCCTCACTGGCATCAAGTGGGAGTCCCTCTCCCCTACCCTTAGAGGGTGACCCCCAGGAGAGTACTGCGGGGCTCTAAACAAGGGCCCTTCAGTAGATAAGGTGAGACTTGCACTGGGCCAGCCACAACATCGGCCAGGCCAGTACCCCACAGTATGCTTTTTTGGCCATATTGGTCTTATTGGGGACCATCGCTGCATGTGTCCTGGAGCAGATTGCCTTTTGCACATCCTGGACAAGGAGGAGACCCTGTTCTCCAGGGGCATCGTTAGCCAGGCCACCCACACAGGAGCTGGCCATTGCTCCACACAAGCAGGAGATAGTGGAGAGACAGCCGCAACCCCCGTCTCCACCTGAGGACCGAGCCTCATTGCCTGACAGTTACACCAACCCCTACGCTGAGCACGGATGAACTCAAGGCATTCCAAAATCTCCTGTCCGATGTTTCAGAGATCCTGGACTCTAAATGAGTGGAAGAGAGATACCAGGTGTCGTGAAGGGCTTTGAACATTTCTAGGCCCACTCAAAACCAGGATCCCCAGTGGTGGTATTAGTGCAGGAGAAGTCAAAGTCTGCAAAGGGCACGGCTAAGGGTAAAGACCTCTTTGGGCACAAAGCATTCTCCTCTACCTCACTGCCGCGCCGGGTTGCAAACTACCAGGCCTTGTTTGCAAAACATAACTTCCTCACTTAGGTAAGGGTCGCTCCCTTCCTGTCTCAGATCCCACAGGAGAACAGAGAGAAGCTAAAAGAAATCATGGGTGGGCCAAATGGTCACTAAAATCGTGGCCATCGTCCGACACAGCTGCGAGGTCAGTGCCCATGTCTGTCATGATGAGGCAAGATCATGGGTTCTAACGTCCAGTATATCAACGGCAGTTCAAGCCCCCAGAGAGGATCTGCCCTTTGAAGGGATGGGAAGGTCTTTAGCAGCAGAACAGACAACGCTCTCCATTCGCTGAAAGACTCAAGGGCTGTGCCGGTCTTCGGTGTTTCGGAATACCGACTTCCTCATCGGAAACCACATAAACCAAGCAGAGCCAGAGGACATCACCTTACTGTTGGGGCTGACCGTCCAAATACTGACCCAGGAGAAGCCCCCGGTATGCCAGAGGCCACCTGTAGTCAGTGTCCTCCACCGTACACCCTGTGCCCTCACAGGGGCAGTGGGGTTGATGGCAGTGCTGGCTAAGGCTGCCACCGCCTTTGGGAGCTGCCTTACCCCTTTCTTTTAACTGATTGTTTCAGGTGGAACTCTGAGACCCTTTGGAGAGCCACGCTCACACATGCTGGAAGAAAAAAACGTCACCTACCCTATGGGTTCTGCGAGAGGTGGTTGTCAGTGTAGATCCCACAACCTGCCCTCTATTCCACTTTGAGTCCTCAGCTAACCAGGGCTGCAGTCTGCGCGGGCGCTGAAGGAGAGTCCTGCCCTCCCACTAGGAGGCACAGGCCATGTGCAGCCACGACACACGCTGCTGTTCAAAAGACACTGATATCGCGTGCACGAGGCGTGTGCACACCTGCTGCAGGATCCGCGCTGCCTGCAGCACTTGGAAGAACCACAGTTTTATTGTAGGGTGGGTAACCGTTCTTTCTCATGACTTACCTAATTCCCAGACCTCACGTACTTATACCAACCCCTGACCATGTCTGGATGCACTCCGGCCGTATGTTCTGACGTCTCACTAACGTAGACTGTAACACAGATATCTTTAGGAGGGGCTTGTTTAAACTCTTAGCATTTTAACATGCAGCCATTCAGCTTATTGTTGTTTATTTTCAACATATTTAGTTTTATATTCTAAGTACCTTCTATTTTAAAAACAAACAAACATTCATTATGTCATAAATTGGCAGTAACGGCCAAATTTATAGTTTCTGGCATAGACCTGACTTAATCTGGAAGGACATAATTTGAGTTGTTTATGACTGCTTTCAGAGGTGAACAAATACAGTCAATAAAGGAAATCACATTCATAGAGGACAGGTTTAGACTACTGCTGAGTGACTAATCAGTGCTCTAACTGCAATAGACAGTAGGGATACAAATACAGCTATATGGTCCCTTCTTTGTTTATAACCCCCATTTCATGATAGCAATAAGTTTCCAACTACCAATGTGTTCTCAAGGGTTATGTTTTCTGAGTAGTAGAAATCACTTGGGAATTGGTTCACAGTAAGCCAGAGGCCTGCAATAGTCCAGAAATACTGCCCATTGTGTTCAGTTGCTTAATTATTTCAATATTCACAGATTAACAATATTTTTAGTAGGCTGGTACGTTGAAGCTTTGCAAGTACCGTTTGATTTTGTTGCTTACATGTTTGTTCTGTACTGTCATATTACAACAGTTGCTAATATACAAAGTTATTAGCATAACATGCATTCTGTTAGCATCTAAAAATTAGTGTGAATCCTATACTACTTTTGTAGGGTGAAAAACTTATTTTTTCAGTAAGACTTCTGTTAATGTGAAAGTGAAATCTTAATGTGGGTTAGAATATTATTTATAAAGCAGCAGATACAGAGTCAAATTGTCCCCCGCATTTAGATTCCTACGGCTCCATTGAATTTAATGAGGTTATAAGTTTATAAATAAGTAAAATTTTCCCTGTAGTGTTCCAGGCTAGTCAGTACAAAGAAATCTCAATATCCCTTGCAATATTTTAAAGCAAAAATGTCCAAACACCAGCAGGAATGCTACTGAACTAAACACTTGAGCAAACTGTTATGAACAAATGCTGTTATTAATGTAAAATATCAATGTAAAGCTCTCATTTGGAACAATTAGATTCTCCCTATGAGAAACAAAACAAGACATTCCTTCCTTATCTCTGTCATGCTGTCTGGAGTGGCTCACAACCATGAGTGCCTATCTCAGGACAGACTGTCAGAAACAGGACTGACACCCCAAATTGGTAGTGTGTTCTATAATTAGATTTCACCAAGCCAGTAACAAATGGGAACTCCTAGATCACTATAGCAGTTTTACCCTGGAGTCAGACAGTCTCCTTAGACTCTCCAGTCTGCCTTGCCACCCAGGCAAGCTGGATTTAGTGATAAATGGTCACTTACATAAAAAATCACACCACATTCAGGTTGCTCCCAGTCCCAAGAGACCAGTCACTTATCCCAGGTCAGTTGGTACCCCAGATCTTACACCAAAGACAGCGTCTGTAGCAATCCTGTAATAAACTAGCTAAAGGTTTATTAACTAGGAAAAAGAAGTGTTATTTACAGAGAGCAAACACATACACACAAATGAGTTGTGATCCAAATCCCAAGAGTGACATATTTGTAATGATCTGTCAATTTGAAATGTCTTTCAGGGCAAATCCAGGGATAAACCTGGGTGAGCTCTCGGTTCAATTCAGAGTCTCTGGGCCTGTAAGAGTTCAAACAGCAGAGCTGAAAAATTCTCTTGTGACCCTGTTTTATCTTTTACAGTCAGGCTTGGTCTGTACTACAGAGTTAGGTCAACATAAGGCAGCTTACAGCGACCTAATTATGCGAGTGTCTGCATACAATGCTGCTTCCGCCGAAGTAAGTGGCCCTCTACACCAACATTATAACTCCACTTCCACGAGCGGCGTAGCACTTTCTGTCAATGTAGCTTGGGCGACGCAGTGTCTGTGTAGACACTGCTTTGCTTGCATTGGCTGTTGGCTGTCAGCCCCAAGCTGTCTCAGATATCCTCCTGTGTTATGATTGGTCGATCGCAAAACAAAGCCTACCCTTTTCCCCATCTAACGTTTCTTCCAGAAATGGTCCTCCAGTAGTTTAACGTCCGACTGACACCCTGCCCATTCTTCGTATATGTGATAACCCCTGACAGATCATGCTTATAGCAGGAAATGTAGATGTATGTTTTTTGTTCTGTGTACGTATGTGTGTAAGGGGAGATGGGTGCCATACTCCCATTTGTGTCCTTAAAAACCTCCCCCTAAATGTATACATCTGCCTGTGTCCCACATTAAACAGTATGGCCTATTCTTTCCCAATAGGATGAGATCATGAATCCATAATAATGCTTTGTGCCTTTGGATCATTTGGCCTTCCTCCTGACCCCAGAATGGTACCTACCAGTCCTTCCATAACACTTCTCTAGAAGAATTCTAGATCCAGTTATAAAAATCAAAGCCGTATTCTGTTTATAGTAAGCAAAAATAGCATTTATTGGCAATTTACAGAGTAGAAAATATACCAGAAATAAAAACTTGATTAAGAAATATGTTTTAGCACTCTTATATTTGGCCTGTCCGTGTGACATTTCATCCTGGAAGGAATGTGAATATGCACAGCCAGACAACTTTTATAGTATTCCCTCAGCTGTCAGACAGTGTCGCTTGTTGCAATATACAAGTGTTTGATTTCATTATTGCTCTAGCAATACAGTATCCATTCTTTGCTCTGAAGCGTTACCCAAAAGGACGTTTACTGCTCTTTGATTATTTTTAGACTACACAAGATTTCATTTTCTTTCTCATCCAGTTATAGCATTTGTTGATTTTTTTTCTATACAATATGCTTTGTGTTATATCTTCTCTTTGTATTGTGTCTGCAGTTCTAATTGCACAAAACATTCATACATATTCAAGTATCCTTTGCTAGAGAAAACAATCTCCTCTTCCTATTTTTTAACTGATTGGTCTAGGTCACACATTTCTTGAAGCATTTTCAACGCTGCATGAAATATTCATACTAGTGACTACTATGTTCTGGACAAACCCCATTTGGGATTAAATTAGAAGTATAATTCTAATTTAACATTTAAAATATTAGATCAAGTGTGTGTGTGTGTGTGTGTGCGTGTATATATATATATATATATATATATATATATATATATATATATAAAAATATAAAAATTGTCAGAATGTTGTTGTAAATCAGTGTTACAAATCTCGTGTCTATGCTGGTTCCTTGGCCATATTAGCTAATGGTATCTGTGGGGTTCTATAGATGTTTAAAGTCCTACTATTCATATGCTACCTCAACCCATGCTTAGCATTACAGAAGCTAAATCCAAAGCTTTAACAGAGTAAGCTTTCTTCCCCATTAAAACAGTCATGATTGTAACCTACAAGAATAGTCACAGTGAAATAGGTGTATGACTTGTAAGCTAATTTCTAAGATTAACTGAACAGGCAAAATGCCAAATAATTTGTAAAATGCAGCAATATGGCCATGAAGCACTATAGCAATATCCTATGGCTATCTTTAATATAGAGGAAAAGTTACAACACTTCAAAACCTCCACTGTAGTAACAATGCCATGAGGCAAGGCATATACAGATTCATCTTCCATTAAGGTATCTGTTCTCCCTACTTGGTAACAGCACTCTAGCTCCTATTTCTGTGTCCTGAAGCCTCTTGTTTTGCAGTATTAAAGTTGGTGAGGTACTTTATAAACTCCTTTCCCATTAATTTACAGCATTTCTCTCAATAAATGGTCACAAAAGACAAAAATTTTGAGATTTTTAGTACAAAATTTGTAAACTAAGCTCAATATTGTTTTGAGTATATTAGTTTTTTTCTCTTCTTAATTTCTTACTTTCCTTAGCTAAGCTACCTTCATAACTGTAATTTGTTAGAACGTATATGTAACATCTAATTCTCATAGTCTAATAGTAAATATTAGACAATCAAAAGTCTGTGGTTAAAGAGAACTTTTTATTATGGAGACAGTTAAAACCTAAATGCAAACTTTGCTTTAAAAAATTCATTTAAGTTATATTTGAGGGTGCCAGTATTTTCTTACCTTCTGATCTGTATTTGGTTAGTTACCCAGAGAATGTAAGAGTTTATTCCATTAACATGTTGTACTTGAGTTTTATTAGTTAGAGCCCGGAACGTTTATTTTATTACCAGGAATTAACTTCAAATGGCTTCCTTTTATGACTAGCTTATATCTTTGTTTGGCATGTGACAAATGTTCAGTAGTTTTTAGGCTCCTTTAAAAGCTATGCTTTTAAGTGGCTCCACTGATTAACCTGCGATAACCTAATGTGGAGCTCTCCAGAGCCCATCCCCACCCTCACACTTACAGAGCTGCTGCTTTGAAGATGGAATACTTGGGCTCAATTTATGTTGGGAACAAATCTTGGCCTGTGGTTGATTGTCTAAATTGCAAGACTGATTTTCATCCATTAAAAACCTACAGAAAGCTGTATTTGGACTAAGGTGGGAGAAAGACAAGAAACAAAGCCAGGGAAATGGAATATTGTGGACCATTAACAAATGAAAAGGATTTATAACCTTTCAAAGACCATTCAGATGTAATTTATTCTGTCTTTGAGCATAAAATCAACGCTTTCTCAAACGGCGGAAGAATAGCGTCAGATGAGTATAATTTGTTTTCCAATTATAGGTTAAAAGAAGAAGAAAATGTTAATGTAGTAAAGCCTGCAGTATTGTAATAGATTTTTTTCCCCCCATTTACTCAGCAACAAGACTGTCCCGCAGAGTGGAGTAATCTATAAGAGCTGTGTTTGCAGGTTTTAAATAAAATATTTAAATCTATTGCACACAGGTTTTAAAGATTTATAGACCTAGGTCACATGAAACAGATCTTACTGGAGAACTAGCGCAAAATCAAAAAAAAAGAAAAAAACCTTTCAGTAAAATACAGCAAGTTTTAGTAAAACATTTGCAATTAGTACTAATGCATTATAATTATGTAATAGAATCAATACAAAGTTTATATCCATCCACCCAACTACTCAGCTTGTTTTTCTTTGAATGCCTCGCCAATCTACTAGAATTCTTTGAAGGGGTCAACAAGCGTGACCCAGTGGATATTGTGTACTTGGACTTTCAAAAACCCTCTGACAAGGTCCTTCACCAAAAGGTCTCAAGCAAAATAAGCAGTCATGGGATATGGGGGAAGATCCTCTCCTGGATCAGTAACTGATTAAAAGATAGGAAGAAAAGAGTAGGAATAAGTGGTCAGTTTTCATAGTGGAGCGAGGTAAATAGCGGTGTCCCCCAGGGTCTGTACTGGGACCAGTGCTGTTCTACATATTCATAAATGATCTGGAAAAGAGGTAAAGAGGTGGCAAAATTTGCAGATGATACAAAACTACTCAAGATAGTTAAGTCCCAGGCCAACTGCGAAGAGTTACAAAAGGATCTCACAACACTGGGTGACTGGGCAACAAAATGGCAGATGAAATTCAATGTTGATAAATGCAAAGTAATGCACATTGTAAAACATAATCCCAACTATACATATAAAATGATGGGGTCTAAATTAGCTGTTCCCACTCAAGAAAGAGATCTTGGAGTCATTGTGGATAGTTCTCTGAAGACATCCACTCAATGTGCAGTGGCAGTCAAAAAAGTGAACAGAATGTTGGCAATCATTAAAAAAGGGATAGATAATAACACAGAAAATATCATATTGCCTCTATAAATCCTTGGTATGCCCACATCTTGAATACTGTGTGCAGATGTGGTCGCCCCATCTCAAAAAAGATGTATTGGAATTGGAAAAGGTTCAGAAAAGGGCAACAAAAATTATTAGGGATATGGAACAGCTTCCATATGAGGAGCGATTAATACGACTGGGACTTTTCAGCTTGGAAAAGAGAGGACTAAAGGGGGATATGATAGATGTCTATAAAATCATGACTGGTATGGAGAAAGTAAATAAGTGTTATTTATGCCTTCTCATTACACAAGAACTAGGGGTCACCAAATGAAATTAATAGGCAGCAGGTTTAAAACAAACAAAAGGAAGTATTTCTTCACACAACGCACAGTCAACCTGTGGAACTCCTTGCCAGAAGATGTTGTGAAGGCCAAGACTATAACAGGGTTCAAAGAAGAACTAGATAAATTCATGGAGGATAGGTCCATCAATGGTTATTAGCCAGGATGGGGTGGGATGGCGTCACTAGCCTCTGTTTGCCAGAAGCTGGGAATGAGCGACAGGGGATGGATCACTTGATGATTACCTGTTCTGTTCACACACACAGACGGGACACTGGGCTAGATGGACCTTTGGTCTGACCCAGTATGGCCGTTCTTATTTCCATCAACATGACTATGAAGAATGTGGAGGATAATAAATCTGCAATATTTTATCCTCAAAAGAAGATTCTGAATGCTTTCGCTCTTCACAATCTAATTGCATGCCATTTTTAGGCTACCACTGGCTGGTCTGCGGTATCCTAGTTTTTTTATTCAAGTTGTAATGATTTTACTAGCTTTCACGTGTCATTTACATCTGATTTTTTCCAGGGCATGGTCTTCATTGCCATCGAGCCATCATTACCATCTGCAAGCTGGTTGGGATTACAGACCTGTATGCCAAACTTTCTGGATCCAACAATCTACTTAACCTCACCAGAGCTCTCTTTAAGGGTTTAGCAAAGCAGGTAAATTTTACAGTCTGTACTTGCAGTCGTATTTGCGATGGTCAAAAGATGAAATATAATCTATACTTTGTGATATAGAACAGAATAAATTCTAGGTTCCAAAAGTAACAAAGTTCAATTGAATTCTACAATTCCAGGAGAAAACAGAGTTTGAATTTCAATCTCCTCTTTCCACTCCCTCAGCAGTCATTAGTCACTTACAGCTGTCCATCAGCAACTCTTATGCATTCAAGCATAAAGTGCCTCAAGGGGAAATCTGAATTTGTGGGATTAATTTGCTTTTGTCAGTGACATTTTAAAAAGCGCAAACAGATAAAGCCTTAATCCTACTTTTATTGCTGTTATTTCGTCAGTCACATTTTGGGTTGTCTCTGTTGGTGTATTGAACACAATCATTGCCTCTCCTGAGAGTGTAGCTACAGTGCCTGAGAACTAGTGGGCAGGAGGCTGTAGTCCTGACTGCTGTGGTCCAGTCCATAGTCAGCTGACATTTTAAATATAGTCTGCAAAAAAAAAAAAATACAATTCTCACATTTTCTACTTTCATCTGTTGCTAGTCTAGTTAAAGAATTGCAGGTGCTTCTTACAGCTTTTTTTAAACAATACTGTTGTAGATTATCCATGGGTTGTAAGAAGCTCAAGTGATTTAGGAGCGTTAGCCCTATTGACTGAAGCACTTTTGGAAATATGTTCCTTAGCTAGCAGGACTGAAAAGTAGCAAAATGTTTGCATGAAAGGAAAGAGAGGCCCATTTGGGGTATCGATGCTTTAAGAGATGTTTATTAAATTAGTTCTTTTTGGTACACTGAACGGGCAGCAGAGGTGTTTGCTGCTATAAGTGAATACCTATTCTGAAGAATGAGGCTTTAATGAATAATTTTTCTTGGTGGTGGGGGAAAGATTGAAAATCAAATGAACAGAATTTCTTTGAATAACAGAAGTTACTACCTTGAAAATTGTGTGCCGTGGACAGCACAGCTACTTTGTTATTATTGAAGCAACAAGATTTCTATTAAACTGCCTTGTGTCTTCAGGCTAATGGCATGTGTACTTTGGCCATGGGACGCTTACCATACGACATCTAACATCCAGTTACCTGCCCATCCGTGAGAGCTACTTCCTGGGGGACATTCATTTAATGTAACTAATCTTCAGTCAGTTCTTGGCAGGATAGGACTATTCGGCCTTGTCACGTGTATAATAAACAGTGCTTTTGGTATGTTGCCACATTTGGTTACTGTCCCACTGCACGCCTTCATCATAGGCCAGTAGCCTTTCCAGAAAGCGGTACTGCTGGGAATGACCCTACAGTGCTAGCAAACCAGCAGTCCTAGGACTACAGCATCGCATTCCCTGGATGTTCTACACATGCTTACGTGTTCCAGGAATCATTTCTTTAGTTTACATACAACATCTGAAAAACTGACACTTTCTGTTGCTGCTTATGCCATTTAAGCAGACAAACAATGTTCAACATTGGAATGGAGGAAAATACAGAATGGAAATTATTTAGATAGATCAAATAGGCTGTACTTGTCCTGGTTCAGTTCTTTCTTGTGAAATTTATAGAATCTTTTTTTTTTTTTTTTAAACCCCTCAAACAGGAAACCCATCAAGAGCTAGCAGATAAGAAAAGCCTCTACGTGGTAGAATTCCGTGAGGAGTGTGGCCCCCTGCCGATCGTAGTTGCTTCACCTAATGGAGATGTCAGGAAGGAACCAGAACCTATGGATGAGGTTCCCAATACCAAGCTGGAATGGAGCGAAGTGAGAGTAGCTCAAGGAATGAAACGTTCTTCCTGGGCACATGTCAAAAGGACAGTGTGGTGAAGAGCTGGGATCTGCCCATGCCAATACTCAGAGGTACCGCAGCACAAACCCAGAGAAAGTCCAGCTCAGACGGATGATTTGGCTAGACGTGCACTTCAGCACCATTTTGTGTTACTGCTGCTCTGCCTTGGATGCTCAACAGTCTCGTTGGCTTTTCTGCAAACTTCTCTTGCCATCCACATTCAGCTAATGAACAATCTGAATGTAAATGGCTGATGTGCAGCCATGCTGATTTCATACTCACCAGGTCTCTGCTGCTATCCTTAGACCTGGTCTGTAATCAGGAAACCCTAGTGTTTTCTTTACAGATATTTAGGAAACTATTAAAAACATTACTAAAATAAAACCCAATCATTCTCATAATTTAATGTGCTGCATTTTTCCCCAAAGCTGCTTAAATTTCTGTATGTGCTTTCAGAGTTCAGCATGTTGTGCAAGGATAGATGTTAGTACATTGACTCTCTGCACCTCTGTACCATGTAATCGTGTCCAGAGTGGGAGGGTAGGGATCGCTGTGAAATTAGAGGGGAAGAAGTGTTGACAGGGAGGCGTGTAGGATGAAGCTGAGGGCTGGGGCAGAGTTGCTGGAGGTGAGACGGAAGATATACTTGGGGGAGGGGGATGAGGAAGGACAACAGGAGGAAGCAGAAATGGTTTGAGCAGTGCCAGAGGAAGGCAGGGGAGATGGGGAGATGGTGATAGGAGGAGGGCCCCGCAGAGTGAGGTGTGATGAATCAGTGTCAGGAGCTATCCGTGTCTAGGCCAGTGTTTCTTGAGCTTGTCGACCCCTCAGTCAAAGTAAATAATAATCATTCACAACCCCCTGACATTTACCATAAAAGAGTGATAGAGATATCAGTGCTAAGCCAGTATATTTGATTTATGTGCGTGGTTTGGAGGTTGACAAAGAATAGTTGGACCTTGAACGGGAAGGTTGCATGGGGAGTGGGGAATTCAGATTTTTTTGCTTTAGATTGTAATACATTTTTTAATGATTCCTGACACTTGCCTTTCATGGCCCACTAGTGAGAGACACATCTCTAGACCAGAGCAATGGGGCAGGCTAGCTGTGGCACAAAGATGAGCTGCAGGAGAAGTCATTTGGCAGCCAGCGAGGCAACCAGGGAGCAAGTCAGTCCTGGAACCAGCTGGGGTAACTGTTAACACAGATGAGGACGTTTCACCACATGGTAAAGGGTACAAATGTCTGAGGGTGACCCTTCCTCCCAAACCACCCTGCATTCCCCTCTGCTGCATGGGAGAGCATCCTGCTTGGCTGGCATTAGCAATGCAGCTTGAATTGGTACAGCCCACCCCACTGTCCACTCCCAGCCTGGCCCAAGCCTTCCTGGTTGCAGTGAGGATGGCCGCAGAGGAGCTCCGAGGTCGCCAGCAGGGGCTAACGGTCTGTAGGCCTTCAAGTGCTGGTCCCGATCTGTATTCCACACATGGCTATGCACATGCACCCGAGTACGGAAATTCCTGCAAGCAGTGTCTATTGGGCCCCCCCATGCACAGCTGGTCTCCTGCTCCCAACCAAGAGCATAAGAGGCAGTGCAGGCCGACGCATCTCCAGTTCCTCGTTACCACCATGTGGCCTGAGTCAGAATCCTGTGTCCTCCCTTCCTTCAGCTCCTTTGTAGACCCTGTAAATACAATTGCCAATAGTTTTATCCTTCTGAGCCTGCTAGCTAGTAGTTAGTTAGTATAGTGCATTTTCCCCCCTTCCTGGAGATTCCCTGCCCAGGTCTGGGACTATGCTCAGAGTCCCAGGCTTCAAGCATTGTCTCTTTTGCCCTCACTCCTTCCCTGTCAGCAGCGAACATCAGCGCTGCCTCTACTGTTGGGATGAGATGCGTATCTCTGCAACATGCAGTATTTGTCGCTTGCTCCTACCCAGAACTTGAGAATCTCCTGAGCTTCACCTGAGTCACTACCTGATGGAGAAGGCTGTGAGACCCTTCTTCAGTCCGAGCCGGGGAGACACACTCCCCTGCCCGCCCTTTCCCCCCTCTCCCCCCCCAGTACATCAGCCTGAACTGGCAGTCAGTACCCCTCTAAGTACGTGCTTAGGAGTGGAGCCTCCAGTACCTAAGTCCAAAGAGTCTTCATCTAGGGCTTTCCATGAGAATAGAGGGCACTCTCAGCACAGATCCTCATTGAGGACTGTCCAGAAGAGACATGCTCCTTCCCGTTGAGGTCAGGTGAACCTTCATGCACAGACCCTAAGGAACTGGCTCTGCTGAAAACACCTGGACTGGAGGGTGAAGTGCGTAGAAAGAGAATCGGAGGATCTTTATCAGTCATGCCGGCACCAGAGCAGAAGGACAGATATCTGCTGGTTCTGTCTACAAGTGCAGGTCCAGACTCATCATTGGTGCCACCTGGTTTGTTCAAGGACCACTCTGCCTCCAAGGGCGCAGCAGTTCCATCAGACTTGACTGCCAGAACCTCCCGGACACGAGGACGTACGGAGACTTACACAACACCAGAAGATATGTTCCTCCCTTATCAGCGGTCTCCCCTCCAGCCCAGCCCTAGTGAGGGATGTTACTACACCAGAGAAGGATACTACTGCAGTGTCCCAGGAGCCATCTTACCCCCAGCTCTCTGACAGGAGTGCTCCAGTACTGACGGCCCCTCCGCTACCAGAGGAGCAGTTCGTAGACTCGGACGAGTCTGGTCGCTCCTGTCTCTCCATGGAGAGAGTTGAGCCCTGATGGACATTTGAGGAGTGACACTCCCTATCCCTCCAGGTCAGACTTCCTCAGGGACCACTGATACTGAATCCCTTGGGGTTCTCCTCAACCAGCTGCCCCTCTTTCTGACCATGTTGCTCTAAAGGGGCCATGGGCTGCAACTCCTGGGGCAGTGCTTTCCTGTTGTCCTTGGCAAATGACCTTAGATACGCCTTTCCTCCTATTCCGCTGCTTCCACATGTCATAAGAAAGGTACATTACGACGGGGCCAGCATCATTCTCCTAGCACCAAACTGGCCCAGGCAGTTTTGGTTCATGGAGCTCTCCTGACAATGTCTGCCCCGCTCCCCTCCCAAATCAGATCCACACCTTCCTGAACCTCCTAACTCAGGATAGAGGCAGAATCAAGCACCCCAATCCAGACTCACTCCACCTCACGGCCTGATTTGTGATGTGTGTCCGGAATAGAATGTTCCTGCTTGACTCCTGTTCAGGCTATCCTTACCCGAAGTAGGAAAGATTCAACTAGGCTCTGCTGCTGGCCAAATGGGGGTGTTTCTCTGCCTGGGCGCAGATTAGTCAACACTCTCCAGCCACTGCAAGGATTCTGATAGTTTTAGATTATCCCAAGAGACCTCAGGTCTCTCCATTAGTTTGATGCAAGTCCCCCTCTCAGCAATGAGTGCCTTCCTCCGTCCGATAGATGGACACTGCTTTCACTCAGCCAGTTACAGTACGTTTTATGAAGGGCCTAACCAGGACCTTCCCACCACTGATCAAACCTACACCTCAGTGGGACCTGAATCTCTCCTGTCAACACTCACCAGACCTCCGTTTGAACCCTTAGTGACATGCTCCATGTCCCACTCGTCCAGGAAGGTTGCGTTTCTGGTGACTATTGCTTCGGCCAGAAGAGTCAGTGAGCCGGGAGCCATCCTGGCAGACCCTTTCTACATTGTTTTTCAGAAGGACAAAGTTTCCCTTATCTTGCATCCTAAATTTCTCCCCCAGGTTGTTTCTGAATTCCACATTTCCCACAGTCTCCACTTACCTGTCTTCTTTCCAAAGCGCCATGCTTCTACCTAGGAGAAAAGACTTCACTCCCTCAGCGTCCGGCATGCCCTGGCGCTCTACCTGCAAAGGACCAAACCAGTCAGAAAGTCACCAAGACTTTTTATCACCATAGCAGAAAGATCGCGTGAGCAAGCTATATCCTCTGAAAGAATTTCTAAGTGGGTTTTGGGATGCATCCGAGTGTGCTGCAGGTTAGCACACATCCTTCTTCTAACGGTGTCTGCTCACTCCACAAGAGCACAGGCAGCCTTTACAGCATCCCAACAGCAGGTCGCGGTACAAGACATTTGCAGGACAGCCACCAGGAGCTCCAGTCACACGTTCGTGACACACTGTGCCTTAGATCACACCTCAGCTGCGGATGCAGCCGTGGGATCTGCAGTGCTGCAAGCATCTGCCGTTGGCTTCCTCGCACCCGCCTCCAGTCTGAGCACTGCTTGTCAATCACCTGCAAGTAGAACACACACAGGGACCGGCCCTCCAAGAAGAAATAGAGGTTATTTACTGTAACTGGAAGTTCTTCCTGATGTGTGGTCCTTATCTGTATTCCACTACACGCCCCCTATCCCCTCTGCTTCAGGTCCTCTTGGATTTGCAGTACAATGAGGAGCTGGAGAGGTGGTGGCCCACACTGGCTCTAATACCCTCAGTCAGGAGCACGAGGTGACCTATTGTCCTGTCTCAAGGCAGCATCCTGGGTTCCTTTCTACTTCTAGGTGCTTCAGCCATTCCTGACAAGACAAGATCCCCCACGGACACTATGCACCATGGAATTAAATGTGCTGCATAGTGACGTAGCCGATGTGTTATGCTTATAAGAAGCACACGGGATCTTTTTCAGGGAAAAAGGCAATACACCGCATTTATTGAGAATACAGCTGTTAGCATATGCTTTTCAGTCTCTCTCTCTCTCTCTCTCACTCACACACACACACACACACACACACCAGCCAGCCAGCCAGCCAGATTGGTCACAGAGGGGAGCCGGGTTCTGTCGGTCGCAATCCGATGCTCCTGGAGTTGTGGCAAGACAAACCCAAAGTCCCATGGCAAAGCACCCTGTTCTTATAGTCCTTTTTCTCCATTGAATTCTGTGGATTTTGCTGTGTCATTTATGACCGGTTACATCCTTAATTGGTGTTACCTTTTGATGTTAATATTCTAAAGCACCTCCAGGGTCATCCTGTCCTGGTTTCGATTTAATCAATTGTCTTGTCTTTAGGGTGCCAGCCTCCACCTCAGCGTCGTCAATCTGCCCTTCCTCAATCATGGATGTGCGTTGATGGTTCTCTGGTGTCGTTAAGTCTTCACTCCTTCCTTGACCATCTGGCTATAACAATGGCCTTCACACCTTATCTTTTTCTGATGCATACACTCCTCATTCACACAAACCGTCTTTTACAGAGACCTTCAAAGGTATACAAACAGCAGTGTTTCATGTTGAGCAAAACAGACATTGTAAATTAAACCTTACTATATCTTGTGACCAAAACAGTTCACATTGGGGCCCGGGCCTTCAACATGCCTCTAATCTCATTAACATAGACACAATACAAGATCCCGTCTCTTACTAGACCTTAAAACAAAGAAATGTATATTTAACTAAAGGGCCTAATTTGTAATGCATATAGGAAACAAGACCCCATAGTAAACAGTGTAACTTATCCTAAAACAGAGGGTGACCATAATCAGCCATAAGGATTGTTCTGGTCTGTCCCTGACCAGTTGCGGACCAATAAAGACTGGAGGGCTTAACATCAGTACAGACGCTGGCAGTCTGTCAGATGCGTTTCTACCAGTGTCCCAGAGGGTCATTCCTTTCTGCTATTCAAAAAGGTGGCTGGCAGGATAATCGAGGACTGGAAGGGACCTTGAGAGGTCATCGAGTCCAGTCCCCTGCCCGCATGGCAGGACCAAATACTGTCTTAGACCATCCCTGATAGACATTTATCTAACCTACTCTTAAATATCTCCAGAGATGGAGATTCCACAACCTCCCTAGGCAATTTATTCCAGTGTTTAACCACCCTGACAGGAACTTTTTCATACATAAATGCATTTAATACATACTACATTATTATAACCGGCAAGCATTATAACCTCTGATACAAATATAAAATCCTACGCCTACATATGGGGCTCAGATTCATCACCGTATCCTCAGGGGAACATTTGTAGGACCTCCTTTGGGGCCCTAGGGACCCCATCTCGGGAAACGTTCTCCTCTCTGGCCATCCAAGCTGGTTGCCGGGGCTCAGCCCCATAAATACTCAGAGCTCCATGGCTCCATTGTGCTCTCCCAGACAGCCCATGCTGGCCTCCCTGTTTCCAATCCTCCTGCTCTTTGAGGCCAGGGCCTTCTTTCTGTTCTGTGTTCGTACAGCACCTCACACAGCAGAGGCCTGGTTCATGGCTAAGGCTCCTAGGTGCTACTTCAGTAAAAATAACGGGGGTGCCTGAGGCCTATTGGAGAAAGTACAATGCTCACACCAGCCTTTGAATGAATGCATATTGGCACCCTTACCACCGCAGTTCGCAACCAGAGGGGCACGAGGAGCAGTTTCTGGGGGCGGTTGTTTGTTGTCCATGGTGAGCCGGCTGCTTGTCTGGTGCTGTCTCCTCGTTTTCCAACTGCCCAATCACAGGAGAAGCTAAAAATACATGAAACACATTTGTAATGTGGCCTTTCCATGTAAGCAGTTGCTGCTGCTGCCGTGAGGCCCTTACGGGGTCGCGAACAGAAGGGGAGCGTCCATGACCTGCTGTAAGCCATTCTGTGAAAAAAGGTGAGAACTGACTTACTCGCCGTCCGTTCTGTTCAGAACGATCGCCGCGGCTGAAACACAGCAGCCATTGTATACGATCTAGTGAGGGCCTCACTGAACCCCCAGAGTGTTTTTAGTGCACCTTGTCTTTACTGCCACAACCCCAGTGTTGTTTGACACACCTTTCAAGAGTATCCTGCAAACTTGTATTTGTGGCATTGAAGTGGGTATGATGTAAATGCTGCGGTCTCCTAAAGACTGCAGTGAGATGGATGCATTTGGACTTGGTTTTCTTAGTCTAGGCTTCTCCAGCTCTGGTTAGCTGAACAGTGAACACTCCTCAGAATTCTAATCTATGGGATGAGCACCGTGCCTGAGAGACTCCGAGCTTTGCTAGCTACAGGAAGATATTGCAGTCAGAATCCTTCCCGCCCCATCAAACGTTGCTTAGCTATATAGGTAAAAATTGCACCAATTGTATTTACTACGGATTTTCCCTGTGGTTTTAAGTACAACTGCTGGGGAAAGGCAATAAGAAGCAAGGGCGATACCTATTAGTTTCACCACCGAGAACATTTGTCTGTGTTTCACCTTAGATTAGACCAAGCAATGTAGCTAAAATTGCTTGGGTGCACTTTAATTTGCCTCTGTCTTCAGCAATAACTGCTCACTCAGTCACTGCACAAATAATATTATTCGAACCAGCTGACTTCAGCTATTTCCACTGCACCAAACCAACTGCGTCATCCTCCCACTGTGTCTGATCCCCTTCAGGTAATGGAGACTGTGTAAAACACTCAGATATAACAAGTGCTGTGGATTCTTGTGACTTCATTTCCTCTTCAGCAGCAAATGGGAAGTCAAAAGCAGACTCAGGATCCAGACTTCTTCACTGGGTGATTGCCCATGTCCATTCCAAGTCAGGGGTTGAACACCCAGTGAGGGGTGGAGATTTTTCCCTTGGCAGTACTTGCTGAGGCAGCATATGCACCCTTGCCTCTGTGCCAGATTGTAAAGGGCGCAGCCACCTCGACCCATCTCAGGTCCTTCTCACAGCCCAGGATAGTTGGTGGAGCCTGTTCTCTTGCTTTTGTAAGTTTTCCTCCCATTTGTCCATTTTTTCACATCATTGGTGCCCATTTAATCATAGTTTGAGTGTTTCCCTGTTAAGTTTCCTTTTAGAGAGTTCATACGCGTCAGTTTCATAGAATCACAGAATATCGGGGTTGGAAGGGACCTGAGGAGGTCATCTAGTCCAACCCCCAGCTCAAAGCAGGACCAATCCCCAGCCAGATTTTTGCCCCGATCCCTAAATGGCCCCCTCCAGGATCGAACTCACAACCCTGGGTTTAGCAGGCCAATGCTCAAACCACTGAGCTACCCCTCCCTGCTGTAGGTTCTGGTTCTGGGACATGCTTCAGTCACGGGGCTTCAAACCTGTCTTGTCTGTAAAAAGCCGTTGCCAGCCCCGGCCCGGCACACCAGTTCCTGAAGTGTCGGGGGGGATCGTGTCATAGAGACTTCAAGTTGCGGACCAAGAAAGAGGGAGACCAGACTGAAGTTCTGTTGATGGAGGCAGTTGTGCACCTCCCTGCCCAGAACATGCACCAAGCACTTCGACTTCAGTGAGGTGCCCCTGCTCTCCTGGCTGTCCCAGCACCAGCTGCCTGCCCCACTACCAGGGAAGACACATTGGGCCTCCAAGGAAACCTCCAGGAGACCCGGGGGTTGGGGATTGGGGGTTTTTGTTTTCAGTTTTGGGGGGTTTTTACCCTTTGGGGGTTTTGTGCTGCTTTTGTTTTCAGTGAATCTCGCTACATTTCGAAACAAAAAGTTGCAGCGTTTCGCTTTGAGAATGTCAGAACAAATGTTTTGGCTTTTTCCAAAACAATCTTTTGGGCTGAAACTATTCATGGAATTGGCTAATAGTTTTGGTCGACCCCAAACTGTATTTCAATGAATAAACTATTTGTCCAAAAATGTTTGCCCTGCTCTCTTCACTTGTCTGCTCAAGTGGCTGTGCGCCGTGCCATGTACCTGCTGTGCATCACTGGAACGCCCCAACGCAGCCAGGCAAGACCGGGGAATCCACCCGATGTATGTGAAAGAACCAGGCAATTGTAAGAAGGACTTTGAGCCCCGTCCTAGAGCTGATCTCTTGCTCTGTCAGGACTCCCATTGCACCAAGCTTGTATTGCTGATTTATGAACATCATGCACAAAACATGAGCCAATTGCTATTCCTAGAGAAAGCCGACTGTAAAATGAGATTCAGCAATAACCCCGAAATATGCTGGGGAGCTGGATCTAATTTTCTGAGCAATCGTTCGCTTTCAAACCTGCGGCTCAGGAGAAGATTGGAGGGCTTAATTCAAACTCTTCCTTCCCTGAAGGCTTTTCAATAAAGTGATTGTGGGTACAAAATATGCATACCTGTCTGGAGCAGTGAGTATAATATTACAATAAAAAAGCTATTTTCTAATTTTCTGGGAATGATCAGCACAAACTTAATGGTTTCTGTAGCTGCAGCCTGTCAGCTGGCATGTTAAGGCGGAGAGATCTGATATCAAAACAATTTGTTGCTTTTAAGTGTAATGGAACCACTGTTTGCATTACAGAAAACAATTTAATTCAGCCAAATAAAAGAGAGAAGGAAAGCGGAGCATACGAGAAACTCAGGTTACAATCCCAGTCACATAGTAACAAATCACAGTGGCTTTCCAATATGCTGACATCACATTTCCCATCCAAGAAAATTGCAACGCAGTCTCTACTGAAAGGCCGAGCCCTGAAATTTAAATCCAGTGACCATTTAACATTCCATTCAGGCAAGCAATGGAGCCGCTGGCCTGAAATGTTAGTTGTTACTGGCTTTGCAGTATTTTAAAAATGTTCTGTACATTGTTTCCTGGTTTCAAAAAATAAAATAGCTCAAAAAACCTGATCACACTGTAAAAGAATAGAGGCGTTCACAGCGCTGATCCGAGTCCGTCCGTCCCCCGACCGGGACACGACTCCAAACGCATGTGTTCCAAGTGGTGAATTCATGCAAAAGGCCCTTCGGGTTTCCCTAACTAGCTGCTATTGCTGCTCTCACTGTTCCTGTGCGTCAGCACACGTCTATGACCTTCCCTAGGACTGTCCGTGTTGTAACCGTGCTGGTCCCGAGGCGTTCGGGAGACAAGGTGGGTGAGGTATTGTCATTTATTGAATCGTTACATGAGCATGAGGCTCATTGAAGCTATCTACCTAGCCAGCTATTTATCCCCATGCACACCCCTCTGTCTGTCTGTCTCCAAGCATTCAGTGACGGTGGAGCAGGGTGCCTAATTGAAACAATAAAAAGCCAACAGAATGATTTAATAATAATCAGCTGAACCTAACTTCCCACTGCGACACTGGCGAAAGGGTGAGTGTGACCCTTAGGTGTATAGAACAGTGAAATCTTGAATAGAGATAGCGAGGTTCTATTATCTCTGTATTTGGCACTTGTGCAGCCACTGTTGAAATACTGTGTCCAGGTCTAGTGCCCGCAGTTCTCAAGGAGGATGTTGATAAACTGGAGACAGTTCAGAGAAGAGCCATGAGAACGATTAAAGGCCTTCTAGTGATAGACTCGAGGAGCTCAAATCTATGTAGCTTAGCACAGAAAAGGTTGAGGGGGGGTTGTTCACAATCGGTAAGTACCTACATGGGAACAGATATTTGATAATGGGCTCTTCTGTCTAGCAGAGACAAGTCTGACACCATCCAGTGGCTGGAAGTTGAAGCTAGACATATTTTTACTAGAAATAAAGATGGGATGTTTCTCTAGAACTTCTGCTCTAGGAATTATTTTGGGGCAGTTCTCTGGCCTGTGCTGTACAGCAGTTCAGACTAAATGATCGCCGTGGTCCCGTCTCACCACAGGATCTCTGGATCTATAATCCATTTTTAGCAAATATTCAAATTGACACACCAGAGAGAAGGGGGAGCTACAAGAGAAGGTTTCGCCTCCAGTCTTTTTCCAAACTAAAGAGCCATTCGGATTTTGTAAACTGGAGTCCAGGAAACTTTAAATCATGGCTTGAATGTCCCCAATAAATAAGCTCTGCCAGGTGCTCACTGCCAGGGGCAGTATGCGAGGTGCTCACTGCCAGGGGCAGTATGCGAGGTGCTCACTGCCAGGGGCAGTATGCGAGGTGCTCACTGCTAGGGGCAGTATGCGAGGTGCTCACTGCCAGGGGCAGTATGCGAGGTGCTCACTGCCAGGGGCAGTATGCGAGGTGCTCACTGCCAGGGGCAGTATGCGAGGTGCTCACTGCCAGGGGCAGTATGCGAGGTGCTCACTGCTAGGGGCAGTATGCGAGGTGCTCACTGCTAGGGGCAGTATGCGAGGTGCTCACTGCCAGGGGCAGTATGCGAGGTGCTCACTGCCAGGGGCAGTATGCGAGGTGCTCACTGCCAGGGGCAGTATGCGAGGTGCTCACTGCCAGGGGCAGTATGCGAGGTGCTCACTGCCAGGGGCAGTATGCGAGGTGCTCACTGCTAGGGGCAGTATGCGAGGTGCTCACTGCCAGGGGCAGTATGTGAGGTGCTCACTGCTAGGGGCAGTATGTGAGGTGCTCACTGCCAGGGGTACTTTGCGAGGTGCTCACTGCCAGGGGCAGTATGTGAGGTGCTCACTGCCAGGGGTACTTTGAGAGGTGCTCACTGCCAGGGGTACTTTGAGAGGTGCTCACTGCTAGGGGCAGTATGCGAGGTGCTCACTGCCAGGGGCAGTATGTGAGGTGCTCACTGCCAGGGGTACTTTGAGAGGTGCTCACTGCCAGGGGCAGTATGTGAGGTGCTCACTGCCAGGGGTACTTTGAGAGGTGCTCACTGCCAGGGGCAGTATGTGAGGTGCTCACTGCCAGGTGTATCCTGTTTGGAACTTCATCCATTGACAGTTGGGAGCCCAGGAAAAGTAGAGGCCAATGCAGCTGAACCTGAACTGGGCAAAATGACAGCAATCTTCTTACTATGCCCAGAGGTATGATTCATTGTCATTGCCATGTTGTGGTCCAGGCAAGTGCTCATTTGGTACAGATGATGTTCAGTATTTAGGAGGTTCTTTACAACATGGTTACGGGTCTGCAAAGTTGAAAGCAAGTCAGCCCCATAGGCAGCAGATTTAGAAAATACAGGCTCTGGAAATCCAGAATGATGGTGACTTTTGAAAACAGCCTCTGAGCGTTGGACAGTCGAGATCCGCAGCTTTAGAATGACTGCATTGCGTCCCAGGGGAACCAGTTGTAACTGTGATGGATGCCGAGAGCATCAACCCAACTGCCTAGGAGATGTCTGTACTGCGGCTGGGTCAGTTTGAAGTTGCTAGGCCTTCACGCTCCATCTCCAGAGCTCATGAAGCATGACGTGCGAGTCCCATAGAAGCAGCTGCGTTGTCTGCTACATCAGGAACACTGTGAAAGGAGAAGTACTTGATGCCCTCCACAGACAAGCCTCTGACCCAGGCTGGCAGGCTCGCTGCTGAGCCCAGACCTGGCTCCGCCAGCGGATGCAGCTGTTCTCCCCAGCCCAAGGAGCCAGTGAGTTGTAACTGGACTGTTACCTCCAGCACCAGTCTAAGGAGAGAGAGGAGCCAAAGGGAGGATGGGCCAGGAGAAGGATGCAGGAGAGGCTGTCAGCTCACAGGGGATCCCTCTGCCAAGGGGCGTTGGGACTTGAGTCCTGGAAAACTCCACAGTTCTAAATAACAACACCAGGGAAACAGAGTCGTGCTGAACAGCAGAGGACTCAGACAGGTGTCCCTTCCACCCGCAGAGACCGGCAGGGTTGGAGTGGAGGGAGGATGAGCTTGTGGCTAACGCACTGGACTGGGATATGGGAGAGCTGGGGTCGTTCCTTGCCTCTACCACTGACTCCCTGCATGGCCTTGGCCAAGTCACTGCCCTGTGCCTCAGTTCCCCACCCACAAACTGTGAGTGCAATAATCCTTCCTTTCTCCCCCTCTGTCTCGGCTGTGTGGATTGTAAACTCCTCATGGCAACGACCGTGCCCTGCTCTTGCCGCACAGAGCACAGCCCCGCGGGGCCTTGCGCTCAGCTGGGCTTGTGGCCACTGCTGACATGGCAACTGCCCATCTCAAAAGACCGTGGTATCCGTGCCAGGGCACTTCACTTGCTGCATGTCGTGCTGCAGCGTCACAAGCAGCTAAAACCCCAATTCTCAAGGGACGGTGCTTGCCCCCGATACCGCAGGCGGAAAGCACAGGGCCAGAGGATGAAGCTGGTGCATTATTAGTGATTGAGGCCTGCTGTACTTTCCTCCCTCTCTCAACCACCTCTCTCCACCCTTTAACGCCGTGGTGCAGCATGGCCTGTTGCTGGCTGCATCTTCCCACTCTGTGGTGTCGATGCTGAAAGTTTTCGAGTCCCTCTTACAAACGTCCTTGAGCCTCGGTCGGCCCAGTGGCCTGGGAGAACCCGCAAGTTTTCCAGAGTACTCCAACTCCAGGTGCCTCCTCTTGTGGGGCCACGGTGAGACCCCTGGGCCTGCTTTTTGAAGGGCACAGCTCCCGTCGACGCCAGCTGGAGCCAGGGGATGAGCTCCCCTCCCTGCTATGACTCCCACAGCCCATCACTCTCCGAGCGCCGCGGGCACTGCAGTGTGGCAGCTACAATACGCAGCCCGGGCTTGTGATGCAGCAAGCCTGCGTTCAAGCAGTGGGGGGGGGAGGGGGCATCAGCGCCAGGCCCCGTCCAGAGCAGACCTGAGCCCCCAGCACCCGCTAACATGGCAGCTCACACTTCAGCTTGGCCACCGTGCTCCTAGATGCGCTATCGGACACCATAACTTCAGGAGCGCGTGTGGCCACGGCACCGCTGTGGCCACGGCACCACTACGCCCTCGTGCCTGCACTGACCTCTCCCTGGAGTGGCGCTTGGATGCTCCCACGACAATGGCCAGCTAGGGGAGACCGCGGCTGTCGAGTTCTGACGTCGGTGATGGTCTGGCACAGCCCGTTGCTCTGCAGTGACATGCCGCTCCTGGGCCAGGGGAGCCTGTCTGATGCGACAGCTCCTAGGTTCTCGCTCAGGCCAGCCCTGAGCGCTGCCGGGCTGTCTAGGGCGAGCTGGTCAGGAAGTGGGTAGGGCAGAGATCACTGCTGCAGCACTCGGCTTTTGTTTGTAGCCCAGAAGTCGGTGTGGTGAGCCCAGCAAGGCACAGAGAGGCAGTCCTGAGGGGTCGCGTTCCAGCAGAGAAAGGAGGCGCTGGGAGGACCAAGGGAGAAGCCAGAGGCTTGGGGACCAGACACGAGGCCGTGTTAAGCACAGGCTGCAGGAAAGCAGCACAAGGGGCTCGGAGGGAGGCAGTGGCCCAGGGAAACGGCAGCACATCTGAAGGAGCAGAACTCGCTGCTTAACACCGGGTCCCTGGCCTGGAACCCAGAGCACTTCTCACAGTGCCCAGGAATCCTGTTGTGCTGCCCTTGGCTGCACAAAGCTGGCTTGTTTTGCTGACTTGCTTTGTGACCTACGCAGAGCTGGGGAGTGAGTCATTTTCACATGAGACGGCTGAAATCTGACAGCTGCAGGGATGGTACATTTATTCCAATCTGCAGAGGAGACCATTCCGTAGCTATCAAAACCAATCCATCAAATACTTGTAGCAGTGCAGCTCCAGGGAGAGCTAGCGCTGAGTAAGGACGTCTGTCAAACCCTGAAAGCAAGGAAACTCCAGTAGCGTCCCAGGCAATCCGGAATTCTTGGAGCCCAAAGTCATGATACGTGCAAACATGATAGCATGTCAAACACAGGTCAGGCTGGCAAAGTGTCGGCAAAAACACCCAGCTGACCTACCTCTCCGTGTCAGTGTGAAGGCAGCAACGATCGGAGTGGTCACTAATTATCTCCAGGACAGCATCAGACCGCAGACATCGCCCAGGCGGAACAAATTCTGTCATGTCCTGGCAACCCAGGGGGAGGGATAGCTCAGTGGTTTGAGCATTGGCCTGCTAAACCCAGGGTTGAGAGTTCAATCCTTGAGGGGGCTACTTAGGGATCTGGGGCAAACATCTGTCTAGGGATTGGTCCTGCTTTGAGCAGGGGGTTGGACTAGATACCTCCTGAGGTCCCTTCCAACCCTGATATTGTTAAAAAAAAACACACACACACACACACCGTAGTATCCAATGAAATGAAAATAATTAACATCAAAGGCAGGTGGGCTTTGTGTTAAATTTCACAAGATCGCACCTATTAAAGAGGTCCCCTGGGACTAGAATCCACACTCCGTAGTCGCACTAAAGAACACGCGGGGACAGCAAGAGGAGAGAGCAGATGAACCTATCTTTCTGGCCCTGAACTCGGCCCCAGGAGATCTGGGTTCACGTTGTGGCTCTGCCACAGAGTCCCGGAGAGACACTGGGCTTGTCACATCAGCTCTCTGGGCCTCAGTTTCCCCATCTGTAAAACAAGGATAACAATACACCATTGTGCAGCACTCTGAGCCCTCCTGCTGCCGAGCACTGGATGGTGTTTGTTTTCCCTGTGCCTCAGCCCCACATTTCCACCATGGGCCTCACGAGTATTGCAGGCGTCTGCCTGTCCATTGCGCCGGTAAGCTCTGCAGGGCAGTGATTGTCTCTTCCTATGAGCACCCACCACAGTGAAGCCCCTAGGCTCCAGCTTGGTCCATCCAGCCCAGTCTCGCCCATGGCCAGCACCAGCTGCTTCAGAGGAAGGTGTGTCAAACCCAGCAGTAGCGGATGTGGGACGTGTTATGTCTCCATTTAAGCCCTGAAGCAGGAGGTTTAATATCCCTTCTAGGAGGGGTGGGCATGAGCAGCTCTAGCACTTGTTGTAGGTGGCTCTATTATAACTCTGGGTGTAGTGGGTTGGGGTTTGAGGGAACAGTAAATCTCCCTCTGCTGGATAGCTCCCCGCCCCCACCTTTCACAGCAACCCCGGCCTCTGCACACATTTGACACTGCATTTATTCGGGGGGTGTCGGCACCAAGGTGCAGACTGCACAGCATGCAACTGGAAATCCAGGGGATAGTTTAGGTTTCCTTGAGGGGACACTCCAGCTAATGCGCCCAGAAAATCAGAGCACCTGCCAAGTAACCAAATCAAAAGCGCAGTCCCCTAGAAAAGCAAACGCTAGGAGCCTGAGCCGGCTGAGTGCCGAGTGCCTCCTGATGGAATTGGGCCTCCTCTCTCCCAGTGAGGTCAGCAGGAGTTGAGAGCGCTCCGCACCTTGCAGCACAGTGCTCGGGATCACACCCTGTACCTGCGCAGCTGAACTTCCCATTTCCTGCTTGCAGCTTAATCACCTGATCCACGACGCCCCTGTCTGCACAAACACACCACACACGCTCTCTCCCTACTCATCTGGGAACTATAACCAACCTCTGATTTCCCAGACAGGCTGAAACTTCTCTCCCACTAGTCACAAGAGAAACGTTTGCAAGCAGCATGGAAACTATGTTACAGGTAGTTACTCTCTGGAGCAGGTTTCCAAGGGAAGTTGTGCAATCCCCATCATTGAAGGTCTTTTAGAACAGGTAACACCTGTCAGGGCTGGTCTAGGTTTATACTGGGTCCCGCCTCAGCACAGGGGGCTGGACTGGATGACTTCTTGAGGTAGAGGGTTCTGTATACAGCAATTTAATCCCCTGATACAAAGCACCTAAAAATCATGCTTCTCACACTGAGGATGTTCCTGTCCTGCAAAATCGGACTTTTTATAATATTCAGAAATACTTTGTCCTTCCTGTTTAACATTATAAGCACTTCGTTGGGCCGTTAAAGATACAGTACTCTCCACAAAGCAAGCGGTGTCAGTGTAAAACTCTGCTGACACTGATAGAGATGTCATCCACTCTATAACTTCCTCAGCAGATGTTTGCTTTAATAATTGTGTTTTACCCAAGCATATGAGAGCTAATCCTCTCTGACTTAAATCGCTCAGGTGGTTTCCCACAACAGTTAAGTACGATTAAACATTCTCATCAGTTGGTTCAAACACTGCAGCAGCTCCTTATGAATCACCACAGAGCGCTTTTATTCACTGCCTGTGTTGTCATGGCTGGGGTGCTTGTGCTCTCTGCTATTTAATTCAGGGCTCCTTTCTCACACAGTTTCAGCAGGCTGCAAAGATGACACAGAGTCAAATTGTTGATGGTCTTCAACAAAGTTCCCTTGTTCCTGTAACACCAGTCTTTTTAAACTGTCTAATTCCCCTCCAATTTCTCAGGTCTCCTTTCAACATCACGTAAGCATTCAAAGAATCCTGCAGGTTCTTCCTCATACCAATCAATTCTTCTCTGGCCTCCACTCTTTCCATTATTGCATCCTTCTCTTTACTGATCAAATCACTCTGAGCAACTCTCACTTGCACTTCTAACTGCAGTCACACTGAGGGTCTGTCTCGACGTACAGCACTGCAGCGGCTGTACTAATACAGCTGCGCCACTGCAGTGCGTCTGGGGAAGACGCTCTGTGCCAATGGGGGAGAGCATAAAAAACCCACCTCTGCGAGCGGGAGAAGCATTCCTGCCGACATAGCGCTGTGCACACGAGCATTTATGCCAGAGATCACTGATCATTCCCTGTTCTGTTCACTCCCTCTGGGGCACCTGGCACTGGCCGCTGTCGGCAGACAGGACACTGGGCTAGATGGACCCTTGGTCTGACCCGGTCTGGCCGGTCTCATGTTCTTATAACATGTCGCTCGGGGGGTGGTTTATTCACCCCCCGAGCGACATAAATTGCAGCAGCGTAACCTGTAGAGTAGACAGAGCCTGATTGTTGTTTGTCTGTCTCTCTTTCCTTTCTCAAGTTTAAATAGGCTAACGCCGGTGCCTCCTTTTCTTTCCTAAGGCTGCTAGGTCTGGTAACAGCTCTTCATATTCCTGACTTGCAGCCTGGAATATGCTTCCCCCCACCCCCCTGCGGTACACCGAGTCCAAGGTAATGTGCTCAGAGTTCCTTTGGCTACTCTAGTCCCTCCTGGGTCTCGCTCAGAATGTTTCTCATCCAAGTCCTGTCCCTGGCGCTTTCTCACAATCTCCTGTCCAAGTCCGTCTGCAAGATACTACTTTTCCTCTGAATCGACCATTCTCTGCCAGTACACTCTCCGGTTCTTGTGACACAGGAGCTGTCTGTGCTTCAGAGCTTTGTTTCTCTTTTTTTCAGAACTGGGAACTTTTCCACATATGCCAAACCCAATCAACTCTCCTACTCCAAGCTACCTTTTATACTCTTTAATGAAGTGGCAAAATAAAACGGGTGTGCTACAACCTGGCTTTAAAGGTTTGTTTTTGTATATTAAGCAACCCTAGAGGTAAAAAAAGTCTTACTCAAAACAGACTTTGCTTTCAGAAATATGACAAATGAATTTGGTATGATAAAAATGTTAAACTCTACCATCCTGCGCATGAAAGCCCATAGTACCTACCTTCGGCTGAAATTATTCAATACATCAATGCTCGATTTATTCCGATTTTACTAAAATTCAAATAGTTGTACCGATACGATTTTTCATATTTGACAAGAAATAATGCCAAGCCAATTTAAATCCAGGCAATATTAAGTTTTAAGTTTGTTTTGTTTATAATTGTGATTTTATGAACAAATGTCCAACTTTAGGTGTAATTGGCTCATAAATGAGAGGGATTATGTTGTGACTATTGGCCCTACAAAATGTACCCCTATTGTAAGCTTAAATATAAACAGGGAGCAAAAGTTCATAAGATGTTACAATAACCTGTCATTTTTGCCTACTTGGCAAAAAAATAAAAATAGGTCATTTGATGTTGAATGTTATAAAAAGATACAAGAAAACGAGACAAAGAAACTGGATTAGTCTAAACCAAAAAGGCAACATTAATATAATTCAAGGACTGCTGAAATTACGTTTGTTAAAAACGGATGATGTACAGCCAGAAGTTAATGAAACAAAATTGGGGTGACAGAATTGGTGGACAAAATAATGAAGATGATGAACTATGCAACCCACTTTTCCCCTTTCTGGGTTTCTTAAAAAGAGACTTTGAAAAAACATCAGCTCTCTCTCTCTCATCTCCCGTCCCACCTTGCATCCCAGCTCATCTCAGTTCATCTCGTCTTCTCTGACCCCCGCCAGAAGGAGCAGATCAGACGGAAAGACTTTCTTCCTTTGAGGAATTTGTTTTCACCGGCAAGTGCTGAAAGTCATCACATTGTCCAGGCATCCAGCCCCCAGCCCACCTCTGGGGATCCCTAATTACCAGCACCGCAAAGGCACGTGAGTTCCTGTCTCATTCGCTCCCGTTGTGGTGGTGGTTTCTGCCCCACCATTTAATCCTCTGAGCCTATTTCGTTCTCCACTTTTCATCAAATCCTGAAATCAGCTACATTGCATTCATCCAAACCTGCCTTGTCTAAGGAGAAAGGCTCCACCCAGATGACGGCCCTGACCAGACTGTAACTAGCCAGGGTCCAAGCAGCATGTGTCATGGTCAACTTGCCAGCCAAGGCATCCACTCGTAGCTAACCAGTGATCCCGTGCCCCAAAAACATCAACAAAAACCGTATTTCCCCCCTCTTCTCTGTCCTGTGTCTCCTCCACCTTGCGTCTGTTTGTTCTTTAAGAACAGGATAAGTGAATGCCCTTCAGATAAAGATGGGGAGTAAAATTAACTTTTTCCTTTTCATCAAAGGAAAGTTGCTGTGAAGATGAGAAAGACTGATATATTGACTCCAAAAGGAACAAGACTGTGATCAGGTGTGACTGGGTTTTGCATGATCACTCAGCCCCAGTTTCGCTGTAAATGCTTGTTTTAATCTCTTGTGTTCAATCAAACTTTCAATTTGCATGAATGTTTTTGGGTGTTTGCCAAGTAACCAAGTAAAATCAGAGGCTGTTTAAAAATAACCCCGAATGCGCCTATTGCTGTGTAGCGTCAGGCAGTGAACAAATTTATGAACACCTGTAACTCTGGGGGCCTTTAACATCATTAGCCCTATACCAGCACCCATGGCTACTCGCTGTGGGCCATCTCTGGCCACGTCAGGAATGAGTTGCCAAGCTGCACCCTGTGACTCTCTGCAGGCCCACAGAGAAGGGAGAGCTGCTGCTTTAGACTGGCCTCTGGGCCTGTCAGTTCGACTTCACAGACTGGGCTGTTCTTGCCTAAGCCATGTGAACCCTGTTGGTTTTGCTCCTGGGGCTTCGGATACTGTCATCTCTTTGACAGCAAGAGCCAGCCTCACTTCCTCATGACTGCGCTACAGACGGGGTCATTTGCTCCTAGTAAAATAAACCCTCATCCAATATTTCAAAAGAGAGGCACGGGGGCATAAACCCTGCCTGCCTCTGCGTGGCTTCTAGACAGGTCCCAATCTGTCTGAAAGCTGATCAGAAATCCCTGAGCCTGCCTCTCGCATGCAAAGGCCTGGCTGAACTGCCGGGGGTGGGAAGCAGCTGAGGGAAGAAATCAGAGCGGCTGTATCAGAAGCAGCGCAGGGAGACGGCTGTTCCCACATTCCCTCCCGGCCTCAGGCCCTTGGAAAAGAATGTTCGTTTCTTTCCCGAGGGCTTTTTACTTTCTATCAGGGTCGTTTTAATTCTCGGACATGGAGTTAGGAATTAAGGAACTACCAGACTCGATCAGAACAAGGTCCCTTTGGCCCAGGCTCCTGTCTCCAACAGTGGTCAGCACCCACTGCTCCAGAGGAAGGTGAAGAAATCCCATCGCAGGCAGTGGTGAGAGGATCCGTTTGGCACCGGCTCCGCTCCTGTAGGGTGAGGGGCACAAGAGCTGCTAGGGGTGGTCCCAGGAGGCTTGCGGAGGCAATGAAGAAAAAGGGGACCGGCTGCATGGGAACTGAGGCCAAGCTGGCTGCAGTCCGTGCTGCAAGGGTCGGAAGAGCAGTTATGGTCAGGGCGAGCAGAGGCTGCCCCTGCCAGAGGCCTGGGTGGCTCAGCCAGTTAGCAGGCGTGGGACAAGACAGAGATTAAAGGACTGGCCCAAGGCTGTACAATGAGTCTGTGTCAGAGGAGGGAGCAGAATTCCCACCAGCTGGCTCTCATGGCTGATCTGAGCTCACCAGATCGCTCTGCCACTGTGGGCCAGCTGAGAGGGATGTTCTCCTCTCAACACAACAATGGGTGATGGCACTGGAAGTTGTCTCTACAAAATTGTCTGTGTCACTAGTTGACTCTAGGGAGTGTTTCATGTTCTGCATATTGGGAATAACATGAGAGGGTTCTGTCGTTCTAAAACTAAATTGGCTCTCCAGCCATGTGCACGCAGACTGACTTCCAGTGCCGCCGCCAATCGTCTCCATCCTGCCACCTGTGCTCCCTCCAAGTTCCATGCAGGTTTCTACATGTACCATGAATACGCTTCCCCTGTGAGTGGGCCAACAGGCCCAGTGGTAATATTTCATAGCGTACCTTTTATCACGCACACTGTTGTTTGTTTTCACTCAGTCCCATGTCAGTGTTGGCTTGTTGGTATGGGTTTTATGGTCCATTTCCTCATAGCATGGGGTGGGGTGTCTCCGGCCAGGGAAGGGCTGAGGTAAAACTATGGTGCAATACAAAGTTATGTGGCTACCACAGATATGCAAAACCCAGCGATAGCATTTCTGTGTCAGAGGTAAGGGGTGTTGCCCCAAATTGTCTCTGTCCTTCGGGGCAGCACTGTTGCTCTCTAATCACTGCAGTGCGGTGCTGCCGTCACCTTGGTGAGGAGGAGCAAGAACCAGCCAGTCTCTCAGCAGCTGGTGCTCTGGGCAGACACGCAGCGCATTCACCATGTTTTCTACCTTTTACATTTCTAGGCTCTTGTGATGGTGAAACTCCTCTTGCTGAACATGAAGGCATCCTCTTTTGTGTCATATCACTGGAAAGAAACAACCCTGGCTCTTAGCCACTGTGACCTGCCATTGCCTTGCCCAGAATGATTGTGATTTGAATACTAGAAATTCTTGGCTCTTCCGCAGTGTCAATCCATTTGGGCTGCGTTCAGCCAGGAGCAGGGTCAGTCTGCTCTGAGGAGAGAGTGGCTGCTGTACTCTGCATCCAAGGACGTGCTTAGGCATGGAAAGGTGCAGTACACAGATAACAGGCACAATAGAAAACCTCGTAGCTACCCACAGCCCAGCATGGGCTTATCTCTGTAGGCCAGGAGTGAAAGGAGCAGGTTGGCGCAGTCCCCAGTCTGGGCCATTGCAGCCTGTGGGCCAGATCCCCAGCTGGGGCCGTGGGCAGAGCTGCATGGAAACCAGCTGCCTGCATTGGCGTCCCAGGAGCTATGCATGACGCCAGCTGAGCTGCAGGCCCTGCGTATTTGTCCGGTGTATCCCTGTGTCGCTGTCTCCGGGGATGGCGTTACCCTTTCACTCACGCCTCGGTTTATTTTTCCAAGCATAAGCAGCCAACATTGTAAGAGCAATATAGCCATTGTTACACTGAGAAATTGTATGGTAGTGATAGTGTTTTGATTTGCACAGCTGGTGCTTCGCTCGAACGTGAATTGTCAGCACTCTGGAGTGGGACAGAGTTGACCTGCGGTCTGTTCCCAGCTCTGCCGCTGGCAAGTCACTTCCCCACGCAACGCCTCAGTTTCCCCATCTGGAAAAACGTAACATCCTTTGTAAAATGCTTTGAGAGCTACCAATAGAAAGTGCTATGTGAGAGCCAGGCATTGTTAGTGGCCTGGTGCCAGGCATTGGAATAGGTCGGGCTTTCATTTTACTTCAGTGTAAATGGCATTTCTCTACGTTGAAGTTCACTGGCGGCAGATGTCACTGTCATACAATCAGATTATTATTATTTATATTGCAATAGCACCTAGAGCCCCCAGGCAAGGTCAGGGCCCCTTTATCTGTAAAAATACGTAACGAGAGACAATCCCTGCCTGGAACAATTTAAACAGAAAAGCGTGGGAGGGAAAGTGACAGAGCAGATAGAGCTGGGACTAGAGTCCTGGTCTTCATGGTCTCAAGCCAGTGTCTGGCTCCTGATTCCCAGGATCTCATTGTGCTGCTCACTCTCCATGGGGCTGAGACCGATATGGCTGGCTGGAGGGTTTTGGTTTGTTTTTCCCCAAGAGGTTGGGGGGGGGAGGACGTGTACAGCAATACAATTTTAGAATTCGGTCGTCTAAAAATTCAGGAACTGACCTCAGTTGCCAAGACTTATTAATGATGAACCGGGAGCCCTCTGAGGTGGAACTGGGAGGCAAAGTGACTATTATAAATGTGTTAGCGTGAGGCAGCCGGAAGGGGTCATAGGAATGCTGCTGATAGGCCAGAAGGTGGCAGACATGCTATACAGGAGGTTAAACTATCCACAAATGAAGTGGCTTTGGGAGTGCAACTTCTCTCCCACCAAGGGACAAGGCACCGCAGCACTCCAAGGAAATAGGAGCTCCTTAGCGCACTCGCTGGTAGCACTACCTAGATGGTAACTCTCCAAGGCCGTCACCTCTGAGGTTGACCCTTGGGGTCTGATCCAAACCCGGTGAAATCACTGGGCGTCGCCCCAGCAACCTCAGTGGGCTTTGAATGCAGCTTTTGGTCTCTGGCCAAAGGTGACTTTTTCCGGCACGTTTGAGCACAATCCCTGCGGCAGGTTTAGCCTGAGAAGAAGGTGACAAAACACATTTTTCACATGGCAAAAAAACATTAAACTCAAGGTACTTTTCAGGGTATCTAAAAACAGATTTTACACTTAAAATGTTCCAGGTCTGTAATGTGTATAGAATACAGGCCTTGGGCCACTAGAAGGAAATTAGTTGTGGGAAAGGGAAGTTTTGAGCATTTGGGGCCATGACCTGGTGCATTTGGAGTAGAAAACTGTTAATTTAAAAAAAAAAATCTCAGATCTGGATGCAGAAAGGGTTCATTGTCATCCACTTTACTGGACTGTGAAATAGGAGTGTTCGATTCGGAGTTATATTTTTAACCTATTGGATTTAAGAACATGACAAAAGAGAGGCAGAGTTTTCTAGTTTTAACCTCAGCTTTATGGTATTTAACATCCACCACTCTGCATGTCACCTCTGTTTTTATCCTTGCCTTCAAGCTGCTAACGGAGCAGTATTTTTAATCCCGTTGGAATAACGCTATGCAAATAAGTTATCATCACACAAATGGTTTGCAAAAGAAAGCAAGCAAGGACACAGCTGTCTTGCAAAGTCATGATGTCCCTATCATTAGTGGTTTTCTCTGAAACTATCCCAAATCTGAGACTGTATTCAGATTTTTGTAATATTTTTTACCTGCGGTGACTGGTCTTCAGGTGAAGTGACCAAAAAGAGTATTTATTTAAAAAGCACTTTTTCTTCCAAAAATGAAATGGTAACACTCCAACTCCTTTGAAGGTATCATTAAATAATTAATAGTTAGACCTAATCCTTGAGGTTTCACTCACTCCTTTTGCTAAATCCATATTTCGCATGACTCTGCTATGACCTAGGCACGATCTCCATCCCTTCCATGTATTTCTATGAGGTGCCCACAAGAGGGGGCTTCCGAGACGGTTATAAACATAACCAGACAATGAATTAAAAAGCCACGTTGGGCTCTGCAGCGCCCCAAAGGGTCCTGCTGGCGTCGGGGAAGTGGGACAACTATGCTGAGATCACAGCTGGATGGCCAAGGGCAGGCTCTTGTGCATTTTGGGAAACCAAAAGGTTTCCTCTTTCTGGTCCAACTAGGCCAGCTTAAAACTATTACCCACGCGTCGCCTGATCAAAGCTCTGAAATGCTTCTGGCTATGTGTTCACCAAACAGCGCTGCAGGACTCTGACACTCCTCCCCAGGCAGGCTGCTGAGGGCCGGGGCAGAAGAAACACCTAGAAGGACCCTGACACACAACGAATGGACCCTCGCATCCCCATGCCTTCCAGTGGGCAATAGCACGGTTTTAACCCAGTGCGTGAAAAATATCATAGGCCCAAATACATCCCTGTGCATGTTAATGAGTGTCTGTGGGCATTCCGAGTAATACTTCCCCCCTGCAATGCAGTGTGTGCCCCATTGTACCTAGCAGCCCTACGCGCTCCAGTGAATACTTCCCCCTGGTGACGTTGCACTCCATATGTTATACAAAAATATGTTTATAAGTGTGGCTATGATGTAACTGGAATATGCTTTATGCAAAAGGTCTCTTGTAAGGGATCCTTACAAAGCTTATGATCTGAGTGTGATCATCCTATTTGTATGTATGTATCATTCTTGTAGCTAAAACTAGAAATATGAAGTATAACTCTGAGGTCCTATTGTAATTATGCAAAGTGTGGGCCATTAATGGTGGTTTAGAATCTTGATGGCTCCCATTGTCTAGGACAAGTGACTGTAGGTGGCTCTGTTTACCTGCAAGTCTCCACTGCATACGTGGTGCGGGCCAGTCCTGGAGGCATGGAAGGAGGCTCATAGGACATGTGATCATGTCACCTGAACTGGAATCCATTTTTAACCTGGTACTTTTCCATTTAGAAGGCAGGATGGGAACCCAGAGAGAGACAAAGGATTTCCACCTTGTGCCAAAGCTATAAAAGGAGGTGGAACAGAACAAAGGGGTCCCAGTCATGTGGAATCCCCTGCTTTTCACCTAAGATGCCTGCTGGAACTAACAAGGTCTGTACCAGGGGAAAGGATTGGGCCCAGACTAGGAAGGAGTCTAGTCTGTGAAAGAAGCTTACTGGGACATTTCTGAGGGTGAGATTTACCTGTATTCCGTTTCTTAATGTATTAGGCTTAGGCTTGGGTGTTTTGTTTTATTTTGCTTGGTGACTTACTTTGTTCTGTCTGTCATTACTTGAAACCACTTAAATCCTACTTTTTATACTTAATAAACTCACTTTTGTTTATTAATTAACCCATAGTAAGTGATTAATACCTGGGGGAGCAAACAGCTGTGCATATCTCTCTATCAGTGTTATAGAGGGCAGACAATTTGCGTTTACCCTGTATATGCTTTATACAAAGTAAAATGGATTTATTTGGGGTTTGGATCCCATTGGGAACTGGGTGTCTGGGTGCTGGAGACAGGAGCACTTGCTAAGCCATTTTCAGTTAAGTCTGCAGCTTTGGGGGGCGTGGTTCAGACCCTGGGTCTGTGTTGCAGCAGGCTTGTGTGTCTGGCTCAACATGGTAGGGTTCTGGAGTCCCAAACTGGCAGAGAAAACAGGCTCAGAGGTAGTTTCAGCACATCAGGTGACAGTCCCAAGGGGGTCTCTGTGACCGAACCCGTCACATCCCTGCAATGCAATGTGTGCCCCGTTGTACCAAGCAGCCCTACGCACTCCAATGAATACTTCCTACTAAATAGCAATGAATGCCCCATTAGGCAGCCCCATGCATCCTAATGTGAACAGTGTCATGCTTTTAACTCAGTGGGGGCTGAGTTAGCAGCAGGGTTATGGTGAAAAGTTAGCATTAGCGCTAGGGTTGGGGTTGGTGCTAGGGTCAGGGTTAGGGCTGGGACAGAGTGACAGGATTAACACTCGCAGGATTAACACTCACTCCTCAAGGCAGTCACTTCCACCACCACCCAGCGATGCATGTCCCAGCACAGTCAGGTTCTGACTCAACACAGTCACAGCAAGGTGAAAGCTGAATCGTTTCCCAGAGGGCAGAGCTCTGGGACTGCCGGGTGTGTCGATCTGTGGGTGCAAGGGGGTAGGAGGTTGGAGTTGCATGAAGTCGGGGTGCTTTTTGGTGTCTGAAGGTGAAAGCCTAATAGAGTGTTGGTGTGTTATCAACAGCATGGCAGGCGATGTGACGGTGGCGGAGGATGCTGAAGACGTTTAACTGGTTATTTCCATGTGTTTAAGGTCTGGGATTGGGGGTGTGGCTTGAAGGAGCCTGGACCGGTTTGGGGTTAGGGTTAGATTCAGCATTAGCTGCAGTGTTGGGGTTTGTTTGTGGCTGGAGTTAGCGGTAGGGTTTGGTTGCTAGTTAGAGCTGAGATTAGAATTCGAGTGCTGGTTAGGGTAAGGACGAGTGTTAGGGGTTCAGAACCATCAGCCAGCTACGAACCATCTCCACCGCTGTGCTGAGTGACCCGGGGAAGATGCAGTGCAGCCAACACAACTTTCAGAAGGATTAGAAATCTCGCTTTGCAATAACTACTAGGACGAGAGCCAGGCCAGCAGAGGACAGAGCTTCCTCAGCAGGTAGCCCATGGCTTAGGACTCTCTCCCACTAGAGTTGAGAATGACCATGAATGCCACCACCTCTCGGAGAAGCTAAGCTCTCTGCTCTAGCGCTCTCGTACCGGCATCATTCATTGTTACTGACGTATGTACGCAGCCTTCCCGCCCCGGGGACAGGGGGAGAACAGCTTGTAGTGGAGCCAGATAGCGTTGGAAGGTGCTGAGACACCGCAGGGATGAGAGTGATAGAATTGGCCACCTAGAGAGACCGGCTGGAGTGACAGGAACGTTCCTGGTGAGGCGTAAGGTGCACTGGAGAATAGTGTGGAAAAGCCTCCATATCATCAGGCTGCCGTAACTTTGATCTGGAGCACAATGTGCAGGGCATGAGACTTTATTTCATCAACCAAGTTAGGCATTAAAGGCCAGTCCAGCAAGGCGCTCCCATTGCCTGAGCAGGGTTAGCATCTTGCAGGATTGCCCCACGGCAGCTTCTCTGAGAGCACAGAAATGTTGATGCTTGTAACCTTCCCACCCCCGGGTAGTTAAAAGCCCAGTTAAGGTGCAGATGTCTCGCCGGAAAATGGAATAACCTTTTTTCTGCAGTCTGATTACTTTGTGTTGAACGTACACAGTCTATTTCATGGCTGGTTTGTGTGATTCACTGTGTTACTCTAGTTATGGTCTGAAATGCCGACCTGCTCCTTTGGGCTTAAGAAACAGCTACATTATGAAAGAAAATAAACCAGCGCCCTGGTGAGATGCTGACATGAACACACAGCACAATGTTTGGTCTCTGATGTAACCTGGACACATCAAACACAGCTGAAAAGAGAGTGTCAGGGGGAAAAAATCCCCTCCAGTAAAGTCCCTTTATGCTTGCCAAAGACGCCCCTCTGCAGTGTACTTGCAGTCGCTGTACAAACAAAGTGACAAGCTGAACCAATGCTAGCAAATTGACACTCAACATTCCATCTGTGTTTTGGCTTTTACTTGTGACAACACACTGTGTGTGTCCGTGCATGCGTTTAATACTGCCCAAAAAACTCGGTTAACTTCAAAATCGTAGGGCTAATTAATAATAGTCCATAGCTCATCTGTCTTGTGCGGCTCTTCAGCAGTAGAGCTCAAAGTGCTCCACAGAGGAGGTCAGTATCGGTCTGTTCCTTAGCAACGCAGGCAGACATGTGCCAACGTGACTAGTGATTTAGGTGCCTGATTTAAGCCACCTGAAAAAGGCCTGTCAGGAAGATCAGGCCCCATTTTAAGGCATCACACGTTGTGCACCCAGGTCGGTACTGAACCTCCCAGGCTCAAACAGCAGAACTCAAAGGAATCGCTAGTTAAGGCCACATCACGATCAGTTCCCAGCCGATCAGGACACACCTGCCACTGCTCACAATCCCAGCTCCTGCCCACCAGCCTCAGCAGGAGGAAGGGGCTGTATCCACAGAGACGCTTTTCCTGGGAAGTTCTACACTGGGTTACCTTTGCCTTTGACATGCTGACGGCACAGAGTTAGTCCACAGGCAGGGACTGGACTCCGTGAGGTGCTCAGCCCCGGAGGGGAGACGATTTCATTGGGAACTCAGGGCTCGCAGCGCCTCTCAGGATTGGGCCCGGAGGGAATGACCCTTACACACACACACACACACACACACACACACACACACACACACACACACACACACGCGTGCGAATACTCCAGTATGGTACATGGAGCTAGGAGGGTGAGGAAGGGCTGCAGCAGCTGCTTGGGAAAGGTGCTCAGTGCATGGCGCTGTAAGGAATTCCAGCACACGCTTTGCACCATACTGCGTGCAGGGAGAAGGGGCTTTTGATAGCACCAGGTCTCTCGGCCAAAGCTCTGTAACGAAACAGCAGGCTGCTCATTCTGTCCTAGTCCGTCGCACTGCCCCCGACAAACCCCTGAGAGGCCGTGCTTCCAGAGGCCCCGTTGCAGAGTCACCGCAGTTGACTTCAAGCCAAGGCCTGATAAAACACGTTCATGTTTTTAACAGTCCCCGGCCGGCCCATCTCAGGTGTGCCGGCCCGAGACCGCGTCGAGGCTTTTCCAACGGTCTGCCCGAATGTTCCCAAAGGCGGGAGGGAGACGTGCCAGCGGCAGGTGAGCACAGGACTTAGCTGCAACAAAGAGCAGTGCCCGTGGTTATGTTCGTGCTCAGCCGCACTGTGCAGAGGTCATTGCTAGCGCCATCCCTTTGGCCCATCCCAGTCGCATCAGCCCAAATGCTCAGCTGCACCCGGCCAGGGTGGGGAAAAGCCCCCCTCCCCTCCTGATACTGGGGCCCAGATGGCCCCTGGCATAACCCAGAGCAACCCTTCCGGTTAAAACTCCTGTGCTACCCATGGGGACAGCTCCTGCGGCCCTGGTCCCCCCAGCCCAGTCCCAGCAGGCAGCTCTCGGGACGCGTGCAGTCACCAGCCAAGCGATTCTGAGCCCCACACGATTCCCTCTCCCAGCATTCCTGCCGTGGGGCGCACATGCTTTCTGAGCGCCTTGGGTTGCATCAGCAAATGGCAGAACCTCCCAGGGCTGGGCTGATGCAGCATGATACAACAATTGCAGCCTGCTGGGTAGAAGGAAAAGGTGAACTCTGAGGCCTCAGGGGAAGGATGGTGTGTACTAATGCACCGGATTTCGAGCTTACCCAGAGCTCTTCTTAGGCTCACGAGCTTGTCTCTCCCCACAGAAACTGGGCCTATAAAAACTACCATCGCCCTGCCTTGTCTCTCTAATATCCTGGGACCAGCACGGCTACAACGCTGCCTAAAGCACAGAATGGCTGGGAGCTGGAACTAGATTCCGCTGGAAAATGCAGCTCCCCAAACTCAAAATGCTTCCTGACATTGGGTTGATTTCCCCAGAATTTTGTTTTGGAAGAAAACCAGGGGGGAAATTCTGACAAAGTGAAAACATCACATTTCAACATGTTTGAACAAACGTTTGTGTTTCAATTTGAAATGGTATTTTCATTGTGAGTGTTTTAGTTTGTCATGTCACATGATACAAAGTTAAAATAAACTCCAAATCAAAACAAAACGTTTCAATCAACCTGAAATGAAATTTTTTCAGCATTTTCCTTCGTGGAGAATTTTCAAATGTTTGTTTTTGTTCCAATTCGGAATGAAGCCAAATCTCAAAATCCCTTTCTGAACTACAATTTCCATCCTCTGTTGTTCTAGAGACACCAGAAGATCACAGTTCGGTTCGCAGGGCCACCACCAACTTCCTCTGTGTCTCCAGCCTTGGTTCCCCCGCTGTAAAATGGGGATAATACTTCACACTTTGCATCCAAAGTGCGCAAAGTGGCAAAGGAGTTTTACCAGCAGTAACAATTCCTTATCTCCAAGGGCTGTTGTGACACTTAATGTTTGCAAAGTTTTTTCAGAGCCTCGTCTGGAAGGTGCTACAGAACAACGTACGCCCTATTGACTTACCTCACCTGCTATCCTGAGATTTCCTTATGTACTAATAGGAGAAAGATACCAAGAAGCCTCAGTTTCCTGAGGCCGCTTCACAGCTGTTTGAGAGCAACAAGGTGGGGGAAGGAATCTTTTATTGGACCAACTTCTCTTGGTGAGAGAGACAAGCTTGCAAGCCCACAGAGCTCTTCTTCAAGGCTGGGACGGTCACCGCTATTTTAGTATGTCAGGACAAGGGTGGCACAGTCACCTTGTCGAACTCTTTGCCAGATGATGTTGTGAAGGCCAAGGCTATAACAGGGTTCAAAAAGAAACTAGATAAATTAATGGAGGATAGATCCATCAATGGTTATTAGCCAGGAGGGGCAGGGATGGTGTCCCTCGCCTCAGTTTCCCAGAAGCTGGGAATGGGAGACAGGGGCTGGCTCACTTGATGATTCCCTGTTCTGTTCACTCCCTCTGGGGCACTTGGCACTGGCCACTGTCGGCAGACAGGATACTGGGCTAGATGGACCTTTGGCCTGACCCAGTATGGCCGTTCTTATGTTCCTAAGCCCATCGCAGGATTTCTAGCGGATTTTTGTCACACATACCTGGCTTTTGTCAAGTAGACAGGCACCCAAATCTCTCTTTAGGCCCTTCAGTAAAAGAGGGCTAATGTTGAGTGCTGCTAAGCAGCCTGCAGTCGAGGTGAGGCGTCGGGCTCAGAACCCCCTGACACTTTTAGGCAAGAGCCTAAATATGGGTGTTGTAAACCCTAAATTTCAACAAAATTTTGAAAATTCAAAATCTGGGGAGGGACGTGAGGGGAAAACCAGGAACATTTTCATTGACTTTTTTTTTTTTTTTTTACCAGTAATATCACTGATAACATTATTTGAAATTTGACCAAAAAAAGGGCAAGAATTTTTTTTAAAAATCCATTGTTTCCACACTGACCTTTTTTTGTCTGAGGGGGTGGGGAGGAACCAGGTCTGGGGCAAGGTTCCTGAGAAAGAAGCGAAGACTTGTCCCAAAGACTTGATGATACAAAAGCCAAGGTGAGTGTGGGGTTCCTGGTCACGCTCGAATCAAACCACTGCGCTTTCAAACATGAATGAGTGGTGGGGTAGCCGTGTCTGTCCCAGGATATTCGAGAGACAGGGTGGGGGAGATGCTATCTTTTACTGGCCTAACTTCTGGTGGTGAGTGAGAACCCAGCTTTCGAGCTTACATGGAGCTCTTCTTCAGGTCACCTTGTCTCTCTCTAAGAAACAGTGAGTCGTTAATGTGTAAGTGCCGAATCACAGGGTACTAACCTAGCAGGGAAAGGCCAAAAAAGAACCAGTGGCTGGAAGCTGAAGACAGCCAAATTCCAATTGGAAATCAGGTGCAATTCTTAAACTATTTATTGATTTAGAAAGTTTTAACAAGTTTACAAATCTTTGCCATTTAATATCAGCACCAAAACAATCATTACAACAGTGAGTTTTGTTCATAGAGAGATTAGACAGGGAGATAGTCAGCAAGTCTTTCTGTTTAACCGCGTGTTACCATGGGACCATCATTACAACACCTGTGTTGTTTCTAGTGATTGTATTCAGTGACATCTCAATGTACACATCTACCAGACCAGGCATGTCTAGAAAATATTAATATTCAAAAAAATTGGATAGTTGTGCTGCGGATTTTGCAGGTGACTGTATTGTGTCTGACTACTGAATAAAAGGTAACCAAATATCTAAGTATCCATCGGCCCTCTGTCAACTTTGCTGGGTCTGTAATTGGCGTGGTAATTTTTCCATAGCCACAGGCTCCCATAGTTTTTGGAATCATTCCTCTATAGTTAGACTATTTTTCTTTTTCCAGTGAGAGGCTAAGGCACAAATGTTTAACACGGAGGGTGATGAACCATTGGAACAAAGTACCAAAGGAAGTGGCGGATTTTCCGCCTCTTGTTGTCTTCGAATCAAATCCGCATCTCTCTGGAAGATCCGCTTTAGCCAAACACAAGTTACTGGGCTCAATACAGGGGTGAATGGGTGAAATTCTCTGGCCTGTGCGACACGGGAGGTCAGGCCAGCTGAGCTAATGGTCCCGTCTGGCCTTAACCTCTAGGGATCTAGAGGTTTGCTCAGCATTACATTATATTTAACAAAACAAGACTCGGCTGCTATGATAGAAATACGCACTCTGAGAACAAGCTGACGTGCAATTGCCTTGTTTGTGTGTGTAGATCCCACATTTGACACCAACTACGACCATACGCCTTTAGTGAGGAGGGTGGCGTATATTTGTGCTGAGTCCCATGCCAAGGTTAGGCACAAGCCGAAGGAGAAGATCCTCTCCTACCTTTCCCCACGCTGTGCTAGAGGTAGAATAGGTACCGTGTCTTTTAGTCTTCTGAAAATCGGTGGCTGCCATCAAGTGTTTCTTGATCCAATTACAATCACAGATCTAGTTAACGTCAATGGGTGAGCTAAGGCCCCTTTCTGACATAATAGGAGGAGCAATTAAGCCCTTTTGAGTCAGTGAGCTACAAACAAAGGAGGAACTGCCCAAGGCACATGGCAGGTCACAGCTCAGCTGTGTGGCCTGAGTTATATAAGAACGGCCATACTGGGTCAGACCAAAGGTCCATCTAGCCCAGTATCCGGTCTTCCGACAGTGGCTAATGCCAGGTGCCCCAGAGGGAATGAACAGAACCGGTAATCTGCAAGTGATCCATCCCCTGTCGCCCATTCCCAGCTTTGGCCAAACAGAGGCTAGGGACACCAACCCTGCCCATCCTGGCTAATAGGTCCATCAATGGCTATCCTCCATGAAGTTATCTAGTTCTTTTTAACCCTGTTATAGTCTTGGCCTTCACAACATCCTCTGGCAAAGAGTTCCACAGGTTGACTGTGCCCTGTGTGAAGAAATATTTCCTTTTGTTTGTTTTAAACCTGCTGCCTCTTGATTTCATTTGGTGACCCCTAGTTCTTGTGTTGTGAGAAGGAGTAAATAACACTTCCTTATTTACTTTCTCCACACCGGTCATGATTGTATAGATCTCAAACATATCCCCCCTTAGTCGTCTCTTTTCCAAGTTGAAAATTCCCGGTCTTATTAATCTCTCCTCATATGGAAGCCGTTCCATACCCAATGCCAATTCAGGAGCTAGGAGACTGGTTTTGCAGCTGGGTGTGTTGGCACAGAAAACCTGGAGAAGCAGTGGTGAGTGTGACCCTAAGAGGAAGCAGCGTGACAGGGCTTCCTCGGCACAGAGCTTGCCGATGTGGCAGACTTGGGGATTTCTGAGCAGGGAAACTACCTACTGCTGCTTATTTCTACCATGTTCAGGGGAACAGGACTTGGGGCACATTGTCTGTAAATTGCACCAGGAATGTATCTGACTCGTAGCATTGCTGTCCCGCCTAATGGAAGCAACCCTGCTAGGGCCCAAACACCGGCTAAGGGTCTGGGCCAAAGGGACAACAGTATTGCAGGGCAGTAGGTCCTGCTTAACTCCGCAGCAGTGAGCTCTGCCATCTTGTTCGCGGTGCTGTCAGGGAGGTGCAGCAAGCAGCCTCTGCTCAGGGTGACTAGAAGAGGATGCTTGTTGCTAGGGAGAGTGAAATTCTTCTTTTCCTTTCCCTGCTCCACATCAGCCCCGCTGCTCCAGCAAGGGCAGTGGCAGGAGCAGACTGCGGAGGGAGAGGGTACCAGCCCAGCGGAACGGGGCTGGTTCAGACTAGGCAGGACTTTCCGTTAGCTGGTCTCCCTGAGTGACGCAGGGCTTGTGATCCTCACGCGCCGGGCTGAGACAGGTCCAGTTTGTGAACCTGCCTGACGCGGAAACGCTTTGGGGAGGGAGCTGACGCGTACGGCTCTCACCAACCCCACTGCGTTTGACCCCACGAGTACAGACCTCAAACCACCTCCTACTACTGCCTGAGCTAAAGCATGAAGTGTCCAGACCAGCAGCAGTAGCAGACTCATTCACTTTCTCTGGGGCTCGGCCAGCAGGAGGAGCCAGAGCGCCCATCCCCGAGCTTGGGTGATGTGGTCAAGTGAGAGCTCATTTTCCAAAGTTTACAGTAGCCCTGCAAAGGAACCTGGCCCTCGGCAGGTGGATCAGGGAGATGCTGAGCCCTGCAGGCGCCCGTTCCCTCTGTTTCCAAAGCAAACCTGTTCTCTGTTCTCCCATTCTGTCCCTCCCGCCTGCTTTTTTTAGTGCACGGATGAAGCTATTGCAGCAACTTCTTTCTTTACAGCTTTGTTTTTTCTCCGTTCATTCTTCCCTGCAGCGATAATGTCCCTGTGACTCAGAACTCCCTCCCCAAGAGTGACTGGGGCACATTGGCGTATTAATCAAATACGAAACCTGAGGGCGAGGCTCCGGCACGCCTCTCAGGGTAACCATGCTTGGGATTGCAGTGCAGGGCTCCCAGCGGGTGAACATACATCCCTGGCCTCGGGGCAGGGCACCAAACAAAGGAATGCTTTATACTGCAGGTGGTTCTGCCACATACTTGTCATTACTGGTCACAGGTGGGGCTAAGTAGCACTGGCTATAAAAGCCCATGGATCCGCTTTTAGCCACAGTGAGCTGAAGAATGCAGTCCCTGCTTGTCCAGCAACCTTGTCCTACCTGCTGGGCTCAGGGCCAGGCCCAGGGCCAGGGGAGGAGGGAGGGAGAGGACGACGTGGCAGCAGCCAGCCCATCGTTTTGGTCATTCCCAGCTCACTGACCCCTGACTCAATAACCTCTCCTAGGCCTCACATTGGCTCTTTGGCTGGAAGGGGGATTTGGTGCTTTACAAGTTGACATGCAGCAGCCCTGGACTCAGGGGCTGCACCCATCTCGGCCACGGCTGCCCAGGCCTCCTGCTCGTGCAAACATCCAGGCTAGAGCTGAAAGTGCCACACGGCTCGTGTTCCTGCTGCCGGGGGGCTGCTCTGAGGCGCATGGGCTGAGCCCCTGGCCCCACACAGGCCCAGCAGTGGCTGTGGGACCCTTGGGTCTGTACTAAAACAGCCAGACGGGAATGCGCAGGCTGGCTCCCTCAGCCCCATTGCTAATGGGGCCTGAGCGGCCACTCTATGGGGGGTGGCTCCGTGAGGCTGAGACACCGACGACATGAGTCAGGCCCATTCCTGTGTATGTACAGAACTGGCCGCCAAGGCCTGTTCCCCCGAACATGGAAGAGCAAAGCCAGGGCCAGCAGGGTCCTTGCACAGCAGTCCCCGGTCTGCCGCTCTGGCCAGCACCGTGCCCAGGATACCCTGGCGCTCTCTGCTTGCGCACAGGGTCACACCCGCCATGCCTGCACAGCCAGCCTAGCTGCTGCTTGCAACCAGAGACACCCCGTTAATCTACCGGGGTTAGCCCTGGCCCGACACGGCTCGTTGCCTTGGACGGTGGCCACCTGCTTTTATAACGGGGCTTGGTCGCGCCTGCGCTGGAGCAAGCGGGCGGGGGGGTGGGGTGTTGATGCAGCCACTGGTTCCAACGAGGGCTGTAAGCCAGTAACGGCGTTCAGCACGACGTGCCCTAAGCGCCGAGGGAGCCTTGCACAGACGCAGGTGACGACTCTCTCTCTGCCCCCAGGTGCTCACCAGCCAAGCTCCTGACCCTACAGGCTGTGTCGGACGCAGGATCTCTGTAGCTGAGCCACACCCCATTGCCGGCAGCCAGGTGGGTCCAGGTGTCTGCCCGTGTCCCACCGCCTGCAGGATGGAGCTTACGTCCAGACCCAGCCCTGTACGTAAAGCCAAGAAGCCAGGCCCCAGTGGGGGCAAGGGACAATGCTAAGACCCCGCTGGGGGCCTGCATGAGATATGGGCACAGCGCGAAGGTGCCTTTACCGAGGGGGGGAGGAGCGGCTGGATCAGCGGGCAGGTATTTTTCATGAGGGACGGGAGAGGGGCAGCAGGTGGTGCATGGGGCGGGGGGCACAGCGATGCAATCGGTGGAGAACAAGGCGCAGGGTACTGAAGCTGGTGACCAGCGGGGGGAGGAAGGGAGGATGCAGAAGGATCCGACGCCTGGAGTCATGGGTGCCGGGGCTTGGAAAGATGGCAGAGGGGCTTGCGAGCGTAGTGTAGGGCGACCAGACAGCAAGTGTGAAAAATCGGGATGGGGATGGGGGGTAATAGGAGCCTATATAAGAAAAAGACCCAAAAATCGGGACTGTCCCTATAAAATCGGGACATCTGGTCACCCTAGCGTAGTGCTGGGGGATAAAGACGGGGGGGCACCCAGAAACCTGTTGTTGGGGGGGGCTGGAAGGGAGTTGCCCTTCCACTGAACGCATTTCAATAGCAGGCGTGTCACTGCGCTCACTGCATTTTGTGGGCCGCGTCCCCGCCCAGCTGTACGCACAGACCCGCCCTGGGGCCAGCCCAGCACCGGCGTGCCAGGGACAGTAACATGCACCAAGTGTTTAAAAAAATAAAATAAAAAGGCGGCGCATTAAAGCATCTTCATGAACTGTATCACCCAGCGTCAGCGCGCTGCAGGTTATCAGCAAGTCTGCCTCTGCCCGGGGCCAGCCTTTGAGCCCCTCTAGACTAGATGTGCGCATTTAGTTTACGTTCAAGGCGCACAGCGTGTGCGTTTATTCACCATTAACACACGTCGTCTATACATGGCTCTTGTGATGGCACGTGATGCCTGGTGGCACCATTGCCCAGTGCCAACTGCCGTGTCTGGGTGTGCCAGCAAGTTCTGCCTCTCGGGCTGACCTGGCGTGTGGGTGCCAGACGTACGGTGCAGAGGCAGTGAGCGGCCGTTGGCGTGGGCGTTGTGAGTGTTCGTGCTCCACCTTGGGCTCTGAGTAGCGTCAATTCCTGGGGTCAGGGTACAGGCTCTCCCCGGGCAGCTGCCCTGCACGTGCTGGAGCGGTGCTAGCGCTTGGCAGCGATGGGGCACTGACGTCAGACTGGCACAGCTCAGCCCCCCCTCCCGGAAAGCCCCGTCTGGCACCATTGCCGTACGGCAGGGACTGGTGCAGCACGTCCCGCTCCACCCACCAGCAATCCACGGCGCTGGGGCCTGCCAGACAGGCCCTGTTATCAGGGCCTGGGGGCCTCCAGCAGTGCCCAGCGCGTGCCCGTGCTTTGCTAGCGACCCACAGGGCCCCCACCCCGCAACACACACGGCTGCATCCCCAGGTGCACCAGCCAAACTCTGCCCCGGGGGCGGGAACCCACCGGCTGCCTTCCCCACGGCCTTGGGGGAGGGTAGCTGCCAATCTGAGCTGTTACAGGAGACGGGCAAAGCACACACACACCCCAGCCCACTCCCCAAGTGCCAACACCATTCACTGGCATTGTCCAGCTGAGAAAGACCCAGCTGCTCAGGGTGCCCCCCCCTCCCCTCAGTGAGGCTGGACTGGAAACGCAGTGCCCCACCCCCTCTTCCCCCATAGCACCGGCCTGGGAAGAGCCCCAGCGCTGCTGCTCTCACCCCCCCCCCCAATCTGGAAGAACGGGGGGGGGGGAGGGTGAGCCCCAGAAGCGGCAGTGCTGGAACTGGGCACACATGTGATCAGACATTGGGGGGGGGGGGGCAGAACTGCCAGTCAGGGGACAGGACGATGGAGGGGGTGATCTTTTGCAGCAGGGGGCCAGTCTCAGCTCACCCAAGAACTGCAGGAGCGTTGGCAACATTAAATGGCTCCACACACCCTGTCCAAAAATGGGCTGGGTTGCGGGGTTCGGTTTGTTGTTTTAAAACGACTGCGGCCTATTGCAGGGGGGGGGGGGGGGGCGGCGCTGACCTTACTCCTTGCAGTGTTGGGATTGGCCCTACTGCACCACGCAACCCCCCCCAATCCCCTCCGTCGCCTCGCTGTGTCACACCCATCACCCTGCGTGTTAGACCTGGGCCGCCCCAGCTTTGTGTGTGCCCAGCTCACGCTGTGTGTGGACCCGCTGGCCTGCAGGGCACTGCCCAACCCAGCACACAGCCGCTGTACCCAAGCGAGGGCCTCGGCTGGGGCCGGAGCAGGGCAGGGGCTGTGGTCTCCGCCTAGCTCACACGATGGAGCTGGGAGTCAGCTGACCAAGCACCATGTGCTGGAGCCAATAGAAAGGCACATTGAGGGCTGGGTGTAAGACCCTGTGGTGACTGTCCTGCATGGGGCCCTCGCAGAGCCCTAGGGACTGCCCAGGAAGGGGTGCCTTGGGGATTGGGGGGTGGGGTTGCTGCCTGCCCAGCTTGCAGAGGCTGGGCCACTGTCACCCAGGGATTTGTGTTATTTTTCAGCTGATTGTGAGCTGTGTTTATTAAGAAGACGGGTCCTGAGGAAAGGGCAGCGTTGCGCTGCGTGGTGCTGGGGCCACACGGAGCTGTGTTGCTTTGGGACTTGCCTTGGTGGTGGTGATACTGGGGAAAGGGTTGGGGACATGAACTGACAAGAGTGGGCATTATTGTTGGCTGCACTGGCTGGCAATTCTGCCCCCGGCCAACCCGAACAGCTGCAATATGTTTTTGAAGGCGGGGGGGGGGTGCTTTGAGTCCTATGGCTGATAGCGTGTCGGCCTGAGCCTGGGCAAGCTGGCTGAGGCGTACCCCAGCTAACGAAGATTTTGGGACGCGCGTGAATGAGCTGGTGGTGCCGCAGGACTCAGACTGCGCCCGCTGCCTGTTATGCCAGTTGCTAACGTAGGGGTTCTGCTGGCTCCGTGACTGCAAGCAAGCCTGGAAAGGAGCCATCTTTTCCCCCATATATCTTGGGCGGTGCCTAGACCTTCTGCTGTGCTTATCCCTTCCCTTGTCCCCGCCGGATTAGATTAGCGCCGTCTGTCATGGCACAATGCACATATGTCATAGGAAATAGAACAGCTCCACCGGGAGAGATTGGGGGCCCCACCCCAGAATAACCTATAGACACGTAGGGCTCAGACCCAGGCTCTGCTCCAAATCAGGCAGAGTGGAGATTTGAACCTGGGTTTCCCACTTCCCAGGTGGGTGCCAGCCAGGAAGTGCTATCGGGGGGAGGGGTAGCTCTTGCTTGCAAGAAGGGTTGGCCTGGCTTAGACACCTAACTCGAGGGGAGGGTTCATGATCGAGAACCCCAAATGCATGACGGGGGAGGTGTCTCCCCCACCTGGAGTTAGGGCCTAACTTTCTTTGACGCCCCACCCCTCTCCTCCGCATTTCCTAGTGGCTAGCTCGGCTGGCTTCTGTGAACCCCTTTCCAGGCACCTGACTCTCCCTCCTGCATTGTGCAGGGAGCCCTGGTGCCCAACTCAGGGTTGGGAGCTCCCCTAGGCAGCAGAGTATCTAAAAGGCACCTAAATCCCCCTTGTGACGCTCATCCTTAGGAGCCTAAATCCCATTGACTTTGTTAGACTTACTCAGAGCTCTGGTGGACAGACTTGGGCTCACGCCGCTTGCGCTACCCCACTCAAAATAGCTGCGTAGCCGTTCAGGGAGGGAGGCAAGTTCAGAGCCCAAGCTCCAGCCCAGGCCCCGGTGCCCAAACACCTATTTTTAGCGTGTTAGTGTGAGCCCAGGTGTGACGAGTTGGGCTCGGAGCCTCACTGCCATGGGCTGTGCAGACACACCCTGGCTGGCGAAGTCGCTTTCCAGAGTCTACCTATGTATCTTTGAGCAACGCTAAGAGTTAATCATAACAGCCCTGGTGTAATCATGTTAAATTCTCTGCAGGGGTTATGAAAAGACGACACAGACAAACATGTTTGGAAAATCCATGGCAAACTTTTTTATTTATTTATTTATTTATTAGCTATGCAGTATTTGTAAATTTCAAAAGATTTTCTTTGTGAATTCTTCCTAATGAACAAACCAAACAATTTGTTTGAGAATAGTTTATTATCCCTATTGGGGTGCTCATTATTTTAAAGTTAGCCTACAGACTACACAGCACACCATCTAAATAATCTTCCCACATCTGATTAAGACAACAGTAATTCCTTGGATGTATAATTTGCTCTCTTAACTCAAGAATATCCTTAAAGTTTGCAAAAATTCACATGGCCCCCAGGGAAGCAGAATAGTTGTTCGTTCTCTTCACTTTGCAACGAGAACCAGGCTTACAGTGACTGCTTGAAATACTGTTCTTTTACAACAGATGTAAAGGAAAAACCTTACGATGAACAAATCCCAGAGCTGTGTTTCTATGTGCCAGGAGATTTTGTACTGGGTCTGTTGCTGTCTGGATCAAGAAGAGAAAATATTTTGGTTCAAATATTCAAATTCAGGTGCTTAAAATTAAGCGCCCAAATACAGCTTCAGGTGTCTAACATTAGGCAGCTAAGTTTGAAAATGTGGCATGTATCTTTCAGAGCGTCAGGATTCTGAGTCGTTAGACCCTGATCCTGCTTCCATTGAAGTCAGTGGCAATTGGCCTATTGGCATCAGGGTGTCAGAGCAGCACGTATACGTATTTGTGACCTTAAAAATGCTGACGCAGCTTGAATTATTCTGTTCAACGTGGTGAATTTTACCAATTCGTGTATCTGCTTCTTCTCCATTCTCACTCCCAGTGTTGAGAAAATGACAGAACATGTCACTCGTTTTTCTGTCTGTCTTGCCCAAAGAGCCAACAGACACTCTATCGCCTTGCTTTGACAGCTGCTGCAGAATATGGCCCTGATCCTGCAAGCAGATCCCTGCGGCTTTGCAGAGCCCCCATGAAGTCAGTAGAGGTCTGCATGGAGCTGAATGCCGGATCGGGGCCCATTTGAGCTACTCTGCATGTGGTTTATGTAAAATTAAACAATCCCCAAGGAAGTGACCTGAAAGAGAGAGGAAGGCAAAGAGATGGGCCAGTGGTGAATGATGTCGTTATTTGTAGACCCCAGGAATGAATCAAGGTACTCAGTTGGGAGGCTTTCCTTTGAAAGTTTCATAGAGTTTGAGGCTAGAAGACACCATTAGATCATCTAGTCTGATCTCCCTGAATTTCACAGGCCAATTAATTTTCACCCAGATACCCCAATATTAAGCCCAAAGACTTGATTTAGACTAAAGCATTTCAGTCCTCAGGAGGCTAAACTGTTGAGACCAAAGTTCCACCAAAGCCCGAGGCTCCCTTCACTGGCAGGGGATTGAGAGATGCCCTTGATTCATTCCAACAGCTGGCCCAGTCCCAGGGAGATTGGACAAAACAGAGAGAAGTAAAGCAGGTTCCCAGTTCCCTACAACAAAACTGTGTCTGACTTAGAAGACACCAAAAAGAAACCATTTTGCTGAAAAATAGATATCTCCAGGCTGATTTTTTCTCCTTGTCATGGTACCAAGTACAAAGCAATGTATAGTAGTCTGTACATCAAAGTATACCGGTGTAAGACGAGCAATCATGTAACGACGTATGCTTGCATCGTAACTGGGAAGGATGCTCAAGATGGATTCCTTAAGGCTTAGGGGAAGCTCTGGAGGTTTTATGAGGATTTCCATCTCAGCAGAGAGAACCCTTTATGGATCACGTACGTCAAGGTGGCTAAAAATGCAAATACCTACAATGGAAACAGCTGGAGTCAGCTACAGTTAATTGCTAAAGGATATTGTTTGCTTACACTGGATTTGCACTTTTATTTATGTTTGCCCATTCAGCAGTATTCGTATTAACCAGTACAGTACTTCGAGCCCAAAAGCAGTGACTCCATTCCAGAGTTGCTCAGGGTAAGATTTTCAAAGTCACCTAAGTGATTTAGAATCCAGGTATCACTGAAAGTCACTTAGGCTCTGAAGTGCAGATGTCACTTTTGAAAATGGGGCTCAAGTTCTTGAGTCACTTAGGTGCTTTTGAATTGGTTTCCCTGATCCTCACGATACTAATTGTGAGCATCTCCCAATAGGCGGGGTCTCAATCTCTGGTGGCGTCTCACACACTTTTACCCTTTCTCAAACGGCTGCCATCTGCCATTTCTTTCAATGGGGCTGAACCAGGGGTGAAAGTAACTTACAGGACTTACCGGTACTGCCGGAGTCCTGAGGGGGGCGTGGCCTCAACCGGAAGAGGTGGGGCCTCTCAAGATTTAAAGGCCCTGGGGCACCGGCTGTGGCTGGGAGCCCCAGGGCCTTTAAAACAACCCGGGGCTCCCAGCTGCAGAGGTGGCTGGGAGCCCCGGGGCTCACGTGCAAATTAAAGGGCCCGGGGCTCGGGCTGCCGCGGAGCTCCGGGCCCTTTAAATCCCCACCGCAGTTCCAGCTGGGATTTAAAGTGCTCAGGACTCCCGCAGCGGCGGGGAGCTCCGAGCCCTTTAAATCCCGGCCCCAGCCCGGCCGCCGGAGCTGCAGGCAGGATTTAAAGGGCTCGGAGCTCCCCGCCACTGCGGGAGCCCCGAGCCCTTTAAATCCCGGCCGCGGAAGCCGGTGTGGTCCGGCACGGCGTACTGGCTCTTGCCGGTACGGACCAGCTTACTTTCACCTCTTGGCTGAAGCCACCACTGGCCCTCAGTTAAGATGGCCACCATGTTCCCCAGAGTCTTTGCAGGTAGAAGAGAAGATCTTCACTGGCTTCTACTATGCTCAGCGGGGACGGAGCCTTGGCTGGGCTTAGGGACGGTGGCCACCTGGCCACAGAGCACAGCACTCAGTAATACTATATTAGAAAGGGGTTAAAAACCGTGGGCATGTGAGGAAAGGGCGGGCTACTGTACTGTACTGGATATGAATGGCCCGGATCCCAGTGTCTTTTGGAGTTTGATAGATGGGGATGATTAACCTGCTCATTATCACAGTGAGGGAGAGCAGGGTTATCCTCCGCCCCGCTCATGGAAGTGCTGGGTCTTAGGTTGTCTCCCAGGCCATTCATCTTTCACTCCTCATACATTTTGTTCACCCCTCCACTGTGAAAGCTATTTGACACTTACCACTGCTGCAATGTCTTCCTGGTAAATTTTAAATTGATTGGCATTGTTGTTGGTGGGTTGGGCCCCAATGGTAGCAGTGGCTTGTAAAACAGCAGCACTCAGGTAAAACAGAGCAGCCACTGAATGATAGAAAGCATCCTAGAAAACAATAATAATTAACAATCATTTCCAGGAATGCCATTCAGGTCAGAGAGAGAAGAAGGTACTCGAAGCAAACACACACACTCTTCCGGCAGCGTGATGAAAGCACACGCAGCCCCACACAACTAGTTCATTTAACTTAAGACTCAGGCCAGAGTGGTTTGTGCAAATGTGATTCTGTCCAAGTCTGGCAGGTTGGCAAATAGATTTTGGCAGGAGCTGCACTGTAGCCCAGATCCTCAAAGATATTTAGGTGCCTAATTCCCAACGGGCCACTCCCAAAGGGAGTTAGGTGCCCGTATACTTTTGAGGATCTGGGTCTTTGCATCTCCACCTGTGATTCCATCTCCACTGATATCAGTGTCTCTTGTACGTGATATAAGAAGTGTTGCAGGGGCCAACTGGCAGTGGGCAAATGGAAACCCATTTCTGCTGCCATATGCTGGAAATTCTGATCTCACTAAGATGGGCAGGTACTCTTTGTTCGGTGTTTGTACAGCACCTAGCACAGCAGGGCCTGGCCTGTGACTGGGACTCCTAGGTGCTACAGTAATACAAACAATAAGTAAGAGAGCAGACAGGGGGACTCAAGGCAAAATCCCCAATTTTCCACAGGGTTGTGGTATATGGAGGCTGTTCTCCCCCATGTTGCGCCTGTGTGGAAGGCCACTCGGAGCAGGCCTCATTGCAAGGGAGCTGAGCTTGCAGTTACCGCAGGCCATGCCCCTCCGCTGAGACAACAAACAACAAAACCACCAATCCCAGCGGTACCACATCTCTGCCACCGTAGCCACGCTGCCTGCCCTGGGCACTGGGGCGGGGGCAGCGTGCGGAGCCGCTTCCGGGAGCCACGCGGCACTAGGGCAGGTAGGGAGCCTGCCTTAGCCCCGGGCCCCCACTGCGCCGCTGACCGGACTTTTAATGACCAGAGCCGCCAGGGTCCCTTTTCAACCGGGTGTTCCAGTCAAAAACCAGACACCTGGCAACCCTAAGTGAAGGCCCAGTGACCCCAGGGAGGAGCAGAGCACTTACATCCCCACCTGGCACTGTCTTGAATGGTACAAGGGCCTGGCTAATATGCTGCTCCGTGTGCCAGGGCCCCCAGAGGGCATGGACAGTCAGTACGGGGCTACGGCGGGAGGGGCAGGGCCCCAGAGCCCAGGAGCCATCTTGTCCTCTTCCACCAATGACTCCTGAGGAGACTGGCTCCACCCTGCTCAGTTCGCCATCATGGAGGACCTCTTCGTCCCACCTCCCAAGCCACTGGAGGAATGTTCCAGTGGGGAGGGAGGGAGGGAAACTTGGGATTATTAGATTTTCTAGGGCACTCCTGAACCGTCATGTCTGAGCCCCTCACAACACCCCTGAGAGGGAGGGAAGTAGCTTTCCTGTTTAAACAGATGGGGAGACAGAGGCAAAGAGATTTGCCTGAGGTCATTCAGGGAGTCTGTAGCAGACTGAGAAACAGAACTCGGGTCAGAACAGAGCAATAATCGGAATTGCCATCCCATGGGAAGTTCCGATATTTCAGCGCCCCCCCTCCCCGCTGAATTGGGACAAAGATGAAATATTGACATTTTCCCCAGAACAAGTTTTCAAAACATTTCATTTTGGAAACAGTGAAAAGTTGCATTTCAGTTTGTTGAATTGACCCCTAAACATTTCACTTCAAGTCAGTTCAACATTAAACTGCATTGCCTCATGGGAGTTGTAGTTTGGGCATCTCAGGCCTCCATTCTCCCCAATGGGCTGAGCTCCCCAGCCATGCTTCATCTTCCATGATGCACCTGAACTCATGTGTCTCACATGGTGTTGCACCATGGGAAGTGTGGTCCAGCCAGGGAGATCCGCCCATAAGCGAATGGGGACATGAGCAGTTTGAATTACAGTTCCCATAGGGAAATGGCATCCCCATTGGGAAATGCAGTTTAGTGGTGAATTGACCCAAAGCAAAAATATTTTGTTTTGATTTTCCTGAAAGAAAATTGAAAAGTTTCAGCAAATTCAAAATCATCTTGTGGAAAATTTTAATTTTGCAAAAACTATTTCCTGTGAAAATAATTGACAGAACATTCCCAACCAGCTGTAACTCTGATCTTCCAAGTCCTGTGCCAACATCTAGTGCATAAGAACATCCTTTCCCTGCATGTGGCGCTATAGCTTATCAATGGCTGACATCTCAGAGGGGGCAGAAGGCTCCCCGGAAAGAAAGGGCTTTGGAGGAGAAGAGGGAAGGGAGGTACATCAGGAGGGGTGTGGACTACAGTCCCTTCCTGGGGCTATAGTGAAATGCAAAACACAGCTTTGCTAATTGTTCATCAGAACAGGTGCAACATGCACAACTGCTGGGCTTCCTGAGCCAGCAGCAACGGAGGCTGCTTATTCTGGATTCAGGGCCTGATAGCAGATTTTGATAATCCTGCAATGGCACAGGATATGAGAGGCATATAAACCCAGTCTGCCAACACACATGCTTAACTTCACTTGACACCAGTGAATAGTCCCATTGATTCAAGTACATGCCTAAGTGTTGGCTGGATCAGGGCCACAGTGCTCAGACTGTATGTGTCAGTGAGCTATACAAAGACAGGATCAGCTTACCACTGCGATCCAAGAAGATTTTCCACCATGAGCGCCGCAGAAATAGAGGCACATGAGAAGAGTTGACAATGTGAAGCAGAACACGGAGACAAACATAACCCAGCCTTGCAGTAATTGATAAGCTACCCTGGTTGAGGCCACCAGGATCCAGACAAGGCCTCCAAAGACCTACAAGGAATAAGCAAAAGGGAGAGAGAACAGAATAATTCAGGTTTCGTATCTTCCATCATCATGTGTCATGTTATGATCTCAAAAGACATGATAAGTCCATTGGTCTCAACCTGAAAGCTGTACATCAAGATAGTTTCTTGGGGAAAGAAGGCAAATAGGGATATTAATTTAACAAACCCTGTCTTAATAAAATACAGCAGTTCTACACCTAGATTTCCCTTCTTCTCAGGCAATTCACAAGGTAGCAATCATCTAGTTCTGCAATTTATTGTCGTATGGGGGGGCAAATCGTCATCTCAGCGTCCCGGGGCCCCAGCAGAATCCCACACCAACTCCAGGTTCTGTTGCTTTAGTGGTTTGCCAATGACCCCCTGCATCCAGCCCTTGGCCATTTGCCACCCAGAGCTGGGCATTGATGGGAGGGGTCTCCTTGAAGGCTCTTTCCACAGCTCTTCCAGGTGACACAGAAACATGTGCCCCACCTTCCCAGGCAGGCAGCTATCACACCCCACAGCGGTGCTCCGAGACCACAGTAGCCCGGAATTTCATGATAGCTTGTGGCACTATGCCCGGTGCCAGTCTGTCCAATAGCAGTTTTAATCGGTGGGTAATCGGTTTGAAATCATAGAACTGGAAGGGACCTCGAGAGGTCATCTAGTCCAGTCCCCTGCACTCATGGCAGGACTACGTATTATCTAAATGCCCAGATTGTCCCCATTTCCAATGGCCTCGCTAATTCACCCCGATGCTGCATTGGGCAGTGATCAGGGATGGGCCGCGCACACAGCCCTAGCCAGCATGGTCACTCCCCTGCGGTGGTACATACCTAAGAGCTGGTATGTAGTACCTGGCAGCGTTTGCGGAGGGGGGGGGGGGAGGAAATGATGAGACATGACCAGGGAGGCAAATGGAAAGGTGACAACACTGCTGTATGAATTTAGATGGAATATAGGGGCCCAAAAGAGTTTAAATGAGGGCACCATCGGGGAGGGGCACAGGGGAGGAGAGGAAAGAGGGTGGGAGTAACGGGAAGGAGAAAGAATACAGCAAGGGGAAGCAGGTCAATAGGCTGTAGGTCACAATTCAGCATGGCAGTTAAGCACATGCTTAATTTTTAAGTCAATGGGACTTAAGCACATGCTTAACTTGAAGGATGTGCTCAAGTGCTTCGCTGACCCGGGGCCTTGGCAGAACCCTAGAGAGCCTATGTCTGAGCCCGGCCCAGAAAGGCAGGAGGCTGGCGTTAGTTCACTGACTCCTCCCCAGGCCCTCCGCATGCTGAATGGGATCGGGCGCATTGTTTGTCCCGGGGGCTGGACAATGGCCCGTGGAGCCGGACGCGTTTCAGTTCACTCAGCCCAGCCTCACCGGGGGCAGCAGGAACTGAAAACCAGCTCCCCGTGCTGCTGGGGCCTGTGTGACGGGCGAGCCGGGCTGGCTGGACACCACAAAACCCAGAACAATTTGCATCCTTCCTTGGTAGCAGCAGCGATGCCAAGCACTGAACAGACATGGAGACCGAAGAGACTTCTCTCACCCACAACCTTCTGGGAGCAGTCTCAGGCATTGCACGTCTATTATTCCTCGCAGGAGCGAGCATCGCACGTTGTAGGAAGCATTGGCCGGATCAGGGCTTTTAGCCTCTGTATTACCAGTCTCCTCATCTTTACAGAGAGCCTGATGACTGCTGCCCTGCGTCACAGGGGAGAGGAGGCTAAACGGACTCCTGGGTGCTGTAAAGCGCGCTGGCTGCATGCGAAGAGGAAGATGCAATGGCAGAGCCATGTCTGATTGTTGCGCTTAAGGGAAAATGGAGGTTCTTGCGTGCAGCTAAAGCTCCACAAGATGAATCAGGCTCAATAAGCCTAGAATCATTCTGAGGCCTCGTCTACACCTAAAACTTAGGTGGACCTAGCTACAGCACTCAGGCTGCGAAAAGCTGCGTCTCCTCTGCGATGTAGTTAGGTTGACCTAACCTCCACTGCAGACATGGCTAGGATCGATGGAAGAATTATTCTGTTTAACTTAGTGACTGCCATTCAGAGAGGTGGATTACCTACACTGACAGAAAAACCCTTCCGTCAGCGTAGCAAGTGTCTACACTCCAGCGACATAGCAGTGCCAAAGCCGCACCGCTAGAACTGCTGCAGTGTAGACATAACCCGAGTTACCATTTTGTCCTGAGGTTTGGCTGATTCTGATTTCAGACACCAACTTACCCTGGCAAATCACAACACTAATATTTTACACCACTTGAGAACGTTTTGAAAGTAGAGAAGATATTTCCCCCACAGCATCACAACATTCAGAAATCCTCTATTGCTGCACGCTGTAGGAAGACCTGCAGTTCTGAGATGCCTTTATTTCATCCCAGCTTTATCCTGGGAAGGGAACACATTTCTTTGGCTAGTCTCAAAAGGCCCAATAGTTTGACACATTGAGAGAATCCACTGGATGGAAGCATTGTGCAAGTCCAGAAACATACATGCTGGATTGATCACATGAATGAGGTCTTCTGCAAACCCCGGAGGAAACATTTTCTGGTTCTCACCCAACTTAGTGACCAACTTCGAAGCCTATTGATGCAAGAGACACACTAAGCACTATGTAGAAGTATTTTTACTCTTCCTTATCACTCCTGGAGAGTAACAGCTGCATGCCCCTTTCATGAACTTAGAATATACACGTTTATTAGTAGGTCTAACGACAAACCGGGCAGCAATCACAACACAGTTGCACAAATAGGGTCTGAATTTGCTTGGTCAGTTGCTGGAATCTGCAGACGATCCACGACTCACTGGCAGCGAGGGGCTGTGGAGATCCCCAAGAACCGGTAGGTGCTCGGTTGAAACCCAGCGCAGTGTGGAATGCGAGGTTAAAAAAAACCTGTTCCAGGTATCGTTTTCTGAAATGCTTCACCATAAGTAGGTAACATGAGCCCACACACCAGGAGAGAGGGACCTAGTTTACTCTGTTAAAGCAAAGAGCAGGACAGCCTGATGAATAGCCCCTCCAATTATCTGTCAAGTATGGGAAAGGATAATGAGCCCAGAGCCCTGCTATTTCCCCCAAAGCCTCAGGTACTGTTGTCAAACACTTCAGACAGCTGTTCCAACATCTCTTAGCACCATTCACAGCCATTAGCAACGGAAGAGTGGCTGCTGGCTGCCTAATGTTGCTTCTCCTCTCTCAGGCAGGCAGAATTCTGCCCCACAAATCAAGCCTCACCCACTTCACCTGTTGTAAAAGTGTCTGATTTGAGAGGTCATGAAAGCCGCTGCTAAGTGCCTTGTTCACCTCCCTCCCTCCCACACATTTCTGTTCCCGAGTTCCCATGCCATTTTTTAGCTTGACATTGAAATAAGCAAACAAAAAAGAAAAGAATGCAGCCCCTCCGGCACAGTGCTGAGCTCTCATGGCCTGGCAAGCTGGAGCAGAGGGCCTCTCGGGAGGAGGCAGGAGTTTGTGGGGTTGATTTTTACCCCTGAAGTTTTGAGAATGTTCTGTTCTGGACAAGCGGGGAATACGACGCGGCCAGGCTCTCTCGCATCCAGACCTCTGGGGGGTCTAACCAGCCTGCCCCTTTCCAGGCCTGCCATCAATAACACTGTTAGCACGACGCATTTGAGAGGAAGTGGGACACTTCTCTCACACTTATTTGAGGAGCGCTCTTAAAGGACTGAGCCCTGACTGCCCACATGCTGCTCTCTAGAAGGCCTGGCCACAGTCCCCTCTAGTGACTGGCCTCTACCGAATACAGGAACCTCCACCTCAGGTCCTACGGATTTTGCTTTTAGTGCTCAGGGTCTTAAATTAACCCCTTCCCACCCCCCGCTCTTCTCAGCCAGAGATCTCACAGCACTGTACAAAGACCAGTATCACTGCCCCCATTTTATAGATGACGAAACTGAGGCACAGGGCAGTGAAGTGACTTGCCCCAAGTCACCCAGCAGCAGAGCTGGGAATGGAGCCAGTCCAGTGCTCTCTCCACTGGTCGATACTGCCTCCCCTGTTGAGGGCGATGTCTGTCTCCCCACCGCTGACTGCGGGGATATAGCTGTACGCTGCTGTGTGACCTGGGCAAGTCACTTCTGTTTCCCCTCCTGCCCGCTCCCTCCCTGTCTGTCGGGTCTGTGAGCTCGTTGGGGCAGGGCCTGTCCCTCAACCTTGTGCCTGTGCAGCACCTAGCGCGATGGGGCCCCAGTGCCAACCAAGGCCTCCGGGCACTAATGTACTGGAATAATTGCAATCTGCAGAGACCGCCTGCCACACACAGCAGCTCAGCAACGGAACTTGGCAAACAATTAAATTACCATCCCGAAAAAGGGTTTGACCAGAACAGGTGCAGGGAGGTGGTGATTTTATTTCACCTTGCATGGATAATATTGACCAGAACATGGCCTGGTCCAGCAAGCTGATCCACAAGGCAAGAGCCTTGTACCCCGGTGGATCTGAGAGCAGGATCAGGCCTATGAAAAGACAATGTGGTAAGTGAGGTCGTCCCATTTGAGCAGTCTGAGGTTCTGCGTTTGTACAGCCTCTAGCACAATGGGTCCTGGGTCACGCTTGTGTTCCTAGGCACTACAAATCGTCAGCGTCCACAGCAGTTTAATGGTTCCCTTCCTAGATGACACCGCTTAGAGTCTGAAACAGAGGTGTGAGACCTCGGCAGAACCTCCCCACATTTACTTACGAATTGTGAGGGTAACGCAGACAGCAGCGCGCTGGGAACACCTGAGTGTGTCTGTCATGTTGCAGCATTTTGTAACTAACAAAACCCCACACTGCCCATGTGCCCCAAGCACACAGCGCTTCATGCACTTGGAATCCAGAGCTCCACAGACGTGGCCTCCAGTGAGATATGAGAACGGCCACATTGGGTCAGACCAAAGATCCATCTAGCCCAGTATCCTGTCTTCCGACCAGGGCCGGCTCTGGCTTTTTTGCCGCCCCAGGCAAAAAAGCCTCCCGCCGCCCCCTCCCCGTCCCCCCAGGAGCCCTGCCGCGGGCCGCTCTCCCCAACCGGCCAGAGCGCGGGGGGAGGGCGGCGAGCCCGCCGCGGCTCTGCTGGCGGCGGAGCCCCGGGAGGAGGGAGGCGAGCCCTGCCGGGTCGCCGGGGGGAGGGCAGCGAGCCCGGCGGGGGCTCCGCGCTCCCCGGCGGCCAGAGCGCCGGGGGCAGGGCGGAGAGCCCAGTCGCGGCCCCGCTCTCCCCAGCGGCCGGAGCTGGAGCACCGCGCCGCCCCCCTCCAAGTGCCGCCCCAAGCACAAGCTTGGTGGGCTGGTGCCTGGAGCCGGCCCTGCTTCCGACCTTGGCCAATGCCAGGTGCCCCAGAGGGAATGAACAGAACAGGACAATTATGGAGTGATCCATCCCCTGTCGCCCATTCCCAGCTTTGGGCAAACAGAGGCTAGGGACACCATCCCTGCCCATCCTGGCTAATAGCCACTGATGGACCTGTCCTCCATGAATTTATCTAGTTCTTTTTTGAACTCTGTTATAGCCTTGACCTTCGCAACATCCTCTGGCAAGGAGTTCCACAGGTTGACTGTGTACTGTGTGAAGAAATACTTCCTTTTGTTTGTTTTAAACCTGCTGCCTATTAATTTCATTTGGAGGCCCCTAGTTCTTGTGTTATGAGAAGGAGTATGTGACGTTGTGCAGTCTACATGGTTTTATAAAAACATGATAATAAGTGAATATAATGTAACTGGGATAGTTTTATAAAAAAATTGATAATAAGTGACTATAATGCAAATGGGATATGCTTTGTGCAAAAGGTCTCTTGTAAGGTATCATTACAAAGCTCATAATCTACTGAGTGTGATCATCCTATTTGTAGAAATGTACCACTCTTGTATCTAAAACTAGAAATATAAAATGTAACTCTGAGGGCCTATTGTAATTATGTAAAGTGTGGGCCATTAATGATGGTTTGGAATCTTGATGACTCCCATTGTCTGCAGATGGCTGTTTACCTGTGAGTCTCCCTGTATATGTGTGTGCTGGCAAGTGAGTAATGAAGTCTTGCAGTGACATGTGATCATGTCACCTGAACTGGAATCCATCTTTAACCTGGTGCTTTTCCAGTGAGGGGAGGGGGTGGAAACCCAGAGAGACAAAGGGTTCCCGCCTTATGCAAAAGATATATAAAGGGGTGGAAGAGAACAGAGAGGGAGAGGAGCCATCATGGAGAATCCCCTAGATAACACCTAAGCTGGAACAAAAGCTGTACCAGGGGAAAGAATTGTGCCCAGGCCTGGAAGGTGTCCAGTCTGAGAAAAACTTACTGAAGCATCTCTGAGGGTGAGATTATCTGTATTTAGTTTGATTAGGCATAGATTTGCGCATTTTATTTTATTTTGCTTGTGACTTACTTTGTTCTGTCTGTTACTACTTTGAACCACTTAGATCCTACTGTCTGTATTTAATAAAATCACTTTTTATTTAGTAATTTACTCAGAGTATGTATTAATACCTGGGGGAGCAAACAACTGTGCATATCTCTCTATCAGTGTTATAGAGGGCGAACAATTTATGAGTTTGCCCTGCATAAGCTTTATGCAGGGTAAAACGGATTTATCTGGGTTTAGACCCCATTGGGAGTTGGGCATCTGAGTGCTAAAGACAAGCACACTCCTGTGAGCTGGTTTGTAGGTAAACTTGCAGCTTTGGGACAAGTGATTCAGACCCTGAGTCTTTGTTAGAGCAGACTGGAGTGTCTGGCTCAGCAAGACAGGGTGCTGGAATCCTGAGCTGGCAGGGAAAACAGAAGCAGGGGTAGTCTTTGCACATTGGGTGGCAGCTCCCAAGGGGGTTTCTGTGATCCAACCCGTCACAGTGGCGTAGTCGAGCAGGATCTGTGCACAGCTGATTGCTTTGAGATACTGGTAGTGATTTTAAGTGAGTTTTAAGTGTGGTGGCTGGAGAACAGACAAAGTGGTTACTGGTTTGTTATTTTCTGTTTGCTTATTTCGGGAAAGGGAATTAGGGACAGAAAAGGAAGCAAAATAAGTAAGAATGAATATCAAAAGAAGCTAAAACTACACAAGTTGCAAATTGCCCAGAAAGACTGAACAATGGGCGCTGGGAATGTCTCTGTTAACAAAGAAGCCCCTGAGCTGAGTGCATCTCAGTTTCAGTGAACTGCAGATGGGTGTGGCCCAACCTCTGTCTGTGCTGAAGCTGACTGGAGTGTCTAACCTAGCAAGACAGGAGGGGAGGGGTGCCTGTTCTGGCAGGAGGGTGTTCTCTGTGGTATCCCAGCTCATCGAGTGATGGTCTCAAGGGAAGACAAATGGAAATTGATATACAATTTGCCTGGGAAAAGGCTAACCTGGAAAAAGAAAAGGCTGCCCACCAACCTGGACTTAAGAAACAAAGCAAGTAAGACCCAGAAGCATGACCTGGCTGTAATGGAGTGGAAGAGGTGCACAGAGACATGTATCCTGGAGCTGGAAGTTGGGGTCCTGGTGACTGCTGCGGTGGGAACAAACCCCAAGGACTCTAGCTGGAAGCAAACCCAACCTGAGTGAAAGGGGGGGGATTTTGCTGGCCAGCGAAAGGTCCCTCATAGCTGGTAGCTGTGAGCCTACAGCTGGGTCAGGGTCTCTTTCCCTTTTGGGGGACACAGGAGTGTCTGCCCCATAGGGGAGCCCAAAAACGAATTTTAGGTATACTGCCTCCGCCATGGTCAGTGTCCAAGTCTCTGGCAGTAAGTTCAGGAGGAGGGTGTGACGTTGTGCAGTCTACATGGTTTTATAAAAACATGATAATAAGTGAATATAATGTAACTGGGATAGTTTTATAAAAAAATTGATAATAAGTGACTATAATGCAAATGGGATATGCTTTGTGCAAAAGGTCTCTTGTAAGGTATCATTACAAAGCTCATAATCTACTGAGTGTGATCATCCTATTTGTAGAAATGTACCACTCTTGTATCTAAAACTAGAAATATAAAATGTAACTCTGAGGGCCTATTGTAATTATGTAAAGTGTGGGCCATTAATGATGGTTTGGAATCTTGATGACTCCCATTGTCTGCAGATGGCTGTTTACCTGTGAGTCTCCCTGTATATGTGTGTGCTGGCAAGTGAGTAATGAAGTCTTGCAGTGACATGTGATCATGTCACCTGAACTGGAATCCATCTTTAACCTGGTGCTTTTCCAGTGAGGGGAGGGGGAAACCCAGAGAGACAAAGGGTTCCCGCCTTATGCAAAAGATATATAAAGGGGTGGAAGAGAACAGAGAGGGAGAGGAGCCATCATGGAGAATCCCCTAGATAACACCTAAGCTGGAACAAAAGCTGTACCAGGGGAAAGAATTGTGCCCAGGCCTGGAAGGTGTCCAGTCTGAGAAAAACTTACTGAAGCATCTCTGAGGGTGAGATTATCTGTATTTAGTTTGATTAGGCATAGATTTGCGCATTTTATTTTATTTTGCTTGTGACTTACTTTGTTCTGTCTGTTACTACTTTGAACCACTTAGATCCTACTGTCTGTATTTAATAAAATCACTTTTTATTTAGTAATTTACTCAGAGTATGTATTAATACCTGGGGGAGCAAACAACTGTGCATATCTCTCTATCAGTGTTATAGAGGGCGAACAATTTATGAGTTTGCCCTGCATAAGCTTTATGCAGGGTAAAACGGATTTATCTGGGTTTAGACCCCATTGGGAGTTGGGCATCTGAGTGCTAAAGACAAGCACACTCCTGTGAGCTGGTTTTGGGTAAACTTGCAGCTTTAGGACAACTGATTCGGACCCTTGTTCTGTGTTGGAGCCAGACAGGAGTGTCTGACTCAGCGAGACGGGGTGCTGGAGTCCCGAGCTGGCAGGGAAAACAGGAGCAGGGGTAGTCTTTGCACATTGGGTGGCAGCTCCCAAGGGGGTTTCTGTGATCCAACCCGTCACAGAGTAAATAACACTTCCTTATTTACTTTCTCCCCAGTCATGATTTTATAGACCTGTATCATATCTCCCCTTAGTCATCTCTTTTCCAAGCCGAAAAGTCCCAGTCTTACTAATCTCTCCTCATACGGAAGCTGTTCCATGCCCCTAATCATTTTTGTTGCCCTTCTCTGTACTTTTTCCAATTCTAATATATCTTTTTTGAGATGGGGCGACCACATCTGTACGCAGTATTCAAGATGTGGGTGTACCATGGATTTATATAGAGGCAATAGGACATCCACCTGGCTCCCCAGGCAGGCAGCTAGCTGGAGTGATCAGTAAAAGAAAGGCTGTGTTAGGAGAGTAAACAAACAGCGGGCAGAGGAATGTGGCCTCCCCTGGAGGCAGCCCCATTATGCTGATGTGGTATCTCATTCCCTTCCCTGAGAGGCTCCCTTCACCTTCCCCCATCTGAGTCAATGCAACAGCAAACAGCTGAAGCTGCCTTTGCCTGGGTTTTCCACATAGCTCAAAGCTGTCAGGGGCTCACCAGTGCTGATGGACCATGGCTAAAGGTGCAGCCTTTTGGGTCAGCCAAGCCCCCAGAGCCGGCTGTATGAATCGGACCCGCTGGAGCCTGCAGCCTTAGGCTGGAAGTCCCAGGAGGAAAGGCTAGAGAGGGTGGCCTGTCTGCTCTCAGCTAGACGTGTCACCAGAGCCGCCTTTCTTGGGGCAGCTCAGTCCTCCCAGGCACGCCTAGGACCTGGAAGAGACTCTCCCCCGGACCCCAGGGAGGATGGAAATCAGAACAGCTCCCCTGAAGGCCATGGCATCGTGCCAACAGGCAGCCGCTGTGGAGGCGGCTCCCCAGAGCTGACCTAGGACTGTCGTTTGGTTCAGTTCCAGCAGTGCGTGACGGTGAGGCGTGTTCCCTGCCAGCCTTGCCCTCCCAGCTCCTGGCTCAGCACCATAACGACCTCAGGCAGCCACCCGCTCCGGAGTGCGGCAGCCGGTCTGTTAACTCCCCCAGCCCTAAGGTAGCCAGATTTCTGAAACCGCCAGAGAACAACATCAACAGTCTCCATTGCCCCAGCCAGCGACAAAGCTGCTAGCACGCATGGGGAGCTCCAGCAATTCGTCTCAGTGCTAGAGACGCTTGGAGCCAGAGCTACCAGTCTGGAGACACAGCTAGATGTGGTGACTGCACAGACACCCTCCAGCCAAACACACTCACACTCACACTCAGGGGCTAGTGTGGGAACATCTCCCCTCCCCTCATTATGGGAGTGCCATGACTTTTGCTGCTGCGAAGTCAGACCGGCCCCTCAGGCCTTGTCTACACACAAGTTGTACCACTTGAACTATCCCAGTGTAGTTGGAGCAGTTCGACCCCCTGGTGTGGGCACAGTTGTCCCAGTATAAAGGTTCTTATCCCAGGATAGCTGTATGGGAAGGGGAGTAGCGGAGCTGCAGCCACACTACGGTTTAGAAGTAGCTCGGTAAAAAGCCCACACCTGAACGGGTGTCAAGTAGTGTACAAGGGAACAGGCCATACGTGATTATTGCTGGCGGGTTCCCCAAGCCCCGTAGGGAATTAGGAGCACAAATCCCACAGACTCGTTTCCCATCAGCACTTTTGAAAACACGGCCCTGGACAATGGCTGTAAATGCTACAGAGAGAATCCAGCTTCTGCTCATTACAGCGCCAGATTCCAGAAAGCTGTGTGCCCTTTAGCTGCTTCTTCTGAGGACTGGTCAGCGAATTCTAGCCCCATCCTCTGGAATCCGATTTCCCGTCTCTGCTTTCTCAGGGAAGAGAGTTCTAGTGTGCTCCTGCTGAGGCATCAGACTTTGCCAGTGTCCCACTAGCTGTCTGGCCAGCAAAATGCAGCAAGGAACACAAGATGGGACTGGTGCTTAGACTGCAGGCTAAGTCCTGGAAATACAGGTTTTCTTTTTCGGCCAGTCAGTTCGAATTGCTGCATCCAATAACTAGCTCGTCAGTGGGGAAAGTCCCTTCTATGTTGTGGGTTAACAATTCTGTTGCCAACTTCTTTTGTTGCTCTTTTGTTACTAGTAGGGCCCTTTGGGATTTGTAGCCATTCCTTGACGACTGTTTTTACAGTTCTGCAAATACACTTGTAAAACCAACACTTCCTTTGCAAACAGAGACAAGGAGTTGGGAGCGCGGCGCGTTGTTCTCCAGAACCAGTTCACCTTCCCCTAGGGACACACTGAGCCCGTGTGAGGGCAGGTGTCCCAGGGTGTCTTGTTTGCGTCTTTTCCCTCCTCTCTCAAAGGCGCTGGCACCATGTCACCAGCTGCTGTGAGTTACACAGCGGTGGGTGTTCCCGAGGCTGCAGTACAAAAGCAAGCCAGGAGCCTAGGCAGTAGCAGAGAGCAGGGCCTGGACTCCAGCCAGATAGAATCACAGAGTCCAAGGCCAGCAGGGTCCACCAGACCATCGAGCCAGACCGCCTGTGTCACACAGCCAGGGAGCCTCCCCCGGCCCAGACCTTGCTTGCGGGGGGTCTTTCAGAAAGAGATGCAAAGTTGGGTGGTTCAGACTGCGCCAGAGCCTGGCTGAGAAATCCCCTCCACTCCCCATTGGGCCCAGAGCACTGACTTCATTAGCGGAAACAGGGTTTGCTCTTACCTAAGGGACCACGGTTACTCTGCGCACACAGCCCCTCGCAGGCTCCTTTCTCTCCTGCCGCCTGCCATTCATGCCTCACCGGCACTGAGCCATGAACCAACAGTGGGCGATGCCCAAGTTAAATGGTTTCATTCCAAGCTGCCTCCTACACAGTTGAGTTCCCCTGACATCCCTGCTCCCCTGCATCCAGTTCCCAATTCTCCCTGTCCATCGGGCCATGCCCTGAGCCCAGACCCTCCTCTCCTCCCTCCATAGCCAGACCCCCGCACCCCCGTCAGTGCCCCAGCACACGTCCCCTTCGTCCCGTCCCTCCATCCAGGATGCAGAGGCCAAGGGCAGGGTACAGTGAAGGGGGATGGGGGAACTGACCCTGCCTTGGTGCTAGGGCTGGCACAGGGGCCAAGGGAAGCCAGCCTCACCCCCTTATTAAATGGATCCCAGCGTGGCTCTGGCCTAGGGTACGGCTGCCCAGCCTTGTGCCACCAGCTGCTCTTGCCCGGTGGGATTTCGTGGGAGTGGCTGATAGCTGGTCACGCTGGCCACATCTTGTCTCACCCAGGAGCGGCGCCAGGGTTTTTGGCGCCCTAGGCGGGGGTCCTTCCGTGCTCCCGGTCTTCGGGGCACTTCGGCGGCGGGTCCCGGACCGAGTGAAGGACCCGCCACAGAATTGCCGCCGAAGACCCGGAGCGCAGAAGCACCCCCCACCCCCTAGGGTAGCCCTCGCCTAAGTGACTCACTTAAAGTCACAGAGCGAGTCAGTAGCAGAACAGGGCACTGAACCCAGGTCTGAGCCTAGGGTGACCAGATGTCCCGATTTTATAGGGACAGTCCCTATATTCAGGGCTTTGTCTTATATAGGCACCTATTACCCCCCACCCCGATTGTTCACACTTGCTATCTGGTCACCCTATCCCCTGCCTGAAACCCAAGCTCCTGGAGTGAGCCAGGCCTCACGGGGCTCAGGCTAGACCTTTACTGTTTAGTCTCAGCCACTGTAGCCTCCAGCCCTTCTTTTCCGGTTGCATTTGCTCCTCCTGTCCCACCCAACTCCCCTCTGGGCACTGGCAGCAAAGCGAAACTTACTCGAGCCACATCTCTGATCCTTCCTGGGGTAACATCGCGGGAATGTAGGTTGCAAATTCCAAAGGAGTCTAAAGGGAGTTAGGCCCCAAACTCCTGGCACCTAACTCCCTTAGGAAATCCCAACCTGCTCACATTTCACTTTGCTACCTCAGCAGCAAGGAGGTGCAAGGAGAATGTGAGAACAGCTCAGGAGGTTTTTGCTGCTCTTCTCTGCCTTTGGAGTCTGCTACTTCGTGCTACTTCTCCACTCCGGCTGCACCTTCTTTCCCTGCATAACTGACGGGCCACACAGATGGGCGCTTGTTGGGCTGGGAAGAAGGTGGCACCAAGGTGGGGAAACATCCAAGCTCTCTCTGTGGCAATCAGCCTGGGGGGTAGTTAAACAGAACACCCAAAGCCAGGCTCGGGGGCGTGGGGCCGTGCAGATGAAAAGCATAGTATTTACGCAAACCCTGAGGAAGCTGGCCCTTGGAGTGTCACGGGGCCTGATGATACTCTTTCAAATCAAGCAGTCATGCAGCTAAATTTCCCCACACCCTTCTTTGGAAATGTTTTCTCTAAGAGGGCTCTCATCATTTGTGATGAGCGTCCTGAAAGCTTTGTTGTGTTTCTGTAGCTACAAAAAAAGTGGGGGGGGGGGGCGCGGGAAGTGTTCCCTTAGTAATCCAAAATGATGATAATAAAACCCAGCGATCACACGGGATGTAACAACTCAGGGCAGCCGACTTCGTGCCAGCACCAGAATCAAATCAAACTGTCCTCAGCCAGATTCAGAAAGCTCATTGGAAGGACCAGTTTGGCAGAGGGCAACAGCCTGTGGCAATGAGAGCACAAGGGTCTGCCAAGATGGATCCACTTGCAGGAGGGGGGCCACCGTCTGAGCAAAGCCTCCTCTGGCAGGTTGCATCAGAGTGATGTTAAAAAGCAGAGAAAACACCCAACCTGCAGCACATTCCAGTCTGGTTTCCTCAGGGCGTCTGCTTCGAGCTGGAGGGGACTAGAGGGGCCCCTGCTAACTTTGATCAAGCTAGTGCACTGCAAGCAGAGGGCAGCCAGCTCGGCGCGAGCAGCAGGAAACCAAAATGGCAGGTTCATGCTCGGGGCGGCTAGCCCCTGCTGCCGCTCTCACCACTGCAGCTTGCGTTCGATGAGCAGTGCTATCAGAGCTGGCCCAGGTACGTCTCCTCGAGCTGGAAATTTCCTCTCCAGCTTGAAGCGCAGACATACTCTACGTGGCCTTGCTACCACAGCTTGTGCAGCTGTCTGGAAAGCTCTGAACATCGAATATCTGACTAGAATTAGGTTTCAGAGTAGCAGCTGTGTTAGTCTGTATCCGCAAAAAGAACAGGAGTACTTGTGGCACCTTAGAGACTAACAAATTTATTTAAAAAGCTTATGCTACAATAAATTTGTTAGTCTCCAAGGTGCCACAAGTACTCCTATTCTTTTGACTAGAATTAGTCTTGGAAGGGTTAGATTTTTATCGTTAAATGCCAGTAAACATCAGTTTCCTCTTACACACATGCCAGAAAAAATATCTCCATCGATAATCATCAAAATTTACAGACAGGCAAAGTAAGCAAAATGCTGCTTGAGAACGTAGTGTTTGATTTAGGGATATTTACTTTGTATACTTAGACATGGGATGTTGCCAATTTGTGTTTTAATGGTTAAGAAGCTTTAACTTTTATAAGGTCAACATCTATCGGCATTAAATAAATATCTGACCTCCCCATTGTCCGACCCCCAGAGCTTCCTGCAACCGTGAAAATTTTAATTGATAAAAAATAGGGGGGGGGGGGGGGAGAATGATAAAAAATAAAAATCGAATTCTGCCAAGTCTAACCATCATTAAACTAGTTGTCAACACAACACATTCCGAATTTCCCAAATGGTAAAACCAGATGTCCTGATCCTGTTCTCTCATCTCAGGACCTTTTGCCATAATAATGGTTGCATAAATGCTTCAAATGTCGATGTTTTCCCCTGATAAAAGCAGTTGCTATATCAACCCAAGAAAGGCAATTTCAGTTTTAACATTGTGTTGGGTAACTTATCTTTTAATCAAAATTTTGTTACCAATGCATGACTCCCCCTAAGTACACAGCCGGGAGCGATAATATGTCCATAGGAGTTTTCAGCACAATTGATATCTACAATTATCTGATTGTTGGCATGAGAACACCTTCTGGCTAATAGGGCCTAGGAATAGCTAACAACTCGCAAGCCAGTGCTATCGCCTGTAGTGTTACCCAAGCTTTGGGGGCCTGTGTCTCCATTGCCTTTCCACTTGCGCGGTCGTTACCCATGCAAAAGCAGATGGAGTCAGGCCCTTGCAAATCAGGAGACTGACTTAATCATTTTCCTTCCTGCTGCTCCAAACCCTGGTGCATTCTGTTCACAAGGGATTCAGCAACTTTCTGCAGCTGTTTGTGTTCACCAGAGTTTGCACTTTGTGCTCACTGAGTTCTAGCAAACAGGGAAACAGACTCAGGGCAGCACGTAACCGAAAGTATCAAGTTTGGGCTGGTTTCGGGGCAGGATTAGGCTGCACAATCTGCAGTGGCAATAATAAGAGAAGGGAAGTGGTAATACCACGGAGGCCAGGTGGGTGAAACTGTGAATCCGCCTGCCCGGCATGCTGCAGATGAGCAGGTTGGAGGCGTGGGATGTATCCAAAGGAGCGCTGTCCAGGATCAGCCTAACAGGGAAGGGGCTGCGTGTCTGGTGTGCGGAGGATGTGGAAAGTCAGGGGCGGTGTTTGGGTTCCCAGCTGCAGCGGTGACGGAATCAGTTACTAATTCTGGCACAGGCAGGGGACAGACAACAGTTAAATCTCCAGGGCCGAGGAGCAAAGGGCTGGACCTGCCCCTGGCGACTGTTTCAATCTCCTTTAACTAGCACCTAGCTGAATCCCTGGCCTCTAGCTCTGGGAGGCCCAGCTCCCCAGCGGGCGTGAGACACCTCTCCCGTGGGGCAGGGGGTGTAGGGACAGGATAACCCTGGGGACGCAGAGGGCTGTCTCCACCCTCCCAGGGAAGAGCAGTCCTTCCCTCTGGCTCTGGGGCTAAAGGCAGACGGGGCCGGGTACATGAGGGGGAAGGAGACCCAGTGCCCAGCAGAATTTGGGGACTGGATTCTGACACTGGCTTTCCCCGAGGATAGCAGCAGCAACAGGCAGACCTGGGAGGCCAGAGGACAGGGCCTGACAAGTGCTGGGCACCATGTGGGGCTGTAATCCCCCCCCCCTGGTTCCCCCCTGGAGTCAGGGCAATGGGCGACATCCTGGCTTTACTGAGACCAATGAGAAATCTGTCATGGGTGTCAGTGGGGTCCAGATTTTATGCAGAGCCGGCAGGATGGGGGAGGGACACTGACCCACCCCTCAAACAGCAGTGGGGGGCACCATGGAGACCGCATGGGACAGGAGCCCCTACAGCCAGCTCCCACCCCCACAGCTCTCTGGCCTCAGGGCTTGTGACTTGATTGCATTTCTCGCCTGCCGACAGAAGGGAACTTGTGCTGGGGAGGGAAGGTGCGGGGAAGGGGAACAAGGCGCAGGAGGTGTGGTCCGAGGAGCTGGGGCAAGGATTACAGATGGGGAAAGAGATCAGCGTAACCTGGGGTTTGACGACCTGCTGCAAGCAACAAGGAGGAGTGAAGAGAGTCTGGGCCAGAGGGGCGAGCTGGGGTACAGATGTACGCGGTGCTGGTCACTTTGTCTGTCTGTTGGATCCCTCCCTGTCTGCCTCTTGCACGCCTGCTTCTGCTCCCGTTTGCACCACTGTAATCCCACTGACTCAGGGGAGCGGCTCCTGCTTTGCACCCGTGTTAGCAGGGCACAGACAGCCCCAGGCTCGCTACAACAAATACATGGCTGATCCAGCCACAGGGCCTGAGACAGTATTTAGCCTCCCTCTGAATAGGTCCGTACTATTTTTGTTCAAGGTTTTTTTTTTTGTTTGTTTTTTTAATAGTTCCATTGCAAGCTGTTTCATTCTTCACACTCATCTCATGTTTCACATCAACAATCACAGCCAGCTACATACCTTTGCATCACCCCCCTATGGCCAGGTTTCATTGGCTTCTTTTCATTCTCTGTCTAAACATTAGAATTAGGGTTGCTCAAAACAACAAGGACATTTCGTGAACACTTTCTGAAATGTTTCCCATTTATTTTTAGAATTTCAAAATTCTAAACATTTTGGCCAGCTCTAGTTCCAACAGCGAGCGAGCGCTCACCAAACAGATCACCTTCGAGCTAAACCTTTGAACAAACAGTATGTACGAAGCAAGGTGCATTTCAATAACACAGAACATTTACCCTGCTTCTTGTCCAGTGATGTTTTTGAAAGCAGATTTTCAGTGCGCTGAACACACTATTTCCCCTGCCAGTTTTCTCTTCCTTTATCCCATGCTCGGAGTCACACGTGGACCAGAGATTCCCAATGGGTGTAAATCACTGCCAGTCCAATGAAATCTTTAGAATTACACTGATTTACAGCAGCTAAGGATTTGGCCCTGTGTCCTGCCAAATACCGGGAGTAGCACTCTGCACTCCTGCCCACATCAACTGGGTGTTCCCCAACTGAACAGACCTGCCTGGCCAAATCCTTCCTACTCGGCGGGACCCCTCTGAAGAAGTGACCCTCTTGCTTAAGAGTTCTATTGAGAAAAACTAACTGTTCTCAAATCCATGCTGGAGCAAGGAATGGAAGTGGTTCGATCTGTTTAAATTGCAATGCATTGATCCAACATGCCAGCTAGAATATCGATTGGCCAGGTACTAAATGAAGTCACGGTCCGTATCCGTCTCCTCCCCATATCTGCTTGCTAAACGATCATCTTCCAAAGGGACGAGTGCCAGGAGAACTCCTCCTCCCAGCTAGTGGGGTGCGTGCGCTGCACGAAAGCAGCGGCACCACGTACGTCGCTGGCAAAGGGGAGCCGGATTTCTGATCTCCCCTCAGAGAGATTTTTGGGTGGATCCTAAGAGCCACTGTGGAAGAAGAGAACGGCCCCTCCTCATCCTGTCCAGCTCTCCATCCACTTGTCCCCTCCTCCCCAGCCCTTGTTCACTATCACACTTCCCAGCCTTCTGTCAACTGGGTGGAAATTATTCTGCTTCCCAGGAGCTGCAGGCCCCTCCTGTTATCTCAGGGGCGCTGGGCACCACCTGCAGTTCCTTTAGTCTCACTATCTCCAGGGCTGTTCTCAGGTGGCTTATCAGTTTGTTCAATGGCAGAGGGAAGTGGGCATAATAAACCCTCTGAGCTGTTCAGTGGTCTGACTGTTTGGCCTCCCACGGGCAGTGGGCCGGGGTACCTGGGTGGCCAGGCCTAGTCAGGGGGCAGATTTCAAGCCCTGGGGGGGGGAGCGGTGTTTTTCCCTGAAGCTTATCCTTTCTGGGAAGGGAGGTTGCGCTCCGTTCCCAGAGCCAGGCTTTGGGCTACACAGAAGGGACGCATTCCTGCCACTCCCCCAGGCCCCACTCTAGCGAGGCCCCGTCAGAAGGGCGCCCCCGCTGAGCGAGACCCAGGTGCAGAGCCCGCACACCTGACCTGACCGATGGACGCGGTCGGACATGTTTGTCACTGGGGTGGCGCCTCGCTGTCCCGCTGCTACAGCTCCTGACTTACACCCTTCCCCCTTCGGCGCTCTGCTAGTGTAACGCCAACAGACCCCAGTCGTCGTCGGGCAGGATCGAACCTGGGACTGCTGGAGCTTAGTGCATGAGCCTCTGCCACATGATCTAAAAGCCAACTGGCAGTTAGCTAAGGCTGTAGCAGACTCATTTTCTCTCTAAGTGGTCTCGGTGCCACTAGACGGGCCAGACACCACACCCAGGAGGTGTGTGTGTTACACTCTCTCTCTTCCGGGCGGCTGCTGCCAAGGTGGGGGGACCCGGTTCCCACAGGACTGCGCTAGGGTCATTGCGGGAGTGAAAGGGAGTCTATTGGGTGGCCTCGGAGAGGCTGCTGCATGGGGGTGCTGTAGAAAGGCCCCCACAAACCTGTTGTGTCCCTCTCTGGGAAGGAGAGACGCGATTGCTTCGGGGGGGGCGGGGTTCGGGGCAGCCATGGGAGGGGTACACAAGGCCAGTGGAGATCTCCATCTGCTGCCTCCTCACTGGGGGGCAGGGGAAGAACATCCTCCTCCCCCCCCCCGGGTACCCCTGCTTACTGACCCCGTGACGGGACTGGACTCCACCATGGGGTACAGAGGCACCACCACAGGCCCACTCCTGGACCTTGGAGCCTGAGGCTGGTCAGACACCCTCCTCCTTCTCCTAGCGTGACATCCACCCAGGTGCAGGGGGGTAGCCAACGCCTTGGCACCATCTGATGGCTACAGAACCACCGAAGGCCACAGCCCCCTACAAATTCCTCTCTGCTTCTTACTGCGAGTGAGTGTCACGGTGCAGACCACCCCTAGGATGGGCCCTACAGCCAGCAAGCTGGTGAAGTCGGAGTCCTTGCCCGTAGCTAGGCTTTCTTGCTAGTTACACAGGGACACCACGTGCTGGCTCAGAATTTGCCCCAAGGGGTCAGAGTCGCGGGATCCATGGGGATGAAGGGGCTGCATGCGAGGGGACGGTGATGTCCCAGAGACGCAGACCAGGCTCAGGGAAGTGGGTGGAAAAACAGGATGGACATGGCAGAGGAGGGGGACTGGGTCAGAGCAGCATTGCTGTGAGATCATTGTCTGCTGCGACAACTCCGGCAGGGCTGCTCAGAGCCGCAGGCTGAGATGTGGGTCTGAGCGTGAATATTCTACGGCAGTCACAGATCTCGGTGATACTCGGGCCCCGATTCTGTAGACGGCTCCAAGCTGCTTGGAGGGAGCCAGCTGCAGCATCAGTGCTTAGACATTTGTCCTGTAGAGCCAGGCCTGAAAAGCACCGAGCCCTCCCACTCCTGAAGGCCTTACTGGGAGTGGAGGGTGCTGCGTAACTCACAGGGGGCAGTAAGAGCTCAAAGGTATTGAGACCCCGGACGCCCATTAATCTCAGTGGGAATTAGTAACCTAAATTGATCTGAGCCTGAGCATTGGGCAGGATCAGGCCCTATGTGACCTAACGATCCTGAGCTATCATTGTTTAGACAGCACAATGTAAATGCTAGTTTCACTTGTTCAGTTACATTTTTCAAACAAATGTGTTACCAGCAATGTAACATTATCTCCTGGTTTCCTGTTGTTTTAAAACTGCACAGAGCAGGGGGCAGGGCAGGGGAGATTGGGAGAGGAAGGAGCCTCTGCCCTGGGAGACCTTGAACAAATCCCTTAAACCGTTCAGGCGACGTCTTGGACCCACTGAAGCCAATGGGACCAGCAGTCTTTCACCCTGGGAACCAGTTTGCCCACCGGTCACATCGAGAGCTGATCAGAATTTTTTTCCCCCCTTGTGGGAAAACTTCAGCTTTTCACTGGAAAACTGAAAAGTTTTGGCCCCAAAACTGCCACAAAAAACAAACAAAACAAGCAAACAAAGGTAATTTTACAAGTTTTATCTGAATTATTGGTTATTGGCTGGAAAAAAAAAATCTCAGATTTTGTTTTTTGTTTGTTTTATAAATTTTTAGAGGAAAACAAATATTCTCTGCAAAAATTTTCATTTTGTCAAAGCGCCACTTTTCTGTCGAAAAACAGGTTAGATGGAAAAATTTTCAGGCGGCCTTAGTTATATCTTTAATGTTTGTTAAATACCTGGAGAGTCACTATCATTTTCTCCCACTGTAATATTCAGGTTACATAATAGGCCTAATTCTTTGTCCTTGTGCCTATTCATCCGATACCGTATTTAATCCCATGATCTCATACTACTACTCAAACATAAAAATGCCATACAGTTGTTTTTACCACCTTCGATATGTGTTGTATCTTGTAGTGCTGTGTCTGCCAGGGTTCATGCCAACCCTTCATTGGAAAGTCTAAACTTAGCCAGACTTTTACAACATTCCACATATTATGTATACAGTCAAAATTCACTCGTTTAAAAAGGCCTCCAAATTTGCAGCTGAGTTAGATTTTGGCTGCCCCTCGGAAAGCTTGTACTGTGCATGTATCAATAGCTGAATTGCCGTCACAGACAACAGGCTTCGTTTAGCCTATTTAACATTTTATCTTCTGCAGTGCTGCCAACACTTATCCAAACGCATTGATCAGGAAATTGGGCACAGGTAGAGGCTGAGATTATGAAATTTGCCTAGGAGATTTGGCTGTCCAATTGCCATTAATGCTGTGGAAATCTCAGCCGTGAAGTCCCCACTCTTTTCTCCACTGTCCCAGTTATGATGGTCTCACTTAGAAAGTTTGAAAAACTCTGTCCACAACCGCACCCCTGAATTCATGCCCCCAGCTGTATCCTGCAAGGAGCACAGTGAGCATGGGTGGGGGGGGGGGGGAGAAATTGTACACTGCCACAGTGCAGAGGTGTGAGCCAGAGGTGCACAGCACCATACCAGCACATGGCTTAAACACTGTACTTTACTCAGAAATCTGCAACACAAAGCCTCTGGGCACCTTCACAACCATTGCTCTGGTTCTAAAAATTCAATTAAAAAAAAAAAAAAAAAGAGCCCAAACTTACAAATTCGGGGATAAAGAGGAGATCAGGAAATGTCGTCAGGACCGAGAAGCCGGTAGGCAAGGAGACTGCAGCAGCTGCCGATGCCATCTTTGTCCTTTCAACTGCACCACCTGAGAGACACTGGTTCTTGCAACTGGAAGGGGCTTTCAAATGCAGCCTCCTCTCCCTCCCTGAGACAGGTGAACTCTTGACTGATCAGATGGATGAATGCGACCTGCCTTGAGGGAAGGAGCTAACATAGGTGTGGCCAGTTAATTTAACAGACTTGCCTGTTGTGTTTATAAGCCCTGGGAGGAGAGTGCAGAGCGTTAGATTTTAACTTTCCCGTAGCGTCGTTGGACACACGTCATTAGAGCTCCTGGGCCAGGCAGAGTTAATAGTGGAGACCCACTGGCCCAGACACTGCTGCCAGAGCTAGCACTCAAAGGATGGGGCCCAGATCCTCAGCTGGGGTAAAGCAGTGTCATTCCATTGACATCAGTAGAGCTATGCTGATTTACACCCACGATGGACCTGGCCCTGGCTTTTGGCCAGTGCTCCAGAACTGCATCCACAGCCGCTCCTGGGAGATTTCTGAGATTTCCAGGGTCCCACCCATGGCAGAGTCCAGTCAGGAGCGGCGTCAGGGTTTTTGCCGCCCTAGGCGACAGCGCTCCTCCTCTGAGCATTCAGGAGGCCTGGGGTCTTCGGTGGGGGGGGGGGGGGGTCCTTCCGCTCCACGTCTTCGGGGCACTTGGGCAGCTCCCGGAGCGAGTGAAGGACCCACCGCTGAATTTCCGCCGAAGACCCGGAGCGGAAGGACCCCCCGCCTCCGAATTTCTGCCGAGGGCGGCAAAATGCCGCCCCCCAAATCCTGCTGCCCTAGGCGACCGCCTAGAGTCACTTAGTGGAAGCGCCGGCCCTGAGTCCAGTCCCCCACTTAGTACCACCCACTGTAATTGCAAACTCCTCAGGTGTTTCCCTAGCAAACAGCCATGGCTTGGCAGAGCTGGGAACAATCCTACACTGGGAAAGGAGAGGATCCAGGACAGCCCTGATCCCCAGTGGAAACCGCTGAGAGTTTGAAATAGCCACCACGAGCCCAGGAAGCACTCCTGGTTTTAACAGCGAGAGCGGCTGACTGGTGCGACAAGTCACCAAGGGAGGTGGTGGGTTCTCCACCGATGGGTGTATTTAAATCAGGACTGTTGGTCTTTCTAATAGACACATCCTAGCCTACCTGTGGGGCAGAGACTTGGTGCGGGACTCACTGGGGGGACTTCTCTGGCCTGTGCAATACAGGGGGTCAGGCCAGGAGATCTAATGGTCCCTGCTGGTCTTAAGATCTGGGAATCTAGAGATGGGTGCTGCACCAGTTCCGGCTCCACTGGGCAGCTGTAGACCCCCTTTTACTCCAGCACTGGGGGCTGCCTGGTGCTGATAGTGGCCGAGGTGCAGCTTGGGAGCAGTTCTAGCGTGCATGGTGCGAACTGCCCAGGAAGGTGTTGCTTTGCAGCAGGCCAGCAGCCCCTAACTTTGGGGAGGGGGGATAAACTCAGTCCTGTCTTTAGAGACCAAGTGCCTTTGTGGGATAAGCCACATTCCCTGGAGCATGGGAGGAGCGGCCCAGCCTGTAGCGATTCCTCGCTTGGCTGATCTCGGACCAGGTCTTTGGGCAAGCTGCCAGCTAAGGGGCCAGGCCCCTGGCCAAGGCGGCCCTGTGATTGCGTTAGGAGAGTGACTCAGCAAAACTCTGGGCGGAGGCCTGGGGCAGGGCTCATTCCTCCTTGGGGAGTGCAGCTCAGCTGCCTCTGCGAGGCGGAGCCCCTGGAGGGCTCGGGCCAGTGCCCTGAAAATGGGCATGTCAAGGGGAAGGGGCAATCGAATGAAGTCCTTACCTAGTTTAACAGCTGCCGCAGTGATGGGGCACAGATCCCCCTCCTCTCCAGCCACAGAGCAGGGTATACTCACCAGCCCAGAGTGGCCAGTCCCTGGTCCTGAGGAGAGCCAGGGCTGGGGTGAGGGGAAAGGCAACCAGGCCCAGAGACCAGAGGCCTAGGTACCAGGTGAAGACAGGACGTAAAGGGACCAGATCGGCACGGATTCATGGGGTCTGCAGCCTAACTCTGGTATCAGCAGGCCCCAGCATCCAGAAAGGAATCAGGTCCCCAGAGACCGGCTTGAACGTTTCCAAACTGACAAATGTTGGGTTGTTTATTGACCTTTCCGTCTTGGAGCCTTGGTGGGGAGGGGTCACGTTTTCAAGCCCTGCTCCACAGCCACAAGGGCTAGACCCATGTGTGTTCAAACAGAAGTTGAGATTCTCACGTAGTCACAGGACTGCACAAGCTGGGACTCCCAGAAACACACCAACTCTCACGAGACAGGAGGGGGCAAGGCTGGTGCAGACCCAGCTTCTTGACCTTGGCACCTTTCGGGTCCCTCAGTGAAGTTGTGTGGAGGGGTCTGTCTGGGGAGGGCCTCCACAGGGGCATGCAATGAGCATCCTTTGAGTTCTTGGCAGGCAGCTGCATACGAGTCCTTTGCAAAGCCTCCGAGCAGAATCAGAACACAGAGCTAGTCTATGCCCTTATTGCCCTGGTTGACACTGCTCAGAGGACCTGCAGCATTCATGCTAGCACCTGTTGCAGTCTGGCACCTCCAGCTGTCTTTATGGCCACAATGATTGAATATTCACATCACAGAATCCAAGAGATCCCCCTGCCACGGCTGGCCAAGTGCATAATGGCGTCTCTATGTCTGCCGGTCTGACTGTATGGTCTCTACCCTTTCCCTTTGTGCACTGCAACACACACACACACACACACACACACCACAATTCCTAATGACATGCAGGGTCACTAAACTGATGTCGCTTTTGTATGTTACATGACGACCACGACCATGAGGATGGGAGACTGTTTCTTTCAATCTGTCGTAGGAAGCCAGGCCGGAGGTGCGAGGGAAATGCGGAGGAAGAAGTTCTTCCAGGGCAGTGGTTTTCAAACTTTTCTGGGGACCTAGTTGAAGAAAATTGTTGATGCCTGCAACCCAACGGAGCTGGGGATGAGGGGGTTGGATTATGGGAGGGGCTCTGGGCTGGGGCAGAGGGTTGGGGTGCGGGGGTGAGGGCTGCGGGGTGGGACCAGAGTTGAGGGGTTCAGGGTGTGGGAGGGGGCTCTGGGCTGGGATGCAGGAGTGGGTCAGGGCTCTGGGATGGGGGTGCAGGGTCTGGGGGTGGGGCCAAGGTGTTTGGGGTGCAGGAGGGGGCTCTGGGTTTGGGGGGGCTCAGTGCTGGGGCAAGGGGGTTGGGGTACAGGAGGGGGGGTCAAGGCTCTGGGCTAGGGCTGAGAGGTTTGGGGTGCAGGAAGGGGTTCCAGGTTTGGGGGGACTCAGAGCTAGGGATTGGGGCATGGGCTTATCTCGGGCGGCTTCCGGTCAGCGGCACAGCAGGTGTGCCAAGGCAGGCTTCCCGCCTGTCCTGGCACCGCAGACCATGCTGCACCCAGGAAGCGGCCAGCAGCAGGTCTGGCTCCTAGGCGGAGGCACACAAGCGGCTTCACGTGACTCTCGCCCGCAGGCACACACACCCCAGTTCCTATTGGCCAGGAGCAGGGCCGGCTCCAGGGTTTTTGCCGCCCCAAGCAGGGGAAAAAAAAAAAAAAAAAAAAGCCGCGATCGCGATCTGTGGCACTTCGGTGGCAGCTCTACCGCTGCCACTTCAGCGGCAATTCGGCGGCGGGTCCTTCCCTCCGAGAGGGAGTGAGGGACCCACCACCGAATTGCCGCCGAAGACCCAGACGTGCTGCCCCCCTCCGTTGGCCGCCCCAAGCACCTGCTTGCTGAGCTGGTGCCTGGAGCCAGTGCTCAGGGTGGGGGCAGCGCGCGGAGCCCCATGACCCCCCTGCCTAGAAGCCAGACCCACTGCTGGCACTTCCAGGGCGCAGCGCGGTGTCGGAACAGGTAGGCACTAGCCTGCCTTAGCTGGGTAGCACCACTGCCAGGACTTTTAACATCCCAGTCGGCGGTGCTGACCAGAGCGAACCAGTGCCTGACATGCTGCCACCCAGTACTGGGTCACAACCCGAACTTTGAAAAATGCTGTTCTAGGGTTAATCTTGATTTTCTCCTTCTAGTTAATTCCTGAGCAGAACAAAGAAAAGGACACTGATTCTTTGCCACATGACAAATACCACAGGATGTGAAAAATTGACACTAAGTAAATGTATTTTTAAGAGTCAGTTTTGAATGTAACTTTGAAGTACTGCAATGGGGTGTCCATGTCCAGACCTAGCAAGACATTCATTGTTTATTAGTTACCTGTCAGGAAACCTAGCAACTGATTATTAAAAGGATCTGTATGAAGCTGTAGCTAGTGGGTGATGAAATGGGCTTTTGTTTAAAGGTGTCAAACTGCAGCCAAGATGCATTAGTTAACGAATGTAGGTCTATTTAACCTAGCATAATTAAATATACATGAAACCAACCTGTAATTATGCTAGCGTGGGGCATTATGGATTTGCTAGACTATCTGGCCCAGAACCCCAGCCTGGTTGCACGAGGTTAGTGCCAACAGGAGAGCGCGCTGTACCATGAGTCTCTCTGTTCATTGCAGAGAAGGTCTGCAGCATTCCAGCACTGAAGCGCCCGGCTCGGTGCTGACAAGATGAGAAATCTCACTCAGGGTTCCTCTGCACAGGTCTGATTATTCATTACACAAAGCCAGACCCTGACCCCTGCTCCAAGCCTGGCTCATTGGGATCAAGCAGCTATTGCCCAGGTGGTGCTGAGGTTAGAATCCAGTCAGTCCACCCTTTCCAGACTGCATAGCACCCGAGAACTGCTATCTGACGGCAACTACAGCCTCAGCCAGGCTGCTGGCAGACTCTCCTTACATGGAGCGATGCCTCAGACCTGGACCAGGGAGGCACGCCATCACCCCCACCCTGCCCTCACCACACACAAAGCCGTGACGATTCATCTCCATGGTTAGCATCCCTGCAGAGTGGCTCCTGTCTGAGACCTTCCACGTCTCAGCCGCAGGATCAGGCCATTAGCAGTAATTCCACTGACCAGCAGAATTCTCTTTCATTAACACCCCTTAAAATCACCAAACCACTGCACACTGCAAGGAATCATTGAGACCTAATGGCTATTATCCAGTGCCCTAATGTTACACCATCTGCATCGCCTCATTCACCTAGAGGCCTGGGGGTGAGTGAAAGACCCACAATATTTTGACAGAATGGATCACAATCATTGAAGTGACTCCAGGAAAGTGGAAAAAGCCAATTTTCTGCTCACCTTTGAGTGGAGCAACACAGCCCCCTGGCGGCCTGTTCAGTTACTCAGAGGCACGTCCTGGGAGAACAATTCTACAGGCCACCTGCCAGGGCCCAGGGGTCGGCAGCTGTGCCCTGCCCCGGCTGGTCTCTCGCGCAGGGACGAGAACACTGCTGTCGCACCCTCCCGCGCTCGGCCTGCTGTGGGAGCTTCGTTCTGTAGGCCCGAGTCAGCAGCAGATCTTGGCATCCAAGAGTCACTCCTCTGCAGGGTATGGGCTGACTTTCCCCAGTGACCCAGCCAAGAGAGAATGTCAGCATATTAGGATCTTAAAGCTTATTCCACCCTCCCCCTCCACACACACACACACACACACACACACACACACACACACACACACACACACACACACACACACACACACACACACACACACACACACACACACACACACACACACACCGCTGCTGCCTCTTCAGCGCAAAGACACCCTGCCCTGGTCACAGCTCCTGCCGCCAAGGCCCTTTGTGCATTACACTATCACAGCCACTGCAGCATGGGGCTGGGCCAGGCCAGGGTCCCAAGCTTCTGTCTACATGTGCCCCATCTGCCCCTTGGCAACCCTCCAGCCTGCCCGGTTCCCCACCTGCCCACTGCGGCATTTCCCCCTCATGTTTCCGCACCAGGGAGACAGAGACAGAATTATCCCAAACGAGATGGCCTATGGTATTAGCCACGTAACTTCACGCACCCTGGGATCTCTAACGAACAAGGAGTCTGACTGTCAATAGGAGAAAGTGTTTCTCTCACTCAGACTGTGTTGTCGTTTTGAGACCAGACCATCTGTCATAGGCCAGAGCCCCTTCCCTACCAGCAGAACAGGTGCACCTGCCTCAGTTTCCCTCCTTCAGAGTCCCCAGTAATTCGATGACAGCTCTCATGCCAGGATCCTAACAAGGGCAGTCAGGGCCAACGGTCAGAGCAGGGTCAAACCTGAGATGGTAGTAGCCAGGAGTTCGCAGTCAGGTTCCAGGGCAGCGTCAATACCCAGGGTCAGAGGCTGAGTCAGGTTTCAGGGTCTGGGTCAGGAGGCAAAGTCCAAATCAAGCCAAGGTCAAAGCCAGGACTTCAGGAGCAGAGATGGTCATGGCAGCTACAGAAGATCCACACTATTACCTGGATACTTCCCCAGAACACCCCTTGGGGTTATATAGGGGAGGGAGCCAATAAGGGCCATGCGGCTGCTGCCCGTCAGCCCCTTGAGGTGGGACTTCCCATGATCGGTGTCCACAGGGGGACATCAGCAGTGGAATGACACTCATTACAGCTGCTGTGGGTGGCAGCATGGTGCTGCTTGCTACCTAACACCCTTCCAGGCCTGGGTTCTAGCCCTGCTGGGCCTTGGGTTTTGTAGCTAACAATAGCCAGTTTATTACTCACCCCTGGTGTAAAGCCTCCATCCCAAGGAGTCCCAAAGCATCTGCCATTTGTCCCCCCCATGACTGCAGTCCTTACAATCCAATGGCTGGACTCTTTGTTGGCCCCTCAGCCCTTTCACTATTTCAATATGCAGTGGAGGTGGGAGGAAAAGGGTTAAAAGTGTAGGAACGTAGCGCAGTGGAGTCTCCTATAAATAGAGCAGGGGATGGGCCACTGCAGAGAAGTGCTGCATTATTGTGACCATCTCAGAATAGCTGCCAGATCTGTTACTGTGACCATCTCTGCAGGGGCCTCTCAGTGGCACTTAAGGAAGAGGAGAAAGACTGCACCTCAGCTGACTGACTAGTCCCGGGCACGAGGCCACATGGGGCTGGCATCAAGTGAGTCTCAATCTTGGCTTCGGGAGCCTTTTAAAAAATAGTTATTGATCGGGGAGGCGGGAGTGTTGAGGACTATCCTGCAATGTCCCCTTGGAGATCTGAGGATCTCCTCACTTCTCCCCCCAAATCACATCCCCCAACCTGAAGGGGGACAGAGGAACAGGATTCCAAATCTGAGCTCACCAACCTCCCCTGTGAGCAGGCTCAGGCTGGATGTTCCGCCTCCACAACATGCCTGGACATCCCAGCAGGGCCATAGCAAACCGCCACTGGATTCACACCTGGTTCAAGACCCTTTTCTCTCTCCAGGCCTCCACCTGCTCATCGAACTGCAGAGAAAGCAAGTGCCGATTGAGCTGAGGTGAGAGGCGTTCCCAGTGGAGAATCTGACTCACTGTTACAATGGGGCTTCTCCAGCACACCGTGGTTCTGTTAAAGGTGCGTGTGCCAGAGCTCTCGTCAGAGCATCTAGAGACAATGCCCACATGGTTATGGCTGGGGGCCCCCTGCCATGGGGAACTAGAGCACAGAGTGATGTGGGGCTGACACAACCTTCTGCGTTCTCTCCCTGGGACCAGTGATTCCCGGAGTGCTGGCAGGACAGTGCCAGGGCTGGGGAGAAGTGGACGGTGGCATCAGTTTGCAGATTCCACGTAAACAGGCCAAAGAGCCCAGTTCCTTAACACTGTAACTGGGGTTTCTCCTGCCTGAGCTAAGGCCCTGCAGCCCAACACACATGGGACAAGAGGGAGTTTGATGTGTTTTTCTAGTCAAGTGCCAGGTTCTGTCCCTAGCTGGACAGCAGCAGACCCCGCTGAGCATGAATTTTCCGTAAACCTTTCCAGCCCCCCCCCCCCCATTGTTCAGTTAAATGAGAGATGGGAAACCAGGCACCACCAAGGGAACTCAGCCTGTGCACGCTCCCCGGAACGCCCCCGGGGGACACGTTACGTGCTCACAGCAATAGAGTGCAAAGATCAGGACATCAGCATGCTCTGAGCCCAGCATGGTCTTTCCGTGAGTGCTCATTGCTTTGCCCAGCCTCAAGAGAGAGGGAGAATCTAACGCTCACTTCCCTCTTCGTCCTTGTCAAGGGAAAGTGATTCATAATACACACGTGGTGTGTAGAACATGGGCATCAAACAGCCCAGAAGGCCTCGGAGTGCGTGGTGCAGGACCACAGGCAGGGCAGAGCTGGATAGGAAGTGTGGAGTCTGGCAGCCTCTCTGTCTCTGACACTTATACCATAATCTGAATGTGTGTGCGGGCAGGGCCACCGAGGAGATCCAGAGGAGAAGGGCAGTCATGCTGGAGGGACCACGCTGCAGCGGCTCAGTGGCTGGATCCAGGCAGGAGGTTCCAGGCACTGGCATAAGTGGGTTTGGTTCCTGGCTCAGGGATGAAGGGCCCAGTTTTCTCTCCTGGGGGTGGCGCTACATGTTTCCACTGGAGCTCTGAGGAGCTCTGCCCCCCTCCCCTGCCTAATCCCCATGGGGGGGCTAAGACAGAACTCCACGTCGCACTCATAAAAGTCACTCCTTCATTGTGTGGAGGTGGCATGCCAGTGCACTAGACCTCACCACAGGCTGACCAGGCACTTTCCAGGGTGTTCCCACCCCTTCCGCCTCAGGAATCGCAACCCACAACTGGACAGCGCTTGTGGGGCTTGGAGTTTACAAGTTCAGCCGCTGGCTCAGAGAACAGGTTCTTTGTGGATTTCCCCAGAGAGGCTTTTCCTGCAGGTTTGAATTTAGAAATAAAGATGAAGAACCTTCCCTTGGTTCTCTCTGTCTTCTCATTCCTCTCTGCCAGGCCTTTGGCTGTTTGTCTCACTGCTCCTGGACCAGGCACAGCACAAGGTGCAAATAGGAATGAGGTGAGCAGGATTTTCTGCAGAGAATGGGAAGCAGGCAAAAAGGTCACAGAGATCAGAGATGCAGAGGATGTGAAGATCATCCAGTCCCTCTCCATGATTATGCGGGACTGCTACCTTTGGTGCATTTCAAGTCTAATTGTAAAGTCCCAAGAGATGGATAGGGGTAGGCCCTCCTTCACACACAGCCTGAGAGCTCAACCTCCGGATACGTCTCCTGAGATTCCATTTCCTCATCACATCCTGTTATTCCTTGTTGTTATCGTCGTCCAGCCTTGCCCTGGGAAATCTCTCTCCAGCCGTGGGGAGAACATCTTCCTCCACAAAAGCACCTACCAAGTGCACCATGCCAACAGCTCCAGTACAGCACACACAGGCCAGTCCTCCCCAGAGACAATGGGGCTGTCACATTCATCCCACTGAGCCTCACAAAGGCGGGGGGGGGGGCAATTCTGTGCAAACAGTGAAGCGAGATCCTCAGAACTAAGTTCCTCATGAAAACTCGTGTTGTTTTGCAAACTCCCCAGCCACCGCAGCTGCTCCTTTCCCATGCAGACCACGGCAGGAGTCAGAGGATCCGAGGGACTCTCCCTGGGGGGAGATGCTGCAGCAGTGGGAAAGGGAGCCATCAAAAGCCATTACAAACAGGTAATTTCTACTTTCTTCCCCACTGAAGACAATGGGCCTAATTCTGGAAGAGCTCTATGCCTACAGGTGAGAAGAAAGCATGGGGCATATACAGAGGATGTGCTGTATTTGAAGTAGCATGTATCATATGTAATAAATGACTGGGAATTTCAGGTACACAAGGAATACAGGGCAAGGCCCTAAATCAGAAAGCCAGATTCAAAGTGAAGCACCTTGGGCCAGTAAAGGAGCTTGTTACTGGGGAAAGAAGCCCTCCCCATGCCCCCATCAAACCCAGTGGGTCAGTGTTCGAGACCCTAAAGCCGCAGGGAGGGGAGAGGAGAGCCAGAGGGTCCTGGAGCAGCTGGGTTAGGTCTGTTGTTGTTAGATGGCACTGGGAGCTCCCTCCACCCCACATGGGAACCCAGAGGCAGCACCACGCAGTTAGGAGAGGGACCAGAGAAGGGTTTAATACTGTGTATGTCCCAATGCAGCAGGCAGGGTTCCAACGATCAGCAGGGACTAGTTCTTTGTATCCTTAGTACTCCTTGTGCACTGAGGTTAGTGGTGTCTATTTCTTGTTTGCTGTTGTTGCCTTATGAATGACAAAGTCATTAATACCTCCTGATGGCTATGTGCTCTCGCTCGTTATGCTGGCTGGGGGGTCCCCACGAACTAGGAGCCTTGTTCTCCTCAGGACTGCAGAACTCTTGTTGCCTTGTTTCTAACCTGTAGCTGGAACAATGCACCCTCCTCTCTGGGCTTGGGGGGTGGCTGGTTGGGGGGAGAGGGTTACAGGGTGAGGACCCAACAGGCAATGGTGTTTCATGGTCTCCTTCAGGACCCTGAACCTCCCGGCTCGTAAGTCGCCGAGTCCAGCACCAGCTCCCTCAGGACAAAGGAGCTGCCCCGTCAGGAGGTCGCTGCCGATAGGGACCATCTGTCTGTGTGGGAGGCGAGCGCGTGCGCTGGGCTGGCTGGGGAGTGAATGCTCAGCAATGACCCAGTGCCCTTGGGGTGGGATTGCTGCTCACATATGGGGCTCTCCTATGTGCTAATTCACTGGGAGTTTGGCGCGTGGAATGACTGACTCGTGTGGGGCTTGCTGGCCCCTTGTGCTGCCCCATCTGGGTGTGGCACCCACCTGTTGGGTCCTGTCTGCGACCCAGACTGACAGCTCTTCGGGGCAGGGCCTGTCTCTCAGCTCTGGGTTTGTGGAGCACCCTGGGGCTCAAGCCCCCACTGCACTGGAGTAACAAGCAATAAACAGACCCCATCATGCTTGTTCTTGTGCTAGTGGTTCTGGTTGAGTTGGGAGCAGGGCTTTAGGCCAGAGGGTCTCAAACTGGGGGTTGTGAGCCCGCGAGGGTCACGAGGTTATTACATGGAGGCTTGCGAGCTGTCAGTCACCACCGCCAATGTTTATAATAGGTTTAAATATAATTTATAAGGGGGGGGGGGTCATGCACGGAGGCTGGCTGTGTGAAAGGAGTCACCAATACAAGTTTGAGAACCACTGCTCTAGGGGATGGTGGGTGCTGAGTCCTTCGGGCCACGCTGGCCTGCGTGGGGCAGGTAGAGTGGCTAGGTGCCAAGTTTTCAACCAGAAAGTCCAGTCAAAAAGGGGACCTGACAGTGTCCGGTCAGATCTACTGACCAGACACCCAAAGTTCAGTTACTGCGGGCAGGGGAGGCGGGTAGGTACTGGGTCATCGCCCATGCCAGCCCCTACTCAGCTGGGGCCACCTCCTACCTGCATCAGGCAGCTGCAGCTCCCAGCCCAGGCTCTGCAGGAGAGTCCCTGCTGACCCGGGCAGGGGGTGGAAGGGGAAAAACAGCGAGCAACTAGGGGGAGGGGAGAAGAGGGGTGGATGGGGGCAGGGCCTTGGGGGGAGAGGCAGGGCAGGGGAGGTTCCAGCACTCGTGTCCAGCTTTTAATTATCACCACAGTGGCAACCAGGGCTGGGCAGAGAGGAGCTGGAGCCCCGTGGGGTCAGCACTGGCTGTAGGGACAGGAGCTGGGGCTCGGGGGGGGGGGGCTCAAGGGTGGGAGAGAATCATGGGGCAAGCTCGGGGCAAGCTCAGGGCAAGCCCTATTGCCATGTAGGCTGGTGCAGCTGCTTTGGAGCTCTGCCCCCTGCCCGATGCCATGGAGGTGCCATCTCAGCCTTCCCAGCTCCAGGCAAGAAGCTCCACACTTGGGTGCAGCCCAACCAAGAGCCTGAGGGCAGCCAGGCCGGCAAGGAGGCACCTTCTGGCTGAGTCTAGCTTCCTGGGGCCTCCCACTGCACCAAGCAGAGCGCAGCTAAGAGGCAATGAGCCCCGACTCTGATTCTCAGCCCTGGCCTGCCCCTAACAGCAGCCTCCTTGGGTGGCTCCCCCCATCCCCCACTAACAACCCCCCTGCAGTGGCCTCCTTTCCTGACCACTCCTCACCCCTCACCCCAAGCTGGCTCATTCCCCACCCCTGCATCCCCTCCTGCACACTAACATCCCTATTGGAGCCTAGCTCCATCCACCAGGCTGGGATATGGCCCTGCCAGGAGGGTAACTTCCTTGTCACTGCGGCTGGAGAGACACAGAGCGCTGGCTACTTCCCCGCATGAAACCAGTTAGCAGAAGAGGACTGAGGTACTTCTGTTAGAGCAGAGAACTCTGAAGTCCACATGTAACTTCAGAGACAAGCCATTCTCTAAAACAGGGGTTCTCAAACTGGGGGGCAGGACCCCTCAGGGGGTCACAAGGTTATTACATGGGGGGGTCGTGAGCTGTCAGCCTCCACCCTAAACCCTGCTTTGCCTCCAGCATTTATAATGGTGTTAAATATATAAACAAGTGTTTTTAATTTATAAGGGGGGTTGCACTCAGAGGCTTGCTATGTGAAAGGGGTCACCACTGCAATAGTTTGAGAACCACGGCTCTAAAAGAACTAAAAAAGAGCCACCGTGGCTTAACATCCATGTAAAAGAAGCAGTGAGAGATAAAAAGGCATCTTTTAAAAAGTGGAAGTCAAATCCTAGTGAGGTAAATAGAAAGGAGTGTAAATTAAGTGTAAAAATGTGATAAGAAAAGCCCAAAAGGAGTTTGAATAACAGCTAGCCAAAAACTCAAAAGGTAATAACAAAATGTTTTTTAAGTACATCAGAAGCAGGAAGCCTGCTAAACAACCAGTGGGGCCCCTTGATGATCGAGATACAAAAGGAGCACTTAAAGACGATAAAGTCATTGCGGAGAAACTAAACGGATTCTTTGCTTCAGTCTTCACGGCTGAGGATGTTAGGGAGATTCCCAAACCTGAGCCGGCTTTTGTAGGTGATAAATCTGAGGAACTGTCACAGATTGAAGTGTCACTAGAGGAGGTTTTGGAATTAATTGATAAACTTAAGAGTAACAAGTCACCGGGACCAGATGGCATTCACCCAAGAGTTCTGAAAGAACTCAAATGTGAAGTTGTGGAACTATTAACTATGGTTTGTAACCTGTCCTTTAAATCAGCTTCTGTACCCAATGACTGGAAGATAGCTAATGTAACGCCAATATTTAAAAAGGACTCTAGAGGTGATCCCGGCAATTACAGACTGGTAAATCTAACATTAGTACCGGGCAAATTAGTTGAAACAACAGTAAAGAATAAATTGCCAGACACAAGGAACATAAATTGTTGGGCAAAAGTCAACATGGTTTCTGTAAAGGGAAATCATGTCTTACTAATCTATTAGAGTTCTTTAAAGGGGTCAAACAAACATGTGGACAAAGGGGATCCAGTGGACATAGTGTACTTAGATTTCCAGAAAGCCTTTGACAAGATCCCTCACCAAAGGCTCTTATGTATTAAGTTGTCATGGAATAAGAGGGAAGATCCTTTCATGGATTGAGAACTGGTTAAAAGACAGGGAACAAAGGGTAGGAATAAATGGTAAATTTTCAGAATGGAGAGGGGTAACTAGTGGTGTTCCCCAAGGGTCAGTCCTAGGACCAATCCTATTCAACTTATTCATAAATGATCTGGAGAAAGGGGTAAACAGTGAGGTGGCAAAGTTTGCAGACAATACTAAACTGCTCAAGATAGTTAAGACCAAAGCAGACTGCGAAGAACTTCAAAAAGATCTCACAAAACTAAGGGATTGGGCAACAAATAGCAAATTAAATTTAATGTGGATAAATGTAAAATAATGCACATTGGAAAAAATAACCCCAACTATACATACAATATGATGGGGGCTAATTTAGCTACAACTAATCAGGAAAGATCTTGGAGTCATTGTGGACAGTTCTCTGAAGACGTCCTCCCAGTGTGCAGCGGCAGTCAAAAAAGCAAACAGGATGTTAGGAATAATTTAAAAAGGGATAGAGAATAAGATGGAGAATATTTTATTGCCCTTAAATAAATTGGGGGGAGGGATAGCTCAGTGGTTTGAGCATTGGCCTGCTAAACCCAGGGTTGTGAGTTCAATCCTTGAGGGGGCCACTTAGGGATCTGGGGCAAAAATCAGTACTTGGTCCTGCTAGTGAAGGCAGGGGGCTGGACTCGATGACCTTTCAAGGTCCCTTCCAGTTCTAGGAGATGGGATATCTCCATTAATTAATATATTAATTAATTAATCCATGGTATGCCCACATCTTGAATACTGTGTACAGATGTGGTCTCATCTCAAAAAAGATATAGTGGCATTAGAAAAGGCTCAGAGAAGGGCAACTAAAATGATTAGGGGTTTGGAACGGGTCCCATAGGAGGAGAGATTAAAGAGGCTAGGACTTTTCAGCTTGGAAAAGAGGAGACTAAGGGGGGATATGACAGAGGTATATAAAATCATGAGTGGTGTGGAGAAAGTGAATAAGGAAAAGTTATTTACTTGTTCCCATAAGAAGTAGGGGGCACCAAATTAAATGAATGGACAGCAGGTTTAAAACAAATAAAAGGAAGTCCTTCTTCACACAGCGCACAGTCAACTTGTGGAACTCCTTGCCTGAGGAGGTTGTGAAGGCTAGGACTATAACAGTGTTTAAAAGAGAACTGGATAAATTCATGCAGGTTAAGTCCGTTAATGGATATTTGCGGGGATGGGTAAGAAGGGTGTCCCTAGTCTGTTTGTCAGAGGGTAGAGATGGGTGGCAGGAGAGAGATCACTGATCATTACCGATTAGGTTCACTCCCTCTGGGGCACCTGGCATTGGCCACTGTCGGCTGACAGGATACTGGGCTGGATGGACCTTTGGTCTGACCCAGTATGGCTGTTCTTACGTTCTTAGAGACAGGATCATTTGTGAGAAATGTCCAGATTCCAGGAGAGATTGTGGGGAGAAAATGACTTGAAACAGTAAGTAGACAAGACCCAGGTCATCCCTTTTACTGGATCAACTTCTGGGGGACAGACAAGCATTTGAGCGACACAGAGCTCTTCCTCAGCTTTGGGAAAGGCACTCAGTGTCACAGCTACAAGGTCAAACATGGTTTAGCATAAGTACTTAGCACCTATCTGTTCCCATTGGTTTGATCCTTCCCTAGGCCGTTCAGCTGACCTTGCTATTTGGATGTATGCAGTGGTGCAGGTATTAGGAGACAAGGTGGAAGAGGTAATATCTTTTATTGGACCAACTTCCCCTCAACACTACTGATTTTCAGTGTAACAAATTTGGGTGAGGAACATACTTCAGCAGGCTGGGAAAGCTGGTACTTTGTATATGTTCTGTGATTAAACAGGACTGCAGTTGTCAGACTACTCTTTACATATACTGAAATTACATTTTAAAAGTGTTCAAAAATCACCCATTCAGGAAGGGGAGAAAACAGAACTGAGGAAGACAGTTATTGCCAGGGTGGTGTAACACTGCTAGAAATGCTGACTGATTAAAAACTAAAATTAATGCTAAGTATGGCTGTAAGCAGAAGCTGAGGAATCACAGACAATCAGATTTTACTTGTCGTGGACTGGACTTGCAACAAGGAATCAGTGTTCCTGTGATGTAGATGACAACTGTGAAACAGAAGCCTCAATGACAGTGTGTGTTACATTTCTATATGATGGAATGGTCCCATGTGTGACTACTTCACAACTGAAAGTGTATTAGCCTTAACCTGCTGCTTGAGGAGCATTTTGCATAAAAGCACGACAATTTGATAGTGATAGCTGCTTCCCAGGAGAGATGCAAGTCACAGCTGCAGTGTTGGCCAAGTTAACCATGGAAGCTTGCACATATCCAAGCGGTCTCTGGGGAACTGTGCAAACTGCCTCTATGTAAATAAGTGAGTCAATCAGCCCTAGAGGTAGGAGGGTGACAAAGTCTGCTTCCTGAAGCAGACATCCCACCACAAAGGGATCTGTCAGAACAGAAAGCAAAACCATGCTGTGCAAAAAGGAGGAAGTACTGAGGCAAAGGGTGAGCGCCTGAAAAAGTCAGAGTGGCCACAAGAGAGGCTAGGGGGCTGTCCTCTCTCCTTTCGGTAGTACGAGTTTCCTAAGGGCCATCCCCATTACTTGTTTCCTTGCAGCCCACAGCTTTCCTCTTCTGCAATGAAGGAACCTGTTCCAGGGGTCCTGATGACAGCTCCTTCATTTCCCTGTGCACCCCACTCAGTACCAACATTCCTCTTAGCATGTTTCACCCATTACGAGACAGTATCACCAATTAACAGCTGTGTTAAGGCATCACTGAAGTGCGTGACAGTAAATGTATACATCAGAATTACACCACACAGGTGAGCATGGTCCCTGCAGTAGCAAACACCAGCAGGAAATTTTCCTTGCCCTCAAACTTAACTCAATTCTTTAAAACAGATGCTTTCACAATAAAATATCAATTTAAGAACTTTGAGGGCACAAATGAGGTAAACACTGCCCTCTTACAAAGACTAGCTTGCAAGGGGGCTGTGCACTGCCTTTCCCTTTGTGATGTTTTTTAGATAATTCAGAATAAGATCAATTCTGAGCAAAGCCATTTGCTCAAGGGAATACAGAAAGACAGCACAGATCATAGAGTGAAGCTAAAGTTTTTGTTGTTGTTGTTGTCTATTTAACTTAAACCTGACAAAACTGTGGGAAGAGATCTGTGACTGATCCAAGCCCCTGGATAGGAGCAGAGTCTCATTCTCATCTGAAAATTTCAAAGAAAAATGCTGGTAACTGTCATCTACAACTTTTCAGATTCAGTGGCCACAGCACATCAACCAAGGGAAGAAGCTAGAGTAAGACTAAAAAGCAGCTACATAATGGTACTCCTTACCCTCTCCCCTATTGCCCAGTCTAGTTGCAGAACTTCAACGCTGGACCCCTACCATGAAGCTAATCTGTGTGGGTCCACAGACACACCTCTGCCCAGATCCACACCTGCAAAGTTGTACTGCAAGGGAGGTGGGACTAAAAGCAAGATTCAGTCAAGGAGCCTCCACAGCAAATGCCCTTACATTTATTTTTAGTGCATTTAATACAAACTACAGTGCTTGTGTTGCCCTTTTCAGGGGAAAGGCAGAATTCCTCCCCCCATTTCAATTCCTTCACATTTGGTATATTCCTCTCAGCCCTTGCTACATTTGTTGTCTGGTTCTTTTCCACTGCAAGTACTTTCCTGGCCCAATCTCCTCCTCCATTTCTGTACATCTACTTTTCTCCCCAGGTCATCCTCTTCCCAGTTCCAGGCCTGTGGGTCTTCACAGGCATCTAGTTTCCTCTTGGGGCTTGGTCTACATGGGAAAACAGCAGTAGCTTAACCTAAAGCAGTGGTTCTCAGCCACGGGTAGGTGTACCCCTGGGGATACGCAGAAGTCTTGCAGGGGGTACATCAACTCATCTAGCTATTTGCCTAGTTTTACAACAAGATATGTAAAAAACACTAGCGAAGTCAGTACAAACTAAAATTTCATATGACTTGTTTATACTGCTCTATATACTATACACTCAAATGTAAGTACAAAATTTATATTCCAATTTTTCAGTTTAGTGTGCTGTGACACTTGTATTTATGTCTGATTTTGTAAGCAAGTAGTGTAAGTGAGGTGTAAACTTGGCAGGACACAAGACAGACTCCTGAAAGGGGTACAGTAGTCTGGAAAGGTTGAGAGCCACTGACCTAAAGCATGAATTTAAACTAATGCAGCAAAGCTCTGTACTGACACTTGTTTCAGTTTAAGGGTTTGTTATTGCAGTTTAGTTCACACCTGTTCCCAACTAATTTACACTAAAGCAAAATCAAGAGCATCCACACAGTAAATTCACACCTCATGTTAAGCCAGTGCAACTCATGTACACAAGCCATTACACTGCTATGCTTCAACTTCTCTAGACTGACCTCACTTTCAGCTTCTCTTTGGTGCCTAGACTCCTCAGTACAATGAATAAGGATACCTGTAAGCAATGACTTCTAGGTATATTTGCTAAATCATTTCCTTATAATTATACAATGTTATCTCCCATTCCCCATTTTTCAGTTTTTGGGGTCTTGTATTTAAGGATTAGCAAAATGTCAATCACAGAATACTTAGCAATGGAAACTCATGCTCCTGTTGCTAAACCACAATGCACTGTACCTATGGAAAACTAGACCCCGCAAAAATCAAGTCAAGGCATAAACCTAGGAAACTGGCTAATAGATTTAAGAAATAAGCCTGGCAGGTGACCATGAAAACTGTCAAAATAAGAAAACTTTACCAAAATAGGCCATTCCAACAGCTAGTACTCCAGAACCTTCAAGTGTGAACAAGTCTAGGGACAGACCTGTTCAGAGTGTTGGGACTACTTAGTTGCAAGAGTCTTACAGGCACGAGTGAAGCCTAACATTAGATGAGAAGTCTATTATCGGAAACTTGTGGATTACCCAAAATTTGTCTTTTGGGGCAAGTAATTTTCTATTTAAGATACTATGTTAAGGTTTATACTTTTACAAGCATAATCCACCATTAGGCATTTCATTAGCAGAACAAACAAGTCTGTTCTTTCAAACTCAGTGCCTGTGAAGGTGCTCTAAAGCGCTCTCCCTGAATGTTGAAACTGGTATTCAACTACAGCATAAGAACGGCCAGACTGCGTCAGACCAAAAGTCCATCTAGACCAGTATTTTGTCTTCTGACAGTGGCCAATGCCAGGTGCCCCAGAGGGAATGAACTGAACAGGTAATGATCAAGTGATCCATCCCCTGTCACCCATTCCCAGTTTCTGGCAAACAGAGGCTAGGGATACCATCCCTGCCCATCCTGGTTAATAGCCATTGATGGACCTGTCCTCCATGAATTTATCTAGCTCTTTTTTGAAATAGACCAGAATATTAAAGATCCGCAGGGTTTTTGTTTATTTATCAAAAAAGTTCCTGGCAGTCTAACAACATCTTTACCAAAAGACAGTCATGTGCAGTTTCAACATGAAGTGCCAAAGCCCCTTGCAACTTAGAGATCACAAAATAGGTTTCAGTTTGAAATACTTCCTCATATACAATTTATTTTACGCTCTTCAATCATGTATTTGGTGCGTACTACAGGAATTAGCTTACCAGTACCATAAAAGGTTTTGCCTATCAGCATACAGGCTGCTTTATGATTGCAACATATGTTGCAGAACAGATAGTGACTGCATAAAATCACTCGTTTAATTCATTTTCCCCCCAATTTGTCTAATTGGACAAAGTTGGTTGCAGAAGAGAAGTCATGACAGAGCTGTATTTTTTTCTCCCTCAACATGCACTATTTAAAGGTAACCTGCAAAAAAAAAAAAAAAAAAAAAAAGACAATCCCCCCCCCCCCCCCCCCAAAAAACAACCTGTGCTTGTGCCCTTTTCTGCTTCTTTGTATGTAAAAAGTAGGGGCAATTGAGCTGTTTACAAAATTTTAAACACTCTGGTTAAAAGTTAACAGCCATTTTTCACTGTGAGTAAAAACTCCTTTCAACACCTTCATTTAAGAATTCAAAACATCTAATACCTCACTGGTTCTCCAGTACAGCCAGGGAAGACTAGACTTTACTTTCCCGATCATTTTAAGTTAAAAACCAGTAGAACAAAAGTTACACTTCCTTCCTTTCAGGACACTTTCAGAATCAAAAACCTATAAAAAAAGGCACAAGCATCTTCTGTAATAACACTTTGCAGATCACCTTTAACTTGCGTCACCTCATTCATATCTCAGAACAAAATAAGAAATTAAAGATACATCTTTGTCAAGTTTGACAACCTGTATAATGTCAACTTCAATGACATACATGACTTGCTTTAAAGTTACTGAAGCATTAACAGAAGCAGTAGGGCTACCACAAAGTTTTTAGTTAGAAATACACATTTTATTTCTATGTGTCAATAAAAAAAGTCCCACATTTTCAGATCACAGGATGCAAATGCATACAACAAAAAAAGTTGCGCACTAATCTACTAATGTGATGTCACAATTTAGAAGATCCCGATCCAGGCCAATTGTTATTTGATTGAAATACCCTTCTAGGACTAAGCCCTTACCATTTACATCAGACACAAAATCCCTTATAACAACGTAAACAAAATAACTTTCTTCCTAAAAGGTTAACTTTGAAATTTCAGTCCATTCTTACAGGACTTGCACTCCTCCTTCGAGGGCTTCCTGATGGTGAACGACTGAAAATGAAAGAAAAACAGAAGTTAGTTGGAGTAACTCTAGTGTTGACTTGGAACTTCCGATATAGCCATATCGCCAGAGGGGAGGGAAAAAAGAAACCAAGTATTTTCTGTAATAACCCAATAATCAGCACCAATGAAAATAGATAATTAGTTTTCCTTTTAAAATAGATCTTACACACATTTCCTCATTAACAGGAAAGGATAAAAAGGAGGCTACAAACAAGGATCTTGAGGTCAGGCACACAGTGTGGCAAGGCACAAGCTACTCCAGTTCCCATGCATTCCTTTCCTCAAGAGACTTCAGTCAAGCTTGGAAAAGTGGTCCCCTAGTGTTGAGAAGATCATACTTATTCTGAATTAATGGAAAATGGTTAAAAATGGCTCAAACTAAAATGGAAAAACTAAGGCTAATGATTAATTACATAAAATATGCAATGTTCTAACAAGTACTCATCTGGGTTACAAAAGGGAAATGCAGAAAAGTCTATCCTGCATTACCATGTAGCAACAGACTGTACAGCGGTTAGTCAAAACAGAGCCACCAGCAAGGTGGACCGCAGTTTGACTTCAATTCGATCAGATGGGTGTTTGTTACAAGAAATCTTTAGTTTATGTTTTGCTTCACACATTTAATCCATTTACAGTTTTACTCTGAGCCATTTACATTTTCCATTCAAATTTTTGACTCTGGTTCTATCCCCCACACCTTGAGAAAGTAGGTTCAGTCCTTCGTAAAAGGATTTAATTGTAAGCCAGAAGTAGCCCACTGCACCTTCTAGAACACAAGTTAATCTCATTATGACCCTGGAGTTTTTAAATAGACTGCTTAAAATTGATTCCCCCTGTGCTTAAAATTTATTTCATGCTTTAGCTCACCCACTTTATAAAGGCTTCATTAACTTGCGATTATACGAGGATGGAAGTAATACAGCAATAGCCAAAGGCAAGATCCTCATAATACAACATGCACCCAGTTTCTTGGAAACAGCTTTACCATGATGGGCTTCATCTTAGTAATCAGTGTCCCATGCATTAATTAAGGCAGCCCTGTCCATCCGAAATACACCTTACAGTTAAATCAGAGACAAAGTATAGGGGAAAGTTCTGGTAATCTCAGTCAAACAAGTTTTCAGTAGAGACCACTGAAGACAATATTTATTCTACACCCAGCAGTCTTTAGTCGCAAGATTCAACTTACCTTCTCTTTGGAGATGGTGATCTGGATTTTGATCGGCTGCAAAATATGGACACAAGTGAGAAAAAAAAAGTTACATGAAAACAATTCCTTCCATATTTTAAAATGGTGAAAAATCTACAAAAAAGCCGTAGTCAGCATTTTAAATATGCATCACTGAATGTATGCAAAAATCCTTTAAAAGGATTTGTATGGGCATCAAGCTAATCCCCACCATCCCTACTTCTAAGGCAGATACACTGCATGGTTGCATATCTCCATAGGCACTTGGCAAGAGTTCTTTCATCCTCACTGTTCAATGTCAGCACTGATTGGCTGATGGATAAACATGAGGAAGCAGCTGTCAGTGTGGAGCTGAATACCATTCTACTTCCAGATTTATAAAGATACTGTACGACGCCTGCTACAGTTAGCAATAACTGAGTGTCATCGGTTTCTGAAAATATTGCACTGAAGCTTTTATCTGTCCTCCTCTCAAGATGCAGTCACCATCCATCACTACTCATGTAATGAAAATATGCTGGTACATTTCAAGTCAGGTGCTCACATTTGTGTTTCATCCCACCTATTTCTACTTCTTGGCAACTCTTCTGTGCCGTTTTGTTTGTTCAGAAAATCCGTCAACAAAAACCATTAGCACAAGAGAGCAGTGCCTCCTTAATATAACCACCATCAGAAACAAAGTTCTCCTGCTGTGACTGTGACATTTTAAAACTACCAACAAGATGTGAACATCTAACTGATTCTAGAACTTCTGTAGCTCTGCAGCCACGAGTTCCCTTTGTTCTTCTGTAAATAAGCCATTCGAATCTTCTGCTTGCTTGAAGGTGAAGTTCAATGGAGAGTATCTTTAAAACCATTCAGTGAACAATGCCAATGCTTTGACACTTTTCAGTAACTCCCATCCTGAAAAAAACTCTTCCACTACTACTGGACCACTAAACTGCATACATATGGTATGTCACAAAGAAGCTTTATGTTAGGATTTGAATTCTAGGAGTACCTCATTCATAGAAAAACAGTCCCAGTCCTACATTTCAGTAACATGCCCTACTATTTGAGTCTCCCTAGCTGACACAAATTGCTCATGGTTAGGTGTTCACTGCACACCACTAGCATATGCAAATGAATCAGGGCACACTGGAGAATGGCTACATGGACCTTTGAATGTAGGGGGAACTAATGTTAAGTTTCAATATGACATCCATGAAGTAACAGGCAGAACCGGCACATTTTAGCATCAAGAGGGAACTTCCCCCAAACACACCCCAGGGATTCTCTTGAGTTCTCCATTACTGTGCATTTGTATTTTGCTAGGTGCTGTTTAAGCTGTTTTCCAGCAAGTTTGGGGTTTAAAACTACGAAGTCTTCCTTGTAATATACTTTCCTGGCACCAACTTCATTTTTACAGGACATATTAGGGTCTTAGTGCATGATGGTGAACCACAGGCAAACTTCTGGTACATGAACAAGTTTCGCCTAATATGCATCTATCTATGGCCGAAACAACTACTGCATTTGACTAAGTAAACCTGTAGCTTTAATTAATTATGGCAAACATCTTACCTGCTTCGTGGCCATAAAGCAGATCTGGATCTGGATCTGGATCTAGACCTAAAGTTTGAAGAAGGAAACTAATGAAAGCCAACTCAACTCTACAAGAAGAATTAATTTCTGTATTAATACACAGCAATGCAGTAAGAAAAATACAAATGCACAGCATCTAGGTAAAAATCTCCATCAAGCAGTCAATACTGCAGCAGCATTTTTGTTATCTGAGTAGGCTCCTGTTTGCCAGCTTTAGATAGAGGCGCTATTTTCCAAAAAATAAGAAATCCAACACTCAAATGTGGGAAGTTGATGTCACTGATAAGCTTATATTATGTTATGCTATGCAAAGCTATTTTTATTTACATAATTATTGTGGCCAAAGCCGTGGAGCACTTACATTGTTTGGGGTGTGATTTTATTCACACTCAAGGACATAACTAGGCTGGCAAAACGTTTAAGTATACGCCAGACCCTAAGACCAGCAAAACATGCAATACCAAAAATTCAACAGAACTGTTTCTAGAATATTCACTTTAGTTGAGGGGAAACTCACCCATGTTAATATGTTTGGTCTTGAAGGCTCAAACCCTTCTCATAAAATCTACTCCCCAAATAACACGGAAAGAATGAGTTTCACACTACCTCCCATCATACCCTTCAAATATTCTGAATCCATCTTAAAAGAAATTTTGGTTGATAATCATAATACAAAACCAATTACCTTGATCTTTTTAAAGAACGTGATCGGGATCTACGGGGTGAGGCCGATCTAGATCTACGAGGCGACACCGACCTCGACCTGCGAAGGGAAGCTGACCTGGATCTGCAGTGAAAAAATTGAAAATATTATACAATGCTTTGCTTGTCTTTAAAAAAGGTGACTAGGATGTCTGATTTCTCTTAAAAAAGGAAAGCACAAGAAAGTCTGAAACTCACCTCCTACCACGGCTTCGGCTGCGTGACCGAGAATACCTTCTTCCTCTGGACCTTGAATGAGATCTAGACCGTGACCTAATGTTAGGTTAGAAAAAATAAGTATTAGAAAACAACTTTAGCAATTAGCGCACGTGAGCCTCTGCTGAAGTTAAAATTTCAGACAACTAAAAATTAGTGTCTGTCAGTTGGAAAAAAATCAGGGCCTATTTGTTTTGAGTATTTTTACTACCTAGAAAAGATGTTAAGCTGAATTACATTTAGAATTACATTATAATATAAAACACTGTAATGTGTATTAAAATAAACCTTGCAAGTTTGCAGGTCGACCCTCTTTGGCCCAAGGTCTAGCAGATCTAGACGATCTAGAAGTATCTATAGCCGATCGCTGCATCTAGGTGTTCTCTTCAATCTAACGACGATCAAACTGACAGCCAAATGAGCCAGGGTGAGGCTTGATTGACGCAAGAAGATTTTTCTAGGTGGGAATGTGGTCAATCTGGTGTTCCTCTTTCTAAACCGGAGGGGGGGGCCCCAATTGAAAGCCAAATTTACTGTTACGGCGATCACCGTCTCAAATTTTCTGCCCTTTAAAGAATATGGTGAAGCTAGGTGTAGATGGCTCGAGGGGATCTGGCCTCTTATGCTGATCACCTCAAGGTCTAGGAGGATCTTAATTGTCGGATTTTGCAAGGCGCCTCAGCATGAAACCTTAAGGCTTGTGACATTCTGAATCAAGGCGACTGACTCAAACGAAGAAACCTGAAAGGTTTTGACCAGGTTGATTGTTAATATATTAACATTTAATATGAAATATCAACAAAATGTAAAATACACCTGTATGACTACAGCATTACAGTTAAATTAAAAGGCATAACATGCTCTGCTTGGCTAACAAGACTACATCTGCACCTAGCACAGAGACCCAATCACGCCTTTCACACACATACCTGCTCCTCCGCCGGCGGCTGTAGCGATGACAGTCATAGGCATAATGCCCCTTATCGCCGCACTCGTAGCACCGGTCGTTGGGATCAAAGGGGCGCCGCGCGGGAGGCCGGTCGTAGCGGGAGCGGCGGGGCATGCCGGTGGACAGCTCCACTCTCACCCGGGAGCCACACAGCACCCTGCAAGGCCAGAGCGGCGCCGGTTAGTGCCGCGGGGCGCGGCCGCGGAGCGGGACTAACGGGCCGCGGACCCCGCGCCCCCGCCGCCGGCAGCGCAGCGCAGCAGCTTCCCGCGCCACCTACTTTCCGTCCAGTCCGAGCACCGCGTCTTCCGCGTCTCGCGGGTCCTCGAACTCCACGAAGGCGAAGCCCGGCGGGTTCCGCGCGATCCACACGGTGCGCAGGGGGCCGTAGTAGCTGAAGGCTCGCTCCAGCTCGCCCTTGCCGGCGCCGGTGCCCAGGTTCCCCACGTACACCTTGGTCTCTGCAAGAGCAAAACACGCGGGCGCTGAGGGAGGCGCGCAAGGCCTCGCCGGTCCCCCGCCGCCCCGAGCCCATCTGCCGCTGAGGCGCCGCAGCCATCTTGGCCGCCCCACCCGCGGGGATCCCTGGCCCAGCCGCGCGGCGAGCGCCCAACGTGCGCAAAATGGCGGCGGCCTCCTCCCCCCGCGGCGAGCCCGCCGCGCCCCCCGCCCCCCCGGCATCGGCGAGGAGACCCCCCCCCATCATCCCCACTGCCGGCCCCCCGCGCGGCATGGCCCAGCTCCTACCGCCTCCATAGCGGCCGTAGCGAGACATGGTTCCCGCGCCAACCGCCACCCAGCCTAGCCTGCTGCCTGCCTCTCTGCGCGCAGGCGCCGCGAGCCACTTATATAGAGTGAGCGGCGCACGCGCACAGCACCCCCGGCCGCCCGCGCGCTCGGAGAAGGCGGGAAGGAGAACCCAACCCCTTTCTCCCCGTTTCCATAGTAACGGGCTACGGTAGAAGAACTTGTCCCCGCGGGCGGGGGAACGTGAGCGACCGGTGTCGGCGGGGCCCCTGTCAGCTATGGGGGGGCTGAGCCCCAATAGAGCCATGGGGGGAGGGCTAGGGGCTGGGCCCCCTTAGAGCTCGCCCAGGTGTATGGGGGGGGGGCGCTGGGCCCCAATAGAGCCATAGGGGGAGCTAGGGGGCTGGGCCCCCTTAGAGCTCCCTCAGAGGTATGGGGGGAGCTGGGCCCCAATAGAGCCATGGGGGGAGGGCTAGGGGCTGGGCCCCCTTAGAGCTCGCCCAGGAGTATGGGGGGGGGCTGGGCCCCAATAGAGCCATGGGGGGAGGGCTAGAGGGCTGGGCCCCCTTGGAGCTCCCCCAGGGGCATGGGGGGGAGCATAGCCTCAGTAGAGCCATGGGGGGAGCTAGGGGTCTGGGCCCCATTAGAGCTCCCTCAGAGCCATGGGGGGGGGGGGGGGGCTGGGGAGCTGGGCCCCCTTGGAGTTTCCCCAGGGGTGGGGGGGAACATAGCCTCAGTAGAGCCATGGGGGGAGCTAGGGGGCTGGGCCCCATTAGAGCTCCCCCAGGGGTGGGAGGGGGCTGGGCCCCATTAGAGCCATGGGGGGGGGGGGCTGGGCCCCATTAGCACTCCCCTGGGATCAGGGGCTGGGCCCCAGTAGAGCAAGGGATCAACTCCAGTAGACCGGGGAGGGGGGGGGGGGCGCTAAGGGGCTCCAGCAGGACCCATTTAAAGTTATGCAAGTGCCTAAATATGTCCCAGATTGAGAGCGGAGACATTTTTTCAGCCATGTTCTGTACTCCGTTAACATGTACTGGGGTAACAGCTTCTTTCAGCTAGCTCAGGTTTGTCCGGACAGAGACTCTGCTCATGTAGTTGAGTCAGGGGAGTGCTGAGGCTAATACAGATCCAACAGCAGACCAGGGGCTTTAGTCCTAAATGAGAACTACTGTCTTTTACATGTTTGAAGAAATTATGTGCATCTTGCTGCATGGCTTCAGCGTCCTGTAGAATCTCCTGCAGTCAGCTGTCCTGAGTTAAGTGTGTAAATGTCTACTGGACCAGGGTCTTCCATGGTGAAAAGCATCCTGTTATTTCGTGTGCCATAGCTCTAAACAAGCCAACAGAATTTCATCTAACTTAAAAAAATCATTTTGGGAGTGACAATAAGTAAAAGATATTTCTGTTTCTGGACATAACACCCATAAAAAAGGCTTATAACAGATGTACCTTCTCAGCTGTGATTGTATTGAAGAAGAGTAATTAGGAACTGATCTAAAATTATGTAGATTACATATTTTAAAAAGGTACAAGAAAGGATAATGAAAGCCTAATTAATACTGCTTTCTGTTTTTTTCATTTAATATAGAATTTAAGTGATTGTTTTAAATTAAGCTTCTGTCGCTGGTTGTGAAGATAATCTTCAAAATGAATCAGTACACTGATGTCTAAGAATCAGATACACAAACAACTGGAGTGAAAAGAATGTGAAAAGCCCTATTTATTTTAAGGGGAGTCTAATTCAAAGCCAATTGAAATCAACAGATTACAATGATTTAAAATGATTTTAAACCCTCAATATGGGATTGAAATAGCTCTGAAGCCTATGAAAGTTTAAATGTCAGTATCCTTGATGAGAGAGACCAGGTGGATGAGGTCATTTTTTTTACTGGACCAACTTCTGTTGGTGAGAGAGATAAGCTTTTGCTCTGACCCTGTCAAGAACAAATCATACCGAACTAACCTAATTTTTAACAGGGTTGGTGGCTTAGTGTTACTAGGGCCCCCCCCCATCCACTATCAGATAAGGAAATTAGGTTAGGAAATTTTTGTAGCTTCAGCTTCCAGCCATTTGTTCTGGTTATGCCTTTCTCTGCTAGATTAAATACCTTTAGTATCTGATATTTTCTTCCTGTGAAGATACTTATACACTGTAATCAAGTCACCTCTCACACTATGCAGTTCACTCAGATTGGCCCCTGGGTCAGACTACACTGGGTACATACAGTCTCACAGCTCAGCCATACCCAAGTTACCGTGTCCTCACTGGTGCTGCACTCATGCACCTGCATCAGTAGGACTTCCCAAGGCTCTTTATTCTGCAGTAAGCTGTGGCACTGATTCTTTACGAGTGAATTGTGGGAGAACTTATCTGTCCTGGGCACACAGGTGGAACTGTGGTAAAGCACTGGAGGACTGTCAGCACTCAAATGACTTAGCCTGTGTCCTCACTTTAAAGTGGGCAAATTTCCAGCCCAAATGAAAGCTGAGCTCCAGCCTAAACCGCCAACCAGGCCAGCTAGCCGAGATGGAAAGCACCACTTAGCTCAGGTGAGAGGGGTGGGTGTGTGTGTGAATGGGAGGCGGGTCAGGGCAATACCTGGATAAGAGCCTGGGCTAACTCTGCAATGAAGACAAAACTTCAGTCTTCTTTTGATAAACTAAACAGATTGAGCTCTTTAAGTCTCACTGTACAGCATTTTCTCCAGCCCCGAATAATGTTTTGTGGCTCTTTTCAGCACGCTCTGATTTTTCAACTGATTTTTTAAAATGTGGACACCAGAACTGGATGTAGTAATCCAATATTGGTCTCATCCATGCCACATACAGAGGTACAATCATCTCCCTCCTTCTACTCCCCCATTTATACATCCAAGGATCACATTAGCCCTCTTTGCCACAGAATTGCCCTCAGAGCTCACCTTGGGTTGCTTTTGCACTATGACCCCTAAATCTTTTTCAGAGGCTCTGCTTTCTGTAGGGAGAGCCTGCATTCCATGTCCCTAAATGTATAATTTTGCATGTGGCTGTATCTAGATTGTGCCGTATGACTGTCCTGTCCTCCTCAGTATTTACCACTCCACCAATCTTTGTCACCCACAGGTAGGAGGAGAGGCAATTAAAGGCGGACACAGAGGGGAGGGACACAGCCAGGAAGACAAGATTCATCAACTCAATCTTTCATATGAGACAGTGTTAGATAAAGAATTAGGATTCCATAGAATAAAATGTCATTCATACCAAATAACATTTTTTTATACAAAATATTAGGTAGTACAAATGCTTTCAGCTGTACGACTGATCCACCATCTGTTCCCTCACATACAGAATAAGCCAGAGTGGCTAACGCACAACAGTACCGCTCACCCTCACACGTGTGAGTGGAAAATCAAGTCAACCAATAGTATAGAACAATTCTTAATTTAAGGGAAAAAGAACACCTCCCCTGTTTGAAATAGAAGCGTTTTAGATGAGAAGCGTTTGTCAACTTGTCCATTACTACTGCGTTGCAAGATGGCCTTGTATCAAGCTCTGGACTCGAGATAGAATAATTTCATTGGAGCTGCTGCAGTCTTCTGGCCCATATGGTGGGTCGATAGTTAATACACCTGCCACACACAGTGTTCTTTGTGACTCGCCTTGTTCTGTTACAGGGATGTGATTGGTCTCCAGCCAAGTCTTCAGGCTGTTCTTCCTCTTCTCCAGTTCTTCGTGGCCATAAGCTTTGCTCTCTTCTGGCATGAATAAGTGAGCAAGCTGCTCCTTCATTTCATCATCCCCTTCATTCACTATTTCAACTTTCTGTACAGCGTGACCCAGGATGACTGAGACACATACTTTTCCATCCTCCATGAGCTTCACTAGGGCAACACTGCCAGGAAAGAGGACGTATATTGAATGATAAATCATTAACTAGAAAAAGACAGTGAGAAATCTAGGCCGTGTTGCTCAAAAATGGGTGCTTAGAATTACGTTAGTAAATACATAGCCAGATTTCCAAAATTTGAGAGCTCAGGAGTTCTCATTAGAAGTCACTTTAAAAATCATGCCACATAATCAGGCAAATTTCAAACACCTGTTTTTGAAAATCTTGGATATATATATATACACACACACACACACATATACACACACACACACACACTCTGGAAGTGCAAACTTGACACAGGGTTCCTGAGTGCCCAGGAATATTATAACCTAGTCTATTTAACATCTTGCATGTTGAAGGCCAGAACATAGAATTCCACACTTTAATTACCATGTAAATACATGAGATAAATTCACCACCATTAAGGTGCTTGCAGAGGAGAGATTCTGCCTTTTTTGCTTGTTTATTATATAACAGTGCCAGAATGCTTTTTGGTGGGGAAAAAAAAAGAATGGGAGAGGAGGGCTGTTTGTTTGTACATTGGAAAAATCAGGTTTCATTTCCTCTGGAAGACTCCCTTGGTGACTGGCAGTGCAAGGAGAGGACATCACTGTGGACAGTAGAGATAAAGCCTGAAGCTATGTCTATACTGCACACCTTACAATGGCATGCTGTTGTAAGGTGTGCAGTGTAGCTACTCTTTGTCACCAGGAGAGAGCTCTCCTGGTGACAAAACCATCCCGAACGAGAGGCGGTAGCTTCGTCGATAGGAGAGCAGCTCCCGCCAAGAAAACGCTGTCCACACAGGCACATTTCGTCGTTAAAACTTTTGTGGTCCAGGGGGAATTTTTTTTTACACCCCTGAGCCACAAAAGTTTTAATGACAAAGTGCAGTGTAGACATGGCCTGAGTGATTGCATTGGGAAGGAATTTAGGGTGGGAACCACAAAGTGATTGAGGGCACAGCTATACTAGAGAGTTTACAGCGGCACAGATGCAGACGCACCGCTGTAAGCTCTCTAATGTAGCTGCTCTAAGCCGACGGGAGAGAGCTCTCCCATTGGTTTAACTACTACAGCCCCCGCAAGTGGCAGTAGCTGTGTCGGCAGGAGAAGCTCTCTCACTGACATAGCGCAGTCCACACTGGCACTTCTGGCGCGGTAACTTATGTCACTCAGGGAGGTGATTTATTCACTCCCTTGAGCAACATACGTTATGCTGACATAAGCTGTAGTGTAGACGTAGCCTGAGCACTGCAATGCTGAGCATCACAGATATATCTTTTAGGCACCTAGAAAAAAAAATCATGGAAACAATGCTGCGATCCACAAAGCCTGAGTCAGACACCTAGGGTCCCTATACCATCAATGGGGAGACAGAGATGACTCAGAATGGAAGCCACAAAAGCCAGCATGCTAGGCAGCTCCCCACCTAAGCTAGCCAATGGGAGATGCTGACCAGAGAGGTGTGTGCTAAGCCCTGTTCCTCTCTCAAGAAGAGGTGCCTAAGGCTTGGTCTACACTTGTCGAGCTAGCTACTGCCTCTTGGAGAGGGGGATTAACTACACTGACATAAAAAACCCCTGTCGATGTGAGAAGCGTCTATGCTATGGTGCTACAGTAGTTGTGCCACTATGGCATAGACATGACCTAAGTCTCTGCTTAGCAATCCATAGATGGGAACCTGTCTCCTAGTGTCAGGCAGCTTAGGCGCCTGCGGGGATGAGTTCAGTGCCTGCCTCACTCCACGCCAAACAGCCAGAGGAGGAGGAAGTGGTGCTGCTGCCGCCCACCTCGCAACTTTTAGTCCCGGGGTAGAGCACTAACCTGTGATGGGGGAGCCCCAGGTTCAACTCCTCTCTCTGTGCCTGAGGGGGAGAAAGGATTTCAACAGGGGACTCCCACCGCTCAGGAGAGCGCTCATAGCACTGGGCTATGGGATAGTCTGATGTGGGGCACCTTCAGGGCAGGTCTACACTTCAAACACTGCATCATGCAGCTGCACCGATGGAGTTGTGCCTCTAGCACTTCGATGAAGATGGGAGAGCCCTCTCCCGTCAGCATAGTCAATCCACTTCCCCGAGAGGTGGCAGCTCTGCTGATGGGAGAAGCTCTCCTGCTGTCATGGTGCTGCCTACACCGGGGGCTGGGTCGGTGTAACTACAGTCACTCGGGTGTGGATTTTTCACACCGCTGAGCGACAATTATACTATTATCAGTCTGCAGTGTAGACTAGACCCATGTCTCTCCTGTTGAAGCAGGTCCACTCTGGATAACTAATGACAGAGTGATTGGAGCAGGGGGGTTGGACCCTGCATCTCCCACCTCCCAAGTGGGTGCCCTACGCACTGGACTACAGAATCATTCTCTCTCTCCGGCCCAGCAACTTTCCACGGTGGACATGTACATAAATAGTCACTGAGTGAGAGTCTATAGTTCAGTGCTTAGGGCACTCAGCTGAGAGGTGGGAGACCTGGATGCAGTCCCCCTGCTCCCTTATTTACCCCGAGTGGAGCTTCAATGGGAGAGACTGAGGGGACCCCATCAGACTATCTGTAGTTCAGTGGGGAGCACTCAAAGGATTTCAACAGGGGGCTTCCACCTTTCTCCCCCTCTGGTAGTGAGGGGAATTGAACCTGGGTCTCCCACATCCCAGGTGAGTGCTCTAACCACTGGACTAAAAGTTACAGGTGGGGCACTACCACCATATCCTCCTCCAGCCAGATTGAGAGTTAGACTTGACCTGGTAGGCAGGCCCTGAGCACACCTACCAGAGTGGCCCCCGCCCCTGCCGTAAGTGTTTTTCCGCTTATCTTTTCCCAGTTTGTGAATAGCTCTGGGTCTTAGGTCAGAGATAGGCATCTGGGCACCTAGAGGGAGGCAACTGTGCACATCCCCAGCGGCAGAAACATAGATGCCGAGCCAACTTCTACCCTGAAAACGTAGGCACCGAGTTTAGGTGCCTATGGGGTTCGGTGGGAGTTTTGAGGAATGCATTGGAGCCAAAACTGGGATTTAGGCACCTAAACCCCAGACGTAGGCACCTAAACCCCAGATGCAGGCACCTAAGTACCTTTGTGCATCTAGGTCTTGCTTGTTAAAAAACAAGTTTTAAACAACTATTCAACTCAAATCTGGCCAACAGCTGGGGGGGAAATCTTTGTAACTGACTCAGGCCCCGGGCCAGTTGGTTAGTGGCTCAGAGTGCTGCCTTTCCAGCTCTGATCTTCTAAAGCAGTGGTCCCCAACCTTTTGTCTGGTGGCCGCCAGACGAGCCACGGAGGACCGTGGCGGCAGACGAGCATGCGCCAAAATGCCGCTGACAAGTGGCAACGTCAATAGGCGTCACCGCCAAAATGCCGCTGAGAAGCAGCGTCATCCAGAGGCGTCGCCACCTCTGGATGACGCTGCTTCTCGGCGGCATTTCGGCGGATGCTCGTCCGCCAGCCAGTACGTGGGCGCACTTAGATGCCGCGGCGCCTGCAGGCACCGCATTGGGGACCCCTGTTCTAAAGAGTCCCACAACAAATGCAGTGAAGAAAATATTTAGTCTTAGAAATATCAAGTAAGTTTATGTGGAGAAGGGAGACAATAATGGAGTTTTTCCCTACCTCAGGGGAAAAGGGCAGAAGCTATTTTTCCGCTTTGCCAGCCACCTGTCAGAACTCTGTGCTAGCACTGTCACACCATTCACTATTATTTGACTATGTTAGTTTCCTAGAAGATGCCCAATTTAGCCTGGCCCAATTAGCCAACTAGCCTAAATTTCCACAGCCCCTTTCATACCAAACTGCTTTACAAATGATACAGATGTAAGACCACAGCATTGCAGCCACCTTGAAGGGGAGGACCGTCACCAGTGGGCACAGGAAACACAGCATTGGTGAGTAGAGGGCAGGGCTAAGCAACAGCAGTGAAGCAGCAGCTCTCTACTCTTTCACAACGCATTGTGGGCTCCAATGTCTCATACAGAGTAGACAGCCTCCATCATTCATTGTCTGAACAAATTCAAAGCTAAATGCACGGAACTCTACTTATCTACCCTGAGAAGCAAGGGCTATGCCAGCCCAGCCTTGAGTTCAGCCTGTAGCACCAGGCACACTGAGTGTTTCAAACCTGACGTTCAGACCCCATCTTACAAGTCTGCAAGAGCTAAAGCGCTACTCACTGTACTTTCCCAAAATGTTCCTGCCAGATATCCCCCCCCCCCCCCCCACACACACACACAGCTCCGATTCCTTCTCAATGCATACTCAGAGCCTTGCACCCCATGCTCTAGTTCAGCATAAAGCAGAGCTAAGATACGGGGAAGAATGTTTGTTCTCATGTGCAAAGCTGCACCAAGATGCAAAGACCCTAATCACTTGTAGTACTTTATATTTTCAGAGGACCAGAACTCCATTTAGCAGCCGTACAAATCTCTATAAGGGACAGTTCTCAGACACACTGCGGTGGCTGCTTTAGATATGATGGAGCAAGCTCTTAAAACTTCTGAATACTAAGGTACCCAAGAAGATCATAATGGGACTAAATGAAGAGTCTGCTCTGATTAGTCTCCAAGCACAGACTACCTCATTCTTAACTTATCTCCCAAAACACAACCTAGGAGATGTACATAAGCATCTATTATTAGGGCTGTCGATTAATCACAGTTAACTCACGTGATTCACTCAAAAAAAAATTAATCACAGTTTTAATTGCACTGTTAAACAATAGAATTCCGTTTGAAATTTATTAAATATTTTGGATGTTTTTCTAAATTTTCATATATTCTATTCTGTGTTGTAATTGAAATCAAAGTGTATATTATTTTTTATTACGAATATTTGCACTGTAAAAATGATAAACAAAAGAAATAGTACTTTTCAATTCACCTCATACATGTATTGTAGTGCGATCTCTTTATCGTGAAAGTGCAACTTAAAAATGTAGATTTTTTTTTGTTACATAACTGCACTCAAAAACAAAACGATGTAAAATTTTAGAGCCTGCAAGTCCACTCAGTCCTACTTCTTGTTCAGCCAATCACAAAGACAAACAAGTTTGTTTACACTTACAGGAGATAATGCTGCCCTCTTCTTATTTACAATGTCACCAGAAAGTGAAAACAGGCATTTGCATGGCACTTTTGTAGATAGCATTGCAAGGTATTTACATGCCAGATATGCTAAATATTCGTATGCCCCTTCATGCTTCAGCCACCATTCCAGAGGACATGCTTCCATGCTGATGATGCTCATTAAAAAAATAATGCATTAATTAAATTTGTGACTGAACTCCTTGAGGGAGAACTGTATGTCCCCTGCTCTGTTTTACCTGCATTCTGCCATATATTTCATATTATAGCAGTCTCGGATGATGACCCAGCACATGTTGTTCATTTTAAGAACTCTTTCACTGCAGATTTCACAAAATGCAAAGAAGGTACCAATGTGAGATTTCTAAAGATAGCTACAGCACTCGACCCAAGATTTAAGAATCTGAAGTGGCTTCCAAAATCTGAGGGGGACGAGGTGTGGAGCATGCTTTCAGAAGTCTTAAAAGAGCAACACTCCGATGCAGAAACTACAGAACCTGAACCACCAAAAGAGAAAATGAACCTTCTACTGGTGGCATCTGACTCAGATCATGAAAATGAACATGTGTCGGTCCGCACTGCTTTGGATTGTTATCAAGCAGAACCCGTCATCAGCATGGACACATGTCCCCTGGAATGGTGGTTGAAGCATGAAGGGACATATGAATCTTTAGCACATCTGGCATGTAAATATCTTGCGACACTGGCTACAACAGTGCCATGAGAATGCCTGTTCTCACTTTCAGGTGACATTGTAAACAAGAAGCGGGTAGCATTATCTCCTGCAAATGTAAACAAACTTGTTTGTCTGAGCAATTGGCTGAACAAGAAGTAGGACTGAGTGGACTTGCAGGCTCTAAAATTTTAGATCGTTTTGTTTTTGAATGCTGTTTTTTTGTACATAATTCTACATTTGTAAGTTCAACTTTCATGATAAAAAGATTACACTACAGTACTTGTATTGGGTGAATTGAAAAATACAATTTCTTTTGGTTTTTTTTTTTTACAGTGCAAATACTTGTAATCAAAAATATAAAGTGAGCACTGTACACTTTGTATTCTGTGTTGTAATTGAAATCAATATATTTGAAAATGTAGAATGCATCCAAAATATTTAATAAATGGTATTCTTTTATTGTTTAATCGCACAATTAATCACAATTTTAAAAAATCGTGATTTTTTTTTAATCCCTTGACAGCCCTAATTATTATTAATCACATTTATTACACTAATGCCCAAGGGCCAACAAGGAATGGGGCCCCATTTTGCTAGGAACCGTAAAGACACAGAGTAGTAGACTTTCAATTCCCAACTAAATAATAATGCAGAGCCCTTATGTTGAATTTATGCATCCTGTCCCCTCTGGTACATTCTTTCTTTAGCTAAAACACTTTGCTTGGATATAAACATCCCCTTGCAGTGTTTTCAGCCTAAAATCACTTGTGCTAGCCCATGAGAACAGAAAATAAACTCATCTATCTACTTCCATTGTCCAAGATGAGTGAAATACAAAAAACAAAGTATAGTGTAAAGTTTGATTTTTTTTAATTATCTACAGCCCCAATTGTGATCTGCATTGGTGCAAATCAGTTCACCCTATGGATTACAATATAGCACTGGGGCTTTAGGTGATACTTAACAGGAAAATAGATTGGTATTTTTAAGATGTTAAGCTCCCTTGAATATTTCCCCTTGGCTTTCTCTTGGATGTGACGAAGGCCAAATGCATTCTATATTTAAAACACAGCACTACACAGAAGCAGTGATGATGTTTTAAGAGTGCTTAAAATGCACAGCAAAATTGGCATGAATGAAGAGCAACCAAGCTCCTGGGTTCCATCTGTTCCCCAAAACTATTAGTCTCTCAAATTAGATGACCATTTGAAATCATATGAACAATCCTTATGACTCCTAGCATCCCCTTCCTCTTGGCCCTGCTAATTAACACAGATATAGAATTATGGACCAAATTCCAGTGTGCCATTTCTGCTCCAAGCAAGTTTGCTTCAGATTCAGTCTTTCCATATCAGATCACCGTTCTCTTTGTTATAAGCAAATACAGCTCTGTACTTACTTTGCAGAAACTGGGTCAATTGTTAAGACCCATCCTTTGTATTCATGTTTCTCAGCAGCTGTGACTTTTACTTCTTTGTTCACATAAGTCTGCCACTCTAAAGGACTTTTCCTCTGCCATTCACTCATATTTCCCACTCACTGAACCTAAAGAGCAATCAGTGTAGTTATTAGCAACAGCAGATGCCTCTACTCCAACCCGTTGCACCAGCATTGAGTTTGCCTCCTTTTTCTGTTTAATCATCTTAGTCACTTCTTACATCATATTTTAATGAAAAAGTCAATTAAACACTTCCATTTCCTCCCTCATTTGTTGTTTTTAAAGGCGCACACAGCTAAAAAAAAAATCATATTCCTAACATACAAAAATGTGTACCTTCTATTGTCACATGTAACCGCTGAGATGACTATGTACCTTCTATATTGGCCCAAGTAACTCTTACCATCACTGTCACTGAGACAAGCAGAAAGATTTTTTCACTCTACAGCGGGCTTTTGAGCACCCTTTGTGCACGGTCACTCTCACTACTGTGGGCAGTGCCTTTGCTTTCCAGCCTCATGTGCTAGCTGATGACGTGGATGGATGACTTGAGGATTCCCTGTTCTGTTCACTCCCTCTGAAGCACCTGGCATTGGCCACTGTTGGAAGACAGGATACTACTGGGCTAGATGGACCATTGGTCTAACCCAGTATGACCACTCTTATGACATCATTCTTGTGCCCTGCCATGGGGGGAGCTCAGATATATACATACTCTTCCTCAAGCCTTGCCAAAGGACATTGATCAGTAGCAGCAGCACAGCGGCTTCTGTTTCTCAGTTTGGGGCAGGAAGGCATCTCGTTTTCCCAGGACCACTCCACAGAGCTTAGTGGAGGGTGGAAGAGGGAGATGAGTGTACAGGACTGAGTCCAAAGAGCCTGGGGAAGCCCATTTCTTCATTGTGCAGAGGCAGGGAGCACTGGGAGTCTCTTCCACTTCCTGTCCACTGTATTTGGGGGGAGGAAAGCACCAGCAGGCAGGGAGAGTCCTTCACTTCCTAGACCCCTCTGCATGGATCATGGAACCTGCAGTTCACCCTCTGCTTTTCTGAACCTGTGCTCTATTAGAACATAAGAACGGCTATATTGGGTCAGACCAAATATCCATCTAGCCCAGTGTCCTGTCTTCCGACAGTGGCCAATGCCAGGTGCCCCAGAGGGAATGAACAGAACAGGACAATTATCGAGTGATCCATCTCCTGTCGCCCATTCCCAGCTTCTGGCAAACAGAGGCTAGGGACACCATCCCTGCCCATCCTGGCTAACAGCCATTGATGGACCTATCCTCCATGAATTTATCTAGTTCTTTTTTGAACCCTGTTATAGTCGTGGCCTTCACAACATCCTCTGGCAAGGAGTTCCACAGGTTGACTGTGCGTTGTGTGCAGAAATACTTCCTTTTGTTTGTTTTAAACCTGCTACTTATTAATTTCATTTGGTGACCCCTAGTTCTTGTGTTATGAGGAGTACATAACACTTCCTTATTTACTTTCTCCACACCAGTCATGATTTTGTAGACTTTAATCAACCCCCCCCCCCCCCGTTAGTTGTCTCTTTTCCAAGCTGAAAAGTCTTATTAATCTCTCCTCATATGGCAGCCATTCCATACCCAATCATTTTTGTTGCCCTTTTCTGAACTTTTCCCAATATATCTTTTTTAAGATGGGCGACCACTTCTGGACGTAGTAGTCAAGCTGTGGGCGTACCATGGATTTATATAGAGGCAATATGATATTTTCTGTCTTATTCTCTATCCCTTTGTTCATGATGCCCATTATCCGGCATGTAGAGCGCAGAGCCCCACTCAGAGTTTGTGCTCGATACTGTGCAGAGGAAGATTGTCCCTGCCCTACAATCTATGGCCCTCAGTCTCGCAAAGACACTTGTTTTTAACTTTAGGCAGACACTATACGCAATAGGACTATTCAGGTGTGCAAAACTAAGCCAGTGTGGAACTGTTCACAGGATCCCGGCCTATTAGTGTCTCTGCACTGCACATTCTGCTGGTTGCAAAGTGTCCTTGCTAGTCTGCTCTGTTCATGCACTCATTCTCACTTAAACCAAGCTTGCTTCCCGGAGCCTGTTCTCCCCCACAGGCCAACAGAAAAAGCAGACTGAGACCCCTGCTCAAATCGTTATTGCCACTGAATTACACTTCCTGCAGTAGGCAACCAACATAATCTAGGCCAGTGTACTCTGCAGTACTAAGACCCCTTGAAACCAGCCAGACAGCCACGCTTGTGTTTCACTTACATGCAACAGTGCTGAAGCGAAGAGCTGGCTCACACTCACAAGCAGCACCACCATCCCCGAGCCCGGAAACGCATAGCCCAACGTGCAACCCAGCGCGCTTTGCTCAGAGACCTCATTTCCTGGCCCCAGAAGCCCCTGTTCTGTAGTTTCCAGTGATCCTGTGAGAGTACGATCGCTTTCCTCATTGCTACCGGTGTTGCGTTGTTGGAGTAGCTCACGTGCTTCCGTTAGCTCATATGCAATTGAAAATTTAATAAATTACAGGGATTTGTACTAAAATAGTAACGTGCTCAGCATCTGTCTTCCTAGAAAACTCCACGCATTCCAGCCCCCTGGGGGTTTTTCAACTGCAAATTTCGGTTTCAATAGCTTGGAAGCAACGTTTGACTACAAAACCTTATCTCACAAAAACATGCGTGTATTTGGGATGTTTTACAAAATCGATTGGATGTATATTACCAATAAACGGGGGGACTGCATGAAATATATTTAAATCATTATGCTTTTTATTTCCAATTTCCATGAGATTTAAAGAAAACGCAGTATTTTTAGGTGTTGACCAGTGATAGGCAACCTGTGGCACGTGTGCCACAGGCGGCACGCAAGCTGATTTTCAGTGGCACTCACACTGCCCCGGTCCTGGCCACCGGTCCGGGGGTTCTGCATTTTAATTTAATTTTAAATGAAGCTTAAACATTTTAAAAACCTTATTTACTTTACATACAACAATAGTTTAGTTCTATATTATAGACTTATAGAAAAAGACCTTCTAAAAACGTTAAAATGTATTACTGGCACGCGAAACCTTAAATCAGAGTGAATAAATGAAGACTCGGCACACCACTTCTGAAAGGTTGCGGACCCCTGGTGTAGACAGTGTTGCCAACCCAGAACATTAACAAATCACAAGTCAAGGCCAGAAAAAGCATTAGTTTGGATTAATAATCATGAGGATTTTTTTTTTAAGTTAGGCTATTTTTAGTGAGATACAAATATTGAGATTTTATTGAGATCTATTCATGAAAAGGGCTATATAAGAGCTAGGTGGTATTATTGTTTGCCTTCTGCATATGGGTCACATTTACAAACTGTTCTCTGTAACTATGCGAGCTAGAGGAACACTTTAAAAAAAATTAAAAAGCAGAGAGTCTTCCCTAATCACTTGCCTCCAGGAGCTGTGTATTTAAGGAAAACCTCAAATATTATGAGAGTAGCAATACTGAATATGGTACTTAACTTTTGATGGGAAGTCAATCATTATTCTCTCAATTTCTATGTGTTTGAATGATATGAGTTTCCAGCAGTGTACACAGGAATAAAAAAATTGGCCGCTTTTAGAGGGGTACTTTCTGTACTCCCCGTGGCTGGAGGAGCTGTGTCTCCAGCTCTCCCTCCTTCTTCTCACAGCTGTCATCTTCTGCCCCTGTCCGCAGTCCCATCTCCTGCCCCAGAGGAGTTCAATCTGTGCCCTTGCTGACTGGGGGGGAGGGGGGTTGTGCCCCTGCTTCCCCGGCCCCCATGCACACTCAACACTCCTGTTTTTGGTATTGTTAGGACTGTCACTTCCCAGACAAGGTCCTGCAAACATGCACATGCTTAACTTTACTGCCATGAGTAATCCAGTAGGGCTACTCACAGTAGCAAAATTAGGCACGTGCATAAGTGTCTGCATGATCTGGGCCGAAATGTGGTCCTGTGTTACAGTGGGGCGGAATAGTTTGGGATGAGACTAGCTCACTGTTTAACAGCTACTTTTTCCTGAATGCTCTAAAATCCACATGCGGAGTCACATTGCCTTGGTAAGTACCTCAAGTATGAGTGGCCCAAATCTGAAGTCATTTGAGCAAGGGTCCCCAAGATACTGCCCCCTCCCCCCCTTGAGACAAATCACATCATCAACATGTTATAGAGATGAGGTGGGCGAGGTAATAGCTTTTATTGGTCAGAGACACAAGCTCAAACTAGGGCATTGATCTCCCATAAACCGGTATCATCAGTTTGGGATTGATCTCAGCTCCAGTGTCCAGCATCAACAGCCCATTGGGGAATCAATAGTTTAAAAGCATGAAGCAGAACAGAGATCAGTTGCCCCACAACTCCCACCCCCCCTCGCTGCACTAGAGGCTATAGGCCCCGCCTCCTTCCTGGGGCCCAGCCCCACAACACCCCCCGCTGCACTAGGGCCCGGCCCCCACCCTTGCTGAGCGGCGCGTGACACCCCAGGCCGGAAGTTCCGGGCGCTCGCGCGCCGCCGCCCTGGAGCACAGGCCGGACTGCACCACGGCGCGTTACTATAGAAACCAAGAACAACAAGGAGTCCGGTTCCACTTCCCGCTTTGCCTCAGCCGGCGCGCACAAACGGGGGGAGAGGAGAGTGCCGTGCGCATGCGCAGTCGCGCTCTCAGGGGCTCCCGGCGCATGCGCGCGAACGGCCTGGTGCGGAGCTGCAGCCGGAGCCGGGACGATGTCTCGCTACGGGCGCTATGGAGGCGGTAGGTGCCGGGCCGCCGTCGCTTTTCCGCTGCTCGGGGCCCAGGGGAGTGGCCTGCGCGGGTCTCGCTGGGGCGGCGCCATTTTGCGCAGGTGGGGCGCGCGCCGGGGCTGGGCCGCGGCTCCCCGCGGGTCGGGGCCGGGCCGCGGCGGGAGCGCCGGGCTGCGGGAGTGGTGGGGGGAGCGCTGAGGAGCGAAATGGAGGCGGCGTCAACAAAGATGGCGGCACCTCAGTGGGGGCGGGGCCCGGGGACTATCTGCTGAGTGCCGGCGCGCGCAGCGCCTCGCTCTGCTTGCCCCGGCCGGGGAGGGGCGCCGCCCCAGCACTGCGAACCGGCACGCGCCGCCCGGCTGCTACCGAGCATGCGCCTGCGAGCTGGCCCTGGCCAGGCCCAGCGGCTGCAGTAGCCGCCCGCAGCCGGGAGGGGGCAGTAGCGCGCGGGGCCTGGGCGGAGGCAGGGCACGGAGGGGTTGAGGTGCTGCCAGGCAGCAGGGCCGGGGGGTCCCCACGGCCGGATTGCACCGCTCAGCGCCCACTGCCCGGGGCTGGGTCCGTACACGGGCTCCCTGCAGCCCGGACCCGGGGCATGGTTTGTGTGTGTCCCGCCCCCCCCCCTCCCGGTTCAGGGGGGTCCCTGGTTCGTGTCTAATCCCCCGCGGTTCGTCTGTCTGCAGAGCGCCTCAGAGCGGGACACGCACGTGTCCTGGGGGGTTCTGCTCTAACCCGGCGGGTAAGGGCCTGCCTTGACCTTTCCTTCCACGGGGACTGAGTAGCTCAGCACCTCCTTTCCCTTGGGCACACTTGTAAGAGCAAATAATCGTTGCTGAAACGGACACCAGCATTCTCCTCACATCTCAGTGTTTCTCAGAGAGCACTGTGTATTCTGACATTAGCAATTAGCTCTGAATTCCCCCCTCCCACTTTTTTTTTTTTTTAAAAAGCACAACGTTTATTCTTGGGGATTATTGGACATCAAGGCCGACAGCTTTCGTGGGTTGGTGTCACAGCTTCTTCGGTTTCTTTTACTCCACTCATGGGGATTGCATTTGCAAGGTGCTGTTTTGTCACTTTCTCCCGGACCCTAATGCTTTTTCATATCAACACTTGTGTGGAACTTGGTTCCACAATATTCACTACAGGCCAGATTTGCAAAGGTTGAAAGCCCCTAGATGCTGTTGAGAATCCCACTAGTTGCCTAAATACCTTTCAAAAACCTGGCCCTCAGGGTACTCTACTATCCTGTATGAAGTCATTCTCAAAAGCAAATCTCTACTTTTTTTTTTTTTTAAGTTACATATAGGTGACCCCCAGATAAACAACAAGTATTCAAACATCATGAATCATACACCCACAGAAGTGATGAAATTAAAAATAGGGGTTATTTTAATTTGCCTTTTTATTTGAGTTATTAGGGTACACTAGCTTCATACTTTTGTTGCCTCGTCCAAAGAATTCATATACACCTCTACGCCGATATAACGCTGTCCTTGGAAGCCAAAAAATAAAATAAAATTAAAAAAATCAATCTTACCACGTTATAGGTTAAACCACATTATATCGAACTTTCTTTGATCCACTGGAGTGCGCAGCCCCGCCCACCCCGGAGCGCTGCTTTACCACGTTATATCCGAATTTGTGTTCTATCGGCGTAGAGGTGTATCTAGAACAGTTGTACATACCTGTAACATTAAATACTGTTGTGGACATCCAGTAGTGAGATTCCCTCCCTCCCCTTATTGAAAACACTTAAAAAAAAAAAAATCCTTATTTCTGTAAGTAATTCCCCATCCTGCAAATGCTGAAGTGCACTGTCCTCTTGTTACTTCATTTGTTGCATGCATAAGTGTTGCTTTTTCTGCTGCATCGTTTACACTTCAGATTGCATATTTTAATTTCATAGCCTTATGTATGCTACATTTCAGTGATGTTTTTCATTCTGACAAGTTTACTGTTCTGCCAGAAATGAAGGCTTTTAAAAAATGAATTACCCTGTTACTCTTTTGTATTGGTTGCCTTTTGGTTAAATTAGAACACTGTCTCCCAATAGGTTTTTACAGATGGATAGCTAATCCATGTTAGTTGTTTGTTATTAAACAAACAAACACCTAAAACCCCACATTTTCTTAACAATGAGGACACAGACTTTGATTCTGGCTAGCCTATTAAATGAAACATTATTCATAGCTTGACAGATACTGTACTGATTGTGTGGCTAGCTCTGCTCCTTTGCCATCAGAGGTACTTGCGTCTATATGTCTGCAGCTCTCCATTTCTGTGGGTGTCATGGAAAACCAGATAAAGCATTTTGAACTAAAGGAATTAATAGTCTTTGTCTCCCTCAATTTGCCTTATCTGCTTTTATTAAGGGAATGTCTAGAGGATGTGAAATTAATGTGCATATATTACAGCACCATAAAACCCTGTGTGGACATTTTCATTCAAAAGTAAAGTGGCCAGTGTTGACAGTAGCAGTCAGGGCAACCAAAGAAGATTGCAGGCGTCCTTCCCCAACACGCTATTAATAATCAGACCTTTGGCTTGTTTTGAACAGTTTTAAAATTTGATCTAGTCTAGGTTATTCCACTTTTTGTATCCAAAGAGTAGGAGTGTAGTACTGGAGTACCTGTCTTAACTTACAGAAAAGCCTTTGCACTATTTCACAGGTATCAATTTTGGACTGATAAGCCACTTACTGAAATGTTAAGGTTAAAATTTAAGGTGACCTTGCTCTTCCTTTCTGTCCTGTGCAGATCAGGACATCTTTCATGAGCTGGAGAATGAAGGCCTGATAGCATCATGCGAGATCCTGCTGTGCATGTAGCAAGTGATGGCATAGGTGTACAGTGATCTCATCGCTGAGCAATGCATCTAAAGTGGTGGGACTCTTATCCCATTAGAATTAGCCAATTGGTTCACATGTTTGGTGCTTTAACTGTGAAGAGTCCTCTTTAATTTCTGCCTTTACCTGCTCACTACCCCACTATAAACCAGATCTTATCCCAGGAAAGTTTGCAACAATACTGCATACATATACAAACAACATCTTTCTTATATTATGATGGTAATACTAATGAGTCTATTATTGGGATACCCACAAAGGTATGAGGACACAGTATGATATTTTTGTTGCATCCTTTCAGCTAACTTAAAACATTGTGATGTTTTTCTTAGCACATGTACAGAGTGCAGAGCTGATCACCTAGCCAGAAACATCCATGAATAGAATGTGGCAGTGTGAAGGATTGGGGACTGTCTTATAGCACCCTCTTCCAGTTGGGCATAGACTTGTTCAGTTAACCCCTTCCCTGGGGGAATTCTGCCTGGAACCTTCTCAGAGCCCAGGGAGGTAGTTTCTAGCAAGGTTAGTTGTGGTTTCTTTCTGTTATTTCAAATCTCCTCAACAAAACAAGATCTAAAGTTAAAGTCTATCCCTCACACCCACAAGTTCATCAGCCCAAAAGTTCCTGATTCTTACCTCAGAGCCTTTGTGATAAAAGGATTTCCCAGTTTGCCTTCTGTCTACTTGTTTCTTGGAGTAGTTGTTCTAGCCTCTGGCTGGTATTACAATGCCTCTGCTCCAGTTCCTGCTCTTCCTTTTATGAGGATCAACCAGTTACGCTGCAGGTGTTTTTCCCAGGTGCAGTGGGTGGGGCTAATCAGCAGTTGCTGGCCTCCAATTTGTCAAGGTCATTTTGAATTCTACTCCTGTCCTCCAAAGTGCTTGCAACCCCTCCCAGCTTGGTGTCACCAGCACATTTTATGAGCATAATCTCCAATTCATTATCCAAGTAATTAAGGAAAATATTGAATAGTACTGGACCCCGGATCGACCTTTGCAGATCCACACTAGATATGCCCTCCCAATTTGACAGCGAACCATTGATAATTATTCTTTGAGTATCATCTTTAACCAGTTATGCCCTTACCTTATAGTAGTTTCATTTAGAACATATTTCCCTAGTTTGCTTATGAGAATGTCATGTGGGACTGTGTCAGAAGCCTTACTAAAATCAAGATATATCACGTCTACTGCTTCCCCCCATCCAGTTAGACAGTAATCCTGCCAGAGAAGGAAATCAGGTTTGTTTGGCATGATTTGTTCTTGATAGGTCCATGCTGGCTATTCCTTATAACCCTATTATCCTCTAGGTTTTAACCAATTGACTGTTTAATAATTTGTTCCAATATCTTTCTAGGTATCAAAGTTAGGCTGACTGGCCTGTAATTCCTGGGTCCTCTTTGTTCCTCTATAAAGAGACTTAGGGCTAGATTCACAAAGATTTAGATGCCTCTGTCCCAATTTTAAGTTTCACTGCAATTCCCAAAATCTCGCCAAACCCTTTAAGCACTCGGTTTCTATATTCTCAGGGTAAAGTTCCTTAGGTGCCTACGTGTCTACCTTTAAGCATGCACACTGCTGCCTTACTCTAGGCATCTGGATACCGATATCCCACCTAAGCCCCAGAGCAATTCACAAACCAGGGAAGATGGTGGGAGGCAATGCTTATTTTGCATGTGGGCCTTATCCTGTAGTTGTGCTCTGAGGCTGCCTACTGGATTAGGTTACAAGCTACCTTATTGCTTCTAGCCTAGTGGTTAGTGCCCTTGCCTTGGATGTGGTATACCCAAGTTCAATTCCTCCCTCAGGCAGAACGGGAAAAATTATTTGAATAGTGTTTCCCACATCTGAGCTGACTGCTCTAACCCAGTAGTTCTCAACCAGGGGTATGCGTACCTCTGGGTGTACACAGAGGTATTACGGGGGAGATACATCAACTCATCTAGGTATTTGCCTAGTTTTACAACAGATCACATAAAAAGCACTAACTAAAATTTCATACAGACAATGACTTGTTATTACTGCTCTGTACACTGAAATGTAAGTACAATATTTATATTCCAGTTGATTTATTTTATAATTATATGGTAAAAATGAGAAAGTCAGCACTATTTCAGTAATAGTGTGCTGTGATACTTTTGTATTTTTTGTCTGATTTTGTAGGCAAATAGTTTTTAAGTGAGGTGAACTTGGGGATACACAAGACAAATCAGACTCCTGAAAGGGGTACAGTTGTCTGGAAAGGTTGAAAGCCACTGCTCTAACCCCTGATCATGCCCCCTTCTTTGTGTCTGTAGTAATTTACCCCCCCCCACCCCCCACCCCACACAAGTACATATACCAATCTAAAAAAAAATCAACATGCAACTCTCACTAAAGAATAAAAACAGTAAGGCATTGATTCAAACAGAGCCATTTAAGTATACAGTGCAGTCATGTAAATTGGAAGTGAGAGACGCTTGCTTGCATCACACTGTTGTTACTAGTGTGCTGGGTGCACCTGTTTTTTGGAGCAGAGCAATTCCATTCTGGGTTGGACACTCGAGACAACTATCTGGAGATCCCTTCTACCTTCCATTAAATGTGCACACCGCATCGTAGCAAACGGATTAAAGTACAGATGGCAACGACTTTGGATAATGCTCTGCAAGCTAAACAGAAATCCGTCAAAATGCACAGCGCCATCTAGAGTCAAATGCACAGCGCCGTCTGAGGACCTGATATGTCTGGAGGAATCAGCTTTGCTAGTTGTTCATTGCTGTGGGTAAAATGTGTGCCGTCATTTTTTCTCCCCTAAAGCTTCTCAATCCCCCCTGTCCCCGAATACATTCTGCGCCCCCCAGTTTGACGTGGACGGGGAAGATGAGAGGTAGAAAGTTGTGACAGGTCTACCCCCATCTGTCACAATTTGCTACCTGGGGTGGGAGTATGGGAAAGGCAGAGACAACAAATTGTGACAGGGCAGCAAAAAAGAACACCTAGGTGTCCGTAACTTCTGCCAGTAGCGAATTGTGATGGTAGCAGTTTGTAATGTTACACCGGCCGCGTTGCTGAACTGGGGAGACGCTGCGGGGGGGGGAGGGAGGGGGCTACTCAGTCACTCAACGATTGTGTGATTTGCTCTTGCAGAGACCAAGGTGTACGTGGGGAACCTGGGCACCGGCGCCGGCAAGGGCGAGCTGGAGCGAGCCTTCAGCTACTACGGCCCCCTGCGCACCGTGTGGATCGCACGGAACCCGCCGGGCTTCGCCTTCGTGGAGTTTGAAGACCCGCGAGACGCGGAAGATGCAGTTCGAGGTTTGGATGGAAAGTACGAATGTATTGTATTTCTGGTGGCCTTAACTTCTCACTAAGGGTATGTCTGCACTACAAGTGCTACAGCAGCATTGCCACCGCCACACTGGAGTGTAGACACTTGCTACAGCAGTGCTGGAAAGAGTATCTCCATCGCTGTAGTAAATCCAACCCTCGAGAGACACGGACGGTAGAATTCTTCCATAAACCTCATGGTATCTACTAGGGATGTAAATATCATTTTAAAAAAATACCCGTTTAAGCTATTAAAATTATATCGGTTAACGGTTTAATATTTTACATCCCCAGTTGGCACCCCGTCACCACTCCCTCCTGCGCATTGTCATGGCAATGGGAGGTGCAGGGAGGGAGAGACCATCACGTGATCTGGGAGTATTATGGTGGTGGGGAGAACCTGTCAAGTGACTGGGAGGTGTCATGGCGATACCAGTCTCCCCTGTCACGTGGCCTGGTCTCCCTCGGTGCGTTGCGGCACTTTGGCTAGTTCCGGTCACGTGCCCCTTGCTGTCCAGTTCCCTGGTCGCCCCATGGGCCAGGAGGCGGAGAGACCTCCCTAGTAGCGGCAGCCGCCGGACTTCGTGCCCAGCACCACCTGGCCCCTCAGCCCGCCACGCCTGCATCATGTGGCAGTAGCGAGCGGCGCCCTAAGTAGCCGCCCACACGGTAGGGGTCTGGATGGTGTCCAGGGCTCGGCATAGTCTCCCGAGGTGGTGAGGGGTCTCGCGAGGGGCTGGGCCAGCGGGGGGTGGCAGCTGCTCCGCAGGCAGGGGGCCCGTGTCTGTGGAGGATGCCATATGCCCGGCCGGGGTTGCTGTGCTTGCTCCTGGTGGGGAGCGAGGCACCCAGCCCTGGGAGCCGGCGTTGATAGCCCAAGAGCACAACGTGTTCCAACCGCCCCCGGCCCCCGCTGTGCCGGGCTCTCAAGCCATTGCCGTGCAAGGGCAGCTCGGCTTGTCCTGCCCTGGGCGCTGCCGCTGAGGGGGGAGTAGGATGAGGCTAGGGAAGAGCCGGATTTGTTAATGCACACGGTGTGCTCGGACCTGGGAGCAGGGCAATCTGTTTTAAACGTTAACTGCAGTATAGTAACGGTAAGACTAATACTTATCGGTTAACCATTTGACCGTTTAATATTTTACATCCCTAGCGTCTACAACAGGGCTTGTGTAGGCTTAATTACATCTCTCGGGTGAGAATTTTTCACACCCCTGAGTGACATAACTAGGTTGACCTAAGTGTGAGCTGTAGACCAGGGTTTAAAAGATGTAGCTCTTTTACAGTAATGGGATTCTCAAATTTTAGTGGTTCTTTAGAGATTGGCTTTCTTATTTTATAGGCGTTAGATAAGGAAAAATACCAGATTATTAATTGATATTTTGCATATATCAAATTACAGGGTGATTTGTGGCTCCCGAGTGAGAGTTGAGCTGTCAACAGGCATGCCCCGCCGCTCCCGCTATGATAGACCTCCCGCACGGCGACCATTTGATCCCAATGACCGGTGTTACGAATGTGGCGAGAAAGGTCATTATGCTTATGACTGTCATCGCTATAGTCGTCGGAGGAGGAGCAGGTATGTGTGTGAAAGGAGTGATTGGTTCTTTTCACCAGTTACTGTTGTAGTTGTTAGCCAAGAAGAGAATGTTATGCCAGTTTAATTTAACTTTAATGCTGTAATTATACAGGCATATATTACAATTTGTTATTTCATATAAATGTTAATATATTAATAATCAACCTGGTCAAAACCTTTCAGGTTTCTTCGTTTGAGTCAGTCGCCTTGATTCAGAATGTCACGAGCCTTAAGATATCATGCTGAGGCGCCTTGCAAAATCCGACAATTAAGATCCTCCTAGACCTTGAGGTGATCAGCATAAGAGGCCAGATCCCCTCGAGCCATCTACACCTAGCTTCACCTTATTCTTTAAAGGGCAGAAAATTTGAGACGGTGATCGCCGTAACAGTAAATTTGGCTTTCAATTGGGGCCCCCCCCCTCCGGTTTAGAAAGAGGAACACCAGATTGACCACATTCCCACCTAGAAAAATCTTCTTGCGTCAATCAAGCCTCACCCTGGCTCATTTGGCTGTCAGTTTGATCGTCGTTAGATTGAAGAGAACACCTAGATGCAGCGATCGGCTATAGATACTTCTAGATCGTCTAGATCTGCTAGACCTTGGGCCAAAGAGGGTCGACCTGCAAACTTGCAAGGTTTATTTTAATACACATTACAGTGTTTTATATTATAATGTAATTCTAAATGTAATTCAGCTTAACATCTTTTCTAGGTAGTAAAAATACTCAAAGCAAATAGGCCCTGAGTTTTTCCAACTGACAGACACTAATTTTTAGTTGTCTGAAATTTTGACTTCAGCAGAGGCTCACGTGCGCTAATTGCTAAAGTTGTTTTCTAATACTTATTTTTTCTAACCTAACATTAGGTCACGGTCTAGATCTCATTCAAGGTCCAGAGGAAGAAGGTATTCTCGGTCACGCAGCCGAAGCCGTGGTAGGAGGTGAGTTTCAGGCTGTCTTGTGCTTCCCTTTTTTAAGAGATGTCAAACATTGCATAATTATATTTTTAAATTTTTCTCTGCAGGTCCAGGTCAGCGTCCCTTCGCAGATCCAGATCTGTCTCTCCTCGTAGATCTAGATCAGCCTCACCCCGCAGGTCCCGATCGGGTTCTTTAAAAAGATCAAGGTAATTGTTGTTATGCACAATAATTACCAGATCATGTTTTTATTAAGGTGGTAGATTCAGAACATATTTCTGGGAAGTGTAACTTTCTGTGTTTGCAGAGCAAACTCTTTGAAAAGGGCCTGACAACCCTCAAGACCGAACTATAATTCCTTTAAAAGGGCTATGGGGGAAAGGACAGTTACCTGTTCCGTAACTGGCGTTCTTCGAGCTGTGTTGCTCCTGTCTATTCCACAGTAGGTGTGCGTGCTCGCCACGTGCACTGGTGCTGGAAGTTTTTCCCTTAGCAGTATCCGTAGTGGGGGAGCACCGCTGCAACCCCTGGAGTGGCGCCGATATATCGCGCCATAAAGGGGGCTGCGTGCTCCCCCCACCCTCGGTTCCTTCTTGCCAGACAACTCCGACAGAGGGGAAGGAGGGTGGGAGGTGGAATAGATAGTAGATAGTGTAAAAAGAGTTTTCTGAGGGCTTGTTTACACAGAGCAGAAATGTGCACTACTGCAGTTTGACTTCTAAAGAGCATTAATATGTTTGTGCGTTAATTGGTCTGGGTAGACCCTGCTGGTGCGCACTAAAGGTTCTCTGGTGTGCTTTAACATAGTGCTGTTTCAAACAAAACCAGGGGCTACACGGACAAATTAATGTGCAGTACATTACCCCACCATGTAGGCAAGCACTGAGCTTTTGGGACTACCTGGTTAAAGCTATAGCCTTATTCTGTGTATCTAGGTGTCTGTTCGGATTGTCCTATGCACCCTGTAGGACCTGTGATCTTGAAAGTTATCTTAGCACCAATCGGCAACAAGGCTACTTTGATAGGCTACTTTAATCATCTTAATACTTTCTCCTGGAGCTGGATTGGTTTTTATTAGTTTCTTTTCAAACTTAGATCTAGATCCAGATCACGATCAAGATCCAGGTCCGTTACATGGCCAAGAAGCAGGTAAGATCTTTGACAGAATTGATTAAAGCAACTAACTAATAGCTGCAGGCTGAATTAACTTGTGCAAATGCATTAATTTTTTTCAATTCTAAGTAAATGCTAGGTGCTGTCTAAACTCCTTTTCCAGCAAGTTTGGGGTATGAAGTGTTCTAAAATTGTACATCATAGTCTTATTTGTAATAGATTTTATTACTTTACCTGCAGTTTTACAGGACACCTTAGGTCTAGATCTGTGATGGTGAACAATAGGCAAACCTTCGGTACATAAACCAGTTGTGACTAGTATGCATGTACGCCAGTTAATATGTATGAGAAACACATAAGTCACCTAAAACTGAAGTAAGTTCTAGTACTTAAATGCACCTTGCCCATTTGAGATCATAATTCCTTCCTGCTTCTAACCTGCAGGAAGTCAAAGCGTACTTTTGTGCTGCTACTTAAAGCATCCCCCTCCCAAGGATTCTCCATGCCAGATTCTTGGTATTCTGTAGTGTCCTGGGTACGTGACCAGGACAAGTGCATGAAAGACTCACCAGTGCCCAAATTCTTGGTTACTGCTGACTCAGACTGTCTGAACACTGATCTCTGAACGGTACTGGGCAGCAACTGTTAGTTGTGGTACCTGAATTAAATTAAAAGGTGGCATAATAGCGTGGAGGATTGTTTTGTACAGAATGGAATTAAATTTCTGAAACCAGATCTAAAGAATTGTGTGTAAAATGTTTCATGCCTGAGTTCTCATTAATACTTCTGTAATGAGTAGGTCTAAGCTGTAGTCCATGCATGGGTGTGCCATGGACAACAAAGCTGGCTTTCGTGGAGCAGGTCTCCTGCTGTCTGTTATGTAAAGATAGAACTAAAATTTGGGATTACGGATGATGCTGTTCCAGTCTCTGCTCTCGACTACATCTGTTGGTTTTGCTCCCTGTCTCGAAAGGCTGCAGAATTAAAGAAGAGCTCTCTCCTCGCTGCATCTCTTCCATTTCTTCTAGCAGCAGCTAGAAACGCCCCAAGAAAGGACATTAAGGGATGCAGTGGTTGAATGACTTGATGTGTTCTGCTGACTGAACTCAATGTAATAGTTCAAGGTTTACCTAAACATAGCGATCACAATCCTGACAACATCAAAGCTTATGAAATGCTGAAATAGTTGAGGAAAGGCTTGAATACTGGAAAACTAAAATATTATTTGTTGATGAAACTATCTAGAAAATTCATCTACTTTCATGGACAACATTGGTAACATTGAAGTGCACTTCAAACTTGTTCCAATGTAGCTGGCATATTTGGAAGTCTTTTCAGAACAGTTAACTTTCCATAGCTAGAAAACATGTCACACTTTCAGCAGACACTCTTAACCAAGGTTGAAGATTTCAAGTGGTGAAGGTGTTAACATTGAAATGATGATGGTTAAGTTGCAGGAGAGTACTGTCTGGAAAACAGCTTGGCTTTTAGGTGGAAGACATCCATCCCAATGGAATCTTGCCAGTTTGGAATACAGCACTCAATTGTTTTTGTGAAAATACTAGTCATAGCTTCGATTGGACAATGTACTCATATGAACTGTCTCAAGTAATATCTAGAATAGGTTGATGAATGACGACTGCAGCATGTGTGGTACTGAATTAAAAAAAGCTGTCTTCTGAAACTTAACTGCAAAAGTCCCACACACGGGTGGATTTCTGCCTGTCAGTTACTAGCTCTCCACAGTTTTCTTGGCATGTAGTATGAATTTCATTATCACTGGTTTAGGTAACTTCACTGTACATGCATCCCACTGGTGCCTTGCTGAGCCTTATTTCTCTCCCATTGTAGGTCTGGGTCCCATGGTAGATCTAAATCTGGCTCACCTGCTAAAAGGTGAGCATGTAATGCTGAAACCTGCACTAGACCTTTTAGAAGTCAGTATTGCTTCGTCATGATTCACAAAGCCCTTTGCTTGGACCAATATTTCACTTGTATTTGAAGGATGTTATTGCTAAGTTTTAATAGTTGGGATTTTTACTTCAAAGGTCATGAATATTTAGTGAGATGGGGGAGGGGGGATTTCCCTACCCCATCTTTTTGTTTTAACTGTTTAGTTTCCACCACAGTACTGATTCCTCTTACTTAAACTTGTTCCTCTCCTCCACCCCTATATCACAGAATTGTTGTGACAGTTAAATATTGTTCTTAAAACACCTAAAATGGTTTGCTGCAAAGGCATATCTAGCTCCAGCTGTAGTAGGGATGGTGGGGATTAATTTGATGCCCCTACAAATCCTTGTAAAAGATTTTGGACATGTTGTCAGTGATACCTATATAAAATGCTGACTAAGGTTCTGGAGATTTTCTCACTATTTTTAAGTATGGGAGAAATTGTTTTGTTATAATGTAATGTGACTTTATTAAGTTGTCACTTAGTATTTCTTTCTGTTTTGCAGCCGATCAAAGTCCAGATCCCCCTCTCCAAAGAGAAGGTAAGTTGAATCTTGCTACTAAAGACTGCTGGGTGTAGCACATATTACCGTGTCCTGTCATCACTACTGAAAAGTCAGCATTTGCCAGCACTGAAGTTACTGGAACTTTTCCCTTTACTTAACTGTAAGCAGTAAAAGGAATATTTTGGAGAGACTGGGCTTCCTTAATGCATATGACACTGATTACTAAAGTGAGGCACCCAGAGGTAAACTGCTCCAAAGAAAGTGGGAACATGGTGCGCCATGAAGAGCTTGTCTTGGGCTATTTCTGTTGGACTTCCATCCTCTGTAAAGGTTTAATTGAACTGAGATCCATGCAAGAGGATAAGCAAAAGCACATTAAACTTCTGGGCAAATAATCACAGGGAGAATCCATTTTAAACAGTCTATTTAAAAACTCCAGTGACTGTAATGAGACTAACTTCTTTTGTAGAAAGTGCAATGGGCTACTTTTGGCTTACAGTTAAAACCTTTTTCAGAAGGACTGAACCCAGTTTCTCAAGGGATGTTTGTAGCCAGAGGAAAAATCTGAATAATACTAAGGATAGTGGGAAATGGAAATGGCTCAGAGTAAAGCTGGAAACCGATTAAATGTGTGAAACAAAACAAACTAAAGACTTCTTGTAACAAACACCAATGGACTCAAACTGCTGTCGTTCTTGCTGCTGGCTCTACCTTAACAAATAGCTGCACAGTCTGCTGTTCCGACATGGTAATAGCAAGATGAAATTCTCTAGTTTCCTTTTGTAGCCCAGATCAGTTCTTATTAGAACTTCTGTATGTTTTTATGTAATTAATCACTAGCCTTGTTTTTTCAATTTTAGTCTGAGCCATTTATAACCATTCTCCATTAACTTGGGTAAGTATGCTCTTCTGAACACTTGGAGACAACTCTTCCAAGCTTGGTAAAAATCTCCTGAGGGAAGGAGTGCATGGGAACTGGAGTAGCTTGTAACATGCCACACTGAGACCTTGTTTGTAGTCTTCCTTTTCCTCCTTACTCTGTTCTCTTCCTCTTATTCTTTTGGACACTTTAGAAAAGACTGTCAAATCTTAAAGATGCATTGTTTATTAATTAAAAAGACTAATGACTCTATAGCAAACTTGAGATTTCTTACATCCTTGAGGATATCATCTAACAGTGTATGTTTGCAAGGTCTGTTTTAAAAGAAAAACTAACTCACTAAACTCATCAGTGCTGGGAGGAAAGGGCTTTCTGGGTGTGGTGAGTGGTGTTGAATCTGCAGTTCCAGATGAATATTGAAGTTATTCCAACTGACTTCTGTTTTCTTTTCACTTTCAGTCGTTCACCATCAGGAAGCCCTCGAAGGAGGAGTGCAAGTCCTGTAAGAATGGACTGAAATTTCAAAGTTAACCTTCTGGGAAGAACGTTATTTTGTTTACATTATTATAAGGGATTTGTGGTGTCTTTGATGTAAATGGTAAGGGCTTAGTTCTAGAAGAGTATTTCAATCTGATAACAATTGACATGGATCTGGATCATTTAAATTCTGCAAAGTCACATCAGTAGACTAGTGCACAACTTGTTTTGTTGTATGTATTAACATCCTGTGATCTGAAAATGTGGGACTCTTTTATTGCCACGTTTTTTATTGCCTCATTGAAATAAAATGTGTATTTCTAACTAAAAACCTCCTTGTGATGCCCTACTGCTTAACAAAAAAAAGGTGGCTACCATTAGCCTACCCTAAACCAATCATATTCTTCCCAGTTTATTTTAAATAGTCTCTAGTTATGTGAACTTGTTATTGACGTTAAATGGATGACAAAATTTTAAACAGTGACTAAAAATCCTTGATATCTCAGTTGCCATAACTTCCTGTAATACCATTTACATGAGCTCTCTATTCATTGTAATCTTCCAATGTAGAGAGAGTATGAATTTCTAATGTCTAAAGTTTATTTACAAAAAGTAAAGCCTTTCTTATCACAAAGCAGAAGGGCACAAGCACAATATTTGCACTGCAGGTTACCTTCAAATAACGGTTCATGTTCCGAGAGAAAAGGTAGCTATGTTGCTCTTTCTCTACCACAACCCATTTATGGTCAGTTAGTCTAACCTGAGAAAAACTGAGTGAAACTGAGAACTGTTCTGCAACACAAGTTGCAGTCCTAAAGCAGCCTGTACGCTGGTAGACAAAACCTGTTTAGATATTGGTAAAATAAACTCTATAGTGCACACAGCAAATATGTGGTTGAAGAGCTTAAAATGAATCTTATGTGAAACTCCCTAAAGCCATGTTGGTCTGTAGCCAGGAGTTGCATGGGGATCTGGCATTTCGTGTTGAAACTGAGCCTGGCTGTCCATAGGTCTTATCTGATTGGCAAAAATAGTGTTAGACTGCCAGCTTCCTTCTTAATAGATATTACAAATCTCCAGGTTTTTTTTTTATTCTGGACTACTTTATTTAATGTAGCTAGATGTCAGTTTCAACATTTAAAGAGAACTGTTAGGGTTTTCTAAACATCCACTGAATTTGAAAGAGCAGACTTGTTTGGGCTCCTAATGAAATGGCTAATGGCAGATTAAAAGTTTACAACTTGTAAAAGCATCAAGTTATTAATGTAGTACCTTAAATAGCAAAATGACCTTTTGGACCAAAAGACAAATTTTGGGTAACCCATAATTTTCAGATAACAGACTTCTCATTAGACTCCACTTATGTCTGGTAGATGTTAGAACCCTTAAGTAGTCCCCACACTCTGAAAATGTTACACTTGGCAGCTTTATTTCTGAAGTGTACTAGCCACTTTCCTAGTGTTGACGTCTAGTCTTGATTTTTCTGGTGTTTGATTTCCATACGTTCAGTGCATTGCTGCCTAGCAACAGAAGCATCCACTCCCAGTACTAATTATGCTGTGATTAATATTCTGCTAATATCCATAAAACAAGACTGCAAAATGGGGAGCAGGAAATGACAACATTGTATGATTCTCCTGGAATAATTCAGCAAATATACCCAGAAGCCATTGCTTAGGATGACATTCATCAGTATAGACTGTCCATTGTCTGGCAGTTTTACAGTGTAACTAGTAAAAGTGCCACATGGAATGATGCTATTGCATTTAATGAGCTCTTTCTCTTCTGTACTGTTAAGACAAACCTACTCCACAATAAACATGCAAACTCTACAATTACTGTACTGGTACATCTCTTCTGTCTCTCCGCTCCTCCAGAGCAGCATAGAAAACAGAGCAGCGGGGACTGCATTGCCTTAGGATTTAAGAGTTTTAACTGTCTGTCATGGGAGTACTTAAGGAACCAGGGTATATGCGGGCAGGACTGTTCCAAAGAGAAGGGTTCCCCCTTCTCTGGTAGGGGGCAATAGTGCCCAAAGAGTGGGCAGCGCAGACTAAAGGAGCTGTGGCCAGAGATGTGCTGAAATACAGTGCATCCCTTCTGGAAACAAAAACTGGCAAGTAGTAGAAAACCTTAAGAGCATCTGGTGGTGTGAGCAGCTGGAAATGCCAGTCTAGTTATTGCTATTAACCACCATAGCAGTTTAAGGGCTTGTGTACATGAAAAGTTGCATGAGCTTAAGATGTGTGAATGTAAAGCTAGTTAAACCTGTGCAAACTCCTGTGTGGATGCTCCTTGATTCTGGTTTGGTGTTAACTGGTTGGGAACCGGTTTGACCTAAACTGGAATGACAAACCGTTAAACTGAAACATGTGTCAGCACAGAGCTTTGCTGCACTAGTTTAACACTTTTTTTTTTTTTTTTTTTTTTTGGTAGTGCAACTTGTGCATGTAGACCAAGTTCAAGAGGAAACTAGCTGCCCAGGAAAACCTGCAGGCTTAGAGCTGGGAGGAGAATGTTCAGTGGGAGAGAACCAGGCAACAATTCGAGCTAGAAGTAGGGGCTGAGTGGGAATTTACCATGTGTGAGGGAGTTGGGTGAGCTAGTTTACATCTGCTTGAAAAAGGTAATAGTGTTGATACAATATACTTAGACTTTGTAGGACACTTGACTCGGTACTGTACAACACTGTGGTTAAGTTAGAATGATACAAAATCAAAATGGCACACATTAAATGGATTGAAAACTCTCTTGCTAATAAGTAGGGTCCTGTGGGGATTGGTTCTTGGTGCTTTGCTGTTTATTTTTATCACTGACCTGGAAGAAAAAGCATTACTGATAATTTGACAGATGACACAAAAACAGGAGTGGTTTGGTAGTAATAATGAAGAGGACATTGATAGAGTGCGTTCTGGATTGCTTTGTAAACTGGACACAAGCAAACTATGCATTTCAGCATAGCCAAATCTAAAGTCATACATCTAGGAACAAAGAGCCAAGGCCATGCTTACAAGGTGGGGGAGTCTCCTAGGAAGCAAAGGTTTGGGCTCACAGTGGATAATCAGCTGAACATGAGGTCCCAGCATGATACTGTTGCCAAAAGGGCTTGTGACCCTTGGATGTATAAAGGGGACTATGGACTTAGGGAGGTTATATTATCACTGTGTTTGGCACTGATGTAACTACTACAGGAAGACTGAGTCCAGGTCCAGTCTCCACAATTCAAGAATATTCAAAAATTGGAGAGGGTGCAGAGAAGAGCTGTGAGAATGATTAAAAAACATGCCTTATAGTGAAAGACTCAAGATGCTCAATCTGTTCAGCTTACTGAAGAGAAGATTAATGGGCAGTTTGATCACAATCTGTAAGGACCTGTGTAGGGAACAGGAACTTAATAAAGGGCTCTTCAGTTTAGCACAGGTCTAACGAGCCAAGGGCTAGAAGCTGAAGCCAGACAAATTCAGACTAGAAATAAGGCCCCACATTTTTAAGAATGAAGGTAATTAACCATTGGAACAGCCTACCAAGGATCTGGTGGCTTCTCCATCACTGGAAATTTTTAAATCAAGATTTGATCTTTTCCTATTTCAACCATAGCTAGTGGATTTGAAGTAGGAATTAATTAAGGAAAGTCCTGTGTTATGCAGGAGGTCAGACTATATGATCACAATGAGCCCTTCTGGCCTTAATGTGTGAATCTAAGGGGGGAAAATGAATACAGTGCCAGTAGAATTATCAGTGATCAGATTGCATGGATCATGTAGTCTCTGGGTCAGATCCTGGGCTGCATTGGGGTGGTTTTGCTCTGCTACCACCAGCACCAAATTCGTAGATCTGGAGTGGGGAGGATCTCCACGATATCAGCAGATCCTTGCGTGTCACCTCTGCATTCCAGGGCTGGTGCTAGAGGCATAGCTGGGGCATCTTTGTACCTCAGTGAGTCCCAGTTGCTCTGACAGTTCCTTGATGGCCATTGGTAGCCAGAGGCGCTCTGAGGGTAGGGGATTGGCCAGCACAATCAGCTCCAGAAAGGTTATGTGCACGCATACCCGCGTCCCACTCCTTGGCTTCAGCTTGGGAACTGGGCCTTCTTTGTCTACAAGTCATCTTGAAAATTCATTTTTATTGAGGAAGTAAAAGCAATACAGTGAAAGTGAGTAATAAGCAAGATCTTTCTACAGTTAGGTAGGCATAAGTCCTGCATCAGCTACTAGCGCCAGATGGAAGATTAACTATTCAAATGATGAAGTTGAGCAGATTTAAATCTTCTCAGAGAAATTTTCTACCAGCGGAGCCCAGGACTTGGGTTGAGATGACGTCCATTTTTATTATTTAAGCAACACAAGGTCAAGCTGATCTTGCAAATCACTGCTCCTGCAGATCCTTAGTCCTGTGAATGGTCCTTAGGCCGTATTTCCACAAGGAACACTTAGCCAGTGTACTTTACATGCCTAGTGGGGGGCGTGCAGCTTATGCTGGCAATACTGCACTGTTGCTGGTATAACTTACTCCATCCCCCTCTTGCAAAATGAGCTATACCAGCCAAAGCGCAGCTCAGCTCGTATAACTAGAGGGGGGGTTCTGCCAACACAGCTGAGTCAATCACATCACACCCCATCCAACCTAGCTACACTGGCTAATGCTTGTTGTGGAGACCTGGCCTTAGTGCTGCACATAGGCCCAGATCCTCAAAGGTAACTTCCCATGGGAGTGAGGTAGCTGAATGCCTTTGAGGATGGAGGCCACAGACCCCCTGGCTTTAGTCCCTACTTGTATGAGTATGAGCTACCCGTACAAAGGTGTTTCTTTCTCTGGGGGCTTCTCTACACTAGTAAGTTGGACTGTTTTATACCTAGATGAGAGGGCAATAAGTATATCTGTGTTATTCGGTTTACCTGCATCCACACTAGTGCCTTTCCTGGTATAACTGTACTGGTAAAACATCACACCCCCTAACCGAGACACAGGTAACACTTTGTCTTTTAGGCCTGGTCTATACTAGAGATACAGAGAAGCTGGGCTGCATGGGGCAGCCCAGAGGAAGGAATAGTGGGTAGATTTATTTTTGGTTCACTTCTGGGGTCACAGAAGTGAGGTTTTAGTTAGCACTTGAATGGCAGAAGGTTTGGTGCAGAAAAAAGCACTGGTGGGGGAGTGGGAAGAGACAAACATGACAGGGCAAGTGGGAATGACTCAAAGACAAGCTCATCCCGAGTGGAGATTGCATGGCCCTGAAGGAAGACAGGGATTCCATGGGGAAGGAGAAAGGGGAGAGGAGTTTAAAAGAGGCCTTGACATGGTCCAATTGATGGATGAGGAAGACAAGTTTTGTAGCCACTAAGGGCCAGGTTTTAAAGGTATTTAGGCGCCTAATTCCTATTGAAATCAACGGAGGTTAGGTGCATAAGTCCCTTTGGGGATCAGGGCCTCAGCGCTGGCCTAACTCTCCCTCTGTTGACATCAAGGGGAGCTTTACCAGTGATTCCAATGGGAGCCGTCAAGCCAGTGTCGAGAGCTTTTACAAACGCCATCCTTAGGAGATGTCCTGGCACCTGTCACCTCTGCCTGTGCTGGAGAAGTTTGGAAGCTCCTGCTTAAGTGATTTCCCCTGCTCCCCTCCCACTACCAGAGCACTTTGTGATGAATTTCTCCTTGTGGCTGCAGAGGTGACTCCTCAAGCTGCAGTAAACTTGAGCCAAGTTGTGTGGTTGTACTCCTCTCCTGGCCGCAGCAGTGCACTGGGGAAATGGGGCTGTGGAAAGAAAAACACAGTATCTTGGATCGGACAGTCTCACAGCTTGGGGCCGAGTGCTATCACTGCTCAGCAAGAGCCATTTTTAGCTTTGGTAAAAAGATCTAAAATCCTCATGCTCCTTTTAACTGTCACAGTAGCCTTCTAAGGTGAGGTGGTTTAACCTGATCCTGCTTATTGTTAGCTAACTAAGGACACATTTAATGCTGCTCCTGCAATGGAAATGCTAGGACCAAATAGGCTACTTCAAACAGCTTAGTTTAACATTTGTTTTAAGCCTCAGCATCGGCGTCGTTTTGTGCATTTGAAACAGCTGTTCTGTTCCAGGCACAGCTCTCCCACGGGAGGGGAACGTTGTGAAGTGAGCTGTACATTGTGGTTCACAGTTTGGCTGCAGGAGGCCACGTGTGTTTTCACAGGCTCTCACACCTGCGAACGGGAGCAGGGCATGGGCGAAGCGATGTCAGGCCTGAGTACTGTAGGAACCGTTCATTGCTAAGACACAGTTCAGGACACCTGGCACGAGGGAAGGGACCGCAGGGAGTCCCTGAAATGGAGGGGGATGGGAGGTGGTTCACAGAGAGCTTGTGGGGGGGAAGGGAGGGCTGCAGGGAGCCCCTGGTGGGTGCAATGAGCCCACCTGACAAAAGGAACCAAGTGTGCGACCCCCTGGTTGCTAAGATACAATCATTCAGCAAGTGACAATATCTCCTCCTTCTACAGGAAAAGCATTCAGCTACCTCCTTACACACCCAGCTTCTGGCATTTGATAGGGCTGTTACATGGGGGGGGCTGGTGGTGCATTTGGTTAATACATTCCTGGAAACCTGAGTCCAAACTGAGATCCAGGAAGCGGAGGTTATTTGTGGTGCTCCTAGTGGCGTTTTGTCATGACCCTGGAGTTACTGCATCTACATTAGGAGGCACACACCCTAACCAACCTCGATCTACTGGTACAAAGCTGTGTAGACCAGGCCTAAGGAGCCATTGCGGCTCCATGAGCATGTGTGTCACTTCCATTAGCTCAGAGGAGCCCTTCCCCCCCAGCGCTGGTACGGATTTCCAGGACAGCAATAGTTACCTTATTAACTGCATCCGGCCAGTTCTGTGTTTCAAGGCAGAAGGCTGAATGCTTGGGATACACAGAGCCCCCTTTGCCCTCCAGCGAGCCGTCCAGGAAATTTCCAGTGTAGAACTGGATCCCAGGCTGAGTGGTGTAAACTTCCATCGTCCTGCCACTAGGGGGATGATGTGCTCTGTATAAAGAGAGGCAGGTTTGTACCCAGGGAGCAAGGACAGAAAGCAAGAGGGGGAAGGAGCGAAACCTGGAGAGCAAGGAAAGAGGATAGGCTGAGAAGAACTGACCAGCACTTCAGGACACAGTGCAAGACTCCCCTCTTTGTCCCAGCTTCCCCACAGGAAGAGTGACATTAATGAGAAGCCTGCTAGAGGAACCAGAAGGTCAGTCTGCAGCTCATGCAATTTTGTAGGGCACTTCGCCTCCCTGGCAGTTAGTGCAGTCTACATGCCCAGGCAATGAGGAGGCCAAGAAGACAAAGCGGTGGGCCGCTGACAGGAGGCTGATGGCAGTGGATGGCCTATGGGACAGGAGTGGAGGGGATGGGAGCAGCAAGACAGGGCGTGGGGGAGGGAAAGGGCCATGCATTGCATTGACCAGGGAAGTGAGAGCCAGACAGGGTGAGTGGCAAGGAGCCAGGAAAAACAGGAGCCAGCAGGGCAAGGAGAGGGGAGAAGGATGGTTCCGTGGTCAGGGTGCTGGCCCGGTATTCAGGAGAGAGGTTCAACTCCCTGCCCAAGGCTCCCACTGTGACCTTAACTCAATCTCTCTGTGCCTCAGTTCCCCATCTGCAGCACGGGGACGGCAGCACGGCCCTGCCTCACAGGCCTCTTGTAAGGGGAAATACATTAAAGACTGGGAGGCTCAAATACTCTGGTAATGGGGGGCCTTTAGATGGAAGGGACAGAAAATTGGGACCTTCCTTCAGAGTCCCCAGTCGATGCCCTCTGTGCTGCAAGCACAACTGGTGCAAACCAGAAAGACCTGAAGCCAGGGAGCCACCACTGCTTTACACAGCTGATGCATCGAGTTCCCACCTTGCACAGTAGCGTCGAGCCGCCGACTGTTCCAAGCAGAAGTTATGGTCAAAGCCAGGGAGCTGAAACTTCTGCATGTGTCTTCCAAGCTCTACCGGCTTCCTCAGATCAAAAGCTGTGTCCTGCACCGCAGCCACCTCTCCTGGGGGGAAATAGCACAGGGAAACTCTCGGTGAGCAGACAGCCTGTTCTAGCAGCTCACAGAGAGGCTCCAGGAACCACAGAAAAAAGGACACTGCAGCTCTGAAATACTGAACGATGTCAGTGAATAACCCTGCGGTAGAAATAATAGAAATAAACATAGGACTAGACGGGACCTCAACAGGTCATCTAGTCCAGTCCCCTGCACTGAGGCAGGACTAAGTCTTAGGGTATGTCTACACTACGAGAGTAGTTCGATTTCACTTAAATCGAATATGTGGAATCGATATTACAAAGTCGAACGTGTGTGTCCACACTAAGGACAGTAATTCGACTTTGTGAGTCCACACTAACGGGGAAAGCGTCGACATTGGAAGCGGTGCACTGTGGGCAGCTATACCACAGTTCCCGCAGTCCCCGCTGCCCATTGGAATTCTGGGTCGAGCCGCCAATGCCTTCTGGGTAAAAAAATGTGTCGAGGGTGCTTTTGGGTAACTGTCGTCATCCGTCCGTCACTCCCGCCCTCCCTCCCTGAAAGCGCCGGCGGGAAATCAGTTCGCGCACTTTTCTGGTCAGTGACAGCGCGGATGCCACAGCACTACGAGCATGGAGCCCGCTGCGACCATCGCTGTAGTTATGGCTGTTGTCAACACCTCGCACCTTATCATCCACCTTTCCCAGAGGCAGATGCTGAGAAATCGGGCGAGGAGGCTACGGCAGCGCGGTGAGGACCTGAAGTCTGAGAGTGGCACAGACCTGTCACAAAGCACGGGACCCCGCGCCGAGGACATCATGGTGGCAATGGGTCATGTGGATGTTGTGGAACGGCGATTCTGGGCCCGGGAAACAAGCACGGACTGGTGGGACCGCATAGTGCTGCAGGTCTGGGATGAATCACAGTGGCTGCGAAACTTTCGCATGCGGAAGGGGACTTTCCTGGAACTTTGTGAGTTGCTGTCCCCTGCCCTGAAGCACAAGGACACCCGGATGCGAGCAGCCCTGACTGTCCAGAAGCGAGTGGCCATAGCCCTCTGGAAGCTTGCAATGCCAGACAGCTACCGGTCAGTCGCGAACCACTTTGGCGTGGGCAAATCTACCGTGGGGGTTGTTGTGATGCAAGTAGCCAACGCAATCGTTGAGCTACTGCTCTCAAAGGTAGTGACCCTCGGAAACGTGGAGGTCATCATAGATGTCTTCGCCGCGATGGGATTCCCAAACTGCGGTGGGGCTATAGATGGAACTCACATCCCTATCCTGGGACCGGACCACCAGGCCAGCCAGTACATTAACAGAAAGGGCTACTTTTCAATGGTGCTGCAAGCACTGGTGGACCATAGGGGACGTTTTACAAACATCAACGTCGGATGGCCGGGCAAGGTTCATGACGCTCGTGTTTTCAGGAACTCTGGTCTGTTTAGACGGCTGCAGGAAGGTATTTACTTCCCGGACCACAAAATAACTGTTGGGGATGTGGAGATGCCTATAGTGATCCTCGGGGACCCAGCCTACCCGCTAATGCCCTGGCTCATGAAGCCCTATACAGGCGCCCTGGACAGTGAAAAAGAACTCTTCAACTACCGGCTGAGCAAATGCAGAATGGTGGTGGAGTGTGCTTTTGGACGTCTCAAGGGGAGATGGAGAAGCTTACTGACTCGCTCTGATCTCAGCGAAACCAGTATCCCCATTGTTATTGCAGCTTGCTGTGTGCTCCACAATCTCTGTGAGAGCAAGGGGGAGAACCTCCCACCCCGCCATAAAGGTGAGGCAAATAGCATGGCTGCTGATTACACCCAGCCAGACAGCCGTGCGATTAGAAGAGCCCAGCGGGACGCGCTGTGCATCCGGGAGGCTTTGAAAGCTAGGTTCCTGAGTGAGCAGGGTAACCTGTGACTATTAAGTTTGTTTACAGAGAAGCTGAACCTGCCCCCGTTTCTTTACCCGGTTAATGTTCACTATCCTCTCCAGTTACATACCCCGTTCACCCCCTTCCAACACACGTTTAAAAATAAAATCAGTTGAAATTTGTTAATGAACACCGTTTTCTTTATTACTGTTTTCGTGGGAAAGTGTTGAACCTGGGACGCAGACTGTGGTGGGGAGCGGGTGTAGTGTAGTGATGCAGAGGACGCTTCTAAACTCGAGGAATGACAGGCTCCGCAGTGGCGGACTGGTTGTTGCAACGGAGCCTGCCATCCCTCCTGATCGGGACTCTGTGTGTGGGGGCTATGTGACTTTGTGGCAGGGGGAGGACGGTTACAGATCCCCTGCTGTGTGGCTCTGTGATCCAGGATAAGGACTGCTGCATAAGATCTCTAACCGCCCTCCCCCGCCACAAAGTCACATAGCCCCCCCCACACACAGAACATGAAAACCACCTCCCATACTGACCAGGGTAACTAGTGACTGCACTGTGTATGTGCCCTGCTGCTGGACCTGCCCCCGCCTCTGTACCCTGCTAAAGGTGACTGTCCTGTCCAATTACCAACCCCCTTCCCCCCCTTCAGACAGACTCTCCTCTAAAAGAACATGATGGAAACAGTAATTAACAGAAACGTATTTTTTATTAGCAACTACACATGAAACTGGGGGATGAAACTGGGACGGGGGCTTGGGTGAGGCGGGAAGGAAAGGACTTATCAAATTTTGAGGAATGACAGCCTTCTGGTACTTGAGCAGTCTGCAGGGGTGGAGTGAGAGTTTTCACGGACTCTGCCGCCCCTCCTTCTTGGGACTTTGGGTGAGGGGGGTATGGGACTTTGTGGCGGGGGAGGGCGGTTAGAGATAGACTGCAGCGGGGCTCTGTCCTCCTGCCTCCGGTCCTGCAGAACATCCACAAGGCGCCGGAGCGTGTCCGTTTGCTCCCTCATTAGTCCAAGCAGCGTTTGAGTCGCCTGCTGGTCTTCCTGCCGCCACCTCTCCTCCTGTTCCATGTGTGATCGGTGGATTTGGGACAAGTTATCCCTCCACTGGGTCTGCTGTGCTGCCTGGGCTCGGGAGCAGCCCATAAGTTCCGAGAACATGTCCTCCCGTGTCCTCTTCTTCCTACGCCTAATCTGCGCTAGCCTCTGGGAGTGTGATGCCAGGGTAGGTCAGGAGACAGCCGACGCTGTGGGATGGGAAAAAGGGAGTGAATTCCTCAGAAAGATAAATTTAGTTGTGAACAAAGAACATAGTCTTTCTCTGTGAACAAGACCATGCACAGCACCTATCACATGCGCACTCAGGACAAGGTCGAATTTTCGGCCTTCGCATTCAGTGCCTGGGGTCTTGCAGTGCAGATCAGACAAGCGGGACAGGACAGCGGAATTTGGGTAACAGGCTGACATGGTAAGCCGTAGACTTGTGGCTGCTTAAAACTTTAATAATAGCACTGGCCTCCTTTCACGTTCAAAGCAATGCCAGTCCCTGCTGCCAGCAATCCGGCAAGCATGAACTTTGCCCCTGTCCCACCCCCTCGCGGCTGTTCCAGGGAAAGATCCCTGTATGCTGCCCCTCTCCCGCCTCCACCGCGTGGCTGTAAACCGCCGGTTACAGTTCTGTAAAGGAACAGGCAAGCAGTCCCAATACTAACATTCCCCTACCTAATTCAAAGCAGGTCACCATGAGCGACATCACTCTGATGAGGATATCAGAGACGGAGAAAGAAAGGATGCTTCGGGAAAGCATGCAAAGACCAGGGCCGTATGCCGCCATGCTCTGCAGGGCAATGATCCCGGAGTACTTGCTTGTCTCCTGGCGCGGAAACGTTTCATACCACAGAGGACCCAATAAGGCCGCTTTCCCCAGGAACCTGATGCAAAGGCTTTCCAATTACCTACAGGAGAGCTTCGTGGAGATGTCCCAGGAGGATTTCTGCTCTATCCCCGGTCATGTAGACCACATTTTACTGTAGCTGCACTGGCAGGGGCTAAACAGTAGAGCGCCTAGGGCAAACCAATCATGCAAAACCGGACATTGTTAGATTTTTTTTCAGTAGTTGCACTGCCAAGGACTGAAACGTTAAGCGCCTAGGGCAAAGTAATCATGCAAAACCCATTGTTAATATTGTTAATATTCCTGTTCTGTTAAAAATAAATGTTTATATGTTTAAAACACTTACCGACTGATCCTTCCCCTGATTCTGTGTCCGGGTTAACGCCTGGTGACGGTTGGTAGGGGATCTCTGTAAGGGTGATGAAAAAATCCTGGCTGTCGGGGAAATCAGCGTTGTAAGCGCTGTCGACTGCCTCGTCCTCCTCATCTCCTTCCTCATCTTCCCCCTCCGCTAACATGTCCGAGGAACCGGCCGTCGACAATATCCCATCCTCAGAGTCCACGGTCAGTGGTGGGGTAGTGGTGGCGGCCGCACCTAGGATGGAATGCAGTGCCTCGTAGAAACGGGATGTGTGGGGCTGGGATCCGGAGCGTCCGTTTGCCTCTTTGGTCTTCTGGTAGCCTTGTCTCAGCTCCTTGATTTTCACGCGGCACTGCATTGCATCCCGGCTGTATCCTCTCTCTGCCATGGCTTTAGAGATCTTCTCATAGATCTTTGCATTCCGTCTTTTGGAGCGCAGCTCGGAAAGCACGGACTCATCGCCCCACACAGCGATCAGATCCAAGACTTCCCGATCAGTCCATGCTGGGGCCCTCTTTCTATTCTGGGATTGCACGGCCATCTCGGCTGGAGAGCTCTGCATCGTTGCCAGTGCTGCTGAGCTCGCCACGATGTCCAAACAGGAAATGAGATTCAAACTGCCCAGACAGGAAAAGGAATTCAAATTTTCCCGGGGCTTTTCCTGTGGCTGGTCAGAGCATCCGAGCTCGGACTGCTGTCCAGAGCGTCAACAGAGTGGTGCACTGTGGGATAGCTCCCGGAGCTATTACCGTCGATTTCCATCCACACCTAGCCTAATTCGACATGGCCATGTCAAATTTAGCGCTACTCCCCTCGTTGGGGAGGAGTACAGAAGTCGAATTTAAGAGACCTCTATGTCGAACTAAATAGCTTCGTGGTGTGGACGGGTGCAGAGTTAATTCGATGTAACGCTGCTAAATTCGACATAAACTCCTAGTGTAGACCAGGCCTTAGAGACCATCCCTGACAGGTGTTTGTCTAACTAACCCGTTCTTAAAATCCTCCAATAACAGAGAGTCCACAACCTCCCTAGGTAATTTGTTCCAGTGCTTAACCACCCTGACAGATAGGAAGTTTTTCCTAATGTCCAACCTAAATCTCCCTTGCTGCAATTTAAGCCCATTGCTTCTTGTCCTATCCTCAGTGGTTAAGGAGAAAAATTTATCACCCTCCTCCTTGTAACAACCTTTTACTTACTTGAAGACTGTTATGCCCCATATTGTATTACCAACCCAGCAAAGCAATTAAGCACATTCATATCTTTACGTTCCTGGGACTACTTTTGTGCTTAAAGTTAAGCATGTGCTTGAGTGTTTTATTAATTATTATTATTATTATTATTAACAATACCGCAGCACCTAGGAGCCCCATCGTGGGCCAGGTCCCCCTGCATCAGGTGCTGTGCAAACACAGAACACAATGACAGTTCCTGTCCCAAAGAACTGATGTTCTAAGTAGTGAATCTGCTGAATCAGGGCCTTACAATCTGGGTGTTTTTAGAACTCCTTAGACAACTTTTTAAAGTGAGCATTTCATGCTGCAGAAAAGTGGATAGCCTGAGAGAGGGAAGCCCTTTGCTTCGTGACAGAACGAGTTCCTGTACAGGCCCTGTCTGTGCAGACTTCCTACAGGACAGAGCCAATACGGCTCAACCTGGCGCCGAAGGGACCACTTGTAGGGATGACAGACTAGTCTCCCATTGACTCCTTGGTGCTTTCAGTAGCGACGCCAACAAGGACACTGTGCAGGAGGGTTCTGTGCTGCCCACAGTGAACTGGACCGAGCTCACAGGCTAATTTCATGCAGACCAGCAATCGGGCATCAGAATGGCACAATCAGCCCCTAATGCATTAATACAGTCAATGTTTCACATCCTGCTGTGCAAAACACCACCTAGCTATGGATAACAGCTGGCCAAACGTGCAAGGCTTTACACACAGTGCAACAGCATTTCCCGGCATTTTCTGCATGTCTGTGAACACCTCATCCGATCACTTCCAAAGCCGCAGGGGATGTTCTAGGCATCGCTAAGCAGAACCCTTTTAATCTGGGAAGAAATTGGAAAACGAGAAGGGTGGAAGGAGACGCACAGGGAGCCCTTGCCACTGATTAGCAAAGCCACAGCTTTAAGCACTCTGCAGTTGTCTAGAGCCCTAAGAGCTGGCTGATGGCCCTGCCAGCATAACGCAGCGCTGCCCCATGGTGACACCCTGAATCACTGACCTCCCAGACAGACTGAAGACAAGTAGTACTGGTGAGGGGAATGAGGGTGCACACACAGCTCCTGTCCTGGGGGTGGGAAGAATGGAGAGCACACCGAACCCCTGGCAGGGTGGCTCTGGTATGGGGGAGAAGAAAATAAATGGGGGCACACAGAGCTGCAGGGAACCCCTGAAGCAGAGGCACTTGGTGGTGGCCCACAGGGAGCTTGCAGGGGGAATGGAGGGCTGCACCGAGCTCAGCCCACAGAAGCTATGGAGCACGTGACCCTCTAGTTACAAGGCCAGATTCACAGGGGTTGTTCCCTCTCATTGACGTTTGCTTGCGTAAGAACCTCAGGATTTGGGCCAGGGCTGTTAGACGTTTCCCGACGTCAGATCCACTCCAATGTGATCTGCAAAGTGACAAAGCTTGTGAGGGCAGGGGCCTCTGTTCAAGAAACACCAGCAGTGCAGAGCCGGAGGGGGAGAGGAAAGCAGTGTCCCCCTCGGCATTGCTGTACTGTGACATCACACAATGAATAGGCACTGTCCCCTCCACACCCATCTGCTTGAGACACCATTAATCTGGTGACAGAGTTCAGCTGAGCAGCAGATTCCGGCATCACCAGCTCTTTCAAACTGCACCCTTCACCACGGCTCTGCAGGGGGCACTGTTGGCTGAGGTGAGCCAGCTCACGCCGCTGAGCTATGGAAGAAGAAGAGAAGCATGCCCTGCTTTTAAGCTTTATAGTAAGAAATGGGGCAGGTGAGGAACCAGAGCCAGCTGCAAGGAAGGCAAAAGATCGCTTAGCTTGCAGCGCACTGTGTATGCAAATGCAAGGGACGAGGCATAGTCTGAACACTGTGCTCAGTATTACTGCGTGGTGCATCACTTCAGCGGCCTCTCGGAGTCTAAAAAGTGGGAGAGAGTCAGAGAGGAGAGAAAAATGGAAGAGCCAAAGAGACTTAGTAAAAGAAGAAGGCAATTAAGGCTGTGTCCACACTACAGAGCCGATGGCAGTAGAGTGATGCCGGCAGAGCCCCCAGTACAGACAGCTACGCTGACAGGAGTTTTTCTGATGGCATAGGAACACCACCTTCCTGACCGACGTTACCAGAGGGCTTCTGGCCGCACAGCTGTCAGCAAGCTGCTCTAGCCGGCGGGTTTTGCCAGCTCGTAGCTAGGAGGTGAGGTATCTTTCACACTTCTAACCGACCTAGCTGTGCCACTGTACGTTTTGGCCTAAGTAGCAGTGTGCGTGGCTGAGGAAGGAGCTGCTGGACCTACAGCTCGGCAGGGGAGATCAATGGGCTGTTCTCTAGGGTATCTTGCAGAAACTCCCAGCAAAAAAAGAACTGATCCAGGTTTATTCTTGAGAGGGAGATCTTCTCCTGGGCGCGCTCTGACTTCACCCATTTTCATTCACTTAAAGAGAGAAAAGGGAATCTTGGTCTTTTTACATACATGCTCTCAAACCCCGGGATGAACACACCACCGCTCTGGATGGAGAGACACACCTATACCCATTTCACACCCTGGATAAATGGCGGCACTCTCACCCATCCTCACACCCCCACACTCTAGGCAGACATACACAATGCAACCCCCTGGCCAGAGAGATGCTCACAACCCCTGATCAATACAACACTGGTTACACTCACAACCATAAAGGCTAGAACCCTACTCTTCCTTTTATGTGAAAGCTGAGATTCTGCAGAAGCTCAGAACAACCAGGATAACTCCCTACTCCCCTGGGGCTAGGGTACTGAACATGGTATTGAAATTACAAGCGATTACTTTAGGTTCCAAGAGGCTTTCTGGTCTTGCTGGCAGGTTAGGGGGCTCAGAGGAAAGTGTGCCATCTGGCTCTTCAGCAGTCAGTATGCAGTGACCCAGCCTAAAGTAGGATGAATTGTGCTTCTCTGCCTTAGGGAGCAGCCTGCTTTGTCTCTCGCTCCATTTGGTGTGTGTGTTAGATTTCTGGAATAAAGTCGTGTTATGTTGCAGCCTTTCAGACAGAGTGTAAATTGTTTCTCCCCCTTTTCCCCCCCAACTCTTTGTGTATATTCCCTGATGATAACAGACGGGATTCAAAATGTTAAGACATGAGGTAGCAAGTCAGCATGAAGTGCACACAACATTCTCCAGCTCCCCACACTTCCAGAGTAAACCCACCAAGGCACGGTCAGATGTTCTGCAATTCTCTTCTGTTATCACAGAAGGCCCATAGAGCAACACCCCTGGAAGAAGTAGAAAGATGCTAACATGCAAGCACACCTGCTTCAACGAGGCAACTGCTGTATGTGGTTTCTCTAGATAGCAGCTCTAAGAAACAGCAATCTTAGAACTGGTTACTGAAAACAGCAGTCGGCTCTCTCAACAAGCAAAGCGCTGCTCACGCTAAGGAAGAGCACGTAGGATTTTTCTAAACTCAGTCAACAGTAAAATAATTAAGCAGATGGAACATCTACTTCCTCCCTCCTCCCCCTGGTACCGCAAACACACATTGACACTCAGAATCAAGTCATTTTGCTTCAAAACAAGGTGAATTTGATATCAAAACTTCCAGGGCTGACTCAGAGACGTGTCGTTTTGGAGTGAGCCGTGTTCAATAGCAAAGCTGTTCTCATGGCCCTGTTGCATTGGTTTCACATGGCGCAGATTCAGTGTGCATGCGTCGCTACCTAACTAAGGGGATGATCCAGTGCTCAGCGAAGCATCTCCATTGCCGTTGGATAGAGTCCTACATTTGTATCAATAGCGCCTCTAAGAGTGAATTGGGCCCCAAGCCCTACTACATAGGATCTGAACAGCAAAGCCAACAAGGGCTTCTGGTAACTGTTTAGTCCAACACTTTCAAATGAGTACACTAATTTCAGTATGCCTCACACTTTGGGAACCCAGCTTGTGATACCTAGGGCTGGTTTTTCCGAGGCACCAAGTACCCACAGGCTTCCATTAACTTTGACAGGAGTTGTGGGGGGACAGCCCCTCTAAAAGTTTGGCCCCCAGGATCTCAGATTGGGTACCCAAAAACTGAGACATGAAAAATCAGTAGCCACTTTTCAAATGCTCTAGCCTTAGGGAGCTAAACTTCTGAAACTGGGGGCCTGATTCTCCACCCACTCCCACGGGTATAATGCCATTGACCTCACTGGTGTTATTTCACATTCGGAGCACTGCGAGTCCAGTCTGTCTTTACCCCAGTGTTGTTTTACGCTCTGCACTGCAATGGGAAATTCTGCTTTGGTGGGGATCCCAGTAGAAAATGCTACACCCCCTACAGACCCAGAGCGGCTTCGATGTCACAGGCCAATGGGAACCATCGAAAAGCTCTATGCTGAATCTTGCATTTTGTCCCTTTGCTCAGACTGCTTCCCTCTAAGGTGGCTGTGATCCCAGTAACTACAGTGCGCTTTCTCTTCTCAGATGAGCAAACTCGTGACAACTTTTCAGCACAAGAACTTCCTTACAGCGCTAGAAGGTGACAAACTGCTCCCTTTCTCTGGGCCTTTCTATTTCACATCATGCTGCTCAGTGTCAGGGCCGCATCCAAAGCCTATTGAATTCAATGGGAGTCTTCCCACACACTTCAGTGGGGTTTGGATCAAGCTCTCAGTCAGAGGGGAGAAGGCCTATGCACTAAGTGAGCAGTTCCCTCCTTCCACTTCTCTGGAGGCTAAGCCTGCCATGCCATAAGGTCTGGGATCTCCAGTGATCCAGTGACTGATACATTGTGAGTCTACGTGTTTTCCCACAAAGTGCAACCATGCATTCAGTCTGGGCCCCTTAGCTCAGATTAAAGAGATAACAAAACAAGGAGAGGTGTGAGGTGCACAGCCTTAACAGCTTGCAAGACCTAGGCGATAGCCACTTCCCAACACAAAGGGCTATTGGTGTTATTTGTGGTGTCTCTTTCCCTTCTCCCACAGTCACAAGAGGCATGGTGACCTGAGGCAAGCCACTTCCCCTCTGTGTCTCTCCCCAGCTGTAAATTAGGGATAATCTCCAGGCCAATCCTCATAAGCCTCAAGTGCCACATCCTCTAACCACCCTGCTCAATTCCACCACTGTCAGCTGCTTCCTCTTTCCAGCAGGAGTAACTGCTGCAAGCCGCCTGAGACCTGCACCTCCTGACTTGTGCCTGTGTGAACCATGCTCAGTTCTCAGACACCGAAGCTGATACAAGCCCACTCGCTGCAAGTTTTCTTAGTCATATCCCACAACCACTTCCTCCACATCCCTTCTCTCCACTGCTTCAGAGAGCGCCTGTAGCTGGGTGTCCTGCATCATGGCAGCATAACATGCCTCCACCACGCGGCAAACCAGACGGCAAATGGTTTGGAACAAAAGACAATGATCTCCTAAAGTAGGCTGGAAAGATAACTGAGACCAAGCCATGATTTAAACTTCTACTGAAAGGAAAGAGAAGAGGAAAAACATTCAGATCAGAGGGCCTCAGCTTTTTAGCATAGACACAGCAGATCTTCAGGCCCCCGTCCAACTGATTGGTGCTTCTCAGACAGGACAATTAGAAAGCTCCCCTTATGGGTAGATTACCCTACTGTAGGAGAGTCCCTGTATGGCATATAAAGTAGGTGTAGCCAGCTCTGACTACCTGTTCCAGCATCCCCTTAGGCACGGGGGTGGGCCAGAAGCATCTTGGACTCTGGTGATCCTTGGTAGAACAGTCCCTATGGGAACATTATTGCTGGCATAATTTAGAGCAGCCCCGAGATTGCTGCAAATTCCACCAGAGACAAACTACTGCCTAGCCAGTCAGTCAGTCATGACTGGGGCTTGGGCAGTCATATCTAGTGGTCAGAGCAGTGGCAGTCAGAGGCTAGGAACAGCTCTGAAAGTCAGTACTGGAGTCAGGCGTCCCAGAGCAATCCAAGAGGCATGTCCACCATTACAGCCAACAGGGGAGTCCATCTTGTTGTACAGACACTTCCTGGTCTCCTCCTCCTGAGGCAGTACTTCCTGTGGTATTTATTTCCACAGGATGTATACGGTAATGCATGCAGCCTTACCATGGCTGCGGGTTTGTGTCCGCCCTCCTGCAAACCCAGGTTCCTGTCCCGTCCTGCAGAACCTCACAGCCCCAGGATTAGGGGAACAGAGATGTTGCCTAGAGTCACCTTTCCCCACTCCCTCTGTGTCCTGCACAGTTTAGCTGGCTCTCAGGATCTGGCCCATGGTTCCCAAAGAGTTGCTAGATATTTGTCACTCCAATGGTGAGCACAAACTGACCTTGGCTGCCATTGATTTCCTCCATCTCCTTATTGCTACGCAGAACACACACAGTGATTAGTTGATTGGGGAAATGGACGAGGGCCAAGGCTGGATGAGGGCCACCTCCGACTGCAGCTAGTTATTCTAGAAACATAAAATTATCTAGGCTGACTCAGGATCTAACTTCATATTTTCTCTGTGGTTGAGGATCCCAGCACCCAGCATTTTCATGAACATGCTGGTATTGTGCAATACTCTTGGTCACATGATCACCAGCATTTCCTCATCTCCTGATGACAGCTCATGGTTTACCTTCAAGCACCATCGGTGTACAAATCACAAGCTGGCTATGAATAGAGCCGGATCTGTGCACGTGGCTGTGTGGTGTCACCGACTGCTGCAATGAGGCAATGGCTATTGCAGATCACTTGGCTTTGCTATAAATCACTATCAGCTCCTAGACTGTGGCCTTATGTGATCACACAGTGAGTGTGTTGGAGTGCAGGGGCTGCTGAGATGGGGCTCCCACCAGAGAGGCAGGGAGTGGGCAGAGCCATGACTCCATCCCTAACTACCAATCAGCAGAGATGGCTAGCCATGTGGGGAGCGGTATATGCACTCCTTAAAGAGATACAGCAGTTTATGCGCCCCTCACACTGTGGACCATGGAATTCTGGGACACAAGACTGGCCCTTACAGGCATCATCAAACCCTCTGAAATTAACAAGAAACTTCTGGGTTTGTTCTGTACATCAAGAGTTATACCCACATGGCAACGAATACTGCCAAGGACTATGTAACCAAGGAAAGGTGTAGGGAGAATAATGGACCAAACTCCACCAGGACTGTGGGTGGAATTAAACATGTCTCACATGCTGCATTCAGAGTACACAGCAGGCTACTCATGGCAGATCAAACCAGGGGGCTCCAGCGTGCACTCCGTACCCCACCAGGCCTGCCATACTCTGACATTATTAGTATTTAAGTGCCATAACAAGTGACAATTGGTAAATAAAGTGTAAAAGAACATATCCACATAATCACTCTTTAGAAGCCCTAACACACACACTTCAGCACATGAATAGGTGATCACCAGAAACATATCGATAAATAAATGCAAATGGAAGAAGTAGAGAGAAGCTAGAGAAGAATGTAATAGTGACCTGATATGCTAATAATAAAGCCAGTAGAGAGGACAAGGTCACAGAGTGTGATCTCTCCACTTCTAGTGGACCTTAAGAATTGTTTGAGCCCAAAGCATTCAAACCCATTAGCAAAAAGTTATAAGTTATGGGGAGATTTTCAGAGGCACAGATGGGAGTTCGGTGCCTAGCTGCCCTTTGAAAATCATCCCCTTCTTCAGAGTCACACAGGGCTGTCATTCCCCACTCCCTGCACAGACCTTTACAATAGGAAACAATACCACAGAGCAGGTGTCAAACGCTGCCAAAAATACTAGTTGGATATTCTGTGTTTGGTGGGTGAGGTGGAGGTTGTGCATACTTTTAAGACCATTTTGTGTGGGGCTGTGTTGTTGTTTTTTAGCACAAGTAGACACCTGAGTAAAACAGTTTCTCTCTTTAAAGTGACTCTTCCTCCACTCGGCACAGTCCTTGACAATAGGAAATTATGCCACACAGCAGGTGCCACACGCTGCCAGCCAGATTTGGAAGCACAGGTGTAAGTGACAGGCAGCGGGAGATCAGGGCCACGGATCACAGCCATCGGTTCTCTGGCGCAGTGCTGCCGTCTGTGATCAAGTTTTGTATGAACTATTTTCCTGGCAATTGCCAGGTTTTTATTTGCTCGGATTTATCGCCAATGCGGGTAACTTTGACTGGAACAACAAACTTCCCATCAAACAGTTAATCTTTTTGTTGCTCTGAAGTCCCTGTTTGGGGACATTTCTCTTCTCACATCAGCAGTCACAGCCTCACCTCGCTGCCGACTGCCCTGACTTTTCAGATCTACTCACTTTGAACTCATCAGTTGCTCTGCACCAGTTCTTCTTTGCAAATGCTCAGAATCACTCTGTATCTTACAAGTCATGCATTTTTGTGGCTTTCGAACTGATCTAAATGTAGAATTCTACTGACTACATTAGCGTGGAGGAAGAATCACTTTAAAAAGAGAAGCTGTTTTATTCAGGTCTCTACTTACGCTAAAAAAAAAAAAAAAAAAAAAAAAAAAGAGACAGTCCCACACAAAATGGTTTTTAAAATATACACAACCTCCGCCTAGCTAAGCACAGAATATCCATCTATTTTTTTGCCTTAATGGATTCATTTATCCAAAATGTTAAAAGGCAAATAGATACAGAAAACAGGAATATCAAGCCAAGGCGCAATTAAAAACTTAAATAACCAGCCAGGTAATTGATAACTTTCAAGAAAGAGATGTTACTTAAAATGCATGAGCATCCATTGAAACATTACACTAAGGTCCCAATTCAGCAAGGTAAGTGCCGTGTACTTAGCATGGGCTGAACTCTAAGCACGGCATCAGTCCCACCGAAGTCAATGCCCTTTTGCATTCTGAACCCCGGGGGAATACTGATGTGCCTACATTCAGTCTCTTGCTGAATTGGGTGCTGGATCCAGAGGAGACGCATGAGGAGTAATGATGCAGATTCACCTAGATCTACTCACCCCCGCCCCCAGGTGCAAATCAATGTGACTTGCCCACAGCGGAGCCGGAAGGCATATGGTAATGCAGACTTGCAAAAACGTCAAGGAAATAAAACCTACCAGCTCCAGCAAAATTTTGCTAGCCGAGGCTTACCAGAAACGCCAACGCACACAGCACTCCCACCCCGCACACTGATACAGACATAGACACACACCCCTGGACAGACACACAGACACACCCTTCAGACCACTGGATGGACAGAGGGACACACACACCCATCAAATCCTTGGGTGGACAAAGGGGGTCACACACACACCCCAGTCAGACCCCTGGGTGGACAGAAGGACACACGCCCATCAGACCCCTGGGTGGACAGAGGGACGGACACACACACATGCACGCACACCTGTCAGACCCCTGGGCGGACAGAGGGGGAGACAGACACACTTCACTCCAAACTTTATCTCATTCTCTCACATATCGTTCACACCAGGCACTCACTCTCTCCCACACGTGACAACCACGCCACCCTGCCATTCCATCACTGCTCACCCCTCCCCGCATGTCAGACACCCTCATTCGTCCCCCACGTGCCCATAATGCCGTACCCCCTCCATTTCCTCACACCCTCAGCTCATCAGTTCTCTGGTCTCTTCAACCTTAGCTGCACAAATTAATCAGTTTTCTGCTTCCTCCCACCCAAAACTGTTAGCTCTTCAGAGCGGGAGCAGCCATCTCTGCCCTAGCTGGGCAGGGGCCTCCCCTCTGCTCCTCAGAGCTCACAAACAGGGCCAGCTCCCCAGTCCCTAGGGAGGCACTGGTGTTCTACTAGGACTGCTGGGATCTTTGGCTCCTGCCCATCCTAGGTCTTGGGAAGGGGCCTCTGCTGCTGGGTGGGAGGCGGGTATAAGGCCAGTTTTAGGAGCAGCTGGTACAGCAGGAGTGCTCTAGGTCTGGCCTCAGCTGGTGTCAAGTGAAGACGACACAGGCACAGAGAACCCAGTAAATTTAACTCCCACTCTCCCTCAACCAAGAGGAGCAAGGCGCCTGGACAACTCAGTCAGGGCCTTTACAACTCCCTCTCCCTTCTCCATGCTGCTGCCCCTAGCCAGGTAGAGTGGTGCACCCCCTGCAGGCCTAACTGTGCACCGCACCCTCATGGGGAAAGCTGCAGCATGGCTTACACTCCAGTCAGGTGTTTACATGGGGCCTGGCTCAACTCCAATTCACTTCAGCAGAACTCCGCTGAAATCAACAGACTGACGGAGAAACCCTGGAACAGGGAGACTTCCACACGGGGAAAGACCTCGCCAAAAACTTGAAAGGATTCGCCTTTCCTCTGTTGTACACAGTTATCCAGACAGTGTGTGACCATCACCCACCAGCGCTCATTGTATTGAAGTGTCTCGGAGGTTAGACAGGGAGGGCTCTGGTGGTTTCCATTGAGGTTTAGCTGCCAGTGCTTTGCTGGCAGCAGGCCAGCCGACAGCAGTTGCAGGCCCCGGGGCAGAACAGTCAATGGGCACGGCCAGGGCTTCCACATACCCGCCCGGCTGCCTTCACCACTGCCGGTACCACCCTGCGCACGCCTAGGAGCCCTGCGGCCGCCCGGATGATTTAAAAGGGCCCGGGGCTCCCGCCGCCACTGCCATGGGCCCTTTTAAATCGCCTGGGCCCCTGGGCAATTGCCCTTCTCCCCCCCCCCCCCCCCAAACAGGCCTGGCTGGCAGCAACAATTCGAGGAGAAAAACGCCACATTCTTCTCTCCCTGCTGGGGCACCTGACACTTCAGAGGCGCCTGGGCTGCTTTGACATTTTACTTTTAGTTTTAAAATTGATTTGGGACCGATTCAAACTTTTCAGCATTTAATTCATTCCTTTTTGAAAAAATTAATTTGCTCAGCACCAAGGCAGTCCTTCATAATACAAGCTACCAGGCCTGCTCCTCGGCTGGTGTCAATTGGTGTAGCCCCAGTGACACAGCAATCGAGTTATGCTGGTTTATGCTAGTTGAGGATCTGACCCATCACATGTGAAACAAAGCAATCAGACTGTACCTGGGATTCCCATCATGTAATATGGCCAGGCTTTGAGGGACAGATTATCCAGGCACAGTTTATGGGAATAGTAGGACCTCAAGATCATGTGGAAACCTTTGCTAGGCAAGCCTGAGTAAGCCAGGCATTGCAAGAGGAAGGAAAGGGGAAAAGGAACCAGGTCCTAGCACTAGGAGCTGCTCGGCTGGCAACAGCACAAGCAGCTGGGCTGGAAGGAGGTGGGGAGAACGGGGGGGAGAAGGACATGAGAGGCAGCTGGAAGCAAGTCTCACAGGCTAGAGAGACAGACTTGCGCTGGTGTGGCTTGGGCTAGTGCGCTCAAAACAGCTGTGGGACTTTGGCACTGCAGCTTAGGTGGAGACTTGGGCTGGCCACCCAAGCTCAAGCCTAGGGGGGCAGTGAGCCTGAGCCTCTGCCTCTGTCCGCACAACTGTTTTTAGCCTGCTAGTGCAAGTCTGTCTACCCAGGCTGGGGGCTTGCTCCCAGCTGCAACACAGACATACCCACAGGTACCCACAGGCAGAAAGGGCTTCACTGGCTTCCCCTCCCCACTCATTACACAATGGAAGTATGGAGACCCATGATGCCCCGAGATGATCGGATGAAGTTACTCATACCTATGTGTAGCAGAGTGAAGTCCCTCACCCTGGATTACTCTCTGCAAACAGTCCTCACACACACCCATGGCAAGTTCAACCCTGTGTGCTTCATTTACAAGGTGTTATATGAGGGCTTGTTCCCCACAACATGAGGCTTTTCCCTTCTCCCCAGACACATGATGGGGGGGAAGAGATCTCACCTCCTGAAGATCCTGGGCTTCTCTGGCCCTTCCTTCCGACATGTGACTCACTAGCTGGCATACACATGAGGTCACAGAGCCCTCTCCTTGCAGTACATGGCAAAAAGTGTTAGACTTTTAGAATGCCACTGATCCCCTCAGAACTTTGTCTGATCTCTTCAAATTTGATGGAAGGATCCCAGATGGGACCCAAATACAACCTCTCAATTTGGAGACACATGCAGCTTTTGGGGGGATTTTAAATGGAGGCCAAACATCAGGCTCATCCGTTGAAACCTCAGTTAACCGTGGAGCAGGTACCAGCACCATAATGGGGGCTACAAGGCCAAAGCAATCAGTCACACCAGGGCTTAGGGAATCGTTCTCCAACTATGTTTGGGTGAGACAAGGGTCAGTTCTGTGCAAACTGCAGAGCTGCCTCATGCAAGGAGAGCTATTGTCATGTGGCTTTGGACTCCCTTTCATGCCACTCCTGTTTGCTAACAGAAGGATCAAACCATTACTCTACTGGAATAAGAAACTTCACTTAGGTTTAAGAATGACTTTCCTCGCCTTAGAGCCAGTCCTGCTCCCGCTGAGCTATGAAATCCCCTCCCCTCAAACAAATGCAATTCTCAAAGTCACCAACCAGTAGGGATCAGGGTGTCATCCACAGGCAAGTAAGAGTCTGCTTCTATGGAGACCATATGGTTGTAGATATCATGTGATCCCTAGGAGACAATGAAAGAAATGTTTACACTTACACTGTACCCCTTACATGTGTCCAGATACCTGTGCAGGGTGTTTTCCACTGGCAGTTATCATACCACATGGACACTGACCACAAACTCCAGCAGAGCCCATGTCGCTGGATTGCAGCGTTCAAACGTTAGTGACTCTGAGCTTCCCTACAACTGGCACAGTCTCCACGTTACCCAGTAAGCAGAGAGACGCAAAAGCAACCCTCATAATCCCAAGGCTTTAATCCCACTCCACTGCTCGATACACTCACAGCCTAATCAATGCTCTATACACAGTCAAGAACAGACTACTTGTCAGAATGACAGCTTGTATGTACTGGTACAGTGGGCATGCTGAAAAGCTTGCCAACTGTACTGAGCTGGAAATTTCTGCACTCACTTCTGTCTGCCTGTCCTGCACTTCCTTATTGCTTTTCCCCCTAGTGCACACAGGAAAGTTACTAGGGAAGGTACCATATAAAACCTAAGATAGACAGTTTCTTGGGGCCAGATCCTCAGAGGTATTTAGGTACCTAACTCCCACTGTTGTTGGTTTTTTTGAGGATCTGGGTCTTTGACTGAAAGCTTTCTGGTACAAGGACTGTCTTTTTGTTCTGTGTTTGTACCCTACAAAAATTGCCAAAAAAAAAAGCTAAGATGCAGGCAATTGTGGCTAAATATGTTAATGCTTTTGCTAAACAAAAGCATAAGTGTAAAAAAATAAAAGTAACTGTTAAAATTGGGGGGAAAAAAACAATCCCCCAAATCCTTTCCCATATCAGGCCAATCCTCATATTGCTGAAACCATTAAATCTTTGCTGCAACAAAAAATCATCCGTAAGTATTCTTCAGTATGCAATTCTCTAATTTGGCTAGTACAAAAACCAAATGGGTCATGGCATCTTACTATTAATTATCAAAAATTAAATCAAGTAATTCTAGCTTGTGCAGCTGTTGTATCCAAAATGCCTAACCCAATTAAATCTGTAAATCCCAAAGCAAAATGTTTTTTTACCATTGATATTGCCAATGGCTATTGGTCAATACCTGTTTCTAAGACAAGTCAACATTATCTAGCTTTCACAGTGAAGGGGGTTCAGTACACTTTCCAAGTCTTACCCCCAAAATTCCATAACAGCCCAGCTATCTTTCAGAAACAAATAAAGCACATTCTGTCTAGGTTTTACAAACCATCTGTTTTATTTCAGTATAACATTTGTTTAGCAACAAAAACTCAAAAAACAAACAAACCGAAAGTGCCTAAATAAGCTTTTACAAATCATCAAAAAAGCAAAACTAAAGTGTAACCCAGCAAAGGCACTAAAGTAGATCAGAAGGTGTCAGGGTCACGAATGCTGTGCTGTGGTTGGCAGTCTTTGTTCTAGAGGGCAAAAGTCCTTCTGGGCTGGAGAAGGAAGGTTTTCTTCTCTTGTGGTGGGGATTCTGTGTAAGTATGGGTCTGATCCTGCTTCCACTAAAGCGAATGGCAACATGCAAACTGCCCCCCCCAACTGAAATAGGAGCAAGATCAAGCCCTTAAATATGTGTGTCACTTTCTAATCAGCGTTAACAATTTCTCACACAGAGAGACACACACACTGCAGGTGTTATGTCTGCTCCATAAAATGTGATTATGCTGCAAATTATATTTGTTTACTTTGCCTTATCATTAACCAATTAACTATACACTGATGATTACACTGCAGTTGTTAAAACAATGGCATTGATACAGTTAAATTACGCAGACATTCTAAAATCTCTCTTTCTATCTAGCATGTTTCAAAGAGCCTTGTTATCTAAGTGTAAGAATGTAACAATGCTATCAGATGCTATCCTCACTGCACAGCAGTACTTGGGAGAATTATTTTCTATACCTTTGGCTTCATGCCTGATTATAAATGTAATGAGAGCAAAATGTACTTGAGAAGCAGTGTGGTCCACCTGGCAGGGCACGGTGACTCGAGATATGGGCTCTACTCCCATCTCTGCTGTGACTTGTTGGGTGACTTTAGACAATTCACTTTCCCTTTCTATTATGCCTTTGTTTTTCTCTCCTTCCAGCTGTTTTCTGTCTTGTCTAGTTAGACTGTGAGCCAGGACTCTCTCACTACATTTGTCTACAGCTCCTAGTGTGGGGGCCCTGATCTCAGCTGGGGCTCTAGGCACTAATAGAATGTGGTCAGACCAAGGGATGTGTCAGCACAAAGTGAAGCACCCATGACACTGGGATACACTTGCATCACTGAAGCAGAGGTTATTTAACGCTTTGTTAGCTGGTTGGGTTGTTCTGGGTCTCCTGGCCCAGAAACAATGGGGAGTAGAAAAGAGCCATTTTCCCAAAAGCCATGAGTGGTGGTGACCCCAACAAGCTTCATTTTCTCTCAGAGTCAGGGAGTTTAAGGCCAGAAAAGACCAGGTGCTCATCCAGTCTGCTCTGTACATCACAGGCCACTGTCCTGTACGCAGTCCCTCCTGCACTTGCTTGGGAATCCAAACAGACTGTAAGAGTCACAGTAGCTTCTCCTGGTGCTAAATTAACTTCCCTGAGCAGGGCATGTCCCTAATTGCCCTGAACCCCCTTGGACTGGGCTTTTCTGACCACCCACACCACAAATAGCCCCAGCGTCTCCCTCCCACATCCTACCCCAACTTGCACATGGCTCTTGGTTCCCCTCCCCTCACGATGTATTAAAGTATTAGTTGTTCCGATGTTATAGCAAGCAGAGTAAGATCACTGGACAACGTAGCTCAGGAGAGAGTTACGAGGCATTTAGTTTAGTGAGATGAATTCAGTCATGCTTCCAAAGCATGAGAAGTACCAAGGATGATTATCTTACCTGGCCTGCTAGATTGAAGTAGGCATGGTTTGTCAGGCTAATAGGAGTAGTGCTGCTGCTTTGAGCTCGGTAGTTTATTGCTAGTTCCCCACCATCGAGCGTGTAGGTCACCCAGACTTTTAGTTCCCCAGGATACCCTTCCTCACCATCTGGACTCGTTCTGGAGAAGCGTATGCCATTTAGCAGCACCTCCGGGGTCCAGAGAACCTGCAACAACAATTCATTTCATTTCTCTACCCCCGTGGAAAACCACATGCAAGATACTTGACATGGCTCCATTTCCGGAGGCAAACACATTTCTCAGAATTCTTGAAACCATTGTTAGACAGTTAGCTTCTTGGGGCAGGGGCCTTTTTTGTTCTGTGCTTGCACAGTGCCTACCACAATAAGGTCCTGATCCATGACTGAGGCTCCTAAGTGACACAGTAATATCAATCATAATATGTTACTGAGTAACACCCTTCTCTCGTGCTACATGTTGGATTTAACACAGGAAGAAGAAGCTGCCAACCAGCATTATTTCCCACTTCCTCAAGGTCCTGTATATTTCAGATACATCATCTAAAAACAAATGTATAGACTGCATTTTATCTAGAGGTCCTACAGGGATCACTTAGCCCACTCCTGGGGTGGGAGCTCCTCAGCTGCACAGTTTAAAATAGGAAGTGAAAACAAACACTGTATCCAACTGAAATGACTAGGAGAAGTTGGAGGAACAGAACAACTAAAGCTGGAGTCCAATCAGAGCACTAGGGATAACTCTCAAACCCCTCTGATAAGTGTCACAGGATCTTTAGGGTACATCTACACTGCAAAAAAACACACAGCAGCGAGTCTCAGAGCCCAGGTAAACTGACTCGGGCTCACGGGGCTCAGGCAAGGAGGCTAAAAACAGACATGTAGATATTTCTGCTCGGGCTGGAGCTCAGGCTCTGAGACTCACACACACCCCTGCTAGGTTTCAGAGCCCAGGTTCCAGCCCAAGATGCAACGTCCACCTTGCTATTTCAGCAATGCAGCATGAGCCCCACAAGCTAAGTCAGTTGACCTGCACTCAGACTCGCTGCCATGGGTCTTTTTTTGCAGTGTAGACATACCCAGAATGACCACAAACAGTTAGGATCACATCAGAAAGGTGCCATGCTCCCACGGCACCATGCGAAAGCACGTGTACGTGACCAACACAGAGCAAGGAATATCATCTGTGCTGAAGCACGTCCCTGGGAGTCACAATTAGGCCCAATCCTGCTTAGCTTGTGAGATGCAATGTACTCACAGCATGAGGCTCCAAGTCACATAGATGTTGCTTACCCCTTTCTTCCTCTTTTCCTTGCTTTCTTCTTTTATAGCACCATCAAGCTGAGCACTGCAGCAAGCTTTCAGACGCTGCATTGTGATAAGAACTCTGGCACACCACTTCACAACTCTGTGTACCTCACTTTACCTACCCTTACACCAGGGATAATAAATACTTACCTGCCGTACAGTGCTAGCATAAGTATTAATTAATTCACACTTGGAAAGTGCTTTGAGCTCCATGGCTCTAAAAGGGGAAATCATAGGCAAATTATAATCGTATGTATTTGCTTTCTGGGTTTGGGTCAGGATGGCACAGACTCTGGGATTTCCCCAGCTCTCTGGACACAGACAGGATCAATAACTAGTTGAATCGCAGTATTCTCATACCACCTAGAGTGTCATCCTCCAAGTTCCCTAGTCAGCTTCCTTCTAATTGGAATGAAGTTACATCAGCCTGCTCTCTATTTGCCATGGCTGAATGGACCTTCACATGCTCTTCTCTTTGCAGATGTGCATGGTCTTGACCCAGACATAGAAATCAAATAATCAGGTCAATTGTAATGTGCCTTTCTGTAGGTGGGACTGCTACAACTGCTGACCCTGAGTTCTAAGCAGCTATACCACAGCAAGCATACAGAGAAGGAAGGAGGTAGACAAATCTAGCTAGTGGGGAAATGAGAGTCCAATGTCACAGAGTGTAAAAATAGCTGCTGCAGTCAGTGGCTACTAACTCCTTGTCAGATGGCAAGGATGTAATTTTATGTAATCCTGACCTATTTCATATAACTCAGACCAGGAAAGCAAGATTAGTTTCTTACCAGCTTTCTGGAGTGTCAAACATTATTTATCATGCGGTCTGGGTGGTAGGAGATGTAGTCACAAAAATTACTGTTACTCTCTCCCTTCTCCCAGCTGTCAGTTTAACAACAGCACAGGACATTGTGTCCTGCCTGCGAGGCTGAATTTCTGTCCTGAAATCTCTTCTTTACTCTTTAAAATAATCTTCAGAGAATGTTTAAAAAAAATAACCTACATGTTTAGAATAAGTACTACTGCATAATTACTATTGCCGCTAAGACTTCAGTGATGACATTTTCATTGTGCAGTAGGAGAAACCGTAGGAAAAAATGTTATGCGTTTTTGGCCCACATCCTTCACTGATGTAAATGTGTAGTTCAGTGGAATTATGCTGATTTACCCCAGCTGAGGATCTGGCCTTTGGTTATACTGCGACTGCTTTGATAACATGACTATTTGGTAACATGACATCTATTGCACTGTGGTAACAGCACTTCTTGGGTGATTAAAGGCCTTCCTATTAGAGCCTGTACATACACACTAACTAGCTGAAGGGGAGATCTCATTGAAGTGACTATTCAAAGAAACATCATTAAGGTTTTCTGGCCCCCAAAATCAGCATACTATTCCCGCAAAAACTGACAATTTTTGTTGAACATTGCCCCCCAGGATTAAAAGAAAAGCACAAGCACACAAAACCCCACCAGCCATTAACAGCCATCCAAGCCCAGAATAGCAGCTTCATGGACAAAAACAACTGTCTGAGAGGATTTGCTATTAAATGTACATATATTTCTACTTCATTTTTTAAATTAAATATTTGTTTTTTTCCCATCCATGAAGGCTCTAAGGCAGCCAGAGCCCCACAGGTGCAGGAACTACGGGTGCAGGGGGTGCTGCAGCACCCCCAGGTTTTGCACAGGGTCTCGGCTGCTGGCCCCACACCTGGGGGCTCTGCTGCTGGCCCCAGTCCCGGCCGCTGGTCCCATACCTGGAGTCTCGGCCGCCAACCAGGGGTCCCAGCCGCCAGGCCCCATGCCTGGCCGCCCGGCCTGGCACCCAGGGTCCAGGCTGCCAGCCCCATGGCTGGGGCTCTGCTCCTGACCCTGGCCCGGGATTCCGCACCCATCCCCAGCTGTGACCCCAGCCTCTGCCCCCTTACCCTGTCTGCATCCCTCGCTCCTGAAGCCATAGCCCTGCTCCTGGCCCCAGCTTGAGGGGGTGGTGAGGGGCACAGACATGGGTAAGGGGGGGGCGCAGCTCAGCGCCCCCACTCTAAAAACTGTTCCAGCACCACTGTGACGCCCTAGGGAAATTGGGCTTGATCCTAAGAGGCGCTGAGTACTCTATTCCTGATTTAGCCAGGCACTTCAGCACATACTTAACTTCAAGCATATAAGTCGTCCTGCTGAATTCAATGGGACAGCTCATGTGCTTGAAGTTAAACTGGTGCTTATGGACTTTGCTGGATCAGGACCAGAGTGCTGGGCTCCCTGCAGGATCGAGCCTCTAATGACATCCCAAAAGACAAGAGGCTGGACCTGAGTGATTGAGGTCATGTGTATATCGGAAAATGATACTATTTGTATTGCCGCTGCACCTAGGAGCCCTAGTGATAGACCAGGACTCCACTGTGCCAGGCACTGCACAAACACAGAACAAAAAGACAGTCTCTGCCCCAAGGGAGCTTACAGGCCAAGTTTTGTATACTTATCATTTTTAGAAACAGAACAAAATACATATACAGATAACAAAACAAGGTTGTGATCAAACACAAATGGGTCTTTTAAAAGGCAGCCAATACAGGTTACAAAACAGCTGTGTTGATATTTGTATGGGAAGTATGGTAATAATGGCAAAGAGTGTTTTACAAAATGGGGATACCTGGCATTAAACTTCATCTTGATCTTTAAACGTGGGTGCTCAATCCAAAGCTGCTAATGCCTGCACTTTGGAGGACATGAGCCAGCTCTTTGTTAATGCTATATACAGTTATTTCTGTAACTGATTGAAAAGAACAGAGCCTACAACATTTGTAAGTATGAAAAAAATGGGTTTCATAGAAAACATTTGGAAGATATTTCAGGAAAATATCTCAAACTTGTAATAAAGACCGTTCATCTCTCCAAACAGAAAGAACGTAATGCTATACAGTAACCTGCCTGGGAACCAGATGACTTATTGATGACCAAAGCACTGCGGCCAGCTAGATGACAACTGGCTCTGCTCACCACCACTCAGCTAGTCATGGCTAACAGCTATTACACTGCTGACACATCCAGTCCTTGTCTACTCTGGCCACAGAGGTCAGCACTCTTAACTTGAGCACACCCAATTGAGTTTAAACACTGGACAGTTTTCAAATGTAGACAAGTACTGGGAAAGAGACTTACACTGTTTAAAACTCCTTATTTAGTTTTTTTTAGAATCCATTTGACTCCAGTGTGTAATTAGTATTTGGGATAAAAGATGTCTTTGCTAAAATTAAAACTGAAGAGGTCCCTGCCGTGGCAAGGGGAGCAAGGGGAAACAGAGCCACTGGGAGGAGAAATGGCTTGCCAGAGTAACCCAGCAGGTAAAGTCCAGCCCCAGACCAGCTGTAGTGGCCAAGTCTGCAGCAGACAATATTTCTAATTAGGGGCAGCTTACCAGCTGTAAAAGCTGCTTGGTGCAAATTCCAGGGACTGGGTGTTTTAACTGTATAGAGCTGAAGGATCATTGTAAAACAAGGAGATATTAGCGGGATAAGGAAGCCATTTGGAAAGAGTGTCAACTTTCAAGGTACAGAAAGCTTGTCCTCAAGCATCAATAACACAGGGATAAAGCTACTAAAAATCAACCTCTTGCTTTAACAGGATGCTCCTGATTGAAAACAAGGGAGATTAGAATCAATTTGACCATGATCAGATTTACCTTGTCAAACCCTTTGTTCCCTCCATGCAGGCTGTTGGGTGGGTTGTTGAGGGCCAACTGATACTCTTTTCCTTCCACCGTGAATTTCCCATTAGCAATTCTGTTAGCAACTCGCCCAATTGTGGCTCCAAAGTAGGGGTGTTTGTTGACATAACCTAACAAAAATAAATGAGTCATCATTCAAAACGAAGTTCTAGTTTGACTGTGATCCCTAGAGCCAGGCGGATGGAGCTCAGAAAGTTGGATTGGGGTGGGGTGGGGTGGGAAAAACAGTCCTGGCAAAAAGACAAGGGTAGAAGGTGTCTGCAAGTCTCCATTTGTTTACTAATTTGAGTTCTAGAAGGCATCCCCAATGGCGCATCTTGGAGGTGCATGCCCATTTCCATCACACCCAACAACTGCCCTGCACTCCTCGTGCCCTTCCAGAATGGGAGAGTTTCAGTCCTCAAAGCTCATGGCTGCCGAACAAGGAACTGTGGAGTTTAAGGTCCCTTTACAAGAACAGCCGCCTAAACAAGATGTACATGTTAAAAAGCCAGGAAATGGAGAGCTAAGGTGACACTTCCCACCCAATGTAGCCACCTGGAGCACGAGGCTGATGCATTAGCCACAAGGCAATCCTTCCTGCTAAATACCATGGAGGTGAGGCGTTCTCTACACAGATCTCAGCCAGGTGGTCACCTCCAAAACACACTGCTGTAAGTGGCTTGCTCAGCATCCCAGAGGCAGGCTGTGGGAGAGCCCAGGACAGACACTAGATCTCCTGAGCCCCAGTACACTGCACAGCCACAAGACCGTCTTTTTGCTGCTTGCAGCCCCTGCCCTATTCACCATCAATATACGGACACTATGTTGCTGCCTAAGGCAAGCCACCTTGGCAGATTCACTTAAAAGGGTGGCATGGCTGAGGGGAGGAGCCTTGGGCCAGTCTTTAGAGACTGGGTCTATTCCTGGCTTTGGCTGAAAGGCCCTTGAGCAGCCGCTTATTTGCTAAATAGGGGAAGGACGGTCATCTCCTCTCAGGACAGGGATATAGGCAGCCTGGGTTACTATTAAGAGCTATGAAATGCATAGAAATATTTCCCACAGTCAGGGGAAGAAATTTTAATTCATGGTTTCTAGCTCCCAGCTCAGTTCCCCTTCCCCTGTGGTATATTGTGTGGGAAGGTCTCCCTAACAATCTCTCTCTGCTGCAAGAGATGAACCTGGCTCACAGCAGGTGAGCTCACAAAGCAAACTCCAATAGCTTGCAGGTATTCAAGCTAAAAGGTTCTTGGTGCTGATGCTAGGTTTCAGCAAGGGCAGTGCAGTGAGGGGGATTTGGGGGGATAGCACCCCCTGTCGGGTCCATATCTGTGCATTATGAGAAGGCTGACATTTAAAAAACAGGTCTTTTTCCTTTTGGGGCGGGGGGGGGGGGAAGGGATGAGGAGGTCTGTACTCTAGAGAACACTGTCATCCACTGTCATCAAATTCTCACCCCAGACTCTGAACTGACAGGCCAATTTTTGAGCCACCCTAATGACGCATGTGGATTTTAGAGCGGTTTGAAAATTAGAATCTACACAGAAACCAATTAGTGCTCTACCATAGTAACAAACGCACCCTATTAACCAGAGAAACCAAACCCATTCATCCAAATCTACTCCATTCCTCGGGCAAAAAACCAGATTAATACATGAACAACAAGGAGTCTGGTGGCACCTTAAAGACTAACAGATTTATTTGGGCATAAGCTTTCTTGGGTAAAAACCTCACTTCTTCAGATGCATAGAGAGCACTCTATGCTAGGGTTACCATACGTCCGGTTTTTCCCGGACATGTCCGGCTTTTCGGCAATCAAACCCTCGTCCGGGGGGAATTGCCAAAAAGCCGAACATGTCCGGGAAAAATGCCGGCCGGGCACTTCCCCTCCCGCAGCTGCTCTGCTTCTCCCCTGACTCTTCAGCTCTGTTTAAGAGCTGAGCCGCCCGAGCGCTATGGGCTTCAGGCAGCCCCCTTGCCTCTGGACCCCAGCCGCCGGCCGGGCACTTCCCCTCCCGGGCTCCGGCGGCGCAGGGTCCAGAGGCAGGGGGGCTGCCCGAAGCCGGTAGCGCTGGGGCAGCTCGGCTCTTAAACAGAGCTGAAGAGTCAGGGGAGGAGCAGAGCCTCCGGCCGCGGCGGCTCTGCTCCTCCCCTGACTCTTCGGCTCTGTTTAAAAGCCGAGCGCTACGGGCTTCGGGCAGCCCCCATGCCTCCGGACCCTGCGCCGCCGGAGCCCGGGAGGGGAAGTGCCCGGCCGGGGGCACAGGGTCCGGAGGCATGGGGGCTGCCCGAAGCCCGAGCGCTACCGGCTTCACGGTTTGCCGGGCAGCCTCCAGACCCTGCGCCCCTGGCTGGGCGCTTCCCCTCCCGGGCTCCGCTGCGCTGGGGAAGCGCCGGCCGGGGGCGCAGGGTCTGGGGGCTGCCCGGCAAACCGTGAAGCCGGTAGCCCTCGGGCAGCCCTTTTCGCGTGGCTGGGAGTGGGAGGGAGGAGGGGGCGGGGTTGGGGCGGGGCTGGGGGTGGGAAATGGGCGGGGCCAGGGCCCCGTGGAGGGTCCTCTTTTTTTATTTGTTATATATGGTAACCCTACTCTATGCATCTGAAGAAGTGAGGTTTTTACCCACGAAAGCTTATGGCCAAATAAATCTGTTAGTCTTTAAGGTGCCACCAGACTCCTTGTTGTTTTTGTAGATACAGACTAACACGGCTACCCCCTGATACTGGACACCATGCAAGATTAATACATGGTCTCTGCTCTGCTCTCAGATTCTCCATCGAGAATGGAAAGCAGAATTTGGCCTCCTACATTCACGCAAATTTGTGAGATAACAAAAAGGAGGGAATGCATGAAATAAAAGCAGTCTGATGTGTGTCTGCCAGGGAGCTGCCAGCAAGCCTGGAGTGTGTGTTCCCTTCTGGAGCTAAGCGAGCATTCGGAGGTGCTTCTTCAGTATTCGGAAGAGGCGAGAACATGGACCCAATGTGACAGCTGGGGCATTCTGCCCTCAGTGGTCACTCCATGGTGCTCCAAGTGGCTCATATAATTTGCCTTAAAAACAGGAAGAAAGCGCCTATTTGCAGTCAGGTGGTGACTGATCAGCTGCTTATTGCAGGACTGAGTGCACTCATGTGTGCTGCGTGCCTGGCTCAGATCTGTTTAGGGATACAATGACCTCAAGGCAGCCATTTCCCCGTCAAGCCTTATTTCATGGGCTTTCCAAAGACCCAGCTCAACGTAATGCAGAGTAACCCCTAGTCTGAGGAATCCCATTCATTTCAGTGGCACTGCTCCATTGTAGTTCATGAGCAAGATGGGCAGAATCAGGAACTAAATGTTTTTCAGAACTAGACTCAGCGGAGTAACAGACGGGCCTGTTAGCTCCACTCTAGTAAGGCACTAGTCAGAAACGTCCACTCACATCCCTCGCTCCCAGAGCCCTGAACATACACGCTTGTCCTCTCAGGCCTCTACCATCCACATCGCTGTCCTTCCTCTCCATACAAAGCACAACTGCTTGGATCACTTACCCGGCCTGCCCCCTCTTGAAGCCTCTCCACCTGTTCCCCTCTTTCTCCACATTGGGGTCAAGCTACTTGTCTTCACTTCACGGGTCTTCGTGACTCTGCACTCACTGCATGCCCACTCCCGCCTCTTGTCCACCAACCCCGCCTGCTCTGCTGCGCCAAGGTTGCCAGCCTCCTCCGCCCCCTTGTCAGTTCTCACACAGACCTCCCTGCGCCAGCATCCATACTGCCACCTGCACATGGAACACCCACCCTGAACTGATCCGTAAGTCCCCAACCTCTCCATCCTCAGCATCCAGTTCTGCTGCTGCAGCCAGGGGCAGCCGGGGATTGACCACATTCACAGTGTTATTAATTATCTGTATGACCCTAGTGCAGGGGTTGGCAACCTTTCAGAAGTGGGGTGCCGAGTCTTCATTTTTCACTCTGAGTTAAGGTTTTGCGTGCCAGTCATACCTTTTAACGTTTTTAGAATGTCTCTTTCTATAAGTCTATAACATATAACTAAAATATTGTTGTATGTAAAGTAAATAAAGTTTTTAAAATGTTTAAGAAGCTTCATTTAAAATTAAATTAAAATGCAGAGCCCCCCAGACCGGTGGCCAGGACCCGGGCAGTGTGAGTGCCACTGACAATCAGCTCGGCACGCATGCCGCCTTTGGCACCCGTGCCATAGGTTGCCTACCCTTGCCCTAGTGCCTAGGAGCCCTAGCGCCTAGGAGCCCTAGCCATGGACCAGAACCATGCTAGGTGCTGTAAAAACAGAACAAAAACATGGTCCCTGCCCCATTTTCAAGTTTCGCAAGCCTGACTCTGATCTCACTTGCATAGGTGTGTAAATCAGGGGCAACTCCAGTGCAACCGACAGAGAGACACTTGGTGCTAAGAGGTAAAGGTTATATACTGGGCAAGGACTATGCCATTTTGTGGTTGTACACACCTAGCACAATTTATCTAAGGTTCTCCTATGGCTCCCATCACCATATCTGAGCACTTCACATGCTGTTGCATTTATTCTCACAACTCTGCCATCAGGCAGGGCAGGGCGATTATCCCCTTCTACAGTTGGGGAACTGAGGCACAGAGAGGCTAAGTGACTTCCCCAAGGTCACAAAAGGAGTTTGTGGCAGAGCAGGTAACTGAACCCAGGATCTCTTAAGTCCCAGCTTGGTGCCCTAACCATTTGACCATCCTCCTTCTCAAGGCTTCATTCTTGATTGGGGCCTCTAGCTGCTACAGTAATCAACATTATAATAATGTATCTCATTGCCATAAGAATGACTCTACAGGAGCAGGCCAACGGTCCATGTAGCCCAGTATCCTGTCCCTGACATTGGCCAGTGTCAGATGCTTCAGAGGGAATGCACAGAGCAGGGCAATTTTGAATGCTCCACCTCTATTGTCCAGCCCCAGCTTCCGGCAGTTGGAGATTTAGGTACACCCAGAGCATGGGGTTACAACCTTGACCATCTGGACCTATTCTTCAGGAATTTATCTAATTCTTTTTTGAACCCAGTTATACTTCTGGCCTTCACATCATCCCCTGGCAACAAGTTCCATAGGATGACTGTGTGTTGTTTGAAAAAATACTTCCTTATGTTTACTTTAAACCTGCTGCCTATTAATTTCATTGGCAACCCCTGGTTCTTGTGTTATGTGAAGGGGTAAATAACTCTTCCTTATTCACTTTCTCCACACCAGTATGATTTTATAGACCTCTGTCATATCCCCCCCTTAGTCATCTCTTTCCTAATCGTACAGTCCCAGATGCTGTGCTGTGATTGTCTTTGTTCTAAACATAAAAAGTCCTTCTGGACTGAGGAAGGAAATTTTTCTTCTCTTGTGGTGGAGATTCTGCATAATATGGGTCTGATCCTGCTTCCACTGAAGCAAATGGCAACCTGCAAACCCCTCTCTCCTCCCCTACACACACTGACTGAAATAGAAGCCTCTCCATTGCCTTGCCCATAGTCACTCACACCAGTGTGGGTGGATGGAACACAACACCACTGGGATATGGTAGTGTTTTGCACCCCCTGTGCACTACATCAGAGGACTACACTGGGAGCAGGGCCATGGAGAACCAGGGGCCTAGTGAGAGGTGCCTTAGAAAAGGATCAGAAAGAAAATAACCAAGAAGCTAGGTCAATGCATATTGTCTTTGAAAAAATGGATTTAAACCCACCTTCCAAGCGATCAAAGCCCAGGACAATGTCAGAGAGGTTCCCATCCCTGCCTTTGGTTTCCAATGCAGTGATTATACAGCCTAAGGAGATAATCTCCACTTTAACACTGTCTGATTTCAGCAGGAACTTTTCAACGGCCCCTCCTCCTCCCTTCTGGGGCAAGTGTCCAAACACCTCTCTGGTCACCTCTGTCATTTCTCCCCACAGCCGGATGTCTCTGGAAAACAAGAGAGAAACCACAACACCAAGGTAAGCAGACGGCGGAGGACGGGAAATCCGGAAAGCAGAGGCAGCAGCAAGAAAACACACACTGCAAACAGGGCAGAGCTTGGAGCCAGGAAATCACATGATCCTCCCCCAAGCGGGCCAAGCCAGATAAGCAGACAGGGATAGACTGTCCCGTACGTTTTCCTGGCCCCTCTCTGAAGCAGGGAGGCCAGCCAATATTCTGCTAAACAGAAACTAAGCTGCAACCTCATCTACAGCGCGACTATCAGCTGCTCTGTCCCATTTCAGCAAGCAGGTGAACACTACGGGGTCCAGCATGCAATGCTGATATAACATGAGCAGCCAGCCATTCAACTCCAGATGGAGGATTGCATGCTGGGATATGTAGTTCACACTGCTGGCCCCAAGAGGGGGAGCGCTGTAGGCTGTGGTCTGTAGTTTTGAGAGACCTGAGCTAGAATAAAAGAGAAGAGAGACTTTCAAAATGCAGGATTGCCAACCCCCTGGGTTCAAAAAGCTGGAGTCAGACCCTCAAAATCACCAGACTGACTTAAAAATCATGAGATTTTACAAAATAATCCATTGTGGGCTCATTTTATTTGCCTTCTGGCATTTGAGTTTTTAGGATACACTCAGATCACATTTCCAAGTTTTTTTCTGCAATCAGGAGGACTAGAAACTTACTGTTGTTTTAAAAGGAAGCTGAGATTCTCCCATAAGCACCTGACTCTGGCAGCTGGGGGTTTAAGACAATCACCAAATATGGCAAGCCTCACAATCGAATTGTGAGCATTGGCAACAACGATAACTTGTCTGTGCTGGAGAAGAAAGGCGATCTGCTATGACTTGGAAGTGATATGTACTAGAAATCACATTGCGGACACTCTCCTTCAGCACTGCCAACCCCCATGTATTCTAAATCACGAGTCAGGGCCTCAGAATCATGAGATTTATTAAAATAATAAATGTTCAGGGTTTTTTTGTTTGCCTTCTGGGTTTGTGCCTTTAAAGGGTCACATTCTCAAGGTATTCTCCACAATTGAAGGCTGGAAACTTAATTTTTAAATGAAAGCTGAGATTCCCATTTAATCACAGAACTCCAGGAGCTGGAAATTAAGAAACATACTACATATCATGAGTCTCACAATAAAACCGCGAGAATTGGCAACTCTCAAGGAGTGATTTTAACTCCTTTGAAGTTGAGATTTTTGGAGAGACAAGGTATACTCTTCTCCCATATCATGGCAGTATTTGCCATGCATTATTTAAGCACCATGCAGGTAAACAGCTTGATATTTCTAGGAAGTATGACATTAAGGGAGTAAAATAAGTGTTGAAATATCCCTAGGCCCCAATCCTGTAACACCTGCATCACTTTACTCACATGAGTAGCTCTTCTGAGATCAATGAGGCTACGCATGGGAGTAAAGCAAAGGGGCCATTCACATGGATTGCAGGATCAGGACCTTAGCTAGTAGATTCCATTGTTTTCAGCATTTGTGTTCTTTAAAATATCACTTGGGCAGTCCCAACTTAAAATCAAGCAGGTGTGACTAGGTTGCAGCATTGAGTAAATCAAAATAAAATCATTATGAAAAACAGAGGCTTTTGTCAATTAATGTCTTGTTATTGATTTTATTAAATTTATAAACTTGATTATCTGTGAAGCATGGACACTGACAGTCTTTATAACAAGCAACAACATCTGGCACATATACACCTCTACCCCTATATAACGCTGTCTTCGGGAGCCAAAAACTCTTACCGCGTTATAGGTGAAACTGTGTTATATCGAACTTGCTTTGATCCGCCGGAGTGCGCAGCCCCGCCCCCCCGGAGTGCTGCTTTACCGCGTTATATCCAAATTCGTGTTATATCAGGTCGCGTTATATCGGGGTAGAGGTGTACTTCTATAGATGTAGTTGCATAATGGCTACACATTTGGAAATGGATGGGAGACGTGGATTTTTGTAAGTCACAGTGTTGATATTATTGCATTTACATTATCATGATGATTTATCCTTTCTAATAGGAGGTGCCTTGTGGTCCCATTCAGGATAGAGGTCTCATTGTGCTAGGAGCTGTATCAGTGCACAGGTAGACAGTTCCTGCCCCAAACAACTGACTTGCCTGTCACATTCACTTGTGTCTTTGTCAAGAGGAGGGAAGGACAAGGAGGATAACAAAACTAAGATCATGTAGTTACATAGGTCACTACTGTGCAGCCTGATGGCCCCATATACTAGAGGAGCATTAGAAGAATATGAAATAAATACATCTTTCCCCACTTGCCTTATTACTAGAGCTGGACAGAAGATGGGGGAAAGGGTGTTCATGGAAAATTTTGACAAAAGTTAAAAAAAAATAGTTTTTGTTGAAATTCTCCACAGAAATCTTCAACTTCTCATTGAAACTGAAAAATGTGGGGCTTTGGTTTCTTGATGAAAGGTCAAAATTTTCCATGGAAAAGACACTTTTTGCAGGGGAAAAAAGGTTGCTTCATTTTCTGTCAAAAACCAGTTTTGATGGAAAATATCCTACTAGCCCTACCTATTGCCTGTAAACATAACAGCCAGTCTGGGGTTTAAAGAAAGAGGGCAGTAGCCTCATGGGTTAATTCCAGGAGGACATCCCATGAATAGTGCACAGCATGGATGGAAGTATGGAGCAGCTTGCAACAGATACAGACATCTGGGCCTTCAAGGCTGGCCCCATTGCACTGACTCCCTCACTTCACCAATCAGAGACTTGCAGATCCCTGGTGAGGGCCAGAGTCTAAGGTGATGGTGAGGTGGTAACTGGTGCTGAGTAGCACAGACAAGCAATGAGCCAGGGAAACAACCCTAGCAGCGGTATCTTGAATGGACTGGAAGGTGAAGGGGGTTGGGGTACATATCTGTGTGTGAAAGAGATAGATTTAGCTCTATGAACAGAAAGAAAAGGACAGGCCCTGCTTCCAGGACTCTGAGGTATTATGGATAGGGCTGTGCATGGCCTTGTCAGGAGAGGAAGCTGGCCTGCTGGTTGGAACTAGGGCAGCCAGGCCTAGTGACCAGAGCCCAATTCAAGAGTCAAATTACCAAGTCCAGGGAATGAGTCAGAGCATCAGCTGGACCAGGACCAAGGCCATAGCCACAGGTATGAAATGCTACTGAGCAACCAGACCTGCTGCAGGGTTTGAGAATGTGCCTGCAGGAGCCTTCAGCCAATCAGGAGGCAGGTTCATTAGCTGAATCAGCTGAGGGCAATGAGCTGGGTCTGTTCAGCCCTGGGTCCCTGACAGTAGGAGAAAGGGTTGGGGCTGTGGACTTGTTTGGGCAAGAGAGAAGGAGAGGGGAAAAGGGGCTGGAGGGAGGAGGAGAAAGTGGCACAGAGAAGAGCCGGGTGCTGAGATGAGGACAGATACTGGCTAAACACAGTTAGGGGAGAGGAACCAGTGGATTGGGCTGGAGCAGGTAGTGAGCTGATATAGACAAGAACAATCAAGCATGTTGGCTGGAGCAACTAGGTAACCAGGCAAAAGCAAAACTGCAGAAGCAAGGGATCCTATTGCAGGCAGGAGAAGCCTCTGGGGAGCTGGCCTGGTGGCCAGCTGGCCAATGTAACTGTGATGACAGACAGTACCATGATCAGGAGTGGGCTGCAGATGTTGCTGCTGCAGTCACTATGGTAACACAAACAGATATTCATTGAGTGGTGATGCTAGAGGAAGAGCAATGTGTGTGAGGTATTATTATGGCAGCCAACGGATCATCCCCTAATTTCATTAACATCACAACCTGAGGCTGCAGACTTCCTGCCACTTATCTCCAACAAGCAGGTGGGAAGAGAACCCTTTCAAATCCACATGCCCCTGTCTGGGGCAGCCCATCCCAGCCTCTGTAGTGCTCATCAGGCCCCACCACTCAGCCTGGATGGGGAACTGCTGTGTTCCAGTTAGTGGGGGACCTTGCCTGGTGAGTTTGAGGCCAGCACTGAATTGGGATTAGTCAAGGCTGTGGCTGGGTGTCCCCAGGGTGGGGAGTGATGTGGACTGGTAGCAGGAGACCGACAGAGCTCAGCCAGTGTTTGCTCAGCTCTCCACTCCACCTCCACACACCGTGGCCCAAGTGACTAAAAATTCTGGTCACAAGAGGCACCGGATCAAACATAAACATCCCTCTCTGGGTATTAAGAAGCTCTGCTTTACTCCACAAAACTCAAACTCGCCCACAGTCCTTGGCCATGCAGCGTCCGGTCAGTGAACTCCACACCAATAACCAGGGCCGCTCCTGTTTCCCCAGAGCTCCCTGTCCTGGCTGCTGCTGGCAAAGCCCCTGCCTCTCACTCCCTTGTGACTGACAGCCCCTCGCGGCTGACTGTCCCCCTGATCTGATTCTGAACAGACTGCCTGGCTCGGGGGGGCCTCTGAGTGGGGCAGCAGAAGGAAGGGCTGTGGGATTCCCTTGGGGGCGCACTGAAAGGGTATACGCCCTACCACAGAGAGCTGCTCGGGTGGGTTGTTTGTGCAGAAGGAGGGATTGTGGGGCTATTTGTTTGGATACCCTGGAGAAGGCTGTTGGCTTTGATGCGGTAGGCATTTGGGGAGTATGTGGGTGGAGGTAGCTCAGCTCTGGGGAGTGGGTTGTTCCCAGAGGATGGTTTTTAGCAGTATGGCTGAGGTAAATGGGATTTGTTCTTGTTACCCCATTCTGAGACCCGGCCCATCCTCATTAAGGACCTGAACCAGAGCCCATTAAATCAGTGGGAGTCTTTCCACTGTTCTTCAGTGGGCCCTGAGTCAGGCACTAAGAAGTGGGATGAAGCTTGAGTGGGCTCCATTGGACTTTAGGAGGAAAGTTAACAGAAAGAGATGAACAGCTGGGGGTTTGGGAACCCTGGTTACTAGTGAAGAACAAAGGACTGGTCTAATAGGTCTAGAGGTACTGAGAGATGCCTGGGCATCCTTCATTTAGGGACACATGCTGCCAGAACAAGGTTTGTTCTTATGAAAGGAGGGTCTCAGCCATCCTGCCTGACAAATGCTGTGAGAAGAGCTATGGGGAAGCAGGACCTTACTACAGACAGAGGGCATCTTGTTAGTTAAGCTTAGGCTTTAGAATGCGTGTTATGATTTTATTTGATATGTAACCCTTTCTTTCTATTAATCGGACTTGCTGCTTCTCCCATCTCCATACTTTGTTAAATAAACTTATTCTTGTTTTCACTACAAAAGATGATAAGTGCTGTGTGTGAAGTGGAGCGACAATACTGAGGGGACACGGTGCCGTTCCTGGGGGAACAGCGGGGCTGGCAATGCTGTGAGTGTCCCGTGGCACAGGGGCTGGGCACTGTAGGAGGATGCTTGGAGGGCTCAGGGGTTGGACTGTGCCTATCACTGACCTGCAGGAGGGACAGTAGTGCCCACGTGGGCTGAGAAGGGAGTGCTTGAGTTGCTAAGGGCAGGTGGTAGTGAGGTGCCTCACATCCTGGGCACCCCCCGTCTCCCGGAACCATCATAGAATCATAGAATATCAGGGTTGGAAGGGACCTCAGGAGGTCATCTAGTCCCACCCCCTGCTCCAAGCAAATCACAGTAATTCCATCCCTATTCAGCAAAGCCCCTGTGCACATGACTAAATGCCATAGACTCCAATGGGGTTTAAGCGCTTTGCTAAATCCCGTATTCGGGACAACCCTTGTGGAAAAGTCCTATATAATTGCATAGGGATTAAATCAATAAGGTTCTATAGAAATGTATCACCATTCTATAGCAATTACTCTCAACACTTTTCCAATTTAATAGAAAATGATAACCTCTCTCTAGATTTTTGGATCCATCCTATAGAATGTAATAGAGAATTCTAATGTTCTGTTCTATACTGCTGACACTAGGAGAACTGTTTGTGATTAGCAAACGTGCTCTGTGATCTGTAGCTTGGCGAGGAAGTGGTGATGGAGACTGTGGCTTTTGTAACATTAAAGGAGTTGATATTCTGATTTAGTTCTATGATTCATTTCAAGGAGGGTCTGGGTTCATCTGCTTATCTAACATTATCATCAGTAATTCATTCATGCTCTCTGTGTTCCCCACCCATACATACAAGAGCCCACAGTGATGCTCAAAGGAGTGAGTGGGTGGCAACACCATTGTACTATATTTGATCAAATACCATAAATTAGCGATTTACAATTTTCAAGCGTCTTCTGGTTACAGGTTAACCAGAATGGGAAATAACCTGTCAGCTCACTCCTACCACTGAGTCACCTGGAGATTGAGGGAGGAACTGCTCTCTTTGTTCCTGGTTCCTTCAGAGTTCAGAGAAACAGGACTTTGTATGTTCTTTGTAAATAAGTCAGGTATTTCATTGATGCAGTTTTATCACCAATTTCTATTTCCAACTGGACCATCCCCAGGGCCCTGAACTTTGACTAGCTGCTTGGGAGCAGGGTAGGGTGACCAGGTCTCCGGTTTTGGACCGGAACACCTGGTCAAAAAGGGATCCTGAAGGCTCCGGTCAGCACCACTGACTGGGCCCTTGACTGTCTGGTTCGCGGTGCCGTGCAGCAGGGCTGGCAGGCTCCCTGCTAGCCACCATGCCACGTGGCTCCCAGGTCGGGAAGCAGCCAGCATGTCCGGCTCCTAGCCTTAGGGGTAACCAGGGGGGTCTGCATGCTGCCCCATTCCCTGCCCTCAGCTGCAGCTCCTATTGGCTGGATCAGAGCAGGGGAGGAACTAGTGTGAGCAAGAATCACGAGCGCTCAGCAGGTGGCTGTTGAGGGGTCGCGTGGTGTGCACCTCTCCTGCTGCTGCTCGGCCCCTTCTCCTCGCACGGCTGGGCTTGAGACGCGGCGCATGCCCTGCGGCGATCCGCGGTCTATCTGTCACCCCATCGCCAGCACCCAGGAGTTCAATCTATGTGTATCCCCATCTCTGAATGCTGTGAATGGGGCTGCACCTCAATCCCCTCACTGCATCCCTCCCCGTCCCAACCCCCCGCACCTCCATCCTCCATCACTGTATCCCTCCCCATCCCAACCCCCCCCACACCTCCATCTCCCCTCACTGCATCCCTTCCCGTCCCACCCCCCGCATCCCCATCCCCATCACTGCATCCCTCCCCGTCCCAACCCCTCCCGAACCCATCCCCCATCACTGCATCCTTCCCCGTCCCATCCCCCCGTCACTGTATCCCTCCCCATCCCAACCCCCCCGCACCTCCATCCTCCATCACTGCATCCCTCCCCGTCCCATCCCCCCGTCACTGTATCCCTCCCCATCCCAACCCCCCCCACACCTCCATCTCCCCTCACTGCATCCCTTCCCGTCCCACCCCCCGCATCCCCATCACTGCATCCCTCCCCGTCCCAACCCCTCCCGAACCCATCCCCCATCACTGCATCCTTCCCCGTCCCATCCCCCCCATCACTGTATCCCTCCCCATCCCAACCCCCCCGCACCTCTATCCCCCTCACTGCATCCCTTCCCATCCCACCCCCCCGCATCCCCATCCCCATCCCCCCATCATTGCATCCCTCCCCGTCCCAACCCCCCCCGCCCCATCCCCCTCACTGCATCCCCCCCGTCCTCACCCCCCGCACCTCCATCCCCCGTCACTGCATCCCCCCCGTCCTAACCCCCGTCACTGCATCTCTCCCCGTCCCATCCCCCCGTCACTGTATCCCTCCCCATCCCAACCCCCCCCACACCTCCATCTCCCCTCACTGCATCCCTTCCCGTCCCACCCCCCGCATCCCCATCCCCATCACTGCATCCCTCCCCGTCCCAACCCCTCCCGAACCCATCCCCCATCACTGCATCCTTCCCCGTCCCATCCCCCCGTCACTGTATCCCTCCCCATCCCAACCCCCCCACAATTCCATCTCCCCTCACTGCATCTCTTCCCGTCCCACCCCCCGCATCCCCATCCCCATCACTGCATCCCTCCCCGTCCCATCCCCCCGTCACTGTATCCCTCCCCATCCCAACCCCCCCCACACCTCCATCTCCCCTCACTGCATCCCTCCCCGTCCCAACCCCCCGCACCTCCATCCTCCATCACTGCGTCCCTCCCCGTCCCATCCCCCCGTCACTGTATCCCTCCCCATCCCAACCCCCCCCCACACCTCCATCTCCCCTCACTGCATCCCTTCCCGTCCCACCCCCCGCATCCCCATCCCCATCACTGCATCCCTCCCCGTCCCAACCCCTCCCGAACCCATCCCCCATCACTGCATCCTTCCCCGTCCCATCCCCCCCATCACTGTATCCCTCCCCATCCCAACCCCCCCGCACCTCTATCCCCCTCACTGCATCCCTCCCTGTCCCAACCCCCCCGCACCTCCATCCTCCATCACTGCATCTCTCCCCCCGTCCCCCCGTCACTGTATCCCTCCCCATCCCAACCCCCCACACCTCTATCCCCCTCACTGCATCCCTTCCCATCCCCCCCCCCGCATCCCCATCCCCCCATCATTGCATCCCTCCCCGTCCCACCCCCCGCCCTCCCATCCCCCTGTCATTGCATCCCTCCCCGTCCCAACCCCCCCCCGCCCCATCCCCCTCACTGCATCCCCCCCGTCCTCACCCCCCACACCTCCATCCCCCGTCACTGCATCCCCCCCGTCCTAACCCCCGTCACTGCATCCCTCCCTGTCCCATCCCCCCCGTCACTGTATCCCTCCGCATCCCAACCCTCCCCGGACCCCCATCCCCCTCACTGCATCCCTTCCCGTCCCACCCCCTGCATCCGCATCCCCCCATCATTGTATCCCTCCCTGCCCCAACCCCCGCCCTCCCATCCCCCCATCACTGCATCCCTCCCCGTCCCAACCCCCCCGCACCTCCATCCTCCATCACTGCATCCCTCCCCGTCCCATCCCCCCGTCACTGTATCCCTCCCCATCCCAACCCCCCCACACTTCCATCTCCCCTCACTGCATCCCTTCCCGTCCCACCCCCCGCATCCCCATCCCCATCACTGCATCCCTCCCCGTCCCAACCCCTCCTGAACCCATCCCCCATCAATGCATCCTTCCCCGTCCCATCCCCCCCATCACTGTATCCCTCCCCATCCCAACCCCCCCGCACCTCTATCCCCCTCACTGCATCCCTTCCCATCCCACCCCCCCGCATCCCCATCCCCATCCCCCCATCATTGCATCCCTCCCCGTCCCACCCCCCGCCCTCCCATCCCCCTGTCATTGCATCCCTCCCCATCCCAACCCCCCCGCCCCCATCCCCCTCACTGCATCCCCCCCGTCCTAACCCCCCGCACCTCCATCCCCCATCACTGCATCCCCCCCGTCCTAACCCCCATCACTGCATCCCTCCCTGTCCCATCCCCCCGTCACTGTATCCCTCCGCATCCCAACCCTCCCCGGACCCCCATCCCCCTCACTGCATCCCTTCCCGTCCCACCCCCTGCATCCGCATCCCCCCATCACTGCATCCCTCCCCGTCCCAACCCCCCCGCACCTCCATCCTCCAACACTGCATCCCTCCCCGTCCCACCCCCCGCATCCCCATCCCCATCACTGCATCCCTCCCCGTCCCAAGCCCTCCTGAACCAAATCCCCCATCACTGCATCCCTCCCCGTCCCATCCCCCCATCACTGTATCCCTCCCCATCCCAACCCCCCGCACCTCCATCCCCCTCACTGCATCCCTTCCCATCCCACCCCCCGCATCCCCATCCCCCCATCATTGCATCCCTCCCCGTCCCACCCCCCGCCCTCCCATCCCCCTGTCATTGCATCCCTCCCCGTCCCAACCCCCCCGCCCCATCCCCCTCACTGCATCCCTCCCCGTCCCAACCCCCCCGCACCTCCATCCTCCATCACTGCATCCCTCCCCGTCCCACCCCCCGCATCCCCATCCCCATCACTGCATCCCTCCCCGTCCCAAGCCCTCCTGAACCAAATCCCCCATCACTGCATCCCTCCCCGTCCCATCCCCCCATCACTGTATCCCTCCCCATCCCAACCCCCCCGCACCTCCATCCCCCTCACTGCATCCCTTCCCATCCCACCCCCCGCATCCCCATCCCCCCATCATTGCATCCCTCCCCGTCCCACCCCCCGCCCTCCCATCCCCCTGTCATTGCATCCCTCCCCGTCCCAACCCCCCCGCCCCATCCCCCTCACTGCATCCCTCCCCGTCCCAACCCCCCCGCACCTCCATCCTCCATCACTGCATCCCTCCCCGTCCCATCCCTCCCTGCCCCCCATCCCCCTCACTGTATCCCTCCTTGTCCCAACCCCCTACATCCCATCCCCCTCACTGCATCCCTCCCCATCCTATCCTGTCCTGCCCCCCACACCTACCCATCCCAGCCCTGTACCTCTTACAGTGCTCTCCCACCCATCCTCTCCACCTCCCAGAGCTGCCACCCCTGTGTTCCTCACCCCCCACACCCCTGCCACCTCCATACACTGCTACACTCCCATTATGTCCCTATACACCCGTGTGCCCCCCACATCCTCATGCACCTGTAGCCTTCTGCCTCCCCCTGCATTCCCATCCACCCCACATACCCCCCCACCCCTCCTCTCTCCTTCACTGCCCCCCTCTCACCCCCACCCTCCTCTCATCCTTGGCTTCTTTCCCTCCCCATCCTTTCTCCTCCACCCCCTACCCCATCTTTTCCCCTCCAGCCAACTCTCCTCCCTTCCCAGTTGGGTGATTTAGGCAGCCCCTGGAAAAGTGTATGAAAAAGTGTCTCTGTGTAGGTAAGTGTAATAAATGATGGGGGGGGGAGCTCCTTTTTATGGACACCCAGCCAGCAGCTATAAAATCCCTCTTAGTAGCTGTTCTCTAATTGCTCTACCTGTAAAGGGTTAAAAAGTCTCACTGCTATGCATAGGTAAAAGGAACTAAGTGGACACCTGACCAAAAGAGCCAATGGGAAGGCTAGAACTTTTTAAAATTAAAAAAAGATTCCCCCTTTGTCTGTCTGTTGTTCTCGGGGAAAGTCAGACAGGGCAGTTATGCTGTAAACGGCTTGGGGCCAGTTATGACAAATCCTCAGTATCATACCTAAAAACTACTCATTTAAAACCCCAAATATGTAAGTAGATCAGAAAATGTCTAAAAAGATGCGATTAGGTTTATCTCTTTTTATTTCTTTATGGCTTGTGAACTCCTCTGTGCTAACCCCGGGTGCTTTTGTTTTGCTTGTAACCTTTAAGCGGGACCCCAAGAAAGCTATTCTTAGTACTTAATCCTTGTAGTTATTCTTTTAAAATCTACCCCCTACAGGTCAACCCCCTACAGGCTAATGTAAATACTATCCAAAATTGGCCTGTCCCGAAGTTAAAGAAGGAGGTCCAATCCTTCTTGGGCTTGGCCGGGTATTACAAACAATTTGTACCACACTACAGCCAAATTGCCACCCCACTAACTGACCTAACCAGGAAAAAACAGCCAAATGCAGTTCAATTGACTAAAAAGTGTCAAAAAGCCTTTAACCAGCTTAAAGTAGCCCTTACATCTGACCCTGTACTAAGGGCCCCGAACTTCAACCAAACTTTCGTCGTAACCACAAATGCGTCCGAGCGTGGTGTAAGAGCAGTTTTAATGCAGGAAGAACCAAATCAACAATTCCATCCTGTCGTGTTTCTCAGCAAAAAAAATTCTAAAAGGAAAAGCCCCTGGTTAGTCTAAAAAAAAAAAAAAAAAAAATGTTACACCATTTTGTATGCTCTGGAAAAGCTACGCCCATACATTTGGGGATGGCGTTTCCACCTGCAGACTAACCATGCTTCACTGAAGTGGCTTCATACAGTCAAAAAAAACTAACAAAAAACTTCTTCGGTGGAGTTTAGCTCTTCAAAATTTTAATTTTAAAATACAACACATTTCAGAAGCCTCTAACAAAGTGGCTAATGCACTTTCCCGGGAAGGTTTCCCAAAATCAGCTGGGTAAAAATGTCCCTGTATTCTAAGTCATTGTAGTCCTTAAACTGTGAAAAATACTGTTTAATTCTTCATGTAATTAGTAGTAAAATTAAAGGTGCATGTATCTTATTAACTCTGTTTTCCTAAATCTCCAGGAAGAAATCCCAGCCAGTGTGGACCTGACCTAAACCAGGCTGCCCAACACCGTCTGTAATTTGGGGGGGGCGTGTAATAAATGAAGGGGGGGAGGGTAGCTCCCTTTTATGGAATCCCAGCCAGCCAGTAGCTATAAAATCCCATGAAAAATCCTCAGTATCATACCTAAAAACTACTCATTTAAAACCCCAAACATGTAAGTAGATCAGAAAATGTCTAAAAAAATGTGATTCGGTTTATCTCTTTTTATTTCTTTATGGCTTGTGAACTCTGTGCTAACCCCAGGTGCTTTTGTTTTTCTTGTAACCTTTAAGCGGGACCCCAAGAAAGCTATTCTTGGTGCTTAATCCTTGTAGTTATTCTTTTAAAATCTAGCAATAGCCTAAGTTTCCAGATGTATTTTCTTTCTTTCTTTGTTTTTAAATAAAATTTATCTTTTTTTAAAAACAAAATTGGATTTTTATTTCTTAAAAGGTTTGTGCACATGTTGTTTAATTAGCTGGTGGCAATAGCTAATTTCCCCTTTTTTTTCTTTCTCAGCTCTTCCCTGGACGGGTGTGTGTGAAAGGGCTTGAGGGTACCCCACAGAAAGAAATTCCCAAGTGCGCCTTCCTGGGCTCTCAAAGGGGTTCTGCACTTGGGTGCTGGCAGCATCTACCAATCCAAGGTCAAAAAAAAGCTGTAACCTTGGAAGTTTAATACAAGCCTGAAGTGGCCAGTATTAATTTTTAAAATCCTTGTGGGCCCCCACCTTCTGCACTCGAAGTGCCAGAGTGGGGAATCAGCCTTAACAGCAAGTGTGTACATGCATGCATTGTATGTGTGTAAGAGACGGTGTCTCTTCGTGTAGGGAGGTACATGTATTGCCGCATGTGTGCATATCTGTGTGAATAAAATTTGCAGCCTAACTCTTTGACTTTTATTCCTTTTGCTGGCTTGCACACAAAAAAATTGATGACATAAAATATGTCTGTATTAATTTCATAACAAGTTTTTAAAAGAGAAGGGAACTCTAAAAGAAATGTATTATTTCTTAAACAGTGACTGTTGTTGACTAGTAATTGCAGAAGAGCCGACGGATCAGATACGTCTCCCCACCTTTGTCTAGCGACATTATAAACTCTGTGTTGCAGACTCTCTCTGTTTATGTCTGTGTCCAGCACCTTCCACCCTGCAGCCCTGATCTTAGTTGGGGTCTCTAGGCACAAAACAACAATTGTAATATTAAATAACGTGGAAGTATGTGTGTTAGTGCATGCTAGATATGTACACATAAATGCACGTGTGTATCTGCGTGTAAGTGTGGGAGTCAGTTTCTACAGATTTATTTAAATAGGTATCTGGACTGGTGCATTTTTGTGGTTGTGCTCTATGGATTTGTATTTGGGCTTCAGGAGTGGTCTTTAATGGACCCATTGCAGATGTGATAATGTGTGGTCCTAATTCCACACATAAAATTACAATAACTTTAGTAAACAAAAAACATGGAGCTGGTTAAGAAAAATGGGAAGAGAGGAGGGAATGAATCATGAAAACCTTTGTGAAATTTCATTTTTTTTAAAATTACCCTTTTTGATTATTTTGCTGCCAGCTCTAGCATCCTGTAACAAATAAAACCTGAACTTAGCATAACACATCTGTCAAAACAATAAATATGCCTGTTTGGGCCTTGCAGTGAAAATGAGCAGGTGAGAGAGGGTGGGGGAGAGCATGCGATGGAGGGAGGGGGGATGTAGTGAGCAGGGGCGGGGCCTCAGGGAAGGGCGGCGGAAAGGGTGTTCAGTTTTCTGGAATTAGAAGGTTGGCAATCCTAGAGCAGGAGGGAAGCTGCCCAGCTCTCCAGGGCGGCAACTGGGCTCTACCTGCCCAGTTTTCTTGTCAATTTCACAGCTTCTGCCGTAGACACTGAGGCCTTGTCTACACTACAGAATTTTGTCACCAAAAATTATGACACTTTAATTAAAGCGCTGTTGTATGTCCACACTATGCTCCTTGTGTCGGCAGAGTGCACCACACCAGCAACTCTTGCATTGACACAGAGTGCAGTGCACTATAGATAGCTATCCCACTGTGCAACTGGCTGCAAGATGCTTTGGGAAGGATTTGCAATGCCTCATGGGGCAGGCACAGCCTCACATGATGCAGATTTCTCAATCCCATTGTTCCATGGGCATCCTACTAGATTGCCAGACACTTTTCAACGGAAGGGGGGTGGGGGCGAGTGTGTGACAGGGAGCGTGTGTATGTGTCTGAGGGAGAGACAGAGTGTGTGTCAGGGCGAGTGTGTGTGAGAGTGAGGGGAGTGAGTGTGTAGGCACCATGTCTCTAAGTTCAGACAGTCGCCCAAAGCAACCAGTCCTGAGGCAGGGGGAGGGGGATATCCCCGACACCAGCCCCCACCTCCCTCTCTGGCTCTGCATAGCACAGCAGTCTCTCTCTCTCTCTCACTCACACACACACACACACATATATCCACCCCTGCCTACTTGCCTCTGTGTTCCTAGTGTGGGAGAGAGCAGCATTCCACATTAATGATTTGCTCTTTGTTGCCAGAACTTCACTGAGCTTTGAAAGGGAAGGGGGGCATGCTTGTGTAGCAGGAATGCAGGGCAGCCATTCAAAACAGTGCGCAGAGCAGTCATGGCGGGCATTGTGGGAGGCCAGTGATGGCGATATAATGAACAGCAGTGTCTACACTGACACTTTGTCACTTTAAGTTTGCTGCAAAAACCCCTGTGCCTCTCATTGAGGTGGTTATATTTTGTTGCCAAAACTGAAGAGTTTTGTCACCAAAAATGTCGTTGCAGTGTGTACACCTCCACTGTTTCATTGCCAAAAGCTGCCTTTTGGTGACAAAATTCTGCAATGTAGACAAGATCTGACATAATTAGGTCGACATAAGGCAGCTTATGTCGACCTACCTGTGTCGTGTAGACCAGCCCTCAGTTGCTATAGGAATTGGTACTTTTCTTTTGAGCTACACAATAGCTTAAAGTTCTTGTCGTTTGCTTTACTGTGGCTGTGCTGAGCCTGTGCCTCACTTATTCTTTTTTGTTACATATTCCTCAGCCAGGGCCGGCTCCAGGCACCAGGCACCCAAGCACGTGCTTGGGGCGGCACCTGGTAAGGGGCGGCGGGAGGAGCGCGGCTCGGCATTCCACGGGGGGGGGGCGCTCCGGCAGCGCGCGGCGGGGGGGGGGGGGGGGCAGCGCTCGGCGGGGGGCGGGCTCCGGGGGGGCGGTGCTCAGCGGGGGGGGCAGCGCGGGGCTCGCGCTGGGGGGGGGGGTTCCGGCGGCGCTCGGCACGGGGGGCAGGCTGCGGCGCGCGGCAGTCGGCGGGAGCGGGCTCCGGCACGCGGCGCTCGGCGGGGGGGGGCGGCGCGGGGCTCGCGCTGGGGGGGTTCCGGCGGCGCTTGGCATGGGGGGGGCGGGCTCCGGCGCGCAGCGGGGGGGGGGGGCTCGGCACTCGGCTGGGGGGGGGGTTCCGGCGGTGCTCGGCGCGGGGGGGGGTGGGCTCCGGCGCACGGCGGGCAGCACTCTGGGGGGGGGGGTTTCCCTGCGGCGCTCGGCGGGGGGGGCAGCGCGGCGCTCGGCTGGGGGGGCAGCGCGGCGCTCGGCTGGGGGGGGCAGCGCGGCGCTCGGCTGGGTGGGGGCTCGGGGGCGGCGCTTTTTTTTGCTGCTTGGGGCAGCAAAAAAGCTAGAGCCGGCCCTGTCCTCAGCATCTGAATTTCCCTTATTTTCCATCCTAGTTAATTTTTAATCTAATCCATCCTAGGACATTGAAGGGTGAGAAAAGAAAAGCAACTGTAAGGGGACTGTTGCCCCTTACTAACATTCAGTGGGGGTGTTTTGGTTGGCTAGCTCCCAGTACCAAAAGGGGAAGGGTCAATGGGAAATCAGGACCCTGAGACTGACAGTCCCCAGGAACAATGGGGAGAGGCCAATGCTCCAGGTCAGCCTGATTGACAGGGCGGGCAGGCTAATCAGGGAGTCAGGAGGCCAGGGGGGTCCCGTCCTCCGTGGGAACTGGAATGGCCTGAGTCAGACAGAGGGGGCCGAGCTAAGGAGAGAGCAGGGGCCCGAGCTGAGCTGCTGGGAGCAGAGCTGCAGCCCCAAAGCCAGAGCCCAGCCCAGAGAGAGCAGAGCTGCCCTGGGGGCAGAGCTGTAGCAGCCAGAGGGGCCAGAGAAGCAGCCCAGGGAGCTGAAGGCAGAGCAGCAGCAGCAGCCGTGCTGAGGTAGAGTGGAGCTGGAGCTGGGGCTGGGGCTGGAGCTGGAGCAGGGGCTGGAGCAGTCCGGAGCTGGGTGCGGTGAGCACCTGAGGAGAGGAGGGGGACCCTGGGCAGCAGGCCCAGCGCAGGGAGACACCTCAGCCAAGAGGCTCTGCAGGCCAGACTTGGAGGGGGATCGTAACCCTGTCAGGGCGGGGGGGGGGGGCGACGCTGGGAAAAAGGGTCCTGCCACCTAGAGCCTGGGAGCGTGTGGCCACCGCCAGAGCAAGTGTCCGACCCGCAGCGTCTCTGCAGCACAGCCCGGGCCTGAGAAGGAGCCTGGGACCTACAAGGAACAGACTGTGACCTGCCCTGACGTTCCAGAGACACAGTTTGTGATGTTCCCTGCCACAGAGCGGGGTGATGGGTTTTCCTTTAACCTTTCCCATTTTTCCTTATTCTTTTTTAAAATTAATTGTTAATTAAAGAACTTGTATTTGCTTTAAATTGTATGAAATGATCAGTGGGTCAGGGAGGTGCCCAGTTGAAAGAGAGTACCCCAGAGTAGGGACACCCTAGCCCCTGTCCTGGGTGACCACAGCAGGGTTGGGGGTCGAGACCCCCAGGAATCCTGGGCCCAGCCTTGTCGGGGTTTACGAGGACTCTGACAGACAGGAGAGTGGAAGGGGAGTCCTCAAGGGCAGGGAGGCCTCTGGGTAAAGGAAGTGGCAGCGAGGACTCAGATCCTTTTGCTAGCCCACTTCACCGGGGTAGTGCAGAAGCCACGAAAGTTTCCCACGATAGCGGGACCGTTCCCCCGCTTACAAAATGTACAAAGAGGAAGGATTGTTTGTGGCTAAAGTGTTAGACTGGGTGGGATAGAATGCTAGCTCTAGCACCTTCCTCATTTAGGTAACTGCATACCAGAAGATTACAAACTTGATCAGAAGCAATTAACCTCTTATGGTGAGATTGACGCTTGGGGCAGCAATGACTGGGCTAATGAGGTAATTAGCTCAATAAGGGAAGATATATAGCTGGCAGGAACAGGCAGTAAGGGGGAAGTTCAGAGTGAGCTGAATGGAAGGGCTCCCCTGACATATGCCTGTATTATGTTCAGTAATGTTGGGAATCTAAAGATACATGGTGGGAGGGATGGACTGTGTATGTATTGTAAGAGACAACCCAAATGGGCCAGGCCATGCAGCACATCAGGTAGCTAAAGGAGTGCTGTGTGGGTCTGGGCCTTGGAAAATCTGGATTAAATTTCCAGTTCTGCTGCTGACTCCCTGTGATCTTGAGAAGTCACTTCAGGCCAGATATTCATGTGTATAAAAAGCTGATAGGTGCCTAATGAGAATTTTTTCTAAAGCAATAAAATGAGCTAGATGCCTTCATCCCATTTAAATCAATAGGATTAGACCCCTACCTTCCTCAGATGTTTCTGAAATTCCCACTAGGCACCAATCTGCAATGTTAAGTGCCCAAATAACTTTGAAAATCTGGGTCTTCATCTCTCTGTCCTTCAGGTATAAAATGGGGATAGTAATCCTTGTTTTGTCTAGAATTTTTTTCTTATGTGCATGTACAGCCCCAGCACAAAGGGGTCCTGCTCCCAGTTGGGGTATCGTAGCACTATTATAATAATAAAACTGTTAAAAGTAGTTCAAGAATTAGTATATTCAGTGCCAGAGAGAACCATGAAACTCCCCAAGGTACACTGCTGCATCAGAAAAGGGGATTTTGGGGGAGGGGTGTGGTAAATAACCTATGTGGTATCTTTCCTTTGAAAGAATACAAGCATTTAAAGCCTACCCACAACAGAGCGTCAATAGAGATCCACTAAATTTTTCTCTTTGTAATTAGTTTGGTTTCAAGAATTACAGTGCACCCTTAGAGAACTTCTGGGACATTGATTTAAAGATCAAAGGGACAATTCTGTGGGAGTTTTACCTAAGCGAGGAATGGAGAGATGCATTCCCTAGGGGATGGATGGGTCTGGAAGCAATGCTCCTGTGTTTTTGTTAAGGAGGCCTCAATAGCCACCGTTCTCTGATATGAAGAGGTGCGGAGGATGATCTGAGCTCAGATGCACTCCCCTATACTAGCATTACCTGCTGGAGCATAAACAAAATTAGAGAATTAAAATTAGCTTAAGTTTGGCTATAGAAACATGTACTATAAAGGAAGACCCAAACTAGACCGTAAAAAAGAGCCTTTCAAGAAGTGACTTATAAGGCCAGAAGGAATGAAGTGGGGAAAGTGTCTGGTTCAAAGAATAACTAACAAAATAAGGGGAAGCTTCTAAAAAGGCGGCCTTGGACCAATAGGGGTGACTGCAGATGGGTTTAAATAAGACACAGTATCTATCTTCAAAGGAGCCGACATGGCCCTTCTCACCCCACATACCAGTGTTATCTCAAAAATTAGGAAAAACTGTTGGTCAGCAAGGAGGAGGGGAAGAGAGGGAGGAAAGGCCTTGGGGAGAAAGGAAGTTGTAAATCTTATCTGGATTCAGACTGGAAAAAAAGGATAACCTGTCTCAAACTGGTCTTTAGCTGAAGCCGAAAATTTGCAATGACATCACTTGTTTGTTAAAGGGTTCATGGTTAATACCTGCCTGACCACAATGAGGATTTTCACACACACACCCTCCCGGGGGGTTTAGCACATTTGTAAGTATCTTGATCCAAATGCTTATAAATGTCTTGTTACTGTTTGGATGTAGTAAATTGCTGCTTATTTAGTCTTTATAGACATGTTTAAATCTTAATGCCTCAGAAGAGAACATCATCAGGTCGTTCTCCTTTATGGAGGAGCAATGCTAGGGGCATAGGATAACTAAGAACTCACCTGTCTGGATTGGGGAAGCATGCACAACCAGACCATGCCTGTCTATTTTGAAGTCCATCAGGACACTGGCAGGCTAAATGCCAGCTCCAGCCCAGGCTGCAGTCATTAGCTAAGAACTGAAACACATAGGTGAACTGGTCTAGTTTCCAGCTATGTTAGTTTTGCTCAAAATAGGTATTAGTCATATAAGAGTGTATGGAGTGTTTAGACTCTATGAAACGTTTGTAAGTTGCTGCATGCATTCGTCCCACTTATAATGTCGCCATAGGCGTGCGCAGCCCATTTCATTAGGGTGTGCACCCAGGGAGCCCTGCCCTAGTCCCGCCCCCATCCACTCTCTCCTACTTCCCCACTCAGAACCCCCAACCTCCCCTGCTCCTTGTCCCCTGACTACCCCCTCCTGGGACCCCTGCCCCTAACTGCCCCCCAGGACTCCACCCCCTATTTAAACCTCCCTGCTCCTTGTCCCCTGACTGCCCCCCAAGGACCCTACTCCCTACCTGTCCCCTGACTGCCCCGACCCTTATCCACACCCTCTTCCCCAGACAGACCCCCAGGACTCCCACGCCTATCCAACTGCTCCCCACCCCCTGACAGGACCCCCAGAACTCCCGACTCCTACAAGCCCCCCCTGCTCCCTGCCTGCCCCAACCCCTTTCCACACCCCTGCCTCCTGACAGCCCCCCCCAGAACTCCTGACTCATCCAATCCCCCCCAGCTCCTTGTCCCCTGACCACCCCCTCCAGAGTTCCCCCCACTAACTCCCGCCCCAGGACCCTCCTTGCTCCCTGTCCCCTGACTGCCCTGACCCCTATCCACCTGCCGCCCCCTGAGAGACCCTGGGACTCCCATGCCCCATCCAACCCCCCCTGCTCCCTGACTGCCCCCTCCAGAGACCCCCTAACCACCCCTCCCCGGATCTCACCCCTTATCCAACCCCCCTGGCCCCAGACCCCTTACCATGAGATGAGGCTCCTAGCCTCCCCGCGGAGCCAAACACTGCCCCGCAGGAGCGTGCAGCCCCGGCCCCCAGAGCACTGCACGCGGTGGCATGGCTCCAGGGGAGGGGGGAGCGTGTCTGACTCCCCGTGGAGCCCCGGTCCCCAGAGCGCTGCGCACGCAGCGGCATGGCTCCAGGGGAGGGGGGAGCGTGTCTGCTTCACCGCGGAGCTAAACGCTGCCCTGTGGGAGCGCGGAGCCCCGGCCCCCAGAGCACTGCGCGCGCGGCGGCATGACTCCAGAGGAGGGGGGAAGGCGGGGGAGGGGCCGGCGGCTTGCTGCACTCGGCTGGGCGCTCCGGCCCAGGAGCGCGGACCCCGCGGCTTGCCGCGTCGGGGAGTGGAGCCATTTGCCCACCCCTGCATTAGGGTGTACCTGGGCACACCCCATGCGCACGCCTATGAATGTCGCTATTCCATGCTATAAGAAAATATGGTTTTTGCTTTATAACTTTGAAAACATTTGCTCTGAACTTGTGAACCCAGGTATGGGAATTACCCCTCTGTCCATCCTGAAGGATCATCAAAATCAGATGGGCCATCGGGGAACACTGCAATACAAATGATTGGTTAATTGGCCTATCCCACCTTGGAAATGCTACCTGCCAGGATGCTCATCCTGGGGACTTGGAAGCTGAATGAAGAAAATAAAACAAAGTCACAGGAAAATATTCCATTTCTTCACCGTTTGAACTCACACAGGGCCAGAGCCACCAAACTGAAGACAGAGATCCTATGAGGTTGCCTCCTGGATCTTCCCTGTAAGACACTTTGAATTGACAGACCACAGCACTACAACTCTGTCACTCTGAAGATTTAGCTTGTACATATGTTTGCTTGATTTAATCAGTAAATAACTTATTTATTTTTTCCTATTCAATAAAAATTTAACGTTATTACAGAATTGGGCACAGGGGTTGTCTTTAGTGTAAGATCTAGAGTACCAATTGATCTGGGGTAAGTGAGTAGTCTGTTGGGACTGAAAGCAATCTGAATTCAGTGTGATTTTTGGTGTAACCATTTATCACTAAGTCCAGTTTGCCTGGGTGGCAAGATAGACTGGAGAGTCTAAGGAGACTGTCTGACTCCATGGTAAGACTGTTATAGTGATCCAGGAGTTCACATTTGTTACTGGCTTGGTAAAATCTAATCATAGAACATAATTGGGGGTATCTGCCGTTTTTTTAACAGTCTGCCCTGAGGTAGGCATTCACGGTCGTGAGCCACTAGAGACAGCATGAAACATCACACACACCCCTTGCAAACACCACCGAAAAGCACACTATGGCAGATGATCTACGGCTAAATGTTTGCTCCAGCTTTGTTGGAATCTTCCTCCCAGGCCATAGAGTGGTAGTTTTTTCACCTCAACTCCCACACTCCACTCTGCAGTGGGTTTGCAAAGGAGTGCATCTATAATCCCTGCCCAACTCTTTATCACTAGGGTGCTGGAGCCCCCACAGAGCACACATCCATGGTACACAGATGGCCTGCATGGCTCAGCATCTTGCCTTGCCCCAGCCCGTGTGCAATGGAACTTTACTGGCTTTGTTGCTGCTAGAGATCTGCAATGCCATGGATGGCGTGAGGGACGGAAGAGGGTTGTGGGGGAAGGATTTACCCAAGTTAGTGCAAATTTGCTGCTGTCTTAGAAGTGTTCACTAACAGAGGTGCATGTTGCTGATTAGCATAGAGAGAAAAAAAAGCTGCAAAACATGCTAGCAGACTCTGAACAAGACAGTTCCTGTTTAAATAAAAGCAGAACAGAAAGGTGTAGGGAGGAAGGATGGCTGTGGAAACCACAGGACAAAGATGCATTTTAGAGTGCAAAAAGCCGTTAACCTTTTTTTCACAGGACTAAAGGCAGCATGGTAAGGCTTTATTTTGTACACACATTCACATGCAATCTTCGTCAACTTAGGCCAAGTATAAACCGAGTTTTTGGACCAGTATAACTACTTGAGCTAAAAAGCAACAGAGGGTCCTGTGGCACCTTTAAGACTAACAGAAGTATACTTGAGCTAAGTGTCTGACTTTACAGTTGAGCAGCACAAACCGTGTGTGCACTCTGTTTATACTAGTATAAGGGTGCTTCATATCAATATTGCATATTCTCCTTCTTGTACACAAATAAGCTTTATTGGTATAAGGCAGGGTTTCTCAGCCAGTGAGTCGGGACCCAAAATTGCATTGCCAGAATGTTTCAAAGGGTCACATAGCAACTGCTGTGGCTCCTCTCCCACACGGCTGGCTGGGCTCGCTTCCCTGCTCCAGGCACTGCAACCTCTGGGGTCTCAGTGCCACTCAGGTTTGGCCCAGCCATCATGATGACGGGAGCCTGGGTAGGCCAAATTTAAGTGAACGGCACAACTCCACTCACACAAATTTGGTCCAGTCAGGGGGCAGGGCCAAACCTGAGCAGCAGTGCAACCCGAGGTTGCAACACCCGGAGCGGAGAGCCAAGCTCAGCCAGACCCACAGCACAGGAGCTGCAGGAGCCTCCACTGTGGGGTAAGTGCTGGGCAAGAGCCCCTCCCAGGGGGGAAGGACATGACCAAAACGACCCCAGGGCCTCCACCCCCAAGCTATTTACTGGGACAGGCCATGAACATATACAAATGGGTCCTGAGCCCCAAAAGGTTGAGAACCACTGGTATAAGCAGGGCCAGCGCTTCCACTAGGCGACCCTAGGCGGTTGCCTAGGGCGGCAGGATTTGGGGGGCGGCATTTTGCCGTCCTCGGCGGAAATTCGGCGGCGGGTGGTCCTTCTGCTCCGGGTCTTCAGCGGAAATTCGGCGGCAGGTCCTTCGCTTGCTCCGGGACCCGCCGCCGAAGTACCCTGAAGACGCGGGGCGGAAGGGCCCCCGCCGCCGAATGCTCAGAGGAGGAGCGCTGCCGCCTAGGGCAGCAAAAACCCTGGCACCGCTCCTGGGTATAAGGCACCTTTATACTGGTATAACTGCATCCACATTAGAGGGGTTGAACCATTTTAAGTATACAGGTAACATTAAAGTGATACAATTTTTGTATGTAGACAAGGCCTTAGAGTTAAGGTTGTTCAAATGTATTTTCTGCCAATGCAGTGTCTGGAAATACTCAGTTAAGGCACCAAGAAGTGAACATCCAGACCAACCCAGGTTCAGGAAATGCATGAGTTTCTCCAGGGGTTTTCCGTCACAGGGAAACCCCACCCACACAGATGGAGCTCCTCTGGTGGCTCTTCTACAAGATGGGGCTGGCCAGATAGAGGTGTGTGTGTGTTTGGGATGGGCCCATTCTTCCTTTGTGATGAAGCCAAGAGAGTTATACAACAACAATACCTCCTAAATGTGTGCTGAAAAACCTTCAAACTGTGCCTCACTATCACTTATTTGGCATGTGCCACATAAAGGATTGATCCAACTCCTGCTGGAACCAATGGGAATCTTTCAGTTGACCCCAGTAAGAGCTGGAGCAGGCCCTAACATACCGAAAATGGATGTTTCAGAGAGTGTAAGGATTTAATTAGGGCGGCTATTTTAAATCCATTTGACTATAAAGCCAGATGTTTTGATTGCAGTCCAACTACACCTGGCTCAGCAGAAGCCATGAAAACCTCTCAAGTGGCTTTTCTAAACCTAAAGATGTCATAATTTTAAAAATCTGATCTCATGACCTCTCTGCTGAGGGCTATGAATCTCTCCTTGCCATTGAAATAAAGCTCTGGGCCATATTCTCTGCTGGTGTATCTTACCAGCACAGAATTTAGCTCCCTGTTTCCAGCTCTGCAGGATAAAGATGTATCAGGCCTTAAACACGTCACTGATGCAGAACTCCATACTACCTGTCCTGGCCCTCTGGCCAGTGTAATTTTCAGGGTGGAAAACTCCACATTTGAGATAAAAAAGAAAATATTTATCTGACAAGCTACCTTAAAGTGGAGACAGATCAGTGGGCAGATTTCAGGTGAAGCAGTCTAAGGTTTGTGACAAATACAGTTTCTCACATAGTTCTGCAAACTGTGTCCTTGCAATTTGTTACATGAATAGCAGGTCCATATTCAGTGTTGCTATCTCTAGCCTTTTTGTCACAAATCTCACAATACTTGGTGTATTCCTTGAAGCCCCAGAGCCTGGAATCATTTGATTAGCTGAGAATCTCAGCTTTAATTCAAAATGTAAGCTTCTAGCTCTCAGGGCTGCAGAGAAAAGCTTATAAACAGGATCCTAATGACCTCAAAAACCAGAAGGGAAACAAAAAGAACCCAATATATATTTAACCCCACCCCCAAAAAAACCCTCATTACCTCACTGGGAGTCTAACTCATACTTTTGAATGCCTGGGAATTAAAATACTGATATATTCACTCACTAGTGAGGTTGTTTTCTAATCTGGAGTGTTGGATCTTTTAGGGAAACCTGGGATCTATTCCCAGCTCTGCCACTGGCCTGCTGGGTGACCATGAGCAAGTCATTTCCACTCTTCATGACTCCATTTACCTATCTGTAAAATGCGGATAAAGATACTGACCACCTTTGTAAAGTGTTTTGAGTTCTATGGACAAAAAGTTCTATATAAGACCTAGATACTAATTACTGTTGTTATCCTGGGTTTATTTTTGTCACATTTTTGGAGTTTCTAATGAGCTCCCAGTGACTCATGCAAATAAGAGGGAGGAAGGTTGCTTGTACATCCAGTTAAAATAAATGATCTTAAAACACTATGCATTAAATAACCCTGAATTCAATACCTATTTGTTTTAGTTATCACAGTTTACTTTACATGGTTTGTGAATATTGCAGCTGATGGAAGCAAAACTAAAGGAAGGAAACAATCTCCTTCTTATGAAATCCAAACAACGAACCAGTATTTTGAAATTTGAGCTGTCCATGCTGCAATCTAAGCATTCAGGCCATTGCTCAGCCCTGGTAGCTGAGCTGGATACTAGTCAGATGTGCCAGGAAGGAGACCCCAGAGGCATTTCAACCAAGGCTCTTTTAGTTTATTGGGTGAAGCAGCTGTTCACATCCCTTATAGGCCTTGCTGGCAGGGGATGCTTAGTGACTGTTTAGGTGTGGACAGCATTTTCACAGAAATAAATAAAAGTAAAACGTTGGCGATATGGTTCAGTGACATGGTCCTGTTTTGGACAGAAAGAGAAGTTATACTGAGATTGTTTAAAAAAGGCCACTGCAGATACTATGGATAAAATGGTCTAGATTTACTTGGTCCTGCCTGAGTGCAATGGGTGGACTAGATGACCTTTTTGAGGTCCCTTCCAGCCCTTCATTTCTGTGATTCTATGGCAATGGACCAATTCACTGATGCCCACCTGGACCTGGACACAAAAATCAAATGAGTGTCTAGAAGCCAAGGAGACCTACTGAGACTCTAGAAAATTTGCCACAGAACTACAATTATTTCATGACATTGGCACAACAGAGGCAAAAACAACAGCTAGGAAGGATGTGAAAGTGATGTCTCTATGTTTTGTAGGAACTAATGTGTCCAATACTCATGTTGAGAAAAAACCCCAGCCCCTGGGGTCTCTGCACCACTCAGGTTTGGCATAGCCACCTCTCTGTCAGGGTGGCTGGGCCAAACCTGAGCAGTACTGTGAATCCATGCATCAGGTTGCAATGCCCAGAGTTTCAGTCCTGTGGTACAGGGGGCACCGCTGTGGGTTGGGTGTGTGTAGGCTCCTCCTGGGGCCTTCCACCCACCCCACCCCCCAGGGCAGGACCTGCCTGGCCCCCCGGGCCTCCCACCCAGGTGGATAAAATGAACTAACATGAAATTCCCCCCAAAATTATTTAAAAAAAAAAAAAAAAATTCCCTGAAGACAGAATTATTGACTTCCTCGTGGATTTTTCTATGGTGCTCATCACTATAGTATCTGAGTGCTTCACAAACTTAAATTTATCTTCACAGTATCCCTGTGAGGCAAGGGGTTGGGATTATCCCCATTTCACAAATAGGGATCTGAGGCACAGAGATTAAAGTCAAAAGTGTCCACTCATATTGGATGCCCAATTTCAGACACTTAGGGCCCAATATTTCAGAGTTCTCACTCAGCATTATATAGCACTTTATACATTCAAAGCACAGCTACCACTGAGTTCAGTTGCAGTTATCGGTGGTCAGACTTCTGCAAATCTGTCTGCAGGGTAACAATTAGTGACCACAACTGAAAAATCTGGTTGAAGTGACTTTCCCAGAATCACAGGGGAACTCAAAAAAGCTGTTCAGTGTTTTATACTAAAGTAAGTATATGCCTCTGAATATATTCACAGAAAGTATTGCCAATCCCAAGCATTCAAAAATCTTGAGTCAGACCCCCCAAATCATAAGATTGGCTTTAAAATCATGAGAATTTCAAGATAATATGGTTGTTGCAAGGAGAGGGGGAAGGGTCTGTTTGGGTGGTTTTTTGGCCTGGTGTTCGAGTGTTTAAAGATCACCTTTTCAAGCTTTTCTCTACAAGGGCTAGAAACTTTTTTTAAAATATGAAAGCCCAGATTCTCAGCTAATAACCTGATTCCAGTATCTGATACTTTAAGAAACACAACAAATATTGTGAAACTCATGATCAAATCATGAGAGTTAGCAACACTGCAAGGATCTACTGGGTAAGAAAGTGCTAATTTTACGTAGTTACTTTTCACGGTAGAATTTTAAAACCAACATTGTCAAAAGTGTCCATTAACATTGGTTGCTTCAATGTTTGGGTGCCCTACCAGAGATCCACATGGATTCTGAGCAGCCACCGCTCCTGCTCCTCTGGATCCTAGTGGGTGCTTAGGAACTCTGAATATCAGGCTATAGGTGACTTACATTGAGTATCCAAACTTAGAGGACTGTAACTTGGTGGGTGACTGTGCAGAATCAAACCGTAACAGCAGATAGTGTTCAGTAGGAGAAGATCTTTATAAACCCCAAATCCAAAAAAGGTGATATAAGCATAAATAGAGACTGACAAACACTTCCCCAGCTAAGGATCAAACCACTTCATCTGAATAGGCAGCCTTGACTTTCCCCAGGTATGCTCCCCATCCTATCTCTCCAGCAGCCCTTTTTATCGTCCTGCTGCTGCCTTGTGTACTGGGGACCAGTAGGATGCAGAAATGCTGTCACATGGATGCTCCTGAAAATGTTGGCCTAAATGTTTACTTTTTGCGATCTACTTAAATAATGTTGCTCATTGCATAACGGTAGCAAATAACTTTGTAGTGCTCACTTCACTGTGATCTGTTTCCAATTTGAATAGCAGCATAATCATTGTGCAGAGAGAGGAAGCTATCAAACCAAAACAAGCTTTCAGTTCTTCTTACCCTTTTAATAATCCTTTTGCAAGAGGGATGGATGTTAGTGTGTGATAAGCGGAAGCAATAAACCCTGTAAATGAATGAGTATGATGACCCTTTCTTGTCTTGCTGCTAGAGCAGAATATTTCCAAAGTGGCCTAAACCCAGCTTCTAGATTTCAACCTAAACTTTTTGCACATGCCAAGAACTTAGATTTGTGTGAACAAACACTTGTGTGCCAAAACCAGGTAGTTATACATCTAACAGCCCAGTCTGAGTTAACAGATCCATATTGGAGGGTATACATCAACTTGGGCATGCTGCTTTGGGTATGCAGTTTTAGAGGCCACATTTTGAAAATGTAGCCTTTGATCTCTGTCAGGTTCCAAACCATTCTGTCTTTTCAAGACCCTAACACACCTTGAATTGCACTGTGGGCTTGTTTGGATAGGAAAGTTTTATGATTTATACCAGTATTATTATAATTAAACTAGGGATGTAAAAGATTAACCGGTTAACATTAGGTTTACCAGGTAAACCAACCTTAACCATTAACCCTTTGTGCGCTGGCAGGCACAGCCCCCGCCCCAGCCATGGATGGGCCGGAGTGGCCCTAGTCCCCCCACGCTGTCCGTCCGGAGGGATCCCAGCCCCGTCTGCGCCGGGACATCTGGAGCGACCTCAGTTAACCAGTTAAATGATATAATTGTAATAATTTAACCGGTTAACTTTTAAAACAATATTTATATCCCTAAATTAAACCCTTCCAAAGTGACATAAGCTAAACCAAAACAAGGCGATTCTAACACAGGAATAAGATTGTCCACATTGGTGTTACACTGGTATAATTATATAGGTGTAGGCTAAGGTGTTAATTTATACTGGTATTTCTTTCCTGCATAGAGAAGCAAATAGATAGCCAGTATGTAGCACAGAACCTTACTGTTATCTCCTTATAGTAGCCCCACATTCAGGAGGTGAGCAGCTGCATCTTCCTTATGCCAGTTTACAGGCAATACTCAAGACTATTCCTATATGTCAAGTGCACTGTACTAGTCCTCCATGGATAGGTATGACTAGAGTGACCAGACAGCAAGTGTGAAAAATCGGGTCAGAGGGTGGGGGGGTAATAGGCACCTATATAAGATAAAACCCCAAATATCGGGACTGTCCCTATAAAATCGGGACATCTGGTCACCGTAGGTACAGATAACTAGTGAAGTGCATTCAGGGAGGAAAGAGTGCAACCCTCTAGCGAGACACAGATAGAAAAAGGGTTTACAAAACACTGCAGTTCCATGAGCATCCAGGAGCAGTGATGAGTCTACAAAGAACCTGAGATTGCACAATTTTGGTGAAGGTTGGAGATACTCGACAAATTGAGAAGGCAGACACAGACCCTGTCTATCACTAGCTGTGCCTAGTTTGCAAAAGTCCTGTCACAGCTTCCAAGAGGTCAAGAAAGCTTGGACTCCAGGGGCGGCCTCGTTCCTCTTAGTTAGCAACACAGGTTACTGTATGCCTATTCCAATTTAAGGACATGCACTCTTTAACAGAGCCATTAGATATTGAAAAAGAACAAAAAAATTGAAGGTTCATAACAGAAGAGAGCCACGAGCCTAGTGAGAGATGAGTTTGGTGGCTCCCACAATCGGAGAGGGTAAACTGTACGGCAGGGGCTGGGTCCCACAAGATGTTCAGCTCCCATGGGACTTCTGGGGTGGGTTGGAGGTCTTGCAGGATTGGCACAGGATTTGGAGCTATAAGGTCTCATGGGATTTGTCATGAGATTTGGAGCCATGATAGGAGCCCTGCGCTCAAGACCACTTCCCAACAATAAAAAAGAGAATGCACTGGAGTACACCCACAGCTGATGTGGATTTGTGGGCACAGCATCGTGCCCTGGGTCTTCAAGAGCATTCATAGATTCCAAGGCCAGAAGGGACCAATGTGATCATCTAGTCTGATCTCCTGTATAACACAGACCATAGAACTTCCCCAAAGTAAGTTCTAGCGCATATCTTAAAAAAAATCCAATCTTGATATAAAATTTTCCAGGAATGGAGAATCTACCACAACGTTTGATATGATGTTCAAATGGTTAATTACCATCACTGTGTAAAAATGTACACCTTATTTCCAGTCTTAATTTGTCTAGCTTTAACTTCCAACCTTTTGGCTCTCATTACACCTGTGTCTTCTAGGCTGAAGAGACCACTTTCAAATATTTGTAGATAGCTACAGACTGTGATCAAGTCACTGCTTAACCTTCTTTGTATTTAAGCTAAACAGATTGAGTCTCTCACTATAAGACATACTTTCTAATCCTTTAATCATTCTCTTGGCCAGTGGTGGGCAACCTGCGGCCCACATGCAGCCCATTAGGGTAATTCGCTGGCGGGCCGCGAGACAGTTTGTTTACATTGACCATCTGCAGGCACAGCCGCCCGCAGTTCCCAGTGGCCCCAGTTCGCTGTTCCCGGCCAATGGGAGCTGTGGGAAGCGGCGGCCAGCACATCCCTACTAGTACTCCAGCAGAAGTCACACTAGTACAAATAGAGAGGTAAAAAAACTTCCCTACTCCTACTCAAAATTCCCCTCTTCATTTTTGCTTCCAAGGATTGCATTAGCTCTTTTGGCCATAGCACTACACTGGGAGCTCATGTCAGCTGATTATCCACCATGACCTCCTTATCCTAATATAGCCACTTGCATGGGCATACAACAGATGGCAAAGTGTAACGCATAATTTCAATTCACATTTGAAAGCCTCATGAGCACACTGATCTCCAGGGAGCTCTCTTTCTCATTTTCATCCTGCTATTGTAGCTATGTTAGATCAACCCATGTTGATTATTTTATTATATTTATGCCTAAATGCATGAAATAGTTTTGCTGTTTGTTCTTCTGATAATAACTTGTATTCCAGTAATGCCAATGAGTCCCAATCGGAGCCTCATTATGTCAGGTGCTGTACATACACATAGTAAGAGACAGTCCTGGCACCACATAGTGTACAGTGTAACTGAATATAAGTCACAGCAAACTGATGCAAAGAAGCAAAGAAACAATGGAGGAGGAAAGACAAGGTCAACAGTGGGTATGTCGTCACTGCAGAATTAGCTCATTATTTACTCTCAAATTAACACCCTCTCATGTTAGCCTAGCTGGAGTGAGAGCAACCAGTCTGCAAAATAACAATCAGGCAGCACAGAGTAGATGCATCCACACTGCATTAGGCCTGGTCTACACTGGGGGGGTGGGGGAGGGAGGGAATCGATCTAAGATACGCAACTTCAGCTACAAGAATAGCGTAGCTGAAGTCAACGTATCTTAGATCGACTTAGAATCACTTACTTCGCGTCCTTGCAGTGCGGGACCGATGGCCGCCTCTCCCCCGTCGACTTTGCTTCCGCCTCTCGCCGAGCTGGAGTTCAGCAGTCGACGGGAGAGCAATCGGGGATCGATTTATCGTGTTTACACTACACGCGATAAATTGATCCCCGATAGATCAATCGCTACCTGCCGATTCGGCGGGTAGTGTAGACATACCCTTAGTGTCAGCAGCACTCAAGCTTCAACCCCCACTCCCTGACAGGCCAGCTAAGTTTAAAATACCACCTAACTCAAGCTAGACAAATTTGTGTGTGGTTGATAGTCTGGTTAGGAGCAACACTCAAATAGCTAACACAGCAACAAAGACAAGCCCAGTGACAGGACCATGTGGTTACATAGCTCTGTGCACTATCAGGTGGTTTCAAGTCATTCAGAGTTTGGAGGTGGTTGTTTTTGTTCCAACCTCTGAGCAAATATTCTTTGTGTAATTATGCCATTGCACTTATGTGCATGCTGATACGTGAGTAATCTTTAATTCCTTTCCTACTGGAGCGTAGCGGACTGAAAACCGTATCTCCTATTCACTAATAATACTGTGTAATAAAAAACTGCATGAAAATTAATAAGATTATTTTGGAAAACTTTACCACCCATTGGCTTTCCTTCTCATACAAGGAAACAAATCTGATCATCAAAAACAATGGCGTCCCTACCGTTCAACAAATGATCACAGTATAGATGATTAATGCATATTTGCCTGGATCATCTTCTGAATCAGATACTACATTTTGAGTGTAAATAAATGGGATACATTTCCATTACTTTTTTCCTTCAAAAGTATGAATGACAAACAGAAAGAATTATTGTTCCAAGCCTATGTACTACATTTTGCGTGTAAATAAATGGGATACATTTCCATTACTTTTTTCCTTCAAAAGTATGAATGACAAACAGAAAGAATTACACCTCTACCCCGATATAATGCTGTCCTCAGGAGCCAAAAAATCTTACTGCGTTATAGGTGAAACCGCGTTATATTGAACTTGCTTTGATCCGCCGGAGTGCACAGCCCCCCCCCCCCCCCCCGAGCGCTATATATGTTATATTGGGTTGCGTTATATCAGGGTAGAGGTGTATTGTTCCAAGCCTGTGCCTTACAGAGGTTAAGGAACAAGACAGAAGTGCAGGATGTAAAGGGATCAGTGTTGCAGCTTGAGAGTGAGAAAAAAAATCTTGAAATCCCCATTTGGAATATGCAAACACTGCATCAATCAGTGACACTGGATCTGTTACCAAATGGCGCTCCTTGAATCCTTATGCTACATAGAAACATATTGAAACTTTTCTGGCTATTTCCTGTTAGCAGAGGGTAGATTCTGCTTAAACAGTGACCACAAATGAGCTTGGTCAAACAATCATTCATTCTCACAAAGAAAGAAACTCAGGCTTAGTGTACACTACAGAGTTAGGTCGACCTAAGGCAGCTTACTTTGACCTTACTCTCTAAGCACCTAAACTAAAATGTCCCTCCCGGGGATGTCAGTTGCCCACTACACTGACTTAATAACGCCACCTAGGTGAAAGGCAAAGCACTTAAGTTGATGTAGTTAGGTTGATGCAGTATCTATGTGGATACTGCGTTGCTTACATCACCAGTTGCCGTTCCGGGACTGACAGACAGAGCCACACTGCCAGCAGTCCGCCCAGGGGTGGCGGGACTCCAGTGGGCAGCCCCCTACAATGCCCCACTTAAGTCGGTGCAAGTGCTCCTGGTGAGGATGCGCACAGCTGGCGGAAGGAGGGTAGTGTGCACACGAACAGCCAATTTAATTACTGCGGTGGCTGTAGGTCGACCTAACTTAAGTCGATTTAATTGTGTAGTGTAGACATGACCTCATTATCACAGCATGCCACAAAGGCAGCGGAATTTATCTGACTATAATTCAGATCTGCAGCACAGCCTAGAAGAATGTCATGCCTGATAAAACCCCAAAACTACACTCCATATAACTGATATTTATTAGAAACTTCATATACTGCAGGTAAGCATTTATGTCCAGGATAGAAATGTCTTTGGGATAACATGTGCTGGGTACCTAGAAAAATGGCAAGTACAGAGAAAAGAAAGCTTAATCACAATGGCAATTGATATTAATCTCTGACAAGCTGTCCCTAAAACAGAGGCATAACTTTAGCTGTTTGGATACCACAATCTTAACAATACACTTGAAAAACTTCCAAGAACCACAGACTGAGAGAAAAGAGACACTGAAAAAGACAGAGGGAAAGATAAATAAAGCAATTCAATAGAATGAAACAGAAAGAACAAAGCCAAAAAAGACAATAGACTAATCAAAAAGAAAAATCCTTCACAACGCCACCCTCCCCCCAGTTGGTAAAGGCTAACCGAATGTGTGAACTCCCTATACTCCATTGCTCTACTTTAACCACCGTTCTTCTCCATGTTTTCATGGGTTAGGCAGTCAAAAGAGTGCTGCATAAAGCCGCCTAAAGGTTCTTTAAGGCTTAGCCATGCACCAAACACAAATAGCTTTCCTCCCACATGCACAGTCACGCATGCACAAAAGGGTAATTCAAGATAGGTATGGGCTCATCAGCGCATCATAGAATCATATAAACGTAGGGCTGGAGAGGACCTCAAGACATAAATGTTAAAAGTAGGGGTGCTGCCACATCCCCTGGCTTCAAGTGGTTTCCATCATATACAAGGTTTACAGTTTGGTTCAATGGCTCTCAGCACCCCCACTAAAAAAACTGTTCCAGCACCCCTGTCTTGAGATGTTCCTTCCGGCCCCTACAAACATCAAGGAGACATGTATAACATGAGCTGAGCAGCAGTATATACTCCTTGCGTCATCTGAACATACACAAGCAGCAAAGGCTGGGGAACAACACATGGCCCTATTATGGGTGTTTACTAGCACCAATCACCAGGGAATGTTAGTAATGGATACACACAGCGATAGTACAGGCTGTTATACACTCACAAACCTTGCAGGGTAAATTTGCAATAGAGTAATCCTTTCTCACGTAAGAGGGTGAACCCTGGGCCATGCTACCCCACAATGGCACAAGAGCTGACCCTTACCTCCTTCAGAGCAAGGCAGTTTGGAGGCTAAACACTGGGTCGGAGGCTGACAGAGGGCTTGTCTACACTACAAAATTAGGTCGGATTTATAGAAGCCGGTTTTATAGAAACCGGTTTTATGCAGCCGACTGTGTGTGTCCCCACATAAAATGCTCTAAGTGCATGAAGTCGGCGGACCGCGTCCACAGTACTGAGGCTAGCGTCGACTTCCGGCGCATAGCACTATGGGTGCCTATGTGTACCTATCCCACAGTTCCCGGAGTCTCCGGCGCCCATTGGAATTATGGGTTGAGATCGCAATGCCCGAATGATGCAAAGCAGTGCCGTGGGGGGTTCTGGGTACATTGCGTCACGCACCTCCCCCGCCGTCACAGCAACGGCAGACAATAGATTCGCGCCTTTTTACCTGGGTTACCTGTGCAGACAACATACCACGCCAAGCATGGAGCCCGCTCAGCTCAGCTCACCGTCACCATATGTCTTCCGGGTGCCGGCAAACGTGGGACTGCATTGCTAAACAGCAGCAGCAGATTACTGCCTTTTGGCGGTAGACGGTGCAGCATGAGTAGTAGCCTTCATCGGCGCTCGGGATGCTGGTAGCTGTGGGGCTGGCAGCCGTAGGGCTGCATTGCACCAGCCCCTTGCCTTTTGGCAGTAGATGGTTTATTACGACTGGTAACCGTCCTGTCAGTATTGTCTGCTGAGCATCCAGAAGAGGCCGAGGGCGATCTGGGTGCTCAGCAGATCTGAAAGAAGAGCTTTCCTCAGGTCTGAAAGCAAGTAAATTTAGAGGTTGCCTGAAATGCTCATAGATTATTGTAGCCTGAGCGCCTTTACCGATCCTTCTGGCTACTGTACAGCAGCAACCCCTTGCCTTTAACCGTCCTCGTTGGACAATGATGGTTACCAGTCGTAGTATACTATTTGCTGCCAAGTATTGTCTGCTAAGCACCCAGAAAAGGCCGAGGGCGATCTGGGTGCTGGCAGACATGTGGCTGGCACACGTGGGGCTACATTGCTACACAGCAGCAACCCCTTGCCTTTAACCGTCCTCGTTGGACAATGATGGTTACCAGTCGTAGTATACTATTTGCTGCCAAGTATTGGCTGCCAAGCACCCAGAAAATGCCGAGGGCTATCAGTCATGCTGCACTGTCGTCTTAAGATGTAAAAAATAGATTTGTGTTTTATTCATTTCCTTCCCCCCTCCCTCCGTCAAATCAACGGCCCGCTAAACCCAGGCTTAGGAGTTCAATCTCTGGGGGGGGGGGGGGGGGCATTCTGTGTGACAGTTGTTTGTATTTCTCCCTGATGCACAGCCACCTTTCTTGATTTTAATTCCCTGTACCTGTACGCCATGTCGTCAGTCGCCCGCCCCTCCCTCCCTCCCTCCCTCCCTCCCTTCTTCCCCTGGTCTTTAGATACTAGTTTCGCGCCTTTTTTCAGACCAGACGCCATAGCTAGCACTGGGATCATGGAGCCCGCTCAGATCACCGCGGCAATTATGAGCACTATGAACACCACGCGCATTGTCCTGGAGTATATGCAGAGCCTGGACATGCCAAAGCAAAACCAGGAGGACCAGCTGAGGAGGAGGAGGCGATTGCAGCGCGGCGACGATAGTGATGAGGAAATTGACATGGACCTCTCACAAGGCACAGGCCCCAGCAATGTGGAAATCATGGTGTTACTGGGGCAGGTTCATGCCATGGAACGCCGATTCTGGGCCCGGGAAACAAGCACAGACTGGTGGGACCGCATCGTGTTGCAGGTCTGGGACGATTCCCAGTGGCTGCGAAACTTTCGCATGCGTAAGGGCACTTTCATGGAACTTTGTGACTTGCTTTCCCCTGCCCTGAAGCGCCAGAATACCAAGATGAGAGCAGCCCTCACAGTTGAGAAGCGAGTGGCAATAGCCCTGTGGAAGCTTGCAACGCCAGACAGCTACCGGTCAGTCGGGAATCAATTTGGAGTGGGCAAATCTACTGTGGGGGCTGCTGTGATCCAAGTTGCCAGGGCAATGAGAGGCCTGGTGATATCAAGGGTAGTGACTCTGGGAAACGTGCAGGACATAGTGGATGGCTTTGCTGCAATGGGATTCCCAAACTGTGGTGGGGCGATAGACGGAACCCATATCCCTATCTTGGCACCGGCGCACCAAGCCACCGAGTACATAAACCGCAAGGGGTATTTTTCAATGCTGCTGCAAGCCCTGGTGGATCACAAGGGACGTTTCACCGACATCAACGTGGGCTGGCCGGGAAGGGTACATGATGCTCGCGTCTTCAGGCACTCTCTTCTGTTTCGAAAGCTGGAGGAAGGGACTTTCTTCCCGGACCAGAAAATAACCATTGGGGATGTTGAAATGCCTATCGTGATCCTTGGGGACCCAGCCTACCCCTTAATGCCATGGCTCATGAAGCCATACACAGGCAGCCTGGACAGGAGTCAGGACCTGTTCAACTACAGGCTGAGCAAGTGCCGAATGGTGGTGGAATGTGCATTTGGGCGTTTAAAAGCGCGCTGGCGCAGCTTACTGACTCGCTGTGACCTCAGCGAAAAGAATATCCCCATTGTTATTGCTACTTGCTGTGCGCTCCACAATATCTGTGAGAGTAAGGGGGAGACATTTATGGCGGGGTGGGAGGTAGAGGCAAATCGCCTGGCCGCTGATTACGCGCAGCCAGACACCAGGTCGGTTAGAGCAGCACAGCAGGGCGCGGTGCGCATCAGAGAGGCTTTGAAAACTAGTTTTGTGACTGGGCAGGATTTGGTGTGAAACTTCTGTTTGTTTCTCCTTGATGAAATCGCAGCCCCCCCCACGCACCCGGTTAACTCTACTACCCTGTAAACCAAGCACCCCAACCTCCCCTACCCTCCCCTCTTCAAGCACCACTTGCAGAGGCAATAAAGTCATTGTTACTTCACATTCATGCATTCTTTATTAATTGAGCACACAACTAGGGGGATAATTGCAAAGGTAGCCCGGGATGGGTGGGGGAGGAGGGAAGGAAAAGGACACACTGCACTTTAAAACTTTAAAACTTATTGCTGTGGAAATCATCTAGGGTGGAGTGATTGGGTGGCCGGAGGCCCCCCCACCGTGTTCTTGGGCGTCTGGGTGAGGAGGCAATGGGACTTGGGGAGGAGGGCTGGTGGTTACAGAGGGGCTGTAGCGACGGTCTCTGCTCCTGCTGTTGGTTACAGAGGGGCTGTAGCGGCGGTCTCTGCTCCTGCTGACAGAGGGGCTGTAGCGGCGGTCTCTGCTCCTGCTGTTGGTTACAGAGGGGCTGTAGCGGCGGTCTCTGCTCCTGCTGCCTTTCCTGCAGCTCAACCATACGCAGGAGCATATCACTTTGATGCTCCAGCAGCCGGAGCATCGACTCTTGCTTTCTGAGTACAAGCTCACGCCACTTCTCCTCTTCAGCCCGCGTTTCAGCCCGCCACCTCTCCTCTCGCTCATATTGGGCTTTTTTAAAATCAGTCATTGACTGCCTCCACGCATTCTGCTGTGCTCTGTCAGCGTGGGAGGCAGTCTGTAGTTCAGTGAACATTTCGTCACGTGTCCTTCGCTTCCTTCTTCGAATATTCACTAGCCTCTGTGAAGGTGAAACATTTGCAGCTGGTGGAGGAGAAGGGAGAGTTGTTTAAAAAAGATACATTTTGGAGAACAATGGGTACACTCTTTCACGTTAGATTTTGCTGTTCACATCACACAGCACATGTGCTTTCGTTACAAGGTCGCATTTTTCCTCTTATATTGAGGGACTGCCGGTTTGGTGTGAGAGATCACTCACGCAGTGCCAGGCCACAGATTTCAGCTTGCAGGCAGCCATGGTAAGACACAGTCTTTGGGCTTTTTTAACCTTGTTAACAAGTGGGGATGGTTTAAAACAGTACTGCTCTCATTAACCATACCAAGCACCCGTTGGGTTGGCCATTTAAAATGGGTTTGCAATGTAAAAGGAGGGGCTGAGGTTTAAGGTTTAACATGCAGCACAAACCCAACTAACTCCCCTCCCCCACACACCCAATTCTCTGGGTTGGTCACTTCACCCCTCCCCCCCACCGCGTGGTTAACAGCGGGGAATATTTCTGTTCAGCAGAGCAGGAAGGGGCACCTCTGAATGTCCCCTTAATAAAATCGCCCCATTTCAACCAGGTGACCGTGAATGATATCACTCTCCTGAGGATAACAAAGAGCGATAAGGAATGGATGTTGTCTGCATGCCAGCAAACACCGGGACCATACGCTGCCATGCTTTGTTATGCAATGATTCCAGACTACGTGCTACTGGCCTGGCGTGGTAAAGTGTCCTACCATGGCGGACGGGATAAGGCAGCCCTCCCCAGAAACCTTTTGCAAAGGCTTTGGGAGTACATGAAGGAGAGCTTTCTGGAGATGTCCCTGGAGGATTTCCGCTCCATCCCCATACACGTTAACAGACTTTTCCAGTAGCTGTACTGGCCGCGATTGCCAGGGCAAATTAATCATTAATCATTAAACACGCTTGTTTTTAAACCATGTGTAATATTTACAAAGGTACACTCACCAGAGGTCCCCTGTGTGCCCACAGGGTCTTGGGTGAGTTCGGGGGTTACTGGTTCCAGGTCCAGGGTGACAAACATATCCTGGCTGTTGGGGAAACTGGTTTCTCCGCTTCCTTGCTGCTGTGAGCTATCTATGATGTTCTCTCCATCCTCATCTTCCTCGTCCGCCGAACCCGCTTCCCTGTCTCCAGAGAGGGACTGATAGCACACGCTTGGGCTACTGGTGGCTGCACCCCCTAGAATGGCATGCAGCTCCTCGTAGTAGCGGCATGTTTGCGGCTCAGCCCCGGACCTTCCGTTTGCGTCTCTGGCTTTGTGGTAGGCTTGCCTTAGCTCCTTAATTTTCACGCGGCACTGCTGTGCGTCCCTGTTATGGCCTCTGTCCTTCATGGCCTTGGAGATCTTTTCTAATGTTTTGCCATTTCTTTTACTGTTTCGGAGTTCGGCCAGCACTGCTTCATCTCCCCAGATGGCGATCAGATCCCGTACCTCCCGTTCGGTCCAGGCTGGAGCTCTTTTGCGATCCTGAGACTGGGACTGGGACTCCATCACGGTTACCTGTGCTGATGAGCTCTGCATGGTCACCTGTGCTCTCCACGCTGAGCAAACAGGAAATGAAATTCAAACGTTCGCGGGGCTTTTCCTGTCTACCTGGCCAGTGCATCTGAGATGAGAGTGCTGTCCAGAGCGGTCACAATGAAGCACTGTGGGATAGCTCCCGGAGGCCACTAATGTCGAATTCCGTCCTCACTACCCAATTCCGACCCCCATAAGGCCGATTTTATCGCTAATCCCCTCGTCGAGGTGGTGTAAAGAAACCGGTTTAAAGGGCCCTTTAAGTCGAAAGAAAGGGCTTCGTCGTGTAAACGTGTCCAGGCTTAAGTCGACTTAACGCAGCTAAAGTCGACCTAAACTCGTAGTGTAGACCAGGCCAGAGTTGCATGAGAGGCTGATCAGAAGTTGGCTCTGTGCCTGCTTCGCCATTCTCTGGGGTGTCCGTGTGTCCTTGGTAACTCTGTTTACAATAGTGAGGGCGGCTGTCCCTTTTGTGATGGTTATATAACACTTCCCATTCCTCTTACATGGCTCTCCTGCAATTTCCCTGCTGTTTCCTGGGAAAGGGGGGGGGGGGGAGCTGCCAATATGGGAGAAATGTCATTACTTGTATTCAATGTTATATATTTTGGGGTTCTAGGACTTCCTGAAATCTAAAGTTTCCTGATAGTATCTTCTGAGAAATCTCTCCATGAGTAAGAATCTGCTGTTGAACCATTACAGCAGGTATAACCAACCTACATATATTTTATATTTTTGCTATTTGATGCAGCATATGGCTAGGAGATAGCGTTAAGTGATAAGAGCAGGGGAGGCAGGAGACCCAGCTCTAACACTGACTTGCTGTGTGATCCTGAGTGAATCACACAGGCTAAAACTTTTAAGTGTCATATCAACTAATTTGGGTGCCTGAATGACTAGGTGTTCCACATGACCTACTGCCTGATTTTCAGTGACGTGCTCAGAACCTGCAGCTCTCTGACTTAAACTGAACTTGTGCAGTATTATGAACCCCATGCATTCAAAAACCAGGAGTCAGGCCTCCAAAAATCATGATGTCAGGGCAGCAAGATTTGAGGGGCCTGGTATATCAGTGTTGCCAACTTTTGCGCAAATTCTATGAACTTAAAACCCCAGTTCCTGGAATCAGGTGATTATGGGAGAATTTCAGCTTTCATTAGAAGAAAAAGTTAAATTTCTGTTAGTCTTAAAGGTGCCACAGGACCCTCTGTTGCTTTTTACAGATTCAGACTAACACGGCTACCCCTCTGATACTTAAATTTCTAGTCCTTGTAGATGCAGAGAAAAAGCTTAAGAACATGCTCCTGAAGACTGAAACACCAAAAGGTAAATAAAATTGACACAATGTATGTATATACACACACACACATATATATGTAATCTCATGATTACAGGTGACCTGGGTCATGATTTTTCAATGCTTGGAGGTGACAATACTGAGGCTGGATTGTGAGGAGGTCCACTGTTGGGGGGGAGGGGTGGAAGGCTGTGCAAAGGGAAGCCCAGTGTGGTGAATTGGTGAGGAGATTAATTAGGAGCAGGGAGATCTCTCCTGGGAAGAGAGATTGGATTTGTTCCCCTTAGAAAAGGAGACATCCTAAAAGTCACCCAATGAAATTAATAGGGAGCCGGTTTAAAACAAACAAAAGGAAGTACTACTTCTCACAACACACAGTCAACCTGTGGAACTCCTTGCCAGGGCATGTTGTGAAGGCCAAAACTATAACAGGGTTCAAAAAAGAACTAGGTAAGTTCATGGAGGACAGGTCCATCAATGGCTATTAGCCAAGAAGGGCAGGGCTGCAACCCCATGCTCTGGGAATCCCTAGCCTCTGACCGCCAGAAGCTGGGACTGGATGACCGGGGATGGATCACTCGATGACTGCCCTGTTCTGTTCACTCCCTCTGGGGCACCTGGCACTGGCCGCTGTCGGCAGACAGGACTCTGGGCTAGATGGGCCATTGGTCTGACCCAGTGTGGCCGTTCTCATGTAAAAGTCTGTAATATAATGAACCGTCTGGGGAAGGAAAACGGCGAGCGTCCGTTCGCCCTGTCTCACAAGTCAAGAGCAAGGGGCGGGTCAATGAAATGACAAAGTGGCAAATACAATTAGACTAAGGAACTCACTGCCACAGGATGTCCTTGAGGCCAAAAGCTTATCAAGGCTGCCCTTGTGGTTGGGGCGTTGCCGAGGCTGTGGGAGGCCGGGGCCAGGGCCCTGCTCTGCCATTGGCTCCTGTGTGGCCCGGGGCAGCCATCACAGGGGGGCTGCAGGGCGACACCCGACTAAATACAACAGCGTAGCGGGGGGGGGGGAGCCAGGGGGCACCTCACGCCAGCCGCCGGGCCGGGCCCCCCGCAGCGCCTGTCCCCGTGCGCGCAATGCGCCCGCCGGCCCCACAGCCCCGCCAATGGGGCGCCCTCACAGCGGCTGCCGTTACCTCAGCCTTGGCGCCAGGCGCGCGGGCAGGGGGCACGCGGGACGGGGCAAGCCCCCCCCTCCCTGGCCGCGTCCCAATCAGGGCCATGCGCGTGCCCGCCCGCCGCGTGGGCTAGGCGGCCCGCGGGCTCCCGCCAGCCCGCCCCCTCCGCACGCGCCTCTCCCCCACCTTCCCAAGCCGCAGTCGCCAGACATCGAAGAACTAGGAGAGGGGGCGAGAGTAGCTCGTGGCGCGTGACGGGCTTGCCGCTCGGCCAATCCTAGCGCGCCCCTCCAGCAGCCCGGCCAATCGCCGCCTGGGAGCGGTTGCCTGGCTGCCGGTGCCTGAGCAGGGAGCTGCGCGGAACGTCGCCGCTGCTGCTGCTGCTGCTCCTGGCCGCGGCCGAGCGACCCCTCCCCGTTGTGTGTGCGCCGCCGGGCCCCAGCCTACCGCCGCCATGTCGTCGCCGTCGTCGTCCGGGGAGCAGTACGAGGAGGAGGAGGACGGCGCCTACGAGAGCCAGGCCAAGCGCCTCAAGCCCAGCGCCGCCGCCGAGGAGGGCGAGATCGAGTACGGCGGCGAGGAAGGCGAGGGCCGCCGGGAGAAAGCGGCGGCCCCCCGCGGAGGGGGCTTCTCGGGCGGGGTGAGAGCGGGGCAGGGTTCCCACTTCCCACCCTGAGGAGAGAGGAGGGGGGATCTGGGGCCCCGGCGGGGGCAGGAGGGGGGGCTGGCTCTGGGGCCCCGGGGGGGGGGCAGCTGGCTGGCTGGCTGGCTACGGCCTACGGAGGGGCAGGAGGTGCTGGGGAAGTGCTGATCATTGCCCCCCCCCCCAGGGCCTGTGGAGGGGCAGGAGGTGCTGGGGAGGATTGCGGGAGATGGTGACCCCCCCCCCATAAGTGGAGGGGCAGGAGGTGTTTCAGGGAGTTGCTGATTCCCCCTCCCCCCCCCACACCCGCCCCCCACACACCCCTTTCCATGTCTAGAGGCAGGAGGAGATGCTGATTGTTCCCACCATGGGGGAGGAGGAGGGGTGATGCTCACTATTCCCCCTTCACCATGATTGCAGGAGGGGGCCAGGCCCTGCTCTAGTCTGTAAGGTGTAGATGGTCTGATTTAGTGTTCCTAGGACTTATGTCTATTTCATGGTGAGCTCTGTTACCATTTGGGGTATAGCCATTAAAGACCCTGTGCCTACTCATTGCTGGCTATAGCTATAAAAGCCTGGAAGGGGAGAGAAGGGTTTTTTATCCTGCTCTCTGGCAAGTTTGGCAACATACGCATAGATTTTAAAAATAATCTAAATTCTTCTCCTTCAATGCATATGTTTGAGCGAGTGTGGGGTTCATTATCATTCCATTTTCCCCTGCCTCCCATGTGCTTTGTGTACATACTTATAGCTGAATAGTGAAATGAAATCACTATTCGCTGAATCCATTAATATAGATTAACCCTGCTTTGGTGTCTTCTCCACGTAACTGTATTGGGTTTGTTAGTTAACTATCCAGTTTATTAATTGGTGTGACATTTTCTCTGCATCACTCTTCACGGTTGGAAAAAGGATCAGCTGAGATGATCATTAATGTTCAGTGGAAAAAGTTTGGGGAGCCTTTGGATGTTCGTTTGTGTTAAAACAAATTTGTTCTGCATCAGAATGTAGGAAACTGAGTTTAGTGTTGTGATTGTTGTGCGTTTTGGGTTTTTTTGGTATTATGAAAGAACTTCTATTGTTAGTGTCCCTCCATCCAGTAAACTTTCTGATGGAGATGATAACACTAAATCAATTAGAGAAAAAGTTCCCAAAACAAACTGCGGTATTGATACACCATTGATGAAAATTAACTCTTAAGTACTGTAATTGACTCAGTGACACACTTTAATGCACAACTAGATGGCATTTCTGTGTTTTTGGATGTAACACGATAACTTTTGAACACTGCATCTATACATACAATGTGATGGGGGCTAATTTAGCTATAGCTAATCAGGAAAGAGATCTTAGAGTCATCGTGGATAGTTCTCTGAAGACGTCCACGCAGTGTGCAGCGGCAGTCAAAAAAGCAAACAGGACGTTAGGAATCATTAAAAAAGGGATAGAGACTAAGACGGAGAATATCTTATTGCCCTTATATAAATCCATGGTACACCCACATCTTGAATACTGCGTACAGATGTGGTCTCCTCATCTCAAAAAAGATATACTAGCATTAGAAAAGGTTCAGAGAAGGGCAACTAAAATGATTAGGGGTTTGGAATGGGACCCATATGAGGAGAGATTAAAGAGGGGTAGGACTTTTCAGCTTGGAAAAGAGGAGACTAAGGGGGGGATATGAAAGAAGTATATAAAATCATGAGTGGTGTGGAGAAAGTGAATAAGGAAAAGTTATTTACTTGTTCCCATAATATAAGAAGTAGGGGCCACCAAATGAAATTAATGGGCAGCAGGTTTAAAACAAATAAAAGGAAGTTCTTCTTCACACAGCGCACAGTCAACTTGTGGAACTCCTTGCCTGAGGAGGTTGTGAAGGCTAGGACTATAACAGGGTTTAAAAGAGAACTGGATAAATTCATGGAGGTTAAGTCCATTAATGGCTATTAGCCAGGATGGGTAAGGAATGGTGTCCCTAGCCTCTGTTTGTCAGAGGGTGGAGATGGATGGCAGAAGAGAGATCACTAGATCATTACCTGTTAGGTTCACTCCCTCTGGGGCACCTGGCATTGGCTGCTGTCGGCTGACAGGATACTGGGCTGGATGGACCTTTGGTCTGACCCAGTGTGGCCATTCTTATGTTCTTATCTGATAAGTCCAAAATGTTAGGGAATGTTCTAGAGGCATCAATGGATAGAACCCATATTGATTTTGATGAAAACTGGAAAAACCAAAAGTGGGACCTGGGGGCCACATGGAGCCCCTGGCATCCGGTTAGCGCACCCATCCGTTTCACCCACTTGTGTAACTGTCTAGAGATCAAAGAATGGTTGATGGGAGCTGTTAACACTTTCCAGCATAATGCCCCATCTTAGCTCTGCTCTTCCAGTACAATTTTAAAATGTTGACACCACTAAAGTCTTCTTTCAGACAGAAAGAAAACAAATAAGTATGGGGACGGGGGAATGTTAGAGAGTGGGATGGCACATAGAACCCCTGCCATGGGGGCAGTGGAGAACACTAGTATGGTACGGATACAGCTCCTAGCATGTGGCTGAAGAAGGACTGTGCGGGAGAATACATTGAGCCTCTGGCATCAGGGAAGAGAGATTTCAGGGAGTCTCTGAAATAATGGCAATGGGAGGGTGTCACAGCTTAGCTTGTGGTAGGCAATAGAGAAATGCAAGTAGTCCCTGGTTTGTGCAGTGTGCTTGGCCTAGAGAAGCAACAGTGTGCAACCCTTTAGAGCAGTGGTTCTTAACCTGGGGTGCACACACCCATTGGGGGTGCGAGATGCCCTTTCTGGGGGTGCGAGACATTCCAGATTTTTTTAGAAGGTAAATCATTGAAAACACAAATAAAGCACAGGCACTAAGTACAACTGCTTTGTTTCATCAAACCTATGTAATGATTACTGTAATATACAAACAAGTTGGGGGGAGGGTTAGCTCAGTGGTTTGAGCATTGGCCTGCTAAACCGAGGGTTGTGAGTTCAATCCTTGAGGGGGCCATTTAGGGATCAGGGCAAAAATCTGGCTGGCGATTGGTATTGCTTTGAGCAGGGGGTTGGACTAGATGACCTCCTGAGGTCCCTTCCAACCCCGATGTTCTATGATTCTATATCTAGGTTTAAGGGGTACGAGAACATATTTTTTAGGCTTAAGGGGTGCGAGAACATATTTTGATTTTTGATAAGGGGTGCGAGAACATATTTTGAGAACCAAAGGGGTGCAGGCTGCGGTAAAGATTAAGAACTACTGCTCTAGAGTATAAACAGGGGAAAAAAAGTTGCTTGCTTTATAACTTTGCTCTTTTTGTCACTTTACCTTTGGGATATTTCTGAAGGAAACAAGAAAAGAGACAAGGTGGTGAGTATAGAAGGGAACCTGCAGTGTGGGAAATGTGGAGCTTGGTGTATCGAGGAGTGGAGTGGTCTGGAGAGGATAATCTGGCTGTAGCGGGGTAAGAAAAGGGGCAAAGACAGGCGTACAAGGAAAAAGAGAAGAGTGAAGAGATAAAAAATCGCAGAGAGCTAAAGTGAATACTGAAAGGGAAAATATATGGGGGAGAAAGAAAGAGTGTAAACAGATGAGACCAACTGGAAGACAAAAAATTTTAATAGAAACAAATAGCAAATTTTAAAAGATTTATAGAAAATCTGAATTGGATTTTGAAATAGTGAATTGAAGACTAAGGGTGGGGGAGACAGATCGAAAACATTATTTAAAGTAGTGATGTGACTCAATGCCCAGGTACTACAGCAAGTCAGTGAAGTTGCTTCTGCTGAAATATTTATATGTGAACCTTGTTTGTGCCTCAAGCGCTGGGTTACGTCAGCTCTTGATGCTGCAGTTCTACAGAAGTGCTCTCAGCTTCAGTTATATAGTTATTTTTATTTTAGTGGCCTCTTGTTGGAGGAGGGCAGGGGGAGCACATCATGTCTTTGTCTTATCACCCAGCCTTGGGTGGGTAGATAAGGACCCTATATTTCTAATTTAAAAAAATATTCTTAATCATGTTTATTATGGTAGTGCCAAAGGGCCAGCCAAGAATGAGGTCACATTGTACAGACAAGGAGTAGTAGACAGTTCCTTCCCCAAAGAGCTTACAATTTAAATAGAAGGGTTATAACATACAAGCAGAATGAACAGTGTGATGGTGGCAAATGTCATACTAGTTCTACTCTTTTTGTGTGTGTGTGTGTGTGGGGGGGGGGTGTTACTTGAGGGGGGATAAGTTAAATAGAAAGGTGAGGGGGGCAGGGGAGAAGAGGGTAAGAGGGACGGGTGGGGAGTGAAGTTGAGGCGAAGAGACTGAGGGAGAGTCCAGAGAGAAAGGTTTGGAACAAACAGGCAATCAGCCCAGGGCAAAGAAATCCAGTCAAAACTGTAGAACTACACCAAATAGACAGTGAGTCTACTGTCAACTGATGTTCCGGAAATTAAAAGCTAAATGACTTAATTCTCAAATTCAGCTATATTTACTGCTGCGTAAAGTTGGTAACACTAATTAATCTAGTCTGCTGGATTTGGTGCAGGATAAGATTGTCGTGCCTGGTGGAACTGGTGGTACCGTCCTAGGAGGCAAAGGAGTTGGTGCAGAGAGACCTCTGTGTAAAAGGAGAACATTGATAATGATTACAATCTCTGCATAAACCTGCAAGGCGTGTCTTCAGATGGAGTCAATCTGCAAATGCTATAAATAACTGCATTTTTATGTTGCTTAGCTGCCTTTGCTGGTGCTGATATCTGTAGGTCAAGATACAGTGACCACTAGAGCATAGGAACTATAATGGCGATGTCCTGCATAGCTGCGGTATGCCTCATTGACAGCGATGACTGCTTTTACAGACCATTTGTGTTTCTTTTCTTGTACTGATAGCTATTTAAGGGGGAGGTCACGGGTGCCATAGTAGTTTGACAACTGCAGCGCCTTTTACAATAGCTCAGCTATATTCTATATCTGCTGTCCTGGGTAATCATTACAATGCTTTTTGCACACTTTTACCTTTTGCTTCAGCATATACCATGAATAAGGCTAAGATTTTGTCACGGTTATTTTTAGTAAAAGTCACGGACAGGTCACGGGCAATAAACAAAAATTCGTGGAGCCTGTGACCTATCCCTGACTTTACTAAAAAAATAACCGGGGGCAGGTCTAAATAGGGGGGAGGAATGGAATCCCATGGCGGGGGAAATTGACAGGCCAAGACCCCCAGCTCCAGCAGCTGCAGCAGGGGCTGCAGCCATGGGGGGCGCACAGCCCCCCCTGCTCCAGAGATGGCCGCAGCTGCGGGACAGGGGCATGTAGCTCCTGCTGCAGCTCCCGCCGGGCCGGCTGGGGCATGCAACCCTGGCTGCAGCTGCAGGGTTGGGGTGCACAGCCCTGGCTGTAGCTGCCCGGCAGGGATGCGGGGCCCCAGCTGCAGTCTTCCCTCCCCACCCGCAAACCACAGGGCAGGGGCTGTGGGATTCTGATTCCAGCCATCCAGCTTGCAGTTGCAAGCTGTTGCAGCAGGGCAGGTGCACAGTCCTGCCTCCAGCCCCCACTTCAGCTGCTGACAGCTGAAGCGGAAGAAGTCATAGCGGTCCAGTAAAGTCATGGAATCCATGACCTCTGTGACTAAAATTGTTGCCTTAACCATGACTCTTCTGTAGGTTTTGTGGCTTCCTGATTTAGGGCTGAACTACACACCATTCTTGTACCGCTACAACAGCGGTTCTCAAACTTTTGTACTGGTGACCCCTTTCACATAGCAAGCCTCTGTGTGCGACCCCCCCCCTTATAAATTTAAAACACTTTAAAACATATTTAACACCATTATAAATGCTGGAGGCAAAGCGGGATTTGGGATGGAGGCTGACAGCTCGCAACCCCCCCATGTAATAACCTCGTGACCCCCTGAGGGGTCCCGACCCCCAGTTTGAGAACCCCTGCGCTACAACTATATTGGTTTAATTAAAGCAGCACAACCCTAGTGTGGACACAGTTATAAGAATGGCCATAGTGGGTCAGACCAGTGTTCCATCTAGCCTAGTGCCCTGTCTTCCACCAGTGGCTGGTGCCAGATGCTTCATAGGGAATGAACAGAATAAATTAATTATTGAGTGATCCATCCCCTGTCACCCAGTTCCAGCTTCTGGCAGTCTCATAGATTTTTGAGGCCAGAAGGGACAATCATGATCATCTAGTCTGACTTCCTGCACATGCAGGCCCCAGAACCTCGCCCATCCACTCCTGTAATAGACCCATAATCTCTGGCTGAGTTACTGACGCCCTCAAATCATGTTTTAAAGACTTCAAGTTACAGAGAATCCACCATTTACTCTAGTTTAAACCTGCAAGTGACCCATGCCCCATGGTACAGAGGAAGCGAAAAACCACCAGGGTCTCTGCCAGTCTGACCCAGGAGAAAATTCCTTCCTGACCCCAATTATGGTGGTCACTTGGACCCCAGGCATGTCATCAAGAACCAACAGCCAGATACTTGGGAAAGAATTCTCTCTAGTAACTCAGAGCCCTCCCTTTCTGGTGTCCCATCGCCGGCTGCTGAGAGTTATTTGCTATTAGCAGTCACAGATGGGCTACATGCCATTGTAGGCAGTCTCACCATACCATCCCCTCCATAAACTTGTCAAGCTCAGTCTTGAAACCAGTTAGGGTTTTTTGCCCCTAGTGCTTCCCTTAAAAGTCTGTTCCAGAACTTCACTCCTCTGATGACTAGAAAACTTGGTCTAATTTCAAGCCAAAACTTGTTGATGGTCAGTTTATATCCATTTATTTTTGTGTCAACATTGGCGCTTAACTTAAATAACTCTTCTCTCTCCCTGGCATTTATCCTTCTGATGTATTTATAGAGAGCAATCATATCTCCCCTCAGCCTTTGTTTGGTTAGGCTAAACAAGCCAAGCTCTTTGAGTCTCCTCTCATAAGATAGGTTTTCCATTCCTCTGATCATCATAGTAGCCCTTCTCTGCACTTGTTCCAGTTTGAATTCATCTTTCTTAAACATGGCATGGGAGACCAGAACTGCACACAGTATTCCAGATGATGTCTCACCTGTGCCTTGTATAATGGTACTAACACTGCCTGCTCTCTAGGAAATACCTCACCTGATACATCCTAGGATTGCATTAGCCTTTTTCACAGCTGCATCCATATTGGTGGCTCATAGTCATCCTGTGATCGACCAATACATCCAGGCCTTTCTCCTTGTCACTTCCATCCCCTGGCAGCAGGTTCCACAGGTTGACTGTGCATTGTGTGAAGAAGTACTTCTTTATGTTTCTTTTAAATCTGCTGCCCATTAATTTAATTGAGACACCCCGGTTCCTGTGCCTTATTCACTTTCTCCACGTCATTATTTTATAGACGTCTTTCATATTCCCCCCCCCCTTAGTTGTTTCACTTCTAAGATGAACAGTCCCAGTCTTTATAATCTCTACGTAGATGGAAGTTGTTCCATACTCCTAAGCATTTTTGTTTTCATTCTCTACTTTTTCCAATTCTAATATATCTTTTTTGAGAGGGGGCTACCAGTACTACACTCTGTATTTTAGGTGTAGGTGTACCATGGATTTATATTGTGGTATTATGATATTCCTGTCTTACTATTGATCCCTTTCCTAATGCTTCCTAACATTCTATTATCTTTTCTGACTGTCATTGCACATTAAGCAGATAAGCTAGGGTTTCCCAAACTGGGGGTCAGGATCCCTCAGGGGGTCGTGAGGTTATTACATGGGGGGGGGGTCGCGAGCTGTCAACCTCCACCCCAAACCTCACTTTGCCTCTAGCATTTATAATGGTGTTAAATATATAAAAAAATGTTTTTAATTTATTGGGGGGGGGGGTCGCACTCAGAGGCTTGCGATGTGAAAGGGGTCACCAATAAAGAAGTTTGAGAACCACTGAGATTCATTTTCTCTCTCTCTCTCTTTCTTTATGGGATAAACTTTTATCCCATAGAATCATAGAATATCAGGGTTGGAAGGGACCTCAGGAGGTCATCTAGTCCAACCCGCTGCTCAAAGCAGGACCAATTCCCAACTAAATCATCCCAGCCAGGGCTTTGTCAAGCCGGGCCTTAAAAACCTCCAAGGAAGGAGACTCCGCCACCTCCCTAGGTAACGCATTCCAGTGCTTCACCACCCTCCTAGTGAAATAGTGTTTCCTAATATCCAACCTAGATCTCCCCCACTGCAACTTGAGACCATTGCTCCTTGTTCTGTCATCTGCCACCACTGAGAACAGCTGAGCTCCATCCTCTCTGGAACCCCCCCTCAGGCAGTTGAAAGCAGCTATCAAATCCCCCCTCATTCTTCTCTTCTGGAGACTAAACAATCCCAGTTCCCTCAGCCTCTCCTCATAAGTCATGTGCTCCAGACCCCTAATCATTTTTGTTGCCCTCCACTGGACTCTTTCCAATTTTTCCACATCCTTCTTGTAGTGTGGGGCCCAAAACTGGACACAGTACTCCAGATGAGGCCTCACCAATGTCGAATAAAGGGGAACGATCACGTTCCTCGATCTGCTGGCAATGCCCCTACTTATACAGCCTAAAATGCCGTTAGCCTTCTTGGCAACAAGAGCACACTGTTGACTCATATCCAGCTTCTCGTCCACTGTGACCCCTAGGTCCTTTTCTGCAGAACTGCTACCTAGCCATTTGGTCCCTAGTCTGTAGCTGTGCATGGGATTCTTCTGTCCTAAGTGCAGGACTCTGCACTTGTCCTTGTTGAACCTCATCAGGTTTTTTTTGGCCCAATCCTCTAATTTGTCTAGGTCCCTCTGTATCCGATCCCTACCCTCTAGTGTATCTACCACGCCTCCCAGTTTAGTGTCATCGGCAAACTTGCTGAGAGTGCAGTCCACACCATCCTCCAGATCATTAATAAAGATATTAAACAAAACCGGCCCCAGGACCGACCCTTGGGGCACTCCGCTTGAAACTGGCTGCCAACTAGACATGGAGCCCTTGATCACTACCCGTTGAGCCCGACGATCTAGCCAGCTTTCTATCCACCTTACAGTCCATTCATCCAGCCCATACTTCTTTAACTTGGCAGCAAGAATACTGTGGGAGACCGTATCAAAAGCTTTGCTAAAGTCAAGGAATAACACATCCACTGCTTTCCCCTCATCCACAGAGCCAGTTATCTCATCATAGAAGGCAATTAGGTTAGTCAGGCACGACTTCCCCTTGGTGAATCCATGCTGACTGTTCCTGATCACTTTCCTCTCCTCTAAGTGTTTCATAATTGATTCCTTGAGGACCTGCTCCATGATTTTTCCAGGGACTGAGGTGAGGCTGACTGGCCTGTAGTTCCCCGGATCCTCCTTCTTCCCTTTTTTAAAGATGGGCACTACATTAGCCTTTTTCCAGTCATCCGGGACCTCCCCCGATCGCCATGAGTTTTCAAAAATAATGGCTAATGGCTCTGCAATCTCATCCGCCAACTCCTTTAGCACCCTCGGATGCAGCGCATCCGGCCCCATGGACTTGTGCACGTCCAGTTTTTCTAAATAGCCCCGAACCACTTCTTTCTCCACAGAGGGCTGGTCACCTTCTCCCCATACTGTGCTGCCCAGTGCAGCAGTCTGGGAGCTGACCTTGTTCGTGAAGACAGAGCCAAAAAAAGCATTGAGTACATTAGCTTTTTCCACATCCTCGGTCGCTAGGTTTATATATTAGTATAGCTTATTCTTGTAGAGATACATTTATAGCAGTACAAAATTGTTGAAACCAGTCCTTGCACACATGGGTGTCATCTTGTTGTATCCTCATACTGCTGCCCATCACATCTGTGCACATCTGATTGTCTGAACAATCGCAAGTGGGACTGAATCAGGAGCCTTCAGGTGGGCGTCCTGTTAGCCTTAAAAGTTGCAAATCCTGCTAAACACCTCATACACCCATGGTAAGAGACTGAGATTTTTGTTACCTCTTTCCCCAAGGAACTTCTGCCAGTATTATCCCTGAGCTGCTACAAGTATTGTGGCTTTCTGTTCTGTGGGTCCCTCCACATTTTATGCATGGGGATTCTTGAGCATTAATATGGCTTTTATTCCCCCTCCAAACCTTCAGCTCCATCTGCAGGAGGTTGGTCTTCCCGGGTGACACTGGATAAGGGGGAACTTGTGTTTTGGGAGCCACTTGGCTAACCAAAATAGGGATGTCTGCAGGAGATAGCTTTGGCTGCCCATAGTCATTGTCAGACTGAATGAGGTTGTGACTGGCTGGGTCTCTGTGACACTGCTGGCCTTCTGAGCACACTGATATAATTAGGTTTGGCAGAAGTTGATTTTTATTTTTTATAATTTTGACAGATGATGTTGATTATTTTTAAGCATTTTATTTTTATCTATTTTAAATTTTCACATTTGTGCAAATTTATGAGGTGTAGACAATAATGACGGACATTGAGATTGTAAAAGTTAAAGCTTTACAACCCTTAACACACACGTTGCCAACATCTTGTGTTTAAAATATACAAAGTAAATCTCCTTAAATCAAACTCTAAAAAATTCTCAAGTGGCATTTTTTTCCTTTGCCTATCTGTAATTTCAATTATTATTGATGGAAATATTTTTTCATTGATTTCACTGTACACAAAAACCAATGTTTACTGACATTTACTGTTAATCTAATCCTTCCAAGTTTAGACATAATCTTTGGCAGGAGCCACATCTTGCACACTTGTGGACTGCTTTTATGTGCATGTGCACATAATTTAGTATGGACACAGTGATAGTGGAATAAAAGTGCCTTATACCAGTTTAGCTTATTTCCTTTCCCGTATGGACAAGCTGCATCCACATTAGGTGATTTGTACTGCTTTAACTGTATCAGTATGGTTAAAGTGTTACAGTTTACTTGTGTAGATAAGTCCAAAGCCTCAGTTGCATATCTGTGTGCCTAACTCTTGAGATACATGTTACTTGTAAATCTGTTCTTAAATATTTATCACCACAACTTAAACAGACTTAAAAATAAATGCATTAGCATCTCAGGCATTCTTCTTTACTTTTGTATTTTTTGTGCTTAGCTTCCAAAACAACAGTTGAGGAAAGGGAATTTATGGTACCTAACTGTGGTCTATCGAGCACTTACAGCCTAGAGAGCTGGCTCTCCTTTTTTCTAGCTGCTTCCGCAGTGTCCACGCAAATAATTTGAACTACTTATACTCCTATGCTGGATCCTAAACTGGCTAACCCCTCAGGAAAAAGAGTTTAATCTCATTATAGGCAGCTTAAGGAAAACTTCGGCTCAATGCTAGTGGCTACATAAGTGGGGAATAAGAAGTCGGCCTAGCTGCTTTTGCCATTGGCCTGTGCTGTGCAGAAAGAGGAAACAGGTGGTGCTCTCCATGACTGGAGTGGAACTAGATTTGCTACCAACCAGCAGGAGAGGACAGAACAAAGAACAGAATAAGAGGAAAATAGAAACTATTGTGTATTTCCCTCAACTTTCCACAATCTTTAAACGCCTGCAGCTGAAAGCATAATAATCTTCTGTTTAATTTTATAGCTATTGCTTTAGACCTCAAAGATACTGGATTTAATTCAGGAAATTGTTGTAGTGATTTATGCAAATATGATTGGTGCTCTTCCCCACCACGGCCACCACCACTCGTCTTCAAAGAACACATGTTGCAGTTTAAAACAATATAATCCTGCAAGTATCTACATTAACAATCTGCAACTAAAATTAAGATTACAAAGTAATTTACTCACTGGCTGTCCAGAGTTTGCAAATTCTGAGGTTGTTTATAAGGATTACAGTGTCAAAGCCATTTTCAGTTTGTAACTAACACCTCAAAAATCAGTTGTTCAAAGGGAAGGACTCTGGATTTAAAGAGAAATTACAAATCTTGCTTTTGCAAGAAACTCATGTTCGATGTAGTTACTGCACATCTACAAATAAGTATATAATCCACTGTAAACCCACATCTATTTTAAACTTGCAGTCAATTTCCTTGAATTTGCAGGCTCAAAAAAAGGTTGTGGGAAGGGAAGAGAAGGACTTCTTGAATTATAACAAAGACAATCTTAGAAGCTAATTTATGCAAAACTTTTTATTAATTGTTTATCCTGAGGGGGCTTGAGGACCCCAGGTCAAGGCATCTACACCGTAGTTGGAAGACATTACACTTTTGTATGGATATATTTCCACAAAACAGACTTGGTTAAAATTATATTGGTTAACTTCACATTAGACTAATCTGCAGTGTGGCAGGAGTTGACCACAACAGCTGTTTGTGTCACAACTTGTTTAGTATGCCTTTAATATCTAATTTTTCTTGCTGTCTTTGGATCTTTCAATGTCTGTTCCCTCTTCAGTTTATTTATCTTTTCTGTCTTTGGGCTGAAATTTATCATCCTTGTTCTTATCTCAAGGATGAACAGGGAAAGATTAACTAAAAATTACCACCTGAGCTATTCAGTCATGCATAAACATGGCGATTGTACTTAAAGGAAACCTGGATGTTTTTGTGCTAATGACCTGGCATATATAGTTCTTAGTGCAGACCATTTGTGGGGGATGGTAGTGAAGGAATTGGTTGAGTAATGAAATTATTTGATAACATTAAGTTCTGAAAATCTTCATTGTGGGAGTTATGCTGTGTCATCAAGACACTGAATCTTTTTAAAGTAGTTAATCCCAGAGGTGGTGTACAAATGTCCCCTAGGATCAGAAAACAGGATATAAAATATATAAAAATTTGGGGGTTTTTTAAGTGTAATTCTGATTAAGTGCTGATGTAGCCCTCAGTGATGTGAGGAAAGTGCATAATCACATAAAATTCAGGGCCTGCAGTCAATTAATTGCTTTTCTTCCTGCGTAGTGTGAGAAAATGCTGTTGAAACTCAGATCCTGTCTACAGTAGGAAAGTGACCCACAGTAGTTCAGATTTCAGTAATGGATCTTCTCAGTCCCCTTGTCCTCTCTGCGCATCACCAACAAAAATTGGCTTAAACTAGATTGGAAGAATATAAAAAAAGGTTGTTCGGGCTTATCTGTGCTTGCATCCAAACAATTTTCCTCCCCAGTCGAGGAGAGTATATTCCACAGTAGAAATCTTTTGTAATCTATGGTTCGCTTCCTTGTATAGACAAGGTCTTACTAATGCAGGTGACCAAACTTGGAAACTGGGGTCTTGGTTAACTGGTTAATTTTTAAGAGAACCTCAATACCCAACTCAGCAACATGCTTGCTCTGACTCACTTGACTCTTCGTGTGTTAGATCTTGTGGATGGATGGAGGCACTTTTGCTGAGGGGAGGTCAGACATTTACTTACATGTGGTTAATTATAGCTGTGTTTTAAGTTCTGGTATAAACTAGAAAATTTTTGTGCTTTTGTTAGGATGTGGGTGGAAGTCATCACAAAGTTTCTATTTCTCCTGTCGTCCATGTCCGGGGACTCTGTGAATCAGTCGTAGAAGCGGACCTTGTGGAGGCTCTTGAAAAATTTGGAACCATATGGTATGTTGACAGTAGTAAAGCCATGTCTCTGGTGGCTCAAGGCAGGTTAGGAGCTTTGGTAGTAAGATTGCTTTTGAGAACAAAGCAAAATGATCTGCTAGACTTGTAATGACATCCCTAATCTCAAAATGGCCATTTTTATCAATAATTAAGTCGGTAGCACAGGAATACTGAACTTCTTGGCAATGTCTCTAACTGCAGGCATGGTACTTTCTATACACAAGATGGCTAATCAAATAAAGTCTCGTTATTGTACATACAACGCTGCATGTCTGCAGTCAGACTTTCAATAGTTAACAATAAGAATAGTTATGCTAGAGTTATAGGTTTCTCGCACTCTGATACTGTGTCAAAGCTTTGATCTCTTTTTGCTATTTTCACTTGACCATCCATGACCTTTTACTAGCTACAGTTTAAAAACATTTGTTTTGGAAGTAAAATCTTCAGCTAGTTATAGTTCTAGCAGGGCTAGTATATATCATTCATATCAGCTAGTTGTGAACATTACAAGCTTTAGTAGACTAATATTTAACTCTTTATATTCTGAAAACACTACTTGTTGCTTATCTAACTTACTGATAAATTGTTTAACTTTTTTGTACAAATGTACTTTATAATTATAGTTACATGACTTGATTTAGGAAATGGAATGAAAGTTACTAACTTATGAAGGGAGACCAGATGTCTTACACTAGGGAATTTTTTTTTAAATCAACATTGCTTGTCATAAATGGAACAATCTTAAGAAAAAGCATATCAGGAGAACTTATTCTGTGTTTTTCTACTGACCAGCTATGTCATGATGATGCCATTTAAACGCCAGGCTTTGGTGGAATTTGAAAACATAGAAAGTGCCAAGAAGTGTGTGACATTTGCAGCAGATGAGCCAGTGTATATTGCTGGACAACAAGCTTTTTTCAACTATTCTACAAGCAAAAGGATCACTCGGCCAGGGAACACGGATGATCCATCAGGTGGAAACAAAGTTCTCCTATTATCAATTCAAAATCCTCTCTACCCAATTACAGTGGTATGTTTCTTTAATTTTTTTTAAAAACCTTTCAACTTCACTTCCAGTGTATACCCTTTATTGTTATAATTATGTATTATGGGTATCCATTTAAGCTGTTTAATATGCAGTCAGTTTTGGTGTATTTTTTGTTACAACAGTGAATTCAAGTTAAGCACGTACATATCGGACTTCTCCAGAGATGCAGCCAGTACTTAGGATGCATCCATTTGTATGAAGGTACAGTTTATAAGACCCTGTGTTATATATCCAAAACATCAGTTATGCTATTAATATTCTATCAGAGCAAGTTATTATGAGCAGAAAACAGTCCAACAGAACTCTCTCGATCACAAATATTCCGAACGGCTTAAAAGCTGAATGGCATTCCCCTTGTTATAGCAATACGTTTGGATGTCTTTCAGAAAGTATGTAGCAACTTATAATATTTCAAAATCCTGGCCACTGAACCCTTCAGACATTGCATAACACCTTTGAAGCAAGTTGGGATGAGCACAGCTATTACGCAATATCTTTGAAGACTTCTGTTTTGTCAGCTGTACACTTAACCCTAAAAATCCCACTTTCTCTTTATTCCCATTACAGGGCATGAGAACCTGGAGTCTTGACCATGGGTGTTATCTCACTATTTAACTGGCTTATTTTCTAGCTATCAGTTGATTAGAAACCAAGGCAATAGATTGTCTGGGTTTTGTGATGTCACAATTTGTCATTGCATAAAACATCCCTCTTTACTTTTGATACTTTGACATGTTGCATATTGCATTGGCCTGGGTACAGCTTCTCATGCAAAGAGTAGTGGAAATACAAGACACCCTCTTACTTGTATTTTTCCCCTTTCTGGAGATGAAATTCAAGTCCTTTTCATCATTCATCACTACTATCAAAGGTTGGGGCTGAAAATGGGGCTTTTATAAATTATGAATTAAACTTTGAATGCCATGTGCTATAGCACTACAAAAACATAATTCTTGCAGTCAAAGGCTTTCTCTGCATTCAGTGATAGGACAGGAGCGCCACCTGCAAATACTTCAGTTTGGGTGAATACATTTATGATTAGTATTATCATAGTGCCTAGGAGCCCTGTTCATAGACCAGGAACCCAGACCCATCGTGCTAAGTGCTGTACAAACACAGAACAAAAATATGGTCCATGTCCCAGGAGCTTACGATCCAAGTATAAAACAAGAGACTACAGAGGGGGGAGTACAAGGAAACAGTGAATCTGTATTAATCAGCATGATGGGCAGAGGACTCAACACACCAACAGCCTAGCCATGGTCAAGTTTTTTATGGGCATCACAGCAGAGGAGAGTTTTGTAGGAGGATAATGAGTTAATTTTGCAGGTGTTTGTAGGGAGCTCCTCCTGGACGTTAGGGGCAGCATGGGAGAAAGCATGAAGATGCTTGTTTGAAAATTTAACAAGAGGGGCCGATCAGTAATGGAAGTTGACATCTTGACAGCAAATGAGAGATGATAGGGTAGGGATAGACTGTAAAGGGCCTTGAAAGTAAAGGCAAAGCAGCTTATGTTTGATGTGATAGGGAAGAAGGAGCCAGTGGAGGGATGTGAAGAGTGATGGCACAATCAAAACAGTGGCTAGGAAAATCTTTGCAGCAGTATTCTGAATAGATGTCAAAAGGGCTAGGTTGCATTTGTCAAGGCCAGAGATAAGGAGGTTGCAGCTGTCAAGATGAGAGTTTTTTTAGCTGTGTGAATTGATAAGTAAGGCCTTATTTTAGAGATGAAATGTATAAAGAATTGGCATGAATGAGACACAGACTGGATGTGAGGACCTAGAGAGAAGTCTGTGTTGAACATGAGGCACAGGTTATAGGCCTGAGTGGCAGGCCGGGATGGTGGTGGTGTCCACAGTGATTGAGAAAGGAGGTAGTGGGGAGGGCATTTGGGGGTGGGATTAGGAGCTCAGTATTAGCCATGTTGAGTTTAAACTGATGTCTGAGTCTCCATTAGGAGGTAGTAGAAAGTCAGGCTGAGATGAAATTGTAGGCCGTAGTTTGCTCACCCCGGCATAGAGAGAAAGGAGTTCTCCTTTTGTGGCCTGAGCTATCTCCTGGAGTGAAACCTAATACTTGTGTGAATGCTTCCTTTAGTGAGTCTTAAACTTTTTGTATTGGCGAACCCTTTCACACAGCATGCCTCTGAGTGTGACACCCCCCCATCCCCCTTATAAATTAAAAACAGGGATTTTTAATTTAATTTAATCTTAATTTAATTTAACTTGGGCATGGGGCTGACAGCTCATGACCTCCACCTAATAACCTCGTGATGCCCTTTGGGTTCGCAACCCCCAGTTTGAGAACCCCTGGTTAAGAGGTTATGTACTTTAGAAATTGAAAACAGACAATCTTCCTTTGAGGGAGTTGACTGTTCTTGATTGTGATACAGCAACATAAGGAAAAATCATCATCTTTTAAGGTTAACATTTCTTAATATACATATAAAGTAGCTATAATTTGATAAATAACTGGGTTTATCCTTCTTTGAGATTTAAATGCTGATACGGTGAAATTTACTCCATGAACACAGGCATATACCTTGAAGTCCTGTAGAACACTTGTGAATCTTCATAAAAATGTCAAACTTGAAATGTCTCTCTAAAATAGCTTTTCTTCTTCATTTATAGGATGTCTTGTATACTGTGTGCAACCCTGTTGGGAAAGTGCAACGTATTGTTATATTCAAGAGAAATGGAATACAAGCAATGGTTGAATATCCTTTTATTACTACTGATATTTGTATGTTCTCAGCTGCAGATGAGACTTAAGCATGCATATATCAGTAAGATTTTACATTACAAATTTGAGAATTAGTAGATTCAAGATGCTTTGTCATTTCCAGTGTATGCAGCAGATAAATCTGCACCAAAATATTGCCACTTTTAAATCACATCTTTGTTCATTGTTTTTATATGCTGGGCTAAAAGCTAACCCCTAAGATGAATGTTACAGGTTAATCATTTTTGTGCATTTGGGAGCACATTGTGTAAAGTCAGTTTCATGGTTTTCCCCATTAAAAAGATGCTGCAAACTGAATGGTCTGTTGTGCTGGGTGCTGCTGAATCTAGACCGTCTGGCACAGCAGACCACTGAATACAGGGATCGAGGAGGGAGGTGGACATCCTGACATAAGCCATCCTCTAGATCTCTGCAGGCATTTTGTATGCTCTTGTGCTAGTCTCCAGAGAACTAAAATCTCAAAATATGTAAAGAATATGATTTTTTCCCCCCCATGTATTGAGCCTAGCATGTTGAAGGGACACTTGTCTTGCAGGCTGTCGTCTCCACCACTGGGCAATGAAGTTAAAGCAAATTTCTCTTTAATCTCAGGCCACAAATACAGTGTCTGTTGTCAAAAATGTCCATTTGGGGTCTCTTGCTTGTCCATCTACAAACACAATGTTTGACTAACAAATCCAAACACAAGAAGTCTCTCTCAAACTTCTTTTCCCTGGTTCAGTGGTAGAATTTTTCTTGGAAGTGGCAGACTACTCAAATCTTTCCCTTTTTATATCCTCAGTCCCTTCCATGCTAGGGTGATAGAGTTCATGTCTGTCCAGACCCAGCCTTCCAGGCCTGGTTTTAGTAGTACTAAGGGGAGATACCAACTCCAGCCGTCTTGTTCAAGGGTTTAGTTTGAACCTTGTCCTTGCTTACCATGGCACAGTCATTCGCAATATTTGTCGGTAATGTGCTGCATCCACGTACTCTGATTAGTGTGTAGTAAGCCTTATGTTTTAGACTTGCCTACACAAACATTTAGTTTGCAGCAAGCTGGGGTGTGAATCTACCCTGCAGTAGCCTGTCACAGACTGCTTGTCTGTGTGAACCCTGCTGACATGCATTAACAAACTTAAGGTGCATAAGCAGGGTCCACAAGGGACAGTTGGTGTGTGGCAGGGTAGATTCACACCTAGCTTGCCATAAATTACATGTTCATGAACACACGCTCTTAGAACAGGGGTGGGCAAACTACGGCCCACGGGCCATATCCGGCCCATCAGGGCTTTGGATCCGGCCCGCGGGATTGCCAGCCCCACACCACTCCCAGAAGCAGCTGGCACCACAGCCCCTGGGGAGGGGAGGGGGGGCAGAGGGCTCCGCACGCTGCCCTTGCTTGCAGGCCCCCTGCAGCTCCCATTGGCCGGGAACGGGGAACCACGGCCAGTGGGAGCTTTGGGGGAGGTACCTGCAGGCAAGGGCAGCACGCGGAGCCCTCTGACCCCCACCCCAGGGTTCCACAGGGACATGGTGCCGGCCACTTCTGGGAGCGGCGTGGGGCCAGGGCAGGCAGGGAGCTTGCCTTAGCCCGCTGCCACCCCAGAGCCGCTCCAGGTAAGTGACGCCGGGCCAGAGCCCACATCCCAAACCCCTCCTGCACCCTATGCCCTGAGCTCCCTACCGCACCCCTCCTGCACCCCAACTCCCTGCCCTGAGCCCCCTCCTGCACCCCGCACCCTTCCTGCACCCCAACCCCTTGCCCTGAGCCCCTTCCTGCACACCGCGCTCCCTCCCGCACCCCTGCCCCAGCCTTACATTCATGGCCCTGCATGCAATTTCCCCACCAAGATGTGACCCTCGGGCCAAAAATTTGCCCACCCCTGTCTTAGAATATCAGCTGAAATGTCCACTTCCATTTTCACTCAGCTGTAGGGTGTCCATTTAGAAGTTGGATAAGCTCTCAGCACGGAGAGACCTGTGTGAATAAACTAAAGCTTTCAGTGAACCTGCATAGGCTGTAAGCAGAATGAGTCTATTCTTAATTCATGAAACCGCTCAACCTGGGCTGCATACACTTCAAAGGCAGGTACCATATGGTTCAGGCTGCAGCTGAGAACTTGAATTGCCAGTGCTTTTCAGCAGTTTTAAACTAGTGTGTCTGTTTAGATCTCTCATTTATTCCTAACAAAGTAACTGTAGGTTGCTCTAAAATGTCTTGGATTGCTTCATTATTTTGGAGGGGGAAAAACACATCTTTACTTAAAAACAAAAAAATCCTTAACAAGATTTATGTTTGAATCAGTTCTCTGTGCTCAGAAGGCTAAAGCAGCACTCAATGGAGCAGATATATATGCAGGATGCTGTACACTAAAAATTGAATATGCAAGGGTAATGCTCAGATCTTCTCTATTAACTATTTTACTGATGAAGTGCATAAGTTCAAGACTTACCCTGTGTTTAAATTTTAACAGCCAACTCGACTTAATGTCATTAGAAACGACAATGATAGTTGGGACTACACTAAACCGTATCTGGGCAGACGAGGTAGGTTTTTTTATATGTTATAGCTGTAAGTGTTTGACTATGCTAATGACACTACTTTATACATGGTTAGCTTGTGTAATGCAATAGTCATTTCAAACAAGCTGTTGCTGATGAAGGCTGTCTTGCAAAGGCCAACACGTAATCCAGGAAAAAAGTAACATTGAACATTAGTGCCCCCTACTGGTGTACAATGAGCTATTTAGTTCAACAAGGAGCCCATACATGCAAGCATGTTCGCAGTACAAGGACTTGCATTCTCCAAGCAGCTCTCACTCTTTGGAGGAGAGGAAACTGATACAGACTATTCCTTACAAACTACAAACTTGCACACTGCTTCTCTATGGAAAGGACTTTTTCCCCTATGTTGGACAAGGCATTAAGAAGGATAGAGGACTCCAGCAGGCTGACTCTACACTTCATCATGCACTACATCGGCATCAGCAAAAAGCCCTCTGAAAAAACTCAGACTTGCAATTCACCTTGTCTGCATACTACATGCACCACCACCACAAGTTTTTAAAGGAGGACACTTAAAGTACTTCAGATTTGCATGGGATGAATACCATGATAGACTGTACCCATTCTGTTCAAGTTTTTATGTATATTGGTCTTATTTCCCTTAATTACAATTGCAACATTTAAGAACCTCCATAAAATGGTAAATCCCAAATTTCTTGTTGATCTCATCTACATTGTTGTAATACTCTTATTTTATTCCTTGCTGTATTTAAGACAACTGCAGTCAGTCTTTACAGTGTAAATTGTCTCATAGTAAGTAAACTGAAGGATTTATCTGTAGTTAACTGGGATTAATAATACAATATTAAACAAGCTCCCTCAGGCATATTAAATTTAAGTATTTGAAGCAAGGAGGTGCACACATGGTGCATGTGTAACTTGTCTCTTCGGTTCTTAACTGTGAAAACTAGTCAGAGCTTACCACTTTATAGTGAAAATATGACTAAAAATGTAAAAGACAAAATGCTGTGTAGCCTGACTTCTGTAAAGTATTTAAAGTATTCTCTTTTTGTAACTGTTCAGTGACTTGTATACAATAATAGTTTTTCTATAATGTAATCTTTAGAAATCTAGGAGTGCATAACATGGAGGTGGAAACATAACATGTCTAACCAAGGTAGAGTATCTTCAAAGTCTTAAATATGAAAGCAAGGGCTTTGACTTCTCTCTGATGAGATGCACTCTCAAACTTACATTTTTGTAGAAATGTTGGGTGTTATCAGTAGTGGTTTGGCTTGTAAAACTGTTGTATAATTAAAAATGCAGGTTTTGGATTTTCAAAATGAAGTTCTTGTAAAAGGTTAACAAGGGAGCTACAGTATTGGTTGATGATAGAATTTAAATATTTGAACCATAATTCAGAAACTCACTCTTAAGTAGTCAGGAAGTATTAAAGAAAATTAAAATTGAGAAAAATGTTTAGAAACTGACAGCAAAGAAACTGCAGGAATGAAAAAACCTGAAAGATTAAGTGGATTGTCAGTTTCTTAACCATTGCAATTTATATTACAGCTGCTTTTGTGGCATCTAGTCTCAAATTTGACAACCTTTATTTCATGTAATTATGTTACAAACAGATATGACTGTATGGACCAGGGGTTCCTTCAGCAAATGAAGCAGTGGGAGATGAGAAGCTTCTCGCCAGCATAACTCGGGCCTAAAAAATGCACAGATCTGTTTTTCACTCCTTTTTTTTTATTATTATTATTTTTTTAGTTCAGTTGCTTGAATATCTTTGTCATCTACATATTGACACTACATCCCTTCACACCATGTAAGAGGAAAAGGAATTAGATCTGTACTATCCAGCTGTCCCTTTGTAGTGTTGTTTTTCTCTTTCTGTTGCACACATCCCTTGATCCAGAAAGTAATCTATAGGGGAGTACACAAATAGGTGAACTCTACCTCCCTGAGCCAGTTTTTATCCAGTGAAGCAGGCATATAGAGCAGTTACTGCCCAATTGTCCCAGCAGTTCCTCTTCATACTTCATGTAACGTGCCAACTGTTCCACATGCACTCTTCAGGCCATTCCTCTTCCTGAAGTTCTGATGGTGCTACGTGATCTTTGAACTTGCTGTACTCAGACTGCAAGATTCTAGCTTCAGCAAACAAGATCTTATCCCCAGGGAACTTCATTCTGAGGCTTGGCTTGCCACTGTGTACTCCACAGCAGTAAAAGTTCTCAAGAGACATAGCATTTATTTCTTGGTTCCCTGGTAGGCTGAGGTACCCCCAGTCTCTTCTGAAATTCTCAGAAGACCTAGACTCTTGTTTCAAAACTAGCTTCTTTCATTTCAGCTTCTCTTTTAGGTCAATCTAAACAGCAGTTGCGCACCATTGTTGAAATCCTGGTCCATGAGAGTTTTGCCACTGTTTTCAGTGGAGACAGGATTCCATCTCATGTCTGTCCGTTTTAAGGTACAGAGGACACATTTTCCTGCTTCTAGAACAGGAGTACTTGTGGCACCTTAGAGACTAACAAATTTATTAGAGCATAAGCTTTCGTGGGCTACAACCCACTTCTTCGGATGCATATAGAGTGAAACATATATTGAGGAGATATATATACACACACATACAGAGAGCATGAACAGGTGGGAGTTGTCTTACCAACTCTGAGAGGCCTTACCAACTCATGCTCTAATAAATTTGTTAGTCTCTAAGGTGCCACAAGTACTCCTGTTCTTTTTGCGGATACAGACTAACACGGCTGCTACTCTGAAATCTGTTTCCTGCTTCTGTTCTTAAGAATGAACTATTTCTAGTCCTGTATGGTCAGAAGATCCTTTTTTTTTTTTTTTTTTTTCTTCTTCTTTTTTTTTCTTCCTCTAAGAGCATTCTCCACTTATGCAGGCTTTCTAAAGAATACCTGCAAATATGAGGGGAATATATTCTTGGATTGCATGTATGCTGTCATCAGGTGACTGATTGAGGAGAGATGTCTTTTCCTTCTGGCCAACAGGGGATTGACCCCTTTCACGTTTGCCATTTACTATGAGACCAGTGCTGCATAGGCATTCCCTCTATTAAAGATAGAGCTCTTTAACAGCCAGCCACTGTACTAGTTAACCTGCGTAGGTCCAAGAGAATAGAACCCCAGGCTGGGATTTTACACCTAACTTTTCATCTCTGCTCTCTGAAAGAGGTCTTATGTCAAAGGGGCTTTCTATAGGCCAAAGAAATCATCTAGCTAGGAACCTATCCTCAACATCTTAGGTGGAAATCACACAATTTCTCATCTCCCTTTGTATGCTGTCATGGAGGTTAAGCTCAGCAGTTCAAATTACTTGGGGAAAACTCTAACTAGTGGGCTGGAGAGTCAATTTCCATTCAGTCATATTTAAATAGAATGATAATTACAGCAAACTTAAACATTTCACCACATCTTTGAATATGGCACTTCAAGAAGTGGTTTATTAACAAAACACAGTGAGAAATGTTCTTTAAAATTAACTGCTGCTTACCAAAAGAGTACTTGGGAGTTAACATTTTTCCAGTACGCAGCAGTCACTAATTAGCAATAACCCTTTTGAAAGCGGTGCACTGCTTCCATCCAGTAATGTTGACCCCTTGCTTAACTTTAGATTGTTATATGAAACAGGTTTGCTCAAAGGACTGTCCGTTGTTGAAGTGCATTATTCTGATATTTTACAGCAATTGAAATATAACCTGTGATGCAGCATGAATAATGCAGTAATGTACAATCCTTTCAGCACTCCCAGTAGGTGTTCATGTAAATATAGTGTACACATATGTAATGCTCTCTGTTTACTGATTGTGAAACCATGTAATACAGGTTGTTGTTGGCTTATGCTGAAACTTCTTGAAAGAAGCCCACTTTGAAAATGTGTTGCTGTTGAAGCTAATAGTAGGATTCAGGTACTGTTTTTCAAAAGTACTGTATTTAAAACTTGTTTTAAGACATGCATAGGTAAATCCTACTCTAAAATGTTACCTATAGTATTGTGTGATGTTGCTTTAGGAAAATTTTCAAGTATTCCCATAAATTTAAAGTGTCTGTACCTTCTTTTTGCCAAAAAAAAATCTCAACTTAAGTGGAATTTGTTATGCAGACAACCTCTTCTTAATTTTGGTGTCCTCTGACGACAGCTTGTGTTTAAAAACTGATTTGAATGGGTAATTTTTTAAGTTAACCATGAATCAAATTACCTTTTCCCCCTTATTAGATGAAACTAATATCTTAATTTGAGAATTAGTGTGTACGTGTCTGTTTGTTAAAACTGCTTTTTTCCTGTATATTAGATAGAGGGAAGGGCCGCCAGAGGCAAGCCATTCTGGGAGAACACCCTTCATCATTTAGACATGATGGCTATGGTAAGTTACATGGGGTGGCAGGTGGTTCGTGGCTTCTAGTTTTTTGTATGGTGGAACTACAGATATTTATAGGTTACAGGGTTCTCAAACTTCATGGCACCGTGACCCCCTTCTGACAAAAATTACTTCACGACCCCAGGAGGGGGGACCAAAGCCTGAGCCTGCCCAAGCCCTGCTGCCCCGGGTGTGGGGCCCAAGCCCCACCGCTCTGGGCGGGGGGGGAGAGGGGGGCCAAAGCTGAAGCTCAAGGGCTTCAGCCCCAGGCAGGGGCCTGTAACCTGAGCCCGCCGCCCAGGGCTGAAGCCCTCGGGCTTTGGCTTCGGCCCTGGGCAGTGGGGTTCGGGCTTCAGCCCCAGGCCCCAACAAGTCTAAGTCAGCCCTGGCGACCCCTTTCAAAGGGGGTCCTGACCCACAGTTTGAGAACCACTGGCACTGAAGTATGATCTGCATAATTTTAGACTTCTCTAAGCTTCTGCAGTTTGTCAGTATTGCTGTTGCACAGGTGCCAATGTCAATTCATGATGCTTGTGATATGATGAAACCTGTAGTGTTTTGCACCTGGAACCCTTCTTTTAGGGAAAAGGGGTTTTTTTGTTTTTTGTTTTTCTTCACAGTTCAAATTTATCCCCTTGGACAATATCCTCTGTAAGTTGCCACCATGCTAGACAGTGACAAGGGGATAATATCTGCACCAAGATTTTTTTTTCTAGACAGCGCAGTACAACTTAATAACTGATATCTATATACAGTGTTTGTTACCTGAAATAGTTTCAGGGAAATCTTTGGAGCTTTTTGAGACTTGCATTCAAAGCTACTAGTTGCAGTTTTTGTTTTCCTTCTAATTATCCATCTTGTCATTGTTTGTCTGCAATTGGTAGTATGTCATTAATACCTGGGGGGAAGAGCTTTGGAATTATTGCTATCGCTGTTACAAAGTTCAGTCGGCAAGTGACCTCAGTTCCATTAGGGCATCTAGTATTCTGTACCCCAACATATGCAGTCCATCTTCATCATCTTTAGTGGTCTGAAGGCGGAAATCTTGATAGGATTTCTGAAATGTTACGTAAGTCTCACATGCAAGTTAAGTTTTTATTTATTTTTTGGTCATCTTAATCCCCAGAAGTCAGTGCATTTTGTCTTAATTAATGGAGATATCCCATCTCCTAGAACTGAAAGGGACTTTGAAAGGTCATCGAGTCCAGCCCCCTGCCTTCACTAGCAGGACCAAGTACTGATTTTGCCCCAGATCCCTAAGTGGTCCCCTCAAGGATTGAACTCACAACCCTGGGTTTAGCAGGCCAATGCTCAAACCACTGAGCTATCCCTCCGCAGATGTCTTGTACAGTACAATACAGGTTAACTTTCTAACTTATTTTCTCCCAGCGACCTTCAAGTCTTGCATTCCCATTACTTCCATTTGCTCTTCACTGTTAGGGTGAGAAAAGAAGGGACACAAACATGCCCACCCAATTTAGCGGAGTCCCCTTTCTCCTGTCAAAGAAAATTTTCCCACCCTTGGAAAACACAGTCCTCTTTCTGCTAAGTTCATATGCGATTTTTGGACATTTTGCTCCTCTGGTTGCTGCTCTCAGTGGGCCAGACTGCAGGGTAGGCTCCTTGTATCATATCTCCTGCCTGGGAGAAAACTAAACTGTTCAGACTCAGGCCATATCTGCACTACAAACGTTTATAAAGCCACCCTAGAATATCACTTGTGTGCATGCAAACTTGGCTCCTTGCGTTGGCACTGCACTTACTCACCAGGAGTGCTTGTGACATTGCACAGTGCAATGCACCATGGGTTGGTATCCCATTGTGCAGCTCGCCACCTCCAGTGCACGGTCTTTGGGAACTTTTGGCAATGCATGGTGGGGCAGAAACAAGTTAGCAAGCGTGACTGGGAGCAAGGGGTCAACTTTCCAGCATGCAACTTTGTCATGATGTCATCTATGTCCCTGATTTTTCACGCCTTTTTAAAAATTCCCACAAATCTGTGTGGCCTTCCTCGCTGTCCACCATCTCTGACAGAAGCATGGAGCCTGCACAGCGCAGCACTTTATTGTCATGAGCACTGCAAGCACAGGATGCACAATTCTCTGGTATTTGCAGAGTCACAAGAAGGAACTGAATCAGCAGGGAACAGGCCAATTTCACAGAGGACAAGTTGCCGTGAGACATAGCTAGCAAGAACCAGTTCATGGAGCAGCTGCAGATGATGGAGTGCCACTTCTGGGCCCAAGAAAAAAGCACTGACTGGTGGGATCACATCTTAATGCAGGTTTGGGATGATGAGCAGTGGCTGCAGACCTTTCGGATGCGCAAAAGCCGTATTCCTAGATCTGTGTGCTGAGACTGCCCCAGCCCCTCCAGCACAAGGACACCACCGTGAGAGCTGCGCTGACAGTGGAGAAGCAAGTGGCAATTGGACTGTGGAAACTTACAATGTTGGATTGATACCAGTCAGTGGGAAATCATTTTGGAGTTGAAAAATCCACTGTGGGGGCCATTGTCAGGGAAGTCTGCAGGGCCATTAATTGTCTTCTGCTACGCAGGACTGCGACTCTTGGCAATGCGCCGCACATAGCAGATGGATTTGCAGCAACGGGCTCCCAAACTGCAGTGGAGTGATATGAGGCATACACATCCCTGTTTTGGCACCAGTCTACCCTGCTACAGAGTACATCAATAAAAAAGGCTACTTCTGTATGGTTATGCAAGCATTGGTGGATCACTGGAGACGTTCCACTGACGACAATGTTGGCTGGTAAGGGAAGGTGCATGACACACATCTTTAAGAACACAGGACTGTTCAGAAAGCAATATCAGGGACATTCTTTCCTGACTGGCAGATTACCATTGACAATACTGAAATGCCATTAACAATCCTGGGAGACCCAGCCTACCAGTTTCTCACCTGGCTCATGAAGCCGTACACCGGCCACTTTAACAGCACCAAGGAAAGGTTCAACTACCAGCTCAGCAGGTGCAGAATGACAGTTGAATGTGCTTTTGGTAGACTGAAGGAACTCTGGCATCCTTACTCACAAGATTGGCTCTCCGTGAGAAAAATATCCCAGTGGTCATAACTGCCTGTTGTGTCCTGCATAATATCTGTGAAGCAAAGGGGGAAAAGTTGCTGCTGGGGTGGAGTGCAGGGGTGGAGCAGCTGTCGGCTGAGTTTGAATAGCTAGACACAAGGGCTATTAGAAGAGCTCAGTGCAAAGATGTACAGCTAGGGAGGCTTTGAAAGAGCACTTTGACAGTGAACCACAGTAATGTGTTTTGGTGTAGTGTGATCTGCCTGCCCCTGCTGTTTTGGAGCCTGTTAGGCATTGTGTGGTGTCTGGTGTACCTCTATGAATATAACATTGTCAATGCACCTATTAATTTTGTGGTGTTTGCTAGACATTATGATTATTACACTGTTTGTCACTGAGCCTCTGAGTTGTCTCACACTACAGTAACCCTTGGTGCTTTCAATACCACCAGCCATTCTGGAGCATGTGTGTGAAGTAATCAAGAGGAATTATTTTCCAAACACTAGAATTGTACAGAGTAATGAAAACACTGCAAAAGAAATTCTGTGCAAGTTAAAAAGCAAATACATTTTAAAAAATCATAAATTTATGGAACAGAGCTTAAGAAGGGGAAAACATTCATGTCTATTTTAGCTACAAGTACAGCAACCGTGGCTGTCCCATGTCAGTAAATGTGAAGCTGTGGTTGTCCTTAATGTCCCCTGGTATGGAGTGGTAAGAGGTAGGGATGTGGCCTCTGATGCCATGTGGGATGCTGGCGGAGGGGAGGCATGTGTGTAGTGAGGTGCTATAATGGAGTTTTCCATGGACTGCAAAGGGAGATGAGCCCATGACTGTTGAACCTGTAGGTCCACAAGAGTCTGCAGCATCTGTGCTTTGCTGCTGGAGAAGCCCCATTACGTCCTGGTGCATCTCCCTCTCCTTGTCCTGCTTGGACTCCTGGGCCTTTCTCCTGCCCGCTATTTCCATCTCCCTACAGACTGCAGCATTCACCCTCCAGGCCCTCTGCTCACTGATGCAGCACTGGCTTGCAGGATCTTACTGAACATGTCATCCCAAGTCCTCCTCTTTCTCCTCCTTATCTGGCTCAGGCATTCCACAGATGTGGAGGGGGAACCCCTTAAGGCTGCAAGGCAGCAGCTACAGATTAAGTGCACAGAGGTACCATTGTCAGTAGTCACAATGGAAAGTGAAAGTTAAGATTCAGAATTCCCTTCCCTTACTCCCCTGAAGTTTTAAACAAGACATGCTGATTGATGCTTGTGCGTGGCACCACTCTTAGCCCCAGCCCTGGTGTGTAAGGCCTGCCAGGAGCAAGGGAAATGAGGGACTTGCTCAGTTGCATGAAACTGAGTATAGGGCCATAGGAGTGGCACCATTTCCACAGGTGGTGGTGGTTTTTGCTGATATCTCCTGAGGGTGACAAAGGAACCGAGAGCACAGCTGCCAGGGCCGGCTCCAGGCACCAGCTTACCAAGCAGGTGCTTGTGGCGGCCACTGCGGAGAGGGGCGGCACGTCCAGCTGTTCGGCGGCAATTCGGCGGACGGTCACTCACTTCTGCTTGGAGCGAAGGACTTGCCGCCGCAGATCGCGATCGCGGCTTTTTTTTTGTTTTGTTTTGTTTTGTTTGGCTGCTTGGGGCAGCCAAAACTCTGGAGCCGGCCCTGACAGCTGCTGCTTGGGTCCCGAAGCATTGCCCATATGCCGCTAGCCTGTTTACCGCAACTGTGCCTGCCGAAGTTATCCCCAACTGGCGCAGGGAAGTATCCTACTGCAGAGGAAGAAATAAGGCCGCTATCCCTAGAAACCTTTGGAAGAGGATTGCAGAGTACCTCCATGAAAGTTTCATCGAGATCTGTCAGGAGGATTCAAGGGCCATCCCTGTGTGCATAAACAAACTGTTCCGCATGACATCTCACCACCCCCCCCACCTTTCCCCAGCCTAACTGTACAGGGGAATGAAAAGCAGATACCAACTCTGCGTTTTGTACTGCTACCTCTTCTAGTACAAGTAGGTTAATGAAAAGTCAGTAGTTGTCCTGTTGAGTTGGGGGATGCTGTAAGTACATCAGTGTAATGGGAAATACATTTACACACTTACCCGAGAGTCCATCCCTTGCATCAAGGTCATCCATGCTCAACTGACTGGACTGTGGGGGAGTCCCAAACAGGTCCTGGCTTGCAGCATAGCTGAACCCACCAGTCGCATGTCCCCACCCTCCGCTACTTCCTTGTCCTGGCTGTGATTCAGGCTCCTCAGGTGTACCCACAGTGGTCTGTGGGGTGGTAGTGGGGTCTCCGCCAAGTATGGTATCCAGTTCTCTGTAAAAGCGGCAGGTCTGCGGCTCGACGCCAATCAACTGTTGGTCTCCTTGGCCTTCTGAAATGCCTGTCTCAGTTCCTTTGCTTTCATGCAGTACTGCTGCTAGTCCGTGTCCTATCCCTTCTCTTGCAATCCCTGGGCAATCTGCTTAGCGATGTCCACATTTCTGTGGTCTGTAGCTGTGCCTGCATAGCTTCTCCTCACAGGCCCAGAAGATTTAATATCTCCTGTGTAGTCCAGCCAGGTGTGTCTGGAGCCAGCATGGTCAGCTGGGCAGATGCACACGCCAGTGGAGAGCAGCTAAGTGTGCCTAGCCAACTGGACAATCAGGAGTTTGCAGGGCTTCAAAGCGGGTGGGGAAACAAACATTATGTAATTCACAATTTGATTTCTATTGATGGCTAACTTTTAAAACAAAGTGTTATTCTGTTTTAAAACAGTGGAGTGATCATGGGCCAAATTCAGCACTGGTGTAAACATGCACAATCTTGTTTGAAACAAGATTGTTAACATGAAATGGGTACCTTTTAGTTTGTGTCAGTGGGGTCTACTTGGAGCAGTTAGAGTACTCATGCTCCTCTAATTTGCACTGGGGCCCCGTATAGACAAGTCCAAAGTCAGTGGAGCTGCGCAAGGCCTGCATTTGGCTCACTCTGTCAGACAATACTGGAATTGTTAGACAACATACTGTGGGATCCAGTAGCTAATAAATAAGGGGGAAATGAACCTAGGAACGTGTTCCTGAGCTGCTCTCATTTTATTTTTTTCTGTGTACCCAGGAATGATTCTTACATACTAATATTTAATTTTGAAAGTTTATTTTATTTTTAAAAATGAATTGAACTCTTTTAGCACTAAAATATTTTCTTTACGGTTTTGAAATTTAAAAAAATCTGTTGGGAAGAAAGAACACTTTATAAAAAAAACAGTTAATAGAGATAATCAGCTCATTGGGGCCAGAGATTCAGTACTGATACAAGGGCCAATTCTATCTCTAGCTCATAATGTTAAGCTGGATATCAGCATGAGGTCTAGGCATCAAATAATAATACTTAGCATCTATGGTACACTTCAAACATTAACTAATTAATCCCCGTGATGCCCTTGTCAGGTAGGCATTATCCCAAGGTAAAGCATGGCCCAATCCAGCACCCACAGATGGCCCCTTACTGAATGAGGGAGGCAACCTAGGGACCGAGGATGTGGAAAAAGCTAATGTACTCAATGATTTTTTTGCCTCTGTCTTCACAAACAAGGTCAGCTCCCAGACTGCTGCACTGGGCAGCACAATATGGGGAGAAGGTGACCAGCCCTCTGTGGAGAAAGAAGTGGTTCGGGGCTATTTAGAAAAACTGGACGTGCACAAGTCCATGGGGCCGGATGCGCTGCATCCGAGGGTGCTAAAGGAGTTGGCGGATGAGATTGCAGAGCCATTAGCCATTATTTTTGAAAACTCATGGCGATCGGGGGAGGTCCCGGATGACTGGAAAAAGGCTAATGTAGTGCCCATCTTTAAAAAAGGGAAGAAGGAGGATCCGGGGAACTACAGGCCAGTCAGCCTCACCTCAGTCCCTGGAAAAATCATGGAGCAGGTCCTCAAGGAATCAATTATGAAACACTTAGAGGAGAGGAAAGTGATCAGGAACAGTCAGCATGGATTCACCAAGGGGAAGTCGTGCCTGACTAACCTAATTGCCTTCTATGATGAGATAACTGGCTCTGTGGATGAGGGGAAAGCAGTGGATGTGTTATTCCTTGACTTTAGCAAAGCTTTTGATACGGTCTCCCACAGTATTCTTGCTGCCAAGTTAAAGAAGTATGGGCTGGATGAATGGACTGTAAGGTGGATAGAAAGCTGGCTAGATCGTCGGGCTCAACGGGTAGTGATCAATGGCTCCATGTCTAGGTGGCAGCCAGTTTCAAGCGGAGTGCCCCAAGGGGTCGGTCCTGGGGCCGGTTTTGTTTAATATCTTTATTAATGATCTGGAGGATGGTGTGGACTGCACTCTCAGCAAGTTTGCCGATGACACTAAACTAGGAGGCGTGGTAGATACACTAGAGGGTAGGGATCGGATACAGAGGGACCTAGACAAATTAGAGGATTGGGCCAAAAGAAACCTGATGAGGTTCAACAAGGACAAGTGCAGAGTACTGCACTTAGGACAGAAGAATCCCATGCACAGCTACAGACTAGGGACCGAATGGCTAGGTAGCAGTTCTGCAGAAAAGGACCTAGGGGTCACAGTGGACGAGAAGCTGGATATGAGTCAACAGTGTGCTCTTGTTGCCAAGAAGGCTAACGGCATTTTGGGCTGTATAAGTAGGGGCATTGCCAGCAGATCGAGGGACGTGATCGTTCCCCTTTATTCGACATTGGTGAGGCCTCATCTGGAGTACTGTGTCTAGTTTTGGGCCCCACACTACAAGAAGGATGTGGAAAAATTGGAAAGAGTCCAGCGGAGGGCAACAAAAATGATTAGGGGTCTGGAGCGCATGACTTATGAGGAGAGGCTGAGGGAACTGGGATTGTTTAGTCTCCAGAAGAGAAGAATGAGGGGGGATTTGATAGCAGCCTTCAACTACCTGAAGGGGGGTTCCAAAGAGGATGGAACTCGGCTGTTCTCAGTGGTGGCAGATGACAGAACAAGGAGCAATGGTCTCAAGTTGCAGTGGGGGAGGTTTAGGTTGGATATTAGGAAACACTATTTCACTAGGAGGGTGGTGAAGCACTGGAATGCGTTACCTAGAGAGGTGGTGGAGTCTCCTTCCTTGGAGGTTTTTAAGGCCCGGCTTGACAAAGCCCTGGCTGGGATGATTTAGTTGGGAATTGGTCCTGCTTTGAGCAGGGGGTTGGACTAGATGACCTCCTGAGGTCCCTTCCAACCCTGATATTCTATGATTCTATACCTGGGCATTGGAGTTCACAATTATGACCAGAGTGGTCAGTGTTGGACATTGCAGGACAGCTGCTGGAGGACTGTTAGGGTCGACCTAGGTAACACAGTGCCTATACTCGTGCTACATTGACCTCAGTACATCAACCACAGCTCACCTCTGCTCGAGGAGGTGGTATTACTGTGTCACCATAATGGGGTCCCTACATAAGTGGGAGATAAATTTAAGCATAGACACATGCACAACTAGGTTGATGTAAGCTGCCTTCCGTCAACCTCACTTTGTAGGGCAGACCAGGCCTCGGAATAATGGAGACCTCCCTAGCACCCTAAAGGAAACACTGTTATTAAAGTCCCTACAAGCTAAACTGTGAATGAAAATGATTCACTGAAATACTTCAAGCACCTTTTTATAAGTGTTTTGTGTCAGTTCAGTAAAATGTGACCATTAAAACATTGATTTATGCAGTTTAGCCCACTGTGAAATTTGTCACATTGCTTCATGAAAAATGAGGCTTTATCTATAGTGAAAAACAAGGCAGCCTTCATTTGTATTAATGTAGAGCCTTAAATATGCATGTTGCTTATAAGTTAGAGAAGTGTTTGAAGAAAGACTCTTTCCCTGCCTTCCAAATCTCTTCCCCCCCCCCCCCCCCAAAAAAAAAAAAAAATTGAGTGCCCTGCCTCTGAACTATTCCAACCTTGCCTGGCCTCAAGCTAGAATTTCAAACTTTGATTTCCCTTTGTGGAGGCATGACGCTCTGCCAGTAGACTATTAAATTGGCCAGACAACTTATTTAAGAGAACCTAACCTTTTCTTGTGGGGATTTTTGTGTGCTGTGTTGGGAGGGGTGTGTTAAATGGGTCCGTAGTGGTAGAGGGGAACTACCTATTATGGTTCTGATGCTGCAGTTTATGGTGGGCTGTTGTACCTGCATCCAGCAAATTTCAGCATCAGGGCCTACATGAGATGCAGTTGCTGGATTCAAAATATCAGGCTTGTCCTCTAAAGGGCAAACACATTAACAAGTAACCTCTAAGAGTACAATAGCCAAAATTCTTATTAAAATATTCTTTTCAGTTTGTGCACTTGACATCAGTTCTGCTCTTCCACTGATTTGTCAGCAGGGGAGAAACTAACAACATCAAAACTGCTTAAACATTGAGGAAGAGCCCTTGGGGGTGGAGAGGAGGAAAATAAACTGCGTGATCTGAATCTTTTTCTAGCGAGAAAAAGGAATTCAATTAGTAAATTACAAAGAATTCTTAGTGGATAGTGTCCCTTTACATCAAGTATTTGTATAGTGGAGAATTAATACCCTGTAAGTAAACGAGGGTTATGCTGAGTAGTGTTTAACCTGGTCTCTGTCATTTCTGTAGGATCACATGGTCCTTTGTTACCCTTACCAAGCCGGTACCGAATGGGATCTCGGGACACTCCAGAGCTTGTTGCTTACCCACTACCCCAGGCTTCCTCCTCTTACATGCATGGTGGAAACCCTTCTGGCTCAGTTGTCATGGTTAGTGGGTTGCATCAGCTAAAGATGAACTGTTCGAGGGTCTTCAACCTGTTCTGCTTGTATGGAAATATTGAAAAGGTAAAACATATTTTATTATGAACTTGGAAGCTGCTACTAAACCCAACTCAGTCTATCTAATGTTGGAATTTAAGGGCTGCGAACAGCTTATTTTCTAGACATAGAGTTATTGATACCAGGGAAAACTTTAAGTTGGCACGTAACAACTTTCCAGAAGAACTTGCAAAATTCTTACAGTAGAGGTTTCCTTTGAACTGCATTGTCACTTATTCCTGAACTATTTTAGGTAAAATTTATGAAGACTATTCCAGGCACAGCATTGGTAGAAATGGGTGATGAGTATGCTGTAGAAAGAGCTGTCACACATCTCAACAATGTCAAGTTATTTGGGAAGAGGCTTAATGTCTGGTAAATATGCAATTTATTACTGGCAGTTCACTTTCAGGTGTGCTTTGACTGCAAAATGTCAGCCCCCTATTGCTACAACAACTGGCTGACTCTTCACAAAAATTTTCAAATAATTCAGTTGGAATAAGAATCTAAGGTGGTAAATAACAGTTACAAAATGGGGCATCAGAAAGGTTGTTGGATATTCAAGCTGTAAATCTGTAAGATATAAACCAGATGTACATGCACTATGCAATTTTTAACACTACAACACACACCTTGGTAAACATACTTGACTTAACATACAAAGACAATAGCTAACTTTGACAGTCATTTAATGAAATATTTTTATTGTCATATCTGTGAACCCTTCTCCAAGCATTAAACAAGGGAATCAATACTTTTTTCACATTGCTGCAAGTGCATGTCATCTGTTCTTCTTGCCTTGAGACTCCTTATGTTAAAAGTATGATTATGAACAGTGTCAGTCGGAATGGGGGGCTGTTTCTCAACTATGTATCTTTAAATCTCAGTGTGTCCAAGCAGCACTCGGTAGTTCCCAGTCAAATATTTGAGCTGGAGGATGGTACAAGTAGTTACAAGGATTTTGCTATGAGCAAGAATAACCGCTTCACCAGTGCTGGCCAAGCATCCAAGAATATAATCCAGCCACCCTCTTGCGTGCTACATTATTATAATGTACCCCTGTGTGTGACTGAAGAAACCTTCGTAAAGGTAGGAAATCAAAACTATGGTAGCGTACATTGGTATTGGGAATTACACAGTCTTTCCCTATGCTTTGAATAAGAAGTAGTTGTGGTAACTGAATGGTAACAATACTGATGTTTAAGCTGGAGCCCATTAAATGCTATATATGAACAGAGGCCCCTGTATTTTTGCAGCGCTTAGCATTGCTCCCTTTATGGAAAATCTATCCAGTTGGGCTGTGAAAAGATCTTTGTACTCCTGTCTCCTGAACCTGGAAATATGGCAGCTTTAACAAACAAAATGTGAGCAGCAAGAGCCAGAAATGGAGATGTTAGTGCATGGTTGTTTGAAGGGTAGGGTGGGGGAAAAGGAGAAGGTGGAGAAGATAAAACATGACTGTAGGTTACAAGGGATGGCTGAGAAGTTAACTAGGGATTTCCTAGTTCTTTTTAATGGTTGCTCAGTCATTTCTTCTCTCTCCATACCTCAAAGCTACCTCCATGCTTCATGTGGGTAATTGTGCAAATATTTAGCCATGATATAAATGGTTTAAAGTATTTATATTGGTGGTTTTGTTTAAAATTTTGACTACCTTCTTGTGCCTCAAATAGGCTTGGCAAGCCAGTCAATTGACCTGTCAATAATGTCAATTGAGCACCTATTTGACTATGGTTAAATATTTCAGTAGGAACGCCCTGATGTACGTGGTGGCCTGCCTTTTTGATTGCATCATGGTGCCATCTGTTAGCAAGCTTATCTAAATGTCTTGATCACGCACTTTATTGCATGCTAATGCCACCTGTTTGGGGGGAAAAGGTGAACTGACTGAAAGTTAAGCATCTTGATTGGCTGGAATCTTCTAGAACAAACTGTGTGTGTGTGTGTGTACATACACAAATATTGGTCAAATAGTGTGTGTCTGTCTGTCTTTCTTTCTTGCTTTGTATACCTGGCCACCAGTGTACATGCTGGTGGACAGAGCACATTAAATAAGTTTAGACCTGGTCCCTGCCCCGAAGAGCTTACAATCTAACCTGACTAGACGAGCATACAGAAATTAACTCTGAAGGGAATGATGGGGGAAGAGGAGGGTTTAGTCATTAGACCTCTTCCCAATACAGAAGATTTAATTTCATTTTTTTCTTTTGTAACTGTTCATTTTTAAATGTTAATTTAACATTTGCTAGAAAGGTAATTACTTCAGTTTACAGAACTTCATTTCATTGGGTTTCACGTTTTTCTGAGTTCAAATAATTCAGTTAAATACTCTTTTATTGTAATTAGACATAAGTATCTAAAGGCTAAGCCTATTGAAGACCATAAAGTCTCTTTTATTACTATAGTTATTGTTCTAATAAATTAGTGCTTTAAAATATTTGACAATTTTTGACAATATTTAACCTGTTATTTTTGGACAGGTCAAATGCCCAACCCTAGCTTCTATCCAACTTAATGAATATTTTATTATATTCTGGTAGTGCACGGAAGCCCCAATCAGGATTGGCCCCATTGTGCTTGTTACAGTACAAACACAAAGAGCACATCTACACTGGAATAAAAGACCCATAGCATGGCTGCAGCTGGCCTGGATCAGTTGACTCGGGCTTGCGGGGCTAAAAATTTCTAGTATAGACATTTTTAGCCCCGCAGCCCGAGCCCCATGAGCCCAAGTCAGCTGACCTGGGCCAGCCACGGGTATTTAATTTCTGTGTAGACGTACCCAGAGAGTTTACAATCTAAGCATGTTATAATTCTCCTGAATAACTTGTCTTGAAAATTACTGGAAATTCTCTCTAAGCTGAATGTTTTTTGTTTTGGGTGCCTGTCCTCCCAGATAGTCAGCAGGTAGCATTTTGTGTTGGGAAATGATTATTTTCCCAAGTTTCTCACACATCTTTTACAGCAGAAGAGATTTTAATTTTTTCCCTTCAGTGTGTTCCACTTAAAATGCAGAGAATACTGCCCTAAATAAAATTACCGGTAAACTCTTGTTTGTCAAATACAAGAGTTTCTAAACTAAGTGTCATTAGTCACTTCTTCAGTATTTGGGAATAGGCATTTTAATCTTAACCTTGGTCATATTTTCATCTCTTCTTTTATTCCTGTGGCAGTTGTGTGATGACCATGAAGTTCTCACTTTCATCAAATATAAAGTGTTTGATCCAAAACGTAAGTATTTGTTTTTTAGATAAAGTTCATGTTTTAAAATTGTTCTGGGAGCAAGAAGGTCTGATTCTCTTGTTCTACCAGCTTCTGCCAAAACGCTCTCTGGTCTGCTGGAATGGGAATGCAAGACAGATGCAGTGGAGGCCCTCACTGTACTTAATCACTACCAGATAAGAGTCCCAAGTAAGTCATTCTAAATTGCTGTTTAAAAAATGTATTTCTCTCTGATTTCCCCAACCCCCCGTTCATATTCTATCTTTTCTATAAGAAGTGTCTCAGATGCAAATAATTCTGTGAAATCTGCAGCTTGAAAAAATAAAGATGTCCTTTGTGATTTTCCTTCATTATGTGCTCCAGTGACAAGGTTCCTAACATGTATTCCTGTGCTGAAAGCTTTCTCAATAATGGGTGCCAAGATTTCAGTTGACTACAGGAATGCTGACAAAAATGGAGGTCCTTTAGAGTCTTGCTGCGGAACTCATAATATCTGTATAGGGATGGAACATGCTCAAAGCAACGAAGAGTCCTGTGGCACCTTAAAGACTAACAGATGTATTGGAGCATAAGCTTTCGTGGGTGAATGCCCACTTCGTCAGACGCATGTGTCTGACGAAGTGGGCATTCACCCACGAAAGCTTATGCTCCAATACATCTGTTAGTCTTTAAAGTGCCACAGGACTCTTCGTTGCTATTTACAGATCCAGACTAACACGGCTACCCCTCTGACACTGGATGCTCAAACTGATTTCCCGTCACAAAGCTCGTTTCTGTCTATGGCCATGCTCTCAGAAAGGGAATAAAGAAAACTACTGTAGTCAAAATAAAATCTACTATCTGACTTAATAAAGCATTCTTAAATTTCCCAAATGAAAATAAATGGAGATATCTAACCTGTATATTCTCTGATAACCCCAGAACTCAAATATTGGCCAGTTTAATGACTTCTAAAAATTTAATTCATTACACCAGAGAGGGGCTTAAAACATTCAATTTGGGATTGTAAATATACAACCTGCTGCTCTAAACAAAGAATTCTTATGCAGGTTTCACCTCTTCTAAATAAGAAATTATGGGGCCAAGTAAATCCAGTTTCGTTTCAAACTGATAGAAATGAGACTGGAGTTACCTGTATTTCTGTTTAAAATAGTGGGCCAGATTTCTGTGGAAGTCTGGAGTAACTATTAAAGCAAATAGAAATGTTACAGATCTCATGGATGTGAGATCACAATCCAGCCCCGTATCTAAGGTTATTTTAGTTACAATTCTTATTGAAGCTAAAGGAGGAGGAAGTATCTCCCTGCTATTCTAACAGTTTGAGGCAGTTGTTGCTAATGGAAATGGGTGTTTCAGATATTATGAGTAATACACTTTTCATTCTTTGGTATCTGTTTTTCTGTGACTTTTCTGGGAGACATAACGGATAGGAAGGAGGGGGAAGAAAAATTTCCTCTGTCCTTTCTTAATACAGAATCAGCAAACTAAGGGAAAGACCTTGTTTTTCTTCAAGGTCAACAAAATAGTATTAAAACTTGAAGCGTTGACCAACACTTACTAAACTAATATTACCCAAGGGGGGCTGCTCCACTGGAACAAAGCCCCCATGACCTCCCAGAGCTCCAAGAGTGCTCCCCTGTAGCAGCCCTCGGCAGCAGAACAGTAGCCTCTGGCAAAAGAGAGGGGAGAGTTTCCCAGAGAGACGAGAGTTTTCTTGGTCAAGCAAGGATGAAATTGTGCATCCGATTTGCCATTCTACCTTTGACAGCAGTTTCACTTTTCTCCTGCTTGTCACTTTCATTGAACATCCACCTTCTCTCGGCTTAGGAATCACCTTTGTAAATGTTGCTATCATAAATCCTCCAGTGGAGGCTGTTGTTAATGGGGGCACTTTTTACTACATACTGTCAATTTACTAGATGTTGTGCACGTATGTGTGATCTTAACTATCGTTTTATATGGCAGTCTAGAAAATGCCACCATTCTATAAATAAGCCCTGTTTATTAGGGAACCTATGCCTGGAGGCTTTGGAGTTCCTGAAAAATTTAAACCAAAAAAACCCAAAACACACCTCTGCTAAGCATGTCAGGAAGCATATGCTCCCTTAACTGACACAATTGTATACAAGAAAGCTTATACTGAATATTTAATTTTGCCCTTGTTTCTCACAGATGGCTCTAATCCTTATACCTTGAAGCTTTGCTTCTCTACTTCATCCCATTTATAGAGAGAAGAAGAAAGCATGTTAGGCGCTACATTCACCTTGATTTGCAAGTTTGAAACTACATTTCATTCAGAAGTTCTGAAGTTGTTGCTCTAATGTTGCCTCGTCTCCACTTAATTCTAAGATCTCCTATCTTGTTTTATAATAAATGGATGTTTCTTCATAAATACAGAATAAACCTTCTCTCTTTGCTTCTGAAGAGAACATGTTTGTTGTAAACTTACTACAAAAAGTTTGTTTTTCACTAAATTGTAATTAGTACCTACAAGTATTTAACCACCTTGTAGGTAGCTTATGCACAGATACTGTGTACCGTTCCAAATAATCTTAAATCTGCAATTGTTTTAATCCAAGAATGAAGTATATTTGCGTTTTCAATAATGTTTAAAGGATTAGCAAGTATTTTTCCATTGTAGGCTTAATTGGCAGATAGATTCTACATGAAATAGTTCTGTTTCTGGTTACATGTTTAGGTAACTAAGTATGTTGCAATTATTAATACTAAAAATAAGTTTGTATTTATAAAATGTTTTCATTAGGTTAACATTGCGCACATACTGGATTTTGAGTAGCATAGACTTCCCTGATTTATATTTCAAAAAAGCTAGCATAGAGAAGACAATTATTCAGTCAATTTGTATAGCGTGCACTCAAATTTACTTAACATGGAGATGGTTTTTAAAAACCATTTTCCGTTTGCATTGGCATACCAGTCCATTCTTGGGTATCTTTTTTTAAATTAAAGTTTCAGGCCTCAGTCAATGTGTTCATCTTCATTTACTTCATGTGAATTTAAATTCTCAGTGTTCATGGAATTCTCGTGGTATCTTAAGGTTTTCTGATATTGCCATAATTTATTAACAGGTAGAAGTTTGATCCTGGCAAAAGAGATTGACATTGGAGGAAAGAAATGGGTTTTTCCCCTTGTAAGAGTATTTAACAAAACATGTCACATACTGGGAGACTGTTCTTAATTCACAGTTGGTATCCTTGTCCATATTGTTTATTTCCTTATGTCTGATTTAAGACTGTTTTGTCATGGACCAGAAAAGAAATCATACAGTCAGTAGGTCTGATTATCTTTCCACTTGCACTAGTGTAAATCAGATATAACTCTGTTGAATTCATGGAATTATGTGGTGTAAAATTAATGAGATCAGAATTGGCCCAGTTTTTCTCTGCCAGCTGGGAGAAAATGTGTTCCACTTCACAGTGTGTAGCAGTGTACTTTCTCCAGTCACACCCTAACGTCATTTTATCCAACCATAGAAGTTAAATGGGAACGACCTATGGATTGGATCCTCCATTTCGTCTGTCTGCCAGTGCAGGATTACTCATGCAGTACACTTCCTAGTGTTTTGTGCAAACAGTGAGTGTTCCACCCTTCCCTACAGAGAGAATTCTGCAGCTTAAAGGATCTGCTTCTCAGTCTGCATTTATTGATATTCAGATTAAACTTTCCCCATTCTTAATATCAGGTTAGTTACACCATATGTCATGCCTCGCTGGCCACGAAACCAATAAAATACTTGGCAGCATTTGTACCTAGGTCTATATATTCCACCACTTCCAGTAAAAAGTGCAGCCCACCCCAAAGGTTTCTCTTCTACCAGCCTGACCAGCCAGTAGAAACCTGTTCCTTTCTAACAGTAGTCCCCTTTAAGAGTTTTTAGTTTGCATTTCCTATTGGTATCAATGTAGTTCTAGCAGCTGAGATAGTTTGTAGTTTAGTATTAGAATAGTGATGCCACTTGATGGGGTTTACAAGGTTTTCAGGATGAATTACAGTACCTTTAAAGCATTCAGGTTTTTAAAAAATGCACCTTATATAATGGTAAAATGACCTCAGTGAACCACCATGTCTAGATGAGAAGCATCTTCCCCACAGCTGTTCAGCCTGGCGTGAGAGAGAAAAGGAGAGCAGCCTCAAAGTAAAGCCTCTCAGAGGACGTTCTGTCAACTAGAAATCCCTTCACCCAAACTATCTGAGCAGTTTGTGCCTACAGGTGTGTCTACACTTCAGTCAGAGTTGTGACTGCAGCATGTGAAGGTCGGAACTAGCTTGGGTAGGTCTGTGAGTTGCACTCTGACTGCAATGTAAACTACCCGAAGTCAGGAGTGGATCTGAAATCCCCGTGCAATTCTTCCCGTGAGAGCGTCGTCTGGTCCATCAGTAATCTGAGAATCAGCCTGATTCCTTATTGCCATTTTGCCATATAACTAAACTGATGCACAGTGGGCACTCCTTGAGCCTGAAACAACAGGTGCACCTATCCGAGATGGTCTCCTTATTCCACACACACACGAGTTCTAGATCATGTGTGGTCTGATTCTTTTGAACAGAGACAAAAGAATGGGATGGTGGCAGGAGGGGGAGTTAGGACAGGAGAGACTAAGATCTGTACAGAACATGAAGATGTTCTTGGCAGTCTCCTGTTCTGTCACATACTTGTTAGGTTAGATAAACTGAAGCACTGATGTCTTGCTGTAATTTTCCTGCCTTTTTTCACAAGCCTTATGCCCAAAACATTGAACCTTGCCATACAAAAGACTTATTTTTAAACCATCCACACTCTCGTCGTAAAACACCCACTACTGTGTTTTTCAATGTAGAAGTGAAGGATGGTGCTTTTAAAATCAAGCTTCAACTATAGACATATTATTGGAGGGGAAAAATAAAATATTGACAGAGAGGAGTTCATCCTGTTTTAGAGAATTCCCTTTATGATAAAAACAAAACCATACTCTAATCCTCGTTAAGATGTTTTCTTTACATGCAAGGATTAAGAAGGTTTAGTGGTCTTTGACTTCCCTGTGCTGTCATCAAGTTGTAGCTAGGGTGAATAATTTGAGGAGGGATTTAAAAGAAAATATTCAGGAAAATATGCTGTTAGGAAGGAATGATACGATTGAATGTAGTGTCACTGAGTGTCATTGGGGGGGGGTTGGCCTGTGATTGGCTGAACCCCTTCTCTGGTTATAATTAAATATAATTTTCTCCTCTTCCTGCTGTGTGGGTTTTATTCCTTGTCTGCTAAAGTTTATTTTATTTGAAGCTATTGCGTCCCGGCAGGAGGCATTTACTCTCTCTCCTATGCAACGGAGTTCTTAAACATAGCAACACTAACACATGAGTTACAGTTTGAACCATTTCTTCCCCCCCCCCCCCCCCCCCGGGAAGTGCTTAGAACATCTCTTGCTTTTTTAATCCTTTGCACAGAACATAAATTATCCTCACATCTGCATCCACATTTCCTTCCTTTAGCACTTCACTCTCGTGTTTCTTTTGTAAGCAACATATGGGATGTTTGTTCTGAGCCACCAGTTGGAGAAGTGATGCAATGATCTGGAGAAGTAGAGATTTGCTTTGTGTTCTCCTGACTTTGGCCAATGTAACCTGCATTTGGGCTTAGTTTGCTGTGAATTGTTCCGCTGCTTGAAAACACCAGGAGCCAGATTCTGATCTCAGTTACATGAGAGTGCTTCCATTAAACTTCAGGGGAGTCACTCCAGAGTCACACAAGTATAAAAATCTGGTTTTGTAAATCTTAAACTAGGGAATAAATCCTGCTTCCTATTTGTGAGAGTGTGTAGATCCCCTGGCAATGGAAGGGGTGCTTCTACCTTTCTACAGGACTGCAGGATTTGGTGGGGGCCTATAGCAACAGTACATGTTACTTGCAGAGCCTGGAACTGCAGTACCTGTTTGGGCCTGGGCCTGAGATTCTCCTGATGGCTAGCTTTTTGAGTACTTCCCCATTCATGGAGGACTGGGTACTCTAAGATTGGCGGAAAAGTTGTATGCTTTAAATTAATCTGGTCTTCCACCCAGCCCACCTTCTTATCCCTGGGGATTCTTTTCATGGAAAGGCATGGAGGAAGGAGTGTCTTGAGGGGAAGGTAGTGTAGGGGGGCCTGGGACATTTGGCTGTAATTCCCAGCTCCGCCATAGACACTCTGACCCTGGACAAATCACTTAATTTCGCAATCTGTAAAATGGGGATGTCGTTTTCACCTTATGATGTATATGTACAATACCTAGTAGGATAGCACCCTCTAGGTGCTACTGTAATGCAAGCAATCATCCAATGTGGTGATGCAATGAAGTACTATAAACGTATGTCAGTCCTTTCTGTAATAACAATATGTTGTCTCAAATGCAGGATTCTGACTTTGCTATAAGGTTGGAGGGAGGGAGGAGCTGACTGAGAGCAGGGTCCTATTCAAGCACAGAAATAGACCTGGATATTCAGACAGTGAGGGTGAGACCTCCCCACCCCCGTATGTAAAAGCCAAAGCTGAATCTGTAAATTCGGTGATGACAGGTTGAGGGAAATGCCCCGAAAGAGAGTTTGGCCCTTTATAAGAATTGATTCCTGTGGTGGGAAATGTATAGTATTCTGCAGGCAGAGGGAGAGTGGGTGACAGACCACAGACTTTTTAGTTTAGGAAGGTTGGCCAGACATCCCAGCACAAAAGTGATCCACGTTTTAGTGGCTTAGTGTAGGCAAAAGAAACAGTCATGTTTTCCCTTTTATAAAATAGAACAAGTGTATTCCAATAAAGTCACCTCTAGCTGCCACATTACAGTTATTCTCTTTGGGCAACCTTCAAACCCGTAGTTTGGCTTAACTCTAGTGTGTATCTAATGAAAGTTTGGTTGCCCTTCGCTGCTGTGGTCCAGCCACAAACCAGTACGCGTGCTGGGTTTGAGGGTAGTAGTGCACTCTCCTATGGTTACACTACTCCAGCGTGCATCTGCCTCTCTCGCTCCTTTCCCTCTGAACTTCGATTCCCAAATCAGATATCCCCGAAAGGCACAAGCCCCAGATTTGCTAATCTGTATCATAAAGTACCAGCAGAGTAAATTGTTTTATGCACACATTTTCCTTTTTGTTCCCATTTTCCCCCCACAATGAGGTTCCATCATTATAGAAAATCACAGAACTTGGTTCTTTCACTGTGGATCATGGTATAATTGAAACAGCTCATGGAGATTTGGTGCAGCCCGTTTAATTGTGCTGAACTCTGTCCATATTCCTCAAGTGAAAGTAACCCCAGTCTCTTGCTCTAAGACAGTAGTTCTCATACCTAGGGAGACTGGGTATCCCAGGCGAATTTTTTCCACTTTTCACAGTTCGGTTTACCCTCCATATCCAAATCAAACACTTAATATTCAAATTAGTTTCTCTTCACTTCACTTCAGTTATTGCTGAGGCCTCAATCCCTTGCATGCCTTTTTCCATGTTCTTTTGGCAGCTGCAAAGTGAGCAGCTTATGTACAGTGGGATGACACATGAGGAGAAGAGGGCCTCACAGAAATTTAAAAACAAACACGTGGTAAAAAAGGGGCTTAAGATTTGCAGTTCCCCTTATGCCACCTGCCACCCCAGTACAGCATTATCTCGATTATTTCTTCTTAAGACTGTATTGGCAGAATGATCCATGTATCATCTTGGTCATATTCAGCATTAGGCAAGGGCTAGTCGATTTCCTGTAAGGTATTCCTGCAGCATTTTAATGGACATGACTCTTCGAATTGTACATCTGCTACCTATTAAAAGTGTCTCGCCATCCCCCAGTCGGTTTGGTTTCATGCGTTCTCTTCCTTCTGTCCCATCTTGAGCATCCCAAAGTAACAGGCACAGATTTTTAATTCCCTCCCATTTCCTTTTCTCCCTGCCTTTTATTTATGTACTGTACTCGGAAGGTCAAGGCAGAGCATTCTCTGCAGCCAGTCTTGATTAGCAGTGAGTGACAACTGCAGAGCATCACCTTTCAGGCTGAAGATCACTTGCTGCAAGACTTAACACTGGCATTCCTTTCCCGTTGGTGTGTTGATTTGGTGGCATAGGTTGGTTGAAGCAAGGAAAATATCAAACTCTGGAATTCTTTCCATAGGAGCAGGCAGTTGATATGACCTGTTTGCTTAGAGAAAAGTTGGCCTTTGAAAGGAAGCCAATTTGATTTGAAGATTGGCAAAGTGTGCACTTGCGAGGATTTCTGTCTACTCTGTGACCTTCTAAATTGTTACACTTCGTTCTTCAAGGGCAGCCCTTGCTGTGTGAATAACAATAGTGGTGAACACTCCATTGTGTGTTTCCAGCACCTTGTGAGGTTCCAGGGGTTGAATTCAATTTGCCTGCCTTCTGCAGCTAGCTGGGGTCTGATTACCCCAGGCTAAAGCCGGTGTCACTAGGGGTGACAGCAGATAAAACTACAACCTAACTCTGATGGAAATGGCTACAGCTGGAGCGGCAAACGCTAGCGAGTTCTATCTGTGTTCTGGAAAGGAAAAACCTCGCACCATAGGAAAGTGATTGCCAGCACGGTACCAGGATCAGCCCTTCGTTAGGGGGGAAGGCCCAGATCCGCACAGGTGCTTAATTACCATTGATTGCGATGGGAGGTGTCTAATACCTTTGAGAATCAAGTGACTAGCCACGTGAATATAATGTCAAGCGCCCATCATCCGTGGCACCCTCATCCTCCTCTCAGCCTGCGTCGCTGCATTAAATCGCGCATGAGGAAACGGTCTCTTTCAGCTTCTGATGCGTGAGTGACAACCTCTGGCTAGCTGAGTCCACGTGTTGGCATCAGGCACATTGAGGAATGGCATAGGAGCCCGGCAAGTCTCGTGCTTTGAGGGGTTTAGCAAGTCACATGTTTAATCCGTTTCACATCCCGCTTGCCTTCAGCAGGGAGCAGTCCGTAAGCTGAGGAGAGCACAGGGAAAGCAGCTGTCCCTGGGCCCTGCACATGGGAAGTGAGGATAGGACAAGGCTCCTTCTCTGCACTCTCCCTACACCAGGATAGGGCCCAGTCTGGCCTTTACATGCCCCTGAACCTGGGGCTTTTTTTTGCACTGAGTACATAGCTGTGTGTGTGTAACTCTGCAGTACTTAGGGGGCCCTACCAGCCACTCGTGCACATGATCTCGCTGCATCTGGGCAAGGGCACCAGCTGAGGCTCTAGCCCCAGAAGCAAGATGAAGGGGGCAGAAATGGGTGAATAAGGGAGAAGGGCCCTACTGCTCCAGCTGAGCTCAGTCGCTCGGGCAGGTGAAGTTACAGCATAAAAACGACTGACGTAACCGAGTGACAACGGTGCTGGGTCTCGTACCCCTTGTGCTTTATCCTTCAGGGTTGTGGCTTTCAGCACTCTGCTAGTTCAAGCTCAGGCTCTGGGAGAGCATTCCGAATTAACTGGTGCCTCTGCTTGAGACCCCTGCCTTTCCCAGGGCATTCGCTCCATTGCTCAGTAAGATCTGACTGAGGCCAGCAGCCCTTTGAGACAAGTGTGTGATCTTCTGACCTGGAGAAAAATCAGGCAGCAAACTAAGGGGAAATTCAATGAAAGGGTCTGTTTCAGAAGCAAGCAATTGCAAGAGACTTAGGCCAAGAAGGTTCCTGTTTTCATAGCTGGGACCCCCTTCCATGACCCTGCTGACCTAAGCCTGGATAGGATGTCCTGCTGCCTGCTAGGGGCAAGGACTCTGGGTGATGTTTAGAGCAAGCTACAGTGCGTACAGGTATTGTTGTGTCACCCTTTCCCTTGACCTGCCCCAGGTGTGAGGGGGTGTCCGTCCCACACAAGCCTGGAGGGGTTAAGGTGGCTAGCTGGGCTAGCTGGAGGAGGAGCCAGGGAGCAGATGAGGTTCAGCTGGGCTGGACAGGAACAGAAGGGGCCTGCGTAAAGCCCAGGAGCAGCAGCTGGGGGCTGCAGGGAAGGAGTCTGCAGTTGTTTCCTGGGCCAAGGAGGGGTGTTTGGGACTATCGAGGATAGTCTCCAGTGCCTCCCTGGGAGGCCGGCGAGCCAGAATGCAGTGAGGCCTAGGCTAGTGCAGAGCTTGGCTGCTGAGTCGAGGGCCCCTGAGCTGGCAGCGGGAGGAGAGGACAGGCCTGGGCTGGGGAAGTGGCGCAGAGCCGGCAGCGGAGAGCAGACGGCCGGGAAGAGCTTGCCCAGAATGACTTTGATACCCCGGAAGGGGAGGATCCCAGTGACCTGGCCAGGGGGCTGTGTCCCAAAGAGGAAGCTGCAGGGTGAGAGAGGACGACAGGCGGAGAGACCGCCGGAGGAGAGCACAGCACCTGGAAGGAGCTAATCCCCAGAGTGGCCAGGAGGAGGCACCCCTAGCGGTGAGTGGACCCCTTGACACCAGGATCAAGGGAACTCACCTAGAGTAAGGTCAATATAAAACACCATGTGAACATTTCCTGCCATTCCGTGAGACCACACCAGATGTCAGCACTAAATTTGCATAATTCATTCACTCCAGGTGCACAAATGGTGACTGACACCTCACACAGTGTGGCCAACTCTAAGTATTTAAGAAATTATGAGTCGGGCACCTCCAAAATCATGAGTTTAGGTTACAAATCATGAGATTTAAACACTAATAATAGGTTTCAGGTTCTCTATATTTGCGTTCTGGTTTCTGAGCACTTAGGCTGCACTCAGGTTACATTTTCAGGCTTTTTTCTGCAACCATGAGGGCTTGAACCCTGCTGTTTTTTAAATGAAAGCTGAGAGTCTCATGTAATCACCTGAATCCAGGAGCTGAGGCTTTAAGTTAAACACCAACTATTGCAAGAGTTGGCAGCAGTGGTCAACACACCCCTGCACGGTTTGTATAGCCCCCTTTCCTGCCGTAGGCTGGGTTTTCAGTGTTTGTTGTAGCGTCATGTTTAACACAGTGATTAAAACCATTTTTACTAGCTCCCCCAGGATGATGTTAACTTTGCCAGGACTCCCTCATACTCTTAAACCTGTGACTAGGGAGATCGCAGACTCTTCTTTTTGGGAAAGACTCATGATTTGATCCAAGGAACTGTCTAATGATTTGGTTCTGCTCAGGCGGAGAACCTGCCCGTCTGTGTTATTATGCCCACCATACGGTGTTGTGTGGTATCACAGTGCATCTTAAACAGGAAGTATTTACTGTAGAAAACTACAAGCTGCAGACACAAGCAAATTTGCTTCCGCACAGCATGAGTGTCAGCGTTGTCTCTGTTTACCGGGGACCTGCACCTTGTCTGGAACTCTGACTAGTCCACAGAGACACCTACAGCTGAGTAATATATCCTCACAGACACTGAGCATCCCCATTGAGCGCAGGGGCTGTGTTAAGAGAGGGGAAGAGCAGAGTCGTCGCTGTGAGAACCCCTTTAGGATTCAGCCCTGGTGTGGAACAGCCCAATTGTGTTGACTTATTGAGTCAGTGGAAGGCCCAGATATTTCCTCACGCTCTCCTGGCGTGAAGGAAGATGTCCTAAGAATGGCGTTGCGAAAGAACTCCAGCTGCCTGCTGCTTGTATAAGCAGTTTTAATCTGTGCAGGAGGGAAGGAGACTTTTGGCCCTCTTCCTTGAGGGAACTGATGTGCTTCCAAATGTATGCAAATGCCCCCAGATACCACACTAATAAAAGGCTGCCTGGTTTATAAAGAACAGACCTTGCCAGACCATTGGGATTGCTTTTTGGGGTAGAATTACAAATAAGTAGGCAGAGGGGCACCAGTTGCTGTCATGGGCTCTGGTTTTAGTCAAGTATTTGATATTATCTCATGAAATCTTACTGTCTAACTGATTCAAACCAGCTCGGCCAGGAAGGAGCATTGTTATGGGGGCTGTAAACTGACTGGGGCCATAAAGAAAGACCTGTGGTCAAAGACATTCATTATGGTAGCACAAAGAGGCACCAGCAAAGACTGGTACCCCACCATGCAGGCACTTAGTAAAAGACCATCCCTGCCCCAAATCGCTCATGCTCTATATAGACAAGCCAGTTAAAGGAAGAGCAGTTATCCCGCTTTGCTGAGGTACAGAGAAACTAAGGCCCAGATCCTCACACTGATTTAGGCTCCTAACTTCTGTTGATTTGGGGCCTAAGTGACTTGGCCATGGTCACACAGGACGCCTGTGGCAGAGCTTCAGTTGCCCCCAGATCCCCTGAGTGCCAGCCCAGTGCCTCAACCACAAGTTTGTCCTTCCTCTCATACAGTGTGGTGTATTTGGAAGCACCTGTCACTGACTGGGCTGTTCTCCCACAGCCTCATAACAATGCATGAGACCAGGCTGGGTGTCACAGCCAGAGGCTTACACAGACGGTTCGTCTGCACTGCATGTAGAGTAGCTATGCACGTAGCCCCGCAGCACAGGTATAAATAGCAGTGTAGAGTGTGAGGCGAGGCCTAGGTGAGTAAAGTGACACCTGCGGAGCGTGGGTATGTACCAGAGTGTGCCCCCTACACGGTTCTCTACTCACCCAGCCCTGTCTCGACTGCTGAGTTTAGCAGTGTAGTGTCCCACTGCAGGAAAAGACTCCAGCATCAGGGAAAGACGCTGGGAGAGGGAAGGCAGCAGGGAAGGCTCTGCCAGGTCCTCCCGCTGGAGCCTTTCACAGATGGGTGGCTACACACAGTGGGGTGGACACAGCCTGCTTCTCGCTGCAGTGTGTAGCTATGCATACCCTACAGCTGCCAACACTGGCGTGTGGTGTAGACGTGGCCAGAGGGGGATCTGGAAGGAGCCAGGCTGTGGAGTGGAGAGCAGAGAGGAGGAGTACAGGAGCCATGAAAATACTCTCCTCTAATTGATCATGATTTTTCTACCTGTTTGAATGAGTGGAAACCCAGGGCCTGGGCTGCACTGACCAACCTGCAGAGAAACAAGTGAGAATTCGATGTGCACTCCCTCTTCCAGCCCATTAATGAAGTGTTTGAATCAGATCAATGCCCGCACAGGTACCTGGGTCGCACCCCTCTAGCCCTGCCCCAGACTCTGTTCTAGTGCCCTCATCTCATTACCCTTCGTTTGACCTCTCTTAGCAGGTTTCCAGGCCACACGATGACACCTTCACCCCGTCAATATGAATTAATTTTTCAGTTAAGGCTCTGAGAAACGCTTGACTGAAATCCAGCTGTATTATATCTGGCCCATTCCCCTGGGCCAGATCCTCAAAGGTAGGCTCCTAATTCCATTGAAATCAAGGGGAGTTAGGCACCTAAATACCTTTGCGGGTCTGGGCTTTGTAATCCTATCAGGAAAAAAAAGTAGTGAAGTTTGTCTGGCAAACTGATCTAATAATCCCTGCTGGCCTTGAAATCTATGACTCCTCCTCATCCCCTAGTGCTTTTTGCTCATAACTCCCTCACTCTCTGTGGGCACTCGTTGCGTGAGGAATAGACGTTATCCTTAGGCAAAGGGCAATTGCCGGGGTCACTTTTGTTTCTTGGTAGATCCAGCAGGAAAAGAGAAGCCAGCTCCAGTATCTCCAGTCTCCATGCTTGCCAGGGATCCACACCTGGGAAGACTTGACATACTTCATGAGCCCCACTCACTCACCTCCTAGAACCACGCTGGAATAAATGTCCAACCTGAATGGGGAGCTCGGGTTTCTTTGGTAGGAGACACAGGGTCTGATTCTCCCTGGCCCTTGTGTCGTTATTTATAGCAGTGCAAACTAGGGGTAAAATGCTAGCAGATCAGAGTGTAAATGACTGTCTGGGGGTGGGAGAGTGGGGAATGGATCGGGCCCACGTACAATAGAACCTCAGAGTTACGAATACCATAGTTATCAACTGAGCAGTCAACCACACACCTCAGTTGGAACCGGGAGTATGCAATCAGGCAGCAACAGAGACCAAAAAAATAAGAAGAAAAAGAAGCAAATAAGAACAGCCAGACTGGGTCAGACAAAAGGTCCATCTAGCCCAGTATCCTGTCTGCCGACAGTGGCCAATGCCAGGTGCCCCAGAGGAAATTAACAGAACAGGGCAGTTATCGAGTGATCCATCCCCTGTTGCCTATTCCCAGCTTCTGGCAAACAGACGCTAGGGACACCATCCCTGTCCATCTTGGCTAATGGCCATTGACGGACCTATCCTCCTTGAATTTATCTAGTTCTTTTTTGAACCCTGTTATAGTCGTGGCCTTCACAACATCCTCTGGCAAGGAGTTCCACAGGTTGACTGTGCGTTGTGTGCAGAAATACTTCCTTTTGTTTGTTTTAAATCTGCTGCCTATTAATTTCATTTGGTGACCCCTAGTTCTTGTGTTACACCTAGTTCTTGCGTAATGAGCTCTTCAGTCAGGCAGAGAAAGTGTATTCCTTATTTACTTTCTCCACATCTGTCATGATTTTATAGACCTCTATTTTATCCCCCTTAGTCGTCTCTTTTCCAAGTTGAAAAGTCCCAGTCTTATTAATCTATCCTCATATGGAAGCTGTTCCATACCCCTAATCATTTTTGCTGCCCTTTCTGAACCTTTTCCAATTCCAATATATCTTTTTTGAGGTGGGGTGACCACATCTGCACTCCGTATTCAAGCTGTGGGCGTACCATGGATTTATATAGAGGTGATATGATATTTTCTGTCTTATTCTCTATCCCTTTGTTAATGATTCCCAACATTCTGTTAGCTGTTTTGACTGCTGCTGCACACTGAGTGGATGTTTTCAGAGAACGATCCACAATGACTCCAAGATCTCTTTCCTGAGTGGTAACAGCTAATTTAGACCCCATCATTTTATACAGTACAGTGTTAAACATAAACTACTAAAACAAAAAAAGTGGAAAAGCAGCATTTTTCTTCTGCATAGTAAAGTTTCAAAGTTGTGTTAAGTCAATGTTCAGTTGTAAACTTTTGAAAGAACAACCCCAACATTTTGTTCAGAGTTGCAAACCCCTCCAGCTCACAGGTGAAAAGAGAAATTGCATAAATTAACCTGAAATTGCATAAATAAGACTGATACAGGTAATTGCTGGAATACCTGATGAGTAACTCTTAAGTCTGAACGTGTGACTTGGGGTAATACAACCTCTTTGCCTGTGATGTCTGATGGGCATTAGTCCAAGCTGAGTGTAGCTTGCTGCCTGGATGATTGGGTTCAGAGTTCTCGTTCTTGGATCATGGTATGGGGATATTGAATCGATTTGGGCTCAGCTGTGGAAAAGTCAGACTATATAAAACTTCACGCAGGCTTATAGAGACGTTGCCTATCTTGGTTTCCAAGTAACCTTTAGCTCCTGCAGGATGTCCCAAGGAGCTGTGATTCCAGCATTTATAGAGGAATCCACACATATGGTCCTCTGCTTTCAGAAATGTATATAGTGATTTCCTCATTAGCAAGGGGGGACTCCCAAGGACATGGTGAGTCAAGACAGTGTTGCCAATTCCCACGATTTTATTGTTTCTCTATATATTTAGTGTTTTTTGTAAAGTCCCAGTTCCAGGAGGCATGAGAATCTCTGCTTTCCTTTCAAAACAGTAAGCTTCTAGGCCAGGGGTGGGCAAACTACAGCCCGGGGGCCGCATCTGGCCCTTCAGACATTTTAATCCGTCCCTCAAGCTCCTGCCAGGGAGCAGGGTCGGGGGCTTGCCCCACCCCACGTGTACCATGGTTCTGCGTGGCTCCCGGAAGCAGCAGCATGTCCCCCCTTTGGTTCCTACACGTAGGGGCAGCCAGGGGGATCCGCACGCTGCCCCCGCCCCAAGCGCCGCCCCTGCAGCTTCGATTGGCCGCCCTCCAAACCCCTCCCGCCCTCTGAACCACTCGGTCCCACCCTCCTGCAACCCAGAGCCCACCCCCCCAGCTGGAGCCCTCACCCCCCCCACCCGCACCTCACCCCCCTGCCCCAGCCCAGAGTCCCCTCCCGTGCCCTGAACTCCTCATTTCTGGCCCCCCCCAAGCCCACACCCCCTCCCGCACCCCAACCCCCAATTTCGTGAGTATTCGTGGCCCGCCATACAATTTCCATACCCAAATGTGGCCCTCGGGCCAAAAAGTTTGCCCACCCCTGATGTAGGCCACCTGACTGTGGAGTAAAAAGCTTGGAAATGTGACCCTGAAAGGTTAAAAATACAAAGAAAATTAAAAACAATATTTGTAAGTATCCCATGAGTTTTATGCCAAATCTCATGATTTTGGGGGCCGGACACATTTTGAATTGTTGGCGTGAGCGATATTGTAAGTGTTTTCATTCAAAATTCACTGGTGCTTTGGGGAGCCTGAGACATGGCTTCAATTTCATATATATATATATATGGAGATATACCTATCTCATAGAACTGGAAGGTCATTGAGTCCAGTTCCCTCCCTTCACTAGGCAGGACCAAGTACTGTCCCTGGCAGTTCCCCCCGATCCCTAAATGGCCCCCTCAAGGATTGAGCTCACAACCCTGGGTTTAGCGGGCCAATCCTCAAACCACTGAGCTATCCCTCCCCCGTAACACTTACTCACCTCCCATAACAGGGGGATCATGAAAAGGGAGTGACCAGCATCCATATACACAGACTCCCAGGCCAGAAGGGACCCTGTGATCATCTGCTCGGCCCTCCCGCATAGCTCAGGCCAGAGACCTGCCCCCAAATCATTCCCAGAGCACGCCTTTCAGAAAGACATCAGTCTTGATTTTTAAAATGGCCAGTGATGGAGAATCCACCATAACCCCCGGTTAATTGTTCCAATGGTTAATTGCCCTCACTGTTAAAAGTTTATGCCTCATTTCCAGTTTGAATTTCCTGCCTTCAGTTTCCAGCCCCTGGATCACATCTTACCTTTCTCTGCCAGACTGAAGAGTTCGTTATTAAATATTTCATCCCCGTGTACTGTAGGTACTTGTAGACTGTGATCAGGTCACTCCTCAACCTTCTCTTTGTTACACTAAACAGATAGAGCTCCTTGAATCTATCACCATATGTTATGGGTTTGGACAGTTCTTGGGTTTTTGTTTTTTTTTAAAGGCACAAAAAGCTCTGTTTCACTCCCTTCCCTGTCTGTCCCCCAGGGCAATGTGGCAGGATCTTATTAGCTACAGTTGATGGTTCTGTTTGCAAAATATTTTTTTAACTCTTTAGGAAGTTTTAACAAGTTTACAAATCCTTGCCATGTAACTATCAGAAACAAACCCACTATTACAACAATGAGCTTTGTTTAATGAGACATGATACAGCAATAGAGTCAGCAGATCTTTCTACTGAACAGGGTGCTCCCATGTTAGAGTGAGCATCATTATGTCATCTATGTTGTTTCTTGTGATTTTATTAAATTTAGTGAGATCTCTATAGACACATGTAACAGACCAGGCATGTCTATCAAATGTTAATGTTCAAAAAAACTGGACAAGTGTGCTGGTGAATGTACTTTATCTGAGTGGTGAATCAAAGGTAAATATTTAAGTACACCTCTACCCCGATATAACACGACCCGATATAACACGAATTCGGATATAACACGGTAAAGTAGCGCTGGGGGGGGGGACGGGACTGCGCACTCCGGCGGATCAAAGCAACGCGGTTTCACCTATAACACGGTAAGATTTTTTGGCTCCCGAGGACAGCGTTCTGTCGGGGTAGAGGTGTATCTCTCTGTCCTCTGCCTACTTTGCAGTGTATGGAGTTGGTGTGTTAATTTTTCCATAACCACAATCTCCATATTTTTCTGAACTGTTCCTCAATGGTTGGGCTATTTTTCTTTTTCCAAGGAGGGGCCACCAATAGCCAAGTAGCTACTAACAGATAGAGATTAATTCTTCATTTCCACTTGCGTGACTAGTTCTGCGAGGAAGCCCCAGGAACTCAGCAGAGGCTCCTGGTAACAGATATCCCGACAATGTGTGATATTTGGTTAAGGATTGCATCCCAGCACTCCAATGCTTGGACATGTCCACCACATATGCCTAAAATCGCCTTTCACCACTATTTTACCAACATTTAGCCCCACTCAATTTATATATTTAGTTTAACCTGACTGGTGTAAGGTACTGTGGAAACAGTATCTTAAATACATTTTCTTTTATTATGCTACAGATTGTAGTTCAGGGGTTCTCAAACTGGGGGTTGGGACCCCTCAGGGGGTCACGAGGTTATTACATGGGGGGTTGCGAGCTGTCAGCCTCTACTCCAAACCCCGCTTTGCCTCCAGCATTTATAATGGTGTTAAATATATAAAAAAGTGTTTTTAATTTATAAGGGGGGGTGGCACTCAGAGGCTTGCTGTGTGAAAGGGATCACCAGTACCTGGGAGTACCAGTCACGTGGGGATTACAGTGGACGAGAAGCTGGATATGAGTCAGCAGTGTGCCCTCGTTGCCAAGAAGGCTAATGGCATACTGGGCTGCATTAGTAGGAGCATTGCCAGCAAATGGAGGGAAGTAATTATTCCCCTCTATTCGGCACTGGTGAGGCCACATCTGGAGTATTGTGTCCAGTTTTAAGCCCCCCCACCACAGAAAGGCTGTGGACAAATTGGAGAGAGTCCAGCGGAGGGCAACGAAAATGATTAGAGGGCAGGGGCACATGACTTACGAGGGGAGGCTGAGGGAACTGGGCTTGTTTAGTCTGCAGAAGAGAAGAATGAGGGGGGATTTGATAGCTGCTTTCAACTACCTGAAGGGGGTTTCCAAAGAGGATGGAGCTCAGCTGTTCTCAGTGGTACCAGATGACAGAACAAGGAGTAATGGTCTCAAGTTGCAGTGGGGGAGGTTTAGGTTGGATATTAGGAAACACTATTTCACTAGGAGGGTGGTGAAGCACTGGAATGCTTTACCTAGGGAGGTGGTGGAATCTCCTTCCTTAGAGGTTTTTAAGGTCAGGCCTGACAAAGCCCTGGCTGGGATGATTCAGTTGGGGATTGGTCCTGCTTTGAGCAGGGGGTTGGACTAGATACCTCCTGAGGTCTCTTCCAACCCTAATCTTCTATGACTCTTCTTCTATGATTCTATGAGTACAAAAGTTTGAGAACCACTGTTGCAGTTGCATGTCCTCTTTTCCAGATCAAACCCCCTTCCTCTGGGGTGAATTGTCTATCCAGGTCCTTTCCCCAGTGTGTCATATATGGACACTTTTTTGTTAGGAAAGCTGTCTGCAAAGATCGATATACATTCGTAAAAATGTTTTTGTTTCCTAATTGCCCAGCTGCCATCACCTCTGTTAAAGTGAGCTTTCATATCAAACAGGTTTCTAGTAAGTGAAGAAACATAGTGCCTGACTTGAAAGAAGTGGTACAGTGGAGCATGGGCCAGCTAAAGTTAGTTTTGACCTGTAAATAAGTTGAGGTTTTTTACTAAATAGCTGGCCAACCGTGTGTATTCCATGGCTCTCCCATCTTTGAAGTACTCTGGTTTGTGATTTGGGTTAAGATCTGGATTATTTGCAATGGGTCATTGAGGGAAAAGAACTGATTTTACCTCTGGTTCTAGCCCAAACTCATAGAGTAGCCTTTGCTAAAGGATGTGTGTCAATTTCTGGAGGGTATGACTTTTTTATTATTATTATTATTATTAATTGTGGCAGCCTAGTGACATTTACTCTGCTGTGATTTTCTTGTCCCCATTGTTGGGCTGGGTTAGAGCAATCAGGCTCTTCTCTGAGACATCTTCTCAGATGTTCCTAGACGTGCTAGCAGATGAATTCCTTCATCAAGTAGTAGCTGAACCAACGAGGGGGGATGCCATTTTAGATTTGGTGCTGGTGAGTAGTGAGGACCTCGTTGAGGAAATGGTTGTAGGGGACAACCTTGGCTCGAGTGACCATGAGCTAATTCGGTTTAAACTAAATGGAAGGATTAACACAAATAAAACTCTGACTAAGGTTTACGATTTCAAAAAGGCCAACTTTAATAAATTAAGGCAACTACTTAGGGAAGCGGATTGGGCTAACATACTTAGAGAGCTAAAGGTAGATGAGGCCTGGGATTATTTCAAGTTGAAGTTGCACGAGCTGTCCGAGGCCTGTATCCCGAGAAAGGGGAAACGGTTAGTAGGCAGGAGAATTAGACCTAGCTGGATGAGCGGGCGTCTCAAAGGGGCGATTAGGAAAAAACAGAAAGCGTACAAAGAATGGAAGAGGGGAGAGATCGGCAAGGAAACCTACCTTATTGAGGTCAGAGCATGTAGGGATGCAGTGAGAAAGGCTAAAAGCCGTGTAGAGTTGGACCTCGCGAGGGGAATTAAATCCAATAGTAAGAGGTTTTATAGCCATATAAATAGGAAGAAAACAAAGAAAGAGGAAGTGGGACCGCTGAAGCATGTAGATGGAGTGGAGATTAAGGATAATCTAGGCATGGCACAATATCTAAATGAATATTTTGCGTCGGTCTTTAATAAGGCTAATGAAGGGCTTAGGAATAGAGGGAGCAGGACAGAGGGGAATAAAGGAGGGGCGATTGACATTACAGTATCAGAGGTGGAAGCCAAACTTGACCAGCTAAATGGGACTAAATCGGGCGGACCGGATGATCTTCACCCTAGAATATTGAAGGAGCTGGCGCGAGAAATTGCAAGCCCTTTAGCGATAATTTTTAATGAATCTGTTAACTCGGGGGTGGTACCGTTGGACTGGAAAATAGCTAATGTGGTTCCTATTTTCAAGAAGGGGAAAAAAAGTGACCCGGGTAACTACAGGCCTGTTAGTTTAACTTCTGTAGTATGCAAGGTCTTGGAAAAAATTTTGAAGGAAAAAATAGTTAAGGACCTTGAGGTGAATGGCAATTGGGACAAATTACAACATGGGTTTACGAAAGGCAGATCGTGCCAAACAAACCTGATCTCCTTCTTTGAGAAAGTAACAGACCTTCTAGATAAAGGAAATGCGGTGGATCTAATTTACCTCGATTTTAGTAAAGCGTTTGATACTGTGCCGCACGAGGAATTATTGGTTAAAATAGAAAAGATGGGGATCGATATGAGAATCCAGAGGTGGATAAAGAACTGGTTAAAGGGGAGACTGCAGCGGGTAGTACTGAAAGGTGAACTGTCGGGTTGGAGGGAGGTCACCAGTGGGGTTCCTCAAGGTTCGGTTTTGGGTCCTATTTTATTTAATCTATTCATTACTGACCTCGGAACCGAATGTAGAAGTGGGCTGATAAAGTTTGCGGATGACACAAAGTTGGGAGGTATTGCCAATTCGGAGAAGGATCGGGATATTCTGCAGGGAGACTTGGATGACCTTGTAAATTGGAGTAACATTAATAGGATGAGATTTAATAGTGAGAAGTGTAAGGTGATGCATTTAGGGATGACTAACAAGAATTTTAGTTATAAGTTAGGGATGCATAGGTTGGAAGTGACGGAGGAGGAGAAGGACCTCGGAGTCCTGGTTGATCGCAGGATGACTATGAGTCGGCAATGTGACGTGGCTGTGAAAAAAGCTAATGCGATCTTGGGATGCGTTAGGCGAGGTATTTCTAGTAGGGACAGGGAGGTGCTGCTTCCGTTATACAAGGCGCTGGTGAGATCTCATTTGGAGTACTGTGTGCAGTTCTGGTCTCCTATGTTTAAAAAGGATGAACTCAAACTGGAACGGGTACAGAGAAGGGCCACTAGGATGATCCGAGGAATGGAAAACCTTTCCTATGAAAGGAGACTCGAGGAGCTCGGTTTGTTTAGCCTAACCAAAAGAAGGCTGAGGGGGGATATGATTGCTCTCTTTAAATATATCAAAGGGATTAATACCAAGCAGGGAGAGGAATTATTTCAGCTCAGTACTAATGTGGACACGAGAACGAATGGATATAAACTGGCCGTGGGGAAGTTTAGGCTTGAAATTAGACGAAGGTTTCTAACCGTCAGAGGGGTGAAATTTTGGAACAGCCTTCCGAGGGAAACGGTGGGGGCGAAAGACCTCTCTGGCTTCAAGATTAGGCTTGATAAGTTTATGGAGGGAATGGTTTGACGGGATAACGTGATTTTAGTCAATTAGGCATTAACGTGCCATCGCGGGTAAAATGAGGGTCCGGCTGTAGAATCTTGCCTGTATGCTCGGGGCTCTACTGATCGCCATATTTGGGGTCGGGAAGGAATTTTCCTCCAGGGTAGATTGGCAGAGGCCCTGGAGGTTTTTCGCCTTCCTCCGCAGCATAGGGCAGGGGTCGCAGCCTGGAGGATTCTGTTGTGGGTGGATCAGCTTTTGTGGCCTGCATCATGCAGGAGGTCAGACTAGATGACCATATTGGTCCCTTCTGACCTTAAAGTCTATGAGTCTATGAGTCTATGACCTCTCCGATTCCTCAACACCCTTCTTGGATCGTGGGCACTGTATTCCAACAGCGGTCACACCAGTGCCAAATAGAGAACTAAAATACCCTGTCTACTCCTGCTTGAGATTTCCCTGTCTGTGCATCCCAGGATCGCATTCGTCCTTTTGGCCACAGTGCTGCAGCAGAACCAATATATAAAGTGCTGTCATGGAGTAAGGGTGGATCCGATTGGGTCTGAGACGTTTCTGTAGAACGTAGCTTTTCAAAAGCTAAATTCACCAAGAGACATTGGCCCCAATTCAGCAAGCACTTAAATACATGCTTAACTTTAAGCACACGCTGAAATCCTAATCGGCTAAATCCAAATTACCAGGCAAAGAATCTCCCACTCTGAGACGCGTCAGTGTCTGAGTCAGAAGGTGGCAGTAGCAATAGCAGTGCACATGTGAACAGAGGGCACGTTTGCCTTGTGTACGCATATTTTGTGACTCTTAAAACCTCGCCAGAGCCACTTGTAAAAGCCGAGCTCAGCAAACACCCTGAGGGACTGGGCCAGTGAGCTCCATCCCCCAGCTCCAAGGCCCCAAGGAAAAGCATCGTCTGAGACCAAACCTCTGGGAAGTTGAGGGAAATCCCAGCCAGAGGCCACGCGTCCCTCCTCTGGCTCCACCACAGGAAATGGGCCAATGAGATCCCTCCTGCAGCAGACACAGCTGCTCTCACCCTTGTACCCCAAGCAGAGGTTCTGCCCAGACAGAAGGAAGAGCCAATGACTCCATGAAATCTATTGGTCTATTGCAATCGATTTTACGTGGACAGTGCCCGGATACTACACCCATGGGAAGCAGTGTGACAGTTATCACTCTTTGGGCTCTGACACCGTCTGTCATGTGTGGATGCCATTAATGTGACATTTTCTCTCTTCTAGACCATTCATGAAGAGATTAGATTATGTCCAGAGCTGACAAAGATCCCAGCTGGGGCCTAGTCACCAACTTGATCCTTTGATGTTTATTAATTATTAATAGTAAATATTATTGCTGTATTTATTAATATTAATTATTAATAGAGCTGGTCAGAAAACTTCCCAGCGGAACATATTTCCGTCCGAAAATGCTGAATCCTCAGGAGCCAGACATTTTGTGGAAATGTGGATTTAAACAAGAAATAGGAACTGAGCATTCCAATTAGGTTGTAACCATTTCAGCCTTTTCAAAACAGTACTTTTTTCTTTTTTCATTTTGGAATGACTTCTCCTTTCAATGTTTTAAATTGTATAGCGTATAATAGATTATACATCTGTATTATATAACACTACTATTCAGCGTTTTAATTAATGGCTTGGATAACGGAGCAAAGAGTATGCTTATAATATTTGCAGATCACACCAAGCTGGGAGGGGTTGCAAGCGCTTTGCAGGACAGGATTAGAATTCAAAATTACCTTGGTAAATTGAAGGATTGGTCTGAAATGAACAAGATGAAATTCAGTAAAGACAAGTGTAAAGTATTACAAGTAGAAAGCAAAAATCAACTACAAACTGGGGAACAGTTGGCTAAGTGATAGTACTGCTGTAAAGAATCTGGGGGTTATAGTGGATCACAAACTGAATGTCAGTAATGTGATGCAGTTGTAAAATGATGCTAATATCATTCTGGGGCATATTAACAGGAGGTAACTGTCCTGCTCTACTCGGCACTGGAGAGGCCTCAGCTGGAGCACTGTGTCCAGTTCTGGGCACTGCACTCCAGGAAAGACGTGGACAAATTGGAGAGAGTCCAGAGAAGAGCAACAAAAATGATCAAAGGTTTAGAAAACCTGAGCTGTGAGGAAAGGTTAAAAAACTGGGCGTGTTTAGTCTTGTGAAAGGAAGCCTGAGGGTGGACCTGACAACAGTCTGCAAATATGTGAAGGGTTGTTATAAAGAGGACAGTGATCAGTTGTTCTCCATGTCCGCTGAAGGTAGAACAAGAAGTAATGGGCCTAATCTGCAGTGAGGGAAGTTTTGGTTGGATATTAGAAAGATTTTCCTAATTCTCAGGGCAGTTCCGCTTTGGAACAGGTTACCTAAGGAGGCTGTGGATTCCCCATCACTGGAGGTGTTTAAGAACCAGTGGGACAAACCCCTGTCTGGGGTGGTCAGGGTTGACTTGGTCCTGCCTCAGAATGAAACGTTTTTGATTTCATCAAAACATTTCAATCGACCCCAAACATTTTTCATAATGCAGTTTTGTAGGAAATTTTTACTTTTTTCTTTTTGTGTGTGTGTGTGTGTCTCATTTCAGAAAAACTTTAGAAAATCACAGAATTTTCCTGTGAAACAGAAAGATCCAGGGTCCGCCCAGCTCTAAGCAGGGCCGGCTCCAGGCACCAGCTTAACAAGCAGGTGCTTGGGGCGGCCAAGGGAGAGGGGCGGCACCTGCGGCAATTCGGGGGCGGCAGGTCCCTCACTCCCTCTAGGAGCGAAGGACCTGCCGACGAACTGCCACCACCGATCGCGGCTTTTTTTTTTTTTTTTTTTCCCCAATTGCCGCCACCGATCGCGATCGCGGCTTTTTTTTTTTTTTTTTTTTTTGCTTGGGGCAACAGAAATGCTGGAGCCGGCCCTGGCTCTATGGATTGATTTGTATTGCAGTAGCCCCTAGAAGCTCGACCCAAGATCAGGGCCTGTTGTACTAGGGGCTGTCCATACACATAGTAAGACAGACCCTGCCTCAAAGGGCTCACTGTCGAAACAGACAAGACGGGCAGAAGGTGGCAGAAAGGAAGGGTCCCTCTGCTCATATTCAATGCTGCAGTTTCTGTACTAGTATGAATTGGCTTCATGTGGTAAGGGTGGGCAGCCGGTGTGAGCGAAGGGGCAGGCTGCATTACTGGTAGAGGGGGAGGGGCAGCTGGCAATTATATGTATGGGGGGGGCCTTTACAAAAAAGTTCACACATTTAAAAAAAAAAAAAAGGATTACTCCTCAATTACAGCATGACATGCAACAAAGCCCAGGTGTTCCACCTTCCGTTCATTAGTCACACGTTTCCACAGCTGTGTCACATACTGGCAGGTGTGAAAACCCACTAGGCAGATTTGGAAACATCCGCCTGAGTTGCTTGTGTAACAGATTTGCATATTAAGAATGTTACTTCCCCCTCTGTATTGTACGCTTCTCGGCCATACGCTGTGACATCTAAAGGCCATAGTTCCAGACCAGAGCATGGAACTAGCTGTGCTTTGCTGCCACTGAAGAGTACAAAGGAACAGATGCTGCAGAAGCTAATGGACTGAAACTCGACTCAGATAAATTCCTCTAAGCTGTTCGCTCAGTGTTCCATAACTAGCAGACTTCAATGAGCCCTTCCACTGCATCATCTCACAGTGCTGGTGCACAGAAGTGGTGGCACCAGTACGTGTGAATTCAGTGACAGAGCTCCCTGCTTCTTAGAGATAAGGGTTCCATGCGTGCCCACGTTTAATATTTAAACTGAATTGAATTTCAGCTGACAGCGCTCTAGCCCATGTGTAGACGGATCCATGGATTTAATGTACTGGGGTTTCCACATCTTGATCTTGCCCTTTCAACGTTTTATCTGGGCATGTTTGCAAGATATACACAGTCTTGATCTTGGACTGCAGCAGCGCTGTCTGACGATAGCCTCGGGGCCGGGGAAATGCTTACTCAGTTACTGATAATCTGTAGATTTATTTCCTCCACAGCTTTATTAGAACTGCGCTGCGAGGTGCAGATGAACATACATCAGTATTACGTAGAGCTGAAGGTTTGAGGCCTGATTTTGACTCAGGTGAGCAATTGACCATCGGATTGGTGATTGCACACCTTCCCCAAGATGGGGGTCTACATGTAGGCTCCTGAATACCTGGCGTCGGCCTTCAGGGGAGCTGCCGGGTGCTCAGCGTTTGACAGTTAGGCCCCTTGCTCAGTGCCTGGGTGAAGATTTAAAAGCCAACCGTTGAGGAGCTGGGCCCCGGTGCCTAACTCCACCGTTGAGGGCCTGCACCCTGCACACAGGTAGTCACAGCGCTATCCACACCACCTAATGGCTCCGACGTGCCCCTATCTACAAAAAGCCCTTCATGTGGCCAAGGAGGGGGTCTGGACATACCCTTTGATGCATGTGTAACCCCCGGGTGAGCGAGTGTGTGTGACAAGGCCCCCGCCAGGCCGGGCCACAAACAGAGGTGATGAGTTGCTGTAGCCCCTAATTATAACATGTTGGCTCGTTAGCTCAAGTTGTAGCCACTCCTGCTGCTGGGCCTGGAAGGCTTTGGTTCAGTCCCTGGTGTGTCGGCCACGGGGGGGGCTCTCGCGTATGCAACATGCTGATCTTTCCACGCAAGTCGTCCGGGCATAGTCAACAAACCTGCAGGGGAGAGGAAATGCAGGTCCCGGCCAAGCAGAGTCCTCCAAGGGAAGCCCTTTACATCAGGCAGGAGCAAAGCCCTTCTGTGTGGGGGGATGGGGGTTGTATTTCCAGCTCCCCTTTTCAAGATTGTGCCAGGAAAAGCCTCTGTTCTTGGCGAATGAAAAGGAAACAAACAAAAAACCAAACCACTAAAAGAGAGAGGCACATTCACCATTTTCCCCCACCCCAGGCCCCGAGGCAGCCTTCGGAGCTGGCCCCCCACGTCCTCATAGGCACGTGAACAGCAGCCAATGTGGCTCCTCTGTCATGGCAGTATTGCCCCCAGACCTGCAGCGCCACCCCAAACCTCTGCACGCATGGCCCGGATCGGCTGGAGCACCAGTGCTGGTGTATCTGAGTATGGGGGCTGGGTTCCCTAACGTGCCTTGCACTGTGTGAGCAGGTCCTAAGGAGAGACGCTAAAGGTTGTGATCTTTGGAGCGGATTGAAATAACTGACCTGCTTCCCCATGCGTTTTGGCTGTTCTCCAGCAGGAGGCTGACCAGGGGACCTCCTCTCCTGCCTGCTTTGCGCTCATTAATATCCGAAACGCAGGTTTCTGACGTAGAGGTTGCAGCCAACGGACCCTGCTCAACACGACTCTCTTGGAGGGCCGGTCCCCGGTGGAGGAACCTTAGCAGCGGGTCAGGTTGCAACAGCACAAAACCCCCAGGATGGGAGAGGCCAGAACAAAACTGGGTGGTGCTAGCTGGAACGGGTCTGTCAGAGTCCTCTGACTTGGGGTTCCCTGCGGAATCTCCCCTTGGCCAAATCCTGTGGAGCTGCAGAGGGAATTACGGGCATCGTCCATCTCCCAGCACATTATGCACCCCCAGCCCTCTGCAGGGCAGCTCTCCTCAGGGGACCTGGTAGGCAGAGCCCTGCAAATCTGTGGATATCGGGTTTATATCTGCAGACCGTTTTTGCGGCTCGCGGGTTGGATGCAGATACAAATGTTGTGTCCATGCAAGGCTCTACAGGCAGGGGCGGATTTCCCCGAGAGCTCAGCACCTAACGACTCCCACTCAGGCACACAGATTTTCAAAAATGTGAGCGTAACCCGCCAGTCAGCGTATGTGACTGTCCAGCTCCGAGCCCCAGAGAACGGGAAGTGTAGCACCACGGCAGCGGCCGCCTCCGTAGCCCAGGCTGGAGAGACGTCTGCTTTTAGCTCTGGAGGGCCCCATAAAACCCCTGTGGGGCTGGCCAAGATGGCAACCATGCCACGAGCCGTGGGAGCTGCTGGAGGCCGAGGCCTTCCGGAAATCTGGTTTACATGCTCAGCTGGGAGCTGAGCTTTGAAAGACCTGGCCCCTAATTTACCTGCGAACCTGGCTCTATGTAATGGATGCTAAGGACAAGACTCACTCCTGATTTTAAGCTTTCTCCATTAATAATTTTCCTGTCTATTGGTTTGCCTCTTCAGCGCACAGTGGATCTCTCACTCGGGTCTTACTTCATCCCTAAAGTGCTGCTCTTAGACCCAGCACCAAGCTCTCTGCGAACTCCGTCTCTCTCATTCCTATCGATGACGAGCGCTCGACAGGACAATGTCATCTGCCTGGGGTCACTCTCTCAAGGGCTGAAAGATTAGACTGGAAGTTCTTTTGGAGGAAGGTGTCATATAGCTGAGGTCAAGATCCTAAATGTAGCTTCTGGCCTGCTCTGTTATATAATCTGCGGCTGATAATCTCTCGGTAGGTCAGTGCTTCGAGGTGTGCCAGCTTGTTACTGCTTGGGGCAGGGAGAGCTCTCAGACATTGGCTTTGACTGGCACAGAATGTTTTCCTTGAATGAGCTGAAGAGGAGTTTAAGGCCTGTATTTTCCAATGCCAGACTCTCTCTTGTGCCATTACACTCTTACCCCCCTTACCTGGGCAGACCCAGACACCTGGGAGCCTGGCAGCACCCAGAGGTGCACTCTGAACCATCTAACATCTGTACACATCCAAGTGTTAGGAGCCACACCTGGAGAGATGGGGTCAGAGGAGTGACAAACACGGGAGGGAGATGCTTGGGGGAGAAGATGGGTGGGGACTTTACCAGCAGAAATGGGAGAAGAAAGGACCAGGTGAGGGGTGAAGAGAGGGAGGGATGGTGGAGAAAAAGGAGAGGAACTGAGGGAAATTGGGACTCGGAGGGTAGGACGGCGAGAAAGCACCACATACGGGAAGAGGGGAAGGACAGTCTTAGGGCTAATGCCCTGGGTTCCATTTCCCAGGCTTCCAGGGACTCCCTGTGTGACAGTCTCTGACTCAGTTTCCCATCTCTAAGGCAGGGGTAATGATACTTCCCTCTCAGAAGAAGGTGAGGGCACCAGCAGCCTCTCAGATGGCACGTGTGTCACTGAGGCATTATTACTATTAGATGGGGAGAGAAGCTAAATCGGAAGAGCTCCCTCACTTCTCTCTCACACAATCACCAAGAGACGTTGGTCTGTTTAAAACTAGAATGGGCAAAGCATTTGAGACTATACAATCTCTCTCAAACCATAATATCCAACCAGGCTGGATAAGAAGAGTAGGTGGATGGTTCTGCTAAAATGATTGGCACTGAAATAGTTAACAAATTTACATTTACATCACAATCCTTAGGTTTCAGAGTCAACACCCCATTGTGACAAGTGGGGCAGTTGATACCTTGTGTCCCTTTCATTGCATCTGCTGAGTTTCAAGCGGTTAAAGCGGACATGTTGACTACTGTGAACTCAAGTAAACTTGCAACTGGAGAGGGTCTGGAAGACTGGCTGCTGGATGGTAGCAGAGCATTGGTATGTGAACAACTAATGTAGGGTTATTCCCCTCTGGCACTCCAATTTCATTTTTTTACATCGCTTACAATGCGCTGTATTATTTAAGGCCAAGCTGCCTTAAAGCTGTTATGCAGAGAAGCTTGTGTATTGTTACTGATGGGATGGCCTGTTTTATATGATCAGTCCAGACATGCTTAACGCTGCTATGTTGTTATTCAATCCAGCTTTCTGTTTCCTAACAGCTTTCTAAGTGTGTTGTGTTTGTTAAGATATGTTTTGTGGTGGTTATATACCATTGAATCTGAGTTCAGCTGGCCAGCTCTTAATCCTGGATCTCAAATGAACTTGGATCTAATACAATCAAAACGAGGAAGTGAATTTAATTGCTTTCTCCCTCCATAACTTTTCTCCCTAGGCAGTGATGTGCTTTACGAATTCAGCTCTGGAAATTTAGTGTCATTTGATCAACTCCGAATGTGTGAAGTCTCCCTGAGTAATATTCCATCTCCATTTTACTCTTTTCTCCTACACCAGCAATAACAATCACAGGCTGAATGTCCTGCCTTTGCAAAATTAACCAAACGATTGTAAAATACGAGCGCCAATACAATATTGTACCTTTGGGGTTTGTTATGAGATCAGTTGTAACCTGATCTGCGTTCTGTTCAGCTCTTAAAAGCGACTCCTCTAACATGTAGTTTAAGCCACGGAAACAATACAGTGGCATATTTTGTTACTTATTAAAAAGTATAGTTTTCTGGGTCACATATTATCACCAAACTATTAGGCTAATATGCCGCTCGTGAACATTTCTTCGCAGCAAACGAATGCTGTGCCAGGCCTCTAACCCACGCTGCTAAACATAGGCAGCCTTGGGATGGGGTGTCCTTATGCAATCCAGCAGCCCGCAGGTGACCTAATGAGCAAGGAATATCATCGCCCTTGCTATTTGCTTACACTGCTTTGCCTAGCGCTCTCGGCGCGGCGTCAGCTGGCAGGCGTGCAGCCGGCCCTGTATTAGAGTCCCCCGAGGGCCAGGTGGCCTAGTGGGCAGCACATCCAGCCTCGCGTCCCAGTGGGGAGGCCTTTCCATCCAGTTCCTTGCCTGTGTACAGGCTTGGCTGCACCTGGGCTTTTCAGTGTCCTTGCCTGCTTCAGTGCAGCAGGGACAGTTGGTTGGGGAGCCCGGGCCCTCCTGCTCCGCTGGGGCTGTGACCCAGGGCCTACGAGAGCTAAGCAGGCAAGGTTCTCCAGCACCCTTGTCGGGAGCCCCAGGGTCAGGCTGTCTTCCTCCCCCTTCTAAGCTGGGTTGTTCTCTTTTCAGGTTCCTCTCCAGTTGGAGCAGGTCCAGCGGAGCAGGGCAACCTGGGCCCAGGATTGTCCTTTAACCCCTTTGGGGACGGGGCAGGTTGTACACCTGCTCAAATTGGGTTGCAAGAAATCTGGCCTGGTGGAGCAGAGATGCCGCTCAATGCTCTGTGGTGACGGTACGTACTGAAAGAAAGACTTCTGCCTGTGCAGGATGCAGCACGCTGGAGTTCTGTGATACTGTTCTCCTGGCAGCTCCTGGTCCTTCCCTCCCAGCGACCTTCTACGTGTTACTCGCTACAGCTATCCTCCCTCCCGAGAGACTGAGCCCTCAGCGGCTAGGAAGCAGCATCATTCCGCTGAAGTCAACGGAGCGACGCTGGTTTTCCCCAGCTGAGGATCTGGCCCTATGAGCATGTCTATCAGCACGCGGTGCTGCAAACCTTTCTGAAACAAAGCTTTGACGGAGGGGCTTTTATTTGTTCCTTACCGAGCTCAGGAACGTCTCCCCTCCTCTTCCAGCTTGATTGTTATTTGTATTACAGTGGCACCCGTGTTCCCCGTGCGGAGGTTTCACTGCATCCAGCAGAGGCATGTGTCTGTCTGTACATGTTGAAACCATCTTGCAGTTGGGAAGCAGCGTGAGCTAAGGGATCAGGGATACAGAGACCTCGAGCAAGTCCCTTCCCCTGCTTTCCCCACCCTGGGTCTGTCTTTTCTGTTGCGACTGAGCTCTCTGGGGCAGAGACGCTCTGACTGTGTGTACCTACAGCACCCATAGGGTGACCTGACAGCAAATGTGAAAAATCGGGACGGGGATGAGGGGTAATAGAAACCTATATAAGAAAAAGACCCAAAAATCGGGACTGTCCCTATAAAATCGGGACATCTGGTCACCCTAAGTACCCAGCACAATGGGACCCTGCCCTCAAGAGCAGGGCCCCGTTGTGCCAGGTGCTGTACATGCAGATGGAGAACTGAGGCACTGAGAAAGATCAAATGGGTTGTCTAAGGTCACACAGGGAGTCTGTGGCAACATCCGGAATTGAACCCAGATCTCTGAGTCCCAGTCCCAAGACTTAACTTCAACCGTCTTCGTGTATACGATACACTGTAGTGCATCAAACCCCAAGGGGAAACGTTGGACAATAGCATGCATCCCTCCCGCGAGAGTTCCCATTGCGATGGCAAAAGGAGGGAGATTCTGAGTCTGATCCTTTCTTCTTTGTACGCCTGCCACTGAGTGCACTGAGTTATTGGGCTCTGCAAAGAATGCAGGATGGAGCCCCGTGCGCCTATCTTGTGTGCATTGGGCTGGAAACTGGCCCTGTATTACACTGGCAGCTGCTGTTCTCCCTTCCTTCTGTTTGTTCCTCACTACGGGTATCCATGTGAACCCAGAGAGCACTCACGCACCTTAAACAATGCAGAGTTCAGGCAGCTCCATTTGTAGAGTCACTTATTTTCAGGGAAAGTTGAGGGGCGAGGGACTACCTGGGCTGTTCATGAAATCCTTAGCCCCATGAGACCCAGGGGGGCTACTCCTGGAGTCACACACTGCTCAGCCTGCATGAGGCCGTGACAGATATTCCAACCCCAGGCAGTAGCTTTGGGGACGATTGTGCTAACGCTGTGAATGGTTCGTGGGTGATTGTTCTACTCCAGGGTTACCCTAGCTCCCCCAGGAAGTACAGACAGCGGGCGAGTCACTGAGACTAAACAAATCATAGAATCATAGAAGATTAGGGTTGGAAGGGACCTCAGGAGGTATCTAGTCCAACCCCCTGCTCAAAGCAGGACCCAACCCCAACTAAATCATCCCAGCCAAGGCTTTGTCAAGCCAGGCCTTAAAAACCTCTAAGGATGGAGATTCCATCACCTCCCTAGGTAACGCATTCCAGTGCTTCACCACCCTCCTAGTGAAATAGTGTTTCCTAATATCCAACCTAGACCTACCCCACTGCAACTTGAGACCATTACTCCTTGTTCTGCCATCTGCCACCACTGAGAACAGCCAAGCTCCATCCTCTTTGGAACCCCCTTTCAGGTAGTTGAAGGCTGCTATCAAATCCCCCCTCACTCTTCTCTTCTGCAGACTAAACAAGCCCAGTTCCCTCAGCCTCTCCTCATAAGTCATGTGCTCCAGCCCCCTAATCTTTTTTGTTGCCCTCTGCTGGACTCTCTCCAATTTGTCCACATCCTTTCTGTGGTGGAGGGACCAAAACTGGACACAATACTCCAGGTGTGGCCTCACCAGTGCCGAATAGAGGGGAATAATCACTTCCCTCGATCTGCTGGCAATGCTCCTACTAATGCAGCCCAATATGCCATTGGCCTTCTTGGTAACAAATCTAGAGAGCTGCCGCTCCCTGCAGAGGTTTGCACAGATGTGTTCACACTGGGTATTCCAGAGACTCAAACCAAGCAGGGTGTTTGCTATGGACTGACACAGTGCCTTCCTCCTGAGCCACACAATGGCCAGACCCTTCTGTCCATGGGGGGCCCCAGGGAAGGCATTGGCCTGCGAGGGCCCCATGAGACTGGGGGTGACCTCTGGTGAGCTTGTAGCATGCGTATAGGAATCCGTACTGGTTTTTAGCTGCTTTCTCTTTCACACTTTAGCCTTAGGAATAAAGGCGCTTGCTTAGAAAGAGCTGTGTGGTGACTTGTAACTCCCGGCAATGCTCTGTTCGTAGCCCTTGGAGAGAGAGCCCCATGCAGGCGCTGGCTGCTAGGCAGCCTGGCTTGCTGGGGATATCACAGGGTGCGGCAGGGGGCTGCGCACCGTTAAAACTCCCGGTCAGAAGGGAGTGCAGCATGGCTCCCTGCCCAGAGACTGGAGACCTGACTGCCCCTCCCTCCCCCAGAGTGGGCCGCAGAGGGGGAAACAGGTGCAGTTACCCTGAAACTGCGAGAAGTATCAGAGTCTGGTCCCCCAAGTCCCAACCCTCCTGGGCTGCTCCAAAGCTGGGACAAGATATTAGAGATGCAGGGGAGTCCTAGCCTTTAATGAAGAAACTAAGAAATGGTGCCAAAGCAAAATGAAACACTGGGGAATCATGATCAAAATCTGTGCTTCCCTAGCACAGGGGTTGGACGGTTCATGTCCCAGGACACACATGGCTGGTTTCTATGAAGGCTGACTGGGCTCCCCAACCCGGCCTTAGGGTAGGGTGACCAGATGTCCCGATTTTATAGGGACAGTCCCAATTTTTGGGCCTTTTTCTTATATAGGCACCTATTACCCCCCCACCCCTGTCCCGATATTTTACACTTGCTATCTGGTCACCCTACCTTAGGGGCTCCATCCTGCCAGTAGTCCCTTTCTCCTTGGGCGGTCCTGTGGGATCAGTGCAAGGAGGCCGGTACTACTCGAAGGGGAGCAGAATCTGGGCCTTCAAGTCAATGTGAAGAGCCCCAGCGTGCTGCATGGCTCCCATTCCGTGGTCATGCTCTAACCACAGTGGGTTTTGGCTGCTGCAACCCGTCTCTTCACTGGGAGCAGCCCTGACTCCACGGCGGATCAGGGCACGCAGCGTTGAATGGGAAGTGGTGGGTGCTGGCTGGGATAGCCCAGGACTGTGTCTCGTCAATTGGAACAGTTCTGTGGAAAGGTTGGGGCTGCTGTTCTGAGTGGGGAGAGGGGGCCTCGCCAGCAGCCGCATGGAGCAATGCTTGGTGGTGAATTCAAGCTGCAATCACCCTGGCTCTGAGTTACCTTGCTGCTGTGGGAATTGACACTGAAATCCTTGTTTTAAACATGCCAGCGTCTCTATGCAGCTTGTCTGAACCTGTCTGTGGAAAATGAAGCTAAAAACATCCGCCTGCTTGTGGAGCCTGTAAATCTTGTCCTGTGGAATATGACTTTCCTGGGGCCCACATCACAGCAAAGGATGCAAATTCACTGCATAATTAGCACCCTTTGCATGCCAGCAGAGAACAAGTCAACCACTTACACAATCCTTAACCGGGCCTGTGCGCACAGAGCTGTGACGCTGCGGAGCCGCAGGTGCTGTACATCAGGGTTTCTCCACTGAAGTCAGAGTAATGGTGGCAAGTCACACCAGCTGAGATATTGGTGCATAAGACTAAAGATCCATTCAGGTGCAAGGCCCAGGACAAGCCAAACAGGCCAAGGGAAATTCCAAAAGTGACACTGACTGATGAAGAAAACATTTCCCAGGCTGAGAAGAACTGACGGAAACACTAAGTGTTCAGAGCTGATTTTACTGTTATAACAAACAAAAGGTCCCCACATTTTTCCGATTTGATCTGAAGCACGTATGTAATGACTGAACCCTGTGTTTTCTTCGTGTCTGGTCTGGTAAGGCTTGATCTTTATATTCTATCTCAGAGATGAAGCAATGGCATTTATTTAATGTACGCTCAAAGCACAATACTGGATATAACCACAGCAGCCCTTGAGTCCACTCCTGTGCCGACTGAATGGAAACTTGATGGGAGATTTGCCATTTATTTAAAGGGAGCAGAACTCTATGTGCTATCTCTTCGAGCTTGTATTTAGCTGTGACACTCGGAGCACCTTTCCCAGCTCTGAAGCAGAGCTCTGTGGAGCTCAAAAGCTTGTCTCTCTTTCCAACGGAAGTTGGTCCAATACAAGATATTACCTCCCCCACCTTGTCTCTCTAATATCCTGGGACCAACAGGGCTACAATAACATTGCAAACATCCTTATCACATAGGCAGTCACCGGCCACCAGTAAAGACAGAGCGGTAGGTGTTGCCCCCAGCAAACTGTGCTGGGACATGACAGGAAGTCCGTGGGAGCTGCAGTAACTCCTCTTTGGTTGGGTCAGGCAGAACAAAAGGGGAAAAGCCAGAGCTGTGGCTGTTAGCTGGCTTGTTAGTTACCTGTCTCATAACAGTCCTCCTAGCTGGGGAGGGGGGTTCGCCTCTGGGCACCGTCTGGAGGCAACGACTACATGCTTGGCAGCGTCCTTGCAAGCTTGTGCCTGGTCCCTTGTTGGGGGCCTTCCTGAGCAGGAGCCATTACGTGCGATGTCAGTTATGGCCTTTGGGCAAGTTTCCATGATGCTCCTGAGCCAGCAATCCCTGCGTGGACAGCCTGTGCCTCTGTCATGGCTTCCTCCAAGAGCAACCGGTTTCTTCTCCCCAGCGGTTCTGTCTGGACTGTGGAACGACATACGAGCCCTGTGGCACTCTGGCCTCGCTCCGGGTACTCAGAGCACAGGCCACGTAGGGATAACCACTGCAAGCTCAGGTAAGGAATGTTCTGGCCGTTATGGGTATGTCTACACTGAACGCTAACCCCGGGCTCTGACTCCGATTTAAGCCCCAAGACACACTTCTGTCCACTCACAGATCAGTCTGACTCGGGTCCAAGCACTGTCACTTTGCAGCATGGACGCAGCTCGATCTGCAGACCTGAGTCCGAAGGCCTGTATAGTGCCTCACGAGTGTGTTAGCACGGCTGAGAGACATGGGTACAGCGGCTGTGAGCCTAGCTTTACACGTCAGTGTAAGTGCAGCCTTGGAAATACCAAGTCCACAGGCCTGGGTCCCACAGACCGCGGTTTGCGGTGCAGTGTAGACACACCCACAGGCATTCGTGCCTGACTGCTGCTGTGGGGCTGGCCCTGCAGCCTCCCTGTTGCCAGATTGTTCTGCTCACGCCCAGAGCACACCTTAGATTGCTGCAAAGTTGTAAAGAGTCATACCTATTGCTCTCCGATTAAAATGCTGGGAAATTGGCAATCTGCTATAAAGGGGCAGTCAGCAATCTCAGTGCAAATGTAATACTTGTAGTCTTCCAGCCTCTGGGCTAGGTCCTCAGCAGCATCGAAGCAGGCCATGGGGTGATACGCCACCTTTTCCCTTCCTTAGTGCTGAGACTGCGTGGGGCCAGTTTGTCCATCAATGCAGGTAAAAGCAGCCTCAGGGCTGCTCTAAGTTGTGCCTAGCCATAACAGCTCCTAAGCGACTTTTCAGCAGCAGGAGATTGCTCCAGCACAGTGGTGCTCCAGACACTATCTCTACAGGGTGACTAATGACGCTGGCTTGATGCCATCCAGGGATTCTCCTAGGGCAGGGGATGGGAAGCCCCTGTAGCTTGGTAAGGCTGCCTTGCACTATAGGAACAGTGCACGGCACCCTTACTGGGGCCATGTTCTGGCCCTCGCTTTAAATGAATACTTAAAAGGAGCAGACTAATGCAATGTGATGCAATTTCTGTCCTGATGATGCTATCTCTGGGAAGATTCTGCCCTGATGTTGAATGAAATTAGTCAATTCAAGCAAATGCTTAAGCTTTAGCCAGTTAGGACTCTTAAACTCTACTTTTAAAAAAATTCAATTTGCGATTTAATCCCTTGAAAACTTCAGTCATCCTGATTAGAGATCCTGGCACAGTTGTGGAGAAAGCTCCCTTCACATCCCCATCTGGTCCCGCAAACTTGCTAACACTGCTTTTAAATCCACAAGAAGTTGTGCAACACCCACACTGATGACAGCCTACAAACTTCTAATGAACCTGTATTCCTTTGCCTCATGAAGCATTGCCAGAAAATAAAGCATTGTATTGTTGTCCAGACCATCCCTCTTCTGTTCCATCCCTGCTCCTTGGGTTTAAAGGCACAATCCTATGTAAACTATGCAGCAATGGCTGCAATCTGAGAACTATGGATTATGCCCCTTTTTAACTATATTTGGTTCCTGGCCTCCACTCCTGTTTTGCGCCTGTCAGTTGTCACTTGTGTGGGATCCCCACAAACAAATCAAACCCAGCCGGTGAGAGCACCTGTAGGCTTTCCTGCAGCTGGTGCCTAGCAACTCATGTTCCAAATCACTATAACGACAGCTAAATTTAATATTAGTTTATTCTTTCCCCCAGAGCAGCTCTCAGACCATCACCAGAAAGAATGGTATCTTACAAATGAATGGTATTTGAGGAGCTGGCTTTCTGCATCTGTCATACACATGCATTACCACCAGCTGCAAGGCCGCACAAAACAGCTTCTGGTCTGAAAGAATTTATTTCTCTTCTCTCTGCTTCCAATAACATCGCTGATTTTTGAAGGGTCTTAGGATAACATGTCCGCTTTGCATTGACTAGTTCATCTGCATTGCTTCACATTCTGAATAGGTAGCTTAATTTACTGAGCCAGATTCTGATACATTCACTCATGGTGCGTCCTAGACTCAGATCCTGCAAAACTACCGTGTAGTGCTCGGGCTTGGGCTGGAGCCTAAGCTCTGGGATATCCCAAATGTCTACACTGCAATTTTATGGCCCCGTAGGCTGAGCCCTGCGAGCCCGAGTCAGCTGAAACAGGCCAGCCACAGGTGTTTAATTGAAGTGTAGACATGCCCTATGGCATTCTGGGTAAGTATAGAAAGAAAATAGCCCGACAAAATGGCTTCTACAAAGAGTTTGCCACAGTGAAATAAAAGAAGCTAAGTTACCAGACAAGTATATTACTGTAACAAGTGACTGCTTAAGGTTATCCTGGCTAATTTAATTGTGCATGTTCAGGTGACATTTAGCAATAGCAAGCATTTCTGAGGTGAAACCTTCATGTGCCAAACTCAACTCTTTACATAGTTATCCATTTAAAGGGACACTGTGAGGTCCACTTAAGATCTGTATAAACAAGGTTTTATAAAACCCAAGAACAGCAGAAATATTTCCTTAATTATTTTTAGTTTAACTGAAAATTGGGTGATTTTTGTTTGCAATTAAATGTTCCCATTGTGTTTCCAAACCAAACCTTGTAGCATTGCAATAATGCATGAGAACCATAAAGAGAAAGTGACAATTTGAATGGTCGGAGAAGACAGAAATGCAAAAAGGTGCCTGGAGTCACAACACGGATTAGGACATTTGAGCCAGACTCACCAGTACATGCTGGTGACATAAAGCAGCCATAAGCTGGTGCAAAACAAGCAAAAGTTGTGGAAAACAACTCTTTATGATCATGGGCAACTCCAACCCAATCACATTGCACTGGAGGCAGAACTTAGCACTCCTGATGCCATTAGAACCCCTATTGATTGCTGAAATCTGAAAGGGCAAGATTTATCAAGGCGATACAACACTCGCTATGGTGCCCATGTTTTTAAAATCCAGATCTGCAACAATTATGAGTCAATATTTTTAAGATTGCAAAGCAGTCATGCAAGCCATTTCTTGGGTGCTGGTGTAGCTAATGCCAGCTTCTGTCTCAAAGCGACTCTAAATGACACTAAAGAGCCCCTAACTTTCCCCCCCACTGGTGACAACCCCCACTGTGACATTGAACCTCCTTTCCATGCTCCCTAAGCTAGCGCAGACACATCTCCAACAATGCCTGCCAGCTGCAGCAGCGGTGCGTGAATCCAGTGGCATTAATGCCACGTTCTGGGCTGCTTCCTGGGTGACGTGTCACAGATGAGAAAGTGAGAGGTGTTATTTTGATTCCACCCGTCTTCCCCTCTCCAACACCATCCTGAGGACACTCTTTGGTATCTCCAGAGCACCTTCCCTCCCAGGATCTTCACTGTGCAGTAAGTCAGAATTATTCTCCCCAGTCAACCGCTGGGGAACTGGGCACAGAGAGTGATCAGTGACTTTGCCCAAGGCCACATAGGGAATTAGTGTAGCCAGGAGGCAGCATGGCCTGTAGCCCGACTTGGGTATGATACGTCAGCTGGGATGAGCGACCGCAGCCACACCAGGTGCTGATTCGGCATGCCCAACAAGGAAGATTTGGGGCCCCGGTACCTCATGTTTGCTGGGGCCCCACCCATTCCCATTTCACTCTGTTTATACAGGGGTGACTCTGGGGTTGGGCAGGGGTGACTCTGCGGAGGAGGCCTCGGGGGCGGGTAGGGGGGATGGGTGGGTGACTCCAGCAGGGGTTGGGTGGGGGTGATTCAGGGGGGATGGGCAGTGTGACTCGGGGGGGTGTGTGTAGGTGACTCCAGGGAGGGATGGTCTGGGGTGACTCCAGGTGGGCAGGTGGGGTGACTCAGCAGGTTCTGGTGGGATGACTCCAGGGGAGGTGGGGGGTGAGTTGGGGGGGTGACTCCATGGGGGCTTTGGGTCCTGGCTGCTCGGGATCCTGCAGCTAGGGGTAGGGATGCCAATTATAGTTGGATGTATTTCTGGAGATTTCATAACATGACATACTCTTTAATTAAAAATGAATCTTTAATTCCTGGAGACTCCAGGCCAATCCTGGAGGGTTGGCAACCCTAGCTGGGGGAGGGTAGACAAGGGACGCTAGGACCCAGCAGCGCCGGCACCCAGGCGCCAGGGCGGGCGGGGAACTCGGCGGCGCTCGGACCCCGCGGGCTGGGGCGGAGCCGGCGGCGCCGTTGCCGGGCATGCGCCGGGGCGGGATTGGCGGCGCCGCGCGCTGCCGGCCGATAAAGGTCTCGCGGCGGCGTTTGACGTCACGCGGAGTTAATTTTAAACCCGGACAAGATGGCGGAAGGGGACGCGGCGCGGCGCGGCCAGGGAGCGGGGCCGCCAGGTAACGGGCGCCCGGGGCCGGGCCCGGCCGGGGTGTGGCGGCAGCGCGGCGGGGCCTGCTCGGGGGTGGGAGGCACAGGGTGCCCGGCGTGCCCGGCTGCGGCCGAGGGGTGGGGGGTAGGCGCGTGTGCCCGGCTCCGGTTAGTGCAGGTGGGGGTGGCACTGTGTGGCAGGCTGTGGGCAGTGTAAGGGGGGGCAGGGCTTGCCCGGGGCATGGGGGGTGGCACTGTGTGGCAGGCTGTGGCTAGTGTAAGGGGGGGCAGGGCTTGCCCGGGGCATGGGGGGTGGCACTGTGTGGCAGGCTGTGGGCAGTGTAAGGGGGGGCAGGGCTTGCCCGGGGCATGGGGGTGGCACCGTGTGGCAGGCTGTGGCTAATGTAAAGGGGGGCAGGGCTTGCCCGGTGCATGGGGGTGGCACTGTGTGGCAGGCTGTGGCTAATGTAAGGGGGGGCAGGGCTTGCCCGGTGCATGGGGGTGGCACTGTGTGGCAGGCTGTGGGCAGTGTAAGAAGGGGCAGGTCTTGCCTAGTGGGGGGGGGGGGGTGGCAGGCACAGTGTGGTAGGTTGTCGGCAGCGTATGGGGGGGGTAGCACCGTGTGGCAGGCTCTGGCTAGTGAATGGGGGGGGCAGGGCTTGCCGGGTGGGGGGGGTGGCACAGTGTGGCAGGCTGTGGGCAGTGTAAGGGGGGGCAGGGCTTGCCCGGGGCATGGGGGGTGGCACCATGTGGCAGGCTGTGGCTAGTGTAAGGGGGGGCAGGGCTTGCCCGGGGCATGGGGGTGGCACCGTGTGGCAGGCTGTGGGCAGTGTAAGAAGGGGCAGGGCTTGCCCGGGGCATGGGGGGTGGCACTGTGTGGCAGGCTGTGGCTAGTGTAAGGGGGGGCAGGGCTTGCCCGGTGTATGGGGGTGGCACTGTGTGGCAGGCTGTGGCTAATGTAAGGGGGGGCAGGGCTTGCCCGGTGCATGGGGGTGGCACTGTGTGGCAGGCTGTGGGCAGTGTAAGAAGGGGCAGGTCTTGCCTAGTGGGGGGGGGGTGGCAGGCACAGTGTGGTAGGTTGTCGGCAGCGTATGGGGGGGGTAGCACCGTGTGGCAGGCTCTGGCTAGTGAATGGGGGGGGGCAGGGCTTGCCGGGTGGGGGGGGGGTGGCACAGTGTGGCAGGCTGTGGGCAGTGTAAGGGGGGGCAGGGCTTGCCCGGTGCATGGGGGTGGCACCGTGTGGCAGGCTGTAGGCAGTGTAAGGGGGGACAGGGCTTGCCCGGTGCATGGGGGTGGGGGGTTGCAGGCACAGTGTGGCAGACTGTGGGTGGTGCATGGGGGTGGGTGGCACAGAGTGGCAGGCTCTGGCCAGGATATGGGGGGCAGGGTTTTAGTGCATGGGAGGATGGCACAGAGGGGCAGGTTCTTGTTAGTGGATTTTGGGGTAGGCTGTGTGTAGTAGGGCCTGCCCAGCACGGTTTTTTTTGGTGTGTGTGTGTGGGGGGGTGACTGGCAGGGTCTGGATCCAATTGTGTCCTGTGTTGGGTGGGGAGGAGAGCTGCTGCTGGTAGGTGTTGGAGCTGTGATCTGTAGTGGCGGTAGCAGTGCTGCATGGGGGATCTGCTCTGATTGGAGAGCAGTACTGGCGGTTCATTTATGCTGTGACCTACTTTTAAGTAGAACAAAAATCCTGAAGTGCCAGTTTTATCCCTTCCAACTCCCTCATTTGTTGCTACTCAGCTCCTTCCCCTCCATAGGGAAAGGTTCTTTGAGCTTTGCCCCTGTGCAGATAGTTACTGTGATGAGTCTGGAGCAACACACTGTGTGTGCATAGAGGGAGTTGGGTGACAACACTGAATTGAACTGATAACATTTTAGTGACCTCACCCTGTGCTGCAACGTGGTTCTAACTGGCAAGTGACCTGGGGACCTTGCCTTTGTGTATGTCATGATAAATTATGTGCATAATTGTTGCCAAATCTCTCAGGGAGAATAAATTTGTAATACTGTACCACTCTAAATAAACCAAGGCAAATGATAGCATTTGGATACTATGATGGGAAATGCAGAAAACGTAATATAGATAAAAATGTTAATCCATGTAAAACCTTGATGACTCAAATCCTAAATGATGGGAGCAACTTATTTTCTCATTCAAATAAAACTGAAACAGCCCTAGTTATATGTACTATGCTTACTGGTTCTGTTCACAGCACTTAAAGTGGGCTCTGGTTGTGAAATTTTACTGATCAACTGAGAAGAGATATTGTGAAGATGAACTAGACTTTCCTTGCCCCCTTACAAGAGTATGCTTGTATAAACATGCTGCTTGTCATGGAAGCAGATTTGTACACTAGAACATTAATGTTCTTGTTGTAGCAAGTCCTCTCTTAATAATGGGACCTACTGTCTTCAAGGGTTTGCTACTTAGACTCATATATATTTGAGTCTAAGGTCATACAGTATGGCTCAAGAACAAACCGAACATTTGAGAACGTGTGAATGTTTGATTTGAGAGCTAGAAAGACAAGCAATGTTTTGCTAAGTCATAGGATCTTGGGGAGTTAAAATATAATGTAATATCTTCAGTCGAATGTTGAAGTCAGTACTTTGGGCAGACTTGCAACATTTTGTAACTACACTGTTGCATGATTCTAACACTTAATTTGAAAACCACATGGTTGAATTCAGCATTAACCAAAAGCTGATTGATAGATACCATGTGCTGCCATTGGTTAGTGGTGATACAGTAGTTGCTAGCCCACTGGATATGGAGACATCTCGGCAGAAGTAGAAGTTGGAAGTTGCAGATCAGGTACTCTGCAAACCTGTTGAAAGGGGGAAATGATAACAAAATGTTTAATGTGGGAATATCTGAACATTTTTGACAATGTTGCTGCTCTTAGTAACTTAAAATAGTATGAAGATCAAATGTCAAAGATCTGAAATTACTTACGTTTTGCTTTTCCGGTCGTGCTGAACTTCTTTGACACAGTTCTTGTGATTTATTTCAACAGTAAATTACCAGTTTGTGGATATTTCCTAGCTTTTTATAGGTCAAAATAAAATCTGTCCACCTGTAACAAGTGGCCTCACTGTGACAGCGTTCTCATAATAAAACAGGAACACACATATGTTCTCGCTTGGAGTAGAGGACAAGTCGTCATGGAACTACCTTAGCAAGACATCTGCTTTCACATTAAATCAGTGCTTAGCATTGGAGGAGCTTTCTGTGTCTTATGTACCATCATGTAAAGCACATTGGTAGATTCATAAAATCTGGAGAACAGGAGGGAAACTTAATAGGATAGGTATATAGGGGCTGTTATTTAAAGGGAGTTAGACACCTAACACCCATTGATTTCAATGGGAGTTAGGTGCTTATATACCATTAAAACTCTGGCTTGTAACTTGTCTCCTGTGTCATATACATCTTTACGGAACCTAAACACTTCCCTTAACTTACAACTTTTAATGATGTTGTTCTTCCTCATCACAAATCTATATTCGTTCAACAGTAATTCTGTCCATCAGGGTAAAGTGTGCTGCCTTCAAGAAAATAGGGAAGGGATGGTCTAAGGAAAGACTAGACAGACTCAAACACCATTGACTCCACTGTTTTCTCCCTTGCATCACTAATGTTCTTAATGGCAACATCTGAGCTATTTCAATCCTGAAGCTCGCTTGATCATACTGCCAGTACAATAAAAATGGTGGCAATGAACTTCTGAAGTACAGACTAGTATTGGAACAAAACTAAATTCACGTTCTTCTCACTTTGAGTGAAACATAACTGTAATCAGTTTTGTATGACAGTCACAAATTGCAAACCTTTCACCAGGGTTAGGGTAAGAGGAAATAAAAAGTTATGATGGTGTTCATATCCTTTGTCAAAACACACTAGACCACATCAAAATCTGATTGCTCAGTTCTGAGCAGTCACGGACATAGGACAAACTCCATACTTAAAGGATACCACCAAAGCTGTTCCAGCTTTGACTGCTCTTGACTGTAGTCCCTAGGGCTAGCTTGCCTTTATTATATTATATTCAGCAGTAAAGCAAGGAACTACAGTTAGCAGAAGATTTGAGGCCTAATACATAATCTATAGATCAGGCAAGATGACAGATGTCTTATACTTTAGGTCCCAAGTTAAGATTTCCAATCACTTAAAATATTGCACTGTAACAATAAACATGCAGATTTGCTGTGTCCATTTAACAACCTGAACTTCTTAGAATGATCTGCAAAAGTTCAGAGGGGCAGTATCAAGTTTAAAATCCAGAGTTTGAAGTGGTTTACATTCTTGCTTGCATGCAACACTCTGTGCGCGCGCGCGTGTGTGTGTGTATACACAGTGTTGCACTGTGCACTTGCAGTTCACCAACTTGCATGCATTTCATTAAATCCATCCTGGACCAACATTTTAAACTTGATTTACTAACAGTTTAAATTATTAAAAATGATTTCTTAATCTTTTCTAATTCTCATTCTTATTGTCCAAGCTGAGTGAAATCCCAAAAATAAATATAGTTCTTGTTTACACCATGCTGGAATTCTTGCAATCCAAATACTGTAGAGGAATTTTGAAATACCTACAAAAAGCAACAGAGGGTCCTGTGGCACCTTTAAGACTAACAGACTTTCTGTTAGTCTTAAAGGTGCCACAGGACCCTCTGTTGCTTTTTACAGATTCAGACTAACACGGCTACCCCTCTGATACTTGAAATACCTACACTTATTCTGAAATCTTGAACTTAACGTGACTTCTAAACATTGCAATGAAGTCAACAATGCAATTTAGCTTTTTGTGAAAACAAAAAACACTTCTATAAACCAACATCTGAGTTTGAGCTGTCTGGCAGTGGTGCCTCTTTCCCGTTAAAATGAAAATATTTTACCCTGAGCATTAATGGATCATTTTCCTCATATGTTCAGAGTTTTGCCGTAGTCCTGCAGTTGAGTGTCAGTGGAACTCTGCATGGGTTTGCCCACGTGAATCCAATTGCAGTATTGGAACTTATGCTTGTAACATGAATACTAGAGCAAACTAATCTGTTCTAAGGAATGGTCTCCTTTTATGGATAAAAGCAGGTTAATGATATTTAAGAACAGTATTTCAGTTAATTTTTGTCATGCAGTAGTCTGAAAGGAGTAAAGGTATCTGTACAAATAGAAATAACTCAGCTATAGTACTTGGCAACTAATTTCACAGGAAATGTTTTTGAGTACTTATCGAGGGAATCAGTAGCTGATCATATGCTTCAACTGTATGACTTCCTTAATATTACTATTCTTTAATAATAATTTCCTATTAAGCTGAATGATTAACACTACATGGGTCTGCAAGTTTAAAGTTATGGAAGATCTTGGGGGTTTGCAGAAAGCCCCCAATATGTTTCACTATATAGATTTTTATTTTTTTTAGAGATGTTCAAAATAAAATCAGAAAATTTTGTTTGCACTGTGTAAACTGAAAGTTTCCCTCATTCAGTGGCATGCAGATTGGGCCAGTCACATTTTATAATACCTGGTAGCTATCTGCAGTATCTTAAAGGGACCCTCAACTCAAACTTCTTGAAATACACTAACTTTAAAAACTCTCCCATGTCTGATAGATTTGAGGGCACTATTTATCTAATTTTTTAAAAAATTCTGGCAACAAGGGAGAAACTGACTGCAAGGGGCACAGGAAAACTGACTTTATACAGTGCTTTCATGCACAAAGTAAAGAGACTTTTTTTTTTTGCTTTCAATTACTGTAATCTTGGCTATTAAATCCAACTAGTCAGTAAAAACAAACCTCATTATTTTCAATTGGTATTTCTTTGGCATCGGTCCTATACATGCTTATATGAAGTGGTCCATGCAGCACTCCCACTGTCTGATCCTTGCTGTTTCATTCTGTGGACCACCAGAAAGTGCCAAAGAACACAACTTAAGAACCATTGTCTTGAGAAACTTTTCAAGTTCAAGTGCAAACCATGATAGCTGTCACGTGCCTAGCAGAGAAATTTAGACAATCGTTATTTTACCACTGTGTACAACGAGGTTTGTGTAGCATATACACTTGCTATCAGTTTTTTTCAGTGGACCGATCACATTTTAGTACTAATATCCTGTGAAATCCTGGATTGGCAAAAAAGTCACTTCAGAAGCAAATATTTCATCAGACTAGCTATAATATATATCTATGTATTACACTGACTTTAAGTGGGGAACATTGACATCTGGAAAACTGAAACTGTTTTTCAAATAGTGGCTAGTAGTGGGTAGACGCAGGTAATCAAGTTAGTTTGAGTTGGATGTAACACCCACCCACTCTGGGCCACACATAGAGAGATTGATGAACATGCTACAGTCTTAGTACAGCTGGGTCTTCTGGCTCACACAGTGGAGGCATATGCTTTTAGAACTGGAGGTCCCAGGTTTGATACCTGCTGCTGATGACCCACCCAGGGGTGCAGTGTTGGAGACAACAAACTGCCTGAAAGTTCTCCAAACTGAAAGCTAGCCTCCTCAACTTCCCAGTCAACATTTCCTGTTAATACCCAAAGTTTTTGTATGGGTTGTCTATCTGAAATTTGTCAGTGCTCATGGGAATGTTTAATCTGACCTTTGAAACTGGACTAAAACAAGATTCTCTCCGAAAATACATTAAAAATGCAGTTGACCCTCCCACTAATCAATCTCAGATCAAATATTCTGAAGTGCCTGTGTATCCCTGTAGCCTCCCTTGATATTGGCTAGTGGTTAGCTGCTATTTAGGGATGGGAAAAAATGAAACGTTCAAGACTGTTAAGCTATTCAGGAGCTAAGGGGCAATCCTACAAAGAGTAGTTGGGGAAAGAACATTTTCTTTCTGCAGCTCACTCGATAGCAGTAAGTAATTTGGTAGTCATGAGCAGGCACACTAGAAAACTGAACATGTAAAGTGCTATGTAAGTGCACTATTTGCATCTGCAAAATGCCTCACAAAGACTAATCCTGTGAGGAATGTAAATACTATCTCCATATTATAATTCAGGGTATATAGAGTGGGGAATGGAGATGGTTTTGGTGACTACACAGGGAATCCTAGGAAGGGACTTAAATTGTAACCCTTGCATTTTTTGGTCTCTTGCTCATGGCTTGCTCTCTGAAAGAGGAATATTTTGCTGTTTTCTCCTTGTCGGATGGAGACTTCCCCCCCTCCCAATCTCTGATATCTTTCCTTTTCTCTAGCTGTCCTCCCATTAACAACTTCAGTTTCATGTTTTAGCTTCTACCCAGAGAATGAGCACATGGTTGCTTTAATTGCTGTTGCACAACTGACCTGGAATGTAGCACTGCTGCATGGCAGGATGGCACTTGCACATCACCATTGATCTCCGTGGATTGCTCTTCAAGAACTGGAATGAAAACCAGAATCTGAAATTCAGCCTGAGTCTTCAACTTTTCTTCCTTGCGTGTTTGCACAAATAAAAAATCCATAGATCTACAAAATAGGTTTCAAAGTGTGGGCATAGACACTGATATAAATCAGAACTAGCATATAATTATTCAAATATAACTGGGTTAAAAAATAATTACATAAGTGATGAACTATGCATAATGAAGTGACTATTTGCCAAGATGGTCAGGGATATGACTCCATACTCCAGGTGTCCCTAAGCCTCCAATTGTCAGAAGCTGCGACTGGATGACCGGATGGATCATTCAAAATTGCCCTGTTCTATTCGTTCCCTCTGAATCATCTGACATTGGCCACTGTCAGAAGATAGGATACTGGACTAGATGGACGACTGCTCTGACCAATATGGCTGCTGTTATGTTAAGTCTTACTGGTGCAAAACTGTGTAAGTGAAATCAGAATCAGGCCCCAAAACATCTTCAATAAAGCTGCAGTCACACACTAAGATGGAAGGAAAAAGTAGCTTAACATGACACTGTCTATTATAACCATCTGCATTGTATAAACAACTTCTTATTGATATCAGGAAAATATTTAACATCTAAGTTGGCACAGTTTGTATTGCATGACTACCAGTAAAATGAAACTTCATTTTCAATCAAACTGTAAAAAGTGTGAGGAGAATCCTATTGAAATAATGTTAACTGTGTTCTGTGATACAGGGTCTGCATTTTTACGCTGCACGCTCCCAGGAAAGTTGTTCTCACTCAGTGATACAGTTCAGTTTGAGATAAAGAAGGTGTGGTGTGAAGTGCAGTTATTTTAACCCTGTACGTAAGCCAAATCTTGTTAGTGCCCCCTCCAAACTCCTGAGGGGCTGGCTTGTACCACTTACATCTCATAACTTCTTTCTTGAGAGTAGGTAAAAAGATAGAAGGAAGAGCCACTTTTCTTTCTCTACTTCTTGCTTGTGGCTGTTGCTTTCCTGAATCTTTTTAAGATATGTCTACACTGGCAGAGTTACAGTGCTGGCTGTTACAGCGCCGCTCAGAGAGCGCTGAAGGGAAACTGCTTTTGTGTGTTCACACTGTCAGCTGCCTGCGCAATAGCATGTTCACACTTGCAGCACTTGCAGTGGTATTCGGAACGATGCACTCTGGGCAGCTATCCCACAGAGCATGTCTTCCCCTTCTGCCACTAGGAGTTGTGGGAAGGCGGAGGGGTCACGGGGCATCCTAGGTCCTGTCCCAATGCCCCGTGATGCATTGCTTCGCATTCCAGCAATCCCTGTGCTTCCATCCACATTTGGCGCCATCTTTCAATGGTTTGTGTACTGTGCGCTCTGCCTCTTTGGTCTGCAGGCATGGATCCCACGCTGCTGACCAATATGCTGCTCGCTCTGACCAACACGTCACGAGTGGCAGTGGAGTTATTCCTTAAACTACAAAGGCAAGAGGAGTTCAATATTGATCTCGCCACGTGTAGTAGCTACGACAGGAGATTGCTTGTGGTATTCACGGAGGTGCTGACCACAATGGAATGCCACTTTTGGGCTCGGGAAACAAGCACTAAGTGGTGGGATCACATTGTCATGCACGTCTGGGATGATGAGCAGTGGCTGCAGAACTTTCAGATGAGGAAAGCCACATTCATGGGATTGTGTGATGAGCTCGCCTTAGCACTGCGGCGCAAGGACACGAGGATGAGCGCTGCCCTGTCGCTGGAGCAGCACGTGGCGATTGCACTGTGGAAACTGACTACTCCAGACTGCTACTGATCGGTCACTAACCAGTTCAGAGTGGGAAAGTCGACTGTTGGACTCGTGTTGACGGAAGTGTGCAGGGCCATTAATCGCATCCTGCTCTGAAAGACCATGACTCTGGGCAACATGCGTGACATTGGACGGCTTTGCACAAATGGGCTTCCTAACTGTGGAGGGGCAATAGATGGGACGCATATTCCAGTTCTGGTACCAGACCACCTAGCCATCAAGTACATTAATCGCAAGAGGTGGTTCTCCAGGCGCTTGTGGATCACCGTGGGCATTTCATGGACATTAACGCAGGCTGGTCCAGAAAGGTACATGATGCACGCATCTTTCGGAACACTGGTCTGTTCAGGAAGCTGCAAGAAGGGACTTTCTTCCCGGACCAGAAGATCACCGTAGGGGAAGTCGAAATGCCCATTGTGATCCTGGGAGACCATGCCTACCCCTTAATGCCATGGCTTATGAAGCCATACACAGGGAACCTTGACAGTAGCAAGGAGTGGTTCAACAACAGGCTGAGCAAGTGCAGAATGGCTGTTGAGTGTGCTTTTGGCCATTTAAAGGCCCGCTGGTGCTGCCTGTATTGGAGGTTGGACCTGGCCGATGACAATATTCCTAGGCTTATAGCCGCATGCTGTACGCTCCATAATATTTATGAAGGGAAGGGTGAAAGCCAGAGACCAGAGTTATTAGAGGGGCGCAGCTCGGGGCTATAAGGATCAGGGATGCCTTGAGGCAGCAATTTGAAGTTGAAAGCCACTAATTGTTGCAATGCTTGGGAGTGCAGTTCTTGTAATGCTAGGAGGTGATTGTGATTGGTGCAGACGATGCACTATGAAGGTGTAAGAAAAATGCCTGTTGCTTTGCAGGGCTCTGTTTGCTTTCAATTAATGGAATAAAGATTGCTTTCAAACCAAAACAATTATTTTATTAAACAACTGGATTGGGGAGAGAAACAAAAAAAACACATCAGCACTGAGGGGGTTGGGGGAAGGGAGGGTCGCAGGAGGAGGTGGGGTTCCGGGATGGTTAAAGATTTGTGTATGTCCAGGTATCATATATAACCCTCTCCTGTGGAGTACAGTGCAGCGGGTACTGTACTTCAGCAGGGCTAAACTGCCGAGGGATGGGTGGTGAGTGCAGTGGGTAGTGGGAGTCCGCAGGGCTGGACTGTGACGGGGCAGGAGTGGAATGCAGCGGGTACAGACTGGAGCCAGGAGGTTGATAAGAGTGTGTTGGTGGTGTCTGGGGGGCGCATGGGAAAGAGTTTTGCAACAGCGGCTGCAGGGGAGGGTGGGCGTGGAGCTGCTTGGTTTGCAGTGCTAGTAGCGCCTGGAGCGTGTCCGCTTGGCGCTCCGTAACATTTAAGAGCCGCTCTGTGTCTTCGTTCTGGTGCGCAGCGTTCTCCTCTTGGTCCCTCCTCTCGCTGTCCCGCCACTCCTTCAATTCTTGTTTTTCAGCCGTGGAGTGCATCATGACTTCACGCAGAAAGGTCATATCTGTGAAGCCAAAATGCAACATTTTACAGCAGCAGTATTGTTTGGAACACACAGACTACTGATTTAAAACACAGCCACTATTCCTATACTGGTCACTAACTGGCTGACCCCAGGCAAGCACACATGAGCCACAAGACACCCCAAAAAGGTGAGTAACCGCAGGGGCAGGGGAAATCAGTGTTCCAGGAGCGTACTGGGCACGTGGCTCTTGGGGAGAGCCAGCACTGTAGGGGGGCCTTATAATCATTACTGTCCCCACATTTTCCCCAGGCTGTGTTCCTTATGGAAGATATCTCACTGCTGAAGGTGAGCAAGGAATCAAGGGAGGGTCTTCTCCAAGACTGCGGCTTCTGCTGTGGCCCTTATGCGGCTCACCTGTGTGCAGCAATGGTGTCCCCCCTCGCCCCAGTGACAGCAGAGTGGCGCGGGAAAGTTACTCTTAATGGGGCAAGAAACAAAGCAGCTCTGCCAAAGAACCTGCGGCAGCGGATTGCCCAGTATCTCCGTGAGCGTTTCGTGGAGATCTCGGCGGCAGATTCCCGTGAATGAGGGAGTCCATCAACCCCCTGTTCTGCCGCTCAGACTAGGCATGTGGTGGTACGCGCATCATACAGACACAAGCCTGCTTTCTGCAACCCTGCTCCCCCCAACAACTCACTTCAGCGATTCCCCAAATCAAAGCCACTTACCAGGAGCCTCCGTTGGCGCTTCGCCAAGCTCCGACAGCTGTGACTGGCTAGGCTCCTCCGGGGTAGAAAAGAGCTCCTGGCTGCATGCATCTCTGACATCCGAGTTGTCCTCTGCCTCTGGGCCCCCCTCCTCCTCCACATCCTTGTCCAAGATTTCCTCCTTCAGACTCAGTCCACTCTCGACTGGCACGCGAGCCACTGAAGTATCCACAGTGGCCTTCTCAGTGGAGGTGGGGTTGCCACCAGGTATTGCATCCAGCTCTTTGTAGAACCGGCAGCTCATGGGCGCAGCACCGGAGCGGTGGTTTGCCTCCTGGGCCTTGTGGTAGGCGTTCCGCAGCTCCTTCACTTTGACCCTGCACTGCAGTGTGTCCCGGTCATGGCCCCTTTCTGTCATGCATTGTGAAATCTGTCTGTAGGTATCATAATTCCTATGGCTGGAGCACAGCTGGGACTGGACAGCCTCCTCTCCCAAATGCTGATGATGTCCAGCAGCTCAGCATTACTCCAAGATGGGGATTTCCTGGTGCGTGGAGCAGGCCTCGTCCGTTGGAAAGATGCGCTGAGACCACTGCATGTATCACCAAGCAAAGGGGACTTTCAAAATTCCCAAGGAATTTAAAGGGTGGGGATGATTGGTCACCTGAAGGCAGGGCAGTAGAGTTCAAATAGATGACCAGAGAGGCAAAAACAGGCATAGTAGGATACCTCCCGGAGGCCGATCGCAGCTCTGTAATCGACCCGGGTGTCTACACTGGCACCGCAGCGCTGTACTCCTGGTGCAGAAAGCTGTACACCTCTCATCGGGGCGTTTTTTTTTCAGAGCTGCAACTGCATAGTTTCTGCGCACTAAGTGGCTTGGCAGTGTGTACGTCTCAGGAGTTATAACACAGAAAGCTGCTTTACTGTGCAGAAACTTGCCAGGGTAGACAAGGCCTTAATGTGGTTGGATTTGAGATTCCTTTGGTTTGGGGGTTAATTAGGAACAGAAGCATACTGTCACAGCACAGAGGACTGACCACTTGTGGAAACTCTCACAGTATCAGTTTCAGGTGAGGAGCAGGCAGTAGAAGCAGGTGAATTTCTAAACAGCCAAGATCCTGCTTTCATGCCTAGATCCTGACTCCCTGCAAATACACAGAATGGCACTGAGAATTTCAGCTGCAAAGCGTGCCATGTAGTCTTGGTGGCTGTTGTGACCAAGTATCTTCTATTTAAAAGAGAGAGAACTTTTTCCTTGACAACATTTTCCTTACAATGTAAGCCTACAAAATACACTCTTAATAGCTCAGTAAAGTAATATGAAGAGTTCTTGTTAATTGTTCATGTATAAAGTAACACCTAATTCTAAATATTCTATTTCCATAACATTAGCTTTAATGAGGTACTTCGTCTTATCACTGTTACTATTCTGTTGATTGGAAGTGGAATTTAGATTACATTTTATGGGGTTGGGACGTTATTTCATGTTGGCTGTGTTATGTGCCCTGTGTTCTTAACTTGTAGTAGTGTTGTGGGGTTTGTAAGACTTGGGTGTCTCATCTACATTAAAAGACCACCCTGGAAGCGGTTCTGTCTGGGAAAGCTGTGCAGTTAATGAATTCTATTGGGTTCAAGTAAAATACAAAGTATTTAAAAGCAAGTATTGTCTCTAAATGCTAACAGGCTTTTAAACCTTAATTCTGGAAAGGTAGAGCTTCCTTAGATGTGCTACATAAGATTAACATTACAAATTTATAGCTTTATTTCTAAGATGCACATTTTTGTAAAAGTGCAATGTTCCTAAAGCTTCATGCAAGAAATCGGCTAGTACTAAAAGTACTGTAGAAATAAGTAGTAATTGTGTGGGTCAGCTGCTGAATCCTTCTCACATGGCACATTCCTAAAGGTTTAACAGTGAAGAAAAGAATCTTCTAGTATAAACTGAGGTTAATGGTATTATACATGGAAGTTGAACTAATCTTAATAGCAGAATTCAAGATCAACTATAAAAACGGGCATACAGTACTCCATGGACAAAACTTAGAGAATGGAAATGGAGACATCTGTGGAGCATTCAGACACTACACGGGGAATCTTGATTGTATGAAGAGATGTATGGAGTGTGAAGAGGATTTAAGTTGGCTCATCTAATAGAATGTGAATAAGCAAGAATAACATTCCATTTAAGTACTTTGCATTGCAGGCATACCATTCTTTTGGTCCTTTTTGTTAACCAAATATCCTACTAGACTATTCTGTAGTACAAAATACATGACTAGCTTCCCATTTTTATAGAGCATTAGAACTGGCTAGATGTGGAGTTCAAAAAGTTAAAAGTAATCCATTATTGTACTTGCTTGGGGTCCCTGTGTCAGCTCTGTGACTGTAATGTTTCTATTTCTAAAAAAGACCCAAGGAAACTGACCATATACTTTCTTAGATGCCCAAAATAAACTGGGGGGAAGCTTCCATGTATTGGTTATAGTGATATTATGGTCCTATAATAGTAGGTTAGTAAATCTTCAGACAGAAGCATGATTAAGGTGACTGTCCCTTCAAATGAAAACAAGGTTTTAAAGACTATAAAGGGCAGTGACAAAGGGTTGCTGTATGTATATGATCACTGTATAGAAAAGTGAAGGTCAGAAATAATTACAGCAATATTAGATTAGAATCTCAAACTCACCTGGTTGACTGATGGGAAAAGAGGGAAACAGTCAGCTCCTCTTGTCTTCCTTTCATAATCCTTGCCATCTTGTCATTCTCTTCCACATTATTCATTCTTAAAAAAGGGTGTTAGAAGGCAAGTCTACACTTCAAATGATGCAGCAACGCAGCGACACTCGTCCAGCTGCAATTCTGTAGCGTTTCAGTGAAGATGCTACTACGCTGATGGGAGAACTTCTCCCGTTGGTGTAGTGTTAATCCACCTCCGCAAGAGGCAGTAGCTATGGTGACGGGAGAAGTCTCCTGTCGACATTGCATTATCTACACTGGGAGTTAAGTGTGTATAACTGTGTAGATTTTCCACACACCTGAGTGACATAGTTATACTGACATAAGTTGCTCGTGTAGACCAAGCCTAACAGAAATCTACATTGTATGTAGACATAAATTGTATTAGCGTCATCCATGCCACCAACTGGTTACAAAGTTGGTTTAAATTGTAGTGTAAACAGGACTTAACGGAGTGAAACTGAGATGATCCTGGAGAACTTCAATACCTTTATCATGAGGCAATGCTTCATGCAGGAGCAGCGTGAGAATTTCTCTTTGCACCCATGTGGGGAAGCGTAGGGGACCCAGGAAAAGGAAATTTGCTTGTTTGGCTGCAATTCTCTCTATCTTGAGGAGTCCTCTGGGAGGCCAGATTGATTCAAATCACCAAGTGGAAAGCCTGGATTTAAATAATCAACTTTAATCAGCTTTTCCATTTGAACTTCAGTTTTCTTCTAAAGAAAGGTGCATTCTCATTGGTTGACATAACTATTAAAACATTGATTTACAACTAAATAGCCTTTACACTGTATTTGGTGGTACTTTTTACTACCTAGGAGGATACGCTATAACTATATACATTCATTTAAGCAGTTATATAGTTTAACATTTTCAGATTCTTAAATGTACGTTTTCGGTATGTTAGAAAATGGTGAATGATATATTGCTCACTTACTAGATATTTAACTTTTTGCTCATGAATTGTCAAGCTGTGTTAAGATGGTAACTGTGTAATTAAATTCCAAACAGCATATAAAACTTATTTTTATTAAACAAAACAACCTTAAATGTTTTGGATATAGAAACTTCTCTTATCAGAATGTTTCACATGTACAACTAAGTGATTATTAAACAGGAGGATTAACTGTATTCCATGAATTAAACTGATTATTTCATCTTAGCCTGGGAAATTTTTCAATTACGCCTAAGTGAAAGTGATTGGAGCTTAAGTTCCTACTCATCTAAGTCTTTTGAAAATGAGACAGTCTCCTAGGACCTAGGTGACTTAGTCTGACCTACTGTGCCATATTTATAAAGCTTGACCTCAAAAGTTAGATGTTTCCCCAATTCTTTCTTTAGATAGAAAAGCAGCCTTTACCTCGTTTTTTTGATGAGACACTCAGTGATTCAAGAAAAATGTATTTAATAAATCAAAAAAATCCAATTTAAATAAAAATCATTAACTTTTATTCACCCTCTCCTCTGCTGATACTGGAAGAACTTATGCTGTTCCTTCCAACATACAGCTTTCTCCCCCTCGTCTAGCAAAAGTTAACCTGGTAGTTTCACTAACATTGGTTTACCACAACCAGTTATTTAAAATTCATCTTTGTCTAGGAAAAATCAGGATGATCAACTTTTCCTGTTGGACAATCAGATACAGAATCCAAGTTGGCCTTGGAGAAGTAACAAATTTCAATACAATCCCAGTTTGATAATGCATGCTATTAAATCTACTTCCACGTACAAGAAATTGGTTGCCTGAGGTTTGGACAAATTCTGCTTGCCTTCCCAATGTGTCTGTGCTTTATGGGATCTGACCGCTTCTGGAGGCAGTCAACAAGACAGTTTTGGGGACAGGGGAACTTGAGATGCTGCATTTTTTTCTTCCCCATTCACATGTCTTAACTTACAATAGTATTTCCCCGAACAGCATCATGCAGCTTGGCACTCTCCTGGGAGAGCTCGTTCTAGGTGAGAAGGAAGAGAAACAAACATTAAGTTTGTCACTGTCTCCTCCTTCCCCACCCCCAACCCTCAAAAAACCAAACCAAACTTTCCTCTTCAGCAGTAGAGGAACAGAATTGTCTCAGCTGCTTGATCCATAGGATGTCCCCCAAGCAGGAAGTGCATAGTGAAATTTGACTGGGTTTGTGTCACTTTTCATGCCGCTACAGTCTTTGCAGATACTTACTACAGCATTTTTCCGAGGCCCAACTTGTGTGGAAGCGAACTGCCGAATATATCGAGGTGGGGAGGAGTGTTAACTTTTTGCCACCTATCCTGCAGTAATGTACTGTCTGCAGAAAAGTCTCCTGCATTTCCGCCTCAATTAAAAAACACAACAAAATACCAGTTTTCCAATATTTCCATTTAGTGGGAAACTCTTCCGCTGCCATTGTATACACGCTTTTCAATAAACAGCCCTTCGATTTCTTTTGTCTAATTAGCTATGACACTTCTTGGGTTTCTAGGTCACCAGAATATCTTCTCTCTCCCCATTCCCTTGTGGGCATGCAGCTTCAGGTACTTTGCCTTTTTATGGTTTTATATAATCAATCCAGAATTAACAAACATAAGAAACAGAAATACTGTAATTAGAAAGGGGGGGGGGTGGCGTTAAATATTCATTTCCCCCTTATTTTTGTTGGATTTCCAAACAAATCTTTGGAACTTAACTCATCTGTCCTATTTATAGCAGAAATATTCAAAACACTTAATTATTTCTGGCCTTAAAATGAGCTACTTGGCAGCATTTGCTAGTCAGCAATAGAAAGGCAGTGATGTGTAGAAGTCTGCAGTGGTGCCATAACCTTCATGTGAATCTTGCTGTGAATTTACAAAATGAGACAACTGGAAAAAAGGGGAGATAGCAATTGTTGATTTTAAAAAATCATTTTATCACTTAGGAGTGTAGCAGAACAGTCTCATAACTGAACTATGAAATATTTGTTTCGATATTGTAAATGTGCTTATCAATTAACTAAAGGCAAATAAATTTTATTTGCATCTGTCCCTTAAGAGAACTAGTAACTATTAAAATTTCACACATGGCTACACTTTTTCTATTCAGTTCACTACCTTAAAACACTAACCACACTCAGGCCTCTCTCACTAGAGAAAGGGGAGAGACTAAAAATGCCGGTCCTTTAGCTGGGTGAAAAGGTCTGACAAGAGCCTTAAAAATTAAATTATGCTTCTTCACACTATATAAAACACTTCAGCAAGAACTAGCTTGGAATCTTAGCTCAAACTTTACATCCAAAAGCTCAAATAGTAAACTTTCTGATCATAATAAACTTCCCTTTAAAAGGGGCCGCTATAAACTTTAAAATATATTTGTCTGAAATTTTGGTACCTAGTGAGCTTACAAGCAAAACCCAAGATTACTATGACTGGAAAGTTATTGAGACAAACTTCCCCAGTTTTTTCAGTTGACTGTGCATGTGATAGCACTTTGTGTACTCCCTTTCAGATTCTTCTGTATCAGCCTTTCCCTTATAAATATCAACATAGGAGCAAAACAACATCTATTTTTTAAAAAGCCAGCACCTCTGATTTAAAAAGGTTATTGTATCAGAAAATTTTTAACTTAAAAGACCCCAAGCAAACTCTGTTCCTTTAAGCAGTTTTCATACTAGTATCCCTAAGTAACTTTTTACTGCTAAATTTTGAGCTGATTTTACTGACTTCTCATGTAAGGCATCATTTTCCTATAGGCTCCAGAAAGATGGAATGCATAGAGGTCATTCAACACTCTTACAAAAGCCTGGTGTTAGGAAATAATCCTAGGTTTTGATCTTTTCTTTTGTAACCAGTTCTTGTGGTGGTGAGTGCAGACAAATTCACTCTGTAGTCACTTAATGAAAGACCGTTCCTGCCCCAAAGAGACTACAATCCGAATAGACTAATAAGTGGGAGGGGAAACATGCACAGAGAAGTGGAGTATTCTGTCTTCTCTTGAGATACAGTGTACCGAACAGTTGGTAAAACTATTGTTTTAATTTTCCAGAATGAAATTATTGTAAAACGCATATAAGGCAAACACTGTGGCTACTGTGACAGGGTCAGGCCAGAAGGCTACAGGAGAGTGATAGAAGGCAGATATATTAGCCTCAGGTTAAGCAGGTCCCTTTTCCCTGGGCAAGGTAACAGGGGCAGTTCCAGAACAGGAGCTTGCTGGAACCAATTAAGGCAGGCTAATTATGACACCTGGAGCCAATTAAGAAGCTGCTAGAATCCATTAAGACAGGCAGGCTGATCAGAGCACCTGGCTTAGAAAGGACCTCACTGCAGTCAGTGAGGGGTGTGCGAGGAACTGGGAGCAAGAGGCGCAAGGAGCTGAGAATGAGTAGGCGTTCTGTTGGAGGACTGAGAAGTACCAGCGTTATCAGACTTCAGGAGGAAGGTCCGGTGGTGAGGACAAAGAAGGTGTTGGGAGGAAGCCATGGGGAAGTAGCCCAGGGAGTTGTAGCTGTCACACAGCTGTTACAGGAGACACTAAAGACAGTTACCGTCCACAGGGCCCTGGGCTGGAACCCGGAGTAGAGGGCTGGCCCGGGTTCCCACCAACTCCCTATTTGATATAAAAGGAGTTGATCTGGACTCTGGGTCCCACCAGAGGGGAAGATCTCTGGCCTGTCCCCCGACCCATTAGGTGGGCCAGCAGAGACTGGGGGGGATTGTTCTCCTCCTTTTCCCCATGCTGGCCAGTGATGAGGTTAGCCGAATGAACGGCAGGTTTGTGCCACTAACAAAAGGAGCCAAACTGAGGACTGCCGAAAACCTCTGAGGCAAGCAAATCCGCCAGAAAGCGCAGAACCCACCAAGGCAGAGGAAGAACTTTGTCACAACACCAAAATAGTACTAATTACTCTCAATCAGTTTGTAAGCGCCTAGAGGATATAGGGTTATAAGGAATAGCCAGCATGGATTTGTCAAGAACAGATCCTACCAAACAATCTAATTTCCGGGTTTGACAGGTTTATTGGGCTGGCTGAGCAGGTGGGGAGTTGAGGGGGAAAGGGAGGGAAGCAGTAGACACGATATATCTTGATTGTAGCAAGGCTTTTGACACAGGCCTACATGACAGTGTTCTGAGCAAACTTGGGAAATGTGGTCTAGATGAAATTACTAGGTGGATGCACGACTGGTTGACAGACCAAAATCAGAGTAGTTAATCAATGGTTCACTTTCAGACTGACAGGGTGTATCTAATGGAGTCTCTTAAGGGTCAGTCTTAGGGCTGGTCTAGTCAATATTTTCATTGATGACTTGGATAATGTAGTGGAGAGTGTGCCTATAAACGTTTCAGATATCAACAAGCTTGGAGGGGTTGCAAACGCATTGGAGGACAGGATTAGAATTCAAAACTGGAAAATAGTCTAAATTCAATAAGATGAAATTCAGACGAGTGCACATTACTTCACGAAGAAGGAACAATCAAATGCACAACTGCCAAATGGGGAATAACTAGCTAGGCAGTGGAACTGCAGAAAAGGATCCGGGGGTTATAGTGGATAACATTGAATGAGTCAATGTAATGCAGCTGTGAGAGGCTGATACGTAAGAGACTGGAGGTAATTGTCCTGCTCTACTTGTCACAACTGAGGACTCAGCTGAAGTACTGTCCAATTCTGGGCACCACACACTAGGAAAGATTTGGAGAGTCCTGAGGAGAGGAGAGAACTGTCCATATGCAAACTGATTCTGCATCTCCTTCTTGAGTCTGCAAGTAGCGATGGTGCCACCACTGTTCTATAGCTTTGCAAAACACACTGTTCTGTTTCACTTGGCTATTCAGAATTGCATGGGCAGCTTGACACTGGCAAGAACATCCATTTGCTGTTTGGAAAAGTTATGAGCAGGCATTGGAGTTACTCACTGAGGCAAAAGACACTTCCCCTCCCCACACCACTTTAAAAAAAAAAAAAAAAAAGGGCTGGTTGAAGAGTTACACTAGTTGAGATGACTTCTCTTCTATCTGTCCTGGCCCTCCTTATGACAGCCATGTGGCTTGTGGGGGTAGAAGAGACAAAATTCCTCCTCCTGTTGTGCATCTGTGGTGTGTAAGAGTGTGGCGCTTCAGATTAGAGCCCTGCGCAGGACTTTTTAAAATCCCATTCCCACCTATTCCTGTTGTTATGGCAGCAGGTCCTACGGGATCCCAGTCCCGCTGCAGAGCTCTACTTCCGATTGTTGTAAGATATTACAAGCCAGAGGCTGAGAAGATAGAGGTCTAAGCATAGTCCAGAGAAAACACTGGAGTTTGGTTTTTCGTCAGTTTGGTGCTCCTTCACGTTGCTGATGAATGGACTCTTACCCTTGTCTTTTATGTCTCCATCTGGCTAGTAGATGTTTGGTAAGTTTTTCAAGACCTGCTGGTAGCCAAGGCCTTTCAGCAGCCAAATGCCGCTGGATAATCTCCCCCTCGCTTATACCAAGCCAAAAAACAATTTTTTGGGGTGGGGGGAGGAACACCCCCTTCACACTTCCCCCGAGTGCATTTTTGTTCCAGATCTCATCCATGTTGCGAACTCAAGCTGGCAACTTTAGTATCTTGCTCAGCTTTAGTCCTGACTTAGCTAGAATTAACTTTCATAAACGCAAACTCTTAAGTAATGATGCTTGATGGACCCATTCCCAGAGTTCAGTTTTGAGGTAGGAAACTAAATCTTTTTTTGTGTATGCCTCCAATTTAAATTCATGGAGCGATGCCTAATAGTACTAGTACTCAGTTGTGTGGAAAATACTAGCTGCGGAAACTAGGCCAGACCTGACTACTGAACTTGGAAAACTGAATACAATGTCCAAATAGGCAAGTACGTCTCAACAGTGCTGTGGGGGATAGGTGTAAAGGGTTGGCTCTAGAGTGCTATGCGACAAACTCTGTTTATAGATCCCTGGTGGAATAGGCGCTAACACTAACTTAAACAGGTGTTCTCTGCAATACTCATCTTTGGTATAGGACAAGAACTATTTAGCTTTGACTCTATCAAGACCCAGAAAATATGCACAGTTATAGGAGTTAAGGAAACCTGAGACTTGAATCCTAGGATCTGCCAGACTTCTAAAGTTTGCACATCTTCTTCTGTTGATGGAATGAAGACAATATCATGTTTCCTGTGAAATTCAGTTAATCTTGGGACTGTAAGTAGAAAGGTTTTAAAGATCATTCTGTTGCTATGAAAGCTAAGAGGAGAAAGAGCCTTGTGGTAATTATCCATTAAGCTTATTTCTGTAAGAGCCGAGGGAGGGTACTGATGCAGGGTGCTCAAAATGAAGTGTAGAGCCTTCAAGGGAAAATGAGGTTCCAGGCAGGAACTTTGACAGTTCCCCACTGCTTTGAAAGACTTTTTTCAGCACTATAAACTGAGTACTACCCTTTTTTAAAGTGGGCCATGAGACATCATGTGTTCACATGCTTGGAAGCAGAAATTTCTTATTTTCATAGACTGGAGTGCATGTGTTCTTAGAACTGGATGACAATAGACAGCTCTTGCCAAGAATCAGACAAATGGTCACTATCATGCCACTGGAGTCTTTAGGCTTTGTGGTAAACTACTGAATGTCTTACTATGCCACAAAACCATTGGAATACATAGGAGCTCTACTCAGAGGTGTCCCTGTCTGAGAGCAGGATCCAGGATACTGTAGGCCTGCCAGAAATGACTTGTCAGAACCAGCAGATGTTGGCTAGGATTCTGCTATCAATGAGTCAAATGGTGGCAGCATCATTTGTTTATACCTAATGATTTGTCCCCACAAGTGACAGCCGTCACTGGATCCTGAGGTACCTGTGAAAGCAACTCATACAAGTACCTGCTGCATTGCATCCTGGTAATGGGAGACCTCTACCTTCTGGGCTTGATTGAGATTATCATTGGACTGTCAGTTGGATCTGGACTTCCACGTTCCTTCAGCTCAAATTGGAATGACCGCAATGCGCATTATTATGGTTTGACTAAACCCAGTCAAAAAAGCCTCACACCCAAGACGCTTGCTTTCTCTGTGAATTACAGCTACACACAAATCATCTGGAGATTAGGGAAAACCAGAACCTATAGGGACCTGGTATTCCACCAGGTGTCACTTAAAGTGGGAGGGAAATAGGATCATACCTGCGTTCAGAAGCCCTGTTGGTGTGGCAGAGCGAGCAGTCTCTCAACACACTTCTAGTGGGAAAGGAGAAGCAAATTGGTGTCAACCCTCAAATGATCCCTGGAACGATTCTTTTAAACAAATCCAAGTAGTACCTGCTGCCCATCCTGAGCATGTTAACTACAGGGACATGCAGCAAGACTTTTCTAGCTGTTCACAACCACCACACCAGGGGCATGTGGTGCTAAATGAGTCAGGTCCTAAATCACTTAGGGCTGTATCAAAGCAAACTGGGAACCAGTGGAACATGCAGTAAGTACTGATGTCTATGGTTATGTCAACACAGCACACTAAGGCTAGGTCTGTGTGACCCACACCTGCAGACTCAATGTTTCCAAGTCCATGCTTGAGCATCCACGCTGCATTGGAAAACCTGACCCTAACGACCATGCTGGCTCGTCCATACAGCAGTACGCAGACCTGAGTCAGAAATTCAGCGTCTGTGGCCATATATTATCATTTACGAGGATTCCTAGTGCCCTTGCCCGCTGAAGCTGCTCTGAGGCTTGTTTCATAGTGGGCTGTGGGAGAACTTGTCTGTCTGTTCCACCAGAATTGAATGACAGTGTTTTGGGTGGCTTTGGCCTGCCAGCACATTCGGACGAGCCAGTTTGTGTCCGCACACTCTCAGCAGCCAGAGCCAACATGGATCCTGCCCCAGTGGAAGAACTTCTCTACCTAATGCTCTCAGTCCTAACTTGGAGAACAGGTGGAGCACCTGCAAGATGCTGGTGGACATTTTGGCCTTTTCTGAGCTGCCAAAGACACCTCTCAAAGGGGCATACTAATGTGCCAGCTGCGACCCAGCTGATGCTGCTCATGCCTGTTGCTTTAGCTGCAGATTCCACCTGCGTAAACTGGCGCTTCTGGAGCAGGGCCACCAGCACAGACTACTGGGATCACACAGTCACGTTGGGATGACTATCAGTGGATCCAGTACTTCCGAAGGAAGAAGCAGATGTTTCTGGGGATTTGTGATCAGTTAGCCCCTACCCTCCGGTTCCCAGTCACCCACTTGAGGGAGGCCCTCCTGGTGCAGAAGTGGGTAGCTTTAGCAATCTGGAAGCTGGCTACCCCAGACTGCTACAGGTCTGCGGCTAACCAGTTTGAAGTTGGCAAATAAACGGTGGGGATTGTGACAGAGGTTTGTGAAGCGATCAGGACGATGTACCCAAAGGTGGTGGGCATGACAAGTGTTCCTGAAATATTTGCAGGCTTTGATTGAATGGGCTTTCCAACCTGCACCGGGGCCATCGATCGGATCCATGCATATAGATTGCCCTCCACAAGGAGCACGAGTACATAAACCACAGAGTGTATGACTCCGTCATTAGGCAGGTTCATGGACACTAACGTGGGATGCACTGGCAGGGGGCGTGATACCAGAGTGCTGGAGATGGGGACTTTACCTTCATGGACGAACTTGGACGTTGACATTATAAATGGAACACTGTCCCCGCTGTTGCTCTAGGGGACACTGCTTACCCATTGTTGCCATAGCTTATGAATCCATACCATGATTTCAGAGGACCTGGCAAAAGAAGGGTAAGCTGCAGACCCAGTGACTGTAGAATGGTGGTGGAATATGCATTTGAAATCCATTCATGCTGCCTTCAAAACCGTTTGGATGCCAGTGTAGTCAGTACAGTCTGCATTATTGTGGCTTGCTGTGTTTTGCACACTATCTGCATGGAGAAGGGGGGATCTTTTTTGCCAGGAGTGGACTCAAGACACTGCCAGATTTCTGCATAAGTGCACACAACCAGACAGTGCACCTGTGCTGACTGCTGCTGGATCCACATGCACAGTAGAAATCAGGGATGCCTTGTGTGCCCACGTAATGGATTTGCACATTGGAGTTTTGAATAAGCCCTTGCATATTGACATGAATATTTAAAGGAGATAATCTCCAACTTTTGCTAGATCTTCAATTGTAGTGCTCAAGGATAAATGTTAAGGTGAATTTTCAAGGATCAACAAAAGTTTGTGCCTTCTCCCCTTTTCTAGAGAAACTTAAAGATGTGTTTTCTGTTTGGGCTTTTTCTACAGTATTGGGAATACTTAGTCTTGACTTTCTTCACTTGCAGGGGAATCTGAATGAAAGTTTGAGGTTGACCTGGGTTGTAGCACTCTTAGCACCCTGTGATGGAGAAGGCCAATTTTGGTGCTTTCAAGGCTAAGTTGGGACTTGCTGCTATTAATGTCTGTGTATCTGTATAATGTGAAACTGTGACAAAGATGTGGTGGCCTTTATTCTCTGCTAGGCCAGGAAGAATTGTCCGCTCAAAAAAGAGAAGTTGTTTCTAAATCCTTGACCTTGAAAAGGCCATCTTATTAATGCTTCATTCAAGACACTTAATTTCAAGTGGGGCAAAATCACGCCTGCATTTTGCGTGCCGACCTAAATATATTTTAGGATAAGTGCATAAATTTATCTTGCCTACTACTTCATGTTCTCTTAAAATGGCTTCTAGTTCTGTATGTTCAATGTTACCTTATTATTAACAAGCAGTGTTGAAAGTGCAAACTTCCCAATGTACTTAGTAATTAAAATCAGTGTTGTGTTGGAATTGGACAGAAGGAGTTCATAAATTTCAGCACACAATCTTTTTCAGTATACCTCTGTGAAACACTAGGTAATATTAAGTTAGTACAATTTGGTAACCAAAACTGTCACTGTCAATCTTCTATGTCAATGGAAATGTAGTAGTGTTCTAAAAATAAGTTTTATGTCCTCCTTTAACATAGAAATTAACATAAAAATTGAATTTTTATTTAAGTGAGAAGAGGTAGCAAAGATCCTTGTTTGTGACATAAGCTAAATTTCCAAAGGTCTTAGAGAGGGTTTCAGAATATTAATGCTGAAAAGATAATTTTGGAATGCGAGACTCCTTTACAATTGAAAGAAAGTTGAGGTGCTAAGATACAGATGCTGCTCCGCAGTGTCTTACATATGGAGCTCATAAAAATAGACAGTTTTCTGTGTCAGAGAACTTGTGCCGTTGGGGACAAGATCCGTATAAAATGGAGAATATAATTAATTCTGACAACTGGCCCAAGACAACTTACAATACCTGCAAAGTCATCATTCATAGCAATATGATAATGCCTTGACCCATGCGTCATCAAATTAGCCATGGAAAAAGTATATGTGCAGTGTTGTAGCCATGTTGGTTCCAGGGTATTAGAGAGACAAGGTGAGTGGGGTAATATCCTTTATTGGACTAACTTCTTTTAGTGAGAAGACGCTTTCGAGCTACAGAGCTCTTCTTCAGATCTGGCAAAAGTATGTGACCTGTAATTGCATTATTGGAATTCAGAAAAGTGTTATATGTTTAGCTTGATTCACTAATTGTCTTTTCAAATGTTAATTTCTAGATAAGAGTTTGGAGGAGGATGCCCTGGTAGACTCTGATGCCCTGGTTAACTCAGAAGATGAAGCAGATTTGAAGACACCTTGCCCTATACAGATTGTTCTTGCACATGAAGATGACCATAACTTTGAACTTGATGAAGAGGCATTGGAGAACATTTTGCTTCAGGAACACATAAAAGATCTCAATATAGTAGTAGTATCTGTAGCAGGGGCTTTCCGCAAAGGGAAATCGTTTCTACTGGACTTCATGCTTAGATATATGTACAACAAGGTGAGTAGTTGAAGGCTCTTCCTGCAGGAATAAATAAGATACCACCTAATTTGCTAGCTCTTTGCTTTGGCGACCTTGTTTATATACCATACTCTTTCTCTTTATAAAAAACAAAACAAAACAACCCTGCCCTTCTGACTCCAGAAATATTGACATGGTGTCACGTTGGTGGAGGCCTTACACTCATCATGATAGCATTTCTCTATAATGTGATAACATTTGAATACGGCCTCCAGTCAATTTGAGTATTTCAGGGAATAGTCTGGGCATCAATAACCAGAACCCTGTTGATTTTATGGGAACCTAAAGAGGAAAAATGGAGTATGGCCATCAGATTAGCACAGCTACAAGCACAGCTGCAGCACCTCTGCAATTGTCTCAAAGACTTGGTTGATGATGCTTGTTAATTCCTTGCAGCATAACAATGCCTCTGTCTCATCTCTGCTGTGAACACCCTGAATCACTTCTCTCCCAGTCAGAAAGAATAATGGCAGCGGATGGGGGAGAGGGGAATAGGGTATCCTGATATGGGGGGAGGCACGGGAGGAATAGGGGTGCACACAGACCTCTGCCATGTGAGGGAGGAAGAAGGAAAAGGGACACACAGCATTTCAGGTCCTGAAATAGAAGGGGGGTGGTGGGGTGGCCCACAGGGAGCTTATGGGGAGGAATGGAGAATGCATGGAACCCCTGCTGGGTGTGGTGAGCACAGCTGACAGAAGCTATGACGTGTGTGATGCACTAGTAATACTGGTCTTCAGTTCTGAAGTGTGTTCAGATATTCTTTGTAAGTATCTTGGTTTCCTACAGTGGCTAGGTTAACTTCTTGTTGGTGTCACAGCAGAAATTGGCATGGAGGAAGGATTTGAGACAGGGTAGTGGCTTCCAGATGAGTTTGGGGAGAATACTGTATGTATAAGGTGCGGCATGGAAGAAGACAGATTTGTGGAGAAGGTGGACTAAGTGACTATAGCCTCGAATGCCTATCAAACCATGTCCAAAGAGCTGGCTGATAGCATTTTACTTCTATTGACTGGCAGCTCTCCTCCTTTTAAGATCGTATCTAGCACTTGCTCCCCCTCTCACTCACTTCCTTCATACAAAGGACTTGAAAAATCTTACCAGACACCTGTTAGTCAGAGGACTACGTGAAGATGAGGGACTACACCCAAGTGAGAAATCAAGTACTCTGCCAGTTGCTGCTTGGAGTGTTTTTCCTATCAGACTGCTGTCCTTGGACTCAAGCATTGCCAAATTTTTCTAAAACCACAAGCCCAAATGGATTGTAAAACAAGCCCAAACCATCCCCCTCCTTTGAGAACCAACTGTAAGCATTGAGGATATATTCTCCCTGCCTCCCCCAACATACCCCCTTCTCCCACACACACACTTTGCCAAACCAGATGATCTGAGGGTGCCACACTGCCCCCTGGAAGCCTGTTTGCCATAGCAACTCGCCAAGGGCCATGCCACCCTCCCATGTCGATGGCCTGGCCTGGCCACGGCCCCAGGCTCAGCTGGACAAATGCTGGTGCTGCCAGGCAAAAACAGCCTAAAACACCCATAGTCGCTGCGGGAGGACTCAAGGGGTAACTCCAAGTGCCAGCGAGGCACGCAGGGTGTCTGTGGTGGGTGGCTGGCTCAGGCCCTGAATCCTATCTGGGGGATGGAGGTGCAGGAGGGGTCCAGTCCAGTGTTCCTCTGAGTCCTCTCCGTCTGCTGTCTTCCAGTCCTGACTTTCCACAGAGGCTGGAGTTGCTGCATGGCGGGCGGCATGGTGGTGGCGGTGTGGTCCTTGGATCTGATTTTGGATTTTGCACCCTGCTCCATGCTCTTTAAAATAAATACCTAAAACCCACTGGCCAGTAGGTGTCTGATGAAGTGACATGACATCTTGGCTACTGTGAGGGTGGTGGGATGGGGACTCTGCAAATGTAAATCTTTTAGTGTCAGATGGGGTTTTCAACCTTCTCAGTGAATAGTCCCAGTACTGCCGCTGCTGCTCACAGCTCTTCTGAACAGCAGTATGAAACTCATGAGTCTTGACAATGCTGCTGACGCCCAAAGTTATCGAAATACAGCAGTAAAACTGACTGTCCTGTTAATTTCACTCACCTTTTTGCCTGGCCCAAGGGGAAGTCAAAATCCCCAGCCCTTGTGCGTGAAGTTGGGGAAATACCCCAGAGCAGAGGCTGCTAACCCCTTTTCACTTGGGAGGGGGAATGAAGATCCTCTCCCCACAGCTGCTGGAATCCCCTCACCGCCTTTACTCTGCTAGGGGTTGCAAGAGAGACATTGAGGATGTGGTAGTGTAGATGTGGGCCAGCATGCTATATGGCTTTTCTTTTGACTTTGCAAAGCAGTACTATTCCAAGAAAAAGTAAAATTTGCATTAGATGTTGAGTGATTGTTGCTCACATACTGTCTACATAGACACTGTTTTAGGGCATCCTTCCAAAATGATTACCAGCGTTGGCAATTTGAACGAGCAAATATCTGTCTGCTAGAAGCATGTTGCTATACTAATTCCTTCTGCTAAAATAGCAGGAAGTATGGCTTAGCAATAGCTTTGGGTCAAATGGACTGTCTAATCTCCCGGCCTCTTAATTCATGGCAAAACATTTTTCATAAGAGTGACCAGGGATCAGAACAATATTTCAGACTCCAAAAAAGCATGACTGCATAATACTTGTAATTTTTGACTGTTTGCTGTTTCAGCTTGTGGCCTTTAAAAAGAAGATAAATGGCTTCAATTAATTCAGACATTGAATTAAGTAAGGGGAAGAGTGGCAAAGTTTTAACTGCAGTTAAGAGCAATTAAATGTTTTCTAGATTTTTCAGTTACAGAAAACAAACTTGTAATCTACGTATCAGCACTTACATAAACTAACACCAGTGCACATGTGTTCAAGTATCTTTCATCTGCTCACTGAACAGTGACCTTCAACAGCCATCTCCCATGGATAGTAGACACAATATGTAATACAAAATTAACTGCCATGCTAGGGGGCCTCAAAGGCATTCTGCTGTGTGCTCATCAATCCTTGATAGTGAGAACCAGGGTAAATTGTTACCTTTTAAAAAAGTAATCTAAGGGTGAAATGCTGACCCTACGAAAGTTGATGAGGTGTTTTGACATTGATTTCAAGGGAACCAGATTTCATCCTAAATCTTGACACTCAATCCTAGGCCACTTCAAATTGCTGCTGTCAAAACTATTTGCTGCTTTAAAATAATGGCAGATGTGCTGATTAATCAGCATTTTGGGGAGGAGAGCAAGATATTGTCACAGTTTACTGCCTTACTAAGAGTTAGGTGAAATAACCCTCTTGTAAATTTAGAGTGTAAGCTTTTCCATATCCCTGACCTCATTATCTCGTATTAATCTGTATGGCCAATAGCGCCGTGTAAGTAAAACTATGTGGGTTTGGTTTGGGTCTTTTCCTCTGTGTTTAGATCTAATATGGAGCTTTCCACCCTGTTTGTCTTGTTTATTCTGTAGTGGTCAGACCAAAACTGTATCTGGATTTTAAAAAGGGTTGGCTAACTATGATCCCTCCTATACACCCTTGTACAACTAATTAAATGCACCATGGGGTGGGAGATGGTGTTTACATTCCTCTGAAGAACGGATGGTTGGATGTGCTATACTGGAGTAGCCAGATGGTTTGATCTGGCATGGCAAACCCTCAAGATGTATCCAATTCTAGACAATTGGTACACATTACATCTCTGAAATGGTCTGCACCTAATTTACCGTGTTAGTGCAAGAGTCAGGTCTCACAAGTAAGACTGGTCACTATTTGGATGAAGGCTCTGAAGGAATACACGTCTGCTGCAGAAAGAGGCATTGGTGACACTCTTGCCTCAGACAGTACTGACCTAAAGCCCTATTATAGAAGTCAAAAGGGCTGTATTCTCAGCCTTATTGATGAGACAAAGTGGCCCCAAACTACTAGCCATGGTTAAAGATGCCATGGCTCTTTTCACTTAGACATATTATTCATTTCCTGCATTGAGCAGCTGGCTGCTGCTGTTGAGACCTGTTAAACAGCTGCCACGTCAGAGACCCAACATGGCAGAGTGGTGGGATAGAGAAAAATCTACTCTTAGGGAATGTCTGCGCTGGAGGTGTGATTGCAGCACTTGTCGTCGTCATTTGAGCTAGCTTGCTAAAAATGAGTGATGCTGCAAGAGCACGGGCTAGTGGCCCACGTACAGGCCCAGCCAGGACCCTGGATACGTGGTCAAGCAGCCAGCCTGTGCCACTGCAGCTTCATCGCTATCTTTAGCCAGCTAGCTCTGGTACGGTTTCTGCAGGGATAGAGAGAGACCGTCCCCGCCGTAAATTTTTTTTCTAAGGTAGCTTCTGACTTCTACCTATACCACACTCTCTTGACAATTTACTTCCCTGAATCATGACCACTACTGGGAGACGCTAGCTCATAAATTCATTGTAAAGTGAGCTCTTAAGTATTACCGTGGCGGGTTGAAACCCATTAGGAATTGCCTAGACAGCAACTTCCAAACTGGCTTGTGGACCACTTGCTGGTCACTACCATTGTCCTTTTCTTCTTGGGTTCTTCTAGTAGTCTGTCTGCCTTTTGAGGGTCTTGTATTTCCTCTCTTGCTGTGGGACCTGGTGTGCTTTAGTGAGGGGTGTGTGTGTGTGGGGGGGAACCTATCTTCCTGAGGAGTGGATGTAGACTCCAAATGTTTTTAAGGTCGTGAGGTTGAATTTCCCTTATTCAGCCCTTCTAGAGTGAATTAGGTGTTTTAAATATTGCAGCAGTGGATGTACTCAAAATGGTACAGGTAATGAGTCTTTCTGTAGTTCTTTTGAGGTGTTCTGTGCATATCCATATGACCCACTCTCCATCCCCACTCTGAAGTTAAAGGTATAAAGTTAAAATTTAAGAGCAGGTTAGACAAAGACATGTCAGGGATGGTTTGATAATATTTGTCCTGCCATGAGTGCAGGGGACTGGACTAGATGGCTCCTTGAGGTCCCTTTCAGTCCTACGATTCTCTCATTCTAGGAAATAACTCTGGGTTGCAGCCCCTTATGGAGGTGGGGGGTATGTGCACAAGCCTAAAGGCCAAAGCTTTCTCGAGGGAAGCAGTCAAGACACTGTAGAGTCGGAGCACCACAGGAGCATACATCTCTGCAGGCAGTTACCTCAGACTCCCAGTACAGCTGAGCAACCTCTTTTTCTAATACTTTTTGTAACTTGAAAGCCTGTTCTAAGAAACCAGAGAAGTATATGGAAGTGTGCTAAAATACCATCCTACAAGTGATCCTCTTGCTGTTGAGTAAGTTTGTGCCTTTCTCTTAACAGAATTCCTCGTGTTGGATAGGTGGGAACAACGAGCCATTGACTGGATTTACATGGAGAGGTGGATGTGAAAGAGAAACAACTGGCATTCAGATTTGGAGTGAAGTGTTTGTAATTGACAAGTCTGATGGGACAAAGGTAAATATTTCTATGGCTAAATGGACTCCTTCTTCTTTATAACCTCTTAAGCTTTTGTTGCCTTCATGAATTTGGTTATAATGTTTGCTTTTTAAGTGGTCAAATACTCAGTCACCCTCTCTTTGTATTAATCCTAATAGTTTCTAAGAATAAAATTTCTATTTATTTATGAGACGGGGTGGGGTACAGGAGGGGAGGAGAGGGAGAAATTCTAGCCTTGCTCCAAAGCCTTTTGCCAAAATCAAATCCTCTTAAAATAAATAAATATATAATTTGCTACTGTGTTGCTGTTCAGATACTTTGTGGCTATTGTGGAAGGCTTTCTAGAAGTGACGGCTATTGACAGTGCTGTATAGCCAAATGCTCTGGAAAGTGGAAGTATTCTGCAGAAAAAGCTAGTGAATTCTGCAAAAATGAGACGCTGTCGTAGTCTGCAGTTAGGCTCCAGTGGAATGGCCACAGAATACCTGGATGCCAGGCTTTAAGTGTATGTGGAAGTTGTTGATCCCTCTCTGTACAGTTCTGGATGTGAGGTTCTTCTTGAGATCTAAGTTTTATGTATAACCTCTTCACAGCAAAGCAAAGGGTTCACAAGTTGCATTGTGTAGTGAAATATGCAGTGACTGCTGATAACAAGGATTAAATCTTCTTAAGCCTGCCTCCCCTGCCTCCCAGAGCTCTGGACTGATATTTTTCATAGGCATGGCACTGCTAGAGCCCAAAGGGAGAGTTGGCAGCGTCATTGGCTGGATAATGTTACAAGTTTTAAGTAGATGGTGGCCTTAGTGAATGTTAGAAAAAACCTTACATCCCGAGTTGTATAGAGTTGCCTCTGTAACTTCCATGATTTTTAAGTCAGGGCTAGCTGACTGATTCTGTGATTGCAGAATGGTCAAAGTGTGGGATCTTGTCTCTAGCAGCTTGTGTAATGTTACCCATTTGTTCTTTTTTTCCTATCTTTTATAACGGAAAGAAAAGGAAATCTGAATCTATTTCAAAGATCTAAGGGATCAGACAGTAGAAGTGTCTTGGAGTCGGGACTACTTCACTGTTTCATCACTTAATTAATTGTCAACTTACTTAGTAGGAAACAGCTAGTTTTCCTTCAGAAAATGTTTAATTGCTTCATATCTTCTTGACGTAAGCTTTATCACACATCTAGTGTTCATGAAAGGTGCTGGATTGCTAGCCCCAGAAACTGAAGTCCTCTGGTGTGTGTCAGTCAACTGTAAGGGTCGGCTTTGCTACAGTGCCCTGTAAGAGTGCCTCATTGGTCATGGTTGAGGAGACTTCAGGGGGAGAGGCTAACTCTGTATCTGTGTATTCTATCCTTGGCCTCTGCAGAATGCCAGTAAAGGGGTCACTCTTTGGTAGTGGTTTGAGTCGTGGACATCTGTCCACTGGGAGCTGAAGTAAGACTGTCAACTCGGTTTTAATGAGTCATCAGAGGGGCAACGACTTCCACTACCTGGGCTGGATCTGACCCAGCAGCCTAGAGGTGAAACCATAACATCTTGGTTAATTATTGCTGCTTTTTAAAAATCTTTAGGTGGCTGTACTACTTATGGATACCCAAGGTGCCTTTGATAGCCAATCCACTATCAAAGACTGTGCGACGGTATTTGCTCTGAGCACCATGACGAGTTCTGTCCAGGTGAGAATAGCTGTGCTGATAAATGGCAGCTTTTAAACCTCTTTGGCTTAGAAGACATCTTAAAAATAGATCTATAGTCACATTTTAAAAAAGAATAGGCAGACCTTTTAAATTTCCACAGCTCATTTAGAGTATTGCAGCTGAATCTCTTTGGATCTGAGATTACCCAAGCACTACCCCTGTTACGGGTCCCTAGTTCTGTTGCGCTGCAGATTCTACTAGGGGAATCCCAAATTGATTAAAAAAAATATAGTGACACCTCCACAAAGATGCATGGCAAAAATTGCTAAATAGCCCATCTTTTACAAAGGGGGGGCTGACCTAGCACAATAACCTCTTAAATGCACTATTGCTGCTCCAGTAAAATTTTTGACAAACTTCTTGCAGTATGTCTCTTGAATACTATTTTGAGGCTGTTTTAAATTTTCAAAAATGACCGGGTTTTTTTAAGGAGTATCAAATTGGACTCTCATTCATTTGTAACTCTTGAAAATGTAGGCCTCTGTTTATGTCTATGTTAAGAAATACAGGCATATAGAGAATCCCGCCTCTCAGGAGATGACAATACCCTTCAAAGGTATCTTCTAAATCTATCGATTAAATTTTAAGTCATGAGGGGAAAAAACACACTATCATTTTTATTACCCACTTTTAACATTTAAGAATAGAAAATATGAGTTCTTGTAGCTATGTTTAAAGAGACACTGTCAACTTGAAATCTAGTCCACTTTTAAAAAATGAGATACTATGTTTGCCCTGGAGTCGTGTCCGTCCCCCCCCGTCCCCCCCCCCCGTCACCTTGTATGCCTTTACAGTCTTGTCTGTTTTTAACTGGCTTTTCTCTTCATTGTTGCTGTCCAAAAGACCCATACAAACAGGAATCTGTGCATTTGATACTTTGTGTATAGTCGGTTTCACTAAGTAAACTTTTTTGGGGGTGGGAATGATACTTTTCCCTTTCTGTTGAAGTAATCTTGCTTGTTACAAATAACAATAGTATACCACAAACTTTCAGAAGATTGTTTTGTGGGTTTCATTTTTTTAGTTAAAGGTAAATTTCAGAGCATTCTAACAACCTTGAAATACTATGCTGACCTTCCACGATATCAGGCATTTAGTACATTCTTATCCTTTTCTCCTGACCCCTGGCTTGTATGACTTCAAATCTAGCCATAGATCACTAACTCTGCTTTGAGTTATGCCTCAGCATTCGGTATTGGCACTGTCTCATCAATCCAGGGGCCTCAGGAGAGGTAATGATTTATTGGCCATGTTGGCGAAGTTTTCTGTCAATTGGGATATTTAAAAGCAAAGGAACAGAACTTTGCAAATCAGGCAATATATAGCAGAGAACTATCCAACTCTATGTGGGCCACCACCAGCGGGGTTCTGTCTGATGCATCATTACCACAATAGCATGTGCTGGGGCATCCCCTATCCCTGCCCCAAGCAATCTGAGTTGGGGATAGAGAGGAAGGTGAGGTGAGGTGAGTTTCGAACTGCTAATGCTAAATGTGTGCCCCTCTTACTCAACTAAGGGGGAGTGTTCAGCAAATTTTAAAAAAATATTTTGCAGCTCATTCACTCTTGAAAGAACTCTTACTAGCTAGGATTAGGAAACTAATCACCCCAAACAGCAGTTACATCCAAAGGAGTTGGTATGCCCAGGTGGCACGTTTGAAAATGCAGTACGTGATACCACTTTGCCTAAATAGTGACCGTTGGCTGTTTAGACCTCAGCAGAGCTGGTGTGAATACTCAAGTTCGCCACTATAGACTAAATCTATGTTACGGAAAAATAAAGAATAAAAATTTCTCCCGCTAAAAGTCTTGGAACTGCAATATCTCTTACAGGTTTACAACTTGTCCCAGAACATTCAAGAAGATGATCTCCAACATTTGCAGGTAAATATAAACTGAGTTTACTTAATATGGCTTTTATTGAAGTGCTGTCCTCTTAGAATTTTTCTGTTCCCTATTTTGCTATTTAAAATTTTAGGAACCCTATTTAAGGGATTGTAAACAACTTTTGGATCAGATTAGATCTACTTTTTTCAACTGGTTGTAAGCACGATCTTTTTAAAAACAATTAAGGTACTGGTAAAGCAAAGGCGGTTAGTGTGATGGGGTGTGAAAGTCTTTGTCTCCCTGGGAGGGAGCTCCCTGGCTAAGAGGCACGTCTGCCCAGCAATGCTGCTAAGTAGAGGGTCTGCCAAACCAAACAATAGGGGACTGATTGATTTATTTTAGTTAAATTCCAGCAGGAGTCAGAATTGGCTCAGAGAGGCACTGCCAATTTGGGACACTGTTAAGCACAGCTGTGTCTGATTAAGGTTTGGAACTTTCGGGCTAGTTTGCACTTGAAATTTGTACTGGTGTAATTGTGTTTAGATAGTGGTTGCTTTGTTTTACTGAAATAGTTCTACCAGTACAAGCCCTAGTGTGGATAATAGTATATATTATCCACAAGCCCTAGTGTGGATAATAGTATATATTATAGTATATATAATAGTATAACTGCATTTACACCAATATAAGTGTATTCACATTATGGGGGTTGAATTGCTTTAATGACACCAATCTAGTTAAAGTGGCACACCTTTTTAGTGTGGGCAAGACTGTAGAAAGACAAGAAGCTGTCCAAGAGATGGAAGAATTGTCCTGTTTGTAACCTGCGTTTTCTTCTTTCTAAGTCACGTGAGGCGAGAGTGGCCAGAGGTTGCTGGGTTTTGGTTTTGTGCATGGAACATGAGCCTGGTCTCTTTCAAATAAATTTGAAGTCCCGGAGAGACTGGCTTTTGTGTTAGCCAAACCTCTGTCTCCCATCTCCAGCTGCTCAGACCATGGCCCCTGCCACAGCTTGAAACTGGTTAACACGTCACCTGGTACCAGGCTCCCCGACACATTCAGCTTCGCAAAAGGTGACAGCTGCCAACAGTAGGAGCCAGCTTATAATTAGACATTTTTCAAATGCATTTCACAGCTAATACATAAGTGCTTCTTACTGTTTGAACTTTCAGAGTGCAAGCTGAGCAAAGGAACTGGACAGTTTCTTAGAGGTTAAAGGGAAACTCTGATTTCCCAGGTGGCCTTGGTACTTTGATTGGATTCCAGTTGTCAACCTTGGGGTTGACTTGAGTGGGGTGGGAACTTTCTCTAATAGTTGAGGGTGAGATTCATGATTTGGGGGGGGGGGAGGGGGGAGGAAACTGCCTGGTGGATGAAGTTGGGAAAGGGGGATAGGAGACCCATGCAGTCACAGGTTGGAGGAAGTAGTTTGGGGTTGATGGGGTATGAGCAGTGTCTCCTCCCCCAGCTCTTCTGTCCTGTGGACTTGAGGTGGGGGTGGGAAGATGCTTATATTAGGGAAATGGAATCTGTGGCTTGTCCTAGGTCCTTGTTTGGGTACTTGGCAGCACCAGCTGTGTCCCTCTAATGTCCACTTTATGGGCCTATCCCCTTCCAGAGTGACGTGGTGGCTGGAGTAGGTCCCGGGTAGCCATGTTTATATTAGATACTGCTAGAGTTTACAGCCAAATCAATGCTACCTTATGATCAATGGAAGTAGACTGGGGGCCTCCCAAATGTGGTTTCATTCCTGTCTTTGAGAGGCTCCAGAGGCTAGTTTTGTATAAGTGCTCCTCTGTGCCAAAGGTGCTCTTGCGTTGGGTTCCACCGGGTGCCATCTCTATCCCTACTCCTCCCACGTGTACATGGGTCCACTAGAAGGGCTAGTAAGGAGACGTAAGACTACTGTGTATCTTCACTGTATTGATGACCTCCAGCTGTCTCTTACTCGCATTGAACCAAGAAGCTGGCTGAAAGCTCAAGCCATATAAGATGAGTGATGTTGGTAGGATGGTGAAAGCAGCCAGAAGAGAAGATGAAATTAAGGGTGTGTGCTATTTGTTACTAGAGTTTGAGGTCTAATACCTTGTTGCTGCTGGTGGATCACGTAGCAGCAGTGCGTAGGGTAGTTCTCTTCCATCTGCACCTGGCCAGGAGACTGCAATCATTCTCTTGAATGCACACTTTGCTACCGCAATCTAAGACTTTGTCGTCTCATTTAGACTACTGCACTACTCGGGGCTACGCCTTAAATCAGTTCTGTAACTGAAGCTTGTGCAAAAGGCAGTGGCTTGTTTATTGAGGAGTTTCTTGCTGTGATATAATACCAGTGTTCAAGGATCTGCTTTAGCTGCCTGTATGTTGGCTCTGGAGGTTGAGGTGTATCTGTCATTGGGGATTTTTAAGAGCAGGTTAGACAAACACCTGTCAGGGATGGTCTAGATAATACTTAGTCCTGCCTTGAGTGCAGAGGACTGGACTAGAAGACACCTCGAGGTCCATTCAAGTCCTGTGATTCTAAGTGAGAGTCCATATATCTGCCCAACTGTGATGGTGAAGTGTGCAAACTGGATCCTCTTCTTTTCCTCTTTCCCCAAGCTAAAATAGAAATGTGGTGATCTCCAGGGCTTGCTGCATCTGTTTCCCATGCTTTTGAGAAGGGTACCTGGTGGGTAGGGATCATTGGCTGGAGTGAGGGTTAGTCTGTCCTTTCTGATTTGGGGAAGCGGCTGCAATTCTAAATTGGCTTTTATTTGTAAGAGATGTCAGACACCTAAAGCCTCTGATGAGCAGTGTTTTGTAGAAACCCAAATCGAATGTGCAGCATTTTGGAGGGGGCACTCCTTGGGGGAGTTGGGAGCATGCTATGTCAGATGGTGACTGCCCCAAGGAGGCCTGGATGGAAAGGTTGGGCAGGGGTACTCCTTTAGCTTAGGAAACCACAGGGTGGGAAGGTAGCAGCTGTGCGAGACCAGGTGATCTGGATAATGAAGCTGGAAGCCTATTGGGGTGGGGTGGGGGGCTTTCAGAGACCATAGTGGGGACTAGGAGAACCATAGGAAGGTGGAGGGGAAATCTTCATGAAGAGGAGTGTATTGTGCTGGAATGACGTGCAGACTTCCTTGAGAGGCCAGGGAACGGATACTCCTCCCTCAGTGCAATTTCTTGAGCATTGGTATTCTCACCCCCCAGGTGCCGAGGGTTCACTTCAGGGCTATTCTTAATATTCAGTAAAAAATTGGAAGCCATTAATTTTCCCATTGATAAAAGAGGAAGCATTTGGCAACACAGATTATTTTTGTAATCTGTATATGGCATTATTCTTAACAGTTTCATTTAATAGTTGTTTACAGAGTATGGAAGACTTGCTATGGAAGAAATTTACCAAAAGCCATTTCAGGTAATACTTACTTTAAACTCCAACCTTTTTACATAATTACCTAGTACAGGGGTTCTCAAACTTCATTGCACTGCAACCCCCTTCTGACAACAAAAATTACTACATGACCCCAGGAGGGGGGACTGAATCCTGAGCCTGCCCGAGCCCTGCCGCTCTGGGTGTGGAGGCCAAAGCCCGAGCCACACCGCCCTGGGCAGGAAGGGTCAAAGCTGAAGCCCAAGGGCATCAGCCCCAGGCGAGGGGCCTGTAACCTGATCCCCACCGCCCAGGGCTTCAGCTTTGGCCCCAGACCCCAGCAAGTCTAAGCCGGCCCTGGCGACCCCATTAAAACAGGGTTGTGACCCATCTTGGGGTCCCGACCCACAGTTTGAGAACCTAGTCAACTTTTTGTATAGGTCTGGGTGAGATGTGTGTGAAAAATCAAACCATGGTAATCTGCCTGATGAAATGTCATGTAAGTGAACTTAGGCTAGATAGAATCTCTCTGGGAAGGCTGAAGGAAATCTGACAAGGAGTTTAAGATATGAAGTATTTTTAAGTCCCCCTCTCTGCCCCCCAGCTTTTGAGCCCTCCTAAGGTAGTGATGGGTTTTTATGTTTAACTCTATTTCCAAAACAGCTTGCACTAAGTCCTTCAAATGGTCTTACTCTCCTTGGAGTACTGGCAGTATAGATCCCCGCTCTTCAGGGTTGTGCACTAGTCGCCAATGTTGAAGTCCTCTGGAAAGCAGTTTAGGAGTCTCACGTGTTCGTGTACAGAACCAAATGTTCAATGTGGGACTGTATAAGGAGCTGTAGCTCCATTTGGCTGTGGAGGTGAGAGGACTTGGAACCTCTCAAGTTCCTTCTTCCTTCGTAGGTGCCCTTAGATAGTTCATGCTAAATTTTAAAAGTCTAAACAGACTGTGTTGTCAACAATATTATATTATCTGGCAATCCTGTGTTGTGCCTTATTCTGGAGCGGTGACCTTTGAGAGACACAGCCAGGGTTTAAGCACAGTTGCTCTTTTAATAGCAAATTGTAGGACGAATGGGTGTTCTGGCTCTGGTGCTTTGTGGGAACATGCACTTCATATCTGCTCACTCCAGGCAGCCTTACACCAAGGGACTGTGAACATCCTGATCTCAGGGTTCCCTTGTAGTTTCTCTCTGCCTGTTAATTTGGTGTCTCCAAATCCTTTCACATCCTCCTTCTTGTTCCCTGTGTGGTTCTTCTACCAGGTCCTGGCTTGTACTTAAATTAGCAAGATACTGTAGGTGTACATAGCTAGTGCCCTCTTGCTAGGGGAGTGATGTCATAAGATCTGTTTCATGTCTCCAGTTGATGGAAGGGAGGATCACACTCCTATATCTGGGCTGGCAAAAGACAGAAAAACTAGAGTAACAGGTGAGAGTGTCCTTTTCGCTATCAAAGGTCCTTCAGCTGTGCTTACTCACAACACGCAGAGAAATAACAAGTGTCTTGTATTCAGCGTAATCAGGTTTGGGGCTATAGTTTGTTGAATTACCAGCAGCAGATGTAGGATTCTTGATTTTCTGTCACTTTCTGCTGCTATAAGGAATATTAAATTAACTATTCGTTATTATTGTGCTCTTCTGTGTAGACACTAATGTTCTTAATTAGAGATTGGAGCTATCCTTATGAACACTCGTATGGCTTGGAAGGAGGAAAAAAATTTCTAGAAAAGCGATTGCAGGTAAGTTACGACTCACAGAACTCACACTAGCTCCTTAGTTCAGGTGCTGTTCTGTGTTTGAGATAGCTACACATGATTGGCTAAATATTTTCTGCTTGCTATTTTCTCGTAATAGAAATGATATTTAAATATGTGACATCAAGTGATTGCCTTTGTATGATCTACATTTTTATAGAAGTTCAGAAAAAGGCTAGACTGTGTTAAATCTATTCATAAACTTCCTGCCATTAAACTCAATTATAAATCTCGCAGTCAGCTCCACAGAGCCATTTAGAATTCTTATTTTGCTTTTTCAGGTAAAGCAAAACCAGCATGAAGAGCTACAGAACGTAAGGAAGCATATTCGCTCTTGTTTCAGCAACCTTGGCTGTTTCCTGTTGCCCCACCCTGGTCTTAAAGTTGCAACTAATCCAAATTTTGATGGGAGGTTGAATGGTAGGAAGCATTCCATTGTGTTAATTACTTTGGATATATATCACTGACATTGTTTTGTTGTAGCACAGAACTTGCCTTAAATCTAGGTTTTATTGAAGAGTTTGGGGTTAAAAGGTAAAACTTAAGTGTGCATTGGCATATTCTCTTTTTGGGTTGTTAAACATATGGAGGAATTAAGTGATTATTTTTTTCCTGGTTCTGTGTTGCTTTTTAAGTTCTCAGGTAGCTGTTGGCTGTAACCTTGCAGATTTAACATTATCCAAGATGGCCAGGTGTGGGATTCTGCAGTGTCTAAAATCAAAGGATTTACAAGCAGAATCCCAGGAATTCCACTCACATTTTGGTGGGTGAGGAGCTGCTAATGTGCCAAAGGATGGTGTAGGGAAAAAAAATTCTTGCGTCTTGTGGAGTTCCCACCAATTATGTGCTGGGAGCAGAGACCTGAGAGGTTATACTGTGAGTGGTCTTCAAATAATTTATTCTAGTTACTCCAGTACTATATAGATGAAGGGAAAAACCCTACTCTGGCAATTGGAAACTATTGTAAAATTTCTTTAAGCCCTAAATATTTCTTCAGGATAAGCAAATTATTCTGAGTCAGGAAGCATTTTTTTTTTTTTTTTTAAGGGATTTGTTGTCAGTGTATTTTTCTAGAGAAGAAACTCATTATTACTTGAAATTGAGATGTACCACCTTTTTCTCTGACTGATTCAATTTCCACCAGACATTGATGATGATTTCAAGAGAGAGCTGCGGGATCTGGTTCCATTACTACTTGCTCCTGAAAACTTGGTAGAGAAAGAGATCAGTGGATCCAAGGTGACTTGTAGAGATCTTGTAGAATATTTTAAGGTAGGCAAACGCTTGTACTAATTATTTTTTCATGCCTTACAAAAATTATCCTAATTTTAGAATGCGTTCCCAAAGAAGAGATGATAGTATCTAGGTTGCCACTCACTGATGAGCTTTAGGTAGTTGTGACTTTAATTTCAGCACTTCGACTGAAACTGGTATGCATGGTTTTCCACCAGACCAGCTCTAAGGGCGATTGAGCCACCGGGGGTCGATTTAGCTAATCTAATGAAGACCCGCTAAATCGCTCGCCGATCGCCAATCATTCGCCCGTCTACTCCGGTACTCCACCAGAACAAGAAGCATCAGGTAAGTCGACGGGAGAGTTTCTCCTGTTGACACAGCGCGGTGTAGACACCACAAAAGTTTGACCTAAGCTACGTCGACTCCAGCTATGTTATTCACATAGCTGGAGTTCTGTAACTTAGGTCGACTGAGCCCCATGGTGTAGACCTGCCCTAAGTGAGCTCTGCTGTTTTGGCTTTAGATAGGTGTAGGACCAAAAGGCAAATCTTAAATATTTTTCTTGAATAGAGATTATCACTTCTAGTATCCTTAAACTGAGTTTGAGTGAGACAACTTAGAGCAAAGTGCCAATCTTGGTCCTGATATAACTTTAAATATAGGTATTGTGTGTAGTTACACCTGTAATTAAAGTTGTCTAAGCACATCCATTTGAAGAGCTGTTTTCCTAAGCTCATAATTTAGTCAAATTTTGGGGCTGAAATTGTCCATGTTCTCTCTCAACCTGAGAGAACTCTTCTTTGAAACATTAGAATAAAGATGGCATAGCTGTTTTTAATGACTTGTGTAGGGAGCACACACTTGTTGCTGTTTAACCAAAACAAAACACTTCTGCCACCTTTGAAGGCCTGTGGTGTCTCAGGGGTTACAGCAGAAACTTGAGAATAAGCAGTGTGTAGTTCCTAAGTTTCCAGTAAAAAGTGACAGAGTCCTGTCCAGGACTCTTTGTCGCTTTTTACAAATCCAGACTAACATGGCTACCCCCTGATACTTAAGTTTCCAGTGTGCCTTTTGGTGGTCTGGTGAAAAATCTGTTGTGACCTGGGGAGAATTGCAAGGGTTTAAAAACTTGTATCATGCAGGCACACTGCTGTTGTCAGAGAAGAAAAGGGTGGTTTTTCCTAACCTCACAATGTTGTGTTGGCTCCACTTATGCATGTGTGGGTAAATTCTGAAGAACTTCATTTGTAATATGAGGGGGTGTGCAAAGTAGGATCTGTGAAGGCATATAGGGCATGAAGCAGGGCTCTGCAGCAACCTTTCCTTTCTGTTCTGCACATTCTGCACACCCAGCAATGTTGGATTGCTACCTAGCAAATAGTTCTTCATGGTCAAACTTCTTTTTAAAACAAAATCCCCTTGGAAATTCCAGATCCAAAGCTACATTAAAAGAATGTGACGGTTTCAAAGTGAAGCACTTGAGTCAGGAAATACTAAAGTTAAGGCAGCACTGACAACCAAAACTCTGGCCCTGGTGAGCCAATGTAGTAGAACAGTCTTTAATTACGTGATTGCATGCAGATTTTTTTCTCCATAGGACCTCTGCCTCACTTGGTTCAGGGATTGGATGTTTAGTGAATGTGAAAGGGACCACACCTGAAAAGTGAGGATAAAATACATAAATATTTAAGAACAGCTGCCTGATTGACGTTGCACTGTCCAACCTGTGCAATGAATGACATGGGGTGCTGTGAGAAGACTAATACGTGATCATGCAAATAAAGACTCACAACATATAGGCACTAGGGAGTAGAACTAAGGTTAGGAGGGCAGCCTTAAGTCAGGAAATAGTGAAGTTGAGAGCTTTTCTTTGCTGTTCTCCTGATTTAGTTCATGTCCGTTATTCAGAAGAGTTCCATGCAGATTGGCCACTTACTTGTCTCATAACATAGAACTCTGAGTGCTCGGGGGCCCTGTTCTTTGACTTCCGTTCTGAAAGTGGAAGTCCCACCCCCAGCATAGAGCATCAGGGACCAGGACTAACAGTGGGGAAGGAGAAATCCCCTCTCTCTCTCCCTCCCCCACTCCTAGAGATGGATAACTATGAGGGACAGGGGTACAGGAGGAACAACAGAAGAGTTCAGGGTGCTAGCTAGTGCAACTGGCCCAAAGCAGTGAACTCCCTGCTGCTGGCCAGAGCCCCCGTTTCCCATTAATCTCACCCAGAAGGCCTAAGTTCCTTCCCCAGCTCACTTTATACAGAGCATTGCTCCCCACCGACCTCTGAGGAGTGTGCAGATTGGACACAAGTACGTTGTCCTCTTCCTTTCCTCCTAGCCACAGACAAAGGACAACTGAAGCTCTTGGGTAGGGGTGGGGAGCTGAGGACCAGCTTGATTGTAATCAGCCCACTTAGCTTCCCAGCACACCCTGCCACCCCAACAGTCCCTCCCATGTCCCAGGGTGGGTAGTTTCTTCACCTTCCCCCAGATTATCTCTTATTCCTTCAGGGGTGGGGACATAAGTGTTCCTCCACCCCCAACTGGTTTACTGTCTGGGGATGGGATGTAACTCTGCTGCTCCAGATTCTGGGGAGGGCACATGTGTGTGTGCGGGGGGGCGTTGTCCTCCCCCCCCAACTTTGAGGAGAGGGGTTCTCCCCAGCCCCCCAAAGACTCCCCCTACATACATTTGGGGTGTGTGTGTGTGTGGGGGGGGCATAGGTGCTCACTCTTCCCTGATGGGCTCCAGGCTGCCACTCCTTGAAACAGTAGTAGCCTCTTCTCTTCAAAACCCTCTTCTGTGTGGTAGGCCTCAGCCCTGGTGATGTACAAACCCACCCGAACAGGGGATGGAGCTGTCGGGCTCTGAAAAGGGCTGGTATGGTGTCTCTAAACAGAGACCTATTTTTAATAAAATAAAACCCCAAGATTCATCCCTGACTCACTTTGTATGTGTGTGTAAATTGTAAACGTGTCAGTGAGAAGAACCTTCAAATGAAGCAAGTAGAAAGCGTTTTTAATACCATGATAGACATATAGCTCTAATCTTGGTAAACGCACATATTAATTGCCATGTGTCGCTACAGTAGTGCTTTGATTCACTCAATATGGAGATTAGCAGGGACAGCATTTATTCTAAGGGGTTTGGAATGTAAAGGGATTAAAGTGTTGGGATACATGTGTAAATGTCAGTTGTAGATTATTTTACTCCTACATGTAGAGATTTGCTTAATTGAATATTTAGGATTAACCTGAAGGACTGATTTGGACCCTGGCTTTCTTCCCATCATAAATGCTCAGGTCAAAAAAGAATCAATAAAACAAAATTTAATTAATTGTTTTGTTTTTCAGGCTTACATTAAAATCTATCAGGGAGAGGCACTACCTCATCCTAAATCAATGCTCCAGGTATTTCCTTATCCTTTAAACATAAGCAGAGTGAAGAAACAAAAATTAAATTCTTTGCAATCATTAAGGGATGTATTTCTTTAAGGGTATGTCTACACTGCCGCGCTAGTTCGGCGGCTGGGGATCGAAGTTCCGGGTTCGATTTATCGCGTCTGGTGTGGACGCGATAAATCGAACCAGGAAGTGCTCGCCGTCGACTGCGGTACTCCAGCTAGACGAGAGGAGTACCGCGGAGTCGACGGGGAGCCTGCCTGCCGCGTGTGGACCGCGTCTGAACCGCGGTAAGTTCGAAGTAAGGTATGTCGAATTCAGCTACGTTATTCACGTAGCTGAATTTGCGTACCTTACTTCGACTTGGGGGGTAAGTGTAGACCAAGCCCAAGAGACTGAAGATTGTGAATGAAGTGTTAGCACCCATGGGGCATGTTTCTTCAAGAAGGGCCGAGGCAGTTACCCACTTGGGGGCTTGTGTGGGTTCAGAATCACCTGAAGTGGTAGCCACTGGGGTTCTGATGTATATTAGCATATCCACTCCTTCAAAACCTTGCCATGTGGTCTACATTTTGACTCAGTTTCCAGTATTGTTTTTATTAGCTTAGTGTCTAGTGCTAATAGATAGGAGCACTGAGTCAGTTAGATGTCTGCACCATTACATGGTGACATGCCACTTTTCACTCTGTGAGTCTGTGTCAGATAAGGTAACTATACCAATATTCCCCTCCATGGCTGATCCAGGGAGGAAGATCAGATTTAGATTGAGCTTTGTGCAGTCCAGTCATGCCTTGCTCAAGTGTACAATGCTTACGTTGTTTGGGGTTTAGGACTTGCAACAAGGAGGTGCTCCGTTTGTGCTGGCTTTACCTCTTGGGTCTTGAGGGATAGATGGCTGAAAGCCTCTTTAAAGAAAGAAGCCGGAGGAGTTCTTTAGTTTAGAATCTGAAATTGTTCTGGGAACCTCCCCTTCAAGGAACCATCTCCTCCTTGGACTTGTCTAAGGGTTCAGAAAGCCACTTCCAATGCTCCCTCAGATCCAAAGACAAGGGATGGACTCCAGTGGATCGCCACTTCCCTTCCTCCTTCCCCCTGTGACTTTGAGGGGGAGGGTGGGACTACATTCTTTCCTGTAACATTAATTAGACTTGTTGGCTCTGACATGGAAACATGCATGACCCAAAAAGACACTGCTTACTAGAAATTCTGAGCCTGCAACCGCAGGCCTGTGACCTGGCAGAGATAATACACTCAGGGGAGAGGGGGAAACTGCTTTTTATATAGCGATGGAATTTTTTTCTGACCACTTTCTAATATGTTAATTTGGATATCCTTTTCCAGTTGGTAACCATCAAAATAGTCTCTTCCATACCTGTCTTATGATAGAAAAATCATGTACAGGCATATGGGTGTATAATTACGTAGCTTTTCTAGAGTGCCAGGGCTGAAATCTTTGCTTCTAGTGAGCTGTTTTAATCTATTTTACAGCAGATCCTTTATTTGTTCACATGGAAGGTTTTCTTTGGGTCTGAAGTTAACGGGTAAACATTCAAAATGAAATGGTACAAAACTGGTTAAAGGTGTTGGTGCTTCAGAATGTAGAACTGATATTACTGGCAAGTCCGATACAACCATGTACAGTGCTTGGTCAATATCTGTACGCTTTCATTTTCCCAAGGCAACAGCTGAAGCCAATAATCTTGCTGCAGTAGCAGGCGCAAAAGACACCTACAACAAAGGCATGGAGCAGGTATGTTGATTACAAAATTAAAGCAACAGTATGTGTAGTAAGGCCTCTGTTGTAGAGTTGTGCACAATGTGGTGTTAAACGGTTACATGGTTAACATACTAATGGACAAACTGGCTGAGCATCAGGACTCCATGTGTGAAGATCACACATGCAGCAAAAGTCACAAGATCACTCATGAGGGAGGGAGAAGGAAATTGATGGTGAGGTAGGGGGTGGGATTGAGATGTATTTTCTACATGTGGAACACCACATACTAAATGACTTGAGAATTCTATTAGCAGCAGCTGATTAAAAAGATATGAAGCAGCTAGTAGAATGAACAGTTGCATTTGGTGGTAGCATCACCGTGCAGGGTTCATACTAAAAAACATAACAAAATTAATTGTTTGGGTTTTGGCGATATTACACTACTGATTTCTGATAATTTTCTATAAGGCTATAGAGCAATAGCTACTGTTAGCTATAAAATGTGAAGATTAAAAGGTACTTAAATATTCAGTATTTGCAAAATCCAACAGAGGGTCCTGTGGCACCTTTAAGACTAACAGAAGTATTGGAGCATAAGCTTTCGTGGGTGAATGCCCACTTCGTCAGACGCATGTGTCTGATGAAGTGGGCATTCACCCACGAAAGCTTATGCTCCAATACCTCTGTTAGTCTTAAAGGTGCCACAGGACCCTCTGTTGCTTTTTACAGATTCAGACTAACACGGCTACCCCTCTGATACTTGCAAAATCCAAAACGTTTCTTCCAAATAGCTACGTGTAGCTAACAATTTCATTCACCATATGCTACTTCAAACTCCATTGAGAAGGTACTCTGTTATAGTGAACTCATTACCAAGGCCCATTGCCATCTTCAGACCATGAAGTTGGGCAACAGTTTAAAGCCACTTATCACAGAACCATTGACACCATATGGGAAATTCTGAAATACGATTGTACGTGTACGTTATAGATATCAGGAGGTCTTTCACTTACTGTGGAGCATGTTCCCATGAAAATAGCATCAATTTAAGAGTTCATCTGCTCCTGTAGCTACAGTAAATTAGTGCCGTGACCACCTCTTGACTACTGTGTGCAGTACTGGCCACCACACCACAAAAAGGATATTGCATAAGAACATAACAGCCACACTGGATCAGACCAAAGGTCCATCTAGCCCAGGATCCTGTCTTCCGACAGTGGCCAATGCCAGGTGCCCCAGAGGGAATGAAGAGAACAGGGCAGTTATCGAGTGATCCATCCCCTGTCACCTATTCCCAGCTTCTGGCAAACAGAGGCTAGGGACACCATCCCTGTCCATCTTGGCTAATAGCCATTTATGGACCTATCCCCCATGAATTTATCTAGCTCTTTTTGAACCCTGTTATAGTTTTGGCCTTCAAAACATCCTCTGGCAAGGAGTTCCACAGGTTGACTATGCATTGTGTGAAGAAATACTTCCTTTTGTTTGTTTTAAATCTGCTCCTATTAATTGCATTTGGTGACCCCTAGTTCTTGTGTTATGAGAAGGAGTACATAACACTTCCTTATTTACTTTGTCCACACCAGTCATGATCTTATAGACTTCTATCATATCCCCCCTTAGTCATCTCTTTTCCAAGCTGAAAAGTCCCAATCTTATTTCTCTCCCCTCATACGGAAGCTGTTTCATACCCCTAAGCATTTTTGTTGCCCTTTTCTGAACCTTTTCCAATTCCAATATATCTTTTTTGAGATGGGGCAACCACATCTGCACACAGTATTCAAGATGTGGGCGTACTGTGGATTTATATAGAGGCGATATGATAGTTTCTGTCTTATTCTCTATCCCTTTCTTAATGAGTCCCAACATTGCAGATCAGGAGAGCTTGGAGATGGGTGACAAGAGTGAGCAAGGGCCTGGAAAAACTTTCATATGAGGAGAGAAGAGACTGGGATTGTTTGCCTTCGAAAGGAGACTAGAGGGGAATGAGTCTATAAAATAATGAATGGTACCCAGAAGGAGATTAGGAATTTTTGTTCTCCCTGTCTCCCGACCCCAGAACAAGGGGATGCATCCAATCAAACTAAAAGGTGGCAAATTCAAAACAGATTAAAGGAAATCCTTTTTCACACAATTTGTAATTGGACTGTAGAGCTCACAGCCAGAGAAAGTCATCGAGGCTAAGAACTTAACATGATCCAAAAAGATTGGGTACGTGTGGTTATCAAGCATATCATTAACTATAACAATTCTAGATGATAAAACCTGTGGAAGGGATACTAAACCTCACGCTTCAGGATTTAAGCTGGTCTTTTCTCTATTAGAGATCAGGATGATGCCTAATGTGGGCAGATTACCCCTCATCTACCCACTGCAGGGTTCTTACACCTTCCTCTGAAGCATCTCATGCTGGACTCTGTCAGAGACAGGATTCTGGACTAGGTAGACTCCGGGTCTGCTCCAGCCTGGCAATCCCTATGTAATAAAACGGAGAAGGAGTATTCCCACTTTGTGAAGACCTTTGAGGTTTTCAGATGAATTGTTATAAAAGTGCTGAATTATTTCCCAGCTGAAGTCATGACTGGCCTGGGAGATGATTGCAATATTGGAGGATTTAGACTTCAGGTAAGGAATAAACAGGAACAGATGTTTTCTTACAGATCCTGTTTTCATAGGAACTTCCCAAGTGATATAGTTTATGTAATAAGTGTGGCTAAACAAAAGAAGTCCTTATAAAACATCTTCTGGATAACTTTGAACATTTTCTGTACCAAGTCTTGATGTGACAGATGGGTCTGAAACTTTTGACACTAACAGAGTATAAATAATTGTTTTGGTCTTTATCTTGATTAACACTAGTTTTAATCAAGTCTTTAGTGTCAGTATTACCAATATGCCTAGGAGCCCAAGTCATGGACTAGAACCCCATTATGCAGGGTGCTGTATAAATACTGCCGAAAGAGAGTCCCTGTCCCAAAGAGTTTACAATCTAAGTATGATGAGGAAGAACAGGCGGATACAGACAAGGAAACAATGAGGCCACATGGGTCACCTTGATGAGCAATGGTCTCACTACAGTTAAGCTGCTGGTGTGCGCATGGGGGCAGCATGGGAGGAAGCATGAAGGGACTTGTTTGAGAATTTAACTAGTGGTTGATGGATGCTGACCTCATGGGCCAATCGAAGGTGGGAGACTCAGCATGCCCAAGTACCTCCTCAGGTAGAGGGAGGCCTTTAGCATTCAAATCACCTGCTTGCCCTCAGGGAGTCTGATGCACAGATGAAAAGGTAATGTTGTGATGGGCAGCTGGAGTATTCTTGGGGTCTGTCTTCACACTCTGCTGAACTTACCAAGAGCCAAGGAATTATGACAGCGTTTGTTTTTGTGAACTCAGAATATGGCCCAGTGTGTTTGATTCTGTGTAGACCTGTTAAATCTGCTGTGTCTGAAATCATCCCAACTTTGAGAGAGCCATGCTTATGGGGGAGTGTTCCTGGGCTGGACACTGTTCAGAATACTCCAGAGCTGAAGTTCTGAGCAGACTAAAAATGCTTCCCCAGCCTCTGGTTCTTGTTTGTTGCATCATAACTGGCTCAGTCAACTCCTTTTGCTCGACTGACTGGCGAGAGGCGCTCCATGCTGTGGGTCCCATCCTCTGGTTTCACATCAATGATTTTATAGCATTTCCTCTGTTCCTTTAAAAGCTCTCTTGGAAAGGAACCATGGCAGCAATGGACATTTGCCCCCTTCAAGAGGGGGTTGGGGCTGCAACACAAGCAGAGAGATGGACACAGCTAGGGCTTTGACCAAGCTCATGAGACACTGGTTGTACAGTCCTAGTGGCTTATACTAGCTAAACCCAGTAGGTTCCTAGTCTGGCTGGAGATGGCACAGTGGCTGATCCATCAAGCTAGCTACCTTTCCACATATGATCACTTAGAACCAGAGCACCGATTTGCATCCTAGCTTAGGGTTTGTTCTTGTTAGCCGGGCCGCTGAGGGTGGAAATTGAGTAGTTTGAAGTCTTGCAAGTGGTGTCTTATGTGACCTTCTAACTGACCAGAAAATCATGTAACTTTTTAATTGGAGGTAGTTTGGTGAATCACTTTAAATTGCTCCCCCAAACAACTTGATTACTTTCTGTAGTCCAGAAATGAAGAGATGGCACCTTCAGAGATCCGATTGATATTTCAGACTCTGTGAGCCATTAGAGTCCTGTGAAATCAAGTTTCTGATATGGAATATTTAAATTTACAAGATACAGTCACAGCTTCCAGCAGGGTTTTAAAAAAATCCATTCTTCCATAGGGAGAAAGGGAAGCTTTCTCAGGCTGGGGCCATCATGTTTTGAAGAATCTCTGGTTTTACTGGGGGAGGGAATGTTTCTAACCCTTGTGGGCCGTTCGCTTTGCACCCGTAAGTGAACAGTGTCACTTGGCGCAGTGCTGTCTTCTCAAGTCGGCAGCACAGCTACAGCATGTGCCACTATTGATAGCTTTGCCCAGCTGCAGCACAGTGAAAACTGGGGATCGACAAGGCCTAGCTGGCATCAGTGGGTAGTTTCACCCTGCTAGGTCCAAAGCAGAGGCTGAGGTGAGGGCTAGAGTTCGCTACCCCTTTCCCACCTGTTTTAACAACAGCCAGGTGGTTCTGAGATTCTACTTCACCTAAAAGGAGAGAATTGCTCCTGTGTATTCTGTAAAGGTGAACGTTACAGCGGGTCCACAGTTTCCTCACTGCCACTGAGCCTCTTGCCCTCCCCCCCCACACACACACACAAAAAAAAGCAAGCTGGAGAATATAAAGTCATGTTAGTCTGAACATTACCAGATGGTTGAGGCCATTTCTGATTCTTAGGCTTCAGTCTGAAGCAGGAGTGTCTTAACCGCTTACCTGGAGCTTTGGCGTGCGTGTTCTGACCTTGGTCAGCTGCAGGGTGCGTGTGGTGCTCGAACTACTGCCCTCTAAGAATCGAACATCAAGCAAGTAATGGTTTGTTGTTGTTTTGAATGCAGAGTTGAACAGCACAAGCTCTTCTTGCTGTACCCTGACACCTCACCTCTGGTTATTCTTCTCACAGGTTTGCGGTGGAGATAAGCCTTACATTGCTCCATCAGACCTAGAGAGACAGCACCAGGATTTTAAAGAGTCAGCTGTCAAACAGTTCTGTTCTGTGAAAAAAATGGGAGGAGAGGAGTTCTGTCGGCGCTACCAGGACCAGCTTGAAGCGGAGCTCGATGAAATCTATGCAAACTTTGTGAAGCACAATGATGGCAAAAACATCTTTTATGCTGCTCGTACCCCTGCCACTCTATTTGCTGTTATGTTTGCCATGTATATCATCTCAGGACTGACTGGCTTCCTTGGTATGAACTCCATCGCTAGCCTGTGCAATCTCATCATGGGGCTAGCGCTGATATCCCTTTGTACTTGGGCATATGTTAAGTACTCTGGGGAATTCAGAGAAGTTGGAACAGCCATTGATCAAATCGCTGAAGCACTATGGGAACAGGTTGGTATCTATTTCACTATGAAAGTGTCCTTTCTTGGACCAGCGTGCCAATTACAATTCCTGTTTAATGCTGTTAATCAGAAAGGGTTCTAGAGCAGAATAAAGAATCCTAGTTCTTCTGGAAGGTAAAATGAACTCAGAAGTGTAGACATTGGGTAACTCTCAAGGAGGATACCTTGGAGAAATCAGACTATAAAGCCAGCCCAGGATATCATCCAGTGTCTAATTATCTGAGGTCTTTGCTGGCACTAAGTTCTGAGAGTAGCACAAAGGTGGAAGGATTTTTGTTAAAAATCCTTGTTGATTACTTCTCTCTGAAAAGTAAATTTAAAAAGCCGGTGAAGGCTTCTTAGAGAGGTAAGTTAAAGTTGTACATCTTCATTCCTGATATGGTGCATGTGAGACTCCATCGATTTATTGGTGCAAGTGCTCTGACACCACAACACTACCCAGAATCATCTCTGTATCGGTCACCCCCTTGCTGTTGGATAGCGTGCATGGCACTGACGAGAGGCTAAGTAAAGACTGCAGGGAAGAAAATTAGAGGTAATGAATACCTGCAAGGAGTCCAGCTTGCAGTAGCTTCCACAGGAGGAATGGCTGTGCTGTCTCATCTAGGGAAAACAGACGGGTTTAAACGTTACTAATAACGTTTTGAGTAGCATAGTGGCTGGTATAGTTGCCAATGTAAAAATGTTTGCCAGAACCAGTGGTTCTCAACCTGTGGCCCATGTGACATCCTCAGGGCCATACAAGTAATATATATGTTGTGTGGATGTGGTCCATATAACACATAGAAAGCTGCATATGTGGCCCACAATAGTAAATAGGTTGAGAACCACTGGCTGGAACAGTTGGCCTTTTAAAAGCCAACATAGGATATGATCTTACATTAAGGTAGCAAATATGGTAGATGAATTTTCATTCAACTCTTAATCTGGGAACATGTAATTTTGCCTTTATAGCCTCAAGCCAATCTTGTTGCTACTTTATCTGATTGGCCAACTGTATGGGTCCAACTTGGCGGTTCGCATATAGGATTTTTGACGGCTTTTCAGAGATTGAATAGGAAATGCCTTTAGGAAAGGTTAGCTCTAATACCTATAGTGTAGTGGAAGTGAAACTTTTTGGATGTGATGCAATGACTTGTGTTGAGATCTCAGATGAGAGATGTGATGCTAAAAAAGTGACAAGCAAATACTTGTATAAGGTAGAAAATCAATGCTTAAGGCCTCACAATGGAAACTGGCTGTTTAAATACTGAATCTCGTTTCAGGATTACTGTATGTAAAATGGTACGGGGCAATATGCAGGATAGGAGTAATACGGTGATAAATCTTTGTTCTCAACTATGTGAGTTACCTTTGACAGATTTTCTCTTAAGTTGCAGGAAGCAAAACTAGACGATAGGGTTGTAACTTGAGGAAATATGTTAAATTCTCGTAATTTACTTTCTATGTCCTAATTCCGGAAGCTTTGAAACAATCCATACCCTCCTGCAGTGCGATATAAATTCTGACTTCAGAATAGTTTTGTCCTAGCTTGAAGTGGCTTCCTCAAGTGTAGACTTCTTCAGCGTCACATGTAAAACTGGGGTTTCTAAGCATGCGGTTGGGTCCTCTCTCCAAGGAAGAGACCAGGTCATAGTAAATCAACACTTAAGTTTTGCCAGCAGAGCTATGTTGGTTCGGGATGTGTGGAGGAAAATCACACCCCTAACTGACCTAGCTATGCTGACCAAGACTCTGGTATAGATGCAGTTATACTGGCATAAAAGCCTTTTGCTGATGTCACTTACTTTGCTTGGGGACTCTCTTGCTGGTGAAAGCTCCATTCCAACTAAGAGGGTTTGCCAGTACAACTGTACCGACTAACCCTTTCTAGTGTAGACAATGTGACGGGTTCGGTCACAGAGACTCCCTTGGGACTGTCATCTGATGTGCTGAAATTACCTCTGAGCCAGTTTTTCCTGCCAGCTTGGGACTCCAGAACCCTGCCTTGTTGAGCCAGACACGCTAGCCTGCTGCAATACAGGCCCAGGTCTGGTCCATGCCCCCAAAGCTGCAGACTTTAACCAAAACTGCTCAGTAGGTCACCTATCTCCAGCACCCAGATCCCAATGGGATCCAAACCCTAAATAAATCTGTTTTACTCTGTATAAAGCATACACAGGGTAAACTCATAAAATTGTCTGCTCTCTATAACACTGATAGACAGATATGCACAGCTGTTTGCTCCCCCAGGTATTAATCACTTACTCTGGGTTCATTAATAAACAAAAGTGATTTTAATTAAGTATAAAAAGTAGGATTTAAGTGGTTTCAAGTAATGACAGACAGAACAAAGTAAGTCACCAAGCAAAATAAAACAAAACACGCAAGTCTAAGCCTAATACATTAAGAAATTGTTTACAGGTAAATCTCAGCCTCAGAGATGTCCCAGTAAGCTTTTTTCACAGACTAGACTCCTTCCTAGTCTGGGCCCAATCCTTTCCCCTGGTACAGACCTTGTTAGTTACAGCAGACATCTTAGGTGAAAAGCAGGGGCTTTCTCATGATTGGGACCCCTCTTTGTTCTCTCCCATCCCCTCTTATAGCTTTGGCACAAGGTGGGAATCTTTTGTCCCTCTGGATCCCCACCCCTTTCTGGGCTGGCTGAACACAGGAAGGCTTGCAAGTAAACAGAGCAATTTACAACCAATTGTTCTAGTCAATGGGAGCCATCAAGATTCTAAACCATCATCAATGTCCCACACTTTGCATAATTACAATAGTACCTCAGAGTTGTACTTTATATTTCTAGCTTCAGATACAAGAATGATACATACATACAAATAGGATGATCACACTCAGTAGATTATAAGCTTTGTAATGATACCTTACAAGGGACCTTTTGCATAAAGCATATTCCAGTTACATCATAGCCACACTCGGCATATTTCCATAAAACATACGGAGTGCAACATCACAGACAACACCTGTCATTGCCATTGGGACTGTGCGTTGTACTGTGAGATAAGAACCAGTTCCTCTCTGATTGCCAGCCTAAGGCCTGGCTTACACTTAAAAATGAGATTGACCTATTTGTGTTGCTCAGGGCTGTAGTTAGTTCAACCTAGCCCTCAGTGTAGCCGCAGCTACTCTGATGGAAGAATTCTTTCTCCGAGATGGATTAGCTACGTCGGTGATGGATGGGTTCTTCCCAACGTAGGAAACATCTACACTATGGATCTCTCAGGGCACAGCTGGAGCTGTGTTGCTGCAGCAGCGGTAGTGTAGATGTGCCCTTCATCATTCTGAAACTGAAGGTGGATTCCTCCTTTGCCCAGTGTCTCCTGCATGTTCTTGCTACTGACTTCTAAATCTCTCTGCTTTTCTCTTTTCTCTTTGCTTCAGAGGAATCCCAGGAAGGTGAGAAATTAGCAGCAATTAGTCTTATTAATTAGTTGCCTTTATTTTCCTACTGCTTGCTACGAGTCCTTTTCCTAACAGCTGAATTCATATTTTAGGTGTGTTCCAAACTCTTTGAAGTTGTTAGACGTCGAATGATTCGCCGTGTTCTTACATCAGTGCAACGACAGCGACTCTCGTCCAACAATAACAAGAAGAAAAATTAGACAGTATTTTTACATTTCTTTCTGTATCTGAAGTGTTCACACTTACACATATAGGACAATAAGCAGGACCGTCTGGGCCGGTCTGCATAAATGCTGTAAACCTACCAGATTGATGCTGCTTATAGGGTATGGAACTGCACATCCATCTTCTAGGAACTGTAAAGTGGTTTGAATTCAGTGAAATGATGCCGTGTAGGAGGAAATCGGTTTTGTTCATGATTCACCTCATTACAGTAGCACCACAGCTCTTTACCATTTCCTTTTTAGTGCATCACGTTTTCGTTTTTTATTTTTCAGATTCCAAGATCTTAATTTTTTTTCATTACTTGAATTCTTGTATTTTATATATTTTAAAGGGTTATTTGATTTACCTCATCTTTATTTTGCACATTTCTCATACCACAGGTATTGAAGCCCCTGAGTGATAATTTGATGGAGGATAACATGAGGCAGTCTGTAACAAACTCTATCAAAGCAGGCCTCACTGAACAGGTGTCTCATCATGCCAGGTTAAAGACAGACTGACAATTCATCTCCTCTTCAATTCTGCCCTCTCATCCTAGACATGCTGTACAATGAGAACTCAATACAAATAAACCAAAGTTTACAATCAACTATAGATGTAGTTTAGTGTGACTGGCTTCACTGATTGGTGCCATCAAGTGTGAAAAATAAGTGTCAATGTTAAGCATTCTCTTTAATCTGCTTCTAAGACAGACCAGTGCCATGGAGACTGGTAAATGCGGGGACTCTAAATGCAGTTGTTGTGTGTTGTGCACGTATCCCAGGGTGAGTGACTTTCCTCCTTTTCTGAGAAGGTGCAGTGTCTGGCGTGCAATGGAAATGTATCCTCTGTACAAGGATATTTCAGGGAAGTAATTGTCAAATATGTACAAGGAAATCTTGTAACCGTGTGTTTAGCCACCCAATATCCCATTGGAAATTTTAACTTCCGGAGTATTTATAATATCACTGTATCAAGAGTCAGATTGAAATGTCAGTGCTAGCTGGCATCAGTGAAGCCAATATTGAGCCACTGTATAAAGATCTTGCTTTACTGCTTTTTACACCACTGTTATCCGAATGCATGTTGGTTCCTCACAAAAAATGACATTAGAACTAACTATTGTAACCAAGGAAGTGATTCAAAGTGTACATTCATCTTGCCTTTTTTGATTCACAAACTTTGTCCTACAGGAGATGCATATCAGAAAACTGAGCTGTCTTTTTCTGCAGTTTAGCCTTCATGTATATAATACGCCATTAATTTTACTGGGGGGAAGTTCCATCCAAAAAAAGTTGCCTACAGCTATGAAGCAATGAGTTAGGACTGTCTGTACAGCGTGTTTAGTTTTTATTTTTAAGAAGTCAGATAGGGCGTGTATATGAAATATAAATATATAAATACAATTTTGTATCAAAGTTTTGTAGTTTATGGCAAAACCTGGTTCTGTGGTAGGCTAAGTACAGTCCCTGTGATGGAATGCTTGTGGCTCATGTAAACGTGTGAATGCATAAACGGTTTGACGTTTTTGATATATTTGTGATATTTACCTGCCTTGAGCACTGCGATCTCTCACCCCCTGGGAAATCAATGGGAATGTTGGTTGTGAAACTTCTTGTCCTCTGTTGCATTTTAAAGTTATTTCCTGTAATTTATTTTCAGTACATGATTAAAATAAGTTGTGTATATATGAAATGAAACTCTTCTTTCTTCTTTAAGAAATGTTGGTGTGTCTGTATTCCACTAGATAAATCATGTCAGCTATTGAATCTGAAACGATAAAACAAGAATTGCACAAATGTGCTCCAGCTTTTAATGAAGATGAACTTGAAAGTATATTGCTCCCCTTTCATGCTGGCATGTCTCTCTTTGAAAGAGAACACTGTCTAGCAAGTCTTGTAAATAAATAAATAAATTGTGGTGGTATAAGATCTCATCCTAATTAATACACCTCTACCCCGATATAACGTGACCCGATATAACACGAATTCGGATATAACGCAGTAAAGCAGCACTCCGGGGGGGGGGCGCGCGGGGCTGCGCACTCCGGTGGATCAAAGCAAGTTCGATATAACGCGGTAAGATTTTTTGGCTCCCGAGGACAGCGTTATATCGGGGTAGAGGTGTAGACCTCAAAGCATGCTACTTCACTTGTTGAGTTGCATGTCAGTTTCCAAACTTCATTGATTGTATTTTTCAGAAACTTTGTTTTGTTATGGATTGTGACCTTCAATTCCATATGTATGAAACGGATATGAACTAAAATGTTCTAAAATATATAAAATAAGCCTAAAGAAGGGTAACTAAATAGCATCTTAACTATTTCAGTTTCACCTGAAAATGATCAGTTGTGCAATGGATCGTTTTGCATTCATCATTACTTACCTTGTAGCAAAAGTGTGAAATTGATTGGTTAAAGCTCCTAGAACGTCCTTTTTCAGACAAGTCAAGGAATCAAGTTAAGTCTAAAAATATGATGCACTAGGCATAAGGGAATTCTGCCATGATTGTTTCATGCAATAGGCAATAAATTCAGATGGGAAACAATTGGAACATCAATGTAGCTTGTCTATTTTTTTCTGGAGTAGCAGATGTTTTGAGTCTGGAGAAAGTCTTTAACTCAGAGAGAAGGTGTGTGAGGTAATCTTTTATTGGACCAACTTTTGTTGGTGAAAGAGATGAGCCTTCAAGCTACAAAGAACTAACTAAAACAGGCATATATATTGAGTTATGTGGTTTCTTTAAAATTTAACAAGATTGGATGCAGTACAGCAAATAGAACATTTGAAGGGGTTTTTTTGGCTGGTGTTTGACAATCTAGTAAATTACAACAAAGATAAATGAGAATTCTACAATGCCTTCACAATGGTGCCAACTTACTCCATCATAGCACTCCCTTCTTCCTGAAGGATTGTCAAGCTCACTTCACAGCCCCTGTAGGTGCAGCCTTTATAACACTGCTAGCAGCGCTGGCCATCAGGTTGTGGTGGAAGGATGTATGTCACCTACAGCAAAACTGTCCCAAACCCATCTGCTCCTTGGATGTCTTGCTAAAAAAACCTATACACAAATGTTAGCCTGATGAGATCCTAAAATAGTCGAACGACTGCAGGCAACACTTCTTGCATTCCCAGTTCTGGGTCTAAAGTGGAAGATGTGATATGCCTTCTACAGTATAGGGTTTGACTTCTGCATGATCGACTTTGTTTCAGAAAACTTGCGTCTTAAACCCACAAAGTTAAACTTCAGTTTATTTCAGCATTCCTGAACTGCTTTTCATCTCTGTACTAATACTTGTCTTTCATCCAGGTTTCTTCAAGAGGAATTCTGTGCATGTCAACTGGCTTGTTATAAGCTACCATAAGCATTTCACCAGAAAGTGTTTTAACGCTGAAGCTTCCCCTCCCTTCAGCCGGAGGCCCTTTTGTAGGTGGCTGCTTGTATCCAAGACTGTGGAGCACGGTGCCAGCTGTAGGTACAGGCCTTCAACTTTCATCTCCCTTTTTGTGGCAACAAGAGGAGAAAGCTACTGCTGAAGCCAGTTTAGCTGACCTATAACACGAGTGTTGCTCTAACACTCAAGAAAAACCTTGTATGATGTTCTAACTCAAATTCCAAACTGTCCATCTCTCAACCCATGTCATGGAGCCAAGGATCCAGCAGGTGCTTGAAGTGGCCACTTTAGCACTGCCAATTTTTGATATTTATTTTTATTTTTTTAAAGCTCCAGCTGTCATAGGATTGCACCAAAATCTCAGCTGCTTAAATCTTGTAGTGCTCCTGGCTATGAAGTAAAGCTTGGGCCTGTGACCTCAAAGGCTCTAATACTTGTGTATTTTAGAAATGATTTTTAAGCTTGTCTCCTGTTTCTAAGTAGCTGAGCACCTAACCCTCTCTCCAGGGGTGCTGTGAGGACAATACAGCACTGTTGGGCAGTGTTACCCTGTTGCACAGAGATGAAGGGCTCTATTGAGGCCATATTGTCCAACAGGCCAGGGATTAGCACAATTACATGGGATCTGGAAGCCCTGTTTTCAGATCCTAGCTTTGCCTGATTTGGAGCAGGGACTTCAATCAGATTTTCCACATCCCAGGTGCACCTCCTAACCACTTTGCTGTGGGTAGGTGTCTCTACCCCCTGTCCTAAGACCTGTCTTTGCTACCTAACTTTAGCAGTGGTGGTGGTGACTATAGATCACAACCAAAGTTAAGTGCCTAAATACCCCTCCTTGTCATTTCCTAGGGGCTAGCTTATGCAGCTCCATGCTCAGCTTCAGTGAATCCCATTCTTGTGTGCCTGCCTCTCATGTGGTGTAAGCTATTCTAGGTCTGAAATCACCTGCTTCTAAAGCTTGTCAAATCTCAACAGATGTATAAATGTGTGCAGGTACAACTGAGAGAGTGGATTCTTGTTACAACCTCTTTATCCTTAATACAGTTGAGTCATCCTCAGTTCTAATTAATGAAAGTTGCAGAACAATTAATTCTAGATACTGTATTGAATGTGAACATTAGGCTGCAAACAGATTCTGAATGCCTGGTTGCCACTAAACATGTTCTGAAACCTGAACAGTGGTGGTGGAACTGACAGTAGCTGCCCTTTGCTCTGCTGGGTTGTGCATGCTTCCAGGCTCCTACTGAACTTATCAAAACACTTCTTGCCAGCAACACAGAGTAGCAAGAAACATCTTCAGCAGGCTAGACTGAAGTCTATTGCTATTCCTTTTGGATTGAGTGTTTGCACCTGTTTGTCACTGACACTTTAAATAGGAATCCAGACACCCCCATCCTGGCTGAGAATCACAAGTGCTGAACTGCACCTGTTTCTCTGATGTCTGCATCAAGTTATGCCTCTTCCTCTGTTCTATTAAGTTGGGAGCAAAGCAAGGGAATCCCTACCTGGGATTTTTCTGGTAGTTTTAGACTCTCTCAGAAGATGCTGATTTAGGTTTACCGAGCTGGCCAAGGAGTAAACCCTCCCATGCTTCTATAAACAGCCTGCTGTAAAGCTCCTAAACTGAAACGGATTCCTTTCTGAAAGGCTTAGAACAGCACCCTTGGTGACCTTCTCTCAAAGGCCAGGGCTGACTGCTGATGTGGAAGACTGCAGTGTAGAACCAGTAGTCAGAGACCCTCCTTCTGCCTCAGCTACACCAGCAAGGCTCATAGCAGTGATGGGACCCTTTAAGAACCTAAATGAGCTGAGGATAGTGTCCCCTCTTTATTTTCCAAAAAACTGTCCAGCTGTTTACTCACTAATCATCACAGCACCTCTGTGGAGTAGGGGGTAAGTATTACTCATTTTACAGATGGGGAAGAGACAGGTGAAGTGACTGTCCAATATCTGACACTACTTGCCTGATACAACTGAAGACCTCCCTGCTTGTCACCAACTACCTTATTTTGTACATTTGATGCCAGCTCTGAGAGTAGTTCACTCCAAACAGTTAACAGAAGCCTGACTCTTATTTCCAGTACATTTTGAGGACTAAAAGACTTGAAACTGAAATCCAAAACCTGACCCTGAAGCCAGATTTCAGTCTTTCACCCACTAGAACATAAGATCTGCTCACACTGCAGCGTACAGCTCATGGTAGTGATCACGTGCAGTGCACTGAATAGGAAGTGCCCGTCCCCTGTGGAAACGGTTTACAGCCCTTGGGAGCAGCTGGGGGTTAGGTTTGGCCAGTGCAGTGAGAGGACACGACTCCATTTTAACCTGCTCACCAGTTGCTCCCCTCACCAAGGGAAGGAGGCTTTTTTTTAAAATGTGTCCATCTTTAATGAGGGACTCCTGCCTCATTCAGTGAGCACAAGCCATCTTGTGACGGGTGGGGCTGCCAATTCTGCAACTCCTACCAAGACTGGGGATGAGTGGCCACGTTTCAGCCCCACCCATGTTAGAAGATTGGGGCTCCTGAAAGTTACCAGAGACACTTATTTTCAGCTGAATGAAAAGAGGAACGGTGCAGCAAAAGAACTAGAGCCCCCTCTAGCTACTGTAATCCAACAGTCTTGGCATTTATCTGTTGTTACTGATGGACCCAACCTTCACTCTACCCAGGTTGGGTTTCTGTGACTATATTCAAAGAATAAATCAGGCACTTACAGGTTTGCAGAGATGCCTGTAAATGTCCGACTAAGTGCTGATCAGCTCCCATTCTCATGCTCCACCCCTGCTGCTTTCAACAACCCCATGAATAAGGTTGGTCAGGCTAAACCCTGCAAGGGAAGCCAGTGGGCCACGACAGCAAGATATTCACCAACCCCCTATGCCATTAGAAATCTAACTCCCAAGCAGCCATGTTGCTCCTACATTTGCTGCTGTTCAACACTCCACAATCTACCAGCACTGAAATGCCACTTCAGATACCCCTAACCTCACCGAGACAGGGGAGTCCCCACATTGGGTCTGATACAAAAGTAAACAGCTTGTGCACTCAGCCACCATGAACTTATCTTAGTAACTAGTACTACTCGCTTTCCAAGAGCGGAAGAGTTCAGACTCATGCTGACTTCCTTTCCTTGCACAAGCCAGCAAGGAACTTATAGGAATGTTGCAACTGGAATAAACATGACTGGGAGGTTTGCGTGTTATGTTTTCGATGGGCTTAAGTATATTTGATGTCTATTGCCATTTCATAACACTGCATCCAACTGTAAAAACACCTCTTTGGACCCAGTTTAGTGCCAGTTCCCATCTTAGACTTCAAGTGATCCGAGGAAGAGTTTATGGTAAAATTTTAATTGAAAAAAGTAGGTAGAATGGAAGTGAACACATTATTTACACACATCCTAATTTGCAGATTATATCAAGAAAATGACAATGTTCCTCTAAGGGACTTCACCAATTTCACGGTTAAATAAAAATACCACATAAGACTCGGACTCCTTGTAAAGTCAAGTCTAAAATGGAGCTCTCCCCTTCTACTGGTCTTCAGCATGTCTTGCTTCTTTAAATAAGATCAGCAACTGAATTAAGAGAGAGAACATAAGTTAAGCCTTTGCTGAACATGCTAAAAATTGCAGCACAGAGTAACAGCAGTACTACAGCTAATGCACACAACTGCTTCAGCCTCTTCACGGAAATACAAACACCTCTCAATCCACCAGGATTTGAGTTTACAAATGGCCAAAAACTTCAGTACAATAAAACTGAGTATTTTAAATTTCCCTATTTGATTCTGTTGAAATAATATTTTCCATGGTGATACATGGCTAGGTTAGGAGGCAGCTGCCATTCTGCCCAGCTGAGCTAGGAGTCATATTTGGATGCACCCTACACTCACCATTCATGGGCATCTCATCAATCTGGGTAGAGTAGTACTGTTCAATATCACGCAGGATACGGATGTCATCATTCTTTACAAAGTTGATGGCAACACCTTTTCGGCCATACCGACCTGATCTACCAATTCTGTTGAAGGAAAGGATCCAGGATTAGTTGACTGGGTAGTCATAGTTGAATCAGACTTAATAAAAGTAGCCATTCCTGTACCTGTGTATATACAGTTCTCTGTTGTTGGGCAAGTCGTAGTTAATGATCAGGGACACCTGAGGAACATCCAAGCCCCTGGCCCAAACATCTGTAGAAATAAGCACACGGCTGCCAAGAGAGAAGAGCAGAATTATTGCACTCCAATCCCACTGGAAGGATGTTGTGAAATGAGCTAGGGAGACATTAACAACCATCTTCCTGCAGTGCACTGACAGGCCAAGTGTCACTTATTAACTAGTTTCCTAACGCTGCTAAGAAAATTTTCAAACAGCTACAGTCAAACTCCAATTTTATGAACACGAATCTTATGACTAACCAGTTATACAAATAATTTTCCTGACAAAATAAACATTGCATAACCAACGTGATGTTGACGAAGAATAAGTTGACATCCCTTTATACTAAATGCCTTCAATGCACCGCCAATGGATTTCTTGTCCTTCAAAGCACTGCAAAGCCATACAGTGCACCTGCCGCAACTTCCACACTGGAGATACAACAACGGAGGTATTCAATGTTATAAACTCCTCGATCCCCTATTACTTCACCAAATGGGTTCTAATGTAATCACATTGTTCACGCCATCCCCTTGGGGACGAGACAGCTGGTGAGAAGCTCATTTTGATATTTAGCCGATGGAATGAGTCACTTCACCTTCTGCTGCTTCAGCAGGAGGCGTCTTCAACAGGGGGACCCAGCTATCTGCTTCCTCCAGGGAGAATGCCACAGAATACTCAAGAAACTAGAGCTTTTAGGGAGCTGAAAACCTCCAGTACAAAGTATCACATTCAACAGCAGCTGCCTGGTATGGCCCAGTCAGAGGCAACTCCTTCCACATGATGAGAAATGAAGCTCAATCTCTGCAGCTTTCTCCAGCTCCCAGATACTCTTACTAAATACCATGGGCTCATTCTACTTCTAACACCACGGTTCTCCAGCCAGCCTACGCAGAGGTCCCCCCACCCTGAGGTGCTATGGAAGGGCAGTCCAGTGATCTCAGTGAGTCTCAGAACTCTAATATTTTCATCTTATAGCTTATTCTAGAATCACCAGAAATGAGGATGAAAAGGTGAAGGGGGCTTTCAGGGCAGAGATACAGAGGGATAGATATTGAAGGCATAGTTCAGCCACCCTCCCATAGGACATTGGGGAATCCTGGTCTCATGCTGTAACACCACGCACAGAAGAGTATTAAGACACTTGCCTTGCCCCCGATCTGAACTCTTTCATGATGGATTCTCTCTCCTTCTGTGGCATATCACCATGCATTGATGACACCGTGAAGTTGGCTTCTCTCATCTTCTCTGTTAGCCAGTCTACCTGCGCACACACACACACACACACACACACACAGAGGTAGCCAGGGTTAGTACTATCATGCTGTTTGTTCCTGAAACAACAGTTTGCTAGTCATGCTTGACGAAGCACCCTCTTCTGTGCTTATTCATGAAAGCTCCATATGTTAGAGGGAGCCACAAGACATCTCCACGGCTGCTTCTGAAGATTAGACTTTCAGGAGGAAAAAGCAGTCAGCATCCTGCCTACAGAACATCAAGCATTTCCATTATTTATGGAGCATGGACCCAATGCAAGGTTCAGTGGATTCTGTCCTAGCAACAGTGGATCACTGCATTTGAATTAACACCTGCAAGACTCACTACTAGCTAATAAGCAACAGCCAGGACTAACTCCATATGGGGACAGCTGGGCCCCTTCAATATACTTGCCTGGGCAGTAAAACCATCCAGGGAGAGAGAGCTGTTCCAAGAGCAAGCTCCACTATTCCTAAACATCCGTGAGTGACAACTCCAGCTGTCCCTAGACGTCAGGGAGGGGCATCCAGACCTAGCAGTGGCCTTGCCTGTTTGATGGGAAAAGCTGTATTCTTCTCTCGCCCACCCCTGGTAGGGAGTCAGTGAATTTCCTCCTGGGGTGCAGTTTTGTTTCTATAGTCCCAAGGGGACTTTGGACCTCTACTTGCTAGTCAATTTTATTGTTCTAAAAGGGCAACTCCACCTTTGATTGCACTTCTCTTAGTGGACAAGATGGTGATAGGACAGCACATAACTGGTTACTGACTAGCTCAATTTCAACCTAACCAACAAGAAACCCTGTGCCAGATTAGCATGTCTCAAACAGGCACCCAGTACCGTTTGGTTCTAGTTCTATAAGCTACTAGCTAAACAGTCTCAAATCAGGGCACAAAATCTCTCTTCCAATTGGCTCCACTGCCCATTACATGCTGCTTTAGTCCATATCAAGTCAGGGTTCATGTTGGTTAGTTAAAAGACTGGCTAGGCAGTTCAACAGCAACATGATTTACAATTCCCTGGGCTGCTGCAGGTAAATTTGACAACACTTCCCAGGCCAGGTTGGAGGGGAGGGGTGGTGGGGAGGACAATGCTCCTCCTCTCTTTTCAGCAGCTTCACTGGCCAGGGCTCATCCCACCCAACACGCCTGAGCCAGGAGGCTCGATCAGTGTCACCAAGGCCAGCAGGTGTGGGAGGTGAGAGATTGTAAGTCCAGAAGAGACCACTGTGATCATCTAGTCTGACCTGCATCGCACAGGCCACACACCATCCCCACAATAATTCCTGTTTGGACTAGAGCCAATCTTAAAAAACATCCAGTCTTGATTTAAAAAATGGCTAGTGGTGGAAAATCCTCCAGATCCCTCAGCAGATTCTCCCTAGTTCTACTAGGAACAACCTGAAAGAAGTTGTTAGAAGAGGGATCCTAACATCTGAGTGGAATTTTCTTTGGCATATCCACTCAAGGCTTTTGTTATTAAAAGCCAATCGCCATGAGCAGGAGGCTGCAATTTAAAGCAAGAGAAACTACTGAGATTAGCAGTTCCCAGGGCTAACAGTTGGCCTCTAGTCTTCAGTCTCACATTATTAGATACTAATAGGCAGGGGGAACAACACAGCTACCATTATAGACATAAACATGAACACTTATTTGTTGCTGCTATACCTTCCTCTTGGTGTTACAGAAGATGACAGCCTGCGTGATAGTGAGTGTGTCGTACAGATCGCACAGCGTATCAAACTTCCATTCTTCCCTTTCCACGGCCACAAAAAACTGTTTGATTCCTTCCAGAGTCAATTCATCACTGCACACAGAAAAGAGCCATCGAGTCTTTTAATAGACAGACACTTCAGGGCAGTCGGTAAGCCAATACATTTCAGCCCGCCAGCCACACTGAACAGAGTTCATACTATTGTCACATACACTGTGAACTGCTATTTTATTTATACAAGGTCCTACATGCACATGGTGCTTTACAAAGCAGACAGAGAGGGAGACCCTGCCTGGAAGCTCCATTAAGGCTCTGAATGCAAGCTGTTCCATGTGAAAGGGGTGTGTGCATGTACTGAACCTCAGTGGAGGGCTGCATGAGTCTGCATGTGCTGACCAATTTGTGGGATTGGGGCCTAAATCAACAGGAAGCAGTGATGCAGGGGAGATTTATGTGGAGTGATGCGCACAACCTCAGGGTTATGCGGATTTGGGGAATGGTTCATGTACCGTTAGTGATTCAGAAGTGTCCTCGGGGAAGCGTGCATTGAGGATGGACGTAAAGGTGACCCGCATGACAAAACTGAGCTTGTGTCCTGCGTGCACTACACACAGAGGACCCAAAAGGTGAGGGTTTCAATGCTGCTGCTTTTGAAATTAGGAGCTCTGTCAGAAAGACTGGAAATCTAATGCGATCGTGACATCACAGGAGAGATGGCTAAGCACGGGGAAGACCCATTACTTAGCCTGCTTAGAACTCTGGTTTTGTTGCCACCTATAGAACTCCAATGTAGAATGAGTATTTGGGACAAGAGAGGGTCTGTTAAAGATCCAAACACCCTATCCCCTTTGGTTATGATGTGAAAGCTGAGACATATCAGACCCCCCCCACTCCCTCAAAAGTCTTCCAGCAAAACCCAGGAAGCCCAGATTGAGCTTTCCAGGTATTTCCAAGGTGCAACACTTTTTTAGACCTACCTCACACATTGTAAAATGTGAGAAGAGGCATCAAAATATCTTGTGGGTCACCTTTATAGGAGCAAGAGGTGGCAGGGCAGGGGTGAAGAAGGGATCTCTAGGAGGAGGGCACTGCATGGGAGAAGGCCATGAAGAATCAGAAGGGGTTTGGGGAGCAGAGGAGGAGCTGCCAGCCAGGCCGGAGGGAAGCTGCAGAGTGCTATGAAGGGGAGATGTTTGCTGCAGAGGGCAGCTGTTGGAAAATGAACAAAACTATCCCAAGTTTTAGGACAGAAGGTTTGCAAGCTGCTTGGCAAACAGCAACTAACTAGAAGAAACATCTGAATGGGCGTTGCACTTTAAACCAAGTTTACAGCCTTAACCAATCCCTTTCTAGTCCAACAACGAAGGATTTTGAAGCAATCACATTCAAAAGCCATCACTTACAGAGGAAGACTAATTCCAGAGACTGATGAGAGCCCAACTTCTGGTGGAACTCGAGAGCTGCTTTTCTCGTGGGAACATCACTCACCGTTTAACCAAGATGCGGATTGGGTCAGTCATGAATTTATTGGTCATCTCCAGGATTTCGTGAGGCAAGGTAGCACTGATCAGAACCACCTGAGTAGCTGGGGGCAGGTATCTGTACACATCATAAATCTGTTCTTTAAAACCTGCCAAAGCAAACCAAATAGCACAGCAGTGTTAATGTTTGCATTTTCTTTTAACACTTTTCTTACACTGACTCTGGAATTCAAAATTAAGGTTACACTTAAAGACAAACATTAGGAAGTAGTGAATTCACAGCTAAAGTCACCCAAACAACTTCAACTCTATCTTATCCCTCACACTCCAAAACCAGTGTACCCCACAGAAAATGGAGAGAGTTTGAGGCTTTGCTGAGGACTAGTTCCAGGGGTGTGCGTTCTTCCTAAGGGCTGGTCTACAGTGGGGGGGGAGGGGGAAATCAATCTAAGATACGCAACTTCAACTACGTGAATAGCGTAGCTGAAGTTGAAGTATCTTAGATCAAATTACCACAGGTCCTCATGGCGTGGGATCGACGGCCGCGGCTCCCCCGTCGACTGCGCTACCGCTTCTCGCTCTGGTGGAGTTCCGGAGTCGACAGGGAGCACGTTCGGGGATCGATTTATCACATCTAGACGAGACGCGATAAATCGATCCCCGATACAGCGATTACTACCCGCCGATCTGGCGGGTAGTGAAGACGTACCCTAAGGGATCTCTCCCTGTATCAGATTAGGTGTAGCAAATACAGCCCTAGGTTCTAACCAGCTACATTACATGCCCTTTGGCAACAGCATTCCCAGTGCTGTGCACGCTAGAGCATGAGGCGGAGGGAGGAGGAAGGAGTGCAAAGGGTATTTCGTACCTTTATTGAGCATCTCATCAGCTTCATCCAAAACCAACATTTTGATGGCACGAGTCCTTAAACTTCGACGACGAATCATATCTGCAAGGTTCCAGTTCAGTATCATGAAAGTTTCCAGCGACACAGATACTTGCAACACTCCCTAACTGCCACTATCAGACAGTTCTACTTATCTATGCATTCCGCTGGGGCATTGATTCTCTCCATATCATGACCCCATATTCATTTAGCAACCTGGGAAGGCCAGGGTGCTTGCAGCCCTGACACCACTTTGTGAGCCCCAGAAATCACATACGGTATACTTTCATTTATCCAAATAGCATGAGGGACACAGATTTTATTTGTATCAGAGGGGTAGCCGTGTTAGTCTGAATCTGTAAAAAGCAACAGAGGGTCCTGTGGCACCTTTAAGACTAACAGAAGTATTGGGAGCATAAGCTTTCGTGGGTAAGAACCTCACTTCTTCAGATGCATCTGAAGAAGTGAGGTTCTTACCCACGAAAGCTTATGCTCCCAATACTTCTGTTAGTCTTAAAGGTGCCACAGGACCCTCTGTAGATTTTATTTGGAGAGTTGGGAGTTCAGATAATCGAAAGGACAGCCTCTCACCCCAGACCTCCCAGTGCTCTCCCTTGCAGACTAAACAGATGGACAGGGTACAGACTTCACTGCTGTCGCTACACATGCGCGGTAACAGCAGGGCAGCAGACTCCCTAGCAGCTGGGCTCCTCCGGTGGTTGCTTGGTTTGGTGTGCACCCCAGCGCTGGCTCCTGCACGCTGCCCAAGGAGCAGTGTGGAGGCTGTGCCAATGAGGGAGCGGGGCACTTCGGTGAGGCATCTGCCAGGGCCAGAGCTATGGCATCGACCAGGTGGGAAAAGCAACTCTGCAGAAGAGCTGCAAGATGGTGGGGGTGGGGATGTGCGTATAGGCAGTTGGGCCTGGGGTTTCACTGGAGGGCTGCATGCCAGCAGGAGGCAGAGTGGCTAACTGGGGGGGTCGTATGCAGGCAGGTGTGTTGGGTACAAGGACAAGGAAGGGATTTGGATAATGTGGAAATCTGGATAACAGGGTTTTGAATAAACAGGAGTATATTGTACTCGGGGGGTTGGCTCCTCACATGCCAGTTAAGGGACCAAAGACTGGGTGAAAAATTCAGAATTCCAAGCCCCAGGACACAACTTGCTCTCTGAGGCAAGCAAGACAGGACAGGTGAGTTGCAGCCCATTTGCACAGCACCAGGGTGACAGCAGGCTACGGGAGACTTCCGCTGGAAAGAGAGCTGTGCGCATCCTTTGGAAACTGCTGCACAAGAAACCAACCACATGGATCCAGCTTTCGTTTCTAGATTGCCTATTTCTGGTCCGGAGGAGTGGATGGCTCAGAATAGTCCCTGGTCCTGTGATGTGGAAGCCTTTCACCATTACCATGTGGGTCAATCCAGCCCAGTGAGTAGTTACCAACTAATTCCCATTTTGTGGTTTATGAAGACTGGCTCCATGTTAGAATCATAGGGTTAGAAGGGACCACCAGGGTCATCTAGTCTAACCCCCTGCCAAGATGCACGATTTGTTGTGTCTAAACCATCCAGGACAGATGGCTACCCAGCCTCCTTTTGAAAACCTCCAGTGAAGGAGCTTCCACAACCTCCCTAGGCATCTGTTCCAGTCCTACTCTTCTTACAGTTCGGAAGTGTTTCCTGAGATTTAATCTAAATCTGCAGTGCTGAAGTTTGAACCCATTGCTGTTTGTCCTGCCCTCTGTGGCAAGAGAGAACAGCTTTTCTTCATCTTTTTTATGGCAGCCTTTCAAGTACACTACCACGTCCCCCTTAATCTCCTCTTTTCCAAACTAAACATACCGATACGGTATAAATACAACCAGAACCGACACTTGTTGCCAGGCTCAAAGTCTCCAAGGACTGAACAGGAGGGATATTCAGCCCAGGAGGTGTAAGTCAGCACTGAGGTACATTGGCAGGGCAGTGTGAGAAGCCAGCACCGCTGCTCGCCATGCCATGCCATGCCTGCACTGTTAGAGGAACTGAGTCTCCAATTTTGTCATCCAGGCACCTTTCAGGAGCCATAAAAATTGAAGTTATTTTAGAGAAACCAGAAAACAAAGCTGCATTGGCACGCTGGGCTAGCCAAGAAAGGAGTATTAGTAGCTAGTTTCGAGTGGAAATATATTGCTGAGAACTTTTTACAAACCACAAAAAAGATTCAGATTGTTTTTTAATTGACTAGATTAAAAACAAACAGTTGAGTAGCTTCAACTCCTACACCTCCCCTGAGTCTCATACCAATTTCTGGGCATGTGCAATAACATTTTCCTAGTAAATTATTCTCTTCCTTGTTGCTGTGCAAATACCACACAAACAAGGGAAACCGATTAGTCAGGGGAAGTGAAATTGACTATACATGATAAACTGAAAAAACAACAAAATGATTTCTCTCTCCAAGTCTTTCAGCTGGATTGATCTTAGAAGTGACTGTTAATAGTTGGTAAAAAAGTTAGTGTGTTTAGGTTTACGGTGTCCCTTTAAATGGAGTCTTCATACCACTTCACATTCGCAGGAGCAGAACAATCCCTTAAGCATGAAGTACACACCATTTATCCTGAACTATTATGTGTATCTTGGGTATTAAGCCAGATATGGCATAGCTAGCCAGTGACCTCCTTACCAAACACACGGCCTGGTGTGCCAGCAACAACGTGCTGTCCGTAATCCAATTTCCGGATATCTTCACCAACATTTGTGCCTCCAATACAGGCATGACACTGCACATTCATGTAGTCACCAAGAGCAAGAAGGCCCTGTGTCAAGTCAGCACAGAAGAAACATTTAGATAGTTTACAATAGCGCCACGTAAACTATTTGCAATGAGATTCCTAGACAGGTCCCTCCCTGTTTGCAGCACCCCACTATTTACAGGCAGATTTTTCCAACCACACCCCTTTCTGCCCCCTGCTCCAGACTGTGGTGCTAGTCCTGCGCTCCCTCTGTAAAACAGGAGTTTGAAAGGGAGGACTGCTGTCATGGCTTTAGGCATCTTTGGAGACACTTTGTACGCAGAAATAGCAGCACAGACAAACCTCCCGCACTGATAAGGGAGTTTCAGGACCATGGGCAGGAACGAGTTGGTAGGTCAAATCACAAGTGTCAGAAAATTTGCAGCTAAATTTAAACAGAGGAATTACAATCTGTATAAACAAGGCAACACTTTCTGATTATGGCATTTGTAGCTATGTACGAGTTTCTCAGTCACAGGATTCAAACTGTGGGATTTTTTGAAGTTCCAAGATAGAGAAAATGCTATGGTGCCACATTCCAAAAATGCAGGATAAAAAGCTACAGAATCAAGGCAAAGGTTTCAACACACTCCACTGGACATCTTCTAAGCCCGCAATCTCCCACCCAGACTGGACAGAAAAGATGAATAAATTCAGCTTCACAACACTTCCAAGAGATCTGCACACATCACAGCTGTGTTTATAGAAGGCTCACTGCAATGCCAAAAAGTTAATTGTTGCAACACGTGAGCATGATAAGAGGAACAACAACACTGAACCGTCAGAGATTCTAACATTACGAGCGCCAACTGTACCTCAGCAACCAACAAAATATGTGCTTTTGGGCTAACCAGGAGTTATTCCTGTGGAGTATCAGTAAGCCAGTAGTATTATCAATTTGTTACTATACCTAATCCAGTATTGGATACAGTAACAAGTATATGTACCACCACTTAATTTTCTATGGAGGAAAATAATCACTGCAAATCCACAAAATGCTAAAAATTCACCAACTGTTCTAGTAATACTGGGCACTTACCAACATCCGTAAAACATTGGTAAGAGTTTACAGGCACAAAGAATGTGCTCAAAAGTTTGGCCGCTTCAAATGCTCTTACCTTTTGAATCTGTACTGCCAACTCCCTAGTTGGTGCTAAGATCAATGCCTGGGTTTCACGGACCTGAATGAAACAGACAAATTGAACAAGTCCAATATCACCCAAACATAACAGGGGCAGTGGGTCCCGAAGGACTTGGAAATGACAAGACACCAAGAAGGATTCAGCATAAATTTTAGCACAAAATGCATAAGGGTCAATCAACTCATCTGGGAAGTTGCTCCTGCTCAAACCCACGCACATGAGAATACCTCCCTCTGTAAGTCACATTCAACAATATCATCCAGCAGTACGTTTCACTCCACTGGCTTGTTTTTCACTATGCTAGCTACAACCAGACACTAAGTCCTACTTTCTGAAAACTAATTATAAATGTATTTGTTCTTTGCTTGCACATGAATATGATGGTGTGTCCTCCCCACACCTGCCCTGAAAGGCAGGCCAGAGGGGCCAATTAACCTATTGGGGTTGCAAGCTGGGGGGAATTAAGAGAGAAGCCTTAATAAGAAGCAGCTCACCTGTGCAGGAACCAGCAGGGCCTATATAAGCCAGAAAGCTGACAGAGAGGACTGCTGGGAAAGGCTGCAGTCACTCCCTAGGAAGAGGAAGGAGTGTTTGCAAGCTCTGGCGATGGGTAGTTCACAGTTGCTCCCTGCAGGGAGGGAGTTGGGAGGCTGGCAAACCCAGAGAGGGAAAGCCAGGAAGGTAGGAAAAGGCTCAAGGGGGGGAAGCGGCAAGTGGGGGAGGTCTAGGTTGGATATTAGGAAACACTATTTCTCTAGGAGGGTGGTGAAGCACTGGAATGCGTTATCTAGGGAGGTGGTGGAATCTCCTTCCTTGGAGGTTTTTAAGGCCCGGCTTGACAAAGCCCTGGCTGGGATGATTTAGTTGGGGATTGGTCCTGCTTTGAGCAGGGGGTTGGACTAGATACCTCCTGAGGTCTCTTCCAACCCTGATATTCTATGATTCTATGAATAGACTTGGTTGCTGATGAGAGGGCCAGCCTGGGTTCCCTTACCAGCTGCTGAGGAAGTGGCACTGGCTGGCCAGTGAGTGGGAAGACTGCCTGAGCCCATTTGTCAAGAGAGACTTTGCTACCCCAGAAGGGGGAAACAAAGATAGTGACCTGGCCGAAGGGCTGAGTTGCAGAGAGGAGGCTGTGGTTCCTGGTGCAAGAGGACAATGGGAGAGGCGCAGCACCTGGCAGAGCTAATCCCCAAGATAACCTGGAGGAGGCACCACTAGCGGTGAGTGGGCTTCCCATGAAAGATGGAAACAATTTCTCAGATAATTTCTCAGGTATAATTGTACTAGTCAAAAATCAGAGATGACGATTTACATCTCTTCCACTGGGAACACTGAACATTTTAAGGAAACATCCCTGAGAATTAAGTTTCGCATTTGGAAAATGTGAATTTATTTTAAAGTGACTAGACCGCAGGGAGCTGCAAGAGGAAGAATCGGACTCAAGTGAAGCCCGACTGTAAATGGACTATTGGTCTCTTTACAACTGCTTGAGAGTTTACTTCAGGATTTACAGAACGTAGATGTGAGCATTTGGGGAGCACGGGGCTGATAAAAATCAGCTTTATCATGATGAAATTTCTGCATTTTTCCCTTAGAGAACTGTGGCCTATGGAGGTTCTTTAAGTCCCATGAGTGGACCCAATGAACTCATGGGTTAATTGCATGGGAAAGGTGAAAAGAAAATGGCCATGTCTGTCTTCCAGTGACACCTATTACAATATAGGAATACAGCCAAGTAGAGCTCAAGAGTTAAAAATTCCTGCAGAAGTGGATTTTAGGCAAAATCTGACGAAATTAAATTATTTGACAAATTCCATTGCCTATGGTTAGAAGATTTCAGTTTAAAGCTTCACTCACCCAGTTGTAGTCTTAACAATAAATGCATACAAATTATTAAATCTTTCTATTTCAAAAGTTTCATTTTAAAATTGTAAAATGTAGTATATTTAAGTGCTGAAAGTTACCTGAATATCCAAACACTGTAGAACAGAGATGCAAAATGTTGCTGTTTTGCCTGTTCCAGATTGTGACCTGGAAAGAGAAAGCATTTAAGAACCTATTTCTGAAGAACACACACAACTAATTTTAACATTCCCCAAAACAAAAGCTAATTTTTCTGCTAATCCTTTAATATTCAACATTACAATTAACAGACAATGTTAATTTTCAACAATGCATCTTACACAATTTTAGCTAACATGGTTGTCATTTGCATAATTAAAAACCATCATTTGACACTAGTAAATCCCCAGCTCTGGAACCCCCAGTCTCTAAACTAAGGGACTATTATTAGCCTGATGATGACGACTGGGGAATGATTTTGCTTCTTTGCAAAACAGGTCATAAAGGGGCAGGGAGAGGGGTTGGTAAAGGTGTTTTCTGCTTGTATTTTACCATAGATCTCTCCAAGAATATCAAATCTGCCTCTCTGGCTTTGCGAGAAGACTTTCCTGAGAGTCTTAGAGCATGTTTATGGGAGCTCACATTTCAACTGAGGGCATATCTACATGCACCGCTCTGCAGCGGTGCAGCTGTACCGCTGCAGCGTGTTTGGTGAAGACTCTACGTCGACGGGAGAGACCTCTCGAATTGCCTAATAAATCCACCTCCATGAACAGCAGAAGCTATATTGGTGGGAAAAGCTCTCTCACCGATGTCGCGCTGGGCACACGACTGCTTATGCCGGTTTAACTGTCGCTCAGGGGGTGGCTTATTCACCCCCCTGAGCGACGTAAGTTATGCCGACATAGACTGTAGCATAGACATAGCCTAAAGGTATAGTGCTAGATCTTTATCTAACCCCTGTATTCAAAATGTTAGTCATTGAAGTTAAACAGGTGTTAACCCAGGACTAAAAATCTCTCTACACTGCTCCACTTCCACCCTCTACACTTGCAATATCGCCATTTCCCTAGTTTTAGCTATCCCAGGCACTAGTTATGAGACATCAGAGAAATTTCCCACCATTGGTTAATGGTTCAGGTCCATTGGCATTAGCAATGCTGAGAACCTGCCACTGTGTTAACACATTGATTCAGCCTGCTCTGAACAGGGTTATGACAGTGGTTATTAAATACTGGCAGCCAATCCCAGGGCTCCTAGTGTTGCTTGCTTGCCTTCAGTGGTTCTTCCATGGAGTAACAGTGGAAGATTTTCAGATACTTTCCTAGTGTAGACAGGGCTAAGTCTTTTAGGGCAGAAAAATCCCAAGTTTCTAAATGAAAAAACAAGCAGATTTTGTAAAACCCTTTAATACTCTCTACTTACAAAGCAGCAAACATCAGGCACAAGCCCAATTTTTTCTCCTTTTGTAGTGTCAACTTTAAGCCGCTAGATAGACATGGCTGACAATAGGGGTCTACCAGAAGGCCCAGCTAGACTATCACTCAAGTACAGCTGAACACAGCTTGGGAGCTTGTCTACATGAGGTCAAACCACACAACACTTATTAAAGAATTGTAGCATGCTTTTTGTAATAGGTGTAGCAAATAGCATAACCTTCTCTGCATGAGCTCCTAAGCTGTTGTCAACCCTGGTTAGGGACAGCCTAGATAGGCTCTCTGGCTGACCCTCATTGTCAATTGTGGATCACTTCCATAGCTTTGACAGGACCCTACTGTAGGGAAGAACCTGAGTCTCGAGATTGGTTATGAGATAGCATCGTGACAGTCAATATGGGCTAGCACTGGCAAATTAGGTGAAACCAAGGTTTCATCTACCAAAAACACTGCATCAGATTTTAAAAACAGTAAACTTGTTTGAAGTTTTAGCAAAGTTCCTCAGTGTAGACAAGTGTACACAATTTCCCATGGTAGACAGGGCTAGATATGTTACCTACACCCAATCCTGCAAACTTTTGCATACACACTTAAATGAATGCATAAACATTTACCAGATCTGTGGATTAATATATTCTCCATTAGACTACTCAAGTTTCAGCAGTGTGAATAAAAATTTAAAAATCTATTTAAAAAATTTTTAATTGTTTTTTAAATTAAGATTTAAAAAACCTTTACAATAAAATCTGAATTTAATATAAAATGTTAAGGCCTAAGCTTCCTATAATCTTTTAAAATATTTAAATAAAAAAAATGCTGAATCCAGGAGCCTCTCGCAAAGACTGAGCTAAAGACCGCTCTTCTATATAAAGAGAGACTAGGAGGAGAGGGAAATAACACCTGAGGTCAAGCTTTATAAATATGGCACAATATATCCTGTACTAAGGGCTTATTTTATTAATAAAAATAGATGTTCTATGCTGTTGATATTAAATTCAAGTTACCATCCTAATGCAGCCTGACATAAACCATGAGCAAAATGTTAATTATGTAGATTACACACTGAAAATGTATAATCTTAAATTATTCTATCTAAAGACAGTGTAAAAAAAAAAGTACAGGTAGTTTATTATGCACTCACATTAATATCTGAAAAAAAAAGTTGTCTTCAGAAAACCACACAGTCAAAAAGTAAGGGCTAGATCCTGAAAATGGATTAGTGCAGATACAAGTACACCAGGGCAGATCCACTGGCAGAATCTAACCCTCATTTTCCCCAACACGTGTTTTTTCAACAAACGTCAGCAGTCAATGTATGGACAAGTACACAAGGCTATAGCACATGCATCTCCTACACTGCTTTCCTTTTAACAGAATGGTAATAAAATTAGAAGCAGTGAACTATTATGGGGGGGAGGGGGAACATTTCATCTGTGATCACATCTAGACTAATGTTATTTCTGAACTCTGCTTGTGTATAGGTTTGGTTTTTTTTAAGGTTGTAGATGGTGAATTTTCTTTCATGCAATCACAGCCAACAAGAAGTTGTTGGTGATATCTCACTCTTGAAACCGTGACTGTTTAAGGTTTGTTTAATACTATTTTAAAAAACTAAGAGGACCATGGAAAGATGAGCTAAGTTGCTAACAATTTTTTTAAAAATAAAGTGTCTCCATTCTCTTCCTTCAGTTTAGAATTTCACTTACTGTGCAATCACATCTCTTCCTTTAATAATCTGCTTGATCGCTCTCTGTTGAATAGCTGATGGTTTCTCAAAGCCTAGAATGTTGTTTTAAACAGAAAGACCTTTTAAAATTTCTTCCCATGTACATATCGAAGTAGTGTTGTCAATATTTCATAAATCAAAGCACTGAGCGAAGTGTCAGGAGGAGATTTTCAAAGGCACAAAGGAGAGTGGGCGATGCACAAAGTGGCTGTTTAAAGGGGCGATGTTAAACCGATGTAACTCTGTAGACACCTATCAGGCTAGTTTGCCCCTGTGACCGCAGCAGGCTGACCCCCTGCCGTGCTGGCACGGCCATAAACCCCTTCCCCCCCCCCCCCCCCCCAGTGTGCCCGGGCTTAGCTCCAGCCGCTTTTACGGGTTTAAGTTACACGGGGGCAACTTCCGCGTCGAGCTCCGAGAGGCGCCTGCGAGCCTCGCACCCGCTCCGCGCTAGGCCCCATTTTGTGCGATGGCTCCGCGCAGAGCGGGAGCGCGGCCAGAGCCGGGAAACGGCTCCACAGAGCCCCCCCCCAGCAGAGACCAGCGAGGGCGGGCCAGGCCGCGGGGCCTCGTGGGAGCGCCTCGCCCGGCCCGGCCCGGCCCGTCCCTCAGCCCCCCGGCCCGGCCCGGCCCCGCACCGTAGGCGTAGATGCCGCGCAGCAGGTCCTCGCGCAGCCCCATGGTGTCGAAGGTGGGGGTCACGTCCACCTCCTCGCTGGTCTCGAACTCCACCTTAGTCATGTCCTCCTCCTTCAGCAGCCGCTTGCGGGCCGAGCCCGCCGCGCCTGCCGCGCCCGACATGGCCGCTCCGGCTCCGGGACTCGGGCCACGCCGCCACACGATCGCCGCGCTCCGCACTGCGCCTGCGCTGCGTGCCGCCGCGTGAGGTCAGCGCGCGGGACGTGCTCCCCTGTCACGTGGGGGAGGGGGAGCATGAGCCTCGCTGCGGAACTGGCTCTTCTCCCACCCCCGCCCCTGGGGCTAGCTCCTCCCCTCCGGGGCTGCCCTGCCCTTACGCCACGGGCTGGCTCCTCCCCCACTCTGCTGCTAGGGCTGCCCCTCCTCTCCCCTATGGGGCTAGCGCCTCCCCGACTCTGCTGCTAAGGCTGCCCCCTGGGGCTGGCTCCTCCCCTCCGGGGCTGCTAGGGCTACCCCTCACCTTCCCCATGGGGCTGGCTCCTCCCCCCCAGGCTGCCCTCGCTCCCATAGGGCTGCCCTGGCTCCTTCCCCCACTCTGCTGCTAGGGCTGCCCCCCCCCCCCGTCTACCCCATGGGGCTGGCTCTTTCCCCTGCTCTGAGGCTAAGGCTTCCCTGTTGCAGATGTGCAGTGCAGGCCCCTGTGCATTCCTGTGCAACTCCCCGCTCACAGCATGCAGGCCCATAACTAGGCTCTCGGAGCTCCTACGGTTGCCTCAGGCATGTGGCCTGGGTGCAAGGAACCCCTGACCTCCCTCTCTCACTGCTGCACCTGTGGGGGGCTCTGGAGCTGGCACAGCAGCAGGCACTGCTGTACAGTGCCTGCTGTGGGGTGCAGCCTGCTATTTCTAACTGTACTGCTTGTCATGGAGCTGCTCTAAGCCAATGGGCTCTCCCATCAGCTTAATAACTCCTGTCTCTGCGAGAGGTGGTAGTGAGGAGAAGCTCTCCCGCTGACGTAGTGCTGTCTACACCAGTGCCTACACCCCTGAGTGACAAGTTATACTGAGGTAACCTGTAGTGCAGACAAGGTCTTTCTCTTTTTCCCGATAGGTGACACATCTACTGCATGCCATCTGCACAATAGATACAGTTATACAGTCAGAGCTGATTTGCTCCGAATTTATGGGACATCCAGTCATGGATAAAGAGAGGCTCAGATAATTGGAAGAATTACTAGGGCCTTGATCTTGCAAATACTAATCAGTATTTGAACTCAGTAGGAATAACTTATGCATGGACTGATTTACCAGCCTAAATATTTGCAGGCTCGGAGTTTTAGTGATTCACAGAAAAAACACAACCATACCTAGCATCTCTGTAGTCAAAGGACTGCTCAGATCCTATCTGGGTGGGTGGATAGGAATGATCATCACCCCATTGTACTGATATGAACATAAGAACGGCCATACTGGGTCAGACCAGTGGTCCATCTAGCCCAGTATCCTGGCTTCCCGTGGTTGCCAACTCTTCAGGATTGTCCGGGAGTCCCAGGAATTAAAGATGAATCCTCAATTAAAGATTATGTCATGTAATGAAACCTCCAGGAATACATCCAACCAAAATTGGCAATCCTAGGCCAATGCTAGATACTTCAGAGGGAATGAACAGAACAGGGCAATTATCAAGTGATCCATCCTCTGTCATCCAGTCCCAGCATCTGGCAGTCAGAGGCTTACACTCAGAGCATGGAGTTCCATCCCTGACTATCTTGGCTAATAGCCATCAGTACAACTATCCTCCAGGAACTTATCTAACTTATTTTTTTGAATCCAGTTATAGTTCTGGCCTTCACAACATGCCCTGGCAATGAGTTTCGCACATTGTGCATTGTGCAAAGAAATATTTCCTTATGTTTGTTTTAACGGGAACCTGGAACAGAAAAGTGAAGGCCACGTAGTAATTCAGTGGCAAGCTCCAAGATAAAGGCCTGCTCTACACTACAATAAGGGCTTGTCTACACTTTAAATGCTACAGCAGCACAGCTGCAGCCCCCCAGTGTAGACACTCAGCTCTGATCTACACTAAGGGTACGTCTACACTACCCGCTGGATCGGCGGGTAGCAATCGATCTATCGGGGATCGATTAATCACATGTAGTGTAGACACGATAAATCGATCCTCGATCGCTCTCCCGTCGACTGCTGAATTCCAGCTCGGCGAGAGGCAGAAGCAAAGTCGACGGGGGAGCCGCGGCGCGCCGTGAGGACGCGAAGTAAGTAATTTTAATTCGATCTAAGATACATCGACTTCAGCTACGCTATTCTTCAGATACGCATATCTTAGATCGATTCCTCTCCTCCCCACCCCCCAGTGTAGACCAGGACTTAGTTGACAGAAGACTCTCCTGTTGGCATAGGTAATCCACTGCCCCAAGAGGCAGTAGCTAGGTTGATGGATTTTTTGTGCTGATAGTTTTCTTGATGTGCTGAGATATTGCATCCATTTCTTATTCATCATAGCAAAATATCACACTGAATATCACTGCTACTACTATATAACTCATCTTAAATTGGTATCCTCCCAGAGGATACTCAGGTGTGTGGATTTGTCTACACTACAAAATTAAGTCGACCTAACTTACATTGGTATACAGCCGCCACTGTAATTACATCGCTTGTGCGCATCTACACTTTGCTCTTTGTGTCAGCAGTGTGTGTCCTCCCCAGGAACTCTTGTATCGATTGTACTGTCATTGTGGGACAGCTCCTGAAAGCCATTAACAGTCATTGACATGAGCAATGCAGTGTCTGGACTGACACTGCATTGACCAAATCCATCGACCTTGACCGCTTGTGTAGGTGGAGTTGTTAAGTTGGGGTAGTGGGGCAGTTACGTCAGGGGGAGCAAAATTTAAGGTCAGGTTTACACTTCCACTTACTTCGGTATAACTTACGTCGCTCAGGGGTGTGAATAAGCTGCCCCGAGTGAGGTAAGTTACACGACCTAAGTGCTGGTATGGATAGTGCTATGTCGGTGGGAGAGCTTCTCCTGCCGACACAGCTACTGCCTGTCCGGGATGTGGATTTATTATGTCGACGGGCACGCTCGCTCTCCTGGCAGCATAGAGCGTCTTCACCAGAGGCACAGATGCAGCACTTCTCGTGTAGACTAGCCCTAGGTGTAAACACTTCTGGAGCCGGCAGGAGGCATAAGCAGACTAAGCAACTGCTCAGGGCCCCCTGCAGCTCACCCCCCCTTAAGTATGGGGGGGTATTCCTACATAGGGCCCCCAAGGGGCTGGCACCCCCATTAATTATTAGTGTAGCCAGGGGGGGATATTACTGCTCAGGGCCCCCAGCAGCTCATGTCCCCCCATTAATTATTAGTGTAGCTGGGGGGGGGGGATATTACTGCTCAGGGCCCCCAGCAGCTCACACCCCCCCACCACTAATTATTAGTGTAGCTGGGGGGGGGGATATTACTGCTCAAGGCCCCCAGCAGCTCACGCCCTCCCATTATTAATGTAGCTGGGGGGAGGGATATTCCTGCTCAGGGCCCCCAGCAGTTCATGCCCCCCCATTAATTATTAGTGTAGCTGGGGGGGGGGATATTCCTGCTCAGGGCCCCCAGCAGCTCATGACCCCCATTAATTATTAGTGTAGCTGGGGGGGATATTACTGCTCAGGGCCCCCAGCAGCTCACACCCCCCCACCATTAATTATTAGTGTAGCTGGGGGGGGGATATTACTGCTCAGGGCCCCCAGCAGCTCATGACCCCCATTAATTATTAGTGTAGCTGGGGGGGGGATATTACTGCTCAGGGCCCCCAGCAGCTCACGCCCCCTCCATTAATTATTAGTGTAGCTGGGGGGGGGGATATTCCTTTCAGGGCCCCCCAGGGGCCGGCACCGCCACGTCCCGGCTGTGGACAGGCGCTGCCTTGCGAGGCCCTCGCCCCGCAGCGCGGCTCCGGCAGGGCCCAGCTCCCGCCCGGCTGTGCTGGCAGCGGGGCCCGGCCGCGGCGCCGGGCAGAACAAAGGCCGGGCCGGCTGCGCCGCTCTCCCGCCCTCAGGCAGCGCGGGGCCCACGCAGGCCTCCCGGGCGCCCCTTTCCTGCCGCCGCCGGGAGCGGGACCCGCGGGCTCGGGCCGGGGCCGGAGGCGGAGCCGGGAGCGGAGGAGGCGAGTCCCGGGGACGGGGAGGCGGGAGGCCGGGCAGAGCAGAAGCTCCTCAGCCCGGCGTCCCGCCCCGGCCCCAGCGGGCACCTGCCGGCACGGAGCCGGGTCCCGAGGCGGCCGTGAGGGGCCGCCCCGCACCCCGGGGCGCTCCGGGGTCACTGCCGGGGGGCCTGAGGGGGCCCCTGGGAAACGCTCCTCCCCGGTAAGGCTTGTGCCCGGGAATCACCCCCTGCCCCTTCCTCCGCCCGCCCCCCGCGGCCGGCCTCCCTCCCTCCGCCGGGGAGAGACGCCAGGAACTCTGCCAGGGGCGGACTTGGCCGCTGCCCGGGGAGTGCCCGGAGACCCCGGTGATGGGCGGCAGCCCCAGACGCTGAGAGAGATGGATGGGTGCGAGGTTACCTGCAGCTAAGGTGGGTTCCAGAGTGATCTGGGCGGCTCCAGTGACTGGGAAAGAAGGTTTGCTTGTGCAATACATGTGCGTGTTCACACCCTGTATTCCTGTCTGGGATGCACCGCCACTCCCTAGTGATCATCAAACGAGTTCAGGCCCTGCTCTTACAGTCCCCCTTCCCCACTGGGGTCCTGTGCTGACCCCAGGATGTACCTGGGGATCCATTGCGGGATCAGGGCTTTGGAAATAGCCTTTGTTAGCTTGCTTCAGCAGAGGCAAGGGAGAAGGCAGAGTAGTTTGGTTTTGTGAGTGGCGTCAGGGCTGTTCTGTGCAGTTTGGTGATAGGGCAGTTCAAGCCTCCAACTTTCCTCCCCTTGTGTCTTTGGAATGTGGTGGATTCTCTCACTGTGATAATAACAGCCCTAATGTGGGTTGTGCCCGCAGTCCTTGAGTCCTGTCTCTGTGGAAACATTGTACATCTGTAAGGATGTGTAAGCCTGGCCATTGTTCAGGACAGTTGCTCTGACTTGTTTTCATGTTAACTCTTTGATCCGTGCTTCACGCTCCCTTCAGAAGCTGGAATGTTGCTGCTCCGTTCTGGTTTTTCCCCATGCCTTGCCTGAATGGAAGGGTCCTTAGAAAGCAAGGACATGCCTTGCAGTGCGAAGCTGTAATGTGTATGGTGAAAGGAAATAATCGATTGCTGAGATTGCTTGTCCGTTCGATTCCTTTGTGAACTGTGTCTCAACAGGGTCAAAAATGGTTAGTGTGTGTGTGGGGGGAGATAGTCCAGTTCCAGCACCATTACACAAGGTACGCTGGGCCTCTGTACGCTAGGAAGCTGACCCGCTGCTGATAAATGAAATCAGCAGCAGGTCCCTGAGAATCAGAAACAAAAATGGCTTAACTGTCAGCAACACTTGTTAACAGTTGGTCACTTCACTAATGTAGAAGGACCCTACATTGCCTTGGTTTTGTCAGCTTAAATTTTCCCTTTTCTTCCTTCTATTTGACTATTTTGCACTGAATTTCTTTGTAGCCTCATCTCTGAGTCACTCCCATTGACACAATATTGGCTCCTTTGTTCCCACTTCTAGCTCCATAGTTGCTATTGCCTCTGTATAAAAACTTCAGTGGGAGGAGAGGGAGTGTGTCTGTTTGGAAAACAGTCCATGTGAAGGACGAGATCCCAGGAGAATTCCAGAGATTTCAAGGTTGGTAGGGCCAAAACAGTCAGTGCTCATTTGGTTTCTTTTAATCCCATGGCAGGCTCAGACCTGAGGGTTTGTGCTGGTTTATGTGGTGGGTGTTTGTTTGCCCTTTTTTGCAGATAAATGTACACAGCTGATGAGTATCCTGGTCAGTCTGGCTACCCTCTTCTCACTAGCATGTGAAAGGGGGACACCTCTACTTGTCTGTAGGAACAGGAGCTGAATGAGACTGAAGCTGCAGAACTATGGAAGTTTCCCTTATTTCCATGACAAATCTGTTTTTCCTTAGTGTGAGTTTAGAGCTCATTAAGGTATGGATTGTGCCACCCTTACACACATTGAGTAATAGTTTTATCTGTGAATAATCTGATTCTATGGGGATACTTGCAGAATAAAGTACTAAATGTGAGCAGATACTGCAGAATCACCAGAAATGGAAACCAAAGGCCTTGATTTATACGTGGAACAGGGACAGCCTGGACAACACCAATGTGTCATGCAACCCTTGTGTTGTTGTAATTGTCTCACTGTGCCCTGGTGCTCCCTGTTTGTATTAGCCTGTTGTCTGTCATTTCATACTTAGACTGTCATTGTTTTGGCACAGCGACAGGCTCTGTTGTGATTGTGTAGTGCCTAGCATGATGTGGCTGGGTCATCTAGGGCAGTGGTTTTCAAAAAAATTTTCTGGTGACCCAGTTGAAGACAATTGTTGAGGTTCATGACCCAACAGAGCTGGGGATGAGGGCTTTGAGGTGTGGGAGGGGCTCAGGGCTGGGGCAGAGAGTTGCGTTGCAGAGGTGGGGGTCAACTGTTTTATAACTTTATAAGGAGAGGGATAGCTCAGTGGTTTGAGCATTGGCCTGCTAAACCCAGGGTCCTGTGGCACCTTTAAGTCTAACAGAAGTATTGGAGCATAAGCTTTCGTGGGTGAATGCCCACTTCATCAGACGCAAGTCTTGCGTCTGATGAAGTGGGCATTCACCCACGAAAGCTTATGCTCCAATACTTCTGTTAGACTTAAAGGTGCCACAGGACCCTCTGTTGCTTTTTACAGATTCAGACTAACACGGCTACCCCTCTGTTACTAAACCCAGGGTTGTGAGTTCAATCCTTGAGGGGGCCACTTAGGTCCTGCTAGTGAAGGCAGAGGGCTGGGCTTGATGACCTTTCAGGGTCCCTTCCAGTTCTATGAGATAGATAGACTTGAGCTAAAGATTAGGTATTGATCTTAAACCAAGATTTAAAAAAAGGGTGCTTAAAGTTAAGCTCATAAATCCATATATAGGCACCTAACCTAATAGCTGTTTTTCAAAAGTGCTAAGCACCCAGAAGCTACACACTAAGCTTGCATTGGGGTCCTATTTATGGAGAAAGCTACTGAGCAGGAATATGGGGAGATGGTTGATAGGAGGCTCCAAAATATTTGAAATTAACACCATTATGTTTTTAAAAAATAATACAAAGTAATACTGCCTGGTTACCACCCTAAGCCACCACTTTAAAAACGAGTGGCCATCTCTGTGGAATAAACACGTACTGCTGTGGTTCACGGCGAGATGAGGGAGTACACAGACTGTCTCTCAGCTCTGTTTATTTTCACTTTTACAGATTTTTGTATATGACTATATTTTACCAAAAAATGTGTTTTAGGAAACTTCCTGCAAACACATCCCACCACTAGTGGGTTTGTGGGTTAGATCTCCTTAGCCAGGGCTGAAATTGCAGTTGCAATAGCAGTTTCTGAACTTGAAATGTCTTGCTGCAATTGCAAACTTTTATCTGAAAGAAAACGGACGGCTCCAATAGAAAAGGCTTAATTTTCATAAGTGAAACGTGATTTTTGGGTGCCTAACTTGAGACCCCTTAAAAGGCACCTGATAATTGAGGCATCCAAAATCACAAGTCTCCATTTAATCAGATCAGATGGTGCTTTGCAGCATTTGGTTTAGCTTATACCGGCTTCTTGAACAATAGCTGAGTTTACATTGAAAGTTCATAGGCCTGACTTTGTACTGGAATTACCATGTCAGGGGTGTTTTATACTGATGCAGTTATACGGGTATAAAGGTGCCTTATATTGGAGCTTGTTCCCTTTCCCAGGTGGGAATAGCTGTAATGGTATAAAGGACCTTTATAGCTGCATCCAGACTGGGGGATTATTCTGGGATAAGGATACTGATGTAGTTAAAGTTTGTGTGTAGACAAGGTCTTAGTTGAACATATAATGGATACGTTGGTAACGATTCCATGGTTGGTATATTGAGCATTCCATTTTAAAGCATGGTTTGAATCTCTTTGTCGGGCACGGGAACCCTCCTTGATCACACCAACGTTCCGTCACATATTCTTGGGCCTTGTCTACATTCGGAAACTCTTGCTGAGAATTCCTGCTGCTCGGAGCAATGACAGGAGCTATAATGCAGGCTCAACACTGAAGCTGGGTTATTTAGACCTACTCTGAGCACCAGTAGGTGGCCTCCTGCTTAAAATGCTGATGGCTGCCGGGAGTCTGCCTACCCTGCTTCCCCAGCTGCTGTTATCCCATGCTCTTGGGGATTTGTGGCTAGTGTTGGGACTTTGGTGGTTATGTGGCTGGCTTCTCTAGTATGTTATTAGGGAGGGAGGGAGGGCCCCTGATTGTGGATTTAGGCTATTCCATTGTTTGTTCTGGCATCGGAAGAAGTGAGGATGGTGTCCATTGTCCTACAAAGCAAAAAGATGCCGACTGTATCTAGAATGGCTAACAAGCCTCAACTGGAAAATACGTTGCCAGACAAGTCTGTGGTGGTCTCGTCCCTGTTTCATCATCACTTAGGGAGTGATCCTGCAAGGCACTCTGCTCTCTGGCCCTGATCCAGCAAAGCACGTAGGCGCCTGCTGGACTCCAAGGCCATGAGTAGCCACGCTGGCTAGTGCAGCATGTGCTGAAGTGCTTTGCTGGATCGGGGCCACACAATAGGACTTTCAGGAGCTCTCAGTGATTTAATCCCTTTGGAAAGTCCCCCCCAGAGTGCTCAGTACCTTGTGGGATCAGTCCCTTTGATGGGTGAGGATCCAGACCCCCTGCCACAGAGGACTCACAGCCATCGCAAATCGGGCTGCTGTCATCCCCAGATGCTGCTCTCTGACACATTGTGTTGCCGGGGCTCCTTACTGCCTCTCCCGTTGTTGTCCTTACCCCACATTTCAGTTTCCTACAGAGTGCGCTGTTATTTTCACTCTGCGTTGGGCCTGCCTCTTGCCTCTGACCCTGTTAACCTGCAGCAGCAGCAATGGTAGTGCATAGTAGCAGGTGGCTGCCTGCTCGAGTGCCCTAGAACACTGGAGCGGCTGTTGTGCAGGGGGCCACGGGTGACAATTTCTCTTGTGCTGAATACTGGGCCAGGGCTGCCTTACGAAAATTAATAGCTGCCTGTGCCCCCCAAGCTAGGCTTTGGCTGTGCCTGCTTTAATTCAGGGGAAATCTTTAGAGGCTGCCCTGGGGCTACAATAACACTGGACATCTACCAGCAACCCAGATAAAGCCCTAGGTCAGATCGGAGCTTTGGGCAAACCTCCCCATTGAGTTCCTGTGCTCGCATCCCTGCCCTTCCTGCTACACGGGCATGATGTATTTCCCCTAGTCAAAATACCATCTGCTGTAGCATCTCACCGACAGGGCTGCAGGCTCTGCTGAGCCAGGGAGGTACCAATTCTTTTTAACATCCTGTCAACGTATGGAACAACGTTGTTGGCTTCCGAGCTGCCAGAGGGAACACGAGCGTAGTACAGAGACGCCTATTTACTGCCACGTTCCCTTGATTCCCAAGAGGTGAATAGGGTCCATGAAGAATATACAGAACCTAATCGTCTGAGGCGGCCTGTTGGCCCTGCCTCCCTCCCAGAGGCAGGACTAGAATCACGGAGGGGTCCTAGTTGCCAGTCGCCCTGTACTCTCCCCACAAGACCATACTCCCCTCCTGGAGTTGGAGTGCAGGAGCTCTGCTTCCCAGTGCCTTTAGGAATAACAGCAAGAGGGGCAGTGGCTAAAGCCCCTGACAGCGTGTCAGCAGATTTGGATTCTTACGTTAGGTTCCGCCAGTGACTTTGTGCCCTTGGGCAAGTCACGTGGCCAGACTGTGCCGCAGTTTCCTCACCTGTAAATGGGGGATGATGCTCGTTCATCTCAGTAAACGGCTGTAAGAGATATCAACACCCCCATGCGGGCTGCCTCCGCCTGGGACCTACACATGCAGAAGTAAGTGGGTATTCTGAGCCTGTTACCTCCTCCGCTCCAGAGCAGGTGTGGGGGGAGGAGAGGGGAGAAGTCTTGGCTGCAGTGTGCCAGCTACTGCACTGAGCCTATAGGTGGGGGGGTGTCATAGTCTGGGAGTATGTCTCCTGGCGCTGGGAATCGCATCCCTAGCTCGGAGTGCAGGCCTGCCCTTAATCATAACATCCCCCCCTTCACCCAGGGCTAGGCCAAGTCTGGGATAAGGTTAGGTAAGTTAAGGTGTGCGTAGCGGGAAGGTTTTTAGAAAAAGAAGTGCTTGGTATTCAGAGTCGCTGCATGGCTCCTAAGGCATGTTCTCTACGGTCAGGAAGACAGAAAAGAAACCTGTTTCCTTGCAGTGTAGAAAGAAGTTTTGTCTTTCCAGTTCTCGAACTGCTCCAAGCAGCTTGTTGTCCGGCAGACCCACGTGCAAGAGAGCCTGTATTTCTAGTTGTTAAATAGGGGGCTCTGGGTTTCTGCAAGTTACCCGCCTCTCGCTCTGTTATGTGACATGTTCTAGCCGGTCAGGCTGGCTCCCTGCACCTAAAACAACACAAATCAGGAAGGTCAGCACATATTCCTCCCATGGTCAGGGCTTGCCACTGTGGGTGAGCCCTTCTCTTCAGAGGGCAGGTCAGACAGGGAGGGGCTTGTGTTGTTATGCCGTGTGTGTGAGTGTGTAGGGGGAGTCTGTTTGTTTGGTTTATTCCCGGTCTTAGTAAATCTATTTGAACCCACCCTACAAGCTTAAAACCACCCTACAATTTCCATCCCCAAGTCTCCACACGCCAGTGATGTTTCTCTCCAGATGACCCTTAAGGAATGTGGAGGTGGGGAACGTTTTCTGTGGTACCTCTGGGGCACGTTAGAATGTGTGTGTCCTTTAGGCACTAGATTACATGGCTTTTATATTAACTGAGATGTGGGTTGATATGATCATTTCTAAACCTTGTCTTTTTTTTAAAATGGGCACATGGGGAAGGAGGGAGGGAGGGGAAGCTATGCTAACAACCCTCTGTTTAAATCATGCAGTATTGTTGTTGATGATTTGTTATATGGTAGCACCTAGAAGCGCACTGCGCTAGGTGCTGTACGTAGACCTAGCAAGAGACAGTCTCTGCCCCAAAGAGATTACAGTCTAAATAGACAAGACAGGCATGGGGTGGGGCGAGAGGGAGCATTCTCTCCCCTTTTGCAGATGGGGGATGCAGGAATAGAGATGTGAAGTGACTTTCCCAAAGTGATGCAGGGAGTTGGTGGCAGGGGTGGGAATTGAAACCACATCTGCTGAGTCCCAGTCCAGTGCTTAATCCACTAGAGAGAAAGGAAGAGAAGACAAATGGAGACTCCTCTTTGAGGTTTGAACTTTGGAGACCCTACCCTATGGCTCTGGTTCATTTGGTAGATAACCAGAGAGCTCTGTAGTTTCCTTCCTTCCTTCAGAAGTCTGCATTTCTGAAATGAAATAACCGAAGAAAAATGTGTTTGGCATCATTTGAACCGCAGTAAGGTTTTGCTTCTATTTGCTCTTTACAATGCTGAGCCGATACAAGCTGATCTGCGCTTAAGTTTTCCTGGCAGAAGTATTTCAGTTAGGGGTCTGACTCTTTCTCTTCTTTACCAGGATAGTTATGCCGGTAAATGCCATAGCGTGGGTGAAGTTTTACTGGTGTGAAGGTGCCTTATACGCGTATAGCTTGTCCTCGCACAGGAAGGAGAATGGCCGTATGCAGTTGTATGTATCTTTGTACCAGAATCACTTGGTCTGTGGTAGGGGGTTGTATAGCTGCAACTCCACTGGCTTGGTTTAAGCGGCACAATTTCTAGTGCGGACAAGGCCTAGGTAAGGGAAGAGAGCAAGCTGTGTCTCGAAGCTATGCATAGAGAGCGCTGTGACCGCTCCAGTGGTGCGGAATGAGGTGCCTTCCGGCTGCAGGGTGTTTCACCAAGGGAGCATTTAAACAGAGACTCTCTATCAGGGCACAATCCAAGGTGTCCGTTGTGGCCCATAGAGCCCTTCGTGGTTTTGGTTCCTGCCGTGGTGTTGTGCTTGACCCTTTGGCTGGCATCAAAGCGCAGCTTTCCCTTGCTGTCCTGCCTGGCCTCAACCTAACGGCCAGTCTCAGTGGGGATCCTAGAACCTCTCTGGTCCCTGTCCTGTTGTGTGGCTGCCATTTCATCCGATTTCCCTCCTGAATCAGCTGTGGCCACCGTCACACCATCGCAGTGCCTCTCCTCTGACTAGAAGATGGGCTGTGTGGCGCTACCCCTCCTCTCACCGGGTGGCCACCAGGAATGCTCTGCAAGTTGGCCAGTGGTGACTGCTGCCCTAGGGGGCACTGGGACCTTGCGGGTCTGGGCAACACGTGTTACACGTTTTCACTGTCTTGGGTCTCCTGCATGGCAGCACGAGGGGGTGGGGACTCATAGAATGCTGTCTTACTTCTCTGTGCCCGTGGCTCTCCTGGCTGCAAAGTCCAGCGTGCTGCTGAGTACATGGGGCCTTGATTATTCTGGGGCTTTGCTGTCTGTGAACAGCGGGACAATGGGACCAGACTTTTCCCTTCCCCGTCTCACCATCAGAGGTCACTATAGTCTGTGGATGAAATGTCTGGGACAGGAGATCTGAGGGCACCAGCGCTGCGATCTCCTGTCCCAGGCATTTCATCCCGGTGCTGTGAGGGTGGTGCAGGGGAAGGGAAAGTTTCGATCCCATTGTTGTGGTGTTCCGAGTGTTTCAAGTCCTGTGCATGGCTGTTGCGGAGGTAAAGTGGTTTCTTCTCCTCCGTGTTAGCATCTGCGAGGTTTCCGGTGGAGAATCTGGGTTGCTGTCATCTGGAAACAGTCGAGTGTTTCTTGCTGTGATAAATCTCCAAGGTTTTCTAGGGCAGAATGTTGCTTTGGGGTGGCTGGTTCTGTGGGGCCAGATGGGTAGCAGGAGGGGATAAAAGCCTTTTGTTTTAATGCCTTACATTTGCAAGGCTTGCTCATTCTGCTCCCCTTGCTGACTCCCATCAGGTTGGCTGCAGTATGCTGTGGGATGGGCGAGGAAGCGGAGAACAAGTACGTGTCCCAGCTCAAGGATGTTTATAACAGCTGCGATACCACGGGCACTGGGTATCTGGACAAAGAGGAGCTGACGGAGCTGTGCCGCAAGCTCCATCTGGAGAGGCAACTGCCGGTACTTCTGCAAACTCTCCTGGGACGCAACCACTTTGCCAGAGTGAGTAGCTGTATGCGACCTGAATGCGGTTACACGCTCCGCTGTGCAAAGGTTACGTTCTTTCAAAGAGAATGTGAAAATAAATAAATGAAACTCAGAAAGTTCTTAAATACCACAGATTAGTACCGGTCTGTCTGTACCTAAATGCCGGAATCCCAGGTAGCGTGAATCCGTGCGGGTTCCGTTGACTTTAGCCGAACTACACACTGACAGACACGAGTTCGGGCTCTGGCCCTGGGACCGTATAACTGCTGGTGGGGGTCCGTAAGGGAAGTGCAGCAAAGTGACTTAAAAGAGGCGGAATGAAAAGCTTGTTGCCTATGAATAGCAGAGCTGTGCGGGTGGGTTGACTGTGTAGATCACATGCTGTTGGAAAGCACTTGGGCTGGGTTGGGCCCTGTATTATTTAATGGCTTTGTCCCAACTCTTCTGGTTTTAGAAACGTTAATGTCTGTTTTTGTGGGACCCGGGCAAAAGTGCGGACGCCTTTAACCCGACAACGGATTGTCTTAATGAGAGAAGTTCCTTACCTGACTGCTCACCTGTGCCATGGTGCTTGGCTGCATGGGGGGGACGGGGGCGTTGGCAGCTCCAGGGACTCCTGCTGTGCCTACCTGTGCCTACTGTGGGGTTCTTACCCCTTCCTCTGTAGCACCCAGCACTGGGCACCGTGAGAGACGAGATGGGGGGAAGATGACTTGTGTCTCCTGCCCTGCTGCACATAGCATCCATGACCAGCTGCTCCTGCACGTAACACCCCTGCTGTTCCAGCTCACACCAGTTCAGTTCCACTGCTGCTCTTCTAGCTGGCCCTGTTGGGGCGGTGCTAGTGGGAGGAGTACTGGGGCTTGTCTACACATGGAGTTATACTGGTTTAACTAAGGGCTTGTCTACTCTACAGCCCCTAGGCTACATAACTCTGCTGGCAGAGCCCCCTCCAGGGGAAATGCAGCATAAGCCCACCGGAGGAGTTCTCCCCACATAGCTACCCATCTCCCCGAAGGATGTTACCTATGCGACAGACATGCTCGTCTGTTGCTCTAGTTGTGGTTACACTGGGGGTTTTGCTGTCATGGCTCTGTTGGCTGGGGCAGGGGGTGGTCCCCATGTTCCTACCCGACATACTTCTGCTGGTAAAACTTTGCAGTGCAGGTGAGGCCTTAAAATGGAATCTTACCATCAATGTATCTAACCCAGTACAAAAGGCTGCGTGGAAGGACTCCTAAATCAGGACAAACCTGGTTGAGTCAATTAAGACTTGATCATGAGCCGGTTAAGCTCAAACAAAATTAGCCCCTCAAACTGAAATGAGTGTCCACCCGGGACTGCAGCAATTTAACTAAACCAGTGCAATCAGTGTGAACGAGGCCTCTGCTCCCTGCCCCCACCCATGTTCTCCTTCAGGACTGTCTGGCTCGGGAAGAGGAGAGGATCGCAGAATACTGTAACTCTAATCTCTTTAGAATTGAAGCCACTGGTTCCCAGTGGATCTGGGACAGTCCCTCTGGGCCTGATCCAAAGCCCGTTGATGTCGATGGACGTTCTTTATTGCCTCTGGTGGGCTTTGGATCAGGCCCTCTCTAGAGCATCATGTTAGCTCGGCTAAAGAATTGCAATTGTTGGAACTCTTGTGAGGAGAGGGAGGGAGAAGAAAAAAGAGCAGATTGCTTTATATTGGGGTAGGTGGAACGTGCTCCCCCTCTTGCCCCCTCCTCCCCCCAAATCCACTTCTCCCAGTGTTTTCTTGTGATTAAAATGCTATGCTGTATTTTTCATGCTGACAAAAGCATCATTAGACTAAACAGTCCAGTCAATTTATGAATGGCAGCAGATCCCCATCCAGCAGTCAGTCACACTCCCGGCAATCGTGTGCAGAGACACTGGGGTTTCACTGAGGGGAAAACAGGAGTCAGAAGTCTGGCTTCCACAGCAAGCTGGCAGGGAAAAGCTCGGTGCGTTCCAGGCCTCTGGCTTTCCTCCCGGCAGTTATACATTCCTTCCACCTACGCCTGTGCTCAGGGTGTAGCGAGATGCGGGAGCGGAGGCGCCAGGGTGATATATGTATGCTGGAGGCTTTGAACCTCTGGGGCATAGCCAGGTGGGCCATCCCTGAGAGACACTAGAAAAGGGGGTGCAGTTTAGGAACTACTTAATGCAAGAAATGAGGCCGTCCTGTGTGCGTCACTTTGCCCTGTTTTCTGCCTCCACGTGAGGTGATTCAGGCTCTCAGAGCCAGCTCCTGCCTGTTGCTGGGACAGACCCTCCTTCCTCGGGACTGACTGGCACACGGGTCTGGCAGAGTTGACCTTTGCCCGTATGTTTTGTCTGTCTGTCTGTCTCTCTTGCTGTTTGTGTCTTCTCTCCTCCCTTCCACCTCCCCCAAATCTGTCTGTCCTCTTCTCCCTCCTTGCTGTCCCCACTTCACATGGCTTTGAAGCGATGTCCTGATTTCCTCCTGTGTCGGTGGTGTGGTGGGGGCCCTATGCTGGGTGCATTTAAGTCCCTGTTAAAGCCCTGCTTCTGCCATGCTGCCTACAGCAAATCTAGCAGATTTATGTAAAAGAAATCCCTGTTGCCCTTCCCCCAATCTGTCCATCCTTGGCGTGAGTGCCTCGGGCCCATGGGCTGTCTGTCCTCGAATGGCGGGAAACACCTAGTGTCTGGTGGGTGCTGACATTAATGAACTACGCTTCCCTGATGCTAGGTTTGCTTCTGTAAAGCTGGTCTCCAGCCGGAGCTCTTCTTCCTGCTCTGCAGGCAGGATGGAGAGCAGCGCCCCGTGGGAGCTGTTCCCTTGGCCCGGAGGCAGAACCGTCAGCGTGGTGAGGGCTGTGATGGCGGGACGAGGAGCCGGGGTTACGCACTGTTCAGTGGCCTAACGTCTCATTTCCTTGCTTCTGTAGCCTTGTGTCAAGTATGGTGTGTGGGCTGGCGGGAGGGGGAGGGCCAGCTCGGCTGCTTCACAACAAAGTTTTTTCTGCCTAAATTTCCTTGGTTTTCAATTTTTTTAAGCAGAGGAGGAGGGCTGGTCCAAGGAAGTGGGGGGGGGGGGGGGCGCTGTTTGTGAGAGGGGCATGGGTCTGAGCTGCTGACAGAGAAGACTTTATCCCGAGGCAAAGATTTTATGTGTCTGCTCTGCTGACATACTCCTTTTCAGGCCTGATGAATGAAATGAAGGGATGTTACCTAGTGTTTATTTAACAAAAGTGAAGATCTCCTCCAAACGAATCCCTCATCCAGTTTTTGTTAGAAGCCCTGCTTTTCAAAAGAGACAAGCGGACAAAAAATGATGAAGCTGCCACAGACCAAGCTCAACAAGAAACCGATTTGAAACCCTTCCTATAAAAAATGGGTGAAAACCAAAACTGCACAGACAGGCAATTCTGCCTAGGGCAAATAAGCTGTGACGCTATGTAGTTTCACAGTGAAAGGCCACCTCCCCAGAAAGAAAACTAGTAATTTCTATCCCTATTCTCAGGACGTTTCAGATGCAGTTTTAACTGTGGCATCAGCACCCCCAATTTGTACGGGATGGATGGACAGACAGACAGACACCACATGGTTTTCTGAGCGCTGGTGGTGCTAGGCTAGAGTAGCTTCTCCGTTACAGGTTAAAAGGGGAGTCAGATGGTGTAGGGCCCAGCTACAGCTGCGCAGAACTCGGGGCAATAGCCTGACCTGTTTGAAGGCCATGCTACAGCTTCCATCAATTTCAGTGGGGTCACGATTTTGCCCCAGGGTTTTCTTCTTGCAGGAGATTGCACAAACTGGCTTTCAGGGTTGGTTTACGTGAGTTTGCGTCCCCTGAGTTTCACTCTTGAGTTCAGACAAACGTAAAGCTCAGATGAACTGCAACTTTCATGGTTTCAGCGCAGAACCATAAATCAGTCTGGTGCTATTTTAAATAGGCCCCAGGCTTGTGAACCTTTTGATAGGTTTGGGGTAAGTTTTTGGAGTCTGTAACAAAATCTGCGCTTCTGAACTTTCCTGCAGTTGGGTGATTGTTGGTGTTTCCCCTTTTTATAGATATCCCCAAATCATTGTAAACAAAATTGTTAACTTCTGATTGGCTAATTATCTCAGCTTCTGAAAAGTAACATTCCAAAGCCACTGACTTGATTTGCCTGCCGCGAGGACTGTGAGAGAAAAGATAGCTAAACAATGATATCACATATGGTTTTGGGTTTTTTTTTTTTTTTAAACCATTGCAAAACTTTTGGTTACATTCATTTGCTCCCTGTTCGGTTCAAGGAAACAAATGCAATTTCTGCTTTTATCAGCAGAAAAGACATAGCTATAGACTGATTATTATTTAATTAGAATGGAAGTGATCATAAAATGATATATTTCATGATTCTGAGGAAAGGAAGGCGTGAGAGCAGCAGAGTAAGGACAATGGACTTCAAAAAAGCCGACTTCACAAAATCAGAGAAGTGGTAGGTAAGGTCCCCTGGGAAGAAAACCTAAGGGATAAAGGAGTTCAGGAGAGGTGGCAGTTTCTCAAAGAGACAATATTAAAGGCACAATCGCAGGAAGGAGGTGGATAAATTGGAGAGAGTCCAGAGGAGAGAAACAAAAATGATCAAAGGTTTAAAAAACTTGAGCTATGAGGAAAGGTTAAAAAAACTGGGCACGTTTAGTTTTGAGAAAAGCGGACTGAGGGGGGACCTGATACCAGTCTTCAAAGATGTTAAGGGCCGTTATACAGCAGACCGTGATCAGTTGTTCTCCCTGTCTGCTAAAGGTAGGACAAGAAGTAATGGGCTTAATCTGCAGCATCCCAGGACAGGAAACTGGGAAGGTTTAGATTAGCTACCAGGAAAAACTCTCTAACTACTCGGGGCAGTTACGCTCTGGAACAGGCTTCCAAGGGAGGTTGTGGAATCCCTGTCGCTGGAGGTTTTTAAGAACCAGTTGGACAAACCTCTGCCAGGGAGGGTCTAGGTTTACTTGGCCCTGCCTCCGTGCAGGGGGCTGGACTTGATGGTTTCTTGAGGTCCCTTCCAGCCCCACATTTCTATGATTCTATGAATTTAGTTGCCCTCTCTCACACTTTCTCTCTCTCTCTCTCCAAGTATGTCAATGACTGTCTTCTGTTTTACTTGAATTGCATGCATGTTTGAACATGATTGGTTTGCTAGCGTGAGATCTCTGAGAACATAGGGATGCTCTGATGCAAACAAAATGCATTTTAAAAAACTGCAAGGATGGAGGGGACCTGACATGTTTGTGGGGATTGGACTGAGGGGAAAGAGCTGAATAGCTAGTTCTGTGTCCCAGCAACTAGATGTGCCCGTAATTGTTACTGCATCTAACAGCGATGAAAGTACGCTACCTACATGCTTCTGCTAAAATGACCAGACTTGAAATAGTGTGTTCTATTTACCTTTTAAATAATCAGCGTAGAACATCCGCGTTAACGTTCCCTTTAGATAGACGGGTCAGGGAATGCTTCTCAGAACTACTGTTTCAAGCTGTTTGCTTCTGAGATGGTCTAGCAGTAATTCACGTTGGGAATGTTTCGTTCTCAGCCTCAAGGAATGAAAGCTATGAATCTGGAGTACAACAGGCAGTAGAGGGTGAATTGTCAGCAGGTTCCATAGAAAACACCAGGCTCTGCTTATGTACTCTTTAGCTTCAGTCAATATTTAGTTGTATGTATTATATACTGCTACGTATATTGTGGTAATGCCTCCGAGGCTCAGTCAGGAGCAGACCCCTGTTGTCTATATATGTAGCATTGTAGTTTTCCTTTGGTGTTGGCTTCATTAGGGAAAAGGTGTGCTAGCCAGCGTGTTAATACCCCAGTGTAGACACATCAGGTGCTAGTTCTAGCAAGATGCCTGTCCAGGATAAACCCTTGACTCCCCCAGGGCTTACTGTGAGCAGCTAACACACGTTAAAACTGTCCTCTGCCTTGTCTGCATTAGGTGTTAACTCCTGTTCACTAGCATGTGTTTTAAAACACCCCATTTTTCCTTAGTGTAGACGTGGCCCCTGAGAAGAAGAGCTAGTTATCATGCATCACACGGAGTCCCAGTAGCCTGGTAGCTGATGCCCAAGGCAGAGGCAGCCAGTGGGAGCCAGGCTGCAGGTCCCAGACAGTGCAGGTCCCCACCCAACGTCTCCTATCAGACGCTGCAATAGCTGAGGCGAACCCCCCAGGTTATCTCTGAGCAACGGAGGAGGACAGCGCGTTGCTTCTGCACATTGCAGGCTCCCAGCAGAAGCATGAAACGAGGCTTGTGAGGCTGAACTGAATAGTAGCGACCGCCCCAGGTGTCTGACGGGAGGCCCGATGTGCGTATTCAGCCTCTTTTCCTGTCTCCACTAGGTTAACTTTGAAGAGTTTAAAGAAGGGTTCGTGGCAGTGCTGTCCTCCAACATTGACCTGAGCATTTCCGACGAGGAGAGCAGCTACTTGGAACCAGGTGCTGGGAGACTTTGCAGCTGGTCATTTGTTTTTTTCCTCTGCTTCTGCTGCCAGTTGAAGGCCTTAACTGCTGGTGCATCTACGAATTGCCAAGACAGAGAGGAAGGATGGTGCAGTGGTTAGGGCTCTGGCCTGGAACGAAAGAATCGTGGGTTTGATTCCCTGCTCTGGCACGGACTTCCCGTGTGAGCTTGGGCAGGTCATGCAGTCTCTCTGTGCCTCAGTTTCCTGTCTGTAAGACGGGGATCACAGCACTGCTCTACCTCCCCGGGGTGCTGAGGATAAATCATTAAACACTGCGAGGTGCTCAGATACCACAATAGGTCCTTCCTAGATCTTAAGGGACCACTGTGATCATCTAGTCTGACCTCCCGTACCTTATTTCTAGTCTGGATTTGTCTAGCTTCAGTTTCTAGCTGGTGGAGCTTGTTAGACCTTTGTCTTCTAGCCTGAATATCCCTTTTATTATCCAATTTCTGTTCCCCAGGTAGGCACTGAATGATCATGTCACCCCTTCCTTCTGTCTTTGATAAGCCAAGTAGATTGAGCTGCTTGAGTCCTTCACTAAAAGATTGGAAAACATGCCTTATAATGGTTGTCGTGGCTCTCCTCTGAACCCTCTCCAATTTATCAGCATCCTCCTTGAATTATGGATGCCACACCTGGACACAGCAGCCTCGTAGGGGTTGCACCAGTGCCCAAGACTGAGGCAATGGGGCCAGATCAGTACCTACGATGGACAGTTTTCTAATCATTACGCTTTCTGGCAGGGTGGGGTGTGAATTTTGCACGGAGTGACCTGGCAACTTCAGCAAAGTGAGGGCTAGCAACAGAAGGGTTAATTCAGGATTGTTAAATCCCACTCATCACTTCAGTATTGGGCTTTTCCAGACAAATAGCCTCTGTCGGTACCCGGCCACCTGCCCGGGTGTTTCCTTTCTGGGATGGCGAGGGATGCAGCAGGGTCACGGAACATGCACAGCTTTAGGCTGTACATGTCACAGCATGCCCAGCTGTTCCTCATTTTTTCTTGTTGCGGCAGGACTGGACGCACACGTTGCCATACACTAGTAAAACGGGCAACGGGACCATGGTGTGTGAGACTGGTGGAGCACAGCAGGACGTGAGCTTTGGCACTCTCCCCAGCAGCGCATTAGAGCTAGGATGGTTTAGAATGGGGGGAAAGGTTATGTCTAGAAGCGGTGGGCTGGAAGCAGGAATCGCTGGGGACAGTTGTCTGGCCTGTGTTAGTCAGACAGGAGGTCAGACTAGATGGTCACATTGGTCCCTTCGGGCCTGGGAATCTCTGGATCACTTGATCCTTCAAACACTGGAATACTCTTGTAATAGGGCTGGGAGAATGGCCTTGGGGGTAGAGCACAGAACTGGGGAGACAGGCTTCAGTTCCCAGCTCTGCCCCAAACTTCCTGCATCACCTTGGGCCAGTCGCTTAATCCACCCTGTGCCTCGCTTCCCCCTCTGACAGGTGGGGACTGTCCTTCCCTACCTCACCGGGTGCTGTCCGAATAAAAACCATTGTGAAGCTTTTTAGGCGCTGCGGTGGTAAGGGCTATGTGAGGACCCAGAAAGCTAGAATACTGGAGCACACAAGCACAGCTGAGTCCAGCAAATATCAGCTGCTACAATTTATCTTGCGTACCCTACACTTTATCTGCCTCTGGTTACACTACGTACAGAGGTTTGTGTCTGCTACCTGCTTACGTGCTAATATGTGGGCCTTTGGCTCAGGCAATAGACGCCTGCTTTAAGGTCCTGAGGTCCCAGGTTTGGTCCCTGCCCATGATGGTGTGATCAGGGACACCATTACTCAAAGCCCATTGCTGCTTAAATAACAGCTGAAAAGGGAAACGATTTCTCTTTACTTGGTACGCGTATGACTCCTAATGGGGGAAAGGGCAGAATGAGTCACTCTTCAGACTGGCCGTTCTCTCTGTGTCGGTGATTTGTGTGTCCGAATAGAAAGCTATTTGGCCTCTAGAGAAAGCAAGGGAGAAATGCTGTAGTTCCGCAGTGGAAGTCACTGTGGCAAGTGCTGTCTGTATTCTCAGTCTGAGCTGCAAGGTCTTTTTCTGTTTTATATAAGCAGCAGAGTTTGAAAGGGAATTTGTCTAGACGTCTGTGTGTCCCAGACCGAGACTGATTTTTTTCCCTCCTAGCTGTCCCAGATGATGTCAAGCCCAAGTATGTGAATGGGGCTAAGTGGTATGGCCGCTGGACGAAGCCAGAGTTGCAAGAAACCGAGGTGGAAACCACCAAGTATTTACAAGATCAGCAAGTTAAAGCCAGTGTGAAAAGTCAGCTGAGACGCTCGGCATCTCTGGAGAGTGTGGAGGTAGGAATGACTCATTCCCCCGCTCCTTGGAGCAGGCTGGCCAGATTTAACTCAGCCTTCTTGCTTGATTGCAAATAATGTTTAAACCAAAGGCCGCATTCACGGTGGTCTCACCTGTTCTGATGGGTTGCCTGTGGCAATCCTTGAGGAGTGTCGATCTGCATTGGGTTAGCACGGGTTACAAAGCCTCTGCTAGAGCGGGTCGTAGGAAGAATGCTGCACAGGGACCAGGCAGAGTTGATACAGGTGCCATGGGGACATTGGCATGGCACTCTGGGGGGCCTATTTTGCATGGCAGAGTCTGCGTAGAGTCCCTGCCATCCAGAGCCAGCAGCCAGACGGCAATACCTTACCGCTCCAGTTACCCCCGTGGGAAGAGATTCCCCCTTCATACGGTGAATTAAACGGAAGAAAATAAAATTTATTGGAAAAACATTTACCCGATCCATGAAATGTCCCCAGCTGGAAATGGAATGGACAAAGGTCAGGGACGTTCCAACTTGGCTGCCTCGCTGCGCCTGACCCCACGTCCAGAGAAGTCACTGGGCACCGTAGTGCGGCTCGGGAGGCCCGAGTGCTACTCCTGGCACTGGGGGAACAGGTCACTTCCACTCTCGGGGGCCTCCCTTTTCCCTCCCGCCCCGGTCCTGTCCCTGTAGGATGTCAGCTGTTTGGGCAGAGGCTGTCTCTTGCTACCTACCTACTGCAGTGGTGCCCTGAAGGTGCTTCTGTGATACAAATAACGATTAAAGTCAGAGCAGGTCGCCCTGTAAGAGCTATTAACAGGGGTTCTAAGTAAGTTAAACTCTTGCACCTAGGACCCGATATCGACGTCATGCTTCAAAACCCATTTAATGCGCAGGAGCTTTGCCCCTCTTTGTGGGACAGGTTGTCATTGCTTGTGCTGTCTCCAGGGAGAGCTCTGGTTAATGAAAAACAGCTGATGAGTCAACTGGATGCATTATTGTTAAAATATTAACAGAATCTAAGAAAAGAAATGTAGATTGCTTATATCATGCTGCTTAGAACATGCTGCTTCTGCATGCTGCTTTATGAGACAGCTCTCTCTCAAAATAAAAATACAGGGCAAGGAGAACAGGAACAAACTCATCCTTAGACAGAAAACTATTTTGAGAGAAAACAAATGTTACCCTCCCCCATGGCCGAGCTCCCCTGGTGGTTCAAAAATGCAGCTCCATGGCTTGGCCCCAGTCCTGCAGGCTGGCCTGCATGGGTGGATCCCTGCACACAGCGCCCGCCCCCCCTCTCTTCCCCCCCCCCCCCCCCCGAGCCCTGCTGGGGGCAGACTCAGGGCCCTTCGCTTCGTTGTTTTGCTCTGGTGTCTGATTTCCTTTTAGAAGAACGGTTTTGTTCTTTGCTGTTGCATTCTTCACGTCCCACTGTTACATCTGCCGTTTTTGTAAGTTGCCTTAACTGTCTTTTTTTTTTAACATAAAAAAATTGATCAGCAGAGACTGGCTGGTGTGTAGGGAAAAAATGATTGAAGGCTTTACAAAGAGCATTCCTCGAACGCTACTTTCTTTTAAAGTGCCCCTGTGTGTTCCCCTCGGTCTTACCCCACGGGAAGCAAGTGACCAGTCATTTCTGAACCCCTCTCAAGGCGTTAACATAACAGACGAAGTGTTGCCCAGTGGTTAGGTGCTGCCGGGACTTGGGAGACCCAGGTTAAATTCCCAGCTCTGTTGCAGACTCCTGGTGTGACCTTGGGCCAGTCACTTAGCCTCTCTGTGCCTCAGTTCCCATCTGTACAAGGGGGATTGTCGCCCTGCCCGGGGTGATGCGGATAAACACATTAAAGGCTGGATGCTGTAGTGACGGGGGCCATATAAGCACCTAGGGAAGACAGATAAAATAGGGCTGGCTCTTCAGAGAGCTGCCGCTCAGCCCTTCTGAAAATCATACGTGTCTTTAATGTCTCTTGAAATGGGCACCCAATAATTGAGGGTCCCATAATTACTAGTTGCTCTTGATAATCTTGTCCAGAGGTTGTAGAACTGGTCAGTGTAACATCCCTTAATACAAGATAAGTAATGCAAAACAGTGAGTTAATAACCTGGTCTTTCATTGGTGAATGCGTAGGGTTGTGGAGTTATGATGTTACAGATAAATTCTAATCAAGGCTTTGCATATTAAATGTACAGCTAAAAATAATAGATGAACGATCACTTTGTATTTGATAACAGGGCTTTTAAAAGGTTAACAGTCTCTGATGACTCGTGTCAGCCCTTTTCACTTACCTTAAATCACAAACCATTTTTCCACCCACCAGAATTTCTCTATGATACTTAATCCTGTTCACACATTGTTTCTGCAGAGCCTTAAATCAGATGAAGAAGCGGAAAGTGCTAAAGAATCACAGAATGAAATGTTAGCGGCACAAGGTAGAGAATCAGTGCTCCTCTGTGTAAAATGCTTTTGGGGTTAACAGGCTTTCTGAATGTTTATGGCTCAGATCCTTTGTGACTGGAAACCCAGTTACGCCAGCTGAAGAGCTGACCCTGCGTTTGATTCCCGTCCCTCAGGAGGATCTGTTGGGGTGGGGGGGCTCCTTTTTGCAGCATTGGTTTAGAAAAGACCAACATCATACTTTGCTTGTAGACACAACTCTGTTCGGGGTGTTGCTGTGGTGATCTGAAGTGTAGTGAGCTTTGACAGGCTTCAATTCTTCCTACAGCTGCCGTATTAATCTTCTAAAAATATCCAAGATGAACTCCTGCTATTTAATTAGGGAGCCCGGAACCGATGAAAAATGAAGCTCTCTCTCTAATTAAGGTTACGACTACCTTTCTAGTCTAATCCAAAATTTAATCCCAGTCACCTTTTAGCTTCGATATCTTTGATGCTCCCAACGATGCATGTGATCTGTGGCCAGAGAATTTTCTCTGGCAAAGTTTGGAGTTGAATCAGAAGCATCTGATTTAAGATTCCTGATAAGAAATTCTTAGGTTTTAAAAATAAATGCTATAAACACCCCTGATCTTTAGAATACAGGGTCCTACGGATGCAGCTTTTCTTTGCCAAAAATGGAGGCTTTAAAATAGTGCCATGGGACAGTACTTAGAGGGCCCCATCCAGCTCCCATTGGTGGCAGGGGAGAGACTCTCGTTGAGTTGAGTCAGACCTATAGTGAGCTCTTTCTGGGGGCCCCACGTGCTCATTAGGAACAGTAGCTTCTCTCTGTTAGTATAACTGATGCAGGGTTAATAATTTTAGGCCAAATGAGCACCTGGAATCCTGACCTATTTGACAGCCCCCGGCGGACAGCCAGCCCTTGCTTTGACATGACGGAGGGTCAGATTCGGGGCATCTGGGAAGAACTGGATGTAGGGAACACCGGCTACCTCAGCAAGCGCGAACTGGCGACGGTCTGTGCGAATATTGGGCTCAAAGAGCTGGAGCAGGAGGTGAGTTGGGGGCGGCGTGGAAATGAGCCCATTGGGAAGGCAACCTGGTTAGTAAAAGCACATTGTCAGGATAAATGGCTTTCAGAAATAAATCATGAAGTGTCCAGACACTTGCAGATATGCTTCAAGAATATAGCCAGATCCTTAGCTGGTGTGCAGCTCCATTCACCTCAGCGGAGCTGTCTTCACTAGCTGAGGATCTGGTCTGTAATATTTATGAAGCAATTAACACTATCCTCTTTCAACACAAAACCTAAATTCAGTACTGATTTCTAGCCAGCCATGTGACTCAGGCCTGGTCTACACTAGGCGTTTATGTCGAATTTAGCGCCGTTACATCGAATTAACCCTGCACCCGTCCACACCACGAAGCTATTTAGTTCGACATAGAGGTCTCTTAAATTCGACTTCTGTACTCCTCCCCAACGAGGGGAGTAGCGCTAAATTCGACATGGCCATGTCGAATTAGGCTAGGTGTGGATGGAAATCGACGCTAATAGCTCCGGGAGCTATCCCACAGTGCACCACTCTGTTGACGCTCTGGACAGCAGTCCGAGCTCGGATGCTCTGACCAGCCACACAGGAAAAGCCCCGGGAAAATTTGAATTCCTTTTCCTGTCTGGCCAGTTTGAATCTCATTTCCTGTTTGGACATCGTGGCGAGCTCAGCAGCACTGGCAACGATGCAGAGCTCTCCAGCAGAGATGGCCGTGCAATCTAATAGAAAGAGGGCCCCAGCATGGACTGATCGGGAAGTCTTGGATCTGATCGCTGTGTGGGGCGATGAGTCCGTGCTTTCCGAGCTGCGCTCCAAAAGACGGAATGCAAAGATCTACGAGAAGATCTCTAAAGCCATGGCAGAGAGAGGATACAGCCGGGATGCAACGCAGTGCCGCGTGAAAATCAAGGAGCTGAGACAAGGCTACCAGAAGACCAAAGAGGCAAACGGACGCTTCGGATCCCAGCCCCAGACATCCCGTTTCTACGAGGCACTGCATTCCATCCTAGGTGCGGCCGCCACCACTACCCCACCACTGACCGTGGACTCTGAGGATGGGATATTGTCGACGTCCGCTTCCTCGGACATGTTAGCGGACGGGGAAGATGAGGAAGAAGATGAGGAGGACGAGGCAGTCGACAGCGCTTACAACGCTGATTTCCCCGACAGCCAGGATCTCTTCATCACCCTTACAGAGATCCCCTACCAACCGTCCCCAGCAGTTAACCTGGACACAGAATCAGGGGAAGGATCAACCAGTAAGTGTTTTAAACATCTAAACATTTATTTTTAACAGAACAGGAATATTAACAATAACAACAATGGGTTTCTCATGATTAGTTTGCCCTAGGCGCTTAACGTTTCAGTCCTGGGCAGTGCAACTATTAAAAAAAAATCTAACAATGTCCGGTTTTGCATGATTGTTCTGCCCAAGCCGCTCTACTGTTTAGTCCCTGCCAGTGCAGCTACAGTAAAATGCGGTCTACATGACCGGGGATAGAGCAGAAATCCTCCTGGGACATCTCCACGAAGCTCTCCTGTAGGTAATTGGAAAGCCTTTGCATTAGGTTCCTGGGGAGAGCGGCCTTATTGGGTCCTCCGTGGTATGAAACGTTTCCGCGCCGGGAGACAAGCAAGTACTCCGGGATCATTGCCCTGCAGAGCATGGCGGCATACGGCCCTGGTCTTTGCATGCTTTCCCGAAGCATCCTTTCTTTCTCCGTCTCTGATATCCTCATCAGAGTGATGTCGCTCATGGTGACCTGCTTTGAATTAGGTAGGGGAATGTTAGTATTGGGACTGCTTGCCTGTTCCTTTACAGAACTGTAACCGGCGGTTTACAGCCACGCGGTGGAGGCGGGAGAGGGGCGGCATACAGGGATCTTTCCCTGGGACAGCCGCGAGGGGGTGGGACGGGGGCAGAGTTCATGCTTGCCGGATTGCTGGCAGCAGGGACTGTCATTGCTTTCAATGTGAAAGGAGGCCAGTGCTACTATTAAAGTTTTAAGCAGCCACAAGTCTACGGCTTACCATGTCTGCCTGCTACACAAATTCCGGTGTCCTGCCCCGCTTCTCAGATCTGCAGTGCAAGACCCCAGGCACTGAATGCGAGGGCCGAAAATTCGACCTTGTCCTGAGTGCGCATGTGATAGGTGCTGTGCATGGTCTTGTTCACAGAGAAAGACTATGTTCTTTGTTCACAACTAAATTTATCTTTCTGAGGAATTCACTCCCTTTTTCCCATTCCCACAGCAACTGTTTCCCAACCCAGCCTGGCATCACACTCCCAGAGGCTAGCGCAGATTAGGCGGAGGAAGAAGAGGACACGGGAAGACCTGTTCTCGGAACTTATGGGCTGCTCCCGAGCCCAGGCAGCCCAGCAGACCCAGTGGAGGGAGAACTTGTCCCAAATCCACCGATCACACATGGAACGGGAGGAGAGGTGGCGGCAGGAAGACCAGCAGGCGACTCAAACGCTGCTTGGACTAATGAGGGAGCAAACGGACACGCTCCGGCGCCTTGTGGATGTTCTGCAGGACCGGAGGCAGGAGGACAGAGCCCCGCTGCAGTCTATCTGTAACCGCCATCCCCCGCCACCAAGTCCCATACCCCCCTCACCCAAAGTCCCAAGAAGGAGGGGCGGCAGAGTCCGTGAAAACTCTCACTCCACCCCTGCAGACTGCTCAAGTACCAGAAGGCTGTCATTCCCCAAAATTTGACAAGTCCTTTCCTTCCCGCCTCACCCAAGCCCCCGTCCCAGTTTCACCCCCCAGTTTCATGTGTAGTTGCTAATAAAAAATACGTTTCTGTTAATTACTGTTTCCATCATGTTCTTTTGGAGGAGAGTCTGTCTGAAGGGGGGGAAGGGGGTTGGTAATTGGACAGGACAGTCACCTTTAGCAGGGTACAGAGGCGGGGGCAGGTCCAGCAGCAGGGCACATACACAGTGCAGTGACTAGTTACCCTGGTCAGTATGGGAGGTGGTTTTCATGTTCTGTGGGGTGGGGGGGTTGCTCTGTGACTTTGTGGCGGGGGAGGGCAGTTAGAGATCTTATGCAGCGGTCCTTATCCTGGATCAAAGAGCCACGCAGCAGGGGATCTGTAACCGTCCTCCCCCTGCCACAAAGTCACATAGCCCCCACATACACACAGTCCCGATCAGGAGGGGTGGCAGGCTCCGTTGCAACAACCAGTCCACCACTGCAGAGCCTGTCATTCCTGGAGTTTAGAAGCGTCATTTGCATCACTACACTACACCCGCTCCCCACCACAGTCTGCGTCCCAGGTTTAAAACATTCCCACGAAAACAGTAATAAAGACAACGGTGTTCATTAACAAAATAGAAGTGATTTTATTTTTTTGGAAGGGGGTGAAGGGGGTCTGTAACTGGAGAGGATAGTCAACATTAACTGGGTAAAGAAACGGGGGCAGGTTCAGCTTCTCTGTACACAAACTGAAAAGTCACTGGTTACCCTGCTCACTCAGGAACCTAGCTTTCAAAGCCTCCCGGATGCACAGCACGTCCCGCTGGGCTCTTCTAATCGCCCGGCTGTCTGGCTGGGTGTAATCAGAAGCCAGGCTATTTGCCTCAACCTCCCACCCCGCCATAAAGGTCTCCCCCTTGCTCTCACAGAGATTGTGGAGCACACAGCAAGCTGCTATAACAATGGGGATATTGGTCTCGCTGAGATCACAGCGAGTCAGTAAGCTTCTCCATCTCCCCTTGAGATGGCCAAAAGCACACTCCACCACCATTCTGCACTTGCTCAGCCGGTAGTTGAACAGTTCTTTTTCACTGTCCAGGGCGCCAGTATAGGGCTTCATGAGCCAGGGCATTAGCGGGTAGGCTGGGTCCCCGAGGATCACTGTAGGCATCTCCACATCCCCAAGAGTTATTTTGTGGTCCGGGAAGTAAATACCTTCCTGCAGCCGTCTAAACAGACCAGAGTTCCTGAAAACGCGAGCGTCATGAACCTTGCCCGGCCATACGACGTTGATGTTGGTAAAATGTCCCCTATGGTCCACCAGTGCTTGCAGCACCATTGAAAAGTAGCGCTTTCGGTTGATGTACTGGCTGGCCTGGTGGTCCGGTCCCAGGATAGGGATGTGAGTTCCATCTATAGCCCCACCGCAGTTTGGGAATCCCATCGCGGCGAAGCCATCTATGATGGCCTGTGCGTTTCCCAGGGTCACTACCTTTGAGAGCAGTACCTCAACGATTGCGTTGGCTACTTGCATCACAACAACCCCCACGGTAGATTTGCCCACGCCAAAGTGGTTTGCGACTGACCGGTAACTGTCCGGCATTGCAAGCTTCCAGAGGGCTATGGCCACTCGCTTCTGGACAGTCAGGGCTGCTCGCATCCGGGTGTCATTGCGCTTCAGGGCAGGGGACAGCAACTCACAAAGTTCAAGGAAAGTCCCCTTCCGCATGCGAAAGTTTCGCAGCCACTGGGATTCATCCCAGACCTGCAGCACTATGCGGTCCCACCAGTCCGTGCTTGTTTCCCGGGCCCAGAATCGCCGTTCCACAACATCCACATGACCCATTGCCACCGTGATGTCCTCGGTGCTGGGTCCCGTGCTTTCTGACAGGCCTGTGCTACTCTCAGACTTCAGGCCCTCACTGCGGCGCCGTAGCCTCCTCGCCTGATTTATCTGCATCTGCCTCTGGTAAAGGTGGATGATAACCTGCGAGGCGTTGACAACGGCCACAACTGCAGCGATGGTCGCAGCGGGATCCATGCTCGCAGTGCTGTGGCGTCCGCGCTGTCACTGACCAGAAAAGTGCGCGAACTGATTTCCCGCCGGCGCTTTCAGGGAAGGAGGGAGGGCGGGAGTGACGGACGGATGACGACAGTTACCCAAAAGCACCCTCGACACATTTTTTTACCCAGAAGGCAATGGCGGCTCGACCCAGAATTCCAATGGGCAGCGGGGACTGCGGGAACTGTGGGATAGCTGCCCACAGTGCACCGCTTCCAGTGTCGACGCTTTCCCCGTTAGTGTGGACTCACAAAGTCGAATTACTGTCCTTAGTGTGGACACACACGTTCGACTTTGCAATATCGATTCCACATATTCGATTTAAGTGAAATCGAACTACTCTCAAAGCCCTCAAAGGGCTTGTCTACTCACACAGTTTTGCAGTGACGCAGCTGCACCAGGGTAGCACTTTAGCGAAGACAATACTAACTGCCGGGAGAACGTCTCTCATTGGCGTTGGTAATCCACCTCCGCGAGAGGCGGTAGCTCTGTCGACAGGATTTTTCACACCCCTGAGCGATGTGGTTACGCTAATGTAAGTTTGTGGTGTGTACTTGGCCTGACATTTCTGCATAATCCGATCCATTTACATCTGTGGGAAAAGACTATTTCATTAGCCAATTAACAGTGCACTCTCTGCTCAATTTGGCCCCAATCCTGCAGTGAGCTCCACACAGGCAGACCCCTGCATGCACACGGACACCTGATGAAGTCAATACCACATTGTCACACATTCCTCTCTCTCCAGGGGATATAAACTAATGTATGAGATGGAGGCAGCCTACAGTGGTCCCAGCCCAATGGCTACATGGGGATGTAGGGATGGTGGTGTAGCTAAAGCTCTGGGAGTCGGGAAATCTAGGTTCTAGTCTGAGTTCCGTGAAGTAGCTGGTTTGCAGAGCTCCATTCGCATTCCCCAAGTGCATTTGTAAATACAATGCCACGACCTGTGTCTGGTGTGTATTGCTTTTATCCCTATTCCTCCCTAATTGGAGTAACTGATGTGGATTGCATGTATCTACATGGAGTTACTGCAGTTTCTATTTTGGTGTGGAGAGGTAGAAGGGTTAATTCTGGTTTATTGTAGATTCTGTTCCTTATGTAAAAACAATAGGGAACTTTATTTTTTTGTTTTTTGAAAAAGATGTTGATTTCCAGTGAATGCGTCTGGGATCTTGCATGTGGCTGATGTGTCTGCTGACTTTTTCCCAACGGTTTTCTGCAGGAACTGGAAGATTTATTTCGTAGACTGGACAGAGATGGAGATGGCAGAGTGAGCTTTCAGGAGTTCGAGCTTGGCTTGTCCAGCCACAGGCCTGTTTCTTTTCCTGTTTTTTCCACACCTGTCAAACAGCCCAGGCAGCTGCCGGATCACCAGGTGAGTCCGGGGCAGGACTCCCAAGAGTCCTGGATAACTCCCAATGTAGGGCCTGGCTAAAGAGCCTGGGAGCCAGTGGAAAGACTCCCATTGACTTCCATGGGGTCTGGATCAGGCACGTTCCAGTGCTCTGCGTCAGATGCTTTCCGAGCAGAGTTCCCAGGGAAGCTCAGCTACCAGCGTAGAAGGATTTGTCCCTCTCCCCTGCAAAGAGGGGCTGCTTTGACTGATGTTTTACTGCTTACAGCCCCTCCTGGTCCCTGGGAAGCAGAGCTAGCCAGAGCAGTGTGCTCTCCAGCCACATCCCTTCCCATTCTGGCTGTGTCCCCTGCTGACACATCCCTGTGTTGCGGGCTGGGAGTGGGGCTGGCACAGAGCCCTTGTGCCAGTTCTGCACAGCTGGGACAGCCCTCGGCGAGGGTGCATTCTGGGGGTGGGGGCTTTAAGGCCTCTTACGCTGCCAGACTGACATCACGGGGCCTGAGTGTAACAGCCTCAGGCCTCCTGAGCATCAGGACAGGTTGTGTCCAGCCTGGTGACGATGGTAAGGGTGGCGTCTGGCACCCTCTCCACTCCCCACCTTTGTGCACCAACCCGGGCAGAGCACAGTTCCCGCTGTGCAGCCCCACATGTCTGACTAGATCACTGTCCCGAAGGGCGTGCCCTGAAACGCACACGCTGCACGGCATGGCAGGGCTAGCGCTGGTGTTGGAACGTCGCTCCTGAGTGTCTGGACTCCATGTGAGTTTTAACTGTGCAGTCTGCGTATTTCAGTAGCGCAGTTCTCCTACCTGTCACGTGAGCAGTCTGTGAGCTGAGGGATGTCGTTTATGGCCTAGTTAGGTCAGTGGGTGGCTGTGCGTGTTTGAGAGACTGTACCAATCTCTCGCTTCCCCTCGCACACCAGTGGTTTCACTGCTGTGAAAAGAGTCTGGATTGTCAGGTAGTTTGTGCTGTCAAGCTTTGTTCCCAGCTGCTAAAGAGGCTGGTCCTGCGTCCTGGGCCTGTTAATGCAGCTTTTGTTCAGCATGGAAGAGGCTCTTTGCAGTTGGTGGGTTTTGCTGATTGTTTGGCCCTTCAAAGCTTTCTAAGGGCTAGTCTACACTGGCCATGGCAGCGCTTTAACGTGGCTTGTGTAGTTGTGGCAGAGCGCTGGGAGAGAGCTCTCCCTGCGCTCTAAAAAACCCACCTCCACGAGGGGCGCAGCTCCCAGCGCTGGGGCACTTTCTACGCTGGCGCTTTACAGCGCTGAAACTTGCTGTGCTCAGGGGGGTGTTTTTTCATCCCCCTGAGCGAGAAAGTTGCAGTGCTATAAAGTGCCAGTGTAGACAAGCCCTAATTCTGCCTCCTGCCGTGGAGGGCAGGGTGGGACGAGGGCGGGACTCACTCAGCAGGAGTTAGGTGATCAAAGAGAAGTGTCCGGGGGAAGAGAATCACTCGTCTGTCTCCCATCAGAAGCGCGTGGAAACCTCTCCAATCTCCCTGGTGTATCTGACGCGGTCCAAACTTTGCCCCTTACAGAGGAGCGAGTGCTGAGCGTGAAGGAAACAGGCTGTTTCAGTTTACATTCTGCTCCACTTGCCAAAGCCCTGCCTCCCCGTCTGCGCTGCTGTTTTGAGCCATGTAGTGTCCTGTTGCCTCCCTGCTGCTGGAGCCCTTTCCCCGCTGCCAGGAAGGAATTTGGGCCGCTTTCCCCACTGCCTCTGCTCTGCCAGAGCCTTTCCCTGACTCCTGTAGCTCCCCACCACAGCATGGATGCAGCCTGCATTTCACCGTGGCAGGTAGCTACCCAGACACTACACGGCAGTGCCAGTGGCGCGTAGTGTAGACGCAGCCTACTAGCCCGCCGGAGACCCCGGATATGTACTCGAGTTGCTAGGCCATGCTGAAGTCTCTCTGCCGGTGCATCTTTGTGCTGTTGTTACTCACCCTATGCCTGCCTGTGCCGCAGTCACATCGTCACTTCCAATGTAGGTACGTGCTGAGAGGCTCATCGAGCTGCCCCCTGTCTGACCGGAGAGAGAAGGGAAACCCTACACCACTGGAATGAAGAAATATTACTCCAGTTATGTCAGCTTCAGGACTATGGGCCACCCTGCCCTTGTATTGACTCTGGATACGTCTACAGCGCAATCCCCGGTGTGATTGCAGCATCTGTGGACACACCCGCACTAGCCTTGATCTAGCTAATTCAAATAACAATAGCAGTGAAGCCGCAGCAGGGTGGACTAGCTGTTTGAGTGCGTACCCAGGGTGCCCAGCGTGGTGTCAGGGCCCATACTGCAACTTCACTGCTGTTCGAACTAGATCAGGTATGTCTCCGTGTGCTACAGGCGTAAACTCCTGGGGAGATCATCTCGCTAGTGCATGGAAATAGGCTTAATCAATGTTTTCTTACTATAACAGCAATAAATATTTGACACTTGGTGCTTTTCATTCCCAAGGATCTTCAAGTGCTCACAAAATAACCATAGCACTAAAATGCAGCTACTTCTAGGGTGAAGACAATCAACTGGCCCACTACATAACAGCGGGGGAAGGGTCAAGGAGACCAGAGGAAACCATTACTCTTTCCAAATGGGCCATGAGATCTTTTGGCTGAGGATTTCACTGGGGATTTCAGGGGACTGTTTGAGGAGTGAGGCACTACTCAACATGAGTAAGGGTATCAGAATCCGGCCCTAGGTGTGCCCTTTTAGCCACGCTCTTTTTAGCTTACCCCAAGATGTTCTTGGCTCTGCAGGGACGTCCTGGCTATCGGAATCTGGTCCCTGGAGTAAATTGCACTGAGCTTAATTTGTCTGCCTCACATGTGCAGGGGCCTGGGTTGACCCATCAGGATCTGAACCTAGGTTTGGGGTTGTTCCATCACCCCCACACCAAATGAGTTCCACTTTCTCTAGCGACTGACACTTCCAAAGTGCTCTGCCGAACACACCCAACCAATTCTCCCTGAGACTGTGTGGCGCAGGCCGGTATCGTGATGCTCTGCTCCCTCTGGGGAACTGACACACAAGCAAAGGGCCAGAGTTTCAGAAGTGGCCTCTAATTTTGCAGGGTTGTGTGCCCAGCTTTAGACCCCTCCAGGTGACTTCCAAGAGATGCGGAGCAGCCCCAGCTCTCCCTGAGTTCATTGGGACCTGCCGAGCATCCACAGCTCCAAAAGTCAGGCTCTTGGTGTCCGAAGCTGAGCATTCAGAAATCAGAGAACCCAGAATTGGAGGGCGTTCTTGAGACTTTGAGCCTAGGTGGTTTGCCCAAGATTCCGTATCAATGTCACAGCGGCCATGGGATTGGAACTCGGGGCTTCCTGGCTCTGAGCACCTAGATCCTGCTGCTTCTCAGCTCAGTGTTTTCATCTTCTCCAGTATTTATTACATGCCAGCAATCTGTTTGCAGGACTGAAGCATGTGTTCTCGATGCCTCAAAATGCCTTGCTCGGCTGACTTATCTCAGTTGATTTCCAGGCTTCCGAGGAGAATGGGCTTAGAATTGCTACTCCATTGTTCCTGTCCAGCTATGTGTGTCTACATCCCTTCTCCTGCATCGACGACGGCAGCGGCTTTGCGAGTCCTGCGCAGATCCTCTCCATCTGGGCCCAGGAAGGAGTTGAAAACTGCAAGGAGATTCTCAAGGTTTTACACATTACTTTGATTGATTTTAGAATTGCTTTTCTGGTGTTACTGCGAGCCCTCTAGCTTTCTGCTTACGGGGAATGGAAGGGGGTGGCAGATGCCAGATTTGCATTGGGGATTTCTATCATCTGTAGCCAAAGATGGCTCAATAGTTAGTGTGCTAACCCGGGACTTGAGAGAGCCGATTTCCTTCTATCCTGCAGACTCTTTGTGTGACCCTGGGCAAGTCACTTAGCGTCTCTGCTCCCCATCGGTGAACGCAGGGGTGTTGTGAGCAGGGAAGTGCTGTTTCAGGTTGCGAGGTGCTCGGATGCTCTGGTAATGTGGGGGGCAGGGGGCAGTTGCGTACCTGAGAGATTGAGAACTTCAGGGGGCTGTTCTTGGGTTTTTGCAGAGTCTGGATTTCAGCCTGGAGGAGAAAGTGAGCCTGGCGGAGCTGGCCATGGCCTTTGACAACGAGCTGATGGTTTCCAAGAGCGGAGTCCAGCATGCGGCCTTTGCTTCCTACAAACACGAGCTGCACCACCTAGAGTAAGGCGGCCGCTCTCCCCGTCCTGCTTGGCGGGAGGTTTCTGTACTAGAGCCGACAAACGCTCTTCTTTGTTTTGGTCTCGGGCGAGGTGAGACGTGTGCCGGACGTAACTGCGTGTGGGCACTCGTGGGCTCCCCTGTGGGGGTGCTTCTCTCCATACGTCGGGAAGCCCGTTGTCATGCTGTCAGCATCATCTGCCTGTCCTTGCAGGGCCCAGGTGGAGCAGGTCTCCAGGGAGCGAGACAAGGCGAGGCTGGACTTGGAGAAGGCGGAGAAACGAAACCTGCAGCTCGTTAAGGAAGTGGATGATCATCACGCGGCCATGGAGCACCACCACGAGAGCAAACTCAAGTATGAGAGAGCAGCCTGGGTACCTGTGTACAATGTCTCCTGTGGATTGCTACGCAGCCAGCCAGACTCTCTGCTGGTGTGAGCCGGGTGCAGCTCCACTGATCCACTCACTTCAGCGGAGCTTTGCCCGTTTACACCCGTGTGGGTCTAGTGCTCACTGATCTCAGCATTAGCAAGTAACGTGCATGTCTTACGGGACGCGTGGTGTGCAGCCCCATTGTGAAGTCTTGCGCTGCCATTAGGCTACCAAGAATTGAATAAGTTCCTAGCAATGTGGCTGATATTGACCAAAAACTCACAAGAGTTTGAGTACTTCTACTTCATAGACTTCAAGGCCAGAAGGGACAATCAGGATCATCTAGTTTGACTTCCTGCACATTGCAGGCCCCAGAACCTCGCCCATCCACTCCTGTAATAGACCCATAACCTCTGGCTGCGTTACTGACGCCCTCAAATCATGGTTTAAAGACTTCAAGTTACAGAGAATCCACCATTTACTCTAGTTTAAACCTGCAAGTGCCCCATGCCCCATGGTGCAGAGGAAGGTGAAAAAACTCCAGGCTCTCTGCCAGTGTGACCTGGGGGAAATTCCTTCCTGACCCCAAATACGGTGATCAATGACCCTGAGCAGGTGGGCGAGACCCAGCAGCCAGACACCTTTGGTATTTGAAGGGAAACGTATATTCACTCCTGTACCAGAGTGAGTTCCCTGTCTGAGGAGGAGCAGAAGTGATGTTCTAATAACGCTTTAATTGGTTTGGGGTTTTTTTTAAACTTGAAAATAAAATTTGACTCATTTTCTCATTGTCCATGTAGCTAGCCATTTTCTTCCTGTCCTGTTTTTGTGTGTGTGTGTGTGTGTGTGTGTGTGTGTGTACACACACGCACACACACCCTGCCCAGAACACTCTCTCACGTGTTTTGGAGCCAGTTATTCGTGGATGAGAGCAGGGGGAAGTGGCCATTTGAGATACAAGATGCAGGTTTGGATAAGGGGCTGGCCTAGGACCCAGGGGCTCAGGGATCAGTTCCCAGCTCTGCCTCACACTCCGTGTGCCCTGGGATGCATCTCTTTCTCAGAAGAGATGCTTTAGTGCAACCCACATCATTGGGCTCAGTGCCGGGTGACTGAGTGAGGGTCTCTGGCCTGTGCACTACGGGACGTCAGACTAGATGACCTAATTGTCCCTTCTGGCCTTAAAATCTATGACAGTGCTGAGGGTGGGACTTGCCACAGCACCTACGTGACTTGGGAGCACAGGTGCATTGAAAGCCCAAGAGAATTATGCTCCCGCGTCACAAAAGAGCCTTTGAAAAATCTCAGTCTTAACAGTCACTTGGCCATGGTGGCTTTCTGCTGGACACTGAGCAGTGACGCTTGTCTGTTGCAGAGATCTGGAGCAAGACTATCAAGGGAAGCTGAGCATTATTAAATCTGACGTGGAGACAGACCGAGCGCTGCTCTTGCAACAAGTGACCGATCAGCACACCAAACTGGAAGCGGATATAAAACTCCTCCAAGGCGAGAAGACCAGCCTGAGGGAGAAGCTGACATTAGCAGTACAGGTGAAGCAATCGCCCCGGGGAGCCTGCCGCTGCAAGGGGATGCCAGATGGGCAGCCTGGGGTGGTCCTGCCGGATCAGCCGGAGAGGCCAGGAGCCAGGCTAACATGGGAAACCTCCTGTCTGATCTCAGTCTTTTTTCTGGCGCTGGGGGAACTGTAACCTTGTTAAATAGGACAGGGGAGGTAGAAACGCTCATATCCCCTAGAAACAAACCCTTCCCCCCGAAACAGAACACTACACACACACCTTCCTCCTGGGGAGAGAAGGAGAGAGGCGAGCCGCACGTGACAGACGTTCTCCATGTATAAGAACCCATAGAGAACAGACTAGTGTTTAAAAGCAGAAAATCATGTGGGTTTTCTTCTTCACATCTCCTGAGCAGGGTCTTACACTAGCCCTGCCCTCCCCTGAAAACATTATTGGAAGGTTATAGAACAGAAAAACCCTATGGATTCTCCCATACAGTTAGCAGGTCTTTCCAAAGGACAAGCGACCACCACACCACGTGACTGTGCTCGGCCATGCTGACGGAGCCGTGTTTTGTAGGCAGGAACATGCTCCAGAAGAATTGCCCAAACTGGCAGGCTGCATTATGGATTGATATAGCTGACATTTGATGGGGAGTGCATCCGGAAAGAAATCCCCCATCCGGCCCCACAGAAATGCCAGAATTTCCCATGGAACAGAAATTCCAGCTCCCAAACAGCTCTCATGGCAAGTGAACTTTCAGGGGGCTAGGTCCTTTGCGGGAAGCTGTGTCAGAAGGGAGGAGGGAAAACTGGGCTTTATAATGAAGGCCACGTTTTAGTCACGGGTATTTTTAGTAAAAGTCATGGACAGGTCACGGGCTGTAAACAAAAATTCACGGGCCCGTGACCTGTCCATGACTTTTACTAAAAATACCTGCCCTGACTAAAACGTGGGCGGGGGGGGCGGGTGCTCTAGGGAGGACGGGGGCAGTCTGGGGGTGCCGCGGGTGCCGAGGGAGGTGGCCAGGGACCCCCGCTGGTGCTGGCGGGGGGCACAGCGCGCAGCCCTGGACCCCCGCTGGTGCTGGAGGCAAGGGGGGCCAGGCCGTGGTATGCAGGCAGCATGCAGTGTGGAGACCCCCCACCCCTCTGCTGCCCAGGAGCTGCAGGGAGGCCATGCCAGTGGGAGCTGGGGAGCCCCCACCCCAAAGTAAGTGCCCCCCCATACTCCCCAAACCCCTACCCCTAGCTCTAAGTCCCCTCCCACACACCCAAACTGCTGCTGCTGACCCAGGGGCTGCCTGGCTCGGGCAGCCCCTGAGCCAGCACCAACCACCGCAGAAATCACAGAGGTCACGGAATCTGTGACCTCCGTGACAGACTCGCAGCCTTATTTATAATAGGATGCTGGCTTCAGCCTTAATTCTGCACTGGGTGTCCCCGTTCTGCAATACAGATCACGACTGTTGCTGATCAGGAGGTTCTGACTCTGACATACGATGTTCAACATTCTCATCACCCCCCTGCTTGTCGTGCATTCAGTGACGAGACCCAGCTTTATTCAGCAGTCGTCAGGGGCATCGTGGGTGGCCTTCGCCTTTCTGCGCCAGTGTCGCTCTGGTTTGCTATAGAGACTTGTGCTGCTCTTTTGTAGACCCCGATCCTGCAAGCTGCTATGCACATGCATGGACTGTGCTCCACTGAAGTCACTGGGGCAGGTCTCCGGCGCAGGGGTCTACCTGCGTGGGACAGCTTGCAAAATCTGGGCCCAACTTCTTTGTACCCCTTTAACAACATCCTTTTAGCAGCAGAGCCAGTTAAAGGGGTCCAGTGCCCTCGCTTGGGCGCAGTCATACTGAGATAAGCCCCTTCAGCAGCATCCACATTAGGGGGCTGCACTGCTTTAACTATTTCTGTCTAAACAGAGAATAACTAAAGTGGCACAAAGTTTGTGTGTTGACCAGGCCTCTGCCCTGCGTGCGGAATCAGTAACTACGGGTTACGAACTCTTTCAGAGACCGCCCTCATCGCTGTCATATTCTAGCATCCTCCAGTCACGCAGTAAGCGACTGTCAAGGGTGGTTCGTTCTCTCCTCCTCTCCCCAGGGGAGAATTGTGTGGGGCCTGCTGGGGCTGGTCCCTGCTGTGGGGAGGAGGGAGAGAATCAGCATGTCCTGTCTGAGGCGACACTGTGAGCTAGGGCTGTGTCTCCCCCTCCCTGAGCTGGTGCAAGCGTCAGTAGCTGCATAGCTGCGATAGCATTGGTAAGAGACGCAGTGGAGCCACCCCACGTGCAAACTCACCTGAAACCCTCCCTGTGCCACGGCTATTTCTATGTACAGGAGCTCGATGGAGCTAGCACACGAGCAGGGTATGCCTGGCTCATAGGGCAGAAACCGCCTTCTCCCGAAATGTGAGCTGCGCTGGAGTAAGCTGTGCCGTCAGTTAAAGGCGTCCCACGAGGAAGGCGCATGGCGCAGGCATCCTCTATATACCAGTATACTGGGCATTAAACAAAGCTCCCTTTCCTCCCTATTTAAAGGAAAACAGAGGGTTACAGAGCGAGGTTACGGAAGGAGTTGAAAAGCTGTCGGAGTCTGAGAAACGGGTGTCAAAGCTGCAGAAGGAGCTGGACTTCATGTTGAAAGACAAGGTAACGTTCACTTCTTCAAACGTAGCTTTTTCTAGAGCTGGTCAAAAAATGCCTATTCAGAAAATGTTTCCTTTTTCCAGAACCCCCCTCTCCCACCTCACCAAACTGTTCACTTTTTTTGTAATGAAAAACAAATTTTTGGCTTTAAAAAATGTTCTTGTTTTTTTGTTTTTAAATGGAGTTTTCAGAAATGCAAAACTTGTACAGAAATCCTTTTTTTTTTTTTTTTTTTTTTTTTTTTTTGTCCAAAAACCAGAAAATTTCTACCAAACTGAAATCTTTCGGTGGAAAATAATTTGAGCTCTAACCTTTCCCTCTGTCATTGAGATTGATACAGTAAGGTGGCAGGGCTTGAAAAATGAACCTGACGCCTATTAGACAGTGTGAAAATATCTGTCAAGCCACACCCCCTCCCCAGTGGCCACATCCCCTGCAACTTAATGCTCTACCCTGAGTCATGACCTGTTTGTGTTCTATATTTTCTTTCCTATCTCAGATCATGGTGGACCTTTCCCTTTCATGTTTTCCACCTGTCTCCTCTTTCCTTGCTCTCCCTTCCTCTCTCTCCCCCTGGGTTGTGTGCTCCCCCCCCACCCAAAATGGCTCACTCTTCTTCCCCCCTCCCCCAGTCTCTCCCTGGCACCCAGAGCTCAGAAACCCTACCCAGGCGCCTGGGAGACAGACGACTAAACCTAGTAGCCAAAGGCTGATACAGAATATGGACTCCCCAGCGTCCTGTGGAAATGGCCCGGTGACCAGCCAACCACCCTCTCTGGGCTTCCGCCGTTGGTGGGAGCTGCTGGCTGGTCAGTTTTCTCAAAAATCAGGTCACTCTGGGCCTGGTCACTGAAGTTCCTGGGAATCTTTCCGTCGACTCTGCAGCAGGCTCTCATGTAGCTGCCTAAATATTGACTTTTAGGAGTTTACCTTTAGGCCGCGTAGCACGGTCAGAGGGGTGTTAATTCCTTCTTTGCCCATGTGTAATGCATTTCTGGGGCACTCTCTCTCCGTGTTGTAGCTGGGCGTGGTGGATCCGCACAGCACAGAGCTGCTCCATCAGGAAGAACGCTTTGCAGAGATCATAAAAGAATACGAGCTGCAGAGTCGGGTATGTACGGGCAGCTTTGTTCAAGAAGGCTGTTGTGATGACCGCGTGCTCCTTCCCCGGTCTGGTGAAACGCCCCATGCACTCCACGTCCCTGGTAGGGCCGAGGGGGTTGTGACGGAGCAGTCCTGGTCGGAGGTGGTGGAATTGACATGCAGGCTCTGCCCCATCTGGGGAATATTTTGCAGGGCTCCCACACTAGCCCAGCTGGGTGACTCGCACTTCGTGGCAGTTCAACACAAGGGTCTTTCAGCCCTCTCTGTTCTGGGTGCATCTTGGGGTGCTTGGGAGCATCACCCCCACCCCAAATTTTAAATCCTCTTCTTTCCCAGGTTCCCCTGCTCAAGCTGTGGCTTCTGTACCCTAGTTCAGTACTGCAGCTACATGGGGGGGTAACGTTTTCAAAAGCGCCTAAGCTCCATTTCCAGCATAGACGGTGGCCCGCAGGAGCCTATGTCTCAGTGGAAGTCAGTGGCACTCGGGCGCTGACCTCACTGAAGTGTATTTGCAAACTTCCCCTGTGATCTCAGCCATGTCCTGGTCACTAGAGAGTGCAAATGAGTATTGGAGCACCCCCCCTTCGCCCGTGCAAAGGGAGAGGCCCTGCTTAGCCCTGAGAGATGAGCACTGAGGCTTAGAATAGCATTTGGCCTCCTGTGTGGCAGCACGTTCTGTGGTCTGCAGAACCCTGGACCAATCCCTACGTTTTACTTGATCCCATTGTAGGATAAAGCTGATAAAACCCGAATGGAGCAAAAACTTGAGGGTAGGTTTTTATAAAACGCCCTCAGTGTCACTAATGATTTCCCGAGAAGGGCTGGCGTGCCCTAAAGATCCCTCAGGCGAGCTGCAAGCTCATCAGATACCATGGTGATGGGCATGGAAGACGAACCTAGGTGCATGGTTAGATTGATCCCTGGGAGCACAGGTGTTCCGAGGGGTGTCTTTTACGTTTCAAGAAACATAACTTTGTTCAAAGCCTTTTTTTTTTTTTTTTAAAGAAAAAAGAATCTATTGAGAAGTATCTGCTGTGTATGCCAGAATTTCATTCCTTTTTTTGTTCACTGGGTGTCTTAAGGGGCTTGCTGTAGCAAGGCAGTGTGTTCTGGTGCATAGAGCACGGGGCTGGTACTCAGACCGGAGTTCTGTTCCCAGCTCTGCCATTGGCCTGCTGGGTGATGTTGGGCAAGTCACTTTGTCTCCCTGTGCCTTGGTTTCCCCAAATGCTCCTGACCTCCTTTGTGAAGAATGTGCTATGAAAGTTACTGGTGAAAAGCAGTAGATAGGAGCTAGGTACTATTATTGTATTAGATCGAGAGTTTATTTCTCCCCCTCCTTAGGTCTAGAGCGAGCCCTTGCGTGGGGCAGTCCCCGGCCTAGAGGACCCATAGAGAGGCACCCCTTCGCTCCCCAGGGAGTGACTTCCTGCAGCCCTCTCCTCCAAGCCGTTTAATTCCCCTGCCTTGTGGGGAATGCCTACTGGGACAGCAGAGTGCTGCGCCCCCCCCTTAGTCTGGGCTGGGTCCTGGGGCCACCATCTAGCCCTGTTTGTAAACTGAGCAGTAGTTGTAGAAAGCAAGGGCCTGTTCTTATAGACCATCAAATGATGTCACCTCCCAACTGCCGGTGCAACTGTTACTGTTCCGTGTAGTTGTTGTTGGACGGGATGTTATCAACTCAAATCTTCCTGTTTTTCTTTCCCCAAATCTCACATAACCCCAACTCCCCGCAATTCGGTGCTAGAGGGTGAAGGTGAGCACTCCTATCTTGCACATGCATGATTCAGACATTCGTGTTGTGACTTTCACCTCCTGCATGGTCTCTTGGCATGGCCTGAAATCTTGGGTGTTTACAAGCATCGTTCTCTCAAATGCTTGAGCTTATGTTGTTAACTGACTCATGTATTTTGTATAGCGTGACTCACTTAGTCTTTGTAATTCGTTTTCTCTGTGTGCGCTTTGAACATGCCGGACGTCTGCACTTCATGTAGACGTGTCACCAGTTTTCCTGTTCCAAAATGCTAACTGTGTCGATTGCAGTGTTGATATAGCCATGTTGGTCCCAGGATATTAGAGAGACAAGGTGGGGGAAGTAATACCTTGTATTGGACCAACTTCTGTTGGTCAGAGAGACAAGCTTTTGAGCTTGCACAGAGCTGTTCTTCAGTAGACTGTTGTCTAAACAACCTTGGTGATACCACCTAGTACAAGGCACAAGTCAGCAAAAGCTTAGCACTTAGCACAGGCTTAGTTTTAAGCAGGCGCTTACGCCCATCCCTGTTGAGTAAAGCATTTACACATGGGCTTAAGTCCCATTGACGTTACAATAGAAGGTAAACGTGTACTTAATTTGTTCTCAGTGTGACTTCCATGCACTGCAACAGGAGAGAGGCTCCGTTTTCACTGCAGAGTTAGCTCGAGCTAGCTACGCTCAAGTTACTCCTCTAGAGTTGTCCTAGTTCTGGCAAGAGTCGGCCACCATGTGAAATAACACCCACTGGTTCTGCACTTGCTTGTGTGAACTTGGAACGGGGTGCAAGAATCCTGCATCTGGATTGGCTATCACCTGCCTGATTGACAGATGAAGGGGGTTTGCCCATTGGTCCATACTGGTGTCTCCATATTACAGAGATCAATTAATGATATGACGTACGTGTGTGCGCACCCACCTCCTGTCCCAGGCTGGCTGACCCAGGGCCCGACTGCGGGAGGGGAGGAGCACCCACCATTTCCACACTCCCCACCCCGATAGCTGTGGGCACTCGGCACTTCTGGAGCAGTGCTGTGGCTGGTCTGTGCCGGTGAGGTTTAAATGAGATCTGCTGTGTGCCTTGCAGGAATTACGGGATAAAAACGATGAGCTACAGATCGAGCTAGAAAAGCTGCGTTCCCAGCTGCAGGAGAGCCAGTACCGCAGGGCCTGGCGTAAAATGAAGGAGAATAAGCCGGGAGGAAGACTGCTACCTGCTGGTAACATTGCTGAATTGCGGGGGGGGGAGACACACTATAGTACGTAAACTGCTCAGACCGCAAAAGGTCCATGAAGATCAGAGTTACGCTGAGATTGCCCCTTAGTTCAGCATGTTACACTTGAACCTTGCAGCACACGTGGCATATAACATCACTCTGTTTCCTGGCCCTATGGCTGAGTATCAGATAAGCTACAGGGTTCCCACTAGAACAAGCTGAGGTCGGGGGGCGATTGAGATTTACAGAGCTGACCGGGAGACTCCATTGAAACCATCAGGAGTTGTGTGGCTAAATCCCTCTGTTGGCTTTGAAAACCTCAGCTGTCCGCCGTCTCTCTGACTGTCTGAGCACGAGCCAGACTCACGGGGCTACTTCCACAGAGCCCTGCAGGTTCAGATGATGCTGTGCTGGAGGATTGGGCACGTAGCTAGTGAACGTTTGCTTACAGGGGTATAATACTTCAGGGTATGTCTGTCCTGCAATCACAGGGCTGCAATCACAGGGTGTGACTGCGCACTCAAGTAGACATACCCGAGTGAACTAGACTAAAGCTAGTTCGGGTCCGGGAGCGGAAGTCGGCATGGACTAGTGGCCTGAATAATTACCCATGGATCCAGGCAGCTTGCTGCGGCGTCACTGCTCTGGTAGGACCACTAGCTGAACTGATGCTAGCTCAGGGATGTCTGTGCGAGCTGCAGTCACCCCCTGCCTCTGGCCGCGACGCAGTGGGAGAGGGACCGTTCCGGGTGGGATTGTACACTGGGGGTTTTTGCTGTGCAGCGAGTTTGGCAGATTGGCCTAAAATTCCTTCAGAAGTTTTTGTTTTTTAAAAGTAAGCCCTTTTCTAAATGAAATGATGCATTTCACTGAATGCCTCCTTTCCCGTCCCCTCCCCCACCACACCAAAGTTACTCAAACGCGTTAGACCCCGTGGTGAATGAGGGAATCCTGCCAGCTAGTGCTGGATGCATGGAGTGACTCCAGGGGGGCATTCAGCCCTAAATGTTTGGCTAGCCCGGCCTCGAGCACCTTCGCTGAGTTAGTTCATGGTCTGATGGACCTCGCTGCCAGAGCTCGCTGTCTCTTGTCCAGAGGGGCTGGAACTAGCAGTGCTGGGGGGGCCTGCCGCACCCCCTGGCTTGAAGTGGTTTCCATCATACGCAGGGTTTACAGTTTGGTTCAATGGCTCTCAGCTCCCCCACTATACAAATTGTTCCAGCCCCCTGCTCTCGTCTTTAATCCTCGTTAGTTTCAGGGTTGGGGGGCTTCAGATAAGCCCCGTATTTACTTGCATGAAAACAGATCAGATGCCGTTAATCTTAGTTTGTTTCTAAGGTTGAGAGCTGCCAAATCTGGGGTGGGTGGGGAACACGGAGTCTAATCTCCGTGGCAGTGCTCAGCACGGAGCAGACGCCGATAGCAGAGTGTTAGAAACCCCTAACAGCGGTCTCTGTTCTGAGGTCAGACCCGTTCCGTGGAGAAGGGCGAATTCCAAGTATGGTCCATGGGCTAGGCTATGAGGCTGGCCCATGGCAGGACTCCCGTGTCATCGGGAGCTCTGGACTGAGAGCCAGTGGCATGTGTGGCCCTTAGGGAGTACCTGGAGCTTTCTGTCGCGGATGACTTGGTTGGTACCTGATTGTCACGCCCAGCGCCACCCAGGGAAAGAGATCCTCACTTCAGGCTGGGGTTGTTTCTGCCCCTTGAGTCTCTTCTTCCCTTCTCCGTGTCTGTCCTTCTTGTCTGTGCGTGTCTCCATGTGTCTCCCTTGGCATTTCCTTCCCTGCATCGAGGCCCTGTATGCACTCCCACCCAATCCCCTTGTGACATTACCCAGAGTGCAATCTGAACAGCTATGTCCCCTCAAGTCTCCAGCCTGGGGTGCCTTTTTACACTGCTTCGCTGGGAGGGCAGCCCTCCTGGCCCGCTCGCACCCAGCCTCCAGCATGTACATTACTCCCAGCCAAATTCCATCAATGCTCCGGCCAGCCACTCATGAATTACATTCTAGGGCGACACCAGCAAACTCCCAGTCTCAGACTTTCCCCCAGAAATGGGTGTCTTGTACTGCCCAGCTCTCTACTGGACAACACAAGCTGATGGAAAGTCCGTCATTTTATTAATAAAAAATGATATGCACCAGCCCTGTTACCTCGAATGGAGTGTCCCAAACACTTCAATCCAAACACACGGGTCAGGGTAAAACAATAAAACAAGTTTATTAACTACAGAAGATAGATTTTAAATGATTACAAGTAATGAGGCATAAAAGTCAGAATTGGTTACAAAGAAATAAAAGGTAAAACACAAACTAACACCTAACTTAACCCGCTAAGTGATTTCAAAGCAAAAGTCTCTCTCGCCACATGTTATAGCAGTCTGAGTGGCTGAATTTCCTTTCTGCCGGGATCCCTCCCCAGTCCAATGCTGCCTCCTTTGTCCTTCAAGTGCTGTCGATGCTGTGAGTAGAGATGAAGGGAGAGGTGATTTGGGGTGTCTGTTCCCCGTTCTTTATACTTTTTCCTCTTCTTTGAGAATCATCTCCAGCTGGGTTTCGGGAGTCAGAAAGTCTGTGGGAACCTCCAGCTGTTTCCTTGCCAAGATGTAAATTTCTCACTCACACCCTTTTTCCTGCCAAAGCATGGCCGCTTAACCAGATGATGGTCCATTTGATTTCATTGACACCTGGCTAAGGCATCAGTTTGCCTTTTGTCTCTGAGGAACTGGTTTCTGGCTGCTTCCCCAGGTTTGGAATACATCTTAATAACATCAGAGAGTAGAATCTTATAACTTTGCATACAATGTTGCCACACATATTTGACCAGGACAACAATGATCAGCAAATCATGAGTTTTCAAATCATACCTTACAAGGCATGGTTTGAACAAAATTTATCATACCCTTGAAAAAGGGGTGATCGTAGGGTACAGCCTGTCACATCCAGCCACTAAAACAACGAGCAATTAAATAGTTAATAATGACATTTTAAATGTCACCACTGGCCTTTAGAACTGACACCTTGGTGAGATTTAATAGGGAGCCGAGGAAGTCACACCTCACGACCATGGTTTCAGGCTGTGTGCAGACTCAGGCAGACGGCGCTGCCTTGATTGTATCTGGAGCATTTTTTCGGCAACCAAGCAGGCTGGAGACTCTTGGTTAATGACAGCTAGGATTCTGCGTGATCTGGATGCACCAAGTGGGCCATGTAAATCCATCACGTAGGTTGGATGTTGGACTCCTCAGCTCTAGAGGCATGTACAGGCACCACTTGTATGTCTTCCTTTTGTTACACTGAGTCATCAGAAAAAATAACAAGGAATCCTCATGGCACCTTAGAGACTAACAAATGTATTTGGGTATAAGCTTTCGTGGGCTAATACCCACTTAATCAGATTCATGGAGTGGAAAATACAGTTAAGAAGAATATATATTATAGCACATGAAAAGATGGGAGTTGCCTTACCAAGTGGGGGGTCAGTGCTAACGAGCCAATTCAATTAAGGGGGAAGGGCCTATTCTCAACAGTTGACAAGAAGGGGTGAATACCAAGGGAGGGGAAGTGACTTTTGTAGTGCTAATGAGGCCAATGCAGTCAAGGCGGCCCATTTCCAGCAGTTGACAAGAAGGTGTGAGTATCAGCAGAGGGAAAATTACTTTTTGTAGTGAGTCATCAGAGACGCTTAATAACTCTGTCCTTTCTTCCCCTTGCTTTTAAGACGAGACCCAGAGAGGAGATCAGTCCCTTTTGGTGAGCCGGCGGCTATCTGCTGCAGGCAAAACCGGTAAGGAGAGCAGTCAGCAGCTGTATGTGCACATACGCACACGTGGGTTTCTCTAAAGAGGGCTGTGATCGTGCCTGGTGTTTACATGGAGAGTAAACTCATTGAACTGGTGCCACGTTTCTGCACCGACGTGCTTCAAATGGAACTCTGTCTCCTTAAATAATGTCTGCAGCGTTCCCAAGGAAACGGGCGCGCTCTGAGCTTGGGAGTGGCTTGCATTGTTGGGTGGTTGTTTTTTCTGGAGCCAATTGCCCTGGTTCAGTCTCGCTTCTCCTTGGAAAAGAGACGGGGGGGGGGAATTTGGGAGGATGTATAAGCTGCCATTCATGGTGCTAACTCCCCATATGTCTGGGTACTGACTAGTGGTTTGACAGCATCCCCTGCAACCTCCGTGGCCTTTGGTTGCTGCTTTTGTGGCATAGCTGGGCAGTTCGTCTTCGGAGACTGCTCCTGCTGGAGGTTCCCCTGATCTAGAGCTATGGGGCTACTCCACATGCAGGTAGGTGGATCCTGCTGGGTCACATTGTACTGCAGCAGCAGGACTGTCCCTGGCACCTCCATTATTTCTTCATCCACCACTGATGCTGCATTAGGTGGATCCATTCTCTTGTAGCAGGGGAGCTGTGGCAGCCCCCTGGGGGGACAAGAAGTAGAGAGTTTATACTTGGGCTGTGGAGCGGGTCTCTCCAAAGCTGCCTCCATCACCAGCTCCTCATTCGCACCCAGGACAAGCTGTGTACTAGTTCTGTGTTCTTCGGGGGAGCTGTGGGCTGTCAGGTGTTGTGAGCACAGCATGTGACTGAGGATTCTGCTTTGTTGAGCACCCACTAACCCACCACTTTGAAGTTAACATTCGATTGCCTATGCATATGCAGGTAATCTAGTTACACTGATTTTCATAAGGGAACTGCCGGTCATTCATTATAACAGGGATAGATAAACTGAAGACAATAATGATATTATTAGTTTCCTGCAGTGTCTGACATCTTTGATCTTAAGGTTAACTGAACAGAGTCACATATGTAATGTAAGGCAATTAAGACATGAAGAGGATTTAGCATCTAGAAGCTAATTTGGCTACGTTGGTAAACTTCTAACAGGACTCGGTACACAGACAAACACATTTAGCATCTACCCTTGATTTCTGTTACTAAAAAGGAATGGGTTAGTGATGCTCGTCAGTACATCTTTTTGATATTCACACACAAGTGAATTGTCCTGCTTACAATTGCAGTGCTCCTTGTTAAGCTGTTACGGGTCCGATGCCGGTTGGCTGGTTTGCCAGTGTAATCGTGGGGTGCAGAGCGATCTTCAGTTCTGCACTCGTGGGACCGTTTCAAAAAGCTGTTTTCTTTTCAGGCGTCCTTTTTGTAGAAGCAGGTGCCTGTGCAGTGAGTATAGAAACCGAGCTCATGATAGAGCAGCTGAAAGAGCAACTTCAGGACCTGAAAATACAACTGGAAACCAAGGTGATGGGGGGAGAGGGGCCCTGGGGATCTTACAAACGCTGTGGCAGAGCAGTGTGGCTATTTCCTGTCTGCATTCGGGTGACTCAGTGCTCTTCAACTTTGCACCACAGCTCTCCTAGAGGGCATGGAGCTCCTGATTCATGTGTGGTTAAGGTGGGGGAACTGGGGAGTACAGCCTCAGCCTCGTTGCTCCCTGGGGTCCCTGTGTTATAGGAAGGTGGGGCCAGAGAGATGGGGCTTCATATGCCCAGACTCTGTGCCCCCTGTGCTGCTCCTACATCTGTGCTTGTCCTCTCCGATCTGGGCCATGGATGGTTCTCTAGGGGGTGCTGGCTCTGTTTGTGATGGTACCAGGGAGTAGTCCGTGTGCCTTCCCGCACACATCCCGGGGTACACAGGAAGGGCGGCACACTACATGGACGTCTTGTCTGGCAGCAGGAGTCGAAGCCACAGCTGGCTGTGTGGCTTAGGAAAGGCTTGTAAAGGGTTTTGTTCATTTGCAAGGGCATGTCCTGTTGCACCAGCCAGCCCAGAGGAAACACCTGCAGATTGGACACGCTTTATTCAAGAGACTGTAACAAACACAGCTCCTTGTCGTTTCTCTCCTCTGGGATTTAAGAGGGATTCCAGGCGTGGTTCTTGCGCTCTGCGAGGGTTCTAGATTCTCTGCCCTGTGTCATGCCCCTAGTCCTACTCGCAGTGAAAGAGGGGTTGGTTCCCATGCGGTTGGAAGGAGAAGTAGCAAAAGAATTCTGTGAACCCCTCCGTGCTTGCCAGAGTCACGGCTCCAGTTCACAGCTATTCAGACTCCATTGGACTCATTTTCACTGTTTCCAACGGGATCGTTGCCTTGTGGGCTCCTGATGGGCCTGTGGAGCTGCTGAAGAAGGCACACACACGCTATAGTGCTGTCCTAACCTCGGGGAGTCCTGGTGGTAAATAGGAACAAGATTTTTCAAAGCAATTTAGGGAGACTTGGATGCCCGAATTCTATTGGTGCTCATGGGAGCTGTGAGTCCAAATCCCTTGGGCAGCTTTGTAAATCAGCCCTGGTGTCTTGTCTCAGATCAGGTGTATTTCACTGACCTCGGAGGGCTTTGGGGTCAGGCCCATAGTGAGCAATAAGGAAGGTCGTGCTTGGCTCCTGTGGGGATGCTCATGGGGTGGAAGGTGCTCGGTTCCTCCTTACCCGTGTGACTCCACGGAGGGGCAGGCACATGCTTCCCTGGTTGTGAAGATGTCAGAATTATTCTAAAAGCAAAAATACAGCTCTGCTTCCATTGTAACCCCCGAAAATGTTTAAATGAAATAATAAATCCTATTGCCTTACGTTGTCCACTAGCTTTAATAGAAACACTGCAGGATTCCTCCAGGAGAGATTTTAAACTCAGAAGGGACCATTGTGGATCATTTAATCTGAGCTCCTGGATATCGCAGGCAATTGCATTAGAATGTTTTAACCTAGGCTAAAGGAGGCCAGAGATCTTTGCAAACACTTCCTGTTCAAGCTGTGATGCTATCAATGTACAGCTCCTAGCGGAGTGCAGGAAAGTGTGCTCAGGACTGCCTCGCTAACACAGAACTATTTTTCCTCTTGCAGGTAAATTACTATGAGAGGGAAATTGAGTTAATGAAAAGAAACTTTGAGAAGGAAAGGAAGGACATTGAGCAAGGCTTTAAGATGGAGGTCAGCGAGTTAGAAGAGCAGAAAGGTGACCTGGAAGAGCTCAAAGTGAAATACCAAGAGGTAATTGATGGCTTGAAAGACCAGCTCCAGAAATCCACTCCCAGTCAGGAGCTTGAGAAGAGGTTTGAGAAGGAGAGGTCAGAAATGGAACAATACTATGCCAAAGAGATTTGCAACCTGGGACAGCGGCTGGCTCAGGAAAGAGACAAGCTGGAAGAAGAAATGAAGATGCAGCACAAGAACGAGCTCCAGTTAATGAGGTCTGACACCCTTTTCTTTCCAGAGCGCAAGTGCATAATCATACAAGAGATTGGGAATGGATCCTAGCTCAGTTCTGCTCTCCTCCGTTCAAGCTCTTGTAGTAGAGCAGGCTTATGGGATTGCAAGAGGTGGGGCATTACGCATTTGGCTCGGAGAGGTTTCCTAATTTTGCAAGCAAGTCAGGACAGTGTAGCAGTCTGTGGATCTAGTTTAAAGCGAGAAATCTGTGCTCCCTTATGTGAGCACTTCAATGTCTAGGCTCTCGGAAGGTTCCCTGACACTGATGGTTCTCCCTGATGAATGCAGAGTGTCTAGTATGTCCAGACGCGGCGGGACAGGAACGAGTTCAGCTCTCACCAGCATCTTCATTCTTGCTGCTTCAGCAAACCTGCCTGCCCTTAGACTGATCTACAGGCAGCGAAAGTGGGTTTCATTTCTCTTAATTGGCCAACCAAGGAATTGAGGAAAGAGGAAAGTAAGGGCTTTGTTCCACATTTCGGTCTCCTACCTGCCCCCAACCAGGCTGCTCTTCGTTAGCTGTCAATTTGTTTTGCATGACAGCTTATTCTTTGCACGTACATGTAACAAAGTGTGTGTGTGGGGAGACTCTCATGCTTCTTAAATGGAATCAGTTGTGAAAAATCCAGTAGCCATTGTCTGCCCCTCTGCTGGTTCATCTGTCCTCTCCCATCACTCCCCACCTCTGCCCCAGGCTTTGCTCAAACCTCTTGCTCTGTTGGTCCCTTTGTCTTCTCACATTCTGCACGGCTCCGTGTCTGGAATAGACTCCAGGCTCAGGAGTGGGGTGTGTGCAGGATTTGGTATAAAAGAACAGACCAGCAAAGCCCGAGTTGGGCAACTGACGGTTAAGGATGGTCTGGGATTAAAGAGTGTGAGTGGCACTACTCTCATGCCTGGCTTGGGTGAGCGTAGGTAGGTCGCTTCGAACTCCCTGTGTTGTGATCTCCCCAAATGGCGACTGTTTAATATTTGCATTATAATAAAGTAGGTGTGGCAAGCCGGTCAATTGACCAGTCAAATAATATCAATTGACCACCTACTATTTGAGCCCAGTCAAGTATTCCAGCAAAAATGCCCGGAGGTAGGCGGCGGCCTGGCTTTCTGATGGCCCATGGTGCCGTTCTTTCATTTATTAGAGCTACATTTCATTGTTTTTTGCATTTTTCTGAGTTACAATAACTCAGGTAGGTCCCCTTTGATTGTACAGTAATTAGGCATAAGTATCGATCCGAGGCTAAGCTTATTGGAGGCTTTTTGTTACTGTCCTAAAAAATTACTGCTCTAAAATATTTGACCATTATTTGGCCAGTCAAACGGCCAATTATTTTTGGACTGGTCAAACACCCAACCCTACTGTCGATGCCTGGTGCCTCGGTGGGCTAGGCACCGGACAGACACACAGGCTGCTACAGGTCCCCGAATAACAATTTCTTTGTGTGCAGAATGGAGCTGCACAGGGTCTCGGAAGATAACGCTTTGCTGAGAAATAAACTCGGGAGATTTCAGGAGGATGTGGAAGAAGCAAGTAATAAACAAAGGTAAGAAAAGAGCCCACTAACATTCAGCAGTTTGCCAAAGATGTTCGTCTGAGTTCCTTAAAAGCGAAAGCCTCTGTCAGAAATGGAACATACCTGAGCCCGTTGTCTGAACCGGAATCCACCAGAAACCGATAATTCAGTGCAAAAAAACCTAACTGGATGCAAGACAGCAATGCAGATCTGGCTTCGAGAGGCTGCTTTGAGCTCAGAGTTTCAGTTGCTGTCTTGTTGTGAAGTCAGCTCGGTCATTGAGTTCTGGCTGGTTCCACACTTCAGAGTGCCATGGGGCAGGGTTTGGGGTAGGAGAGAATTGGTGATACTGCTTCTGGCCCAACCCGACCTTCTGGGAAAGATCTGACCAGCTTCCAACACAGGCAGTTGGCTGCAGGCTCTCTGAGCAAAGAACGCAAAGCCAAGTGTAAGCCATGACTTTTGGGTGCCCAACTTGATTCCCTGACTTTCAGAGGGCAACTGCTTGGCACCCTCTGAAAATCAGGTCCCTTTAAGATGTGTCCAGCTGGGCACCTAAAATCACTAGTCAGGTTTGAAAGTCATGGCCTAAATTGCTAGCACAATGTTACGTTGTTAGCCCTGGGCTAATGCTGGCATGATTACTCAGATTAGAATAACCATTCTCTTTCTTTTCATCCAAACCAGTGTTGTCATGGTGTTCATTCTGCGCCTGGGAAGGTACTTCTACAAAAAGAGGTCCATGCTTTGTAATGATATGTGTTTCCCCTTCCAACAGGAAACAAATTGATGAATTGCAAAGAGAGAAGGAGGTGGCGCTATCTGAGACAGAAGAGTTAAATCAATTGGTAAGAACCTACTAATGCTAAATGGCACTTAATTAGCCCTTCTGCTTAAGGATTTAGCGAGGCAAAGAGGGGCAGAGAAGGCGCATCCTGTGTGTAACATGCAAGGGTTTTTGAGCAAACACTTGGATCTGTGCATTAATGAACTTGTCACGGGACTCGCCCTGCTGACAGTTTCAAAGCAGGCTGGGGGGTTTAGGACACCCAGGTCCCACTTATTTTAATGGGAATCAAGCACCCAAGTCCTTTAGGCGACTTTGAGCATTTCAGGAGAGCTGGATGGGAAATGTTTTTCATGTCTCAAATCTTTTAGAGTGTGTGAAATTTCTTCCCATCTCAAATAGGGATGAAAAGTCAATCTCCAGTACCAGTGAGCCAATAAATACATTCTGTTTGAAATATTTCATTTAGATTTCAACCTTGTGCTCTTTTGTAACCTTGTTCAGCCTAAGTAGCTTACATTTGGCATTGAAAAGTCATTTCCAATGGAAAACTGGACTATTTTTCATTTAACAAATGTCAAAAGGAAACATTTTGGCAACTGTGACTTTTGTCAGTGTTCTCGGAGTCGAATGACATTGGCTGGAGGAGCATGATGAACGTACACGAGTCAGGAGCCAGGGCAGGGTTACGGCTCAGCAGAGCCGGGCTCGAAGGGGAGTTTTAAACCATTTGAAAGGGGCAATTCCCAACTTTCCAATGCGACGCTCAGGATCCAGCTTTAGTGCTGCTATGTGCTGGGCTGGAGGCCTGTTAAAATCACGGTGCTGGGAGCTAGCACAATTATGGCCAAGATTTTCAAAAGCAAGTAAGAATGGTGGGTTCACTAGCTGAGGCCCCATAAAGGGAGCTGGATATTCAGAAAGCGCTAAGCCACCTGCTTTCGAAAAGTCACGTCTCTGCTAAAGTGCCTCAAAATGAGGCCCCCAAGATCACTAATCACTTAAAATTTTGGCTTGTTTTTTTTCCCTGTCTCCCTCTGAGACTTGTGGATTCACGGCTAAGACCTTTGGATATGTAGAGAGAATGATGCATAATTAGCTGCTGACCAACACTGGGCCATGCTCATAGACCAGCGCTGGGGGTAAAATACAGTGTGTGTTTGTTGGGGCTTGTTGAGGTGATTGGACTAGCCTGCTAGGCACTGTCAGGTGTGCCCTCTAGCTTCTTCGCATCCAAGCATCTGTAATGGCGCCATAGCCCAAATGAGGATGGGGTTTTCAGTTAAGTACGGGGGTTAGATGCCATTGCTGGAGATGAAAACAAATGTGCGTTATCCCCAGAATGACCGCCCTTGTTCTAAGGAATTCACTTCCTGCAGAGCTACTGGGTATGGCTTCTCTTGGGGGAGGGTCGGCCTGCACTCTCTTGACACACACCCCCACCACACTTCGCCGGGGCAGCTAGCGTGGGAACGAGTTGTCGCCATTGCGAAAGGGGGTTGTCTTGGGACACTTTAATTCCGACGGTGTAAAGACACCCAGGTGAATCCGTGTGAATCCATCACCAATGTCCACATCCTCTTCTGTGCATGGCCCCAACCTGCCCTTCAGAACAAGACCTACAAGCAGGAGATCTGCCAGCTCAATGCCAGGACCCTGCAGCTGAGTAGCCAGCTGTCGGATCTCCGCCTCCAGGGTGAGACCAGCCACAGACTGGCCCAGACGGCGAGCCAGAAAGAAGAGGAAGCTGCTGTTGCCAAGCAACTGCAAGAGACATCAAGTAAACTGGAGCTGGAGTATGGTCAGCATCAGTCAGCATGGCAGCGAGAGAGGGAGCTGCTCCACCAGCGGCTCAGGGAGTCCAGAGAGAAGGTGAGCTCTCAGCGGGGTGTTAAAGCGGCAGGCTGGGTGCTGTGCAGTACTGAAGCTCCTCCTCTCTGGGGTGTGTGTGTGTGTGTGGGGGGGGGGGGGTGTAAAGAAGCAAACTGCACTAGTCTGTGATGCCTGCCTGGGTCTCTTCGAAAGGGATTTGCCGTGCTACTAGCGAGGGGTGTCTGGCCCTGCCTGGCCACAGCTGCCTAGCGTGCTACAAGCCTATGGCTGCTCCGTGGGGTTACGTTCGCAGTTCCCTGCGTGGACACGACACCCCCACGGGCAGTTCGGCCTGTTGTCTCTGGGGCTGGCGAGCGGGATTGACACGAGCCCCCAGCCTTGGGCTAACTCTGCGCCCATTGCAGTCACCGGGGAGTTTAGTCCCTGCTAGGCCAAGGCTGAAGGCTTTAACAATCCCAGCTGGCGGGTCTGTGCATGACGTTGCAGCGCGCCAAGCTGATGGGTGTGCCGCGATGCAGGCACCTTGTGACCACGAGGAGGGAGCGGGGCTTCGTTCACGTCCATGGAACCGAGAGCAGGAACCCAAGAAATACCCTGGTCTGCGGGGTTCCACGCTAACGGGCGCCCCTCCCCTTTGCCTAACAGGTCAGCCAGGTTCAGGAGCTGGAGGTGGAACTGGAACGTGTGACGCAGGAGTGCCAGACGCTGCGGCTAATGGCAGCACAGTTCAGGGAGGAGCTGGAGGAAAGCCAGGATCAGGTACGGACTTGATGCAGCTGCAGGCTGGGCTGGATGGTGGCTGGTCCTTGGCTGCAGGTGGGGAGAGGCCTGGGTGCAAGGAGCCAGCTATAATCGCAGTACCTGTTCCATGCTAGCAACCCCTGTGGTACAAGCCCCCCCTAAAGGGGTGTGACCACTGAGGGCCCGCTGGCTCCTGTTGGCAGGGAACTGCGCCAACTGGGGAGAGGGGGGGATCAGCGACAACTGCCAGGTGTTGGGAGAAGCCCCCTCCCTCCTGGGGATGAGAATCGGAGGAGATAATGCACGATGTGCAGGCAGCCCCCAACTCCTGGGTGCTCTAGGACGTGTGGCTAAACCCCTGAGAGATAGGGGCCCAATAGTTATAACTTGGAGCAGGAAAACGACAAAACTGGCAAACACGGTCACCTGGCGCCCTCCTCCCACGTGATGGGTCGCTCTGGGGTGAACTCCCCAGGCACCCACAGCCTTCCGCTCCATGGGCATCCTTCAGCCATCTCTGAACCCAGCCCGTCTCGGCTCACAGACAGAGGAACCAGCATCAGTCTCAGAACAGACCAACAAGAGCCCACTTCTCCAGCCATGGCTCCCAGCGTGCACTGAGCCTCTCCTTAGCGTGACTGTAGGCCCTTCCCAGCGTGTCAGGGTCTCAGTTCCCTGGTCACAGGCCTTACACCTGTTACTAATGGTCTCTTGTAGGCAGGCCTGGTGCGTCAGTTCTGCTCTTGTGACAGACGACAGGGCTGGGAGAGAGCGACCTAGTCTCCCTCCCTGCAGCCTGAGTGGCGCGTTTCTGGAACTGCTCTCTCAGCCCAGGAGCGGGTAGTTCTGCCGATTAACAACATACAGCGGGACCAGCCACGTCTGACAGCGTGGCATTGATGTTCCGTCTTCTCGAGGAAGCCAATGGCTAATGTCCTTCTGGTTGTCTGTACGTGATCATTGAACTAGCCAGTGGAGTCCCCTGACCAGCCTTTCTGGGCTCGGTGGCCTCACCCTGCACCATAGCTCAGGCACTAATCTCCGTAGGTTACGCTGCTACCTTACAACAGGAGTCCGTCCAGTTCTTACTGCACCCGCGCCCGGAATGAGCACAGAGCCTCTTTCTGCACTCAGCACTGTGGGTTAGCTGGGAGCACCCCTAAATCCCCATCCCTTGTGATGCTGTTGCTGTCTTCCGCTGTGAAATGGTGCCTCAGTCTTCATTTTTCTCTTGTGCTGTAGTTATTAGAAGCCAACACAAGACTGAGCCTGACCCAGTCTCAGCACAGGCAGGAGCTGCAGCAGCTAAAGGACCAGCTGGAAAGCACAGTCTCCAGGGACTGTCTCGCCCAGCTGCAAAGTAGATGGGCAGAAGAACAGCGGAAAGTTCAGCAGCTACAAGAAAATCTCAGCTTCCAGGCCGAGCAGGCGAGCAGGCAACTGGCCACCTTTCAGGTAAGAAGTGGGTGCAGAGATTTCTCATCAACTTAGGCAATGGGACCCAATGGAGAGGCCGCTGGCCTGGGACTTGAGATCTGGGGTCTGTTCCTGGCTCTTGGGTGACCGTGGACAAGTCACTTCCCCGCTCTGTGCCTCAGTTTCCCCCATCTGATGAATGAGGATGATGAGACTTCGCTGCCTTTGTAAGGTGCTTTGAGATCTGTGGCGAAAAGGGCAATGTAAGAGCTCAGTCATGGGACGTACCATTAATCTTAAAAATCTAACACAAAGCGCAATCCATTGTGTTAATTCAAACTCCCTGAGTGCAGCCTTTTCATTGCGCTGTCCCCCAAACGCTGGGAAACAAACCTTTGCATTCAGACTGCCCGCACTGCTGAGCTTCATCCCGCGCCCAGGAACAGGAGTCACCGTGGTGAGAGGCCGTACATCTGTTTGTGTTCATGGGGGGAAAGCCAGAGGCTGTGGCGTGGGGAGCTAGTGCTGGGTGGGACACAGGAGTGACATGTGCCTGGTGACCCCTGCTACTAAGCCAGTGGGCAGTCGGGCTGGTCTCAGGGTGTGTCGCTTCAGGCCCAGTTTCAAAATGTTCTCATTAAATCAGACAGAGCAAAATAAACGTGAAAAGAATGAAAAGCCAGCCTGGCAGATAATGCCAGCAATGGAAATTGAACCCAGGAAAACGTCAAAACAGAGCTTCCCAGGTCATGGTCCCTGCCTTTGGGGAAGGAGTCTCCACTCAAAAGCAATTGCTTTTAAAGACTGCTGTAAAGTTCACCCTGCATCCTTTAAAGGTTTTGTGCTAATCCCTAAGAGCTTCCACATAAAACCCATTCAGTCCCGTCTGCCACGTCATTTAACGTTTGGGCTTGTCTATACTTACAAGGCTCCAGTGGAGACGCTCCCTACGCCAGTGGGAGGGCAGATCCCCTACCTCCCCAAGAGGTGGGAGCTGGATCGACGGGAGAATGGATGTCTGCACTGGGGGTTAGTTCAGGTTAACTGCACCCCTCGGGTGTGGATCGTTCGCACCCCTGAGCAACGTGGTTATACTGATCTAATTTCCTAGCCTAAACCAGGCCTTATTATCCCTCATTTCTAAGGACCCGTTGGGGATCGTGGCCCCATTGAACTAGGCATAGGCGCTGACTCCGTGGGTGCTCCGGGGCTGGAGCACCCACAGGGAAAAATTAGTGGGTGCTGTGCACCCACTGGCAGCCAAGCTCCCCTTCGGTCCCACCCCACCTCCTCCTCCCCCCCGAGCGTGCCGCGTCCCCACTCCTCCGCCTACCTCCCAGCGCTTCCTGCCTGGCCGCCACCGAACAGCTGTTTGGCAGCATTAGTATGCTGGGGTGGGGGAAGCGGGAATGTGGCGCTCTCAGGCGAGGAGGCGGGGAAGAGGTGGGGCTGGGGCGGGGAGGGGGTGTCGAGCACCCACGTGAAAGAGGGGAAGTCGGCGCCTACAGTACTAGGTGTTGTATGTGCAAATACAAACAGTCCCTGCCTCTGAGAACTCGCCCGCTGGGGTTTAGACTGTGTGTAGAGGGGAATGAGCTCGCTCCTGTGGGAGGAGGAAGGGAAGGACGAGGGAGCAGCAGACAAGAGTGTTTGCATTAGCGGTCACAAGGGGCCGCCAGTTGAGCCAGTGCCCGACAGGAGCGATGGCGAATGGAATCCGTGTCCGGCGCGCATGGTGCTGGGTGTGGCTCCCCGGTGAGTCTGGGGTGGTTTGGGGCTGAGGCCGGATGTGCCTTTGTCACCGTGCATTGCAGGAGGAACACGAGAGGCTGCTCAGCACGATGGAGGAGAGGACGGAGGAGCTGGAACGGGACGTGAGGAACATGCAGAGGATGCTACAGGAGAAGGTGACCCAGCTCCAGGAGCAGGTCAGTGATAGAGGGGCCTTAGCCATGTCGCGGAAAGAATCACCCACGCAGTGATTTTAGTTCACAGACTCAGAGCCTGAGGCCTTTATTGCAATACATACCAACGCGTTGGGGTGCAGTTTTCAGGAACTGGCACACCTAGCAACAGCTCACAGGCTACTTTTATTCCATTAAACCACAAGCAGGGTACAAACAATACGTCATGAATTAAATCATTGGGGGCAAATCACAAGCTGACCAGGGGTTGCACATGAGCTGATCACGAGCTAGGAAGCAGGGGTTGGGGTCAATCTTCTCACCCCCCTCCCTACCCTCTGACCTAATTTCCGAGGAGTGGGTGTTTGTTTGGGTAGAAGGGCGCTTGGTGGTTTCCGCAGGGGTGGTGCTCGGCCCTAGCTTGGGTACATTTCTCAAGACTCGGACTATGTCATTTTCCGGGGGATTTCAGCAAAGGCTTAGGGGGGGGCTAGTTTGCAGATAGCTGGAATCACGGAGTAGGTCACAGATCATGCAAAGGAGAAATTGCATGAGTCAGTTTGCATTTTAGCTAAAGTTACCTATTGCTTCACACAAGCGGTTATTATATTTCATTAGCCATGAACATATTTCACCAGTGCTGCTGGGGGGGGGTGTTATTCTCCCATTCCCTCCTCTGAACATGACCCTTGACCGAGTTTGGCAGGAAACTGTGCAGTTTAGTCTAGTTTAAGCTTTAGGCCTGCCCTACTCTGTGTAAAGGCCATCAGCATAACAGATCTCTGTTGGAGGGTTTATTTGGGGCCTTCAGATTCAAAGCTCTGGCTATCAAAAAGAAGGCCCCCCTCCTCTATTTCCCCACAATTTCCCTCCTCTGATGCCCTATAGGCATCACTACTATTATTAAACAAAGGGGCCATAGGACAGTATTTGGATTTAGAAATGACACTAAGGTGGTCGATTTTCGGATTTGAGGGACAATATAGTGTGGGGTGGGGAATATTTATGAAAATAAAAAGGGCTTCCGGTGGTAGTCGGGGCTGAACCGGGAGCCGGGGCAAACGGCACAATTTACATAGACAACAAGCAATAGCCAACATTAATTTGCAACAAATTGCTAAAACAATCCAAAATAGAATGTGAAGGGCAGAAGAGGTTAGCCAACTGGGTGTAACTTGGGCAATTTCCTTAGAGGCAAAGCACGCAATGTTGTGGGAGAAGCATAAGGTATGTACTTGATAAGCAGTTTGGAAGGCTTTGGCCTTTTTGTTGTTTTTCTATTTCTACTACATGCATTTGGGTCTTGCAGGTGAAATAAGTTGGAGAGCAGAGGGAATAGAAAAGTGAGGTTTAGGAAGCGGCTGGGGATAGGGGAAGCCCAATTAAATATAAAAGGAACACTTGGATGGAGGGTTACATAAACCTGAGGATTAGTAGGCCATACAATAAAGCGGTTTCCTTGTGCAGTGGTTAAGTTAAGGTGAAAGGGGACAGGGATGTGGGGGTCCGATGGTAAGGCACATCCCTGGCTCTTACTAAATAGTAATTTTTCCTTTGGATTTTTACCTATTGCTTCCCCTTCCCAACATGCCAAATTAAAACGTTAACCACTTTTCCAGTATGCAATTTGCGGAGGCAAAATAGCTGTGGGGGTTCCAAGGGCCATAATGACCACAAGGTTCCGATACCCACCCAGATATGTTGAGCAGCGAAATCATAGGGAGTGGTGATGAAATGGCTAGGTTCATGGGGTGGTTTAACTTCCCATACCTGCCGGTGGATAACCCAGTCCCATAGACAATTCACCCAGGGTTTTGGCACAAATAAGTGCACTGGAGCCCAGGTGCCATTTACCGGTTCCGAAGCTTGGAAGGTACATGCAACAGAGTCACAGCTTTATTTTGACAATGTTCACGTATTTCTTCACTTCCACAGCTTGGGTGGCACTTCCACAGTAGTGGTAAGGGTTTCAGGCCACCGCTGATTTAAAAGGGACTGTTAAAGAAATCCTGCATTTGACTACAAGCTGAATCCCAGACAGTGTCCTTTCCTGCTAAGGCAAGGGTGTTTATTAATTTTGATAGAAGGGCTTGGGTTGTGGTTCCCAGTCCTGACAAGGCATGGAGGGCTTTTATATTGGTATAGGTGTTAGTTAACCCTGCCTCAGTAAGGAGGCCTGATGCCCTTTCCAAATTTCCCAGACGTTCTTCGTGATCCCGGGTTTTATCTATTGTCCAAATAGCGGCAACCCCAGTTAGGCCATGCAAAGCTCCTTCCACCAAACCTCTCCTTCCTCGATAAAAACTTTCCCACTGCACAAGCTGGGCCAGTTGAATGGCCGCTCTCTGAAAACAATCAGGGTACTAGGTAGTTATTTGGAAAGCAGAGAGGGAAATGAGAAAGTGGTGGTTCTCATAGTAGCATTTAGCACAATTCACCACTGTAAACAACAATTCCATCAGTAGGATGTGCTATACCACATTTGTTGTTCCGAGACTTGAATTTCCCTGAGGCTACGGCCAGACAGATTTGTATGGGAATTGGAGAAGATACGAGGGGGAGTAGCTGGGGAGCGAGGACTACAACAATGGGCAATCATATAGAGCCGGAATACACTGCAATACGACACAGGCCAAACCGGAGGCTACTGATTGGCCAAGATTACTTTTTCCCTCCCCACCCCAAGTTCGTTAAGGAGGAGAGGCTGAGAAATATTAAAAGTTTCATTTTCAGGTAGTTTTGGCTAGCTTCCGCAAGCTGTTCTTCAAGATTTCGTAGTCTCAGTTCACTTAGCTGTCCGGCAGTGAGGCTGCAAGGGAGGGGTTACCAGCACAATCACCTTGCTTGGTTGGAGGCTTTATTATGGCCTCAGGTGGAGAAGTTGTTTTCTTAGCAAGGTCCGAAGGCTTAATGGATTTGTCAGCGGACAAAAGTCCCTTAGCATGGGGCGAGGGCAGTTCTTTGCTGATGGACCCTTATGCAGACCCAGTTTCTGGTCTCAGCGAGTGGCAGGACTGCTGTATATAAAAAGACCTAACACATTTCGTTAGTGCCTGACTATTGTGTCATTTATTAAATGACTGTTCATTTGAGCTAGGCCAGCAGGGCACCGTTGGTAGCTGCATTTGGTGCCCTGGTAAAAAATTTTATGAGGGCTGAATCTGGTTCTTTGATTGGGAGTGGCCTTTAAAGGGCATTTGGCCATACTGGATCTGTGAAGCTGCACACATACTGGATCTGTGAAGCTGCACACATACTGGGTCTGTGAAGCCGCACACATACTGGATCTGTGAAGCCGCACACATACTGGGTCTGTGAAGCCGCACACATACTGGATCTGTGAAGCTGCACGCAGCTCTTTTATAATCAGTTCAGATATGCCAGATTGTGATACAAAATTCCTAAGCAAAAGCCCCACAACAGCCCATGCATTACATATTTTACCAATGCAAAACTGTTGCAAAACCTTCATCCAAGATCCTGCACTTGCCCTTCTTGCAAACTTACAATTATATTATCCAAACATTTGATATTAAATTAATTCAAATATTTAGAAAGAGTTTTCAAAGAGGGAAAAGTGCTGCCTGCCCAATCATCACGTCGCTGGCAGTAGTGCTGGGCCACAGAGGAAAAGTTTTACTTAACTGCAGCAATCAACGGTGCACAGTCATTCGGTGATGCACGCGAGCAAATAGGGCCAGAGCACCTGAGGCGCAACCGTCCAGGGAGCGCCAAAGGTGTGCAGGGTACAAGGTGTACCCAGCAACACTTCAAGATTTCTGTTTGTGGCTTTTTAGTTGATATTAGCCTTTACTTGCTATTTGTTACCAAAACAGATTTAAAATTTTCCATTCTTTTGGCTTTGACTATTTTGCTGCAGCCACAACTTTGGTCTTTATTTTAAACACTTTAAATTTTGTAAAGCATTAAGTTACTTTAAGGATCAAATGCTAAATACCAAAATTAAACAACACTAGAAAACATCTTAAACTTATAAACAAAAAATTATACACACCAGGAGCGTTTCTTAACAAATTTAACTAACTTTTTTATATAGTCAAATGATTTTACCTTAATCATTTGATTAATATCCTTTTGCCTGGATTACCTTACAGACACTCCCAAAGGAATGGCTGCAAAGAAACCAAGAATTTCCTTTTTAACATTTATTCATAGTTTTACCGCTTATGCCATTTGTGACGGGTTGGATTACAGAAACCCCCCTTGGGAGCTGCCACCCAATGTACCAAGACTACTTCTGCTCCTGTTTTCCCTGCCAGCTCAGGACTCCAGCACCCTGTCTTGCTGAGCCAGACACTTCAGTCTGCTCTAACACAGACCCAGGGTCTGAATCACTTGTCCCAAAGCTGCAAGTTTACCTGAAAACAGCTCACAGTAGTGTGCTTGTCTCTAGCACTCAGATGCCCAAATCCCAATGGGGTCTAAACCCAAATAAATCCGTTTTACCCTGCATAAGCTTATGCAGGGCAAACTCATAAATTGTTTGCCCTCTATAACACTGATAGAGAGATACATTTTATATTTCCAGTTTTAGATACAAGAGTGGCACAAATCAGATGACTATACTCAGTAGATTATAAGCTCTGTAATGATACCTTACAAGAGACCTTTTGCATAAAGCATATCCCAGTCACGTTATATTTACTTATTACCATATTTTTTCTAAAACTATTCCAGTTACATTATATTGACTTATTATTAAGTTTTTATAAAATCATATAGACTGCACAACGTTACATCATTATTTAAGCAATTACTATTATGAAAGGAAAAAAGCAAGAAGCCAACCCTGCAATTACTTAATTTCCACCAGCAACTACAGAGTTAACCCCTCAACCCCCCCCTCTTAACTTCCTCAAACTGCAGTTGCCTGCCGGTTTGGGCCTAATCCTTTTTTCTTATGGGCACAGGCATTGTTTTACTATTAATTCAGCAGGGAGGGTGGGCTGTTTTTACCAACCCTCCTTGTAGAAGAGGATTAATTATTTAACAAAGCAATTACTATTATACTTAAAGAGTGGTTAAACAACACAACAACACTAAAACACTTGCTATTATGCTTGAAGAATAGTTAAACAACACTAAATACTGCAGTAAGCGCAGGCCTCCTCATTTAGGCGAGACCAATTTCCCAGGCCTCCACATTTAGGCGAGGCCGACTTCCCAGGCCCCCACATTATCGGGCGGGGCCGTCTTCCCCAACATTCACACACCAACGGGGATGATTTATAAGGGAGGTCCTCACATGCACCCTGTCCGGCAACGGGTTACCAATCCGCCTTTAAGAGGAACGGGGTAGGATGCCCGATTGCCCCAGGTTTTAGCAAACGATTTCCAGGGGCTCCTCTCCTACACAGCAAGGGGAGGGAGCTCACTCCATACGCGAGTCCATGCTCCCGAGGAAGATTTGGGGAAGGGTTTTGGTCGTAGGCCAATCACACAAAAATTAGGAAAGCTTTGGTCACCGTACACCTCTCCCCCAGTAGAGAGCACCGGCCCGCCTTCAAGAGAACGGGATGGGATACTCTGCTACCTAGGAGTACGCGGACGGATTCCTTGGGGCCTCCCCGCTCTCCGAGCAAGGAGGTGGTCCCCGTACACCTCTCCCCCAGCAGAGAGCACCGGCCCGCCTTCAAGAGAACGGGATGGGATACTCTTCTACCTAGGAGTACGCGGACGGTTTCCCGGGGCCTTCTCTCTCTCCGAGTGAGAAGGGACACACTGGTCACTTAACGGGTAGAAAAGGGTGGGGACCTACTAGAGCGGGGGTCTCCGATTCACGGTCCCTTACCCCGCCCACAGCCGGTCCCGGAGTCACCTTACGACCTACAATCACACCACACCTAAACCGGGATCTTTGCTATAACAGTCCTACCCAGCCACCAGCCTAATACTAGTGGGAGTCCTGCCAATCCCCGGGCCGCAGGTCTCACCAGTCCACACAGCCTATTGCTGGTGGGAGTCCTTTGGCCCCTTCGGCTGCTCCGGGATTCCCTGTTCTAGCCCTACATGCGCAATGGGGGTCTCTGGTTTTCCCAGTCCCTTGCCCCACCCACAGTAGGTTCCAGGGTGCCCTGTCCTAGGCCCACCCAGCCAGCGGGGGTCTCCGATTCTCGGTCCCTTACCCCGCCCGTAGTGGGTTCCAGGGAGTGGCTTTTGTCCCCTACTCACTATGGGGTCCACTTTCCCGGGGTGCTCCAGCAGCCTGATTTTCACCTCCCTCTGAGATCACCACTGCCCAGAGGGATATGGCCACAAAGCTAAGCAAGCAACAATATAGAAAGCTTAAAAAGGCAAAGCATAGGAGTTTGGCGTACTTTTTGTTCTTATTAAGATTAGAAACCCTCTCAGTTGTTTACCTTTAGTCCTCGGGCCACTCAGTTCTTGAGTCAGTGGTGGTTTCCTTTATGTCCCAGAGAGATCACCCAGCCTATTTAGCCTCTGTTTCTGCCTGAATAATCTCCTGTCATCCGAAACTTGTTTTTATTCTGGGCTGGCACTCTAAAAGTGTTTAACTGCCAGACGGATGTCCCAGTAATTTCACCGAGGCTGTTCCAAGGAAACCGTTGGGTCTAAGACCTCGTGTACACACCACAAAACAGACAGTTCCCTACGCGTCCCCCCTAGCTTATAGCCTAAGGAAACAATGATAGAGATAGCGCAGCATGATGCAAGACATTAAACAGACAAGTTACAGAACGGACACACACAAAACGAACAGGCGTCAGGCAAATGAGTCTAACCTTAAAAGGTTCGGATCACAGCGCGTTCCCACCTGAACCTAGAGCCTATGGGCGGCTCCTCACCGAATCCCAAATAGACACAAGGGTCTCTTACTTGGCGCCTGGGATCAGTGTGGGAGCGGTCCACGGTCCTCCGGTCCGGTGGGACGTCGAGTGATCCCGGACGAGCCCCCAAATTGTCGCGGAAAGAATCACCCACGCAGTGATTTTAGTTCACAGACTCAGAGCCTGAGGCCTTTATTGCAATACATACCAACGCGTTGGGGTGCAGTTTTCAGGAACTGGCACACCTAGCAACAGCTCACAGGCTGCTTTTATTCCATTAAACCACAAGCAGGGTACAAACAATACGTCATGAATTAAATCATTGGGGGCAAATCACAAGCTGACCAGGGGTTGCACATGAGCTGATCACGAGCTAGGAAGCAGGGGTTGGGGTCAATCTTCTCACCCCCCTCCCTACCCTCTGACCTAATTTCCGAGGAGTGGGTGTTTGTTTGGGTAGAAGGGCGCTTGGTGGTTTCCGCAGGGGTGGTGCTCGGCCCTAGCTTGGGTACATTTCTCAAGACTCGGACTATGTCATTTTCCGGGGGATTTCAGCAAAGGCTTAAGGGGGGGGCTAGTTTGCAGATAGCTGGAATCACGGAGTAGGTCACAGATCATGCAAAGGAGAAATTGCATGAGTCAGTTTGCATTTTAGCTAAAGTTACCTATTGCTTCACACAAGCGGTTATTATATTTCATTAGCCATGAACATATTTCACCAGTGCTGCTGGGGGGGGGGTGTTATTCTCCCATTCCCTCCTCTGAACATGACCCTTGACCGAGTTTGGCAGGAAACTGTGCAGTTTAGTCTAGTTTAAGCTTTAGGCCTGCCCTACTCTGTGTAAAGGCCATCAGCATAACAGATCTCTGTTGGAGGGTTTATTTGGGGCCTTCAGATTCAAAGCTCTGGCTATCAAAAAGAAGGCCCCCCTCCTCTATTTCCCCACAGCCATTGACTCTGCCTGGCTGTGAAGGGCCGAGGGAGGGGCTGAGCTGGCAGGAGCTGCCCTTTGGGCCTGTCAGAGGCACCTCTGGTTTCGTTCCTGCTGTCGGCCCAGATCAGACCCCCTCCCCCAAGTGGTGCCAGGCTGGGTGCTCACGGGATGAATCTCTGCGCCCCTCTGCAGCACTGGTCCCCTCCCCTCCGGCCCGCTGCCGCAGGTCTCTGCTAGGCTGGTGGGTGCAGGGGTCCGAGACAGCTATATCCCATATATCGCAGCTCTCCCCGTGTCCTCAGGAGCCAGCGCAGCCAGAGTAGGGGGGCTTGCCCGTGTGCCGCCAGACCACACAACTGGCCTCTGCAGGACGGGGGGCCAAGGTCAGTTTGGGGTTAGCTGAGAGTGGGCCATGGGTCCGTGTTCAGAGTCACAGAAGTGTTGGGCTGGAAGGAACCTCGAGAGCTCAGCTAGTGCAGCTCCCTGCGCTGAGGTAGGACCAAGTAAACCCAGACCCTCCCTGACAGGGGTTTGTCCAACCTCCAGTGACGGGGATGCCACAGCCTCCCTTGGAAGCCTGTTCCAGAGCTTCACTCCCTGAGAGTTAGAAAGTTTTTCCTAATCTCTAACCTAGATCTCCCTTGGTGCAGATTAAACCCATTACATCTTGTCCTAATTCAGTGGCCATGGAGAAGAACTGATCATTGTCCTCTTTAGAACAGCTCTTCACGGATTTGCAGGCTGTCAGGTCCCTCCCCCCCCCCCCCCCCGGTCTTCTTTTCTCACGATTAAACGGGCCCAGTTTTTTTAACCTTCCCTCATAGGTCAGATTTTCTAAACCTTTGACTATTTTTGTTGCTCTCCTCTGCACTCTCTCCAATTTATCCACCTCCTTCCTAAAGTGCGGCACCAGAACTGGACACGGTGCTCCAGATGAGGCCTCACCAGGGCCGAGTACAGCAGGACAGTTCCCTCCCGTGTCTTACATACAGCACCCTGGCTAATACACCCCCCGAATGATATTCGCCTTTTTCGCAGCTGGATCGCATTGTTGACTCTCATTCAAATTGTGATCCACTGTAAAAACTCCAGATTGTTTTCAGCAGCACTACCACCTAGCCAGTGATCCTCCATTCGTAGCTGTGCATTTGAGTTTTCCTTTCTAAGTGCAGTACTTTGCACTTGTCTTTATTGAATTTCATCTTGTTGGTATCTGACCAATTCTCGAATTTATCAAGGTCATCGTGAATTCCAGTCCTGTCCTCCAAAGTGCTGGCAGCCTCTCCCAGCTTGGTGTGATCCGCACATTGTATAAGTGTACTCTCTTTGATACCAATTAAGTCATAATTTAGCCTATAGACTAAGACGTCTCGTTCTTCCTGTTTATTCCCATACTCCTGGCATTTGTGTATAAACATCTAAGATGTTGAGCAGATTCCCCCACTGATTTTTCCCCTCTTGTTGCTCCAGTGACTCCAGTGTAATGTTCCATTTGCCCCCAACATGTAGTCCTCTGTTACAGGCACCTTTTGTTATACTTACCTGGGGCTTTTGTCACCTCGTTTAAAGCCCTCCTCGCTCGGCTGGCGAGTCCATGTGCGAAGATGCTCTTCCCCAATGCAGACTCTGAGGTCTCCAGTGCCCTGCCCAGCCAACCCAGAGGGGCTGTGTATTCTCCTGCCCTTAGGGTGGAGTAGCAGCCGCAGAGGGGAGGTGCTATAGGAGATAGCCCCACATCCTGGCTCTGGATTGGAGGGGTGGAGTTCATCTCCCTGCATTCCCCTTATCTAGCCCCAGGGCCTGGGCTTCGTGCTGGGGAGAGAGCCCTAGGACAGTGTCTGGAATGTCATTTGAGTCGGGGTTATGAGTTTCTCTATACTGCACCCTGTCTGTGCTCAGCAGAGGGTGGATAAGAAATCAGGCTCCAGTTAGATCAGCTGGGCACCAGAGGGCCGCTCTCCTGGCATCAAAGCCTGCCCCATTGTCCAGGTGAAGAGCTGTTAATTGTGGCTCCATCTGATTCTGTAACAATTATTTTTACAAGACGAGGCCTAGAGCCTGACCCCTAGGGGAGTTCATGCAGGGCTGCATGGAATGGCCATTGACCTAAAGCTGCTTCCTCCTGCTTTCCAGCGCGACAGAAACGTGAAGTGTGACCTGCTGCTGAAAGACCTGTACGTGGAGAACGCGCAGCTGGTGAAAGCTCTGCAGGCAACTGAGCAGAGGCAGAAAAATGCTGAGAAAAAGAACTTGGCCCTGGAGGAAAAACTCTCAGCCCTGACCGAAGTGATTAGAAGAATGGCGCAGGCATCTCTCGGCGTGTGAAGGGGCCCCAGCGCTGGGTTTGGCTGCAGCTGGAAGGACAATCAGTAGCAGACACTGTCGCTGCACTCCACTATCTCAGCCTGGGAGCCGCTGTGCTGCAGGGGGTCCCGGTCTGCACACTGGGTCATGGTGAACTCCCATCTGCCGTTGGGATAGGCAGTGTTAGTGCTGGGTGGAGACACCGTGTGCGCCTTCCCCCGCTGCGCCCAGCAGGGGAAAGGGCTTGCTGAGATCTCTCAGGGAGCGGGGGAAAGAGATAATGGCCATAAGAGAAGCGTGCCCTGTTTTTTCAATGGGAAAGCATTGGATGCTTTAATGCCATTCAGGCCATTCTAGACAATAGAAGGAAGGGTCTGTCTTGGGGCTATTTACGGTAATTGCAATGTGCCCTCTGAATTTGTCTGCACACTGGCAGTTTGTATTGTACATGCAGTTTTATACACAGAGAATATACTATTCACCCCTGAGTCCTGGCTGTCGTTCAGGGGCCTATGCTGCTGGAAGTGGAACAACCTGCTGTATTTTTAGGGTCTTCTGCTTTCGGGTCACTGGGAATGGGAAATGGTTTTAATATTAAAATTACATTTTTACCATTGGTTTCTGGGTTGATTTTATTTCCTCTGGGATTTGGCTCTGCCCAACTTCCCTTGGATTCTAGGACACACAGACCCTCACTTATATCAGGTCAAGAGTACAGGCCCTGGCCCAGAGCTGGGACAGTGGAGCGATATCTCCTTGTTCTCTGCCTTGGCTGTCAGAGGAGTCACTTTGCTCCCTGCTCCTCTCCTGTGAAATATGGTTTGGCTCATCTGTTCCTTGCTCCTCTTCAGTGCTGTAGCACCAGGGCCCCTTGGGCAGGGAGTGAGGGGATGCACAGAATTAACTAATTAGAGCATTGGGGTTTTAGTTGATGAGTATGGAGTCTCATGCAGGACTGAGAGGACATGAGGACTCCATACTTGTAAACTAAAATGGCTCTTTATTGAGAGAACTATTTACAAAGATGCTGCAACTGCAGACAGCACTCCAGCCCTGTGCACACAGACTGACTTCCAGTGCTGCCTCCAATCTCCTTCCTCCAAGTTCCATGCAGGCTGCTCCATCCTTCCTTTCAGAATTGTGTGTGTGTGTGGTGTCTTTTGTACAAGCATTTGCTCACTTACTGGGTTCAGGGGTTGCTAGTACATCACCTGCTCTAGGGATATGGCCTTTACTACAGCCCATTTTGGCCTGTTAGGCATTGGTTCTCCCAAGTGTGCTGGTTGTGAAAGCAGTCTCCCACTTCTTGTTTATGGTCTCGCTCTGGGTGGGGGACTTGCTTTCACCCTATTGCTGCCTTCAGTCTGAGGATGCAGGGGGTGCATTCTGTTCACCTTCTGTGTTGCTCATGTACCCCGTTTCTTCTGACTCCCCGTGCGTGGAGTCTCCATTCCCCACCACCAGGGTGAGCATCCCTCCCTGCCCAGCCGTGCAGTACGATGGGAGGAGGAAGGGCTGGCACCAGGGTCTTGTCAGCAATAGCAGCAACACACTAACAGAGCCTCTCTGGGTAGGGGCCATAGGAGCCAGGCCGCCATTGGTTCCCCAAGAACAGCAACGTATCCCTTCCTGCTGGGCGTTGGAGGAGCCTGGCAATGAAGTAAAACCAGGGGAGTCCAGCCTTTGGGGCTCTATGGTAGCAGGGGCTGTGTCCCTCCCTGGCATGGATGTTAAAGTGAGGGGGAACCAGGCCCCTTAGCCTCCCCTGCAGGCCTGGGTAGCTGCCTGCTAGTGCTGGTCTGTGGAGCCCAGCAGATGGGGCTGGGGGTGTGGCAGGGGACTTGCTGAGCAGCTGATGTCCCAGTGCAGGAGGTAAGGGGCTGCTGGTACAGCAGGGGAGGCACCATCAGGAATGTTGTTAGTGCAGGAAAAGGGAAAGGGCTGATTGGGGGGTTAGGAAATGACTCCAGCCCCAGAGGTGGTTCAGGGTCCCACAGGGAAGGAGCCATGAAGGGAGGTGGGGGCAGAGGGGCCACTTAAAGGAGCTGGTGTTAGGGCCTTCAGGGATCTTGGCTGGGGGGCAAGACCAGCCAGGGCTGGGAGGGTAGCATGGGCCAGGTCAAGGAGCAGCCTGTGGTGACTCTGGTCTCCTGGCTGCTCTCCCTGGCAGCAAGAGGCCCCACGAACCAGAGGTATTGCAGGAAGATTAGAGAAAAATCCTCTCTGGGCTTCCTGGTAGCTGCCTCTGTGCATCACTCACCCCTGCTTGGATCGAAGTAGGAGTGTGAAAGCACAGAGTTGCCAAAGGGACTCACGCAGGTGCTGCCCCAGAAACTACTTCAGACACTTTGAAACCGACTCCATTGCCAACTGGCATCACTTTATAAATGCTCCCAAAAGCTTCCCACTGTGTATTTTCAGGAAAAGGTATCAAACAATTGTCTCTTCCTTCCCCCCCCCCCCCCCCCCGTGCTTTGCAGACCATAGCACCACACGGACACATTACACTAGAAAAGTTGTATTTGCCACTGCTAAAATCACCGCTACAGTTGGTTTGATTTCCTTATTAGAGAGTTCGTCAAGGAAGGAGGTCGATGGAGGCTGGCCCACAGCTCCCGCCCTGTGTTCATGACAGAACATGCTCCAGCACTCCTTGTCTGATTAACTGTTCGCATTTCCAGCGTGGTAAAAAATGCTGAAAAACAAACAGACGTTTTCTGAATTCAAGGCAGACTTGTGTGAAGACAGCCAGTTCTGCATTTGTACTTGAGCAGAATCATCAGGCTGCACCATAGGAACAGCTGGAGAGGGCAGCAGAGCTAGATTTGCCCAGCTGCTGCGTCCTGTGTGGCACCAGTAAGGTCTCAGTGTGAAAAATGGCTCGTCTGCAACACTTATGACTGGGTGGACAATGGCCGTAGTCAGGGAAGCAAGCATTACGCCCACAGTAACTGTTTGAAGGATCAAACCATAAACCAGAATTGCTCCCCCCCCCCCCCACTACTGTGCATACACACAGGGGCAGATCCTCAGCGGCTGTCAACTGTTAGAGCTCTGCTGACTTCCAGGAAGCTATGGCATTTTCCTGCCGCTGTGCCACCCTGAGTACATCACAACGGGCTCTGGGATCCTTCAGAATCAAGAGCACTCACTGGCCTGTCAGTTATTCCCCCTCAAGCCTTTACGTGAAGGATTCCAAAGGAAGCGCTCCCCACGGGGGCAGAAGAGTATGATTTCCTCAACTCGTTCCTACACACTAAGGGTTCAGTCATCCTGTTTTAGTAACAGTCCTGCTCTCTTGGCATAGGTACCTGGCTATTCTTCTTCAACAGAATTGTTATACCGTCGTCAATCTCAAATTCTCCATGATCCTTTAAACACCGAACCTACAGTAAGGAGAAACGGGTCTCTTTCAACATCAGCAGATGCACAGGGACAGGAGTATCAATGTCACAGGCACAGAATGCAATGTGTGTGCACAAATCACTGTTTACTTTTGTTGCACGTCACCTGACCTGTGTTTAAGGCAGACACACAGCCCAACAACATCTAACATAAAACAGGGAACTGAAACGCAAAACTAAGCAACCTCAACCTTCATTTGTGTAAGTCTGGCCCACCTTGCTTAACACCAGCATCCCCATCCCATTATGTATCTCGCAGAGAAATGAACTAATGGGGATGATCAGGAGTCTCTATGGAGGTGAGGGAATAAAGGCAAGAGCACAGCGAGAAGGGGTCCTAGAACCAGAGGGCATATTGAGCACATTGGGACCAGAGTTTAAAGGAAAAGGAAGAGCAGAGCCTGGTGGCATTCAGCCACTACCTGCACATCTTCAAACTCTTTGCTGTCAAGTGTTGCCATGCAGTCTTATGTCTTCAAAAAGAGCTGACTGTGGCTCACAAGTCTTGTGTTGCCAGCCTGGGTGTGCACTTTTAATATATAGTTCCACACACAAAGCTCATTCAGAAGCCCCAGCCTAGCACTTACTTCGATGTATAAGCTTTTGGGAGGTTTCATGTCCTGTGTGAGGTCCAGCCCTTCCTCTCCTCCTAAGGATCTCATGTAGGTAGCAAGAGACTTTTTATACTGATTGAACCACTCCGTCTGTAGACATAAGAACACTAAACTAAACCAACAATCCTACAGGGACACAGGATCTCAATAACGAGTGCACACGCTTTAACAAACATGGCTTGTAGCCACTTTAAAATATTTTTCACTGCCTTCTTACGTCTACCAGTACAACTTCCATTCTACCCTGAATCTGTTAAACAAGTCAAGTTTATAACAAAGCTGGGCTTACTTCTTCAGCAGACATGTGAAATCGGAGGTCGTTTGGCAAGACACTGCCATACTCCCACCTGAGGGCTCGGATCCGAAGCAACCGGTCATACCTGGAAGAATTAACCAGGGATTAAAACCACTCTGTTCTCAATCAGAAACAGAGGTATTAATCCAAAAAGGAATCTGGACTCAATCCCCTATTTATACCAACTCTGATGCCTTCAGAATGAAGTGTAAAACCCTGTTGTTCTAGTCTTCCCTCCATAGGCCTGCCAAAATCATATACACCTCTACCCAGATATAACATTGTCCTCGGGAGCCAAAAAATCTTACAACGTTATAGGTGAAACTGTGTTATATCGAACTTGCTTTGATCCACCGGAGTGCACAGCCCCGCCCCTCCGGAGCACTGCTTTACCACATTATATCCGAATTCATGTTATATCGGGTCACGTTATATCTGGGTAGAGGTGTATTTAAATAAAAACAAGGCCCCTACAGAATAAGGGAAAACAATGATACAGAGACCTTCCTGTGTTCATTTTACAACATTTGTAAGGTGCTTGGATACTACTGATGAATGCAGTACTACAACCAAGATTAAGCAGATAAACAATGTTTCATATTGAACGTAATATAAAAACATTGGGAAAAGAATCAAGGCCAGAATTTTCAAGAGTGGCCTCTGATCTGTGTGCTTAGTTTTTAAACACACATTGCAGCTTGGTTCTCAGAGGTGCTGGGCACCCACAACTCCCACTGAAGTCCATGGGACCAGCAAGTGCTCAGCACCCTTTGAAAATTAGGACCACCGTGTCTCAATCTGGGCACACAAAATCAGAGGAAGCGCTTGAAAAGGCGGCTCTTTGTCCATGTAAGAGACCGTATTCCAGTCACAGACAATTGCTGTGAAAGCAAGCTACACCTCCATTAGAAACTTACAGGTATGCAACAACACATCGTCGATTTCGCAGCAGAGAACAATGACGAAATTTGATTGTTCGGATCAAGTCACTTCGTCCTGATTTAGCCTCATTTCTGGTAATAACACAAAGGGAAACAGTATTACATTACGCTGAGACCAAGAAACTGGCAAGCATATATTCTTCCTATTATTTTTCCCAAAGCTACACATTCACACAAAGCTCAGCTGTAGTTTAGTTTAGAATTTCTCTGGCACTTAGCACCCTCCTCACCACAAACTTGTTTTTCTCCCACTGGGAGCGACATACTAGCCTTCAGCTAAGTAAATAATCTCTTGACCACATTAGCTTGTTTGCTAGCTGTCTTGTGTGTTCTCAGAACGAATTTTTCTGGCACTGGGCAATTTTGTTCTTTGAAAATACAAAACAAAAAAAGAGAACAAAGGCATAAAAATAATTGATCCATGAGGCTTATCTCATACACATTCCTGCTCTATTTTAAGACATATTTTATTCTTAAATACAACTGAAACACTCACTTTTTTTTTCAATTTTGTAAAAAGTGACATTTAACAATGCATGTCCTTTCCTGCATTTGGGAATGCACCCTTAGATCAGTAAGTGGATTTGCACAGCTGAGTAAATCATCTATGGTCAAGCAGTTTCACATCACAGATACACAGGAAATGAAATCTGATTAATAGCAGAGCGATTTTTTATTCAGCCCAGTTCAAACTCTTTTTGGACGTTTTTGTGAACATGTTTAATTCAGCTTGATAAATAATTGGATTCTTAAAGATGCAGCATGCTGGTCCCTTCAATTAAAGCCTGAGATTCTAATCCACAATTCCAGGCCTTCCAATGAAGACCTTCAACAAAACAGGAAAGATGTCACTTCCCTTGTACTTTAGACTTTGCCTTTTTTATGATAATTAAGGAAGCTATGGAAAAAAAAATTTTTGGGAGGGGGGGTGTTAAAAAAAAAAAAGCACAAACTCTAATGGCCTCTTTAACACACATGAACAAAGAGAAACATTCCTGTATTTAGCAACAGAGGGTCCTGTGGCACCTTTAAGACTAACAGAAGTATTGGGAGCATAAGCTTTCGTGGGTAAGAACCTCACTTCTTCAGATGCAAGTAATGGACATTACTTGCATCTGAAGAAATTCCTGTATTTGTCATTTCTAAATAAGAGGCATGCTTTCCCTTTCTTCTCATGTGTAGACAGCTCATTAGTCTTTCCACCAAGACAACCACACTTACACATCAGCCTGGTTCTGTTCATATAAAGCTTTCATCTCCTCAAGAACTTGTCGGATTCCATCCTCCTGCAACATATAAATTCACTGATTTCAGCAGGTATTTTGAATCAATAAGTTTTACTTGTCTAAATTAAGCATGGCACTCCATCATTACAGGCAGAGGCAGGGAGAGATGCCTACATTATAAACTGAAATGAAATATATTCAAGTCAAAAAGAAATCTCTTCAAAAGAATTCAGTCTCATAACAGGTTTGCCCTGCTCCAACTTTGGATGGCATGGGAGTGGCCTGTTAGCCTGAACCAGTGTTCACAGAAAAGTGAAAAGCTAATTGCTGAGAAAGCAGTTGAGCAGGATACTTGGGGCAATGGGGCATGATCCCGCCTGCATTTACGGCCTCACTATGCCTCCTGGTAAATATTTGCAGGATACGGCCCTTCGTTCGGCTCTTCCGCCTCTTCCTTTACAGATGCCTCTGGTAAGAGGAACAATTTTTGAAGGCAAATTTGAGACCCTCATTGTTTTGTCCATTAACCTACAGACCGAAACGCCCAATCTCCAACCTCTCAGAGAGCCACAGGAAACCCCCCTAGCCCAGGGGCCGGCTGCCTTTCAGAAGGGCTGTGCCGGTCTTCACCGACTCACTCGGATTGAAGGTTTCGCCTGTCAGAAATAGTCTGATAGAGAGAGACCTTCTAAGCACGTCAGACCGTAACACAGAACTAAACTAGTCTGGTGTGTGAAGTGAATACGGGTTTTAAAATGTTTAAGGCGCTTCATTTAAAACTGAATTAAGATGCAGAGCCCCGGCCCGGCGGCCAGGCCCGGCGGTGGGAGGGCCGCGGAGAATCAGCCCGGGGCCGGGCCCGGCGGGGAAGGACGAGCCGGGCGGAGAAGCCCCGCACGCTGCCGAGCGCGCCGCGGGGAGCCGGGCCAGACCCCCAGCGCGGGGCGGGGCGGGCGCTCTGCCGGCCGGCGCCCGGCGGGAGGGGGAGGGGCCCGGCCCGCGGCTCACGTTGAAGGCGGGGAGGTGCCCGTCAGCGGCGCGGTGCAGCCCCCGCACCAGCTCCGCGCCCCGCTCGCCGAACATGGGGGGGACCGCGAGTAGCGCGGACCGAGGTGGGAACCGCTCCCTGGTCACAGAGCGCGCCGCCGGCCCGCTCCGCCAATGGGAGCGGCGGCAGCTCGTGGCCACGCCCCCTGCTTTACAGACGCCGGCGAGGGACAAACTTCCCCCTCCAGCACAGAAACGTCCCGCCCAGGAGTCCGGGCCCCGCCCTTCTGGGTGCCTCAGGGCGGGACGTTCCGTCGCTCCGCCCAGCCCCTGAGCCCGTGACGTGCCGTGGCGAGGCCCCGCCCCCGTTCAGTACAGCCCAGGCCGACGTGGCCTGTGGACAAGCCCCGAGGCACTTGCCAGCAGGCTGCAGCCTCCCCGCCGGGCCCCTTCCCCCGCCCAGCGAGCCGGGAACAAACCCCGCCAGTGCTGCTGGGGGCGGCTGGCCGCCGAGCTCTGCGTAGCCCCCAAGGCGGCCGGCAGGTCCCTGCAGCTCCTCGCCCGAGGCATAGCCGGGGGGCTCCACGTGCTGCCGCCACCAGCGCCGGCTCCGCAGCTCCCATTGGCCGGGAACGCAGCCAATGGGACCTGCGGGGGCGGTGCCTGCGGGTAGGGCAGCGCGCGGAGCCCCCTGGCCCCGCCACCTAGGAGCTTCAGGGACCTGCCGGCTGCTTCCAGGGAACCCCCCGAGGTAAGCGCTGCCCTGCACCCGAATCCCCTGCCCCAGCCGTGAGCCCCCTCCCACACTCAAACTGCTGCTTGCGGGGCGGGGTGCAGAGTTCAGAGACTGCCCCAGCAGCGGCCAGTGCGGCTGGCCCAAGGGCTGCCCGAGCAGCCAGCTGCACCGGCTGCTGCAGAGGTCACGGAGGTCATGGATTCCGTGACCTCTGTGACAGACACAGACCCATAATCATGCTGAAATGTGTGTAGCAACAGTATATGCAAAGTGATGAACATAAGCTAAAATTATGACCGAAATGTGTTTACCAGACAAGTCTGGGGAGGGAGTAAACCTGTTTCTCAAAGACAAAGGACAAGCTGACACCTTTAGCCCAGTGCAATCAAAGCTGATTGGCAATCACCAGTCAAGTGACCATTCTTTGGCAGTGAAGAAGGGCCAGGAACAGATCAATTTGCATTTTAACGAACAACAACAACATAGAACCTCTGTCCCCCGTTCCCCATGAGACTCCATGGCTCCATCCTTGCAGCTGGAAGGAACTTTATCTAGGGGGAACACTCAGGAAAATGCATTTCAAAGGGTGACTGGACTGTAAAAGTGAGGGGCAAAACACCCTGGGTAATATCTCTTTCTTTATCTCTCACTATGTCTTTTAACAAGACAAATGAACCTCTGTCACCTCTGTGACAGACACAGACCCATAATCATGCTGAAATGTGTGTAGCAACAGTTTATGCAAAGTGATGAACATAAGCTAAAATTATGACCGAAATGTGTTTACCAGACAAGTCTGGGGAGGGAGTAAACCTGTTTCTCAAAGACAAAGGACAAGCTTTGGACTTTGGGAGGAGGTTTTACCTGAGAATTTAGTCAGCCATGTTGCTAGGAGCATGTGGTAAGGTTTTTATCTTGAACCAGTTTATTAAGTCTTAACTACTAGGAAGGATTTTATCTTTATTTCTCTTATAACTATTTCTGACTTTACTATCTTGGACTTGTACTCACTTAAAATCAATCTCTTTATAGTTAAATAAGCTTGTTTTATTCTTTAATCAAAACTAATCCAGGGTTGTGTTTAAAATGAATTGTTTGGTAACTCAGATTAAAGGAGCAAACCATTGTACATTGACCCCCCCCTTACAGGGGCAATGGACCTCTAATATATGAACTGATCACAAAAGCCGTTTTTGAGGAAAATTTAGGACTGGGCGTGCATTGGGGTCATCCTGCAAATAGTAACCAAGGCACCTGGAAGCCAAAGCATGGCTGGTGTATAGTTGGCAGGCTACAGCTATACACAGACACTCAGGATGTGACCTGCTGTTTGAGAGTGGCCCAGGTTGGAAGTTACAACAGCAAAGCATTGTGAGGCACCCCAAGTTGCGTGGTGACACAACCCCTCATTGATCTGGATTGCACCGCGGAATGTGATAACACATCCTTGCAGAGGATGAATTCTGTGATTATTTAGCTCTAAGGTCCTACAAGATTATCAGCTTGGGTGCAAAGGTTCACCGATCTGGTTCTTGTTGAAGTCTTTAATCTGGAATACTAGTGTCACATAAACTTTTATTTTAGAAATTTTTGCCTAGATAATGGCAGTGGGCCCATAGAAAACTACTGAACCGGTAGTTTGACTACTATGAACACCTCCCTAAAGTCTCAAAGACTTTTGATTCTGGATATGGTGCGATACCAAATAAACAATTAGAATTGACAAGATATATTTGTTGAGAATCCTGAGATCCTTCTAAACTGTGTTCTTCGAGGCAATGCTGGGAGAAGTGTATTGAAGACAATCTCTTTAAAAGAATCTTCATATAATTTTAAATGGTCTTTTTTGTTTATTTGTATGATAGGAACAAGACAGGAGAGGAGGAAAGTAGTCTTTTTTTAGCTGTTTATCATCTGTAGTTAAAATATGCCCAAAGCAAGATTATATGCGTAACTTTTCCAAATCTATATTAAGATTGCTGTGTTAAAATTTAACTGTGCTGGGAAAAAAACAAGTGACAAATATGTCCACAAGTCTTTAATGCAAATGCAGTAACTTTTCAGATAGCTGCAGAGCTAATTGGGATATAAAGTCTCCAGTTGTGACAAGGAAACTTGTATTACCAGGCAAAGTGATTTGAAAAATATTAGAGAGGCAAAGTGGGTGAGGGAATACTGGTGAAAGAGACAAGCTTGTCTCTCTCACCAACAGAAGTTGGTCCAGTAAAAGATATTACCTCACCCACCTTGTCTCTCTAATATCCTGAGACCGACACGGCTACAATGTTGAAAGATAATGGTAGGAATACAAAGTGGAAGGTGACAGAGGATCCTGTGGCACCTTTAAGACTAACAGAAGTATTGGGAGCATAAGCTTTCGTGGGTAAGAACCTCACTTCTTCAGATGCAAGTAATGGAAATCTCCAGAGGCAGGTATAAATCAGTATGGAGATAACGAGGTTAGTTCAATCAGGGAGGGTGAGGTGCTCTGCTAGCAGTTGAGGTGTGAACACCAAGGGAGGAGAAACTGCTTCTGTAGTTGGATAGCCATTCACAGTCTTTGTTTAATCCTGATCTGATGGTGTCAAATTTGCAAATGAACTGGAGCTCAGCAGTTTCTCTTTGGAGTCTGGTCCTGAAGTTTTTTTGCTGTAAGATGGCTACCTTTACATCTGCTATTGTGTGGTCAGGGAGGTTGAAGTGTTCTCCTACAGGTTTTTGTATATTGCCATTCCTGATATCTGATTTGTGTCCATTTATCCTCTTGCGTAGTGACTGTCCAGTTTGGCCAATGTACATAGCAGAGGGGCATTGCTGGCATATGATGGCATATATAACATTGGTGGACATGCAGGTGAATGAGCCGGTGATGTTGTAGCTGATCTGGTTAGGTCCTGTGATGGTGTTGCTGGTGTAGATATGTGGGCAGAGTTGGCATCGAGGTTTGTTGCATGGGTTGGTTCCTGAGTTAGAGTTGTTATGGTGCGGTGCGTGGTTGCTGGTGAGAATATGCTTAAGGTTGGCAGGTTGTCTGTGGGCGAGGACTGGCCTGCCTCCCAAGGTCTGTGAAAGTGAGGGATCATTGTCCAGGATGGGTTGTAGATCACTGATGATGCGTTGGAGAGGTTTAAGCTGAGGACTGTAGGTGATGGCCAGTGGAGTTCTGTTGGTTGTGCAGGGAACAAGAAGAACCCTGCTCCATCTTGGCTAGTATCCTGTCTCTGACAGTGGCCCACACCAAATCTTGAGAGGGAGTGTACAGAACAGGGCATTTATGGAATGATTCACCCCCTCTTCCACTTCTGGCTTCTGGCAATCCAGTTTAGGGTCTCCCCATGCAAGGGGTGCATTCCTTAACATGTTTAACGTCCCGTGGCAATGAGTTCCATGGTTAGTTGTGTGTTGTATGAAAAAGTACTTCCTCTTGTTTGTATTAAACCTGCTGCCTATTCATTTCCTCAGCTGACCCCTGGTTTTTGTATTGCGTGAAAGGGTAAAGGTGATGGGATTTACAGACCCCACACTAAGGGTAAGGGAGTTGTGGAACAGTATTGGGCCAAGAAGGCCCTGCCCCTTAGCAGCTGCAAATCATGCTCCAAATGAAGGGCCTGCTTTAAAGGGGACTCAGTTTCTCCTTCACCCTCCCCCTGGTTGCCTCTATCTGCAGGAAGGCAGCAGCTTCTGGGATAGAGGGATCTACAGGGGAAGGGACTGGACTGGACTGTGGGTAAGACCCAATGGGGAGGCTAAGGGCTTGACCACTTTTCTCCTCCACCTTCTTTCTGACAAGGGGGAACAATGAATTGGGTACTAAAATGTGAGCAGTGAAGCCCCAACTGACTGTCTGAATGATTGAGACTGTGTGAGCAATCCTCTGCTGAGAGGGAAGCTGAGTGCTAGGACCGTGCCCCAAGCTGAAGAGAAAACAAAAGAAATAGGAAGTGGCCCAGGGGAGGCTGGCATGTTGTACCAGCTAGAGGAGACTGAGCCTCCCCTTCCCCTGTGGGCCCTGAACCAGGACCTGGTGGAGAGGGAGGGCCTGGGTCCCCCTACCCTTTTCCCCCTCCTCTAGCTGACCAGGGGACTGTGGGGAGCACCAAGGGAAAGGGGATTGTAACAGCTGCCAGGCCCTCAGATTGCCTGGCAAGATCATCCCAAAACTGGGAGACTGAGCCATTGCCTGCCCACTAGCTCTGCTGTCTCTGAGTGAAGCCCGCTACACTAAATATCGCTTTCTCCACACCATTCATGATTTGAAAGACCTCTATCATATTCATCTTCCTTAGTCGTCTCTCTTCAAAGGTGAACAGTCATAATCTTTTTAATCTTTCCTTGTATGGAATCTGTTCTGTGCCCTGAATCATCTTTGTTGTCCTTCTCTGAACTTTCTCCAGTTTCACTGTATCCTTTTTGAGATGAGCAACCAGAACTGGACACAGTATTTAAGGTGTGGGTGTACATGGATTTATATAGTGACATTATGATATTTTCAGTCTTATTTTTTATTCCTTTCCTAATAGTTCCTAACATATTGTTAGCCTTCTTAATCACTGCTGTGTACTGAGTGGAAGTTTTAATAGAATTATCCACGGTGACTCCAAGATCTCTTTCTTGAGTGGTAACAGCTAATTTAGAACCATCACTGTCTATGTATACTTGGGATTATTTTTTCCAATGTGCATTACTTTGCATTTATGAGTTTTGAATTTCATCTGCCATTTTGTTGCCCAGTCACTCAGTTTTGTGAGATTCTTTGTAACTCTTCAAAGTCAGCTTTGGAGTTAACTATCTCAAATAATGATATATTGTCTGCATCTTTGCCACTTCACTGTTCACATTTTCTAGATCGTTAATGAATATATTGAACAGCAGGTCCCTGTACAGATCCTTGGGAGACCCTGTAGTTCACTTCTCTCCATTGTGAAAACTCACCATTTATTCCTACTCTTTGTTTTCTATCTTTGAACCAGTTACTGGTCCTCTTATCACATGACTGCTTACTTTGCTTAAGAACCTCTGGTGAGGGACCTTGTCAAAGGCTTTCTGAAAGTCCAAATACACTATATCCACTGGGTCAGTGACCTTTGTCTATGTTTGTTGACCCCTCCCCCCCTTAAAAGAATTGTAGTAGATTGGTGAGGCATGATTTCCCTTTACAAAAACTGTATTGATTCTTCCCCAACAAATCATGTTTATAGGTCTGATAATTCTGTTCCTTACTATAGTTTGTACCAATTTGCATGTTACTGAAGGTAGGCTCCCTGGCCTGTAATCTCCTCTGGAGCCCATTTTAAAAATTGGGGTTATGTTAGCTACCTTCCTGTCATCAGGTACAGAGCCTGATTTCATGCTACAATTACCATTTCTCCAATTTCATATCTGAGTTCCTTTCAAAATCTTAAGTAAATACCATCTGATCTTGGTGACTTATTACTTTGTAGTTTTTCAGTTTGTTCTAAAACCTCCTCTATTGACACATAAATGTGGGACAGTACTTCATTTGTTACCCACATCAGAGCCAGTCTTTCTGGACATCTCCCCCACATCCTCCGTAGTGAAGACTGATGCAAGACTTCAGTGTGCAAGAAATGCTACTTCTGTTGTTCTTTCAGTGTTTTATTCCCTTTTTATTGTATATGTTGTGGGTAGTGAATGCTACAGTATTACAGAGAGATTTTCATTACAGTTTTAACTGACTCATAAAATATTCTAACATTTTTCTTTTTGGGTGAAACTTCCCAGATTTCATTTTAGCCTAAAGGTGATGTGTGGGGGGTGGACACAGAGAGAGAGAGACTTTACAGAGACCTCTTCCCTGAGTTTTGAGGTTAGACAAGGGTATTTTTTTGTGGGTGGGGGAACAGTTGGACCTGGTCAGCACTTCTGAAAATTCAGGCCCAGGGTTGAAGTCATGGGGGCTCAGTATTTAGGGAGGAATGCTGTGATTTTCCTACTCAGAAGGGTTGATGTGTGATTTAACTAGGAGAGGCATGAGGAAGGTGGCCTGCTCTGGATAATGCGTTGTTATCATCAATGCAAATCCGAAATTGTACAGCCCTGGCACTGTAACATGGGTGCTAAGGAAGGCTGAAGAACGCTGGATTGACATTTTCTCTTCGGGTTATCTCCATAGCGGCTCTGTTGACGTGGAAGTGAGGGTAGTGGTGGCCAAACTCAGCGAGCGCCTCTGTTGGCCCTGGTGCAGGTTGGGCAGTTTTCTCCATGCAGACGCAGTGGTTGGGAGGGAAGAGCCGCCTGCATTGCCCCATGTGTCCGGTGACCTCTGCCAGGGCAGCATAGGGGTGCCCAGACGCTGGAAGGGATCTTCCTTAGCACTGCCTGTAGGGCGATGCCTGCAGAGGCCTGGATACCACCCCCTACAGTGGCCGCCAGGGGCAGGTGCCCGCTTGCCCCCACTCAAGATGGCCGCCGTGGGCCTGTGCCCGCTTGCCCGCACTGAAGATGGCCGCCAGGGGCTAGCTAGCCATCTTTGGTGTGGGCAGGAGAAGCTGGGGCCGCCCTAGCGGCGGGTCACGCAGTCACGTGGTCTCCCCGCCGCCTCTGATTGGTGGGGGCGGGGCGGGGCAGGGCGGGTCGCGGTCTCGCCGCCGCCGGTGCGATGTAGGGAAGGGCCGGGGCTGAGCGCGGTGACAGGAGCCGCCTCCCCCGGTGCTGCGGGCGAGAGACTGGGCCGAGCCGCCGCCGGGCCGCGGGATGAGAAAGCGGAACGAGTCCGTCACGCTGGAGCATGAGCGCCCCGCCGGCCCGCCCGAGCCGGGCTGCAGCCTGAGGCACAGCCTGCGCCTGGCCCGGCCCCACGGCGAGCCGGCCATGAAGCGCCCGCTCGGCAGGTGAGGGCGGCACCGCGTCCCGGGCGAGCCTGGCTCGAGCCCCGCCTCGGGCGAGCCTGGCACCTGCCCTCCCCCGCCCCATCCTAGCGAGCCTGAGCCGAACCCCGCATCACCTGCCTGGGACAGGTATCCCCCCCCCCCCGGGGCAGACGGCGGCGGGGTCCCGGCCAGCGAGCCTGTGCCGAACCCCGCATCACCTGCCTGGGACAGGTATCGCCCCCCCCCCACCCCCGGGGCAGACGGCGGCGGGGTCCCGGCCAGCGAGCCTGTGCCGAACCCCACATCACCTGCCTGGGACAGGTATCGCGCGCCGCCCCCCGGGGCAGACGGCGGCGGGGTCCCGGCCAGGGAGCCTGAGCCGAACCCCGCATCACCTGCCTGGGACAGGTATCGCCCCCCCCCCACCCCCGGGGCAGACGGCTGCGGGGTCCCGGCCAGCGAGCCTGAGCCGAACCCCGCATCACCTGCCTGGGACAGGTATCGCCCCCCCCCCCCTCTCCGGGGCAGACGGCGGCGGGGTCCCGGCCAGCGAGCCTGAGCCGAACCCCGCATCACCTGCCTGGGACAGGTATCGCCCCCCCCCCACCCCCGGGGCAGACGGCGGCGGGGTCCCGGCCAGCGAGCCTGAGCCGAACCCCGCATCACCTGCCTGGGACAGGTATCCCCCCCCCCCGGGGCAGACGGCGGCGGGGTCCCGGCCAGCGAGCCTGAGCCGAACCCCGCATCACCTGCCTGGGACAGGTATCGCCCCCCCCCCACCCCCGGGGCAGACGGCGGCGGGGTCCCGGCCAGCGAGCCTGAGCCGAACCCCGCATCACCTGCCTGGGACAGGTATCGCGCGCCGCCCCCCGGGGCAGACGGCGGCGGGGTCCCGGCCAGCGAGCCTGTGCCGAACCCCACATCACCTGCCTGGGACAGGTATCGCCCCCCCCCCCCTCTCCGGGGCAGACGGCGGCGGGGTCCCGGCCAGCGAGCCTGAGCCGAACCCCGCATCACCTGCCTGGGACAGGTATCGCCCCCCCCCACCCCCGGGGCAGACGGCTGCGGGGTCCCGGCCAGCGAGCCTGAGCCGAACCCCGCATCACCTGCCTGGGACAGGTATCGCCCCCCCCCCCCTCTCCGGGGCAGACGGCGGCGGGGTCCCGGCCAGCGAGCCTGAGCCGAACCCCGCATCACCTGCCTGGGACAGGTATCGCCCCCCCCCCACCCCCGGGGCAGACGGCGGCGGGGTCCCGGCCAGCGAGCCTGAGCCGAACCCCGCATCACCTGCCTGGGACAGGTATCCCCCCCCCCCGGGGCAGACGGCGGCGGGGTCCCGGCCAGCGAGCCTGAGCCGAACCCCGCATCACCTGCCTGGGACAGGTATCGCCCCCCCCCCACCCCCGGGGCAGACGGCGGCGGGGTCCCGGCCAGCGAGCCTGAGCCGAACCCCGCATCACCTGCCTGGGACAGGTATCGCGCGCCGCCCCCCGGGGCAGACGGCGGCGGGGTCCCGGCCAGCGAGCCTGTGCCGAACCCCACATCACCTGCCTGGGACAGGTATCGCCCCCCCCCCCCTCTCCGGGGCAGACGGCGGCGGGGTCCCGGCCAGCGAGCCTGAGCCGAACCCCGCATCACCTGCCTGGGACAGGTATCGCCCCCCCCCCACCCCCGGGGCAGACGGCGGCGGGGTCCCGGCCAGCGAGCCTGAGCCGAACCCCGCATCACCTGCCTGGGACAGGTATCGCGCGCCGCCCCCCGGGGCAGACGGCGGCGGGGTCCCGGCCAGCGAGCCTGTGCCGAACCCCGCATCACCTGCCTGGGACAGGTATCGCCCCCCCCCACCCCCGGGGCAGACGGCGGCGGGGTCCCGGCCAGCGAGCCTGAGCCGAACCCCGCATCACCTGCCTGGGACAGGTATCGCCCCCCCCCCACCCCCGGGGCAGACGGCGGCGGGGTCCCGGCCAGCGAGCCTGAGCCGAACCCCGCATCACCTGCCTGGGACAGGTATCGCGCGCCGCCCCCCGGGGCAGACGGCGGCGGGGTCCCGGCCAGCGAGCCTGAGCCGAACCCCGCATCACCTGCCTGGGACAGGTATCGCGCGCCGCCCCCCGGGGCAGACGGCGGCGGGGTCCCGGCCAGCGAGCCTGAGCCGAGTGTGGCTCCCCTAGGGTGACCAGACAGCAAGTGGGAAATATCGGGATGGAGGTGGGGGGTAATAGGAGTCTATATTCGAGAGAGACCCAAAAAACGGGACTGTCCCTATAAAATCAGGACATCTGGTCACCCTACTCCATCGCTGCGGGGCAGGGCCCATGCTTGGCCGTCCGAGTCCCCAGGCAGTGCCGCTGCGGAGCTGACCGGCTCTGGGGCTCCTGCACCCCGGCAGAGCAGACGTGAGGGACGGGGCGGTTCCTGGGAAGCGGCTGGGGGTGCTGGCAGCGCAGGGACATTTCACCCCGGGGTTAGTTTATAAATCATCTGACTCTGCTTATCGCTGTGGTGCCTCTAAACCACAGCGCTAAAGCTGACTCAGGCCAGCAGTGACTGAAAGGGTGTTGTTGCTTTGTGTCCCAGTGCCCTTTGGGCTGCCCTGTTCATGTGGAGGCAGGTTTTTGCCTCTCACAACAGCCATTAGTAGTCACACCCTTGTTGGTAGTCTCATCACAAAAGCAAAGGCCTGTAGACTCAGAGCATGGAGATCTGTTGGAAGAAACCCAGACCTCCCTGAGAAAGTGAATAGTTTTTCAACAACTGAATCACATTTAGGGGATGGGGGGGAGGGAAAGGGCTTGTGCTATTTTTGAGTTCTGGGAGTGAAATAAAATTCTTCTTATAAACCAGTTACGATTAATCCTTTCCAAAGAAATACCTACACACACACAATCCATATGGAAAAATACAACTGTAACATGAGTTTTGGTATTATTTCTGTGGAAAACAGATCTTCCTGATCCCCCCCCAAAAGGGGTGAAATACAATGCTATCCTGTAATAGGCAATACACTTACAAATGAGAACCTTATTGATGTATCTTTTGCCTTCAGTTTCTTATGTAAATGCCCAAAGATATTTTATAATTCAGGCAAGAGTTTTGTGGTTTGGGTTGCTGCAGCCAGATTGTATTTATGAAGGATAAAGCCACCATGTAAAACTTTGAGTGCCTATTGGAAACCTACAGATTATCCTTTTCTTCTATTGCTTAATTACCAGATAAATTTTTCATTCTTGTATTTTAAAGTTATTTTTGTTTAGTCATTTCTCTGTACTGAGGCAAGCTTTTGTGCTGTTCCTGTGCAAATTTTGGTTTGAACACTGCTGATGAAAGATGTCTTAAAAGAGAAAATACTTATTGGTAGCATTTATGCTTAAATTTATGACCTACGGCTAACAGATGGAGCTGCTGTCAAAACTGTGGTACGTTAGCACAAGTATCTGATAATGAAGGATGGCATTCATTTGATCTTGTTTTGGATTGAACAACTGCACAGTTGATCAGCTTCCCTTAGTGTTTTATTTGTGTAACAATTTTCAAATCTAATCTATGTCTGAATAGATTACTTTAAAAACAAGTGTTAAATAAATGACAGGTCAATTCCAGCAAGTCTCATTTTGGTGACTCTCTAAAACAGGAAATTTTGTGGCAACATCTGGGAGATTTAAAATAAAATATTTTGATTGCATTACCTATTACATTAAATAATACAGTATTGTTAATTGATACTCATTTTCTCTGGGCTCTCAAGTTTTCAATGTACTGTAATGTTTATACTATACAAATTAATTTATATAAATTGTTTTGGAGAGGGATGTTGAAAGAAACTTCAAGTTTTGGCAGCTAGACTGGGGGACATTTAGGGTTTCTGGAGTCTGGGAAGGTGTGTCAAGACAGTTTGGGATTGTGGGATAAGCATATTAGCAGCCTGATCCTGATTAAGTGGTCATCAGTGAAATATCTAATGACCACCAAAATGTTAGTGATAGATTTCAGAGTCAGTATGATTTCAGAGGAGAATGGGGAAGTCTGCATTTCTCAGAATTATTGTCTTAGGCCTGGTCTACACTACAGAGTTAGGTTGAAGGAAGCCGCCTTAAATTGACCTGTTAATGTATGTGTCTACACTACTGGGTCCTTTATGCTGACCTAAATCGCCTCTAATGTCAACTTCTGTAATCGACCTCTGCGAGAGGCGCAGCACTTAATTCGATTTTCGTGGGTCGACTGTGAAGTAGTGCAGACGCAGCGTTGGGTAATTCGACTTAATTGGCCTCTAGGTGGTGTCCCACAATGCTCATCTGTGACCGCTCTGTAGATCATTCTCAACTCTGCTGCACTGCAGCCAGGTACACAGGAAACAGCCCCTCCCCTGCTAAAGCCCCAGGAATTTTTGATTTCCCATTTCCTGTTTGATCAGCATTGGGAGTGTGCCGGCTTGAGCACAGCTGATCATGGAGACTACACGCCCCAATCGCGCACCGGAGGTGGTGGATCTCATCGCTGTGTGGGGAGAAGAGTCTGTGCAGGCAGAGCTCCGATCCAGCAGAAGAAACGCTGACATCTATGCAAAGATCGCTCAGGGAATGGGGGAGAAGGGCAACACGAGGGACACACAGCAGTGCTTTGTGAAAATAAAAAAACTTTGCCAAGCGTACCAGAAAGCAAGGGAGGCGAACAGTCGTTCTGGTGCTGAACCCCACACGTGCCAGTTCTACAATGAGCTGCAAGTGATTCTCGGGGGTGACCCAGTACACCCACAAGCAACATGGACACCTCCGAGGTGTGTGAGTCTAGGGACAACAGGGAGGACGATATGGTGGATGAGGAAGAGGAGGAGGAGGAGAACGGGAGACAGGCGAGCGGTGGATCCATTCTCCCTGAAAGCCAGGAAATATTTTTAACCCGGGAGCCCTGTGGGTCGTAGGACATCACGGTGGCTGACCGTGATGCCGGGGAAGGCACCTCTGGGGAGTATATGGTTACTTACAATCAAGTCCAGTTAAACTTAAGCGGGCACACGCATTCGGTGATATTGCATGTTTACTGTGACGAAAAAGCGAAGTGCTGTGGCTCTCTGCTTACAAGAGGCCACTCCAGCTACGCCCCAGGAAAAGACCGTTTATGTGGACTGGGATAGCTTGGGAATCCTCCATGGATATCTCTAGGAAACTTTCATGGAGGTACTCTGCAATCCTTTGCAGAAGGTTTCTGGGCAGGGCAGTCTTATTTCTTGGACACTTTCTCGTGCAACTCCTGAATTAATTCTGCTGGCATCATTGCGGTACACAGCATAGCAACATAAGGACCAGGTCTATACCTAGATGCTTGCAGCATCTCCTTCCTTTCCGCCTCTGTTACCCTCAGGAGACTGATATCACATCGGGTCGCCTAGGGAAAACGGGGGAAGTTCTCATTAAAAGTGCTCTTACAAGAAAAAAAAGAGCATGTAGACCCCTCCCCCCCACATTCTGGATCGCCAAACCACGTGGCCACTAATGTGCCTTTACTGTGCTCAGCATGGGTTGGCAAGTAGTTTAATGGCTGATATTTTCTCACCACATGTGATTCCGTAATTTGGGAGTGAAAATGTTACCCTTCCGCCCCGTTCGTAAACAGCTTCCTTTGGCGCTATGGGGCGGGGCGATTGTTCGACTAGTTACCTCTGCTCCTGACATGAGCCTGCCATAAACTTCATTAAAAGTGTGGTCACGCATGACTGGGGGGGGGGCTACTCACCATGGCTGGAACAGCAAAACAGCACAGTGAACAGTTCTGATTATGGCTTGCACCTACTGTAATAAAGGGTTTTTTTTATGAAAATGGCCTTGCTATGGAAATATTTTATGCATGTACAATGGTCCCTTTCTTTTTTCCCATGACTGACAGCTGGAAATGTGTCTTTCGTCGTGTCATCAACACCTGAAAGCAGACTTTTGCTGATTAGAAGGAGGAGAAAGAGAACGCGGGAGAACATGTTCACCGAGATAATGAACGCCTCCAGGACAGCTGAGACAGAACTGAGAGCGTGGAGGATTTCACTGTCTGAGAAGTTAGACATGGACATGGAGAGCAGACACGCTTCCCATGAGCATGAGTGTGCGGCGCAGGATGAGATGCTTCAGATTATGAGGGACCAATCAGACATGTTGAGGTGTCTGGTTGAACTGCAGGAACAGAAGCAGGAGGGTAGAGTCCCTCTGCAGACCCTGGTGGACAGACAGCCAGCATCACCTGGCGCAGAATCACCTTCCTCCAAGCATTCCAAGAGGCGTGGGCAAAAATTCCATTATCCCTTTCACTTAACTCGGGTAGGGTACAAGGAACAGAAGGCGCCCGTTCACAGATCTTTGATAGTTTAGAATGCGGTGTTATGTTACACAGCTGAAAATGTTTCTCCCGTTACAACTTCACAACCCCTTTTCCCCAAAGCTAACTTTTTTTTTCTGTTCTCCCTCTTTACTTATGTCTGTTAAATAAAGTAAATGGATTCAAGAAATAAATGTTATTTATTGAATAGAAGCAGTGGGCTTGGGCGTGGGTTGGCTTTACAGGGACAGTGATACAAATAGACTCATAGACTTTAAGGTCAGAAGGGACCATTATGATCATCTAGTCTGACCTCCCGCATGATGCAGGCCACAAAATCTGACCCACCCACTCCTCGAATAATTCTCTCCCATGACTCAGCTGTTGAAGTCTCCAAATCATGATTTAAAGACTTTAAGTTGCAGAGAATCCTCCAGCAAGTGACCCCTGCCCCATGCTGCGGAGGAAGGCGAAAAACCTCCAGAGCCTCTGCCAATCTACCCTGGAGGAAAATTCCTTCCTGACCCCAAATATGGCGATCAGCAGAACCCCGAGCATGCGGGCAAGATTCTCCAGCCAGACCCACATTGACCATTGATACTAATTACCAGCGATGGCACGTTATTGACTTACTGACTAAAATCACATTATCCCATCAAACCATCCCCTCCATAAATTTATCAAGCTTAATCTTAAAGCCAGAGAGGTCTTTCGCCCCCACCGTTTCCCTCGGAAGGCTATTCCAGAACTTCACCCCTCTGACGGTTAGAAACCGTCGTCTAATTTCAAGCCTAAACTTCCCGACGGCCAGTTTATATCCATTTGTTCTCGTGTCCACATTAGTACTAAGCTGAAATAATTCCTCTCCCTCCCTGGTATTTATCCCTCTGATATATTTAAAGAGAGCAATCATATCCCCCCTCAGCCTCCTTTTGGTTAGGGTAAACAAACCGAGCTCCTCGAGTCTCCTTTCATATGACAGGTTTTCCATTCCTCGGATCATCCTAGTAGCCCTTCTCTGTACCCGTTCCAGTTTGAGTTCATCCTTCTTAAACATGGGAGACCAGAACTGCACACAGTACTCCAAATGAGGTCTCACCAGCGCCTTGTATAACGGAAGCAGCACCTCCTTATCCCTACTAGAAATACCTCGCCTAATGCATCCCAAGACCGCATTAGCTTTTTTCACGGCCACGTCGCATTGCCGACTCATAGTCATCCTGCGATCAACCAGGACTCCGAGGTCCTTCTCCTCCTCCGTTACTTCCAACCGATGCGTCCCTAGCTTATAACTAAAATTCTTGTTAGTCATCCCTAAATGCATCACCTTACACTTCTCACTATTAAATTTCATCCTATTACTATTACTCCAGTTTACCAGGTCATCCAAGTCTCCCTGCAGGATATCCCGATCCTTCTCCGAATTGGCAATACCTCCCAACTTTGTGTCATCCGCAAACTTTATCAGCCCACTTCTACATTCGGTTCCGAGGTCAGTAATAAATAGATTAAATAAAATGATACAAGCCAGGTGAAGCTTTGGGAAAGCACAGTGCAGACAAGCAGCTCACATTACTGTGACTCATTATTGAAACGGCTTTTCAAAGCCTCGCGGATATGCAGCGCCCCTTGCTGTGCTCTTCTTATTGCCCTGGTGTCTGGCTGCCATGTGATCTGCCTCAACTGCCCATCCCTGCGGAAAATTTCCCCCCCTTTTCCCCACAGATATGGAGCACATAGCTGGCAGCTATAACCATGGGGATGTTCTCTTCTGAGGTCCAACCTTGTTAGTAAATTTCTCCAGCGCCCTTTTAAATGACCAGAGGCTCATTCAACCACCATTCTGCACTTGCTGTGCCTATAGTTGAACCGTTCCTTACTGTTGTCCAGATGGCCGGTGTATGGCTTCATAAGCCATGGGAGCAAGGGGTAAGTTGGGTCCCCCAGGATAACTACAGGCACCTCAATGTCATCAATGTTCATTTTGTGGCCTGGAAGGGAAGTCCTGGATTGCAGTTTTTTGAACTGACCCGAGTTCCTAAAGATGTGCGCGTCATGAACCTTTCCCGACCATCTTACGTTGAAGTCAGTGAAACACCCCCTGTGATCCACCAGTGCTTGCAACACCGTTGAAAAGTATCCCTTTTGGTTTATGCACTCTTTGGCAAGGTGGTCTGGTGCTAAAATAGGGATATGCATGCCATCTGTCGCCCACCGCAATTAGGGAACCCCATCGCGGCAAAACCATCCACTATGTCCTGCACGTTTCCCAGACTCACTATCCTTCATAGCAGAAGTCAATTAATGACCCTGCACACTTGGAGCACAGCAGTGCCCATGGTTGATTTAACTACTCCAAATTGATTCCCCACTGACCGGTAAGTGTCTGATGTTGCAAGCTTCCAAATAGCGATCACCTTCGCTTCTCCACTGTCAGAGCAGCTCTCATTTTTGTGTTGCTGAACTGCAGGGCAGGGGAAAGCTCTGCACAAAGTTCCTGGGAGGTGGCCTTCCGGGTTCGAAAGTTCTGCAGCCACTGCTCGTCATCCCATACCTGCAAAACGATGCGGTCCCACCAGTCAGTGCTTGTTTCATGGGACCAGAAATGGTGCTCAACAGAGTGCAGCTGCTCTGTGACTGCCGGCGGCAACTCTGAATTGTTTTTTTTAATGGCTTGCAGCAGGGCTGCTTGCAGGACATTGCTATGTTCTGCGCGCTGGACCCTACTTTGGCTCTGGAAATACTGCAGGAGAAGGCGCGAGGTGTTTGAGATGCTCACAGCAAAAGTGCACAACTGAGCAGGCTCCATGCTTCTGGGGTTATGGTGTATGCGTTTTAAGGCACGAAAACCACTGGGTTGTTTGCTGTTGATATGAGGGAGGGAGGACAGTGCATCATGGGATGCTGACGCAATGTTCCCATTCTCCCCTGCGACAATGTTTTGGTCCCATGAGGCATTGCACAAACTTCCCAAAACACACTGCGGCAAGTTGCACTTTAGAATAGCTACCCATGATGCACTGCTTTGTGCATTGATGCAGGCGCTGCTAGTGAGGACACACTCCATCGAGACAATGAGCATGGTGTGGTCATGCGCAATCGACTTAATTCGGAGGCTTGAGTTCAAATTAGATAAAGTCGACTTAATTTTGTAGTGTAGACAAGCCCTTAGTCTGTCTGCAGACTCAGGGAAACAACACATCTGTTAGACTAAGTTAATGTTTTTAACCTTTCCTGCATAAACACAAAAGATCTTTACTTTTAAAATAATAGCTTAGACTGTTACTCAGCTCTGCAGCAAAAGTTGATCATGTGGCTGATCCTATGATTCTGGAATGCACTAGGCTGTGAAAGTAATGCCAGTTGTGTTTATTACAGTGCTAGTGAATGGTGACTTTAAAGTAGTAGCACAGCGTTAGCCTGGGCTTCCCAAACAGGATTTACTACATTTTAACTTAATTAAGATGGCTCAAGTGCACATCTTCAGAGCAACACAAGCACTAAACAGCAAAGTAATCATAAATGTAGGTAAACAGTACCAATCTACAAGGAGTGGCCTACCACCATCAATATGTTAAATCACACTAGTAACCTTTCTGTCCTTCTGTTTCAGTTCATGCTGCCACCCAGTGTGCATACATCCCAGATCATGGGAGAATCACACTGAAGTGCACAAACACCTGTTTAATTCTCTATTTTGTTGTAGCATATTATGAGTATACATTTGAAAATGGTTGTGTACATTTGGATAAGATTTGTGTGGTTTGGTTGGTTAATGTATATTGTAGTTGATGTGACTTTTTTAGTGGTAATGTAGATGTTGCTTTTCAGAAGGTAAGAAATAAGTGTGTGTAATCAATGCTTGAATTCTTTGGTATATGGTCATACTAAAACTGTAAATATTATATCGTCACACTTTCAGAAATGTTCACTAATTTTATGGACCTCTAATTCCTGTGTTCCTACCTTGAGAAACTTTCAGCACCTCTGAAAATCAGTCAGTTTCTTCTCAGTTCAGGCACAAAAAGTTAGTGAATGATTTTGAAAACAGTAGCCATGATTATTAAATATAGCATTGGACCATTCAAGTGTAGGCTGCGCCATTGCAGCGTGATCTAAGTTCTTGGTATCTCTCGATCTACAAAAGGTCTCGTAATTTTTCTTTAAGATCTAAACTACTTCCAGTGCTGGCTGGTTTAAAAGCAGGATCTTCAAGCCTGCTGAATATTGGTATGTTACAAAACAATCTTTGCCCCCACCCCTTTAAAAATGTAAATAACACTGGTAAAGCAATATAGTGATAAACTTCTAAAGTGTAGATTTGATTCTTCTGAATCCAAATTTTATTGGAGATTAGAAACAATTTTATAAGTGTTAAGCAAAAGCACCACTTAATTTTAAACCATATTAATGTAGCATCATTAACCAAAGAAATGTTCTACTCTTAAAAATGGTCATTTGATTCTCTTGTCAAATATCCTTCTCTGTTGTTCCTTTATTTTGTTTTTATTAGAATGGTAATTTCAGAGTGCTTCCTGTTTGAGTTAATAACCAGAACCTGGGCTTAATAAATGGCTGAGGAATTTCACTTGGGTAATAATCATATTGTGGGCTAATAGGAAGGCCTTTAACTTAATATTATCAAATGTTAATTTAAAAAATAAGATTAAAAAATGCTACAATCCCCTCCTCCGCTGCCCCAACCAAAATTGTCTGTCAAACTGCTGAAAGATTTTTTTTTTTTTTTTTTAAAACAATTGCCTTTCCTCTCTTCTCTCCTCCCATGTTTCTCAAATGTGGGGAACAATGTGTGAGAGAGACCCAGAATGAAGAATACAAAAATTGTTCGTAAAGGAAACTTTTACCCTGTGGGATGCATTCCTTCAGTGTAAATAACTGTCTTTAGCTTCTGTTTCATGATTATTTCTGATGTAGATACATTCTAATAGTGAATGGACACCACATTTGTGTGAACATAGATAATTTTGGGATTGAAATGAGGGTCATTTGTGTGAGATATCGCATCCTATTATTGCACTTATCATAATTGGAAGGCGGAAAGAGGGTTCTTCATCCCCCCCTCGCTCCCAGTTCTCTTCCTAATGAATGGTATTTGGGAAACAGGTATCAGTGGTCATTTGGTCAAAATTTAGACAATTTAGTTTTGTACTACCCTCTGATTTTCTTTTTCAAAGCTTTGTGTAATTTGAGTATTTAAAATGACATTGGCAACTTGAATTTTTTGGAGCAGACTAATTTTAAAATTAATTTTTCTGATAATACTTCTAAATAATTTTTTAATATTAAAAAAAGGAAAGGCTTTTCTGGCTCCCTCTCCTGTGTTTGTAAGGGTCTTTTGGGTGGGTCTAAAAGCAATATCACTAAACAGGCGTGGGCCACACCCTCTCCCCCTTCTTTTTATATACATGCTTGCCTTTTGCCTCTTCAGTTTCAGCTTTGCTGCTGCTACTAGGAAACACCCTCTTGCTGAGCCAGGGGGAAGAACACACACATGAGCTCTCTCCAGAACAGGGCATGAGTAATATTGTGTAGTTAGTGTTAGTTAGTGTGTAGGACAGAAAGTGCAAATGACCATCAACAAAGTAGTGCCACTGACTATACACAGTGCTGTCAAATACAGAGTAAACAAACTGGAAAAAAAAATTGAAACTGGTGTGATGATGTAGTGTTATTTTGACAAATAAAATTTGCAGAATTTTGCTGAATTTTAAAATATCGTGCACAGAATTTAAAATTTTTTGGCAAGAATTCCCCCCAGGAGTAATACTTCCCAAATATGTTCACCTGTATCTGGAGGGGTGATGAGTGCCGGTAAGGCTGAGATTCAGGTATACCCTTTCTCCCTTAAGGTTCCTTCTAACTTTCATATCCGTGAATCTTCACCAAAGTATTACTGACCTATTTTCTCGTTTAATTTTCCTCAAACTCTTCTAAAAATTTATGATTAAACTAAACAGGGATAATTTCAGGGGCATTTGGTTTTGTTTTGGTGAAATTTGGATTTATAAGGGGAAAATTTACCAGAATAACTGTTCTAGAATAACTCCTTGTGTGGACACTCTTATTCCAGAATAAATCTCCACATGGGGAGTCATTGCAGAATAGCTATAGCACTTTAAATACACCCTGCCTTATTGTGGAGCAACTTTCTCATGTAGACAAGCCCTAACTCTTCATTGAGTATGTAAGATCTCCTGTAACAGGGTTTGAAAAATCCACGTACAAGTTGTGAGTAGGAAACTTTTTTCCTCCCTGGAGGAAGGGGAGACTAAGCCGCCATCATCTGCAGAACTAGCTTTCACTTAGAAACAAATCCAAGTCCTCTTCCATAAACTTCTGGCCCTTATAGTTGAAAAAACTTTCCAAACATGAATAGAAGCTCTGTTGTTTGCTAAAGCTTGTGACAGACAGCTATCCAGTCCTAATGTTGCTTAGAGCTTTCCTGAGCCCCAGCAGAGTTAAAATAAAATGCTCTGGTTAATTTCACAGCTGATTTGGGCAGTAGCAAAGCTTAGAATCATGTCCGTTTCATTCTGCTGCTGTTTATGAAAGATGTGAACATCAGCAGAGACAGTCACTGGAGCTATTGATGGGTTTGTAAGGGCTCAAATGGAAGCTGGAGTACTGGTAACTTGGGGGTGGGTGTGGGGGGGAGTCTTACTGGAGAAGAAAGTACATTCTCCATTCCAACCACCAGAGTTGGGCTTAAAGTGTAGGTCCTCTACTTGCTGGGGGGGAAGGAGAGCTGATGACATCAAGAAGGCTGAGGTGTTTAATGCCTATTTTGCTTCAGCCTTCACTAAAAAGGTTAACAGATACTCAACACAATTAATATTAACGAGGGAGAAGGAACACAAGCCAAAACAGGGAGAGAACAAGTTGAAGAATGTTTAGCTAAGTTAGATGTATTCAAGTCGGCGGGCCTGATCAAATTCATGCTAGGATATTTAAGGAACTAGTTGAAGCAGTCTCAAAATAGCTAGCAGTTATCTTTGAGAACTCATGGGGGATGGTGAGGTCCCAAAAGAGTGGAGAAGGGCAAATATAGTACCCATCTTTAAAAAGGGGAGTAAAGAGGCCCCCCGGGAATTATAGACCAGTCAGCCTAACTTCAGTATATTGGAAAGATACTGGAACAAATTATTAAACATTCAGTTTGTAAGCAACGAAAATATAATAGGGTTATGAGGAATAACCAGCATGGATTTGTAAAAAACAAATCATGTCAAACCAACCCAGTTTCCTTCTTTGACACATTACTGGCCTAGTAGATGGGGGAAACCAGTAGATGTGAGAGATCTTGGTTTTAGTAAGGTTTTTGACACAGTCCCACATGACATTCTCATAAACAAACTAGGGAAATGATAATTTCATCTAGAAAACATAAGGTGCGTGCACAACTGGTTGAAAGCATGTAGGGAAACGAGTAAATGGTTTGCTGTCAAACTGGGAGGGCATATCTTTTGGGGTCCTGCAGCAGTCAGTCATGGATCAATTGCTAGTCAGTATTTTCATTAATGACTTGGATAATGGAGTGGAGAGTATGCTTATAAAATTTGTGGATGACACCAAGCTGGGTGGGATTGCAAGGATTTGGGAGCAGAGGATTAGAATTCAAAATGATCTTGACAAATTGGAGAATTGGTCTGAAATCTACAAGATTAAATTCAATAAAGATGAATTCAACACTTAGGAAGGAAAAATCAACTACACAGTGGGGGATAACTGGGTAGATGGTAATAGCGCTGAAAAGTATCTGAGGTTATAGTGGATCACAACTTGAATATGAGTCAACAATGTGATGCAATTGCAAAAAAGGCTAATATTCGGTGGTGTATCAGTCAGAGTCCCGTATGTAAGACACGGGAGGTAACTGTCCTGCTGTACTCGGCACTGATGAGGCCTCATCTGGAGTACTGTATCCAGTTCTGGTGCCACACTTTAGGAAAGATGTGGACAAACTGGAGAGTCTGGTTTAGAGCAAGTAAAATGATAAGGACTTAGAAAACCTGACCTATGAGGAAAGGTTTAAAAACACTGGGCATGTTTTAGTCTTGAGAAAAAAAGCTTGAGGCAGGATTGGGTAAGTCGTCAAATATGTGAAGGCCTGTTATAAAGAGAACTGTGATCAATTGTTCTCCATGTCCTCCGAAGGAAGGATAAGAGGAAACGGGCTTGTTCTGCAGCAAGGCAGATTTAGGTGAGATATTAGGAAAAACTTTCTAACTCTCAGGGTAGTTAAGCTCTGGAATAGGCTTGCAAGGGAGGCTGTGGATTCCCCATCACTGGAGGTGTTTAAGAACAGGATTGGTCTGGGGGTTTACTTGGTCCTGCCTCAGCTCAGGAGGCTGGACTTGATGACCTTCCAAGGTCCCTTCCAGTCCTACATTTCTATGATTTCACAACAGAAAAAAGATGCTTTTGACTTTTTTTTTTTTAATGGAAGCTCAGAATGTAGCCAAAAATTGGGAAGACTGGTTCTTTCAGCATAGCAGTACCAGAAAAAAACCAAAAACCAAAGCTACTCTACAAAATCATCTTAAACAAATCCTGTTATATGTGATATTTGATTTCATAAGTGGTAATGGAATGGAGAAAAATGTGTAAAGGGTTATCCTAGGGAATGCTGGAGCAAAGATGTTCCTAGAATTTAAGACTGTCATTTCACACAGGAGCAGTTCTGGTGTATAAACAAGATCTGTGTTGCACAAGATGAGCTAAAGGAAAGTAAACAACCTTAAAATGCTAATCCCCATGCCTGGTTTTGATCCCAAAAGTTCATTGTTGCAACCACCCTTGGGTGCAATTATTAAGTGTTTGCAATGTACTATGTGAGTGCTAAGCACTTAAAATAACTGTAGCATCTGCTTAGTTCTTCTTCCAAGTTTTTAGTAGTTTTCTTGTGACATATGCATAATTCCCATCAACACTAATGTGAATTAGACTCATATGTTGGAGAATAATGTCGCTATTCTCTGTACTGTACACCCAACATACTATGTTGATTTATTTTAATTATATTGCCACACTTTCCATTCTTATTTTCTGTTCCCTTTAAAGGGATGGGAGGATTTGTTTGTGACTTTGTTTCAGGTTACTTTTACTAATTTATAAGTGATCTGGAACTGGGTGTCTATTGTAGAATACAATAACTCCTCGCTTAACGTTGTAGTTATGTTCCTGAAAAATGCTACTTTAAGCGAAACGATGTTAAGCGAATCCAATTTCCCCATAAGAATTAATGTAAATGGGGTGGGGGGTTAGGTTCCAGGAAATTTTTTTCTCCAGACAAAAGACTATATTTTATACACACACACACACGTGCGCGTGCAAACACACACACACACACACACACACACACACATACACAGTATAAGTTTTAAACAATTTAATACTGCACACAGCGATGATGATTGTGAAGCTTGGTTGAGGTGGTGGCGTCAGAGGGTGGAAGAGAGAGGGATATTTCCCAGGGAATGCCTTACTGCTAAATGATGAATTAGCACTCGGCTGAGCCCTCAAGGGTTAACACGTTGTTAATGTAGCCTCACACTCTACAAGCCAGCACGAATAGAGGGAGGGGAGACATCATGGCAGAGAGAGACAGAGACTCTCACCATGTGTGAGAGAGAGAGAGACGGGCATTGCCCCTTTACGCTGACCACACTCTTAAGTACACTGCCTTTTTAAGTAGATCAGCAAGTTGAGACAGCAGCTGCTGCCAGCAAGCTCCCTCCCTCCTGAACCCTGTCCTGTCCCCCCCCCCCCCCGTCCGCTCTGTGGAGATGGCCCGATGGGATAAAGGAGCGAGGGAGGGGGACACCCTGACATTAGCACCCCTCTTTCCCCCCTCCCCCTTGCACAGCAAGCAGCAGGCTCCTGGGAGCAGCTACAAGGCAGAGGGCAGGAACAGCACAGTGCAGTGGGGGAAGCGGCAGCTGAACTGCTGGCAATTGATAGCTTACTGGGCGACTGCTGCACAGGGAACTTAGGGGAGCAGGGAGCTGATGGGGGGGCTGCCGGTCCACCCTGGTTCCAAGTCCCCACCAACTAGCTGCTCTTTCTGCAAGCAGTGGACAAAGCAGGCGGCTGCCAAACAATGTTATAAGGGAGCATTGCGCAACTTTAAATGAGCATGTTTCCTAATTGATCAGCAACGTAACAATGAAACAACGTTAACCTGGACAACTTTAAGTGAGGAGTTACTGTACCAAAAGGGATGGACTAATTGTGATAGACATGGTAATTTCCTGCAATATCCTTGAAAAACCTTATTGTATCTTATGCAAAGTTTATGTATATCGTGGGATGGGGCTGTATGTAACCTCTCTAGCTGGGAGATGTGATGTGAGGCCAGGAAGTTCAAAGAATTATATTGAAATTGTGCAGACAAGAATAGATTTTTGGTGACAAAAAGTGTGGTGTAGATTTCCTGGGAAATACCCAGGGAGAGTTTAATGCAGATTCCCCATCTCCGGTTATGGAAAAACTCAGCCTTTTGAAGCTACACTGTGAGGAAAGGGGTGATTGTCTTATGATTACCTGTTCCAAAGGCCCAACCTGTGTAAAGAACCAGGCTTATCTTTCCAGTCTGGGGTCTGGTTCAGAATCTGATACAGTTATGAACTTGTAACCATGGGGAAAACCCAGTTGTGGGTCTCAAAGGACAGATGCTACCAGAGCCTGAAGTTGGAGTTGAGGGTGATCTTTGTGTAAGCTTTTTAGCATGTATGTAGGTTCTTTTATTGGTTTCAAATGGTTTCTCTATAACATTTTCACCTTAAGAATAAATGTGTTCGTGTATAAAGAACAGTGGTGTAACTTGTAACTGCAGGCAGTGCACTGGGCGTAGCCTCTGGAGAGAAAGCAAAGTGCAGACATTAGTCCTTTAGACAGTCTGGCTTGCTGGGGCTATCGCAGGGCAGGCAGAGAACTGTACAGCCTGGAAAACCCTCTGGTCAGGAGGGAGAGACGGGTCTCGGCCCAAGAGAGGTGACAGCTGAGGAGCTGTGAGCAGTGGGTGCTCTTGAGAAACAACTGAAGGGGAATACAGGTGCAGCTGCCCTGAAACTGACACTAATAACTTAAATCAGGCCCAATCCTTAAAGGTATTTAGGCACCTGGCTCCCAGTAAAATCAATGAAAATTAGTTGCCTAAATACTTTTGGAGGCTCTGGGTCTCACTGAATGTTTTTCTTAAAGGAGCTTGCAATCTTATTCCTCCCTAAACCTGACTTTCTTTAAAATGGTTAGAACCTCTTCTTTGGACTGTAGGTCTCTCTTTTATAATCATATTGTGTATGGAGCTGGTAGGAGGGCTAGTAAGGAGGCCTGGGGTGCAGTGTACTCAATATGCTGATGCCACCTAACTGTTGTCTGTCTCTGATTTGGATGATGCAGTTAAGAGCGTCAGCCAGCGTCTAGTTGAGACTGGGGCAAACACAACAGCAAGTTGGCTGAAGCTCAAGCCAGACAAGAGTAAGGTGATGGTGGATTGTGGAAAGCAACTGGAGGAGATGGCGGAGGTAAAACCCTTTGATGATGCGAGTAGGTCAGCCATTAGTTACTAGGGTTCACGTTTAGGAGAGATTTTAACACCCCCGGCTACTATTTGAGAATCACGTTACAGCAGTGACCCAATCAGCTTTTTTCTAGCTGTGTCTGGCAAAGCGGCTGCAACTCTTCCTTCTACATGTGGACAATTGCCACTATTGTCCATCCTCTTGTTACCTCAAGATTAGGCGATTGCAGTGTGCTCTTCATGGGACTATGCCTTGGAACCATGTGGAGGCTGAAGTTGGTGCAGCATACAGCAGTTCACTTATTGAGCAGAGCATCTTGCTCGGCACATGTGACACCAGTGCAAAGTCTGAGATCTGCACTGACAGCCTGTTGATCCCTGAGTGGAGTTTAAGGTGTTGGAGAAAAGTCAGTATGGAAGATCTTTCTCTTGGTGTGGATATATTGCAAAGCAAGAAAATAGCTAGTTTAGTTATGTTGCTCATTTCACTCATACAATTTTTAACATTTCCATACTTCAGTATGGTACCATCTATTTAATGTCAATGAAAGAAGAGTGATTATAACCATTGATGGATTGAGGCTTTCGCCTGGTTACATTTTAAACAGGCATCCCCTAATGACAAGGTGTAATGTGACATTAATAATTAGTATCTGTAACGGGTGGCTGAGCAAACCAAGACATGGTTCAGTTCTGCTTTCCAAAAAGGGGAAATGAAAGACATTGATGTGCTCTGACAGTGTGACACATAAATGCACAGTCATCAACATTTTACTTCTCTGTTTTTACTAACGTAAGTGCTCTGGGGCACATCAAACCGTTTTTGCAACCTGGCTGTTCTTAAACTGTAGCTTGCTCAGTTTTGATAGTGGGTCAGAGTTCTTTCCTGTGTCATCTTGAACAGTATATTAGCTGTCCAGGATTCTGTCATACAACCTTAGAGCTAAATTCCATTCTGTTTGAAATTAATGGCGAAACTCCAATTGACTTCAGTGGGATCAGGATTTGGGACCCAGAACAACTTGTGCCCTCCCCCCCCCACACACACTTTTTCCTCCTACAACTAGTCCTTGGCACTAATCCATCCAGTCATCCTTGGTGAGTAGGTGGTTGATGGCAAAGTAACTCCTTGAGTGTGAAAGGAGAGAAAATTGGAAAATTCCGTTACACTGACAGAGCACCCAAATGAGAGAAACAGGAGACTTTAAAGAAAATAAGAGCAGCCCTTTTTATTGCAGATCACTAAAATATAACTTAAAGGGAGAGGCTTAAAAACAACGAGGAGGCTGGTGGCACCTTAAAGACTAACATATCATGTAAGCCTTCTTGAAGTTGTGAGGTTTCAGATGGCTTACAGAATAGCTAAGTTTTTAGGATCAGAGGGCTAGCTGTGTTAGTCTGTATCCATAAAAACGATGAGGAGTCCGGTGTTAGTCTTTAAGGTGCCACCGGACTCCTCATCGTTTTTATGGATACAGACTAACACAGCTAGCCCTCTGATCCTAAAAACTTAGCTATTCTGTAAGCCATCTGAAACCTCACAACTTCAAGAAGGCTTACATGACACTTAAAATGTTTGGGGTGAGGAGAGATGTTTGTTGTTTTGTTGTTTTGAGGGTGTGGAATATTTAAAATTTGTATTAAAGCTAATGTTAAAATTATATAATACACAAGTTAGGGAAAGAGTGTCTGTACATCTGGGTGTAGTGCTTAGATTATCCAAAAGTATGAAGTTTGTCTTAGAAATCATAAGATACATAAAGTACATAATCTGCAATAACCCAAATTTAGGTGAATAAATTTAATGATACAGTTTAGATATTAGCATCCAAATATTTGGGTACATCACTCATGAAAAGTTATACAGAGCGTTGATTGTAGAAAGCAAATGTAGGAATGAGTGTAGATTGTTCCTCAGTGATTGAGAATTTAGGATAGGTTGTTCCTTAGAAAATACAATCCATCAGGGAAGTTTGTCAGTTACTTTCCCGACTTTGCTTCTCATTGGCACTCAGTTAATCTCTCCTGGTACTGCCGGTGTTTGGTGATGTGTTCTAGATAGATGTCCCTCGACCACCTGATGGTGTCTGATACCATGAGTTGCCACATCAGCTGAGCATAGAGCTGACCGATTCCTCATTCTCTCAATACTCGCTTGTTACTGGGGTCCCGGGGACCCACAGGGCCGTGCTTCAGGGCTTTGGCCTGGGGTAACCCATAAGGCTTCTGTCAAGGTTCCAGCTGGTTGAGTATGAGAGTAAGGGAGTATAGCTGATAGGCTCCTCTCAAGCACGACCCTCTTGTCGGTAGTCAAGACTAGTGGGTTCTGTTACTACCACAAGAACCCAGAGCCCATGTGGATTCTTCTGCTCTCTGCTGTTGTCCAGAAGCAGGATTGGTTCCCAGCATGTCAGATACAAATGGACAGAAAGTCATTGGCCAATTATGGAGCTTATGCTCTGATGTTGACACAGTGTGTGTGTTTTGGGGCCAACTTAATGCCTAGTCCCCTGCTCAGTTACCATTCCCCTTCCCTCCTTTTTCCACATTACCCCCACCAGCTCCCTCCCTTCCTCATTCCTAATATCTAGAGAATATGGCAACTGGTGGAAAGGCTTGGAAATGTAATGGAAGTTTTGCTTCTTGTTCACATCTTCATTGCAGAGTTCTGGACAGGAGGACCCAGAATTTAAAGCAGCTTTCTGTTGAACCATTCAGGATATGGGCTAGTTGGAGGAATATTTAAAATTACATTTTGAGTGATAGAGCTGGAAAAGTATCAGAGGGGTAGCCGTGTTAGTCTGAATCTGTAAAAAGCAACAGAGGGTCCTGTGGCACCTTTAAGACTAACAGAAGTATTGGGAGCATAAGCTTTCGTGGGTAAGAACCTCACTTCTTCAGATGCAAGTAATGGAAATTTCCAGAGGCAGGTATAAATCAGTATGGAGATAACGAGGTTAGTTCAATCAGGGAGGGTGAGGTGTCCTGCTAGCAGTTGGGGTGTGAACACCAAGGGAGGAGAAACTGCTTCTGTAGTTGGATAGCCATTCACAGTCTTTGTTTAATCCTGATCTGATGGTGTCAAATGAAACTGGAGCTCAGCAGTTTCTCTTTGGAATCTGGTCCTGAAGTTTTTTTGCTGTAAGATGGCTACCTTTACAATATACAAAAACCTGTAGGAGAATACTTCAACCTCTCTGGCCACACAATAGCAGATGTAAAGGTAGCCATCTTACAGCAAAAAAACTTCAGGACCAGACTCCAAAGAGAAACTGCTGAGCTCCAGTTCATTTGCAAATTTGACACCATCAGATCAGGATTAAACAAAGACTGTGAATGGCTATCCAACTACAGAAGCAGTTTCTCCTCCCTCGGTGTTCACACCTCAACTGCAAGCAGAGCACCTCACCCTCCCTGATTGAACTAACCTCGTTATCTCCATAGTGATTTATACCTGCCTCTGGAAATTTCCATTACTTGCATCTGAAGAAGTGAGGTTCTTACCCACGAAAGCTTATGCTCCCACTACTTCTGTTAGAGCTGGAAAAGAGATCCAGGGATTTGATTCTTCCCAGTCTTTCAGTGTTACGACTTTTAGCTCTGCTTTGGGCACATTTCCTGTGTCAGCTCCTATAAACAGCTAATATGAAACTAATAGCATCTTCCATATTGTAATAACTGACCTCTGTTTTCATATGCAGACAGTTCTAGGTACTGAGGACTAGTTACACTTTGTTCAGCATACTGAGGACACAGTTTGCTGGTATATCAGCTTTACAACTATCTGTTGGTAGAGAGCAAGGAAACCTGAATGGCATGAAGAATTTTATTTGGATTTTAGGCATTACTGATTAAGGTCAGGGCTGGCTTCTCCACTGCACCTGGCTAGTGGATGTTCATCAATAAAGTATTTATAAATGCAATACTATGTATATACTGATTTAGTGTCTAACAATCAACTTGTTTTTGGAGAGAAGATATTCAGGGTCTGAAGATCTTATTTGTTGGAGCTGGTATCTTCTTGGCAAATACTCTGGGGAAAAAATGGTTTGCAAATACAAGTACAATTTTTATGGGAAGTTGTATTTACTTTGAAGCTGTTCAAAGCTCAGCCCAGATTTATCAGAGACCTCATATAAGAAACCTTTCTCCTCCTGTTATTTATAAAAATATTTCCTGTATTAAATAATAAATATCCGCTTAGTTGGGCAGAATATAACTTTTTATCTTGTCATGTTGTCTTCCATGCCTTTAAGTGTGGTTATTTTTTAAAAGAGACCTTGGAAAAATGGCAACATTTTACTCAGAAGATCTGTTCTTGTGCATCTTCAGAGTAACAGCTATATGTGTCACTGACAAAAATTAAATTTTCCTGTACTTCAGAGCTAACACAGCTGTAAGAGGCAACAGGAGTTCCATCTACTGATAATGAAAAAGAAGGAATTGTTGAAGTACTGTGCTCCTATAAATATGTATTCCCATTGAAACTATCAAGGTCAGAAATTCATTCCTAGGAAGAAAATGTAAATTTCTGGGTCTTGAATTTTGACTAGCTGTTATGGGGAGGGAAGGAGGTTGGAGGAAAAACTACTTATCTCATTAGATGATATGTCAGGTACAGGAAAGCTATCAAAATTAAGGCAGAAAAACTTAAAGGACATGAGTAGTTTTTACCGATCTAGGAATATACAGCCTGATTCTTCTTTTAAAAGGACACCAGTGATGGTTTTTTTTTTTTTTTTTTTACTACTACCTTATTTAGAGTGCATGTTCCTCACAGCAGAAACTATGTAGTCTTCTGTGCCTAGTACAGTGCCAAGCATAATTATCAGAGTTTAATAAATAATAAACTGTGGCTTGAATAATCTTGTTACCCTGTCCACTGTCTCTCCTCCCCCATCCCCATCCCTTTATTTTGTTGATTCTTTCTTGTATTATTTAGATTGTAAGCTCTTTAGGGCAGGGACAAAAGACTATCTCACTCTGCTGTAAGGTGCCTGGCATGTGTTTGGACTCAGTAAAATAAATAAATGACTATAGATAAACTCACTTGGGTGTAATATGAGTTAAATGAACAAATAACAAATCATTGTTTAGAAAATCTTGAAAATGTATATGTGTGTGAGACAACTGTGTAATCCCAGGGGCTTGCTGTTTTAGAGCCAGAGTCTGCTCTATTACACTGCAATGGATATTGTCTAACTCCATTGACTTCAGTGTATCTTTCTTCAAAGTAGTTATTCCAGATGTACAGCAAAGTAACTGAGATCAGAATCTGGCTCTTAATGATTCCAACAAGAAATGCAGTCAAATATGTTTCAAGCAGAGATCAGAGTAGCAGTGTTACGCAAACTACCTCCTCCTCACCACAGACTCAAAAATCTGGAAAGTCCGCAGAAGAAATAAAAGCTGTGGAAATCTTCTGTTCCGTTCTTTGGGCTGCATCTCTTACTGTCCTGTCCTGATGTGTCATCAGTCTAAATAATATGGCTGCTTTGTTTATTTCCTTTATGTGCATGTATATTAGAGAGAAATTCTGTCCTTTTTTAAGAAATGGCTGCATAAAGTTAAGTATCAAAATCCATACTTAAGCACTTAACTAAGTGGCCTGCTAACCACTCCTAGTTCCCAGTGAGAATTGATAGTGAAATTTGCTACATAAAGCAAAGCCATATTCAGACGTCTTCTTTTTCTTTTCTCCTCTCTTACAGGCGATCTGGATTGTGGTTCCGATTACGGAAGTTGTTAATATGGTTGTTGGGAGTATACATAGCCATTCCATTTCTAGTCAAAATTTGTCCTGCTATTCAGGTGAAGCTGGTCTTCTTAAATTTTGGTAAGCGTTCATGACTTTTTTTCTCTCTATATTTTTTTAAAAAGTGAAGCTGATAGGACTATTTTTTTTGCCAGAGTTGCTTTTAATTTTTTTTTTTTTTAGCAAATCAGACACTGTATTTGTCTTCCTACTTGTGTATGTTAATGTCTGACAATCACACCCATGTGTGACAAATGTGTATTGGTTTCCCCTACTTTGTCCTGTGCCAAAAAGCTGGAAAAATCCTTTGTCTGTTGTACTTCAGCCAGATAAGGTGTAGGTTGTTGGCTGCTTTTTCATAGGTGGGGCAGCTGTATTGGGGCAGCTGTATTTTTGGTGTCCATCAAAATTCCCTGGTGGGAACTGCCCAAAATAATTAGCAAATAGAAACACTTCTGTGCATTTAAGAAGCTCTGAATTTGTTTAACTGATGTGATATTCCCCCCCCCCCCCAATCCAGTTATGGTTTGTGAAGGATATGCCTTTTTATATCATTTGTGAATTATGAGGCAGGTAGCCTCTTCAAGTTTATGGCTTAAATGCTAATTGTGAGTAACAGTATGTTTTTTTTATATGGATACAGCAGCCAGGGCCGGCTCTGGCTTTTTTGCCGCCCCAGGCAAAAAAGCCTTCGGCCGCCCCCCCCCCCCCCCCCGTGGGGGGGGGGGAGGAGGGAGGGCGGCGAGCCCCGGTGGGGGCTCCGCTCTCCCCCCGGCGGCCGGGGGGAGGGCACCGGGGGGAGGGCGGCTGGAGCCCCGGGGGGAGGGCGGCAAGCCCCGGCGGGGGCTCCACTCTCCCCCCGGCGGCCAGAGCGCCGGGGGCAGGGCGGCGAGAGGGCGGCGAGCCCCGGCTGGGGCTCGACTCTCCCCCCGGCGGCCAGAGCGCCGCGCCGCCCCTCTCCAGGTGCCGCCCCAAGCACCAGCTTGGTTGCCTGGTGCCTGGAGCCGGCCCTGACAGCAGCCAAACTCCAATTAGCCTCTTAATCTGAAATGATCAAAGACTATACCTGTGGTAAAAGAAAACAAAGTAGAATGTAATCTGTAAAGGGATTATTAAAGATGCATATGGAGAGCATTCAGATGATCAAGATCCTATTTCAGTTGAAAACAATTGAAATTGTCAACAGTGCGTTTGTCTTCCAGCCTGCAGTTCCTCACCCAAAGGCATTTTTAGGAAAATATACTGGCTGTAGCAGAAGAAACAGTGACTTGTCAGTGGCACATTTACACCATCACTTCAAGTGTTGCAAATACCACATAGGATTTTCCATCTGATCAGATCAGCAGTCTGCTTAGTCTTGTATTGCCTCAAGCCTGGTCTCTGCTACAAATGCTTTGCCAGCATAGCCATATCACCAGAGCCCCCCGTGTAGATGCAGCTTATACTGACCAGGAGTTTTTCTGTTGGCATAGTAACACTTTTCCCGAACAAGGTTAGCTGTGCTGACAGAAGCATTCTTCTGGTAGCTGCATCGAGACAGGGGATTTTGCCAGCATAGCTATATTGGCCTATGTGGGGGAGTACGGGTGGGGAGGGGGTTGTTTCCCGACCTCACCCACACCCCCGACTAGCACCTGTACTGACAAAACTGCCCTAGACACGCTAACTCCAGGTCCTTCAGAGAGAGGCACAAGAGACCTTGTAATGGGAAATTATGGAATACCTGTCTGAGGGGAACTTCTTCTGTCTATGCAGTATTAACCCTTTCAGTCACTCCTAACACAGTTGTTTGTCGATGCCTCGCTGATAATTTTTATCCTACATCTTTGGTTCCTTTCTATTTTGGTTATGTCACGTTGAGCTAGGGTGACCAAACCCAAATACAGCTTTCCATGTGAGGATATACCATTGATTAATGCAATGATGCTGTAATAGTTAAAGTATTTTCAGTTCCATTCTTCATACATCCTCACATTTGATTAATGATCACTGCTGTGAACTAAGCAGGTATGGGGTGGCACTGTGGAGGGGTGTGTGTAGTGGAGGTGAAGGATGAGGACGCAAGGACCTAGTGAGGACTAGGGGACTGGTGGTGATGGTGGATGCTGGGTGGGTCCCAGAATGGGGGGAGTGGAGACAGGGAAGGGAAAGCAGGGCCCATGGGGGTGGGTGATGGAGAGGGGGGAATGACAGGGTAACAGAAACCCGAGGAAGGGGGAAATAGCACTGCACGCACAGCTCTGGGTAGGAAGTTGAATGGGGTCATAAAGAGTCCCTGAAATAGAGGGGAATGGGAGGGTGATACACAAGGAGTTTGGTGGGGTGGATGGAAGAATGCAAGGAGCCCCTGGTGGGTGCAGTGTGCTTGGCCTACAGAAGCGATGGTGATTCCGAGGTCTTGTGTTAATATGGAGCAACCTGAACTGTTAGCTTAACTTTTGTGTGTTGTGGTATAAGGTAAACTAGGCACATGAACAGGTATGGGTTAAATACTGTTTTAGCAGAAGCTTTAATAGCTAGCTGCATGCCCTTACAGCCTGCCTCTTTCTACACTGAGCCACTAATTGGGGTATTCAGGTTACAATAGGGCGGTGTTACAGAGAAACACCATTCCAGGGCTGATGTTATGCATCTATTTTTTAATCACTTTAAAATTGTTGAAAGAAACTTTTTTTTGGTAAAACTTTTACATTTTTTCCATGACCTACAGTTTGGGAAACTTTTGCCTTAGAGGAAAAGACAAAATTTGGACAAATGTGTCACATTTCCCAGCCTTGAAGAAGAGCTCTGTGTAAGCTTGACTCTCTCACCACCAAAAGTTGGTCCAGTACAAGATACTATTACCTCACCCACCATGTCTCTTTAAGAAATCAGTTAGTTTTAAATAGAAAACATGTTTGGATAAATATTTTTCCTTCGGTAACCAGGAAACTTAAAGTAGTTTTATTTAACTAATAAACAAAAATGCTGTTTTGTGTATTTTTAATTGAATTTCCATCCAAATAGAATTTGACACAAATCACAAGTAAAATATTATTCATCACTTAGGGGGGGGAAAAGTATTAATTGCCATTTCCTAATATAATTAAAATTGTGTATAGATCTAGCATATCCTCCTGCTTAGCAAAAAGAAGCATCAAATGTAGTGTAAAGCATATATTTAGTTGCAAATTAACATGTTTTAATGGTTACTAGTAAACGACTATCTTTCTTTAGGAAAATAACTAAAAAATACAAATGCTAAAAAAAGAAAATAAATTACTTAAATAAGGTTTCCTAATTGCTGATTTAAATAGTGATTAGAATCAGTGATTTTTAAATCATTTTGATTTAAATCAGTCTACCCTGACAAAGAGTGAGTGTGTGTGTGTGTGTGTGTGTGTGTGTGTGTGTGTGTGTGTGTGTGTGATTTGATGATTACCTGTTCTGTTCATTCCCTCTGGGGCACCTGGCATTGGCCACTGTCGGAAGACAGGATACTGGGCTAGATGGACCTTTGAGCTGACCCAGTTTGGCCATTCTTATGTAAATATAAAAATTTAAAAAACAATGCTTTTCCCAGTCTAATTTTTACATGTCTCAAATTACAGGGTTTCCACTTGAAAGACTGCTCCCAATTTAATGTCTCTCCACCATGAGGCTGAATATCAGGAAAAGCTCCTTGAATTTCCTTTTTCCTCATTTCATCCCATTACTTCTAGTTTTATCCGTTTGTACCATTCTGAGCAATTCATTTCCCTCCTTGATGCTTATACCTTCCCAGTACTTGTTGCCAGTTACCCATTTTCACCTGGGACAAAAGGTCTTTCTGGTGCAACAGACAAATGTAAAATTATTCTCCAAACATGCTGCGGTTTTCTGGACAGGTTTTAGAGTTGCATTGCAATTAGCACTGTTGACTTGCAAGAAAATAGAATGTAAAAGTTCAAGTTTCTGACCTTTTACTCTTTCCTTTGTGTTTCAGTGAGGGTTCCATATTTCATTGACTTGAAAAGGCCACAGGATCAAGGCTTAAACCACACCTATAATTATTACCTTCAGCCAGAGGAGGATGTAACCATTGGAGTCTGGTATGTAGGATTATGCTCCCCCTGACATCCCTTAGCATGTCCTCCGCATCCTTAGTGTGGAGATTGTACTTTGCATCCCAGTGCAGAACCCTGTCTCTCAACAACTCTTTCTAGTCAATGGTCATGACCATTGTTTGTTTTCATCTGTGCATGTGTGTCTCTTTCTCCGCTTAGGGGTGGAGTCCATGCTAAAAGGTATGTAAATCTCTGGACCTCAACTGAACTAAGTTTTAGCAGCATGTGAAACACAGACAGATCATGAATGCAGGGAAGTTTTCTAATTTGGAAATGTGAAGGTGTTGCTCTGCATTGCTAGACTGGTTATGTCCCTGGAATGTAGAGGCGAGCTGATGAATTAAAGGTTTGCTCATCATCCATGTCTTGTTCATGTTCTTCTGTTTTGTAAAATCAATGCAGCGGAAGGTAGAAACAGAGTATTCAGAGTGTGGGAGGAGAAATGTTCTCTAGAGAGTGAGGGAATGAAAAAGCTTTGCTCACATTCTAACCAGCACAAATCAGTATTGGTTGTTTTTTTTTTTTTTAACTGAATTTCAGTTGTCACTTTTTAGCTCATGGAGGAGAACTTAAGGTGCTTAACTATAAGCAGCTTCTTGCATTCTCAGTGAGTCATCTGAGGCTTACAGATGTTGTGACTGGTGCTGCATAAACTTTTTTTGAGCCGGTCAGCTTTCAAGGTGACTAGTCTAGTGAGTTAGTTTTGTACATCTGCCTCTACTGATAGCTTTCTATTCTCTCTCATTGCCCCTGTTTTTTTTTTTTTTTTTTTGTTCAAATATTTTATAACCATGAAGAAAGTTCCCTCTGGCTTAAAAAGAAGAGAGATCACTACAGAGTTAACAACGAGGAGTCCAGTGGCACCTTAAAGACAAACAGATTTATTTGGACATAAGCTTTCGTGGGTAAAAAACCCACTTCTTCTCCATGCATCTGAAGAAGTGGAGTTTTTACCCACGAAAGCTTATGCCCAAATAAATGTGTTAGTCTTTAAGGTGCCACCGGACTCCTCATTGTTTTTGTGGATACAGACTAACACGGCTGCCCCTCTGATACTCACTACAGAGTTGAGATGTATGTAAGAGTAGCAACCAGCTAAAGAAAGGTTAGGCACTGTATCAGCTCCTGGGGAGTGGGGTGAGATGGGGCTAGTTTTTAATGATCCACTCAGTGAAGTCAAATTGATGAATCCTGGGAGTCCGTTTGAGTTTGTACTGTAGTTTGTGTGTCATCACACTGATACAGTGATAGGATGTGTGTGTGTGGGGTCTTTCAATCTTGAACTGATTGGAAGAATTATCCTCTTCTGAATGGTGCAATAATAGCCTATAACATCAAATTCTTTATTTGTAATGAGGTCCACAGATCCATGACATTGGATAGTCTGATCTGTGTATCCTTGCAGGTAGACCAAACCTGTCAATCAAAGACGGGGACATGTGGCTCCCCCTCTGAGAAACTGCCAGATTTTGTCTGCCTCTCCAGCTGCAGGCAGACCAGCTCCTTCCTTCTGCAGAGCAAATTTAAAGAAGAAAAAGAAGGGGGGAAAATATGCCTTAAAATCTCCGGGCAGTCAGGGTCTGCCTTTATTGGCAGAGAGGATTTTCTTTCTTCTTGGTAGCTGGGACTCTCTCTGTACCCTTGCTCGCTCAGACGGAACGCAGTCTGGCAGGAAAGGCTGAGAGAGGAAACGAGACGCTGTCCTCTGCATCTTCCCTGCTGATTGAGGGCCTGCATGGAGGTCTGTGCCTGTTCTTGGAGACCTAGGCCTTTCTCAAATGCCCAGGCAGGGGCAGGGCTTCCTACCGCTTCCCTTCCTCAGCAGGACAGCTCCCTGCAAGCAGGGGCAGCACCTTCACGGCAAAATCCCCTGAGCCTGGCGCAGGTGACAGCAACGTTCCAGGGAACAGCAAGCGGGGCTCCCTTGTTTCCCCCCCACCACCACAATGCATGGGGAGTGTAGGTTGAAGCACTGTACAGTGGGACGGGGTGGCTTTCCATCCAGCCTCTGGAGCCTGCTCTCACAGCCATGTCTGTTCACTGTGCAGCAGCTGCCCAGCCCTTCCCCTGCAACTACTGTGGTGGCGGCAGGGAGCCAGAGACCGAGGAAAGAGAACCTGGTAAGGGGCCATTGGGGCTAACCCTTTCCTCCGTTCCACAGCATGCCCCCTGCCCAGCCCTGCCGTGCCTCAGGGCTATTCCTTGCCAGCAGCATAAGTCCACCCCTATCTTCCAGTGCAGCAGATAACCAAGGACTCCCTTTGAATGTCCTCCTCTCCATGAGGGGAGGAGGAGGAAGAGGAGGATCAAGGGGAGGCGTTGTGTAGCCGTCTGAGATACCTCTTTCTTATGCCATGTTGTTCTAGTTTTAAAAAAAAAAAGTCAGAAGGCTTCAGAGCACTTGTCGAAATCAAGTATCTCAGCAGAGCCATACAATAAAATCAAACTTGGAGACAGATGGATGGCACGTTAGCTTCCATCAGTAGATGTGAAGTATGCCTATCTCCATATCCCAATTTGACAATCTCTCAGATGCTTCCTAAGCTTTGCTGTCAGAACTCAACGTTGCGAGTATGAGTCTTTGCCGTTTGGTTTAGCAACAGCACTGCCAGAGTTTATGAAATTGCTAGTAATGTAATGTCAGTCTTGAAAGGACGGGGTTTATGTTCCCCCTTCCTGGGTGGCCACCTTATCCAGGCCTCATCTGGAGTCTGTCATTTTGTGCCACCAAAGCAATAAGGATGCTGCAGAGCCACAGTTTTGTGAAAGAATCAGTTAAGGGTCTGAGTATTCCTGGTCTCTGAGTGGGAACAGGCCTGGTCCTCTACAAAGTTGCTTGTTGCAGGAAAGACAGGAGAAGTAGAGAAATCTTATGAAAGCAGTCAGCCTCTCAAGGGGAGTTCCCATTTGTACGCTTCTGTCTCTTCTGTGATTGGTGGTCTTCTGCGTGGATATTCTTAGTGGGCCAGTGCTCACATGAGGCCACTGCAGAGCTTCCTCCTGTCCCTGCCTACATTATCGTGGCAAAGGAAGATTCTTAGGTCATTCACGTGGGGTCAAGTTCTGGCCAAGTGATCTGGTCCAAACGAGAGCAAGCCCAGCATAAACTGGCAAGAGCTCAGGGCAGTCCAACATGGACTTTTCTTCCATAGCTGGACTTCTCTCAAATCCTGATCAGGACAGACCACACTAGTCAGTCATATCAGACATCAACAGACAAAGGGAACAAGGTCTACACTCCTTCAAAGAGAGACTCACTTCCTGATGACTTGGGCAAAGGAGAACCTGCAATCAACTTGCTCCCTTCACATCCAAGGCAGAATTGAATGTTACAGGTGACCTGGATCAGTAGGCAGAAGTTAAATCATCCAGAATGGGAACTACACCCAGAGGTGTTTCATCTCCTGGTAAAGAAGCTTACGCCTGGTTTATACTAGAAAATTAGGTTGGTTTAACTACTTCAGTCGGGGTGTGAAAAATCCACACCCCTGAATGTGCTAAGCTCACCTAAGTCTCCATGTAGACAGTGCTAAGTCAATGGAAAAATTCTTCCATCGACCGAGGTACTGGCTCTCAGGGAGATGGATTATCTATGTTGACGGGAGAACCCTACCATCAGCGTAGATAGTGTCTACACTGAAACACTACAGCGGCGCAGTTATGCTGCTGTCGCATTTTAAGTGTAGACATACCTTTAGTCTGCTTGCCTCCCACCTGAAACACAAGGTTTCAGTATTATTCTCTTGGGATCACAGAGCCAAGGCAACAGATGCCTTGTTGTAGCGATGGCCAGAAGGGACTGACGTTTGCCTTTCTTCCCCAGAGTGCTACAGGAGAGAAGCAGCACTGGTAATTCTGGTAGCCCCATTGTGGCCAACAGGCCTTGGTTCGCTGATCTCATTACATGGTACCAAGTCCTCCCATCTGCTTTCCATCCAGAAGGGATATGCTGTTATAAGGGCCAGTCATGCATCAGGTTTTTTAACAGAGCCTCTTAAACCAAAGAGGTTATTAGCTTCCAGGAATAAATCTAATTCAGCAGATTCAAGGGCCTGGTTGAACTTTAACCATTGGTGCTAGGAGCAGGGTCTCACCCTCCACATCTGCATCGGTGTGACATAGTCTCAGATTTCTTCAAAATGGACTCTGGTTAAGTCTGGCAGTTCAGACTTTCAAAGGCCAAGTTGCTGCTTTGTCTGCTATGCTTAGTGCAATAAACAAGTAGTGAATTTCATCTTACCCAGATGTCCAGCATTTCTTATGAGAGCTGCATCTCTTCTACATCCTCTTGATGTGCATCAAGTTCTTCTGTGAGATCTTACCTGGTTCTCAGGATCACTACAGGCCCTTTATTTGAACCACTTGTGAAGGTGTCCCATTACTTTCTAACCATTAAAATGGCCTTTTCTGATGACAGTCATGTCTCATAGCAGTTTGAGTTGGGAGCTTTTTTTTTTTTTTCTTTTCTTTTTTCTTTCTTTTTTTTTTTTTTTAAGCCTCAATACTGCATGTTCCATAAGGCTAAAGTAGCACTCTGAACTGACCCTGCCTTCATACCAAAGATTAACTCCAGGCTCCATAGAGCACAAGAAATTATTCTTCCATCCATCCTTCTCTCCTGTTTGGTGATTACAGAGAAAACACTTAAATATTACAGTATCACATGGGATACAGATGATATAAATGAGATTAAAATAGCAGTGTAGACACACCAGCCCAAGTCGGAACATCAAATGTTGCTATTTTTAGCCTCATAGTCCAAACCAGGGCAGTTGACCCGGGCTCTGAGACTTGGTGCTGTGGGTTTTTCTTTGAAGTGATGACATACCCAGGGAGTGCTTAGTTTTTTCCGAGGCTATGGAAATGTCTCAACTGGCTCAGAGGTGGAGTTACACCTCCCTGACCGCTGACACGTTTGGTCTGCCTCTAAGCCTGTATAGAGCCCAAGACCCAATATCATGGATCTGTCGACCTCATTACTCCAAAAAAGGAAAATTTGGGGCAAGACATGGATACGTTTTCCTATTCTTTGCCTTAAAGGAGAGCTTTGGTGAAGACTACTTTTAGAAGCTGAATCTTGAGCTTTCCCGAGCTAGATGGGAAAATCACGGCAGCTGGCCTGACTCTGCCTACTTGTATTGTAACTACTGAGCTATAGTATAGTACAAATGGATTGAAAAGTACGGATCTGTAGCATGTAGTGTTTGCTGTTTCAAAGGCTTAGTTCTTATCTAAAATAATTTGTTTGTGCATTACATGTGTCCGGCTGCACTTGAGTCCTACTGAGGTAAACAAATCTCTGATATAGAGTGTGAAAAGTTGAGTAACCAAGCAATACTAATTTTCTAGGCACACAGTTCCTGCAGCCTTATGGAAAGATGCTCAAGGCAAAGGCCAGCCGTGGTATGAGGACACTTTGGGATCCAACTATCCTGTAATCCTTTACTTGCACGGAAATGCAGGAACTAGGTAAGGAACAAGCATCAGTTATAAAGAGGGATAGCATTTCTTTGATTTTTATGTATTCTTGTTTACATTGGGTTGCAAGATCGGACCAAATAATGCCAGAGCAGTTTGTTTCTGTGGGTTAAAAAATAACACCTGTTTTTAAAAATGGAAATACTTTGGATTTAATAAGTGTGGGGAAGGGAGAACTGACTATTGTTGGACTTACTGCTGGAATGAGTTATCATCAGTTGCCTTTCCAATGCATTGTCTATCATGCTCCTTCATCCAGAGGTCTGGATATGAGAGGGACAGGATGAGTGTTCCTTATGCTTCTCGGAGTGGCAAGAGGCTTTCGAACTTACTGGGCCAAGTGTAGGAGGGAAGGGAGCACTCATTTCCAGCATTGTCAAATGTCTGGCCATGTAAATGACGGTATGAAAATAGCAGCGAGAAGTTGGCTATGCCAATTTTCATATATGCTGCCGAAACACAAATGCCAGCTGCTGCCGTTAGTTCATTTTATAATTTCATTATGTTGAGGAAAGGAAAACAAAGGCAGAGGGAGCAGGCTAGCGAGTCTGGCTCAAACCAGGCAGGGCACTGAAGTCCTAAGCTGCCAGGGCAGGAAAGCAGGGGTAGAAGTAGTCTTGGCACATCAGGTGGCAGCTCCCAAGGGGGGTTCTGTGCTCTAACCCGTCACAATACCTATTTGTGTGTGTAAATTCTCAGGGCTTTGTTCTGGGGTGCTAAAAACCATTATCAGATGTGTGGAATAGCTTACCATCCTAGCTCTGTGTATTGTAGCACTTTGACTTTCCCGTGGGTGGGCCGTGTGTGTGTGTGTGTCTCTTTTTCTTTATCAATCTGTATATTCCAATGAGTATTGGCACATTTCAGAGTTCATTAACACTCATGTACTTTCAAAGCCAACGTCCATTTTAGAGAGTTCTACACTACAGGGAACACAATTATAACAAAGCTGTCTCCTGACCTGCTTTAGTATGACTATGGAATACTATTAAGGTTCTTTGTGCACTTCCAGTTACAATAGTGATGTAAAGCAGAGTCCCCTGATTTGGTTGTACTGGTAATGAAGGTTCTATTGCATCTTAATAGCCTTTTCATCTCAGGAAGGGCTCATTTTTCTGTCCAAATTGTTGTTTTAGCAGTGTCTTATTCCATACAAAAACCTAAGGCAATGGAAGATAAGTTTGCAAGGTTAAGCACTCTGAACTCATGAAATGCATGAGCAAACTCAACTTTGGCAACCTTTTGTGCATATGTATTACAGTACAATCGTCAATTATATGATCATGCTGTTTCTGATCATCCAATTTTTTCCTACAACCTTGTATTCACAGTGTAGCATCTTGTAATAATGGAAGCTGTTACCAGGACCTACATATAATATACAGATTAGAGTCACTGCTTGGCAACTCCGGGTGTCACAAAAATTAAAAGCTGAACTCTGGAATCATGCATGCATTTCACAATTCTTTTCCAGTGCTAAGAAGAAAATGCTATAACCTGATTCTCTTTGCCATTCAGTTCTATGTCCTTCTACAGTGCACACCCAAATACACATAACTTACTGTTAAAAATGCTGAAATCCATAAATATTGCAATTTTGTGTCTGCTAGCCACTGAGGTGTGGAAGAAAAACCCTAAAGCAGTTTGTGGACTCTGAGACAAGATACATGTCACTTGGCTGTAGAATATGCCTTTGAATGTGATGTAGGAAAATACATAAAAATGATCAGTTATATTTCTGAACCCGGGTGGCTGTGAAGGATCAAGGGGAAGGACAGTGGATAGAAGTACACCAGAACATCACTCTTCATCCTTATTGTTCTTTTTTTGTGTGGAGAGAGGGTTTTTCCGCCCCTCATTTTGCTCCCTATTGTTTGAACGCACTGCTTAACCACTGATTCTGAGTTGCAGCAGCTTTTCCTCTAGCTGACGAGGCTAGAAGCAGCTTCCTTTGGATCATGTCTATACTATCTCAACACTGGCCAGAAAGGAGTCTGAGAGTGTTGGGTATCTGGGCAAGTTTAGGGCACATACTTTGATTTCCTTATGACAGTGTTGTGCTGTTGGTAGATGACCAAGCTAGTGTGCCAAGGTATCTTTCTAATTGGAGAAGACTGTATTTGTGACTTAGCTGCATGAACTGAAGGCTCAAGGTCATTTGTAGTCTGCTAGGGGTTCTGGGACACAGCTGTATGAGGACAAACTAACTTGCAAAAGGACATCAGTCAGGCTAAAGTATGTAGCTTCCCCAGTAAATATTCCTACTTGCCCCCTGAATGTATTGTTTGGTTTGAGATGGAGTGCGTTTTTTTTTTTAAAAATCCAACTCTTACGATTCTTTCCAGTCACTGTGCATTAATACCAGCAGAGCCACTGGATCTCATGGCAGGCCTAGGTGTGTTTGTTTTCAGAGGGAAATCTACAAGGCAAAATATTAATGCTGTGCCCAAGTTAAACAGTCCAGTAAGTGAAACTAGATATTTTAGCAGCATTTTTACATCAGTGCAGCATCTGAAGCCAAATCTGTTAACACTGTTTCATTGGAGATTCTGCCATGGATTAGCAACATGATTTGCTAATACTGAAATCTTAAGGTTAAGGACAAGTTGAGATTTAACTTTAAAATCATTCCTGATAGAGTTGGCTTGGCTCATTGTCTCTTGGGTTTTTTGGAGTGCATGTCACAAACCAGCGAAAACTTTCATTTTCTTGGTAGACCTGGAATTTCCTCTGCATATGTTTTTACTTGTTTGTGGGAGTTGGGCAGGAAGACAATGTTTGGAATGAATGCTTGCTGTGTCGTCCAGTAATGAAACTAAGGGTTGTTGCCCTCTCAAGACAAATGGCCAAGTAGTTAGGTAAGGTATAACGCGACCCGATATAACACAAATTCAGATATAACGCGGTAAAACAGTGCTCTGGGAGGGCGGCGCACTCTGGTGGATCAAAGCAAGTTCAATATAACGCAGTTTCATCTATAACGCGGTAAGATTTTTTGGCTCCCGAGGACAGCGTTATATCGAGGTAGAGGTGTATTTAGAATCATAGAATATCAGGGTTGGAAGGGACCTCAGGAGGTCATCTAGTCCAACCCCCTGCTCAAAGCAGGACCAATTCCCAACTAAATCATCCCAGCCAGGGCTTTGTCAAGCCGGGCCTTAAAAACCTCCAAGGAAGGAGACTCCACCACCTCCCTAGGTAACGCATTCCAGTGCTTCACCACCCTCCTAGTGAAATAGTGTTTCCTAATATCCAACCTAGACCTCCCCCACTGTAACTTGAGACCATTGCTCCTTGTTTTGTCATTTGCCACCACTGAGAACAGCCGAGCTCCATCCTCTTTGGAACCCCCCTTCAGGTAGTTGAAGGCTGCTATCAAATCCCCCCTCATTCTTCTCTTCTGGAGACTAAACAATCCCAGTTCCCTCAGCCTCTCCTCATAAGTCATGCGCTCCAGACCCCAGATCATTTTTGTTGCCCTCCACTGGACTCTTTCCAATATTTCCATATTTAAAATGTATATTTGTAAAATATCAGCATTTGTCCATATTTAATTAGAGACCCGGAGAAAAAAGTACAACTCTGAAGATATGTGCCTTTGGAAGCTTAAATACTAATGTCTTTTCCTCCTCTTTCCCTAAATTTCCTTTCACAGAGGAGGGGATCACCGGGTGAAACTTTACAAGGTAAGTGACTCCAAACTGTTGCATTATACAGATTGAGCAAATAAAAGCACTAAACCTGTCATCACAAAATATCCTGGTCTTATTGTACTTTTCTATAAAACGAACCATAGTTCTACTATTCCTTAGTGACAAGCCTGTGAGTATTATCTCCTGGATTTATAGATTATATCCTTCCCTTTATAATTGGTATCGGAGTGCTGGTGCCTGTAAAATGATCTGATTGCCATGCTGCTTTTCCTGTGAAATTCCCTTTAGCAAAGCCTTCTTAATTCAGGTCACTTCTCCAGTGCTATTTGGCAACTCAAAAGAGGCAGATGGCTGTTTCTTTTCCTCCAAAACAAAGAGCAACTGAGTTTCGGCAAGATGGCACCTAGTGTTTAAAGAGAACGTAATGAAAATATCATCTCGGTTTTTAGTTTCCTGGGGACCACTGTATACTGTAAAACATTTTCCATTTGCCCAAATGGACAAATTAGCGTTGTAGTTATTGTGTACTTGAGCAAGAAGCACAGACAATGTCTGTTTAAAAAAAACACCACAACTCCTGAATAAATAGAGCCTGTGCATAGTCTAGTGGATATAGCAGAGGACTGAGTGTCCGGACACTTGGGTTCTAGTCCTGGCTCTGCTGCTGCCTTGCTGTGTGACCTTAGACAAGTCACTTAACCTGCCTGCCTCAGTCAGCTCATCTAAAATATGTTGCAACAGCTGGACTCAAAAATTACTATATAGGCACATAGTACTTGGTCCATTTGCCAGTGGTATGTAAAAAAGAAATCTCTGTAAGTGCATGTAGCAGCAAATTCAAATTGGCCAGGTTCTGTCCCCTTTCTTTGGGGCTGCCTGTAGGTTCTGAGCATCAGTGGAGCTGCCCAGAGTCTGGAAAATACGTTCAGGTAGTTTTCCCTAACTTCCCTTGCCCAGATTACAAATTTCTGAGCAACTTGGTGTATCTTGCAGGTTGCAGCAATGAGATCAAGATAACTTCACTCTGCTGCATGGAAAATAATGAGCATCAGATGTACGGGGGTGATTATTTTGGTGGGGTATGAAGCAGATCGCTAGAAAAATTGAGACACAACAATAAGTAAGCTAGTGGACGGAGAGAGAAATGGAGTGGAACATCCCTTCTCAGCACCGGTAGTTGGGTGATGGTGCCAGGGAAGAAGAAAACGCAAATCCTTAGACACGTACCTGCTAAGACCAATATGAAAGATGGTGATGTGGGAGTGTGGACATACGTGCGATGTCCACTGACAGTGTTCTGTTGAAGTTGAGTTTCTGCCCCTTCCCTAAACACACCCTGGTGTCTTGGCATAATAATTTCTAAAGCACTTCGGGATCAGCTGATGAAAAGTACTATATAGGCACATAGTACTTACATGATTATGGATTACACTATTTAGGAAAAGGGAACTCGGTTCCCTCACACACATCCAGCTACAGAGATTGCCATCCCTATAGTCAAACAAGGGCTGTCCATGGCTCTGTTATGGTTAGTTTTAAGTAAAGAAACTTAGCCGGCAATTGCTACATGATTAAGGCTACAATTTTGTCACGGACAGCTCACAGGCATTAAACAAAAATTCACGGAAACTGTGACCTGTCCCTGACTTTTACTAAATACATCCCTGACAAAATGAGGAGGGTCCAGCACCCTGCCTTGCTGAATGCAGCGACTGGGAGCTGGGGAGGGATCCCCCGCCACCCTGCAGGGCTGGGAGCTGGGAGGGCCTCGCTGCCTGTGGGGGTTGGGAGATGGGTGGGGGGAGGGCAGCTGCCGGAGTCCCTCCGCTGCCAGGGGTGGCTGAGGAGCTCTGGGGTGCTCCCCCGCCTGCAGGGCTGGGAGCTGGGGAGGGAATCCCCCGTCACCCTGCAGGGCTGGGGACCTGCCAGGGTCCCCCTGGTGCCTGTGGCGGCTGGGGAGTTTGGGACCTGCGCCGGCTGGTTAGTTGCAGGGATCCCACGTCGGCTAGGCTGCTGTGGTGCCCCAATGACATGGAGGTCTCTGGAAGTCATAGAATCTGTGACTTCCGCAGCCTCCACGACGCAATCATAGCCTTATACGTGATTACTGTCACCCTGTTTTATTGGTGACCTTTGTTGTGGTGTTGGAGAGCTGATCCAGGCTTCTTTGTTCTGCATATCACAGGCCTGTCCTATTCACAGCAGGAATTGAAACAATAAGAGCATTGTGTCGTGGAACTACATATTTATTCGACACAAGCACAAACAGTTGAAGGGAAGACATTGTCCTGTGTACCATCCAGGGACATGACAGCAAAGAGGTTCTGTTTACGGTTCTTGAAAAATGTATAAAGCCAGCCTTTCCTTTACCCGCTCTCCCCCAACGCGCCACGCTGAATATGTCAGAGTAAATCAGTCTTGTAAAGCTAATAGTCATGTGCCTGGCTCTGATGAGTGGAACAGGCCACTCTTCGTTTCAAAGTATTCACACAAAGGAGTTGCCCTGATTGCTCCTACTTTCTTGTGTAGACAAGACCTAAAAATGCCAAAATAGACTTTACCCACTGCAGGTCCTTTAAAATGTTGTAAGTTGGTACACAGTGATCAAGATCTGGAACTTTAACATCACTTTTACTAAGGCATTTAAAAAACAAATTCCTTTGTTAATGTGGCTATTTTTTACTTGTTTGCAACAGAATTTACAAGGGTCATCAGTGCTAAGACATAAATGTAAATCTTCATGATAACAGACCAGTTTTCTAAACAATATAGTTTAGATGAGACATTTGAGCTTGTTAAGAACATTCAAAACCTAAGACAGCCTCTTCTGATCTATCATACATGTTAATGTCATTAAACATTCATAAGCATCCACAAAATATATTCCATGTATCAGCTGGGTAGAAACAGCCTGTACATTTGAATAATATAAATAAGGCAGCCTTTGTACTGTTTCACTGAAAAATCTAAAGGTTGGGGCGTGGGGTAGACAGCAGCAGAATTTTGAAATCCCTATTGGTAAAATAGTTCCAGAAGAGAGGCTGTAGCTGGAATGATATCCGTCTCCTTTTGGATTTTTCAGATTGCACTGATACAAACAAAGCAAGGTGTTGTCTATTGTTTTCCCGAACTTAAAGCTGGTGTTCATACAGATGAAAATAATGCTTCCTTAAGACACTGTCACTTGGGCAAACTATAAAGCCAAGTGAGTGAGTATCTACAGTCTCAAAGACAACATTCATGCTTCAAGGGAACATTTAAAAAGACTCTAAGGCTTTTGAGTGGTTCCTCTTGTAGTTTTATTACTGGTGCTGTGCAAAAAGTGACCTTAAGCTTCAAGCCATCACATCTGGAAGAATGTGGAGTAGTGATCAAAACCAGCTGAGAGTAGGTAACAAAGAAATGCTCAGACTCCTCTGGGAGCGCATGTAGAACAAACACCTCTGTGAAATGATCTGTCTATTTAAGGTACTCCTATGACTCCCATTACCATAGCAGCCAAGCGCCTAGCTGTCTTTAATGTGTTTATCCTCACAATACCCCTATTGTCCCCATTGTACAGATGGGGAACACAGAGGCTAAGTGACTTGCCGATGGGCACATTGAAGTTTGTGGCAGAGCAAGGAATTGAACCCAAGTGTCATGAGTTCCAGGCTCTCACCCTGACCACGGGACCGTTCTTCCTTTCTGTTCTGAGGCTGGGGAAATGAGCAGAAACAAAATTACAATCTGAAATAATTGGGTGTGTGCAAGCCCTTGCCTGGATCATTGTATATTCCCTTCTTCTGGATGTTGGGTCGATGCCATAAATTAGAACACCTGCTATGGAACAAAGTTCTCTATCGCTGGGTGTGACGTTTAAGTGATAGTACAGCTGTTACTCAGTTTGTGGCTGTGTGTTAAATGCTTCCTTTTTCTGTTTAGGTTCTAAGTTCCCTTGGTTACCATGTAGTCACATTTGATTATCGAGGTGAGTGTTTGTTTATTTATTAGGAAGCTGTGTTTGGCTCTGTCTGTCTTATCTAAAACTGCTACTTTTGATCTTACAGCTAACTGCTGTTTTTACAGTTTCAGAAGCTGTTACTAGTTAATTAGACGTTTCTTGAATTTTCATTGAGTTCTTAAAATCTCAGCAGAATGCATCACTTTCTCCAGTGTTTCTCTGATTTGTCTTTCCCTGTGTAGCACATAAACCATGAGATCTTACTACCTTTTCCCCTTCTCAAAGCAGGTACTTATATGACCCGCATCACCGAAGTATCTGAACGCCTCAGTCTTTAATGTATTTATTCTCCCCACATTCCTTTGAGGTACGGCAGTGCTATTATCCCCAGTGTATAGGTGTGAAACTGAGACACAGAGAGGCTACGTGATTTGCCTGTAGTCACCCAGGAAATCTGTGCAGAGCAGGTAATTGGACCCAGGTCTGCCCAGCTCTAGGCAAGAGCCGTAATCACTGGACCATCCTGCAACTCATGGATTGAATGGACACTGCTGCAGCAATTTATTCTCTGATGTCTGTATTTTTTAAGACCAAATCTGAGTTATCTGTAGGCTTCTTTACTACCCTCCCCAACTTGCTGTACTTCCAGCAGACTAGTTTTGAAAGCAGTTCATTGGGAATGCCACCCACTGGCCTTGCAACAATTGGATGTCTGGAACTCTGCTCAGCAAAATGTACATTACATCTACTGTTAGTAATGCAGGGAAGTCGTACAATTTCCACTGCTAACAAGTGGTGCAGGGTATAGTCTGTTTTAGCTCAGTACTCTTTTTTCCTAAATCACACAAGCTGAATGCTATCTTTTTTCCAGGCTTGATCTAGTAACGTGTTGCTGCCCTTTCAAAGCATTTCACACCTGCTGTTCAAAGAGAAAAGTCTTTCCAAAAGCTCATAAAATTCCTTGTCATGATTTTTTAAATTTTAACTCGCAAAAGAACCAAGTAAACATCTTAGACTGGGTTGGTGTATAATCCTACATTAGCTTGTTGAGGGATGCTAATGGATTTGACCCAAGCCATGTTTATAAATATGCTACTTACAGTCGGCCACGGATTATACTGATTTTTCTGATCTATGAACCAATATCAAACAGCTGTTGAGTAACAACCTCTTGTAGCTCAGCAGCGACGCTGTTGGACAAGGTCTCATCAGAATCTACTGCACAGCTTGTACGCCCTCTCTTTAGAGATCACGCATCCAGATGTTTTGAAATTTTGTTCCTTACTCTTGCTGCTGTGTGTTACCTCTGTGTTGGGCACTGGTCTGCCCGCCGCTGCTGCGGGAATCCTGTGTCCAGTTCTGGTGCCCACAATTTGAGAAGGACGTGGATGAATAGGAAAAAGTCCATAGAAGAACCATGAGAATGATTAAAGGGTTAGAAATCCTGCTTTATAGTCACGGACTCAAGGAACTCCCTTTATTTAGCTTAACAAAGAGCCGGTGAAGGGGTGACTGATCACAGTCTGTAAGTATCTACCTGGGGAACAAATATTGAATAATGGTCTCTTTGATCTAGCAGAGACAGGTCTAACATGATTCAATGGGTGGAAGGTGAAGCTAGACAAATTGAGTGGAAATGAGGCATAATTTTTTAATGGTGAGAGTAAATTAATCATTGGAACAACTTACCAGGGGTCCCGGTGGATTCTCCATCACTGACCATTGTAAAATCAAGATTGGATGTTTTTCTAAAAGCTCTGCTCTAGGAATTATTTTGATGAAGTTCTCTGGGCTGTTATACAGGAGGTCTAGACTAGATGACCACAGTGGTCCCTTCTGGCCTTGGAATCTGAATCTGAGGAGAGGCATTTAAGACCTGAAAGTGGCCGTTCTGCATGCAAGAACTGGCCTATAGTGGAACCAGAAATGCAGGATACTGGAACATTAGCTTCCAACAGGAGCACCAGCTCTTGCTTTCATTGTCTGCCAAACCCACAATCTGCTTGGCAACTGGCAGTAGCCAAGTTCTAACAGTAGAAGCTTGACAAGATACACTGAGACACTGCGCTGTGCTGGTCTTTGTCTTTCATTCCAGCTTTAATTTGGTGTGCAGGTACAATACAGCAAGCAGGAATATTCTCATGTTTCAAATGCCTTCACAGTTGTGGGCATGCAGCTTGTTGATGAAGGCATAAGAAATGCCTTATTTTGCTGGATGGCTTAGGTGTGATTTAAAATGTTTGTGTTTCAGGGTGGGGAGATTCTGTGGGCACTCCATCAGAGAGAGGAATGACCTATGATGCACTCCACGTTTTTGACTGGATAAAAGCAAGAAGTGGAGACAATCCTGTCTATATATGGGGGCATTCCTTAGGCACAGGGTAAGCCTCCAATTCAGATGGCAGCTTTCTAGAATAATCAAAGTAGGTCTATGTTGATCTTTGACAAATGTAGTGCCATTTATGGATAGTAGCTATAATCCATTCTGGTTCGTGTCTGTATCTGAATTTAATCACTCCAAAATAATTTCTTCTTTGCTCTTTTTAATTTAGGAAATAGGATAGTGACTAGAACGTGTATCCTAGAATTCCAGAGTGCTGGATTGGAAATTAGAAGGCAGTAAGATCAGCACTACGTCATGTCATGAGAGAAAGAATGGGCAGATCGTGGGGGAAAATCATCACTGGTGTAAGCAGGCACAGTTCCCTGGACAACAGCGGAGATGCACCCGTTTATACCAGTGTGTTTTTTAAAGCCATACCCATTGGATTCCATCCTATACACTCTGGAAAGGGTAAAATTTTTGTTTAGCTGGAAAATATTTCTCAGACTAACTTACTGCACATATGCATGATTTACAGATCAGCACTAGGGCAATTAAGCCATTAAAATGGTGATTTCACTTGTAGAAATGAAGTATGAAAAATTCTTTAAAAGCTAGACGCGGCAACAAAACTGGATGCATTGCCTTAATTGGCAGGATGCTGATTGTGAAGTAGTTTAAGACAAGGTCTGGCTATTGGCTCATAGTAAAAAGTTTTGGAACCACTGACTTAATAAGGCAACCAAACCAACTGCTTTTTGTCGTCTTTTGTGACCACCATTGCATATATGCATCCTCCACCCTGGCGCCAGGACACTAACGCTGGTCTGCGGGCAAGGGAGACCCCTCAGGGAAGGGAGGGGAGGGGGAGTTGGAGAGTGAGCCTGCCTTGCACTCACCCCTCAGCACGGCTCCTGTCCCACAGGCTGCACCCATCTCTGAGCATTGTGCCCCAGTGCATGGGGTCACAGCAACACCCATGTTTGGCCTAGCTACCTCTCCATAAAGACAGAAGAGCAGCCAGGCCAAATGTGAGTGAGTGGCGTTGTGACCCAATACTTATGGTCACAGTGCCACTGAAGTTTGGTGTGGCTGCTCCTCTGTCATGGGGAGGCCAGGCCAAACCTGAGTGGTGCTGCGACCCTGTGCACCAGACCATGATACCCTTACCAGGGAACTGGGCCCAGCCCCGCAGGACACAAGCCACTTCTAAGGGGTGTGTGTGGGGCAGGCTCGTTCTCTCACACCCTCCCATGAGAGCTGGGCTGGGAGAAGCGGGCGTGCGCGTAGGCCAGGGCCCAGTGATGGGTTAAGCCGGCCCCGGACATGGCAACCCATCTAGAACCTTCCTGTAACCCACTTGTGGGTCAGGACCCACCATTTGGGAAACACTGTATTAAGCTGCCTGCAAATTTAACTTGTGGCACTTTGGAACTGAGTGAATTCTGGAGAGAACTGACTTTTGTTAATGACATTGCAGAGCTCTTCCCAGGATTGAAAGGAGGAATTACCCCCACAGGAATGGGGACACTATCAGATTTTGTGTTCCTAGATCTGTCACCATTGTAGACATTAGACTATCATAGTGTGTAGTTTGATAGGCAAAACCTGCAAGGGAAGTACCGGGATATTTTATATTTGCAAGAGAGAATAAATGTCTGGTCTTAAAAGGGGAAGGGGGAGGGAATTTTTTTCAAAACACCCTGCCAGAACCCTGCCCGTACAGTAAAATGCAGTTGTCACTTCAGATTTTTCTGTCTCTCTCTCTCTCCTGTCTTTGAAAATGTGCTGCCTTTAATTAATAAACAGCTGTATTTTTATAAATGATTGGCACGCTCAAATTCTGTATTGCTGGAATGTCTGCTGTTGCACAGATCATATGGGTAACAGTGACGTGTGAATATTAAATGGTAAGCGTTTATTTATCTGAAATTTGTAAGCTTCCATCTTCTCTCCCTCCACTCACCCCACAGTTCTCCCTTAGGGCCTTGTCTGCACTGCTGAAAAAGGTGTGTGGTTTACCTTGTGATAACTAATATGCATGAGCTGTCCCATGACAAACACACAATGAAGATTATGAGGTAAACTAGGTAAGGTCAGGCCCAGTGCTTTTATAGCGGTGAAGACAAGGCCCAAAGTCTCAGCTTGCCTGGTGAGCTGAAATTTGCATGCTCTTGAGCTGTGCATCCCAGAGCACAGTTACCTATTCCAGAGTGTGTGTGTCTGGAGCTCGGTGGTGATGGGGGCCAGCAGAAAGACTGGTGACTTCAGCGCAGGAGAGATTGTGGGCAGTAAAAGGACTGGAGAGTCTGTGGAAGCGGAGCAATGTGTGAAAAGAGGGGGATGGGGGGTCTGCTGGAAGGTTTCAGTGAGGGAATCCTGGTCATGTTTGGAGAGTGTGTGGAACATGAGTAAGGCTATGATTTAGTCACGGGTAGTTTCAGTAAAAATCCCGGACAAGTCACGGGAAATAACCAAAAAATCACGGCCAGTGACCTGCCGTGACTTTTACTAAAAATACCCCTAACTAAATCTTAGGTGCTGGGGCGGGATAGGGGGTGTGCTCCAGTGGACGCTGTTACTCCAGGTCGAGGGGCGGCCTGGGGCCCCGCCACCGCTGCTCCCAGACAGTGCCCAGGACGAGTTACCTGGGGCCACCGGAGCAGCAGACGGTGTGGCTGGCCCTAGGGCCGCCCCAGCTGCTCAGGCAGTCCTGAGGTCAGCCACACCAGCCGCTGCAGCTGCAGAAGTCACGGAGGTCCCAGAAAGTCACAGAATCTGTGACCTCCGTGAAAGACTCGAAGCCTTAAGCATGAGGAACTAGGGAGGGCAGATTCTATGTCTGAATCTAAGAAAAATCCTGCATCTCTCATTGAATGTGACTCATCTCTCAGCTATCTCTATACCCAAGGAAATGGAGTTTGGCTGAATAGCAGCTCCTTTAATCTCCAGTCATATAAAACAGAGACGTAGGGAAGAGGAGGAAGTATTTTGAGGTGTTCTTTAAGCCCTCTGAAAGGCTGTCCAGTATCCGAGTGTTAAGAATTGCTGCAAAACATCAGTCAGTTGAGCCACTCGCTGGCTTTCCCTGTTGCCTACACTTCCAGCCCTGACACTGGCTTGAAGTGCAGCTGTCTTAAGATCAGTCTCGGAGCTGGATCTTCCAAGGGACAGTATGTGATGTTATCGCTTTGAGTTGCTGCTGTTCTTTAGCAGTGAGTGACGAAAACACTTGAATTAACACTAAATGTATTTTTTTTTCTTTTAGAGTTGCAACAAATTTAGTGAGGCGTCTTTGTGAAAGAGGTAAGGCTAATGAGAGAGGGGCACTCGCTGTGTGGCACAAGTTGCACTTATGGCCCTAACTGCTGCTCGGTTACCTTGGTCTGACTTTACTGCAAAAGTAATTTTATCTTATGCTTTTGTATAGTCTACTCTTCTTTGGAACATAATTCCCCAAAACATATCTCTTAGTATTATGTAAGCCTTTCCCAATGCAAACCAGGGCATCCCTCAGTGTGGGTTTTGGCACGCTACTTCGGTGGTTGTATTACCAAAAATTATTTTATTTTATTCAGAACTTTCACGGTCTTATGGCTAGATGGAGTATTTTAGTTTTTGGTTTGGCATCTTTCATAAGGATTGAATTACCTTAGACACCCCTTCCACGCCATTCCAAAAGTGCAACTGTAGAACTTTCCAATATTCATCACAGCTCTTTAAAATGACTTCATGAGCTTGAGCTTGACCATGACCTCGGTATGCACGTTTGTGCTGCATGCTTTCCCAGCCCTAACTCAGGGGTTCAAGGGAGGATCTGAGGCACATGTAATTATTTTAGACACCTTTTCAGCCAGTAAGAAATGGGTAACTCATGTCACTCCATCTGAGAGGAGAATATTGTCTCACTTTGCGCATTTACCCTGTCTTGTAGCGTATCTAGCATATAAAGATTGCCCCACTGTGGCTCTACTTCTGATCTATTTGCTCTGCTTTGTCTTAACTCACCTGAGTTCAGTGCTTTAACAGGCTGTGCTATGTGCTCCTGTTTCAGAAACTCCTCCAGATGCCCTAATACTGGAATCGCCATTTACTAATATACGGGAAGAAGCAAAAAGCCATCCGTTTTCAGTGGCAAGTACAGACTTCGGTTTTTATTACCTTGTAATTTTAGTCACAAAAACTAACACATTTAAAAATTCCTTGTGGGCAGTAATAGCACATATCTGAGTGAGTTATGTAAGCCCCCCTAGTGATTGCTATTAAGATATGTAGGGCACGAAATGCCTTTGTAGAAATGCACCCTACAAATGAAATTAAGTATAATTAACAACCATATTTGGAGTCTGGTGCAAGAAAAGGAAAATTGGGAATGAAAAGTAATAAATCCAGGGGTGAGAAATACAGACCAATTTGGCTATGTCAGTGGGGAGTGTGTTCCCCACCACAGGGTTAACCAGTGCAAAGGCATGGTCCCTTGCTGACATAAGGCATGACTGGCACACTCACAGTGAGTAGCGTGTGAGTGCAGATACCACTCAGAGGAGGCTCAAAGGAGCATCAAATACAGCCAGGGTACACCCCATTTAGGTCTTTTAAAGCAGCGCTATTCCATTTCATAGCCAACCAGTGCAGTTCTGAGCCAGTTGAATGTGGTGGAGAAGCTGGACCAAGAAGTTAAAATGGCCCAGACTTTCAAATGAGTGCACTTCTGCCTGAGGCGTGGAGCTGTGTACACGCACATGTTCATACAGACCCAACTGGCATCTGCCCATTAGTGGTGTTATACTCCTAAGTCAGGAGTGCACAAAGGAGCATGTACATTTAGGTATACAGCTGTTTGAAGGTTGGACTAAAATAATTACCAAACCTCATGGTCACAACGCCATGTGTAGCTGTTACAAGTACATCACAGGACCAGGCCTGCCCAGGGAGTGCAACTGGAAACACTTCACCCTCTGTGCAGCCATGTGGGTTTCCATGGAAACAGCAGGGTTGAAAGCTTTGCCACAACTCATAACCTGACTACTTGCCAGTGACTCTCCTGTGCAGGCCAGGTACCTGATGGCTGGGTGAACCTCCTTATGGTCCCAGTCTCTTCCTAGCAGCCAGACTTCTGTTTTCCCAGGGTTGATGGTGAAGTTGCTCTGACACCCAACAGAGGTGACCAACATACAAATAAGCAAACCCGCAGGCCGTGTCAATGTGGCCAGGCCTGTGGGTGCTCTTGTGACATTCTGGGTAAAACAGTAGCAGACTGATATCCAAGAGGACTCAAGCAGCAATGCTGATGTTAGCTTGGAGAACTTGGTGATTAAAATCATCCATGACTGTGCACTAGTAGCCAAAACAATGACAAACAGTGAAGTGTCTCTGCAGCGATACCTGTTAGTTTGGCTGCGTGTACTCCAATAACCAATACGATATCTGGTAGTGTATAATGCTCTCTTATTCCGGGCGGGAATGTTCCGTGCAGGAGTCTATCTTGCTGTTCAGTGGAATATGTCTATTCATATACTTACACAATTTTTTTCTTCAGATATATAGATACTTCCCTGGATTTGACTGGTTCTTCCTTGACACCATCACAATGAGTGGAATTAAATTTGCAAATGATGAGAAGTAAGTAATGACTCTCATCTGTGATCTGAACTAAGCCCTTTCAATCATATACTCATAGATGAGACTGACTAGAATAAAGCCAACGCCATGGGAATATATGCCAAATTGCAATCTCTCTTCTTTTTAGTTCTTTCTAGAACTTGCTTAAGGAGGTTTCAACAGCCCTAACTGGCCTTGGGTACGACATAGGTGTATAAAAGTGTGGGTGTCTGGCTCCGTCTCAGGAAACTCCAGCACACAACTATCAGTATCATTTTCCTTGGATGCTTTTTCATTTTTTAGTGCAGTTAATTGTATTCTAGGTGCTGTTCAAACCCAACAGATTCTCCCTTGCACAGGAAATAGCCTGACTAGCTAGTTAAAGGGACTGCATAAAAGTGAGAGACTATATGGGTGTCTATAAGTATGACTTTTTTTGTTATTGGTTTCTTACAAACTTCTCTATTTAATACGTTGAATAGAACTATCCTATTCAGAGAGTTAGATAGTTGGAGATTTGGCTGTTATAAACTGACATGATCCAGGCTTTCTCTAATAATACTTTCCACTTTTATAGAGTCTGCCATCAAAGAATCTAAGCACTTTACAAACCTTAATGAATTAAATCTCTCAACACCTTGGTAGAGAAGGATCATGCTGCTCTACAGAGAGGTTAAGTGACTTGCCCAAGGTCACACAAGAAATCTGTGGCATAGCATGAATAGAATCCTGGTCCTCTGTCTTAGCCAATAAACCAGTGTTTCTCAAACTGGGGTGTGCGGACCCCTGGGGGTCCATGAGGGCATTCAAGAGGATCCGCTGGCCCTGCTAATCAACTCCTCCCCCTCCCTCAACTCTTCCCCCTCCCTCCCAGTGCCTCCTGCACGCTGGGGAACAGCTGTTCAGCGGCATGAAGTAGGTGCTGGGAGGGAGGGAGAGGAGCGGGGATGGGGCGCACTCGGGGGAGGGGGCAGAATGGTGTCCGGGGCCGCTGGCCCCACTGATCAACTCCTCCCCCTCCCTCCCAGGGCCTCCTGCAAGCTGGGGAACAGCTGTTCAGCACCGTGCAGGAGGCACTGGGAGGGAGGGGGAGGAGCGGGGAGTGGGTGCACTCGGGGGAGGGGGCAGAAAGAGGCGGGGAAGAGGTGGGGTGGGGTGGGGCCTTGAAGGAAGGGGTGGAGTGGGGGACGGGGCTTGAGGGGCCGTGAAAACATTTAAATCAAAATGGGGGTCCTCAGGTTGCTAAAGTTTGAGAACCGCTGCAGTAGACTGTTCTTCCCCTTTCTTTGTAAGAAGAGCACTTTTTGAAAATGCACAGCAATTTCCTTTTATAATCATAAAAAAGAAATCTACCTTTTTATTGACCTTACTGTGGGGTGATGAGCTCCCTAGCAAATAGATTCTCCAGTGGTCTTATTAATCATTTTTTCCTTAGATCATATTAATTGGTGTTTTGAACAAAATCTGAAATGTGGTTAATTATAGTTACAAACAAGCTACACATAACTTCCCTTGAAATTCCACCAAATATAATTACAGAACTTGTTGGTCATAAAACTCTCTAATGTCCTCTAATAAACACTTTCCGATTAGTGTGTAGTGGAATAGTTTGTTGTTTCGTTACACACGATGGGCTCACTCTTTATTGTTTTAAAAATAAACCCTGTAGCAATCCACTGCGCTGTATTTTCTTTTGCCAACTTTGCAGAATATGAATGGGACTCTTATTTATTAGTGGTGTTTGTTCGAGAAGAGGGACAATAAGCCAAAGATAATTGGCTCCATTTGCATTTGACGGGACAAGTGTTGAATTTGATGAAGCTAGTAGTTTTGATTATTGTGATTGTAGCTTAGCTTAATGATGCTAAAATTGTTTTTCAAAGGGCAAGGATAGATGGGAATTGTTGGCTTCTCTATCTTAATTATTTCCCACTTCTAGAACAGCCTACAGTAAAGAACTGCTTGTCTATAGACAGGCAAAATATTACTCAGAAATGACAAGTATTCAGAAATCATCTCTTTTTCAAAAATGTAACCAGAATGTGCAGAGTGAATAAGCGTAGAACTTGACTTGATTATTTTTATTCCTAGTGACAATTGTAATCCTTTTTGCAGTGTAAAATACATTTCCTGCTCGCTGCTTATTCTTCATGCTGAAGATGATCCTGTTGTACCATTTTATCTTGGAAAGAAGGTGCGTTTCTTCAGCTATCGTAGCAGATCTGCTTCAAGTTGCCCATTTGATAGGAGGGAATAGTGTGTCTTAAACAACCACCCGAACAAACGATGCCATTCTGTTCAGAAAAAGGTAGCAATGTGATGTTAAGAACTAGCAGCTTTAGTAATGACAGAGGTGCATAAAGTGAGTGGTGCTGAAGGGATGAGATGTTGGGTGGCAAATCTTATCTATATATTGAAACAAGCCCTTCAAATGTCTGCTACTTGCTAAGGAAAAGGGGTGTGAACAATTTATCAGCCTGCCCAAAAAAATGTTTTGTGGGAGAAGTTAGGGGGAAAGTGTTACTGTTCTACTAACCCAAGAATGGGAATGAGAAAGAATGAGCACAGATTGACAGAATACCCCTTAGCTTCCTGGATGCAAGGGTTCAAACGCTATTAAATAAATTCATTTTAAATAGTTGTTTTAACCAAGCTGTGCCGGGCAGATTTTACCTAAATAGAAACTTAATTGCAACAGTTATTTATCAACCTACTGCTCAATTAGTTAGCTGAAGGCAGGGGAACTTGATCTCTGGTTATAATTAATCCCATTGCCCAATGGGGTTTGGGATTTGTTTGTGTGTGCACAGTTATGGTGTTTGAAATTCATACGAGATATTAGTGGGGCCTGAGCTGCAATCGGCCAGCTCATCTCATTCAGGACTTCAGGCTGATTTCAGCAAAGTTAGTTATGTAATAGCTCTCCTACAAAAGCTCAGTTTTGTCCAACTGAATCTACTAACTCTCCTTTGTAAGCAGAATATTTGCTGTGAGAGTTACTGCATTGTCCATTAGATCGTGGGTGGGGGGAGAGATGATTAGGTAAAAGGGGAGCTCTGAGAATGGAGACGCAAAGTGAGAGCCACAGAGATACAGTAGAACCGCAGAGTTACGAACACTTCGGGAACATCGTAGCTCTGAACGAAACGTTCTGGTTGTTCTTTCAAAAGTTTACAACTGAACATTGACTTAGTACAGTTTTGAAACTTCACTGTGCAGAAGAAAAATGCTGCTTTTAACCACTTAATTTAAATGAAACAAGCACAGAAAGAGTTTCCTTACCTTGTCAAATCTTTTTTTAATTTATTGTTTTAGTAGTTTATTTAACACAAAACTGTACTGTATTTGTTTGCGGGTTTTGGGGTTTTTTTGGTCTCTGCTGTTTCCTGATTGCATACTTCCAGTTTCAAATGAAGTGTGTGGTTGCCTGGTCAACTCATAACTCTGAGATTCTCTGCATTGCAAAATATGTGGTAGATACATATCCCTTTGTGCTTCTCTCTCACCCCCCACTTCTTAGTGGATGCTCTATTAACCTTTTACTTACACCAAAATGCCCCCTCTCCTCCCGTCCATGTGTGTGGGAGGGTGTACACCAAATTACTATGTATCTTAATAAAAGAAAGGCCATTGTATCAATACAGCAAGTATACTTTTAGCTGGCTAGCATTGTAGCACAATTTTGAAATGCTGTGATTTGTAACTCACTTTTTTTTATCCTTTCTACAGCTTTATAACATTGCTGCACCATCTCGGAGTTTCCGTGACTACAAAGTACAGTTTGTTCCATTTCACAGAGACCTCGGCTACAGGCATAAGTACATATACAGGAGTCCAGAGCTACCTCGAATACTGCGGTAATAAACAGGATCATGTTAAATGTATTAAATCGGCATCATTACTGAAGTGTCGCAGTGAGTAGGGAACAGATGGATAAAGCTTGTTAGATCAAGGCTGCTCTGAGCTAACTTGCAATATGGAACCTGTTCTAGTTATAGACAGTCTACGGTCGATATTTGCTGGGATCCATGTTTAGTTTTGCCCTCCCCCCCAAATTTCTTTGTGACCATAAATGAATCCGAACACACTGAATGCTAGAAACCTTTATAATAATACTTGGCATTTACTGATTTTCATCTTCAAAGTAATATGTAAATATTCCTTATAACCTTGGCTATGTTCCCAAAATATAGGCTCCAAAAATCAACTTGCAAATCTGTAGGTGTATCATTGATAACTGTGTATTGTATGTGTATCTATGTGAGGAGATGGAGAACTTGTATTGCTCTCATTATGCATTGGGGGAATGGAGTCAGAGCTGTGAAGTGACTTGCTGCCAGTGTATGAACCTGGTTTTGAAGTCAGGAGTTCATGATTCCCACTCCTGCACTCAGCCCACCAGCCACCTCTGTCCCAGACTCTTCCTGTAGGGTCTCCAAGGGCTTGTCTACACTTACTGGAGGAGCCACACTGCGGCGCTTGATCCATCGGCGGTCGATTTAGCAGGAAGACCCGCTAAATCGATCACTGATCGCTCTCCCGTTGACTCCTGTACTCCAGTGGATCGAGAAGAGTAAGGGGAGTCGATGGGAGAGCGTCTCCCGTCCCGTCGCATAGTGTGGACCCCGCAGTAAGTAGATCTAAGCTACGTCGATTTGAGTTAACACTATTCATGTAACTCAAATTGCGTAGCTTAGATCGACTTTTCCCTTTAGTGTAGACGAGGCCCAAGGCAGATTTTTCAAAGCTGGGCATCTAAAGGTAGGCACCTAAATCCATAGAGTCCCCTGCACAATGGCCTGACTTTGAGGTTTTGAGCACCCCCGACTCCTGTTGACTTTAATGGAGCTGCAGGTGCCCAGTACCTTGGAAAATCAGACCACTCCTTTGGGTGCCTGCATTTAGATACCAAGTTCAAAAGTTTTCGCTTGCGTCTATTTCTGGATGAGCTAAGGTCTAAACTCTGCCTCCCCTGCACAGGCACTCGATGGGGAGAGCTGGTAGCCCTTCCCCACCCTCCCCAGGTCACCTCTGGGTGCAGCCCACCATAATGTGGCAGGGCTGTTTGTGCTGCCAGCTGCCACTGCAGCTGCAGACGACATAACACTGGTCAATCATTGTCTTGGGTTTAGGCTGCATATATGCGACGTAAACCACTATGGACAAGCTTGCGATAGCTGTAGTTCTTCTTCGAGTGATTGTGCATGTGTATTCCACTGTAGGTGTTTGTGCCCTCCAGTGCACGGTTGACGGAGAGTTTTTCCCTTAGCAGTACCCATCGGGGCAGCAGGAGCGCCCCCTGCTGCCTCGCTCACCACGCACAGGCATAAAGGGCCGAGCCACCTGACACTCCTAAGTTCCTTCCTACCCTCTGTGATGGTTGTTGGAGCTCCCTGTCCTTGCTTCTGCAAGTCTTTAGTCAAATCCTGTATCTAGTTCCTGTCTAGTTAGTGTAGTGTATTGGTGAGTTACCTGATGGACTAGTTAAAATAGTTTTGGTGTTTTGGGTGGCTCTGGTACTGGGTTTCGGTCCCGGACCCGGCACTGGAGATATGCCAAGCTTTCTGGGTTTCAAGCCCTGCCACTCTTATGGTGAGGCAATGCCCAATAGTGACCCTCACCCCAGCTGCCTTAAGTGCTTGCGGGGGGCGTGTGAGTGACAAATGTGTCATTTGTAAGGGTTTTAAACCTTGTTCTAAAAAAGACAGGACAGGCACGTTAAAATATCTGCTGCTGGAATTGGTGCTACCTCCTCCATCTGAGCCATCTGCCTTGGTCCGGGTACTGAGCATCAGTATGTACCTCTGGTGGTACCGTTACCAAGAGGCAGATCGGTGTCGCCAGTACTGAAGAAGAGACGTTGGAAATCAGACTCGGTACCAGATTGTCGAAAGAGGTGAAGAGATGGAGCTGTTCTAAAGATGCAGGAGGGCGTTGAGAGAGGAAGCACTCTGCAGAGCACACCTCTAAACAGAGGAGTTCATTGACTCCAGAGCCCAGTGCAGGGCTCGAGACCAGCTCCTGAAGCACCTTTCTTGGTATCTCCTCATGCCCCAGTACCATCTACTCCTGAGGTGTTTGAGGCTGCAAGAGAGTTGTTAAACCTCTTGGAGTCACCCAGCACCGGCATCCAAAATACCGTCATCAGCGCCTTCCCCTCTGCACCAGGCAGTACCATTGGATTTGGCCAACAAGGTACCAATTAATGTGGTGCTATCTAGGGGGAAGCCACGGATTCCAGCTCCCTTTCTTCAGAGTCTGAACCTTCCTCACCAGTCCCTGACAGGTACAGCACCACCGTGCTCACAAGAAGAGGCTTCTGCTTCATCAGACTTTGAAGTGGGCTCCTGTGTGTCCAACCTAGGCAGTCCCGTCATCAGGAGTATGTCAGTTGCCTGCTTTTGTTTCAGTCTCAGTACCAGGAAGGAGCTTATAGTGATTGCCCCGGTGTGGCCCCGTCAGCACTAGTTTTCACAGTCAGTCTGCCGTTCTCACTCCTGATTTACATAGACCTAATTTCACAGACTCACAGCTGCCTCCTCCAACCTAATCTTCAGGCCCTTCATCGGCAGGGGAGTCCTGTTCTAGAGCGGTGCAGGAGGTGCTACTCAGTTGTAGAAAACCATCAACTAGGACAACTTGCCTTGTCAAATGGAAGAGGTTTTCCATCTGGTCAAGGCTGAAAGGGGTCTCCCCTAGTCTAGCACATGCTGAATAGAAGCAAGAATATCTTCTGTATGGTGGGCTGATTAGCTCAGTCAGGGTACCCCTAGTGGTTATATCAGCATTTCACCCACCTGTGGATACCCGCTTCCAACCAAATGGCCATAAGACTTTAATGAAAGTAGCGTTTCTAGTAGCCACTACATCAGTCAGGAGAGGGGTGGAGTGAGGGCACTGGTATCAGAACCTCCATATATGTCTACCTTGATCCTCCCCATCCAAGTTTTCTTATGAAAGTGGTCTCCACTTTTTATGTCAGCCAAGCAATTTTCCTACCGATCTTTTCCCCAAATCCCCACAGTAGGAAAGGGGAGGAGAGACTACACACTGTAGCCATCAGAAGAGCTTCAGCATTTTATCTGGAATGGACTACATATTTCAGGTCTTCATTTCAATTGTTCATTGCATTTGGGACAGAACGAAGGTCAGGTGTGTTTCCACACAAAGGATTTTGACATCAGGTTTTATTCACCTGTTACCAGCTGGCTAATGTGAATCCGCTGGATAGAGCACTGAGTCATTCAGGTAGATCCCGAGCAACCTCTGAGGCATTTCTGGCTCACAAGCCATATTAGACATTCGCAAAGCAGCAACCTGGTCATCCTGTCACGTTTGCCCCCCACTACACCCTCTCTCAACAATGTAGAGGTGAAGCTAAGCTTGGATGAGTGGTCCTCCAGCCCGTTCAAATAGACTCCAAACCCATCTCCAGTTGGGACTGCTCGTGGGTGGAATGGATATGTGCGATTACTCCCAAGAATTAAAAAGGGTTACTAACCTGTCCGTAACTGTTGCTCTTTGAGATGTGTTGCACATGTCCATTCTACAACCCGCTCTCCTTCCCCTCTCTGCCGCAGTCTTGCCCATAGGAAGGAACTTTGGGGAGTCAGAGTGGCTAGGCCCTTTATGCCTGCATGTGGCGAGCAAGGCAACAGCGAACGCTCCTACTCCCCAATGGGTGCTCTAAGGGGAAAAACTCTGACGCTGTGCAGTAGAGCACACAGACACCTACAGTGCAATCGGCATGTGCAACGCAGCTAGAAGAACAACAGTTATGGAGAGGTAGGGAACCATTCGTTCAGTGGAAATGCCGAAGTGTAGGGCATTTAAGATGTCACCTCTGTTGCCCTGTGCCCAGCTCCCTCTTAACCGTTGGGGCATTCATAGTCAGCAGTGACTATCCCATTGGGAAATCCGGCTTCCAGAGCCAGAGTGAACTTTCCTCTGCAGAACTGCTCATGATATTTTATCAGCAGGTCAGATCATACAAAGGAGGGCAGATGCTCTCGATAGACCTTGGGGGTTCCTGTTTGCTGTAACGGGAGCGCTCTGTGCTCCCTTTGAAGTCAATGCAAAGACTCCCTTTTGGGAATGTCTACACTGCTGCGTGAGTGTGACTGTAGTATGGCACAGCTTTAATCTAGCTACCACGTACAATAGCAGTGAAGTTGTGGTGGCATGGGCTAGCAACCAGCATACAAGCCCTCCAGGAAGCCTGGATATGTAGTCAGGCAGCCAGCCTGTGCTGACGCCCGTGCCACCACATCTACAGTGCTGCTGTTACCCGTGCTTGCTAGACTGAAACTCCCCCAAGTATGCCTACCTGTGCTACAATCACACCTTCGCCGGCAGCGTAGCCAGACGCCTTGATTTTAATGGGCTGTGCCTCAGACCTGAGAGGAGTGTGACCTGGTTTTGGAAAGTGGCAGAGTGGATTAGTCACTGTCGGTTTCTTGTTTTCTTTCGTAGGGAATTCCTGGGAAAATCTGAACATGCACATCATCACTGAAGACTGGCTGCTTGATAGCATTAAGGTTCTTATTTTTGTTTTTTTGTTTTCTTTGGGTCAGTCTGCCATTCTTTAGCACCTGGCACTGGCTAAGCCAGGAAAATCCTTCATTTGTCCTGATGCATACCCTTGGAAACCCAGACTCCCACATCGGTGTCTAAGACAGGAGGAGGAGAAAGAAATGAAGTTAGCTGGCTTCTGTTTTAACATGGACAGAAAAACAAACAAACCCATGCACCAATGCCAACCCATTCAAAACTTGAGCACAACAAAGAGCTACCAATGCAGCATCATAATTAAAAGAACAGAGGTTCCTAGAAAACACGTATTAGGACAAATGGCACTTCTTTTACATTTAAAAACAGCGTAACATTTTGGATCACAAATGGACTGTGATTTACCCACAAAATGGTGGCTGTGACCATCTTTAAATATTGCAGCTGTCTTGCTTCAGTTCCAGGGTGTTTCCTTTATAGAAAATATATATTTAGTTCATCATTTTCTCTCAATGGTTATAATCAGGAAAGTGCTGAAGATCATGGGGACTAGTGATGTTTTATTGAAATCAGTTAACTTTTAATTTGATGTGTACTGCAAAAGCGTAAGGGTACTTGCAAGACAAACGCATTTTGAAATAAAAAGGATGTTTTTAAAGACGTAAAACACAAATATTTAATGCAATGGGGATGTTGTAACACTTTTCCATTCTCCCCCCCATGTCCTTTTTTCTGAGTATCATTCCTGCTCCATACATGCACACCTCTGGAGTGTTCCTTTCCCCTTCCCATATACCTTTGGGAGTCATCATGGGTGACTTCAACAGATGGGATTTTATTTTAGGGAAAGTTTTTAAATTTTTGTCTGAGCTTTCCCCCTCTCTGAATCATATGGGCCTAGAATATGTAGGAATTTATTTAAACAATAAATGTCTTCCATTCTTCTTTAAGCATAAAGAGACACAAGCACTTTCTCGGGGATGAGAGGACAGAGATCCTTAAGAAACTTGCGTTTTTCCCCCTCAAACACTCACGTACATGTTTTAGCTCCAGTTGTCAGGCACAAAGGGAGAGGTGAACTTGTCAGTTCCTTAGGCAGAGCAATTCCTGCATAACTAAAAGCAAGCAGCAGTAGATAGTTACTAATGCAAATAAACTGTGGTTCTGTTTTTTTCTTGACACCCCACCCCTTGTTTTCCATGCCTTGGGCAAAGACTCAGCTCTCCTGTTCACACGGAGTACACCTGGTTCATCTGTGGCCTCAGTCCTTCTTTCCTCATAGCAACGTGTGCTGCCCTGGATGGGTGGCTGGTTCAGGCCATCCTGGGAGGCTGTAGATTCGTAGGTCCCCACTCCACTGGGGGAGATGCTCAGTGGAAGCTTCCTCCTTGTACAGCGGGAGGTGATGCACAAGCTGCTCTGTGGTGGAAAGTTGGGCTGCTGGCTGTGCATCCCTTTATCATGACCCTTAGTGAGGCACATTACAGGTGTCCCTGTTCTGCTGTGCCTCCTTCCTTGACTGCTCCCACAAAACAATTCCTGGTTCAGGACACGCACCTCCCCGCCCCCACCCCCACCAGCATGGGGGAGGGAGAATGTCACGTACTGGACAATGGGAACTGTAGCTGGAGAACCCAGTAAGCTGGGGCTTTTCAGGGTACTCTAGACTTGTTTGAACTGGCCCTAACAAAACATTCCAGTAATACTCGGTGTAATAGTTTTAGTTCCTAGTGTTCAAAGGTGAACCTTACAGCCTGAAGGGGTCTGTTCTCTTACGCAGTTGTATAAGGCGTAGTGTAACCAGTTCAGCATGCATCCAAGTTATAGCTACAGGCTCATAATAGTTACAAGGCGGACAGTAGATTGTCTGCCGTAGTGTGGTTATACTAAGGTTTTGACCCATAACACTTCTGAGCTAACCGTGACATTTAAATTCTGTTTTATGCACTTCTTGATATTTATTGCATTGACAGGACAGAAACACTATTTGGCTCTTTGCAATTCAGTCTCTACATTCCATCTAATGCTGCTGCTGTCATCTGACTCATGTTAAAGTATAAACGTCAATGAAAATGTTGACTCTCTTCCCATGTGACAGATTAGATCCCAAAGCATGAACCAGTGCAGTTTATTTCAACATACGTTCCAGTTAATTAGGCCAGTAATGTGCATTAAGATTGAAATGTTTATCTAAAAGTGTGTAGCTTTAATAAAATGATTGACTTCTGATCACGCCACTGACTTATTTGTCTTGTGTTTAACTTTGAAGAAAGGCGAGAGCTCAGCTTGAGGCAGACTTGAATGCCTGCCTTGGAGTTGGCAAACCTCGGATCCATCAGTGTGAGTTTCCAAGGAAAAACTGTACATCCAAGTATCTCCGCGTTACTTCTGGGGTCCCGAACTTGTTCTTTGCTTCTGAAGGTACTCGGTGCTCCTCTGATGACAAGTAGTGCTGGAGATATCAGAATGGGCTATGCCATCTGTTCTCCATAGGGCGGGGGGGAGACACACGTCGCAACACCTTCTTTTCACGGGATAGGTGGTCATTGGAACTTTTTCCTGTTGTCAGGTGGGGTTCCTGGTGTCTGATCAAAGGGGGAGAAGTGCTAGGCTGTGCCAATGAATGTCATAGGGGTAAAAGAGGGGCTGTGATGGCTTACGCAACAACCTGTAACTATACAATGCATGTGCAGCAGAAGTTAATAGAACACCACCTGTGGGCACAGTACTTCCCCACTGAACCTAGTTCCTGTTCTCGCCATGGTTCTGTGGTTCTAGGCCCCGGTAAATGAGTGTGGGATAGGGATGAGAGGGAGGGTGGCAGCTCATCCGGCCAGCAGTCTTTGGCCAAAGCCGACAGCATAGACATGAAGGCTGGTGGGACCAAAGTAAGCACTGAGGGGGCCTGTGTTGGTGAAGGGGTGAGAACTCTTGGCATTGGCTGCCCAGTTGGGGGTGTGAACCTTTGGGCCTGGTGGGGCTGTGTTCTCCACCCCTCCCTGGGACCCACTGTGACCACACCTACTCCTTTGGGTGGATCTGGATCTTTGGTCTCCTGAGTGACTTTCAGCTTTAGCAGCTTCTATCATGTTTCTTGCCTATTTCTATAGCGCATTATTCTTCCTACCCTAAGAACGCAGTGGGAAGGAGGCCGTCACCCATGCTGAGCTGTTTTCCATATTGCCCCTCAGCCCTGCCTCACAGGTGCGTTGCTGCAGGAGTGGCATGGCTTAATTAATACCCTGCTGAATTCCCAGCCTGCTGGGGGTTGCTGAGCTTGTCACTAGTATGTGTTCGCACCAGAGCTTGTTAGACCATGTCATTAGCATACCGGAGATGTGGTGTATAGCCAGAAATGGCTTCTGCAGGGTGCCATGCTAAAGGGATGGGGGGAGGGAAAGCAGCATCCTGGGTGACTTAACTTGCTGAGCCTGGTCAATTTCTGAGATTTATATTCTTGTGAGACTAAGTACTAGAGACCAAGGATTTGAACATAAACCAGCTGGGCATTCTGATTGTTTTAATCAGTTTCCAATGCACAGGTGAGGAACACTGATTCACTACACAGATTAATATCCATACTTCATGCCAACATGTTGAAACAATGCACTAAATCTATTTCCATGTCCCATTAGAGGCAGATACAGAAGCAACTGGGATGCTCCAAGTTCAAAACCTTCCACTTTCCTGCTCGGTACGAGTTGATTTCCGAGATAGCAACTCTGTTCTACTGTTACAGTTCAAATAGCCCAGTTCATGGAACACAGACTATGAAATGTCAGTAACACATTGACAATCCTAGGCTAGGTCAACACAAAACACAGTGGCCGTAGATCAGCAGCTGCATGCAGATGAAGTACAGTACATTCTTTAGCAGAAGTATTGTTGTATATTCAAGAAATTTGACAGCGTTTAAAAATTCTAGCGACACAAGGTGAGTGAGATAATGCTATACAGAGCTCTTCCGGTCTGCTTCAGCCCCTGTGTCGCTCAAAAGCTCATGTCTCTCACCCCAGAAGTTGATCCATTAAAAGCTGTTACCTCACCTACCATATCTCTCCATAATCCTGGGTCTAACACGGCTGCACCAACACTACAGTTAAAAATCATTAAGTGGACTTAAGGGTTGGTCTTTCTGATCATTGAAATAACAGGGCTGTACTTGATTTCAATGCACACCTTTTCTGTACACAGGAAGTGTATCCGCTTCCCAGCTGAGAAGTGACAGGCTTAGTCCCTTTCGTTGCTCATGGGCATAAAGACATGATGTAAGTTAACACACCAATGTACACAGCAGAGGCGGGTGAGCCAGGACACAATGACTTAATTTCAAGTGTGCTGTGGCCAATGATATTTCCCAGCAATTCTGTATTTGGCTGTTGGCTCCGGGGCCCAGATCCTCACTTGTATTTAGGTTCCTAATGTCTGTGCTTTTCCTGACTCCACTCTTAGGACTAAGAAAATGCACAATGCAACCATCGTATCAGACCGCTCAGTGTTGACGGGCTTGCTCTGTGTGAGCTGGGCCGAGGGAGACCATGCCGGAAGCTGGCTCTTCCAACACTAGGAGCTTCAAGTTCCAGCACCATATGGGCAGTGACTGAGCCCAGCTGTGGCTGGTAGGCTCTCTGGGGCTCTGGGATGTTAATTCTCAGGCCCTTCCAGGGTCCTGCCCTGGGCTGTGGAGGCCCCTTGCCATAGATCCTGTCTGTACCTTTCCAGGCCTTTTCCCCCCTCAGACACTGGGGGCAGCCACTGAGAGCGCTGGGACTGTCACAGTCCCTGTAGCAGGGGGTTCCTGGCTGCCGTGGGCTACATGGTCCTGGCCCTGCCTTGTAGCTCTGTGAGCAGACTGAAAGGCTTGGGGGGCAGTGACTTGCCTGCTAGCTGATGATCCAGCTTTGGGCCTTTTTCCTTGATGGCGGTGGTCTGGTCGGTAGCCAATGCCACAGGGCGGGCAGTGGCTCTTTCTGGGGCTAGGTCACACAGACAGCTTAGCCTGACTGGGGTAGAAAAGGGGATGGAGCAGTTCTGTGCAGGAATGGGTCAGTGTGGCCAGCGAGGGCCCTTGGCTAGCACAGTAAATGCAGGGCCCTTTGCCAGAGGGAAAGTGACGGTAAGTCTTTGTCCCTGACTGCAGGGCCAACAAAACTGTACCAACAATAAAAACAGGGGTATTGGGTTTAAGCTGGCTTGGGCAGGGGGGGGGAGTGCTAAGGTGACAGGCTCCTCTTCCCCCTGTGCACAAGGCCATGCTCCAGCCCCCTGCTCTCCCACAAGCACAGCGTTTACAGGCTGGTGCTCACAAGTATTTCTTCAGAGCATGGGCCTTGTCCGCGGTACAAAGTGCAAGCCAGGCCCAGCTGCAAGTTGGCAGCTGCAGGGGGCTTGGCCTCACTAAACCAACGTTCTTTAGAAAGCGTTTCCGCAGGTTTGCCATGTCCTGTACATCGCCCTGCTCAGCGGGTACAGCGGTGCTCCTTTTGCCCATGCTCGATGAAGGCTAAAACAATCTCTCATGTCTTCAGAGCAGCTCTATAAACACACCTTGGAGCAAGATGGTGCCTTAGACAGGGACCCATAACCACTCCAGGAGGCGCCTCCATACTGAATTGCTGTCTGCAAGCTGCTTTTTAATTCAAATTAGGTGCGGTCTTTAGAGCGAACTCCCAAAATCCCTGGCCCCACCTGGTAAGGAAAGAGGCTGGTTTCAATCTTGGCTGAAGTCCATTAGCTGCCCCTTTTCAGCATGAATCTCACACACCCCATCCTCCAGCTCACCCGGGGGTGCTAGGTACAGACGCAACCATAAGGTTAGGGCTCAGGTGTGCTCCAAGAGCCCCCGGCTATGCTCACAGAGCCTGTCAGCTCCTTCTGCACGTTTCCTACTTGGCAGTTTAAAAATAAATAAATCTCATTTTGTGATCATTAAAACAGGCCGGCTGGCTAGTGGAGTTTAATCCTATTTCAACCAATGCAGCAAAACTAGCCACCTTGCGAGGGTGGGGTCATTTACCTGTAGCCATAAAACGTTAATAGGGAAAATGAGGTGTTTTGGCTCCACTCCTGCTTCACCTAACCCGTGTCCCAGCTCTGACCGTGGCTGGAAGGTGTAAGAACCCAGGGGAGGCCCCTAGCAGTGACTGGCAGGGTGGGTAGGCTCAGACCACGCAGGGTGTTCAGAGATCACCCCCTCTACGGAAACTAGCACAGCCTTTCTACGGAAGGGGAAAACAAGAATTTCACTAAGTGCTTGGCCTAGCATGGGATGTAGCTTCAGGAAGCCTATGCAGCCATTAGCTCACTCAACACAGTACAGGACATGCAAGTTGGTTAAATGAGTAACACAGAGAATAGCCTTAGTTCTAACCAGGTTTCCTGCTGCTCTTTTTGTTTTACTTGTTTTCACACACAAGGCTTTGGCCAACATCTCCCACTCTGCTCTTATTAAAAGCACCCTCTTCTCCCTGGCGAATGCCCTATTTTATAGATTCCAGACCCTCAACTAGTGTAAGTTCATCTGTGCAAACCTAGCTGGAAACCAGAAGCACCGTAAGCCTGGATCAACCAGACACACATTTAGTGCCCAGCTTATTCCCTGGGGATGTTAGGTGGGGGGATCTTCACAGCTGATGGCTCCACACCCCAGATTTCTCTGGCATACTCGGTGATCGTCCTGTCACTGGAAAACTTCCCCGAGGAAGCAATGTTCTTGATGACCTTCTTAGTCCACTCTCTTGGCTTCTGTAACAAAGATGAAAAGGCAACATGAAACCTCCTGGGTCACAGCTTCCGGAGTGTGACTTACAACAGAGGAGCGAGCTGCTTCTGGGCCATCCCCTCCCAGTCACTCTATGCTCCCTGTTGGAATAACAGCCCTGTACAGACTACCCCCCGCACTAGCATGGACTGGGTCAGAGCGTGGGGCAGGCAGCTCGTGTTAACTTTGCTTTGTGAAAACACAACCACACCTATTGCTGCTGCTGCAGCAGGATTCCTTACGCAACAGAACCGAGAGCTGGAAAAGCCTGATAGGTCATCTAATCCAGCGCCCGGCCAGTGCAGGTCTGTTCTCGTGTACATTTACTAGCCTTCTGGCCGACATACTTTTAATATCCAAGGGATGGGGTCTCCACCACTTCACCTGGAGCAGGACGGTGGTTGAGGACAGCTCTACACTAGAAACTTTTACCGGTACTTTTTGTCAGAAGCTGGGAATGGGCGACGGGATGGATCACTTGATGATTCCGTTCTGTTCATTCCCTCTGGGGCACCTGGCACTGGCCACTGTCGGCAGACAGGATACTGGGCTGGATGGACCTTTGGTCTGACCCAGCATGGCCGTTCTCATGTTCTTATGTACAACAAGTTTCGGTGACATTTCTAAGACAGCAAAGCCCTAGTGCGGATGTAGCTCTATCGGCACAAAAGGACTTGTGCTGGGCTGGCTGATTTCACTTGCTGAACCAGTGTGCGCTGTACTGCACAGGCTGTCTCTGTACTAGGCGGGTTTGCCAGCAGGGCTACGCCGGTTTAGCTTCGCCAGCAAACCCAGGAGTGGAGACGAGGCCTCGCGTTTACTGTCAATGTTGCTGACCATCCGCCCGTTGGCTGCACCACGGGGTTATCTTACCCTGTACAACTGGTCAACGCGGCCCTGACACTCCATGTAGGCCTGGTAGTCAGCAAACACTTTAAATCTGAAACCAGAGCAGAGGAGAGTGAGATGCTGAACTCAGATCAGTGCAAAGGATCAGGGTGAACAATTCGTGCTGCCGGAGGTTTCGAGCAGGAAATGTGCCGCTGGGTTTCTCCAGCGTTAGGGGCCGACGCAGGAAGACGACGCAGCCCTGAGCTGCTGAAGGAGCCTACGCGGCTATCACAGACTGAAGGAAACTGGTGCTGTCTGCTCATAAACCAGTCCATGGCCTGTTTCTTGGCTCTCGTTTCCCCTGTGCGTTCTGGGAGCGGCAGGGAGATGAATCCCTGGTGTTAGGCCAGAGACGATCGCCTGGTACCGGCGCTCCCCGCTCCCCTGCAGAAGCCCCAGGTCCGTGGGTTGGGAAGGGGGGTAGATGGCTGCAGGCCCAGCAGGGCCCCTGGAGCGAGTTCCTGCACGCTGGCACCGGGGAAGGACTCCGAGGGCAGCACCGCTCAGAGAAGCCACAGGCTGTGCCATGGGTGCAGGGGCGGTAAGGCTGGGCCGGGCCGGGAGGCAGAGATCCTCCGCATCAGCGGCTTTTGCCTTTAGAGAATCACTAAGAATCCAGGGCTACCCCCTGCTCTCTTTCAGGGTGGGGGGAACCAGCCCTCCCCCTGCAAAGCCACCCCTGCTGCAAGGAGGAGAAGGAAACTGTGGCTTGAGATTCACAGTGTTTTACCCTCCCCCGTGCAGCAGTAACCCAGGCACGGGAGGGTGGGGCCCTGGCCAAACGTGGGAAGCAGCCTGGGCCGCAGCACCAGGGTTACAAGGGCCGGGAAGGCCCCGGCTGGGGGATTCCTTCGCCTGGCGTCCACGTTGCTCTCCAGCCTCCCAGTGGTGGTTCGTTCTGCCCCGAAGCCATTGGGGCGTAGGGAACGCTGGGGTGCGGGTGAGCGAGGCCCCGCCCAGGACAGGCCCTTAGCGAGAGGTGACCTGCGTCAGCGTGAGGAGAAGGGAACCAGTGGGTGAAAGCGACGTGCACTGGGCCGGGCGTTACGCTGGCCATGCCTGCTGTACACTAGCACTGGGTACAAGGGCCAGCCGCTGCCCTGGGCTGGGCTTCAAAGGCCAGAGCGTGGACATCGCTCCGCAGCAGCGTGAAGTCCAGCCCACTCGGCCCCGTAAGTGGGGCCATCCTGGGAAGGGGACCGAGGCTTTCACGAAGGGCAGGTTGGACCTGGTCCCACGTCCTTATCTGGACTCCAGCTTCCATGGCCACCCAACTACATCTCCCCAGGCTGGAGCTGGATGGGGAATATTGCACCAGAGGGTCCGGAGCTCTGTATTTCCAGCCTCATCCAAAGGCCATTGAGCCCATTGGCATCAATGGACGAGGGCCATCGTGAGGAGCACCCAGGATCACAGGGGCTTCCACACCGTATTGGAACGAAGGACCAAGTTCACTGGCTCTCACCTGTCGTGGTTCATCAGCATATTGACGACATCCCGGAAGCGGCCAGGGTCTTTAGGCGAGAAGAAGCCGCTGCTGAGTTGGTCGATGGCTTGTCTCAGCTCTGGAATGCGCTCGTAGTATTCCCGAGCATTGTACCTGCACAGGAGAGAGGCGCACGCTGCAGCCTCACGTTGGGCTGGAGCAGCTGGGGACCTGTCTCCGTTCACGCTTCCTCCCGCCGGCAAGGGTGGGAGTTTAAGAGCTACTTAAGCAGACCTGGCCTCTCTGCTAGCCCGGACCTGCTGGACTCCGCGAGACAAGGGGACTGCGTGTGGGGTTGGTTTGATTTTTTTAACAAAACTGGTGCTGCAGCCACATACCCCGGTGGCCACCGCTGCTTCCAGGAGCGGTCGGGACTGGGGCTTGTTTCCCAGCGCTACGCAGGGGTGGGGGAAGTCTCACCCGGCAACCTCTGCTAGTTGCTCCTTGGCCTGGCTACGCAACGCAGCAGACGCATGACGGACAGTGCCCGGGACCAGGCCCCAGTGCCCCTCCCACCCCCTGCCAGGGCCAGAATGCCACACGGGGGCATGAGCGACGCTCCATGAGTCCCTGGCTCTGAATCCAGCCAGAGCGCCCTGTTACTGGCAGCCATTCCTGCTCCACTCCTGAACACTGACTCGGACCCAGGCCCCGTCTCCTTCCCGCACGCAGCTGCACCTACCTCGCCCTCTCCCCTTTCCACACAACAGCTCACGTCCTTCCCCCAGCTCCCACTCTGGCCCACGGCCGCTCGCCCTGTAACGCACAGGGCGATGGGGTATGCACTAAGGACACTCTGGCAGGGGGCAGCCTGGGTCTCCTGCGATGCTGTTCTACAAACCCTCGCTTGTCCAGCGCCTCCACGTCCTCCACCCGCATGCCGAAGATGAACAGATTCTCCTCGCCGGCTTCCTCCGCCATCTCCACGTTGGCCCCGTCCATGGTCCCGATGGTGAGGGCGCCATTCAGCATGAACTTCATGTTCCCCGTGCCCGAGGCCTCGGTGCCGGCCGTGGAGATCTGCTGGGACAGATCGGCCGCGGGAATCACTGCGGGAGGGAAGGAGGCAGTTAACACGCCGCTGTTCTTTACCCCTCGTCCCAGCTCTTACAGGGGCCAGCCTGGGGGGGGGCGTGTGGCTGTCTGGGCCAGCACTGCGGCTCCTACACACCCCTGCCCAGCTGCTGGCACGGCAGCTCCTGGGGCCTGCTCAGTCCCCGAGGGGCTGGGCTGTCACATGCAGCCAGGCTCTCCCAATCACTCAGCACACACGCCCCCATCCTCACCCCGCTCCCGGGAGCTGCTATCACCAGCCAGGAGCGCTGCCCCACAGGGACACGTCCGCCCCCGGCCGCAGCGCCACTGACAACCCCTCCCAGGAGCAAGCAGCTCTGACGAGCAGGAAACCAGGACCCAGCCTGGTCCTTCCCCACAGGAGCCTGGGGAAAAGTGCAACTGTAAAGTGACGCGGCTGGTGGTGGCTGGGGAGCCGAAGGTGAATCCAGGGCCGGGCACCCGAGGACAGGCAGCCGCCTGCTCTGAGCAACCCCAGCGCGGGCTGCGTCAGAACAGGAGACGCCACAGCAGCGCTACACCTGGGCGCACGCTCCTGGTTCAGGGCTGCCCGACCCGACATTCAAACACCCTCCAGGTCAGCCTGCCTGGACCGCCGGGCGAGTTTCCATGACAACGCACAGCCAGAGCTCCATGCCCGTTTGAACGCACAAGGTCTCGGGGACACGTCTCCGGTTCGGCCAGGATGGGGGAGCACACAAATATCGCCCTCGGGGCTGCTCTCAGCTGGATCTCACGCCTCCCACCTCGTGCTAACACGAACAGACACAGCAAAGAGCTACACGGGCTGCACTCTCGTGGCGAGGTCTGTTCTGCCTGTGCAGCTTCTCTGGTACTTACGGCTGGAGCCCCCCACGCTTTGAAATCCCGGAGCAGGGAATGCTGGGAAAAGCTCCAAAGGGAGGTTTAAATGGTGCCCCACAACCCTGTGCCCTGCTCTGGCCAGATCCTCCCCACCTCCCCGTCTGCTCCTGCATTCCCCTTGCTCGTGCTTGTTCCCTTACCCATATTTCTCAGCCTGCCCCTGAATCCCAGCACTGCCCATAGGGAAAGCGGCTCATGGTTTCCTCACCAACTGCACAGTCACTGCCAACTCACAGCATCCACGCAGTCCACCCCCTTTGCTGTCTTACCTTTCTCAGCAAAGGACACCCTGTAGTTCTCCAAGAAGATGACTTTGAGTCGATCTCCTATATAGGGATCGTTATTGACGACGTCCCCGATGGACGTGATCAGTTTGATAATCATTTTGGCCATGTAGTAGCCGGGAGCTGCCTGCAGAGGGGGATGGAGACACAGAAAAAGTTAAATAAAGAAATGCACGGTAAGGCGAAAAGGAGAGACTCCCGGGGTGCTGGAACAATGTGCGTAGTGGGGGGGCTGAGAGCCATTGAACCAAACCCTGGATATGATGGACACCGCTTCAAGCCAGGGAATGCGGCAGCCCCCAGCCCCCTCGTTCCAGCACCTCTGGCGATTCCAATCAAAACGGATGTTATCAAGGGGAGTACCCTAGGCCGGGGTTCCTGGAATGGCCGGTGCACATGAGACGTGAACTTGATCCGTTCTCTTCAAACGGTTTTTCGACAAGGTGGTGCAAGCCCAATAGAGTTTGGGAGCCCAAGTCTTACGCTGTTCATAGGGGCAGGGCAGTGAAAATTCTCACTTTCGTTCAAGAGGCCGGGGCCCTGCAGGCTCACACGGGGCTCAACGCTTGCATCTGGTTTTAAAAACGATATGCCAAGTGCTGTGTATTCGGAGAGCAGCAGGCACCACAAGCGGCCGCTGCAGACGAGCTGTGATCGCTCCCGAAGAGAAGACAACTACTGACCAGGAGCAGGGCTGAGCAGAGACAGCAGAAAGACTCTTTCAAACCAAGCAGCTGCTCTGGCGCCAGTGCTGGGACACAGAGAGCACTGGACGGCAGCAAGATGATACGGACGCGGCCACGGGGGAGTGAACCTCCAAAGCCCACTGGAGTCCTGCAAAGATCCCCAATGGCAGCCACAAGCTGTGATTCTTCATCCCCAGGCCAATCCCTTCCCCACTGGCTCCCTCTGCCAGGCCTCTGCCTTCCCCTCCATGCTCTCCCTCGGTGTCTGTACAGCGCTAAGAACGGGGGGCGGAGCCTGTCTTTACAGACTGGAAGCCAGACGGCCAGCAATATATGTCTCCCTCCAACAGAAGGCAGAGACATGCACCCAATTCAGCTTATTAAATGGTGCTCCGGGAAGAGTTAATGAAACGTCTCACCTTTCCTCCAATCATCACCGTCCTTGGCACAAAGGACTTTGATGGGTCTTTTCTCATGCCTGAAAGATGGAGAGGATAAAATGAGAGTAATTCAGGGGTGACGATGCAGAGTAACAAAGATGTTCTTTGGCTGCCTGCAGTAGCGGCTGGAGGCACCAGTCATGAACAGGACCCTGTTGTGCCAGGTGCTGTACAAATACGTAACATGTGGTCACTGCCTTAAGGAGTTTATACTCTAAGTAAACAAAACTATAGACACCAGATCTGCATCTGCTTCGGTGCTAAACCTTCCAGTCATGACCACCTCAGAGCACCATCAGCATTTCCAGGAAGACACAAGAATTGACATTGACCATCCGCTCCCAGAGCAGAAATTGGGCTCTGGTATTTCTGGGGCACAACATGACCATGGGGTTATACAGCCCACGTTAACCAACAGTAATGTGGGTCTTTGGAAGTTAGGAAAACCATTTGCACTGAAAATACATATTTAGGAACCAAACGTTGCTTGGGAAAGGACCAACAAGGCCAGAGGGGCAGAACTTTGCGAGACAAACCCAGTCTCCCCCCCCTCGCCGTTGGACTGGCGCCTCGGGGCACAGCCCTCCGTCCTGCACCCAGAGGGCCCCCGAGACCCAGTGAGCCAGGCAGCCGCGCGGAGAGGTGGGAGTGAGAGCCCAGCTCACGGTTGTAGAGGGTGATGATGTGCAGACAGTTGAGGAGCTGCCTCTTGTACTCGTGAATCCGCTTCACGTGCACGTCGAACATGGAGGACGGGTTGATTTTCACCTTGTATGTCTCCTCCAAGTAGGCCGAGAACTTGAGCTTGTTCTCCTGGGAAGGAAAGTGGGGAGACAGCTCGTCTGTCACGGTGCAGCCGGCTGGAAAACAAGAGTTCCTCTGGCAGATTCTCTCTCTGCCCAGTGAACATTTACCAAGTCCCTGATTCACAGCAGGGCCTCGAACCTGGGTTTTCCCATGTGAGAGCCTCACCACCGGGCTGCTGGCAACGCTGGGGTGGGTTTCTCTCTCTCTCTCCCACAATTACTTCCTGGACCTGCGGAGCCTTCCCAACAAAAGTTCCATTGAAACCGACACATTTCCAGGAAGAGTTTTGGTTTTCCTGAATCGCCATTTTCTGATAAACATTCTGTTGAACAATTCCTGACCAGCTCCAGTCACGAGTGCTCAGCGCCGTGGGTTGGGGAGTGAGTGGTGATCTCCCACCCGCCCGGGGGTTCGTAGGACAGGTGTCTTCTATCCGCACACCAGACACCTGCAGCCAAAGCCAATGCCACTGATTGCTTGACAAGGGTGCAAATGTACGCGGTGTGCACCTGTCTGGAAATGCACTAGGAAATCCCTCTTCCTCACAGCTTGAGACAACACTCCAGGGAACCTCTGGGATGGGCAGACGGCTGCCTGAAGCAAGGACTGAGCAGCGAGGTAGACTGGGGACTGCTCAGGCAGTGCAAGAACAAGGGGACAGTCACTGAAATTGAAAGAGCCCAAATTTCAAACAGATCATTGGAAATACCTCTTCGCACAGTGTACAATTAGCTTGTGGAATTCACTGCCACAAGGTATCATGGAGGCCCTGAGCTTAGCAGTATTAAAAAGGGATCATTTATACAGATAACAAGAGTCACACGAGTAAGGGTAAAAAAAACCAAGACTTTTGGAAGGTCTATAAACCTTCATGCTCCAGGGCACAAACCAACACCCAGCTGACAGGGGTCAGGAGGAAACTTTCCCTGAGGGCACATTACCCCATAATTGCCGGGCTTTCTTGCACCTTCCTCTGGAGAAGCTGGGCCTGGCCACTGTCAAACACAGGATGGGGTGAGCGAGATGATCTGCTCCAGTCTGGCAATTCCCAAGTTCCTGCCCAGCCAGCTCTAGAAAGGTGGGGCCAGATGGAAGATGTAACTTGACCAAGGCAGAGAGAAGCCAAGAGGAAAGCAGGAGGAAGGAAAGGGCATAGAGGGGAGCAGAAAAGAGGGAAGCAGCAAAGAGTATGAGAAGGAGGAAGAATGGGAGAAGAGGGGAAGACCAGATGAGCAGGGGTAGGAGGAGGGAGGAATGGAACTATGGAATCGGGATAAGAAGAAAACGAGAGTGTGGGTGGCGAGGGGGGTAAGAAGATAGATATGGGAGGAGCATTTCACTCCCAATGGGGCACGGCCAGACATCTAGAAATGGGGACAAATCCAAAGCAGCCTGTTGCCTCCAGCATGAATCTCTTTGCTGCTGCAGCAAAACCTGGTCTGTCGGGTTTCTTATGTTAGAGCCGGTCAGGAATCTTCCATCGATGGGAAGAATGTTAGAGAATGTTGATTGTGCCAAAATGTCCTGATTTTCCATTTGGAAAATCAAATTAAAACGTTTCCCGCTGGCTCAGCATTAATCTGTGTCCGCCCGAGCCACTGCGGTGCCCCAAGGGATCTGTAGTTCCAGTACATCAAAGCCCATTTCCCCCTATGGATTAGGCTCCTGGCCAGATTACATCTCCCATGATGCACCAAGATGTCCATTCTGACTGAGCTGCCACATTGCATCATGGGAGTACCATGAACACCATGCATCATGGGAAATGTAGTGGCCATGGAGCCCGGCCCATAGGATGAATGGGAGTGAGGTACCCAAACTACAGCTCCCGCGAGGCAATGAAGCAGCGCAGGCAGGCACAGGTTAACGCTGTGCTGCCCTGAATCAAAGTATTTCAAAGTTTCCCAATCAATATTTTTCAGAACTTCTCATTCTGGAATGAGTTTTGGTATTTCAACTTTTCAACCTGAGTCGGACAAAAATGGGACAATCCTGCACTGTCGGGGGAATGGGCTAGACCGGCTAATGGGTCTTTTCCATCTCGAGATTCTGTGGGCCCAGTTCTCTGCCGGGTGAACCACCACTGATGTCAATGGAGCTGCACCCATCTGCCCCCAGCAGAATTTTCAGCCTGAGAACTAGGCTATGAACTAGTTGCCCTGATGTCCACGTTACCTGTTTGACTTTGGCCACATCCCGGATAAACACCTCGTCATCGACAAAATCCAGTAACGTCTTCAGCTGGCTCAGATCCGTTACAAAATCTTCTCCGATTTTCTAAGGAAATAAAACCGGAAATGAATGTCCTTTGCTGGATGTCTCACTTGCTGCATAATGTCACTTCCCTGCTAGAAATGCCTCAGTCCTGACTGGGAAAGAAAAAAAAAAGCCGGGCTTGGCAAAAATATGGCACCAATTATCGTGGTTGGGTTATTACTATGCATTGTTTTAGAGTTTAAATGTATTGGGAATAAATGATTGGTACAAAAACATTTTAGTCTATCACACAATTCCACAGCACTCCCATACAGCTAAGCAAAGAAAAGCTGTATGTGCCAGGAATTACTTCCAGATGGACAGAGTATTTGCAGTGTATTATCAGCCACTAGATGTCTTAGTATGCTGTATGGAGTTCCTGGCAAGGCGTGGTCCTGGTAAACAAAGGAGACAAAGCTGGAACTCAAGCTGTGTCGGAGCCGGTTTGTGTGAGTAGCTGTAGATATTTCCTTTAGTGCATGCCCCATTTAAGAGAGACTGTCGTTCCATATATCATGACACCAAGGGAGGTGATGCTGTTCCGACAATCTATCCCAGCGGTTCTCAAACTTTTGTACTGGTGACCCCTTTCACATAGCAAGCCTCTGAGTGCGACCCCCCCCTTATAAATTAAAAACACTTGTTTATATATTTAACACCATTATAAACCTCCCGTTTGAGAACCCCTGATCTATCCTCAGCCCATGGGAAGATGGAGCCAAAGGTCAGCAGTTCTTTGATTAACTCCTGATGGCTGATTTTAAAGCTCAGCCAACACTGCGTGGGTGTGTCAGATGTTCAAGAAGTGAGACAGCTGCCCCTCTAGCCTTGCCCGGAGCTACGCGGACTGACACCTGCTGAAGGTCTGGCCCCATCTGTTTACACAGCTCTGAAGACTATTTTGTGAACAAACACTAGGGACTAAGTAGCTCCCGTTGGAGTGGCTCACCTCAGCAATTACACCTGCTAGTCCTGGGTTGCACAGCAGGAGCCAGCGCCGCGGAGTGATGCCGTTCGTCTTGTTCTGGAATTTCTCTGGTTCCATCTCATAGAAATCTTTGAATCTGAAATGCATGGGCAGTAGGGGAGACACTGAACAGGGCCATTCCCAGAGGAGTTTTATAAAACTGTAACCTCAGATGCTCCTGACTCTATTTACAACTCCAGCTGAAATCTTTCTGTTGACATCAATTGGAACTGCACTAGGCCCTAAATGCATCTGATAATTACCTGTGATCCTAGCTGCTGAAACTGCGATTCCAAACCTAGGCGATGAATCTACCCAAAGTCTGCTTCTCTCTCTTGCATAGGGCCCTGATCTAGAGTCCCCTCCATCACCATGACGTAAGTGCCTGCCCCCTTCCTTTTTAGGAGCAAGTGTGGGGAAGGGGTTTGCAAGGGTGTACTTAGATTTTCAAAAAGCCTTTTACAAGGTCCCTCACCAAAGGCTCGTAAGAAAAGTAAGCTGTCATGGGACAAGAGGGAAGGTTCTCCCATGGATTGGTAACTGGTTAAAAGATAGGAAATAAAGGGTAGGAATAAATGGTCAGTTTTCAGAATGGAGAGAGGTAAATAGTGGTGTCCCCCAGGGGTCTGTGCTGTGACCAGTCCTATTTAACATATTCATAAATGATCTGGAAAAAGGGGTAAACAGTGAGGTGGCAAAATTTGCAGATGATACAAAACTACTTAAGATAGTTAAGTCCAAAGCAGACTGCAAAGAGCTACAAAAGGATCTCTCAAAACTGGGTGACGGCAACAAAATGGCAGATGAAATTCAATGCTGATAAATGCAAAGTGATGTACATTGGAAACCATAATCCCAACTATACATATAAAACGATGGGGTCTAAATTAGCTGTTCCCACTCAAGAAAGAGATCTTGGAGAGATCTCTGAAAATATCCACTCAATGAGTGCAGCAGCAGTCAAAAAAGTCAACAGAATGTTGGGAATCATTAAGAAAAAGGATAGATAAGACAGAAAATATCATATTGCTGCTATATAAATCCATGGTATGCCCACATCTTGAATACTGCATGCAGATGTGGTCGTCCCATCTTAAAAAAGAGATATTGGAATTGGAAAAGGTACAGAAGGGGCATAGAATAGCTTCTGTATGAGGAGAGATTTAAAAGACTGACTTTTCAGCTTGGAAAAGAGACGACTAAGGGAGGATATGATAGAGGTCTATAAAATCATGACTGGTGTGAAGAAAGTAAATAAGGAAGTGTTATTTACTCCTCATAACACAAGAGCTAGGGGTCACCAAATGAAATTAATAGGCAGCAGGTTTAAAACAAACAAAAGAAAGTATTTTTTCACACAACACACAATCAACCTTCGGTCTGACCCAGTACGGCCGTTCTTATGTAACCGAAAGCTTTGTATGGCCTGCAGTCTCTCTACTGCTGGTGCGAGGAGGAAAGAACCCAGCTTGACTCTCAGCTTCCAGGCTAAGTTTACAGGGCTGGGCAGTGAGGAAAAACAGCCTTTCCCTGGCAAAGCCAGCTCTGAACGGGAGGCCGCTCTGTGGGTGAGTCACTCACACGGAATTCTTCACGATTTCGGAGTGAATCCTGGCCACCCCATTGACGGCGTGGGAGCCGATCACGCAGAGGTGGGCCATGTTAATCCTCTTGCAGTCCCCTTCCTCGATCACGGACATCCTGCGCAGACGATCTAGGTCTCCGGGGTAGAGGGCGGCCACGTGCTGCCGGGACACACACACACACAAACAAACGTCAGTGGCGCAGCCTTAAAATGCAGACAAGGGGCTAGACTGTCACTGGGGCTGCCCCCAGCCTGGGGGAGTCAAAGCCCTCCTGACTCTGCTGGGGGGGGCTACTTGGGGTACACCCCCCGAGCAGGGGGTGCAGCTGCTGCTCTGCCACTCCCCCAGTGCCAGTGAGGAGCAAAGGGGGGGTGACTAGAGCAATGGGGGGCAGGGAGGTACTTGCCTTGGAGCAGGAGCGGGGTCATAGCGCCCCCTAGGGCTGCTCCTGGGTGGAAAATACCCCACATGTTTACATTTTTAGGGGGTATTTTCAAAGGCAGACAGGGCACCAAGGACCCACAGGGGCCTTTCCCAGCCACTCCCCCCTGAAGGTGACAGGGACCAGCCGGGCAGCGCTGGAGGCTAAATACCGCTATTTATCCACTGAGAACCCAGCACAGCGTCCCGAACCACGCAGTACGGGGCAGCCACGGGGAGAGACGGCAGAGCCACTGCCTGGCAAGGAGCGGCGGCTCAGAGCGACAGTGATTCTGAGCTGCAAAGACTCATCCGTGGGACGTGCGCCAAGAGCAGCAGATCCACGCCCTACAGGCCAGGCCTGGGCTGTGGGACCTGGACGAGACGAGGTCCCTGTCAGCCAGGGCCAGCTCCTGGTCCCGAGCCCAAGCCCCTCACATCCAGATGTCTTTGGTTGATGGTATAAATGATCTCCAGGTGGCGCGGCAGCAGCTTCTCGAACATGGTGACTGGCCAGCGCTCCAGGGCCTCAGGCAGCACGGTGTGGTTGGTGTAGGCGCAGGTCCGCTTGGTGACCTCCCAGGCCTGGGGAGGGACAAACACGCTCACATCAAACAACTGAGACGCTGGAGTCTGACTCCATTGGGCTCATTACTGGGGTGTCTGGGTGAAATTCAACAACTGGGTCAGACTAGGAGCCCCCGCAGGTGCTGGGCTGGCTGGTCCATGTCCTCAGGGTCTAACTGAATCTTCCCCAGGTCACCTCGGTCCCTCCTGTTCCCTGCCCGGGGCACAGGATTGTCCAGTCTGCTTTGGGCTGCGATACCCTGCTCGGAGTTCGGTTGTCGGGTGGTGCTACAGGCCGTCTGACTAACTCAATGGCTGGTTCCTTCTGGCCTTAAACCGTCAAACTGTGACAACATCTCAGAGCAGAGGGGTGGCACTGCCCAGAGACAGGGAATCTCTCTCTCTCTCTCACACACACACAACTGACAGCACCAGATTCTGCTGATATCTCTAACAGCGCCGCACAGTAACGACCTTTCAGCGCTCAGACCGGCTTGGTGGGGCCCACGACAGGTTTTTCCATCAGAAAATGCCGACTCACGGCCCTGCTAACAGGAAGGGTCGGCTCTGATGAATCCCCTGGTCCCAAACATTTTTAACAAACAAAAATTTGGGCGCTGTCGAAAGGTCCCGTTTTAACCGTCTCAAACCCTAGAAAGGCGCGTATTTCAGTTCATGACGGTTTAAATTTTGTAGTTAATTTATACTAAAAAAAAAAAAAGGTAAAAAACAAGATTTAAAAGGTCAAAATCGAAAGGAAACATTTCTGTTGGCCCAATCGGAATTTGCATTTATTTATTTATTTATTTTTGGTTCACAAGAATTTTCGAGATTTCGAGTTTTCATCCTGACCTGGGACAGGAAAACGGTGCTTCAGGTGCACGTGCGCGCCCCTCGGGCCTCGATCAGAGGCTGAGCTCAGGCTGGAGCACGCGAGCATCTACACTGCAATCCTATAGCCCTGCTCAGCGGCCACGGGCCAGCCGGGGGCGTTTTACTGCAGTGCAGACATACCCCAAGGCTCTGCCAGAGTCACCCTATAGGCCAGTGGCTCGGCCCTCACCTGGGATGTGAGAGCCCCAGGTTCAAATCTGCGCTCCAATCAATAGCTATATGAATTTACTCTGACGCCCATTAGCCCTGGGCCCTCCAGAAGCTCTGCCAGGCCTCTCCAGTCCCACAGCTGCTGTGAGAGCAGCCTCCCCTTCTTCTCGGGGAGATCTCTCCCCGTCACCCCTGGCCAAAGCGTGCCGGCAGGGGGCACTTCCTGCCCAACAGGAGGATAACCAGGACTCCAGTTACAGCAAAGAGCTCGCGTGTGTCGCGGGGGGAAACAGGACAGAAAGTAGACCCAGCTGTGGGGAGGGAGGGGGACGATATGGGAGAAGTGAGCACAGTGGAAATGGAGTGGGCGGGACAAAGCCCTGGCCGGGATGATTTAGTTGGTGTTGGTCCTGCTTTGAGCAGGGGGTTGGAATAGATACCTCCTGAGGTCGCTTCCAACCCTGAGTTTCTATGATTCTATGGGAGGCGGGGAGAGGGGAAGTCCCAGCAGAACAGAAAGAGTTGGAGATCAGACAGCAGGAACTCAGCAGAAGAAACTGCGGGGCGAGAAGCTCTTGGGGAAGACACGGTCAAGAGGGACCCTGGCCGCTGTGGGCAGCTCCCCCATCGCTGTGGAGAGGAAGCAAGAGGCAGCGAAGCCAGGAGGGCTCGAGCGGGAGAGTAATGTCCCCACAGAGGAGGATGCACGACTGGGGAGAGGATCAGCCAGGGTTAAACGAGGCTCTCCCGGGTCTTGCCAAGGCCATCCTCCTGCAAGAGCGGGCGAGGCAGGGTCTGAACACAGGCCCGGCCCAGCTCTGCCCCCTCACACTCACCTTCTCCCACTCCATTTTCTCCACGTCCACCAGGATCCGCATGAGCTCCGGGATGGAAAGTGCTGGGTGAGTGTCGTTCAGCTGAATGGCGACCTGCAGCGGAGACATTCCCAGGTGAGACGCACTCACGGGGACGTGCTCCTGTGCTCCCAGGGCAGTCCCAGGCCCGGTCTACACTACACAGCTTTGTCGCACAGCTCTATCAGCGCTGAGTGTGGGAACTCCCCCCGCTAGCCGACATCACGATGCCAGCAAAACACTCGGTGTAGACACAACTATCCTGAAAGAAACGTCTCTTCTTTTGACATATGGGGAGGTGGTGTAGCTATGCCAGCAGAACTCCAAGGTCTCGAAGTCTTCACTAGGGGTTCTGCCGGCACAGCTATACCAGCCAACGCTCTGTAGAGCAGGCAATCCCACAGGGCAGTTACGGAGCTAATTCAGCGTCCATGGCCATCACCACCTGACATGCACAAAGCCTCTGGGAAGGGATGGACGCCCAGGAATGGCTCTAGCAGAACTGGCCAACGTGCTTCCAAAAATTCAAATGACAAAGGGGCACATTTTTCACAAGAAACGTTCACTATTTTGAAAGCAGCTGTAGGGGCTGGATTTCAACACCTAAATCTTTGGAAATGTGGTCCCTAGTGCCTGCTTTGGAAAGCGACGTGATGGAGAGAGGCGGCATCGGCAGAGCCTGGGGCGGCAGCACCTGCCACGGCTCTGCCAGGTGCTCACCTTGTCAGGGAAGGTCTCAAAGCATGTCCTGACTGGGTCTCGGGAGCCGAAGTTGGAAGACTTGAACCGGCGAATGATGTCCTGCAGGGTGGCAGCTACCACGAAGTATTCCTGCTTCAGCCGCAGCTCCTTCCCTTCGAAGAACTAGACACACAAGGCCCGGCATCAGCTTGGCTCGTGCTAGCATCCCGCTGCGGCTAGCCGCCACCTAGGTGCAGTGTGACATGCTGGGGGGCCTCCGAGCTGAGTGGAACGGTGCCCATCGACTTCAGTGGGCTTTGGGGCAGGCCCTAGATGGCCCCGGCTCCTGCTCCAGCCCCAGGTGAATGTTCACGAGGCACAATCCACCCAAGGGGCGAAAAGGCACGTAGGGAAGGGGGTCACTCACATTGTCATTCGGATACAGGACTCGGGAGATGTTTTCTGCCAGGTTTCGATCCAACACAGCCTCGATATAATCACCCACATTAACTGAGGAGAGAGACAGCACGCAGGGCCAGACAGCTGTTAGGACGACACGTTTACCTTACCCCCTAACACACACATGCCTTGGCACGTGTCCTTCATACAACTGACAGTAGGGAAGGAGGGAGGGAGCTAGGACCTGATCCCACTGACCCTGGAGCCAAGGTCCTTCCAGCTGAGATCAGAGCCCCGTGGCGCTAGGCGCTGCACATAACACAGTGCCAGTCCCGGCCCCGAGGAGTTACAGACTTGGCAGACAAGACGAAGGGTGGGAGTTTAGAGCTGAGGAACTGAGGCACAGAGAGATCATGTCACTTAACCGAGATCACAGGGGGCGTCTGTGGCAGAGCTGGGACCTCACAGAACCAGGGAAATGTGGGGCTACTTCGGGAGGTCTCTGCGTGGTCTGTTTTATCCAGGACTGGCCAATGAGCAGCGTTGAGGTGCACTGGATGACCAGGTGCAGCGGGGGAGATGGGGGAGCAGGAAAGCTTGCTCAGAGCAGGCTGTTAAAATGGCATCATTCCTGTTTCATGCCAGTGCACGGCCCAGTCTTCACACACCTGCCAAGTTTTCTGCGGCTCCACATGACACGGTATGCAAATTATTGAAAGAGTCCATTTACATATTTATAAAGTCTTTGCATAACCTCAGAGACTTGGGCTTATGGTCAGTAGATCCTGCCCCAAGCCCTGGTGGGGAGGGGCCTGGTGGAGCAGCACAGAACTTGGCAGCTCTGAGGCTGGGCAGGAACAGGGGTGGGTGGGTAGGTGGGAGGGTGTCCTAGGGTGGTGGGGGAGGGGAACAGGGGTATCTAGAAGCTGTCCAGGTTTAGTGGATGGATGCTGGGGCATCTGGGACAATGGGGGCTAGCTGCAGTCAGGGAGTGGCTGTGTAGAGAGGGGGTGCTGGGATGTCTGGGGTAGGTGAGTAGTGGGGTGTCTGGGACAGGTGGGTGAGTGCTGCGATAGGCAGGTGCTGTCTAGGAGAAGAGCTAGGGTCCCTCAGCAGGGGAAAGAGGACTTCCTGAGGCCCCAGGGTCTGGCAGGGGGAGCCTGGCACCGAGCTCGTTTTCTGCCCCACCGCTGCCACCACCACTCCTCACGCAGCAGCCTCCAGCAGCATGAAGCCAGAGAGAAGCAGACCAGCAACCTGAGGCAGGCTCAATGGTGGCCTCTAGCAGCCACAGGTGGAACTGCAGCTTCTGGCCCATTCAGGTGGAGCTGCAGGCATGCAGGCAGGGCTGGGAAATCCAGACTGTGGCACGGGGTTTGTGACACCTGGCAGCCTGGCCTCCTTGCTCCACACCTGCATTGCAGGTAAGTGGACTGAAGGCTCAAATTTACTTGCCCTCCAATAGAACTGACATCTGAAGATTCAGAACAATTTTTATTTTGGCCAGAGATGCCAGCCCTTCCCTAACAAAGTGGGAGGACCGATTTAAATATACCCTCGTGTGTTATGTTTCATTTACAGTGTGTTTGATTGTATCTGGGGCCCCACTCTGCCAGGTGCTGTACATGCACGCGCGCGCACACACACACACACCCCAGAGACCCTCCCTGCCCCAGCGAGCGTCCAAGGTAAGCAATGAACAGAGACTGCAGAGAGACAGCACTTACACTCCTGAAGGTTGAAGTCATTGGGTGCTTTGGCAGACCACAGCCTCATTGTGTTCACGGTGTTGTTCTTGTATCCTGGCACGGGGGTATCATAAGGCATGGCAAGAACTACCTGTAAGAGGAGAATACGTCACTTCCAATTAGCTACAGGACGTCCTCAGGGTACAAAACGGGCAAGAAAACAACCCAAACTCGTGTGTGTGCGCGTACATTTATAAATCGTTTATACATAGTTTATAAAGGGTTAATAAGTGATGAATAGACATAGTGTATTCTTATTCTTGTAGCAACAGCATCCAAGCAGCATGTGTTATAGATAGAAACTAGCACATCAGTAAAAGGTGCTACGGATGATCATAAGCAACCTGTTGACCTTTAGAACTGCTTAACCATTTTTTAAAACATCTATTAATTCTTCATTCACGTGTTATAAATGTACCTCAGTGGCCATTAAAATCCAAACCATCCTGCAGAATTCAATATAAAATTATATCTCTGCTATAGATGGGTAAAACCCCCCACTACAGAAAGGCTTTTGTTCTCTGTTTCTAAGCATGATTCCCCCAGAACCCCTTAGATGTTTATTGAAACGTACTGGTTAAATTCCACAGGACCGGTATGTAAGGGCTGCACGTGAGCTATTGCAGATGCAGTAAACTGCAATCACAACTACACCCATCTAGGCCTTGATCCTGCAAAGCCATAGGTACATGCTTACCTCTAAGCACGTGAGTATAATCCTGTTGGGCTTGTGCTTAAAGTTAAGCATGTGTGTAAGTGCTTGCAGGGTTGGAGGATTTGCAATGGTCTATCCCCTTGGACAGTCTCCCAAGAAACACTCCAGGGAAACATGCGAGTTCCCTTTCCCCTGGCGCAGTGGGTGAGGAAGAGATGGTCAGGGGGGAGAGACTGAAGGTTCCCATGACAGCCACAGAAACAGCTCGGTTGGAGCTGGGGAATCGTGGAATCTGAAGGCTTCCTGAGCAGAGATTCCCCAGTCAGCACTAAATTGCCCTGACTCCAATTCCTCAGGAGAGCTCATCGCATGGCTCAAAACCTGCCAAGCAGCACACGTGGGACACCGTGACGTTTACACATCAGAAAGGAACAAAATAAGGGATGCAAAGGGCATCCAAACGCAGGCCCCGATCCTGCACAGACTTAACACGTGCTTAGCTCTAATGCTGTGAGTGTACGGCACTACATGTGGTAGCACAATTTAGCATGGAAGCGTTTGCAGGATGGGGGCCTATACGTGGGAACCCATCGTAATGGAGATGTGCTGTCGGCTGAGAGCTGTGTGACTGCTCTTCTGAGCGTAATGCAGCAGTAATGAGTTAGTATTTGCTTGTATGACAGTGCTGCCTAGGAACCTGAGTCACGGGGCAGGGCCCTGTTGTCTGGACAGGATACCTGGGCCCAGAGAGCTCACTATCGGGAGGTTTCCAGATACTTTTCCAACGGCAGAGCTCCAATTTTAGTGCAGGGAAGGATACAGTAAGAGGAACAGCTTACGTCGAACGACTCTGCCAGGGACACGTGTAAAGTGCTGTTCTGCCCTGCACCGTGACGCTGCAGAAATGGCAACGTGGGAAGCTGGGTTTGGGATCGACCAACGGCTTTCAGCTTGCAAGTCCCAGGCAGGGCTCAGAGTTCTGCTGCATTCTTGCCATCCCCAGCATGAAAGATGCTGCAGGATAAATTCTGCCTTGTTGACCCTACTGGATCAGAACCAGAGCATTTTGAACCCAGTTGGCCCAGCTGTAAATGACGGCCGCAGGCGCAAGAGGGTGGGGACCAGCCCCAAGCGCTCAAACGTCATGAGTCAAGCCCCCAATAACCACAGGCCTGGCTTACACATCACGAGGTTGTAAAAATAACACACTTGGGGCTCTTCTGCTTTATTGGTCTTCTGGTATTTGAGCCTTCAGAATTCGTATTTTCAAGCTTTTCCCCACTCCCGTGAGGATTAGACACTTACTGCTTTTTAAAATGAAAGCTAGGAGTCTCTCAGAACCAGCTGACTCCAGGAGCTGGGGCTTTAATGAAAGCACCAAATTTCCTGAGCCTCACAATCCAATGGACAGAGTGGTCACGCTGACAGCCCAGGATGAGTTTGTGGGGCTGGCAATTACAACAAACAGCCTTTTACCTGCAGGATTTGGGAGAAGGGGTCCAAGGAGGAGGGTCACGAAGCTCGAATGAGCTGTGTTACACCGTCAGACCCACGTTCTCCTTCCCAGGCAAGGCTGGTTTTATTCCCGCTAGCTCCTGAGACGGAGGGGCAATGCTGAGCACTCGGGTGCCGCTGGCATTTGTGAAAATCAATTTAGGTGCCTAACCGGGAGTCGAGTCCTTTTGAAAATCCAGCTCCGGATCTGGGAGCTGAGCACTCGAAAATCTGGTCCCAAGCTGCCAGGCCATCAGTTAATGTTTATTTCCACCCACACATCACATTCCCCTGCAACATATGCTGCTCTGTGACTCAGCCGCTGGGTCCTTCCTATTTACCAGCAGAGACCTAGAGCTCGCGATGCTGCTCTGAGAACGAGCAGCATCAGCAGCCGGAACAGAAAGGCTCACTCCGAACTCACATCGGTTAGTATATTAACCCTATCTTAGGGATGAGGAAACTGAGGCACAGAGAGATCAACTGACTAGCCCAGCCTCACACAGGGAATTGTGGCAGACATACAGGTCTCCCTGTTCCCAGGTCTCCCTGTTCCCAGCCGTACCCCCCTGAGCATCTTCCCTCTTGTCTAGGGAGCATGCAGTAGAGGCCAGGCTCTGGTCCAGCAGGTGGTATGTAAATAGTATGGGAGGAAGACTCGCCCTCTCTCCTGTTGGGTGCCTCTCTGGGAAAGCACCCAGGACTATATGCAATAAGCACTGTTATCTGGCAATTTCTGGATTCAAAGACCAGATCTTAGAAATTCACACTTATTAAAACACCCGGAAATCAAACGTTTCAAGCCAGGTGTGAAATTCTGGACCCACTGAAGTCAATGGCAGTTTTGCCATTGACTTCAATGGGGTCAGGACTTTACCCCTGTTGTTTAGGTCACTTGGCTCCCCTAGCAATATTACGGTCTATCATTTTAAACACCGTCTGCTTCTCTCTTCATAGCGCTACTCTCACTTCCATCAGTGCCACTCAGGGTTTAGGGCCCAAATGTGCTAGGCGCTGTACAAAACACAGGATAAAAGAACATATCCAGCAACTGCAAATAACGACTAACTAATCTTCTCCACCCAAACCTTCCAGACTACCTAAAGCCACAGAGAAAATCCCATAAAAAAATCTCCACAAACACTGTCTTTGAGATATACATAGCCAGAAAAAAGGGTTGGAAGATTTGTCCCAAATTGAGGGAAGAAAAATAAACCACCCACCATGAGTCTAAATCCCCACCAACCTGCACTGGTGTAAATCCGGAGTGACTCCACTGAAGTCTGTGTAAGTCAAGGGAGAATCGGGCCCTGAACAGTTTGATGCTACGTATGTTACTGCCGCCTGCCTGATTTGTCTTGGCAAACGATCATCATGTGAAACTGTAGGCAGTTTGGTTTAGAGTTGGCAAAGCCGGGAGTGAGGCTGGGATCACGTTTCTAACGAGAGACCCAGCTTCAAACTTAGTTCTGGACAGACCAGGGTCCCTCCCTGGTCGCATCTGGGCACGTCACTACCATTCCCAAAGTGAGTGGGGATCTTTATACCTGAGTATCGATCCACTTCACGCCCTCCGCAGTGTGCTCCACGCGGCCGTAGAAATGCACAGGAAGCATATACTCAGGGCGGGCTTTTTCCCAGGGGTTGCCATAGCGCAGCCAATCATCGGCTTCCTCCACCTGAAACATACCAGCAATAGACGGTTATTCTAGCCATGGCCGAACTAGGGCCCTGCTAAGAAGGAGATTCTTGTAATCGGCATTTAAAAACATTTAAAAAAAAAACCCCAAGCTTTAAAAAGGAGTTTTAAAAAGAGACACGCGAACCTCCCTGAACCCCTAACCATTAATGGCTAGATCCCCCACTGGTGCAGATCGGTGCACTCCACTGACCGCATGGAGCTGTTCCGTTCACACCAGCTGAGGATCTGGCCAGTAACTCTAGACAGCAGCATGGGCGTCCATGTTGGTTGTAACTCCTTGATTCGTCTGCCCAATGGGCACAGCTGAGAGTAAAAAGACGGGGCTCTGTCCGCCTGGTCACCCTGCAGACTCCACCAGCGATCTGAACGCCCGTCAAGCACTTCCTTTGCTCATGAACCATCAGCCGCAGTCAAGATTCTGCAGCGTGTTGCGGTGCTCACGCCAGCAAAGAATCCAGCCCTTTCTCCCATAACCGCGCTGGCTTTGCAGGGCTAGCGTGAGTAACAATGAACGACACAATCATTTGGGTCAGTAATGTAAGCTGCTGTCTGTCACAATACACAGAGGGACCGGCCCTGCACTGGCACGCTGGAGATCCGGGCTCCGTTCCCAGCTCTGCCACAGATGCCATGTGTGACCTCAGACAAGTCACTTCATCTGCTTGGGCCTCGGTTCTCCACCCTCGGTCTATTCAGACTGCGAGCTCTGTGGGGCAGGGACGACCTCTCCTTTCGTGTCTGCAGAGCACCACACAGAAGGGGCCCTGCTCTCCGTTGGGCCGTTAGGCGTGACAATACCATCCACGATCGATTGTCAGAACAATCAAAGGGAACGTTACAAACCGAATGCTGAACTGCCCCACCGACAGACCTGCCAGCCATCGAGAATCTTCTGATTAAATATGCCAAATTCGTATCGGATCCCGTAGCCATAGGCTGCCAGCCCCAGCGTCGCCATGGAGTCGAGGAAGCAAGCTGAAACATCAAAGCAAAAGATCCCTCTTAGGAGCAGGTTTGCAGAAACCCAGCTAGGAGACCTGGGCCCGTGTCCACATCTCAGCCCTGTGACTCGCACGGGGCTACGGGCCCGAGACAACCAGCAGCTTTTCCTTTTTGGGACTCGGAATTTTTCAAAAATTGTGCACAACCAAGGGGCTGAGGAGTGTGTGTGTGGGGGGGTGTTGTGAATTTCTAGCCTACTTTGGATTAGACTGTGCAACAGTCCCAAGGAGTAGCCGCCCTGACATCAGAGAGCACGGTGGCACTCCAAGGGGTGTGTGTGCAGAATCTGACCCCCGTTGGGCTCCATTTGTGAGGGCAGGGGGGCAGAGATCGATCCGTTCTCCAAGGAGCTTGTGCAGAGGGAGGGAACTGATGGATTCGTTGGGAGAATGGATGGGGTGTGTGTACACACGTGTGCACCTGGGATGGGGAGGGATTGATGGATTTGGGGGAGCTGTTTTGGGGGAACCCACTTGGTATTTTTATGCCCCCCATGCACGATTGTTTCTTTGGTTCTTTGCCAAATACCCATAGGCAGGTCTGGCTGGGCTCCAGCTCCACTCTCCTGCCTCTCACCACAAAGATGGGTGCTAGGGGCTATCTGAGCCCCGCCGTCTCCTTCCAAGGGGAAGCAGGGAGGTGGAACTGGAAGCTAGCCTAGGAGCTGGGGGGCATTTTCCCATGCTCCTGGTGGGGGCAGTGACCGGTGGCTTGGGCGTGATGCAGAAAGGGGATATCGATTCCAGACATGCCTCCCAGGGGCGGGCTGGGGCTAGCTAGCTACTCTTTATAAAGTGACACCAAGTGTGACTTTTACTAGCATCCCCAGCACTAGTAAGTGTGTGTCAGGACTCTGTGGCTGACAACCAGCCCTAAGGTGGACGGGAGCAGCAAGAGCTGGTCTTGACACAGGGCTGCAGGGTGCTGAATAGTGATGGGGACAGTCCCAGGGCAAAGAACAGTTCAACAGCCCTGTCTCAATGTGAGTTCAGCACAGCTGTGGCCAAAACGGACCAGAGCACGGCCTGGTGGGGGTCAAGCTGTTTTATAATCCAGTTAAAACCAAGTCCTCGTCCCGGGCTCTCCCTGAGCTAACGCAGAGCTTTCAACTTCCCACGGCTGCTCCCGCAGCAACACTAGTGTGGACTGACCCCAGCACGTCATGTAACCTCGCTGCAGCAGGTCGAGGTGACACACTAGCTAAAATGACGGCAGATGCTGGCACCTTGTCTACACTAGAGCTGCACCCGTGTTAGCAAGGACAGCAAATTTGGGGGGGGGGGGGGGAAGGCTAGTGTAGGCAAGGCCTTGGGCCTCCTCCAGTGCTAGCCCAGACGTATCAGAAGTCAGCTTAGGCAGCTGTGCCTAAACCACAGTCGTTAGATGCAGTTAATTGCCCTTTGTAGAGGGGGGCTAATCGGGGAGGGCAGGGGCCAGCACTGCCAGGCGGCCAAGCCTTGCAGAGGGTATCACGGGGACTACAAAGAACAGGGCGTTACCTGCCAGGCGACCCAGCCCTCCGTTACCCAGGCCAGCATCTTCTTCGATTTCTTCCAGCTCCTCCAAGTCCAGACCCAGCTGTTGAGAAAGCAGCAACTTCAGCGCCAGGGCATCACCCCCACAGAGCCCTGAGACATGCTTCCCTGCAGCCCTCCGAAGGGGAGAAAAACACACCCAGGCGTCTCTCCCCCCCAGCCAGCTAATTCCTCTGACAAATGATCCTATCCCACTTCCAACCTCATTTTTATTAGGATCTGCAGGTTTCTTAGCTACAGCAAACCACAAACGCTTCTTGGCTGGCAACCTCCAAAACTACAAAGACCTCTAATCCGGGAAGGGATGGCAATCAGCCAATCAATCACTGCTGGCTTATTTGCATAACGATTTGAGGATGCTCCTTCTTTCCAGGGTTAGTAACTGTACCTTGAGCCTGGAAGGACTCTGGGGTCCGGGGGTTTCTTAGCCCAGAATATGGTTAATGCCAAGTTCACAGGTTGACCTTGCAAGTTATTCCTGCTATGCTGGAATGTCCCTCAATGTTCTGGCTCAGAACTTCCCAGCAACAAATATGGCTGCTTCAGCTTCTGACCTTCCAACACTGTCCGCTGACCTACCCCCAGCATCAATCTCCCCTTCACCCACCTTCTTCACAGCCACTCAGGAAGGCCAAGTCTCCACTCCCATCACTAAAACTAATGCCTAGGGCTGGCTGAAAACTTCAAAGATGATCTTTTCCCATCGGAAAATGGGGTTTTGTCAAAGTTGAAATTTTCGGTGGGAAAAGATGAATTTTGGCAGAATTTTCCATTGGGAAAAATGGAAGCAAAATGCTTCATTTCAGATCTGCATTAATCTCTGCATCTGCCAGAGTGCATCATGGGAGATGTAGTCCAATGGGGGAGCAAGGCCCACAAGAGAGACTGGGAGCAAAAAGGACTCAGAACTACAACTCCCAGGAGGTAACAGAGCAGGCTCAGGGGGGTGCAGAGATTAATGTGGACCTGAAACAAAACATTCTGATGTTTCTGAATTGAGATTTTTCCTGAACTTTCTATTCCATCAGAAGTTTCAATATTTGAAATCGGGATGAAAACAAATGTTGAACTGTTGGAATTTCCCACAGGACAGAAATCCTGGTTTTCTATCATCTCTTCTAATTCCACTTTAAATTCACTTTAAATCTGGGGATAGCTGGTTACCGAGAGCAGAGTGGGATCAGAAGATGAGGCTGCCATGTTTGCTGTCCACATATGGAGGAGCAGTTCTGGGTGTGATTATTTTACCAAAATAATCCCTCGCGTGGAGGCAGTCATACTGGCACAAAGGTGCCTTACACTGGTATAGCTTATTCCCCTTCCCAGTACTGGAATAGCTGCACCGCTATAAAGCACTTTTATACTGGTATAACTGTGTCCACACTAGGGCATTGATACCATGTTAGCTACACCAGTATTGTTAAAGCAGCATAACTTGTGTGTGTGTTGACAAGCCCTTGGTTGACCTAAAAGACTTTTCTTCCTCTAAAGGGATGTAAATGGTGTGGATGGGAGGGAAAGAATTACGTAATTACACATTTCTCCACAAAACCCTGCCTGCCTTTCCTATTACCGATGTAACAGCAACTCCACCTAGCAGCTCCCGAGTCTTGCACTTTAGAAATAAAAAACAAATTCTGGTCTAAATAAACAGGGAGCACCATTAAGTTACCATTTAAATACAGAAATAGCTCACTGATCTAATACACAGATGTAAACCACTTGTCAGTCAAGGCTCTCAGAGCCCTGCCTAGGGAGGAAGTGGTTAGACCACTAGGCTAGGACTCAGGGGACCTGGGATCTATTCCCAGTTCCATCACTGACCTTGGGCAAGTCACGCCAACTCCCTGTGCCTCAGTTTCCCGTCTGTAAGAAGGGGAAGATAATACTTTCCTTAGGGGAGCATTATGTGTATTAATTAGCAATTGTCAGTAGATTGCTTTAAGTAGTAAAGTGCCAAGTATTAACGAACATTCAGCCTCTGCACTATTATGCCCGTTTTACGGGGAGTGACAGCAATGGAGAACTTTAGCGTCGGTCAGAGACACTTATTAACGTGTGGTTTTTGGACAAGTCCAAGTAGGTAATTTTGGGTGTGATTTATTTTTTTTAACCAATATAATTATGCCAGTACAACCCCTAGTGTGGACACTGTTACACCCCATACAGGCATGCAGCTAACCACCAGAAGCACATTTATACCGGTATAACAGCGTCCGCACTAGAGGGGTTGTACAGGAACAGCCATATCAGAATAGTTACAGCAGTGCAACTTGTGTGTGTAGATGCGGTCTAACTGTCTCCTCCTTCAGCAGGGCTAGCACAGGGATGGATTGCTCAACACCTCTCCAAGTCACGCTATCTCGGCTTGTTGGGCTTAATTTCCAGGGGGCTTTACTGAGCTGCAGTTGTGAGCAAAGGCCAGGTAGCGAAAGGAGACTGAGGGCCCATGTGACAAGGCCCTGATCCCGGAATGACCTCAGTGTGGGCAGAGTCCCAGTGGGCTCGGGGAAAGTGCAGTGCCATGTGCACGTGCCATGAGCAGGATCGGGGCCTAAGCCCCCTATTACTAGCAGAGGAAGCTACTGCATGAAGAGGTTTCGAGTTTATTCCTTGTGGACCCTCCTCCCATTGCAGTGTATTGTGTTACCGGCAGCCTGCGCATCGCACACTGCAGACGGATCCTGCAGCAACCGTTTTCCATCACAAAAGCTTTGTTACGATCAACAACCTCTGAAACAAAAATATCCCCAAGCCAAGCCCAGCCTCTTGAATCTTTAACGAGCTGGATGATAGCTTGAAGTGTATGTGTGTATCAGACTTGCTTCAAGGACAGAGGGATACTGGGGCCTCTGCCAAAGTCACTAGCTTTCATGAGTCACGGTACTTTCAAGGGAGCAATAACATTAGACCAAACGTGGGTAGATTAGATGGAAACTTCAGGATGCTGTAAAATTAATGAGCTTTGCACAAGCCGTTTGCTTTGGTTACCGATGGCACAAGGGGGAGGAATTAGAGAGAGAGAGAGAACAGTGATGCGGATAAGACATGGGCCACATGTGTATGTTACATCCCCATTCCTGATTCTCCGTTTGTTCTGTCTGGTTAGGCTGTCAGCTCTGGAGGGCAGGGTCACGCCGCTGCCCTGGTCTGTGACACACCGAGGACGCTTGTGAGGCTACAAAACAATGATGAGCCACATGGGTTTGCATTTCCCTGCCTGCCCCTGGGTTTTGACAGACTCCTGCCTGGTTCCCCCTCCACACAGGTTCTCTTCTGGAAGAGGCAACTCCAGGGAAGCTGGTGGGAGCCGGAGTGGAGCCAGGCGGGGATTCAGTCACAGGAATGACAGACTCATAGAAACATGGGGCTAGAAGAGCCCATCTCGTCCAGCCCCCTGCGCTGAGGCAGGACCCAGTAAACCGAGACCCTCCCTGACAGGGGTCTGTGTAAAGCAGTCAGTCTTCAAATGGAAAGTGGGTCTGTTGCAGAAGCACTGCACAACTGTGGGAGAGGGGGAGAGGAGGGACTGCTCCGTTTTCCTTCCCTTACGATGCTTCCAGTCCCAAGGAGGCCATGCTTTGCACAGGGCCGCACCACGCCGGGGTCACAGACACTTCGTAACAAGCTGCCACAATGGTGTAGGCTCTACAGCCCGGATTCCCAGAGGGATTCAGGCTCCGCACGACACTGAAATCAATGGGAGCTAACCGAGGGTCTGGGCCTGGTGCCCTGGAGCAGGCTGCAGCAGTGTCTGGGCTCTGCAGGCCGGCTCCAACACCCACCGAACTCGGCAGAAAGCCTCCCAGTGGGGCTTCAAACCTTGGGCCTGAGTCTCCCCTCACTCCCCCTGGTGTGAAGTACAAGTAAATACACTGAGGCCAGGGAGTTACACTGGTGTAACTGAGAGGCCTCAGCTGCCTCTGATCAATGGCTGCACGCGTACAAGAGCCCCCGTTGGGCGGCTGATAGTCTGGCTTTAGACCCAGAGTGACCCAGATAATAACAGGTGCCCGGTCCCAGGCAAAAGCCCTGGAGCAGGACATTTAAACAGGAGCGATACATTTACACTGGCCTAGTACATTGGCGTAAGGGACAGAAAGCTTTTGAAGGGGACTGTCACAGGGCATGCTGGCCCTTTAAGAGTCCTGGGGCTCAGCCTCACCTGTGCCAGGTGTAGCTAGGGTTACCAATTCTGATTGAATGTATTCCTCGAGGTTTCATCACATGACAGCATCTTTAATTAAAAGTTAATCTTTAATTCCTGGAGACTCCAGGACAATCCTGGAGGCTTGGCAACCCTAGAAACTCCCCAGGTGAAGGGAGTGAGTCCAAGGTCATGTGATGGGAGCATGTGACTCAAAGCCAGGCCTGCTGGGGGACATATAGGCAGCCTGGATTCAGAGAGTGACTTTTGTGAGCCCCCAGGCAGCAGGCCTGGGAGAAAGCGACACCCTAAAGAGGCCGGGTTTTCAGGCCAGGGTGACAAAAAACATGAGTTCTTAAGAGAAGCTTTTATTACAGAAATCGCATCATGCTAAACGTGCCATGATAGGCCCTGATCTTCCGAGCTGCAGTCACGTGAATAACGTTTTGTTGCGGGTGACTGCACGGGCATTCATTGAAATGTTTCTGTTTCCAATTTTTTGGTTATTTTTTTCATCAGAATAACGACCTTTGACCAACTTCCCCTCCGCCCCCAAAAGTACCGACATTTTAATGAGAAGTTTTTCACTTTTCTGACAAGTTATAGAGCTGGTTGAAAATTGAAAAGATTTGACCAACTTTTGAAAAATCAATTAAAAAAAAAAAAAGTCGTGAACATTTTCATTCACATGTCACTGGTTTTGACCAGCTCTACGTGGGACTGTACGAGTGTGGTTGTAGTTAAGCACGTCTAAACATCTCACTGTCATGTGCAAAGTGCTCAATGCCTTGCAAGATCAAGCCCCGAACCATTATCCAGCTGCATCACTGAAATGGATTGGTGTTTTGCCACTGTCTTCAGTCAGAGCTTCCTCAGACCCTGTGGATCCCAACTGATGCTAAGAGAAAATGGGGAAGGGAGCTGGCTGGAAAATGGGCTTTCTTCTGGGGAAATGTTGACAAAAATGAAAACACACATCGTTTTCTGTAGAAAATTCAACAAAAAGTGACTTTTCAGTGACAAACAAAGCTTTTCTTTTTTTTTTAAAACCAAAACCTGAAATATTTCTACTAGGAAATGCTGCGGTGGTGCCTCATGGGAGTTGTAGGAAAAGCCTCTCATGATCCCATTCTCCTCTCCAGGCTCAGCTCCCTGGTCAGACTACATTTCCCACTATGCACCGTGATCTCCCCTCCTGGTGATAGCAGGCAGTTGCATCATGGGAATCCTTAGCTATCATGCATTATGGGAAATGTGTCTGGGTGGGGAGCACAACCCATTTAGGAGAATGGGGACATGAGAAAACCAAACCACAACTCCCAGGAGGAAATACTTTCATTTACAGGAGTTTGGCTTTTTGATGGAAAAAAATCAAATTTCCATAGAAAGCAGACACGGCTTAAAAAAATTAGTTTTGTCAAAATCAATTTTCTTTCTAAACAAATTTTGGCAAAAAAGTTTTGCTCAACTCTAACCAGGACTTGCCAGAGAAATTTACCTGGTAAATGGCTTCATCACAGACATTCTGCATACCCAAGTTCACCATTGTATTCTGCAGGGTGCGGCCCATGTAGAATTCCAGAGACAGGTAATAAATACGCTGGTGGAATACATCAAAAGGACAGAAGGAAGAAAATTAATTTTACTTCTCAGGCTGAGACTTTGCAACACAAAGGGGGCTGAATACGGAGGTGAAATGTACATATTCTATGAAGAAAAACTAATGCTAATGCACAATTAAGACTGCAAAAACGCAATCAGGTCCATTGACAGACATACTGCCTCTTGCTCCAGGACGTGCTAACAGCAAGGACAATTAGCACTGGAACAAGTTACAAAGGGCTGTGGTGGAGTCTCCAACTCTGGCAAGTTTTAAATCCGGATGGGATGTTTTTCAAAAAGCTCTGCTCTAGGAATTGCTCTGGGGACGTTCTCTGGCCTGGGCGATACAGGAGGTCAGGCTAGATGGTCACAATAGTCCCTTCTGGCCTTGGAATCTATGAATCTTTGTTTCTGAATCTGTGCTCTCTCTCTCAATAGCTCTTCTGACTTTGAGCCAAGCACTGATCCTGCCTCAAAAGGACGTCTGAGCAATGTGCAGAGAGGGACACGCTCCACCAGACCCCGGGAACGGGAACTGTCCCCCCGTTCTTGCCCCTCAGATCTAAAGAGCGGGGTTTGTATTTCACACGGAGGGACTGCGTCCTCCCCTATACCCAGCAGCAGCAGGGTCGGATCCTTTGCCAGAAAACACCCCCCCCTTGTTAGCAGATGTTGATCCCGCTGGGGAATGTTAAGTGGGTTCTGCTGACTCTGGCTCATTAACCTACTCAGATAGGAGAGAGGTGGGAGTGACACGACCTCATCTCACCCTAGGAGCTGCCAAGCCTGGGAAGAATATTTGCCATGAATTTTGGTGATCTTTGTTTTCATCTCCTTGTTAATAAAGCCAGTCCCTGGTAAGCCATCAAGTGTGGGCTGTTTTAGAGCAGGCTGGAAAAGCTATAAAAATATCGTTCATTGTATTAGTTATTGGTGTGAGAGCACCAGTGACTCCCACATTGCATACGTGCCCCGTGCGAGCACCAAGGTCATGTTCCGCTGTGCCTTGCTTTGCCTTTCAAAGAACAGTTTCTGAAGTGCGTCCTACCAGCAATGTCCCCCATGTGTTCCTCCCCAAAAGGAGGCATGCAGCCATCAAGCAGTCCCTCCTAACGCAATACACTTCATTGTGAAGAAGGTTCACGTCAGGTCTCTGTGCTCAGATGCAATTCCCAGCTCGCCTCGATTCAGGACAGCACTAGAGCTGGGGAGGGAATTGTTTTCCCTTTTCCGCATTGGGACAAAACAAGACCCTTGGAAGTTTTTTTGTTTGTTTGTTTTTGGGGGTTTTTTTGGTTTGTTTTTTTGGAGAAAGAAAGCAAGCACGCCCCTGTGATGTGGGAGGCCCAGATTCAAGTCCGTGGTCTGAATCAGGCAAGCCCAGACCTGGACCTGGGTTCCAGTCCAAGTGCGCTAACCATTAGGCTATTGGCTATTCTAGGGTGGGTCTCTCTCTTTCTCTCTCCGGTTTTCACCAGGAATTCCATCCTAGGTCTGAGAAATCTTTCCCCAAAATTGGATTGAAACTGGTACATTCCCGCAAAAAGTTTCGTTTTCATTGGATTGACATTTTCTGACCCAAAAAAGTTCCATCCAAAAACTCCTGCCTGGCTCTAGTGAACACACGCTTAACCCCCTTGAAATCAGTTAAGGTGAAGCCCCTCCCGTGATAGGGAGGCTTTCCTGAATTGTAGCCCTGCCGCCTGTTGTGTAACATGGACCCCGTTTTGTTTGTCAGAGAGATTCTTGTGAGGAACTTGTCAGCCGAGTGTCCCTGTGCCTATCTCTGCCCAGAGCATGATTTTGCTATAGCAGGCTGCCATTTTCTGATAAGACTGTTTCCCCAATTAACTTAGAACGCAAGTGATCTGGGAGGCCTAGCTGTATATTTATAAAACCGTTCTTCACAGTGAAGTGCTGCTTTTTCGCAGCTGAAATGCCACGCACAGGGCCTGTCACATTCATTTAAGATTCCTAATTGTATTCATCAACATGGGCCTGATCCAAAGTCAATGGGAGTCTTCATCGGGCTTTTGATCAGGCCTATGCCAGGAGCTATTTCCTAGTATGACGATCACCCCTGTTGAGACGTGTAGAAATAAATCAGTGCCACGCCGATCACCCACTATGAGAGTCTGGGAATAAAAGGAAAGTGCAGTGCCTGGGTTACGCTCAATAAATATGGACTCAACTTTCCACAACCATTTTCAGCAACACGCATCCCTCTGGGGTCTCTTGGGGAGGGTTGGAATTTTAAATGAATCACATGTTCCAGGAGACTTGGCTTGCTGAGGCAGATTAGGGCTGAGAAAATGTCATGGCTGGAAATCAGGGAGTGTCAAAAATTATTGGCAGTGGTTTTGGTTATAGAGGGCCATGGGGTGAATTTCATCCTAAAAAGATCTACCCCACTGTTCTGTTTCAGCAATTCATTTCACACAGTGAATGGGTAACTTGAATTATTGATCCAGTTGATACGTCAAACCACCCTTAATTTTGAGACTGTGGCATTATTTTAAGTATCACTTGTCTTTCTACACCATCATTGCAACAATACAAGAGCCATGGGGATTTATGGGTTAAACAGCCATACTTGTCTGATCAGCACGGTGCAACAATATTAACTAATATTTGATAGGGACATAAACATGATAACAAAAAGTTATGTGGGAAGATGTTCCCCTCAGCTCCCATGAGTCTGTCTGCAGCAAATGGCTTTATCCGAGCCCATTTTCTCACTGGATAAATATTTGACCAGCATCCGTTCTATGGATCATTTCTTCTTTGGAAAACACTAAGTTAAGGAAGTAGGATAAGCAATAACATTGGTTAGTCCCCTCCCACTCTGACTTCAATACGTTTCATTCCTTTAAAATAAGCAACTGGTACACAGCCATGGGGTTGCTATTATATTCTTTCCAGCATGTATAACATGCCTAAGCAGGAGCACTTGTTTGGGGAGACCATCCTAGTTTTAAAAGAGCCATATTTTGCAGTGTGATGTATGCTAAATAAAGCCCATTTGTAGGATTCATATCAGGATGTGAGTGAATCAAACTAAAAGAAGAAGTGGGTGACATAGAACCAAACCATTCCTTTTACAGCACTAGGAAACTGTCCTGCAAGAAAACCAGGATGTATGAATCAAGGTTCACGTTCTCAGCTCGTGTACACCAGCTGAGAATCTGGCCTCAAATTCCTATGTTAAACCGACACCGTTCAAGGCAAATTTGACCTAAATTTGAGATTCCGTAAAAGCTTACAACTTTAGACGTGTTTCCATTCATTTTTGTTCATTACAATAGAAACAATTTTCTTTTAAACAGATACCTATTTCTCTGCAGTTTTGGCACTCAAACATTACAGCACTCTGCTAGTATGAGAACCTGACCGTGAAATCGATTAGAAACTGTCTATCAGCAGAAGTGAAACCGACTCGCCCATTTCCATTGGCCAAGATGAGAGGAATAAAAAGTGTCAAAAGGCACAGAGAAGAGTCTTTAATGTTCTCCATTTTAATAGTCTTCTGCAGGTTCCCATATCACTTCATGCCTTGATTTGACTAAGCTGAGAGAAAATATGACCATGCAATGTTTTAAATCTTTCTTCAGACACTTTTCCCTGTATGCCTCCTAGTGAGCCTCTGTCCAGCCTAGTTTTTGAGTGTGCCAAGTGATGCGGTCAATCGCCTGCAAAACACTCTCTCCTTCCTTGTATCTACCTGGATTAAGAGGAAGGATGGTGCATATTTGCTCTTCTGAATGAGGGACAGAAAAGGTACTTTAATACAGAAAACATGGAATGCGCCCTTCATCTAAATCTCTATTGGGCGTATATTATGCATGAAACAAACACAGGGTACTGCAACGGTACCTGGTCCAATGCCCCCTGCAGTCTATAGCCATGTCTATATGAGAGACTTTTGTGGGCAGAGCAAAGGCAGTGGCTAAAGTATGATTTTTTGGGAGGAGAGGAGGGTGTCACATTTCTATACCAGCAAAATCTCTAACGTAGCCACAGTAATAGCCGCATAACAGTGCTCTTGCCAATACGTCTTATTTCACTTGCCGAACTGGTATAGACTACAACAGCAAAGGAACTTTTCTGACAGCATAAACTGTGTTTACAGTAGGAGGCTTTGCTGGTATAGTTATTCCGGCAAACTTTTCTAAGGCCTACCTGGCCTATGGAAGCCTTTCAGTGCTCACTGAGATCAACAGAAGCACTGGCCTTTAATCCAGGCTGATTATTTGAGCGGACAAGTGTTACATTTCCTGATTTTTGTAATACAGCTGTCTGCTGTGACATGCAGGCGAGTGGTTCATTTCACAGCTGCATTCTTGTACCGCTTTCTCTCTTTCCTGTTCCCCAAAAGAACTAAACAAGCATCGTTTCCCCCTACAAGGATGAAGGAGACAACCCGCTGAACTGGGTGAAATTCTCTGGCCTCCTGTTATAAGGATCAAACTAGATTTATGAATCTAGGTCAGCCCCACGACTTGGCACATTTAAAGCTACACTGGACAAAGCTCTAGAAGCCACACACGGAACAACCCTGCTCTGACAAGGGGATGGACTAGATCAGCATTTCTCAAACTGGGGTCCCCGAGGGTATTCCGGGGGGTCCGCAGGCCCCACTGATCTCCTGGAGGCTACTGAAGCCAAACCGGGAGATTTTAGGCACTAAAAGTCCAGCGGCGCAGCAGGGCTAAGGCAGGCTCCCTACCTGCCATGACTCTGCGCCACTCCTGGAAGTGGCTGGCACATCCTTGCAGCCAACCCCCTGCCCCAGCCCAGAGCCTGCACCCAAACTCCCTCCCAGAACCAGACCCTGCACCCAAACTCCCTCCCGCACCCCACACCCCCTCCCGCACCCCACACCCCCTCCCAAAACCAGACCCTGCACTCCCCCCGCACCCAAACTCCCTCCCAGAGCCAGACCCCACACCCCCTCCCATACCCAGACTCCCTCCCAGATCCCGCAGCCCACACCCCTCCCTCACCCAAACTCCCTCCCAGACCCTGCACCTCACACACCCCCGCACCCAAATTCCCTCCCAGAGCCAGACCCCGCACTCCAACTTGCACCCCAACCCCCTGCCCCAGCCTGGTGAAAGCAAGTGAGGGTGGGGGACAGCGAGTGACGGAGGAAGGAGGGATGGAGTAAGCGGGGGGTGGGAAGAGGTGGGGAAGGGGTGGGGCCTTGGGGGAAGGAGCGGAGTGGGGATGAGGCTTGGGGCTGAGCAGGGGAGTTTGTGGGTCCCCAAAATTTTTAAAATCAAAATGGGGGTCCTCAGGTTGCTAAAGTTTGAGAATCGCTGGACTAGATGACCTGACAGCTCTTTTGATATATAACTTAGAGAATTTTTTCACTTCAAGGTCCCAGAAACAAAGGCAAGGTTTTCATCTCGAGGCCAAAAGACCAAAACATCAAGACACTTGATCACGGCCTTGGATAGACCAAGAGACTACCTACACTTGACCAGAGCTCATCTACAACAACGCAGGCCTTAGATGTACTTGTTCTGCTTCCTTCGCAATTGCTGTAATATCCCTTTCCAAACAGATTACTGTGTTATCACAGTAACGAGCCCCAAACCTGCCAGCAAAATGCAGCACTTTGGCCAACATCTGTCACTCTTAAATCAGGGATTCCTGACCCTCTAGGAAGTTGCAGTGCTGGGTTTGTCCTCCCTGGGCTTCAGAAACCTCTGCCAGGAGAATAAAATATGCAAATCTGAATTGCTGCTCACACAAATGTCAAGCTGGACTGAGTGCCGCGTGCCAAGGTCTCTGAACGCAGGACAGGACACCCCGTATTCCAGGCCCTGGGTCTCGGAGAAGTGACCGTCTCGCCACGGAGCCCCACGGACTGGGGACAGCGCTGCAGGGCTGGACACCTGCCTGTCCAGCCCGTCACTGTAACAGGTCATTCGCCGGCCCAGCCAGGCTACTGGGAGCAGAGCTGCAGGGTCACCCCGCTTATGGGGGGCTCAGACGGGATGAGCAGATGTCCTGATTTTATAGACACAGTTCAGATAGTCGGGGCCTGCCACCCCCCGTCCCCCCCGGCTCTCTGGGCACCCCAGCGCCGGGACATCCCCCTGCAAAGCCCCGTGTCCCCCCCCCGCAATGCGCCCCCAGCCCTACCTTGGGGTCCCGCTCGTAGTAGCACTGCTGGGTGCGGATCCAGCGCCCCACCAGGTGGTCCCGCACCGCGTGCGCCAGCGCGAAGAAGTAGTCGCGGGGGGTGGCCACGTTGCGGTCCTTGACCAGCGTGAAGTGCAGGTGCCGGTTGAAGCTTTTCCGCACCTCGGCCACGTCGCCCAGCCCCGCAATGCCCCGCACGCTGATCTGCTTCCGCTTCTCGCTGTCGCTGCGGGGCGCCGCCATGGCCGGGATGCGGGGCTCGCTCGGGGCTGGGCGCTGCGGGGCCGGGGCTCGCTGGGGGCCGGGAGTTGCGGGGTCGCGGCTCGCTCGGGGCCGGAGCTCGCTGTTGCTGCGGGGCGCCGCCATGGCCGCGATGCGGGGCTCGCTCGGGGCTGGGCGCTGCGGGGCCGGGGCTCGCTCGGGGCCGGGGCTCGCTCGGGACTGGAGGCTGCGGGGCCGGGGCTCGCTCGGCGTTGCGGGGCTGGGGCTCGGGCTCGCTCGGCGTTGCGGGGCTGGGGCTCGCTGGCCGCTGCGGCTCGCTCGGGGCTGCGCTGAGGGCGGCCGGCGCCCGCTGCTGCAGTGGGGAGCCCGGCGCCTGCGCGCTCGCCAAGCCGGGGGTGGGGGGAGCTCTGCAGCCTGGCCGCGAGCCCGGCGAGCCCAGCCCGGCTCGCAGGCGCCGAGCTGCTGCCACGCTCCGCCCCGGGCTCCCCCTCGCCGGGGTCTGCAGCACCAGCCCGGACCCGGCACCAAAATCCGAGCTCGCCAGGCCCGCGCGGGTTTAAAGGCTGGTCCCCAGCGGCCCCCCCGCCAGCCCCAGGCAGAGCCCCCAGCAAACGGGGCGGGTGGTTCCCTGCCCAGCTCAGAGAACCAGGTTCTCTCGCTTTGCAGGGAGCATGTCCCGGGGGAGCTGCTGGCCTCGGCAAAGAGGTCCCCCCATCACCCCTCCCAGGAATAAAGGTAACCGCTCCTGTCCCACTCGCGTTGTATCAAATCCTGCACCCCCGTTTTTCCAAGTGACTTTGGGGCCCCCCTTTCAGACACGTCCAGAGGGCCGCGTTTTCAGAGCTGCTCTGGGCTTTCTGGAAATCACACCCCTTCCAGCTCTCTGCAGCTGGGGACCCACAATCCCTAGCCCTAGAAAACAGGCAGTGAGGTATGGAGCCTGCACCCCTGGCTTCATTATTCCTAAACCCTCCCTCAGAGCTCCTGTCAACACTGGTCTGGAGTAGCAGCAAGAGCAGCTCTTTGAAAAGGGCACAGCCCCCCTTTCCCTCACTAGCTCCCAGTCTCCTTGACCCACCAGTCCCAATCTACTCCTTTCCCTCTCCCCACCCCCTGGTCCAGCCCTTGTTCCCCTCTGACTTCCTCCGCCATGTCGCTCAGGTGCCAGCAGAGGGGTCACAGAGCATCGGGGGCACCCTGCTCTTAGTTCTGGTGCCTGGCCCCATCTGAAAGCAGCTGGGAACAGGAATTAGCGTGAAAGTCCAGTTTTGGCCTAGTAACCTGGGCTGGAGGGAGCACACTCAGAGGCTCCGTGAGGATGGCACAGTCCAGTCATGGCTACGAGTGGTGAGGGGATGGAGCATGGCCAGTTGTCTGTAGAAATGGCACCTATGCAGTGTGGTGAACACCAGGAGCTGTGAAGGGATAAAGCATGCTCAGTGAGGATGGAATCTCTGGAGATTTTAGCTGCTAAAATCTGAGTCTCTACTGAGCCCATACAAATGGAGATTTTTCAAAAGTTTGTAGATTGGCCAGATTTGAGCAGTTCTTCACGGGGATGGCAAAAAGGCACAGCTGTAAAACAAAGGCCACTCCCTGCCATATGTCAAGTCCTTGTTCGAAAGCAAGGGATTGCTGGAGATTCTGAAAGAAAGGGTCACCACAGTTTGTTTGTTTGTTTTTTAAGTTGCAAAACATTTTCCCCTAACCTTGTTCTCAGAAACTGTGGAATAGTTTGGCTGAAATTAAAACTATAAATACATAATTCAGTTTCAGACAGACAAGCAGCATAGAAAATTTCAGCCCAAATAGTTAAAATTTGGCAAAGTAATTAGCAACCAAAAACATGGTCTTCAAATCGGAAGTGTTGGGCAACCTTTAATAGACACTGCTACCAGCCCCTATAATATTAAAGGCACAGGAATTGCCAGACTGGGGTCCATCTAGTTCAGCGTCCTGTATGACTGTGTCCAGCATCAGTTGCTTCAGAGAAAGAGGAAAGACACTCCACTGGACGCACATCATAACCCACAGGGAAATTGTCTTCCTAAGTCTTGACAGTTAGTAGTTGATTTATGGCAATGAAACCAAGCCCAACCCTTCTTAAGGTAAGCCCATCGGTATGATCCTGGTCAAAACAAAGATGGAAATACCATTCATGTATCACACTTATATAGCAACTTTCATCCCAGGACCTTGGTATGTATTCAGAAGTTACCATGTTGCAATAGAAGAGGCTAAGATGCAGTGTTTTCCCACTAACACTTAGTGAAGGTAAGCTGTTATCAGTACAATGACCTGTTATACAGAGACAATCACTCCACAGTACCACACATTAATCCAAATAGGAAACATCCCAATTTGTAATTAAAATTTTATTGCCGATAAAATAGTTTTCAAATATTCATCGTACATTCACATACATGCTACTTTACAGAGAAAAAGCCAATGACAAGCAGAGCAACATTTTAGAAAAATCTGATGAGTTTCCCCACATGGGTTTTACACCAAGTTTGTGCTTCTCAGGCAGTGAAGATCTAGCTTTATTCATTTAGGGTCTAATCCAAATTCCTTGGACAGACTTCTAGTGACTATATGGGGCTTTGGATAAGGCCCTTATAAAACTTTAAGAACCAGCTAGTGTCTATGCTGACTACGTATTAACATGATGCAATCCACTACTTATGGATAACTTACAAATTGTTTCCCTATTGCACACTGTTAGGAACAGTCTTCACTCTGTATACAGTACACTGATAGAAGTGTTGCATTCAAAGTACCAACCACTTCTGCTATGCCTCCTGCTTCCTCACAGGCCTGTCTTCTGCAATCCATGCTCAGTGCAGCAACAATACATTCATTTATCAAAGGAAGACAGAGGCACTCCAAGCACGGTTTACTAGAAACAGTCTTTAAGGTTCCAAACCAGCCTTGTAAAAGCCACCCCAAGCCTGGGTGAAACCCACAGATACTCTTGTGTGAAGTTAATTAACAAAGAACTACCCCTATTCAAGCACCAACAAATCTCAAGTATATGTAGACATGTGTTAGTACCGCCTCCCAGAAAAACACATGACAGATTCTTCTCACCATCACTGAAGGTTAAAATACATGCCCTGATCCCCTCCCAACACACAAATCTAGAAACTACCTGTTTTACTATTTAACACTTCATGTTAGGGTGACTCATACCAACTGCCCAGGAAATCCAGCAGGAGGGGACCTGAGGAAGCAGGTGGTTGTGGCAGTGTGTCCTCCAAATTCTTCCACTTGGGAGTAGTGGTAAGGGTTTGGCCCCCCAAGCCCTGCAGATCTCAGGGGAGCAGCAGGAGGCTGCCACCCCTATAGGAGGCCTGTACCAACTCCAAAGCCCTGTCTCCCTTACAGTCCCAGTAAAGTCACGCTGCCAGGGACTCCCCTGAAGGACTGAAATGGAGTTCCACCACCCCACCTCCAACAGCAAGTGCCGAAAGTACCTCAGCCTTTAAAGGCCAATGAAGAGCTCCCATAGATTGCCATGGTCTGTGGCTCAGATCCTTAAGTGTGCCTGTCACCTCCACAATACGGCTGAGTTCTGCTGGAATGGGCAGCCCAAAGCTCAGCCATACTCCAGCAGAGTCAGGTCTCCCACACTGCATTCCAGAGCCAACATCAGCTCTTACCAGCAGCTTGGCTAGGCAATGCCATTGTCTTCACTTACCTACATTAAATCTCAAACATTTAAATAGTTAAAAATTCACCAAAGAAATACATTATAAATCAGAACCATCAAAGAAGAGGCCCACCTGGAGCAGCCATTTCTAACATTGACCTCAGCATATTACAAGCAAAAATGACACAGACATGTTCGACAAAGGTGTACTTTTCTCACAGAATTTGTAGCTGCGTTGTGAACAAAGCCCCTCAATGAATCCCAGAATTCTCACCAAGATAATCTAGTTTAACATCAAGTCTTCTACAGACACTGCAAGATCAAGGAGGTATTCTTTAGCTGCCATGCTCTACATTTTCATAAATTGGGAGTTTGGGTGCCCGACTTAAGATCACCTTTTAAAAGGGTCTGATTGTCACAAAGAGTGAGCAAAATCAGTCCCCTGTAAGCCACCTTAGGCTGGGTACCCATAGACTGAAGTACTCAAATCCTTTTGAGGGGTTAGGCCCAGAAGCCTTAGTATTGCAGCCTGTGAAGTGAATCAAGGTAGTGAAAGGTGGCTCCCAAAGCCCAGCTTGTTTCGACATTGTCAATTTTTTGGGCAAGCTAGAAAGAAAAAAGGAGAGAAGTAAAACCACTGTTGTGTGCGTACATCACTAGCAAGTTGAGAGGTATCTCAACACAGCGCTGACAAATATTACCTGAAACACCTGGCTTTTTGGGAAGCCCAGTTCTTGCAGTAGCAAACTGATATAGGTGAGGTCCATGCAAAGGAAAGGATTGTCTCCCGGCTTCACCTCCATGGTCTTACACACTAAGAAGAATGAAGAGAGATAATTGATTCTTGGATTTATAAACAACTATTCAAATCCCTAAGACAGGTTAGTTTAGCCTCCCTGTGAATGGGTGAAACAGAAACAGAACAAGGAAAAACAGGCCAAGATTTTCAAAAATGGCTGCCTGAAGAGAGTCCACATTTAGGAACCTAAGGAAGTAGCTTATTTTCAAAAGCGCCACAGTCCCAAGATTGAAATTGACAGGTGCTCAGCACTGGTGAAAATCAGGCCACTTATTTAGGCACCTAAATATGGACTCAGGAGCCTAATTTTAGGCCCCCCAGTCTTAACACCCCTTTCATCAATGGAGGGTACGTCTACACCAGGGGTCGGCAACGTTCGGCACGCGGCTCGTCAGGGTAAGCACCCTGGCGGGCCGGGCCAGTTTATTTACCTGCTGATGCGGCAGGTTCGGCCGATCGCGGCCCGCACTGGGGGCGGCGGGAAGCGGCGCGGGCCGAGGGATGTGCTGGCCGCGGCTTCCCGTCGCCCCCATTGGCCCGGGATGGCGAACCGCGGCGAGTGGGGGCCGCGATCGGCCGAACCTGCCGCGTCAGCAGGTAAATAAACTGGTCAGCAGTAAATAAACTGCTTACCCTGGCGAGCCGCGTGCCGAACGTTGCCGACCCCTGGTCTACACTTTGGAATCTGTCTGCATAACTCTGTAGTGTAGACACGGTCTACACCAACAGACAGAATTCTTCGGTTTATGTAGGAACACTGCCCTCGAAACAAAGTTAGCTTGGCTATATCTACACTACAAGTGCTACAGTAGCACCGCCGCAGTGGTGTAGACACTTGCTACAGCGATGAAAGGGATTTTCCGCTGCTGTAGTTAACCTATCCCCTTGAGAGGCGGTAACTAGGTTGATGGAATAATTCTTCTATTGACCCAACGATGTCTATACTGGGGCGTAGGTCAGTTTAACTACGTCTCTCAGGGGGTGTGAATTTTTCACACTCCTGAGCAACATAGCTAGGTTGTCCTATGTTCTAGGTGTAGGACAGGCCTATGTCAATGTAACCTCCAGCATAGAGGCAGCTATGTTGGCATAGCGACAGCGGTCAGGGTGTGTTTTTTCATACCCCTGCCTGACGTAGCTATGCCGATAGAACTTTTCCTTGTAAGCCAGGCCTAAGGTAGATATAGAAAAGAGTAGCATCTCAAAATCTGTTTATGCCTTGTTACGCAGCCATCCTCTCTCAAAAGCATTCTCCTCTCTTCTCCAAAACATATTCAAAGTCTAGTAAAGCAGTCAAAGAGGCAGTGAGCCCTCTGCAAAAACCTTTAGTTCCTAAGAGTTTTACCTGACTGTACTGGCAGAATGACCCTGAAGGTGATGGGGCTCCGCATGGGTGCCAGGATGCGACTGCCGGATCAGGAGGTTAATAGGATGTAGTCAAGAGACAAAGGGCTCGATTCTCCACTACGTTAAAGTGGTTCTCCTCTTAGTTACACATCCCAAGTAACCAAATTGTAATGAAATGTCTTGGAATAGTGCACATTTAACAGATGTTTTTAGCAGAGAATATGTACAAACTGCTCATATGCATAAACATTTCTATTTATTTGATACAAATGTGTTTAAGCAAGCAGAGAGAAATAACTACTGCAATAATCTGCAACCCAGAAAAGCAACAGTTTATATCCACAGACAAATTCTTACCTATAGTGACTTTGTAGGCATTAAACATTTTATAATCAACCAGTCAATCAGTTTGTGATATTAGTAAATATTATTTGGGTATATAAACAAACTTGTGACATACCTCTGCAAGCTAAGAAAAACTGGCTTGTGCCTTGGGGTTTTTTAAAAAATGTTTTGCTTCTTTACAGATGTTTAAAGAAGGCTTGCAAGTTTTTTGTAGAATCAAACAAACAACTTTTTTCTGCTTGTTTAGAATCATAAAATACCAGGAATCTCAAGCCTGATCATCCCTGGTTTTTGCTGGAGAATTCATGAAAGTGTTAAGAGATGTGGACTGTGAACAATCTGAGCCCTTGCTTGACAGGGCAAGAATGCTGAATCATTCATAAAGGCAACTTTTCTCTTAAGTGTTTCTAAAGAATTTGAATTAAATGTGAATTACCAAAACCAGAGAGAGGTAAAGAGTCAGAATAAAAATCGCTTCCTTTCCCAATTAATCAGATTTTACTTGAATGGTATTTCTGATGTCAAAACAATAACAGATGTTCATGTCACACACACACACAGTCTCCAGGGGGAGGAAGGGGAAAAAAGGTAGCCAAGTTTCTAATAAACAAACACTTTTACTGATTTTTAAAAAACCTTTCAGATCATCTTTACACAACAAAAAGAAGCCCCCGCCCCCAAAAAAGTTAAAATAAATTTTCTCCTCTCTCTAGATCACCTTTAAATGTAAGTATAAAGTTTAAGAAAAAATAAATTGGATAAGAGCACAATCCACTTATTTTACATTTATGATTTCAAAGTAATTGCTAAATGACATTTATTATTCTTATTATTGCAAGATAGCTCAGACAGCTATATTGCAAGATTTATTTATTTATTTTTTTTGCAGCTTTTGTAAAAAATAAGGACTTATTAGAAAAATTGTGGCCAAGACTTTCAGGAGTAACTAGTACTTTTGGGTACCCAATTTGAGACACTTTAGAAGGGGTCTGATTTTCAGACCGTGGGTGCCCAACGCTTTCTGACAATAAGGCCTCTAAGATTCTTCAAATTCCGCCCCCCCCAAAAGATAGACACCCCAAATCACTAGTCACTTTTGAAAATCTTGGCCAGCATTTTTTGCTTTACTTTACTTACCGTACTTGGCTGCAATTTCAAAGTCATTAATTGTTAGGCTACCTCCTTTTTCCTTATCTAGAAGGGGGAAAAACAGGGCATGTTTTAGAGTGTGCATGTGAAGTCAGTTGTAAATGCTGGAGGCTAAACACTTCTGGAAATTGGACCACTGAGGGCTGGATCCTGCACGCACTGAAGTAAGTGGGAGTTTTGCCACCAACTTCACTGGTGCAGGGTCAGACCTTTATTTAGATGCCTTAATATGGACTGAGAAGCTGAACTTCAGGCAGTCATTTTTTATAAAAATTTGTTTAGCCTTAATGGGACACTGTCTCCTTTTGAAATTTAGTCATTACAAATAAAAAGGCTGAAAATTGTTTCAGGTCAGACCTCCAAGTCCCTGTGCCTTTTTTCCTAACAATTTTATAGTACCCGATCTTCAAAAAATAATATCACTGTACATTAATATAACCAAGGACATAATTCCTTGTAGCTTTGCGAAGAAATTGGATATTTTTAAGGGGCACAAACTCTCCCATTAGCTACCCTTGCATTACAAAGAAACTCAGAAACAAATGTACCTATTAGGCCAACCTCTGCTGCACAGTCATAGTAATAGGAGAAAGCATAAAAATCCAAATCCTTTACTACTTCTGTTTTATGCACCTTCTTGTAGAGCAGTTCTGCTACTTTGTTAGCACAGGATTCATACAGAGGCTCACCTAAAGAAAGAGAGAGACCCAACAAATCACATGCTGGTGATTAACCACCACCACCGTTTAATTTCTTTGAGGTCTGCAAGGCCTCTGGTCCCCTTAGGTCAGCAATGCTCTCTAATTTACTAGAGACTATCCGTGGAAATAAAGGACCGGATCCTTTTCCTGATGAAGCCAATGGCAAAACTTACTGGCTTCAGTGGGAACCGGATGGGTCCAAAGTACGGACTAGATCATCAGTGGACAAAAGGGCCCACAGTAAGAACATTGCTGAGCTGCTCCTGCAGCAGCCCAGAAGGAGACTATGACTCAGAGCGCTACAATCTCTTTCCTGCACTCTCTAGTGCTCCAAGGAGAGCATTAACTGCACTGGGCTAGCAGCATATGCTCTCCAATGCACTGGTATAACTACACGGCTCGGGGTGCTGGGAGGGGTGGGATCAAGTCTCTGCTCACTCCCCCCTCCCATTCACTTGAGTAAGTTGGGTACTCACAGGTTTGCACTGCAGAGCCTGCTTCCCCCCCATGTGCAGGGAGTGGTGGAATGGCACACCAGTGCAGGGAAATACAGGGGTTCCCACACCCTCTTTATTCCCTCATGCCAGTACACTGTATGGGCCCCCGTTTGGTCCCATCTAGGTTACAATATATCTTTTAGAGAGGATTTGCAGGAATGGTATGACTGGGAGAATAAGGGTTAGTAATAGGGCTGTCAAGTGATTAAAATAATTAATCGCAATTAATCATGCAATTAATTGCGCTGTTAATAATAGAATACCACTTATTTAAATATTTTTGGATGTTTTCTACATTTTCAAATATATTGATTTCAATTACAACACAGAATACGAAGTGTACAGTGCTCACTTTATATTTTTATTACAAATATTTGCACTGTAAAAACCAAAATAGTATTTTTCAATTCACCTCATACAAGTACTGTAGTGCAATCTCTTTATCATGAAAGTTGAACTTACAAATGTAGAATTATGGACCAAAAAACCTGCATTCAAAAACAAAACAATGTAAAACTTTAGAGTCTAAAGTCCACTCAGTCCTACTTCTTGTTCAGCCAATCACTAAGAGAAACAAGTTTGTTTACATTTGCAGGAGATAATGCTACCCGCTTCTTGTTTACAATGTCACCTGAAAGGTGAGAACAGGCATTCACATGGCACTTTCATAGCCGGCATTGCAAGGTATTTACAGGCCAGATATGCTAAACATTCGTATGCCATTTCATGCTTCGGCCTCCATTCCAGAGGATATGCTTCCATGCTGATGCTCATTAAAAAAATGTGTTAATTAAATTTGTGACTGAACTCCTTGAGGGAGAACTGTATGTCCCCTGCTCTGTTTTACCTGCATTCTGCCATATATTTCATGTTATAGCAGGCTCAGATGACGACCCAGCACATGTCGTTCATTTTAAGAACACTTTCACTGCAGATTTCACAAAACGCAAAGAAGGTACCAATGTGAGATTTCTAAAGATAGCTACAGCACTCGACCCAAGGTTTAAGAATCTGAAGTGCCTCTCAAAATCTGAGAGGGACGAGGTATGGAGCATGCTATCAGAAGTCTTAAAAGAGCAACACACTGATGTGGAAACTACTGAACCCGAACCACCAAAAAAGAAAATCAACCTGCTGGTGGCATCTGACTCAGATGATGAAAACGAACATGCATCGGTCCGCACTGCTTTGGATTGTTATCGAGCAGAACCCGTCATCAGCATGGTGAAGGATGAAGGGGCATATGAATCTTTAGTGCATCTGGTATGTAAATATCTTGTGACACCTGCTACAACAGTGCCATGCGAACACCTGTTCTCACTTTCAGGTGACATTGTAAACAACAAGCAGGCAGCATTATCTCCTGCAAATGTAAACAAACTTGTTTGAGCAATTGGATGAACAAGAAGTAGGACTGAGTGGACTCGTAGGCTTTAAAGGTTTACATTGTTTTGTTTTTGAGTGCAGTTATGTAACAAAAAAAATATCTACATTTGTAAGTTCAACTTTCATGATAAAGAGACTGCACTACAGTACTTGTATTTTTCAATTCACCTGATACTATTTCTTTTACAGTGCAAACATTTATAATCAAAAATATAAAGTGAGCGCTGTATGCTTTGTATTCTGTGTTGTAATTGAAATCAATATATTTGAAAATGTAGAAAACATCCAAAAATATTTAACCAATGTCAATTGTATTCTATTGTTTAGCAGTTCGATTAAACGGTGATTAATTTTTTTTAACCGCAATTAATTTTTTTTGAGTTAATCATGTGAGTTAACTGCAATTAACTGACAGCCCTAGTTCGTAATAAGGGAAAGGTAGGACTCCGAGTGGCATGTGAATAATTTGAGAAATACTCTCGAGCTCAAATTGAAAATAGGGCCTCAGGCAGGAAAAGAGGCTGCTTCAACGGAGATGAGCACTGTGGATGAAGAAAAAGGTTTGCGAATATATGACTGAACATCACATTGAGAGACAAGACAGGATCTGGGTTTTTTCAGATCCTCTGTACAAAACCTATGCCTGCAAGGCAGGAAGTTTGTGGGAAGGGAACAACAGTTTCCACAACAAAAACTCATTCGCTATTGCAAAAATGGCTAACTTTCTATTTGAAAACCCTGTAAAAAAGGTAGATTCGCTGTGAGCACAAATGGCTTGGAAAAACTCAGACAGACCGACCTCCAACTGGTGTGAATCAGCCTAGCTCCACAGGTTTCAATAGCGGCAGGCTGATTTGCAACAGCTAGAATCTGGCCCGAAGTGTCTGGACCTGGTTATGCTAAACTTTTTTCTTAGAGTTTCCCACTGTTGCAGACATGATGGAAGTGCTAGTGTAGACAGTGCTCCAGTGGCTCTTATTGTAAACCATCATCTTATGTAGACATGCTCTGTCCTGGGTTTGACAGCATGGTTTTTAAAATGCCATTGACTAATCTACATTAGAGCTCCCCCATTACACACTGGAGCAGATGGGGTGTGGACGAAGGGAGGAAAATCTCTTGGGTAGGAATAGCCTGAGGTCAAAGCAAAGTTAGACAGTAACAAAACAACTGAATACCTCAAACAGACAGATCCAGAAAGTGCACGCTGTTTGTTCTGATTTTAACATGCAAATCTATAATACAACAGAAAGAAGCTATTATACCTGCCTTCTGCCCTTTAATTCTATACACTATTTCAGCATGTTCCCACTCACACTGGAAGCTGGGTGATAAACAAGGACTAATTAGCTCCTCTCCTTCCTTTACTGTAATAGAAAGAAACAGATCAAACAGCATTAAGACACATGCTAAAGAGTCAACTGCCAATCCCTCCTCCCCAGGCCACAGTCCTGCTCAGCAACCTCCCACCTCCCCAGCAGTTTCTAACCCACTCATGGCCTGAACACGCCCATATCCCCACATGGGCTGGTAATGGCCCATGCCTTCCTTTGACAGCACCACCCTCTTCCCACACCCATCTCGCTGGCAGATGTGCCCAGAGACATGCAGTGGTCCCATCTATGGCACAGGCAGGCTGAGAATGGAGAGAGTAGCGAGTGAATGAACTACCACTTCCCCTTGTAACAGGCTCTGCTCCTATGGCCCACAGAACGGGTTTTGCACCCGGGGGGGCAGGACAAAGTTGCTGGGAGTGCACGAGGACCTGATGTGAAGTAGAGCATTCCTGCATTCTTGCTACTTGCTGAGGAGCAGGAGCCGGTGGAGGCACCTCCCTTCTGCAGGCAGGAGCAGTGGAGGCAGCCAGTGCACAAGGGGAGGGATTGGAGAGTGAGCCTGCCCCTGGAATGCCTATTACTGCCCCCTCCCCCATCTCACACCCCGCCCTGCCCATGCCCTGGCACTGGGCCGGTGGCAGCAGGCAGTAGTGTGGGGAGCAGGGTCCAGGCCACTGAGGGGGGAAAACGTCTGGAGCCAGCGAGTGGAGTCAGCAGGTGCAGCCTGGCCACGATCATGGCTGGGCTGTGGGGAGAGAAGGGGGCAGCAGGCCAGGAGAGTAATTGCAAAGGGAGAGGGGAAGCCAAGCAGGAGAAGGGAGAGAAGAGAAGGGGGGGTCACACAAGGAACATGAATCTGCAAAGAGGGGGGCACAGCAAAAAAAAGTTTGGGAACCTGTGACCCAGAGGATCATTTGGCCTATAAAAAATTATCCTACAAGTCACTGAAATGCAAGAGCTCTGAGTTGGATTACTTACAGGCTTGTCCCTCAATGCCGCCTAAAATTGCAAGCCTTGCTGACATTAACCCGAGTCCCAGGTAACTGTGAAGGAGAAAAGCCTCTGTGAAAGGATACACTTCTACTGGCATCACGCTGGGACAAGCGAGTCGTGTCTATGTGCAGGACGGTTCCAGCAAGTCGTCATGACTCAGCAGCGAATAGCCTACGTGTGGTTCGAGTGAAGGTTGGGCTGTCACTTCCATTAACATGTCTCTTCCACGGTCTGACACTAGCAAAATCATTTCTTCTCAAGTGGAGGAGAGTGAATGGACTGTCAGAGTGAAATCCTGCTCGTTCAGATTGCAACTAAATCAGGCCTGACTTCTTTTGTAGGAGGGCTGGGAGTGGGGGTGTAGAAAACCAGACTGCTCTGTGTGGCCGAGGAGGAGGAGCCCTCAAGGATCTCCCCTAATGCTCCTCCTACCATCTCCCAACAGCTCCACATTGTCTCAGCTCTTCTTCCAGCCCAGAACAACATCCCACCAAGCACAAGTTGGAGGGAATCACTGAGATGCGAAACACTCCCTCCGCCCATGGGAGCAAGCTCTCCCAACCCCTTTCAGCCCAGCAGCAGGGGCCAAATCACAACCCCCTATCTGTTGTGCTGCCATTAGAGCGTGTGTCTGACATTCTGTGCACTGTCATGGTACCCATGGAATCAGACTGCCTACGCCTTGGAGACAGAATGATCATAATGGTAACTAGCTAAAGGACTCCATTTCCTTCAGCTTGGCACTGGCTAAGTGTCAGGATTTCAGCTGTGGTTTTCAAATGGGCCAAAGGGTTTCAGGCACCCAACATACAGAAAATAAGAAAAAGCGAACCTAAACTCCAACATAGCAAAGCACAATAAGGAAAAAAATTAAGGTGGAGTCTATTTGGCTGTAGCTATATGAGAATATGTGATATGATTCCTCTGACTGGATCTTCTTCCCATTGTCAGTGTGCCCATCACTATAATAAACTTGTGTGAATATTAGGAGCAGTAATTTTGCCAAAGTCAATCTCTCCAGTTTTTGTATTAGAGGTAAACACTGTTACTCATGAGATTCTCAATTCCACAGAGCATGTAAATGCTTAAAGTTAAGCACATGCGTAAAATCACATTCATCCAATAATTGGCTTTCATCTTTACCCGATGCTTTCTTTTCCCCACAACTAACCTGTATGAATACAGTTTGTATGTGTTGTTAAACATTTGAAATGAAGTGATATGGCCAGCTGGTGATGTCCGGAGAGTTATCTATAAGGAGAAACAAAGAAGTCATTGTAAGATTTTTTTTGGAACTTCCAGAAACAGCAAGGAGTAACAATACAGTATTTGAGCATATGAACAGGTTACCATCCGCACAGAAGTCCTGGCTGGCTGTGGAAATAAGTTATTTACAGACTAGTCTCAGACTAGCCCTGGATCCATTAGAGATGACCAGAACATAAGAACAGGAGCTAAAATAGTGACCTGACACTACAGTCATATCAGCTTAAACATTTATATTGACACCAAACCAATGCAAATAAGGATTTCAAACAAAACAAAATACACTTCTTTCCATGACCTCCATCAATGCACCTCATTCCTAACCTGCAATGGCCCCTTATTCCAGTTCTGAACCCCTTTGGATGAAAAATCAATCCTGCCCATTGCATGGTAATTTTTTTATGGACACAAATGGAAACTACAAAGAGATTGTGATTTTCCTAACCAGAAAGGAGCTCTGGTAAGACTTGTCTTCTCTTGATCACAAATCATTGACACCACCATCATTGTACCATAGCTACTATGAGGAAGTGACTCCAGATTTGTTAAGAGACAAGTAGGAAGCATGCCTTCATGTAACAAACCGCCTCAATCCTTTTGCTAGAAAAGCAGAATGCCTATTCATTCAAACCAGTGTTTCCCTGCAGTACGTGTGTTCGGTTTACCTCAGTGATTGGAAGAAATGTCATTTGTGTTGATCCACCTCCTAAATCCAGCATTCCTACACTTCTTTTTCTTGGAGCATTTAAGCTACCTGAAATGCATCATGAAAGCCATTGTGTGTTCAGTAATAACTCAAAGCCATAAAGCAATAAAAAAAAACAAATGGCTAAAAAAGAGGGGGGGGGGGGGGGAGAATCGATCCTCCCATAGACAATAAGAGATGAACGGCATACACAGTTACAATTAGTTTTCATATAGCAGAAAGCAAGTCCGTAATTAACTACCTGGATTTTTGCCCAGCTATAAAAACAAACTGAAAAGGCAGACTAGTTGAATGGAGTGATAAACTGCACAGAGAACCTTTCATAGTATGGAAATAATTGTATTTTTCCCCCTAAGATCCTTAAACCAAGAAGGAAAGAAGGAAGGAAAGAAAACACGGAAACCCAAACTACAAATATTAGGCCTTGATCCCGCCAAGACTTAAACACATACTTAACTTTTAGGTATGTGAGTAATCCCTTGGACTTTAAGTCTTTGTAAAATGGGAGCCTCAAATACTACTCTTCAAAGAGAAATTTAGGCCTAGTCTACTTTGCCATCTCTTGGGGAGGTGGATTAACTACGTCAACAAAAACCCCCCTTCTGTTCATGTAGGAAATGTCTATTCTACAGCAGCATAGATGCAGTGCTGCAGCTGTGCCACTGTACCATTTGTAGTGTAGACACAGCCTTAGTTACAATCATGTTACCACTATTTTAAGCCATTTTATTTTCTAGCTGTTTAGAAAAATTTATATCCCAGGTCTAAATTTTAATTTCACAACACTGAAGCATATGTCTAGATGCACAGGAGCACGCTTGCTTCTGTAATTTTCATTCTTTTCTTGTGTACCCACAGTACACATGCGCACACATTGTGCAAGTGTCCGGCCTGCTTGATGACAGCAGCACCTGCAGTATAAATACTAGGAATTAGGGCTATCAATTGCAGTTAACTCAAGCAATTAATGCAACACAAGTTAACTAGATTTAAAAAGTCGTGATTAACCGCAGCTTTAATTGCGCTGTTAAACAACAGAATACCAATTTAAATTTATTATAAATATTTTTTGATGTTTTTCTACATTTTCAAATATACTGATTTAAATTACAACACAGAGTACAAAGTGCACTGTGCTAACTTTATATTATTTTTATTACAAATATTTGCACTTAAACAAAGAAATTCTATTTTTCAATTCACCTCATACAAGTACTATAATGCAATCTCTATCATCAAAGTGCAACTTACAAATGTAGAATTATTTTTGTTTCATAACTGCACTCGAAAACAAAACTATGTAAAACTTTAGCACATACAAGTCCACTCAGTCCTACTTCTTGTTCAGCCAATTGCTAAGACAAACAAGTTTGTTTACATTTAGAGAGATAACACTGCCAGCTTCTTTTTTACGTCACCTGAAAGTGAGACCAGGTGGGTTCTGCTTGATAATGATCCAAAGCAGTGCATACTGATGCACCTTCATTTTCATCATCTGAGTCTGATGCCACCAGCAGAAGGGTGATTTTCTTTTTTGATGGTTCAGATTCTGTAGTTTACACATGGGAGTGTTGCTCTTTTCAGACTTCTGACATGTTCCACACCTTGTCCCTCTCAGATTTTGGAAGGCACTTCAGATTCTTAAACCTTGGGTTGAATGCTGTAGCTATCTTTAGAAATGTTATATTGGTATCTTCTTTGCGTTTTGTCAAATCTGCAGTGAAAGTGTTCTTAAAATGAACAACTTATACCGGGTTGTCATTCGAGACTACCATAACATGAAATACATGGCAGAATGCGGGTAAAACTACGGAGCAGGAGACATACTGTTCTCCCACAAGGAGTTCAGTCACAAATTTAATTAACACTATTTTTTAAAGGAGTGTCATCAGCATGTCCTCTGGAATGGTGGTTGAAGGATGAAGGGACATATGAATCTTTAGTGCATCTGGTATGTAAATATCTTGCAATGTCGGCTACAACAGTGCCATGCGAACGCTTGTTCTCACTTTCAGATGACATTGTAAAAAAGAAGCGGGCAGCATTATCTCCTGAAAATGTAAACAAACTTGTTTCTCTTAGTGATTGGCTGAACAAGAAGAAATAAAACTTGTAGATGCTAAAGTTTTACATTAATTGCAACTTTTAAAAAAAAAACTCAATTAATTGCGGTTATTTTTTTTAATCGTTTGACAGCCCTACTAGGGATCATTACTGTGATCTAAATAGATTCTAATATCAATATTCTATGATTTTCTCTCTATTTCGGTGCAATTGCCAAGAAGATTTAGAGTACCTGAGTTAGAGACTTACCTGGGGCTAATGGTACTCCAGAGATGGAATCACGTGCCCTGGTCTCTCAAGAAAAAGGAGCACGTAAAAGCTTAGATACAGGAGGTGAACACTTGGCACCATGAAAGTCAACAGTAAAGCTCCCATAGACTTCAATGGGGCCAAGATTTCACCCATAGCCAGAGGCGGTTGCTGGCCACCCCGAACCTCCTCACAGCCCACCCATTATATATAAGCTCAAGGGAGGGGCACTGTGAAGACAGGAGAGCTGCAGGGTATCAGGCACAGCTACACACACACATACCTGTTAAAAAGTTGATCGTGATCCAGGCCGAAATTCCTGATAAAAGAACATTCCAGAAAGACACGCCTTTAGATAATGTCATCTGTCCATGCCAAACAGCGAGTTAAACCATACAAATTTTTCTTGATTTAGATTTTGTCACTGGAGATTTAGGGTTTTTTTTTTTTTTTTTTTTAAATACAGCTGTCTTTTTCAACAGTTCAGCTACAGATTTTAGATTAAACGATCAGCAAATTGGGTCTGTCACCCTACACCAGACAAAATGCAAAAAGACCAGTCACATGCCCCCTTTAGCAAGTAGTTTTCTCTAATGCAACCCTCAAAAGAATGCTTGGTTTAGAATTAGAAATGAAGGGCCAGATCCTCAGCTGGTGTAAATTAGCAAAGTTCTATTGATCTCACTGGAGCTATGCAGATTTGCACCACCTGAGAATCAGACCCCCAGACTTTAGAAATAACACTTCCATAAAAATCAAGACTCTTAAACGTAAGTTAGGGACCTTAAACATGGAGAATGTGCTTCTGCAGCCAATATTTATATTATTACTAATTATCTGTAGTGCTTCGGAGCTCCAGCCCAGGACCCCCTGGTACTAGGCGCTGTACAAACATAGAACAAAAAGACATTCCCTGTCCCAAAGCGCTTATATAACATCCAAACCAACTGGCAGAGTCCCTCTGTGTGAAGTGGCTGGCAACCACTTTACTTTACATATCGAACACATCAGTGGATAAGCAGCAACGGCTTTGTTCTAAAGGTTTCATTTTTTAGCTAAAAGATCAACAAATAAGTAATCCTTCACGCTGTAGGGCAGTGGTTCCCAAACTGTGGTTTGTGAACCCTTGGGGGTTCACGAAATGTTACAGAGGGTTCTTGGGGAAAAATTCCCTAATGGTGGACAGAGCTGTCCCTAGGGGCAGCCTCGGGCCAGCAGCCTGGAGCCCCTGGACTTCCAAGAGCTAAGCAGATCAAAGCAAGCCTATCTATCACATTGAGGAGATTTAAACTTCAAGACTCCTTATAAGAAATGGAAAAGGAGGTGGATATTTTTTGCTGTTTTTAAAATTAAATAGGCAGCTAGTATTGTTTTTAAAATTATGAAGACCAAGTTTAAGCTTTGTTGTAACGTGCGTTGTTTGCCTGGTCTGCTCAAGAGGTGAATGCTTGTGTAGGAGGAACTCTTTGAGTTGGCTTCTTAAATACCTTCATGCTGTTTCACATCTGATACTCCTTCATGAAACATAGGAGCCTTGTCTTATAACAGGCTTATTCAAAGTGATACAAGCTACGAAAGTGAGATCTTGGAAGAGTGTTGCCGTTTTCATAATGTAATAAAAATACTGCAATGATAAATAATAATTAATAATAAAGAATGTGTAATAAGCATGTCATAAAAACAAATTTTATATTTCCAACATCACTGCTTTTATAATTTATAATCAGGTAAAGGAGAAAATCCCTGGAAATATTCATTTTTAGGAGGGGGTTCGCGAGACTTGACATTTTAGTGAAAGGGGTTCACAGGTTGTTAAAGTTTGGGAACCACTGCTGTAGAGCAACTCCTGTCTGGCATCAGAGCCGCACTGACTGAATTTTGTTACACTTAAAACATTTTAAAGTTATTCTCTTTTTAAATACTAAGAATTTGGGTTTTCTTCATTTTCCTATTTTTCTCTCCCAAGAACTTTGGAAAACTGAAAATTTTGTCCTTTTCCCACTTCACAAACATTGTCTTTTCTATTAATAAAAGAAATTAATAGGCCTAATTAACAACTTAAAATAGTTATCAATGTTAAAATATCAGCACACCTCAGGGAATAGGCCCAGTGCATGTGTTAGTTAACTGTTACAGAGCAAAAAAAGGGAGCGCAAAACATTTTTTTAATTAAGAAGTCCTGCAAACAAGGTAGCTATTTTAAAGTTTACTATCTGAGCAGCATTAATAACATTAGATATTTAGAATTTGGTAGATTTTCCTTAAAAATTTATAAAGTTAGATCAAATTGTGGACCCAACCTCAGCATTCTTTTTATTTTAACCTCGTTAATCTCAGTTTGCATTTTCTCTTCCATAACAGTTTTTCAACTTTAAGTCACATTTACAGACTATTAAAAAAAAACCTTTGTACATTTACAGTTAAGAACTGGACTACATAACTTGAACTCATACTGTCTACTTAAGGCAACTCAAAGCCAAGATTTTCAAGAGTGGGAGCCTAACTTCAGGCTTCCAAGTCTATTTTGGCACCAAAAATGTGGCTTGATTTTCAGAAGTGCTGAGCACATAGCAGCTCCCCTTGATCCAACTGGAGCTGCTGGGTGCTCAAGCACTTAAATCAAGCCACTTATTTAGGAGTCAAACATTAAGCCTCAAAAGCTTTTTGGCTGGCACAATTTTGGAACACAAATTAAAAACAAACATCGGCCTCACTCCATCAATGAGATCTGCTAGCAGAGATCCACATGCATGTGGATTTCCACTGACGTTAGTGGAGACTCAGCTTGGACGCAAAAGTCTGGACAAGAGGATCCAGCTGCAGGATTGGGGCAATTTTGTCAACTCATTTATACAAGTGTTCATGTGTAAGACTATCAAAACATGCCTCAGACATTCAGCCTACCTTCATCAGTTCCATTCATTATGGAGACACAGTCATCCCTTACAAAGAAAGGAGATGCCTGGAAAATTTCTTTTACCTAAATGTAAAGAAAAAGATAAACCCAGTGGAGATGTTTTGCTAGACAGGGATGGGGGTGGGGTATAATATTTAATTGCCCTAAAGTCAAATCCAGAGTGCTGGTGAGCATCTGCACTGAAGTCAGGAGGAGTCTCATGTGCTGAGCGGCTCTTAGAATCCAGCTTGTCATAAACACTGCTCAGCTTTTTAAAGAAGTTGTCAATCTAGTCAATGGCTTGGTACTGTGATGAAGAGACAGGGTTGGTAGAGGCTGCAGGGCAGTGCTCCACAGCCAGTGGATTCCACCCCAGGACGATACCTTGTGTTGTTCAACAGGAACCGATCTGGACAAATAAGGACAAACGTTGATGGGGTCTCAAAGGGAATCTGGTTTAGCCAGAAGGATGGCAACTGCAACCTTGAGCCCACGGGGTGTGTAAAGAGGAAGGCAGGAGAAAGACACTTTAAAGAACACCCTGGTGAAAAACATTACTAATGGGAACAGTACTGCCTCATGACTACACTGGAAGTTAAAGCCAAAGTCCCACATTCTCTAATCTAGATTCTGCAGCAAGGTCCCCCGGCTTCTATGGCTTCTCGTGAGAGTCAAACTGGAAATTCTGCAGCAGCTTTAAGTAAATTCAATATGGAAATGAATGATAAAGTCAGTTTCTTGCGTTATATACTTTGATATTAAGTTCAATTTCAATTGCACTAGAATTGACTTTCCAGTGTGCTTCCGATTTATGTATTGCTAACTCACAACTTCCAGGGTGCAGCTGTCAGGGAGAAGCTAGAGGTTTTGACAGATAGGATGGGACAGTTGGGGCTCTGGGCACCAGGAAAGCATGGGAAGCAGTTTGGGATTTTGGCATCCAGTGGGCGAAACTTCTAGCACAGATGAGGGCATGCTGGGTCAGAGGTAAACTGACATTTTGTGGATAGGGGAGGAGCTTGATACCAGAATTCACCACTCTTGTAACTAACCAGTTATGCCACAGTATCCAACTCTGTAACCCACAATGATTGCTAAACATATTGGCTGGGTGTTTCTGCTAAAATTATCAGTACTGGAATAGTTGTCATTAAGCTTCATAGTCCACACATTGAGCTGAATGAGACAATTCACATTTCTCTCAGAGCCACTGTTTCATGCTGCTTGCAAATTCTGAAAAATATGGCACCGGTGCACATTTGCTAGGGTATTCCCACAACCATAAGGACTAGAAACCCAATTTTAAAAATGAAAGCTAATTTGAGCAGAACTAGTCTGCCTCATCATATTTATTATGTGGCTAATTCAGGAGCCAGTTAATTTTCAAAAATACAGGACCCTGATTAAAACCAGGAAGAACGGACATCTAAAGTACTTAACAAACCATTGACAATAGCTAAAAATGCCTCAAACTCACATGTGACATATTTATAATGAGTTTTAACTCAAACACATTTAGGATGCGCAAAAATATTTGTTTAAATCAAGTTTCATACATAGACTAATTACTCTATAGCTGGAGTTAGTTGTGGATGGACTTTTCTGTAGCTATCATTAATTTGTTGTTTTTGAATAATGTACTATTTCATTTTAATTCTGATAACACCTACAATCTTGACTCCAACAGTATCAACTATACGGAGAAAAATATTACTTGCCAAGAATATTTTTGACAAATTCTTTAAAATACCTATGCAGTATTAATTCATATTAAATATTTTTTTATTTTTAAATATGTTTAAACAGCTTTTAGATATAAAAGGCTGAACATTAGAGGCTAGTCATACAAACCTAGTATCATGAAGTCTTCACCCTTTTGTAATGGACTGATGTCTTGTATTAGGATTTACATACAATGCACTATGTGATCAAACAACTGAGCACTGCTATAGTCTAAATGGTGAAAATGGAATATTTAAATTACACTGAAAGCAGCATAAAAAAAAAGTATATGTATTCTATAGTGGACCAAATTCTGCTCTGAAGTGTAAAGAAAAAAAAAAAAGTACCTTATCCAGCAACTTCTGAGCTTTATCTCCTGGCAACAGCCGTAAACCAGCTGTTGCTTTAAGGACCAAAGGAGTAAACTTCCACAACTCCATAGGAACCTCATCCTTAGCAACTTCTAGAAGTTCTTGTATCCCCTGAGCACTCTGTGAGGAGAGAGGAAAAAGCAATACAGACATTTAACCGTGCATAGGAAAATCTCGAGTAGAGAAGTTATATTACTTATGTATCCAGCACTTGCTGTAACCACTACTGGAATATTGTGTCCAGTTCTGGTGTCCACAATTCAAACAGGATGCTGATAAATTGGAGAGAGTTCAGAGAAGAGCATAAGAATGATCAAAGAACATGCCTTATAGTGATAGATTCAAGGAGCTCAATGTAACAAAGAGAAGTTTAAAGGGGTGACTTGATCACAGTCTCCAAGTATGTATATAGAGAACATATCTAATAATTGGCTCTTCAATCTAGCAGAGAAAGGTATAATCAATTCAATGGCTGGAAATTGAAGCTAGACAAATTCAGACTGGAAATAAGGTGTAATTTTTTTTTTTTTTTTTTTTTTAACAGTGAGGGTAATCAATCAGTGGAACAATCTACCAAGGATTGTGGTTGATTCTCTATCACTGGCAATTTTAAAATCAAGACTGGATGTTTTTCTAAAAGATGTGTTTTAGGAACTACTTTGGGGCAGTTCTCTGGCCTGTGCAAAGAGGAGGTCACACTAGATGATCACAATGGTCCCTTCTGGTCTTGGACCCTAAGGATAGAAAACTATGCAGAGACAGGAAAAGGCCACAACATTCAAGCACTAATTCAAGAAAGAATCCCTATCCAGGAGAGCACATAAGCATGTGCTTATATGCAGTCTTGAACTGAGGCTTAACTGCCTGTTTAGCTCATTTGATGGAATTGGGAAATTTATCAATCATGACAGTGATGAAACATGGTACATTACTTGTTTCCATCCTTTTCCAGGAAGACAATAACATTGCTTCTTTCAACCTAATCATGTTAGTCAATCAGTTAGTAGAAATATTTATGCTTTTAGCACATGGGTTTGACACTCTCAAGATGCTGGGAAATTCTTGGAGACACCAAGTGCCCCAAATTCCCCTTGAAGTAAATCAGAAAGACTCTGATACAAAGAGGAGTATACTGTACTATAGCAATCTTCAACACTGCTTCATTTGCAAAGCATATAAAGAGTGAGTTTCTCTCTATCAGACATCTTTTTACAGTTAGAAAAAAGCATAGTTACCTTATCAACATCATCAGCATAAGCAGAGAGTCCTGGCTTCAGTGCTTTAAATGTTTCATGGGTTAATCTGGGAGTCTCTGTGCAAAAGCAATAATTTTTAAGAGTAAAAAAGCATAAATCTTGATATAAAAGATCATTTTGCAAGGTAAACCTTTATATGCTAATTTTGCATAATTAAGGCTAATAGGAATAATCTGAAGCCTACTCTAAAGGGGAAAATCAAAGGCAGCCTTACTATTAAAACGCACCAGTCATTATGGGGGTCAACCCCTGTCAAAATGTTTTTTAGGAGTCACAATTAATTGATAGACAGGTGCTGGTTTCTGCTCATATCCTGAACAGTAAGAATCCAAGTTTCTCAGAATTTATTTCATCTCCTCACTTTTCCTATTACCTGGGCTAATCTCCCTTCAAAACAGTCCAAGTAACAAGGGTAGAACTTTTCAAAGTGCTCACTATTGGCCTAACTCTGCTCCAAGGTACATCAATGGAAGCAGAGTTAGGCCAATGTTGAGCACGTTTGAAATCACACCCATAGTGTTTAAATACAGTCACAGCCCAGTTTCTGTACTCAAGGACACTGCCAAAAGTTATTTACAATGCAATTAAAAGGTTTATTTTCTTGCTGTAAAAGAATAAGATGTTTAATGATGAACTGATATGTGGAAGCCAAGGTAAAATTACACAGTTCAGATTAAAAAACGGAATTAATGAACTATAGGTGTGAACTGTGGAGGAGTAGGGCAGCCCTTACTCACATGAGCAGTTCTACTGATGTCACTGGAATTGCTCGCGTGAGTAAATGCTCACCTAGATGAGTACGGACAATCTGTCCCTAAATCATATACTGGGGAGTCCTGCATTTTTTAACACTTAGCACTCATACAACATCTTCCACCCAAGTATCTTACAGAACTTCACAAACCAAGTCTCACAACATCCTTGAGAGATGTGGGATTAGTGTGATGGTACAGATCGGCAAAGAAGTTGAGTGGACATTTCTAGTGAAACTCAGCAAGTCAGCAGCAGACCTAGAACAGAACTTAGGTCATCCAAGTACAGGTCCCACTCTCTATCTATGATGCCTCCCTTACAAGTATCTATCAATGTTCATTTTGAAAGCAGTGCTTTGTACATGCACCAGAGAAACACTTAGAACAATGCTATGATTCAAGCTTTGAGTGTTATTACATTAATTATTAAAACATTTCGGGGGGAGGAGAAAAATTCTTGGTGTCTTCACTAACAGACTGAAGAACAAAAACCTTTGTTACTATTTAGGCCTGGATCCTCAAAGGTATTTAGGCACTTGACTCCCACTGAAATCAATGGCAGTTGGCTACCTAAATACCTTGGAGGATCTGGGCCTGAGTAGCGTAGGCAAGTAACTTTGGCATTTAGTGACCGAAGTGCTTCACTTTCCATCCTTAGCATTCTCTTCGTTTAGTCTTTTAGACTGGATTCACTGTGCATTACAAAATTTAAATCACGGACGCTTGTTACTACAAGGTAGAACGAGTGTGTGGCAACTGGTGTCTTATTTCTCAAAAATCCTTTAGGCCCAGATTCAGCAAAGTATGTAAACACGTTTAATTTTAAGCATGTGCTTAAGTCCCATTGAAATCAGTATGATTTCAGCATGTGCTTATGTACTGTGCTGAATTGGAGCATTAGAGGAGGCTATTGTTTCCAGAAAGTTCAGATGAAGGAATGTCCAGTGGCTAAGTCACAGGTCTGGAATACAGGAGATCAGCCCTGCCACAGATTCCCTGTGTAACCTGGGTCAAGTCACTTAATCTCTTTCTCTCTCTGAGCAGTGTTCTGAGGACTGAGGCGCTACTGTTTAATGAGGACCTCAGATATTACAGTAATGGGAGCTATACAAGTACAGCTAATCAGTCACATTTGTCTAACAGTGATAATCACCAACTCAGGGGCTGAGATGAACAAATTGGTTTTAAAATAGGATGGTCTCCAAGAAACTTTAATTAAGATTTAACTCATTTCTTAAGGGTGCCTGGGGAGAAATTAATAAAATCGTTAATTTAAAGAGCTTGTCATACCTTTTGATTTCTGTGTAAATTTAAAAATATGTATTCTAGTTCCAGTGCTTCCAGCATCAAACATAATTCCATAAAACACTGAGTGATCAGTCGTCAATGTCTGATGGTCTAGTTTGTGTCTCCTACTTTCAGTAGCACATTCTGTTGTACTGGAGATTGGTTTGGAGTCCAAATGCCATTTTATATAAACAACATAAATAGCTACACATGCAAAAATCCCCAAACCATAGAACAGTTTTGATATCTTCATGGCTTCCATTTATCAAATGTCGCTTCTTCTCTTTCACGCCAAGAGTGTGGATTCCATGTCACTTCTACAATCAAAGAAAAAATAAAACATATTTTAATCCTTTATACATTATTACGACACACAATACATTCTTACAAGAATGACATAAAAGCAGAATCAAACTAAGATAACAGTGTCACTCCCACACATACAAGTGCAATCTGCTTTAGCTTAGTGTTTGTTCAGAAAGATTGCACAAATGCAAACTGATGGAGCTGAGAGAACGTTTCCTGTCGTAGTAGGAAGAGGGCCTGAAACAGAAGGCTTTGTATTAGAGGCCTTGTATAAGGCCTGAAGCCTGGGTTAAAGTAATGGTCAAAACTTGCTACTATAAAGCAAAGTGAAGTTGTGAGCAAGAGGCAGGCCCTGCTCACAGAATCTGGCAAGAACAGGGCTGATATTGCAGAAACACACATTCCTAAGTAGTGCTAGGCATAAGAATATATACGCGAACACATTCCAGAAAGGTGGTACCAGAACACCTCAATACCAGCACATTCCCCAAAGATAACAGGAACACACTGACCCATCCTAAAGATAAGGTCAGGATCACACTGCGACGAATATAGATGTTTTAATCGAACCTACAGGTACAAGGCAATGGGTGGCACCCTGATACGTCAAGGGTGATACGTAACTTGTTTGTATTGGTGTATAAAGCTGTATCTCAGAGGGAGTGTCTTTGGCCAGCCTAGGGAGCAGTGGAATGTCCTGCCACTGACGCAGCTGCATCCATTATCACGAGCAAACATGTCTTAGTATCCTCATAGAGTCTGCCAGGTGCTATATTACTGTGCTTCGTCAGCAATAAACCTGGCCGGGCGCCTTTGCACCTTAATGGATTTTGTGGTCATTGGGCAGTTTGCTCGAGGTCTGCTGTGCCAGCTGTCTGCACAGAGCTGGGGCAGCACACAGGGAGAACACACACAGCCAAACATCTGACGACACCTGTGCAGTGTGAATCATGTCAAATACTGCACAGAATGTGCTCAAATACTACAGGAAAGCTTTGTAAAAAACCTGCGTTGAGAGACGATAGTGGCAGTTCAATGTTGGTAAGCAGAGACACCTGTGCTTTCCAAACCCACCAGTATCCCAGGGTGACATCCTGGCCCTACTGAAGCCAATGAAAGTTTTGCTGTTGATTTCAATGCAGGATTTCACCCCTAAATTTGATCTCAGATAGCGCAAGGTAAGTTTGCATCTACATACTTGAGAAAACGTGTCACTAAGACAAGTGCATAATCTGCTGATAAAGGCTACAATCAGGATCTCCTTAAGGCTCCTCTGTAATAGGGAGTTTTGTTTATAAAGAACAAATAGCAGCTACCTCCTTCTCTCCCCAGTTGTTGGCCCTACACACGCCATCACTGGCAAAGCCAAAGTGACAGTGTATAATAGCTGAACCATAGCATGCTGTTCTCACAAAATGTTAGCAGGAAACACCCCAGCTCCTTCAGGCTGCACTTGGATTCTGGGTGGCAATTCAGACCCACCTCTGACTTATAAGACATGAACAGTATAAATCCCTTATTAGATACATAAACATTTTACTACACACAAGGGCTTAGCGAGACAGAAATATGGCATCAGTACACTCTCTTTCCAGAGCACAAGGAGGTAACCCTTGGCAACATTAGGGAACATGTCAGTGAATGACAAACTTCATTATGCAGCGTGGTTTACATGTACTTATTGCCCTTGCAGCTCCGGCTGGGGTTTCCAACAGTCCGTGTTTTAAGGGACATCCTTCATTTAAAGAAAAAGCTGCTTGTTTCATACTAAATTAGTACGGAACGCCTTTTATCCTGTATTTCGACCTGGCAGGTGGAGACGCAACGCCACTCAAGCCTGGCCCGGCCAATCCTTTGTCACATCTGTCCCGTATTTCTGAAATACAGTGTTGGAAACCCTAAAATCTACCGACTACTTCTATTGTGCAGTCAGCCTTCTGCTAGTTTAGAATACACTGTGTTGGCTCAATGATTGACTGAACAACTGTATCTATTCTAATCTGGCAAACTGATGTGCTAGGCAACTTCAAGATCCATGAGGATCCAAGGAGGTTTGCAGGTTGACTCAAGAGCTCCTGGCCACCATACAGAGATGGCAAGAGGTTTCTTTCACAACACAGAACTGGCTGTACACCTGAGGAGGCTGGGAGCTCCAGAAATGCTTCACAGAGGTTACACAAGGGGAAAAAAAAAAAAAACACCAAGGAAAGTTCCTGGAACGGATTACGTGATGATTACCTGCCCTGTTCACTCCCTCTGAGGCACCTGGCACTGGCCACTGTCAGAAGACAGGATACTGGACTAGATGGACCTTTGGCTGACCCAATAGGGCCCTACTTACGCCCTGTACCTGGTATAGTAATTTACACTAGTGCAGTGTGCAAAGGAGTGCAAAGCACTGCCAGATCAAAGTGGTAGGATTTTGCACCACTTTTCACTGATATAAATGACTGCACAAGGACCGGGCAATGAGTATTTAGGCTCCCAGGGTAGACAAGGCTTTATCTGTACGAGGAAGGTCAGTGGGCCTAACCCATCATGGCTCTGCACCTTATACAATCATTTACACCAGTGCAAAGTAGCGGGAAAACCCTACCATTCCGATCTGGCAGCATTTTAGACTGACGTAGATGACAAAGTGCAGGGCAATGGAGACTCATTTTGATGCACTAAGCTATATATTTTGAAAACAATCAACAGGGAAACTGTTGTGTTAAAATGTATACATAAAACGGTTCCTGTTTAGGACATTGTCTAAACTGAAAATAACCAATTAATATACTGATCCTACAAGTACTTACACTCATGCTTAACGCTGAGCGTGTGTACCATGTGTACCATTGGTAGGATTTAAAAACAAACCAAACAAACAAAACCCAACAACCCCCATAATGCTGCGAATTAACATCCTAGCAGTTGCATGTGCTGTAAAATTACACAAACCCGCAAAACACAGGTCACGCCTTAGGCTGCCCTGGCCCGGCTGCCATGACATGTTAACTGACGTTTAACTTCAGTGACATTCATCTCAAACCCAATCACGTCAGACCGATTAAAACACGGAGACGGAAGAGCGACGTCCCCGCCCGGCCCCGCCAGGGACAGTCTCACACCGATCCCGGGACATGATTAAACATGTGATTTCCCCAGCGGAGCTGGTTCCCGACTTTCACTCACGCGACGCAAAAGCCGCTTTCTCCCCTACCCAATAATTCCCGTTGGCTCATCGGCCCGCCCGCCCGAGCTCGGTCCGGGCGCGCCCGGCTGCCAGGGGCGCCACTGCCCGGCCCCGAGCTCCCCGCACCGCCCGGGCTCCGCACGGGCCCGGCCGGGCCCCCCGGGGACAGGGTCGGGACAAGTGTCCCCGAGCGCCCCGGGCCGCCGAGACCCAGCACAGCGGCTGGGATCAGCCAGGAACCCCCAATCCATGGCGGGGCCCCACCCGCTGACCCCGGCCCCACACCCCCCGCAGCGCTCACCGCGGCCGGCTCGCCCGCCTGCCCAGCGCGGGACTCCCCGGACACCGCCCGGCGCCGCGTCCCCAGCCTCCGCCCGGCGGCGAAGAGCCAGTGCGCAGGCGCGGCCGGAACCCGCCACCTGGCCCTGAGTCTCCGCCCACAGCTCCCTCAACCCCCCCAAATCCCTCTCATAGCCCCCCCTTGCCTCAGCCCCCCACAGCCTCCTCCAGCCCCCCACAACCCCCACTGCCTCAGCCCCCCACAGCAACCCCACAATCCCCTCTAGCCACCCCCACTGCCTCAGCCCCCCCTCATCACCCCCACTGCCTCAGCCCCTCTCCAGCCCCCACTGCCTCAGTCCCCCATTGCCTCAGCCCCTGTCACCCCCCCACACAGCCCCCTCAACCCCCCAAATCCCTCTCATAGCCCCCCCTTGCCTCAGCCCCCCCACAGCCCCCTCTAGCCACCCCCACTGCCTCAGCCCCCCCTTGCCTCAGCCCCCTCTACCCACCCCCACTGCCTCAGCCCCCCTCCAGCCCCCCATTGCCTCAGCCCCCCACAGCAACCCCACAACCCCCTCTAGCCACCCCCACTGCCTCAGTCCCCCTCAGCCTCCTCCTCCAGCCCCCCACTGCCTCAGCCCCCCTCACAGCCTCCGCTAGCCCCTCCACAACCCCCCCAGCCCCCTCTAGCCATCCCCACTGCCACAGCTCCCCTTCACAGCCTCCTCCATCCCCCCGCCCCCCCAGCCTCAGTCCCCCTCACAGCCTCCCAAGCTCCCCATAACTTATTGAGTCAGGAACCTACAATTGCAACACTGTGAAATTTCAGATTTAAATAGCTGAAATCATGAAATGTATGATTTTTAAAATCCTATGACCATGAAATTGACCAAAATGGACTGGAGTACTTGTGGCACCTTAGAGACTAACAAGTTTATTTGAGCATAAGCTTTCGTGGGCTGCAGCCCACTTCTTCAGATGCAGTGCGGGGCTGGAGGAGGCTGAGGGGGACTGAGGCAGTGGGAAATTGTGGGGGGGACTGGAAGAGGCTGTGAGAGGGCTGAGGCAGTGGGGATGGCTAGAGGGGGCTGTGGGGGGGTTGTGGAGGGGCTAGCAGAGGCTGTGAGAGGGCTGAGGCTGTGGGGTGATGGTGACAGGGGCTGAGGCAATGGGGGGCTGTAGCCCACGAAAGCTTATGCTCTAATAAATTTGTTAGTCTCTAAGGTGCCACAAGTACTCCTGTTCTTTTTGCGGATACAGATTAACATGGCTGCTACTCTGAAACCTGTCAAAATGGACTGTGACTTTAGTAGGGCCCTAGCAATGAGTCATGGGGCCTGTCCTCAATTGCCACAGGCTCTGTGTATTTGCAGTATTCCTTAAAGCCGCACCTGCTGGCATTGTTTTATAGTGAGAGAATTTCAGTTTTCAGTTTTTGAAAAAAGGTTCCATTTCTAGTCCTCCTGGTTGCAGAGAAAAGCTTGAGAACACAAAACAAGTGCCTGAAAAAGGCTAAAAAAAACACAAGGCAAATAAAAAAAACTCAACTTTTTTTAAAAACTCTCCTGATTTTTAAAAAGAACAGGAGTACTTGTGGCACCTTAGAGACTAACAAATTTATTAGAGCATAAGCTTTCGTGGGCTACAACCCACTTCTTCGGATGCATATAGAGTGAAACATATATAATATATAATATATGTTTCACTCTATATGCATCCGAAGAAGTGGGTTGTAGCCCACGAAAGCTTATGCTCTAATAAATTTGTTAGTCTCTAAGGTGCCACAAGTACTCCTGTTCTTTTTGCGGATGCAGACTAACACGGCTGCTACTCTGAAACCTGATCTTGTGATTTTGGGGATCTGGACTCATGATTGTTGAACATTTAGGGTTAGCAATGCTGTGTTTCCATGCTGGCTCTAGAATCCCAGTATCCCAGATATCCACAGCCAATTGGCATGCAGGGAACTTGCATAATTGGGGGGAAAAACCTGTGGTGTTATATACCAGTAGCTAGTTAGTGTCCTTGCATGCTAATAGGCTGAAGCTAGGCCATTTCAATGTGTTTGTATTTCATCAGTGGGCCAGATTCTGTGTGTTTTGTTGCTCTGTATATTGCGTACAATTTCAATATTTCTTTGGACTTTTTAAAATATAATTTTCAACCCTGGAAAATACTTGAAATTAAAAAAAAAAGGTGCTTAAGTGAAAGTAGCATTTAGGTGATCATGTGGCTTTGCTTGAAAGAGAGAGACTACAGAAAAAGTAAACCTTGTACACAGATGATAAAATGAGGATATAAGGAGGGTCAGAATGGAAATACCAACAGCCTTTTATGCTGGAGGAGAGAGAGACTCTGCTCAGTGGGATTGAGGAACATATCTCCCACAGGCTGCTTTGAAATTCCCAACCTAAAAGCGTATTCCCTACCACCCATATCACTGTTTTGATCCCTTGATTTTGAAGGTATGTCCTCTGATTGAGAGCATTGGAGACATGAGCACACACCACTAAGAAGGCCAGTTTTTATTAAGATTGCAAAGGCTTTTATTATTCTCCAATAAAACAAAACCAACCCAACCCCAGTTGATATTTAAATTTCAGCAACTCAGGTGTCAAAAGTTAAGCCACAGGGAGCAACTGCCCACCAATGATCTTATTTCTGTTTATTTGTTTTCTTTCAAGGTGGACAACAAATTGAAAAGGCCCAGCCAATGCTCAAGGTGTAGTGTGAGGACAAAAACCACAAAGGAACTCTAGAACCACTCCACACTAGGCGGCCCTGCCTTAGGTTACAAAAATAAATGAAATTAAACACCCAGCAGAACACAAAACTCTTCTCCACTCCTCACTGTGGGAGCTGGGTTCACCTTGCTGTGGAGTGACTCTTCTAATCCATGGGTGTCCCTAGTTCTATAGGAAACACCCTTGGGTGTCATGGCATCCCCAGAGGTGCCAACTATGGGGTGGACTTGTTCCCCACAGCAGCACTGATCTCATTGGTTGCCCACCCACGCAAGGAGTAATCACTTGTGTAAGATGATACGGACTAAATAAAACCGCTGATGTGAGATTAATCGCTGTACATTTGGAGGGAGATGATTCTCCCCGGCTCTCACTTCTCCTTAGCCAGCCATAGGTTTCCCTTGAAACCACAGTTCCCAAATATACAGAGACTGAGCGAAGCAGAAGAGGGTGTGTGTGTGTGTTCTAGGGAGCCAGGGAACTACCCTTCATCACCCCTGGGCTGATATGGCACAGAAAAGTGATCTAGTATTCCCTGACAATGTCTAAGGCCTGGTCTACACTACCCGCCTGAATCGGCGGGTAGAAATCGATCTCTTGGGGATCGACTTATCGCTTCTCGTCAGGACGCGACAATCGATCCCCGAATCGACGCGCTTACTCCACCAGCGGAGGTGGGAGTAAGCACCGTCGACTGGGAGCCGCGGCAGTCGATTTTGCCGCCGTCCTCACAACAGGGTAAGTCGGATCTGATACGTCGAATTCAGCTACGCGAATTTGCGTATCTTAAATCGACCCCCCCCTGTAGTGTAGATGTAGCCTAATATAGTTAAGCCAATAGGGGGCAGCATTTTACCAGAAACAGGCTTTCCCAGGCTGTCTCCCCCACCCCCAGTTCTTCCGCAATTAAATTTTTTTTTCTGATATTTGAAACATCTTGTGTATAATCATATTTACCAATCTGCATTTGTAATTCTAGTGATTTAATTGGGCTGCACTGTATATTATGGACTCCAAAATCACCTTCTGGTGTTGATTTCCTTTTCTATGTAAACTGTTAATTACATACAGGCAAACTAGATCCTGATTCTATTCTCGAAGATACATTCGTGTATCATCCAGGCCTAGTGAAAGTGTATTGAAATTTTGTAAAAAGATCATAAACTTGCTTTTAAGACACATGCGCGCTGAATATCACACAAACCCTTGAATTCCACAGTGATGCTGCCTAGAACAAGCTTTGCCTTCTCTACCTTGTGCAGTGAGGGCTAATAAATTTCGGGTATGACACCTGCCACCTTGGTAAGTGATTCTGCAGGTCAGATGGTGACGTATAGCGCCACACCTGAATGCATAGATTGATGCATAATGTACAGTGCACCTCAGTTAATGAGAACAGAATTTACTGGGAAATCTGGTTAGTTGGGATGGTTTCAAAGTAAACTGCCCCACTCATTCCAATGTTATCCAGTGGAAAGCACTGCTATTTAATTGGGACAGTAGGGCCTCCTAATTGGAATGGTCCATAACATTGGATGAACATCGTGATTAGAACTGATGCTGCTGCAAATTTCCTAAAGTCTGTCCCAGTCCCTGTCAAGTTTATGGTCTCTCCAGTGATGGCTAAATTGGCAAAAAAAAACATAATGTTCCTTTTAGAGGTAAAGGTGCTCCCCATTTGGTACCAAACCCCACAGCACACGGGGTCTGCATGGAAGTAGGCATGAAGAAAAGCCACCTGCCTGGGACAGGAGGCTGTTCTCTATATTGTCCTGATTAAGCGGCTTCTCCAGCGTGCGCATGCAGATGTGTGGTGCAGCTGACGGCCCACAGGCTGGATTCCGTCCAGCCCCAAATGCGTCTGACCCCAGAGCAGCAGCTGCCCAGAACGTGTGGCAACTGTCGAGCATTGCAGTGACATGCTGCACTTTTCTGAGGCCTGTTCTACAAAATGGCCTCCTCCACACTTATGTGCAAGGTCACATGCATGGAGGGCGCCATTTTGTAGAGCATGTATATCTGTACGTGACCTATGGAGGTGCCCGCAAACTAGCATCCAGCCCATGGCCTTTAAAAAGTTGGACCACCGACTACCTCCAGATCAGCAAAGCGTATAACTATGTGGATAGACCCATTGACTTTCATGAGACTTAAGTACCTGCTCAAGGGCTTTACTGAATTAGGACCTACATCATATTGAATGTTAGTAAGAGGGTCAAATATTTTATAGTCACTGCAGGCTGATGGGCTGCTTGAATCATCCATCTTAAAAAGGTCACACTTGGAAAAACTTGCAGAAAGTAAAGACTGTCAAATATAAAGGGGAATTATAAATACATTCTTAAAATGCACTGGGTTGTAGTTCACAATGCTTTTCATGGTTTAGGAAGGAATTTATTAGCTATTTTGAAACTCTGGTTTTAACTAAGTGATACACAGCAGCTCTAAATAGATTTTATAATCCTAATTTCCGCCTTTAACTTTAACTTTTATTACTCACATTCACATATCTTTACTAGTATCTAAAAAGTGTTTTTCATGGTAGTCATATGAAAGTGCCCGGTGCTTGCTTTTACAAGGCTTTTATCCTGTACACATTTGTGCATGTGCTTTACTTTAAGCATGTGAGTAATCCCATTGACTGTGCATGTCCTTAAAGACAAGTCAGTGGCATTACTCTCATGCTTAGCATTACAGGAATATTCATGTTTGCAGGGTTGGGGCCTAAGAGTACCGAGTCTAGGATACACTGCAAACACGATGCAGGCTACATCTCTTCTTGTAGCGAAGCACTTGGGTGAGCAAACGTAGGATACATGTTTAAAGGATGGATCTGTAATCAACTGCAGATTTTCACCACCAATGGTAAATGAAGAGAGGCAAAAAATCTTAGGTAAGATCTAGCTGAGAATTCGAATGGCGCGCAGTCTGCATGGATCATTTACTAACTGTTAGCTAATGCTATTGTAATAAACTCTATTGGGCCATATCCAAGTCTCAGGGTTAGGGAGTAGAGGGGCCCTAGGAAGCTCTGGGAGGTGAATCTCAGAGCTGAATTCTACCAAATGCTACTTGCAGAAAAGAGGGACTCAGAGGTGGCAGAGGAGACAAGGCTGCCTAGCCACATGGAAACCAGGGATCCATAGGGAAAGAGCTCCAACCCCATAAGAGTTACCCCTCTGTGGTACCCAGCTGGACCCCCTCCTTGAGAAACAGGACTGTTCTCTGCCCACTTGAACCCCTTTGCCTGCACTCTGATCCCCTATGCAGCGAGTTAATGCTGCTTTGGTCACCAGTGTTTCCACTGGCTTGAGAGGGAAATGCCAAAGAGAGCAGCAGCTCCCTGGCCTCGGGCCCAGTCAGCACCTGCTGCGACAGGTCACATGCTCATCCTGCAGAGGGGATTCCAAGGCTGAGGAGGAGCATGCAATAATTCTACGTCTGCACCCCCAGTGTCATAGGCTTCTACTGCCTGCCACCTGCAGAAGATGGAGTAGCGTCTGCTGTGACCCCTTACGTCAGTTTCCAGGCCAGTGGATCAGCAATTTCAGCAAATCCACGAGCCCTACACCTGGCCCACCGTCTACACCCTTCTAGGGTCCTGTGCAGAGAGCTGGTGCGGTGCACGGGCCTAGGGTGACCTGAGGGTTGTGGAGCCCCCTTTGCAGGCTCCAGTTGCATTTCCTCTGAGTGATGTAGAGGGGGGCAGGGTTTGTTCTAAGCCTGCACTTGGTGGTGTGGGTCAGTACCTTTACTGATTCCCCATTTACCTTTTTGCAGGAATAATCTGCACCCACCAAATGAACTGCGGGTACAAATCAGAGCACTTTGGGCATCTCTCCCCTACCTGTTCTGCATCCCCCGTGGCTGGAAGTGCACAGACCGAGATTTGGGCCTGTCACTGAACTGCATATACAAACTGCAACTGCGAGGGGCAAGCTGCCTTTTTAGGTATTGGGCCCGTCTTGCCCTCAGTAACTCTGACTTGCAGGCTGCATTTAACTATTGAGTCATAAGACAGGGCTGGAGCCATCACATAAAAGAAGAAACGTTCCCATAAATAATGTAACAAAAGGGTAAATATGTACAAAGCAGAAATTAAATAATACAGAAACTATTTCAACAGCTCAGATATGACTATTGCTAGGATTCACAAGGCCCTATTACATCCATACATCTTAGGTCTGGTTTTCAGAGCAGTGTGCCTAATTTGCATGTGTGGTTACTGTGCTCTTTCATGCAAATCAGGCAATTGCAGCCTAGTTAACTGGCCAGCTAACTGGACATTTACATGCCCAATTTCCTGATTTCCACATGCATCAATTGAACATGCAACTGTCAAGTTAGATGCTTAATCAGCCACATGTGCATGCAGTTACCCAATTTGCCTGCACAATTGAAGTGAGTGCGTGGTAATTAGCATGTGCAAGTTAGGCACACAGCTGCATGACTGTAGAAGAGTGTGCCTGACTGCACGCGTGCCATTTTGAATATCTGTTCTTTGATATCTCCATGAAACAATTCAATGTGATTAAAGAATAACCAGCGATGGTATTTTATTTAAATATATTGGGCTTGATTTGCAGTACCACCAAGCGCTCAAAGTTCCAGTTGACCTCAAGGAAAGCTCTGAGAGTCAGGCCCATTGTCCCCAAAGACCAGGGCCGGCTCCAGCCTTTTTGCCGCCCAAAGCGGCGAATAAGAAAAAAAAATACAAACCCGATTGAGCTGCCGCCGAAGAGGAAGAGAGGGAGTGAAGGACCCGCCGCCGAAGACCTGGGCCTGCCACCCCAACAACGGAGAGAGTGCCGCCCCTTTCTATTGGCCGCCCCAGGCACCTGCTTCCGTCGCTGGTGCCTGGCGCCGGCCCTGCCAAAGGCAAAACAAGTTTCTGTACAGAAAAGCAGCAGGCTCTGGAGAGTTAAATTGCAACTCCGATTCCATTCGAAGCCTAATTTTGGCCCCTCTATCTCTTTAAAAATGGACCAAGGAATAACAATTTTAGTGCTAAGCTCTGAAGAGAAATTACATTGCTAAAATGGGAAAACATGCTTCCCATACACTGGCACGTATCATCCACCCACAGACTGGGTCACTAGCGCAGAGGCAGCCTTTCTAGAGCTGACGTTATTTTTACAGTTAAGGTGCCCCCTTGATTTTAAGGTCTAACATAGATTTTTGTGAAGCAGCAAGATGCTGATGGTAGTAAATTGTATTTGCTCTAGTTATGAAGCAACCTGCGTTCACCGCGCCCCATCCTGCGTTCCTTGTTGACTCAGAGGGCTAGGTCCTCAGATGCTGTAAATGGATGTAGGTCCATTGACTTCAGGGCAGCTACACTGACTTGCACTAGCTCTGACTGGGTCTGGAATGCCTGTAGACTTCAATGGAGTGGGTGTACAATTCTCACCTAGTAGGAATGGTCCCACGGTGCTTTGTGATTGCTGCCTCAATTCTCTCTCTGTATCTCTTGTTGACAGTGTTTTTGGCTGTAGCAGTTACGGTGCTGCAAGATGAGGGGAAAGAAAAACAATCAAGGAAGGGCTAACAATGCAGGAGTTTGTTGTATTTTTCTTCCCCAGCTTTTGCAACCCAAAATGTAGAAATATTTTGAAACTTTGAAAATGCTGCCTCAGTTTGGTCTTCTGATGATCTAGAGTCTGAAGTTCTTCCCCATAAATTTATCATGACCTACATACTTGACCTATATTATGCATCTATTTGTTAAATAGGTTGCACTAATTAAAAACATGAGTGAGGATGGCTTAGCAATTTTATTTAGGTGTGAGTGTGTTGTCTGCAATGAAGGACATGATGATGACTTTCAGAAAAATCCGTATTTAACCTATGCGTTTGGATTAGCACAAGAAAACCAGGGCAGGTGGGGGAACCCCTGCCAGTCAGTCATCATTGCTTTTTTATGCAAAGACATTTGTAGGGCCCATAAACCCCTCTGTGTAAAGAAAGAAGGGCGTGATAGAGCCGATGCGGTAAGGTGTTGTGCTCCTTGACTCTCATGGCAGTGGATGGGAGCGGAGGGAGCTCAGCATCTGATCTACCTTACAGCATTTGGAGAGAATCTTAGCACATAACAATGAGCTTTGAACATGTTGGCATGATTGGGTTTATACGTCTGCCTCAATTGCTTCTTAAATATCTTCTCAGAGCAGTAGGAATTATTTTCTCCCCCACCACATGAATTAACTCCTCCACCTAGTAGATAATTAATTTCCTAATCAAAAGGGTAATCTTCTTGCAGTGAAACTCAGATTGGGTTTGAACAACTGTGATTCCATTGAGGTCAGTGGAATTGCACCTGTTTAGAGCAGGTAGGTTTCTGGCCCTTGATGTTCCAGGGCCCAATCCAGAGCCCACTGAAGTCAATGGAAAGACACCCCCCCCACACACCCATTGGCTTCCATGGACTTTGAGACAGGCCTTCAAACATTAAGTACACGTCTGCCACACTAAACCCTACAAGTCATGTAAATAACACCAATCATTTCCCATCCTACTGCAGGTCCCTGCCTCACACAGACAGGCTGCCCAAAATATACAATTAAAACAAAATCCAGACTCCTGTTTCATTTCCACTTCATCAGGAAATTCTGAACGTTCAGAAAGACACCATTTTCGAAAATTGCCAACAGTTTGGAAACATGCAGACATTTCCCCATTGATGTACGTATCCGTCTGTAGAATTACGCCACACTGCGTGTTATCTGTCATTACTTCTAGAAAATCATTTTAATTAAAAGTGGAGGGAGGAAGAAAAGAAAAGAAAAAATGAAAACTAAACAGCAGAGATTTCTAATCATTTCACTCGTTTAGGATTTGCCTCCTTGGGATTATACTAGAAATGAGTCTCCAGGTGCCGTAGAGAGGGACAGAGTCTGGAGCACGGGGCCTGGGGCAAGACCTGGGGCCTGAATCACAGCAAAGCCAGGCCAAGCTAGGAGCAAAACTCAGGCCCTGTCATAGAGCAGACGCTTGCTCACAACTTCACTGTCCAGTGCATGAATGTGGCAAAGGCATGGCTAGCGTTGCTAAAACACAGGCACTCCTAAGAAATACTCGGCACTGGGTGTTCATGGAAACACATTCTAGTGGGCTAGCACAGGTCCACTCCCAGCTAGAGTTCTCAAGTAACAGCACCAACACAATCTGGGGAGATGGTACAGGAGCACACGGATCCCCATAAAATAGGGATGGGATGACAGGATAATGAATGGGGATGTTTTGTTCGAACCAGCAGGTATAAGGTATAGCTCCTCTATGTGTAAAAGAGAACCCATCGGGGGGGGGGGGGGGGGAGAGGCACCTTTGTGCAGCCGAGGGGGGTGGGGGCAGCAGAGACTCCCACTGCCCACTGAGCTGGTCCCATTGGCGCAGGCATGCATGGGTTAACGTACCTGTAACCACAGAGCCAGGGCGCTAGGACCGTGTCGACAATAAACCCGGCCGAGTCTGTGGTCTGCGGAACCAGTGGCCTGTGCAGGGCTGGGACAGCGCACGGTGAGAAAACACACACGCCAGCTGACCGCACCAGTCAGCTGAAAATAGACATTCTTCAAGCCAATGTGATGACAAAAGTTATACCCAAGGAAACAGGACTCATTAGTGCTACTTGCTGTCTATTGCTTCCAAGCCATTTACCGGCTTTAGGGCTCTGCATGGACTTTAATGGGCTTCGTATCAAGCTTTTGTTGCTAGATGTTTTTATATAGATGCCATAGTTCTGTCGTCACCTTTGTATATACTGATGGGTGGGTGGGGGGGGAGGGGAGTGGTGGTTCTATTCTGATCAGTCCATGTTCATGTGAATAGCACTGCCAGGAACTGATTCTATTTAAAACTGATTCTAAGTTTCCAGTGGGATGTATTTATTCTGTTTGCACCCGTCTGGTATATGAATCAGTTTGCCTACATGCTTAGAGCACTGAAGAAGAGTTACATTGTAACAAGGCACTTTGAGAGGCAGTATGATCTAGTGAGTAGTGCCCTGGCCTGGCGCACAGGACACCTGGGTTCAAGTTCCAGTTATGCCAAGGTCAGCAAGCAGACAAGTCACTTCCCTCCCTAAGCCTCCATTTTGCCTTCTGTAAAATAGGGATAACACTGACCATCTTTGTAAAGCACTTTGAGATCTACTGATGCAAAGTGCTAGATACTATTAGAACTAGTTAAAAAAAAACTTGAATGAAAAGATTTTTAATTAAAAAGGCCTTTCAAAGATATATTGCATGACAAGTTGTCCCATAGATATAAGACGTATAAACATTATTGAAATCTGCTTTTTGGTACATGAAAGTTTATTGAAAGTGTATCAAAATAGCTATTGAAAATTTGTAATTAATTTTGATAATGCTCCAGTGCAGAGTGGTAGAGGCGAATTCCGCCCCCCTCCCCCAAAATAAATTCACAAGTACAGTATGATCATGTTTTTTCCTCTGTGAAAAAAACTATTTTCCCACAGAGTAAAATAGCAAAGTCCCTGGGTCAGCATTAAAGTTCGTAAACACATCTTAATGGCCCCTCTCAACCAGCCAGGGCTATGTAAGGAGCTGGAAATATTTAATTACAAATCTAAAGAAATTCAGATTCCTAAGGCATCTTTAAGCTTTGCAACCATTGCCTCTTTCATCCTGTGTCATAGAGCCTCCCGCAGAGTGATTTCTACAGGAGAGCAAGGTAACTCCTCCCCTGTTGTTTCAGGCAGTCAGATCGCCCTTTCTGGGGATTCTGGCAATGATTCCATGTTCAACTTTCCACTGGTCAGGAGGGGGTCTCTTTTTTCCAGACTTCATTGAACAGCTCTGTCAGTTTCATTAGGAGAGTGGTATCAAGAACTTTTAGCATTTCTGCAGTAATTTGATCATCTCTTGCCAAGTTATTTACCTTGCCTTGCCTTGCTTTGTTGGCTTTCTTAGGGCTAGTTGACACTTAACACGCTGCATGGGTGCCGCTGCAGTGCTTTAATGAAGACGTTGTAAGCCGATGGGAGAGAGCTCTCCCGTTGGGGTAGTTAATTCACCTCCCTGAACTATGTCAGCTGGAGAAGCTGTCCTGTTAACATTAGCGCTGTCTATACAGGGGGTAGGTTGGGATAACTATGTTGCCCAGGAGGGTGGATTTTTCACACCCCTGAGCATCGTAATTATACTGATACAGGTCTGTGGTGTAGACCAGACCTTACACGCCTTTGTCTTTTCCAAAAGTTTGTTGGCCTTGGCATTCAGATGTTTTCCTTTCAGTAGTTTTCTTTCCTCGCTGAGACACCGTGTCTTTCGGCTTGTCCAATTCTTGCTCTTTCTATGTTGATCTCCAACTGTGACTGCTGCACATTGTCTCCGAGCATGGCCCAAGGATGCAAAACTTGGAGAAGAACAGGCTGGATTCAGGCCCAAGAGATCCTATGTAGAGGAGATATTCAGACTGATGACCATCACAGAAGAACATATAGAATGGCAAGCTCCCTCTTCATCAACTTTCAAGCTTGTTTCTCTCACCAACAGAAGCTGGTCCGATAAAAGAAATTACCTCCCCCACCTTGGCTGTCTGAGGCCATGTCTACACAACAAACTTATGTTAACCTAACTTACATTGGCATACAGCCACTGCAGTTATTAAGTCACACGTGTGTGTGCACACTTGGCTCCTTGTGTCTGTGGTATGTGTCCTCACCAGGAGCACTTCTATTGACTGTATTGTCAGGGTGGGGCATTGTGGGAAGGCTCCTGAAGGCCAGTAACAGTTGACGTAAGCAATGCAATGTCTACACTGACACTGCGTCGACTTAATTACATCGACTCTGACTCTGGGCCGTTGGGGGAGATGGTGTCTCTATACTGTTGTACAGAGGCACTTATGTTGGCAGGAGCCAAATTTAAGTGAACACGCTTCCATGGCTGGGTCAATGCAAGGCAGCTTACATCGACCTAACAGTGTAGCATACACCAGGTCTGATTTTCCAAAGGCATTTGACAGCCTGCGCAGACAGACATTGTGGAATATTCTTCTGTCCTACGGCATCCCAGCTAAAATCATCATCGTCATCAAGGACACGTACAGAGGTGTGAAGTGCTCTGTGAGGGTGAACAACCAGACAACAGAGTGGTTCAGTGTGGACACTGGTGGAAAACAGGGCTGCATTTTATCTCCGTTGTTGTTCGGTGTTGGGGGAGATTGGATAATGAAGTGTATTAGCAACACAAACACTGGTATGACATAGGTAGGTGGCAAAGGCTTAGAATACCTAGCCTTTGCTGATGATGTTGCACTATTGAGCAACACCAGTGAAAAGTTAAAAAGACAGACAACTTGGCAAAACCCAGTAGGCCAAGCAGGGCTCAAAATTAGTTATGCTAAACAAACATCATTGAAACCCAGCTGTCAAGCAGTAGCATCACATTAGAAGGCAAAAATATCAAGAAAATAGAACAGTTCATCTACCTGGGCAGCACCACGTTCACCAAAGTGACATCAAGGATAGAAAAGGTATCCACAGAGTTTACTAAACTCAGCAACATATGGAAATCAAAGACACACAGCACCAGAACAAAACACAATTATCAATTAAAACAATCTCAGTGCTAACGTACAGCTGAGAGGTCGAGATCTACTAAAATGTTAGACAGAAAGCTAGACACCTTCAAAAGTAAGTGCTTGCGGAAGATTCTGGGCTTTGGTTGGAAAGACTTCATTACCAACTCAGAGATCCGAGAAAGCTCATTTCCACCAGCATCAGCAGGAAGCACTGGATATGTTTGGGCCATGCACTCTGGATGTCAACATACAGACCTCCCATGTGAAGCTGTCAAGTGGAAACCAACTGGTGGGAGGAAACAAGGGTGCCCAAGAGAAACCATCAGAAGAACCCTCAGCGGGGAGGGAAGAATAGTTGATCTCAGCACTGTGGAGCAAACGGAAGCAGCAGCAAGTGACAGAGGAATGGAAGAGACTGGTTTCCATCCTGTGTGCCAACATTGGTGGGGAAAGTATGTTTCAAAAAACACCGCCAGCTTGCGGGAGCTTTTATTTTGAAAAATTCCAAGAAGAGGGTAACTTCTTTGAAAGCTATAACACATTTCAGTCACACCAAACTTGTTTTGTTTCCACATTGGGAATAAGAACTGGGTTAAATAGAGTTCTGTGGGATGGTTCAGTTCCCAGTGCTGCCGCAGACTCTGTGACCCAGACCCTCAAAGGTATTTAGGCGCTTAACTTCCATTGAAATCAATAGGAGATAGGCTCCCAAGTACCTTTGGGAATCTGGGCCTGTGGGCCTTAGCTTGAGATCTGTAATAATAGTAACAAAACGTCCCATCACCAGCCATGTAAAATGTGTTTCTTGTCCCTATGCAGAGAACAACACGAGGCAGAAATATTTCTTGATTTGAAATCTGCTTTGTCTGTCTCAATGCCTTATACTCCAGGTCCAGTTACTGTCGCTTTAAGGCCTGTCAGTAGAGCTGGTTAACAATTTTCCGAGGCAACAACCACTGGAAAGTGATGCTTTGCTTTGACAGAATCAAAACGTTCTGAGGGAATGTGACAATTCCACCCAAACCTTTGATGGCAGCCAGGCAGGCAGGCCAGCTGCTGGGCTGCTGGACTTTGTGGGGTCCCCAGATCACCAGCCCATGCAGCACCCTGCTCCCTGAGTGACCAGGGAACCAGATGGCTGGCTCCCAGGCTGTTTGGGATCCACAGCTCCCTGGGATCCACAGCTCCCTGCTTCCTGGCTGATTACTTAGGAAGCTAGCTGGATGGTCAACCAGCTTCCCCGGCTCCCCATGGCACAGGGACTCTGCCTTCATTCATTTTTCCATGGGATTGCTGGAGTGATTATGTGTCTTCCTCCCGCCAACCACGTGCCAATGGATCAACGTACCTTCCGAGAGGTCTCCATTGGTCCTGCGCAGGGGTACATTGCTGTTGAGCTGCCTGGCTTCCCTCTCCCACTGTCCTGGTGGGGTTACCCAGGCACAAAGCTAGCACGTAGCGGAACCTGTTTGATCAAGCACATTAAACCTGGTTTTGCCTTCCACAGACAATGGTCATAGCCACTGTAGAGGGCAACCTGAAGAGAAGCAGCCGAAGGCAAAGGTGCAAATCTGATGGTGGTGTGACTTGGGCTGGGCATTCCCGTTCTGTACGAGGAGGACGGACTGAGCCGTGATGCAGCGCGGTGGGTTTGCTCCACAAAACCTTCATCTACTTAACCAGCCTTTGGGTCTTTTACTTTTAACACTCTTCTCCAATTAAGCTCTGACCTTCAATTAAGCTTTAAGGCATCAGACTTAAATAGCTGTCCACAGCTGCTGCAAACTGATTTATCCCTGATGCTGATCAGAGCTGCCAGACAAAACATCAGGGAGAAGCATTTGACTTTAATTTAGGGTTGGGTGTTTTTTTGTTTTGTTTTTGGAGTTGCATTTAAATTGTTTTGGTCAATTTAAATATCTGCACAAGCTTTGGCAGCCAGCAACATTTTTCTTCCCCTGGGCGAGGGCTTCTCCTCGCCCCTGAGAGTCCCACGCCCTGTCTCTGAGGGACCTTGCTTCTGGTGGAGGGGTTCATGGTAGAGCCAGCTCACCAACAATGATCCACGCTTGCCCTGCCTATCATGCGGATGTCTGTGTAGATCAGTAATAGATGCAGAGTCTTGCAATGGCGGTGATGAGAATGGTATGTAAGTGAGTTGGTCTGTCTGGGAGACAGTGAATGGCATGATTCTTTGATTCATGGATGATACTTAGTGCTTCAGATACTTTACAAGCCCCTTGATGCCTTGTAAAACAGAAAATTCAGATGGCTGGCTGGCCAGTTGTGTCCTGGGACAACTCTTGATGAATAGAATACACCGGAATGCTAGTCCATTCAGCTAATGCTCCATCAGTGTAGTGCAGCAAGAGCTTTCACCACTGTTTCCACACTTCCCGTGTGACCATGGGCAAGTCACCTCGGCCCAGCTCGGCAAAGGGATTTAGGCATCGCAGCATGGAACGTCTAAACGCCTGGGAAATCGCTGGATTCCCAGAGCCTGTGCAAGGAACGAGGAGAGAGAGGCGCCTTAGAATGCCACCCACAAAAGCCAGCACGCTGAGCGGGGAGCTGCCTAAGCCAGCCAACGAGAGAGGCTGACAAGAGGGCTGCATCTTCCCACTGCTCTCACAGAGTTAGGTGCCCAGCTCTGCTTGTGCTCCACAGCCAGACAAACACCCATCTTCCCCCCGGTCTGGCTCACGCTGTGGCTTAGGTGCCGAGGTAGATGTCCAAGCACCTGGGGGGAGGCAGCCGGGTGCATGCCCAGTGGCAGAAACATAGGCCCCTAGGGAACGTTTACACTGAATTGTGGGTGGTGTGTGTAACGCCCCCCACGCATTCACTGGCCCAGCGGGAGGTTTGTGAGTTTGCCTGGTGACTTTTTACACAGCTTTGGGAGATGGCCTGAGGTGCCTCAGTGCGCTCTGTGGCGTGTCTGTGGGCATAGGCGCCGACTCTGGAAAAAAACAGTGGGTGTTCGGCCCCCACCATCATCCCCACGGATCAGCGCCTCCCCCTCCCCTCTCAGTGCCTTCCACCTGCCAGCCCTGCCGATCAGCTCCTCCTCTGCACCTGCCCTATCCCAGCCAGATCGGCTCCCTTTCTGGAACGCTGGCCCCTTGCTCCAGGGATCTACCACAGCGGCTGGCTGCTCTCCCCAGGCACAGCCTGCCCCCAATCACTCCTCCCCGTCCTGTCCTCTGACAGATCTTTATAGGCCCCCCGGTGTAGGCCCCCTTTAATAAGCTCAGCTGGGCCCCCTGCTCTGACACGGGGTGCTGGGCCTGCTCTACTCATAGGCACCAGCTACCCTGTGACAGGTACCAACCGGCATGTGCCAAGGTACCAGAATCTGGCTGCAACCAATTAAATCCCATGGCACCCCACATGGTAGCTAAATGTTATGAGAATAGGTGGGGGGAAATTGAGAAAGGCCAAAGGCCAACCTCACGCAAGCCGAGTGGTAGTTTCTTCTTCAAGTAGCTCTGCTGAAATCAGTGGGGTGACTCTAGGAATAAAGCACAACTCAGGGTGAGTAAAGGTGGCAGAATTGGACCTTAAGGCCCAGATCTTCAAAGGTATTTAGGTTCCTTGGGTGTCACGGCATCCCCAGAGGTGCCAACTATGGGAGTTAGGAGAACATAAGAACGGCCATACTGGGTCAGACCGAAGGTCCATCTAGCCCTCATCTGTGCTAGAAGTTTCGCCCACTGGATGCCAAAATCCCAAACTGCTTCCCATGCTTTCCTGGTGCCCAGAGCCCCAACTGCCCCATCCTATCTGTCAAAACCTCTAGCTTCTCCCTGACAGCTGCACCCTACATCTTCCAGGGTGCAGCTGTCAGGGAGAAGCTAGAGGTTTTGTATTGTGAGTATTGTGAGTTAGCAATACAAAAATTTTGTATTGTGAGTTAGCAATACAAAAATCGGAAGCACACTGGAAAGTGGCAATTCTAGGGCAATGTAAAATTGAACTTAATATCAAAGTATATAACACAAGAAACTGACTTTATCATTCATTTCCTGTCTTCCAACAATGGCCAATGCCAGGTGCTTCAGGGGGAATGAACAGAACAGGGAATCATCAAGTGATCCATCCCCTGTCGTCCATTCCCAGCTTCTGGCAAACAGAGGCTAGGGACACCATTCCTGCCTATCCTGGCTAATAGCCATTGATGGACCTATCCTCCATGATCCTACATATCTTTGAGGATCTGGGCTTACATGACTTTCCCAAGGCCTCAGAGGGGGCTATCCATATTGGGGACTCATAGGCCTGAACTTCAAATCTCCAGATGCCTTGGTCGTGAAAGTACATTTACTGCCTTTGTGAGCACAATGCATTCAGCACCCTTTGTAGGAGTTTAGTTCTTCTTTCAAAGAACATCACAGCCCAGGGGGCAGGGAAAACAGCCAGCCTTCCCTTGCAAACGAAAACCGGGGTTTGGTGTGCAACTGGCACCGACTAGGCTGACCCGCTCCCGGAACACCACTTCATGTCTAGATTGTGCTCATGAATAACGTGAGTCTGAATTTACCAAGCCGGAGTGATCAGCCCCCTCCAGCCTTCTATTCATTACTCCAATTAACGATCAGTCGCCTGAAAAATGGGCCAATCTGTTTCTTGGGGCGCCGCATAGAAAATCCATGAGCCAAGCCAATTAGCATCCTGGCCCTCGCCGTCTAGGGAATTTAATTTAGTTTCTTGGTTGATCTAAGCACCAAAATATTGTTGTTTTGTTATGGGGCATATAATGTTTGTTAAATGAGTGGAATCCCCAAGGCCCATATGTTGTTGATAGTTCTGCGTCCTTCCAGGCCGTGAGGGGCAATAAGGCAAAACTGCTTTGTTCCACGCACATGGCTGCTGTATTCTCATGACAGCCCGCAGCAGCTGGACACAGGCAGAACAAACCTTTGCCACCCGGGGTGGGCGTGACAGCTTCCCTCCTAAATAGTTGCACACTTGAGCAAGCCTATTGTCTGGCCAGAAAGCATTTCAACTGCCCATTATCGGGCAGCCGCTGCACAAGAGATGCCGCCTCCATGGACGGACAACCTGTCTGCAGAGCATATTGTTTGGGGGCAATTAATTTGCAAATTGCCAGTTTGCAAATCCATGCATGAATTAGTTACATTACTCCCCAAGTGGCTTTATTTTTAATTATTATTATTAAGGAAGCCCCATGAATAAATAGGGTAACGTGCCTGGGCTCATTCTTCCAAACATGTCGTTACCTCCTTGCAGAAGAGGAAATGGAAATATACAGAGACTGGGTAGAAGAATGCTCCTCAAAGCTGTCTGGGTTTCTAAGTCTCCCAATGGAGGCTGGGAATAATGGTGACACATGTTGTTTGAGGGTTTTTGCTCAGTTAGTAACATGATTTTTCTAGAGAGAAAGACGGTCTCACAGCTGCTAGTTAATTCTCTATTAGTGATGTCTATTACTGCACGCTCTGTAACGTGGCCCCCGTCCTGTAACTGAACTGCACTCGAAAATGCTCATTAATTTCAACAGGACTTCCATGGCTGGAGCAACTGATGGAGCCGATAGTGTCATGCTTCCCAATCCCTGACATCCAATTGCCAGTCAAAACCTCTTCCGCCTGATTCTTCACTCGCTTACACCAGTTTTATGCTTCTGTAGGTCCACTGACGTCCATGGAGTAAAACTAGTGTAACGGGAAGTGTCGACAGGGCAACTGAAGGTGTGCTTGCAGCTCACACAGGTGAAGCCTAGATGCAGTGGTGCAGGCTTCAGTGCAGCCACCCAGACCCCTGAGTACCTACTTGGGCTGCTGAAGCTCGTGCTGCCTCTTCTACATTTACCCAGGCTAGCGTGGGCATGTCTCCCCAAGCTGCAATAATCACACCTGGGATTGCCGTGTAAACATGCCCCCCAGGAGGGAATATGGCCCATTTTTTACACTGCGTGTAGCTCGTCTCATTGAAAATAGAGCATGCAGCTTACTGGTAATGAGTCAATACCAACAAGGAAAAATAATAGAGAAAGTTCTCTGGCCAGAAAGTTCAAACTTGGAGTTAGGCATCTAAACGGATCATAAAACATGTAAATAAGTGGCCAGAGTTCTCCACGCCTCTGAAGATCTCGCCACATAGTTAGGTGTCTAAATAGGGATTTAGGTGCGTAACTCTGAATGTCTTGGCTTTTGTTGCTACAATCCGAGAACTCAGAAGGAAAAGGCCCCAGCTGGCAAGTTTTCTCCCTGTTACTGATTTTGCATGACCGTGCTGGTCAGTCCCTAGCATATCATCCTCTTCTAGATGTTTTACAATTCGATTCTCAATGAGAATTTCAACTAACTTACCAGGCACAGACATAAAATGTCCTGGTCTGTAATTCTCCAGCTCATCCGTAATGCTTTTTTAAAATAGAGATACAATTTGCTACCCCTTCAATTGTCTACTGATTTCAATGAGAGCTCAGCCACTTCCCTCAGAAGTTCTTTCAGAACTCTTAGGTGTCCACCATCCGGGCCTGGGACTTTTTGCTTGGAAATGTGTTAATTTGCTCCAGCCCCTCTTCCTTTAACATCTGAATCTTTGATAGGATCTCATCTTTATCACCAGAAGAGAGACAGAAACACTAGACTAGTTGGATGGATGCCTAGAGCCTGATTTTCAGAGCCGCTGAGCACTTGCAGTTCTGGTGGATTTTAACTGGAGTTACGGGTGCTGGCCCCTTCTGAAAATCAGACATATGCTGATTTACAGGTCATATTAGCACTCGAGCATATCAAGTTTTTGTACAGATTCCTGAAGAGCCTGGTTCCCAAGATCTCAGGAGGTGAGGCTGGCAGGTTATGAAAGAGGTAATACTGCTCCCGGGTGGCTGTGACTAATCCATAAGAGATTATTAATTATTGTTATAACATCTGGTTGTGAAATGGGGGAGGGGATTTTGAAAAAAATATATTTTTTTTTCTGATTTCCATTCCCAATTTTCAAAATTTAATCAAAATTGTAAAATCTGGACAATCTTTGCCATCTATTATCATTCTTTATTTATGACAATAGCAACTAGATGCCTCAACCATTTTGTGCCCCATGGTGATAGGCACTGCACAGCCATATTGTAACAATCAGGCTCTGCCCTGAAGCGCTTACATTGGTCAGCTCTCTTCAGTCCTGGTTGTGGCACCAGTTTTCAGAAGACTTGTAACTATTTTGTTACTGACACACAACAAAAATAATAATCGGCTGAACAGCTCGCTTATTGTCAGATGATTATGTAGCTGTATTATGCAATTTTGCATTTTTTTTTCACCAAAATCTCTACATTTCAATCCAGCTTGTGATTTTATTCTGTGCCATTAACACTTCGGTATTATACGGAATATATTTCACATGGCAAATTCTCTGGAATTAGGATTATGCTATCAGGAAATAAATACAAATTTCTCAATTTGTCTGTGTTGGTGGTAATCAGGAAATCGTTTGTCCTTAAGCTAAAACGGAGGATTGGATTCTTAAAAATGGGATAGAGAAAAATGCTTTTAGGATGATTTCTTTACAATAAAAATATCGTCATCTTAAAGCTAAATAATAACAATCTTTATGCGGCTGTTCCACGTGAAACCCACCACGGGCTACCTCCTCTGTGGGTGTAAGTCCGGGTAGCGCCGTTAACTTAACAGAGCTATTTGCAACAGCTAAGGATCTGGCCCTGCTGCTTTGAAAGAGTCATCAGCTTGCTATCGAAATCATGGAAAAGAGCATAACAGGATTTTGTGAGGGCAAATAATATTAAAGAGAAAATAAGGTGGGTTAGGGACAAGAGCGAGAGCCTGTTACATTTGTCATTCATTAAAACTTGTTTAGATTGGAAAGTGCTCCAATTTGGGAAAGTTGAGTTACAGCCCAGCTCAAGGCTATTACGTTTATTTATTTATTTATTTATTCAGCGTTTTTACTAGAGACGGGCTGGAATCATGACCAGTACACCTTTAATAACAAACCTCCTGGTTTAATCTTCTTTAGAGCTCTGTAGGGCATTACTAGGTATAATCTAACTCTTCCAGGTTATTGTAGACGCACTTATGGACATAAAACCTTCTTTAGGAGAATTAGGTATTTTCTCATTATGAGCACTAATATCTTTTCACTGAATGTCACCAAATTTCCATGAAAATCTGACTGACGCTCATTGACAGGTTACATGGGACTCCTCGTTGGAGTGGCTATTAAAATGAAAGATCAAAACCGTCTTGAATGAGCAGTCCTTTTGTTACATACGAATCAGGCTTATGAAGTAATTCTTTGTTATAAAATAGGAATCATTCACCTGAACTATGTTCACCTTCAAAACAGACATTTGCACTTCACTTTCGGATGGAAAAATTAATTAAATTGCTCAGTCTGATTAATTATTGGCTCCATATGTGGAAATTTACCCATGTGACACTTGGACTCCAGGGCTGACTGTCTAGATTGCACTGGCCAAACGGGCATGTGCATGTCTCATTGGGCGTTCAGTTCCTCTTGCCCACATCTGAACCTTCACAGCGTGAGGATGATCCTGTGGTTAAGGCCCCGGGCTGGGCCCTAGGAGCTCTGGGTTCAAGGCCCAGCTCTAACATAGAGTCTTAATCTCTCTGTGCCTCAGTTTCACAGCTGTAAAATGAGGTAAATAAAGCTCCCTTTATCTGTCCTGTCTATTTAGATTGCAAGCTCTCTGGGTCAGGGACTGTCTCTGGCCGGCTGCAGGTGTATAGCCTGTAATACAAACCATACAGAGCATTAATAATAAGAAGAAAACTAGAACAATGGCAGGAATAAAGCTGCTTTGAATCCAGTCATCAGCACCCCAAGGCATTCAGACCTTCCGAGACAGCCCATTGCTCTGTAGGAAGCCTAAAGAACTTTTTCCTTTGCTGTAGCATCCACAAAATCTTGGGCAGTGTGCAGGGCCGGCTCCAGGCACCAGCAAAGGAAGCAGGTGCCTGGGGCAGCCAATAGAAAGGGGCGACAGTCCGTCTGTTGTTGGGACGGCACGTCCGGGTCTGCGGTGGCACTTCGGCGGCGGGTCCTTTACTCCCTCTTCCTCTTCAGCAGCACTTCGGTGGCCGCTCAATCGGGTTTTCCCTTTTTTCCCCCCTTTGCGGCCACTCAATCCGGGTTTTCCACGGCCCTGGCAGTGTGACCCCTTCGAGGAATGGAGTGGCTAGTGGGTCTGGGTTGCTTCCCACAGCCTCCAGGATGAAGCACCCCTGAGGGCAAGGAACTTGCATTCCACTTCATTGAAAAGCCTGACTCAAACTGAGATGGTCTTGTTGACTCTGAGTAGAGCTGGTTGGATTTTTTTCTGTGAATTGTAAACTTGCAGCAAAATGCATTTTTGTGGCACTGAAATTTGTGAATTTGGATCGAGTTTGGAGAATCGTTTCACCTAAAAAAAAAATAATCAGAAATGATTCTCCAAATTTGAGTTTTGGCTCCACTCTGCTTTTACCACTTGGCAAGGGTGCCTGCAGCCCTGGAGAGGCAGTGCTTTTTGGCATAGGTTATAAATCAAAATGAAAACAAGAACTAAATACCCTGGACTGGGAATGATCAGCGTATGGCACAGAGCCAGCCGTGGTGGCACTGGTGGGTGTGAACGGGGGGCTAACATCCATGCTCACATGACTGGATCTCTCAGCAGCCTGTGGCACTCTCGCATACAAAACTTAGGAAGATGGATGCTGCTTGGATGGCGTCACTTATTTCTCTTGGACAGGTGGCAAAGAGTTATGACGGGTGAGACTCCCCTTCCCCAAGAGTCCTTGCTTGTAAAAATACTGATCATCCCCCAAAGCCATGCCCCATCGCAGCCCGGGAGCTCAGGGGAGACAGCACCCTTGTCCGCCACCAGCAACTATCCTTACAAATTCCTGGGTAACCCCGCCCACCTGTCTGGATAAATCTTTCCAGTTATTATTCGTATAACAGTCTGCCCAATGGCCTCGGCCAAGAGCAGGATCCCATTGTGCTGGGTGCTGGACGGACATGTAGTAAGAGACAGTCCTTGTCCCAAAGGGCCTGCCCTCTAAACAGACAAAGGAAGCGCTAGCTCCATTTTACAGATGGGTACTGAGGCCTGGAGAGATAAGTGACATCCAAGCTCTCGGCAGAAGCCTCTGGCTGATCTGGGAATCAAACCCAGTTCTCCTAAATCGCAGTCCAGGCCTTCACCGAGAACCATCCTTCCTCTCTTTCTACCTAGCTAGGCACTTTATCTGATCTTTCTACAGATCTGCTGCTGCTCACAAAACCACAGAAATACCAGATTCGCTTCACATTGAATTTTGGAACCCTTTTTGTTTCTTTATGTATTTATTTTTTATTTGCCTGGGTTTTTCTGCACAAAATTCTCAGCATAGGAATTCATGGTTGGAGCTGGCTGAAATTCCATCACTCTTTATAAGCCTCCTGAGTAGTGAGCGTAGTTAAGCCATCTAACTTTGTAAGCATCCTACCTTTTCGAAATATGTCCCTCTTTTGAATAATCAGAGAAAGTCCCCAAAAGGGTTAAACACTTTATTTAGATGGCTTTGTTCGTTACGTTGGTGCTTTGCTTGTTCTGAGAATTAATGGAAGATAAGCTAAAAGTTCATTTATAAGAGTATTAAAGGATAATTATGATGGAGTAAATGCAGAGGGTCAAAAGGCATTATGATGAACAGACTCATAATATAGGGCTTGGGAAAATAGGCTAAAATGTATTCAGCAATACAGTACCTAATATCACCCCATGAATTCCATTAGAGATGCACTGCTTTTCTCCCCTCCCTTCTTCATTTTCAGTTTTTAATTAAAAGTGCGGCGATTGGGACTTTGCTGTTCATCTGCGAACGCAACACGATAAATCGATCTCAGCAACTTAAATTAAAGTTTCGGGCAGGCACAAATATGTGACCTTTTAATATCAACAAAATAATAAAAAAGATTTGGTAGGAAATCTGTTTCAATCAGATTAGCAGAGAAGTGGGTAAAGCTGATTACAAGCCCGCCAAACACAGTGTTTGGGCAGTATTTGTTCAGAAACAATAGCGTTAATTCTACTTTAACAAGTATTATCTGAAAAATCAATAATTAATGGGAACCCGTTATCAGCTTGTAATTTAGTACACAGGAAAAGTGAAAGCAAGTGGGGAACCTGCTTTTACTTGACCTGTTGGGCCAATGGATTAACCGGTGACAATAGAGTTCTATTTTTTTTTAAAGTGGCTGTGTAACTAAGTCAATTTCAGCCTATTGTACGTCCTCTTGACTCCATTAGGCGTTCTCCCTTGGTTTTAACTTCTGGGCTGACAATGACTTCCCAAGGCTTTGAGTAAGGGCCAGGCCTTGTGTTGACGTGTTTCTATAACACAGGGCGAGGGTGAAGGCCCTGGGAAGGGGACATTACTTCCCGTTACGCGTGTGCCTGGGAAAGGTAAAAGGGTTCTGGCAAAGGCACTGCGCCCACGGGGGAAGAGTCATGCTGTGTCAGGTGGAGGCTCATAGAAGAGTGTGTTAACTGGCAAACCCCTTGCTACAATGTGGCCTGCATCCTACTCACTTAAGTGCCCTCTATTATGATTCCTTCTTCATTTATAGGCATTGAATGGATATGTGCAAAAGCATGTGAACTGTCACATCTTCACCAGCCACCTTCCCCTCCCCTGGCCACGGCACCCCTCGCTGGGGAAACCAACTCATGTGACCTCTGCGCTGCATATGGTCTTATATGTGTGTGCGCTAGAAGTACTTGTGCGTGTGACTTGTCATTGGAATAGGTCATTGCAACAGATGCCAAGCAGATAATGGGTCTGAGAACCATATACTTCTGGATAATACAGCTGTTCTGGGCAGGGGAGGGCTGTGCCTGCAGAGGAAGGGGCGGGTGGGTGTAAAAGGAACATTACTATTTTCTAAAGCTTCTGCTAGAAATAAGGACAAACCATGCATGAAAGTGACTTACAGCAGGATGACCTAGCTGTGGCTAATGCATTCCAGCTGTAGCACGGGGCCAGGTCCTGATCTCACTACAGCAGTGCAAATCCAGAGGAATTCCATTGGCTTGAGTGGAGTTGCTCCAGATTTACCGTGGTGTAACCCCAGTGTCTGTACCAGGCGAAAGAGGATGAAGACAGGGAATGTCAAGAAATGAAGAAGCCTGAGGTACAAAGCAAGAGCCCTTCTGGAAACTTGTGGAGACGAAAGAAAAGTGGCTACAACAATATTGCTCCTTGTTGCAAGGCAGGGTGTGGATGACCATGTGAAAGTCTCACATAAATTGCCACAGTTTGAATAATTGTCAGCTACACAAAAAGCACCATTAAAAGTCGACTGAGTAATAATGACATAATGAGTGTCACTAATAACAATTGTGACAAAATTCCGAGCCTGTGTTGGTGGGTCCCACGCATCCGGGCGGATTCAATGGCCTCAGAAACTCGCTAAGGCCCTCAATGTGACCTCCATTTCTCAGTGTCGCGACAAGGGTCACAGCCTACCGAGCTACTTTCATCACTGGCCAGTATGGGAGGTGAGGAGGGGGATACCCCACAGTCTCTGTTACTCCTTTGAGCTTAGTAGGCGCAGTTCAGCCTCCCGCCCGGACCGAGGCCTGCTTCCCCTCTCCAGGGGGTCTCTGTAGAGCATTGGGGGGGAGGAAACCCGGGCCCACCCTCTACTCCGGGTTCCAGCCCAGGGACCCTAATGGTAGCAGCTGTTGGTGGCTTCCCCTTCACCGCTGGAGCTGCTTCGATTCCCTGGGCCACTTCCCCGTGGTCCCCTTTTTCTAGCTTCACCCTTACCTCAGGCTTCAGCAACGCTTCCTCTCCTCCAGCTCCTTTCACCAGGGCTTCCCGGAGGGAACTGGAAGGAGAGCTTTTAAACAGTATAAGTGGGACCTTGATTGGTTCCAGCTGTCTCCATTAGCCTAACGGCCTTAACTAGTTAATTGGAGTAGCCTTTGTTTGGCTATCCTGCTCATTCCGAAGGCCCACGTCCCGGTGCTCAAAAGGACCACTCTCTTATATTCGTCTGGTCTGAGTCTGCCACACAATGAATCGACAAGAACCATTGGTATGGTCCAATGAATCCAGAGATGCGGATTTTATTCCCAGCTCTGCTACCAACCTGCTGGGTGACCTCAGGCAAGTCACTTTGTCTGTTTGGACACTAAACCAGTTGGGGCAGGGACTGTCTGTTACTATGGGTGTGTCTACACTGCAGTCAGAGGTGTGAGTGCAGCACGCATAGACACCCTCAGCTGGCTGTGATTCAGCTAGCACCAATAACAATAGCAGTGAAGCTGTGGTAGGACAAGCTAACCACTTGAGTACATACCAGGGACCCAGGTGGGCTTATGCAGCCCATGCTGCTGCGGCTGGCTAGATCAGAGCTCACTCCGGCTGTCCACACATGCTGCAGTCACACCTCTCATAGAATCCTAGAATATCAGGGTTGGAAGGGACCTCAGGAGGTATCTAGTCCAACCCCCTGCTCAAAGCAGGACCAATCCCCAACTAAATCATCCCAGCCAGGGCTTTGTCAAGCCGGGCCTTAAAAACCTCCAAGGAAGGAGATTCCACCACCTCCCTAGGGAACCCATTCCTGTGCTCTGGTTGCAGTGTGGACATGCCCGGGGTGAGTGCTCTTGCAGTGCTTAGTGCCATGGGTCCTGAGCTCAGTGTGGGCGCTGAGGCTCGACTGTAATACTGCTTCTAAACAGTGGTTAATAAAATCCATTGCAGACATTGCAACTTCACTTATTCACAGAGGTATCACACGCTCCCTGCTTTAAAAGCCATGTAAAGATGTTGTCAGATGCTTTTTCCATGTGAAAGTGATGGTGCCTTTCCCTTAATTGGAAGTATTGTTTGGACGTAGGCTGGCCTTAGGACATAGCCCGCAGATTGGGCTGTGATGTGGGTTTCTTGACAATCAGTGACACTAGAGGCTTTCAGCAAAAAGAACAGATTGAAGACAGATTGTGTGGCTGAAGCAGCCCAGTGCCACATAGATGGGGAGTGGCTTCAGAGATGACATTTAATCATTCAACATTAACACAAGACATCTGTCACCATACTCAGCAGTGATGAGGCTACATTGCAAAACAATATGTTCGGGAGCTCCTAATCACTTCCAAAACACTACTTTTGCAGAGAGTTCTTTTAGTGGCTGGCACAAATCCTTATATTTTATTATAGCAATCCCAACCAAATCCTGCAATAAATGGAGTTTTTATTAATGTGCAGCTGTTAAATGAAAAAAAAATAACACTCAGAAATAAAAATGAATCCCTGAATAATCAGGCTGATCCCGAACAGTAAGAACAAGCAGTCAAAGTAAATACTTAAAGCTTTTTATTATTATTTAAAAACATGGCTGTGGGGGTTGGGGGTTTGGGGTTTTTTGCAACGGCTCAATTATATTTTCAGCAGTATACTTTTCTGCCCATCTTTGAGCTGGGAAAGAGGCAGGCAGGAAGGAAATCATGATGAGACGGGTCACAGTCAGTGCATTTTTAGTGCAATTGCCTCCCATCTCTACAGAAGGAATAGTCTGCAGTCGGGGCGGAAGATTGGCATTGGGTGAAAGGCCTGCAAGCTCTCTGGAGCAGGGACGGTCTTTTTGCTCTGTTTCTACAGCACCTCGCACAGTGAGGTTCTGGTCCATGACCAGGACTCCCAGGTGCTACTGTATCACAAATAATAAATAACAAGGTTAGATGGATACGGGCTCCGAATTAGAGCTTGTTGGTTTGTTCCTGTGAAAAATTTCAATGAAAACAAAAGTTTTAATTAACATTTTTCTTACAAAGTTTTTGGGATTTTGTTGAAAGCCCAAAAATGCAAAATTTGAAAACCCCAAAATTTAATTGAAATCAGAAATGTCTGTTTTGACAAAAAAGCCTGAAACAACAACAAGAACACACATTTCGAAAGAAAAATCAGACTGGCTGTATTCACAGTAATACATGTTGAAGGGTGGAGTGTGCACCTGTTTAAGGGAAAAAATCATGTCTATCAGCAGTCAGTCTGCAACGAGCCAGCCTAAAGCAATGTGTGTTGAGCTGTGGCTCGCTGTTTTAGGGAGCAGCCTGTTTTGTCTCTCTGTGTTTTGCGTTCTTGTGCGTTATCGGTCCGAATTCTAAGAAATATAGTCGTGTTACCCTGCAGCTTCCAACAAGAGTATTTTGTGTTTCTACCAAGTTCTCTGTGTGTATGCCATGAACATAACACCTCACTTGGTTAGAAACTAGATCTCAAACCAACTGAAATTAATGAGTCTCTTTCCATTGACTTCAGTGGCTTTTGGATCAGAGCCTAAGGGCCTTGAGAATGCTAGCAATGGAACCCTGAGAGAGCAACCCTCCTGCACCTCCATGACATGGCTCATCCCCCCAGATAATAATGGGGAGCAAGAATTTCCCAGAGCTGTTCTTACATATGCATTGCCCAGACAAGCTTAAGGGTCCGATTACCCCTTACATCGGAATAGCTGCCTTGACTTTGGTGGAGTCCCACCAGTATAAGACTCTAGTTATCCAGTGGTGAATTGGGCCCTAGAGTACAAGTTTCTAGTACAGAGGAATTTACTCCTACACGCTGGGGGTTGAAGGAGGGGGAACTTGCCCCCTGCTCTCCCTGGCTTGGGGTAGCAGTGTTCTGCAACAGCTCACACTCCTCAGCCACTGTGTACAATGACCAAAATGACAGCTGGTCTGAGAGAGTATAAACCCTGGCAAGGATCATGCAGGCGGGATATTAGAATTCCATTTAAAATAGCCAATTCTTCATGACACATGAAGGAAAATCTCTGCTGTCAGATCGAGTATCCATAAATGGCCAGGCTGCTTTCATGTAATTAACATAGAAAGAACTGCATTCCAGATACCCCACTTCCACAGGGTTCCAGAGCGTGGAAATGCAGGGACCCTGGAAAAGAGCTGGGAGGACATGCTCATGGACCCAGAGTTTTTAAGGACACCTGGAGCATGTCTAATTGATGTGACAGAGACTTATATGGCTCATATCCAAACCTCTGTCATACCCTTTGGCAAGGTTACTAGAAAAGATGGGCCAGATCTTCAGCTGCTGTAACTCATCTGAGAACAGACCCTATTTTGTATGAATGGTTGGCATCCTTTGGTAGGCTTTCTATGATCATTCTGTATTGAGGAGTTTTCTTTTCCTCTTTTCAGCTTCTTTGGGAAAGTATGTTCTAGGTCAATGCAAAGAAAACCTGGATTTTTGAGTCCTTTTTTTCCCAATGGGAACAGTTGCACAGAGGTCTCACAGAACACCACCTCCGGGAGAAACCCTGGTGCTAGGCCCCTCACATGGACACTGCACTATACCCCAACACCATCAATTTATCAAGAGTACCCCTAACTGGAGCAGAATTATCTGCACTCCCCAAGGGATTGAGCTTCTGTCCCACCACAGAACTAACATGTGAAGAATTCTTTCTGTGACTCCACCTCAAAGAATTGTTTCACAACAATGACGACACCACCCACAATTACCACATCCCCACCGACAGTCATAAGAAAAAAGAATCATCTGATTTGTCCACTGTGGGGCGGCCAAACCATACACTTGATCGTTACATCGATTGCTTCAGGAAAAGAATTGACTGTGAAATCCTTAACACACATCTCATCCACTGCAATCTCTCCACCGCCGAGAGGACAGCCATACACTCCCTAAAATCCAACCACCAGAGAGCGATCAAACCAGCAGACAAAAGGGGTGCCAGAGTAGTTCTCAACCATGATGACTATGTCAGCGAAGGCAACTGACAACTCTCTGATACCACCTACTATGAAGAACTCACAGAAGACCCCACATTACAATTCACCCAGGAATTTAAGGATGTCACCAAATCCTTCCCCAAACTCCAGGAGAAACACTACAAGCTCATCCCCCATGACCCATCCCAGGGATCTTCTACGTGCTTCCCAAGATACACAAGCGAGGGAGCCCAGGCAGACCCATCGTATCTGGCCATGGCACTGACTGAAGGAATGTCAGGACTCCTAGAAGCCAACTTCAAACCACTCACCACACAAAGGGCCGACTGCCTCCAGGACACAACTGGCTTCCTCCAGAAACCCCACGACATTAACGATCTCCCTCAGACCACCACCCTGGCCACCTTGTATGTCACCTCCCTACACACCAACATCCTCACAATGACGGCATCACTGCCTGTCTCAAGCATGGACAAGGCAATAGACAACCCTCAGATCTCTCCACCCCAAACACATTGCCAGACTCATCCATTTCATCCTCACCCAGAACTTTAGATTCCACAACAAACACTTTGTCCAACCACGCAAACAGCCAAGGGTACTAGAATGGCTCCCCAATACGCCAACCTCTTCATGGGCCACTCTGAGGAAGAATTTCTGGACAAAGGCACCACAAAACTAATGATATACCTGAGATGCTTCGATGATATTTCATCCTCTGGACAGACGACCTACACTCCCTCATAGATTTCCACCAGAACTTCAACAACCACCTCCCGCACCAGCATCAACTTCCTGGTCACCATGATTAGCTTCAACAATGGAACCCTACAGACGACTATATACAAGAAAGCTATGGATCATCACATTTATCTTCACAGATCTAGTAGCCACCCCAAACACACTAAGAAGTCTGTTATCTACTGCCAGGTCTTTAAGAACCACAGAACATGCTCCAAGGAGAAAGTCCAGGATACGCATCTTAACACACTTAAAACCACCTTCACTAAACAAGGACATTCCACCAGAGAAGCAGATCATGGCACGGACCATCCAAATACCCTGAGAGAACTTGCTTCAATACAGGAAAAAAACAACCCTCTGACCACACACCCCTACTTGTCACCTATCACCCCACACTGGAGCCCATATGGGGTATCATTAAATAATTACAACCCACACTTGATGGGAACCACATCCTGAAAGTAATTGTCCCTGAACCCCCTCTTCTGGCCTTCAAACAACCCTTCAACCTCATTAAGCTCATTATCAGAAGCAAGCTCCCTATAGATCAGCACACACCAACTCAAAGCAGCACCAGACCCTGTCAGAACAACAGATGCAAAACCCGCAGACATATCTTGGTACAATGATCAGTCCCCCCCACCCCCCGACCTCAACACACCTTTCAAGGTCAGTGGATCCTACACATGCCTATCACAACTTGTAGCGTGCCTCTTCCAGTGCTCTAAATGCCCCAGTAACAACTATATGGGTGAAACCAGACAATCACTGCGCTCTCAAATGAACTCACACAGAAAAATAATAAAAGACAAAAAACACCCTGTCACCCATGGGCAAACAATCTTCACAAAAGGATCATTCCCTAACTGACCTCTCAGGCCTCATCCTGAAAGGAAACCAGCACAACACCTTTGAAAGACGAGTCTGAGAGCTTAAATTCATAATTTTGCTGGACACTAAAAATCATGGTCTTGATAAAGACATTGGATTTATGGTTTATTACAACAATCAGTGACCCGCTAACCCCGCTCTTCTGTCCTATGACTGCAGATATGTGTTAACTACTGTGATGGGGCAAGGCCAGATGGCTACAGTAAAGTAGTGAGGAACAGGTATGTTAGCCCCAGGCTAAACAAATCCCTGGTACCATGGTAACCAAATGGCAGTTGCTCCAGGTTAATCAAGACACCTGGGGCCAATTAAGATCCTTCTAGAAGGCAGTGGAGATAGCTAGATTGATTGGGACACCTGAAGCCAATCAAGGACTGGCTGGAACTAGTTAAAAACCTCCCAGTTAGTCAGTGCGGGGTGGGTGTCAGGAGCTATAGGAGGAACGAAGTAGTACGAATCCATATCAGGTGCAAGGAAGGAGGCCCTGAGGTAACGGTGAAGGAGATATTGGGTGCGGGCTGCTGTGGGGAAGTAGCCCAGGGAATTGTACACGTCCTATTTCCAAAAAGTCAGCTTCCATAGCTGCTAAGTTTAGGGTCCCTGGGCTAGAGCCTGGAGTAGAGGGCGGGCCCGGGCTCCCCCCTCCCCTCCCTGATTAATCACTGATACTGGGAGACAACAGAGACTGTGAGAGGGAGGGTTGTTTCTCCTCACCTCCCTTGCTGGCTTATGATGAAAATGGCTCAGTAGACTGTGACCCTTGCCTCTAGAGAGAGAAGGGCTATGTGGAGGGTCACAGTGAGCCTCTGAGGTTAGCAAAATCCGTCAGGAAACGCAGGACCCACAGAGTCAAGGACAGAACTTTGTCACAATACTTATGCTACACAATCTGTTCCACCTTGTATTATTTAGCTGTGACACTCAGCGTACCTTTCCCAGCCCTGAAGCAGTTGGAAAGCTTGTCTCTCTTTCCAACAGAAATTGGTCTAGTAAGAGATATTACCCCACCCACCTTATCTCGCTAATATCCTGGGACCAGCACAGCTACAACACTGCAAACATAAAAGGCACAAGCGTTCTCAGTCCCTGGCTGTTTTTTGACTAGGGACAGAGGAGATTACGTCAGTTGCTCCTAGGTCTGCTGCAATACACTTTTTGCTAGTTGTGAAAAGATGTTATCATTTTTAAAAAATTATTTTATGATGATTAAAACTGCTGTTCTGTGTTAGAAACATTCTGACTCCAGAACGTGTCACCTAGTGTTCTTTTTCCACCCTCGTGTACATTCTATCTAAGTTCTTATCCGGCTCCTGTCTGAGCACCTCATAGCTGTCAATGAGTTTCTCCTCAGTACATCCCTGCAGGGGAGGGAAGCACTATTCTCTTCATTTCGCAGGTGGGAAGCAGAGGTACAGAGAGAGTAAGCATCTTGCCCAAGGTCACTGGGGAAGTCCATGGCAGAGCCAGCTCTCCTGAGCCCCAGTCATCTACTGCCTTAAACACGGGAACATCTTTCTTTCTGCATCCCGCTCTCCGACTTCAATAGTGAAGCATGTTCTGTTAACTTCAGCAAGGCTGTGCCAGCTTACACCGACTGAAGATCTGGGCCATAAAGTGAATATTAAATAGACAAATACACTGTCAGAGGCATATGTATTAAACCCTGCGGACTAGCTTGCTACTAGGGTCAGGGCCCTTCTGTGAAGAGCATGGGAGAGCCCTTCTTCAGCAGACTCAGACTTGGGCTGCACAAAGTTGACCTCTCTGGTAATGCTCATGTAGGAAGCAAGGCTTTGGAGCTCTGGGATCCAGCCCCCTGAGCTGGTGTCAGCTGCTCAACGGAGCTCTGCCGGCTCACACCAGAGGAGAGCCTGGGCCTCAGGTGAAATCACTGACTGGGAGAAGCTGGGTGTGTTGTGTGGGCAGGGAAGAGCCCAGGTCTGCCAACCTTCAAGATGAGGGATATCGATGCCACCCCAGCTGTGTCACTGGGACTGAGGGAGCCTTAGCCGCTACTCCATCTCTGCGCGGTGCTGCTGCTGTAGTTCATTCACTGATAGGGCTTTGCTGGGTGAGGGGACACTGCAGCACTGGTCTAGCTGAACTCTCTAGAGGACACCTCTATGAAGAAGCTGTAGCAGAAACAGGCTTGTGAACTGTAGTCACAGAAAGGCTGATACTAATTCAGGGCCTGGCGCTCTGCAACCACCCAGACACTTACTTAGCATGAGAGAGTTTGCGGGAAATTGTTGTTTTGCAGGGAGAAAAAAACCCACTCTGCTCAGAAGCGATGCCTGGTATTGTTTGTTATCGATCAATGCATCTACCCATGTGGAAAAACCTCATTACCACCAGGGCTCAGCCATTCTTTCCCCTGGAACTGCTCCTGGTGCGTTGGGGGAGGGTTGGATAATTGCCTTCTTTCTCACGTTATATCTGGAGGGTGCCTCCCTAGCATTACCCCGCTCTGCGACACACTGCATGCGGCACATACTTTGTGCTCTTCTTGTGTTTCCCCTCCCCCCAACATCAACATTTTCTTTGCTGCACAAATGAGCACTCCATGACTGCACTGGTGACATAGGGTTCCTCATTATACCTTCCTTTGCGGGTTAAAGAAACAGAGAAGGGATCATTTAAAAAGGGAGGAAATAATGGGGTGTGGGCGGCCACCTAGAAGGGAGAAACCTAAGTAACCCTCATAGCCCCCAGTCCATTCTTGAGACGCTGCTGCTCATATGTCAAGGGCAGCAATACTTGTGTATAGATACAAGGTACAAATTCTTAAGAGAGGGTGGTGAACCTGCGGGACAATTTACACAGGGAAGTGGTGCGTTCATCACTTGGAGTTTTTAGACCAAGACTGGATGTCTGTCTAAAAGAGATTCTGTAGCTCAACCAGAAGTGATGGGCTCGATGCCGGATTACGGGGGAAGTTCTCTGGGCTGTGTTACACAGGAGGTCAGGCTAGATGGTTATAACGGTCCCTGAGGACTTACAGGCTGTGGATCTATACTCATGCTATAGTGGTTTTGTATAAAACACAGTTTCTCTGTGAAAGGGAATGCACACAGTGTACTAACACCCAACTCTGGGCAACGCAAAAACATTCTTCATTGGATTATTCATTGCCATTGAGAGAAGGGCCCTGGAGTTCTCGGGCACTTTCCTGGACACTCTCTGAAATGATCCAAGGGTGGTTACTCTCCACAACACTATGTCACAGCCAGATAATGGGCAGCCAGGCCTAGTAGCCAGAGTCGGAGCCCACAATCCTGAGACAGGAGTCAGGTATAGGGAGATCAGAACCAGGAGTCAGGAACCAGAGCCAGGATAGCAGGGGTCAGAGGCAGGAAATAGACTGGAGCCTTGGAAGCACAAGTCAGATGCAGGAGTCGAGAAGGGTCAGGAGGCCAGGAAACCAAGCAGCAGGGGCAGGAGGCACAAGACACACAGTCCAGAGCAGGGTGGAGCTGGGTTGTCCTGTTCCTGCTGCTGGCTTAAGTAGGGCCAGTGGGCCAATCACCTGCTCCGGGAGTCGGGGACTCCGCCAATCATACCTCATGGGCGGAGCTCTATCACAGGCTGGGCTTCGTGGGGTCCAGGTAAGTCCTAGCCAGTAGGCTGCCAGGCAGAGGGTTGGAGCGTGATTGCTCCCAGTGTCCCTGTGGACCTGGGTCCAAGATCTGTGGGTCGTGACAACTAGAGTAAGGTGGAGCTATCGACCATCCAGTGCGTGGGTACCCAGACTGAGGCTCATGACCCACAAGTGGCTCTTCAATGCAGCTCTTTACAGCACATGATATTAAAACCCGGTGAGATTTAATTATTAACCCATCTATTAACCAATCAGGAGGCTTTTACTATGTTATTAACCAATTGTAGTTGATAAAATAACAATACTTGGTCAGTCATTTTGCTGTGAGGATAATAAATACATAAAAACTAAAGATTTCCCCTGACATACTGTTTAAATATGAATCGCTAGCACTGTAGTAACTGAAACAATGAATCCATGCTGCTGTGGGTAATGCTGATCGCTAATTTGGCTCCTGAACCACTCAGGTGTGAGTGTCACTGGTCTAACGGAGGTAACCCAGGCCCCGTGTGACTGCACTGTCTGTCACACACCAGAGGAACAGGGATAACCGTTGTCCCCCCGACGGTGCAGTCAGGACATTTTTTACGATCTGACATGAGAGGCCTGAGACAGTGACACCACAGAGCAGTCCAGTGTGATGCGGCTGTTAAGAACAAATGCTTCCTTACCCTCTTTTACCTCAGTAGCTATGGAGTCCGGGTTACACACAGCTTCCAGGCAGCAGGTGGGCATTTTGCCTGAGTGAAGACTCCAAGGATGAGGATTGTAAGTCCCTGATATTTTTCTGTGATCACTGTTCTCATCTCTCCCCCTTCTGCCCTGGCCTCCCCAGCCTGTTTATCAGAAACTCCATCCCCAACCCACGGGGTTTCAATGGTGTTCTTTGGCTCTTTCAATTTCTCTGTTCATATTAACTATTAAGTGTCTTGTTATGCCTGCGAGGTAATAATTAGAAAGTTATAGAAAATCAGGAAGCTGAGAGGAGAACGGGAATGGGTGAAATCACTGGTGATTGGAGAGAGGGGATGGATGGCTAGTGGGTGGAGTCAGTTGTCATTGGATGCTGAAGAGAGAAGAGTAGGTAGAGGAGTAAACTGTTAGGAGGGCTTCCTTTGCTAGACTCTAGAAGCTTTAGGAAGTTGGCCAGAGCATCTGATAACATGGTGGTTATATACGTGGCTAGCTCATTTATTTCTCAGTTTTCAAAGCACTGGATTCTCTAGATGTGTGTTTGCCATATTGACTGTGATGAATGTGAAAGCTGCTGACCAATACTACAAATGGGTGACTGGTGTTTAATGATTACCGAATACCTGGGGTGGAATTTATCTGACTCAACGTGCCTAACGTTAAAGGAAGAGGTAAGAAACAAGCAACCGAGTGGACTGAAATAAAGAAAATAGATAATTCTTCTAAAGTAAAATGGAGACAGAAAGGATCTGTGCTCATCTCCAAATGTAGAGAAAATCTGTTTCTTCAGATTCTTCAAAATCACGTGTCACTGAATGGAACTTTGCTGAAGTGAAAGAGCGGAACACTGATGAATCTGATGATCTGAACATGAAACATTTTCTATGTCATCATCACCATCAGCAACAGCAGCAACAGCATCATCATGGTGCTAATAATTTAAGTTCCCATTCCAGGTCTTCTAGCTGCTCTTCCACATCAGCACTATTCAACTCTGTTCATTTTCAGCAACCAAAAATGGCAAAGATCAGCTGGCGATTATCCCATAAAAATAGTAGCCAAAGCAAAGACTTGAGCTTGATAGGAAAGTTGCAACCTTCTTTTGCACTAAATATGTGGACTTCAATGTAGGAAAAAATGAACAGTCTGAAGAAATAATTGAGAAGCCCTTTGCCCTGGATATGCTCCTCCAGACAAATTTAAAGTCACAGGTCCCACCATTAGATACTGCAAGTGAAGAAACAGAGGAAACATTAAAGGAAGAACTAAATGAATCAGGATTGACATTAATGCAAGATGGTTGGTTGAACATGAGAAATGCCCTGATAATGGCTACCAACATCCACAAAGGGAAAAGCACATGCACACTTCATGCTATTATTTCTGCATCTGGAAAAGAGGCTGCAGAATACCATGTCCGGTGGTTGAGGATGCAATCCAGGAATGAAGAGAAAATTGAACATGGGGGTCTTTGTCATTTGCTCAGACGGTGAAAATACAATGGAAAAAATGGCAGAATGTCTCAGGTGAAGTCATCCTAAGTTGAGAGACAGTTCAGGTAGGCAGCCCTCTGCTTAAACCTCACTGGGAAAAGAGTAAAACCTAAAACAGCCCTAAAGCATATTGTGCAAGTTCAAACATTCTCCCACAGTTGCCATTAGCCCCAGGGTCGGTTGATAGAAAAAGGAGGATTGATACCTTGGCTTCCCCATGCCACTCAATGGAATACTCAAGAAGATTGCTTCTCTACATTTGCATCCAATGACATAAGCGGATTTTGCCCAGCGTATGAGGAGTACATTGATCAAAACACAGCACGCATATTTTGCACCACAGCGGATTGTGCAGAGAGGCACTAGCTTTCTGGAAGCAATTGAAGGAAGCTGTGGAAGATTACATGCTGATGACACTACTGGCTAATTGGCTTGATCAAATTAACCACCGAGAACTGGAATCACACAAGGACAAAATCAAGAAATGATTCAGAGGAGTTACAGAGCCTTTCTGTTCCTGAGCCGACGTAACGAATGACTAGGAGATGCTAAAAACTGATTTCCTGTTCAAGGGTTCCATTTCCAATACACTATAATACTAACATATACGAAACTATTACTCACTACAGACAATCCCGACGTACGTTACTTGCAACACCATATAATTTGTACAGTTAAAGATACAAAGTTGCAAGCACTACATATACTTACACCTAGAAATACATTCTAGTTGGGTGATTTAAAAAAAATGTTCAATGACATTTTGACACATTTCCCTCTGATTTCCCCATTTTTTTGACCATCTACAGTTCTGGTTGAAATGCTTTGGATTTTGAAAATGTGAAAATTTGGGAATTTTGGATTTTTTAAAAAGAAAATCAACATTTTTTCATTAAGTGATAGTTCTTTTTTCCAACCAGGTCTACATACAGTGGATAACAAAGTCACTCTGTCCCACCACAAAGTATTCATAATGATTCATAAAAATAGTCTCTTGCTCTAACAACATGTTACATCATCAGATGTTAGCAGACTCTGACATAAAGGGTTGTACCCTGAGAACACATTCCTTTCAAAATCTTTACTTTAGATTTAGGCCCCGATCCTGCAAAGACACACGTGCTTAACTTTACATGCTTTGAGTAGTGTACTTGGTCTCTTGTGACCACTCACAGTTAGGCATGTGCATAAGTCTTTTCAAGTTTGGGGCGTTAGTAAGCGACATATGAAATGACAGTATATATTCATCAGCATATGTCCATTATAGAAATCCGGGGGCTCAGTGAAGGGTGTGTGAGAGGGGTAAATCAGCTGGGCTGGGAGTGAATGGTGAAGGATGATACAGCAATAAGGAACAGGTTGGGTTTGCTGTATTGATCTTAAGGGTCAAAAGGGTGGAATAGCCCATCCCTTCATTATTTTATCCACTAATTAGGCCTAATATCTGACACACTAATTTTGGTTCATTAATTTCCAGACCCACATTTTCTTGTTTTCCAAGCATGAACTTAACACAGTTCTTGAGTTATAGCAGGAGGCCTTTTGTTTAGACTAGTTTAGTCTGGCTCCTTTTTGTACCTTTTCCCAGCAACAATTGTTACTATGGGTATGTCTACACTATGGGATTAATCCGAATTTATATAATTCGAATTTTGGAAACAGATTGTATAAAGTCGAATGTATGCGGCCACACTAAGCACATTAATTCGGCGGTGTGCGTCCATGTACCAGAGTTAGCGTCGATTTCCAGAGCGTTGCACTGTGGGTAGCTATCCCATAGCTATCCCATAGTTCCCGCAGGCTCCTCCGCCCATTGGAATTCTGGGTTGAGATCCCAATGCCTGATGGGGCCAAAAACATTGTCGCGGGTGGTTCTGGGTACATCCTCCCCCCTCTCCAGGGAAGCAATGGCAGACAACCGTTTCGCGCCTTTTTCCTGGGTGAACAGTGCAGACGCCATACCACGGCAAGCATGGAGCCCGCTCAGCTCAATACAGCAGTCATGAACATTGTAAACACCTCGCGCGTTATCGTGCAGTTTATGCTGAACCAGAACTTGCAAAACCAGGCGGCGAGGAGTAGGCTACGGCAGCGCGACGGCATGAGTGATGAGGACCTGGACATGGAATTCTATCAAACCGCGGGCCCCAGCGCTTTGGAGATCATGCTGTTAATGGTGCAGGTTATAGCCGTGGAACGCCGATTCTGGGCCCGGGAAACAAGCACAGACTGGTGGGACCGCATAGTGTTGCAGGTGTGGGACGATTCCCAGTGGCTGCGAAACTTTCGCATGCGTAAGGGCACTTTCTTGGAACTTTGTGACTTGCTTTCCCCTGCCCTGAAGCGCCAGAATACCAAGATGAGAGCAGCCCTCACAGTTGAGAAGCGAGTGGCGATAGCCCTGTGGAAGCTTGCAACGCCAGACAGCTACCGGTCAGTTGGGAATCAATTTGGAGTGGGCAAATCTACTGTGGGGGCTGCTGTGATGCAAGTAGCCAAAGCAATCACTGAGCTGCTGCTACGAAAGGTAGTGACTCTGGGAAATGTGCAGGTCATAGTGGATGGCTTTGCTGCAATGGGATTCCCTAACTGTGGTGGGGCGATAGATGGAACCCATATCCCTATCTTGGCACCGGAGCACCAGGGTACCCAGTACATAAACCGCAAGGGGTACTTTTCAATGGTGCTGCAAGCACTTGTGGATCACAAGGGACGTTTCACCAACATCAACGTGGGCTGGCCGGGAAGGGTTCATGACGCTTGTGTCTTCAGGAACACTAATCTATTTAAACGGCTGCAGCAAGGGACTTACTTCCCGGACCAGAAAATAACTATTGGGGATGTTGAAATGCCTATAGTTATCCTTGGGGACCCAGCCTACCCCTTAATGCCATGGCTCATGAAGCCATACACAGGCAGCCTGGACAGGAGTCAGGAGCTGTTCAACTACAGGCTGAGCAAGTGCAGAATGGTGGTAGAATGTGCATTTGGCCGTTTAAAAGGTCGCTGGCGCTCGTTACTGACTCGGTCAGACCTCAGCCAAACCAATATCCCCATTGTTATTGCTGCTTGCTGTGTGCTCCACAATCTCTATGAGAGTAAGGGGGAGACCTTTATGGCAGGGTGGGAGGCTGAGGCAAATCGCCTGGCTGCTGATTATGCTCAGCCAGACACCAGGGCGATTAGAAGATCACACCAGGAAGCACTACGCATCAGAGAAGCTTTGAAAACCAGTTTCATGACTGGCCAGGCTACGGTGTGAAAGTTCTGTTTGTTGAAAACCCGCCCCCTTGATTGACTCATTCCCTGTAAGCAAACCACCCTCCCCCCTTAAATCACAGCTTGCTTTTAAAGAAAATAAAGTCACTATCGTTTAAAAATCATGTATTCTTTATTAATTGATTATAAACATAGGGAGAGAACCGACAAGGTAACCCGGATGAGGTTTGTGAGGAGGATAGGAGGGAAGTAAAAGGCCACTGAAAAAATTCAATATAATGACAGCCTTTTGGTTGGGCTGTCCACTGGGGTGGAGTGGGAGGGTGCACGGAGCCTCCCCGCCCCGCGTTCTTACACGTCTGGGTGAGGAGGCTATGGAACATGGTGAGGGGGGAGGGAGGTTTTACAGAAGCTGCAGCGGCACTCTGTTCTCCAGCAGCCGTTCCTGAAGCTCCACCAGACGCCGGAGCATGTCCGTTTGATCACGCAGCAGCCCCAGCGTTGCAGCCTGCCACCTCTCATCTCGAGCGTCCCTCATGACCTCACGTTCACTGGCATCTTTCCTGTACTTAGATACCGTGTCCTTCCACTCATTCAAATGAGCTCTTTCATTGCGGGTGCATTCTATTATTTCCGAGAACATCTCATCTCGCGTCCTCTTTCTCCACCGCCTTATCTGAGATAGCCTTCGGGAAGGGGGAGGGAGGCTTGAAAAATTTGCAGCTGCTGGAGGGATGGAAAAAAGGAGAGAAGTTTTTAAAAAGATACATTTTACAGAACAATGCTTATACTCTTTCACAGTGAAAAACACAATTCACATTACATAGCACATGTGATTTCAGTACAAGGTCGCATTTTCCATCTTAATATTGAGTGCCTGTGGCTTTGGTGTTAGAGATCACAGACGCAGGTCTGGGCAACAGAATTCAGCTTGCATGCGGCCATGGTAAGCAATTGTCTTTCGGCTTCTGCGCCCTCCTTTCCCACATACCAAGCAAAGCCCGTTGACTGCTGCGGTTTTCCTGTTAACCTTCAGCAGCAGAAAACAAACTAAAACCCGCCCCCCATCCAATTCTCTGGGATGATTGCTTTATCCCTCCCCCCACCGCGTGGCTGGTATCAGAGAAGATCCCTGCAGAAACCAAACTAACCCCCTGCCCCCCCCCGCCATGAATTATCTGGGATGATCGCTGTACCCCTCCCCCCACCGCGTGGCTGGTATCAGGGAAGATCCCTGCTAGCCAAAGGCGAAAATCTCAGCGCCAATTCCCCCCCCCCCCCCCTTGGCTAACTGCAGGGAAGGATTTCTTTTCAGCCACAGGCAAACAGCCCAGTAGGAACGGCCACCTCTGTCCCCTTAATTAAATTCCCATATTTCAACCAGGTTACCATGAGCGATATCACTCTCCTGAGGATTACACAGCGAGATAAAGAACGGATGTTGCTTGAATGCCAGCAAACACCGGGACCATACGCTGCCAGGCTTTGTCATGCAATGATACCAGATTACTTGCTACTAGCATGGCGTGGTCAAGTGTCCTACCATGGAGGACGGAATAAGGCTGCACTGCCCAGAAACCTTCTGCAAAGGTTTTTGGAGTACCTCCAGGAGAGCTTCATGGAGATGTCCCTGGAGGATTTCCGCTCCATCCCCAGACACGTTAACAGACTTTTCCAGTAGCTGTACTGGCCGCGAATGCATCCCAAGTCCTCAGGGCAAATTAATCATTAAAAAACACTTGCTTTTAAACCATGTTTTATATTTTAAAAGGTAAACTCACCTGAGGTCCCTTCCATGGGGTCATGGTCTTGGGTACTGGCTTGGGAGGCTTGGCGGGGTACTTCAGTCAGGCTGAGAAAAAGATCCTGGCTGTTGGGGAGAACGGAGAGCTGTGTGCTCTCTGCAAGCTCATCCTCCTCCTCTTCCCCATCCGCAGAATCCTCAGGTGTGGCTGATGAGATTATCCCCACCTCGGAATCCACGGTCAGAGGTGGGGTAGTGGTGGCGGCCCCCCCTAGAATTGCATGCAGCTCAGCGTAGAAGCGGTATGTCTGCGGCTCTGACCCGGAGCGACCGTTTGCCTCCTTTGTTTTCTGATAGGCTTCTCTGAGCTCCTTGACTTTCACGTGGCACTGATCTGAGTCCCTATTGTGGCCTCTCTCCATCATGCCCTTGGAGATTTTTTCAAAAGTTTTGGCATTTCGTCTTTTCGAACGAAGTTCTGCTAGCACTGAATCCTCTCCCCATATAGCGATCAAATCCAGTACCTCCCGTGCGGTCCATGCTGGTGCTCTTTTTCGATTATCGGCCTGCATGGTTATCTGTGCTGATGAGCTTTCTGTGGTCACCTGTGCTCTCCTGTGCTGGGCAAACAGGAAATAAAATTCAAATGTTCGCGTGGCTTTTCCTATCTACCTGGCCAGTGAATCCGAGTTCAGATTGCTGTCCAGAGCGGTCACAATGGTGCACTGTGGGATAGCTCCCGGAGGCCAATACCATCGAATTCCGGCCACACTAACCCTAATTCGAAATGACAATATCGATGTTGGCACTACTCCGCTCGTCGGAGAGGAGTACAGAAATCGATTTTAAGAGCCCTTTATTCCTAAATAAATGGCTTCGTTGTGTGGACGGGTGCAGGGTTAATTCGATTTAACGCTGCTAAATTCGAATTAAACTCATAGTGTAGACCAGGCCTATAGGTTATTGTGATATCTTATGAACTTTCACACACTTTTTACAGTTGAGCTCACAGTGAAGGTAAAGAGTTAGGCCCAGTTATCATAATGGCCACCTTCAGTTTTTATTTCAGGCATTCTGAAGTTTGGTGTCTCTAAGAGGTGTAGCAGTTTTGTAAAAAGAGGTGTAATAGTTATTGTTGTGGCGTTAGTTGGACTCCATTGAAACACATTTTCAACCTTCAGGCTTTTCCGGTAAGGGTCAGACTTGGATTTACAATCCCGGAGAATTGAGCCCTATGTTTTTTGTTTGAGAATCTCTTTAATGGCTTATCTGATTTGCCTCAAAATATGCAGAAAAACTGTATCCTGCCATAAACGCATGTCTCTGGAATTTCAGCCAGATTGGCGTCGCTTTGATGGAACTGGGAGTGGAAGCAGGAAGCATCAGAATCAGGCTTGCAACGGAAGTCTCTATTCCACCTGCACTATGAAGAGTCTAGTGTGGCTCCATAAAAATGTTGGTAAGTCCTTGAGCTCATTGGATGCAAGGCACTACCTGAACGCGAAGTGTTACTGGACGGCCCAATTCCTCTCACGTTCTGGGTTTCTGTAGATGGAAATTCAGTGATGAGCAGAGAGCTACTTGCTGCAGAGTAAAAATATTAGCCGAGTAGAAGCTGTATAATGACGTCTTGGCGGACGGCTTCTTGTCTCTCGTAAACAGATTAAGGGCCTGATCCAAAGCCATTTGGAGTCAACGGGAGTTTTTCTATTGGCTTCAATGGGCCTTGAGTCAACTCTCCAGGCTGCTCGCCTGGGAGCTGGAGCAAGAGACACCCTGGGGGAGCAGCTTGTGAATCCCATTCAGTAATTTCCCAGAGCCCCCAGAAGCTCCACAGTCTCCCCAGTCCCTGCAGTACTTACAACACCTCCAAAGGAGCCTTTGCTGTCGTGTCCTGCAAGTTCCCCAGCAGAGCCCCTGCAAGGGCGCCCTCCTGCTCAGCTACGGAGAATGCACGCTCCGTCCAGGCACAATTTGCACTTCCCAGGTGGACCACAGCAGAGACGGTAAACTGTACCAGAACTGGCACTGAGGCAGCTGCTGATCACGGGACCCCTGCCCCGGTGTCTGTGGGGCTTGTAATCCAGGTCCTGATTACCGCAGAAGCTGTAAACTCTGCATGGACTGGGATGGAGCTCAGAAGATTTTAGGGAGTTTTGAAGCTTCCCAAGCAGCCCCTCCAGGTGTGTGCTGCCAGCCCCCTCAGCTTTCCCCTGAACCCCACTTCTGATGGTGTCCCCCACTTCCTCCTTCTTGCACAGCACCTGTGAAGGTCAACCACTCTCCCCTCTGCACATCGTATGCAAGCGCCCTCCAGGGGTGACCCTGGCGCTCAGAGTCCCCACGCGTAGTGCTGTAGAGATTGTGAAGTCCACTCCCGCTGCCATGGAGTGTCTCAGACCAGCCCCAGTCTCCAAGGTGTTTGATGGCTAGACCTAGACACTGTCAACTGCAAAGGGCAGAGCTCAGACACTCCCCAGCCCCCATGGAACTCTTAAGGTCCGCAGGGAAAGGGATGTGATGCAATAGATGGGTCAGCTGAGGCACAGCTTGGTTAAGAGACTTCCCCAAGGCCAGACAGTAAGTCTGTGGCAGAGATGAGGATAAACCCAGGAGTCCTTGTCCTCAGTCTCCTACAAATAGAAAAGCCATTTTTCATTTACATTCAAAAAGGAAACATATCAAAGCTGCCCTTACTTGGAGGCATTTAGTCCTTTAAAGACAATTAAACAATAAGTGTTGTTCTTATCCCAGTATCACTTTGCATTTAGAAGACATGATCTGTATGGGTGAATTCGCGAGAGAGCTAGAATAGCCTATATGCTTATGTCTATTTCAGTTTTTAATTAGGTTAGCTTTTTTCACTTCAAGTGTAGTCTTGTAGGGTCATCCCTCTGAAAAATCAATACCATATGGTGTGTTACACAGATATCAAACGGAGAGACTAATTAAAGGAGAAATAATTCTGTTCGGTCTCAGAATACTCTGCCTGCTGATTAGAGATGGATGAACTGGTTTGGAAATGTAAGAACTCGAGCACACCTCACTGAATTCTCTACCATTTCTAGGTTTGAATAAGGAGAGTGTTGTTATGGAGGCTGAAATCGGTCTTGGGCTCTCAACATGTTTTACACTATCTACAGGGCCAGCTGCTTGTTCAAACTTTGCAAGCTTGCTTGAGGGGGTAATGCATTCTGGGTCACCTTTCCCCTAGAGAAGCTTAGAGACACACAACATATGAATAGAGGTGAAGCAGGCAGCCAGAGTCCATTGGAGAAAGGGTCGGACCTGAGACCTGCCCTACCAGTGGAATATCATCCAGATGGGAGGCTGAGAAAGGAAGTCGGAGGGGTCAGAGGGATGCAGAGGGGGGTGTTTCAGGAAAGATGCTCAGATGCTACAGTGATGAGGCAATGTAAGTATAGGGTGACCAGACAGCAAGTGTGAAAAATCGGGACGGGGGTGGGGGTAAGGAGCCTATATAAGAAAAAGACCCAAAAATCAGGACCGTCCCTATAAAATCGGGACATCTGGTCCCCCTATGTAAGTACCTAGAAAGACAGGTGGTTGGGTGGCTGGGTTGGGAGTGGGGAGAGAGAGAAGAAGAGAAGGCAGCAGAAAAGAGACCTCATAAGCATCGGAGACGTATCCAGTTGGTTCAGGGTTTATGCGAAGTGAACATCCAAACCACCAGAAGTTCTCCATCACTTACACTGGCACAGCTTAGACGTTGCTCATTTATTTTAGGTTCAGTCTGATTCATACGGGGAGGGTAATGTTATTGCAAAACCCAACACGGTGTTTTCCCCTAATTTTCCATTAACTGGTTACTTGACATTGTTGAATGTCATTAGATGAATACTTCCAGTGTGCATGCAGTGTATGTCCAGTATGTATCAGGCAGGGGTAGTGAACGGTTCAGACATGTGATCATGTCACAGTGCAATAGGGAAGGCCTGAACTCTTTACAACCTGCTGCAATTTGACAGGGGGTTGCCAATCTGAATGAGACAAAGAATGATCAAAGCCAGTGATTCCGACGCGGAGTCACCAGGAACAAACACTCCCCAAAACACTCTTTGGTCAAAAAGAAAACATAAAACTGCCTTCTCAGTCAGTGACTCGGCTACCAGAAAAATAACCATGCGTCCCCAATGCAACACTTCTTCTACCAGCCTGGAAATCAGTCTCCCCGGGACATTTTTGCTGAATTCACCAACTTTTGGATAGGTTGGAATTGATGCTGCGTCTCTCATGTGAGCAGCTGATTTTGTCACGAAGGTATTGTTTTCACAGCAGCTAGCTCGTTTTTAATGACAGTGGTGAGACACGTTAACTTTCAAGCTGCGGTCTTGTCACACGATGTCACTCACTGCAGTAATTCTGCTGCATAAAGTGACGTGAACGTGTGCCCTGGACTGCCATACAGGAACACCAGGGATACTGTAGCAAGTTGGACCACACAGGGTCTGTTAAACTCAGCACTTGAGATGGGTGAATACTGTTAAAAACCTACCATGAATATTGGCTTGAATTTTTTAACCAATTCACATGGATTCTTTTTGTGCCTTTTTAGTGTCTCCTTTCTGCAGACATACCAGCCAATGAATGCAATGGCAGAGATAGTCACAGACGCCGCAAACTTTAAACAACTATTGAATTCTGAATGAGTGAACATGAGTATTTTCACAAGAAATCTGGTAAGCTTATCCAGTCAGGGAGCATAAACATGCCATGTGAGCTTTTATGACCAATCAAAACGAAGATCTTAAATTTCAGCTGTGAACTGCTCATGAACAATCTACAGACCAGCGAATAAACTGGTAAATAATTGTGAATAACCAATATATTTGACCACAGACAGAAAAAGAGGTGACATTTGCTGACTAAATTATTCCTTATAAATTATTAACCCGCTCTATTCGATATCTCTTTAACTGTACTCAAAGTATCTTGTGTTAAATCACAAGGTAGCTCAGAAGTTACTTGTATCTGTATTTCCCCTCAGGCTTCCAGCAGCCCAGCTGTTGCCTTTCCTGGGTGGAGATACGCATCTCTCTCCCTTCTGACTGGGGTATTCCAGGCTGCCCCGCGCACCTGCTGCTTTCTTTCCAGAGACGGCTCACAGTCTGACTGCCCACAGAGGGAAGTTGCTGTACTGGTGTGGGGAGGAAGATGTGTGGTCACTCACAGTCAGCAGCAACAATGAACTCTCTTGTTTTGTTTGTCAGGAACAGGAAACGACAGACGAACGGCCTGCTAGCGAGGAGGACGCTGAACGGACCCCCAGCAAATCCTGCGCTGTTCAGACAACAGCTCCCGGGTGCAAACAGCAATGCCCCGGCACCGACCTACGGTGCTCCCGGTACACACATAGTGTACGGGACACACGGCTCTTTCCAAGCCAGCCTACTTCATTTTTAGGGTGAAAAGCGTTACAGAGAAACCACATTAAACCCAAGCAAAGAACCGACACAGCTGCTAACAAGCTTGCCAGAGATCACCCCTATGGGTTCTGGCAGGAGCAGTCCTTCAGTCCCCACCCACGGGGTTTCCTTGTGGTTTCAAGTTCATCACAGCTTCAGCTCAGAACAAGTTCCCAGTCATATGGGGCTTCAATAAGCCCCGTCCTTCCAACCCGGGGTCCGGGCTGTGGGCTGGATCAGGAAGAAGCCCCAAGACAGTTTAAAAACCAGGCTGTTTATCCAAAAATCCTTTCTTTGTCGGCTGGTGCCTGGAGAATCCCATCTGAACCAGGATATGTGGATCTCTCCGGGCGGAGTGTTTCTCTGGAGGTGTCGCAACCTGCGTGAATTTGCCTAATCACGCCCTGCTGTTCTCCTGTTTACCTTTCTAGAGAAATATATACAATCCCTCAACAACACATACCACTGTATTGTTAATACCTTGGACCCCAAAGGTAGTAAACCTCACTCCATCAGGTTTAACTTTGTTCAGTAAAGTTTATCTTAGTCCATAAGGTGTGTCCAAGATAGTGCAGGACATTGTCAGTCTGTCACAATGCCATCTCGGGGACCAGGGGATTGGGTCCTGCTGTAGGACCCAAGAAACTCCGGCTCTACGATTGACCTGGGATGTGAGCTCGGGAAAGTCACATCACATCTTTGTTCTCCCTCCTAGCCGCTCATTTCTCCTGGACCACTGCACAGCCTTTCAGTGGAGACCAGTTCAGAGCAGAGACCTCAGGCTGACAGGCTCTGTTACCAGTTAAACTTCTCAGCCATCCATTGCTGAGTTGTTATATTAAAATAATAACACAAGTGAGTGTAAGGAAAACCTAAGGGCCCGAACCAAAGTCCATTCCAATCAATTGCTAGAGACTGCAATGGACTTGGGTTCATGCTCCGAAAGAGTCTAACGGTTTTGAAGCCCATCCATTATCCAAATAGGTCCCCAATTGGTGTAAATAAACTGGCCTAAGATCTTTAAAATACCAGTGAAAAGAAATAGGACTGTGCTGTCTTGGGCCTGATTCAAAGCCCACTGAAATCAATGGGAATCTTTCTATTGATTAAAATGCACTTTGGATCAAGCCCTTTTTGGGACAAACAAGAAAATCTCGGCTCTCGCAAGTGGAAAAGGTGCTCTGAGAGTCAGGCCTGGCTACTGTGTGTTCCCCTCATTCTCGAGATGATTGGTTAGTTTTTATTTTATCTTTAGATGGAAGAAATGTGACTCTGGTGCTTAGAAAGTTGTATTTTAGGAATCTGCAAAGGGAAGATGTACATTGCTTCTTCCTAGGCTGTTGATTTAATGAATTTGGCAGCTATTGTATGTGGCTGGGAGCCTCACAGCCATATCTCTCCTGCTTGTTTTTTCTCTCTCTTTTTTTGCTTTAATGAGAGTTTCTCTAATTGACTTGATGATTTCTGTTTAATTAGCACATTTTGGAGGAGTGATCAAAAATAATAAAATAAGGTAATCGGACAAGCATATTGCAGTAAAAGAATAGCTCTGTTGTGGAGGTAATTGAAGTGGACAGTCTTGCAGCTAGTTTGCGGCTGCTCACAGTTGGATATCCTCAGCCCAGTTCTGCCTTGTGCCCCAGACTTTCCAAGCACTCACTGCAATTAGCTCTAATGAGCTGTAAGCTAGCACAAATGATAACTAAGTCTGAAGCGAGCTAGTTTTTCCACTAACTATATTTGCAAGAGCTTTAGGGCCTGATCCAAAGCCTACGGAAGTCAGTGGAGTCTGTGCACTGACTTCAGAGAGCTCGGGATCAGGTCCCCAGTAACTGTTGGTTACATTAGGAGGGAAATGCGTGTGTTTTTTAGAAGGCAGGGAAGAGTGCAATCTGTTAGGGTGGTCGGTGCCATGTCACGTCTGTAACTTATCGGCTAGCACAGACTCTGCGATGGAAAACGAACTGCTGAATTTGAATCTCGCTCCTCCATAAGCCTGGGCTAGCGCCACAGCTCGCGGTGACACTGACTCTGAGTAGCTCTGCCTTAGGTTCTAAGCATGGATGCTAGTGAAATACCCAAGCAGCCTAAAACACAAGTGTAAGCTTAGGGATGCGGGATTTGAAGCTGGGATCTACAGCATTAAAAGCACAAGCCTCTGCTGCTTGAGCAAAAAAACTAAGGGCTGCAGCCACACAGGTGTGTTCTAAGAACACCTGCCAGGTCAGGCCCTGTAGGTGAGCTAGGTGGAGTGAAAACCACACCCCGAGCGACACTGTTAAACCAGCCTAATCCCCAGGGCAGACAGTGCTAGAGAGAAATCTCCCGCCAACCTGACTACCACCTCTCGGGGAGGTGGAGAATCTCTCCTATCGGTATAGGTAGTGTCTTCAATGACGTGCTACAGCAGTGCGGCTGGGCCACTGTAGTGGCTTATACGTAGACATTCCCTAAGTATTATCTAGACCAGCCCTGAGAGGTGTTTGTCTAGCCTGCTCTTAAAATCTTCCAGTGATGGAGATTTCACAACCTCCCTGGGTAATTTGTTTCACTACTTAACCACCCTGACAGGAAGTTTTTCCTAATGTCCAACCTAAACCGCCCTTGCTGCAATTTAAGCCCATTACTTTTGTCCTGTCCTCAGTTGTTAAGAACAATTTATCACCCTCCTCTTTATAACAATCTTTTACGTACTTGAAGACTGTTATCATTCCCCCACTGCCCCCGCCATCTCTCTTCTCTTCTCCAGACTAAACAAACCCACTTTTTTCAATCTTTCCTTGTAGATCATGTTTTCTAGACCTTTCTTCATTTTTGTTGCTTTCCTTTGGACTTTCTCCAATTTGTCCACATCTTTCCTGAAATGTGGCGCTCAGAACTGGACTCAATACTCCAGTTGCGGCCTAATCAGCGCAGAGTAGAGCAGAAGAATTACTTTTCGTGTCTTGCTTACAACACTCCTGCTAATACATCCCAGAATGGTGTTTGCTTTCTTTGCAACAGCGTTACGCTGTTGATTCATATTTAGTTTGTGATCCACTATGACCCCCAGATCCCTTTCCGCAGGACTCCTTCCTAGGCAGTCATTGCCCATTTTGTATGTGTGCAACTGATTATGTCTTCTTAAGTGTAATACTTTGCATTTGTCCTCACTAAATTTCATCCTATTTAATTCAGACCATTTATCCAGTTTGCAGCTTCATTTTGAATTTTAATCCTATCCTCCAAAGCACTTGCAACTCCTCCCAGCTTGATGTTATCTGCAAACGTTATAAGTGTGCTCTCTGTGCCATTATCCAGGTCATTGATGAAGATATGGAACAGAACTGGACCCAAGGCAGATCCCAGCAGGACCCTACTCAACACGCCCTTCCAATCTGATTGTGAACCATTGATAACTACTCTCTGAGTATGTTTTTTTAGCCAGTTGTGCACCTACCTTATCGAAGGTTCATCTAGGTCTAGGCTATATTTCCCTAGTTTGTTTATGAGAAGGTCATGTGAGACAATATCAAAAGCCTTACTAAAGTCAAGCTATAGCGCATCTACTGCTTCCCCCCACCCACAAAGCTTGGTAGCCTGTCAAAGAAGGATATTAGGTTGATTTGACATGATTTGTCCATGTTGATTGTTACTTATTACCTTATTTTCTTCTAAGTGCTGACAAATTGATTGTTTGATTTGCTCCATTATCTTTCTGGGCACCAAAGTTAAGATGACTGGTCTATAATTCCCTGGGTTGTCCTTAGACAGGTATTATATTTGCCCTTTTCCAGTCCTCTGGGATCTCTCCTGTCCTCCACGAGTTCTCAAAGATAATCCCTAATGGCTCAGGGATCTGTTCAGCCAGTTCCTTAAATATTCTAGAAGGTATTGCATCAGGCCCTGATGATTTGTCTAAGTAATTCTTAACATGTTCTTTTCCTATTTTAGCTTCAAATCCTACCCCATTTACACTGATGTTTGCTATCTTAGTCATCCGATCACTGCTAACCTTTTTGTGAAATTTGAAACAAAAAAGGCATTTAACGCTTCAGCCAATGCTGCGTTTTCCTGCAAAAGCTTATGCACATACTTACCTTTGTGCACAGGGAGCAGTCCTATTGATTTAATAGCACTGGACCACATTGTCACCCAGCTGGATTGCATCCAGTTCCTCTTGTGATTACAAATAATTGTTAGCAACATCCAGAGTGTGAAATAGATACCTATTTCTTGTCTTTATACATCTAAATAAATAAATATCATTCTTTGGGTTCTTTTTTTCTTTTCCAGGTTAGGTGTGATGGCTGGATGTTCATTTGTTTGCCCTGTTTTCCGCTAGGAATTAATTAGGAGATCTACTCAGGACTGCTGTGACAGCTGTCTTGTTACTGCACTTTCCAGGAGTTTGATTAATCTGTGACACTCCAGATGTAAAAGTCCTGTGTATCAACACATGGTTTGCTCTTAAAGTCCATTTAAATCATGACTGCTCTTCTGTTTTTAATCAAACGTCTTAAGAAAGAAATCTATTATCAGGAATTAGCAGGGATGTCTAGTGGGCATGCTGAATGTAAGGGGGAAAATAACTCGCTGATGCAGAATTAGGACTCCCACTAGATTTTTATCAAGACCAATTTAATGTGTTTACAGCTAACATTTAATATGAGACAGATGTGTTTTTGCATCATGGGAATGAACTTTAAGTGGAACCCTCTGCAACACTTGCAGAGTGGTGTTTGGAGTGAAGCCTTTTTGCCATGTATTTAAGTATCACCCATGTTTCATCTTCTATAATAGCTGAAATTAAATTGCCCTCCCATTGTCTACAGTGGGAGCAGAGCTAGGCCAATGCTGAGCACCTCTGAAAATTCCACACTTGCTCTTCTGTGTCTGCTTGTCTGTCCGTCCTCAAGAGCCAGTTGTCTGCTTTAAGGAACAAAGCTAGTAATGGTGGAACAGGCACTGGGCTGCAGTCAGGGAGGGAGTTTTGCTGTCATAAAAAGACTAGAGCTGAGCTTTCTCTGTTGCTATTTGTGGCTAGTGCACCGCGTAGTGCACAGCTCATCTCCGGTCAGTTACGAGCTGTGAGCTCCAACACTGAACGCTACAGAAGCAGTAACAACGTGGCCAAGAATTGCTGGCTTGGTAGGACATTACAAAGAATTTTATCATAGAACTAGAGGACACAGGATTGTTAATGGTCTCTTTGTGGCTACCAACCCTGCACATTTTACACACACTCACTCACATGCACCCTTGCACACACACGGCTGTCCTATAACCTTTGACCTTAGCCCAGGCTGTGGCCTGTAGCTTCTGGTTAACTCACGGCAGTCGTATGCTGCTTCACCAGTGAAAGTTGCCCTGGGGACAGCTTACTCCTTGCATAGGGAGTGTGGCTCGGGAACGGCAGCATGGCTGATCCCTGGATCCTACCACAGCTCTTTGGAGCTGCTGACAGTGTCACACATTAGAGCAGCCAGAAGGCTGCTCTAACTTAGAGTCAACGAATCCTAGAAATTTAGGGCTGGAAGGGACCGTGTGAGGCATCTAGTCCATCCCTCGGCACTGGGGCAGGGCTGAGTGTACCGGAACCATCCCTGACAGGTTTGTCAAATACTTGTACTGGATGGTGTGGGTGGAAACCAGATTTGTTTCCAAATAGTCCTGGATTCACTTAAAATCCCCTTGGCATGGCCATCCCCAGCTGTCCTTAGCACTGGTTGGCTGGCCCTACTACACTAGCATTTATTAACACAGCAGCACCGTACTTTTGAGCATTAACATTAGTAATAAGTTCTTTGATGGGCTGCTATTTAGTTGCAGTATTTTATTATTACACCTCTACCCCGATATAACGCGACCCGATATAACACAAATTCGGATATAACGCGGTAAAGCAGTGCTCTGGGGGGGCGGGGCTGCGCACTCCGGCAGATCAAAGCAAGTTCGATATAACGCGGTTTCACCTATAACGCGGTAAGATTTTTTGGCTCCCGAGGACAGCGTTATAGCGAGGTAGAGGTGTATTATTATTATTGCTCAGTTCTGGACCCCCCACCCCAAGTATATTTGCAGTGGAGAGAAGTCGTGATGATAAAACCCCGAGAACAATGGCTTCAGGACAATAAGTAAATATCCTTCTCTCCCTTACTCTAGACGCTTCCTCTGCTGACGGGGCTCACCCACCGCTGCTGCTCAGCTGGGCGCCTTGCAGGCTGTGTTAGAACGGTCCAGAGATCCGGGGAGATGGTGGCCAGATGCACGGATGGCAAATTCCCCCCACCTGTGCATCTCAAGGACATGCGCAGTAAATAATCCTTGCCTCTGGAATTCCCTCCTCCTGCCCCTTGTTTGACAGCGTTTGGATGCACTGGCTTTTGGGGCATGGCTCAGCTATTGTCCCTGGAGTTAGTGGAGGCAGGGCTGAAGTCAGAGGTGGGTGTGAGCAGGTTGGCAATGGAAGAATTTCCTCTTCCCTCCCACTGGTGTTAGTGAGCTGGGGATGGTGTGTGCTACAAGAGTCCAGGAGGGATTGTATTGTGTGTGCGTCACTGTTTTAATAAAATTGCCTGTGCCCGGGCCCCGAGTGCGGGCTAGGCCATCACGTATCAGAAATAAACCAACTAGAATGGAACAGTCAATAAATACAATAAACAAAGAGCATTGATAGGAGAGTGAAGAAATGCTTCAGCGAGGGACAATGAAACCTTAGTAGCAGTAGGACCTAAAAGTCCCATCCAAGATCTGAGTCCATGGCGCTCGATGCTGTATGTGCACATAGCAAGAGACAGTCCCTGCCCCAAAGATCTTACATGCTAAACAGACAGAGGGTGGGAGAAAAGGAACCTTCTTATCATCCTTGTTTTACAGATGGGGAAACTGAGGCACAGAGCAGCGAAGTGATTTGCCCAAGGTCACACCGCAAGTCAGTGGTAGAGCTGGGACAAGAACAAGGTAACCTGAGTCTCAGGCTAGTACCCTCTCCACTGGACCCCATCACCTCTCAAAGCTTCATGCAGCCAGCGTCTCAAAGCTTTGCAGTGTGTGCTGGGCCCAGAGTTCTCGATGGCTCGCCAGTCTGCAGCGTTGGCTCCCCTCGACTCACTTCACTTAACTTTGATGGCTCTTAAATTATGGACTTTTTGGTAAGGCAGAGATCCCCGTGTGGCCCAGCTCCTTCTTCCGGGGTGCTGGTCCGGATCCCCCATGGAGAACGTGGGAAGCTCTGTGTTTCCCACTCACCAAGGAGTTTCAGGAGAGGACTCGAAGGCGATGGCAGCTGATTTCAGAATGGGGCTGAAATGCGGGTGCCCTAAAGATCCCCAAAGCACCGACGATGAGGGGAGGGTGGGTCTTTTGCCAGGGGAGCTGAGATCCAAGAGCAGGGACGCAGACATCATAGTGTCCTCAGGGAAGCAGAATTACAGGTCAGCGATGATCCCCTCTCCTATTACACTTTTTTCTGCAGTAAGGATCATTATCTGAGTTCACCAAGATGCTCTAGGGTTCAGATCATGGTCTGGGGGTGATGGGCCATGGCCACTCGTGATAGTCAGCTGTCCATCACCTGGTACCTATCAGCCACCAAGGCATGGCTTTGTTAGACCATAATGCACATCCTTTCCTGTCTCTGGCTTAATCTCAAACTTCTCCATGGCAGTCCTGTCTGCAGCAATGGTGCAGAAAAGATTCACAGCTCATGCCTGGAGGGAGCGGGGGGAACTCCTGTGGATCCAGGCTTTGCCTTCTCTGCTGAGAATGGTGGCTATTTAGGTGGCTGTCTCTTCACAAGGACTTCAGCTAGTCCCACCAGCTCATTTCACACCGGCCAACAAGGAGCTATCAGTTGGTGCTGACCTGGTTCAGATCTAAACCACTGTCTTGGAGGTGAAAGCTTCCTTATCCTATTACTAATCCCCTAAACCACCCCGCCCAATATCTATGTATTCTCTTATCCAGCCTCTCTGATTCACGCATAAGGTAATTTCCAGGCAAGTGAAGATATTTCCAAGGTTATAAATATATTTTTATATTTGTGGGAAGGCAAGTGGTATTTAACTGAGACTGGAAACAAGGAAACAGATTTAAAAATAAGAGACGCTGGAAGTCAGTGCTTGATGTTACCAAGATGTTTGCAAGCCAAAGAAAATAGGAACTAGAATCATATGTGCTGATTTAAATTTCCATTGAACGTCAGTCGGCCATCTTATGGCGAACAGGTGAGGTAGGAGCATAGTCAGATTGTCAGCCTGACCTCAAGGGCTAGTCCACAAATTATGTGTGTGTGTGTGTGGGGGGGGGAGGGAGGGGAATTTTGCAAAATAAAATGAAATGAAAACTCATAAAACTTGCCCCCCCCTTGCTGAAATCCCTCCTCCCCCTCGAAAGAGAAATATTCAACCTGCTCGGCTGGCCAGTCAGCCAGTCAGCCAGTTACCTGCGCTGTTCTGCACCTTTAGTAAGAGAGGCCTGTCCCGTGTCCTCACGGGCCTCTCCCAAATGGAGCCAAGGGTCCCACTAACAGACGGACTGGCCCTGGCGGTGGTGACGGTCTGGAGGAAGAATGCGCAACCCCAGCACTTCTTCTCCCGACGCTTTTTCGAACTACGTGGAATTGGACTCTGGAACTCACTGCCACAAGACGTCAGCCCGCCTAAGTGTTCAGCCAGATCCAAGGGGGATTGGCCGGCGTGTATATGGATAACAAAGAGCATGGTCAGGGCGCCGAGGAGAGGCTCCGAGAGGCACCTCCCGCTGGCCCCAGGCGGCGATGGAGAGTCACACCAGCCCCGTCTCCTCCAAAGGGCAGCGAGGGACCCCCCTGCCTGAGCCTGGGGGGCAGGACAGAGACCGGCGAGGGGATGTTGCCTTAGCCGCGCTGCAGTCCCGGGGTCCCAGCCAAGGCAGGTCCCTCCCTCCGGCGGGGATCCAAGGCTCTGTCCCCCAGGTCGGGGTTAAGCCGATGCCAGGGACCGTGTCCCGGGGCTGAGCGGAGCTGGGGGTCGCTGGCTGGGGGCTGCTAGGCAGGTGTGAGCGGGCCAGGGCCGGGGGGGCAGGGCACTGGTGGGAGGAGGGGGGCCAGAGCGCTCTGGATCCTGGCGCCCAATGACACATGGGGCTGCCCCCGGGGCCTGGGCCCCGCAGACACGCGAGCTGCCCAGGGGCTCTGCCTTTGCACCGGAGGCCAGGAGCGATGTTTGATGTTCTGCTCTTTACGGGATTAATAATCTTTTGGCGTCGGAGAATCGCCTGGAAATCTTCCCTGGAAAATAATGAGCAGAGAAACATTTACTGATTAGTTTAATCCCGGATCATCCTCTCTGATGAGCATATATCGAGATATCCTTTAACTGATTTATTGTCAAAAGGCTCAGTCGGGAACCCTAGATTTCTGCTCTGCATAGAGGGCGTGGGTGCACATAATGCATGTGGGTGTGCAAAGCGCGCGGTGTTAGGTGTGCAAACTGCACGGGTGTTAGGTGTGCACAATGCGCTGGTGTTAGGTGTGCAAATCGCGTGGATGTTAGGTGTGCACAGTGCAATGTGCAAGACTTGCGTGTGTTAGGTGTGCACAGCGCACGGGTGTTAGGTGTGCACAGCGCACGGGTGTTAGGTGCGCACAGCACGGGGATATTAGGAGTGCACAGCATGCGGGTGTTAGGTGTGCAAGGAGCGCGGATATTAGGAGTGCACAGCACGCGGATATTAGGAGTGCACAGCATGCGGGTGTTAGGAGTGCAAGGCGCGCGGATATTAGGAGTGCACAGCACGCGGATATTAGGTGTGCACAGCACGCAGGTGTTAGGTGTGCAAAGCGCGCAGATATTAGGACTGCAGAGCACGCGGATATTAGGTGTGCAAGGCGCACGGGTGTTAGGTGTGCAAAGCGCGCGGGTGTTAGGTGCGCAAAGCGCGCGGGTGTTAGGTGCGCATAGCGCATAGCGCGGCAGAGCTGTAGACTCACAGTGCCAGTGACTGCCTGCGCCATTGCTGTTTCTCGCCCCCAGTGCCGCGTGGCCAGCGGGCAGGACCCCCCACCCCTGTGTGTGGAGGGGGGTAATGGCCGCTCTCCAGAGAGCCGGAGATTTAAACTCTATTTCTATTCCTCCATCTAGCGGCTTTCTCTCGGGCTGGAGCTTTTATGGTTCATAAACTGATTAGGAGCAATTATCTCCGCGTTATCCCCCAACTTTCCAAATGACTTGGCCATATGCATATTTAAGGCTTCATCATCCCCAGCAGCCGCTCAGCCTCCCCTAAACTGCTGAAATTAAACTGATTCGGGGGCGACGTCAAAAATTAGGGTTTTATCCACTAATAGCTGGTGGGACAGGAAATTTGCTGTGGGCGGAGGCCGGATTACCGCGTCTAATTACTCCGGCAGATCTGCTCCCTGCCTCGCAGTGAAAGTCTCTTGGTTCAGCAAAACTGCAGCAAACCTGGGAAAGTGAAGGCGAGGAGTGTAAGTCCCCTGGGTTCTGACCTAGAGGTGCGGCTCTGGGGCTGGAGCAGCGATCGATTCGAATTGAAGAGTGACAGCGCTGCCGTACTCTGGTGGGCGCGCACCGGACAGGGACCCGGGTTAGAAATGCCCCAGCACACGGAGCTGACTCAGGTGCGAAACGCAGCTCAAAACAAACAAGTCGGGGGCAAATTCTGTGTTCTCGGAAGCCAGGTCACTGAGATTTCGTTTAATGGGAATAATGGTGTATGGGATCTCCGACCCACCGGGCCTCAGCCTCTACCGACCCACCTCCCTGCCTTGTCTGGCCAGGGTTTTATAAAGTCGCCCATTACCATGGTACCCGACTGTTTAAACACAAGACACAATTGTACTGCATTTAATTTCTGCCTGATTGGGGTGGGGATGGGGGTGTCTGTGTGGACAAGCTGTTAATAAAACGATAGACGGCTCTACTTGTTGGTCAGAAGCCCGCGTGAGGGAAACACTTCCTGTCCTCTCTTCACACCTGACTCACCCGGTTTCTAAGAAATGTCGGGATTCCTTTCGGTCCCAGGGGAAAACCTCCTAATCGCCCAAAGCAAAACCAGAAAGCCCCAGCAATTCAAACTACAATTATCCTAAATGAAAGTTATTGTTTTGCTAATCCCAGGAACAGCTTGCAAAGGGAGATTTGGGTCTTTCTTTAATAATGTAAAGTTAATACGTAGTCCCCTTGTAATTATCTTTATCAGAAGACCCTTGTTTAATCTGCATGTTTAGCAGAAAAGGACCAAATCAAAAAGAGATCTGCTTTAAAGCACTTGCTGTAAGCTGTTTGTAAATCGTTTGCATAAACAGCTGAAGCAAGGAATTGCAATCCAGGTGCAAGATCTGGACTCAGACGAACAAATGACTGAATCCCCCGTTCAGAGCGTGGCTCCGGGGAGACACAGGAATTCCCCCAGTTCTTTTAGGGCGAGGAACAGCCCCACACGATTTTAGCAGGGCCAGGTTCAATGCTGCTAAACAATGACGTTGCCCTGGGGTCGGGGGGTGAACTGGGCTCAGTGTCTGGCCTTTACAAGGCCAAGGAAAGTGCTGTCTGTCTTGTACCCAGCCGCGAAGCTGAAGAAGGAGCCGCCTTTTCTCCTGTAACGCCCCAGAGCCCCTGCCAGCGCCAAGGGCAGGACGCGAGTCCATCTCCGCTAAACCGAGCTGCACCTTGCTCCTTGGAAGGGCCCGCGTGCCCGAGCTCAGTTCTCCACGGGAAAGGACGGAACAAAACTTTCCTTGCTAACCCGATTCCTCCCTCCCCCCGCCTCCCAGAATCCCCCAGTCTGGGGCGCTTCCGCAGGGGGTGTGAAACTCCCTGGCTCTGGATCCCCCTTGTCCGACGGGGCCCGGAAAGCGAGGCGGGCCGGAGCGAGCTTTGCAGATCCAGTCGCTCGCCAGGTAGCTTGTGACGGCACCTGGCGGGGCGAGGCGCTAGGGCGCAGCCTGGGCAGCCCCCGGGGGGCACAAGCTCCCGGGCCGGGCCGGGGCGCTCCGCTAGCCGAACCTGGCCAGTGCCCTGCGCTCCCGGGGCGCACGGGCCAGGCTGCGCTAAGCGCTGCGCGGAGCGAGCCCCCGGGGCCGCGGCTGGGCGCAGTGAAACGTGTCCGCCGGGGCTGGGGGGGGGGGCTCGGTGGCAATTAATCCCCTGGGATTGGGAGCCAGGCCCGCCCCCTCCTCGGCCCCCCTGCGGCGGCGGGGCCCTGCCCGGAGCTGATTGGAGCCGGGCAGCGGGATAAAAGGCTCCGGGGCGGCTCTGCCCCCGTCCATCCCGGGGAGGCAGCGGCCAGCATGACGGGCCGGGAGGAGCCCGCCGAGGGCAGAGCCAAGGGGAAGGCGCTGGTGCCCAGCGAGGCCAGCGAGAAGGCGGCCCGGCTGGGCGCCCCGGCCCTGCGCTCCAAGGGCTTCGCCATCACCGACCTGCTGGGGCTGGAGGCGGAGCTGCAGCCGCCGGCCGCCCCCGTGGCCGGCGCGGGATGCGAGGGCGCCGGGGCCGGACTTGGGGGGGTGTCTCTGAGCGGCGGCTCCTTGCCCCTGGGCTTGGGCTTCCTCTGCGGCTTCGCGGCGCCGCCCCCGGCCGGAGCCCCCTGCCTGCTGCCGGCGCACGTCCCGTTCCTGCAGCCCCGGCCGGAGCTGCACCGGCCCCCCGGACCTCCCGCCGGCGGGCGCCAGGACAACGTCTCGGGTAAGGGCCCTGCCCTGCCCCGCAGCCCCCGGGGCGCGCCCTGCCCCGGGCTCCCCCCTCCAGCCGGGCCCGGCCCTGCCCCGGGATCCCACCTCCAGCCGGGCCCTGCCCCGGGCTCCCCCCAGCCAGCCCCAGCGCCGGAGCCCTGAGCGGCCGCGACGCACCCGATGTAACCCCGGCCCCGCGCTGTCTCTCGGCTCTGTCCGCCCGCGTGGTGCTGAACCGCCCGGCCCGGGCCGCCGCCCGCGGGGGGGAGACGCGCCCCTGTCCCCGGGGCTGAGCTCAGCCTGGCCCTGGCTCCCGGGGGAAGGCCCCTCGGTCCCAGCCAGCTTCGTAGCCCGAGTCACCCCGGCTACTTCCCTCTGAGGCTCGGGGCGCGGGGCCAGCCTCCCCCCGCGCTCGCTGAACGTCCTTTCCCTCCCCCTGCGCACAGACGAGGACAGCCTGTCCGGGGACAGGGGCGAGCTGAAGACATCGACTGCCCAGATCAAGAGGAAGAAGCGCCGGCACAGGTACCAGCCCAGCTAGGAGCAGCGGGCCGGGCCTTGGGGGAGCCCTGGCTCCGCTCTTCCCAGCAGGGATCCCCGGGACCGTGGCATTGCCTGGGCTTGCCTGTCCTCCCGCACGGCAGCCTAGGGCTGGTTCAGGGCTAGAGCATGTCTACACCACAGTAACTGATGTGGCCGCAGGGGTGGGAATGAAGCAGTGTCAGTAATGGGCAGGGGCAGCCAAAGGGGGCTGTCCTGAGAGACAGGAGCAAAGCTGCCCTGACCAGGAATAAAACTCTAGTGCGGCTCAGGGGCAAATCCTGTGTAAACAGACCTGATTGCAGGCCAGAGTCATTGTAGACCCCGGCCTGGGGGAGTGCTTGGGGGCCCTGCAGGCCTAATGGGGCTCCCCAGGTGGCCAGTAACTGTTTGTTCCTTCCCCAGGACGGTGTTTACTGCTCACCAGCTGGAGGAGTTAGAAAAGGCGTTCAATGAAGCTCATTACCCAGACGTGTATGCCCGGGAAATGCTAGCTATGAAAACAGAGCTGCCCGAGGACAGGATCCAGGTAGGTTGTCATGCCCAGAGCCAGGCTGTCTTGGCTGTCTCCGCTGTCACCTACACACCCCAAGAGTGAACGTGCACAATGCTAATACACTCCTGCGCCCAGCTGGCCGCAGGCACAGCACAGCACGTCAGGAAGGAGCCTGCTGCCCGCGGAGATGCACAATGGCACCGCCTGGGGCACTGGGGCTGCTCCAGTCTCCCTCCCCTAGACACCAGTCTAGGCTCTGTGCAGGAGTCCACTGTGTAGGACCCTAATTCAATAGCGATTGGGCCAAATCTTCCTGCCTATCCTCAAGTGGCCCAGTTACTTCAGCAACCAAAATGGCTAGAGTGGGGCCCTGAGCTTTTGCTACTGACTTCCTTAAGAGCAGGACAGACGGACAGGAGCCAGGACTAGTTATAACAAGCCCTTTGGGGCTGCAAACACAAGGTTATGGGGGACCAGGTGCTCACTGCCCAAGAGCCCTCGTTTGTGCACAATGACTGGGGGGAGGGGGCAGCCTTTTCCGGGGAATGTAAAAGGTTTCCAGTGCGCCCAGCACAGAGGAGATGGCCATGCAGGCAGCTGTTCCTAGGGGGTTCGTGTTCCCTGACTCCCTCTGGACATCCACTGGGGAAACATCTGAATAGGGATCCCCAGCACAGGCCTAGAACTAAAGATCCCGTCCAGTCATGATAAACCTCATGTAATGCTCTCTCTCTCTCTCTCTCTCTCTCTCTCTCTCTCAACACCCCCCACCCCACAACACCCCCTCCAACACACACATTCACACATACGCACACCTGGGGACACCCCCCTGAACACCTTCTGGACATAATCACACATGAACACATATAAACCCCCACCCACACACCCCTGGACACATGCACTCACCCCTGCCCCCGGATCCCCCCCCCCCTATCCCCCCAAAGGTCTGGTTTCAGAACCGAAGAGCCAAGTGGAGGAAGCGTGAGAAGTGCTGGGGCAGGAGCAGTGTCATGGCCGAGTACGGTCTCTATGGGGCCATGGTGAGGCACTCCATCCCTCTACCTGAGTCAATCATCAACTCAGCCAAAAGTGGGCTGGTGGGCTCCTGTGCTCCTTGGCTGCTTGGTAAGACAGCACATAGTCCAGGATGGGGTACGTCCTGCTAAGCAATGCTGAGGGAACAGCCAGGTAGCTAGGGAGAGCCTGGCTTGCTTTATATTTAAATCTGTTACAAATCTCAGCCTTTCCCTTCCTTACAAACATGCCAGTCTTTTTGGGGGAGCGGTGGGATTTAAAGTAAACAACAAATCCTTAGGTGGTAATTTTCAGAGTTTGTGTTAAAGTGTTTCGAAAAGGGTGTGTTAAAGAACGGATTAGGGTGGGCGACCCTTTTATTGCTATACAGTAATAATATATTGTGTTATTATTATTTGTTATGATTTTAGCCCCCAGTCAGGAAAATACTTATGCACATATTTAATTTAAAGTTAACTTAAGTGTCACTTAAAGTTAAGCACATGCTTAAGTGCATGTTTGAATAGGTGCTTAATTTATTATAGTGTCGTAGAGCCGCAGGTAGGGAATAGAGCTCTATCTTGCTACATACGTACATGCAAATAATATAGATTCTAGACCCCAGAGAACTCACAATCTAGGATTTAGACAATAGGCAACTGAGGTACCCAAACTCTTTGCGGTCAGATGGAATCTTTCTGCTGACTTCACTGGGCTTTGGATCTGTCCCTAAGGGAAGACATGGACAAATGAGGGGAGACGAGGACAAGGTAACAGCTGAGCTGGGTGTGTTTGAATTAATTAGTAGGCACAATGCTCTCAGTTGTCCCAGGTGGATTTAAGCAATGCATTATATTTACTTACTCTTCTTCATTCTTGAAGGGATGCATAAAAAATCCATGGATGTTACAAGAAAGCCAGAGAGCGAGGAGAAGATGACAGGCAGCTGGAGATTGGAAGGTCCTGAGGAGGAATTAAAAATGAAGCCAGCAGAACACCAGAGAAGCTCTGGTGACAAACTCAGCTCTATGGACAATTCAGAAGATACAGCGATTGACCTCTCTAGCACAGCAAAGCAAGAGAACAGGAGTGCTTTGAGGCAATGTCTCAAAGGAGACCTCCAGACAGATGGGAAGGACAATGGCCACTAAACTCAGGGAGCAGGGGAGGGTGGGATGTTAGGAAAATGAGCCCCCTTAACACTTTGGAAAGATAGGACTATTTATTAATTATTTTTTCAAACAATTAATACACAATTTTACATGAATTTGAGACATTTTAAAACTGGATCCAGCCAAGATTCCCTCCCCCCCAACTTTAAAGCTGTTTGTTTATAATAAACAGGGCTGAGGGGAAGGTTTTAAAATGGTGTGAAAATGTCCCTGGTTTTGGGGCAGCTCTAGTGATAAATCAGGAAAACCTCCCTTTCATTCTGTCACACAAGCAACGGAAAGACACTTCTGCCAGCTAAACAGGAGTGGAGTTATTCCTTCTGGAACCTGTTGGGTGCAAAGATGGTGCCGGACTTAACAGAAACCTTATTTCCAAAGTTACATTCCAACGTTTACTGTGATGTACTGGGTAAGCACCAACGTGGCAATTCTCAGTGTTCAAAATATGCAACTGTTCGGCCTCAAGAAGAAGCAGAAGGTCTTAAGCTGTGGACGGGTTATTCAGCTCTTGTAAGTTGACATCGTGCCATTGACTTCAAGAGAGCCAGGCCAGTTTACACCAGCAGAGGAGCTGTGTATCAGTCAATACAGCCTTATAAATGAATTACACTGTGTATCTTACTTAGAACTTGTATCTGTGCGTGGGGGTGGGGGTGGGGGGATATTTTATGCAATAATTTTGTACGCTTTTGAATGTTATTTGATATACTATGCATAAAAGAACTCACACCTTTATGAAAATCAAGCCATAGCTCCCCTAAGAAATTTTATGCTATTTTGTGAATTGACATAGGAGACTATTTTGTAATTCTTAAATGTCCGTAAAACAGTGTTAATGTCAGATCTGTTTCTTGGTCTTTTTATATTTTTGTCTAAAAGCACTTTAGTTATCTGAATTTTCTGAATGTTGCTCTTCCTGTTTTGTCATTTATTTATTATGCATTGTTAAATAAAAGTTTTGGGTATCTTTGCTTTTCCATCTGTATTTTTCATAGTAGCTTTGCTTGGATATGTCTTCAGAAAGTGTTATGGCTCTGATCCTGCCTAGAATAGTGGTTTGTGAGCAGTTTTACTGAAATCCATGGGACTACTCTAGGGCATAAAGTTAAACACATGCATAGGTCTTTGAGAGGTTGGGGCCTAAACAGACTCGGCAGGGGGCATCCTGGGTAATTAATGTTGTAAGTCGTTTTGAAGAGGGGGCTTTCAGAAGTGCCTTAAGGAGAAAGGCACCCAACTCCCATTGAAAGTCACAGGGAGATAAGGGCCCACTTTATAAGGGATAGGTATTGATTAAGTTATCCTGCCATTAATTATTTTGTACAGGAAACTCCACTGAACTTGCAGGGGATTTTGTGAGCAGATCAATGGCAGGTAGAGGGCCAATAACTTGCTGTGGTATTGATGTAATGGCCTCATTTAGGCCTGCACCCATTCCTGGTGTTTTCAGTGGGGCAGCTTTGGGCCCTTTGTCTGAGTGCCTCTGTAGATAGAACATGAGAAACAAATGGTAATGTACAAAGCCAAATGTATTTCAAATTCTCCCCTCCCCCCAAATAATAGTGCGATATCAGTGGATGCACTGCCCTGTCTCCTTGGCACATGAATGCTATCATCTCATACTTCTTTAGGGTGAAAGATCAGACCCAAACCCGCTTCATAGTTCTAACCATCAGAGTATCCAGGATGGCAGTCATAAAGTACTAAGGGGTCAGAATGGTGTCATTACTCAAAACTCCCCTTTAATTACAGGGCCAAAGACCCTAAACTGATGGTGAAATGTGTTCTTCTGAAATATGGGAGGAAGCCAGATATTAAAACCATGTCACCAAAATTGACTTTTGTCTGTAATTTATACCCTTTGTACATATGCCACCTAGCACGCTCCTGCTTGTGCATAAGGCAGAATTGGCCCACATGTATGTTGTAACAGCAGTATTGAAACATTTCCAGTTTTATCTGCTTGCCAAAATGTAACAGAAAATGATCAAAAGGCTTTATTAAAATCTGGGTAATTCCAGTCTGGAAACATTCCTAATACAGATCAGCATATAAATGGCCCTGTAATTATGGTTTACCTGTCCCTGGCCATAGGGGCACTAGGAAACTGGCAGCAACAGCTCTCCAGGGTTTCTAGACGAATATGTTTTTGAACACTGTCAGGATGGCCATGCCTACCTGGGAGGAGGGAGAAAAGGCGATAGGGTCAGGGGAGTAGTGGCACTGAGAGTAAGTGTCTCAGATACGGACTTTGTACAAGAAAACTGTACAGCTGAAATAGTGCCCCGCAATGACGGGGGAGGGGTCATTCCATCCACGATTAAGGACTATGATAGCTGAGACTTGGCACATTCGGTGCCTAATCCTGATTCGGCAGCAATTGCAAACGGTTGAGCTGGGCTGTGGAGTGCTGGCACTGGGATTTTCCTATATTTATGTCCCCGTGTTTGGAACGGATGCAGATGGTGGATCTTGGTTACTGACACATATGGCAACAGTGGGGCTATTACTGATGGCATGGGCAAGAGTGTCTTCACTGCGCATGCTCAGAGATTGTCCTCGATGACTTGAAATGGACTGCAGGTGCCATGCGGGCTGTATCTGGCTCACTGACAATCCTGTAGGATAACAGCCTGTCTGAGCCTGAGCTGTACACCCGCTGAGAAACTGCCCTTGTGGGGGACGTCTGGTAATAGAGGGGCTCTCTTCCTATTGACCTCAGGTATTTCGTACTGTAAAGCAGTGAGGTGCTGCCAATACACCACCAAGGGGCTTCTGCCTTAGCCAGCAGTACAAAGCATGTCTCAGGGATGTGGTCTCTCAGGGTAAGATTCCCTTTGGAGTGGGGACCAAGCAGAAAGGCCTCCATATGCCTCTTTAGGCTCACATTGGGGTGAGTCGGTACAGCAGCAGGAAGAGTTCCCTGTACACTGCCTCCATGCCACAGAGAGGGTCCCTGGCTGGCCCCTGATAGACAGAAAGCAATGATGGAGGCAGGGCAGCGGGGCCGTGGGATCCACATCCCTGTGGATCTAATGTCTCCCAACACACTGTGCAAGTGGCCTGGGGAAGCAGACAACCACACAACACAATTCTCATAATTTCATATGCATTAATGATATACATATTTAGATAGAACAGTGACTTTCAGCAGATCATAACCTTTCCCCTGATACCTCACACGGCCTGCTTTATATGCAATATCACAATGATATATAAGTGAGGAATATAGGGGTGACAGGGCGCTCCCCCAAGGTATAGAATGACACAAATTCCACAACATCTCTTTCATAGATCTAGGTTGCAACATTTCCTGCCACATTTACATCTTTTCTCTGTGCCAGATGTACAGCTCTATCCTGGGATTTAAAACAATCTGCTGAACTAATCATCAAAGAGGGGGATGCGCAAAAAAGAAAAAAAAAGAAAAGTGAACAAAATGAGCTTATTTCAGGTTGGGTCCCGGAGACTGACTGTGGAGAATGTTTTTTGAGTATTTATACAGAGACAGAGGGGTCTTCTTGGAATGGACCAAAACCAGACTTTGTAAAATGAAGGCAGTTGGGTTTTGTTTGTAGCAACATCTGCATTCTGCCGTCACTGGATGGCTTAGTAATATTCATTTTTAACTGGCATTTTATCTAGGCTTATCCTGTCAAGCTGCTTGATGGACTTTTAGATTGGAAGATTAAGCAAATGTGAAGATTTTAACAGAGCGCCCCCCACTGTAAAACGGAGGTGACTGGACAGCGGAGAAAATGTGTCATTCGTACGGCAGCACCGGTCAGAAACAGATGCTGTTATTTTCTGTGAGGTTCCAGAAAGTGCTGATCTAGCCTGATCCAGAGTCCACGGAAGTCAGCGTGTCTTTCCATCACTTTCAATGGGCCCATGTTCCCATCCTCCACTTAGTCCTACAATCCATACATAGGTGCGGGAACTGGGGGCCGGGGGGCTGCTGCACCCCCTGGCTTGAAGTGGTTTCCATCATGTCCAGGGTTTACAGTTTGGTCCAATGGCTCTCAGCACCCCCACTGTACACACTGCTCCAGCCCCCTGACTCCATATAATCACATGGCTGTTGATAATTAGACAGCACAGAAGATTACAATGTTTATTGATCAGCCCCATGCCCTGGCTTTATGTGTGACACCAGGAATCATTGCACATGCAGACCCTTCAGTTTTCCTGCCACCGAAGGTCCCACAGAACAGCACATGCATGAATACGGAGAAAGCCAAACAACCAGGGCTAGCCTGGGTAAGCCCTGGGTGGTGCTGTCATCAGCATCCCAGACACACCTCGGAGGCACAGTCTCCCCCCTCCCCCGATTTGCCCCTTGCTCGGGGTGAGGGGGCGCTTGTAGTTTGCCACTGGTCATTACCAGCAGTATAGTACAACAACAGCCATGCCAACTGAGCTGTACTGGGCTGTGCATTGGGGGTTGGGGCATGTCATAAATATAAAGGGAAGGGTAACAACCTTTATGTATGCAGTAACATAAAATCCCTCCTGGCCAGAGGTACAGAATCACTTTACCTTAAGGGGTTAAGAAGCTCAAATAACCTGGTTGGCACCTGACCAAAAGGACCAATAAGGAAAGAAGATACTTTCAAATCGGGGATCGGGGGGGGGGGAGGAGAGAGAGGTTTTGTTTGTGCTCTTTGTGTTGTTCCCTCTCTGGACAGAGAGAGAGAGACCAAGCAGGTAACCCATCTCCTGAAAATATACCTGAAATGATACATCTAAAATTACAGAAATTGTAAGTAAAGGCAAGGAAATGCGTTAGCTTATCTTTTGTTTTAGCTTGTGAATTTTCCCTGTGCTAAGAGGGAGTTTTATTCCTGTTTTTTGTAACTTTGAAGCTGAGCCTAGAGGGGAATCCTCTGTGTTTTAAATCTTTTTATTCACCCTATAAAGTTACCTTCCATCCTGATTTTGCAGGTGTGATTCTTTAACTTTTTTTTAATAAAATTCTTCTTTTAAGAACCTGATTGTTTTTCAGTGTCCTAAAAACCCAGGGGTTTGGTCTGTGCTCACTTTGTAACCAGTTGGTTAAGATATTATTCTCAAGCCTCCCCAGGAAAGGGGGTAAAGGGGTTTGGGGGAATATTTTGGGGAAACAGGGACTCCAAGTGGCCCTTTTCCCTGGATTTTTGTCTAAATCACTTGGTGGTGGCAGCAATACCATCCAAGGACAAGAAAAGGATTTGTGCCTTGGGGAAGTTTTAACCTAAGCTGGTAGAAATAAGCTTAGGGGGTCTTTCATGTGGGTCCCCACGTCTGTACCCCAGAGTTCAGAGTGGGGAGGGAATCCTGACAGGGCAGAACCAAGCCCCTGCCTGTTCCTCATCTCTCCCTGCCCACTCCCACCTGCTCCGGGGGCACACGGAGTGAGCAAGCTCCCAGCGCCCATTTACCAGGCTCTGTGTGCCTAGCACACGCAGGGATAAAGGGGGATTCATCATTCTATTAGTCTCCCACTTATCTTTGCTTCTTTTTGTCTCTTCCTTTGCTTGGTGGGTTGGCCCTGCAGCCCTCACCCAACTCAATACACATTACTGGAGGGGCTCAGTGCACAGATGTTTCAGAACTGGGCTCTCTGGTCCAGATCCTCAAAGGTTTTTAGGCCCCTAATTCCGATTAAAATCAATGGGAGTTAGGCACCTAAATACCTTTGAGGATCTGGGCCCAAGTTCCCATTGCTTTATTCCAGCCCCTATCGTGGATGTACAGGGCTGCACACCGCCCTCAGCTGCACACACGGCTCCTCTTCCGTTCATTTCTCACCTCAGGGTACAGTCTGGATCATGGGCCGAGATTTTCAGACATGACTAGTGGTTGTGGGTGGTGCATTTGAGACACCTTAACGAGGCCTAATTTTCAGAGAGAAGCTGCTCAGCCGTTTCTGAAAGTCCGGCCCCTCGAACACAATTCAAGTTGGACATCTAAAAATCGAGGCCCCTCAAATCACTAGCCCTCCCTGAAAATCCTGGCCATGATCGCCGCATTTTCTCACCAAGGAACAGGTGGGGCATGGACTGTGGTGAATACGGCAGCTCACAAGGACTTCAGCACTGTTGCCTAAAAAGCAGTGCTAGGCACTACTACAGAACACAAGGTGGCAATGTTCCTTTCTTTTCATTACCACAGCCCCAGAGCGGACAGAGAGTTTGCTGAAGAAATGATGTCGAGTCCCCCACGCCCCCATGTGCACACACCTGAGTGTTGGGGTTGGTGTAGTTCAACACCTTTCAGCTTTGCTGTTAACCCTTGGCAGGGTTAGGGCTCTGGGGGCTGACGCACTGGAGCACAGACCTTGTGCAGAAAAATCAAAGAGCCTCTTTTTGGTTATCAAACTTTTTACGTTTGTAACGTGTGAATGAATGGGCTGAGGATGAGCTTTTCATAAAAGTCGAAGGCCCAGATCAACGGGAGTTAAGTGTCTAAGTCTCTTTGTGGGTCTAGCCCATTGTGACTTTGGAGCACACGTCCCATTGGATGTCAATGGGATACAGTATTATATAGTCCTGCTTAAAGTCCAGGGAATGCGTGCTCCTAAGTCACTTAGCTGCTTCTGAAACCCCCTCCCCCCCCGTTTATCCTCAGATGTGTGGGAGCTGGTCTTGGCTCGTCTGAGGGGCAGGAAGAGAAGGGGCAGGGAGCAGCCAGCCAACGAGAGACAGAAGCTGCCAGGAGCAGCTGAAACTGGGACTGTTGCACTGGAATAGGATGGGGTATAAGAATGTCCCAAAGGTCCGTCTAGCCCAGTATCCTGTCTGCCGACAGTGGCCAGTGCCAGGTGCCCCAGAGGGAATGAACAGAACCGGTAATCACCAAGTGATCCACCCCCTGTCGCCCATTCCCAGCTTCTAGCAAACAGAGGCTAGGGACACCGTCCCTGCCCATCCTGGCTAATAGCCATTGATGGATCTATCCTCCATGAACTTATCTAGTTCTTTTTTGAACCCTGTTATAGTCTTGGCCTTCACAACATCATCTGGCAGGGAGTTCCACAGGTTGACTCTGCGTTGTGTGGAAAAAATATTTCTGGTTGGCCAGGAGGCTTTACCGTAACCCCGTGATTAATAACGTATGCCACCTTCCTGCTCACCCTATGCCTAGCTCTGACTCCAGACCTACCTAGCCCCTGGCGTCATTCAGAGCAGTCTAAAGGGGCTGCAACCCCACTCACGGATTGCCAGCTCACAGGGCAGGCTGGCCAGCCCCCCCCCCCCATCCTTGGTACCCCTCCCTCTGCGAGGGTGGGCTGAGAAGGAGGGTGTGCAAGGATGGGACCAGCACAAAGGGGATTTAACCGGGCGCAGAGTCTATGCTGCTGAGTTGGCTGGTGTCTATCCCCACCTCATCCCCCCTTCTACCAAAACACAAAAGGCAGAACAGAATCCCCTCCCCTGATCCCAGGGGGAATCCTCCAGGTCACGGCTGAAGCTCCCCCTTTTTCTCTTCTTTATCCCCCTAGCCTAAGGGATAACTTTGTGGCCACCATTGTTCTGTGCCTGGAAGATTGGAAAGGGCTCCTTTGGGAGCTGATCCACACCGCTTCTTTATGTTCAGCACCAGATCCTCAGCAGTAAAGGGATCAGAGATGGCGGGACCAGCAGGAGGGAGCTCTTCCTGCTGCAGACAGAAGAGATGTGCTAGAGCCAGGCTGCTAAAACTGCCGGCCTAGTAATCTACGAAGAGCCAAAGCCAGGCTAGGGAGCGAGGTGCCAATCTGAGCCTCAGAAGGTATGTCTACACTGCGAGAAAAGACCTGCAGCACGGCCGCAGATGGCTTGGGGCAGCTGACCCGGGCTTGCGGGGCTATAAAATGGCAGTGTAGAGGTCCAGGCTCAGGCTGGAGCCTGGGCACTGAGACCCCACAAGGGGGAGGGTCCCTGAGTCCGGGATCCAGCCTGAGCCCAAACACCTACACTGCAATTCTATAGCCCTGCTCTCCAAGCCCCAGGAGCCCCAGTCAGCTGACCCGAGGCTTCTGATCGCAGTGTAGACATGCCCAGAGAGTGAAGCAATGGAGCTCAGCAGCCCTTGGACAGTCAGGGTGAGCTAACTCTGCTCAAGGATAGTTTCTGGTGCCTCCTATGCATGCTGTGACTTCCTGTTTGAGAAGTGCTTTGGAGATGTAACCGTACCGCTCTAGAGAAGTGATGTTATCATTAAAGCTAATTTGCAGAAGGGGAGCACCACGTGCAGGAGAAAAAGAAATGAACACAAGGGAAGTTATATAAAACGGAACAGAGAATAAGATGAAGCAAAGAACTGGAGCCTCTAGAGTGGGAATATTTTCCTCACCGTAATACTTTGGAGCCATGTTGGACTCTAGAGGTAACTCCGGGGCAAGGTTTCCAGGAACCAAAGAGCGAATTCTCTTGGGCCAGGCAAAGTGATGTAGCTTTATTGGCTTCCCCAGGGCGATGGCGATTTAGGCCAGCAGAGGATCTGGCCCATTTGTTCTAAGCACAGCTCCAGCTGGCTCTGCATGCTGAAGGGCTACATGGAAAAGATCTGGGACAGCACTTGAGAACTTGTTTTCTTCCCAAGAAAAGTCCCCTCGTGGGGAAGCAGGAAGGAGTGTGAACAAAGCAGACAAAGACAGCTGATTCATAGGACTATTTGTTCCCACTTGTTGTTCCTGCCAAGCCACAGAAGGGACCTGCCTGATGTTAGAACAAAGGAAAGGCACAAAGGCTGCCAGTAGTCAAAGAAGCCAGCAAGAACATTCCAGCTCCAGAAGACAAACACCGAGGGGACAGGCTGCGGCTTTACCACAAGCCTCGGCAGTGCATAGCTGTGATCTCCCAGGAGAAGCACAGAGCAGATTCTGGGCCCTACAGTTACCTTCCTGCTTAGCCCCTTGCTCTGGGGGACAAATGGGTGTAGTCATTTGCTGGTATATGTTTTACCTCCACTCGTCATTGGGGCTGATGGCGACATGTGCTGGGCCACAGTGAATAGGGGCCAGGTTGGCTGCTAGGGAGGAGGGGCCACAAAGCAAGTCTGCAAGCATGATGGGTTCACCTCACTCATGCTGATGAAGCGCCATTGAGTTCAGTGCACGAATTCCTGATTGATACTGGGGACGGTGAGAGGCGAGTCAGGCTAGGTGACTTCCATGGGATTGCACAAGAGTTAACGGAAAGCAGAATTTGGCCCTACTAGTTAAACAAGGGACAGAGCTAAGTTGTAATGCTGAAGAGAGGGCAGTTGGAAGGTGTGCTGCTAGCACTGAACACCTGCCAATTTTGCTTGTGGTTACTAAGAACCATGGTCAGCACATCCCGAGGACCCACCCAGTTAGCTATTGTTTTCTGTAGCTGCTTGTGATGCTTCAGTCAGTCTGCGGAGAGCAGTTGTAACAGGGAGGCAAGGTGCCAACAGAACTTCTACAGAGCCTGCAGTTAAAGCTGAGTGAAGCTCGGTGTTTGTATTTTGCTAGGGACTATGTGAGTATTTGGGTGCAGATTGCATCGATTTGCAAAACTCCTTCCCCACTTGGTGTTTTGCTTTGAGAACAGCTGTGTTCATCAGAAATAAACAGAGGCTGAATATATGGCAGAATAGGATAAGCCTGTAGCAAATTGTAAACTCCATTTGTAATATGTCTTAACTTGCTTGTGGGCAGCCTATTGGATTGCATTCCAGAGTAAGTCAACACAGCAGCGGGGAGCTGTAATTCCCAGCCTGGGTAGATGGACAGGCACTTTTCCAGCTGCAGGCGGGGGGTGGGTTGGCTGTGGTGGCACAGACTAGCTGCCAGAGTGCAGTGTCCCCCAACTCCCTGAGTACGTCCCTGGGCTGACAGCCCATGCGCATGGAGACACTGCTATTTTCAGGTGCTAGCTCCAGCACGTGTACATCTACCTGAGCTGGGAATCCCCCCTCCCTGCTGCAGTGCAGATGTACCCACAGACAGCTGCCTTGGCCAGGAAAGGGTCTTGTCACCTCATTGAACGGACATCACAGAGGAGCCATCAAGACTGCAATCTGGGCCCCTCAGTTTTGATTATCTCCCAGCGACCGGCCCCTGGAACAAGGGTCTCTCCACATGGGCGCCCACAAGGAGGAGGAGTGTGTGGCTGGAGGGGGTTGGAGTTTCCCAGTGTCAGGGAGACAGAGACTCACCTGTCAGGATTAGTAGGAGAGAGCACAGCAGGGACGCCGCCCTGCCAGAAAGGCTGACAAAAGCAGAATCAACAGGGGAGAGATCAGACCAGGGGAGGATGAGTCTCAGGACTTCTGTTGTTTTCTGTAGCTCTCGAGTACTTGCCTTCCACTGCATTGTCCCTACACTAGAAGCCGAGTGCCCACAACCTCAGCAGAGCCCTGGGGTACAGGGGTTGGCATGTGTGAACAGCTAGGGGGGTCAGAAGCCCTGGTTTCAGGGTCTAGGATGGCTGGGTGACAGCACCCCATGGATTTGAATCAGGAACCAAGTTCTCCAACCTGTGTTAAGAAGGAGGTCAGACTAGATGGTCATAATAGTCCCATGTGGCCTTGAAATCTGTGACTTTATGAAAATGTATGAACCGCTAATAAAAAATGGAGTAAATCAGACAGGTTAGCTTTGGCCCTGGGGGCAGAGGTAAAGCAGCAAGCACAAGATCTAACAGGAATAAAAGTCTCAAGCCTTTCCGGATAAAGGAAAACAAAACTCCGTTTGTCTTGGAAAAGATGGGAAACCAGAGCTAAATGAAAAGATTAAAATTATTGTACAGAAGGACATCAAAGCATCTGACCCAGCTTCCTTCACTGAACTTTGGATCTCCAAAGCTCTGAATTTGAAGATAAACGATGAAACAAACCACCTGCTCAAGCAGGAAACCATGACCAGTGCATAAGGAAAGCAATTTTATTGAACCTAGAGTTGGTCTGAAAATGGAGTCTTTTTCCATGGAAAATTTTTTTTGTTGAAACTTCAAATACCAAAATATTTCAGATTAAAACCAAAATATTTTGACTAGAAAATACTGTCACGGTGCCTCATGGGAGTTGTAGTTTGGGTGTTCTGTGATTCCAGTCTCTTCTGTAGGCTGGGTTTCCTATAGTTCCCTTGATGCACCAAGGTCTTTGCTCTTGAAGAAGGGAGGTGGTACATCATGGAAGTCCCTGCCCAGGGTGCATCATGGGAAATATAGTCTGGCCAGGAAACCCAGCTCATAAAGCAGAATGGGACATGAGGCAACTGAACTACAACTCCCATGAGGTATTGTGACAGCATAGCCAAATCAACATATTTGGTTCTCAGCCAAAGTATTTCAGTTTTCAGATGTTTGGGGTTTTTTTCCTACAAAAATAGAATTTTTCCAGGGAAAGCAGACACTTTTCTCAGAAAATGTTGCTTAGTTGGAAACCCAATTTTTCATTAAAAATAGTTTTGATGGGAAAGTTCTGACCAATCCTAACTGAACCTCCTAATTTATGAACGACACATATTCTTATATGCCAGTAGGTGGCACTCATTCTATTAACTATCTACATATACAAATACATATAGATAGCACATAGCGTTCCTGTAACACCACACAGGTGGAAAGATCCCTCAGGCTGCTGTGAAAGGGAATAACTTAGTAACTAACCCAAAAGAAATATTAATATTCTAGTGCTCAGGAAGGGTATAGAGAATTACATTAGCACTGCAGAAACAGACTTTGTTTTTTTATATATATATATATATAATGTAAAAGTGTATTTGTTCTCAGACATCAGTCCTGTCATACAGGCGAAGATTCCTACTGTGTCAGGAATTCAAAGGTGTTGATGTTGTAGCTACTTTGCAGGTCCCTGAGAAAAGCCAGGTTAATCATCAAACTAAAATTTATTTGTTTGGGAACATTTCTAGAATGGGAAAATTTAAATAAAATTATATTTGCTGTTACTACTACCCGAGAAAGTCTCGACTTGAATCCGGGAGGTGAGGACTAGAGCCTGTTACTCTGAGAAGATAAATTAGCCGCTTTTAATAGTAAATGTTCTAAGAGTAAACCGAATTTGAGTATCACTCCAATGCTTTTGCACTGCTTATTGATGCACATGAACCCCACAGACTATACAGCCCTGTCAGGCCAAATGTGTGCTTAAAACAAACTGTTACTCATAAGTCATTGCTTCCAAAATGTCTGGTGTATTCCCCTTCGGCACCCTGCCCCATGAACCGGTCAGTGTTGAGTGGTGGGATTATGACATCAGAGGTAAACTGCCTCTATAAACAGCTCGTTTTTGTTTGTGAATGGTGCTGTTGAGATATCAGAAACCAGTAATGCAGCCATTTCTGTAAGTGTGTTTGTTGAGGGGCAGGAGAGTGGGCATGGATATAGACCACACAAGCAAATAAAGATGTTTTGTACAGCTCTAGATATCAAAGCTGTAGTTATCCATTCTTTATGTTAACCAAGATGCTCTTCAGTGAGGACAAACAGTAACTATGTTTATTAGACAGAAGTGATCTGAGAATTTTATCATCTACAGCGCTCTCCTCCACTACAATACATGTACCTTTCTTTCGTTTGTCTGCATGTCTGAAATGTGCCCAGATACCATGGTGAGGGTGCATCAGAACAATGCAGATAAGAAAAAGGAGGGCACAGATGCAAGATATGTGTCAAAACTACTGCCTGTGGTATACTGTCACACGAATGGTCCTGCAGTGTAAATATTGCCTGTGCTAATCTGCCACAGTGTAATGTCTTCTCTATGTATGAAATGACTTCTTGGGCCTGATTATCTTCTCACACTGGTAATATAACAGTGTAACCTCACTGACAGAAGAAATTAACACTGGCGTAATTTAGTGCAGAATCTACTACCTGTCTGGTTGGACTCTGTCTTTTCAACCTCCCCTTGGATGTTAGGGAAAAAAAGTCAGCTTAAAAAAATAATCTTCTAAACCATCTCTGGAAAAGAAACGGTTGTCCAGAGAATAAGTTGCACCTTGGGCAATGCCAAATGTTTGACGGCTCGCAGGAGGGATGTTTATATGGGGTATTAGGGATAGGGTCAGGTGAGGAAGAAGTGTGTGGGAGTTGGGGAGGGTGATGTGCAGGGTATAGGAAGGGCTGTGAGGAAGATGTGTAGTGTATAGGGGATTGGGTGGGGGACGATTGGGAAGGCTGTAAGGAGGATGGTGGAGTGCACAGGGGTTCAAGAGAATGTATGGGGCTAATGAGGAGTGTAAGAGGTGTATATAGGGGCTATGGAGAGTATACCGGGAGCGCTGTGAAAGTGATGGGGGAGTGTTTGGGGCCTTAGCAAAGGTATAGGGGAGTGTGCAGGAGTTTAGGGGTTATATGGGGGTTTAGGGGCTGTATAGGGGATGGTATGGAGGTTTCAGGGGTAGTACAGGGTGTAGAGGTTTAGGTGGCATATGGTGGAGTTTATGAATTGGATAGGGATTTAGGGGATCCTAAGGGAGGGTGTGGGGTTTAGTGGGTTATGGGGGAATATATTGGGTGTATCGGGGAGGGCATGGGAGGTTAGAAGGAGGATTAGAAGGCATATGGAAGAGTGTATGGGGCCCATAGGGGTTTAGGAAGTATATCTGGAGTGTATCAGGGAAGAGAGGGTTTAGGGGGTATATAGGGAGGGTATGGGGGAGTGTTTGGTGCATATAGGACTTGGGGGTATATGGGGGAAGTGCACAGGGCGTACAGAGGTTTAGGGTGTGTAGATGGAGTACACAGGATGTATATAGGTTTAGGGGGTGTACAGGGGAGTGTACAGGGCATATAGAGGAGTTTAGGGGATGTATGTGGGGGTGTTGAGGGCTTTAGGGGGTGTATGGGTGGTTGGGGGATTACAAAGGAATGTACGGGGCACAGGTCACAAGGCTGCCAGGGAGTGTGTAAGGCGTTAGGGCGGTGTGGGGCATGGAGGGCGGGACATGGACAGGGCTGAGGGGTGTGGGGGGCGCTGTGGGGTGTGTGGGGCACAGAGGGGCTGAGGGGCGTGGGGGGCACGGAGGGGCTGAGGGCGGGTGGGACACGGACAGGGCTGAGGGGCGCTGTGGGGCACGGACAGCGCTGTGGGGTGTGTGGGGCACAGAGGGGCTGAGGGCGGGCGGGACACGGACAGGGCTGAAGGGTGTGTGGGGCACGGAGGGGCTGAGGGCGGGTGGGACACGGACAGGGCTGAGGGGCGCTGTGGGGCACGGACAGCGCTGTGGGGTGTGTGGGGCACATAGGGGCTGAGGGCGGGCGGGACACGGACAGGGCTGAAGGGTGTGTGGGGCACGGAGGGGCTGAGGGCGGGTGGGACACGGACAGGGCTGTGGAGTGTGTGGGGCACACAGGGGCTGAGGGAGGGAGGGAGGGTGGTTGTGGGGCACTGTGGGGTGTGTGGGGCACGGAGGGACTGAGGGAGGGAAGGTGTGGGGCGCTGTGGGGTGTGAGGGGCACGGACAGGGCTGAGGGGCGCTGTGGGGTGTGTGGGGCACTGTGGGGTGTGTGGGGCACGGAGGGGCTGAGGGCAGGCGGGACACGGACAGGACTGAGGGGTGTGTGGGGCACGGAGGGGCTGAGGGCGGGCGGGACACGGACGGGGCTGTGGGGTGTGTGGGGCCCGGAGGGGCTGAGGGCGGGCGGGACACGGACGGGGCTGTGGGGTGTGTGGGGCACGGAGGGGCTGAGGGCGGGCGGGACACGGACGGGGCTGTGGGGTGTGTGGGGCACAGGGGTCCGCAGGGGCCGGGCCGCGCTCGGGGGTCCCGGGCGGGCGGCGCTGGCAGCAGGCGGCGCCGTTGGGCCCGCGCGGGGCGGGAGCCTCGCCCCGCACCGCCCCCAGCTCCCGCCCCGGAGCGGGGCCAGCGGCGCTCGGCGGGCGGGCGGGCGCTCGGGCTGACAGGAGCATGGCAGCGGCCGCAGCGTGGGGCCGGGCGCTGCGCGCCCTCAGCCGGCGAAGCCCCTGGGCCCGGAGCGGCGCCCCCCTGCGGCAGCCCCCGGCGCGCCCGGCCAGCGGCAGCCCCGGCGGGCCCCGGGAGCGGGCTGGCGCCGCCCTGCCGGCCGCGAGCTACCAGGAGTTGCGGGAGCGGGCGGCCCAGGAGCCCGCCGCCTTCTGGGGGGCGCTGGCCCGCGAGGCGCTGCACTGGGACAGCCCCTACCACACGGCCTGCGACAGCCAGCTCGGCCCGGACCGCGTCCGCTGGTTCCCCGGCGGCCGCCTGAACGTGTCCGGTAAGCGGGGGGCGGGCCCCGGGCCCCCCAACCTCCCCCGGGCCCCCCAACCTCGGGATCTCGGGCCCCCCAACCTCCCCTCGGGCCCCCCCAACCTTCTCCCTGGGACCCCCGACCTCAGCTCGGGTCCCCCAGCCTTGTGTTCCCGGGCACTCTCCCAGCCTCCCCCAGGCCCCGCAACCTCCCCCGCCCCCCCCCCCCGCCTTCTCCCTGGGCCCCCCAACCCTTCTCCCCGGGCCTCCAATCTCCCCTCAGGCAACCCAGCCTTCTCCCTGGGCCCCTAAACCTCCCCGCCACCCCCCCAGCCTTCTCCCTGGGCCCCCCAACCTCGGGATCCCAGGCCCCCCCAGCCTTCTCCCCGCTAACCCCAACCTCCCCTGGACCTGCCCTGCCTTCTCCCTGAGCCCCCCAACCTCCCCTCGGGCCCCCAGCCTCCCCTCAGGCCCCCCCAGCCTTGGGCCCCTGGCCCCCCAATCTTTTCCCAGGCCCCCCAACCTCCCCCTGGTCCCCCCAGCCTTGAGACCCCAGGCCCCCCAGCCTTCTCCCTGAGAACCCCAACCTCCCCTGGGCCCCCCCAGATTTGCGTTTCTGACAGCTGGACCCCCCCCGGGCACCCCCAGCCTCCCCAAACCCACAACTGGAACCTGGAACCCCCTCCCACAGCCTCCACCCTGGATCTCTGGGCTTCACACCCAGACCTCCACTCCTGGATCCCCAGCTAACCTCCAGCCTTCTACCTTACTCCTGCACATCCCCAGCTGGACCCCCAGAACCCCAATCTCTCATCTGACCCCTGCCAACCTCCACCCCCAGCATCTTCAGACCCTCAACCACCCCCAGGCATTCCCTACTGGACTGCCAGGACCCCCCAACCTTCTGCTGGACCCTAGGGCATCCCTGGGACTTTTCCTAGGCTCCCCATCATCCTTCCCCAGGCTCCCTGCTCACAGGCAATTGCCCTGGGCACCCTCACTCCCCCAGTCATCCCCATCCACCTCCTCTTTCACCCCCACTCCTCATCCCCCCCACTCCCAGGCATCTCCAACCCCCGTAGCATCCCTAATGCCCCAGCATTCTAGATCTCTCTCTATATACCCTCTCCCCCAATCCTCCATCATCCCCAATCCCTTTTCACCTCCAAATCCTTGTCACTCCCCATAGCCCATCCCAACCCCCCTGCATCCGTTATCTCCCAAACATCATATAATCCTTGGTCATACCCCTTCATAATCCCTCCATCACCTGCACACCAATGTTATCTCCCATTCCCATCATTGCTGTCCCCAACCCTCCCAACTCCATATAATCCACTATATAACTCCCATCACACCACTCTTCCCTACACTCTCATCATACCAGTCCCCCCAATTCCACATCCACTTTCTCTCATCAGTCTCCCATCACCTCAACCCTGCATCAATCTCCCTATATCATCTCCAGGCACTTTCAATCCCTGGTCCCTCTCTATTATCCCTTGAAATCCAACCCCTTAAACCTCTATCTTCCCCAAATCCCATATCCTCCCAAGTCCCTGTAACCTCCTGGCCATCCACCCAAGTCCTATACCCTCCAGTCTTCTAGCTTCCCTGTACCCACATATCCTTTTTCTAACTCCCAGTCAACCTGACCTCCGGCCCCTTGAGAAGTCTCCCACCAACCCTCTCTATTGGTGCTTGTTCTTAATTATTTTGCCTGTGTCTGCTGCTTCTGTTTCCTCAACTTCTCCATTCACAAGCAGCACGTGGGATGGGCTCATGCTGGTGGGCTGATTGGTGGAGAAGGAGGCATTGTCTCACCACAAAGCCCAGCCCATGCCACATAAACAAATGCTGGAAACTTCCCCTGCTCTTAGCGAGAAGGGAGACAGGCTGGGACGCTTCAAGTGTCTGTTTTTAATCTACTTTTATATGTCTCAGAAATGATATAGTTTATAATAGCCTTGCTATTTGGGATGTTCTCTCACCTGGGGTGTAATTTGAGCTAAGCAGGTGTGAAGTTGCTAGTATTTGGATGAGAGACCTGCACAGAAAACAGGTGCTGCAGGAATAGGTAATGGTCATTAAGTAGGTGGCACTCTTCCTACTGCTGCTGCAGACACCATCTTTTGTTTTATTTTTGGCACATCGGACCAGTTTTCATAGTGCAGGCTGGCTCTGAAGCACATGTGTGGGTGTCAAAGTTAGCTGCATAGTTAATGTATGTCTCTCTTAAAGTGCACAGTGAATAAAGTAAGTTTCACTTTATAAAATGTACGTGTGAACTTGGGTAAATCACTTAATTTTTTTGGTGCCTTGGTCAATCCATCTGCCAACCAGGGCTTCTAATTTGTGCTTAGCTTTGCAAAATGCATTGGGGGTTTTCATGAAAAAGTTCTCATTATTAGGCATATTTGACAAATTAAAAAAATTGGAGGCAGAACATTTGTGTAGTATTGGGATAGCCCTTGGTGTCTATAGCCAAAATACCTGTTTCAAGTCCTTAATCTGACACTAATTTGCTTTGTGAACTTGTAAAACTCTTTGCTCCAGTAGCCCCATCTGTAATATAAGATTACATCTATGCAAATTGCTTTTGAGACTTATAGATGAAAATGTTTGTCCATTTTCATTTAAAAGTATTATCACAGATGTTTTATTTATGTCAGCTGAGTTCCTTTGCAGCCACTCTATACCAATAGCATGTAGAACTGGGTCACTGGAACCATGAAAAAACAGATTTCTTTTCTTCACTTCTAGCGCTGCCATGGTTTAACCTGTCACAGCCTTCTGTGCAGGGTCTACGAAGGGCCACTTATAGAGGTCCTTAACATAGATGTGCAGGGATCATGCTTGCCCTTATTGAACAGAGCATTCCAACGCTGCTGAGCAAATAGTTGTACATCTTGGAATTTTTTTTATCTTTATTCCTCTAAAGACTAAGAAATTCAATTAAGAAAACACTATAAGACTATGAAGGTTAATACTCAGAATCAAGAAGTGGCGAAGTTAAGGCTGCCTCAGTGACTTTACCTCTGCCCTCTCTTGCATAGGCATTATTGAGGTAATGTTTTACTACCTGGTCACACACCTTTAGAAATAAAACCTTAGATGTCAGATATATATATATATAATTTTCTAATTAAGGAAAGCTGTTCTTAAAAAGATACTGGAGTCCTTTTCAGATAGTTATTAGAGAGAGGTTGTTGGGTGGGTGCATTCAGATTCGCTGTATATTTTACAGGCACAATGACATTAAGGGATACTATATTGCTTGTCGTAATTGTACAGTTTGCCATGACCATAATTCTTGACCATAATTTCTCTTCTGACCATTGTTGTGCAGCATGCTGTACGCTAGTTCGTAGATGGCTGCACTTTGGTGATGTAAAGGGCTCTGCAATATCTGCACGAGGGCAACCTATTACTCATGTAAAATATTATTGTTAAATTCTTGAGGAAAATGAAAAAGTGATAAAGAATGTAGGCATCATCACTCTGTTTTCTGTTTCAAATGAGATGCTGATTGCTGGTCTCTTCACTCAGCTTTGTTAACATTTTAAAAAGAAAATACTTTGTCATGATTGTTCTGAGTACCAGTGAGTGGAAAGCAAAAAACTGCCCATGTAAGGGAGACGTATGCTCTCCTGGCATCGTCCCGCAGACCCTGACATTTTAATAACTATAGACCCCCTTATGCATGACAAGTAGTCCTTACTCCACAAGTAGTCCCGGTGACTTCAGTGGCACCACTCTTGGAGTAAGAGTTTCTCAATCTAGCCATAGGAAAGTGATGATTTCTTTAGATGTCTGTACTTCATGCTCTGTATGTTTTCATAGATTCATAGATTCTAGGACTGGAAGGGACCTCGAGAGGTCATCGAGTCCAGTCCCCTGCCCGCATGGCAGGACCAAATACTGTCTAGACCATCCCTGATAGACATTTATCTAACCTGCTCTTAAATATCTCCAGAGATGGAGATTCCACAACCTCCCTAGGCAATTTATTCCAGTGTTTAACCACCCTGACAGTTAGGAACTTTTTCCTAATGTCCAACCTAGACCTCCCTTGCTGCAGTTTAAACCCATTGCTTCTTGTTCTATCCTCAGAGGCTAAGGTGAACAAGTTTTCTCCCTCCTCCTTATGACACCCTTTTAAATACCTGAAAACTGCTATCATGTCCCCTCTCAGTCTTCTCTTTTCCAAACTAAACAAACCCAGTTCTTTCAGCCTTCCTTCATAGGTCATGTTCTCAAGACCTTTAATCATTCTTGTTGCTCTTCTCTGGACCCTTTCCAATTTCTCCACATCTTTTTTGAAATGCGGTGCCCAGAACTGGACACAATACTCCAGCTGAGGCCTAACCAGAGCAGAGTAGAGCGGAAGAATGACTTCTCGTATCTTGCTCACAACACACCTGTTAATACATCCCAGAATCATGTTTGCTTTTTTTGCAACAGCATCACACTGTTGACTCATATTTAGCTTGTGGTCCACTATAACCCCTAGATCCCTTTCTGCCGTACTCCTTCCTAGACAGTCTCTTCCCATTCTGTATGTGTGAAACTGATTTTTTCTTCCTAAGTGGAGCACTTTGCATTTGTCTTTGTTAAACTTCATCCTGTTTAACTCAGACCATTTCTCCAATTTGTCCAGATCATTTTGAATTATGACCCTGTCCTCCAAAGCAGTTGCAATCCCTCCCAGTTTGGTATCATCCGCAAACTTAATAAGCGTACTTTCTATGCCAATATCTAAGTCGTTAATGAAGATATTGAACAGAGCCGGTCCCAAAACAGACCCCTGCGGAACCCCACTCGTTATGCCTTTCCAGCAGGATTGGGAACCATTAATAACAACTCTCTGAGTACGGTTATCCAGCCAGTTATGCACCCACCTTATAGTAGCCCCATCTAAATTGTATTTGCCTCGTTTGTTGATAAGAATATCATGCGAGACCGTATCAAATGCCTTACTAAAGTCTAGGTATACCACATCCACAGCTTCTCCCTTATCCACAAGACTCGTTATCCTATCAAAGAAAGCTGTCAGATTGGTTTGACATGATTTGTTCTTTACAAATCCATGCTGGCTGTTCCCTATCACCTTACCACCTTCCAAGTGTTTGCAGATGATTTCCTTAATTACTTGCTCCATTATCTTCCCTGGCACAGAAGTTAAACTAACTGGTCTGTAGTTTCCTGGGTTGTTTTTATTTCCCTTTTTATAGATGGGCACTATATTTGCCCTTTTCCAGTCTTCTGGAATCTCTCCCGTCTCCCATGATTTTCCAAAGATAATAGCTAGAGGCTCAGATACCTCCTCTATTAGCTCCTTGAGTATTCTAGGATGCATTTCATCATGCCCTGGTGACTTGCAGGCATCTAACTTTTCTAAGTGATTTTTAACTTGTTCTTTTTTTATTTTAACTGCTAAACCTACCCCCTTCCCATTAGCATTCACTATGTTAGGCATTCCTTCAGACTTCTCGGTGAAGACCGAAACAAAGAAGTCATTAAGCATCTCTGCCATTTCCAAGTTTCCTGTTACTGTTTCTCCCTCTTCACTAAGCAGTGGGCCTACCCTGTCTTTTGTCTTCCTCTTGCTTCTAATGTATTGATAAAAAGTCTTCTTGTTTCCCTTTATTCCTGTAGCTAGTTTGAGCTCATTTTGTGCCTTTGCCTTTCTAATCTTGCCCCTGCATTCCTGTGTTGTTTGCCTATATTCATCCTTTGTAATCTGGCCTAGTTTCCATTTTTTATATGACTCCTTTTTATTTTTTAGATCATGCAAGATCTCGTGGTTAAGCCAAGGTGGTCTTTTGCCACATTTTCTATCTTTCCTAACCAGCGGAATAGCTTGCTTTTGGGCCCTTAATAGTGTCCCTTTGAAAAACTGCCAACTCTCCTCAGTTGTTTTTCCCCTCAGTCTTGATTCCCATGGGACCTTACCTATCAGCTCTCTGAGCTTACCAAAATCCGCCTTCCTGAAATCCATTGTCTCTATTTTGCTGTTCTCCCTTCTACCCTTCCTTAGAATTGCAAACTCTATGATTTCATGATCACTTTCACCCAAGCTGTCTTCTACTTTCAAATTCTCAACCAGTTCCTCCCTATTTGTTAAAATCAAGTCTAGAACAGCTTCCCCCCTAGTAGCTTTTTCAACCTTCTGAAATAAAAAGTTGTCTGCAATGCAGTCCAAGAATTTGTTGGCTAGTCTGTGCCCCGCTCTGTTATTTTCCCAACATATATCCGGATAGTTGAAGTCCCCCATCACCACCAAATCTTGGGCTTTGGATGATTTTGTTAGTTGTTTAAAAAAAGCCTCATCCACCTCTTCCACCTGGTTAGGTGGCCTGTAGTCGACTCCTAGCATGACATCACCCTTGTTTTTTACCCCATTTAGCCTAACCCAGAGACTCTCAACACTTCCATCTCCTATGTCCATCTCTACCTCAGTCCAAGTGTGTACATTTTTAATATATAAGGCAACACCTCCTCCCTTTTTCCCCTGTCTATCCTTCCTGAGCAAGCTGTACCCATTCACACCAACATTCCAATCATGTGTATTATCCCACCAAGTTTCAGTGATGCCAACAATGTCATAGTTGTATTTATTTATTAGCACTTCCAGTTCTTCCTGCTTATTACCCATACTTCTCGCATTTGTATATAGGCATCTAAGATACTGGTTTGATCTTTCCTCCCAGTTTTGTCCTGACCCTCCTTTCTCTCTGCCAATATAGCCCACACTCCCTCTCGTTTCCGACCCATCTCCCAGGTCTCCATGTTCCCCACTTACCTGTGGGCTTTGCTCACCTGTCCCCGTCGAACCTAGTTTAAAGCCCTCCTCACTAGGTTAGCCAGTCTGTGTCCAAATAGGGTCTTTCCCCTCCTCGAAAGGTGAACGCCATCTCTGCCTAGCAGTCCTTCCTCGAATAGCATCCTGTGGTCTAGGAAGCCAAAGCCCTCCTGGCGACACCATCTTCGCAGCCAGGCATTCACCTCCATGATGCATCTGTCTCTGCCCGGGCCCCTACCTTTGACAGGAAGAATTGAAGAGAATACCACCTGTGCTCCAAACTCCTTCACCCGTACTCCCAGAGCCCTGTAGTCACTCTTGATCCGCTCAGTGTCACACCGCGCAGTATCATTTGTGCCCACATGGATGAGTAGCATGGGGTAGTAGTCAGAGGGCTGGATAATCCTCGACAATGCCTCTGTAACATTTCGGATACGGGCTCCCGGCAGGCAGCATACCTCCCGAGATGAAATGTCAGGGCGACAGATGGGCGCCTCCGTCCCCCTCAGCAGAGAGTCTCCGACCACCACTACCCTACGTTTCCTATTCGCAGTGGTGGCAGCAGACCTCCCAGCCTTAGGGGTACGAGGCTTCTCCTCCTTTACTGTAGGGGGTGATTCCTTCTTTCCTGTATCAAGAAGAGCATAACGGTTACCTATTACCACGGCGGGAGGGTTCGGAGCAGGGGTGGAGCACTGCCTGCTGCCAGAAGTAACCAGCTGTCAGTGTCCACCCTGAGCCATCTCCTCCTCCACCAGTGGTGTATCAGCAGTCCTGTGTACTGGGACAGCTACCTCAGCTGTCTCCACATGGACACTGTCCAGGAATTGCTCGTGGATTCGGATGGTCCTCAACCTAGCCACCTCCTCCTGTAGCTCTCCCACCTGCTGCCTGAGAGATTCCATCAGCAGGCACCTTTCACATTGGATGGTCCCCCCAGCCTGGATATCAGTAAGTGGAAATTGCAAGTTACAGTCTCTGCAAAACCACACCAGGATCTGGGTAGAAGCATCCATGCTCAGGCGCTCTGTCTGGCTACAGGCACAGGTGGAGGAGACAGAAACAGTGCTGGCACAGGTGTAGCGGGTCTTCCTAACCATCGTAAGCCTCCCTCTGTCAAACTCCCGTCTGCAGCCCCCTGTCCGCTGAAAGGGTTGTTTAAGCAAGAAGTTTAGGTTTTAAGGGGAATAAAGGGAAAACAGATAGAACCGGCAAGGGACCCTCGCCCCCTTCCCACTCCACTTCCAAACTCCCTTGCGAAACTCCCTGTTAGCAGCCCCTGGTCGTTTGTGCGCTGCTTTATAAAGGGGCTCAGTCAGTGGCGGGACTTTCCACTGCCCCCTCGGCCGGACAAAGACACCACCCCAGGGATACATTCTTATACACAGGTACAAACAAGTTACACATCACTCCTGACGTACTGAGGTGCAACCCCTCTACGCAGCAAGGTACAACCCCACTACGTAGTAAGGTGCCGCCTCTCACCTTGTACAGATTGGTTCGATCAAAACAACTCCATCCATCATTTTACCCTTTTGTCCCTGTCATTGGGATGGGTTGGCCTGTTGCATGTTATCTGTGGAATGTTCCAGTATAGTGTGTTTTGGTACCATGTTTGTACTTTAACTTTGCTAGGTAAATATATTTATGTAACATCAGTCCTTTTCCTGCCAGCTTCTGTGAACCGAGCCGGCCTTCAGCTCACAGCCTGACTTTGCTTCTTAGCCAAGTCTTGACCATTACTTTAGTTCAGGCCTTAGGCCTCATACTGGGCCTTTATTAGGGCCTTCGCTTACTACAGGGAGGAGCTCAGGGAGGCCCCAGTGAGTGTGTCTGAGTAAGGGCTGGGGCTTGTGCATCCCACAGGGCTGGGACAAGGGAGCCCTGGTGATGCTTGTCCCGCACAAGGCCTCCATGGGTCTCTGGGGCTGGCTCAAGGGCTTGCCCTGCCCTGCAGATTGGAGGAATGGGGGGCAGGTTTCCAGCCCCTGTTGAAGGGTAAAGGACTCTGCTGCCAACTCCACATCTTGTCAATTACAAAACAAGAGTTTAGGTCTCCACTCCCCACATCTCTGCCCAGAGGGAACCCATACCTCTGTCCTGAAGGCCCCCTTGCCCTGCAACGCCCTCACACCTCTGTTTTGGGGACACCTCTACACACACCTGCACCTGCCTGTCATGACAGAGGCGTAGCCTTGCCAAATTTGAGTGGTGCCAGTTCACAGCATCACTCACTCAAATTAGTGTGTTTTGGTTTTTTTATGGTATTTAACTGACTGCACCAAAGCCGCAAATGTAACAAACAGTGGACACAACTTTTGAACCAAAGAAATCTCAACTTATCTTCTTATGCCCTAACTTTCTTATAGCTTAACTCATTATATGCCAGGGATGCTATAGATCAATGGTTCTCAACCTGGGGTCCGAGGCCCCTTGGGGGGCCAAAAGCAGGTTTCAGGGGGGCCGCCAAGCATGGCTGGAATCAAACTTGCTAGGGCCCAGGGCAGAAAGTCAAAGCCCCACCACATGGGACTGCAGCCTGGGCCCCCGAGCCTTACCACCAGGGCCTGAAGCTGAAACCTGAGCAACTTAGCTTTGTGGTGCCCCCTGTGGTGTGGGGCCCCGGTCAATTGCTCTCCTTGCTACCCGCTAATGCCGGTCCTGGCTTTTATCTGCAGAAAAACAGCTGTTGTGGCACAGCTGGGCCATGGAGTTTTTATATCACGTTGGGGGGCTCAGAAAGAAAAAGATTGAGAACTTCTGTTGTAGACATTCAATTCCCAGGTTCATTCCTTGCTCCACCATAGACTTCCTATATGAACTTGGGCAAGTCACTTAACTTCTCTGTGCCTCAGTTTCCCATCTGAAAGATGGGGATGATAGTACTTCCCTCCCTCAAAGGCAGGTTAAAAGACTGTGGGGTGCTTTGAGATCTACTGAAGAAAAGCATTATATAAGAGCTAGGTATGATTATTATTATTATTTGCACACAGTTAAGCCTGCTGAGAAAAAGCACTCTGAGTCTAAACTTGGCTCAGAGATCATTCACCATTTATTCGAGTACAGAGAATTCTTTTTATAAACTCTTCTAGAAGTGAGCCAAAAATCTGCAAGCATGCAGAGGGGGAGGGGACAGGACTAGGGGGAAGTGGAGGGACAGGGACCTGTGGGAATCGCTGCCCCCAAATCTGTGCATTGTGCTCGGGTACCTTGCAGCACCCATTCACATGCAGCCATGGAGCACGGCAGCACCAGAAGGTCATGCTGACATTGACTCACTGCCCCAGCAACATTTTGACTCACAGATGGGGGTAATGGAGCACTCAGTGGGAGTTACTGCTGCCCCAGGGTATATCATCTACACTGTAATTAGACACCAGCGGCTGGCCTGTGCCAGCTGACTCAGGCTCCAGGGGCTCAGGCTGCCGGGCTGTTTAACTGTAATGTAGATTTCCGAGCTTGGGCTGGAGCCCAGGCTCTAAGTCACTGCAGGGTGGGAGGATCCCAGAGCTTGGACTGCAGCCAGAGCCTGGAAGTCTACACTGCAACCGAACAGCCCCACAGCCTGAGCCTGAGGGATTTTCATTGCAGCGTAGACATACCTTCAGACTCCAACTGACCAAAGCATGCTCTTAAGTGCTTTGCTGAATAGGAATGGACTGCTGAATCGGGGTCTACTAGCATTAATTCTTGACTGGTTTTACATGTGGCTCACGCAGTTATTTGGGAGAGAGCATCCCACATGTGACTTTCCCCTGGCCAGCATCTTCTTGTGGTTTTCTCTGTCAAATTTGCTCCTCTCTGCACTATGCAACAGGAGTGGGGAGGGAGCATATGGACAACTACTTTTATGCTGAAAGTATCCGTTGGCGCTCGGACACCTCAGGTATACTACATTTTGTCAGAAGTTATATTGAATTTTAAGAAAAATATGTAGCTTATGCTACATACCTAAGTTACATACTTCAAATGTTGAAAAGTCCGGAAATGCACAGTGAAGGGACCCAGCCAGTTCCCACTGCCATATAACTTATCAGATAATGTTTATAAAAGTTTGAAAGTAATTTTAAGCATTGGTCTTTATACAAACAAAATCAGCTCTCGATGAGTGTGGCTGGGGCACAGCAGCAGAAAATATGAAAAGTATCCAACTCTTTGAGCCTATGTTGCTGAACTAGAGAGCATACAAACATTTGGATTGTTTTTCAAAGGCAGGCTGGGTGTATTAAAGGGCTATGTCATGTGAAACACCCAAAGCAGTGGAGTTGAATAACCACTGCATAATTTTCAGATACGCCAAAAGTGCAGATGGTTTTTAAGGTACACCTAACAGCCCTGCCACTGAGAATTGTAAGTCCTTGTGAGCCATATGGTAAAATTAATAGAAAATCAGTATTAAGGTTGGCTAAAGAACCACATCACCACGAAACAGGAACTTTCCTTTCACATTCAGTGTAAACAGGAACCTTAGAATCATAGAATATCAGGGTTGGAAGGGACCTCAGGAGGTCATCTAGTCCAACCCCCTGCTCAAAGCAGGACCTAATCCCAACTAAATCATCCCAGCCAGGGCTTTGTCAAGCCTGACCTTAAAAACCTCTAAGGAAGGAGATTCCACCACCTCCCTAGGTAACCCATTCCAGTGCTTCACCACCCTCCTAGTGAAAAAGTTTTTCCTAATATCCAACATAAACCTCCCCCACTGCAACTTGAGACCATTACTCCTTGTTCTGTCATCTGCCACCACTGAGAACAGTCTATATCCATCCTCTTTGGAACCCCCTTTCAGGTAGTTGAAAGCAGCTATCAAATCCCTCCTCATTCTTCTCTTCTGCAGACTAAACAATCCCAGTTCCCTCAGCCTCTCCTCATAACTCATGTGCTCCAGCCCCCTAATCATTTTTGTTGCCCTCCGCTGGACTCTTTCCAACTTTTCCACATCCTTCTTGTAGTGTGGGGCCCAAAACTGGACACAGTACTCCAGGTGAGGCCTCACCAATGTCGAATAGAGGGGAACGATCACGTCCCTAGATCTGCTGGCAATGCCCCTGCTTATACAGCCCAAAATGCCATTAGCCTTCTTGGCAACAAGGGCACACTGTTGACTCATATCCAGCTTCTCGTCCACTGTAACGCCTAGGTCCTTTTCTGCAGAACTGCTGCCTAGCCCCTCGGTCCCTAGTCTGTAACAGTGAATGGGATTCTTCCGTCCTAAGTGCAGGACTCTGCACTTGTCCTTATACCAGAAGTGGAGTCTGTTGGCCAGTTAGAGCGTGAAGATGCTGTCCAATAAAACACTCCTCTCTGGGTCAAAAAAGACAATAGTGGCATCAGTGGCACCAGGCAATTTCGGTTCTTCTGTTTGCATACACAGCAGGCCAGAACCTCAGCAGGTTTATGTTGGCATAGCTCCTTTGAAATTAGTGCAGCTACACTGATCTAAACCAGCCAAGGATCTGGCTCAAGGATTTTCATGTGGGTGCCCTTCTATAAGGCTGTTTACTGATCAAATTGAGGTATGACGACCAGTGCATCACTGTGAATAGCTTAAATAAAAACTTTCCAAATAATGTAGATGATTGCATGTCTATTTAGCTAACTTCTGATATTTCATCTCATACTCATTTCCATGCATGTATGACCAGGGAGCTAAGTTAGCCAAATTGCAAACATCTTTGACTTTAATACAAAACAAATAAAATGCTTTCTTAAATATTTCTTTTCATACAGTAAACTGTTTAGACCAACATGTCCATCAATCTCCAGACAGAGTGGCTTTGATCTGGGAGAAAGATGAGCCTGGCACTGAAGTGAACATCACATACAGGTATGGCACATTCTCTTGGATTGCTGTAAAATGGGTCTTGCATACCAATATGGCAGTTGTACTGGCTAGTTACAGAGCTGTTGCACTGAAATATTATTCTATCTATATTAAATCTTCTGCCTCCTCTAGAGGCAGAGCAGTGTTGGGGATGGGAATGGACACACTGCAGGAGCACTGTTACCTGGATGCATTATCCTACATTTAACAGGTGTGGCATGTTTCCTTCAGTCATTCTGTTGCATGGGAAGTGGAGCCATGCCCCTGTCCAGAAATGAGGCCCTGCCTGGGGCTTGTCAGAGCTCTGGACAGAACTATGTGCCCCTTTTCCTTTGCACTCGGGGTCCTGGCAGGCAATTATTTCTCTCTCTTGCATGGGGATGGGCGAGGTTCCCTGCTTTCACACACCCATGAATGAGCATATTTTAACATGAATATTAAGGGCAAGCTCTTTGCTGGTATAAACAAGCATAGCCTCGTTGCTGTCAAAGGAATTCTGCCAATTTACACTAGATGAGAATCTGGCTCTAAATTTCTGTTACATTTTTAGCTAGAACTGCCCATAATCTGAGGCTTTGTCTTCACTACCCGCCGATCCGGCGGGTAGCAATCGGTTTTTCGGGGATCGACTTACCGCGTCTAGTGAAGACGCGGTAAAATCGATCCCTGATCGCTCTGCCGTCGACTCCGGAAATCCACCTCGGCAGGAGGCGGCAGCGGAGTCGGCGGCAGCGCGGCAGCGGTCGACTTTCCCGCGTCCTCACCGCTAGGTAAGCCGACCTAAAATACGCAACTTCAGCTACGGTATTCACGTAGCTGAAGTTGCGTATCTTAGGTCGGAACCCCGCTGCAGTGTAGACCTAGCCTGAGTGGAAACTTTCAGGACTGAAAGGCTCAGTGTTTTTCTTTTATCCAGCTTATTTTCAAATCTGTCAATTTTCCTTTTTGCCCTTTAGAAAAAGCTGGGACTTGTGGGAAGAATGCAAAACTTGGGCACTCTAAGTACCCCTTCTAACATGAACAGTACTAGAAGTGGAGGCTTTCAGTCAATTAAAATGTGGAGATGCTGTCAGATTACCCACTTCTGTCCTGTGAAACTGTGATGACATCCCACGTCAGGCTGGGAGCTGGGAAAATTGGTTTTATTCCCTTAGCCTCACTGTGCCTCACTTTCCCCATTTTAGAATTGGACTAATGATGCTAACCCACTGTTACAGAGAGCTTTTATTTTCCAGTTTTTCCAGCACAGTTGTACTGTGAATAATAATGACAGGGAAAAAAAGCAATCTTCTTCACTGATGGCAAACCTTGAATTTTACATGTAATTTTTCAGAACAGTAGCAAATGTGTTGGTTATCTAAATATGCAAAACAATATTGAGCTGTTTGTGTATTCAAAATGTAGCCGTGGGCTGAACCGTCAGCTGCACTCAAGGCACACCCAGTTGGGTGCATCTGAAATGGGGAATCTCAAAAGAACCATTTGCTGCTCCCTGTCTACACCTACACTGTCCCAGTGTAGTTTAGAGTAGCTTCAAGGGTGCTCTAAACCATACCAGTTTGTAATGACCCTAGGGACAGTTACATCAGCTGGGGATTGGTGGAGCACTGTAAACTTCAGCCACGCCCCTTCTCATGGCTGGCATGACCCTACATGCAGGGAGGGGTGAGGGCTACACTGTCTCTATGATAGCTAAGGATTCCCCCACCTTTGGGCAATCCTCAGCAACCCACTCAAGGCAGCTTTAAGTTTGCTTGTTCTCTTGAGTAGTGTGTAGGGCACATGGTGTGTGCTGGAATCTGACCTTTATGTCTACAGAATATTCTTTACAAGGTATGGATGATTGGGATTCCTTGAATTTATTTGCACACCTGTAGGTTCCTATAGTCTTTCTTAACTTCAGGATTTGTTAGTGTTGCTTTAAAAGAGGGCTGGTTCAAGTGGGTGAGCTGGTCAGTAGAAAAAACAGGACTTGCAACTGAATACATTTTTATGGCAATGCAGAATTATAGTGCTGTTCAACAGTAATCATAATGAGGCAGTTATAGCATCTACAAAATTGCTGAAGAAGTAGATTAGTTTGGATCATGGAATTACTAAACGATCAGTTGTGCAGGTGCATTATCATCTTTCTGATATGATTAGTGAGTAACTGTAGCACAAGGACGATATGTTAAGGAAACCTTGACTGATTTTTGCTAGACACATTGACCTTGATTCTGGGCCATGTTCCATCCCTTTGTGCCAGAACCCAGGGAGACCTCCCCCTGCCTTGTGACAGGTATTCTCCCAGAGTGGAGATGTTCCTTGGGTGGCATAGGATAGCATACGTATTCCTGTGCAACTCTGTGTGCTAGCCAGAAAAGCAGCTTATAAAGGGCTCTGGGAAGCTTCTCTAAGTTAGAGCAGCCCCAGAGGTTGAGTGCTGGCCCAGAATTTGGAGGGCACAAACATAGCTTTAGGCTGTCTTAGTCACCCCCTTAGGCTTTGCCTTCGGAGCGGCGGCGGCGCGCTCAGGGGAGGAGGCGGAGATGAGCTGAAGCGGTTCCTCTGCGCCCCCCGTTACTTGCTGCGACCCTCCCCGGGGCCCTCCCGCCCCAGCTCATCTCCGCTTTGCCTCCTCCCACGAGCACGCTGCAGCTCCGTTTCCCCCCTCCCTTCCAGGCTTGCCACGCCAATCAGCTGATTGGCGCAGCAAGCCTGGGAGGGAAGGAGGGAGGGAGAAGTGGAGTGGCGGCGGCGCGCTCAGGGAGGAGGCGGAGGCAGAGAGGAGGTGAGCTGGGGCGGGGAGCGGTTCCTCTCTCTACCCTGATATAACGCGGCCTCACCTATAACACGGTGACATTTTTTGGCTCCCGAGGACCACGTTATATCGGGGTAGAGGTGTATTATAGGATAGAAGGATTATTGGGCTCAGTCATGAGTTGCATAAGCCGCCTGGACATAGTATAAGCACCTATCTGGATTGCCAGTCTGTGCCTGGGAGGGAAGGACACTACTTTTTCTTCACTCAGGTGGGCAGGGAATGGGTGGGCGGAGGGGAGGGGTGGGCACAGCTTTGGCTCTACTCCCACCCCGATATGCTGGCCAGCACAGAGAGGGAAGTAAATTGCACCAGGAAAAGGGCTGACACAGATTACTTTCCCTGTGGAGCAAGGGACTGAATTGGGGTTCTCAGAATCACAGTTTGTTCCCGGCTCTGCTCTTGGAGCAGTGCAGTGACACGCTGGCCTTTACTCAGGCTGGATTGCAATGTGCCAATCCAGCCTGACGTTACCAATTCCTCATCCTACTTTGAACTAAGGCCCCACAGCACACGTGGTCCCTCTACTGTGGCTGTTGCTTGCAGCCTGCATTCCAGTTAGCATGAGGACATACAGAGTCAGGCATGCAAAAGGGAGTGTTATCAGCAAAGTGGATTGTATTTATAACAATGGAGGTAAGTACTTTTTTCTTGGAAGTTAGTTGAAATGTTTCTTTATCCAAAAAGATCGATGAAGGAATTGGCTAAAACAAACAGCTTTGTGCAGACTTTCATCTCTGCCCTTACCAGCTAGATTTAAATAGTCCTATATCATCTAATAAAACTAACTGCCATAAAGATGAATTGACTCCTCTGAAGAGGGACCTTAGCCCATGCCCAACTGTTGCTAGGAGGGACAAGCTGTCACTGTTGAGCTACCGGAGATAGCAGGTGACAAGCAAGATAACTTAGGAGAGTGGGGACAAAAGACAGAGTGATGAATTTGAAACAGAGGACGGGAATTATAAGTGATCTCTCAGTGGTGAGCATGTCCTGTCCTATAGGCCACTGGAGAGCATTGCTTCCTCGGGGAAGCAGTGTGGTGCAGTAGACAAGGCACTGGACTGAATGTTAGGAGACCTGGGTTTTAGTCCTTGCACTGTCACTAAGCTGCTCTGTGCCTCAGCTTCCCCATCTGTAAAATGGGGATAATGAGATTTGTCTTTTTTGAAGCACTTTTAGGTAGATGGATGGAAAGTGCTGTAAAGGAGCTAAGCGTTGTTGGGACATGTCTGAAGCTGGTTGTCAGAGGCAATAGCCTGTCTGAGGAAGCCGGCTGTTAGAGTGAGACAAGGCATCAGGAGCAAGAGAGAGACAGCTTGATGTTCGCTGGGGAGGGAAGCCAGTGTAGTGAGAGCCAGCTGTCAGCTGTCCAACTGCATGTTTGTGGTAAGGCACTCAATCCGGTCAGGTGCTTTTCGCCCTCAGCTCCCATGGAGATCATTGGGTACAGAGAGCGCTCAGCACCTTGCATGTTCATTTTCAAAGGCCTTGTATAGATTAGGTTTTAAAGATGTGATGTTAGCATGTGTTAGCAAACAGGTTATAAAAGTCTAGAGTAGGGAAGGCACACTGCCTTTAACACATGCTAAGTAGGTTGAATCAATGTCTTGTTAACTCGACTAGCTCAGCATAGGTTAACGGCAGAGGGTGGAATCCTGGCCCCATTGAAGTCAATGGTAAAACTCCCATTGGCTCAAATGGGGCCAGAATTTCCCATAGGGGTCCTTGTTTACACTAGACTTCTAAAATGAATTAGCTCAAATATATTAACTTCACACCTTTAAATCCCATCTACATGAGGTCAGAATGACCAGCTCACTGATGATGCATGTCTAACAAACATTACTTTGCTAATTGGCTGAATCCTTTTGTCAACCATTGGGATGAGTCATAAGTTTAACTGCTTTTCTCCTAACTTGTAAATTTAGAGCAAAGCCTCCTGGTGACACTTCAGTAAAACTGGGGTTTTTGGTTTTGTTCTTCATACAGAGTAAAAGGGAGTAGAGCTGACCAAAAAATATCTCAACACCTCAACTGCTAGAAGAGGGCCTGATCCTCCCTGATTGAACTAACCTCGTTATCTCTAGCCTTACTCACTGTTGCTTGCATATTTATACCTGCCCCTGGAAATTTCCACTACATGCATCTGAAGAAGTGGGTATTCACCCACGAAAGCTCATGCTCCTATACGTCTGTTAGTCTATAAGGTGCCACAGGACTCTTTGCTGCTTTTACAAAAAATATCTGTGAATACTCGTTAGAACTTCTAAATGAATCCACTTCTTAGGCCATGTTTATATCCCTTTTGTGGTGGGGAAACATTAGAACATTCTTGTGTATTGGCTCAAATGTTTATGGAAAAAGTTTGAAAACAGATGTCAGCATTTGTTCTCATTCCCTCCTGCTCACTTTGTGTGGTTATGTAGTCTGAGTCACAACCTAGTTAGTTCTAAGTAAATAAAAATATGTCCCTAGGGAGGTCTGTAAGGTAGAGAAATAAAAACACTTACAATTCACAAATTTGGGGTCAGATTGTGGAGACTTTACTCACTAGTGCAGAGTTGCTCACCTGAGTAGTACCATTGATTTGAATGGGACTACTTGTTTGAGTAACCACTCACCAAGGGGAGTCGGGGTTCATCGTATTTGTGTGGCCCTGCAGTGTGCATCGTATTTAAGTAATGATGGAATCTTAACACAGTGAAAAAGGGTCTGGCTAAAGTCACAGGCCAGCCAATTCACTGGAAGGGGTGTGGCTTCATGAAAAAAAATGCAATCAACAGAAACTTTGCTAGTACACGTTCAGCTTTTCAAAACAAGGAGAAGTAGCCAGCAATAGTAGTGAACAAGTTGTTCCTGAGATCAGTTGCAGTAAGCATTTCTGCAGCATGCTGGCTGGCCGACATGGAATTCTGTACAGCAACAGAGCAGGATCCCTATTGTAGTGGTCGGATGCAGCTAAGAGTGGCCTGTTGACTTGCTGCACTGCCTTTTGCATGTATAGTCAGGGGCATTCTGTTTTATGCAAGAATACAGAAAGGTGGAAACAGAAACACACATTTGTAATACATCAGATTAAGCTTTGTAGTGTCCTCCTGGAAAGGTCTCGCTTAAAAATGGTATAAAAAGATTCTCTTTTTACACAGGATGTACAAAGAAACATATCACATTACAGAGATTAAAGGGATACTTTCAGCTAATTTGGGCCAAAAATGAACTTTTGCTTAAAACAAAAAAGGTTTACAAAATCTAGTATTACCAGATTTTTTTCATGTTAACATAAAAATTAAAACAAACATTTTGTTTTGTATTTAAAGGTTAATTTTCTTGTGGTGTTTATGACTGAGCACTTCCTTGTTGGGCTGAATTGACTTGAAACTAACTAGAAATGAAAGTGAAACTCTCTAGTTTATATTCATTGACCAGAATGAGTAAGACAAATAAACAGGATTAATAGCACAAAAGTAAATAGCATTTTACAAAACTTTCAGTTTTAATTATCTAACATAGTAGTAGTAACCCAAGTAAAGGAGTTTTTTTTTTAATAAATAAGTATTTTAGCCTCACAGTGTCTTGTCTATGACAGACCTGCGGGTGGCTATCTTAAAACAGAAAAACTTCAAAAACAGACTCCAACGAGAGACTGCTGAGCTGGAATTGATATGCAAACTAGACACAATCAACTCAGGATTAAATAAGGACTGGGAATGGCTGAGCCATTACAAACATTGAATCTATCTCCCCTTGTAAGTATTTTCACACTTGCTTCTTATCAAACTGTCTGTACTGAGCTATCTTGATTATCACTTCAAAAGTTTTTTTTCTCATACTTAATTGGCCTCTCAGAGTTGGTAAGACAACTCCCACCTGTTCATGCTCTCTGTATGTGTGTATATATATCTCCTCAATATATGTTTCACTCTATATGCATCCGAAGAAGTGGGTTGTTGCCCACGAAAGCTTATGCTCTAATAAATTTGTTAGTCTCTAAGGTGCCACAAGTACTCCTGTTCTTTTTGCGGATACAGACTAACACGGCTGCTACTGTGAAAAGTGTCACTTTAGAGACCTGGTACCAATCTCGTCACTGAACAAATTATGGAACTCTTTACATTCTCTATGAGTTGGCATTAGAGAGTGTTATGGCAGTTTTCATCTTTAAAGCGAAATCCATAAAGATTTAAAGTGAAAATGCACTACATACCTATTTTTTAAATTAGGTTCTTAGATTGAGGCTGTCATTCCAAAAAGTCAGATTTAAAACAGTAGTATGTCTTGTTACTGAGTTTTATTTCCATTTCAGTTTGTCTTTGCTGATCACAAAGGTCAGTAACGCAGAGCTATTATGCATTATTAAAAATTGAAGGCATTTTAGCTTCACTGTAGTGACTCTAAAACAAATGAAGGCTAATTTGTGGTGCCATTCTGTACTGGCAAATTTGGGGGCATTATTTCAAGTGATCTAACTTGAAAATACGCAACAGTTGATGTTGTACTAAAAATGTATTCACCTGACCAATTGCATTTGCAAAGTTTGATCATTTAGGGTAAAGCTCTGCACACATTGCTTCTGCTGAATTCACTCACATGTGAAATCAGAATTTTTCCCTGGTAGGGCCCAAAACTTATTGTAATGTTCCTAAGAACAGATGTGGGATAATTCTGCAGCACTTTGCTTATAATGACACCTGCCTTTGACAAATGCCGTGATGTTTGGGAGTATTACATTTTTAGTGTCTAAGAAAAAAAGATTTATAACCAATTACAAACTTTTACAGGTAAAAGAAAAACAGTGGCAGAGGGCAGTTGGTTAGGAACCAGAATTACCCTCCTAAAACAAAGATTTAACAAAAAGAACAGGAGTACTTGTGGCACCTTAGAGACTAACAAATTTATTAGAGCATAAGCTTTCGTGGGCTACAGCCCACTTCTTCGGATGCATAGAATGGAACATATATTGAGGAGATATATATACACATACAGAGAGCATGAACAGGTGGGAGTTGTCTTAATTGGCCTCTCAGAGTTGGTAAGACAACTCCCACCTGTTCAAGCTCTCTGTATGTGTATATATATATCTCCTCAATTTATGTTCCATTCTATGCATCCGATGAAGTGGGCTGTAGCCCACGAAAGCTTATGCTCAAATAAATTTGTTAGTCTCTAAGGTGCCACAAGTAACGCCTGTTCTTTTTGCGGATACAGACTAACACGGCTGCTACTCTGAAACCTGTCAAAGATTTAACAGGTTGCTTTTCCTTTTATTAACTTTGTACCTGGGACTCAAACCAAGACTATAATCTGTGGATCCTCAGGCAAGTACTGGCAGCCTTTAGATCCTGAATGGGGACATTGGGCTGTGTATTACATTCCCATCCATGTCCTATTTCAAAGTGGAGGAACTGGCTGGGTGGTGAATTTCCTTCAGCTCAAATCCTGCTGCTGCATGGAAAGATGGGGTCAGCATGTGAGATGTTGAGCCAGTTTGGGTTCAAAAGTTCAGGTCCCAAGAAGGTGGCTTGTGTAGCTTGTGCCTAAAGATGATTCAGACTAACAAGTTAGTGTTATAACATTCCAAACTACAGTAATGTGACTATATATGGGATCAGATTTATTAGGAAAATGATCTAAATACATTTATTTTGCAAGATACCACATCCGGAAAGAGTATTTGATGTGGTCTCTTATGTGAAAATAACTAGCCTCTTTCCTTTAGAGAACTGTAGATGATCTTGCTGTAGTTAAAGATAACACCAGAGTTACTGGGAAATGTTTCAGTAAGATAGGAGAACATTCATAGCCATGGTGAGAACACAGCCGCATGCTGATAACAGCCAGCTTTTCCAGGAGCCCTTAGCACTGGTGGCTCTGTCAGCCGTTTGTTCCAGGTATTGGGCGGTGGGTTTTGAGGACCTTGTTGCTTCTGTCTTTGGGAGGGGAAGGAATGGAAAAATGTGATTCAGGAGCTTTTAATAGAGGTACCATAGAGAGAAGAGGAAAAACGTTTGCATTCATTAGGTTATGATTTTAGCAGGAGCATTGGCTCAGATAATGACTTGCTGGCTGAGTTCAACAGTTTTCTGTGCTTTTGCCAGCAGATGTTGCTGTGATTAATAGGGCCAGCTCGGAGAGCTTGCACAGCGTTCGTCAAGCATTCAGAAGAAAAGGAAAGCAAACAATAACTTTTCAAAGAAGAAAGTGACAATTATCCCAGCACCCTGCTTCCTTCTGGCATGGTGCTTCCACACATGAAGCCTGAACCAAAGCCCTTTGAAATCAATGGAAAAACTCGGAAGTCCATTGATTTCAGTGGGCTTTAGACCAGGCCCATGGCCACGGAGCCAGCTGCAAGAGCAGTGCTGTTGCTTCTTAGCAGGCAGGAATGTGCACGTTAGCTCCCTCCTGCTAATATTCCTAATAGTGCCATGTCAAATTCAACGGAAGAATAGGCTAGCCATGCAGCACCCTGGCGGAGAGCATCAGAGTGTTGCTAGCGTGGCTCTTCAGTTATAGATTCAACTCCGACAGGGTCCATTTTTAATTTTTTTTAAATTGAATTGATTTCCCCCCAATTCCTTCACCTCTGCCAGAGACTGAACAGTGTATGTGTGGTTTAGAAGGAGCCTGAGACTAGAGACAGTGGTTGGGGTAAGAAGTTGCTTACTTCCTCTCCCAGATCGTTATTGCAGATATTAGATAAGACCAGACATAGCCCGGGTTCCTGAGGTAAGCCACTAGCGATACCCTCCCCCAAACGGACATGTAACCGTTTGTTTATGGCCAGTTAGCCATGCTGTTATCCAGGCTAGTAGCAATTCATTTTTCAAGTAACATTTTGTGAGACCGTTATTCCAGTTTTGTGCTGGTGTCAATCCTTCATTTCAACTGATTTTTCAAACTTCTTGTCTCTATTTTTCTTGCTAAAGACAAATTTTTGAAAAGAGAGTTCAGAATCTCATTCCTTTTAGGGTCATCATTAATTTTATCTCCATCTTCATGTATTAATGGACCTGTTGTCTCCCAGGTCTTCTCCTTTTTACATCGGTAAAAGCCCTTCATATTCCCCTTAGCCCGTTTTGCTAGCAGGAGTTCATTTGCCTTTGCTGTCCTTATCTTCGCTCTGCAGACTGCAACTGACTCTGTGAATTTGGTTGCCTCCCCCTTTCTCATTTCTAGTACAGGGTTTTTTTATTAACTACCGAGCTTTGAGCAGCCCTATTATGAAGCCTCATTGTCCAGCTCTTAACTCTTGGAATTGGCTTTTTCAGAGGAACTGCAGTCTGTTGTCCCATAAACTGGAGTGTCTTTAAGGGGGGTTTCCCCAGCTTTCTCTAAGATTGGTGAATATTAATGCTTCCACTTTTTACACCATACTCACTAAATGTTTGACTTTCCCCAAAATCTAACACCCTTTCTTCATAAACCCATTCTTTGATGTCCTGAATTCAAGGCGCTTGTGATCACGAGTCCCAAGCTTCCGTATTATTTTGTCACTTCCTCCATAGATCTAGACAGCTTCTCTTGCCTTCCCTCTGCATAGGAATATTTTAGATGTTTGACTGGCCGATGGAGAGTCAAATTCCCCTACAAATACACTGTCTTGCAGATGAGAAAACCTTGCGAGTTGCTCCAAGATTGTTCATTCTCCTCTGGTTCTGGTGGTTTATAGTAGATCTTACAGTGTCCCCACCACACCCTGCATTGTCAGTTATCTCCCTTGCAGTGTAAAAGTTTTTGATGTAAAACTCCACCCCCTCCCTCCCTTCTTCCTCTATAAATATCATACCCATCTGTATGGACATTTCCTTACGAGACTCTTCCTACTGGGGTTCCGTTATGCCCACTTCCTCATAACCTTCATACTTTATTTAGCTTTGGGTGGTTCTTGTTTGGTTCCCGTACTCCTGTTGTGTGCAGATGGGAAAAAGCAGCTCTGGGGTAAAAGCCACTCTCCCATATAGATGCCTCTTTCCTCTCCAGGGCTGTTGTGATGGAACTCTGGTCTGCACAGCCTGAGGGAGCAGGTTGACGTTGCCAGCAACGGAAATAGCTACTTTACTCAGCTTTTTTTCCGCCTTTAAGTCCTTTGGGGTTTACAGTGTAAGTTATTCCCCTTCCATGATTTTTCAGTCCCACAGAGGATGTCTGCTTGTGGGAAGAGGCAGGTGCTGTGTAGCCTAGGTGGGAAACACAAGACTTGCAGAAGTAGCTTCCTGCCGGACAGGGATTTTATTTAAGTTTCTTCCTTGTAGATTCCAGCTGCCCCACCTTCTAATAGCCACCTCCCCTCCAGGTCTCTTCCATCATGGACCCCACGTCCAAGTGGCTTAGCAGCCATGGGTCTGTCCTCCTCTGCTGTGCTTTTAAGGTGCAAAGGGGATGTAAAGTTAATAGGTCAATGGAAAAAAGAGCCTAAGGTTCTGTAACTGTGTCTTAATGCTTATTAACTCATTCAAGCTCAGTCACTGAGCACATAACTCAAGGTCAGACATGAGAGTTCCTGTGTGTTTCTACAAATGCTGTTCCTGAGAGCGAAGTAAATAAACAAGCATTTAAACAACTAGAGTATAACTTCTGAATTAGGGCTTTGTTTGGCATTTCTATCCAGGACAAGCAGGTAGTGTACTAAAAAGCACAGACATATTTTTATTTTCATTTTCCATTGTGGTTAAGTGGTTGTCATCCTGCTTGCTCACAACCATCTGCTTGAGACTAATTTCCTCCTGTACAGCCCAGCTGATCGGCAAAAACAATTTCTGTTTGTCTTGCTACATTTTATGTTTGATTCATTATCATAACTCTCAAGTGTTAAAGAAGATCTGAACTGTACCTGGAAGCCTGAGGTGATGTTTTGACGTAATGTTAGAGTAACAGTAAGTTGTGCCATGAGTCCTGATGATTGTGTTTATTTAAAAATTACATTGAAACAAAGACTCTGAAACCAAATGATTTGACTAAACAAACTGCACACTGGTTGCATTCTGTGTCCACATGGGCACACCTGCACACAGCACTGTATGCCTATATAGCTCTCATTTCTATGGGGCCTTTCTGCGTAGAGCAGTGGTCTCCAACCTTTTTATGCCCAAGATCACTTTTTGAATTTAAGGGCAACCCAGGATCTACCCCGCCCCTTCCCTGAGGCCCTGCCTCGCTCATCCATCCCATTTCCCCCCCACCCCCCCGTCGCTCGCTCTCCCCCACCCTCACTCACTTTCACTGGGCTGGGACTGGATTTTGGGAGGGGGTGTGGGCTCTGGGCTGGGGCCAAGAGGTTCACAGTGTGGGAGGGGGCTCTGGGCTGAGCCTGGGGCAGAGGATTGGGGTACACCAGGGGGCTCCGGGCTGGGGCAGAGTGTTGGGGTACAGGAGGGGGTGTGGGGTGCTGGCTCTGGGAGGGGGCTCAGGGCTGGTGCTTGGGGTGCAAGAGGGGGTATGGGGTGCTGGCTCTGGGAGGGGGCTCTGGGCTGGGGCAGGGGCTTGGGGTGTAGGAGGGGGTTTGGGGTGCTGACTGGGAGGGGGTTCAGGGCTGGGGCTTGGGGTGCAGGAGGGGATTTGGGGTACAGGAGGGGGTATGGGATGCTGGCTCCGGGAGGGGGCTGGAGGTTGGGGTGCAGCCTCCCGCTGGGCGACACTTACTGCGGGTGGCTCCCGGTCGGTGGCGCAGCGAGGCTAAGGCAGACTCCCTACCTGTCCCGGCCCCACGCTGCTCCTGGAAGGGGACAATGCACCACTGTGTCCCTTCTCTGCCGGCACCACCCCCTCAGCTCCCATTGGCACAGCTCCCCGTTCCTGGCCAATGGGAGCTGCGGGGGCAGTGCTTGCACGCAGGAGCAGCACGCTGAGACCCCTGCCCTCCTTCACGGGGCCACGCTGGCTGCTTCCGGGAGCAGTGTGAGGCCTTGGCATGCAGGGAGCCTGCCTTACTGGCAGCCCAGCAGCAGCACCGAAGATCACGATCGACTGGGAGAGTCCCCAGGATCGACCAGTCGATTGCGATCGACCGGTTGGTGACCACTGGCGTAGAGCATCATAAAGTGAACTATAGATAGGATTATTTATTCCTGTTATGTTACCTTGTAGAACAAGAAGTAAAAAGAATATGGGAGCTCATTGCACAGGAAGTCAATGAGGTTTAGTAAGAATATAGCAAGATTAAGGGGGGAAAAAGTTGGACATTCATATGGATAACAAGAATATTCTGAGTTAGAAAACTTATTGCTATCAAAAATATTGGAAGGGATATTAAACATGCTTTCAGATTTAAGCCAGCTGCTATTTGCAATCTCTAGCTATTAGAGATCAGGATGAGACCTAATGTAAGGGGCAGATTACCCCACATCTGCTGGTCTATACTGTTATGTTGACCACTTTTACAAGACTAGGATATATTTTTGTACAAAGTATGCCTTGTGAGGTATCATTTGAAAATTCATAATCTGCTGAACATTATTGTCCTGGTAAAATACGTGTATCAACATTGTATGTAAAGTTATAAGATTCTGCTGTGTAGCATTGTTATAACATGCTCCAACGTTAAGAAAAGCAGGCCCAAACCAGTTTTTCAGAGACAAAGACACACTGACACCCCGGCCAGGTGTTAAAGAGCTATCACTTGCTTAAGCTGCCATTCTCCAGTAACGGGAAGGTGTGAATAAGAAATTTACATTTAACCACAGGGACAGTTCAACCCTCACATTCACAAGAGACTACTCGTTGCTTGCACCCCAGTGTGGGGAGGGGTAATCCTCAAGGTGGGGGGAGGGGTATAAGAATGGAGGACACACAACACAAATGACCTCTCTCCTCCTTCATCTCTGCTCATGACATCAACGACTCTCAAATAACTGAACTAAGGGGGAGGGGTCCCAGGCTGAAAGGAGACCCAGCCTGTGAAATTTATTGCAGCATATGGTGAGATAAAACCTTTGCTTTTAAGTTCACATAGCTTGTTCAGTTAAATATTAGCTCCATTTTACTCTTTTATTTTCTTTTGTAACCAATCCTGACTTGTATGCATCATCACTTGCAATCACTTAAAATCTACCTTTCTGTAGTTAATTAACTTATCTTATTGTTTTATCTTAACCAGCGTGTTTGGACTAGTGTGGGAAACTCCATTTGGAATAACAAGGGTGGTGCATGTAGCATTTTCCTTTGATGAAATGAGGGACTTTCTATGAGCTTGCCCTGTCCAGCACACTGCTGAACAAGACGCACATTTCTGGGGGGACAAGCCTGGGATCAAGAATTTGCAGGTGTCTCCCCGTGTATAATTCATGAATGACTGATCAGAGTGCTCATGTGTTTAGCTGGGAGCGAATTTGCATGCTGAAGGCTGTGTGAGCAGGTGTAGGCTGCAACTGCACTACTGGACTGGGCTGGCATAGTCTCCATAGTATAGACCTACCCTTAGCAAGGTTGTGTGGTTCGGCCATATTAATTCATAATGCGGTGTGGTCTGTGTAGACAAGAGTGAGTTAGTTTTTGCTGGCGAGTGGAAGAGTGGCAAGGGAGAGTAGGACAGAGTCAATTTTTCTTTTTAATGGTTGGATGCAAAATATCATGAGCTTCTGTCAAAAAAATCCTGAAGCCATCCCTGGACCTAATGTGGTGATAGGGGGCACTGTGCTGCAGAGATGGGGGTGGGTGAGTTACTAGAGGGTATTTTCCTGTCTGAGTCAGTACTGACCCCAATGTACCAGTGTGGTGCTAGGGGAGATAAGATATTTTACACCCACAGACACCAAGATCCAATGAATTTCAGAACCTAGGAGAGAGTTTTCCTCACATGTGATCTCCCTGCCATGCCCCAGGGCTGTGGTGGCATCAGCAGCTTGAAGCTCCTGCTGCCTTCACGGGGCCCCAGAGCTTTCCCTACCCCTCTGGCTACTTGGCTCATGCTAGCTCCTTTACCAATACCATATCCTGGAGCAATCTGGGTTGCTCTTGGAGTTCTTCAGTCCAAGCACTAAACCATGCTTAGACCTGTTTTGTTTGTGAAACGTGACAATATCTTGCCCCATGGTGTGGCAGTTCTGGTCTGTTTTCCACAATACAGATGTTGAAGGAAATGTACGAGAAATTGCAATCTGTGAAGTGCACAGTGCTGTCTTTTTTTGTTTGTTAGAGGAACATTTCTGCCATTAACCCAATGTGTCACATGGACAAGCAGTGTGAATAGTCCATTTGTTCTTATTCAGTGCTTTTGGGTTTCTTTCTACAAGGAACTGGATTGTGGTTTTGTTCTTGTGACAATGACTCCCTGTAACACCATTCCAAATAATGTCATACTGTAATGAAATTATACATCGTAAGGAGCATGACCCAGTTGTTGATCACATTCTTGTAAAATATACTGTTCAGACTAGTCTCTCGGGCATATTTCACTCTGCCTCTGCTCTCATACATGTAAAATAAATGCAGTGTTTATCCTTGCAGCTTAGACATTGCTGAAACATCAAGTAGTTACTGCAGTTCTGCTCCAAGATGCCAAAGTTGTTTTGTTTCAGTGAACGTATGGCCTGATTTTCAGAGGTTTTGAGCAGCCAGAGCTTCCACTGAAGTAAATGAGAGCTGTGCTGCTCAGCAGCTCTGAAAATCAGGCCATTAATATGAGGAGACAAATATAGTAATAGGCATGCGGCTACTGCAATTGATGCATTGCTTAGGCCAGTGGTCTCCAAACTTTTTTGATCGCGCACCCCATCAGTAAAAATTTTTGAGCACGCACCCCCTGCCGTGCTGAAGCAAAAAAAAAAAAAAAAAGTGCTCCTGCTGCCGCGCACCCCCAAGGATCCTCTTCCGCACCCCACTTTGGAGACCACTGGCTTAGGCAACCTGGCAAAACACAAAGACACATTACTGTCCATTCTACTGCCACCTACATTGTTCCACTAACGTTATTCATAGGTTCATTCATCTATTCCAAGGCCAGAAGGGACCATTGTGATCATCTAGTCTCACCTCTTGTATAACACAGGCCAGAGAACTGCACCAAAATAATCACTAGAGCAGATCTTTTAGAAAAAATCATTCAGTCTTTTAAAAATTGTCAGTGATGGAGAATCCACCACAACCCTGGGTAAATTGTTCCACTGTTACTCACTGTCCACTCCACTGTTACTCTCACCATTAAAAATGTATTCCTTATTTCCACTCTGAATGTGTCTAGCTTCAACTTCCAGCCATTGAATCACATTAGAACTTTCTCTGGTAGATTGAAGAGCCCATTATTAAATATTTGTTCCCCAGGTAGCTCCATATAGACAGCAATCAAGTCATCCCTTAATCTTCTCTTTGTTAAGATAAACAGATTGAGCTCTTTGAGTCTGTCACTATAGGCATGTTCTCTAATCCTTTAATCATTCTCATGGCTCTTCTCTGAAGCGTCTCTACGTTAGCAGTGTGCTACCCTATACAGACAGAGGAGTTTCAACTTTTGTTTTTGTCCCAATTAAGTCTCTGCTTCCCTGAGGTGATTTTGAAAACTACTCACAGTCTGTTGTCTCTTAATGCAGTTTGGATGCTTAGGACCATATACTTAATCTGCATATGCAGCTCCCATTGACTTTATCACCAGGGCCGGCTCCAGGCACCAGGTAAGGAAGCAGGTGCTTGGGGCGGCCAATGGAAAGGGGCAGCATGTCCGGGTCTTTGGCGGCAATTCTGCGGCGAGTCGCTCTCGGAGCGAAGGACCCGCCGCCAAATTGCCACCAAAGAATGAAGCGGCATGGTGGAGCTGCCGCTGAAGTCCTGCCTATCGCGGCTTTATCTTTTTTTTGCTTCGCCGTTTGAGGCGGCAAAAAAAATGGAGCCGGCCCTGTTTATCATCAGTACAGATGCCCACCTGGATTAAAGACAGTATACAATAATGCTTTCTCTGATGACAGCATGTCCAGTGAACTTCATTGAAGGGCTGCTGTGCGCTCTCTAGAGAGATGGAGGCAGCCTGAACTGTTGCAGACCAAGGCAGCTTGTTCTGGGAGTGTCTCTCCTAAGTCACATGGCCAGGGGTTCTGCCTCTGCAGAAAATGGAAGGTGTTTGTGAGAAGAGCAGATGCTAGTGGGGACTAAATTTAGCTGCTCGGCAAACAATTGTTTTTTTAAAAAAAATCATTATCTTACCCAGATGGTGAATTGGATTGAGAAATGAGTGGGCAGCTTGGAAAAGTGAACTAGCATAAACCAAAATTCATATAAAAACATATGAGCTTGATTAAAATTCTAGTAGCTTGATGTGCAGGGGGTCAGACTAAGATGATCATGATGGTCCCTTCTGGCCTTAAAATCTGTAAGTCTAAATATGTTACCCTATCCTTAAAGATAATCTGTGTCCGTATGAACCCTGTGATCACAAGACCAATCCATTTCTTGCCTCCACATATCTCTGAATAGCCTCCTCTTCATTATTTTGTGGCTGTCTCCTCAGCTTCTCTTCTGAGTGCTGCATTGGTTATGTGCAAGTGTTGATTTTGGCTAGGAGCTGAGAAAGCTGGGAGATTGCACTGTTTACATCAAATATAAAGGAGATACAGATCTGGGCATGGACTGAGAACTGCTGGCACTTCAGCCTGTGCTATCTCACCAGCTCCCCAGTGGCCTCATATAGGGTATATGTACACTGCAAGCAAAGATGTGATTGTGGCACAGGTAGGCATACCTCTCCTGGTGTTAATCCAGATAGCACAGGTAACAATAGGAGTGAAGACAGGGTGGCATGGGCTTCAGCACAGGCTGGCTGCCCGAGTACAAGCCAGCCGGGGACCCTGGGTACCTACTCGGTGGGGTTGCTAGCCTCCGCTGAAGTCCATGCCACCACCTTTATGACTGTTATTACCTGGGCTAGCTAGATATAAAGGTAGCTTGGGTATGCCTACCCATGATACAATCACGTCTTACCATGTGGCATAGCCATCCCCAGAGAAGTTGGAAAGTATGGTGGAGAAGATTGAACTTTGTGGGACTATACAGATAAGAGCTTTGAAGGTGGATGAGCAGTTGCCCATCATGACCCTCTGGGTTCAGGTTCATACGTTTGTTCTGTGTAGACCTAAATCTTTCATTATGAGTAAATGAATGTAAAGCAGCTTGCAGGTGAAAATGACAAGAAACTCTCTTTCTATGCTGCAGGGAACTTCTGGCCATGACCTGCCGTCTTGCCAACACACTGAAGAAATATGGAGTACAAAAAGGGGACAGAGTTGCAATCTATATGCCTGTGACTCCACTGGCTGTGGCTGCCATGTTGGCTTGTGCCAGAATTGGTGCTATTCATACAGTGGTCTTTGCTGGATTCAGTGCAGAATCTTTAGCTGGGAGGATCATTGATTGTAAGTAGTTTTAAAATGATGAACAAGCATATTAGGAAAGTGCACTGCTCCTTGGAGGTTTGAGCCTTTGATCCAGATTCAACATTCAGCTTTCAAAGAAAGGCACACCCAGAATATGGCTGGCTTATTGTCATCTTACTGGGAAGTTCAGTTCTCTCCTTAGCAGAAGCATCAGAGTACTATCACTGCATTGACTCTCTGTGTTCCTGATTGGCATGAACGCCTGTGGGTTTAATAAGCTTTAAAATCACTGTAACATTCAATCAGTTTTAAATTGCTGTCAAATAATGTTTACACCGTAGGGAAAACTGAGACCTCTTGGGGGGGAAGGGGAGGCTGGTTATGTTCTCTTACAGTGAAGTGACAGTTTCCTAGTGCATTCTTGTGAAGTGCTAACTCTGCAGCGTATAATTATTTATTTGTATTTTTGAAGTGCCTAACGGCCCCAATTAAAGAGCAGGGCCCCATTGTGCTAATCACGGTATAAACATATAGAGACAGTTGCTACCCCAAAGAGCTTATAATATAATTCGATAAACCAGTGATAGACAACACAGAAACAAAGTATCGAAAGGCAGAGGTTTAATACATAACATTAGGTGCTATGATTATTACAAATACATCTTTTAAAAAGTCATCTTTCTGTATGGCTAGCACGAGGAATTAAGTCTCAGAGTATTTTGAATGGAAGGTAATCTAGGAGGGGCAAGTAAAGGTTTTGGCTTCTCTCTTATCTCTGGTAACTAGTGTAGGGGTTATGGGTAAACATTCTTTTATTATACAGCTATATATCTGCTCCATAAATAACATAGCATGAAATGTGTGTTGCAATTTGAAGTGCTATTTTGAATTGGTACAGTTGTGATATGGCTCCCAGGAAAATCCGGAAATCCTGAAAACCCCACATGAGCTAACTGGGTGCTAGAAATCCACTGGCATCTCTAAAAACAACAAACAAAACAAAGGACACTGAATTTGCTTGGGATTGGGGTTTAATGGAAGATTTGAAGGGGCTGTAATATCTACTCCATAGAAAAGGTATGAGAGCTGTGTGGAAGAAGATGGTGTTTACTCACTAAGAGACCTGATCCAGTTCCTGTTCAAATCAGTGAAAAGATTCATTGATTTTAGTAGGCTTCGGATCAGGCCCTAATTGTCCTCCTCTACCTTAGAGATTGCAAAGGCCATCCTGCCTTCAGTGTATCAGGATTACAAGGAGCGTTTGTCAGTGATGTCGGCTGTTACCGTCTGATAGAATTTCTCCATTGTAATATGCTACTTAACATCCCTATGTGTGACACAGGGTGACAGTAGTGAAAAACAAACTGATAGGTCTGCAAAATCTCTCTCTTGTTAGCTGGCTGCAAAGCTGTCATTACCTACAACCAGGGAGTCAGGGGAGGACGAGTTGTAGAGCTGAAGAAGACTGTGGATGAAGCTGTAAAGAATTGTCCAAGTGTCAAGCATGTCTTCGTGGCTCAGAGAACAGACAGCACAGTCCACATGGGTAATCGTGACATTCCTCTTGAAGAAGTATGTTGACTTTGTTAAATGTAGCCCTTTTATCTAGCTATTTCCTACAGGGTGTGATGGTTTATATCTCAGCAGGTCCCCATGCCAATTAACAAACACATTTTCAGGGAAAGTCAGAGGCAGGGCTAGAACCTGTATTATTAAAATGCCTATGTAAGGGCCCTGCTGGCAGAGCTAAGGAGAAAGTACAATCAGCTTAATCTAGAATGGACACACTTGTAAATAACTCAGACTATTCTATATTGGCCTTTGTTGCTATGTAGTCTCTGTGCATTATCCTGACAAGGAATATCTATATGGTCTGTGTATTCTCATTTTATAAATGTGGTAGATTAAAAGAATTTGAAGCAATTACGTATTTTCTTTTCTCTCCTTTTAGTATTTTAAACCTCAGTGTTTTTTTCTTTGATCTGGTTGCTACAAATGCAGACTGCTGGCTTCAGTCTGTCCTCTCTGACACATGTAACAAAGGGTATGTCTACACAGGGATAAAAAACCCATGGTTGGCCTGGATCAGCTGACTCAGGCTCCTGGGGCTTGGGCTCTGGGGCTGAAAAATTGCTGTGTAGACATTCGGACTACGGCTTGAGGGTCCCAGAGTTCAGGCTCCAGTCCGAACCTGAATGTCTACACAGCAATTATTAGCCCTGCAGCCTGAGCCCAAGTCAGCTGACCCAAGCCAGCCGCAGCTATGCCATTGGGCTTTTATCCACTGTAGACGTGTACCCTCAATCCTAAATCACCAATTTTGCTTACTCCAAGGTAGGGATGTAAATACCATAAAAAGTTAACTGTTTAAACGATTAAGAAATATTTTGTTTAAACGGTTAACCAATTAAAGGGCCAGCTGGTGTGGCTGGGGCCGATCTGGCCAGCGCGGCTGGGGCTGGAGCCACTGTGGCCGGGGCTGGTGAGTCTGGGGCTGCTCCCGGCGGGGCCGCTGGGGCCGGCCAGTTGGCTGGCCCGGGGGTTAACGGTTAAGGCGGGTTAACCGGTAAGACAAATGCTTACTGGCTAACCGGTTAATATTTTACATCCCTACTCCAAGGCTCCCTCTACCGTCCTAGACTTAACCTCCTCCCCCAGATCAGAGTAGTGGTTACGGCACCCTTCTCCTAATCTGGGCCCTAAGCAGGGCCGGCTCTAGGTTTTCTGCCGCCCCAAGCAAAACAAATTTTGGCCGCCCCCCCCCCCCCTTTTTTTGGCTTTTACACATGTTTGCATATTGGGGCAATAATCGCAGGATATAATCACACATCAGCATGTTTAGTTGACTCTGCTGCTGCAAATTTCAGAGCAGGAAGTCCAAGGAAAATCTTTAGCTCCTCTTTGAGCTGAAATAAAACAGTACAATTAGTCAAACTGATCTTGGGAGATGCATGCAGGCTGATACGAACATCTAGGTAAATCAAAACTGTTAAAACTCAGTGATCTTTCACTTGTTAAAGAACATGTGTCGCTTACTCTGAAGAAAAAAAAATAGGAAAATGGCTCATAGAAAATTAAATTGTGCCAGGAAAAAAAATCAAACTCCCCCAAGGAACAGGAAGTGAGATACTTTGTTACTATACATTGATCTGTCAATGCCACTCACGGAAAGTCTGAGCAATCAAGCTGCAGCAAACACATGATGGTTACAGATATCTAACCGATGTTGAAATTAGTGGAGTTGAAAAGTTCAGCAGCGAGTGGTTGCAGGGATGGCTGCCACACCTCTTTCTGCTGTCAGCATGTGAGAGGAGGCCAGGCTTGGAAACAAGGCTGAAATTGACCATGTGCCAAGAAGGAGAGTTGAGCAAGGAAAACCCACAGTAACGTTCAACCTTATACCGCAAAGGAAGAAAAAGTAAAAAGGGAGGGGGGAGAAGAGGAAGGCGAAGGGGTGGCTGACTGTACTGCTGAGCTGGGAGTGTGTGTGTGGACACTAGCCAGGTCCAGCCTCTGCTAGAGCCATGGAGAGCCCAGTCCTATCCTGTGTCCTTTGTCTGGGTGATGGGAATATCAGCGAGGCAAAGACCTGTCCAGAAAGGCTCTGCGGGAGAAGCGGAGCAGCAGTTAGGGCCACCGGGGAAAGCTCTGGGGGAAGCGGAGAGAAGCAAGGGCAGCCAGCAGCAGCCCGGCTCCATGGAAGGGAGCGCATCAGCTGGGGAAGAGGAGAGCGGGGGTGGGGAAAGCGCCGCGCTCCCTTTGCAAGTTCCCAGCGGTTTCAGCTCCTCCTTGTGCTTCACGTCGCCCGGGGCGGGGGACAAAGCCCCGCAGCAGGATCCCGGAGCAGCCTCCTCCTGCAGCCGGGTGGGGAAGAGCCAGCGGGAGATTAACAACAAAGTCCGAGTCTGAGGCGGGAGGAGGCGACATCGCCCGGCCGCCGCCTGGCACTTACTGTCCACAGGCTGGAGCGCAGCCCTGGAGTCCGCAGCAGCTGGTCTCGGAGGAGCCGGACCTGGTGATTGAAGTGTCCCGCCAGTGGATCCGAGCCCACAAGTCGCTGCTGGCAGCCAAGTCCCCGGACATCCTGCGGGTGAAGGGGGTGAGCTACGGGGCGCTGCGCCTGCTCATCGACAGGGCCGGCATGGGCGACGTGCGCCACGACAACCTGGCCAAGGTGGTGAGCGGCACCCGCGTGCTGCAGATGTCCTGCGCCCTGCACTGTGCGGCTGAGGCCATGCGGGCCCAGCTGCGCCTCCACAACTGCTACCAGCTGTTGTGCCACCCCTGGGAATGTGCTGCCCCAAGCAGGTGCTTGTTTTGCTGGTGCCTAGAGCCGGTCCTGGCCCGGTGTTACTTACAGTGTCTGGAGTTTCTGCTGCCTGTAGAAAGCCTTGCATTTACACACAACAGGTGTCCTAGATGTTTAACAGGCACTGACCGTACTAGTTAATTGCAATGACCAGAACAATGTCTTTCGTTGAGGGAACCAGAGCAGACTACAACAGATTCTCCCCAGTGTGGACAGGAACCTTAAATGTTGCAGCTGCATCAATTGAGAAGATGGCCCTTTGAATTCCATTCCACAGTGGACTGCAATGCCTGGTGCTTGGAAATTACCCCAAATCCTCTCTCCCTGCAACAGTGCTAAGCATCAAGGAGTAAGTGCTTCAGGAATTCCAGAATATATCGTTACTACTACAGTCGTAGCCATGCTGTGTTTGGACATGCCAGGATGGTTCTGTCAGGCTCTGTAGAACGTCATTTATCTCCCAAAACTGGACGTACTGTATGGAGCTGAAGGAATAAACAAGACACAGGAGAGGCCTTAATATATGGAAAGGACAGTGTAATTGTCCCATCTCTACTGAGAATGATTGTTTGGGAATATTTACAGTTTACATGGCCTGGGGGAGAAAGGAGTGACCATTAAAATGTGGTTTAGATGTTACACCGGGAACATGCAGCTTGATGCAGAGTAGCTGTGTCAGTTTGCCAGAAGCAATAAACAACTTTGGCACTTTTGCCACTGGAAATCCCTACTTTGCAGCTAAAAAACTACTCAGGAGTGAAAATACATGTACTGGGCCAAGTATGTCCCAGTTAAATAGGAGGTACAGCTAATAATAAACACTAGCAAGAACAAGCCTGCCTTGTTGGTCAGAAACTATCTTAGTCCATGAACCTGTATAAACTGGGGCAGTGATGTCTCCCTGAGTCTGCAGATAACCTGAAACTATTGGTCTGAGAGATGTAAACCGACCAGGCATCAGTTAATCCTGAAGCTTAATATCATCATAATTATCAGTGGTATTAAGTCTTTCCTTGTTGATCATTTTAGTAGAAACATTCAGGTACTGTGTTTATCCCACAATCCCAAACTGCCTTCCATGCAATCCAAGGTACCGAAAGCCCTAACTATTCCTTTCTCTAGTAGTTGACAAAAACTTCCAGCTTCTCTTTTTTGTGGTGTAGTTGTGTGTTTTTAATACAGAAATCTGAGACACATTGAAAATAGGGGGACAGTGTGAAAGAAATTGAACTCTGTGTTAAAATAAATGACACAGGGATACCGTACGGATCAGCAGGACTTGAACCCAGGCCTGCAGGCAACCAACATCCCCACACTGTCATTTGGTGGCAATTGTAACCTGGCTGCCCCCTGCGACCCACAGTCCACAGAGGTCGCTATGACTGCCCTGCTTCTGAACTCCTGGGATTGATGTTGGCTCTGACTTGGATTCTGATTCCCAGTCGACCCCTGGAACCTCAACACTGACCCTGATGCCTGGGATTGACCCTCAGCCTGTCTCTGACTCTGACTCCGGCTCTGACTCTTGGCTTCGGTTCCTGGCTCTCAAGGTCCTACCTACCTTTGCCCAAGATCCTGACACAGACTAAATTATTCATTTTCATATTTAATTCACTAATATTACTCCAAATTTGAACGGAACCTACGCTGCTGCATTGGAGTGTCACAGGTACCAGTTGGTTGTGCTGTAAAATTTAAGTCCATCTTGCTGTGCAGCACGTGGGAACTTTGTCTTGCCTGGTTTGGGTATATGACCGTCGGAATATGCATTGACTAAAGGTCACAATAAATACATGACATGATGAGATCTATCATTTGCCTGATGTGTAAAATTTATTTCTGACCCTATTGGGCGCTTGTTTTGGTAAGATTGATTTGTCAAATGCTTAGAAGTGACTGGAACTAGATGCAGGCTCTGAGGCATATTTGCTTGTAAATACAGGTCTCCTTACAGTGTTTAAGGAGGGAAGCAGGCTACCTGTCAGTTTTCCAGCCCCATGTGGAGTATCTGGAATATGCTCTGTGCCACAGATTTGATGCACCTGAGGAAGAGCTTGCAGTTGTAGTCCTGGCAGCCAGGCTCAGAAATGTTTTCTGAAGAATGATCATCTTCAAGTCTACTACATTTCTACGACCCTTTTGGGGAGATCTTTCAGCCATGTTAAGATCTTCACATGAGTTGTTGCAGAGTGACAAGCCATGGAAATAGTTAGAGAAGTGTGATGGTACTTCAAAAAAATGAAAACAAAAGCAAGAACAATCAATGCCTTGGGGTATTATGACACACTCCACTCCACAGAGTCTTAGATGTATCACCATAAAGAGTAGGAGTTGTGATATTGCACATGGCTGAAAATGGCAAGAAAAGATGGTTTGTCTTTATTAATTATTAATGTATTATATTTTAAATATTTTTTTACATAAAAGCAGACCCCCAAGGAACATGGCACTGGACCCGGGGCACACTCGTAACCTGGGCCCCCGTCCCATCCCACATGGATAGATGCATAGAGATAAACATACTCACGGAGATTGTATAAATAACATTTAATCAAATTCAAATGTCCACAGTTTAGTCTGAATTTATTTTTCATGGTGATGAGCTTGTGGCCTTCTGGCTGGGACCGTATCCTGGCAAAGTGTCCCCATTTCCTCCCCCCCCCTTTATTTGTGGTCTATACAGTGCCCTAACTTTGCATGGCACTTTACAGAGATTTAAAAGGATTTGTCCCCACCCTGCCTGGTCTTTACCATCCCAATTAGACACAACCCTATGCTGCAGGCAGTGTGGAAACACACTGTTCTAGAACAGTGGCACTCAACCTTTCCAGACTACTCTACCTCTTTCAGGAATGTGATTTGTCTTGCACACCCCCAAGTTTCACCTCACCTAAAAACTACTTGTTTACAAAATCAGACATAAAAATACAAAGGTGTCACAGCACACTATTACTGAAAATTTGCTTACTTTCTCATTTTTACCATATAATTATAAAATAAATCAATTGGAATATAAATATTGTCCTTACATTTCAGTGTATAGTATATAGAGCAGTATAAACAAGTCATTGTATGAAATGTTAGTTTGTACTGACTTTGCTAATGCTTTTTATGGAGCCTGTTGTAAAACTAGGCGAATATCTAGATGAGTTGATGTACCCCTGGAAGACCTCTGCATATCCCCAGGGGTATGCGTGTAACTGTGGTTGAGAACCACTGTTCTAGAGGGAGCAATGGGAGACCTAAATAAGAAAAGAATCTCTGTTTATAACAATGAACCTTTTATTATGATACAATTCCACTAATATCACTGTAATTGAAAATTTTGCTTAGTTACAGTACCCAGCCCCTTGAGTCAGCTGTACCAACACTGGATGACTGAACATGCAACACTGGGCATTGATCTTATGTATTTATTGTTACAATACTGAAGGCCAGAAATCAGCAGGACTTAGTAATGGCAATGGTTTACTAAAGTTGCATTGAATTTTTGGGAGAGTTCCATAGGAAAAAAGGACATTTTCTCTGGTTCATACACTGATTAACTGCTTTGTGTCCTTGGAGAATACTGCTGAAGAGGCTTGGAAAGACCCTGTTCCCTCCCAAATGAGTAGGTGTACAATAAATGGTCAGTCAAATGTTGTGGCAGAGGAGGCTTTGGAACACTAGTGAGAAAGGATAGTCTCCCAACTGAACAAGGTGGTTTACCTCAGGGGAATGTATTTGATAATCTCTCCATGCTATGGAGCAAGAATGCGACAGGATCTGCACAGAGAGCATTCTGGGACATGTCACATGGTGGCTGAAGTGAGACGCTATTTCTGTGTTCAGGATTTGATTAAGATTGAGCAAAAGGCAGTGGAGTTTGCATATGATAGTAACGAACACTCTAACCTTAGCACCTGTGCATCTGGGCAAATGGCTGACTTGAGTATGGCAGTGCCTTCATATTAATTTTCCTGAGAAAGATAAATGATGTTTCCTTGTATAGGTCAGCAGCAGTAAGAAGTAACTTCAGCATCCACAACAGCCTTAGCAAAAACCACTAAGGAGTTTATTTGCATTATATATACTCCCTGGGAAGATGGTGCTTGATAATGGACCATAAGTAACTACTGAAGAACTCCAGCAATTTATATAGAAGAAAATTAAAACATCCCTCCTCTTCAGATGGAAAGAAACAGTAATAGAGAGATCAGTATGGGCACTGAAGAAACAAGCGCTAAGTACTGAGCCAGTAAAAATGAAATGATCCTGTAACAGGTACCCTGTTCTGAACAGAGTTTACACACGCTAGATATAGTCCAAGCTTATCCCCTTCCTAGGGTTTGACTTAACTGGTCATTTAAGTTACAACAACATACATTTCAGTCTAAACTTTCTCTCCAAGAAGAGCTGTTCCTAGAGGAGTTGTTTTTGGAGGACATCTGTTCCAGATCTCTGCCCTTAAGAGAGACCTCAACCTCTCCCATATCCCAGCTGAACTAACTGAATCCACCTGCTAGTATGAACCAGCAGTTATTTCATTACACTTTCATGCAGGGTTCAGGTGCTTGATAACATGATGACTCATCAGAACATATGCTTACAGCCTGATCCGCAAATTATTTCTCATGTACCAGTTCACTCTGGACACTTACTGGATGCTCAGCTGCTGAATTATTTCTGAAATGATGGTTAAGAAACAGATTTACTCTTCTCAAACTTAATCTGCTCAAATCAGTATAAACAAAGCAAGAGAGACAAGAAGCCTAGGGTATGGTATAATAATTCAGAAGTAAAAATCAGTGAGAAAGTGACGGTACGATTGTTCCAGGAGAGGAAAAGAATTAGGAAATTAGAACCAGCAGAAAGAGGCTGAGTCTTTTAATACATCTAGTTTTTATTGGATCTGGAATATGTAAAGTACATTTTGACCATCTAATGACATTTCAGGGTAAACATTCTTCAGAACTAGTTGGACTGTGAGCAGCACGTTGTATTATATTAAGGGCTGTCGATTAATCGCAGTTAACTCACGCGATTAACTCAAAAATATTAATCGTGATTAAAAAAACAGGCATTTGCATGGCACTTTTTTAGCCGGCATTTCAAAGTATTTACCTGCCAGATCTGCTAAACATTCATATGCTTCATGCTTCGGCCACCATTCCAGAGGACATGCTTCCATTCTGATGATGCTCGTTAAAAAAATAATACGTTAATTAAATTAAACTCTTTGGGAGAAAATTGTATGTCTCCTGCTCTGTGTTTTACCCACATTCTGCCATATATTTCATGTTATAGTAGTCTCGCATGATGATTTAGCACATATTCATTTAAAGAACACTTTCGCTGCAGATTTGACAAAACACAAAGAAGGTACCAATGTGAGATTTCCAAAGATAGCTATAGCACTTGACCCAAGGTTTAAGAATCTGAAGTGCCTTCCAAAATCTGAGAGGGACGAGGTATGGAGCATGCTTTCAGAAGTCTTAAAAGAGCAACACTCTGATGTGGAAACTACTGAACCCGAACCCCAAAAAAGAAAATCAACCTTCTGGTGGCATCTGATGAAAATGAACATGCGTTGGTCCACGCTGCTTTGGATTGTTATCAAGCAGAACCCATCATCAGCATGGACGCATGTCCTCTGGAATGGTGGTTGAAGCATGAAGGGATATATGAAGCTTTAGCACATCTGACATGTAAATATCTTGTGACGCCGGCTACAACAGTGCCAGGAGAACACTTTTCATGTGACATTGTGAACAAGAAGTGGGAAAATGTAAACAAACTTGTTTGTCTGAGTGATTGGCTGAACAAGAAATAGGACCGAGTGGACTTGTAGGCTCTAAAAGTTTTAGATTGTTTTATTTTTGAATGCAGGTTTTTTTGTACATAATTCCACATTTGTAAGTTCAACTTTCATGATAAAGAGATTTCATTACAGTACTTGTATTAGGTGAATCGAAAAATCCGATTTTTTGTTTTGTTTTTTACCGTGCAAATATTTGTAATCAAAAATAAATATAAAGTGAGCACTGTACACTTTGTATTCTGTAAAAACAACAAGGAGTCCTTGGGGCACCTTAGAGCCTAGCAAATGCCCAAATAAATTTGCTAGTCTCTAAGGTGCCACAAGGACTCCTTGTTGTTTTTGCTGCTACAGACTAACACGGCTACCACTCTGAAATCTTTGTATTCTGTGTTATAATTGAAATCAATATATTTGAAAATTTAGAAAACATCTACAAATATTTAAAGAAATGGTATTCTATTGTTTAACAGTGCGATTAATCGCAATTAATTTTTTCAATCACGCGATTAATCACGATTAATATTTTTAATTGCTTGACACCCCTAATTATATTATATTAATGCTCTGAGGTTATGGAAGTTCCATTTTCACCTACCACAGAGCCAGCTGTTACCAACTCAGTATCCAGGGAAGTGACTAGCCAGCCTCTGGATTCTGTTAACCCAGGGCCAGGTTCTGCCGCCCTTCGGCATGCTGAGTTGTACCGCACTCGGAACCTGATCAAAGCCTGTTGAAGTCAGTGGAAAATTCCCATTGTCTTCAGTGTCCCATCAAGTTCCGTGTGAATAGTCTAATTACTGTCAATGAGACTACTTGTGTGAGTAAGGTACTCCTCAACGTAAACAAGGCTGGCAGGAAAGTAGTGCTGAATGAACCTGAAAATCTGATTGCTGCTCTGGGTGAACTCGAAGATGAAAGAGGGAAGGAGTCTGCTGAGGATGAAAGATTGTAGCCAGGACTAATTCATCAGCCTCCCACCGGAATGGACTTCTGATTTCAGAGGGTGGTGCATAAAGTGCTGATATGTGCACAGTGACCCCACTCCCCTCTGCCTTGCACCTTGGGCCGGTGCACCTGGGCCCAGGGGATGTAAGACTGTTAAAGCAGATGTTTTCACACCCACTTTGCACAGGCGTAAATGACACCACTGGGTGGAAGGCAATAGGGAGTCAGCCTCATGGGGCTGTATTTTGAATATAGGCCCAGGCCTGAGCAAGGAGTGGTGTGTAAACTGCATCATCCCGGGAGTAGCTCTAGGAGGCACTGTGACTCAGATACCCCTGCTGAGGCCTAATTCCACCCTTATTCTCTCCATATTCCAGAGGTGAGCTGGGGTATTGAGTTACTGCTGACCTATACTGGCAGCAAATTGCTACTGCCCACCATTGGACCAGCTACTCTCCCCCACTGGAGGGGTGAGGGTTGAAGCTGAGCCTTCACCCTCTCTCCAGTCACTTGTGCTAGGGAGGGAATAAGCAGGCCAGGAACCCCACATACTCCTGCATGCCAGGCCCACGGTCAGGGTAACTTGAGTAGGGATATAAGGAGCTTATTCCCCTCACTCCCTTTTGTTGGCACCTGCACTGTGTCAGAATTGAGCCCATAGCATCCTGAATGCGCCCTGCTGGGAGTTCTACCGATAGCTGTGCCTTGTGGGTTACATTGTCCAGTAGGGAGCAAAGGATTCTTGCTAGGAAGTTAGCTGGGTCTGTGTTTGGAGAGGGAAAAATAAAACGTGGATTTTCTCTTTAAAAAAAAAAAAAAAAGTCAAGTCTATGCCATGTGTCATCAGCAGTGGCTCTCAGCTCCTTCTCTAGCCAGGAAGTGGAGGCAGGCATTGGGAAATCCTAAATGTGACTTAAAATTAAACTGAGAAGTGTAAATTAGAAAAAGAAGACTCCCTAATGGAACTTGTCCCCTAAAGACCTTTCTATTATTGCAAAGTGTGGCTCATTATGGGAACCACACTTCTATTTTCTGCAACTTTTATCCTCCCAAGGTCTTGAAACCTATGAGAGTCCCTGCTGTTTTTATAGATGGCTTTATTAACCCACTTCCTTCTAACGCCTGAGACTCTCAGAAGTGTGGATCTAGAGAATGGGTGCTGCATACATGCCACATGAACGCTTATGTGGGGTGTGCTGCACACATTCTTTTGTTTCTGAGTCAGGGGAACAGAGGGTGCCTGTCATTTGAGCATCCATGCCAGGTCATTCTTCATCTGCTTCGTTGCCTTTCTTTTAGTAAATACTCAGCTCTTGCCAGTCTCTCTGCAGAAAAAGATGGCATCAGCTGAAGAAATGACAGTTCTTCTGTACGTAGCTAGGACCCTGGTGAAACACTGAAGTGTTATGAAAGGATTTGCTGTGTGAGGCTAACGTGTTTCTTTTGCAACTTCTCTCGTCTTAGGAGATGGCCAAGGAGGCCCCTGTGTGTGCTCCTGAAAGCATGGACAGTGAAGACATGCTCTTCATGCTTTACACCTCCGGGAGCACAGGAAAACCCAAAGGGATTGTTCACACTCAGGCTGGGTATCTGCTTTATGCTGCTGTGACACACAAGGTACTTCAGCAATGTTACTTGCAGAAAATGACCACTGGTGCTTTATCAGTATTAATGTGGGACATTTGTTTGTTTAACAAGGCTGCTTCCATCAGTGTTTGCAAATTATGTGGCATATTCTGTGTAATCGAGTTGAAAAGTACACAAGAGCATCTTAATAATTAAATAGCATCAATTTGATTTCAGGAAGTACACTAGTAGGAGAATCAGATCCCGGGGGTTGTAAAGAATCCAAATGATGCAGTGATTCCACCTGAGCGTTTTGAATTCATTGGTCACTTACTGGTTTAGTTTTGCACTCCAGTACTGCACTGATTGCTCTTACTGCAGAGAGGTGCTGGATTCCGAACAAGGGACCTCCTTTTGTGACGCTTGTCTGTTGAAGAGCAAACAAATTGTATTAACACTCAGTATTTCTGCCTCTGCCACTGATTTGTGATGTGATGTTGGGCAAGCCCGTTAGCCTCACTGGACCTTCATTTCCCCATAAGCAAAATGGGGCTAACGCGACCATCCCAAAGCGGTGTTGTGAGGCTTAACTTCTTGCAGTTTCTGCTTTGAGATCCCCTCCCGAAGAGTGTAATAGAAATCCATATATTATACTGAAGTTTCTAGATGAGATTTCAATTCTAGTCCCAGCCTCTCACTCACTTGTAATTTTCTGAGATACTCGTCTTTGGGTTAATCTCAGCTCAGAGGTGAATTTTAGAACATTTGAGGATTATCCATTCAAGACGATGGGGTGAGCTGTTAAACCTTTCTCCAATGGGGTGGAGTCACACCAGTCAGCTTTTTTTATTCTTCAAACAGCAGCAAGGTGGGGCCCACGAATCTGTTTGCTTCTCAGTCCAAGAAGAAGGTTCCCAACTTTGGTCTAGGCATTCAGAGAGTCTTGCTTCCTACACAGATGCTTTCCTCTTAAATGTACTGCCTTTCAAGCACTAGAAAGTGTACAGTAGGAATAATCCAGCACTGGTAGGGACATTGACTGGCTGACTGATGAGATCTTTCCTGCCGCTCCATTCTCTGACCCTTTGATTTTGATTTCAGAGTAGAGTGTTGGATTTTTGTGGAACTCTCAGGTTTTTTTATTTAAAAGGTAAATCTAGCTGTAACTTTCCCGCTCTGATAACATGCATCAGCTGGTGCAAGAAGGTAGATTTCCTAGGCAGAACATTTTTGATAGCTGAGGAAGTATAATCAGCCCCAGATGCTTTTATCTAAAATATAATGTGAAAGGCTGTATGTGTGTGACTGGAGTGAGGAGTTCCTAGGGCAAGCTGAACGTCAGTGAGTCTCCTACGGATACCTCGTTTCCTTCATTAATACCCAGGGTATTAAACGGGAAGTAAACAGAACACTTTGTAACTGTAGCGTTGGTTAAATCCTGAGGAGCAACCTGCCATGAGCTCTGCCTCTCTGGGGAGCCCATTGGCATTGGTGGGACACCGTGCAGGCACAGGCGGCTTCCTACACAGTGTGGGGTCACGTCCTTCGTGTTTACTCTGCAATTGGTTTACACTGTCACCAACGGGAGTTCGTCCGATTTAAGGACTGAGAAGCACAGGATCTGGCCCACTCCTTGGGTATGAGAGGTATTGTAGCCTCCAGTCCTTAGGCCAGCCTTGCCTCCGTGCACTTATATCTCCTCTGTCTGTTTAGGCTTACTTCGTGTATCAGCTTTACATGGCTGAATGAAATAATTCATCCCGTGCAGCATAGATTGGTTCTTTCAGCATTACGAAAACAGCCTCACTGTTTATCTTTGCAGCATGTGTTTGACTACCAGCAAGGCGATGTTTTTGGTTGTGTGGCTGATATTGGCTGGATCACGGGACATAGCTATGTTGTATATGGACCACTCTGTAATGGAGGCACCTCTGTGCTGTTTGAAAGCACTCCGCTGTATCCTGACCCAGGTGAGGGAGTGATGGTCGCAGTTTTAATTGCACATGTATATGGCTTAGGAGCCTATCAAGTGTGACCTGGCTACCTTAGGGGATGTATTCTCTTTCCTATTATCACCGGTCCCATTTCTTTTGAGGATGTGATTATACAAACCAGGAATGTGTATGTACCCAGGGTAATAAAGGTGCCATCAGTATTATACTATAGATACAGCAAATAGTTGCTGTAGAGTTTTTTCTTACTGTTTACTTAAGTGTGCAGCATTTGTAACAGTAGCTTTGTTCCGTAACCAGACAGACTAAAGAAGAATATTTGGGATTTTGCAGGTCGTTATTGGGAAACTGTACAGAGGTTAAAAATTAATCAGTTTTACGGTGCACCTACTGCTGTACGCCTGCTGCTGAAGTATGGAGATAAGTGGGTGAAGAAGTATGACAGATCTTCCTTAAAAACCCTGGGATCAGGTGAGAGGAACTAAACGTTCTTATGAAGGGAATTGTAGGGACAGGTTCTCTACAGATTGAAATCTGTAAAAAGAACAGGAGTACTTGTGGCACCTTAGAGACTAACCTTAGTCTCTAAGGTGCCACAAGTACTCCTGTTCTTTTTGCGGATACAGACTAACACGGCTGCTACTCTGAAACATGGAAATCTGTGTTGCTCAGTTGAAGTCAGTTGTGCTATGCCAATTTACACCAGTGGAGGATTGGCTTGGAATGGCTAAGAATGGATGTTCTTTCAAATACAGGTTTCACATACAGTTGTTTAGTTACTATTTATGTAGAAAAAATGAAGAGCCCAATGCCAGGGCAATTGAATAAATATCTTGGAATTATCCCCCATTTCCTAGATTCCTTTATGAGAATAACATTCTCCAGAAAAAGATGCCAAAGAAATTCAGTTGTGCTTGTGGCATCATAGAGCATTAATAATTCTAAGGCTTGGGATGCTTAGACAGCCCTTGCATCAGCATCATTTCGATTTTCTAAATACCCCCCAAATTACCTCCAGTTAGTACTTACCTTCCCTTAGATTCCTTTTTGCTTTTCACCAGTCCTAGGAAAGGAATGTCTTAAATTGTGAGGTTCATCATATTTAGGGCCCTACCAAATTCACAGCCATGAAAAAGGTGTCACGGACCATGAAATCTGGTCTCTCCCGTGAAATCTAGTCTTGTGTGTACTTTTCCCCTATACTATACAGATTTCATGGGGGAGACCCCAGCTTTTCTCAAACTGGGGGTCCCAACCCAAAAGGGAGGTGCAGGGGGGTCGCAAGGTTATTGTAGGGGGGGTCGTGGCATTGCCACCCTTACTTCTACGCTGCCTTCAGAGCTGGGTGGCCAGAGAGCAGCAGCTGCAGGCCAGGTGCCCAGGTCTGAAGGCAGCGCCCCGTCAGCAGCAGCGCCGAAGGAAAGGGTGGCAATACCATACCAGGGCACCCTTACTTTTGCGCTGCTGCCTTCGGAGCTGGGCGTTCGGAGAGCGGCAGCTGCTGACTGAGGGCCCAGCTCTGCAGGCAGCAGCACAGAAGTAATGGTGGCAATACCATCCCATCCCATCCTTACTTCTGAGCTCCTGCTGGCGGCAGTTCTGCTTTCAGCAGCTGCCGCTCTCTGGCAGCCGAGCTCTGAAGGCAGCACTGCTGCCAGCAGTAGCACAGAAGTAAGGGTGGCAATACCGTGAGCCCCCTACAATAATCTTGTGACCCCCCCCCCCAACAACCCTCTTTTGGGTCAGGACCCCTACAGTTACAACATTGTGAAATTTCAGATTTAAATAGCTGAAATCATGAAATTTATAATTTTTAAAATCCTATCATCGTGAAATTGACCAAAATGGACCGTGAATTTGGTAGGGCCCTAATCATATTACACAGGTACATTAAGCTTCTTCTCATGTCTCAGCAAAATGCTATCAGTAGTTAGTAGGTGTAGACAAATTATTTATGTTCAGAAATGCCTGAGATCATGCAGTAGGCATGCAATGGATTTAGGCTTGGCAGAACTCGATTTTCCTTTTTTTTTTATAATTTCAATGGATAATATTGATTATTTTTAAGCATTTTAATTTTTTTTATCTATTTAAATTTTCAAAGTTGCACGAAACTATGGGCTTTAAGCATTTTTTTCCAATTTTTATCAATTTACTTTTTCATAGTTGAGGGAAATTAAGGAGGGAATTAGACAATAATTATTAAGTGACAGACTTTGAGATTTAAAAAGTTAAACACAAATTGTCAAAATCACATGTCAAAATATGCAAAGCAAATATTCTTAAATCAAACTGTAATAAGTTCTCAAGCAGCATTTTTCTTACTTTGCCTATCTGTAATTTCAATTATGATCAATGGAAATATTTTTGGATGGTTTGGTGTTTATGGTGATATTGACACCTACCGACATTTACCAATAAAATCTAATTCTTCCAAGCCTAAATATATTGAAGGGAAAGAACACTGCATACAAATCCTTTCACCAGAATTCACCCTTATTTCTTTACTGTTTTGGATTTAGTGGGAGAACCAATTAACCATGAAGCTTGGCAATGGTTCTACAATGTAGTGGGAGACAGCCGGTGCAGCCTTGTTGACACCTGGTGGCAAACAGGTAAAAAGCACTGATCGGGAGGAAAAACATGTTCACGAGGAATTATCATGGAATGGTTAGAAAGTGGTGACAACTTTGCCACCTTTCGGAGATTTTTTTTCCTGAACACATTTTGTTAACATTTTGAGTTTTCAGCAAATTATGATCTGCTCTTTAAACTGGCTGAAACCCAGCAATGTTTTTTCATGAAACATTTTCATTGAAATTTTGAACATTTGAAAGTTTTGACCAGCTCTAGAAGCAGAAAACAATTTTCATTGTTCAGTTGAAACTGAAAGGCTGCTGTCTGAAATGGAAACCACACAGTAGTTATTTTGAGAATTGAACTGAAACTGAACATTTTTTATCATGAAAAACAACTTAAGGTACAGCAAACTATAAGATTGAATCACAGATTGTGCCTAGGTATTTGTTTGTCCTTTTTCCCTATGGAAAATAGAACTGTGTAGCCAAGGGTATTTGTTTTGCTACTAGAGTTCATAGGAGAAGACAGTTAAAAGTGCTTTGTTTTGTTTCAGGAGGGATGTGGGGAGAAGTTGTTATGCTGTTTTGCAGTTTGCTGTCTGCAGCCCTCCCCGTGTGAATGAAGTAGCTTTATTTGACAGTAACGGAAGGGTGGCCATGTTGCGACTTAATGGGGCTTTTGCACGGAGCCATCTCGCAGAAAGCAGGAGTGCACGTCTGTTATTCGTCAGTGGGCTTAGGCTGGTTCTTGTGCGTCCCATCTTAATGAAGTGAGGCTTGTCTCTCAGTTACACTAAGGCCGGGGGGGGCAAACTTTTTGGCCTGAGGGCCACATCGGGGTTCCAAAACAGTACAGAGGGCCGGGTAGGGAAGGCTGTGCCTCCCCAAACAGCCTGGCCCCCGCCCCCTATCCGTCACTTCCCGCCCTCAGAACCCCCGACCCATCCAACCCCCCTGCTCCTTGTCCCCTGACCGCTCCCTCCCGGGACCCCCACCCCTATCCAACCCCCCCTGCTCCCTGTCCCCTAACTGCCCTGCCCCCTATCCACACCCCCGCCCCCTGACATGCCCCCCCCCCCGGGACTCCTACGCCTATCCAACCCCCCCTGCTCCTGGTCCCCTGACCGACCCCTCCCAGGACCCCCCACCCCCAACCGCCCACCCCGGGACCCCACCCCCTATCCAACCACCCCTCTAAAGCCCCTTTCGGAATGTGGCCCTGCGAAGATGGGCGGAGGACTCAGGAGGAGCAGGGGCAGCCGCGCAGCCGGAGAGAAGCAGCAGTTTCCCCTTCAAAGCGCCGCTTCTCTCCAGCCGGCTACGCCGCCACCCGGTGTCCTCCTGAGACCTCCGGCTACGTTCCCCGCGCTCCCGCCACCCACACCACCCACCTGCTCCCCTGAGGCTGCAGGTGAGTCTCCCTCCCTGCTCCACTGCCCCCACAGTGCAGCCCCCCCCCATGGGGGGTCGCCGGTGCTGAGCTGCCTGAGTGCCGGTCCCTGGGGCCCCCTGTTGTTGGGGGGCCCCATGCCAGTGCACCCTGTGTTCACTGGTAAATCCGCCCTTGAGCCGCGCTGCCCGGCCGGAGCCAGCCACGCCGCCGCGCTGCCCAGAGCGCTGCCCAGAGCGCTGGCGGCACGGCAAGGTGAGGCTGCGGGGGAGGGGGGCTAGCTTCCCCGGCCGGGAGCTCAAGGGCTGGGCAGGATGGGCCCGTGGGCTGGATGTGGCTTGCAGGCCGTAGGTTGCCCACCTCTGCACTAAGGCCAATTTGCAATGCTCTAGTAATGGAAAGGTGCCTTAACTTGGATGTAAATATAATCTGCTCCTTAGGTGTCTTTACATGATCAGAGTGGTTTAGGGTGGGTTTAGTGTGAGTGACAGTCAGGCCCATATTGTTAATCTGTTGCCTGGATTGGCTATGTGTAGTCCCAGAGGGTATATCTAAACTTGTGGCTGGCCCGTGCCAGCTGACTCAGCCTGAGCCCCGCGAGCCCAAGGGGCTTTTTAGTTGAGGTGTAGACGTTTGCATCTGGGATGGAGCCCAGGCTCTAGGACTCTCCCCCTTGCGGTGTCCAGCCCGAGCCCAAACATCTATACCCCAATTAAGCAGCCCTGCAAGCCCAAGTCCCGTGAGCCTGAGTCAGCTGACATGGGCCAGCCGCAGGCATTTAATTGCAATATAGACATACCCTGAGGTCACTAAAGAAAAACGCAGTAATCTTGACTGTTCTTACTGAAGGACTTCACTGAAGTAAATCCTCCTTTAGACCCTTCCCTGCTCCTACCCCAACAACCGGCTCCTGTTCTTCCCCGTCATGTGATGGTGGGAAAGAATCACTTTCTTCTCTCACTGAACAAGGAATTCCGTTACAGTGAGGAAGCCAGCGTTCGTTCTGGCTCCCTTTCTGTGCTTCACAAAGATTTACAGCTTCGGCCTTGAACCTTCCCCAGCTCCCTTCCTGCCTGACTGTTTGCTACAGACTTAAAGAAATAGTCCACATATCCTCACACGGCCCTCTCCCTCTCCTCTGCCAAAGGAGACCCCTCCCACTTCCCTAGCCTCCCATCCACTGCCGATGCAGCAGGTGAATTGATGACCATAGTGTCAGCTACATTTCACCTTTCGCAATCAATGTAATTTACATTATTAATTGGCCTTTGTCCTCTATGGAACATTGTCTTTGGAAGCAGCGGTATGTCACCAGAGAATAAAACTGAACGGGCATAAAAATTAGCAAACCATACTTTAAGAATCCATTTGAAAGTATTTGGGTGAGTAGATAAGGTGAGAGAGGGATTATGAGTGAGAATTTGTGTGTGTGTGTGTATGTGTGTGCGTGTGTGAGAGAGAGAAATTAAGGTAGCTCTTAGGCCATGTCTACATTAGTGGCACAGCTGTACCGATGCCGCTGTAAGATCTCTTGTGTAGCTGCTCTATGCTGACGGTAGAGAGCTCTCCCGTCGACATACCTAAACCAGCCCCAGTGAGTGGTGGTAGCTGCGTCAGCAGGAGAAACTCTCCCACCAACATAGCGCAGTGCACACGACCACTTATGCTGGCAAAACTTATGTCGCTTGGGGGGGTGTGTGTGTGTTATTTTCACAGCCCTGAGTGACGTAAGTCGTAGTGGAGGCATGGCCTTAGTGTTAATATTAGGCAGTGGTGTCTGTGCTGTGAGTGATAATATGATTCAAAGCTGGTGTGATTTTCGGTCTAGTTTTAAATGATGTAGAATAGAGACTAGACTGTTTAGCTTTTGAATTAGAGTGACACCAAAGGTAAACTGTTGTAAATGATTCTAGAGGCACTAAATTTTTTTATAGAATAAATAAGGGCTGTTCTTAGAAACACATCTCTTAATAGGGCATTTCAGTGCTTAGATTCTTCTTTCTCAGTCACACAAAGGGTATATGGCTTCTGCTTATGGACTTGCTCCTGCTCCCATTAAAAAAACCCAGCAAAACTCTCATCAGCTTCAGTTGCAATAAGATTATGAATGTTTGCCAGGTAGCTAGACATATTCACATTGAATCATGTGTTAACAAAAAGTAGTGACCCAGAAAAGTTAACTCTTTTCTACTAATTTGTAAGTAAAGTTTGACCCAAGAATGGATTGTGAGTTGCTCCACAAGTTACTAGATTTATTGAATGGAAAGACAGAAGCAGAAAGTAGATAAGGAGCACACTTTGTTTCTAAGACCAAGAACATCTGTGTTGGTCTCCAAAGTACTGAATTTACTGGGCAGTACAGAATAGAACAGCTGTGGCTTTGACTTCATTGCAGTGCTACAAACTCTGTCGGAGGAGTGTAGGAGCACTCAAAATGGGTGGGGGAGGAGAGAAGGTTTTGGTGACTGTCAACAGGAAATATTTAAGGAAATAGGTGAAACAAGAAGCATGCATGTGTGATATTTAAGCAAAAGCCTGTTTGTGCTTAACACATTGCAGAGGTATTCAAAGACTTGAGTGACAATTGCTGAGAGATTCTATCAAGGTCATTGTCAGCTTGGACTATGTGACAAGCAAATGCAAGGTGTGCACATTCAAAGTCCCCACACACCAGGGTACCTGACTTTCTCAGCTTTGAATAGATTTAGTTTGTGCAATGTGCCACTTTGGAGTGGATTCTTCCTCTTTCTGGAGTTCTTTGCCTTCTCTTAATTAAAGACCAAATTAGTTAAACTGCTGTAAAACCCCTGCATGGACACGCTGACATTGATTTAAATCTGGCTTGTGTCAACTTAGCTGAAGTTGACTCTTTACCACGATAAGCTAAATTGCTGAGTTTAATAGTGTCCACACAGAAATGTGCACTGGTTTAACTAGATCAATGGAAAAAAACATCCCTTTAATTACATCAGTGCAAGTTGGAGCGTCGGCTCTGCCTAAGGTACTGCCCACTGTGAATAAGGGTGGAAAGTTGTATTTTCCTCCCACTCTTTGCATTGTCTTGCCTTTGTTTTATCTTTTTACTTTCTTCAGGGATTTTGCCCCATTCAGCCCACTACCACCGTGCATCTCCCCCTTGGATCTGCACTGCTCTACTGGCTGTTATGTAGTCAGTCATTGTGCTGTGTAGCAGATGGCATGGCCTGTAATTTAAATGTTGTTTTACAGTACTGTGATTTTAATTAATGTTCACTTGTAAAGAACATCCACTACAACGCAGCTAAACAGACATATTGTACATGCAGCATGAGCTTCGTACTCTGTCACCTTCATTACCGTGACATATTAGATGCAGTTCTTCCTGGATTCTATCTGTGCTAGTAGAGGATGGTGTATGCTTTCTGAAATAGGAAAGTGCTGGCAAGCCTTAAGACAATCATGGCACATTGCACAGAAGTTTCTGATGTGTACACTGTCCCTGAAGGAAGAGAATTCCCAAATCATTTTCCATTTGATATATAAGCCAGCTCTGAGGCCTGTTTTCAGTGGAGTGATACTTCAGCTCTATGGTTCCACCTAGAGATACTTCTTCTCCTCCTAGTTATAGAGAAGAGACTAGAGGCAAAATCATAGGTTCTGTCTATGTAGTCACTGAAGCCAGTGGAGCAATGCGGATTTACACCAGTCAAGAACATAGCTCGTATATTTTTAAAGCCTAACATTCCTGTCCCTTTGCTTCTGTTTTGTGCATCTGAATTAGTGTCAGGATATAAAAGATCTGATTAAGGTTGAAATCTCTGATCTGATTTAACATTCATCCCAGCAGAAATGAGGAAAGAATGATTAAGAGGCTCAGTTCAGAATGGAAAATAATCTCAGGATGCCCCTAATGGGTGGGCTATTCTAATACTGTGTAATAATAGTAATTTAGTCTCACAAAGCGCTTTGCATACAAATTCCTCAAAGTGCTGTAAAAACAGCACAAGGAAATAAATCCCCTAATATTTTGTGCTTATATCCCCACTGCTACAATCCCTTGTGGGGTAGGAAATGGGGCTGAACAGCATTTTCCAGGTAGCATCATGTATAAGAAAAGAATCTGAAAATGTGTAAGTGCCACATTAGTGCTCACTACATTCAGCTCTTGTTGATTTCCATGGAATTAATTTAGTCCCTGGATAACTCTAGGAGTGTGTGTGTTAATTTAGGATCACACTCTAGGAAGAGAGTGCATAGGCTGAATCAATGGGCTGCTCCTTCTTAGAAGTGTATTCGCTAGGTGCAAGACTAAGGCATGCAGTCCTTACCCCCATTTGTAATGCTGGTGTGCATCCAGACCACAGCTGCTACTACAAAGTATATGGGCCACTGCTTCCTTTCCTGCATGGTGCTTTGGCCACGCTCCTCTGCTCCTGCAGCTTTAAAGTCAATGGGAGCTTTGCCATTGGTGTCAGCGAGCACAGGACCAAGCCCTGGGAGTCAGTTACCCCGATGCAGTGCACTGTGATGCTGCCCTGCGCCTGAAGCCAGCTGCTTACCTGGGCCGCATTATCTCTGACTGTCGTCTCTTTATAAAGATGGACGTCTGGTTTTGTGTGGCTTATGAGGGCCAAGACATCCAGATGTTTTGCACTGATATGTCAGCCAACCTTCAGTTCATGGTTTTGGGCACCCTGGTGTTCAAAAGACATAGATGTGAAGCGAGTTCAGAGGAGAGCAAACTTAGTGGTGAAGTGTTTAGAAAATAATGTTCAGAAAGAAAGTCAAAGAGAAAAGAGGAGGAAAGGAATGCATATATTAATTATTCTTCCAGTCTTGTTGTTATGGCATCACCTAGAGACCAGAACCCCACTCTACTAGGCTCTACACAACCAGAACAGAAAGGTGGTCGCTGTCCAAAAGAGCTTACAATCGAAGTTTGTTGAGCTACAAACAGGTGGATGGCAGATGGGGTGAGCACAAGGTAACAGTGATACAGGTATGAACAGTGTGACAAGCAGTAGTCACAGCTCACCAGTGGCTAACCATTGCCAAGTGTTTTGTAGGCATCATGGCACAGGTGGGTTTAAAGGAGAGGTTTAAAGGAGAATATGATAATGTAGCAGCTGTTGTTTGGATTCTCAAAATCATTTCTGAGCTCAGATCTTTCCCGACTTCGTACACTGCACTATCCAGCAGATGGAGAGGAAATGTATTGTATATACCAGGGGAAGGCAACCTATGGCATGCGTGCCGAAGGCGGCACGCGAGCTGATTTTCAGTGGCACTCACACTGCCTGGGTCCTGGCCACCGGTCCGGGGGGCTCTGCATTTTAATTTAATTTTAAATGAAGCTTCTTAAACATTTTGAAAACCTTATTTACTTTAGATACAACAACAGTTTAGTTATATGTTATAGACTTATAGAAAGAGACCTTCTAAAAACGTTAAAATGTATTACTGGCACGTGAAACCTTAAATTAGAGTGAATAAATGAAGACTCGGCACACCGGTTGCCGACCCCTGGTGTATACTGTAGGTAGCATTTGGCAAAGCAGTATCTCTGCCTCAAAGTGCTATAGAGGCAAGGTGGGTGAGGTAACATCTTTTATTGGACCAACTTCGGTTGGCGAGAGAGGCAAGCTTTCGAGCTACACAGAGCTCTTCTTCAGGTCAGCTCGGTGTCAGCTTGTCTCTCTCACCGACAAAAGTTGGTCCAATAAAAGGTATTACCTCCCCTGCCTTGTCTCTCTAATATCCTGGGACCATCACATTCACTACAACAATCCAAGTGTTATTAGTTGGGAGGGTGTCTGTAATTTGCTGGTCTTGTGTAGCTGAGAAAAGTAGGTGCTTGCTTTTATCCAGCCTCACCTGCCATTCCAATGTGTCCCAGCCTCTTTAACTTTCCCATTGTTCTTCCAGAAACAGGCGGCATCTGCATTGCTCCCCGGCCCTCGGAGGAAGGAGCTGACATCATTCCTGCTATGGCAATGAGACCGTTCTTTGGGATTATACCGGCACTGATGGATGAGAACGTGAGTTGGGACTGTGCTCTGCCACTGGGGGCAATGGTGCAAAGGCAGGAAAAGAGCTGCCGGAGATGCTGCCCTGGGGTTGTCCGGCTAATTCCCCTATTTCATGCCAAAAGCATTTAGGAAAATGTTTTGTGCCTCATCTGTTCCAATGATACAGTAGGGAATCAAGCCATATTCATGCATATTTAAATATTCTAGTTAGAAAGCCAACGGCGAGTAGCAAGGTAATGTTTTTGGACTGGCTTCTATGATAGTGATAGTGGTGATTGTGTAATGTAAGGGCTTGTCTATACTTACGCGCTGGTTCAGCGGCAGGCAATCGAACTTCTGGGTTCGATTTATCGCGTCTTGTCTGGACGCGATAAATCGAACCCAGAAGTGCTCGCCGTCGACTCCGGTAATCCTGCTCGGCGCGAGGAGTACGCGGAGTCGACGGGGGAGCCTGCCTGCCGCGTCTGGACCGCGGTAAGTTCGAACTAAGGTACGTCGACTTCAGCTACGTTATTCACGTAGCTGAAGTTGCGTACCTTAGTTCGAATTGGGGGGGTTAGTGTAGACCAGGCCTAAGTGCCAGTGCTGCAGACACTCATACAGGTGTGTAACTTTACTCACACATAGTCTCGCTGGAGCCAACGGGACTGGCGTGAGTGAAGTGCACTGGGAACACAGCCAACTTACAGCTTTGTAGGGAATTGTTCTCCTTAACAATGTTTGCTGAATGTGCATTGTAGCCAATGAAACCCCCCTGTGATCTCCGTATAACCAGTGCCCTACGCAGTCTCCACTAGAGTCAGGCTCGGCGTGTCTGTTTGTGGTCATTCATTGATGCAGCTGAGAAATATATATTCTGAAAGTTGGGTACATGACCTTAGACAAAATGTTTCCGTTGTTAGCGGCCCCTTTTCCCACAGGGAGAATATTTTCATTGCCCAGTGGTGAGGCAGTGTTGTCTAATACCTTGGGCACAGGGTGAAGACCCAAAACGTATGAGCTCCAGGCCAGTCTGTATTGTTGATTTGGGGCCTGATCTGTATGGGCAGTGCCCCATAGGCTGCAGTGGATTTTGGCATGGGCTGAGGGGCCCACCCACACAGGCCTGATTGAAAACTTGGGGCCTTGCTGTGTAGCCTTAGGCAAGTTGCTTAGGACCGGGTTTTCAAAGGTGTTTTGATGCCTAATCGGATTTTCCAAAGCACCTAAGCATGTTAGGCACCTAACGCCCATTAAAATCAACAAGACTTAGGCACTAAACCTGCTTGGATGCTTTCACAAATCCTGCTAGGCACCTATTTGTATCTTGGGCATGTAAATACCTTTGAAAACCTAACCCTTAGCCTCTGCCTCAGTTTCCTGAGCTATCAAATAGGAAGAATAATACTTAACTCCTCTTCACAATGTCTGTCTGAGGCAGGCAGATAATTGGTGATGTGACAGCTGCAGTAACTTCCTAAGTGAGGGAGAGGAAGGGAATCAAGTTCACTACTGTGGTTTGGGTCGTGGGAGTTACTGATGCTGTGTCCCTTTCTTCATATTGCTTGGCGGTATCTTTGCTCTGAGGGGCCTTGGCCTCTCTAGCCAACAGCTGTTCTGGAGCTATTAGCAGTCCTCTCAGCCTGGCTGTCAGGTGGCTTAGGAAGGACGCTGCCCTCCCACAGGAGGCTGTGGCCCAGGGACGTGTTGGTGCGAGTTGGGAGGGTGGGATGGAGAGTGGTGATGTGGTGCTGTTGCAAGGACACTCAGGGCTGCCTCGTGCCTGTACTGGGCACAGAGTCAGCCGTGGCAGCTCTGGGATCAAGAAGGTGCCAGCCTTTCTGCCACTGAGCTGGGCTCTGCTCTGGCACCAGTTTGAATCCAGCATATGGACCATAATGCTGAAGAGTGGGATTCTGTGAATCTTGTATTGTTCTTTGCACTCCAAGGGGTCACCTGTCTTTCCTTTTGTCTGAATAGCGTATTAGTCATAGAATCACATGCTCTGTTATTTGTGTACACGAATGATGAAAGCATGACACAGACAATGCACAGTCATTCCTCTAGCCGGTACGTTTCTCCCCCCCTCCCCATGTTCAATTGCTGCCAAAATGTGAGTGGGAAACATTAAGAATTAACCATTGCAATAATAGACACCGAGTCTGCGAATCTGCAGAATGTGAAGGGCTCTCACTTGCCCTGGTGTGAAACAGGAGTGACACCTTTGAAGTCAATGTAAAACTGGGGTAAAATCAGAATCCGGCTCCACATAGCTAGATCGTACTAACTAGCTACTTTCCTTTAATCTGGGATGTTTCCCATCTGGTCTGATGATCCTTCCTGTGCTTGGACCAACAGGGAAGAGTTATAGAGGGAAATGACGTCTCTGGTGCTTTGTGCATTGCACAGCCCTGGCCTGGCCTGGCGAAAACCATCTATGGAGATCATCAGAGATTTATAGATACTTATTTCAAACTGTATCCAGGTAAGGACGGTGTCAGGGAAGAATGAGGGACTACAATATTAGTACCCAGCAGGTTTTCAGCAGTGCTATACAAGATATTGTTCTAGTGAATTGGCTACTGTGTATCTTTACAGCCGCCCTCTACTGGATTGAATCAAAACTGCTTAAATGCAGTTGTGCTTTACAGGTCTGTCTACACAGCAAAGAAAAACCCGTGGCTGGCGCTCAGGCTGCAGGGCTGTTTCATTGCTGGGTAGCTGTCTGGGATCAGGCTGTAGCCCAAGCTCTGGGACCCTCCCACCCCACAGTCCTACAGCCTGGGCTCCAGCCCAAGCCCAGACATCTACCCAGTAATGAAACAGTCCCACAGCCTGAGCCCCATGAGCCTGAGTCGGCTGGCATAGGCCAGCCGTGGGTTTTTCTCTGCAGTGTAGACGTACTCTTAGAGCCAGAGGATTTGGTCTTCTTCCAGCTGGTGCAATGAGGTTCCAGTGACCATGGGTTGCAGCACAATTATAATAATGAAGACTTAGGGAGGGATGAATTTGTTACAAACCAACTTGTTTTGCTTAGAAAGTTGTTTTTCTCTGTTGCAAAAATAAGACTGACCAAAAATATCCTCTTATTATCGTGCCACCAAAAATATCTTTGTTCTGTGATCATCTTGCATTGTCTTGCTGGGAGTTAATTCATCCTGGCAAACACTACCATCTAATTTCACCCATCATTTCCAGTGCTGCCTTGTAATGCCTAGAAACGATTGCAGGAATGACCCAAAGAAATGTGGAGAAGCATTGATGGATTGGTAGTGGAGCAGGGGAAAAAACCCATCTCCACAGCACGTGTCCGAAAACTCATGTGTTCGGCAATACCTGAATTTGTCAGAACCAGCTAACCTTTTTCTCTTCAGCAGACAGTTTCCAAGTGTCAGAATTCCACGTCCTCAAAATCACTTCCCTTGAAAGTAGTATTTCTTTTAATACATAAAGATGAAAAGATTCCTCTGACAGTCTTTCTGCCACTGATCAGAGTTCTGAAGCTGGGGGGTTTTACACCCAAGCAAACCTGTTTGTGTGCATTATGATAGGCACAGGTTGTGTGTTCAAACAATCTTACAAGTGTTTTTTTTTTTAATAATTCAAAGTAACCATCAGGAAGTCAGTGCGACCTAACAGGTAGAACACTGAACTGGAACTCTAGATTATTGGATTCTTTTCCCAGCTCTGTCATTACCTCACCGTGTGACCTGGAGTAGATCAATCCCCTTTACTGATAATACTTTCTTACCTCTCAAGGGTGTTATGAAACGTGGGGCTTGTCTACATGGCCAGTTAATGTGTGTCAAACTAGTGTGCTATAGATTCACTCCCTGGCTGGCCACACATTGATTTGCCATGTAGATAAGCCCCAGGTGTCTTGAGTCCCACTCAAGTGCTCTATCCACTGAACCATGTGGCCCCTCCTGGAGCTAAATCCTGGTATCATGGACATCATGTCATGATGTCATGGACATCCCATGTATGTTTAACACCTAAGCAGGGTTTAAGGGCTAACTCCTGGCTCTTAAACTGTGATCCCCTGTAGGAGTGTGTGTGAAGGGAAGCCAAGTGTGTGCAGAGTGCTAAGGGTGTCAGTGCCTTGTGGGGCCCTGGGAGGAGGATGCTGGCGAGGGGGCCGTTCACTTCTCCTTTGGAGAGACAGCAGGAGTCCTTGGATTTTGTCAGAATGCTTGATTATCATTATTGTTTGTATTCCCGTGGTGCTGAAGCCCACAGCCTAAGCAGACCAGACAGATCACTCACTGGGAGAAAAGAAGGAGTGTTATCCTCATTTTACATCCGAGAACTGAGGCACAGAGAGAATAAGTGATTTGCTTCAGGTCATACAGGGAGGCTGTGGCAGGGCTGGGTATAGAGCCCAGATCTCCTGCATTCCAGTCCAGTGCCTCATCCAAGATACAAATTCCTAATTAGAAGTGGGTGGCTATTACCATCTGTGGAGTGGGTGTAACAAAACCTTGCCCTCCTATTACCATCTGTGGAGTGGGTGTAACAAAACCTTGCCCTCCGGAGTGGTGTGTGGCTCAGTTAACTGGTGCCTGTACAGTGCTTTGAGATCTGTGATTGAAAGGGGCTAAAAGTATACAGTAATAATAAAAATAATAACCACAAATACTGATAATGAATTATTATACTAACTGCTGTTGATCACAGGGGATGGTGTTCTTTGTTGCTACAGGTTATTATTTCACAGGGGATGGTGCCTATAGATCCTCAGAGGGGTATTACCAAATAACAGGGCGGATGGATGATGTCATAAATATCAGCGGTCACAGGCTTGGAACTGCAGAGATTGAAGATGCCATGGTAATTTTCAATACCCCAGAAAAGCTTTTCATGCATGGGGCCAGATCCTCAGTTGGTAAAAATCAGACGTGTTCCAAGTACTTGAAAGGAGCTGTGGCACTGTACATCGCCGGAGGATCTAGCCCATCGGTTTATGTGTAAGAGTTAACATTGCTGCCACTGAATCTTTCTCGTATGTGTTTCACCTACACACCCTTGATACTAAGTACACAAGGCAGTAATTATGCTGAAGAAAACAATCTTGTTATGTAAACCATGGAAGGGCATATGGATGAAGCTCATTCAGGGGTAAGATAGTTTTTATGGAGGATATCAAAGTGAAGGGCTACATGCAATTCCTTTGTTTGAACTGATAAGATCTAAATCGTATTTCATCTCTTCAAGATACATCTGTGACTTCATACCGTTGCAGTTTTACTTTTGGATGGTGGGGGCTTCAAAACTTCCCTCTAGCTTCTCCCACCAGTAGCTTTGATGGAGTTAATGTTTTTTTCCCCAGCTTTGTGGCTCAGGCCTATCTATACTACTTGAGCATGTTTTGTAACCTTCTCCAACATTGAATATGGAGTAAAGGCAATTTACAACAGCTGAGGATCTGGCCCATCATCTAGATGAGAGGTCATGGTAGCCACAGAACTGAACAGACCGTCTCTCAAAGCAGTTCTATATACAGCTTGACCTGAGCGTTTATTTGCATGTTATGTGCCTCACTTGCAAACATTAATCAGATGTGAAATTTGATAAACCAAAATCATCTTTACATTGCAGGAATGATTGTAATATCATATCTACAAATAACTCTCCTAGCGACATTAGTGCAAACTTTTGATGATAGCTTTTTGAAGACCTAATATGATTACAACTATATATTGTCATGTAGGTTCCTTTTCAGAGAAGCCCAGCTAAGAGAAAGATTTCTTCCATATTTTAATCAGATTTAAAATAGCATAACCCATTTTTGGTTTACGATGAATATATGCTCTATCCGCCTGTACACATGATCTGCTCTATCAGTGTAGAAAGACTGTCAATATTAACTACGAATCATGGGCAGAATAAGTCAGTATTATGAAGCCATATAATAAATAATAAAGATCTATATTCAGCCTGGCAGTGCCTCTTCCATCTGTTGGAAGATTGAGGCCCACTTCTCCACTGCCTTGTCCTGTACCTTGCACAGATTTACACCAGTGAAAAGTGGATATAAGAAAGATGCTTTGCACTTGGTTTGGTGTAGACGACTACCCAAAGTGCACAGCGGTGGAGAATGAAGCTCAAGGCCTTGACTGTACTTGCGGATCAGCAGTGAGTGGGGCTGCATCAATCCAGATGTAGGCAAGAAAAGCTCATTTCCAGCAAGGAGAGGCTCAGTTAGTGCAAACCACAGCGTCGTCTGTACTTGGGGTTTGTAGCAGGGCAGCTGCTCCAGTCACTGGTAGTGGTTGGCTGCAGAGGGGCTAATCCCAAGTATAGACAGAATGCATTTTTTTCTGGATTTATTCTTATTAGCCAAAAGGGATGTCAGAAAATACTATTCAGCTGTTTAAAAACAGGGCCCTTTTGAACCAGAACTAATGGGTTAAATGCTGCTTTGAGACAGGCACACATGGTTCCTGTTAATTTCATTAAGCACAGCAGTAATGTGGCAAGTCTATAATAGGGTTAAAAAAAGAACTAGATAAATTCATGGAGGATAGGTCCATCAATGGCTATTGGCAGGGATGGTGTCCCTTGCCTTTGTTTGCCAGAAGCTAGGAATGGGAGACAGGGGGCGGATCACTTGATGATACCCTGTTCTATTCACTCCCTCTGGGGCACCTGGCATTGGCCAGTGTCGGAAGACCTTTGGTCTGACCCAGTGTGGCTGTTCTTATGCAGAAGTTGACCTTTTGGTACTGTGCACTTACCGAAGGCTCAGAAAAGTAGGAAAGGTATTAAGAACTTCACACACAGTTAGCAACTTGTTACAATTCCTAGAAGAGCTAGCATAGGCTCTTGTACACTACGGGTATGTCTACACTGCAATTAAAAACCCGCAGCTGGTATGTGCCAACTGACTCAGGCTTGGGCTAAGGGGCTGTTTAATTGTGGTGTAGACATTTGGGCTCGGGTCCTGCGATGTGCGGGGAGCTGAGCCTGAATGTCCACACCAGAATTAAACAGCCCCTTAGCCTCAGCCCCTTGAGCTTGAGTCAGCTGGCATGGGCCAGCCGCAGGTGTCTAATTACAGTGTAGACATACCTAACATGGCCTGAAATAGGGGGCTGTTATATTTTGCTACATTTTTTTTTAAAGGATGAACATCCCGCTGTACCTGAAACAGCTGTGATTGGTTACCCCCATGAGATCAAAGGAGAAGGTAAGTGTGTAAAATAGTGTCCTTAATGGAAATATACAGATGGCTAATTTCCTTTGTAACCTTTCCCTCAACTTTCTGCCAAGCCAGTACACAGAGCAGCAGGCAGTTTGAAAGGGAGATTGGCTAGTTCAATACATCACACTGATACTTTGTTCTCTGCTCACTCCCTGTGCACTTCTGGATCCATTTCAACGATCCGCTCTTGATACTTAAAGCCCTTAATGGGAAGAACCTAGCTAATCAAAGGCCAGCTTTCTCTCAGCACCTCACTGGGACAGCTGATGTCAACAGAGACATTAAAGTTTGAAGTCTCCAGAGGGAAGCCTGCAGAAGGCGTAGGGATAGGCATTCTCAGTGGGGGGCTCTAGAACTGACAAGCACCAGACCCTGAATCTTGCCACCTTCAAATCTCTTTCTTCAGTTTTCCCTACCCCCGCTAATGAAGCTAAGGGGTTAGGTCGGTATAACTACGTCGCTTGGGGGTGTGGATTTTTCACACCCCTGAGTGACATAGTGATACTGATATAGGTCTGTAGCATGGACCCAGACCTAAGTCATACTCTTCCTTAAAGTTAATGGGAGCTGCATCCCTGTAAGTGAAACTAAATCTGGGCCAGTAGAATAGCAATGCTTCCGTAACTCATGCTTATAGGGTGCAGGGATCTTAGATACCAGATTCCCCTTATGGGTCTTATGTCCCATACACCGAGACACAGAAAGATGAGTTAAGGATTAAGTGAAGGAACTTCACTGTGCATTAATTTCCTAGTTTGTGGGGAGGGAGAAATTATCTAAGAGCTTGTCTACACAGGAACATTTAGGAAAATTAATCTGAAACAACTAGAGGTGTGAATTTGAAGTAGGTTAATTAAATTACATTAAATCGCTGTGTGGATGCTGTTATTCAAAATTAAAGTGACTTTAACTTGGTTTTGCTTAATTCACTTTGTAATTGAATTAAGCTAAACCAAATTAAGGCCACTTTTATTCCAAATGAGGGTGTTCACAGAGGGATTTAATTCGGTTTAAGTAATCTAGTTCAAATTCACATCTTTAGTTAATTTGGATTAATTTTCCTGGCTGTCCCTGTGTAGACAAGCCCTTAAACCCTTATCATTATAAGGGGATAGTGTTTTACTGTGGTGTTTGACTCCATTTTAGTAAATGAAAATAAAGGTTTGTTCTCAAGAAAATAATTTGAAACAGGATCCAGAACCCTGACCTCCATGGGCCAGATTCTAATCTCAGTTATGCTTGGTGACTTCAGTGGAGTTACTCCAGATTTACCATCACTGTAACTGAGATCAGAATCTGGTCCAGGGACTCCAGAACAAGGCACATTAATCGTTAAGGACCTGATTCTGCCATCCTTACTCACCACTACTGTGTAAATAAGCTGCTGGTATTCTTGGAAGCACCTGCAGTGTGAGGTATTACTCAGAATGAGCAAGGTAGACCCTAACCCTGACAGTTGCTACAGGCATTTGAAACAGCACCTATGCACGCAGTCCAACTGAAATGAATGCCTTTCCCAACAATGATTTAATGTACAGTACATGCCCTCTGTTTACTTCCCTTCCAGGTGCCTTTGCTTTCATAGTGTTAAAAGAAGACACAGCTCATACAGAACGTGTTAAAGAAGAGCTCAGATCTATAGTTGCTTCCAAGATTGCAAAGTATGCTGTGCCTGATCACGTTCTGGTAGGTGTCTGGGGGCTACCATTGCAAGACATCTTGTCTATAACCCACTTAACAGGCCTGATCCTGCCCCCAGTAACGCTGCTTTGTTCCTCCCTGGCAGAGCAGCCTTAAAGCCAGGTTCACCAGATAGATGAGGAATTCCTCTGTAGTGCAGAACTGGCATAGAAGCCCTAAGCCACTCCTCCAGGCTCTGGTTTCGGGAGTATACCAAAGGCATGGCTGCAGGAAAAGGGGGATGGCTGGAGTGCTAGTGCACCTGGGAATCCTTGGTTGCAAAGCATCCTCCTGGGGGGCTACTGCAGCGGTGTACAATTTAGAGTAGCCCTGAGGCTGTTCTACTTATGCCAAGGACTGAACCAACCCTAGGAATTTGGAGCGTACAAAGAAACCAGCTTTTCTACTTCCGCCTCCAAACCACATTAAGCAGAGTTCTCGCACAGGGGGGATCTGGCCCATCCTGTTTAAAGCATGTACAATCAGCCAAGTTGCTTAAAATGTCTGATGTTTTCTGCCTCCATCTTAATACAGCATCCCTGCTGCGTTCATATGCCTCTGTGTCTGCTAGACCCACAGTACAGTTCATCAGAATGAGGGTGCACTGATGGGAATACAGAGGTATATGGAATATCCCCGTGTTTTAAAAAAAATATCAAAATTTAAGGGAAAGGTTGGAACATACAAGAGCAAAGCTATGGTTGTAGTACAACCCAAGATGAAGTAACGCATACTTTGCACCACCAACTGATGCTCATCTCACCCAGGCATTGAAAGACTTACTCCCAGAGCCATCAGGTGTTCCCAGGATTCCCAGATAGTCCCAGAGTAAAGTCCATGGCTGATCATACTGCTCCCTTTCCCTACAGATTAGCAGTTAATGCTCTTCAGTTTTCTTACCCACTGGCCTGTTTTCAGCATATATATCCAAAAACAGAGCAGTCGTATGGCAGGTTGCGTGGCCTGTCTGTGCAAAGGAGCTATCCTACAGAAGCCAGACAAAGGCTATGTCTACACTACACAGCTTTTAGCGACATGGCTGTGCCACTAAAAGTCACGCAGTGTAGCCGCTGTTTGTCGGCCCTCTTGCTGACCTAAAACTTCCACCCCCAAAGAGCGGCGTTTGCGCCATGCCAACAAAGCGCTGTTCACACTGGCACTTGTCGCCGGCAAAACTTTTGTCTTTGGGGATTTTTTTTTTTTAACACCTCTGAAAGACAAAAGTTTTGTCGTTCAATTGCCAGTGTAGACAAATAGTAACCCTTCAGGTCCATTGCTATGGCCTTCCCTATGACCTTATCAGTTAACATTAACCCTTGCCTGTACATAGGAGGTAGCGGACTACAGTGGATAGGACATGGGACTGGGAATTAGGAGACCTGAGATGTATTTCTGGCTCTGCCACTGACTTACAGTATTATGTGACCCTGAGCAGGTGTTAACAGTTAACAGGTGTTAACTGTTCCGGGCATTAGATTCCACATCTATAAATAGGGATGATGATACCTACCCGCTTTTGTAAGCCACGTTGAGATTTATGTGAGTGCTGAGGCCAAGGTTTCTAGACACAGGTGCCTATGGGTAGGCTTCTAATTCTGTAGTTTAGCACCTGAATAAATAGCCTGATTTTCAAAAGTGCTGAGCACCTAGCATCTCCCATTGGGCCAAAACTGGAAAAAGAAAGGAGAAAAGTCAGTTAAAAACTAATAAAAAAATAAACATCACCATATTCCTTCTTCCTGGACTGTGACCACCATGCCTTGCTCTTAAACAGTTCCCAGGAATCTCACTGGGGATATGCAGTGGGATCATTTCAAGGCTGGGTTCACTCAAACAGTTTCATCAGGATCAAAGTTCTAAGGCAAGTGTATTTGTCCTTCTCTTCAGGTAGTGAAACGCCTTCCTAAAACGCGATCCGGGAAAATTATGAGAAGGGTGCTGAAGAAAATTGTTGCTGACCAATCCAGTGATTTGGGAGATGTCACCACGCTGGATGATCCAAGCATCGTCGCAGAAATACTAGATGCCTACCAGAAATACAAAACCGAGCAGTCTGCATCTTCATAGGAAGGTCTTGAGTCTCTTTCCAAAAGAAATTCAGAGGAACATAAACAACCATTCAGATAACTTTGCTCTTTCATGGACTATCATCAAATTCTGCTCACTCCTAAGAGAACAAAATTATGCTTCCTCTCACAACATACTATAATCTATCATAGACCATGGTATACAGCTGCCTTCTCTTTCCTTGGAAACCATGGAATACACACTGTGAAGCATCGTATGTTAAGAACCTTCTGAACAAGTGCCTGACTGAATTTGCCAAAACTAAGTGTTTTCACACTATTTTTAGGGAAAGTGTATAGCTGCCTTTTTAGGTTTCCACTAGCTGCATTAAAAATAAACAGCTAGTAAACTGTTTATGACTGTTGAGGTAGGTGATGTTTTTAATGCTTGAAGCAATACTTTTCCCCCCTCTGCTCCCAGACACTCATGGGGAGAGATTTTATAATACATTTTGCCATTTTGGAGAATAGTCAGAGAACCCATATCTTCAATTTTTCATTTCACTTAGAATCATAGAAATGGGCTGGAAGGGACCTGGAGGAGTCATCAAGTCCAGCCCCCTGCCCTGAGGCAGGACCATGCTAGACCATCCCTGATAGGGGTTTGTCCAACCTGTTCTTAAACACATCCAATGATGGGGAAGCCACAACTTAAATCTAACTTGGTTATCCCAGTTCAGGTAGCTGCAACAGTGGTGTCTTTTTAGCAATGCTATATACTGCAGTGTATATTGCATGTGCACTATGTGTGAAATGGATCACAGATCAAGTAGCCATATTCTTTTCATTACAGTTGCTTTGGTGCCTGATCATGGTTTTAGGCCTCACCACACTTGGCTCAAAACAGTCAATCTGGGGTCCAAAGGATCCCAGCCTTTCCCTTTCCTTCCCCAAACTCAACGAACCTAGGCCCAGATCCTCAATGGTCTTTAGGTCCCTAACTCCCATTGAAATCAGTGGCATTGAAGCACCTAAATACCTCTGAAGATCAGCACCTACTCCCTTCTAGGTAACATGGGTCTCAGCACCCATCTGAACCTGGAGCTGATTAGCCACCTCTAAGCCCATGTTGCCTCATGTCCCAGCTGGATAGGGATGGTGCCTGCAGCTGTCACTTATACTACATTTTACAGCAACTACATCTCTCTTTCCACCAATGCCCCTCAGGCCCTCAGTCCAGCACCTTGCAACTGGGGAAAAGGAAAGAACAGAAGCAAGATCACACAAGGAGTCTGTGGCTGAGGCAGGACTTGAAATCCAGTACAGTAACTCCTCACTTAGCGTTGTAGTTATGTTCCTGAAAAATGCGACTAAGCAAAACGATGTTAAACAAATCCAATTTTCCCATAAGATTTAATGTAAATGGGGGGTTAGGCTCCAAGGACATTTTTTTTTGCCAGATAAAAGGCATTATATACATAAACAGTATACGTTTTAAACAATTTTAAACAAGCAATTTAATACAGGTATAAGTTTTAAACAAACAATTTAATACTATACTCAGCAATGATGTTTGTGAAACTCTTCTCCCCTCCCCTCCAGCCTCCTGAATGCTGGCAGAGTTCAGTCCCGGTTGACCGTGAAAAATTAACAGGTGCTCTGCACCCACCAGCAGCGAAGCTCCCCCTGTCACGCCGCCTCCTTCCCCTGAGCGCGGTGTCCCTGCTCCTCCCCCACCCTCCAGACAGTCCTAACAGCTGGTTGGCGGCAGGGGAAGCTCTGGGAGGGAGGGGGAGGAAGTGGAGAAGAGGAAGTTGTGCAATGCTCCCTTGTAAAGGCGCTGCTCTTCCAGAGAATCCTACAAGCAGTAGACAGAGCAGGCAGCCAAACGACATCATAAGGGAGCATTGCACAACTTTAAACAAGCCTGTTCCCTAATGGAGCAGGGACGTAACATTGAAACAGCCCTAGGATCTTTTGAAACCCTTAGGGAACAGGCTTGTACCAGGGTTCACTCACCGCTGGGGTGTCTCCTTGTGGCTGCATCTGTGGAGTAGCTCTGCCTGGTCTGACCTCCCCTTCCTTCCTTCCTTCGCGCTGCAGCCCCTCTTGCTCTCGAGTTGTAGCAGTGCTTCCTCTTTGTTGCTTGGTGCTCTGCTCAGGGCACTAGTTTTCTCCTTGTGGGGTAACAAAGTCTCACTGGACCAGCTGTCTGGATGCCATTCCAGGCAGTCTTCCCATTCCAGACTGTCACTTTCCCAGTGGCTGGTAGGGGAACCTGGGTGATACTCCAGGTTCCAGCCAGGAACCCTATCAGCAGCAGCCAAGGTCTGCACAGCCCCATCCCCTGCTGCCGTTTCCTACTCACCTTCCACAGGCTTTCTTCTTCATTCTCTGGGTAAGCCCTTCCTTCAGGGTCAGGATAAGGATCCCAGGGCTTCTGCTCCACCCCTGGGTTTCCTCCTCACCACCTCTCTGCTCCCAGAGAGTGACTGCAGACCTCCACACTGCGGCACCTTCTGCCCTCATTTCCTGGCTTTATACAAGCCCCCCGCACACTCCTGCCTAGGTGGACTCCATATTCAATGAGTGCTTGTCAGTCAAACCCGGGTCTCCTCTCAGGTGCAGCTTACTTGGTTAAGTAGCCACCTTAATCCCTTCAAAGTGGTGTGGGGTGAACAGCCCCACGACAGCTCATCAGCACTGAGGGTTTCTCACTTTTGAAGAACAGAAAAAGTGAGCGACATCTGGGAGTTGTTGCACTGTAATGAATTCTGTGTGATCTTGGGTGAGGCACTTCACCGCCCTGTGACCCAGAGCCTCATCTGCAAAACGGGGACGATTGTGCTTCCCTGCCTCACAGGGGCTCAGGTATGGCAGCAATGGGGGCGATGTGAGAGGTGTAATTCTCTTGCTGCCATCTCGGTGCTGACATGACTTGCTAAGCATCCCCGCCTTTTTTTCTGCAGGGAGGGAATGGCTTCCCCACTTCCAAATATCCTCTTCACATGTGGACACAGGGCCCGCCCCTGCTGAATTTTACTGGCAGGGGATGCAGACTCCATGCATGGGCTTCCTGAATAGACAATAATTTTCCTTGTCCGCAGTGGTGTTGTAGCTATGTTGGTCCCAGGATATGAAAGAGGCAATATCTTTTATTGGACCAACATCTGTTGGTGGAAGAGACAGAGTCAAACAGACAGAGAGAGAGCTCTGTGTAGCATGAAAGCTTGTCTAATTAAAATCATGCTTTAGGAGTACCCCTCCCTTTCTAATGCTACAGTGATGCTAAATTGTCTTTCCATTCTACTCCCATTGAAAGAATTCTCGGCAAGGTGTGTGATTAGAGCTTTGTTGCACTGGGAACAAGGGGAAGGAAAATCACTTTTAAACTACTTAAGGAAAATAATTAGGATAGGATAGGAAAAAAATAAGGGGAACAGAAAATAGTTGTAGAAAAATATTCATTGTCTTTTATAACGATTTAAAGTTTACATTATTACTGTTTAATTTGTATGTTACCTTGGCCACAGGCATTCAGGAGTGTTAACCTGGAAGTGGACTGATTGGTACAAAAAGATTTCCCTGCTGCTTTTTGGGTATTAGGAGGTTAGAATATACTCTATTGGTACCGTAATTGGGCCTGATCATCCTCTCTATGGGCATGGGTCAGTGCTTCACAAGCAGTAGCTACATCAAATAGTTAAGTGATTGCCACAGTAATTTCTACACTACTGTGCACCATTTGGAGTCATTGAGCCAAAACTTGCAATCCTACTGCAAACCAAACTCAGGCTAAACTTTATGGGCTTCAGAGAGCTGCAGGATTTGGCCCAGGATCAGAGTAACTAATCAGAACCTGAGTTGCAGGCACAATTGCATATTTTATCTGTCTGTATTAAAGCAATAGCCTAGACAGAGGGTAGCTATGAGCTCTTGAGCCATAAGAGTCTGATGCCAGGTCACTAAACATGGAAGCAAATCTCAAACTGTTTGTGTATAATCTGACTCCTCAGACATATGCGTTCTTAGATCACACTTTGCCTGTGTTGCATTCTTTACAGAGGAGAGTGACCTTTGTACATATGTATATTAGATTAATCTGTCATTTTTATTGTCACTAGGGGCTGCAGTATTAATGAAATACAATAGGCAGGATCCTCCTCTTCCATGGAAAATCCTCAGAGCTTCCTCCATATCGCTCCAGTGCATTGCACATTCCTGTGCAAAAATAGCAGTGTGAGCCCCCCCCCCCCATTCCCTTGTAATCCCCTTAGATCCAGGCGGGGGTCCTGTGGTGTCCCAGGACCATAGATCCAGAAGTTCTCTCCCTTACAAATTTGTAGTTAGGCTATTAAAACTCCACGAGATGCCCATCCTATTTTTCTTCCACCACCATTAAACAAAACCATTAAAGTGCTCTTCAAACAGAAAACATTCAGAAATGCTTTTTACAGAGGGGACAGACTCACTTGTTCAAACAATTGTAAAATTGCCTCCATAGTAATGAAGATTGATGTTGGGAAAGAAAAACAACCTTTTATGAGGACTGCACAAGTCACATAAAAGCAATGAAACTATTTACTATGTTGTGGAAATAATGGACTTTTTGTATTGGAGTAACCTCAACTTTCCAACATGAGCGTTGATACTGTAAACACTCTCACACGCACTTCTTTGCTCACCTGAGCAGTCTGTCTGAGATGACACACGTGAGTAAAGTTAAGTGTGTGGGTAAGGGTTTGATGGTTTGGGGCTACAGTCTCTTCATTCATCATCTGCTCTGGTGAGTGAGTGGGGCAAAGCCATATCTTCTGTTCGTATAGAATGTGTGTCTTAACATAAAAGTACTAAGGGAACTTAGCTGATAGAAAGGATACAGATTTATTCAGGTAACTGTTCAGTCCAGAAGGGGCCAAATTCATAGCAATAACCCTTATGTAGTGGTAGCATACAAAGTATGTACATACTCTCGTATTTCAGCCATAATGAGCCAGAAACCTTGTGAATTTCTAAAGTCACGTAAACAACTCTACTAAAACCATTTTAAAAAGTAACCCATTAAGCAAGATCAGAAGACTTCATGCCCAGTGAGTATTGCAATTAACTGTGAATCCTCAGCGCTTCTTCTTCCTTGCAATGATTTCCATAAGTTAGTCAAGCTGTTGAAAACGTGTCCTTAAGTAGGTATTGCTGCTTTGAGGGAACCTCAGTTTGGCAGGGCCAGGACTGCTACTTTTGCATCGTGCAAGAAATGAAATATGCTCATAGATGACTTTGCCAAGATGAAACTTTCCAAATAATAGGTAAAGTACCAATATTTTTTTCTGATCTCCTATTAGATTATGGAGGCACTGGCTGCAGCCCCAAAGTAAGGTTGAATTGTGTTTTGCACTTAATACTATGTACTTCACCATTATCTTGGTGCCTAATTAAAAATGTACATTCTAGCTTGCAGGCACTCATGTAGTAAGACATTAATGAAACATCTTCAAGGATGAGGGACCATAGTCCTCCCAAGTAGAGTCACTCACTGAACACTCTTGAGGCTCCGCTCTGAAAGCTGTTCTTTGCAGGCAGGCACATTCACAAGCCCCACTGAAATCATTACGGGTTCATAGGGACCTGGCTGTGTGGCTCGGCTTGCAGGGCTGGCCTTAAAATGTACTTATTTCTTTCCTTGGAACGTTGGAGGGTATGTAGCTTCCAAATAGCCATAGGCCTTCCTCCTCTTGAAATTGCTCCTCACCCAAGCTGGTCACGTAGGAGCTAGAGATATGCAAAACATTTGAAAGAGGGGGGGCGGAACAGATTTACTGACGTTGGCTTCATTAATGAAGAACAAAAGCAAAGGTAATGGAATCTTCCAAACATCTTATTGGCCAACATTAGCTTGTGAAATTGTATTTTCCAGATCACATTTGCCTTTCCTGCAGCTGATATAGCATCCTGAATTACCTTTATACTCTTTTTTTAACTGAAGGGCTACTAGAAAATTTTAAAAAGGGAAATAAGATTTTGCATTGACTACAAATTCTCTTTGTCTATTGCCACAGTCTTGTAGTGAACCAAATGCTTTCTGTATAGATTTGTGTACATGTCTAACATGCACATTGTTTCATTACTCCACTTGTCCCCACCTATGACTTTTAGCCATATTGCCTTTCCCCCCCTCTGTGGATATGCATGTTTGTTAAATATTGTGGACATAGGCCATGATTCTCTTAATTTTATTTAAGGTCATTGTTTTGTAGATGTGGGATATAAATATAGAACAAATTAACAAAGCACCTTGAACTTCTATTTTATTGTTTTCTTGTAATCATATGGTTTAAGTAAAAACTTGTTTTTTGACCAGGATCCAGATCCTCACAGGTATTTAGGCACCAGAGCCTATATACCTTTGAAGATCTGGGCACAAGTGCCTTAAAACTGGACTCTGGAATAATATATGTATTCAGATTTTCATTAAAAGAAATCCTTGTCCCTATATACAGTGTGTCTTCTTTTCAATGCCAGGCATAGCTTATGCACCTTAGCCTTGACATAAACCACCTATCCCTTAAAGTTTTTGAGGTATGGGTTTATTCAGCTCCGTAGACTCAAATCTGCCTTTACTGATTATTGTGATTTGTTTACATATGGTTTACTTTTCAAAATCAAAGGAATTTCCTAGATCAAGATGAGTTAAATCTCACTCTTGGATTCAAACACAGTGCCAAAATTGTTCAGGTTTACTTAAGACTCTTCTCACTGAACAATAACCCATTAAGGAGCACTGCATTTGCATTGTAAAACTCCCACCACAAAACAGAGCTACAGAAGGGGGGGTTCTGGGTTGCACTGTTTCTTCCTAATGAAGAAACAAACTGAATTATTTCGATAGTGGCCCCCTGGGCAGGTACAACACATTACAAAGAGCAAACTAGTTTGAATCCTATTTCTGAGATTTTTTTTACCCACTTGTCTCTTCAATGAAATTTCTAGGCAGTTTTCATTGTTAATTTCTTCGGGCAACTCAGCCATAGAGCTGCATCACTGTGAGCCCAGATGGTATCACAAGTTGCAAAGTGAGATGCACAAATGAAAAAGACGAAAACTGACTTTTTGGAGAATGGGAGGGAATGTTCAATCTCAAGAGAATTTGCATCTATCCAAAAGTCATGCTTTAGCACAGTGGTTCTCAAACTTTTGTACAAACTTTCACATAGCAAGCCTCTGAGTGCGACCCCCCGGATAAATTAAAAACACTTTTAAATATATTTAACACCATTATAAATGCTGGAGGCAAAGCGGGGTTTGGGGTGGAGGCTGACAGCTCACGACCCCCTGAGGGGGTCCTGACCCACAGTTTGAGAACCCCTGCTTTAGCAGATGAAAGTGAGGTAGTATTTTGCCAGGTGCTGAGTACTATCTGCAAATGTCAAGAGTACGGATAGCACATCTCTGCAAAGGGCCTTCCTTGTCTCCTAAAGTCCAGTGAAGATTTTATTTAAGCCTTAGACTACCAGATTAATAACACCATTCAGCTAATACAGATGAGTATGTAGCATGTTTGTTAACTGGCCCCCCCAAGAATGCAACTGCCCCCTCAGCAAACTCACTTGGACAAGCATCCAAACACATTTGCAGCTCATGAATGCTCCTACATCCATTCTGACAAGCATCGCCTTGAAAATGTGAACTGCTCTCAAGAGTTAAAATGTATTTCCCCTCCTTACTGTGTTTTGTGCTTTAGCTGACCTGGTGATTCATTTCCTGGCACAATTTCTCAGTATAGTATAATGGGTGAGTGGATGTGTCTTCAGCTCACACCTCCCCTGCTATTCTGGGTTATTACAGTAGCAATTATGGGTGTAGTAGCAAGTTACATCCTGGTTTCAGCAATGAATTTCTGTTATTTAACTGTAACCCTGAGAAGTAACTTAACTTTTCAGGTTCAAAAAGTCAGTTTTTTTCTTGCCAGTCCTCTCTTGAGTGTGAGGATGTTAGTCACAGTCCTGGGCACGGCCTTGGTATCACCATGCAGTGTAAACACACAAGGCAAAAGGCATCTCTAAGCAGCCTGTAATCTAGTACTACTTTTGAGAAGCACTAATCAGGGGTATATAATAGGTGACTTTTGGAGCTATTAATAAATGATTTGTATAGATTACAGTTTCCAAGTAACTACCACTCAGGCTGGGACACAGGCACTTGGTCTCTCTGTGCCTCAGTTTCCCATCTATAAAATGGGGCTTATAGTACTTCCCTACCTCACAGGGGTGCTGTGAGGATAAATATACTAAAGATTGTGAGATGTAATGGGAGCCAGGTTAGTACAAGAAAGAAAGGATCTGCCACTTGCTGTGGTGTTTATTTCTGTGGACAGATGTTTACTAGGAACTAGGCTGAAATCCCATAACTCAGTCAACCTACAGTCACTATCCAATGCTGACTGAATTCAAACCAAAAATGGTGAAAGGCTCCACATCGCATTTGCATTCTCCTGAGCAAAGTCCCTTCTCCTTGAACATTATCAAAATTATAGTGTTCAGAAGTATGTTAATAGATTCTTTGTCAATACATGCTAAAACCTGGTTGGTATGGACCTTTCACCTTTCTGGCGCTTGCTTTCCTATTGATCTAAACATCTAAAAGTTAAACTTTGCTTCAGGATGATTAACAATGCCTTGGCTACCACCACACCCCTGCATTCTATTTTTTATAGAAATCACCACCTCATTCCCAAGGACGGAGAAGGAGCCAATGAAGTTTTAACACTTTAGCAGTCGTAAAACCTCTTGGTCAGATTGAGGGCTTCTAAGGGAATTGAGAAAGCTGAAAGAAAGCAGGAAACTAAGGATACGTTTACACGGGGGCTGGAGGTGTAATTGCCAGCTCAGGCAGACATACCTGCATGGTGCTGATCGAGCTAACACACTAAAAATAGAAGTGTAGCTGCGGCAGCACAAGCAGCTGGCTGGACTACCCACTGCTCAGACAGGAAGGTATTTGGAGCAGTTAGCTTCTCCCATCACCATGGGTCCTTTTTAATTTTTAGCATGCTAGCTCAATCAGAGCTAGCACCGTTATGTGTGCCTCAGCTGTAGATTACACATCCAGCTCCAGTGTAGACATCTCCAATCTTCCCTCCGTAGGGTACATAATTGTCCATACTGGGTCAGACCAAAGGTCCATCCAGCCCAGTATCCGGTCTTCTGACAGTGGCCAATGCCAGGTGCCCCAGAGGGAGTGAACCTAACAAGTAATGATCAAGTGATCTCTCTCCTGCCATCCATCCCCACCCAGGGTAATGAAATACTAGAAATGCACAGCCTTAGAGCAACCTTACTAGGAATGTCTGCTGAAAAGCAGGACCTTGCAGTCACATGGCAGGGGGAGTAAAGGGGCTTTCCATTCTTAATCTTCTGTAGCTCAGTGCTTGCAATGGTGTAAGAAGGTGCAAGAGGAAATCAACACATGAGTAGTGAGGAAACAAAGGCAGCTTGTGAACAAAGTAGCCAGGAGGAACCGGGGAAGAATGGAAGGAAATTATTTCAGCTCAGTAGTAATGTGGACACGAGAACGAATGGATATAAACTGGCCGTGGGGAAGTTTAGGCTTGAAATTAGAAGAAGGTTTCTAACAGTCAGAGGGGTGAAATTTTGGAACAGCCTTCCGAGGGAAACGGTGGAGGCGAAAGACCTTTCTGACTTCAAGATTAGGCTTGATAAGTTTATGGAGGGAATGGTTTGAAGGGATAACGTGATTTTAGTCAATTAGGCATTAACGTGCCATCGCGGGTAAAATGAGGGTCCGGCTGTAGAATCTTGCCTGTATGCTCGGGGTACTGCTGATCGCCATATTTGGGGTCGGGAAGGAATTTTCCTCCAGGGTAGATTGGCAGAGGCCCTGGAGGTTTTTCGCCTTCCTCCGCAGCATAGGGCAGGGCTCGCAGGCTGGAATATTCTGTTGTGGGTGGGTCAGCTTTTGTGGCCTGCATCATGCGGGAGGTCAGACTAGATGACCATATTGGTCCCTTCTGACCTTAAAGTCTATGAGTCTATGAGAAACAAAATGCGGTGGAAAGGGAGAGAGAAAAAGGACACAAGAGGCCTGCCTCCCTCCTGCCTTGCACTTTGGGTCATCATTTACATCTGTGCAAAGCAAGCATAGCATGGGTGTAAAATGCTACTACCTCAGAGGGGCTTTTCCCATGTATTTGCACTGGTGCGAATGACAACTCATGGTGCTAGGCCAGTGGTTCTCAAACTTTTGTACTGTTGACCCCTTTCACACAGCAAGCCTCTGAGTGCAACCCCCACTTATAAATTAAAAACACTTAAAATATTTAACACTATTATAAATGCTGGAGGTGAAGCGGGTTTGCGGTGGAGGCTGACAGCTCACGACCCCCCACATAATAACCTTGTGATCCCGAGGGGTCCCACCCCCCCCCGTTTGAGAACTGCTGTGCTAGGCAGTGGGAAATCAGGCCCCAGGAATTAGATAAAGTTACAGAATAGAAAGGGAGCTTGTGTTGTGCTATATTGTCAGTCAGCTTTTTGAGCATGCACTGTGTGTTGGGAGACTAACGAGCTAAGTTGAGGCCTTGTCTACATTAGGTGAAAGGGCATTGCCTACCTCCCTTGAGTTTTGTAGTGCCTCTATATCTTGCAAACTGCTATGCCAGGCTTTTGGTGAGCATTGTTTGCATCTTTTTGCTGAAACACCTGGTAAGAGGTCTTTAACTCAGATCTCAATCTGCAACAGGTTGGCCACACTAATGGGAAACTACAGGCATTGGAGGTCATCAGTAGACCCAGTGCTCATAAATCCACCCTTCTGCAGCAAGCACTGTGTACCAAAGGCACCAGGTGAAAGTTCAGGTACTTGCCAAGGGCCATAAGCAGTTCATTTATAAATGAGGGTACCACCAAAGTCCAATAAGACTTTTGGTGCAGAAATTTACAAATGTTGTCTGCCTTTATTTGAAAAAGTGAGGGATCCTCTTGCCCAGGTCTTATTCATCTAACTCACATGGGGTGAAATTCAGTCCCCCTCCTTGAAGTGAATGGGACTTTTCCCATTGGCTTAAACACAGCCAGAATTTCAGTCCTCCTCTATAAACTGTGATCCTTTATACCGAGTATTCCTTTGTAGCCAAGAAACCAGCCAATGGCTTGACAGGGTTATTTTATCCCATCAGTACAGCTTATTAGTGCCATCTAGTGGGTACAAAAAGTTTCACAATACAGTGAAGATCTCTTGAATAAAGTCTTTCTTTATGTGCCAGCCAGCTTTTTGAGATTCATTTGCACGGTTCACAGTTGACACCTGACCAGAATGTCTGTACAAAAGTTCTCCATTAACCAGGTTTCTCTCACTAACAGCTTGAGCCTCTGCTCAGTGAAGTCAATGGCAAAGTTCTCATGGACTGTAAAGGTGTAGGATCAGGGCCATAGTTGTCCTGACAATTATTGGGTGTGATCAAAGCAATTTAAGCACCTAGCTCTGGAGTTTAGGCACCTAAGTCCCAGTTTTACACACCACTGCAAGCCACAAAACTCCTGCTTGGCTGCTCCCTGCACCTGTAGGCACCTAAATCTCACTCGGCACCTAACTTTCGGCTGTAAAAGTTTCCTGGGGCTTTCACACTACTGCCTCCCTAAGCCTCAGAGTGATTCACTAACCAAGGGAAGATAGGCATTGCATGAAACTTAGGCACCCTAGAGCTTGAGCCTCTGAGCACACCTACTAGCTCAAGTCCCACCCAAAATCCACATGGAGGAGCAGAGCCGTAACTAGCTATTTTTGCGCCCGAGGCAAGAATATAAAATTGTGCCCTACCCCCTCCATATAATTTTATAGTAGTTACTTTGTAAAAACCAGAAAAATACATAAATAACAAGAATAATAACGATAATAGAACATTTTAATCATAAGTTCAGCGTACAAAATCAACTAATACATACAAGGTGTGCATCATAGTGCATGTAACATACTATTTAAATAATCACAAATAAAATTTAGCTGTAGAACCATATCAGATACGATTAACGATTTTTCAAAATTGTACTTTTTCGCTTTTAATGAGGCAAATTCATCGATAATTGCATCAAAATTATTATTCACTATTTCATGTTCTATTGACAAGATGGACATATTTGTTAATCTCTCCTGACCCGTGGTTGCTCGAAGGTAGTTTTTAATTAATTTGAGCTTACTGAAGCTTCTTTCGCAAGAAGCCACAGTTACTGGCAAGCAGAGAAATATTCTTAATGCAATTTCTAAATTTGGATAAGATTCGGCCAAATTATATTCATGAATTAACTGGAGAAGGTCCAAACCAGTTGCGCATGAAACATCTGGAAACAACGCTAACGCCTGATGTTTAAAACTCTGAATCTGACGAAATTTCGGAGGCATTCAAATCGCTGTCATATTTGAGACTTAAATCTACTGCTACTTTTTGAAGATTAGTAGTGTCCATTTTAACAAGTGAATCACCCGAAAGAAAATCGAAATCAGAATATCTCATTTAAAGTTTCATATCTCCAATTTAACTCAACTATTATGGTGTCAAATACGTTTTTTATTTGTACTTTGAAAGATTGTTCAGCTGATAAATTAGAAGATACATCTGCACACTCAAAGTTGCTGCCTTTTTACTTTTCGCTTTCTGGATTCAATAAAAATTCTGCTGGTATTTCTATATTTTCAGCCTTTTTTTACAATCTGTAAAAATATTGACCATATCGTTATCGCTTTCACGTATCTCTTGTAAAATATTTTGTAATCCGTTGATCATTTTACAAGCCTGAGAAACAGTGACACCTTTTGCTTGTAGGGCTTTATTCACTCTGTCCATATGAGTTAGGATATTGTGCCATATGGATAACATGCACAAAAATTCATAATTAATATTTTTAAGAAGGCTATTAGCTGTTGATACTTCTTCTGGACATTTCGATGCAACAGCGACATTTTTTAGAGCCTTGGTCACTTCTGTAATCTGCGAATTTAAGGCTTCAATTGCATTAGCTCTTGATGACCATCTAGTATCAGCATGACCATTTAGTGATACTTTTAACATACCCATTAAAATATCCCAGTGACTGGTTGAATGAGAAAAAAAAAGTGTATAACTTTTGTACAGTGGCAAAGAATGAAACCATAGAAGAATTTATGGAAGCCGCACATACTCAGACTAAATTTAGACAGTGGGCTGAACATGGTACAAAATTCGCTAATCTATTTTTTTGCAAAATGACAGCTTTGATGCCTTTGTACACACCTGACATATCTGCGCCATTATCATAGCCTTGGCCTCTTGCGTTTTGAAGATCAAGCCCATCATTTTCAAGCTTCTTTATTATTTCTTCAGCTAATCCACTTCCCATTTTTTCTTTGATTTCAATGAAGTCTATGAAACTTTCTTCTATAGATACAATTCCGTTATCGATTCTCACGTATCTCACAATCTGGGACATTTGCTCTCGATGAGATGTCTGATGTGCAGTCCAGAAGGATAGAATAGTATTTAGCTTTTAAAATATTGGATATAATTTCATTACGAACTTGGTTTGCTAGTAAGCCAATAAATTCATTTTGTATAGCCGGTGAAAAATAACTCACTGAACCTTTTTTGAGAGTTATGATATGCTGTTTTAGTTGATCATAATGACTTAAAAATTATTAGATTAAGAAATATTCCTGAATTAGGGTTTTCTATACTGCTACACGATCCTCTAAGTGGTAAATTGTTTTTGGCACAAAACATCACGGCATCAAGAATTATTTTTAGAATTTGTCTCCATTTTTGTTTATCAGTTTCAATAGCTTTTTGTAGTGCATCATCGACATTCTCCGCTTAGTAATCTCTTTGTAAGGATTTCCATTTACAGAAATTTTCACGATTGGAAAAATTTAAACTGTGTTGTGGAACATGAAAATTCAACCAATCATTAAATCCTACTTTCTGATTTGCAATATTAGGTTTGGTAAAGCGCTGATCGAATAACATGCATGGAAAACAAAAAATGGACTTACTAGTTTCCGAGTAAATAAGCCAATTACGCTCTACGGTTTCACCATTAAAAAGCTTTTTAAAAAACCAGTCTCCTGAAAATTTTCTTCCCTCTTCCGATGTTGATTCACGGAAATCTGCAGATTTTCCCTGGTCAGGTCCATGTTCAATAAGGTGGCATCTTATTTTATTGTTTATACAGGGCCAAGATGGTGGGTCGTTAAAATTGATTTCAATGATTTGGCTTGCAGAGGAATTATGTTGCTGATCGCGGCCATTCACATTAGTTTTAGTCATGATATCGAAGGTGTCTAGTGTCTCATCACTGTCAGTAATCGATACTGAAGGTGACGTTGTAACCTCACGATCCAATTGCTGGTCGATAGCAACAATATTTTCTGAAGTTGTATAATTCTCTGTTACTATTAGATAGCGGTGCCGAACTTATGACATCAGAGACTTCAGCTATTGGCGTATTCCCATCGTTTGATGCATTTTTCACTAGCCATTTCCCCATTATCATTTTTTCATTTTCTACTGTAGCGTGTTTTTGTCGTTTACGGTATTCTGCCCCACTCAGACGTTTAGAATTCATACTATTCATAATGCAGGGTCTTGTTCAATAGACTGGAATAAAAATTAAAAATACATAAATAAATGTATTGAATTGGTCTAAAAATTAAACAAAATTAATATATTATAGAAATCGCAGATTCCCAATCTGTGATCTCCATAAGAAATAAGGAATGATAAACAAAGGCACTCACCATTTGGTGGGTCTTAAGCGGATCCGAGAAGTCCTAATATATAATAAGTGTGTGCTCACTGGGAATACTAGAACTCGATTACTCGAATGACTTGTTGTGTCTGCAGACAAACGCACTGCCATCTTTTTTCTGCGCCCCTCGCCCTTGTTACGGCACTGTGGAGGAGGAAGGAACAGCACCCACCTTATATCTTTTACCTGGAATGTGGAGGACCCAAGTTTAATTCCCCTTTCTCTGCTAGCAGGGGAGAAGGAAGACCCCTGTTCAAATCCTACCTCTCAGGAGAGGGCTCGAACAACCAAGCTGTAGGATATTCTGATGTGGGGCTCCCTTAGTGTCACCTGTTGAAGCTGTTCCCGGAGGCTAAATGACAAAGTGATTAGAACAGGGGGCTAGACCCTCGCTCTCCCACCTCCCAGGTGGGTGCCCCCATTCGCTCTCTTTCTCTGGCCCAGTGACTAGGGCCTGGGGATAAATATGTAAATAGTCATTACGCCAGAGAGCGAGGTCAGCTCCCACAGTTATTTCCTATGATGCGCAGGGGCAAAGCCATGGAGAGCAGGGTGTGGCACTGCCCCTGAGAGCACGTGGGGACACAGCAGTTTGGCTTTGCCCTCACCCCTCCCATTTCCCTCAGATCAATCCCCTTTTCGTTGGCGGTTAGGGGTTTTTGGCGACCGCGGGGGCCCTGAGACTGAGATTCAAATAGCGGCGCGCGTCATCTCGCGCCAAAAGCCGGCGGCGGCTATTGGCTAATTGCCGCATACGTCATCTTTCTGCGCGGGCGGCGACATGGCCGTTCCCACTCCCAGGACGGTGGGCGTGGCTTGTGAGGCGGCGGGCTTGGATTTGAAAGGGCGGGGTGCGCGGGTGTCTGTGGGAGAAGGGGGCGGGGCTTTGTGTCCGCCAGTTGGCCGAACAACACGCAAGGGAGGGGCGGGGCCTGGCCTGTGATTGCCTGTGGGGAGGAGCCGAGAAAGTGGGTGGGGCCTACGGCTGCTCAGGTGTCGGGTTTGAGCGAGGGGGCGGGGCTAAGCGGGGCCCTGGAGTGTGCGCGGTGCTGTGGGGCAGGGCTGAGCGGAGCGCGCGACGCTGTGGGGTGGGACTGAGTGGGGGGCGGGGCGCGGCGCGCCTGTGTGGGCCCGGGGCGGGCTGAGGCGCTGACCAGCATGAATGAGGCTGAGGGCCTGCGGCAGCGCCGCGCTGTGCGACCCCAGGTCATCACGGAGGACACCCCGGCCCAGGCGGCCAAGGATGGCAGGTGTGGGCCGCACCCAGCACCCCTGGGTGGGGGGAGAGCGAGCTGCCCTCGCTGAGAGGGAGGGGGGAAATGAGCTGGGCTGGGGAGGAAGAGCTGACCTTGCTGAGGGAAGGGGGGAGGGAGAACTGAGGTGAGGTGAGGAGGAGGAGGGGAGGGAGGAAGAGCTGACCTTGCTGAGGGCTGGGAGGTGAGTAGGAGGGGGCGCATGGTGGGGAGGGAGGAAGAGCTGAGGTGAGTAGGTGGGGGGGAGGGAGGAAGAGCTGAGGGGAGGAGGAGGGAGGAAGAGCTGACCTTACTGAGGGCAGGGAGTGAGTAGGGGGGGAGAATGGTGGGGAGGGAGGAAGAGCTGAGGTGAGTAGGTGGGGGGGAGGGGAAGGAGGAAGAGGTGAGGGGAGGAGGAGGGAGGAAGAGCTGACCTTGCTGAGGGCTGGGAGTGAGTAGGGGGGGGTGAATGGTGGGGAGGGAGGAAGAGCTGACCTTGCTGAGGGTGGGGAGGGGTGAGTGGGGCATGGTTTAGTTTTAGTGCACTGGAAAGGGGGGTTGGGGCACTCTCTGCGTGGGGTTAGTGACTGGGGGCAGTAGTGGGAGGGAGGAGGTGCTTGGGGTACACTGTGGGGTGCTCATGCTTGGGTGTCTGGGGTCTTTACATGAAAAGGGGTGGCTGGACACTGAAGAGATATATCTGGGGGGTACAGGCGGCATTGGCCTGGTGGAGTATTTCAGATCTCTTGTTTCTTAGGCCTCTCGTGGCACTTCATCCCCAGATCCCTTCTGGAGTAAATAGTATTTATGCTACAGCTATTCCCCTTTTTGCAACATCTCTTGTTGGTGTTTTTCTTGGTCAACATCGCACTTGCTTTAGGGACCAGGGAACATCAGACTTTCACTCTATATTTGGATTGGATAATCAGAGTCTAAAGGTGGTGGGCTTTTCCCGTATTTTATACATCTAACAGATTTCTCTGGCAGAAGAGGTTTTTAATTGAACTGTACTATTTTGTGCTTTTGAGACTTTTATGCCAAAACCTATGTTTGAAACAACACAAATACACATTAACCAGGCCAGAGTTACTCATGCATTTCTGTGGGCCAAGTTCTGCTTTTGGTTGTACTTGTGTTGTCCTATTGACTGTTTTGAGGTTGCACAGATATATTCAATTCTTTGGTGCTCTGTACTGGATTTCTGTTTTGCAGCAGTGTAAATTTACAGTTCATACTTAAGTTTAGGCTATATAATGCAATAGCTTTAAACTGTTACTTCAACACAATTAGATTAAAGGATTTCATTTTAAACTATCCTCTTTTTTTAATTCAGTAAGCTTCATGTAAATCTGCATAACCATGGAATAAACTGCACATTTCTAATGGTAATAGTTATAATTGATTAATGTGATTGTGGCCATTTTTACTTTCTACCTTTTTAATTGTTTTTTGTCTTGGATTCGGCAGTTGGTGATTTGCACAGCCTTGGATTATATTTGTTTTCTGTTTCTTTTCATTCTGATGTCTTGCAAATTATTTTTCCTCTTTCCTTCGTCATTCAGGTTCATCAGAAGGAAGTAGTTGCCACTGGTGGCTTTGTTTGTGTATTGCCCAATAGTATACCTGGCCGCCATGCTTCTCTAATTAGGAGCTCTGATCCTTCAGCTTGAGGATGTACACCTCTAAGGTACATATGGCACATCTTCTGTCAGAGAGGTTCAGCAAGCTTTCCTGCCTCGGTAACTTGCCTCTTGCTGCCTCAACACTTCCTGGCTGAAGAGGCTGTGGCTGCAAGGACTGGTGGTTCTACCAGTTTTTCCAGGTATCGGGAGGTGCCAGCCAGGCTCAGTTACTTTGACAACTTCTTTTTCCTGCCTTGATATGTCCTGCACTAGTCCAGTGGCTGGGACCACTTGTTGCACCAATCTCCCTCCTCCTGTCTTGACACTGTGGAAGAAATATTAGGGATGGTTGCTTTGGTAACCTGTCTTGATACTTCCTGCACCAACATAATGAGCCAGCTTCAGCAGCCCCCTCTTCCTGGCTTGGTACAGCCATCTGCCAGGGCTCTCCTTCCTTATTTTAAAATAAAATTTACTGTTTTCAGTAATGTGATAGGATACACTTATGGAGTGCTCTTGAGCTCAAGTGATCTTAATATAAAGAAAAACAGACACACTGATTTCTTTCAACCAACAATGTCTAACAAAAAAGCAACTATAGAGAGTTACATGTATTTTTTTCCAACCTCTGAGTTGTAGATCTAGCTTGAATAGCCTGGGATGTTTGTGGATATGTACTCTGCCCACCAATTACAAAAGGGGTGTGATTCATTTACGGTGTGTTTTTTGTATTTTGCTTTTATCTTAGATGGCAAGTGTAAATTAGCTCACCTCCCAAAACAAGTAGTTTTTTTAAATTAGTAGACAACTGAGAGTTTTGTTGGAAAAAGGAGTGAAGCTGCACTGCCTTTAGCAAAATCATTTCCAGTCCCATTCAGCACCTATCTGGCTAGGCAGCATTGGAGGTTAGGACACAGCAGAATCTTGCACCCATCAGATTCTGTCTGATCTTTTTTTCCTGCTTCTAGAAGTATCTCTCTGCCTCTTCAGTCAGAAAGAGGGGCCATTACTGTGCTGCTTGCTGGAAACCTTATCTGTCCTTTAGGATTCTAGAGCTGGATTCCAGATATGTTGGCTTCTTGAGGTCCAATCTTATCTAAGGATTCACATCTTGCTTATCAAAATTAGTAAATTTTAACTCCAGTGATTCACCTTATTGCCCACTGTTTGGTATATAGGAAGTTGTCTGTATTCTGTCTTTTTATCTTTTTTTTTTTTTTAAAGGGATTTTTAGCAGCTCCTGGCAGCTCGAGGAACAGAAAAAGGCTGCACAGGGCCGGTAGTTTGCTGGCTTGGAATGTGAGGTTTCAAGTCCTTTTTGCACCCTTTCTTTGTCTTTTGTCCATTGTTTAGTTGGGGTCAGAAATGTAACCTTTACCCTGGAAAGCAAGATTTAACTGAAGTTTAAGCGGGCTTCAGCAGCTGAGTTTCAGTTCGCTCTGATGCTCACTTTTTTTAAGTAGTTTTCAGCTGTTATAAAGAGGTTTTGGTTGAAGCTCTTAGAATAATTTCTGACAGTTCTGAAGATATTGAGCCTTTATCTTTTGAGACGCAGTAGATAAGAGATGTGAAACTTGGTTAACTGGTGTATAGAGATGTAGAGTTAAGAGGCCAACTTTAATCAGGACCCCTGCCTCCCTCTTATTCTCTGCTCCCAGCTTTCAATTCCAAGGCTGCTGGTGTTGGAGCTTCTGAGGTGCAAGTTCTAAACATGGTGATTGTTGCAGGGCCAGCAGATGCTTGACTTGGAGGAGATGAAGGAATTGGTTTAAGGCAGCTCCCAGAATGGCTCAGTTTAGGTGGTGTTGATTGGATATGGGGCTTGCTGCTGTAGTGCAGCTGAGGAAGATGGAGGAGCTGGTAAGGGGAATGCCATTGTAACTCCCTGAGTTACCCAGAAGCATGAGGGGCCTGGTGCAGGTAGTGCACAGGAGGGGGGAGCGGAGCAATTGCTACCAATAACACACAGCTTCAGATGAATGGTTTTAAAATTCAGACGATAACTGGCAGGAGGGGGACACCCATAGGGTGGTCCTCTTGGAAAGCATCTGAACTGTGGAAGAGCACTAAAGGGTTGATCTTCATGGCAACAACCAAAGAAGTGATAATGGCACATTTGGCCTGATCTCGGTCTGCTGCCTTGGGGCAGCCTTGTGCCAAGTATCATGGACTCAGTCTGGCTCAGCGCTACCACAAGTAGTCTGCTGCCTACAGTTCAGTATGTGCAACACCTCCTGGAAAGGCCTGCTATGTGCTGTGCCCATTCTGAATGAGCAGCTACTAGGCAGCGCCTGCCTAGAGTGGCCAGGCTCAACACAACAATAGATCCTGTCAGTTGCAGTCAGAACTGGGTTGCCAACAATCATGCCTCTGCAAAAGGAACATGACCAGCTGCCTGCTCAAATTTGTGAATGCTTACACACAAATAGGAACAAATCCAGTTCTACTTAGATTTTTCACATAGGGAACAGCATTAATAACCCCAAAGATTACCTGGTGTCAGCACCTTGTGTACGTGCTAACTGCGTAGTGGTCACAGTGATATTTGTACACAGGGCGGCAACACACATTTCTCCCCTATTTGGATGATTGGCTGATCAAGGACAATACCTTGGAAAGGTTCCAAGGATTAATGCATGCCATCACAAGGTACTATTGCTGTTGGTTTAATTGATACTGCAAGGAGATCGGGTATGCCAATGGATGTTTTAGAGAGCAGCTGAAAGTCTCAGTGGCTGCCTTTCCAATTCAAACCATAAATGTTCCAAAAATCCTTGCATTTCTCTTCTCTGGAAGCTCAGTCTGTCTCTTTGGGCTTGTTACAGTCAAAAACAATGTATGCAAGAACCATTCCCAAAAGATGACCCTGTTTGCATCGAGGAAGGTTGTGCCTGGTGTGCCTCCACAGAAAAGCAGTATATGTTTTCCTTCCTAGCTGGACCATGTAAATGTGTAACATCTAATCCATTTCAGGACTTGAGGGACCTGTCAGGGTCATTGTACTCAGTCTTGAATTTTCTCGGTTGACACTTGGGGATAATTCTTTGCTTTTACACCTTTGAACTCCAAGGAAGAGTTCTGGCCAACTTCAGAGAGCAACAGACTGTCACGATCATGATCTTTTTCAAGAGTGAGGAACACGGTTCTCATGGTAAATATGGAGAACACAGGCTACTATCCGCAGATGGGCTGCCTTACTATACTATATCTACCGAAAGTCTGTTGTACTCCCAGGGTGAAATTCTGCAACCGGGTTTGGGAAGGTACTATATCTGTATTGTTTTCTGAGTGGCATGATCAGCTTGCTGTTCACACATTCTCAGTTTTAGACTTGTTACTTTAGAGTTCAGTGTCTTGTTTCATGTTTTGATGGATATTGTGTCCTGTATGGGTGAATTGAAGGGTTTATTCGTAGTCACCCTTGTGACACTCTGTACCTTGGGGGAACACCCTACACCCCCATGTTCATCTTTATAAAATGATTGTGTGGTATCCAGTGCAAAGTTTGTCATGTTGGGTGTCTTCAGAAGGCTCATGATGCACTGAGCATGGTTGTTATAGTAATATTATAGGTTATAATTTCATGTATGTAGTTATGAGGCTGAAAACGTATCCTCCTGGTTTAAAATAAGCCCAGGCAAAAACTCTCCAAGAGCAAAGAGGTAGTTCACACCTCATCAGGGCAGATATGGGACAAACCCAGCCCAGCCTCACAGGAACAAAAGACGCTGGCCTAGGCAGCAACAAAAGAATCTGTTAGACTCTCAAGTGAGTCACCCCCTTCCTTTGGTCAGTTTGGAACTGCAATGAGGCAATGCTCACCGGACTCTGAAAGGGAAGGGGGGGACAAAGCCAAGAGGGAAGAAAGGACATGATAAAAGCGAAAGACGTTTTCCATGCTCTCTCCCACCTACATCTACAGACACTACACCAAGCGACTGAAGTGCTGATCTAAGGGGAGAGCCTGGCTGAAGAGCAACCAGCCAGTCTGTGGTGAGAAGCATCTAAGTTTGTAAGGGCACTGAAAGTGTTAAGCTCAGCTTAGAATGCGTTTTGCTTTTATTTCATCTGAACAAATCTGACTTGTTATGCTTTGGCTTATAATCACTTAAAATCTTTCATAGTTAATAAATCTCTTTGTTTATTCTACCTGAAGTAGTGCGTTTGGTTTGAAGCCTGGCAGAGACTCCCCTTGGGAAAACAAGCCTGGTACATATCAATTTCTTTGTTAAATTGATGAACTCATATAAACTTGCAGTGTCCAGCAGTCATAACTGGACACTGCAAGATGGAAGTTCCTAGGGTTGTGTCTGGGACTGGAGATATTGGCTAGTGTCATTCGGTTGCAAGTAGCTGGGAGCAGCTTACATGCCAGAGGCTGTGCGTGAACAGCCCAGGAGTGGGGGTTCTCACAGCAGAGCAGGGTAAGACTGGGTCCCAGAGTCAAAGATTGGAGTGACCTAGCAGATCACCAGTCCAGGTAACACCAGAGGAGAACGTCACACCCCTATGTTATGAATTTCAAGATAAGTCTCCTTAAATTAAGGAAGTGTTTCTTTAAAGTACTTCAATATCTCTTTTGTTCCAGTTACTTGAGGTAACTTATTCTTGGCAGCAATATTAGCTACTGGAATGGGAGTTTCCAGACTGGACTCAAAGTTAATTTAGAAGGTAGACAGTAGTCTATCCATATGTATTTCTAATGCATGGATACTCTATTATACATATACAATGTATCATAACTACTGTAGTCAAACAGATGACAGACCTGATTTTATGCTGACTACATGATTTAGCAGGTGGTTGAGCATGAAGAGAAGTGTGTGTGTAGTGCGGGTGAAAGCAGAAAGAAGTGGACTTTTCAAAAACAAAATTTTGTAATGAGAATTCTTAAAATCTTAAAGTTGTGTTTATGCTGTAATCCTAACTTGTTTGTTTTTGTGTGGTGGCAGTACTTACAGCAGCAAGGTGTTCCGTGTGACCTTCATGATTTTGGCTGTCTCTCTAATTATTCCCTTGCTTGGAGCAATAGTTTTCCTGGAATGTCCAATAGACCCTCAACCTCTGAGGTGAGCTGTGTTTTGTTTTAACTGAATTTTATTGCAAGGTAACTTTTTTAATGCTGATTTTATGTTGGTGGATAAAATTTAGTCAACTTTTATGAAGTTACTGAGGGTTAATTTACACTTAAAATTAGGTAGACTAAATTTAGGTCGACCTACAGCCACCACAGTAATTCAATCAGCTGTTGGTGTCCGCACTATCCTTCTTCTGTCGGTGGTGTGTGTCCTCACCAGGAGCGCTTGCACCAACTGAAGTGGGGGCACCGACAGCCACGCAGGGCTCACAGCTGCAGCCGTTCTCCCCTCACCCCGTGCCTGAAGGTGACAGACTGGGGCAGGACTCAATTTCACAGAGTTTTTATATATTTTGTTTAATATCAAGCAGTAGTGTGCAGAAGCAGGGTTGGGGGGTCCCATTGTTGTAAGCACTATATAAATACATACAAAGGCCACAGTCTCTGTCGCAAAGTGCTACAATCCAAGGCTGTAGTCCAGCAGTTGGATCTGCTGCAGGGAACCCTTATGCCTGCATGGAGTTTTACTGAAGTCAGTGGGGAACCACATTGAACACAGACCCCCCTCCCCCCCCCCCATGGATCAGATAGCAATATTCTTAGGCTCATATTCTGCAAACTTGTTTACTAGATTTTTAAAAAAACACCCTCAAAGCCAAACTAATTATCACTGCTCTACTAATGCTGTACTTGCATGAATCTAGGTTATTTTAACAGAAATTGGAATTCTCTACCTTCCCAGTTGCTACTAGTCACATCAGTCAGGCTTATAGGCTCCAATGCTTCAAAGCTTATTCATGTAAGTAAATGTAACCTACTGGTCACTGTGTGTTACTTGGCCCCCTCTGTTCCCAATCTACAGAGGCTGAGAGTCTGTTATGGTCCCAGGCAGAAAGCATAGCTCTTTAGCTCAGAGACTTTTAGCTGTGGAGATCCTGGTTAAGCCAAAATTGCAGCTGTTACGTAACTACGCATGTACGTTCAGTGGGGAGACTACTCACATGTGTAAATAAGCACAGAATCAGGGTTGAAGTGAGGTGTTTGTCACAATTATTAAGGCTCTTTCAGGAGTATAGAATATAATTCTCTAGGATGAATTCTCTCTCCTACTGGCATCAAACCTACAATCAGATCTGTTTGGGCTCAAGCATCCATCCGCATGGATCCAGTTGAAGGTTTTGGGCCATAATAACTGGGACAGTAGTTTATCAACTAGCTAAGTAGCAACATTGAATTGAATTTTATTTCAGCTATTTAAGACTGCTGAACCACATCTTTGAAACTGACTTGTATTTAAATGAACATCAAGACGCTAGTGTTGTAAAACTCTCTTATTTCCTAAGACTTGATGCAGGCTAGAGCTGATATATTGCATCAGAAAAGTCTGTTGATGTCCAGGAAAATGAAATATACTGTTTCAAAAACGGCTGTCATGTTTGCAGTCTAGTTGGCAACCTGGAACAATTGCTCAACTTTTTGCTCAAGAGCATTTGACTTTGTACCTATTCTGTGATAAAATCATGAGACCTGCATTTTGATTTTACAGCTTCAAAGAACCTCCCCTCCTGACCGGTGTGTTAGAGCCAAATATTAAGTTGCGACAAGCAGAGAGGATATTTGAAAACCAACTTATTGGACCTGAATCCATTGCCAATATTGGTGGTAAGCACTGGAAAACTGTAGGGATTTAGGGTGGCTTTTTCACTATTGCTTCTTTGCTAAGAGTTTGATTCAGCCACATATCTCTTGGATACCAAATTGTGCAGGCTTCCATGTGTCTGCAATTTAACATTGTCTTGGGTCAGCAACCACCAACTCAGAGCTACATATCTCCATGTAGCCCCTTTCCCAGGAGTAAGTCATTTAGGTCTCACAAGAAATCCATACCCTTCTGAAACATGGCCTTTAATGACGTCAAGGTCCTAACTGTAGAAACTATTGTTCCGCCATTCACTTGTAGTAATTTTTTAACTAGGTCTCAGTGGTTAGAGAGCCTTTTTAAATATCCACCCGTATGATTATGTAATTGAGTTTCTCAGAGTATGAAGCTTTATTTAAATAAGATAAAACGTACTGTCAATAAATTGTATTTAATGGGAAATCAGATGCCTAAACATTGAATTTTATTATTGCTGTATACAACCGTTGGAGGTGCTTTTAAATAAATTTGTCCCATTACATAGAAAGCCCCTACTAGCTCCACACTGTCTCCTACTGAGCAGCTTCTTATCAGAAGGGCCAGACTCAAGTGGAGTTGGTGGCACTGTGCCCATTTCTTACGAAAGTACCTTTGTGACAGGTGGATTTTTGCAGTGTGCCCTGAAAGTGGTGAGATTCAGGCCTAGCCATAGAATCAGATCTTTGTGTGTTTCAATGCTAACGGTAAACAAAGAGCTGGAGCTGCAGTTTTCTATCCGAGACAGTCTCTCTGCAGTTTCATTTAAAGACGGGAATTGATTAGTAACAGTATGTTTAGCTCAGTTCTTGCTGCCATGTTTCCTGGTTAACTAGAAAGATCTATTAAAGCCCTAGTTATCTTTAACCTTATCAGGAAAGTGCCCAGTAAATCATTACCAAAGTCCTAGATATACCTATCTCATAGAACTGGAAGGGACCCTGAAAGGTCATCAAGTCCAGCCCCCTGCCTTCACTAGCAGGACCAAGTAGTGATTTTGCCCCAGATCCCTAAGTGGCCCCCTCAAGGATTGAACTCACAACCCTGGGTTTAGCAGGCCAATGCTCAAACCACTGAGCTATCCCTCCCCAGTCCTTCATTCTCTAATTTCTGCTACTACTGCCTGTCTCCACAAATGTGTGTTGAAGTGTTTAGTCAAAGTATGGATGCTGTCTGCTGCTTCTCAATTAGTTAGTCTTTCAGATTCTATTCTCTAGGTGGTGGTTGCAGGAAGATTACTGGATTTCAGATGGCTGAAACCTCTGACCTGGCTGGAAGTTTAGAACTTTTCTAGGAAATAGAAGCTGTTCCTTCCTTGAAGATCAAAATAGTTTTTCCTCTTACAGTTGTGGAGTAAACCATTACACTTTCAAGCACCTAAACTGGAGGTTTAAAAGCCCAAACAGTTTAGTAATTCTTCTAACCCACCATCTATGTACTTCTTAAGAACGATGGCAAAGTTCAGAGAGGGGCTTGAGCTCATCATGGCGTATTAAGAACTAATTTGTCCCATTGCTGTCATGTGACTTGGCATCAAAATGTTGACTTGGCAACATTTTTGGTTTTGGATGACTTAGTGCTGGATTCATCCCTTGAACTGAAGTAATCTTTTCACAGATCAGGTACAGCCTAAGCAGTATTAGTATAATAAACATCCCTGTTTGAGTGTTTCAGACCTGAAGGAACCATTTCTAGCATGAGAGGATAATTCAGTTGGTGGCATCCCTGTTGAAACGAATAACAAGGGTGACTTATATGGTGGTGTCTGATTCTTTTTTTGGTGATGTGGAAATCTGCTCACTGAGATGAGGCCACAGAACCATCACTAATGTCCATGGTCAGATTCAAACCAGCGACCTGGTCTGAGACTCAACTCCTCCTTTTTATCTGAATGAATCCAACTTAACTAGTTGAATGATTTAATTGCCTGGACACTCTCTCCACTCACTTCAGTTGAAGTGCAAGAATAAATAGGGAAGAATTTATCTTTAACTAAATGTGTTCGAAGTGCATTAGTTTTGTGTGGGAGGAATGTGGGCTCAATGCTGACATTTGTGCTACATCTTTATAAAAAGATTTTGTATATTACGGCAGTTTTGTAGCCAAGCTAATCATACTATTTGTTTATGCAGATGTGCTGTTTACTGGTACAGCTGATGGAAAGATTCTAAAAATTGAAGATGGGGAAATAAAAACGTTAGCCATACTTGGCCATGGTCCATGCAGTAAGTAAATAATGATTCTTGACCATTACACACTTTTATCATTCAGTTGAAAATCCATGGGATAATTTTGTAATGATTAATAAGTTAGCATTCAATCTTGCTCTCTTTTGCAGGTGCACATCTTCACATATTTCACAGCATAGTGCACGTGTGCAGTAGCTGGATTTTAGACGACAGTAACATGTCCATGCTTAGTTGACATGTATGCTCAATATTTCCTTGATTTCATAGGCTATGTTGTACCTATGCAAAGCTGATGATTTCTCATTGAATGTCATGTACCCCAACATGTTAAACTAATGTTCATGAGAATATTAACAATATGTACATGACAATATGCCTCTCTCATGATCTTTCACAAAGTTAGTGGAAGCTGTATATATTTATAACCTTTGTTAGTGAGGCCTCTTCAGTTCAAAAGCCTAACTTTAGGTTTCTAGGTCTGAAAATCTTGGCTAACATCCCTTGCACCTGTCGATACTTGTTTACAACAGTAATGCAGCTGCAGCATAGTGAAAGCATTAGTATAGTATTGCTGTAGCCCTGCATCAATAGTATATTTCACTTCTGATTTTTGCCTGTATAGACATAGCCAGAGAGAGCACAGCTGGCCTAGGCAAGCTTGGGGCTATGCTTTCCTGGTTTCACATGCATTTATGGTTTGGCTGTCAGATTTCATGTCCACATGTAGCTGCTTGCATAGTTACAGTAAGACTTATTTAAGAGCATTCGAATGCTTCTATAACACCTGGTGAGAGAGCTTTGACTATGATGACAAATTAGATCTGCCCTTCTTTAATACAAGACAAGATGGCATGTGGCTCTTGAGTAGGGGTGTGGGCTGGGGGAATACCAGGAGCATGGGTTATCCCTTTGCCCTGCTCATCTGCTCAACTTCATGCAGCCTGTGTGTAGCCCAGGCAGTGCTGCATTCTTTGTGGTTGGGGAAACTGAAGGATTGCACTGTTCCATCTCCCTGGGGGGTATGACAGCAAAAGAGGCAGCGAGGAGGTTGGACCATGCTCTTAAACCCTCTGCCCCATTTGGGAGAGTGGGTTGTGCCCCTTGAGGGTGGTGTAGTGAGCATGCTCACCTGTATACCAGTGATTTTCAGGGGGGGAGATGCCTCACTGTGCTCCCTTGGGGCATTGGAGCTCCTCCCCTTACTCTGGGATATACCAAAGTGGCATGAGCTAGCTCTCAATCTATAGAAACTTGAGAAGAGAGAAAATATCTTGGAACTATAGGCAAAAGGTTCAGTTCTTCTATCATTCAAGCAGAGAAGTGGGAGTTCCATACAGCTTAATTTGTGGCTATTTCAGAAGCTATATGAAAGATGCAGGTCCTGGTTGGCCTTTTTTACCATTAGAGATTATATGTGTTAATTCTTTTATAAAGATCGTTTGTGTAAAAACAAATAACAGCTTGCCCTGGCTCCCTTGGCCAGAGTTTCTTCTCTACTCTGTTATGAAGGCTATGCTTTGCTGGTTATCCACCTGCTTGCTGTCATCCTTCCCAAATGTGTTTGCATCTCAGTAATGCTGCATGCAGTTTGTGAAGAACTTAGATAGTCTTCAGGATTAAAGGAACTTTATACTGTGAATGTTAACTATTTCAGAGTTTTATAGATGAGATTTTTTTGAGATTTTGAGATTTGGAGACAAAAAAATATTTAGGTGTAGCTAAGATATCTTGTCTCCATCAGTTAAACAAGCTATCATCGTTTTTCCCTTCTTTTGGGTGGATAGGACACATTGTTTGAAGGAGGAATGCAGAAAGAGTTGCATAAATTAGAATTGCTATATATTAAGCAAGATGACGGTGATCAGCATGTAATTACTGTAATTATTTTTTCCTTGTTACCTTTTCCCTGTATTTATTAAAAATCTGATACCCATCATATAAAATAGACCCAGATTAGAGGCATACAATTGCATGTTCAGTAAGGCATATAATTGCACAATTACATGTTGGGTGAGGCATGCATTTGTGAATTTAAAATCCCCCCCCCCTTTTTTTTTGGTAATTGGACTAGTTGCATGTTACCTAAATGTACTGTAGTGCCTACTTTAAAGTGCTTAATTTGTTTGGTTTAGCCTTTCTACATCACTTTATCATGCATCAGGCCAGATCCTCAGCTGGTGTAAATGGCACAGCTCCATTGCTGTCAGTGAAGCTACACCTCTACCCCGATATAACGCTGTCCTCGGGAGCCAAAAAATCTTACCACGTTATAGGTGAAACTGCGTTATAATGAACTTGCTTTGATCCACTGGAGTGCGCAGCCCCGCCACCCCCCGGAGCACTGCTTTATTGCATTATATCCGAATTCGTGTTATATCGGGTCGCGTTATATCGGGGTAGAGGTGTATGTCGATATACATCAATAGAGTTGTCAGTTTATACCACATAAGGATCTGGCCCAATATGTAATTTCCTTTCATAGTAAAACTAAGGACTAAAAACACACCCCAAAGAATAGTCAGGCAGCTGTTTTCCAGCCTGTGCCAGGAAGTTGGGGGATGTTTCGAAGTGCATTTAAACTCTCCCAAAGCTCAATACCCACTGTTAATCTTAATGGAATCTCTGCATAGATCCTTAACTATTACTGTTGTGCTACTATCTAGTTGACATTATCTATGGAGTTTTAGCAAACAAATGTTACTTCTGCAGTAGATGGAGAGATGACTCAAACAGTGATTGAGATATTAGCATTGCTGTTAGAGTAAATAAGTAGAAGAGGTCCCAGGATAAACATTAAACAGCAGCAACCACCTTGTGGACATTTTTGAAAAACAAATTTAATAAAATAGATAGTGTTACTTGCTTGTAATAGTTTTCCTCCATCTTTTATTAGAAGGGAAACTTGAGGCATGTGCCAAGTATCCTCTGGCACACTCCTTCTTTGTCCACAACCTTTTCAGTGTTGTTTGAAGGTGACTAAGTAAATGCCATTTATTACTAACACAATACTAGTGCCATGCTTGTCTTTGTTATTTGTCAGCTAATATAGTAGTTGAGTTAGTAGAATTTATAATGGTAACTGCAATGATTTCAACTGTATATGCATATGAAATCACTATAGTCAATGGCTAAGCCAGGGGTCGGCAACCTATGGCACGCGTGCCAAAGCCGGCACGCGAGCCGATTTTTAATGGCACGCTGGAGCCTGCCGGGACTCCAGCGTGCCATTAAAAATCCTACCCAGCCCGGCCCGCTTTCCTCTGCCCTCCGCTCCCCCCGCGGGGGCAGGGAGCAGAAGCATAGCCGTGCGCACGGGGTGGGCAAATGACCCCACTCTCCCGGCACGGCAAGCCGCGGGGTCCGCGCTCCTGGGCCGGAGCGCAGCAAGCTGCCGGCCCCTCCCGCGCCTTCTCCCCTCCCCTGGAGCTCTGGCGCCGCGCGCGCAGCGCTCGGGGGGTTGGGGCTGCGCGCTCCCGCGGGGCAGTGTTTAGCTCCGCGGGGAGTGAAAGACGTTCCCCGCTCACCCGGAGCCCTGCTGCCGCGCGCACAGAGCTCTGGGGGCCGAGGCTGCGCGCTCCTGCGGGGCAGCTTATCAGGCTCTGCGTGGAGCCTCATGGTAAGGGGTCCGGGGCCGGGGGGGTTGGATAAGGGGTGGGCATGGGGGCAGTCAGGGGACAGGGTGGGTTGGATGGGGGGGTCTCTGGAGGGGGCGGTCAGGGAGCAGGGGGGGTTGGATGGGGCATGGGAGTCCCGGGGTCTGTCAGGGGGCGGGGGGTGGATAGGGGTCAGGGCAGTCAGGGGACAGGGAGCCAGAAGGGTCCTGGGGGGGGGGGCAGTTAGGGTGGGGGGGTCTCTGGAGGGGGTGGTCAGGGAACAAGGAGCTGGGGGGTTGGGAGTTCTTAGGGGGGCAGTCACCCAGCCCTCTCCCCTGACCCCCCCACACACACACCCTGCCCTCCTCCCTGAGCCCCGCACACACCCCAGACCCCTGCCCTGAGCCCTGTACCTCCCTCATACACACCCAGCCCTCTGCTTGACTCCTTCATCCCACCTCCACAACCCTAGCCCTGACTCTGGCACCCCCACACATCCCCAGCCCCCCCTCTGCCCTGACACCTGCACCGCCCCACATCTCCAGCCCCCACCCCCCACCCCATGCACCCGCCACCTCCCCACCTCCACCCGGAGCACCAAACGGGAGCTCCTGCACCCCCCCCCAACATTCCCATCTGCACCCCTCGCATCAAATGGGAGCTGCCCAGGTAAGTGCCCCACACCCGAACCTCCTGCCCCAACCCTGAGCCCCCTCCCTCATTTTAGCTCCTGGCCAGACCCTACACCCCCAGCCCTGTGCTCAGTGCACTGCCACCCTCAGCTCAGTGCAGAGAGAGGAAGAGAATGGCCAGAACCAGGGAGAAGGTAGGTACCCAATGTATGTGGGGAGGGCCGGGACCCCAGACTGGCAGCGGGCTGAGTGGATCCGGCAGCCAGGATCCCGGCTGGCAGGAGCCGGCGGATGGAACCCCTGAGCGGCAGTGAGCTGAGCCGCTCAGTTCGCTGCCGGTCTGGGGTCCTGGCCGTCGGCCCCACACAGCCCGCTGCTGGTCTGGGGTTCTGGCTGCCAGACCCTTGCCAGCCGGGGTCCTGGCCGCAGGCCTCGCTCAGCCCGCTGCCGGCCTAGGTGAACAGAACCCCAGACCTGCAGCGGGCTGAGCGGGCCAGCGGCATAAGATCAACATTTTAATTTCATTTTAAATGAAGCTTCTTAAACATTTGTAAAACCTTGTTTATTTTACAATACAACACTAGTTTAGTTATATAATATATAGACTTGTAGAGAGAGATCTTCTAAAAAATATTAAAATGTATTACCGGCACGCGAAACCTTAAATTAGAGTGAATAAATGAAGACTCGGCACACCGCTTCTGAAAGGTTGCCGACCCCTGGGCTAAGCCATGTAGATACAGCAAAGGCAGTAGTGCTAAATATCTGGCTTGAAAACACAGCTCTTTACTCCCTGTTCTAAACTAGGATTTCTGTTAGCTGTTGGAAGTATTGAGGTTAGGGCTGGTTGGGGGAAAGTCTTTTGTTTTTTATTATTTTCAGCAGAAATTTTTGACTTTTTATCAGAAAACCAGAGTATTTTTGGTTTGGGGTTTTCTGACTAAAAAAAGTCAAACACTTTTGAGAACAGCCACTTTCTGTGTCAATATTTGTTTAATCAAAATTCTAAACTTCTGTCAAAACAAAAAATTCGGAAAATATTCATCACCCCTAACTAGGGTAGGTATGCTTTTTGCTAGGCCAGTCAATAGAGGGCAGTGTTAACGCTAACCTTCGAGCAGCTCTGATTCATTGATCATTAAAATTCATTTCCCGTTGGAAAAATGAGAGCATGATATATTTATAAGGGTGGTGGTGGTGGTGGGGAGCTGGCAATATAGTCTTGTTATATTTGAGCTTTCTTTTCTGGAGTGGCTTCAATACCTTTATATACAAACTGCTCTGCCTATAAAACAGCTGTAAAATTGTCTCAAAAGGAACCAGGGAAGATGAGCCCACCTGCGGGAGACCCCTTGGCATCAGAGCTGGGCCAAATAATACCCTGTTTGTGGCAGATGCATATTGCGGACTATATGAAATTGATCCTGTCACAGGTATGGTTCCCCCTGCGCCGCGCGCCCGCCGCGCCGCCCCCCCCCCCCCCCCCCCCCCCCCCCCCCCGGCTTTGGGCACTGAGTTGTGGCTTTGGCCCAGTCACTTTGCCATTGCCTGCCTCTGTGTTTCCGTCGCCATAAAGAGGGCTACCAATGCTTAACTTTTGGAAAGCACTTAACTTCTACCCAGTGCTCTTTATCCATAGAGCTAAGTGCTTTATTTGTCCAAACAAAAGCCTATTTAGCTGAAGTACTGCTATACCCCCCCATTACCATAGTATCTGAGCATTTCACAATCCTTAATGTATTTATCCTTGCATCCCCCTTGCCCCCAACATGAGATAGGGAAGTGCTATTAGTCACATTTTACAGATGGGGACCTGAGGCAGAGAGGCAAAGTAACTTGCCCAAGGTTACACTGGGAGTATATGGCAGAACAGGGTCTTGAACCTAGGTCTTCCAAGTTCCAGGCCAGTGCCCTAAGTATTAGACAGTTCTTCTCCCCTATAGAGCCAACTGCAGGATGGCGCAGTGGTCTGCTTGCATGGATCCAATTGCAGGATCAGGGCCTGAGTTTATACTTTAAATGAAAATACATTTTAAAAGCTTTTACAGTGTATGGCTCTGTACAATATGAAGCTTCTTCTGTGTAAAGGTTTTGTAGTGATACTAGTTTTACCCTGTATTTCAGTCAATATCCCCCCCCCCCCCAAAACAACCGAAAAACAACAACCCTCCTCCTCCCCCTGGGGATACAAAACTGTTACTAAGTTTTTGTTCTGTGTTGACATTCTGCACAGGGTGCCTCAGCCTAAGTACAGTTATTCCACTCTGAATAAACTGTCCCGTCTCTAAATAGCACAAGTACTAAAATAAACTCCCTTATGTATCATATCCAAAACCTGAAACCTTTTTTAAAGTAAGAGCTGTGAAAGTTATATGGGAAAAGCTTCCAAAACCCAACACGTGATCTACAGTAACACATCTCTACGTTTTTAGTGGAGAGGGAGGAGGGAATTTCTGGAAAGAAACAGATTTCAATCTGCTGTCAGTTGGGACTTTTTGTAATTTGATTTACATATATGAAATATATAGCTCTCTTGCAAAATAAGAGCATATTTTAGGTATGTCAGCAGTGACTTCAAAGTTAAGGTTGTGTTTTTGGCTTTTTAGTCAAGGTAAGATTTATATTCCCTTTGTTACACTCCACCAGAAATGTTGATCACAGCCAAATTTATCCTATTCATTTTGGAAATTTACAAGTAAATATATTGAGTAGATTAGGGGTTCAGTGGATTTGAAAACCTACTCCTTTGTGAAACTTGGTCAGTGGTATCTGATCCCTTTAATGTAAAAATGGCTATGTTTTAAGTACATTTAGAGCTAAACAAAATCTCATGCATAAGCTAATTTTTAAAAAGGCAAACACAACCATTAACACTTTTCATCATTACCATTTCTATGCACGCCATGGATGTGGATTGATACCTTAAAATTTTACACATACAAAATGGTGTATAACATTGACAGCTGCTCTTCTGAGGATAGAAAAGATACTGGGCCAATTTAACACCTACCTGACTGTGTTAAGATTCAGATTATTGGAATGGCAGGATAAAAGATGGGCAGATTTATTTATTTATTTATTTTTGTAATCAGGTGACGTGAAAATGCTATTATCAACTAGTGAACCAGTTGAGGGTCAGAAAATGTCCTTTTTGAATGACCTCACATTGACTCGGGATGGGAGGAAAATCTTCTTCACAGACTCCAGCAGTAAATGGCAAAGAAGGGATTATTCACTCTTGGTTATGGAAGGCACAGATGATGGACGGCAAGTATCTACGTACAGCAATCCATCTACCCTACAGCAGATCAAACCAATAGGAATAGTCAGGATAACTTAGTTGTGTTTAATACTAAACCTTTGAGTCTTTATTGACCATGCAAATAATGCTGCTCTGAAAAGGGCAAGGGGAGAATGTGTGGAAGAAGCTGGCATGTGCAGAAATGAAACAGATGTAAGAGATTTCCTTCTCTTTCAAAAAGCCTATTTGTGTAAATCTTCTCTAGTGGAATGTGCTTTTTAAAATTAAAGGAATTAACGTTTTTTACCCAAATTCTGTCATGGACAATTGTCTAGCAACCTTAAAAAGCTGGTGTCTTTCTGCCCCACTCGCCAGGTCATAAATAAATAAACTTAAATGTGCCCTGAGTGCTCCGCTTTTCCTCATATTCTTTGCGTATAAAACCTGGAGGAATAAGAGGAAGGGAAATGCCTGGCAAAGCAAAATGCAATTGAGCAAACTGTCTTATCCCACTTCACTTAAGTACATATGTAATGTTCTGTCTTTAGCCTGCTTGAATATGACACTGTGACAAAAGAAGTGAAAGTCTTAATGGTAGGACTGAGGTTTCCCAATGGAGTCCAGCTCTCTCCTGCTGAAGATTTTGTGTTGGTAGCAGAAACAACCTTAGCTAGAATAAGGAGGTGAGTGTGACATTTGGGGATACATTACTTTATCAAATGACTTTAAATTGATTTCTCTTCTATTCTATATAGGTTTTTATACCAGCCTCATCACTATCTGAGCCCTTTCCAGTAGAGCATTAAGCAATGTGACTACACAGCATAAAAGAAAATCTTGGGCCAAATACTTCCCTGACTTACAACTCATGCAACCCTATTGATTTCAAGTAGGGCTCCACAGGGTGTAATCAAGGCAGATTTTAGTCTTGTTCATGGACCTATCTAGGTATTTGATTCCCATCGCTGTGGCATAGGGGTGCCTCTCAGTCATTAAGGGAATAGGCCGAATCCCTACCCTGACTTCAAAGTGCACAAACACTGCATTAGTATCCAAATTCACCCCAGTTTAGCTGTGTTGGTAACTCAAAGCATAATAACCCAACACAAACCTTAGCCGTAGCCCTTCTCCCTGTGTCTGGCTGTCGTTAGGGTTTCCATCCAGAGCCTCTTCTGTTCTTGGTCCTTGCTTCTCTTTAGGCAGCCGCCCCCACTTAGTTTTTAATCGAGCTGGAGTTAACAAGCTCTGTGTCGTGCAATGGCCCTGCCTACATTAGAGACATTTTTGAAAAATTTCCTGCAGTTGTTAACCCTGGTGCAGCTTTCTCTGGTCCAGGTCCACTGGGGTTCTGGAGGGAAGTCAGTGGAAATGGGTCAACAGCTGCTGACACTTTCTATGCACCATATCAATTAATTTGGCCTGCTCAGAGCAAAGCTAATCAATGTGGTGTTTAAAACAGTGCCTGCAGCTGGTGGTCCATCTCCATTAAGGCTGTCAACACTGGTGGGATAAACAGTAAGGGTGGGGAACTTTAAAATCTCCCTAGTGTGAACAGGGTAGGAACTGGTAGGATTTCAGTAGCTCTCTGCAGAGTCTGAATACCTGTTAACAGTGTGATTCAGCAGAACATCCCTGCCACTCTCCAAAATGGACATACAACAATATCATTGTGTCTCTCTGCCCTCCAGTCAGCAGGGACTGGTCTCTGTTTTGTGTGTTGTTGTTTTTTAAGCATTAAGAAGAAAAGATTAATATTCTTGCCTTCTGGTCGCAATAAAGTGTGAGCTAAAGTCAAAACTATTGTGACACTGGTGGAAAAAGGGAATGCAGGGTTCAAAAAGTGTGCTTGATAGAGGTTTCAGAGGTTTTTCAGGCTTCAGACTATTTAACCTGACTTCCAGTTAGCCACAGAGCATCTCTGCTTTACTTACACAAGCAGCTGAAATTCAAATAGGCTTTATTTCTTTTGAAATTAAAACTTAGTTGACCCCAGTTGGGAGGAAAGGCTCATACAAGTTAAGGGGGACTGTAAAACTTGAGTCAATTAATTCTTCACTCTACTCGGTGCTCTCACCACATCTTTTCCTCTACCATAGTTCATAGGGTAGATGTGACAGACTGTAGCACCATATCTTTATCTTGTTTTTTATGGGTAAACTGAGTTGAATTGCTCAATCCCACAATTTATATAAATGATGTGGGGCAAATTCTGCTGCTATACCAGAGATCAGCAATAACTCCATAGAAGGCAATGGAGTTACTCTGATTTTATGTTAGCCATCAGAATATGTCCCACTAACTCTTACAATGTCAGTGATATTGCAGCTGTGTTACACTGACAATCTGAAATCTTGGTATTTCAGCTAAATCATTGCATATTTGGCTTCCCAAACCAGACTCATAATCCACTTATGGCTTTACTTTGATCTCTGTCTACACCATAAAGGTTAGCTAATATCTTTCAGAGAGATTAAATCTTCCTCTCTGAGGTTTTCAGCAGCAAGGCGAAAAACTCCTATTCTACTCAGTTTTTTCCTTCACTGGAGACATCTGGTTTACAGTCTCTTCCTTTCATCAGCTGGATCCTTGTACATGGTGGCACAAGCTGTAGTCATTGCTAGGCGCATATCAGACAGAAGAATGTGGTCATATTGTACTTCACTCTGCTAGCAGTAAGAAAAGCTGTTTTTAGTAGAAAATGCATTGAATTTGTTTATTGTATGAACTTTGTTTAGGTTAAGAGGCTGTCCTGATTATCCTGTTGTGATTTTACAGATACTATGTCTCTGGATTAATGAAAGGTGGAGCAGATATGTTTGTAGAAAATATGCCTGGCTTTCCAGATAATATCCGGTTAAGCAGCTCTGGGGGATACTGGGTAGCCATGTCAGCTGTTCGACCCAATCCTGGATTTTCTATGGTGGATTTTATATCTGAAAAACCATGGATTAAAAGAATAATATTTAAGGTAAATGTATTTAAGATAAAGGGAAAAACAGTTTACTACTTTAATTAAGGTAAAGAAAATACTTTGTTTTCGCTCTTTTTCACTGGAAGATATCATGGTGCTCTGATTAAAGCTACAGGTAAGCCACGTGATGCTAGTTGGAGGCATCATCCACATTTTTTATAGTTAGCAAAACTAAGGCTTGCTCTTACCAATAGTAAGTACACAATTTTCAAATGAAAAGTCAGTCTTTCAAATCCACTGTCTCTTTTAACTGTACATATATTTTCTTTGGTATTATCAAACTCTCAGCCTCACTGGTGCGTCAGCATAAGGTGTTGGCATTTGATTGCCTTTTATTAAAATCAAATTAAAAGAAAGTACAAAATATTTTGTCAACATGACTTTAAGAATTCTTGATCCTCAGACATTTTAACAGATGTTCTTTAAAAAAAAAAAAAAATTTTTTTTAGCCCCAAATTTATCTCTCAGAAAAACATCAATCTTGACTAACAATAGGCATTTAAGATAGAAATACCAGCTCAGTTAAACTCTGTTGCCATGATGCGTTACAACTTTTTTTTTAAATTTCTGGGTGTGGTAAAAGAATATCAACAGAGGAAGCCATGCTTGGGGACCACAAATAAGCAGCACTGTTGAGCGCTATACAAAATCTGTTTGATTTTTGGCCACTGGCATCAACCACATCATGAAAGTGTGTGAGAACACTAGTGCTTTGTGCATCAGCGTCATGCTGAGTAAATCCCAGAGCTCCACATTGGAGTGAATTTTCTATCAAACATGCTTTTAAAGTTGACTTTTCAGTGTTCTTAAGATGTTAAATCTATGCAGTTAACTTTCACCTGAAATCTGAAGACTTATTTTGTTCACTGATTACTGCCAAGGTTTGGCATGATCCTTGATTGCTTTGAAATATACGATCAGTTTATGTAATTCATGGTTAAATAACTGTATACGACAACTTACTCTTGCTGTTTTTCTTTCTTTAGTTGCTAAGTCAAGAAACGGTGATGAAGTTTGTACCCAAGTATAGCCTTGTCGTAGAACTTAGCGAAACTGGATCTTACAAAAGAAGCCTTCATGATCCCAATGGAATGGTGGTAACTTATGTTAGCGAGGCACATGAACACAATGGGTATCTTTACCTGGGCTCCTTCCGGTCTCCGTTTATTTGCAGACTTAACCTTGAGCATGTTTAACTGTCCATACAGAATGAAATACCATTGTTATCCTGAAAGATTCTAGAATTGTAAAAAGGACACTTGCGGCAATGTTTGACCAAGGAAGAGAGATGGAAATGCATCCATTATGTGCAGCAGGGAAATCCTATGCTACTGTATTGCTATAGGAAAATGTGTATGGTTTGCTGTATTTGTCCTCTTGGTTTAACTACTTCATGTCTTTAAAATGGCATGCATAAAATTAATGTCTGTAGGGAGTAAAGAGACAAGTAAATACAACCAAACGCTTTTGTTAAACAAAACCTATTGCACTCATTACAATCACAGAGCTGCTTCTCTTAATTTTGAGCTGTCTTAAAGGCATCTGTCAACTTTAATAGGTGTTGAGTTCAAAATATTACACTGGAAATAGGTAAATGGTTTTAGTGAAATAATAACCATATTGAAGAGAGGATGTCTTGCATGTGTTTACGTCCAATTTAGATCCTACTCTGTAGGCATGGTTTAAAAAAAATTATGCACGTTCACATGTCATACCATACTTCAGTGGTAGATGCAGTAACCACCAGAACATGCCTAGAAATCTAGTCACATCAGTTAGATTTCTTCAATTCAATCTATATAATGAGAATATGAAACTATACTTGACTGTTAAGTGACATAAAATATTTTACCTGTGATATTTTGTCCATGAATGCTCTTTCTTATAGTATTGTAGTTACTTGACAATGACTGGTAGTTACATTTTATACACTATTAAACAGAAGATTGGTTCAACTAGGTTTTAAATAGTGTATTTAAATTACTGTTCATTACTTATATGGAGGTAGTGCCTTTTATGTGCTCTGCTGCACTTCCCAAACAAAGGATGAAATAATGTATTTACTTGATTGTTCTACTGAGAGGTACAATATCACAGGCATATACTGCAAATTATTTCATTGTGCTTGCCTTTCACTCTGGTTTGACAGGGCTGAGTTAACAAAACCTAAGTATCTTTTAGCTCACGCCAATAGTATTCACATGTGGCAGTTAGAGTTCAACATTTCGGTGTGCTTTGGAATTTACACCACGTGGTCCGCATGATGGAACAGTGTAGGCAAGCCCAGAGTTTCTGTTTAAAGTCAAATTTTCAGTCCATCCGACATATCCACATGTATGTTGTGATTGGCTTGAACACTAGTATTCCAGATCATGGCCCAGGGTACAGTTTGGTGCAAATTTGTGAGGTTGTATACTCAAGGGTTTCCTGAGACACATCTCCCCAAAGAAAGACCTTTCTTGAAACTCCAAAATTCTCAACAATTGCTTGGGCAGATGGGGGATTGGCGGTGGAAGGGAGGATCCACGTAAAACGTGGATCACGGGTATCCCTGCAGGGTGATTGTGTCCGGCACCAAGATTAAAGCCTAAAATAAAAAAAATAGTTTCCTTTTGGCTTTATAGAGCAACCGCTGGATTGTTGTGTGCTGAGCTTGACTCGTAGCCACTCAAGCATGCTGTGCAGACCCAGAGTACGTCTGTGTATTGAGCTGGAGGTGCGACTCCCAGCTCAAGGAGACATACCTGTGCTAGCTCTGATCAAGGTAACATGCGAACAGTAGAGAAGCAGTGGAAGGGGCTAGCCACTCCAAGGACAGACCCATTGAAAACCATGGGCATGTAGTTGGGGTGGCGAGCGGCTCACCTTGCCATTACTTTTACCCATACAAGCTCTGATCAAGCTAGCATGCTGTGTGTCCTTCAACTAAGAGTCACACCTCCAGCTCAAAGAGTAGGACATATCCTGATTGGCTACCAGGGGAATGGGTCTAGGAGCTGTGCTCTGTAGTTGTGAGCTCTGACTCTTCACTTTGTTCTCTCCAGGCCCCCTGGTCTGTTCAGAAGGGGCAGGGACGGGGCAGAATTGATAGCTGCACAAATCTCCCTAGAGTTCTCGGTTCCAATGGAAGTGATTTGAACTTCCTGGCAACATCTTGGTTCTCTCTGAGCTGTGTATGAAACACAGTAGTTTCAAAGTTAACACTTACCCCATCTCCTGTGCTGTTTTTTGGGCAAGGGATTGGAATATAGAGAAGTGTAGATGGGAAGGAGAGATTAAATATAGCAGGACTAGAAACAGAATTGCCATATCAGATCAGGCTTGTGGAGGTGGTGTGTCTGGGCTCTGTCCCAGAGAAACGGCTATTCATGCAGTGGAGCTAATGGACTAGGGTGATCCTTCTCTATACTGAGAAACAGGGTAGGTGAAGTAATATCTTTTATTGGACCAACTTCTGTTGACGGAGGGGACAAGCTTTTGAAATACACAGAGTTCTTCAGATATAGATATTAAGCCTTTATGCTTTAGCTTGGCAAGGAAACTAAAGTCATGAGCGCATAATCTTGCACAATTTACTTACATGGTGTAAAATCTGCCTGTCTAGCCTCTGAGAGCAAGTATAATACAGATTAATTTTTTAAAGACTGTTCAAACGCATCAAAATTTGATGTGTAAAGTATGGATCACATTATGGTATGGTATTAATGTAATAGACTGTGGTCATCTGACGCATTGCTTATCTCACCAAGCCATCATGTATTCTGTTTTTTATTGAGCGGAGATCAGGGCCCCATTGGCCTAGGTGCTGTACATACACATAGTAATGGGCAGTCCTTGCCCTGAAGATCCTACAATCCATATAGACCAGACGGACAAAGGAAGAGTTATTAGCCCCATGTGAAGATTGGCCAAGGTCACACAGGGAGTCTGATAGCTAGGAATAGAACTCAGATCTCCTGGGTCCCTGTCCACGGCCTTAACAATAAGGCCCTCTTTCCTCTCTCTATGTAATGTCACTTCTCCTGCTACTGTTGACCACTCCTGAAAGGCAGACACCTACAGCAGCACCCTGCAATTGTGTTTTTTAGGAAATGAAGTAGAGAATAACTTATCTCTGTTACCAGCTATGTAGGCCATGTCTAAAGTTCTGCTAACCAAAGGAGATACTCTAATCCTCCAATGGATATTAAGGTGTCAGTTGTTTACATCGTTTGTTACCCAGTGGAATGATGATAGTCTGTTACATGGATTTCAAACTCTTGGCCTTATGCCTTTAATAAGTACTGCTCATCTTACAGAAGCTGTCCCCTTCTTCGCTTAGCAAAGCGTTAACCCAGCTGGCTCCTCTGGCAAGAGAAGTGTCTAGGTCAGAACTTCAGGAGCTTGGATAGTCTTAAAAATGGGAATACAGTGCATTCTGCTTAGCAAAAACGTACTGTATATACTCATTCATAAGCTGAATATTTTTGATAAAAAAGTGACGCATCAAAGAGCGGGGGTCGGCTTATAAACGGGTCTACACCAAAATTTGATGATTTTAAACTCTATGGAATCATTGAATTGAATATCTAATACATTGTCGTTTTGTTTACCTGGAGCGTCTGCAGGCACGGAGCCCCTCAGCTCCCTGTGTCCGCGGTTTGCCGTTCCCAGCCAATGGGAGCTGCGGGAAGTGGCGCCACTTCCCGCAACTCTCATTGGCTGGGAACGGCAAACCGCGGACACTGGGAACTGAGGGGCTCCGTGCCTGCAGACGCTCCAGGTAATCAAAACGTCCAGGCCTGCTAGCGTCTTACCCTGACGGGCCGGGAGCCAAAGTCTGCCAACCCCTTGGCTTATGAAAGGGTCATATAGTTTTTGCTATTTTTACCTACCCATCTTGGGGGATCGGCTTATAAACAAATGGGCTAATGAACGAGTATATGCGGTATTCAAAAGTTGCCAGTGAGCACCAGGGAGCTTTGTGGGGCTGCCGTTAAGGAAGTAAGTGCGGGTACATGCCTTCACAGGCTGCAAACCTGCCTGTGGCTGGTGCTCAGCAGAGTCCATCGCTTCCCCCCTGGCTGCTGCCTGGGAAGAAAGCCCTGGGACGAGCTGAGCAAGACCCCTTTGTCAGGGAAGGGCGCAGCCCAGTGAGCGCAGGAATGGGTGGTGTGTGATTCTGCTGCTGCCTGATTGTGTACTTCCAGTTCCAAATGAGGTGTGTGGTTGACCGGTTAGTTCGTAAGGTTCTACTGTAAGAGTTTAAAATGAAAGTAGTGAAGAAGATCTCTTTAGAAGGGTTTAAAGAAAATATGAATTAATGGTGGGATCATATTGCAAGCAAAATATAAGAATGTGCAAAGAGCCTGCTTGGTGAAACAAAAGCAAGAGTCTATTTCCCCCATGAGAGCTGGAGGTGGAATGAGAAAGTTTGAGAGACCATGAAGGAAAAGAAAAAGCATTTTAAAATTCTGGCAAATGACACCTAAACCGCAACATCTTCAGGAGTATAAAAAAGCCAAAAACATAGCAAAGAATGAGGTGGCAGCTGTTAAGCCTAAAGCCATGGAAGGCTTATCTGTCCATCTTGAAACGAAGGAAGGTGAGAGAGAAAAATATAGACTGGCAAAGACCCTCGAGAAAATAACCAGAGGGGCTGGGCTGGTGGCACTAGTTCTAGAAGAAATTGAAGCAGCATTGGGCAACATGAAAAATCTTAAAGCTTTTGGTTCGGATGACATACCAGCAGAAGTATGGAAATGCCTGGGGCAAGTAGGCAGGAACATATCCACATAAGTTTAATTTCATAATGAGGACTGAGAAGAGGTCTGGAGAATACATTAGTACTGATATTTAAGAGAAGAGACATCCATGGCATTAAAATCATAAGCCACATGAAGATCTGGGAGAAAGTTATTGATAAGAGACTGTGAAGAGAAGTAAAGGTCAGGGACAGTCAGTTTGGATTTGTGCTAGGCAAGTCAAGAATGGATGCTATCTTTGCATTAAAATTGCCTGTGGAAAAATATAAAGTGCAGCTGAGTTGGAAGCAGAGTCATGATTATTGCATAGTGCTCAGCAAACGTATGTAGAGCGGTCCAAGCCGTGGCTCTACATATTTCAATGATGGGAACATTTTTGAGGAAGGCTGTAGAGGTGGAAATAGACCTCAGAGAGTGAGTTTGTATGTCTGAAGGTGTTTGGAGATTACAGGAGTGGTAACAACAACTAATGCAGCCAGATATCTGCTTGGAAAGTCTTTGTTTAGATACTGTGGACCCTTCTGATCTATCTGCCACAGAGACAAAATAATTTGGGAGTCTTTCTGAAAGGTTTTTTCCTGTCAAGATAGAAAGCCAGGATTCTCCTGACATGGTGTGTGTAACAGTGCCTCTTCTTTGCTTAGGTGAGGTTTAGGGTGGAAAATCTGAAGGTGAATAGGTTGGTCAATATGGAACTCAGTTTTTTTTCTTGTTCGTCATATCCCACTTGGAATGCATATGCACATATAATGTTTAAGGGGCCATTTTCAAGAGGGAGCTTAACTGAAATTATCCTGCCACACCCTATCCACAGCCACCACACATTCCTGCATCACTGTCTAAACCTATACCAGCTCTCTTTCTCTTATTTGACATGCCATAGTATAGTAGCTTGTAGCCTTCCTTAGTGTATCTGGCCTTTGCTCGTTTCCAGGTGGTCTCCTGAATGCAGGCAGTCTGCACTTTCCTTTCATCAATGACTCAGACAGCTCTTCACTTTTTCCAGTTAATGTCCCTATATTCTGTCACACCAATCTTATTTTCTGGACTCTCTTCTTTGACTGCATGCATCCAAAGTGATGCAGTAGCCTTTGCAATATGCACTCAGATGAGGGCGCTACCCATCGCTTCCGGGGAGCACCCTAGTTCACTGAAGGACTGTGTTCTTTGGATTTCTTTGCCAAAGTTTTATGGTCGGCTGCCACCCGGATGTCAACCCTTCTCCTTTTCAATCAAAATCTGAATGAAATGTTTCATTTAGAAACATTTTGATTGTATCAATCAACTTTTTGTGGGGAGGAGGAGGAATTTTGTTTTGTAGGAAACACATTTTTTGGGTTTGTTCTGCTTTGGAACAGATTTTTTGAAATCATGGACTTTTTCCCCAACATGGTCAATCCCGTTCCCAACCACCTTTACTTGTGGCTGATACCCAATCCCCCACCCCCAAAGCATCAAGTAGGAGACTTAGTGTCTCACAAACAATACTGCTGCTATGTGTCCTGTAGCTGATGAAGAATTTTAAACCAGGACTCAAGTGGACTGAAGATTTTTTTTTATGTAGTTTTATCAACAAATGGGCACAAGAACCCATACACATGCAGTAGCTATGCCTCATTAATGAACAAAGTCATGTCTTTCATCTGGTTGCTGCCAAGAATCAAAACATGTAGCCACATGCACCATGCCCCAGACTGTTCATGCGTTACCTGGCGAGACCATGGATTTAACTCGGATTGCACAAGGGCTTATAAATTACTTCCAGCCACGTTCTTCATCTTGAGGTGATTGCCATGTAGGGACATTAAATACTAGGTGGTGATGCTGTCCTGAAGTAGAACGAAAGACCACAGTTGTTTTGATTGCACCTAGATTGACTCCTGTGCAAATTGGAACCACAGGGCATACATAGTCAGGAAATAGCACTGCTATCTGATGTCATAACTATGTCGTCATTCATTTTGGATGGGGTTCAGCTACTACACTATGAGCTGCTTCTATCTGAGAAATTTACAGCACACCAAAAAAAATCATTACACTGGGCAAACGCAAATCTCGATCTTAATGCTACAGGTGTAAGAGTTTGCAGATCATCATGACCAGCCATGAGAAAATGAGACTGCTGCTAAGCAGCTGTTATTTCTTGACTGGTCTGGTGCTGTGTGGGCTTGATTCTTTATTGTGCAGTCATTGACTGCCCTGCAAAGTGGGTTGATGGTGTTTCTGCACCCATTTTGCACTGTGTTAAATGACTGCACAATGGAGAATCAGGACCTGTGCCCCCCCTAGTCCATTTGCTCATCGTGGGTGGGATTGGGATCAAGATTGCATGGCAGGACCTTGCACAGAAACATAACGTCTGTTAAAACAGGTGGCTTGATCTGATGAGGGGAGGGCTCCCTCATAAATCTTTCTGAGGCCAGCACAGAGTATACGCAGCCTTTGCTAGTTGCACTGCTGCTGTTCATGCTTTTTTTCAGACCACCTAGGTCTCTTTCTCAGCTGTGACTGAGGGCTAGTTTGTATCATACAATTGCTTCATTTTCCTCATGGCTTTTCTGTGCTGAAACACACTGTCACTCCCATGGTATGCTTGGGTGTCTATAATCTGAAGCCCACTGAAATCCCATTGTCTTGGATGGCCTTTGGATCCAGGTGTAAATCCTGGGGCAGCTCTTTGCAATTGAGTCTTATCACACTCGATTTCTCCCTGCAGAGGTGTAGCTCATTTATCCTCATGGAGCATCCCCAGCATGTCTCCCAGCGGTGGCAGGTACATTCCATCAGTAGTAGAAGTGCTAAAGTACACGGGATACAGGTGATTCTACCATGATGTGGTCTCACCCTGTTCAGAGCTCGAGTCACTTGCACTGGGTTCTGCTGCTCTTCTCCTGCCCTGGCAGCAGCCTGGCCTACCTATTCCATACTGGCTGCTTAATGGTGCATAGCTGAGTGAGAGCATGTCCCAGAAGAAGGCTTCCTAGGAGTGGCCAGAGGCAGATGTGCTGGCACTGGCATCTGGGCTGCTGAGGAGATCCAGGCAGGTGTCTGCAGAGCATCACTTGGTCCCCTGGGGAATGGTTAAAGGTCTCAAGGTGTGATGTAACAAGGCCTACGATGCGCGCAGCCAGCTCAGGAGAGGGAGGAGAACCTGCCCATTCTGTGGTGAACCAGACCCGATTCCCAGCCCTCGCACTTCTGTACAAGCCACGACGCTGCTCCACAGAACAGAGGCGCTCAACGTCATGGCCCTGGAACAGCCGGAGGGGGAAACCCGCACACGGGCCCCAGCTGAGACAAGGATGCCAGAGATCCCTGAGATCATAGGACAGGACCTCTTCAGAGAGTCCCAATCCCTGGAGATGACATCAGCGGAGCTGATTCAGGGGGAGGCAGTATTGGGAGATAAGGGGCACCACGTGTGTGGCTTTCTAATTGCTCTCTGTACTGTGGGGGGCTGGGTTTGTAGGCGCCTAGGCTGAGGGATATTTGGACACCATTACTGTTGTGAAACAGGCGGAGGCTGCCTCGCCCCTCTGCCTTTGCAGATACATCCACCCCACACACCCCATCAGCACAAGGGGCGGCGCTCCACCACCTCCCAGTTTCAGTTCTTCCAGCCTCTGCCAGGTTCAGAAGTTCCCTCCCTGGCAGGCTACAGGGCCTGCTGCACTTGGCTGAGCCATGCCCTAGGCCAGCCAAGTGGGGAATGGGCTGTGTGCAGGGGCTGCGTAGCACCACTGATGCCTAACACATTTTCAATTGGGAAACAAGGGGGATATGGAAAATGAGCAAAGAAAAAAATGTGCCACTCCAAACCCTCCTCCACCTACTGATTCACACACTCCGGGGGAGGTGAGGTGTGGGAAATAGCAGCTCCGATTGCCCCAGAAACTTTTGCTGCGCAGTGGAATGTTCCATCTTTAGCGGCTGCCTTGGTGTCTTGCAGCTGGGGCAAGGCCAATTTGCCTCCTGCCCTATGCTTTGTCTTTAAAGGTTTTCTTCAAGTTATTTTTTGATCCCTAGGGTGAAATCCACACGATCGTAGCGTGGAACAGACGTCTGGGGAGTATCCAGACCAGCTGTACAACGATAGTAACTAGCCCGAGTGAACTGGCAACCGTTAAGCTTGTGCTAACACCTCTTGGGCAGACATACACTCCCCGGCCGTGGGTGGTGTCTGACCCATCCCTGGGCGGAGCACTCTTAGTGACACTGCATGACTCAAATGTTAAGGAAACTCCATGTAGCATTTATTAGGGCCAACATTTGTACATCTCCTCTCACTGCAAGGCTTTTAATTACACTAACCTGCCCTCCCATTGTGTGGAAAGATGACCTCTGCTCCGCCACATAGTGGTAGCTACCTTAGGGGCTGCTCATTTCTGCTTTGTTTTGGGGAACAATGGAATCTATTTGAGAAGACACATGCTGCCTATTTCACATTACATCAGTTTAAGTGAATAATGGTGAACCGTTGGTTCCCCAGGGTTACAACGGATCTTAATAAACAGGAGTACTTGTGGCACCTTAGACACTAACAAATTTATTTGAGCATAAGCTTTCGTGGGCTACAGCCCACTTCATCGGATGCATGCAGTGGAAAATACAGTAGGAAGATTATATACACACACACACACACACACACAGAATGTGAAACAATGGGTGTTACCATACACACTATAAGGAGAGTGATCAGTTAAGGTGAGCTATTATCAGCAGGAGAGAAAAAGAACTGTTTGTAGTGGTAATGAAAATGGCCCATTTCTGGCAATTGATAAGGAGATACCAGGAACTGAGGGGGGGAATAAGCATGGGGAAATAGTTTTACTTTGGGTAATGGCCCATCCACTCCCAGTCTTTATTCAAGCCTAATTTAATGGTGTCCAATTTGCAAATTAATTCCAATTCAGCAGTCTCTCGTTGGAGTCTGTTTTTGAAGTTTTTGTTGTTGTAATATTGTGACTTTTAGGTCTATAATCGAGTGGCCACCTAAAAGTCACAATATTACAACAAAACAAACTTCAAAAACAGACTCCAACGAGAGACTGCTGAATTGGAATTAATTTGCAAATTGGACACCATTAAATTAGGCTTGAATAAAGACTGGGAGTGGATGGGCCATTACCCAAAGTAAAACTATTTCCCCATGCTTATTCCCCCCCTCAGTTCCTCGTATCTCCTTGTCAATTGCCGGAAATGGGCCATTTTCATTACCACTACAAACCGTTCTTTTTCTCTCCTGCTGATAATAGCTCACCTTAACTGATCACTCTCCTTATAGTGTGTATGGTAACACCCATTGTTTCACATTCTGTGTGTGTGTGTGTGTGTGTGTGTATAATCTTCCTACTGTATTTTCCACTGCATGCATCCGATGAAGTGGGCTGTAGCGCACGAAAGCTTATGCTCAAATAAATTTGTTAGTGTCTAAGGTGCCACAAGTACTCCTGTTCTTTTTGCGGATACAGACTAACACGGCTGCTACTCTGAAACAGATCTTAATGTTTTTTGTAAAAGAGAGAGGATTTCCCTGCTGTCTGAGTGGGAGACTGGTCTCCATGTCTGTGTATTGATACCTACACCAGACAATAGTTGCAGGCATAGCCTGGCATGGTAGAATGCTGTGGTATATAGGAATAGGGTGATATCCCTTTAAATAGCTTAGGAGCCCTCTAGGAATGGGCCCTGTCTTCTGCTGCAGAAGCCGCCAGCCCCCTGCCAGAGAAGCTGTGTGTGTGTGTGTGTGTATATAGTCAGTAACCCTGATTATTGGAACCTGACTGTGCCTTGTATTCCTAATGTTGTAGAGAGAGCAAAGACACACCAAATGTGTATTAGATTTGAATCAGAACTCTCTGGCAATTGCATGGGCCTTTGCATGTAACAGCTATTTCTCTAACAAATGAGGTACTAACTCATACTGACAAGGCTGAGAGACAAAGCTTTTAAACTCTGATTACAGGCTGTGGAAAGCTGACAGCTGAGAAATCTTGTTCTACTGACATGCTTAGCTGCACACTTGAATCTGTGTCACAGCCATGACCAATTTCCATATGTTCCTTCTAGGAACAACATCACACAGTGCTGATTGGTGTTTAACTTAATTGGGTGCAATCTATTATATCACCCAGCCAGTAAGCTGGAGGAGGAAGCTAGACATCTGGGTGAGTGCCAGACCACTCTAGCCACCTCCTCCCAAGATCACAGCCAGGCATGAAACACCATAGCTTGAGCCCTACCTCCATGCAAAGTACCAGCTAATGGGAAATAAGCATGAGGCTCCTTTCCAACTACAAGAGACAAGGGATGTAGGCAGCTGGTGACCTGCAGCTCTTACTGGCTATTATCTGGGCTGCACCATGCATCTTCTGCTACTGAGAGAAGCATGTCTGGTGGTCACTTGTGACCAGCTTAGGGTGGGCATCCTGCCACAGGGCTCACGAGGGCTTAATGGGAACAGAGGCCTTTGAACTACACTAGGGGCAGGCTGCCATGATGTGGGTTCCCTCCTGTCCCTACTCAGTCTCCACTGGCTTTGTGGGGTCTGCCAGGTCTAAGTGGTGGCTGTAGAAGTGGCTGGAGGCAGAGGCCCTTGTCAAAGTGCAGCTGTTTGCCAAGACAGGCGCTCCTGCTGCGGCCTGAAAGGGGTATGAGTGCCACAGGCTGCCCTAGGGATGCAGGGAAGTGTTTGAAAGAAGGAAGAACGTCACACTAGGGGAGAGTGGGTCTTTGTCCCCCCCCTCTTGTGCCTGGTCTAGATAAGATTGGAGGCTGCTACAGCTAGAGGATATAGGGCTGAGCTCCTCCAAAGGTGTTTAGGCACCTATCTCCTATTGAGTTCAAGGGGAGTTAGGCACCTAAATACCTTTGACCTCTGCCTTAGTCCCTTACCTCAGGCATCAGAGACTCATGGGATCAGTGTATGCGGTGTGGGGTCTGACTCCGGCTGAAGGCCCAAGTGGGTTTGGCCATTTATAGTGAAGTGCAGGTGAGAAGAGAGTCAGCTATGAAGGGCTATTGAGTGCCATTGGGAGCTGATTCACTCTCTTAGACTTGAGCTCTTGTCAACCAACATTTAAAGTGGAAAAGGTGAATAACTGGACCTTGAACAGAGTGTAGCTTAATTCCCAGATGAATTAAAAAAAAAAAAAAATCAAGTAACCGAGTTCAGTAAAATAAAACTCTGCACGTCTTTATACAGAATGATTGACAATTTATTCCTCTTAGAATTGCAAACAACATTTTCCCTAAGATCTCTCAGCATGTGCATGGATAGGTTATTTGTTGATAATGTATAAGTGCTGCCTAGTTTGTGTCACTTCTGCCATACAGCAGCTGAAATCATAGATAGCTGGCCACCATGGTCCATTTAGACTGTATGTGAATGTTTCAGCTAATGCAGCAAGAATCTAGTTTACTTTCCATCTGACTGGTGGGCCAGTGTTGATTGGAGAAATAAAGCTGTCCTCTACAGGTTAGCTAATTTGTCAAAATGCCTAGGCTGGACAGCAGTAAACAATAACCTGATTCGTTAAGATCCTGTCGCTTGGTGGGTTTTGTGGTGTAGACTTTTCAACTATCTTCCCAAAGAGTCATACTTGAAAAACAGCCATTCATTGGAATGATCTCTTTGCAGCAATTCTTCACTGGTCTCTGCTGCCAACAGAAAACAGACAGTACCGAAATCCTCACTGCGAGTGCATTGAGGCCAGGTGTGGCTGTGGCCGGGGAAGTTGGATCAGTGACAGAGAGCAAGCAGCACGTGGACTCGCTGTAGCCAGGGGACAGTCCAGACCTCAAAATAGCATCTGAACATCTGCAAGCAGAAAAGAACACGTAAGGCTTCCAAATTCAACCCATGTGTCACTGACTCTCAGCCTTTTTCAGGCTGTGGCCCCATGTTACAGCAGAAAAATTTGGGGACTTTCCTCCCCTCTAGCTATAAGGAAAGGAAGGGTAGACATGACCCCTGGGCCCCGTGTTGAGGATCTGTGCCCTAAGTGATGGTTAAAGCATCTGCTGAGCCAGGTTCCTGGCCTTACAAAATGGTCATTAGCCTTTCAGCAGACCATTTAACCAGTATCCTAGCAGGAGTATATGAGGGGGTACAGAATCCTTGCTTATAAGCATGTAGCAATTCTTTCCCCTGCTGCTGGTGAAGTCTGTGTACCATGAATGGCTCTCCAGGAGGGCTGGGGAAGGATGCATGCATAATAAAATTGCATCTGTCCTCCACGAAACCTCCTCCCTACAGATTTTGGGTGGAACTTTCCAGAGTGCTCCACAGTGGGCCAGCTCTGCTCCCATTGAAGTCAATGAAAAATCCCTCTCATAACTGATAAAACACGGTGTCTCGAAAACTTGTCGACTTGAGTTTTGTGAAGGGTGTGAAATGGAAATGGCTATCGTGTGTATATAAATGAACGGGTGAGAGTCGTCCCACTGCAAATCAAGAGTGATGCACAGGCATGTTTGCAGGCTTGGGGCCTTATTGATTGTGATCTAATGCCTGTTGAATCCAGTCAAAAGACTCCCCTTGATTTCAGGCCCTGTACTCCCATGAACTTAAAAATGTAGCTACTAAGCAACCCCAAGGGAGAGGGAAAGAGAAAATGAAACTCATTCTACTTGTTCCAGCTTTTTCTTCTTCTGAAAGTCGCAGCTGTCCAAGTTGGAGTGTCCCCTCTTGTCACACACCGTCCGGCCAATTTCCACATTGAGCATGTATTTCAGCCCTCTGACAACCTAGAGGAAGCAGTTTCCAGGTTAGTTAATAGAGGGGAGAAGGGGCAGGGCAGGGAGAAGAGATCAGATGTATCCAAAAGGAGTCAGAGCATTGGGCTATGGAACAAGAACTGGGTACTTGATCTAAATCAACTACACAGTGTGTTCTAGGTGTGTCAAACAATGCCCCTTGGGAGAATAAGCTGTTACTCGGCGGCTTTGGGGTTGAGGGGGAACCTGGGGCCAGAGCCCATGGTGCTAGGTGCTGTACAAACATAGGTCTGAGGCCCTGTCCCAGAGAGCTTACACTGTCTAAATACAGCATTGAAAAGCAGGTGCTTAGGACAAACTGATCACTGCAATGGGATTGGGGAAGTGTCTGCTGGGAGCGAGGTGGAAAACAAGATTTTATTTGTCAACACTGTGGGATCTAGCCTGAGTTACAGGCCAGCACCTGGTCCTGTGGCTTCTTTCACTGACTGCCGTGGAGGAAACTCAGTGCAGCAGTCCTGGCGAATCAACTTTGCTTTGTTATCTGTCCCCCAGGGGTGGGGGGAAAATCCCCTTTTAAAGAGTCAAAATACTTCTAACTGTTGACGTGAGAATGAGCTATTTCGCTGCTAGGCCTGAGGGGCCAGACCTCTGACTGAAGGCAGCAGAGCTACACTGCACCGAGTTACAGTTGCTGAGTGAGGAATAGGAATGCTCCCGCTTGTATTGGCAAGAGCAGAAGAAGAGCTCATTACTCTTCGCTTATTTGGGCTGAGTCAGAAACATTTTCTATATGACCAAGCTGTGCTTACCTGCACCATTGCTTTGGTTATACGAGACTCTTTGAATAGAAAAATGTCGTTTGAGCTGTTGTTATAGCGATAAACCCCAAAGCGAGCGGCTCTGCGAACTCCGGGGTCATTGGTGTTCATGGGTCTGGGGAATCCAGGTCTGGTGGTTGAATTCGGCTTCTCCAGGTAGAGAACTAGAATGCCAGAAACATGCTCCATTACAAACACTGTGCAGGGTCAGAGAATACAGTATGTCTCCAGGTTAACACCACTCTGCCACTACTCCAGTGGGACATCTGCCCCCTTAGATTAAACTAAACCTTCTCAGAGGGGGCACTTTTCTTGTACCGGGGCTGCTAGCTTGCAGATGCCGGCTGAAAGGTGCTGTTTCATCATACTTGGTTTCTAGAAGCTTATGAAATATCCTACTTAGCTCCATGTTCAAAACACTTATCTAAGATCCCAGGTCAGTTGTCTCACCGTGGATTTAATGGGAGGGTGCTTTTTTTGAAGCAATTTTAGAGGCATTTACACTTGGTAACATCCACTGTTCAAAGCAGACAGATGGATGCATGTGAGTGAGAGGTTATTGTACAAATAAACTAACAGCTCTCTGCCGAAGAGTCCTTTATGATAGTGTATCTGCAAAACTAACACTTATTTCTAAAATATGGGAAAATGCAACATTTCCAGTTGTTTGCCAGGGCTCCTGAGAGTTTTGTAGCATGAGCAAGGGCGAGAGAAAGAAATTAAGGGCCAGATCCTTAATTGGTGTAAATCACCACAATTCTATTGATTATGCTGATTTACCCCAGCTGAGGATCTGGCTCTGTAAGTTGCTCTTATACACAGCTTGTGCTGATTTACTGTAAAAATTAAGTCTGGGTCTCCAATTTATCTTTCACACCCAAGTCTCTCATCAGCACCAAGCCACAGAGCAAAATAAGTGTTATTAAAACAGTTTACACTGAGAACGCAATTAGATCACATTGCTGTGAAGCATAAGAGACAATGCACGTGAAGTGAACATGCACTCGTTAGAATGCACATAAAATGCATATGAAAGAGGACACCGAATTCTCCTTTATCTGCCTACCCAGCTCTTAAGATTCTTGGCACAATTTACCTTCCCCTTCTTCCAATCAAGCATGAGTTTATGCTGCTGATGGGGACATAACAAAAGAATTGAGGGATGCCAAAATAAATAAATAAATTTTTTTTTTTTTTTTTTGCTGGGGATCAAGACGTGAAACAAGCTTGCAGCCGTCTGAGTTATGAGCAGACCAAACTTTTATTAAAAAGGATGAAAAACTCCACCTTTTTGCTACACCTCATAACTTCTAGATTGTTTGTCCAATTAACTGCCAGTGCCCCCTCATGAGACTATTTCTCATCTGCCACCAGCCAAGTACCCGGTCTGCAGGCAGCTGTTTCAAATTTGGGAAGAACTCCTTCTACACCTTTCCATTTTTCAGAAGAAATCCAGATTCAAATGGAAACAGATTTATAATCTGGGGCCCCAGCCTTGGGAACATCTTATGTGAGTAACTTTTATGTATATGAGTAAACTTATTATATAATAAGTATTTGCAGGATTAAGCCCTTAACTGTAAAACTGCTGCTGCAGCTCTTAATACATGTTAAAATAAGGGTAATCTCACCTTCAAGGAGTAGAAGGATCTATCCAAGCTACTTAATAGCCCCCCAGTATAATGGTATCTGAACACCTCACAGTTTTTACTGGACCTCATGCCACCCCTGTGAGTTCAGGCAATGCATTATCCCCATTTTTACAGATGGGGAGCTGAAGCACAGGGAGACAACGGGATACAGGAAATCCATGGCAGAGCAGAGCCTTGAACCCAGGTCTGACAAGACTTGGCTTGTGCCCTAGCTACTAGGCCACTCTTCCTCCCCTTCACGCTATTAAGGCAGCAATGCTCTTCCCGGACACAGCATTGCAGAGTTAACTAGCGCCACCAATGGGGTATGTGAATTAACGGTCCCTGGAGGCATCATTTCTAGGCCACTGCCCAAGGCTGGAGGCAGGAGCAATGCTCTGAGCTGTTTTGGCAAAACGTCACTGGCCCTGGGTGGTTGCTACAGTTATTTGGTAAGTTCTGCATGGAAAATCTGATGCTGTTCAGGGCTGGTGTAGCTAATATTAGCCCTGTGTCTGTAGGAGGAACCTGATAACCTCTTCCTCTTGTTCATAGCTAGCGACCCCATTGTGGCTTAACGCTCACTAACACCTATTGAGTCACAGCCTCTTGTAAGAGTGGTGAAACAGCTCTCTGCCTGGCTAGGGAATCACACAAAAGGCATGTGAAGAGCTTTAAATGTCCTGCCTTGAAAAAAGGGGAGGCCAGTGTCAGAAGAAGTCTCTCAACTATGACTCCAGCTTCTAACTGATCATATTGGACAGATTAAGTTTCCTTTCAGATGAAGGAAGGATGCCCGGATACCCCAAGCAGTGGGCACATTAGAAACACATAAGTAACCTTGGTGCATGGTGGGACGGACGCAGAGAGATTGTATCTTCATATGATTCAAAAGTGATTTGTACTAAAAGTTTATGGTTTGCCAGTGATGGTGGGCAAACCTCAAGCAGACTGATTCTGATCAGATCTCTTGGGAGTCTCACTAGAGCAGGCTGGTGTGTGTGTCATAAATATCTCAACCCAAGGCACAGGGCAACTGCAGAGTTAATTGCACTAATAATAATAGTCGTCGTCATCCCTAGCTCTTATATAGCACTTTTCATCCATAGATTTCAAAGCACGTCATGAAGGAGGTCAGTATCATTATCCCCACCTTACAGATGGGGAAACTGAGGCAGAGGCTGGTGAAGTGACTTGCCCAAGGTCACCCAGCAGGCCAGTTATTCCATCGGAACCAGTTTGCCCAGCCCAAAGCCCATAATTCATGTCAAGCGATGCAGCCATAGCTATGAGTCCCACACAACAACCTTCCTGGCAAGGTCAGTCCCAAGCGGAGTCTCCTCTCCTTTGTGCAGAGGGGGCGTGCGGGACCGGGGAGGTCCTCCCGATGGCCTGGATTGTTCATCGATGCACAACTGAAGCTGCGTTCCCTAAAATACCAAGTCACAGGTCAGAGGCAGGATGACTCAGTGGCTGGGGCGCTAGGGTGGGGCTCAGGAGACCCCACTTCCAGTCTCTGCTGTACCACAGACTCTCTGGGAGACCTGGAGGTCAGCCCACATGATCAGTCTCTCTCAGCCTGTGAAAGGGAAATAAGCTCCCAGGAGTATCGTGAGGTGCAGCTCAGATACGAGAGTTACAAGGGCTGTGTACTGGAGCTGATTGCAGCCCAGTCGGATTTTAGCCAACAGGCTAAAGACATCTTGATAGGTTCTACACACATAGCCACGTCTTTCCTGTGTAGCCCTGTGGCTGCTGGCTAGCTGTGACAGGCTCCACGGCAGTTTTAATGGAAAGGTTATAGCCTCACTGATGGCTGCAGGGGGAAAGTGTAATCCCGGTCCCGCCTGTCCTGGGCAGGGGTGTCATTGCAGAAAGATTCGGGGGGGATAAAGTGGAGTTTGCATATAGAACATGCTGTGTGATTCTGTTACATCCTGCACAGCTGGGATGGGGCGGTGGCAAGGGGAGAGTGGAAGACACACAGACCTATGAGAAGTTGAGGGGAGGGGACACAATCTGGGGTCAGGCAACTGTCCCTCTTCCCCCAAAGCAACGGACACCTCTGTTCCTAGGCGTTAGCGAGACACATGACACTCTGGCTGGAACTAGTTGACTGTTCTAGCCCCACTTCTCGCCCTGGGGAGAGGAACAGAGAACAGATATGTGGCAGATGTTAATCACGGTGCTTAACGACCGGAAAGCACTCAGATACTGCAGTGATGAGCATGGTAGAAAAACCTACATAGGCTAGAACAGACAGGTGGTCGCCCTACCTGAGCAATCAAATGCTTGTATTTCAGTCTCCATCTTCTATCCATGTCAGCTTTTACTTCCCAGATGGGAGAGCAGGAAGAGAGTGACTGTATCTTGCCTTCCTCAGTCCCTACCCCCTAAACACCTGTTGTTCAAAGACAAAAGCTAGAGGGTACGAGCTGTAAGGTCGCCACTTTTCCTTTGCCAGAGTTAAACACAACCACCCCGTACTAAGCCACAGATAGCCCATCTCTATAAGTGCTCAGGGCCTGACTGGGTGCATTGAAACGGCCTGAAGTAGCCTTGTGCTCTCCGTAGTCAGGGACGGTGTGGGCCTTGTCCACCATGGTAAGTTAGAGCAGCCCTGGGGCTACCCTGACTGGTGCTCTCCTCCCCACAGGCCCTGAGAAATACAGAAAAGGGGTCCAGTGCTCTGCAGCCCCACTCATATCCCAAGAGCAGAGCCAGCACAAAGCCCTGGTGCCAGCAGGGGCCTCCCTCTGTACAGAGGTCATCCTCAGGGGCTGTTTCCACAGACTGAGAATGAGGCCATCAGATCCTTGCACCCTAAACGTCAGGCCTCATAAAATTCAGATCCAAATTCTGCAGCTGAGGCCCAGATGTGGTTTCTTATTTGGTGGAGAGAGGCTGGTAGATGAAGCTAACCTTACTAAGCTTTGTGCACTGGTGACAAGAACAGAGGCGCAAACTCAGATAGACATTAAATGTGTTCCTCGCTGGGGAAGATCTGGGCAGAGGTAGATTTGTAAGAAGCAGCCAATTTTCAACATTCCCCTCTCACTTTGAGGAACAAGGCCACGTTTTATTCAGACGCTTAAAAAGAAGCAGACCTCTTTGCAGCCCTCTTCAACCCCAGAAGGAAACCACAGCTGAAGCAGAGAGCTATCAAGTCATCTAGCAACACGTTACCAGAAACCATAGGAGCCCCAGTCGCCTTTTCTCTGCATTAATATCAACATAAAAATACAAGTCCTAAAAAACAAAGCGCCTTTGAAGTTACCACTCTAAAGATTTAAGGCTAGCGGTAATCAAGAGAGTTTCCTGGATCAGCAGAGTATGCAAGGAGCCAAAGGAATGCTTCATTAGAGTCTGCTAATCACTCCACTGCCAGCCTGTAATTGTTACATGCTGTCTTTACAGTTAATAGTCAAGGTCGTGGAGAGTTTAGACTCAGATATAAATTAAAATCACAAGTTGACTTTAGAATTAGTAGACAAGTCTCCCCAGCTCACACTGTTTGATATAGGTAGGGAAATGCTATGGAGCGGTGGAAGTTACTTATGGAAACCTGCACTCAGACCATAGCTGCGACACACTGGAGTTCAGAAAGAGAAAGACTTGGCTCGCAGCTGTTATTCACACACACATCACATATATGTAGATGCACACACAAGGTCAGCAAACCTTAAGCTTAAAGAAGACTGAAGTTATTTTCTGATCTTACCATTAGAGGTCCTGGCTAAGTCCCAGAGACTTAAATAGCAAAACAGAGCCAAGCCCCAGCCAAAACTCATTGCTCCCAGCTCAGCAGAGATGCAAGTGAAGAGTATTTCAGTCAGAGAACTGGTTGCTCCCCCCAGGAGGAAGATCTGCCTGTCTGAGAGCTCCCATTGGCTGCTAGAGGAACACACACACACACACACACACAAATTGACCACAGGTCTATCATTAACTTTATCTGCTGTTGATGACTTGACACTTTGAATGGCAATTGTCAAGCTGTATCCGTGACTCCTGGGCAGCACGGCTGCCCCCAGGGGATGAGAGGTAGTTACTTTGAACCTTCACCTGGTACAAATGCACAGAGGGTATAAACCCTATATCCATGTGAGCATATGGAAAAAGTAAAACTGCTCTCAGTAGAAGTGAAGAGCAGGCGGGGCAGGAACTGACAGGGTGTCCTGAGCCCCATCACACACAGCTGAGCCAGCAGCCGCAGAGGAGACTTGCAGCTGACAGGGAGTATGGAGTTCCCCACATTCACGGGGGTGTCTGGGGAGCTGGAAGGGGTGTGAGGCACAAAGGAAGGAGGCAGCATGCCAGCTGGGGTGGGGGAATGGGAAATGAGTTAACTGGGCACTTCTCAGCAGAGAACCAGTAGAGTCAGGGCTGTGAGGTTCTGGGAGTTGTCTCCAAAGTCAGTGGGTAATATAGCTCCCGTCCTGAGAGTCAGTCCATGCCAAGGCCTGCTGACGCAGGGTAAGCCGTAGGATCGGGGGGCTATGGAGTGTTGCTAACTCTTGTGATTTTATCACAAATCTCATGATACTTGGAGTTTTCCTTAAAGCTCCAGCTGCTGGAGTCTGAGGATGACATGAGAATCCCAGTTTCCATTTATATATATCTAAAGTTTCTAGTCCTCGTGGTTGTGGAAAAAACATGAAAAGCCCCACAAAATTATTTTTAAAAAACTAAATGATTTTTAAGCTCATCTCATGATATTTTGGGGCTGGAGGCCTTATTTCTGAGTGCTTGGAACTGGCAACACTACTTCTGAGTGTACATTCATTTTAAACTGGCGGCTGGAAATCAGTTGCCAGGTGAGGGAGTGCAGCCTAGTGGCCCGTGCACAGGACTGGGACTCAGGGAGCCGGGGCCAGGCATTCTCCGCGGAGAGCCTGAGTCTGTTTCTTAGACTTCTGAGGCACAGTTTATAGCTCATCTTTTTTCTCAGGCTTTTGCCGGGGGAGAACATCCCTACAGAACAATGAAGCCAAAACAGGTCTGGTTTGGGTCCAGAGGAGGAGCAGGAAGTTTGAAGCAACCAGACCTTTTTCCTTTTGATTTCTCTTTGTTATAGAGCTAGAAATAAACTGTCTCGAGTAATGACCCACTTGAGGGAGCTAGAGGGCAATTTACTACAGACGGTCGGATTTAATGATGAGGTTTGTGTTTAGAGAGGGAGGACGCCTTGTGATGCTGTAAACCTGTCGTGCTCCAGGCTTTGAGTCCCTCTCTTTAGAATTTTACACTGATGCCCTTCACCGTAGCCTCCATTCGCCTTCCATGTAGAATCAAGAGCAAACTTTGAGTGGAGCAGAGATTTTTGAACTGTTTCACTCTACTGGCAGGTTGGGCTGGTTATCTATAGAAGACCCTGCCGTCCGTGCTGGCCATACCCAAGGGCTGGTGATATGAACCAACTTCTTGGTCTGCGTTCTTGGTCTGGTATGGCACCGGAACCCCTCTCTATCCTTACACTGTGGAGTGAGGTCTCCATCGTTCCTTATAAGGACTTTCTTTCCATAGGATATAAAGAAGCAGAGTTGGTGTGCTTACGAAGAGCCCCCGACACATGGCTTTTCTTCTCTTTACATAAAGATTGCTAGTTTACAGTTTATGATGATGATCATCTCATCCAAGTGACCTGTTTATTACTGCGCTGAATCAGTCTCTCCAGTGCTTGTCCCCGGGAAGCAACAGCCAAATCAACCAGTGCTAGCATTAATTTTGCAGATAACGTGTTAATCTCACCCCCAGACTCACCCACCTGTTCTTTCTCTTTTATTGGGCAGCTTTTGCTTAAGTGACACCAGAAGGACGGGTCTGTGGTTGGGACTTTGGCATTGGGCCCAGAACTCCTGGGTTCCTTCCGTTCCTGGATCTGCCATCGACTGACTCCATGTGTCCCTTGGACAAGTCACTTCATTCCTGTGTGTGTCAGTTCCTCACCTGTGAAACGGAGGCAATACTTTGTGTCTCCTGCTCTCTGTCTGTCTTGGCTGTTTAGACTGCGAGCTCTTCCTAGCAGGCACTGTCTTGTGTGCTATGTAGGTACAGTGCTTCAGGTGCTGCTGTCATGTAGGCCATGGGCCTGAAGCCCTGGAGAACAGGGAGCTCTGTGGACACTGCTGGTGAACAGGAAGAAGAGTGGCCCAGAGCTGCTTGAGAATTGCAGAGGGGCCGGGACTCCAAAGGGGAACTCTCTGCTTCCTTCTGCCGGAGAGCAAGGGGAGGTGACTGAGTGGGCCAGGCCTCATTTGCATTTCAGTTATGGAACAGTTTGGGGCATTTTGGTTAAAATCCAGGGAAGTTTTGAGTTTGGGGCTTATAAACTGTTACTGACCCCAGTAGGAAGTGAAGGGACAAGAGGCACACACCACATGTGCCGGGGTCACCCTGACCGAGACTAACGTCAGGAAGAGGTGGGTAAGGGAGTCTGGCTAAGGCTAAGAGAAGAAAGAGAAAAGGGTCTTAGATGTTGCTGTGTACGCTTTGCTGAGACTGCTAGCAAACAGCATGTCCGAGGGAGCTTCCAGGTGAGCCGTGGTGTAGAGAGAGCACCGGTCTATGTATCTGGCGCTGAAAGCTGAAATCACGCCGGCTGGGTAGAGCCTTCAGAGCAGCCCTGACCTTCCAGCGTCCTTGGACTCCACCAACCCAAGAGTACAAACTGTGAGTGGGGAACTGGGGGGGAGGGACATGGCTGTAATGCACTAGCCACTCACAAGCACCAGAAGACAACTGAGATTGGGGCTAGTGTTAAGACAGCCTGGGGCAGGGCAGAGTCTTGCCTAATAATGTTAATTTATTAATTGCCTCTGGTTTCCCCAAATTTAGTCTGTTGTCCCCCCCCCCCCTTTTCCTTTCCTCTCAATAACATTATTTGTTTTAAGCCCCTGGACTCAGTGCTTGTGCATGGGGAAGTTTGTCTCTCAAGGGCCTGCAGGTTTCTGGATGGGGGTGTGACTTGTTGTTTAAGGTTTTTGAGAAAGCGCTCCTAGAAAGCTGGACCTGGCTGTTTTTGCTGCTGACAATACCTGGTAGAAGAGTTACAGTAATCATTATAATCAGAGTGTTTAGGCCTAAGGATTAGCCATATTCAAGGCGGCGTTAGGGTTGAGGTTTTTTGTGTGTGTTAGTAGGCAAAGTTGATGAGGACTCAGGTATTTCATTGATGCCTACTGTGTTCAGAGAAAAAGGACTTTGTACATTCTTTGTAAATGACCAGGATTATATCGAACAACAGGAGCTAGTTTTTTTGCTCACAGTTCCAAGCCTCTTCCAGCTAGTACTCTGCCCAAAACTCTATACCTAGGCTTTTTCTCAGGGCCACGCTGCCAGTGCTTGTTCTGGCTGTCTCTTTGGCTTTCTGCAGCCCTGCTTCTCTCTCACACAGCTGCAGTACAAAATATCTCCTGCCCCTGTGCTTGTTATCAGAACCCAGGAAATCCCTTGGAGTTCATGGCCCTGCCACTGTCCAGGTTTGTATATGGTCTGGTCCTTGGGCAGTGGTTTCCCATTGTATCCGCTAGTACTAACCATAGAGACATTTAATTGTTCCTTCATTTAGCCTGAATGGATGACAGCCACTATGGTCAACAGACTCAATGAGGCAGTGTGACTGACCGACGCACAGCGTAACAACAACAATAATCATGTATTTGATCACAGCTGGACCCATATTTTGCTCTCTGAGGCATTTTGCAACTCATACTGGTTCCACTGGAAGTAACAAGCATGTACCCAAGGGTGGAATTTGGCCTATAGTATTCTAAGGAAATACTCCAACTGTTTCCATGTGGCATTCTCATTTTGGAATGCAAAGTGCAACAGTATTGTCCCTGATCTGAGCGTACGTGTCAGGTAGGGTGACCAGATAGCAAGTGTGAAAAATCGGGACGAGGATGGGGGGTAATAGGCGCCTATATAAGAAAAAGCCCCAAATATTGGGACTGTCCCTATAAAATTGGGACATCTGGTCACCCTAATGTCAGGTAAGACCAATTTCAAATAGTGAGTCAGGTTCTCTTCTTATTTCAACCCCTCTGGCACCATTAACATTGATCTGGCCCACCTTCTCTGGAAATATTAACTGCTGAAACCAGTGCAAAAGGTCTCCTGTAGATAAACATGAATCCCCTATCCCCGTCACTGGAGGTTTTGAAGAACAGGTTGGACAAACACTTGTCAGGGATGGTCTAGGTTCACTTGGTCTTGTCTCATCGCAGAGGGATGCACTAGATGACCTCTCAAGGTCCCTTCCAGCCTGACATTTCTATGGTTCTATGATTTCTATGAAGCACACAGGGTGCCCCAAGGGGTGTTTTCTGCTCCATAATATCACATTCTGTAATAGTTTCTTTAGGTGCAGGGATCCCTTGAATGGGACCCGGGCTGGGTGGGAAATTCTCTTCCTGCCCTGTGAGAATTTTCAAGAGTACAAATATTTTTCCTGTCCCAAATCAGGACAAGAAACTGAACTGCGTTGTTGTTGCTTCAGAAAAGTTTTCGGTTTGGGGGTCAATCAAAATGTTTTGTTTCAATTTTGACCTTTTTTCTTTCTTTCTTTTTTTACAAATGTTTATTTGTGTGTGTCTGCCTTAGCTAAAATTTCAAAAGGAAAAGTCACTTTGACTTGAAAAACAAAGCTTTTTATTTTGAAAATGTCAAAAGAGGATGTTCTGTCAATTTCAAAACGTTTTTTCCTCCAGAAATATTTCAAGTCAGGAGATTTGTCAGAACTGACCTTTTTTTATGAGCAGTTTTGGTTTCCACAAATGGGCATTTTTCAGTGGAGTAAATAGTTTTTTCTCACATCCATCTCTGTGAGAGACAGCTCTTCCAGGTTATTTCTCCGACACAGGGCTGAATATTAACTGAAAAAGAAAGGTGAACCTATTATCCGTAGACAAACATTGTATCTGGTATAAACAAACTGTTCTCTCTGACCTACTCTAAAACTAACTTACGAGTCTTCTGCATTGGGCTAGATTAAATAGAGGTGAATTACTAGCACTACAGAATCATCTTGTTTACTTCCCTTTGAACAACTGATATTTATCACAAGCCCTATGCGATTGTCTCTACTGATATGGATTGTTGGATGCGAGGATTCACAGTAGCATCTGATAATTAAAAAAAATAACCACTCTCCTTATTATCTATGCAGGACTGATCTAACGATGCACTTATCTTCATCTTGTTTTTCTGTTGAAGAAGCAAAGCATGCAGTACATAAGTCTGATTTTTCATGCCGTTTTGCATGCAGGTAGAATGTGGTTTTGAAGAACTCAGCCCAGCTCCGATTCTCAGCTGCCAAAGTAAATCTAGAATGATGCCTGTTGACATCAGGGGAGTTACTCCACATTCACACCGGTGTAAATGAGACCAGAGTTTGGTCCCGTATAGACAATTAACTCATTTTTCATTTGTGATGTTAGATGTTCCGACTGCATTAATGGAACAATAGGGACTGCAAGAATAATACATTTCATTAATTTTTGCATGCATTTGGAGAGTGAAAGGAGCTAGTGGATGCACTTGTACTCTTAGAAAAGTTTTAATTAAGACACATTTGCCAGTGTCAATAGTTTTTTTGTTTTTAATCTTTTTCACATTACCAAGCCTTCACGGGGGTCCCCAGGGTGACTGCTTCAGATGGGTTTGTTTTAATGAAGGATCTGGACGGTGTAGAGGATTAGGTTACCGGCTTCAATGTAGAAGTCGCTGAATTTCAGTGTTTGGCAGACTTATTCCTTAAAAAGCATGTATTGGTTCAGCAGAGTGCTAGGAAGGGACAAGTTCTCACCCTTTGCACCCAGGATACGTCTGCACTGCAGTCAGAGGGGTGATGGCAGCAGGTGTAGACACGTAGCTCAAGTAACACTGGCAGTGAAGCTGCGGCAGCACGGGCTAGGCCCGCCCGCCCTGGGCTCAGGGTACATAAGCGAGCTAGATCAAAGTTAGCTGGGGTGTGTCGACACCTGCTGCAATCACACCTCTGATTGCAGTGTAGACAGCCTTAGAACATAAGAACGGCCATACTGGATCAGACCAAAAAGGGTCCATCTAGCCCAGTATCCTGTCTTCCGACAGTGGCCAAAGCCAGGTGCCCCAGAGGGAATGAACAGAAGAGGGAATCCTCAAGTGATCCATCCCCTGTCGCCCATTCCCCGCTTCTGGCAAACAGAGGCTAGGGACACCATCCCTGCCCCTCCTGGCTAATAGCCATTGATGGACCTGTCTTCCATGAACTTATCTAGTTATTTTTTGAACCCTGTTATAGTCTTGGCCGTCACAACATCCTCTGGCACCATAGGACTGGCTAAGACTCAGCAGTTTGGTGGGGCCACCTGCGTGCTCTGTGCTGGGGAGGAAGGAAAGTCCAGGGCCTCTGGGAGAAGGAACTGGGTCCGGAGATGATTGTCCCCACTTTCCTTTGCCAGGAGCCACCCCTCTCGCCTACCCCTAGTCCTGTCCGCTTAGAGCTGCTTCCTCCTGCTCTCACTCCATCCCTCAGCCCCGGGAGCTGGAGCCGGAGCGACTGCGGTGGAGACATTCCAGCCCTGAAGTAGGAGGGGTGGCTCCACGGGAGACGTTGTTCCCTGTCTCCCACAGCAGCAGCGCCGGGCCCTGCAAGAGCAAACACTCGGGCTCTGTCTTTGCTGCCTGGTCTGGAGCTCTCTCCCTCCAGGTATCGATCTAGGCGTATGTCTGCGTAACAGCTGGGCGGTGCGAGTCCTGGCGTGGGGACTGCTTGAGAGAGCCGGCTAGAAATAACAGGGTGGCCGTGGCGGCCCCTGCTGCAGCCCAGGCTAGCTGCCTGAGTCCCCAGGGGTCGTGCAATTGCTCTCGCATGGCTCTGCAGACATACCCGTGAATCCTCCTGGAGCCCAGGCACAGGTCACTGATGTAACTATATCCAAGCCAGCCCTGTCCCCCCACCTGCCTTGATGTAAAACCCCCACAGCTTTTCTGCAGCGAAATCACATCTGTGTGTGGGGACGGCGGGAAGCAGGGCCCCTCAACTGTTTGCTACTGTGTTGCTGTTTCCCCTCTATGGGGCTGTAGGATACACAGATTTCACTCCTGGCTTGCCCCTTTTATCTTCTTTATATGACTGCACATCCCCTGCACTCCCTCTCCCAGGCATTTTAAATGTATACTACAGTGACAGTCAGTTTGTCTCCAGCCACAGTGGTGGCATTAAAAAGGAAACATTTATTTTATTGAGGTGCGGGTTTTGGTTTTACAGTAGCACCTGGGTTCACCTATTACTCATTTCATCCCGATGTTCACTTTTAGCAGCTCGGTGAGATGAAGCGTTCCACTTTTAGGAAACTTCTCAGCCCATTAATAACCCTCAGCGCCATCTGCTCCCTCCCGAAGGATATCTTAAATGTAAATTAGCAATTTGTATTGAATTCCATCTGTGGATCCCTTTTTAATGAGGGGGATTAGACTAGATCAGAGGTCACTGAACAGTGAATTGGGCACTCAGGAGACCTGGATTTTATTCCCAACTCTGCCACTGACTTGCTGGGCGGCCTTGGATAAATCACTTCCTCTCTCTGAGCCTCTGTTTCCACTCCCAGCCTTTCTCTTGGCTGTTTGGATTGTAAACGCTTTGGGGGCAGAGACCGTTTTTACAATGCATCAGTGCAGTGCCCAGCACCATGGATTCCTGACCTCTCCTGGAGCTTTTGTGTGTGAAAAGCACTGAAACAATGTGGGTAAGTTTCATTATACTTCTTTTAGAGGGGGGACAGACAGGTGAAGTGACTTACCCAAGGATACAGTGCGAGTCGGGGGCAGAAACCAGAGTGCAGAACGTTTCCTGACTTCTAGTCCAGTGCTCTGTTCACTGCCACACCCAGTCTCTCTGCTCAGAATGTGAAGGTTGGGAGTTTTACTACGAATTCAGAGTAGATCTCGGAGTGAGATTCGTTAAGGCCCTGGTCCTGCAAATGCTTATGCACATAAGTAACTTTATACATGAGACCTGCCCCAAACTTATGTGGGCAAGTGTCTGCAGGATCAGTGGGTTAGTGTGAAATACCAAGGAATGGTAGATACTGTGCATGGTCTAACAATACTATCCACATTTTCATTAATGGCTTGAATGATGGAGTGGCAAGTACGCTTATAAAATTTCCGGATGACACCCAGCTGGGAGGGGTTGCAGGCACTTTGGAGACAGGATTAGAAATCAAAACAGCCTTGACAAATTGGAGAATTGGTCTGAAATTAACAAGATGAAATTCAATAAAGACAAGGGCAAAGTACTCCACTTAGGAAGAAAAAATCAAATGCACAGCTATGAAATGGGGGCTAACTGGCTAGGCAGTCATACTGCTGAACAGGATCTGAGGGGTCTGGTGGATGAATGAGTCAACAATGTGATTCAGCTGCAAAAAAGAATAATAATTTGGGATGCATTAACAGGGGTGTGGTAATTGTTCTGCTCTACTCAGCACTGGTGAGGTCCCAGCTGGAGCACTGTGTGCAGTTCTGGGCATCGCACTCCAGGAAAGGTCAAACTGGAGAGAGTCCAGAGGAGAGCAAATGATCAAAGGTTTAGGAAACCTGAGCTGTGAGGAAAGGTAAACAAGTCCAGTTTTTTTAGTTTTGAGAAAAGAAGAGCGAGGGGGGACCTGATTCCAGTCTTCAGATATGTGAAGGGCTGTTCTAAAGAAAACAGGGATCAGTTGTTCTCCATGGCCACCAAGGGAAGGTCAAGAGGAAATGGGTTTGATCTGCAGCAAGGCAGATTTAGGTGAGCTATTAGGAAAAGCTTTCTAACCCTCAGGGCAGTTACGCTCTGGAACAGGCTTCCAAGGGAGGTTGTGGAATCCCCGTCACTGGAGGGTTTTAAGAACCGGTTGGACAAACCCCTGTCAGGGATGGTTTAGGGTTATTGGTCCTGCCTCAGGGCTGGGGGCTGGACTTGGTGACCTCTTAAGGTCTCTTCCAGCCCCACATTGCTACGAATCTGACTACATTTCCAAACTAGCAAGACTCATTACAGTAAGTTATTAATGCTGTAGCACAGGGGTCGGCAACCTTTCAGAAGTGGTGTGCTGAGTCTTCCTTTATTCACTCTAATTTAAGGTTTGGCGTGCCAGTAATACATTTTAACGTTTTTAGAAGGTCTCTTTCTATAAGTCTATAATATATAACTAAACTATTGTTGTATGTAAAGTAAATAAGGTTTTTAAAATGTTTAAGAAGCTTCATTTAAAATTAAATTAAAATGCAGAGCCCCCCGGACTGGTGGCCAGGATCCGGGCAGTGTGAGTGCCACTGAAAATCAGCTTGCGTGCCGCCTTCGGCACGCGTGCCATAGGTTGCCTACCCCTGCTGTAGCATATGGGCACCCTGCGTGCTCAACCAGTCCAGTCAAACTCCCATTGCAATCTGCAGGAGTCTTTCCATTGACTTCAACTGCAGCTGAATTGTGTGATGTAGCTTTTAGTTTTAACTAATTCAAGTGCTGGAATTAGCACTATTTGTGTACTGCCATGACACTAATTTAACCAGGAATTCCTTTATTAAATCCAAAGGCCCAATGATATTTATACAGTTGCTATAAACAAGCTGAAAAGGCCTAAATAAGAAGGAATTTACTACATCCAAATATTGACAAAACATTTATAAGCATTTGATCAAGATACTTACAAACAGGCTAACCCCAGGAGTGCTTAGAGCCAACTGCTCAGTTCCTGCATGGTCAGGCAATGAACCTTTTCAGAGTTTATTTTTTATACCCTTTAACAAACAAGTGATGTCATTGCCAATTATCAAACCTTAGCGAAGTCTGGATGAAGCAACTTTTTATAATACATGAAACCAACTTACATAGCCAGTTATTGACCCTGCCTGGTGCCCAGTTAACTATGTTTTGTTTCCACTACTTTAGCCCACACTGTAAATAAAAAAGCACAGGTATTTTGAAGGACCACTACAAGTTTAACACAACAGCTCCTCTTTCCTATGAGCTCATTCTTTTTGGACATGTGCTTTGGGCCTATTGCTCATGCTAATAGACCAATGCAATTTAAAACCATAGTTCACCCAGGTCTAATGAGGGACTGTGTTCCTACATCAGGTATATTCTTATCTGATCAGTTCTTGTGTACGTGTATTCTAGCGTACTGGGTTTAGTTACTTTTACCAGGCTTCCATCAGTTAAGGGGTTTCTCTGAATCAGCAAAGAGATTTCCATTAAGAGCCATAGCTCAATTTCCCGTTCATTTGAATAAACACCCCACACTTCAGTAAGTTCACATTCTAGCCAATTAGCCAATCCAGTACATGTCCAACATGGGCATTGCAATTGAAGGACTCCGTGCTGGATTTAATTAGGCAAAATGTAAATCTGAGCAAATCAATGCAAATCCTTTATCATGAATGCAAATTAATAGAGTGCAAGTAGTTAATAGCAGTACATTTTAATGGCATGGGACACATACAACAGCCATGGGTTTCCATCCACTGAGCACCAGCCACACACACACACACACACACACACACACACACACACACACACACACACACACACACACACACACACACACACACACACACACACACACACAATGTAAGAGACAGTACCTGCCCCAGAGGTTACAATCTGCATAGAAATGATAGCAGCACAGAGGGGTTAAATTACTTGGCCAAGGTGATGCAGGGACTCTGAGGAAGAGCTGCAATAGAAGCCAGACCTCCCAAGTCTGAGCCTAGTGCCTTAGTTACAATCTCAGAAGTTTCAGAGTAGCAGCCGTGTTAGTCTGTATCCGCAAAAAGAACAGGAGTACTTGTGGCACCTTAGAGACTAACACATTTATTAGAGCATAAGCTTTCGTGGGCTACAACCCACTTTTTCGGATGCATATAGAGTGGAACATATATTGAGGAGATATATATATACACACACATACAGAGAGCATGAACAGGTGGGAGTTGTCTTACCAACTCTGAGAGGCCAATTAAGTAAGAGGAAAAAAAACTTTTGAAGTGATAATCAAGATGGCTCAGTACAGACAGTTTGATAAGAAGCAAGTGTGAGAATACTTACAAGGGGAGATGGCTCAGCCATTCCCATAATCTCAGAAGTGACAGTATAAAAATAAGCATCTAACCAATAACAGTATATCAATGCCACACGTCTGTGGCCAAGCAGTGCTCTGGAGCTTCCAGTTCCAGATGAGTACAGGCGAAAGCACAGAGAACAGAGACGGCTTCAGAACCAAAGATTTGCCCCATTCTGTTTTCACCTCCTTTCAGCCGTTCCCCCAGATGGTCCTGCACGCTCACCAGCGATTGACCTCTGACGGGAAGACTGAAAGGTGCTGCTGTCTTTAGAGCCTGGGGGACATCCAGCAGGGGGTCACTTTTGAGCAGCACCGTGCTTGTGAGCTACTCCCACACCCAGGGTCACCGCTCGTCCTGAGGAACGAGGGACTCAGTCTGGGAGGTGAGCCCAGGTCTGATGCAGATGGGTGGATTGTTACAGCTATGGGGAGATTTTTCAAAGGCACCAGCTGACTCCCATTTGTGCCTTTGAAATCTCCTCCTAGGCCCCCAGTTCAGCCTCTGGACAAGACACAAGAGCAGAGGGTTTGCCAGACTAGATCAGACCTGATGTCCACCACGCCTGGCATCCCATCTCTGACAGAGACCAGCTGTGCATCCTTCCGAGGACTGTCCCCACAAGGCAGCAGATGTTCATAAAGGGTGTGAAAAGTGAAAGCTAAATAGCATCTAATTCCCATGGACCCAGGGCTTGTGATTTGCTTGCTCAGTTATAAAGGGGCGTTGTCAGCATGCTGTGCCTTGGGCTGGCTGGCTTGGACCAGCACCTGCTCCTTGGGGAGGGGGTGTGGAGTGATTTAGGAAGCATCGCCTTAGGTGAACCAAGTCTCAGTCACCACAGACAGTTCTCTGGGCATCCCAGTCCCCTGGCATCTCTGGATGGCGCTAACCCCATGGCAGCTGCTTAGTGCTCTCTTCTCAGTGCCTATGGCCACCTCCATGGGAACAGCCTGTCCTGAGAGCCTCATCCCTCAGCCTTTAGATAGACGAGCAGCCCCATTGTTACATGCTCCTCAGCAGGGTGGTCAGCACATGGGCTGGCCTAGCTGTCAGCCGGCATTGCTGACCCTGAGACATTGCTGTGTTCGTCCCACCCACCTTCCTTCCACACCACACGTTCACTGAGTGTACCTCCCTCGGCGCTTGAGAGGCGAGGCCAAGATAATGCCACGTGAGCGGGAAGGGCAGGGCTGTGCTCTGATGGGCGCATTGCTTGAAACGACCGGCTATCGAGCCCAGCTGACAGTTGGGATTATTTGGTGCTGTTGTTGACAGGGTGGAGATGGAGGGATCTTCCGGCTGGGATATAGAAATAGATACAGCAGAGAGCATGAGTCTGGAGAGATGTGATGTCAGTTCACTGGTACATTCAGTACAGTACGTGACTGGGAAACACCAACTCCTTTAAAGAAGATCTACACAACCGAACGCATCAGACGGTGTGTAGAGAAGCAGGTGGTTCGGAGAGGAAGGGATCAGATGTCAGAGAGCTGTTCTAGTTCCAGAGACAGTCCCTTCATCTCTCTGGAAATGAAGGTCGTCTGCGGGTGGGATTTTCAGAAACAGTCTGTTGGTGTGACTGGGATGCCATCTCCAGACGTGGCCGTCCCACCCTCAGTCCCCTGGCTCTCCCTGTCACTTTCCACAGTGCAAAGCATTGAAAATAAGATTCCCCTTCTGGGTCTAACGTACTGAGTCTTTACGCACCAATTCCAGTGGCTCTTCCCTCTTGGATCTGGGATCCCACAGCCCTCCAAGTGGCTCTGGTGCTGTGCTACTCTCTGGTCCCTCCCGTTTCCCTCCAGCAGTTCCACTCAGGCTGGCAACCAGAACAAAACTTTCCTCGCCATTGCCCTTGCTCCCAGGTCTCTGCTGTGGTGCAGTCTCCCAGCCTCCCTCCCCAGGACACCACTTCTGTCCTTTCTCCTGGGCTGTCTCCTCGAGTCTCTCAGCAGTTTCTGCAGGAGCTTCCACCTCCGGCGCCTCCATTATCTACCCAGAGGCCTGGCCGGGGCACGTGGTGACATGGCCAACTCTCCACAAGTTGGGCCGAGACCTGTCATGTTAATTTAGATGGAATACATGGGCCAAAGGTGTTAACAGAACCCAGTCACTGTCCAGCGTTAAACCGTGTAAAGCCAGGGCCGGGCTGTTGGTATCCAGAGACCTCCACCTGCTCAGCGCTTGGCACAAACGCCACTCAGCAGCCTTTGAACTTTTTCCTTCTTTCCTGTATCTTCAACAAAAACAGTTCAAGCCTTTGAAATGTGAGGTGTGTAGTCAGGCTTTCATTTGAACAGTGTCCCTGACTCCCTTTCTCTTTAGCTGGAGAGCGTTTTTAGGAGGAAAACCCCCCTTGTCTGACAGTCTCTTAGCTGGTATCAAAGACGGTCATAACTGTCCTCTGGGGAAAAGAGCAGAAGTGAATTGAGTTGGGCTGGATCTGTTGCTGCTGTTAAAGTCTGATCCTGTTTTATTTCAGGTGGTGGTTGGGATTTAGATGTCGTCTGGGTCCCCTCTTTGGCCCGTTCTGGTCAGGCCATCCCTCAGGGTTAGGACGGAGAAGGTCTGGGGACCCAGGAGATGGGGAGGATGGCAGCCATGGTGGTGAAACTCACCCCAGTAGCCTCCACCTGCTCTTCCGTTTAGGGCTCGGGGAAGATGAACGAAGCTGGGCTGTGATGAGTTGAGCTGGGATGAGAAGCTGATGGGTCAGAAGCCAGGGTTTTTCAAAGTTTCCTTTCTAAGAACCCCCAAAGGGGTTGGGGTGGGATAGTCCATCCCCGCATCATTTTGCTCACCAATTAAATCCAGTTCTGGAAGGCCAAATTTGGCAGAGGTGACTTAGTTCCCACATTTTCTTATTTACCGAGTATGAGCTCATCTGGTCCTTGAATTATGTCAGTAACCCTCTGTTTGGACTAGTGCAGTTTCTCTGTCTGGTTTCCTTGCACCTGTGATAACATTGATCCTTGTCAAAAACTTGACCTATTTTTCAGGCTGGTTGCAACGTCTTATGAACTTTCACATACTTTTCACAATTGAGCTTGGGGTAACTTTTTAGGCTGAGACGAGTAAGTGGGATGGGGTGGGAGAAACAGGATCATGGGATGAGCACCATTCTTAGCCTGTCAGGAGCCGCAGGGACATCTCACCACCTGCCTAGCTGGGGGAGATAGACCAACACTAACTGACTTTGAGAATCCCACCCTGTAACGCTCTGCTGCTGGGGACAGCTCCTCAATTACAGCTGAACAGTAGATGGGGGGACTGCGGGGACGCACAAAGGAAACGTAGCACAGCAGCTTTGCACTCCCCTTTCATCCTGTCTGGGGGGAGGAGGGGTGGGGCCAGTCCCCCTGTGCTATGTTAGAGTAGCCCAAGGGCTGCTCTAGTTTCAGTTGGGCTTCAACAGCCACAGGGAGCCGAAAGTGCAAGTGGAGATCAGCGTCCTGTCATGCCTCCTTTCCCCCAGCCACTGCCTCGTCCCCCTGCTAGGCCAGCGGCAGAGTGCGCTACGTCAGCTCTATGCCCCTGTAGGACCAGCCTCACGCTGTCCTCTCCAGGCTGGCTTAGAACTAGGTTACACTGGCGGGGTACCCCGGCCACCCCATCAGGAGCTCTGGAGACTGCATAGCTAGGATGCTGGGCCAGCTGGAGTCAGTCAGCCCAGTCTACACAGGCTGAGGGTCTGTATCTAGGAGACATTCAGGGGGAGGAACTATTCACTCTCACCGAACAGATGCTGTAGAGGGACATTCCCCTAAGCTCGTATTCTTAGCGCACTAATAACCAGGATGATGAAGCAAAGAGCTAAGATAACTGACCTAGCCAGCGAGTAGTCTGGCTATGCACAAGCTCTCCACGGCAGCAATTGAACAAGGGACAGTGGCCAGCTAAGACGATACAAAAGGCAGCTTTCTTGCTGTCCTCTCTCTCGTGGAACAAGCTGGAGTCTCACCAGAAGGTTGTAGGGAATTCTTCATGCCGCATGCATGCGTTCCAGAAGCCAGCCTGCCACGCCTCCCCCAGGATTTATTAGTGTTGTGGGCATCATGTGCAACATCTTTCTGATGGCCTGGGATTGGAGCAGTGACTCACACGTCTCGCTGCTCTGCCACGTCAGGGTCATGTTTGAGTTTTATATTCAGATTAGAGAGAGGCAGAAGGGTCCCGTGGTTAGGGTGCTACCACGGCATTAGAGAGTGGGGTTCAACTCCCTGCTCTGCCACAGATTTCCTGTGTGACCATTGGCAAGTCACTTATCCGCTCTGTGCCTCAGTTTCCCCATCTGTACAAGGGGATCATAGCCCTGTCCCACCTCCCAGGGTGTTGTGAGGGGATATACATTAGCGATGGTGAGGTGTTTGGATACTATAGCAATAGAGGCTGTACAAAACAGATGGTCACCTCACGGGTTCCCTTTCCCTATGCCTTCTTTGGACTTCACGGAGCAGCAGCAGCGTGTCAGTAAACAACTGAGCTGGGCCTGGGTGTGTGTTTTGCTGGAGAGGGTAACTGGGATCTAACCAATGGAGAGGGTCTAGAAATTCTGGCTCCAGACATCCCGAACGTGGCAGCTTTGGATCCCATGCACATGCCCTCCAGGTGCATTCAGTCAGGAAGCGGGTTTCATTTAGAATGATGTACTGCAGCCTCCCACAGAGACACCTCGTGGCTGCATGATGTACTGCCAGTAGCATCCGCACAGCTGGGGCCGTGGGTGTCATAATGGCCGGTGGCTCTTCTTTAAAGGGCATTGCTGGACCCACGCCAGTATATGCACCCCAAACCCAGGGCACCAGCTGCTACATAGTCCCTCTGCACTGCCAACAATTCAGGCTGTGGCTTAGAAGCCACAGCACAGCCCCAAGTTCATAAAGCAAAACGCTAGCTGCTGAAATACATCACCAAAGAAATTTAATTAAATGCATTCTATAGAGAAGAGTTTAAAGAATCAATCTGTACTTAATTATCTTCCATGTGATTGTCAATACTAGTTTCCCTTTGGAGGGAGTAGATGAATCTTCTAACTGCGTTTGGTCTTTTTCCTTCAGCAACAATTGATCGGCATAACAAGGAATAAATATATTGCCTCAAAACTTTACACAGCCATAATAGGGGCAATTTTGCATGGAGATTAAATAAATAAAAAAAAAATCACGTGTATAGCAAAGCTGCCAGTTCTGTGCTTGTGGCTGTTCTGTTATGCAGCTAGCAGGGGGTATTAACAGCTTTTCATTGGAAAAAACAAACAAACAAAAAACATCCCTCTTGTGGCATTGCTGAAACCAGCCTTTAAGATCCAGTGTCTACCCAAGGAAGAGACAAGGATGACTAGGGGGGGTTCCTTTCATGAAGAGCTTTTAGAGACAAGAGACACCATCCCTCAAAACATGTAGCTCCTCACATCATGTCAGTTGTAGAAGGAACCTGCTTTTTAAAATGTCTGTCTGGTAAATAAAACGTTTTAGCAAGAGAAGGAAAATCCTCCAGAACAGACTGGGTATTTATATTGATAAGAGGATCATCAAGAGTTATAATAATAAGAATTAAAAAATAATTCAGAAGTTCTAGAAGCCTGGTCCAGTAGCTAGGGCACGTGCCTAGGACTTGGAAGACTTGAATTCAATTTCCAGCTGAACCACAGACTTCTTGAGTGACCTTGGGCATGTCACTTAGTCTCTCTGTGCCTCTGCTTCCTATTAGTAAAATGGGAATAATGCCCTGCCTCCGAAGGGTGTTGTGAGGATAAATACATTATTGATTGGGAAGTACTTTGAGATCTACTGATAGCAAACACTTTATAAGAGCTAGGTAGTATTATATAAACTCACATGCTTCAGGGCCTAAACTAACCTCTAGCTAATGGAGGTCAGGAAGGAATTTTCTCTCGGGGCAGCTTACTCCATCATGGCTTCTTGCAGGATTTCTTCACCTTCCTCTGAAGCTGCCGGTGATGGCCACTGCCGGAGACAGAATCCTGGACTAGCTGGATCAGGAGTCTGAGCCAGTCTGACTGCTCCTGTGTTCCAGAGTTAGTTGGAAATTTACTGTTGGATTTATTTTTTGATGGAAAATGTGGTTTATGCAAGATCAGAATCCTCAGATTTTGCCAAAAAATTTCAGTTTTCCTTTGGGAAAATAAACAAAACATTTTTGTTCTCACATACTGTGGTGATGAGTGTGGTATAAAAACTTATATAGAATAGATTCAACCCTAATCTCTGCATCCCTGAGCTGCCGCGGTGCCTAATGGGAACTGTAGTTTAGGTACCTCATGCAGACATTCTCCACTATGGGCTGGACCCCATTTCCCATGATGCATTGCAGTCACAGACTCCCCTGATGCACTGTGGGAGCTCACAAGGAAGTGAAATAATGTTGCATAATCCAAAAATTTCCTCGATGGAAAGTGCCAGGCTGTGGGAAGCCATATGGGCAGCCCTTAATCCTATTGAGCTAATGAAGAAACTGCTGCAGATTAAAAAGCTTTCCCTGTGCTGGGTTTGCTTCCTCCACCAATTGATTCTCAGTAGAGCTGGTTGAAAATTTTCCGGTGTAACAGCTTTCCCTCACAAACTGCGGTGCCATTGAAAACGAATGTTTCACAGGAACGTGCCGGTTTTGACTAATTTTTCAATGAAAAGTTTAAAAACTATTCAAAATGGAACATTTAATTTCAACTTCACTTCTCAATTCCTTTTCCCATTTACCTGGGGTTGGAGGTGCCCACGTTTCTTCCCCACTCCTTCTAGCCCACAGCACAGGCTCATAGGTCTTGGCGTTCCGGTTCTTTTCCCTTCAAACTTCTCTTGATGGTCTTTCCATTATGTCCTTGGTCTTCCACCTCCTTTCTTGCTGTCCTTTTCCTCCCATGCTTTCTTTGCTGGTCACCTTCTCCCATTCTTGCCACATGTCCACATGTGCGCTCCAGCTGATCTGACTGAGAGTCCCAAATTCATCTCCTCACTAACTTCTCCCACGTGCACTCTGGCAGGCAAAGGGAGGGTAGACGTTCTCCTCAGTATATTTTCTTCTCCCTGTATCATCTTCGTCTCTGTAAGACCCACCTTCCCCCACATTGTGCCCCTTCTGAATTCAGGTTCTCAAAAAGGGGGTCTGGCCCCCATGTTTAAAAATGGGGGGGGGGTGGCTGTTTGGCCCCTCCATCTCCAGTGCCTATGGTTGAAATTGTAGCTTGGATGGACCCACAAGCGGGGGTCTCTCTGCAGAAGTGGAAGATGGTAAATACTTGTCAAACACTAGATCCCACTACGTGGTGCTGAGGGAGGTCTGGTGATAGAAGCGTGCTGCTATCTGTCACTAATTGACCTGAAGGCCCCCGGCCCCTTTTCCTTGGGATGGCAGTTTGCTTTGGAATCCCAGCAGTGAAGGAGAACTGCTGGGATTCTGAGCAAATTGTGACTCTCCTGCTAACATAACTGCAGGTTTTACTGCAAAGCTGCCGTGATAGCAAATTAACGCCAGACCGTAAATCACCATCAGTAGTGCCATGTGTCTGAGTGGCGAGGATGCCTTGGGCTGCAACACCGGAGACCCACAGGGAAGCCGAGGTCAGTAACCCAGAGGATTTTCTCTGGCACATGTAAGCCAACGTAATGTTCTAGCATCTTCTGGTGAATTTAAATGGAAGACGCAGTGTGAGTGCGGGAGGGCTGGTTTGTGAAGGGTTCTTTGAATGGCGAAGGCTCGGACAATGCTGATGGGATCTAGTGAATGAAAGGCAGAGTTTAAGAGCTGGCAATCAAAGTAACGTGGTGTTTCCCGCTCAGAAATCCCAGGAGGCCTTGTCTTGAGGGATTTACTCAGTTTCACCAGTTCCGGGCAGCATAAACATTTTGACCAGTATCCGGTTGCATCTGGGGAGAGATGATGCCCTTATACCCAGCCCTCCGCAACGGGAGGCAAATAAGTTACACCGTCCCAGGAGCCAGAGCTCCAGAGACACCCCTCTGAGTCGCCCTGTCTCCCTTGCTTGCCCCCCCCCCCCCGGTGGAGAGGTAGGAATTTGCTGCAGGCCTGCACCAGCTGGAAATTGCCACAGCTGTGCCGGGGAGTGAGTGGGGGGTGAGCCATTCCCCACCCTCATGGACTGAGGAAGTCGTGAGTGAGTGGGCAGCCCTTTGCTTACTGCCCCACGCTACACTCACGGCCCAAACAAACTGTGTAGGGATGAAGAGGGGAGGGGGTCTTCGTACTCCGGCTGACTTCCCTGTGCAGGTGCTGGCGGAAAGGGCAGATTAAGCTGCCCACATGAGCTGTCATGAGGCGTCAATGTTAAACTTGGCTGTGGTGCATTCGCTACTGGGTGAAGCGGGGGAGGCTGGGTCCCCCCGTCCGACAGCCACATGGTGAGTGAATGAGCCAGGCAAGAATCCAATCGCGTCCTTTGCAACTAGGACCAGGCAAGCAATGACTTTGTGCTGCATGTGACAAGAGAAAATTAAATGTGAACTCTGTGCCAGCCAATAAATCTCTCAGGAGCCCTGTGTGTCTGGGCACAGCGCCTTGGCCAGGGGCAGACCAGGATGAAAACGTCTCTGATCTTCCTTATTTGTTCCCTCTCCCTCCCTCTGAGAGATTCAAAGCCCCATTGGCTTCCAGTAGCCCTGCCCTCCCTGGTTATAACTGCTGTGCTCCCCCAGGCAGGGGTTTCTCAGCAAGGAAAGCGGGTGGTGAACACTAAATACCTCTGAACTGCTCACAATCAAACCACACAGTTGGGGGGGGAAAAATAAGAGGCTTGCAGAACCAGATAGAGTAAATGATAATAATGACTGAGCGTTCGGAGTGAGGATTTATAGCAGCAAACAGATGGGAGATCTCTAGAGCAGAGAAGATGGAACAGCGGGAAGAATCAGTGTAGAGTAGCTTGTGCTTTCTGCACTTAATATTCCAGGGAGGGCTACAGCTCTTGTAAAATACCCTGCGGGTTAGTTTGAGAGCGGGGGTGTGGTACTGAACTTTCTAGCCCTGCACAGGGGCTGTGTGATGGGTATCCTAGAGGACGGTGCATAGCAGGGTTTTCCAAAGAGCACATCCCTGGAGGCAGGGCCAGCTTTGATCTCATTGGCATTCAGCCCCACTGGTGCAGCATGATCGGGATGCAGAGCGCACCGAACACACAGCGTGGGGATACAGGGAGAGCAGGGAGCGGAAAACTGCTTCATAAGAACGACGTGGGCTTCTGCTGACCGAGCCCCTCACCCAGCGGCCTCTGTAAGGCTCAGGGGTCAGTAATTCCGCTGACCCCCCAGCTGGGGAACAGCTCCTGGGCTTGTCATTAACGCACTAGACAGGGATTCAGGGTAGCTGGGTTCGACTCCCAGGTCTACCACAGTCTTGCTGTGTGACCTTGGGCCAGGTGCATATCGGCCTCCCGCTCTGGAAAACGGGGATGAAATACTCGGCTACCTCACAGGTAGAGCTGCGTGGAAACAAATGGAAATGTTTCCAGTTTGTAGGGTTTGAAGAAGAACAATTTTTAATTTAAAAAAATATATGATTTTTTTTTTTCCAAACAATTTTGAATTTTTGAGATTTTGAAATTTCATTTCCCCCCTTTCCTGGCCACTGAGTGCAGTAAAGTGATTAACATCCAGAGGTGTTGGGGTCTTTCTCCCCTTTTCCTGTTTCTTTTTTTCACTCTCTGACTTTTCAAACCTTCCCTTCAGGAAAGCGCCAGAACGGCGGCTGTGTTACAGAACTTCATGGAGCCTTTCGCCAACTCGTCACTCTTACAAAGTCGGGGAAGTTTGGAAAAGTTACATGGGGCGGAAAATGGAAAAATAGCAGAAAAATAGCCCCTCAAACATCACTCATTTGATTGCAGACAATGGCAAAAAAAAAAAAAAGAGGGAGAAATAGGAAACAAAACAAAGAAAAATAACCCCCAAATCTGAAATTTTTGAACAGTTGTCAAAACCAAAATGAAATAAAAAGTTCAGATCAAAATGGACTTTCCTGTTTGATTTGAAATCTCCCATCAAACAATGTGAACAGAAGCAACATTGTCCCACCAAAAAACATCACTTTCAATCCAGCCCAATTTGTCGGCAGGAAACTTATTTCGGTCAAAAATGTTGGCTCTGTTCTGCTCGCAGAAGGGCTGTGAGGACACGTGCTGTGGTGTGCGGAGCGTGGTCAGGGGCTGCAGGAGTAAAGACAGACCCATGGGCCGGGGCGCTGGGGTCAGTGCTGGATCCCTGTTCAGAACTGGGACACTAGTGAAGCATGACTGGTCTGACAAGGTGTACAGCCACATAAGGCTGGTGGGGCCCAGGCGTGATGCTGGCATTAAGGGAGACGACAGTGCAAAGCGACTGGCGGCGGAAAGGGGCTAGGATCTGGCAGGACAAAAGTCCCCCGGGATTTTAACCACCAGGGCCAGGGTCTCTGTCAGCACAGCACTCCCTTAGCACTGCGTCACGAGTGGGACTTGAAGGATGATCCAAATGTAGCTAGCTGGAGAGGCCAAAGCTGGGTGCTGCAGAAGAGCAAGTGATGATTATTAGCGGCTGAGACGCTGCTGTGTGTCGGGCCCCCGCACGGGCTAGCGTGAGGCTGGGTCGGCTCGTCTGGAAAGTGTCAAACTGGCAACGATAAATGCATAAGCCACCCTTGGAAAACGATCTTGAACGGTTCAGAGCCCAGGTAGCTCAGGAACCCAAGAATGATATTTTTGGATGTGGAAATACCTCTCTTGGAACGCATTGAATTGCCTGTTCCCTTGGATCCCGAGGGTTTGGTCGCAGTGGTCTCTGACAGAAGCACCATGTTTCTCTGAGGGGAAGTATGGCAATTGCTTATGTTAATATAGTTCCTGGTTGGTGAATAAATAACCCTTGACTCTGTCCTGTGGGCAAATAGAGAGCTCCCGGCCAGGAGATCCAGCAATAACTTTGCAGGAATCATCAGGAACCTAATGGAGAAAGAAACGAGAAGAGTATGTCACTATTCCCCCTTCAGCCACAGAGAGAATCTGACTCCAGCTCTGTGTCAATAATTCTTGGTTATTTGCAGTGTGGTTATTCTGCCTGCAGAATAGACAAGAAACTTGTCAATATCTTGCTCTCGCTTTCTTTGTTTAGCTGAACAGGGAGGAGATGAAAAATGTCCTGAAATGCTGCAGGCACTTCCATCGGCCATGTGTCAGACCAGACCAGACCTGGGTCAGAGGTATCCCCAGGTGTACCCAGGCAGGCATCTTACCCCTGTGTCAGACCATCGTCTTCTCGATATTTCACTGGAGGGGGCGGTGCGTGGGTTCTGCCAAAAGCTACGCAGGAGCTGATTACCCTGGCTATTGTGAGATGTTTGTACGGGAAATAATCTCAGTTCTGGAACATTTAGGATATTGGGTTTCGAAACTCTTGAATTAACCTTGTCACCTGAGGCAAGGCAGGCCTCTAAACTGTGTCCGTTCCCAGGGAGAACGATGGACATCCATGGAGACAGCCCATGTTTACTGTCTGGATTAGATGCAGGCTGGAGATTTACAAAGGTAAATGGACCCCAGGAGAATTCTCGGAAGTGGGGACCTCTGGACTAAGAGACAATAGTCTGTGACTGTTTAGGAGCACAAAAAATGACCCAGGAGGGGACTCTCTGTCCTGGGGGAGGGGAAAAGCTCTTTGGATTGGTCAAGCACTGCAAGAACTGGCTTTTGGGGGAGACGTACTTTATTAGACAGGAAAGTAACTTGGTAATGAGTCTAGGCTATAGCTTGTTCTTATGTTTTTCTTATAACTTCGTTTTCAGATCCTTATACTTGTCTTCATTTGTGTGTTTATCTCCGGCTCTGTTAAATAAACACCCTGGGCAGTTTATTTACCGTTGCATCCCACCACCTCACAGCATCCCTAAGACCTTTCCCACACAGAGGAGAGTGAGCAATCAATCAATCTCGCTCCCTCCCTCCCTCCCTCGTACTGCCTGCTTCCCCCAGTGCCTTCCTTCCTGTGCCTGTTTGTGGGCTAATGGCTTAATTGACCTTTCTGCCCTGCCCACAAATCAGGCACAGACTTGCACAGTCTGCTCCAATCTGCTTTGCCTGACTGGGGCTGCTGTGCAGAGCGCTGACTCCGGCCTTTGTACTTTGCACTCTGCCACCGGCTCGTCCCATGGCCTCGGCTGCATGGTGCTCGAGATGTGCACCTTGGCGGGATGAATGCATCCTGCGGGGATTTGAACCTATTGCACTAGGACAGTGGTTCTCTAGCTGTTTCGTAGCGGGACCCCTTTTCCATACCGGCAGCCCCCAGCACCTCCCCCATGGAGCCCCTCTCCCATTGAACGGTACGGGACGAGCAGGGGGGTCACGATCCCCTGGAACCTGCCCATGACCCCTGTGCCGTGGAGAACCCATGTTCTGGAGAACCAAGGCCTTTTTAACGGATTGCCAGCCCGCTAACCCAAGTCAATCCACCCGTGGCTTTCCTGCTTTCCCCTGCCCCCAGACCTGTGTACTTAGTGAATGGATACAGGAGATTCTTGCAAGGCATGAGGTGGCCTTCCAGGCGTGAGAGATGCCATGTTTCCAATGAGGCCTCATTTTCCGCTCTCAATCTGGAAGCCCGGTGTGATGGGTTGGACCCCTTGGGAAGTCACCTGGTGTGTTGGGATGCCCCTGAGTCTACCTGTTCTGCCAGCCTGGGTCTCCGTTAACCTGTCTTGCTGAGCCAGGCTCTTAAAACCTCCTCTCACACGCACACAGGCAGGGCCACGCCCAGCTGCAGATCAGCTCTGGGCAGACTCCACTTCAGGGACTTTCTCCAGCACTCAGCTGTCCACCTCCCTTGGCGTGCAGACCCAAAGATCTATTCTATTCGCCTCTTCCCTCAGTGTAGAAGAAGGTATGCACAATTTCTTGCCCCCCCCCAGTTAGAAATCGCATATACTGGGTTTTATTATAAACCAGAAACAAATGTATGAATTAGAACAGGTGTATTTTAAATAGTTAAGGAGGTAGCAGACAGAACAAGGCAGATTACTAAGAAAATAAAACCGAGCCCGCAAACTAAGCAGTAAATAGTGCTGCTGTTATTTGCAGTGTCACGGCCTTACTGCTGCTTTTGCGTCTGATTTGCTCGCTGGAATTGGTCATCACACTTCGTTAATGGCAACTGCTCCTGCCAGGGGGAAATAAGAAAGCAGCAGGAACTTGAGTTGCCAGCCGCAGCCCTCAGTGCATTAGCTTGAGTATGGACCAACCCCTTTAGAAATGTCAGAGGAAAAGAACCATTAGCGGGGTTGCCATGGCAATGGTGGGGATTGTACATTAGATTGGACTGAACGTCGTTCACACCAAACAATCCCGCCCCCCCCCATGATTTGATTGGTTGTTGTGTTGACATATTTGCTTTGGAATCCATACGCAGTGTATGTGTGGAGAATTCAGATTTCACACAGCCCCCGCAGCCCTCCCACAGCGAGAGTGACAAGCCCGATACAGCCGCCACAGGGCCCTCGATCTCTCTGGTGAGTGAAAGAGATGGTGAAGAGGGGATTGATCGAAGACCTGCCCGGGCAAAGAGGCACTCTTTATCTAGCCAGCGAAGATGTAACAAGAGCCATTAGCTGGCAGGTGAAGTTAAAAAAAAAATAAAAAAAATTCAAACTGGAAATTGGATGCAGATTGTTAATGATCAGGATGGCCTGGGTTATGCAGGAGGTCAGACGGGATGCTCCTAATGGTCCTTTCTGGCCTCAAAACCTATAACCCGTCTCACTCCCTGTGCAGGATGGACGGCAGGTGGTGAATGAGGCAGGGTGCACAGTGAGCGAAGCTGGAGTCCCGTGGATCTCTACTTCCATTTTGGGACAAATTCTTGCTGTTACCACAGTGTTAGTCCACTGAAGCCGGTGGCAGTCCTTAGAAGTTGCACCTGTTTATCTGGGAATGGCTTTGGGCCCTCAGAACAGTCTGGATGGACTGTTTAACTCATTGAACAAGGACAAAAATACAGACAGCTCCCCTGTCTCATTCCTGGGCCTGACCCCATAGTTCAATAGAATCAATGGGAAGAGTGTTTAGCCTCTCAGAAAGAAGACTGAGATGACTTGATTACAGTGCGTAAGTGCCTTAATGGGAGAAAATACCAGTCACTGAAGAGCTCTTTAGCCTAGTAGAACGAGGCATGACAAGACCCACTGCCTGGAAGCTGACACCAGACAGACTCCAAGGGGAAATAATTCACAAACGTTTGATGGTGAGGGTGGAGTGGAACACCCTAGTGGAGGAAAGGGTGGATCGTCCGTCTCCTCATATCTTCAAATTGAGACTGCCTGCTGGAAGATCGGCTTTAGCCAGACACACGTTATTGGGCTCAGTGCAGGGGTAACTGGGTAAAATGTAATGGCCTGTGCTCTACAGAAGGTCAGACGAGATGATCCAATAGTCCCATCTGGCCTTAAGCTCTATGAATTGATGAAAGACGTCCACGGGCTTCAGTGGTCTTTGGACCAGGCCCTCAGCGTTTAACCTGGGCACTGAATGGGGCAGGTGTGCCCTGGGAATCACAGCATGCGATTAGAGATCAGGGCATATGCACAAGGGGTTCTCCAGGCAACTTCACTTTAGCATTTCTTGACTTTTGGGGCGTCAGTTTCCAACCTTTATGTTCTTTTAATGTATATTTATATGGAATTGCATTTCCATTTCTGGTCAGCAATGGAGCCAGTGATTTGAAAAAGTTCTGATTTTACTGCAATACTTAACCAAATGCTTGTAAAATACTAGGCTCCCTGTTAGTTAGATGGGGGTTAGGGACGGGGATACAGGTTCACAGTTATAATAGCTTGTGGAGCCTTAACTCCAAATCTCATGGCATGTCTTTTTTTTATCACTACAATATTTTAGTAATGTTGTTTTAAAGTGATCAATATGAATTTACCAGCAAATGGTATAATGTGGGAATGCTAATGTGGGGACAGGTGAATATGAGCCTGGGCTGGTCTAGACTTGAAAGTTTTAGCTTACAGGTGTGACTTTTTGCCAACATAATATAGATGCAGTTATACTAGTATAAAAGTGTCTTATTCCACTGTAGCTTATTTCAGTTCCAGAACTGGAATAAGATTTAATGGTATAAGACAACTTTATACAGGTACAACTGTGTCCACCCCCTGGAGGTTGTACTGCTCTAAATACACTAATGTAATTAAAGCAGCAAAACTGACTAATGTAGACAAGGCTTGTTAACCAAAGTTCATGGAAAAACTCCCATTGACTTCAATGGGATTTGGATAAAGCCCTATCACAGTTTGTAAGAGATTGTGCTTAACGAAGTGAGCCCTTCCCCAAGGAGCTTGCCTGGTGCACAGTAAAGAGATGGTACACTTGTATTGTATTGTTTGGTATGTAATACAGCATTGTACTGTTGGCTATATTTGTATGCTGTACAGTATTTCAGTGTTTGGTATACAGCAGAACCTTAGAGGCACCTCGGGAACGGAGGTTGTTTGGAACTCTGAAACGTTCATAGCTGTGAACAAAAGGTTAGGGTCGGTCTTTCAAAAGTTTACAACTGAACATTGACTTAATACAGCTTTGAAACTTTACTATGCAGAAGAAAAATGCTGCTTTTCACCATCATAATTTAAATGAAACAAGCACAGAAACAGTTTCCTTACCTTGTCAAATCTTTTTTTTTTTTTTTTTGAACTTTCCCTTTATTTGTTTAGTTGTCTACATTTAACATAGTGCGGTGCTGAATTTGCCTTTTTTCTTTTGTCTCTGCTGCTGCCTGATTGCATACTCCTGGTTCCAAAGGAAGGGTGTGGGTGACTGGTCAGTTCATAACTCGGGTGTTTGTAACTCGGAGGTTCTACTGTACTTGTGCTCTACCTGTATGCAGTACAATACTGTATTGACTGGCAGACATGCATTGTCTTTCAGAGCTCTATTCACAGTAGCTATCAGACCTCATTTATTTTTTGATCTTGGTTTGTTCCTGGGTCCATCACTTTAAAAAGTTTCTCTCTCTACCTCAGCCCTCTTGACCAGTATATTACATGGTTTTACGCCACGCACATTTTAAAAGAAAATTCAGTCATTTTCTTACAGAACGTAATTCCCTAGTAATTGCAGTCTCTTTTTTTTTTTTTTTTTTTATTGGCTTGATGTATTAACTTTACAAATGCAAGAACCAAATTGTATCTGCAATACTCTTGGGAATGTCTGTTTAATAAAAGATGCGTCATGTAAATCTGGACAAGCCTGCTACAGATGACTTCTCTTCACTGCTCCTGTCTCTGTGCAAACATGAATGAATTCACTTTCCAGAAAGGCCATGATAGGGCTCAAAGGGTAGAGCAGGCTGGGATATCTGCTGACGAGGAATGAGGTGGCAACACCCAGCAGACACATTTATGAATTCCCTTTGAGAGAACATAATATACCAGGGTGGTAGTTAACTGAAAATCACACGCATATCTGGACAGGATCGCTTAGGTCATAACAGGTCAAACATAATTATTTCAGCCTAGTCACTAAAGAGGGGCTCTTACAAATCGTGAGTTCTGAGGGTCCAATCCAACGCCAATGGAAGCAATGGGAATCTTTCCCACTGAGTTTTGGATCAGACCTTTAATGAATTGCACCAAGACTGCAGCTGCCTGCCTTCAGTATACAAGGACATCGGTGGTATTTTTTTTTTTTTCATTCCTCTTGAAATCTTCTTAGTCTTCTTAACTACTTCGGTTGGGGGGAGAGGAAACAACCAAACCATTCAAAACAAAACATCCTTTGATAGTCACACGGAGCAAACTTCCTGAGAGATTCAGGGTAATTTTCATCTCACAGTTGGATCATTAGATGAGACAAGTAAACAGTGCAGAATAAAAACAGACAAAACCAGACCTTTAAATACCGGCATCTTTAAAATTGATGTTTGATAAGATGCCATGTTGACTTTTGATTGTTGGTATCTTTATACGGCTCACGTGTAAGATCCGAATCTTTTATTGTACATTCCCAGGGAGATAAAACATATTGATTGCTAATGCAGTTTGGAACCTGTACCTTTAACAAAATGGCTTCACCTCAGTTGCCATATGCTACAAAAAGGGATGAGATTTTAATTACCAGTCAATAAAATACCTTCACATTTTTCATGATAATAGCCTTGAAAGAAGTAATTTTTACTCACTAGTTATATAGGGCTGCTTAAAATGTCAGTTGTTAGCTATAGGTTTGGGACTGTGAGAAGGCAGAAGTTTATTTGCTGCTAACATTTTTCTCAGTCTTTGTTCTCTGGTAGTGCACAATCTAAATGGAAATATTGGCTCTGAGTCACAGCTGTGCTTGTCCAGTTTTGTGCTGGTCTGACTCCATAGAGTTACACCAGTGTAGAACTGCAGGAGTGCCATGGAGAGAAGTCGACCGTTTTTATTTACTAAACTTTCATTCTAGGCTCACTAGACTTTCTGGGCGAAAGGAATCCATGGATCATAGCTAGCTCCTTGTGCGGGGCAGGGGAGCAGAAGCAGGCAGCCCCTGTGTTTTGCAGAGTGCAGGGATTGCAAGTGAAAGAGGCTGAGTGAAACAGATCCCAAGGTGCACGGCCCGGCTAGGACCCTTCCTCTCTCTCTGCCTCAGTTACCCCATCTGTGCCATGTGGAGGCAATCCCCGTCTCATAGGGGAGCTGGGCTCAGGCTGGTCAGTGGAAGAGATGAGGTTGAAAAGTGAGACATCCTGCCCCTCTCAGCCTTCCAGGCCCAGATCCTCCCACGGGAGTTAGGCACCTAAATACCTTTGAGGGTCTGGGCCCTGGTCAGTGGGAGTTTGCCTGGGTCAGGATCTGAGGGCTGGGTTCTTGAACAGGGCTGCCCACCCCTGGCTGCACTAACACATGTAATCCTGTAGCCAGCAGCTTGCTACCCCTACAGATAATATGAATGGTGTTTGCTCTCTGAAGTGGCAAATGACTCCAGCCCCAGGCTGTTAGACTCGTGTAATAGCCTGGCTAATAGCCAGTGAGACTGTTCCATTTTCCTCAGCCCGTTTTACAAACCATCTGCCGAGCACGGCTGTAATTTCTCCAGCAATTCTGAGGACAAATGGCTGGCTCTAAAAACCAAAGCTTCAAGGTGACCTGCAAAGCTTTAAAACAAAATGAGCCAAAGGGATCTTTATGTGCTGAATGCCTGGTGCAGCAAGGCCACGGGGGGCATTCGGAACAGAACTCCGCGTGCCTTTCCTCCCCTCTGCCATTCCACAGGCTGGCTCCCACTCCAGGGGGATGCCCCATCATGCAACAGGCTGTGACATCACCGCTGCTCTGAAACCCCTCTGGGCCATGGAACTGGTCTGTAGTGGGGGATAGGCTATTGGGGCGGAGGCAGTTATATGGCACGGAATTGCAAAGCGAGAAATGTAGCGAGAGATCTGATCCAGCCCCTTTGCGCCGCTCTGACGGCCTGAGCCCACAGGGAACACCACTGGCTGGAGTAACACTTTGCCTTGCAGCCTGTTCCGCGGGAGGCACAACTGCTCTGGCTATTCTCAGCTGCTGCCACAGCTCCTGGGATGGAAGAGCAGCTCCTGAGTCCAGGGATCACACGCATGGCTTGAAGGCACCTTTGAGACCTGCATCTAGGAGAAATGGGTCAGCCCTAGGAAGCAGGGCCAGATGTTTTATCACCTTTGTACTATTTGTACCTCCGAACCCCAGTCCTGGCCCAGGACTTGCCGTGCCAGGCGCTGTACAAACTCAGAACAAGACACGGACCCTGCCCCAAAGGGCTGACAAGCTACATGGCCTTAGGGATATAAAATAATGAAACAGTTTGCCAAACGGCACCATATAACAAAGAGAGATTGGACGTATGGAACGCACCAGGGACCAGCTCTGTGTTCTGCCGGGCTCTGCGGTTGCTCTGGCTCTCAGTCCAGCACCTGCTAGGGATCCTAGGACTGCAGCAGCTGGGCGGCAGGATTTGAGAGGGCCGGGACTGGGGGCTGGGGGAGTTTACAATGAGTCCTGTGCTGACTGTCCCTTTCACTCTGGCTCTTTGGGGCGTTCAGCACCTAAACATGCACTTACTGCAGCGCTGGTCAATACGTCAGCGGGAACATATGAAACCAGTGTGACAAAGAGAGGGGACAGTGTGGTCTAGGGGTAGGGCATCGGAATAGGGGTCAGCAGATCTGAGTTGTATTCCTGCCTTTGCCAGCAGTTGAGTAACCATGGACAAATCTCCTTCCTTTTCTGTGCCTCTGTTTCCCCTTGTACCATTTTAACAACCCTTCAACTGTAAGCCTTTTGGGGCACGGACTGTCTTACTGTGTGTGTGTGTGTGTGTGTGTGTGTGTGTGTGTGTGTGTGTGTGTGCGCGCACAGCACCTAGCGCACTGAGGACCTGGTCTCAGTTGGCACCACTATGGCCAGGTAATAAACATTTACATTTGTAGCTCAGTAACTGAAAGTTTCCGATCCACATGGACCATCTCTCTCTTCCTCTCGTCTGGCTGGACTTCAAGCAGATGCATTTGACAGCTGTGGGAATGTGGGGCTCTCCAGTACTCAGACTGTCCCTCGGAGTCAGGCAGACAAGACCAAGGCTTGTTAAAAGGCTGTGGTGGATTTGCCATATTGTCATAATAGAGAGATTGACCTGAAACTTCTGGACCATTGTTCTGGAGAATAACTCTACTGGATTTATATTCGAGCACAGAGTGGTATCTGCAAAAGGACGTAACTCAGGGATAGGTTTGCTGATGGAAGCACTTTTGGGAACCTCTGGAATGGGCCCTAAGATCTAGTGTAAAGTGTATGATGTAGCTGCTCACTCTTTGCTGCTCAGATAAAATAACTGTAATGTGGGGTGTGTGTATGTGTGATCTAGAGCCATTTTCTCACTCAGACATGAATTACACCTGGTGAGCTGAGAGTCCTGCCCATCATGCTGATGAATATTGTCTCACTGTTCCTTGTACTCCTCGATCTGGATCCATCTGTTGTCTCTTGTCTTGTACTTAGATTGGAAGCTCTGGGGGGCAGGAACTGTCTTGTTTTGTTTTGTGTTTGTACAGCGCCTGGCACAGCGGGGTCTGGGCCATGAATAGGGCTCCTAGATACTACCTACAAGACAAATAATAGATAACACTAGGGATGGGGTAGAACTGACAGGGGCACAGGTTTATATTCATAGATCAGTGCTTTCTACCGTTTTCTGTTGGAACATGAACACTGGTTTATAAATCCCAGGGTTCCTGTTTGCTTGGCCAGGGCTCTCTTGTCTGTTGGGTGTGGGTAGCGGAGCAGCGGCAGATTCCCTCCTGGTGGCTGAGGAGTTAGAAAAGGAGGCCTGGAATTGTTGGCGGGACCTCGTGCTGCCACTCAGAACGTGCCTTGGGGTCAGGGAACCAGTTCAGGGAATTTCCTAAACAAATTTCCCAGGTAAGCCAAAGGCAAATTCTTTGTGCCTAGGCTCTGTCCTTCCTGTGCTGCGCCACGGCCCCGGACGTTCGTCTGCTCCCCTGGCAGCCGGGCCCAGGCGGGGAGTGGGAGGAAGCCACTTCTCACACGGCTGAAGCTGGCCGCAGCAGCTTCCTGAGACAGAGCTCAGCTGGGGTGGCAGTGGTGGTGGGCCGTCCCCCCCCCGTCCCCCCCCCCCATGCAGGCCCTGCTGCTAAGGACAGGGGCTGAGCAAGTCGGAACCGCACCAGGGGGGAAGGGGACTCCAGCTCTCTTGGCCCGTTCCCAAGTCCACCGCTGCTCCCTCCCCAGCCGGGGTCTCTCTCTCAGGCAGCTGCTGCGTTGCACAGAGCAGTGACCCAGAGCGGCTGATGAGAGAAGTGGCTGGTCCCACCCCCTCTGCTCCCTGCCCGGGCCCGGCTGCCAGAGACAGGGGTTGAGCATGCGGGGGACGGGTGCAGCGGGAGAAGGACAGAGCCCCTCTCCCTTCCCCATGCAGCAGGCCAAGCAGAAATCTGGGGGGGACACTTGACGCCACATGCACCCCCTACGCGTCGCCTACAGTAGTCTCTACCAAGGTCTCTCTGGTAGAGCTGTTTGTGTACTGTGTGGTTCAGCATTGTCTCTTGATTTCTACTGGATCTCCTTTCAAAAGTCCAATATCCTCAAATCCTCCATTGAGTTCTTCCACCTTTCTCACTAGGCCCATCATGGCTGCCACACTGTGGCTGAGAAGGTTGTGGTCTTTGATCCTTTGATCACATACACTCTGAATGCAAAGCCTTTGTCTTTGCCAGTTGTTTCTGTGGTGAACTGGCCCATGCATATCAGAATACCCCCAGGGCTAGTCAGAGCTGTGTTAGGTGACTTCAGCTCTGAGAGGGGATGAAGGTGATTGTAAGTCCCTTCTGAGATGACTGACAACAGCTTCTGAGTCAATTTTAAAATCAACTGTCTTGCCAGGAATATTCAGTTTCGCTCTCCAGGCAGGATCTATGTCATCACGGGTGATAGATCCCAGAAACAACGGCTCTTAATTGTCTGTGATATGAGTCAACTCCCTGGCCTCTTTGGTGCGGCCAGCTGCTGCAAAATGTCCATAGTTCATGCATTTATTACACCATGTGCCTCTGGCTGGACATGGATCATTTCTTGGGATATGACTTTTTCCACAGCTTGTGCACGTAGGCTGAATTTGTCCCACTTAGTCTGAGAGTTCTCTCTCCTTGCCTCCGGGTTTTATGGTCATGATTTTTAATACTCAAGTGTCTGTTTACAGTTTCTAAGCTAGTTTAAGGTTTTTCTAGTTTGTCAAATTGCTCTAGGTTTTGCTGTCTTACAAGCTCAGACTGCTTTGCTCTCTGTATAGCTGTGGCTAGGGTTAAAATTCTCATTTGTAGCTGCTGGGAAAGGTTTTATTCTGTTAACCCAATAATCAACCTGTCTCTGGTATTTTCATGTTTTGAATTCCCAAAACCACAGTTTTCAGCCAGAGCATGCAGAGCTCTTATAAAACATTCACCATCTTCCTCTGGCTCTTGAATTCCCTGGTGAAAACATGCTCTTTCATAAACTGCATTTCTCTGAGATATCTTTATATATGTATATAAAGTATGCGTCAAACATAGCCAGAATCCTTTCATAGTCATCTTTGTGACTGTCTTCATTAAAGTCAAAGGATTTAAAGATATGGTCTGCCTGCTTCCCCATAGCATAAATTAAAGATAGCTGCATATCTCCAATTTCTTTGTGGAATGAGTTTGCAATTTGAAATCTTGCAAAATACTGTTTCCAGTCTGTCCATTCTGAAGATTTGTCTCAGCTGATATTCTCTGGGGCATTGAGGAATGGCATGTTGATGAGATCCTGCAACGTTTGATACTGTTTTCCTTCTGTTGCTGTTCTTAGTTTACTCCTGACACCATGTCATATGTTTCTGTACCAGATCTGGCCTGGCTACAGAGCTTGCTTATGGGCACCAGGTGTGTTCGTCCTAAGATCCTTTAATGCTCTGCCAGGTATGGCTGAGGTTCATTTAAATCAGGTATTTTACACACCGTGCCACTTAAACTGGATTATACTGTTCAGACACTATCATTCCATTCTGCCTTTTGCATTACAGACTCTGAAAGGGCTGGCCCAGATATGCCACCCTGGCCGGCTAATGTAATTGTAAGTGGATTTTGCTTTTAAAGAACCGTGACATTGATTTCCCACCAAGTGACAGACTTGTCGCATTACCTAGATTCATTTGGTATCTGATGGATTTTCATAGCCAGGATCTGGCATCTGATGATTAAAAAGCAATTGAGGAGGTGCCACATCGTTAGCAAAGTGTGTGAACGTTAGCGTTGGAAAGGAAGATGAGGTGCTCACTGGGAATAAGATCACGGAGTCAGGGACTAGTTGGCAGGAGGTCTAGGAACAAAAAAGGGGGCGAAGAGAAGAGGGAGGGGGAGGAAAGAGCTTGTGGGAAAATAGGGGAGTACCCACAGAGCAAAGAGAGGGAAATGCTTTTTGGAGGAAGAGACACTTGGAAGAGAGGAAGAGGATGCTGAAAGCAGAAGGGGAGAGATGGGGTGTGAAGGCTTGTCTAGGTTAGGGTCATTTGCACTGATGTAGCTACTGGTTTCCACTCCTAATACAGACGCACTGCAAGGGGTAAACGGGAGCTTGCATTGATAGGACTTATCCTGGTAACATACTGGGGTAAGTCTCACCAGTGAAGGTCCATCTCACACTGGAGCAGCCTGGCTACATGCAGGTTTGCATTGGCGTAACTACCTCAGGGCACAAATTCCCAGTCTGGCCAGGGAGAGGGGATTAACGCTCCACAAGCAAACACCGAGGACGAGACAGAACGAGAGGAAGGACGGTAGAGGAGAAAAGGGCACAGACCGAGAATTCCTACATCCGACAGGAGCAGAGCTATCTGAGAACAGCACAGCAGGACTAATGAGCATTCAGGATCTTTGGAGCAGGGACTTGTTTTTGTTATATGTACGTACAGCGCCTAGCACAATAGGGTCCTGCGGCATGACTGGGGCCTTGAGGTGTTGCCACAATAATAGTAATTAATGCATCCAGATTCTGAATCACTGTTCAGTTCAGTCATGTCCACGGTGCCTCATTTGATATTTGCAAACATTTGTGTGAATATGGCAATTCCTATGTTCCTGTAGGAATTCACATGCGAACGGGAATATTCCTGTTTGTGGCATTCATTGTGCTCCTGGTTACGTGGTTTCAGGTTTCCAATCAGGGAGCCAGAACAATACTAAGTCACTTGGGACCCCACCACGAACAGCACATTTTAGGTGGAAAATGGCTTGCCCAAATTATGCAAAGAAAAGATGCAAGTAGCAGGCGCACTTGCAGAAATGAGGATAGATACACAGACTGAAAAAAGGGACTAAATTCACAGGGAATATTCTTGTCAGTAGCTAACTCTATACCGACTCTAGAAAAGAGCCTGGGAGCTGGAGGAAGAGACAGAAAGGCCTAGTAGGGTTGCAGAAAGAGAGACCCTGCTCTCCCCCCTGGAGCGGCGATGCTGGTAGATGTACAGGTGGGTTAATGCCTCTTCTCTTGCAAAATGCGCGATGGGATCTTTAATAACCACAAATGGTCAGGGCCTGTTTTATGCCTGGTCTGAAAGAGATGATTAAGATATAATATGTTCACTTGTAAACTTTTGAACATGTGGGCTGAGCTGCGCTGTCGGTGTGATTTTCATGGCTAAAGAAGACGTTAGTCAAACATTAATATACCCATTAGAAGATCTGAAATATGGTCCCGTATTAGCCAGGATGGGCAGGAATGGTGTCCCTAGCCTCTGTTTGCCAGAAGCTGGGACTGGAAGGCAGGGGATGGATCACTCGATGATTGCCCTGTTCTGTTCATTCCCTCTGGGGCACCTGGCATTGGCCACTGTCAGAAGACAGACAGGATACTGGGCTAGATGGACCTTTGATCTGACCCACTATGGCCATTCTTATGTTCAGTCGATATGCCTTTTATCCCCGGACTGTGGAAAAGCAGGACGTAGTTTAGATGAATAGTGAGAGGGAAATGGAAATGTGCCGGAGTGTTTGGTTACATGCAGGAAAGTCCAAAGGGCATCAGCGTGCTCCATCCTAATGCAGAGAATGGTATAAGGCTTACGGGCCCAGTCCAAAGCCTATTCGAGTCTTCCCATGGATTTCAATGGGCTTTGGATCAGGTCCCGGGAGAAGAAAGGACAGAGCGGGGAATGGAACTGAACAGGAGAGCTGGGAATCAGCTGGAGATACAGGGGGGCTCTGATGCAGAGCTGTGATTAATCAGTCTAACGGCCCAGGCAGCCGGCTGTACTGTCCTTGGGTTCCGGCTGTTTTCGGCCCCGGTGAGCGGGGAAGAAGGAAAGGTGGGGCGACAGCAAATGAAAAGCCAGAGGCCAGAAGGAATGCCCTGGTAGTAAACTAGTTGTACGGGCTGAAATTAGGGGGAAGGCCCATACTCCGCTCTTGGGCTACTGCAAGGGGTGCTGGAGATGGCCCTGCCCTTTGCGTGCTGGGAATGGCTTTTGGAGCACAGAACTTTCCTTTTCCCTCTGGCCAGCCACTTTGCCAGGCGACCGGCTCCCCCAGGGCCGAGCTCAGAGTGGACAATTGGGCCGTGACTCGTTGAGCTCTGCCCTGTTTGTAATAACTTGTGATGAAACAAAACCAAACCCTCGGCCTACAGTGAGTCCTAGACAAATTGTGTAAGTTCTCGCAGAGCCTTGCTAAAGAGAAGCAACTGTCTTTCCAGGTACCTAATCTAGGGTTACCATACGTCCGGGTTTCCCCGGACATGTCCGGCTTTTGGGTCTTTAAATAGCCGTCCGGGGGGAATTTGTAAAAAGCTAAAAATGTCCAGGATTTCCCCCCGGACGGCTATCTAAAGACCCAAAAGCGGCTGACAGGGCAGCCGCGCCGGATTGAGCCGCTCACTTGGGGCCGCTCCGGCAGCAAAAGCCCCTTCCCCGCTTCCCCCTCCCCTGCAGCTTCAGCACGCCGGCGGCGCTGCGTGGGGCTTAGGCACCGACTGTAGCCGGCGCCAGTGGGTGCTCGCGCCCCCCCCCCCCGCTCCCGGCTCCGCCCCTTCTCCGCCCCCATTCCAACCCCTTTCCCAAATCCCAGGCCCCGTCTCCTCCCCCAGGCGCACCGCTTTTCCCCTCCACCCCCCTCCCTCCCAGACTTTTGCGCGGCAAGCCTGGGAGGGAGGGGGGAGAAGCGGAGCGCTGAGGGGAGGTGGCAGAGCAGAGGTGAGCTGGGGCAGGGGGGTGCGGGGAGGGCTGCCCGCAGCAGGTAACGGGGGGGGCACAGGGGAACCACTCCCCGCCCCAGCTCACCTCCGCTCCGCCTCTGCCCGCTGCCTTGAGCGCGCCACTCCGCTCCGCTTCTCGCCCCCTCCCTCCCAGGCTTGCCGCCGAACAGCTGATTCGAGGCAAGCCGGGGGCGGGGCGGAGAAGCGGGGCGGCTGCCCGCTCAGGGGAGCAGGCAGAGCCAGAGCGGAGGTGAACTGGGGTGGGGCAGGGCAGGGAGCGCGGCGAGTCAAGGGACAGGGAGCAGGAGGGTTGGATGGGGTGGGGGTTCTGGGGGGGCCTGTCAGGGGGCAGGGGTGTGGAGAGGGATTGGGGCAGTCAGGGGACAGGGAGCAGGGGGAGGGTTGGATGGGGTGGGGGTTCTGGGGGTGGCCTGTCAGGGGGCAGGGGTGTGGAGAGGGATTGGGGCAGTCAGGGGACAGGGAGCAGGGGGAGGGTTGGATGGGTCAGGGGTTCTGGGGGTGGCCTGTCAGGGGGCAGGGGTGTGGAGAGGGATTGGGGCAGTCAGGGGACAGGGAGCAGGGGGAGGGTTGGATGGGTCAGGGGTTCTGGGGGGGGCCTGTCAGGGGGCAGGGGTGTGGAGAGGGATTGGGGTAGTCAGGGGACAGGGAGGGTTAGATGGGTTGGGGGTTCGGGGGGGGGCAGTCAGGGAACAGGCAGCGGTTGGATAGGCGTGGGAGTCCCGGGGATCTGGCGGGGGCAGGGGTGTGGATAGGAGTCAGAACAGTCAGGGGACAGGTAGGGTGGGGGGGTCTCAGGAGGGGGCAGTTGGGGACAAAGATAAGGGAAGCTTAGATAAGGGGTGGGGTCCCGGGGGGTGATTAGGGGCAGGGGTCCCGGGAAGGGGCGATCAGGGGACAAGGAGCAGGGAGGGTTGGATGGGTTGGGGGTTCTGTGGGGGGCAGTCAGGGGGGCGGGAATTGGGAGGGAGTGGCTAGGGGGCGGGGCTACACCCCCCCTCCCCCCGGAGTGTCCTCTTTTTTGAAAGTTCAAATATGGTAACCCTAACCTAATCCCAAGAGCAGTTGTGTACCTCAGCCTTTGGTCCCTGAAGGTTGGGGTGTTCCCCATGGCCCATTCCACACCCTGCATGGAACGAGGAGGGAGATACTCCAAGCAGAGATCCTTGTAGAGTTTTCCTCCGTATTAGTCTCCTGCCATGGGTTTTACCAGCCGAGGCTACATCTGGGCTCAGGAGATTTATTTGTGTTGCAATGTCAGGTTTTGACTGATCTTCCTCTTTTACAAACGGTTTTTGATGTTCTTTCGCCAGTGAATCCCCTGAGCCCCGGAGTCTGGTTTCTTTGAAGCTCCCCGCATCTGTCTGCTACCTTAAAATTTTTTTTTTTTGAATTTATGAAGAACGAACAAAGTCACCTGCTCTGCTCCGAATTCATATCTCCGGCTCCTGCAGGGTGGGGGAGACTCTCCAAGTGAGCTGAAGGCTTCTGTTGGGGACAGAACAGTCCCTTGGACTTTCAAGGAGCTATGAATAGCGTCTGTCCATGTGCTGTATGGCGCACAGCTGAGCGAAAGGAAGGATGGAGTTGATGCTTAAATCACTGGACTGGGCCTCAGGAGAGCTGGAGTCAAGTCTAGGTTTACCCTGAGCTCACTATGGGCCCCTAGGGAAACTCCTCTGTTCCCATCTGTACCATGGAGTGTGTAACACTTCCATTCCCTGGTGTGTCTGGTTAGACTGAGCTCACTAGATGCAGGTTCACCCCAGCACAATGGGCCCCCAGCTTCGTTTGAGGCTCACAGGCACTGCTGTTGCACAAATCACAAGGAGAGTAACAGCCAGGAAGAGCTTGCCAGGGGTTCCACCAAACCCAAACCCCATTGATCAGAGGAGCAGCCAGAATCTGAGCCAATGAGAAGGTGGGTCAAGGTAAATCCTGAAATGTGCCAGGGTTTGTGCAAAAGGGTCAGAAAATGGAGCAAAATTAGAAGATTCTTTTCTTTTTTTCTTGTGTGCCTGTGCATGTGTGTGCATCTGTGCGTGTGTGTGTGTGTGTCTGTATGTGTGCATCTGCGTGTACATGTCTGTATGTGTGTGCATGCGTCTCTGTGCGTGTGTGTCTCCGTGTGTGCGTGTCTGTCTGTATGTGCTTGTGCATGTGTGCATCTGCATGTGCGTGCGTGTCTGCATCTGTGCATGTCTGTGTGTGCAACCGTGTGTGTGCATGCGTGTCTCTGTGCGTGCGTGTCTGCGTGGCTGTGTGTGTGTCTGTGCGTGTGCGTGCGTGTCTGTATGTGTATCTCACGTTCATGAGCCCTTGTGCCTGGCAGCAGGATCAAGGTGGGAAAAGTGTGTTTTTCGAAGCCCAGGGGAAACGTTCTGCTGGCTCCCTCCACCCGGTGCTGTCTGTCAGCCGGACCCTCGGAGTGAGTAATTTTCACTTTGTCGCCACTTGTCCGTAATGTGCTATTTTGAAGCAGGCTTGAGAAGAGCTTTATTGAGCCATTTCCCACTTAACCTCCAGTCCGCTTTGCTCCATAAACGCCTGCATCCTGTGGAGGAGCCGTAAGAGTCAATTAAGGGGAAATTCACTGATTCCCCTTCTCAGGAGAGAGCCTTGCAGTGCTGACACCGCTTGGCAGGTGGCACGAATCCTCTACATCCTCACCTCGCTCAGGGGTGTCCGCGAGGAGCAGCTCATGCAGCTCAAACCCTCTTCTGTGAGCTGAGACGCGGGAAGCCTGGGGCAAAGCCAACCTGTGCGACAGTCACCTAGGTCAGTAGGAGCCTGGCTTGGTTATATTACGGTAGCAGCTAGAGGCCCCGTTGGACTAGGCCCTGTGCAGACACATGGGAAGGGCCAGTCCCGGCCCTGAGAGCAAGACGAACACAAGAATGATCCTCAACCCCATTTCACAGCTGGGGGCGCCGAGGCACAGAGCCGGAGGGCGAGATGTTTAAAGGTATGTAGGTACCTACAGTTGCTGATGGGGCAGCTCGTGGGATTTTCAGAAGCACCTGACCCCCTTGATTTCATCAATAGCTGCCCAAACACCTTTAAAACCCAGGCCTAAGTGACTAGGACAAGGTCTCTCAGGGAGTCTGGGAGAGCAGGGAATTGAATCCTGCTGTCCTGACCCCCAGCTCTGTGCCTCTCTGAGCCAGTGTGTTTGGGGTTCCCCTCAGACCGCTATGGGTCACATCACCACCTGGCTGTGATGCTGGCAGACCAGATGCCAGCTCATGCCAAGGCTCAATAGAACAGTGACAAGTACCTGGCTGGACCCAGTCTGGCTCACTTGTCTTGGTAAAACAGGTATCAGAATGATAAGAATGTGTTTAGTGTTCAGACTTTATTGAAAGCTTGTGAGATGCTGCTGGAATTAGACTCTGGGGACCAAGGGTTCGCTAGGCATAAGAAACAGACCCCCCCCACACACACACAGCTGCTGGGCTAGTCCTAAAGGACATACAAAGCTTGCCGATTATAGCAGCCCGCTGTTACCTTTTGAAATTTAAGATTGTAACTCATTTGTGTGTCTTTTTACCTGCATTAACCTTGTAAATAACTCTTCCTTTTTCTTTGATACGGTTTATTATAGGACTGGCTACAAGTGTCTTTGGTGTGAGAGCTAATTGCAGTTCAACTGGGGAACGTGACTGGTCCTTTGGTTCTGGAAGTAACCTGAATATCGCTGTGATCCTTGAGGTAAGGGACCATCCATCACAAAGAAAAGCTCACCTGGATGGCAGGATAGATGGGACTGCCCAAGGTCACTGTCTCGGACGCCATGTTACGGCTGTTCTAGTGCCTGAGAAGTTTACACTTGATTGGTGAAATCTAAGTAGAGAACTCACAGCCAAAAGCATCGCATGAGAGAATGTCCATAATTCCTCACATAGGGTTAATACAGACATTGCACAACGATGTTAATCACCAGTGTGCCCCTGGCTTTCATAAAAGCCCTTACTCAATGCACTCTTAGAGTGCAGTAATCTTTCGTACAATCTGTTGATTCGAGTTGTATATTTTTGGGAATTCAACGTGCCTGTTCTCCCCAGAGTATCTGGACCCTGACTGTACAGTGTTGCTTATGGATTTTTGTCAGCACAGGTGATTTAATTTGTCTCTAATGTACTGTACTAAACCCCCTTCTCTAAGAAGGCCTGTGATTGGTGGTGCCCCAGTTCTGCATACAGCACCAGTCCAAATGAAACAGACTGTGTAGCCATTTAACCGTGTTCTGGGGGAACTCACTGCTCACAGCTTTAACCGCATGTCTCGTAATGAAATTGGCCAGTGGCTACGTGTAGAGGAGCGGACTCACCCCTGTGGCGCCTCCTGCTGGTGACTTCTGGGAATTAGCTCTTCCAGCATCCTGGAGCACCCTCTGCAGGCCAGTGGTCCACCTGTCCTCTGGCAGTACACCCCTCAGTACTAGGGTCTCCCCTCCCTGGGGAACCTCCACCCACTGTCCCCACCTCACCTCAGAATAAGGCCACTGCTAGTCTCCAACTAGCCCCCGTTCCCTGGGGCAGACTGCAGTATAGGCCACTCATCACAGGCAAGGTTGGGTTTGGACCTGCTGCCTTGGCCTAGCCCTGGCCTGCCCTCTGCAACCCCCAGTACCCCTTGACCTCCTACTAGGCCGCAGCCTGGGGCTATCCAGGCTGGAGCTCCCCAGCCTTTCCCCAGCCCTACTCCACTACAGGTACCCTATGTCTAGCTCCCTGCAGCCAGGCCCTTCGCTCTCTGAAGGCAGAGAGAGACTGTTGAGCTCCTGGCTCCCAGCCTCTTATATAGGGCCAGCTGAGGCCTGATTGGGGCGTGGCCCAGCTGCAGCTGCTTCCCCAATCAGCCCAGCTTAGCAGCTCCCAGCCACAACCTTCCCCCAGGGCTGTTTTAGGCCCTTCAGAGCAGGAGCGGGATAAGCACCCCACTACACTACGCTTCAGGGCTTGGCTCAGCCAATGAGCCCACTCCCCCAGTGTGGGGTAGTGGCTTGGTACCATATTGCTGCTGTAATCTGGCCCAGAGAGCAGAGCCAACGTAGGGGCTCCTAAGTCTTGTGCCCTCCCTGCTGCCAGTGTTGCAGGAGAGGTGGCTAATGGAAAGGGGTGGGTCAGGGGAACTGTGTCCCTCCTCGGCTGCATTTTCAGCCCATCGGGGTTGCTGCCTCGCTGAGCAAGCGAGAGCAGGGAACCAGTATTGCCAAGCGCAGCAGCGGAATTGGCATGAGCTTGTGTTCCATGGAGTGTGGCCGTGAGGGAGGGAGGATTCAGCCCCCTTCTCTACATCGGGCTGAACCAAAACCCTGAGTTCAAGCCCTGTGGAAATGTGCAAATCTTTGAATCTGGATTCAGAAGAGAACTTCACAGCTCCGGCCCTTCTCTGCTTTGACTGCTGGTGGTACCACAAAGCTTGGCAGAAGCTTGACAGCATTGTCATTCTCCCGTGATGCTGCATATCTGCTCAATCTGGGGAAAATCATTTTGAGTTTTTTGTCAGTGGCTGCCTGACCTCAATATGGCAGCATCTCTCATCTGAGTGCGGTACAGCAATTTGAGAGCTCACTTCAGGTACAAAATACTGACTTCACTGAACGAGGAGTTCTGTTTACTTGGGACAGAAGGCAGCTGTCTACAAGGGTGGGCTGAAGGCTGATTGTTCAGTATGTAATGACAGAGCTTAAAACTGCATATTTAGAAAAGGAAACCCTGGAGGTTAAAGCGCTGCTCTGGGACACACACAACCTGGGTTCGCTTTCTGGATCTGCCAAAAATTCCCCATGTTACTTTTGACCGAGTCCCCTTATTGCAGCGTTGCCTATCACGAGCTCAAAAATCACGAGTGAGGCCCTCCCAAAAAATCACAAGATTGGCTTAAAAATCATGAGATCTCAAAAATAATCCTTTTTTTTAATTTTTTTTTTTGCTTTCTGTTTGCTGAGCCTTTCAGGATCATGTTTTCAAGCTTTTCTCTGCAAACATGAAGGCTAGAAACTTACTTAAAAAGAAGCCTGAGATTTTCATCTAATCCCCTGACTCCAGGACCTGGGGCTTTCAGGAAAACCCCAGATACCGTGTGACTCACCATAAAATCTCGAGACTTGGCAATTCTGCATTCATGCCGTTTCTCAGTTCCCAGTCTGTGCAGTGGGGCTGAGGATGCTAATCCTTCCTTTGTCTGTTTCTCCTGTAAGCTGTTGGGGCAGGGACTGTCTCTGCCTCTGTGTATGTATGATGCCTAGCATGGCAGGGCCCTTATCTCAGTCGGGCCCTTTCAGTTTCTATTACTAATGATACTTCCCGCAGTAGTTAAATTTACTGTGGTGTTGGCTGCATTTCCCATTGGAAAGGTATGGAATACCATATGTATTGTGGACAAGGTAAAGCTATGGTAAAGGTAAATACCATGGGATGGGAAAGACCCATGTTTAAATGGAGCGCAGAATTCTTCTCCTAAGCTAACAATTTTTCTGTGTAAAGGAGGCTGAGAGCGAAATTTCAGGGTATCCGCTGGCACAAAACTCACTTTGAAAATTGTACATTGAAGCATAGCTACATAATTTGTCTAACTAATAGGCAGCATTGTTTGTGCATGTCAGGGTCATCTCAGAGTTAAGAGTCTCGTCTCCATATTGAGTAAGAACATTTCTCAGGACTGGGACTCTGATCAAATTAATTGAACATGTCCTGCATTTTGCTGCTCGAGTGCTACGCACGTCACGCTTAGCCTCACACAGATAATGAGTCCTCTGGAGCCCTCACTTTTGATAGGTACAAGATGTCCTACTTTAATTCATTTTCTGTTTCCAAGCAGAGATGGGTCAAAGAGAAACAAAATATATGTGACCAGGTGAAGAAAAAGAGACAAGAGGCCACATGCTAAGGTTTATTTTCAGTATGTGGACCCTTCTCTGAAACAAATGCTCAAGAAATGGCTCTGATTAATCAAACAAAAATGAGGTTTACTGCACAACGGTCTCCTGGTTCCACTGCCGATGTGCAAGTGATACATACAAGGGTTGCTAAGAAGCAGGGCTTTCTGACCCCCAGCATCATGCTGCAGCAGAGTGAAGAGCTGTAGTATAAGGAAAGAACTTGCCTTCAAAGCACAGGTGAGCTGTACTTCAGTGTCCTACAGATCTAATGGCTGCTACCATGTTTCGGCCATCAGTGTGTCTTCCCTACTTCCATTTCAGAGGGACATTTTCAGTCTTTACAGGCCTGCAGCTGGACAATTGTCCTTTATTGTACGTCTTGGGACCAGACCCTTAGCTGGTACAAATCAGCATAGTGCTTCTGACTTCAGTGGAGTCACGCTGGCTACTTTACACCAGCGGTGGTTCTGGTGTTGTATTTTTAAATCAAAATCTGCTTGTATATCATTGAATTTCTGTTTTTCCCTGTCTACCTTTTGTCTTTACTGATGTCCTGGGTAAGAAGACAGGATATTTGTGCCTGAGGAGTTTGATTTTTCAGCACATTAAAATCCCAGAGTTGTGCAGAACAATGCATGTGCAATTGCACCACCAGTTGTCACGCACAATCGCCACAACTGCACATGTAAATGCAGGCGCAAATAGCTTCACCTGTGCATGCAAATATCCGATTTATATCTGCCACTAAGGGAAATGCAACACAATTTTTGTGCATGGTTCTGACCTTTTGCTGTTCTGAAGAGCATGCCCTAGGAGTGAGTCTGATCCTCTGATCGGTGCGACACTCAAAGCCACCTTCCTTTGTGCACATCACAATGGGGCGTTACGGATACTGTGATGGCGCCTGATTCCCCCACTGCCTGGTGCCCTGTGTTGTCACTGAAACCTGTGCAAACTCACGGACGATGTGTGTGAGATGCTACTCTTCTGACTGCCAGCCTTTTACGTATACGACTACTAAGCCATGTGCAAAGCAGTGGGAAATCAGGCCCATGTCCGAGATCAAACTGTTTTATTGCCCTGTGTAACTTACGTATTGTTACGCCGGCAGGTGGGTGGTTCTCGGCGGGGTGGCTTTCCTCTATAGGCAGTCAGGCCGCACCGATACTGAGGGGTGTGCGAGCCATTCGGGCTCAGTGAGGGAACATGTCCTTTGTTTAGTGATAGCTGAAACCGTGGAAGCCACTGGCCTCAAACTAGTCTGAATGCCTAGTGTGTCGTGTAGACCAAGCCTGAGAGACAGCAGCCGGAAAGCAGGAGAAGCACTAGTAGTAGCATGGATTTAAGAGAGAGCTTTTTGGCAGCTGGCTGGACAGGCAGGCTTCGAATGGTGAGGCAGGAAACTGTCCTGTTGTGTGATTCCTGCTGTGTGCGGGAGGCAGGACTTGGTACATTCTTTGTGACCAGGATTCCATCAGAGAAATCTCTGATTTCCCTCCTCATGGAAACAGCCCAGCAAGGCTCTGAATGTTGGCTAACTGCCTGGGCTAAGAGGGGCAACAGTACCATACAGGGAATAGCTTTCAGTCAGCAAGGGTTTGATGTAACATGGCAGGTGTAAGATTATAAGACACGATGCCATCTGCTTGCATCTAAGAACATCAAATCACTAGAAATATTGGCAGACAAATGAGCTTGAAAAGCCGGTGAAACGTTCTAGGCAAATGTCAGACTCGGGCAGCAGAAAACAGGCTCTGGTTGTGACATTCTGTAATTGCTGTGTCCCTAAGATTGGCCAGGCTTTCCTTTCTGTGGTAGAGAAATGCCTGCAAGAGGAGAGAAGTGTTGGTCCTCCAGCAAATTGTAAAGTAATATAGTAATAAGACTATAAGATGAATCTGATAAAACATTACATATGAAGTTTATTTCAGAACCGTCGCATCAGAGACCTTGGAGAGTAAGGTTTGATGGATTAGAGTGGACAAAGAAAAGCAGCAGGTGGGATAAGGTCATTACAATATCTCTTTAATTCAGCTTTCAATTTGATCTGCGATGTTCCCCAGATAAAACTTGTGAGACTTAAACCCCAGACTGTAAACCTAATAGGAATTTTTTTCGCTCCAAGAGTCAAGATAATTGTACTTTGAAAAGTGTTTTTGCTGTAACATTAATTTTGACCTTTCTGTGAAGTGTGACATAAGCACATTTCAAATGGATATTGAGGCCCAACACCGTTTCTATTATCATCTAATCAGATGTTCTGAGTGTTCTGTTACAGTTGATAGTTAAGGTATTTAAAAACACTCTCCCCCATGGATTGGTTTTATGCTCTCATGGAGATGCTTAATGCCGATTGAACAGGTTTATCTGTTTTTCTGCAAAGAAAATATAAAGTTCACGTACGATTTCCAACAACTTATGCTTGAAGACTCACGATGTCAGGAATTGGGGCCTGCAGCAAAGCCAGTCTCCGGGCCATCTAGCGAATGCAGCTGGCCTGGGGTAGCCTCGTGGATTGGCTACACCACCTGAGGGGCTGGAAGAATCAGCAGACCAGCTATTAAGCCCGGCAGCAGCAATTTGGTGGTAGCTCAAAGCGTTTGCCTGCAGTTGGGTTAGCTCCTGCCTTCCCTTACTCCGTGTAACCTGGCTCTGACCCTCAGTTGGTTCTGCGTTCTGACTGCTGACTTCGGCTCTGCCCCTTGTATGTGCCACAGGATCACACAAGCGTGTCTAGTTTGGGTATAACAGCGCTGGCAGAAGTAGCACAGACCATTTCAACTGCTGGGTAATGAGGACGGTCGTCATAACAGTAGAAAGTATTTTCCATTAGAGAGATCACAAAAATCCACATTGACTTCCCTCCATGGGGACGTGGGCAGAGGCGATACATGTAGTGGAGGAGTGTGATTTTCCAGAACTGCTGCCTGGCACAGTCTGCAGGACTGAATGCAACTTTCCGTAAGGCCAATAATCCCAGGGAATCAGACTTTTTCTCTGGGCAGGGATTTTGTTTTCTGGTGACCTGCATGAGTCAAATCAATTGTGTGATACCACAATGAACGTGGAATAACAAGTCTTGTATCTCGGAGTAGGAGGTCATTGTCCGTCACGGTAAGTTCACCTTGTGTTTCAGAAGTCAAGTGCAGTAGGCTATGCAGAAGTTCCTTCCATTGACCGCTTTCAATGGTTTTGGTGACCATTTGGAGACAGGTCAGACTGTGTGGCTGTTTTTATTTGTTGTAACGAGAGCTTTAGGAATGGGGTGTGAGTGGAAGAGGTTTACATGAGCTTCTGCTTTCTCCACGGTGTTGTGGTTGTGAACTGTTTCAGGATTAGGGCACCGGGAGAAGTAGCCAGCAGGGTTATGCTTTTCTAGGCCAATAGATAATTTTGCAATCATAACCTTGTAGTCTGAGCATCCACTGCTCGATGCGAGCTGGTGGGCGCAGGAAGGGATTGTTCAAGAGGTTTGTGATCAGTCAGAATTGTGAAAAGACATCTGTAAACGCGTCCGTGAAAATGGGAACATCCCCAGGCTGTACAGCAAGAGCTTTTCTTTCTGTCTGCAGGTATTGTTATTCAGTGGGGGAAAGAGCCTTGCTGGCTTGAGCCAATGGTGTAACTTTGACTGCTTTGGTCAACCTGCGTGAGGCCTGCTCCTAATCCATCAGGGCTGGGGGCGTCTAAGAAAAGCTTGTTCTCTTACTGGAATCAAAATATGGCATGACTACAGCACTGGTAAGGGATTTCTTTAGGTCCTTAAATGCATTTTGATGGTCATCTGACCAAACCCATATTTGATCCTTCTTGGTTAGGTCTCTCAGAGGCTTTGGGACAGCGGCTAACCTTGGAATGAATTTTCCACAGTGATTTGCAAGCCCTAGCAGGCTACGAATTTCAGTGGGGTTTGTGGACCCAGGGCCATCATGTATGTCCTTCACTTTCTTCAGATCCGCTCTGGCGCCGTCTTTGGAGAACGTGTATCCAAAACATTCTAATGTGGGCTTATTGCATTCATATTTGTCTGGGTTTGACGTGAGATTCTGCTCCTGCAGTCATTCAACAACAGTTGCTGGCTGAGTGTCGTGCTCTGCAGATGTGGTGCCACCTTCTAATATGTCAGCGCTCACATTAAGAACTCCAGGGATTTCAGCTAGAACCTCACGTAGGGTGTTTTGAAATATTTCTGCGGCTGAAGAAATGCCAAAACGAAGTAGTTGACATTGGCGTAGAGCCACATGTGTTGTGAAGGTTGTTAGGTACCTTGATTCAGGGTGGAGCACAAATTGATGGTATCCTGGTGTGAAGTCAGGCTTGGAGAGGAACTTTGCTCTGTTCAGATCTGCATTAATGTCCTCTGCAGCGGGGTGATGAATCGCTAACGCTTGATAGCCTGGTTGGGTAAACGCAGATCCACGCAGATCCGGATTATGTCTGGTTGATTTGGTTTCTGGGCCACTGCTATAGGGGAGACCCCTGATGTGGTGATGCCAAGCTCTTCCAGGTGCCCTAATACTTCTTCCGCCGGCTTTCTGACACGGGAAGGAATACGTCTGTATGGTAGAGCTCTGGGCTGAACCATGTTGTCAATGTGCAGTTTTCTTTGCTGTCCTCGTGAGCCTGGAGGAGTTGAATGAGCCTGTTAGGCTGTACCGTTTGGATCATCTGAATCAGTCCTCGTGCAGTTGCTGTAGCATAACTAATGGGTGGGTCTGTGCCATTAGTCACCATGTCCATTGGACTGGTAACAGATCTGTCCTTAAATAGAAACTGAGCTGAGAACACCCCACTCCTCATCAGTGGCTCTGGGTTTCCAAAGGCATGGACTGCTACTGCTGTTGGTTGTAAAAGCAGTCTCTGTGGCATGGCATCATACACAGGCTGATCCCGCCCATTCACTAGTGTACTGGTGTGTATGAAAACTTCAGTCTCAGGTCCAGGTATGATGATGTGGCGTCATGGTTGAACAGTGTGCTCGGAAGACTTTGGTCTTTGGGGGAGCATTGTCTTTAATACATCCCATGATGCCAACTTCGCAAAGACTGGATCTGGGACACACATTAAGTGGCTCTTTAGTCGATTGTGAGCATTCTGGGTCTGGTCCAAAAACCCACTGAAAGACTTCCATTAACCTCAGGCCCCTGAAAAACCTTATTGAAGCATCTGCTCGTGTATGTCTGTATTTCTTCAATTACCAATTATGCAGGAACCTTTGCTGTACAGCGGTTCTGGGACATCCGTGACCGAGCAAAGTGAGCCTTGTAAATAAGGTTACAATGAAGCAGTTGTTGTCTTCTGGACGCTACCATTCTCTATATCCATTTTATGGCCATGGGGGAATTTGCAGTTTACTTAAGACCATTTTTGAATAGTTTTATTTTGTCCCTCTGGTCCATCGCAGCGTCCGTCTGAGCTCATGCATGACAACTTCTAAGAGGATTCCGTAAGGTTTCACTAGAATCCAACTGTTCCCACATCTTCAGCCCCGAAAGTGCAGAAACCTTGATTTATCATCTCTCTGCCTCTGGCTAGTCTGAGAAGATTTAACAACTTTAATAAAAACTTGTATCTGAAATCAACAGTATATTTTTTGTAAGGGGGAGACATTTATAGTTTTCACATTGCAGTAACTTTTGTGTAATTTATTTTTATGATGGGCCCTCATTCTATCCACGGGTCGCTGAGCTACTGAGCCCTTGTCTACACCCAGCCGCTAGTTCGGCGGCTGGGAATCGAAGTTCCGGGTTCGATTTATCGCGTCCAGACCAGACGCGATAAATCGATCCCGGAAGCGCTCGCCGTCGACTGCGGTACTCCAGCTCGGCGAGAGGAGTACCGCGGAGTCGACGGGGAGCCTGCCTGCCGCGTGTGGACCGCGTCTGAACCGCGGTAAGTTCGAACTAAGGTATGTCGACTTCAGCTACGTTATTCACGTAGCTGAAGTTGCGTACCTTAGTTCGAAGTTGGGGGTTAGTGTAGACCAGGCCTAAAATGTACCTGAGGTTCCTCATTCTGGGAATGAGAGAGAGCTTTACAAGAATATTGAATAGAGTGCATTATCAAAGCTCTAGTTCTCCAGAAAGCCAATGACTCTCCCTTCTTCTGTATTCACTAAACGCCTGCTGAGGAGAACACTCACACACTGAGCACCACAATTAGGAACAGGTCTGAAATGTGAGATGTCGGAAAGGAAAACAACGACCATTTTCAAATTGTGTGAATTTGAATGCAAACTGTTGTCTTAGAAGTGTGTAACTGTTTGCTGCCGTAGCTAGGACAATGGCGGTAATCAGAAAGGAGAAACGTTTCTCGGTCGCTTTCCTCACCCCTTATTTATGTTTTCATAGCAGCTCTGTGTTCATACGTTCAGGGGCTTGCTTCTCATTTACGTTGAACCTGATCTACACTTCAAACTTGAGCTGGCAGGGCAGCGTTAGTCAGTGGTGTGGGTCTTTACTGACATAGCTGTGATGGCAAAAGCCCTAGTGTAGATAGAACTATATCGATGTTCACTGAGCTGCTATAGACGATGCTGACAAAAGCACTCTTTGCAATATAATCTGCATCTACAGTAGGAGGGGTTGGCCAGTGTCGCTGTTCCTCGTCTAGTGTGTAATTAGACTCGGCAGAATTTGAGTTTCATTTTTTATAATTTCGATGGAAAATATTAATGTGTTTAAGCATTTTTTTTAGTTTTGTATCAATTTAATTTTTCACAGATGCTGGAGATTATGGGAGGAGGTCAGATAATTATTTAATCACAGATGTTGAGATTCAAAAAGCGAAAGCTTTATAAACCATTAAAACACACACTATCAACATTGCATGTCAAAATATACAAAGTAAATACAGTAGAACCTCAGCGTTATGAGCCCCTGGGGAATGGAGGTTAGAAATGGCTGAAACATTTTGGCGGACATTTCCCAAAATAATTCAGGCTAAGGCAGACGCACGGCCTGGAAAATTTCAGCCGAAATGGGTAAAGTCTCTGGTAAAGGTATGAGGAACTGAAAACAGGGTCTGATAATGAGAACTATCACGCAACCTTAATAACAGGCACTGCTACCAGCCCTGCCTATCATATTCTCTGGTTCCAAGGCACATTACAAGTTGCTTCCCTCTAGAACTGCAGTTCAATTTTACTCCCAGCTTTTGTTATTTTTATTTGATGCCACGGAAGCCCACTATAGAATACTTCGGCTGGAGCGCATTTTAATGAAAGTGGCAATTTTTGAGATAGAATGCGTGGTCTGCTTGATATAAACCAATGTCTGATACACCCTGGCTGGAGAGTCCTAACCAGGGGCCAGGGCTCCAGGATACCTGGTCGTACATTGCTGGTGGAAGGCGCTGGATCAGCAAGTATACCGGCTGGCCTGTTGTTGTTTGTATTTGGACCAGTACTGTGCTGGGCACTGCACAAACACAGAACAAAAAGACAGTCCTTGCCCCAAAGAACTTACCATCTCTGTACCACACGGACTTTCATAGAGGAAGCCAGGGCCCCAAACTCCCCTATGTTCAAGCAAAGAAATGGGATTATGGAAAGAAAAATTCTCAGGGGAAGCATAAAGGCATCAGGAAAACGTTCAGGGGAAGCTAACGACCTGTATAAAGTCTCATGTTCATGTATAAAACTCTCTTCCAAGACCTATGCTTGGGGGCCCCGAGGGGCACTGTGGAGGTAACCAAAGAGCCACCCCTAAACCTCACTGCAAACTCCAAGGGAGCCTGGAATGAAGCTGTCCTGGGTTTGAAAATGAGCCATTGGTATTTGGGGTTTTCTTTTTGTGTGGGCCCGGCATGCGCCTGCTTTTAGCTGCCGCTGTCAACAGAAGACCCCAGATAGCTGATCTCTCCATGTGTCTGCTGTTGTTACACCAGAGTGCGCAGGCGCCAATCTAGGCTCGGGGCCCCACTGTGCTGGGCGCTGCACGCACACGTGGAGAGAGACAGTCTCTTCCCCACACAGCTTGCAGTCCAGGTAGACAAAGGGCAGGGGACAGGAAATATTAGTGTCTCCAACGTGCAGATGGGGAGCTGAAGTGCAGATCTCCTGAGTGCCAGGATACAGCTGTGAGCACCCTTCCTCCGAGCCGGGACGGCTGGTGGCCCCAGGACTCTCTCAAGGCGGCTTGTTCTCATGACATTCCCAGCTCTCCGGAACTTGGCTCTGGATTAAACCAAGCTGCCGGGACTCTTGAGGTTCGTCCCACAGCCGTGGTGGGTGGGCCTGGCCCTGGGCGCCCCATGGCGGTGGGGGCAGGCTGAGGACATACCAGTGACGTGGCCTCTGGGGTTGTGGGCGTGCACCACTGATGCACTGGGGCTGTGGGCGTGCACCACTGATGCACATGGCCACAGAGGGCAAGGCAGGCCGCGCCCATGGCTGCTCCCCAGGTGCTGGCTGTGTGGGTGCCTGAGACCCTAATTCGTCCCACAGCCGTGGTGGGTGGGCCTGGCCCTGGGCGCCCCATGGCGGTGGGGGCAGGCTGAGGACATACCAGTGACGTGGCCTCTGGGGTTGTGGGCGTGCACCACTGATGCACTGGGGCTGTGGGCGTGCACCACTGATGCACATGGCCCCAAAGGGAGCCAAACGAGACGCTTCTCAGCGGGGTGAATCGTGTGCAAAGGCAGATGGCCTACAGGGGGTGCTGGAGTGGAAGAACGCCTGCAGCCCCGTGTCCCGGCAGGAGGGGGTGCCCTGGAGGCCAGTGTGCTCAATAACACCCCTCCAGCTCCCCCACCCCTCGGGTGGGCGAATCTTGTCACCGCCGGATTTGTGTATGCACTCCGCACTTGGCCCTGCATCGGAAAGGGGCCCGGGTGTCATTTTTTTATTTTCCAGGAGCTCATGGCTTCTTGAAGGGAGATCGATATCAAGATGGAGGAGCGGAGGGAAATAAAGAGATGCGAATCCATGCTGAAAGCAGCTGAATAGGAGAGACATTGCTGGGTAGGGCTTTTTTGCTTCAGTGCAAGATTGCCTGGAGATAGAGAACCGAGCTGAGAGTGGGAGACTCTTACATGGTCATGTTGTAACTGAGGAGTATTTTCAGTGTCCGAAGACAGATGTTTATCAATGTGAGCATACAGCGGGCTCACATTGGTCAGCTCAAGGAGCTTACGGTGTGATTTTCAAATGACCCATTCCCCTCCTGCCTTGCTCCATTAGATCAATTGGATGTAGCAGAAGTTAAAACAAGTGGAAGGTCTCTGTGCCTGGGATGGTTAAAACCGTCCCCCCTGTAATATAGGACTCTGCAAGCTAGATTTTCAGCAGCCTTCACGTTTTCCAAAGAGCTCAGCACATCGGGTGCTGGGCTTTTCTGAAGACCCAGCCTGAGGGTCACAATGAGAGTTGAATTCCTTTGAAAATCTGGCCCCAGTTTGTGGATGCTGAGCCCTGGGAAGCCTGGCGCTGCGCTCTTTGGAGAGCCTGAAGCTTAAGGGCAGCCAGAGGCCTCTTCTTAGTCGTCTGTTTCCTGCCAGCACCAGCTTTGGAATTTGCACTCTAGCAGGTAGCATACTAAAGTGGTATGTACATAAGAGCCGTCTAGCAGATCTATGAGCAGCTCCTCTGATATCCCTGCAAGGGTTAAACGTGATCACCCCCTGCATCCAGGCAAGGGGAGTAACCTTCTGCATTGGCACCTGCACCGCTCACTCCTGGAACGTCCGTGCTGAAGTGGGAGTCAGAACGGCTGACATTGAACGTCACCCAAAACTCATTTTGAGACTTAATTCACCAAGGTGACCTTCGCATGAATTTACAGCAAGTCCCATTGGCCTCTTTGGACTTCCTAGTGAGGCACTGGGGAATGTTGGTTTCAGAGAGATGGACGCTCAGCTCTGCTCTAGGGGTCTGATTCTGTGGGTCTGGCTTCACCGTTCTGCCTTTGTTAATGTCTCCAACCCCCATCAATATAGACTTTGGCCCCGATCCTCCAGGGTGTCCAGATTTCACGGGTATTGATTTCAGTAGCAGGTGCGTCCCCAGGACCCCTCGGACTGAAGCACAATTCCCTCCCCGCTTCCCCCTGGATCCCAAGGATTAGTAAATTCCTGGGTGCCTGCACCAGCCGCAAGTCACAACACCCTGTGTAGTTGTGCTGGCTGTGTGTACGCTGAGGGGAGCTCCGTGCATTTCCTGCTGCCCCCTGCCCCTCGCCTGCAGAGGGTGTTCGGAGCCTGTTTACTCCGGGGCCCCAGGAGCTAAAGCCTGGGTAGCTGGCACAGCATGAATGTGCTGTCCAAGTCACAGTCGAGCCCATTGAAATCCATGGGGATACTCATGGGGGCAGCAGCATTGGTCCCTGTTGTGTTATTGGGGACTGTGCCTGTGAAGGCTGAGCTCCCCAGACAGACAGTCGGTGTGGTGCAGACCCTCATGCTGCTGTTCTGTACAGTCCGTTGGAACCATACACAGAAAGAAGCAGTGCTCTTGTGAGCACCTTAAGCAGTGAGTGATCCCTGACATCCCGGTTACAGGCTGCATTTGAATCCACAGGCCTTTCCACGTGCATATCTCCTGAAGCCAGTAGGGTGTCTGTGTGCGTCAGCAAAGCACCATCAAGCTTCTGCATCAATGCTAGCCACAGCAGCTCCCTGAGAGCTCCTCAGAAACTCACTCCGTCCCAGCTCCAGGGACGGTAGCGATTCCGTAGCCAAGGCAGGAATCAATTCCATTTCTGCCACAAGGGAGAGTGCCCGCAAGACAGATTTGCCCAGACAATTAGCCTCCCTAGTGGGATCCTCAGTAGTGACACTCTCACCTCCATCCCTAATTGCAATTCTGCATTTCCGATGGGTACAAACTAGTTTAGTGAGCTAAGGGGAACCAGAAAAAGATCAGGCCTGTGAAGATCAACCTTTGTGAGGAAATGTGGAAAGAGCTGATGGGGTAGAAAACCTTTCTGAGGAAAGGTTAAAAAAACTGTGCATGGGGGGGGAACACGAGAACAGTCTTCCACTATGTGAACGGCTGTAGTAAAGAGGACGGTGATCAATTGTTCTCGGTGACCACTGGAAGTAGGACAAGAAGTAAGAGACTTAATCTGCAGCAAGGGAGGTTTAGCTATTAGCAAACACTTTGTAACTCGCAGGGCAGTTACGCTCTGGAACAGGCTGCCAGGGGAGGTTGTGGAATCACTGGAGGTGTTTAAGAACCGGTTGGACACACCCCTGTCAGGCAGGGTCTAGGTTTACTTGGCCCTGCATCAATGCAGGGGGCTGGACTTGACTTCTCGAGGTTCCCTCCACCCTGCATTTCCCTGAACCTGTGATTAATGCTGGGAGCCCTGCAGCCACTTCTTTCCCTGCCGATTCTAGTCGCACTGGGGACAGGGCCTTCAAAAGGTTTAAGGAGGGTGAAAGGGGCTGGTCCCAGGGAGCAACTATGTAGTTGTAACTAGGGTGAGGTTAGAAGCGCTTGGTAAATTCTGAAGTGTTATTGCAAATAAAGCTGTGACAAACAGCAAGCTGACAAGCAAAAGCACTCAAAGCAGGTGCAATGGGGCAGGAGCCGGCCCTAAATCTTGCAGGACAAATGTGTGTGTGTGTATGTGTATGTATGTATGTATGTGTGAGTACATATATCTATGTGTGTGTATATATATAATATATATAGTGTGTGTGTGTGTGTGTGTGTACATATATAGTGTGTGTACTTGTGTACATATATCTATGTATATACCATAGACAGTGGCTTGTTGGCCCTATCAGCGGTAGATAGTGGAGGGGAATTTTAGCAAGACCTTCACTGGGCTGAGTCCCGTTTTGCCTGGTAGACCCAGGGTACGTCTGCACTGCAGTCAGAGGGGTGATGGCAGCAGGTGTAGACACGTAGCTCAAGTAACACTGGCAGTGAAGCTGCGGCAGCACGGGCTAGGCCCGCCCGCCCTGGGCTCAGGGTACATAAGCGAGCTAGATCAAAGTTAGCTGGGGTGTGTCGACACCTGCTGCAATCACACCTCCTACTGCTCAGGAAACACACCCTTAAAGGCAGAGGGTGCCCAAGGCTCTGTTCTTCAGAGGGGCACAACTACAGCGCGAGTCCGTGGGAGCTGAAGGCACGCTGCACAGCCCCCTGAGTACCAGAAGGTGGGGATCTGGTTGGGCCAGATGGGGCAGGGGCCCTGTCCTGCTGGAGGTGCAGACCTGGCCGCATGACCAGAAGAGTGCAACCGAAAATACGTCTAAGTGCCTAGATTGGAGTTACGGGCCCCTGGCCTTCCACAAATAGATTAAAGAGTTCTTTGCTTGGGCCCGAAAACCTACCGAGACACTCAGGGACTTTGCCAACAGCCTTCAAGTGATCCTCAGCTCCACAAACGATTTAGAGAAACCTGCCCCTAATCCAACATCGCTCTGTGTGCTAAGTGATTTAATTACCGTATCTAGCTCTTCTGCATCTAACAGCTCTGTAAGGGCTCCTGCCTGGTGTTCTCTGAGCCTGTTAACCTTCACTGTAATTGTCTAATTGCATGCAATCCATTTGTACCACTTAATAGTGCACAGTATCTGTGATTGAAATTGGTTTCCTTCCAAAAATATTTCATGATTTCCCGCCCCCCCCCCCCCATTGCATAAATGGAATGATTATTTTAGCTGCATGCTGTTCACAATTTTTTTTAAAGGGGCGCTGTCAACTTTTCAAAAACCCACAGAGCCTGATTTATCGCTGCAGTCTAATCCCACTGACTTTAATGGTCTGACACTGGAGTATCATGGAGTGAAGTGTCCGGACCCGTATTGTAAAACTCCTTCTTTCCCTAGAAGTGGGCAGGAAATGGTTTGTAAATTTCGAAAATGTTCCTATTCTGCACTGGGAGGAAACTGACCTCTGTTGAAGTTTTTCATCCAAACAACCAGAGCCAGCTGTGGCTGGGACTAGCCCACAGCTGGGGGGTTAGTGCCCGCACTTCAGATGTGGCAGATACAGGGTCAAGTCCCTGCATGACTTGACCTGAACCTGGGTCTGCCGCTTCCCTGCTGAGTGTCCAGACCCCAGGGCTGTTGGCTGTCATGGGGGTCTCTCTGGTTTTGACCACAAACTCCATTCTGGACCCGAGAACCCTTCCTGGTGAAAGGTTTGTCAAACCTGACAAGTGCCTGCAGAAAGCTTTGGTTTCAATACTCTGCATTTTGTGCTGAAAACTTCCTGTGCCCCACTGGGCACACCCTAGAGCTTTCCACAGGAAACCTGCCTTCCAGCGGGATTGGGAATGCCGCCGTTCCGGGAGGTACATTCACTTGCTAATTCCTGTGCGGAGGGTGAGAGTTTATTGACACATCCTGGTACTTGCTATTCACTTTCCCAGCACCTGGAGGGCATCTTGTTGAGACATTGATCTCAGAGTCATGCGCACTGTCCTCCATTTATGCTACAGGAGAAGGGGGTTTGGAAACCAGCCGTGCTGATCTGAGCACACGAAGTGGAGGAAATGCAGAAGATTGGGGCTGGGACTGGGATTTTATTGTATCAGTGTTAAAAAAGTGTCCCATTTTCGTGTACAACCCTTCTTCCACCTGCCAGCCCCCTTTCCTTCCTCGCAGAGTAGGACATGGCCAACGTGATCCACAGCTTGAGCATCTCCAGCCTGGGGAGCTGAATGTGAAACCAGTCCAAAGGCTGCAGCTGGTGCAAAGTTCATTTGCCTACCTTCTCCACAGGCTAGGCCACTAGGAAGGGCATACATAGCACGTAGCATGCCAGTGCTCCTGTCCCCTGACACTTCAAAGCCTTGGGCCTGATCATCAAAGCCTGGGGGGGTCAGGCCCCGGCTACATTCGAAACTGCTCCTCTGTCCATGGATGGCCAAGACAAGTGGGCTCTGTAATGTCACACTCCATATGTTTTATTGAAATATGCTTATGAATATGACATAACTGGAATGTTTTATGCTAAATACCCCTTGTTATGGTGTCATTAGAAAGCTTGTAATCTACTAAGTGTGTTCATCCTATTTGTTTGCATGTATTATTTCTATATCTGGAGTTAGGAGAATAAGATATAAACTTGTATCACTGATGTAAACATATTAAGTGGAAGCCATTAAGAGTGCTCCAGAAACAATCCATTGTAAATAACCTTAGTTACTTGAAAGCCTTCCTGTGTAGGTGTGGGTCAGCCCATGGGGAATGGAGACTAGGGGTCTTACAGTGACATGTGACCACGTCACCTGATAATGAAATCCATCTTAAATCTGGTACTTTTCCATTTAGAAGGAGGGGTGGAGGCCCAGAGAGACAAAAGTTTCCCACCATGTGCCAAAGCTATAAAAGGGGGTGGAGCAGGACAAAGGGGGCTGCCAGTCATGAGAAAACCCCTGCTTACCACCTGAGATGTCTGTGGGAACTAACAAGGACTGTACCGGGGAAAGGATCGGGCCCAGACTAGGAAGGAGTCTAGTCTGTGAAAGAAGCTTATTGGAACAACTCTGAGGGTGAGATTTACCTGTAATCAGTTTCTTAATGCATTAGGCTTAGACTTGGGTGTGTTTGCTTTATTTTGCTTGGTGACTTTGTTCTGTCTGTTATTACTTGAAACCACTTAAATCCTACCTTTTTATACTTAATAAACTCACTTTTGTTTATTAATAAACCCAGAGTAAGCGGTTAATACCTGGGGGAGCAAGCAGCTGTGCATATCTCTCTATCAGTGTTATAGAGGGCAGACAATTTATGAATTTACCCTGTATAAGCTTTATACAGAGTAAAACTGATTTATTTGGGGTTTGGAACCCATTGGGAACTGGGTGCCTGGGTGCTGGAGACAGGTAACCTGCTGAGCTGTTTTTAGTTAAAGCCTGCAGCTTTGGGGTCTGTGTTGCAGCAGGCTAGCATGTCTGGCTCAACAAGGCAGGATTCTGGAGTCCCAAGCTGGCAGGGAAAACGGGCTCAGAGGTAATTTCAGCACATCAGGTGACAGTCCCAAGGGGATCTCTCTGACCGAACCCGTCACAGGCTCCTCTGGGACAAGGCGGGGCACAAAGGCCAAGAAGACGCGCCTGAGATCTGGAGCCGAGGGAGGGAGGGGATCGGGCTGTGGAGTGAACTTCTAGAGGCGATTAGCCAAATGCAGAGCCTGACCACTTTTACGTAATGTTGCAAAATACTCCCTTGTAATACAACTTTTCCACCATAACTGTAGAGGCAGTGCGGTCCAGGGACAGTGCATTGTACAGGTCCTAGGACCTAGGTCCCATTCCCAGCCCTGGGCTAAGTCACTTCCTCGCTCCCTGCCTCAGTTTCCCCTCCAATTCTTTGTCTTGTCAGATTAGACTATGAGCTCTTTGGGGCAGGGACTCTGTGTATGTAGAATGTCTAGCACAATGGGTCCCACCTCTTGGTTCGTCTCTAGGTGCTATCGTAATATAACAATAACCAGAATGATATTTATAACAGCAAGTGGTCCTCCTCCATCCCAGAAAAACCCTACCCCAAGTGAAGTGTCCTGAAGCCAGAGAAGGCAGAAGAGCTGAAGACTCTATAAAAGTCCACTGTGCCAGCCAATCTAATTCAAATGGGAAGTGCCCCGATACCATGGTGAGGGGCAGCAGGATCTAGTCCTAGGATAGATTTATTTCTGTTAGCACCCACGTACGTGACCCATATTCCCCAGCCAGCAATCGTTGCTCTCTTTTTATAAAGCATGAATTTCTCCCCTCTCCCAAGCCGCACGCAAAGAGGATGTACATGTTAGATTTCAGTGGCCAGACACAGTAGTTGCTCCCAGCCTGAAGGTCTCCTTGTCCTCCAGGGCTTGGCCAGGAGTAGCTCCTCTTGTCCTGGGGAAGCCCTGCATGCTGCTGTAGGCTCTGCTCAGTATCTGTCTGGGGAACCAGGCTGGCATCTACAGGGGTCTTCAAAACACCAGCCTGGGTGTGTTTGACTTGATTAAAAACAAATCATTTGGAGCCAAATCCAAAAATTAGAAACCTAGGCCAAGATTTTCTAAACTAACTAGTGATTCTGGGGGCTTCCATTTTTGGGTGAGCAACTTGAAACCCTATAGATGGGTCTTATTTTTTGAAAATGCTTCTGACAACTGCATGGAAGAAGTTGGATGCCGGAAGCAAATTGCACTGTACAACAAGAAGAAATGTTATTGGTCCTACAGTATTCTTGAGCACTGTCTCCTGGCACCTCAGCTAGTCACTGGTCACAAATATGCAGACATGGATCTGTCCTGTAACACGGGGCGCCCACCCTTGGAAAGTGAGAGCCCGTCAAGCCGGGCTGTCTGAAAATGGAGGCACTTGAAATTACTCGTCACTATTCAGAATCTTGACCCTGGAAGGCGTGTGCATTGCAGAGAGACTCGAAACAGCCGTGAGTCGCAGACAGCCCGAGGGTGCTGACAGGACTGATTTACTTTCCAGTATTGAGAAGAAAGGTGCTGCCTAAACAAAACTCCACCGCATGTGAACAAATAGAACGAGGCTGGACATAGTGCGGAGGACATGGGGCTGCCCTGTTATCGTTTATGAATACGGCATGTTCTACGTGTGTGATTGTTGGCCGTGGGTTTACTGTATGGAAAGATGGTGGTAATGATGTTATTGCGGTTGCAGGAACAAACCATCCCGATGTGTAGAAAGAATAGTAAATATGGCAGGCGACCAGCTTGGCTAAACAGTGAAATCCTTGCTGATCTTAAATGCAAAAAAGAAGCTTACAAGAAGTGGAAGATTGGACAAATGACCAGGGAGGAGTATAAAAATATTGCTCAGGCATGCAGGAGTGAAATCAGGAAGGCCAAATCACACTTGGAGTTGCAGCTAGCAAGGGATGTTAAGAGTAACAAGAAGGGTTTCTTCAGGTATGTTAGCAACAAGAAGAAAGTCAAGGAAAGTGTGGGACCCTTACTGAATGAGGGAGGCAACCTAGTGACTGAGGATGTGGAAAAAGCTAATGTACTCAATGATTTTTTTGCCTCTGTCTTCACAAACAAGGTCAGCTCCCAGACTGCTGCACTGGGCAGCACAATATGGGGAGAAGGTGACCAGCCCTCTGTGGAGAAAGAAGTGGTTCGGGACTATTTAGAAAAACTGGACGTGCACAAGTCCATGGGGCCGGATGCGCTGCATCCGAGGGTGCTAAAGGAGTTGGCGGATGAGATTGCAGAGCCATTAGCCATTATTTTTGAAAACTCATGGCGATCGGGGGAGGTCCCGGATGACTGGAAAAAGGCTAATGTAGTGCCCATCTTTAAAAAAGGGAAGAAGGAGGATCCGGGGAACTACAGGCCAGTCAGCCTCACCTCAGTCCCTGGAAAAGTCATGGAGCAGGTCCTCAAGGAATCAATTATGAAACACTTAGAGGAGAGGAAAGTGATCAGGAACAGTCAGCATGGATTCACCAAGGGGAAGTCGTGCCTGACTAACCTAATTGCCTTCTATGATGAGATAACTGGCTCTGTGGATGAGGGGAAAGCAGTGGATGTGTTATTCCTTGACTTTAGCAAAGCTTTTGATACGGTCTCCCACAGTATTCTTGCTGCCAAGTTAAAGAAGTTTGGGCTGGATGAATGGACTGTAAGGTGGATAGAAAGCTGGCTAGATCGTCGGGCTCAACGGGTAGTGATCAATGGCTCCATGTCTAGTTGGCAGCCGGTTTCAAGCGGAGTGCCCCAAGGGTCGGTCCTGGGGCCGGTTTTATTTAATATCTTTATTAATGATCTGGAGGATGGTGTGGACTGCACTCTCAGCAAGTTGGCCGATGACACTAAACTAGGAGGCGTGGTAGATACACTAGAGGGTAGGGATCGGATACAGAGGGACCTAGGCTACATCCTCACTACAGGGGGGGGGTCGATTTAAGATACGCAAATTCAGCTACGCGAATAGCGTAGCTGAATTCGACGTATCAGATCCGACTTACCCTGTTGTGAGGACGGCGGCAAAATCGACTGCCGCGGCTCCCAGTCGACGGCGCTTACTCCCACCTCCGCTGGTGGAGTAAGCGCGTCGATTCGGGGATCGATTGTCGCGTCCTGACGAGACGCGATAAGTCGATCCCCAAGAGATCGATTTCTACCCGCCGATTCAGGCGGGTAGTGTAGACCTAGCCTTAGACAAATTAGAGGATTGGGCCAAAAGAAACCTGATGAGGTTCAACAAGAACAAGTGCAGAGTCCTGCACTTAGGACGGAAGAATCCCATGCACTGCTACAGACTGGGGACTGAATGGCTAGGTAGCAGTTCTGCAGAAAAGGACCTAGGGGTCACAGTGGATGAGAAGCTGGATATGAGTCAACAGTGTGCTCTTGTTGCCAAGAAGGCTAACGGCATTTTGGGCTGTATAAGTAGGGGGCATTGCCAGCAGATCGAGGGACATGATCATTCGCCTCTATTCGACATTGGTGAGGCCTCACCTGGAGTACTGTGAAGGATGTGGAAAAATTGGAAAGAGTCCAGCAGAGGGCAACAAAAATGATTAGAGGGCTGGAGCACGTGACTTACGAGGAGAGGCTGAGGGAACTGGGCTTATTTAGTCTGCAGAAGAGAAGAGTGAGGGGGGATTTGATAGCAGACTTCAACTACCTGAAGGGGGGTTCCAAAGAGGATGGAGCTCGGCTGTTCTCAGTGATGGCAGATGACAGAACAAGGAGTAATGGTCTCAAGTTGCAGTGGGGGAGGTCTAGGTTGGATATTAGGAAACACTATCTCACTAGGAGGGTGGTGAAGCACTGGAATGCGTTACCTAGAGAGGTGGTGGAGTCTCCTTCCTTAGAGGTTTTTAAGGCCCGGCTTGACAAAGCCCTGGCTGGGATCATTTAGTTGGGAATTGGTCCTGCTTTGAGCAGGGGGTTGGACTAGATGACCTCCTGAGGTCCCTTCCAACCCTGATATTCTATGATCCTATGTAGGAAAGAGGCCAGTGACTTCGGATAGGCACCTATCAGCTGACACTTGTGACAGTGCAGAAGCCATTTGCTTTGCTGTCAAACCACTCGCTGAGCTCACCGGACTAGCTGGTCAAGGGGGATGTCCCGGGATGTAAACACAGGAGAACCAAAGTGCCCGGGATTCTGTGACGACTCTGTGTGTGTGTGTGTGTGTGTGTGTGTGTGTGATATAAATGGGACCCACTCAAGTGAGGCGTAGTGGTTGGGAGAGACAGTAAAGAGAGATCTGCCAAGGGATGGCAAAACTCTCGGTGAGATAGACGTGCATTGTGTTTAAAATCCTTTTGCTCTTATGCCACACTTTGTTCCCACTGTTAAGATCAAACAATACTTTGTTTGAAGAAGGCCAGCCGGTTGCTATTGGTCACGCCCATGTGGAAGATGGGCATGTACCAAATGCAGCAGGCCTGCTGGCTAGGCATGGTCAATACACAGGGTCCTGTAGCCCAGGCCCCAATCTAGGTGTTAACACCCTCCGTGAGGTGAAGGCCTGACACCTGACGGGGTGCACTCCGATGGGCCAGAGAGAGGCCAGAGATGCAGCGCACTCCTGTGCCCTGATGCATTGCACCTGGGATAGAATTTCAGGCAATCTTGCAAAAATTCCTCTGCAGTCAGAACATCCCTTTTATACAGGTTTCAGAGCAGCCGCCGTGTTAGTCTGTATCCGCAAAAAGAACAGGCGTCCTTGTGGCACCTTAGAGACTAACAAATTTATTTGAGCATAAGCTTTCGTGGGCTACAGCCCACTTCATCGGATGCATAGAATGGAACACACAGAAAGAAGATATTTATACATACAGAGAACATGAAAAGGTGGGAGTAGCCAGACCAACTGTAAGAGGCCAATCAATTGAGATGAGCTATCATCAGCAGGAGAAAAAAAAATTTGAAGTGATAATCGAGGTGACCCATAGAAGGTGTGAGGATATTTTAACATGGGGAAATAGATTCAATTAGTGTAATGACCCAACCATTCCCAATCTCTGTTCAAACCTAAGTTAATTGTATCTAATTTGCATATTAATTCAAGTTCAGCAGTCTCTCTTTGGAGTCTGTTTTTGAAGTTTTTTTGTTGCAAAATTGCCACCTTCAAGTCTGTCACTGTGTGGGTAGAGAGGTTGAAGGGTTCTCCCACTGGTTTTTGAATGTTATGATTCCTGATGTCAGATTTGTGTCCATTTATTCTTTTGCGTCGAGACTGTCCGGTTTGGCCAATGTACATGGCAGAGGGGCATTGCTGGCACATGATGGCATATATCACGTTGGTAGATGTGCAGGTGAACGAGCCCCTTTTATACAGGCCCTCCACGCTGATTAGTGCACACACTACAGTCAAATGCACTCAGCAGGTTGTCATGGCAACACTTGAGGCAAGCGTTCTAAACTACACCAGGTAAAATAATAATCATATGCTTTTGGGTCAAATAAACTATTAACTGTGACTAATGGTTTTATAAATAAAAAACTACAGAGCCCACATTTCTCAGCCATAAATTAGTAATGGCTCTCGACATGCCGTTCATTGTGTGGCGGGAGGTGGTCTGCGGGGAATCGGTCTTAATAAATACATACCACATGGATTAGGCCCCCGCGCAGCGGGAGGAGAGCACACCGCTTCACAGGCTGCAACCACACAAAATAAAATTGGGGAGGAAGGAGCAGGAAGGACAAAATGGATGGGCAGAGGGAGAGCAAAGACCCCCCGCATCCCCCGAAGAAATGTTTTGAAGTGCAGTCGCTTTAAGGATCGGCCATTCAAAGAGAACTGTCTTTATCCATTCTGCCGCGATATGATGATGTATTTGCGTTAGCAGAACTCTGAGCCCTATTGTGCTGGGGCCACACACACACTCACAGGGTACGCCCACCCCGCAATCCAAGGGGAGACGACACTCCTACCTGGGCCAGCTTGACTAACAAGAGCCGAGACGTTGCTGCAGGCTGGAGCCAGGTGGGTTTGTACGGCCTTCGCTGCTATCATTATTCAAAGCTAGCTTGCATTTTTCTGTACTGCTGCAGAGACGCCTCCAACTGCAGTGGAGCTGCACCCAGAGCCAGGCAGGCATTGCCCTGAAGAGCGTACGATTGACATGGACAAGAGAGACGCGGGGTGTCAGGGATTAGGGCTTGTGGCTGAGCCTGGGACCAGCTAGCTGTGCCGCCCAAGTGAGCAACAGGACATGCAGCTGAACTACAGCGGGCTTGCAACACAATCACTCGGTTGGCCAGACGCCTGGCTTGGCTGCTGGAACCAACAGATGTGCTCGTAAGCCCAGCAGCCTCATGAGGCCGATGGATGCGTCTGCCACAGCTGTGATGACTCCTGTTTCTGCCCTGCTCCCAGCCCTGCTCCAGCCTTGGCTCTGACTCCTGAGTCCTGACTCCTGCTCCAACCACTAGGCCTGATTGCCCACGCCCCAGCCAGTGAGCTCTGCGGGGAAATGGAGACAAAGAGAGAGACTGGGCCAAGGTCACCCACCCTGCTGGTCAGTGGCATGGCAGGGAATAGAACCCAGGTGTCCTGAGTCCCAGTGGACTGACTTACCTACGGGGCTATGCAAAACCACCCAAAAGACCATGTGCAGGCCATTGAAATGGTGGCACCATCAATATTACTGACCCCAGGACGAAGGAATGCAAACGTACACATCTGCTGCTGCTTTTCCTTTTCAGATTGTGACACAGGAGAGGGCCAGTGCGTGAGTCTAATCCCAGTGTATACGTGTTACAAAGGGCTGATGTGTTTGTACAACACAATGGCCACCGCTCTCACTGAGGCGACCAATGTTAAATTATGATGTAAAGCATGAGGTTTTAATAATGGTAACATGTCTGAGTCATGTTATGTCACAGCTGCATTGACACAGCCATGTGCCACCAACTGTTAATGTATTTCTCTCCATTTTTTGACACTAGACAGCTATTTTCTCCATCAAAGCTGGGTTTGACAACTTTTCCAACTATCTTGAATAAACTGGAGGTGTGTTACATTTCCATTACATGCTTGGTTAGTAACAGACACTCAGTTTGTAATGTTCACTGGAGTATTTCATTCATCTGCTAGTACTGTACCAGACTTTTGGAGAAAGTTGTATCTTTGTGTGCAGTCCCCTTTGCATGTATATTTCTGTAACAGAAATTGTGGCAAGAAAAAAAAAATGACCTGGGACATCTCAGCTGGCGGTTGGAATTTCTGAAAGGTATTTCAAAACAGATATTTTATGCCTTAAAAGGGCAGCCTCTTCTTGCACAGAATTCGCTAGCACAGTCACTTGCTGATGGGAAGGGAAGTTCTGTTAAGCAACCAGGGCTTACATTTTCAAAAGTGACTCATGCTATTCGGTGTCTCAGTTTGTGGGTGAACCGTAAAGGGGCTTGATTATCAGAAAGTGCTAAGCCCCAAACTACCTTCGCTCCCAACCCCTAAATCTGTGCCTTCTTCACACAAACTGCGCTCGTCCCTCGCCCTCTCTTGGAGACCCTTGCCTCCCTTTGCCTCACTGGGCTTGTATGGCCTTTCACTTCCCTTCCCGCTAGGGATTGCAACGGCACGATTAGGCAGAGCAGTTCTAAGAGCAGATCATGTGCCAAAGGCGGCACACGAGCTGATTTCCAGTGGCACTCACACTGCCCGGGTCCTGGCCGCCAGTCTGGGGGGCTCTGCATTTTAATTTAATATTAAATGAAGCTTCTTAAACATTTTAAAAACCTTATTTACTTTACATACAACAATAGTTTAGTTATATATTATAGACTTATACAAAGAGACCTTTTAAAAAAGTTAAAATGTATTACTGGCACACGAAACCTTAAATTAGAGTGAATAAATGAAGACTCGGAACACCACTTCTGAAAGGTTGCCAATCCCTGCCTTATACTATACCGCTTGTGCTACGTAAGGGAATCTGAACGCTGTGACGCAGTTAGCAACATGAGATCCAATGCTGGGACTTTCAATGGGCTGTTAATGTTGCAGCCTGTTTGCATCTTCACAGTTTCTTTGGTATGTCTGCCCTAAGGCATTCTAATACACAGAAGGTCATTATTCAATTAGTTTTCTAAGGTATCAGCAAGTTTAAACTGGCATAATAGACACAACCGCATATACCATTTCCCCTCACATTTCTGGGCAGGCACCCAAAGACTCAAAATCATAAGCAAAGGGGATTTGTTGTTTGGCTGGTTAGCAGCAGCAAAAAACCAAATGATTTGAGTGTATTTTAGGCCTGCAGCCAGGGTCATGGGAGGGAAAGTGCTGCTCTCCATGGTTCTGTCTTCAAAATTGACTTTTACATTGATTTTTCTCTTTCTAGAGGCTCTTCTTGGCCGATTGAAATTCCTTCCGCAGGAGTCCTAAGCTGCTTTTTGTATTTGCTGCTGTCAAATAGTGCGTCTGAGCAGGGCGGGGGATGTAACGCAGTAACAGTGTCATAAATAGTGCGGCAGAATATCATTATCAGCAACATCTTAGCACAAGCAATAGACTTAATGTCCAGGCTGATGGGAAGAAAAGACCACCAGACTATGAACCCAGGAATTTAATCACTGGTTGTGCTAATAAGCCCTCGCTCTTGTCTAGTGCTTTTCAGCAGTAGATCTCCAAGCATTTCACAAGCGTTCATGTATTTAGCAGCGATGTGAATTGAGGTTATAAACAGAGGCACTGTAATGAGGCAGGGTTAGCCGTAGCACTCACTTTTCACCAGCTAGAATCACCTGAATTGTATCAGAGTTCCAAAAAATGGGGGCTAATTACCGAGGGAGGAAGAACCTCAGCCAAGGTGAAGCCTGTAAATCCCCAAAGGGCCAGAGTGGATTAGAACCCCTTGAACGCCATGCAGCTCCCCCCCTCTAAGCCCACGTGTATCTCCGCTCGGTTTACACGCTGTCCCGATGGGTCACGAGATCCGAAGCAAAGCAAGGCCCTTAGGCCCCAAACTGGCCTAATCCTGCTGAAGTCCACTGTGCTAGACAGATCCTGTGACGTCTATGGAGAGACTCAGGCAAGCTTCAGTGGGCTTTGGATCGGGCCTGTACTGGCGCTCCCTCAATGCCAGCTCTGTCCGGACGCTCACTAGCTGTGAGCCAAGCCAAGCACTTTCCCGTGACCGGGGCTGGCCGGAGCAGCAGCAAACGGGTGCTGAGAGGAGCACCCTCCTAACAAAGGGCCGAGTTTCCTTCCTGGTGCTTGTCTGGAAGGCGGGCGGGGGGACATGCATGTGCGAGGAGGGCGGCTGAAGCCACTGTCAGAACGGCTTTTGAGTAGTTATTCCCGACTAGTAGAAAACCTGTTCAGTGCAAAGTGCTTGTGGGCCCCCTGCGCTGCCCGTCCCCCTTGTGCCCGAGTCACAGAGCATACGAACCTACGGATAGTGCAAGCCACCCACTCAGTGCGCTGTGCTGTCCCCCCAGTGGTGGCTGGGCCAGAGACCACGGGCGATGGGCCTGGTACAGCCTGGGCTAACAGAGGCAGGACTTTTCCTTTGGGCAGTAGAAGCTTATGCTTATAGACCCAGAAATTCCACGGTCTGAGGTGCGGTGTTACATTAGCTGACAAAGAACTTCCTCCTGGAGCTCAGCAGGCAGAGAGTTGTGTCCTTAATTCCGGGGGCTTCGGTTCCAGAAGGCAGGTGCTTCACTCACTCACTTAGCTGCTACACAGTTGTCCTCCTTTTGGTCTACAAGAAGCCGCGAACTGCCCCAGATCCTAAAGAAGGAACCTCAAATGTTGACTGTCAGCAGTGCAAGCTTCAGTGACTTGGTTTCTGACTTGACTCAGACCTTTATCTGTTGTTTGCAAAGAAGATCGTGGTACCGGCCACTGTAGTTTTAGGGGACATCACGACATCACCAATAATTAACTTCAGATTAACGCACTTCAGAACCAATACTGCACTTCTGAATTCCTCAGGAAGCCAATGGCTCCATATGCTCACCCTGGGAAGTGACTCTGCCCCAGGCCAATGGAAGCTGCCAGGGAATACAGGCTGTGAAAGAGCATTAGTGACGTGAGTAATTCTTTTCCAGCTCCACACATGCTTGTCAGGATGTTTTCAATCTGTGCTTGACTGAGCAGTGTGCAAACCACAGATGTGGAAACAAACAACCAAAATGAAGGAAGGAAGGAAGAAAGAAAGAAAGAAAAAGAAAGAAACCCCTGGAATTGACTCCAACAGGAAAAAACTCTCCGACAGCTGGTACAGGCTAAAAGGTATCATTGAAAACTGAATTCAGAAGCTGCGTGGATCTGTACATGAAGGGGACTTTGACAGAGCAGCTGCCACTCAAGGCATACACCATCAGACACTGCAACGTTTTCCAGGGCCAATGGAAGCCGAGCGGCTGAGTAGAGTCTCTTTTGAACACAGGCAACGTAAAGTCACAGATAAACGACGTGCTTTTGATTTATTACTGCACTGGGCCAGGCCTGGGGATGTCTGGTTCAGTTACCGGCACAGTCCTGGACCCCCCATGTGACCTGTTGGCCAAGTCACTTTGGCTCAGATTCCTTTGAAATCAGTGGAAGTGAGGACTCTAAATACCTCTGAGGATCTGGTTCTTGGTGCCTCAGTTCCCCATCTGTGCGATAGGGACAGTAGCACTTCCCCGCCTCCCTGGGGTGTGTGAGGAAGAATACATTACAGATTGGGAGGTGCTCAGATGCCACGGTGATGGCAGCCATTTACATATCGAATTGGCCACATTTACCGATGTTCCAGACTCTTCCCTACACTGGTATGCATTCCTACGCCAATACGGGAGGTGCATATTTTTGTACAGCAGGAAACATACAAATAGTCTCAGGAAGATAAAAGAAAATATATGCAGCATGTTTGGGGATGTCTATTACATCATAGGACAGCCATGTTTTGTCACAATTTGTATTACAAAACAGTTCTTGTCCAAAATTGACAGTAGGGTTGTGTAAGTCCTATGGCCAGAGCCCAGAGAGGAAATAACTCTCTACTCCCTTTGTTGGTGAAAAGGGGAAAGTGCTGCCATAGAGAACTTCATTTGCATAGGCTACTTACCCACAATTCCTCTAGTGACACTTTGGGAGTCACCATAACTGTAGAGTGGATTTTGTGGGCAGTGCACTCACAGAGAGCGTTTAGAAGGGGAAAGTATTTTCACTCCATGGCACAGAGCTCCTTTTCCAGCTGCTGAGACTATGCTGGAGAGTTCTAAGAACTGAAGACTCTGTGATGAGAGACAATGTAGATGGAAGACTTGCTTGTGAGTGGGATGTGGTGGGTGGGTGAAGTGGTGCAGTCAAGAGGCTGTACTCTGTGGGGCATCCTCACCAGTGCTTGGGAGGAGACAAGCCACTGTCAAAGTCATGGGAAGGGGGTAGTTTATTCTTTGTTTGCAAATGTATTCTGGTGCTCCGGTTTCCCAAGCTTATGACTGTGTTCTCTTTCCCCTCATAAGGGTTTCCTTGTCTGGGCAGGGTCTCCGAGTGCTTGTGCGTGGGGAGGTGCTGCCTGAAAAGGGCACCAAGGGAGGTGCAGTTAGATTTTCCGGGTGGGGTCTCAAGCCGGTTTAGTTATTTGTCAAGTGGGATCCTAGGTTTACTGAACCTGGCCCTTACTGTCGCCGTTAACCAGGGTTACAGTTACAGCGCTACCCCTTTGTCCCTATGTCGGATCTTGTCTCCAAGGATCTCAGGCGACTGTGTGATCAGTAATCCCATCCCTAGCAGGTGAAGTTATTCTACGGTCTCACCGATGGGTGTACTGTGGCAGAGGAAGATCAGGCGAACAGTTTAAAAGTCAGGTGCGTAAAGTTAATCATCTAAATCCAAACTTAGGCACCTAAATAAGTGGCTTGCGTTTTCAGGGGAGCTAAGTAGAGCTGGCTGAAAACTTCTATAATAAATAAACTCTAGACGTGAAGGACATCCCTGCTGCTCTTGTCCTTTGAAGTTTTCAACATCCACAGCGTTTCCATCCCCGTTTAAAATGCAGGCATTTCCCGGAGCGTATTTCCAGCGTCATCACTTGACAAAGATTTTTAGCCATCGGTCTCCATGGCACAAGTTGAACCTGTTGTAAAGAAAAGTGCAACTAAAGTCAAATGTTTCCAGCTTAGATTTATGTAAAACCTCCCAGGGAGACAATTTCCAGCTCTCAAAATGCAGCCATTCCTTAGCTAGTGGAAGCTGAAAAAACGTTAGATTCAAGCTGGAAAGATCAAAGAGGGGCCACGTCTCCATTTTCCAGCCATGCGAGCTGGAATATTCATTCTGCGCTCAATGGGTCAGTGCTGCACCCTTGGGAAGGAGCCACTGTAGCTTTCATTGTGCACATGAGAGAGTGAGTCCCTGCTTTCCGTGAAAAATCAATGCAAATGGCTTAGCCGTAGCGCTGTTCTGAGCACCTCTATCCTGCTGCAAGGCATGTGCCCACGGTCCACCAATACATGCCTCAGGGGGCTGGGGGAACAATCTCCGCATTGGTGTTTCACAATGCACCAGGTGGGTATAATAATGGGCCACTCAAATCTGTCCTGTTGGGAGACAGAATCCTTCGTGCTTCTGACATAACTCAACCCTGGGGAACTGAAAGAACCTTCCCCTCTGGACGTGCTACTTCACACAGGCCTGATCCAGTCTCCGTTTAAGTCCGAGGGGGAGTGTGTCTTTCAGTGGGCTCTGGATTGGTCCCTAATTGTCCCCAGAAGGTCCCTGGCACCTTTGTTCTGAAGCATGTGGGATTGGCTAGTGGGCCAGGATACTGGACTAACCTGAGCCCTGCTCTGCCAGTTCCCAAGTCCCCTCAGCCAGGGGCAGGGTGACACCTGTCCCTTCGCAGGCTGGGCCGGGTGGAAATGGCTAGCCAAGGGACCCAGGCAATAGCAGCTTGGCAGGGCGCTGCGCTGAACGAGCACTTCTCTCCGGCCCCATGCGTCAGGACAAAGCCCCGTCGGCAGGCTGGGCACGCAGCTCAGAGCCCACCAAACGGGAACAGCGGTGACAATTCAGGGCCCCATTGGGCCACCGTGGCTCCCCTGGAGTAGCGCCTCGCTGTGCAGGCAGCACCATTGATTGCAAAGCACTCCACAGCCTGTGCAGAAGGCTCCGAGTCTGGCCTGGAAAAGGCCATTTAATTCAGGTGACCCTGGGGAGGGGCGCTGTGCTAGCCGCCCCATCCCAAGAGCAGCCCTGGGAGGAGCCGTGATGCAGAGAAACCCTCTGAGATGCAATTCTCTCCCTGCGAGGTGTGACTTACTGCTGGCCTGGAGCAGCCGCTGCAAATCATAGATCAGCCGTGCTGGCCAGCGGGTAGGGGGCAAGCCACGGCTCTGCCTGTCCTGCACCCTCTCTCTAGCTATCGGCTACAGAGTGTGCATCAACCAGTCACTCCTGCTGGCCCCACCCCAAGCCTGGTGTAGCCAGGCTGTGGGTGCGAGGGTGCGTTCTTACTCCTCTGCAGCGTAGACTAGCCCAGTGAGCGCTGGCTTGCAAGTCAGGCGACCTGCGTTCTCAGGCCAGCTCTGCTACTTGTCTGCTGGGGGAGTCACTTCTCCTCGCTGGCTTGTCTAGTTACATCGTGAGCTCCTTGGGTCTGTACAGCACCTAGCGCCATAGGGGATGATCTTAGTTCGGGCCTCTAGGCGCCACCATTATCCATATAAATGAGAATAGTAGTTTGAGTCAAACTCTAACTTACATTAGAAATTAGGGAACACTTTGATTTTTATATTATGCAGCAAATGGGTGAAATGATTGATACTAATATGAAAAATACTACGGATGGGGTATAAGCACGTAGGGCTTGTCTACACGAACAGTTAGTTCATGGCAAGGCGGGATGTGCATTTACCCTGCACTAGCCTGCCATGCGGTAACCGTCCGTACGGACCCTGCTAACGCACGTTTATAATTTGATAATGTGCTTTGATCCAGTCCCATTTCAAAGAGAACTAATGCTCTAATGGAGTTAACACTCATCAGCAGGGTCCATATGGACAGTGAGGGACAGTGGGTGGGACAGATTCACAGCCTGGCTTGCCATGAAAGAATCGTCTGTGTAGGCAAGCTCTTCAGCTGAGCTATCGTTAGTGAAAAGGAAATAAACTCAGATTGATCAGTTCGGCGTCTGTTTTCAAAGCCAGAGGAGAAGCTGAGATGAGGAGCTCTCCCTGTTGGAGGCGGAATGAAGACCCATTTCCTGGGGTGTACTGAAGAGGAGTCGATGAAGCATACCCTGTGCTTCCCAAGGGCACTCCATTCCTCGGCAGCGGTCAGAGATGGAGAACGTTGCAGGCTCTCTCTCTGGATAGCCGCTAGGCCGGCTTGTGAGAGGGAACCAGCACTTCGGTGCCTTTCCTGGCCGTGCTCGACCGCCGCAGGAGGGGACTCACGTCGCTCCTGCTTTTTCAGTGCACTTGGAAATCTGTTGTTATGGCTCAAGTCAGGGACATTATTTCTAAAAAAGGGTTTCTAAAGCTCTCAACCATTCTGTCCCCAGAGCCACTAGCCAGCCCCGCTGCATGGGACAGTGCCTCCTTCAGGAAGCGAGAGGAAGTGCAGACTGTACAGGAGGTGTCAGGCAGGCCTGGGAGGGTAGGGAAAGTCTTTTGGCAAAGGAGACGGTGACAGTAGCAGTGAGGCGTGAGGGCGAGTGTCAGACAGACACAAAGAGCAGAGCACCTCTCCCCCCATGGGCAGGACGACTGCGCTTGGGGGAAGCTGAATGCACACTAGGTAACGATGGGTTTAGGCAGCTGATGTGGCCATCACCCATTGGTCTCCGTCCCCATCATTCTCCTCAGCAGGGCTGCGTGGCCAGTGGCAAAATCCCTATTGACTTCAATGGACTGAGCACCCGTTGACGTCAGTGGGAGAAGCTGGGTGCTCCGCACCTTTGAATGCCAGGGCTGAGAAGCCTGACTTTAGGCACCTGCTCTTTTAAAATCTTGGCCAGTGGAGCCACTGCAGTCAAAAGCCATTTCCAAGGGCAGACGTTAGAGGCTGTAAAACCAGTTTGTCTGTTACCAAGTTGTTTGTCGTATGTTACACAGTTTCTTTTATTCGTACACTATTAATGTGAGTAAATCTTGCTTGCATAAAAGGGGCCCAGAGATATTACCGTTGGCACGTTGCAAAGAATAATGGTAGAAGGGTGCAGTTAAGACCTGGAGAGAGAAAGAGCCCAAACTAAACCGGGGTTGGTCTCTTTAAACCATAAAAATAAATGAAAACATAAATTTGAGCCCATTATGGAACTAGAGTAAATGCTGCAGTAAATCAAAGGAAGCCAATAATGCAGTGATCACACAAGCTAATCATACAATCCCCATGAACTAGCAGCTCGGAAGTGGCCATATATAAACCAGTGAAAGAGCTAATTTGGCTGCCTTGGAAGTCACTCCCTACAACGGCCAGGGGGAAGGACAAATCCGTCCAGCATGGCCCCATGGGGAGTGTCCTCGCGAGTTCCTGAAGTTCAAGGAGAAGTGAAAGGAGGAGAAAATGTCTCTGCTGCCCCAGCCATGCTGGCATGTGAGAAACAGAAATTGCAGTTGGTCTCTCCTAATCTGGGTTCAAAACTTGGCCACTGAAGTGACAGGGCTAGCTGATGGGTTCTTGAAGGGGAGTACAGTAGGGTCTTTATATTCCTACCCTGTGCAAAATAACCCACAGCCCCTCATAAAGCCAACAGTCAATACAAACATCAGCTGTAGTTGCAATAAGGTGAAAGCAGTAAGTAACCGTCTAGATTAATCACCTAAAAAAATGTGGTGCTGTGTAAATCTCGGGGTAGGCAACAGAACTATACACAGTGCCGCATAATTACAGCCATAAAGGGCGAGTGCTCTTGGCACTCCTAGGGAAGAAGAGCCAAATTAATTTTGCTGAGCTTGGGAAGCCGTTCATTTGCTTGATCTCTGTAAATTTCCACTTGGTCAGCAGGCCCCTCAGCTGATGTAAATTAGTGTCACTCCAGCGAGCTCGATGCAGCTCTGGTGATTCCCACCAGCTGAGGATCTGGGGCGACGAGTCCTGTCGGAAACTGCAGTGAAATGAGCTGCGTTATTCAGAGAGGCGTCGATTTAAAGGCCAGAAGGGACCATTACGTTGTCTATTCGGACCTCCTCCATCACAGACACCGGAGAATCTCCCCCGGTGATGCATGCATCAACCCCATGACTTCTGTTTGCACTAGATCATATTTTATAGCAAGATATCCAGCCCGCCTTTAAGCCGTCAAATGATGGTGACTGTACCACGTCCTGAGGTGAATTGTTCTAATGGCTAATTACCCTCACCCTGAACAAATTGTGCCTTATTTCTAGTCTGAATTTATCTAGCTTCAGCTACTAACCATTGGATCGTGTTCTGCCCTTTTCTGCTAAATTAAAGAGCCAGCCACTCTCAGACATCTCTTCCCCATGTAGGTATTTGTAGACCATAATCAAATAAGCTCTTAACCTTCTCTTGGATGAGCAAGCATCTCAGACGGGTGATTAAGAAAAAACAGAGAGCGTACGAGGAGTGGAAGATGGGAGGGATCAGCAAGGAAACCTACCTTATTGAGGTCAGAGCATGTAGAGACGGAGTGAGAAAGGCCAAAAGCCATGTAGAGTTGGACCTTGCGAGGGGAGTTAAAACCAATAGTAAGAGGTTTTATAGCCATATAAATAGGAAGAAAACAAAGAAAGAAGAAGTGGGACCGCTGAAGAATGTAGATGGAGTGGAGATTAAGGATAATCTAGGCATGGCACAATATCTAAACAAATATTTTGCATCGGTCTTTAATGAGGCTAATGAAGGACTCAGGAATAGTGGAGGCGTGACGGATGGGAATAAAGGAGGGGGGGTTGACATTACCGTATCTGAGGTAGAAGCCAAACTCGAACAGCTTAACGGGACTAAATCGGGAGGACCGGATGATCTTCATCCGAGAATATTAAAGGAACTGGCGCGAGAAATTGCAAGCCCGTTAGCGATAATTTTTAATGAATCTGTAAACTCGGGGGTGGTACCGTTGGACTGGAGAATAGCTAATGTGGTTCCTATTTTCAAGAAGGGGAAAAAAAGTGACCCGGGTAACTACAGGCCTGTTAGTTTAACATCTGTAATTTGCAAGGTCTTGGAAAAAATTTTGAAGGAGAAAGTAGTTAAGGACCTTGAGGTCAATGGCAATTGGGACAAATTACAACACTGTTTTACGAAAGGTAGATCGTGCCAAACCAACCTGATCTCCTTCTTTGAGAAAGTAACAGATTTATTAGATAAAGGAAATGCGGTGGATCTAATATACCTCGATTTCAGTAAAGCATTTGATACGGTACCGCATGAGGAGTTATTGGTTAAATTGGAAAAGATGGGGATCGATATGAAAATCCAGAGGTGGATAAAGAACTGGTTAAAGGGGAGACTTCAGCGGGTCGTATTGAAAGGTGAACTGTCAGGTTGGAGGGAGGTTACCAGTGGAGTTCCTCAAGGTTCGGTTTTGGGTCCGATTTTATTTAATCTATTTATTACTGACCTCGGAACCGAATGTAGGAGTGGGCTGATAAAGTTTGCGGATGATATAAAGTTGGGAGGTATTGCCAATTCGGAGAAGGATCGGGATATCCTGCAGGGAGATTTGGATGACCTTGTAAACTGGAGTAATAGTAATAGGATGAAATTTAATAGTGAGAAGTGTAAGGTGATGCATTTAGGGATGACTAACAAGAATTTTAGTTATAAGCTGGGGACGTATCGGTTGGAAGTAACAGAAGAGGAGAAGGACCTCGGAGTCCTGGTTGATCGCAGGATGACTATGAGTCGGCAATGTGACGTGGCCGTGAAAAAAGCTAATGCGGTCCTGGGATGCATTAGGCGAGGTATTTCTAGTAGAGATAAGGAGGTGCTGGTTCCGTTATACAAGGCACTGGTGAGACCTCATTTGGAGTACTGTGTGCAGTTCTGGTCTCCCATGTTGAAAAGGGATGAATACAAACTGGAACGGGTACAGAGAAGGGCCACTAGGATGATCCGAGGAATGGAAAACCTGTCGTATGAAAGGAGACTCGAGGAGCTCGGTTTGTTTACCTTAACCAAAAGAAGGCTGAGGGGGGATATGATTGCTCTTGTCAAGGCTGTATCCCTACTTTGAACTTTAGGGTACAAATGTAGGGGCCTGCATGAAGACTTCTAAGCTTAACTACCAGCTTAGTTTTGATCCGCTGCCACCATCCCAAAGCTAATTCCCTTTCCTGGGTAGCCTTGAGAGACCTTCACCAATTCCCTGGTGAATACAGATCCAAACTCCTTGGATCTTAAATAAGGAGAAATTGACCCTTCCCCCCTCCTTCCTTTCACCAACTCCTGGTGAATACAGATCCAAACCCCTTTTGGATCTTAAAAACAAGGAGAAATCAATCAGGTTCTTAAAAAGAAGGCTTTTAATTAAAGAAAAAGGTAAAAATCATCTCTGTAAAATCAGTATGGAAAATAACTTTACAGGGTAATCAAACTTAAAGAGCTTAGAGGACTCCCCTCTGTCTTAGGTTCAGAGTGTAGCAAACAAAGATAAGCACTCTAGTAAAAGGTACATTTACAAGTTGAGAAAACAAAGTAAATCTAAGACGCCTTGCCTGGCTTTTACTTACAATTTTGAAATAAGAGAGACTTGTTTAGAAAGATGGGGAGAACCTGGATTGATGTCTGGTCCCTCTCAGTCCCAAGAGCGAACAACCCCTTAAACAAAGGACACACACAAAAGCCTTTCCCCCCCCAAGATTTGAAAGTATCTTGTCCCCTTATTGGTCCTTGGGGTCAGGTGTCAGCCAGGTTACCCGAGCTTCTTAACCCTTTACAGGTAAAAGGATTTGGAGTCTCTGGCTAGGAGGGATTTTAGTACTGTATACAGGAGAGCTGTTACCCTTCCCTTTATAGTTATGACACGCCCCCCAAATCACAGATAGTGTTGGACGTTTGGTTCCACACTGGCTGTGATTTCTTTCCTGGAGCTCTAGGAGAAAACAGAGTTAATAAGACACATGTACCTTTAGACATACTACTGATTATATAAAAACTAACAATATGTTTTATTTCAAGAACAATTGTTAACCAGTTAACTCTGGGAAACTTTCCCGGGAGAGTGCATCAGCCACTTTGTTAGAAGCTCCCGAAATGTGTTGTATTTCAAAATCAAAATCTTGGAGAGCTAAACTCCACCGAAGAAGTTTTTTGTTATTTCCCTTGGCGGTATGAAGCCACTGTAGCGCAGCATGGTCTGTTTGTAGTTGGAAGCGCCGTCCCCAAACATATGGGCGTAGCTTTTCCAGCGCGTACACAATGGCGTAGCATTCCTTTTCGCTGATTGACCAGTGGCTTTCCCTCTCAGACAGATTCTTGCTGAGAAACACGACAGGATGGAATTCTTGATCCGGTCCTTCCTGCATTAAAACTGCTCCCACGCCTCGCTCGGAAGCATCTGTGGTTACTAGGAACGGTTTGTCAAAGTCTGGGGCCCTTAGCACAGGGTCAGACATGAGTGTTGCCTTAAGCTGGTTAAAGGCCTTTTGACACTTATCAGTCCACTGAACTGCATTTGGCTGTTTCTTTCTGGTTAGGTCTGTCAGCGGGGCGGCGATTTGGCTGTAGTGTGGTACAAATCGCCTATACTATCCGGCCAAGCCTAAGAAGGATTGGACCTGTTTCTTTGACTTTGGAACCGGCCACTTTTGGATAGCATCCACTTTGGCCTGTAGGGGATTTATAGTTCCTTGACCCACCTGGTGCCCCAGGTACGTCACTCTGTTTTGGCCTATTTGACACTTTTTAGCCTTAACAGTTAGTCCTGCCTGCCGGATGCGCTCGAAGACTTTTTTCAGGTGCTCCAGGTGTTCTGTCCATGAATCAGAAAAAATGGCCACATCATCGAGATAGGCAACGGCAGATTCTCCCAATCCCGCCAAGAGACCATCTACAAGTCTTTGGAAGGTGGCGGGAGCATTTCGCAACCCGAAAGGGAGTACATTGAATTCATACACCCCTGCCTGGGTGACGAAGGCTGACCTTTCCTTAGCGGGTTCATCTAGTGGTACTTGCCAGTACCCTTTAGTTAAGTCTAAAGTAGAGATGAATTGGGCATGTCCCAATTTTTCCAATAGCTCATCTGTGCGTGGCATTGGATAGTTGTCAGGACGAGTTACAGCATTTAGCTTACGGTAGTCCACGCAAAAGCGTACTTCCCCATCTGGTTTGGGAACTAGAACCACTGGAGATGCCCATGCACTGGTAGAGGGGCGGATTATACCCATCTGTAGCATGTCCTGGATCTCCCTTTGTATAGCTGCTTGGGCATGTGGTGACTCCCGGTAGGGTGGGGTTCTAATTGGGTGAGCATTACCTGTGTCAATGGAGTGGTATGCCCGTTCGGTCCGTCCTGGAGTGGCTGAGAAAATCGGTGCAAAGCTTGTGCACAGCTCCTTTATCTGCTGTCGCTGCAGACGTCCCAGGGTCGTGGAGAGGTTCACCTCTTCCACGCCACCATTCCTTTTTCCTTCATAGTAGACACCTGCAGGCCACTCCGCGTCATCAGTTTCCTGGGCTGTAAACTGGCAAACGTTTAATTCTCTAGAATAAAAGGGCTTAAGAGAATTAACATGGTATACCTTAGGCTTTATGTTGGAGGTGGGGGAGGCTATGAGATAGTTAACAGCTCCTAGGCGCTCCTGGACCGTGAATGGTCCTTCCCACGACGCTTCCATTTTATGGGCCTGGAGCGCCTTTAAGACCATGACTTGGTCTCCTACTTTGAAGGACCGTTCTCTGGAATGTTTATCATACCAGGCCTTTTGCTCTTCCTGAGCATCCTTTAGGTTTTCTTTAGCAAGGGCTAAAGAGTGTCGGAGGGTGTTTTGTAGGTTGCTTACAAAGTCTAGAATGTTAGTTCCTGGAGAAGGCGTAAACCAACTGTAATGGCCCCTTAACCTCGCGGCCATACACAAGTTCAAATGGTGAAAACCCTAAACTGGGATGTGGTACAGCCCTGTAGGCAAAAAGCAACTGCTGCAACACTAGGTCCCAATCATTGGAGTGTTCATTTACGAATTTACGTATCATGGCCCCCAAAGTTCCATTAAACCTCTCCACCAGACCATTGGTTTGATGGTGATGAGGGGTGGCAACCAAGTGATTCACCCCATGAGCTTCCCACAGGTTTTTCATGTTCCCTGCCAGGAAATTAGTTCCCGAATCTGTAAGGATGTCGGAGGGCCAACCTACCCTGGCAAAAATGTCTGCTAATGCCTGGCACACACTTTTAGCCTTGGTGTTGCTTAAGGGTACAGCTTCCGGCCATCGGGTAGCAAAATCCATGAAAGTCAGTACGTACTGCTTTCCTCTGGGTGTCTTCTTTGGGAAAGGACCCAGAATATCCACAGCTACTCGCTGAAATGGGACCTCAATTATGGGTAGTGGCTGGAGAGGGGCTTTAACCTGGTCTTGGGGCTTTCCCACTCGTTGGCACACCTCACAAGACCGGACATAATTAGCAACGTCCTTGCCCATTCCCTCCCAGTGGAAGGACTTCCCCAACCGGTCTTTGGTTCTGTTCACCCCAGAATGGCCACTGGGATGATCATGGGCTAAGCTCAAGAGTTTTACCCGATACTTAGTGGGAACTACCAGCTGTCTTTGAGGATGCCAGTCTTCCTGGTGCCCACCAGAAAGAGTCTCCTTGTATAAAAGTCCTTTTTCTACAACAAACCGGGATCGGTTAGAAGAGCTGAGAGGCGGTGGGGTGCTCCGTGCCGCTGCCCAAGCTTTTTGAAGGCTGTCATCTGCTTCCTGCTCGGCCTGGAACTGTTCCCTTGATGCTGGAGACATCAGTTCCTCCTTGGACTGTGGACTGGGGCTTGGTCCCTCTGGAAGCGATGCAGGTGCTGGGGCTGTTTCCATTGACTGTGAACCGCTGTCCGCTGGTGCACTATGTGGTATTTCAGGCTCTGGCTGAGCCTCTTGGGTAGGGTTATCTGCTGCTTCCGCCAGTTTAGGCTCGCTGGTGCCCTCTGGCATTGGAGTTGTAGACGGGGTTGCAAGCGCTGGACTCAGTGCTGGCAATGGTTCTGGTGCTGGTTGCGTTGCCAGTTCCGGTTCTGGGACTGGCTTTGGCTGGGTCTCTGGGATTGGATCCACTACGGCTGTTGCAGTCGTTGGCAGGGGATCCGGTTCCACCACCTGTGTTTGGGTCTCCGGTAACACAGACGGGGCCCTGGTGGACGGCTCAGGAACAGGGATGGGGGTGAAAGCTTGCTTAGCCTGGCTGCGGGTGACTATTCCCACCCTCTTGGCTAGCTTCACATGGTTGGCCAAGTCTTCCCCCAGCAGCATGGGAATGGGATAATTGTCATAGACTGCAAAAGTCCACATTCCTGACCAGCCCTTGTACTGGACATGCAACTGGGCTGTAGGCAAGGTTACAGACTGTGACACGAAGGGTTGAATTGTCACTGTAGCCTCAGGGTTGATGAGTTTGGGGTCCACTAGGGATTGGTGGATAGTTGACACTTGTGCCCCAGTGTCCCTCCAAGCGATAACCTTCTTTCCGCCCACTCTCAAGGTTTCCCTTCGCTCCGAGGGTATGAGAGAGGCATTTGGGTCTGGGGTTCTTTGGTGTGATTGGGGTGTAATGAACTGTAATCGGTTGGGGTTCTTGGGGCAGTGAGCCTTTATATGCCCCAGTTCATTACATTTAAAACATCGCCCTGCTAAGGTATCACCGGGGCGATGTTGGTTGATGGAGACTGGTGTGGTGGGGTGAGAAGGCGTCTGGGGTTTCCCTTGGGATGTGGGTGGGGCCTTGGGTTGTCCCCGGTGATAAGGTTTTGTTTCGGCTTGCCCCTTCTGATATTCGCTCCAACTGCTACTAGCTTTTTTCTTTTCTGTCACCTCCACCCATTTGGCTCCAATCTCCCCCGCCTCGGTTACAGTTTTGGGCTTCCCATCTAGGATGTACCTTTCTATTTCCTCAGGAACACCCTCTAAAAACTGCTCCATTTGCAATAGGAAGGGCAACTCTTCCGTAGATTTAACATTTGCTCCTGATATCCAGGCATCCCAATTTTTCCCAATGTGGTAGGCATGTCGGGTAAATGACACATCAGGTTTCCACCTTAGGGCTCTGAACCGCCGACGGGCATGCTCAGGTGTTAGCCCCATTCTGATTCTGGCCTTGTTTTTAAAAAGTTCATAACTGTTCATGTGTTCCTTAGGCATTTCAGCCGCCACCTCTGCTAAGGGTCCACTGAGCTGCGGCCTCAGCTCTACCATGTACTGGGTTGGAGGGATGTCGTATCCAAGGCAGGCCCTTTCAAAATTTTCTAAGAAGGCCTCAGTATCATCGCCTGCCTTGTAGGTGGGGAATTTCCTGGGATGGGAAGTGGTACCTGGAGAGGAGTTGTTAGGATGGTCTGATGCACCCTGCCTAGTCCTTGCTGCTTCCAGTTCCATCTCTTTTTCTTTCAGCTCCATCTCTCTTTTATGGGCCTCCTGTTTGGCTTTTTCTTCTCTTTCATGGGCCTCCTGTTTGGCTTTCTCTTCTCTTTCATGGGCCTCCTGTTTGGCTTTCTCTTCTCTGTCATGTTTGGCTTTTTCCAGCTCCATCTCTCTCTTGTGGGCCTCCTCTTCAAGTTTTTTAATTTGAAGCAGTCTTTGATGTTTTCTTTCATTTTCTTCTGCTTCTAGTTTGGCCAGTTCTATTTTGTTAGCTGCTTCTTTGGTAGTCATTTTCCTGTTTTCTTGTGCTGGGTCACACCCTCTGCAGTTGACTGAAACTGGGATGTATTTAGCTCAGGCTCCTGCTGAGTGCTGCTGAGTTAACAGAGACTTTCTAACTAGCTACTTCCGAGGATGTAAAAAGAAAAAAAAAAACAATTCAGCTTGTAAATTACCTTTACCAGATCAAAGTTTGCTCACTTATTGAACCGTTCTCTTAACAAAGGACCTTGTTAAAAAAACTTAACACCTCTGCCTTCAAGCAAGGAGAGATAAAATATGCATCTACCTTCAGCTCTGCTCTCCAAGCAGCTAGAAGGAAAAAAAAATCTCTTACTGGCTTTTGGGTTTAAAACGATCCCACCGCTGTGCCACCATGTCAAGGCTGTATCCCTACTTTGAACTTTAGGGTACAAATGTAGGGGCCTGCATGAAGACTTCTAAGCTTAACTACCAGCTTAGTTTTGGTCCGCTGCCACCATCCCAAAGCTAATTCCCTTTCCTGGGTAGCCTTGAGAGACCTTCACCAATTCCCTGGTGAATACAGATCCAAACTCCTTGGATCTTAAATAAGGAGAAATTGACCCTTCCCCCCTCCTTCCTTTCACCAACTCCTGGTGAATACAGATCCAAACCCCTTTTGGATCTTAAAAACAAGGAGAAATCAATCAGGTTCTTAAAAAGAAGGCTTTTAATTAAAGAAAAAGGTAAAAATCATCTCTGTAAAATCAGTATGGAAAATAACTTTACAGGGTAATCAAACTTAAAGAGCTTAGAGGACTCCCCTCTGTCTTAGGTTCAGAGTGTAGCAAACAAAGATAAGCACTCTAGTAAAAGGTACATTTACAAGTTGAGAAAACAAAGTAAATCTAAGACGCCTTGCCTGGCTTTTACTTACAATTTTGAAATAAGAGAGACTTGTTTAGAAAGATGGGGAGAACCTGGATTGATGTCTGGTCCCTCTCAGTCCCAAGAGCGAACAACCCCTTAAACAAAGGACACACACAAAAGCCTTTCCCCCCCCAAGATTTGAAAGTATCTTGTCCCCTTATTGGTCCTTGGGGTCAGGTGTCAGCCAGGTTACCCGAGCTTCTTAACCCTTTACAGGTAAAAGGATTTGGAGTCTCTGGCTAGGAGGGATTTTAGTACTGTATACAGGAGAGCTGTTACCCTTCCCTTTATAGTTATGACAGCTCTCTTTAAATATATCAGAGGGATAAATACCAGGGAGGGAGAGGAATTATTTCAGCTCAGTACTAATGTGGACACGAGAACAAATGGATATAAACTGGCCGTCGGGAAGTTTAGGCTTGAAATTAGACGAAGGTTTCTAACCGTCAGGGGTGAAGTTCTGGAACAGCCTTCCGAGGGAAACGGTGGGGGCGAAAGACCTCTCTGGCTTTAAGATTAAGCTTGATAAGTTTATGGAGGGGATGGTTTGATGGGATAACGTGATTTTAGTCAATAGGTCAATAACATACTATCGCTGGTAATTAGTCACAATGGTCAATGATGGGATATTAAAAGTTACTACAGAGAACTTTTTTCCGGAGGGTCTGGCTGGAGAATCTTGCTTGCATGCTCGGGGTTCAGCTGATCGCCATATTTGGGGTCGGGAAGGAATTTTCCTCCAGGGTAGATTGGCAGAGGCCCTGGAGGTTTTTCGCCTTCCTCCGCAGCATGGGGCAGGGGTCGCTTGCTGGAGGATTCTCTGCGACTTGAAGTCTTTAAATCATGATTTGGGGACTTCAACAGCTGAGTCAAGGGAGAGAATTATTCCAGGAGTGGGTGGGTCAGCTTTTGTGGCCTGCATCATGCGGGAGGTCAGACTAGATGATCATAATGGTCCCTTCTGACCTTAAAGTCTATGAGTCTATAAATAAATTGAGCTTCTTGAGTCTTTAATTAATTATAAGGCGGTTTTCCAGACCTCAAACCATTCTTATAGCTCTATTCTGAAGCCTTTCCAGTTTTTCAGCATCCTTTTGAAAGTGTGGATGTCAGAACTGGACGCGTCTCTCTGATGCCACCTACAGAAGAGATACCACCCTCCTACTACTATTTGATATCCCTGAGGGCTGGTCAAAAATTTCCCACTGAAACAGTTTTTTGACGGAACATTGGATTTTTGATTAAATGAACATGTTCAAGAAAAGTGTCTGCTTTCTGCGGAAAATTTTCAAGATGCTTCAGCTGAAAACCAAACGTCTTTGGTTTAAAACTTTTGGTTTTTGAGTTTTCGGCCAAAAACTCCAAAAATTCCCTGGGGGAAAAAAATTCAAACCAGCTCTGATATTCCGCTTTTCCCCCTCCCAACCATTCCTCTTTGTCCCATCATGATTGGCAAGATATATCTACAGCGGGTATCTATAAACATCAGGGAACACAAGAGGAAAACAAACAGGTCTTCCTTTGCATGGACCCACCAGCACTGTCCTCTGGTCTCGAGATAAATGGCTCACTAGCCAGTGTTGTCTGGCTGGCTAATGATGCTGGGTCCGCTGGAGCATACAGTGATTTAATTATTACATGTGATCATAGCACTGGTTGGTGGCACCTCCCTGGTGGTCTGGGTCCTAGAGGTCTGTTCTCCGTAGAGAAGCTCCGATCCAGTGTAAAAAGGACGATTTCTGGATCCTTCCCTTCCTCGTGTCTCCTGTGATCACTGTGAGTCACAATGAATTTGGGCTCCCAAACCTGAGAGGCTATTGTGGCATGGCTTGGCTGGGACTTAGGAGACCTGCATTCTGTTCCCAACTCTGCTACTGCTCTGCTAGGTGACACTGGAGGCGTTGCTTCAGCTCCTTGCGCTTTGGTTTCCTCACGTATGATAAAGGGCGAGTACGGCTCACCTGCTTGGAGATCTATGGAAAACCATTAGCACTATCACTGAGCAGCATCCGGTGAAGGTAGCTACGCCGCCAGGGACGGCTCCAGCTTTTTTGCTGCCCCAAGCGGCGAAGGAAAAAAAAAAAAAAGATAAAGCCGCAATTGGTGGCACTTCGGCGGCAGCTCTACCGCGCTGCTTCATTCTTCAGCGGCAATTCGGCGGCCGGTCCTTCCCTCCGAGAGGGACTGAGGGACCCGCCGCCGAAGACCCGGACGTGCCGCCCCTTCCCCTTGGCCGCCCCAAGCACCTGCTTCCTGTGCTGGTGCCTGGAGCTGGCCCTGTACGCCACGAGATGCAATGCCGGAGGGTTCCTGCCAGGATGTCAGCATGTTTACATAGCTTTGTTCTGATGCTGCTAATGACGCTCATTGTCTTAACGCAAAGATCCTGCTTGTGGCATTTTTGCACATTTTATATTTTTCTTGAAAAAAATCAATAAAGAAACATTAAGACAAAACCCCAAATTAGATAATTTTGCAACGGGAATAGTGACAAAGGCCCAGGAGTGGTTTCTTATAACGTATTAGATGGTGAGTCAGTGTGAGGGGATCCTGACATCCCAGCTTCACAACAGGGTTAGGACGGAATCAGCTGCTATGTGCAAAATTGGAATTGTCCCAAATATTTGTCTCCCCCCCACACACACACGAAGAGAGCTGGAAACATTTTTCAGGTTTTGTATCAGCTTCTGCAGGCCCCGATCCAGCCAACCACGGCCATAATTTTAATCGTGTGAGTAGCCTTCAGTGAGACCACACCGGTGTTTAAAGTTACGCCCATGTTTTGGTGGATCGGGGCCTGTCGGTCCCTCCTCTAATGCAGGCCTATGGCTGGCTGGCTTCCACTCCACCAGAGCCGGATTCTGATCCCAGGGACCAATGTAAATCTGGAGTCACACTGGCTTGACACTGGTGTAGGAGATGAGAAGCTGGCTCTCTGTCTCAGTATATGCGAGTCAGCTGGGTCCCACTGCTTTGCTCTTGAAAGGAGACCTGCAAAGGATACGTTCTGCAATTAAGTCTGTGCCTTTTTAATTTTATTTATTTGTTTACTTCTCTCTAACAAAGCCGTGAGCGGAACGCACCTTGTTTCCGATTTTATTGTAGACCAGGTGCCTCAGGGTTCTTTAAAGCTGGGAAATCAGTCAAGTGACTCTGGGTCCACGTTGGGGGTGAATTGGGTCTCGATTGTTGAGTGAATCCTCGGCCTTCTGGCTTTACAGCTGAGACTGTGAGCGTCTGACTTTCAGAATTACTGGCCTTGGGTGGTTCAGGTCTATTAATACAGCGTCAGCCTGCGGCCACAGCACAGTGCAACAAATATAAGACAAAAACAAGTTTCAGAATCAACATAGCTCGGCCCAGTGAATGCAAATGTTACAAACACAAACATTAAATCATCAGATCAGCCCCGCCGCCCAGGATCAGCTGTGCCCTGAAAGTCACACTCACCGAACCAGTGTACGCATGGCTTAGAAATACATTATTTCAAACAGGCCATAGGGAGCCTTTCACACACTTTCTGCAGCCGAGTAGGTAAATAGGGCAGTGGCCCGTAGACTCAAACATAATATTGCGGCTATCACAGTTTCACCAGGGTCTGCTCAAGAGATGCTCTCTTAGCTCTCGGGCTCTAACCATCACCTGTCTATGGGCAGAGACCAGTCGCAGAACCAGGTTTTGCAACCAGGGCAGATGGGTCGTTGGCGGTGGGCTGGAGAGGGAGCCTGCCCTGTGCTCAGGCCTTTAGGATGGGACCAGCCCTGTTCCCTCTGAGATCAAAGGGAGTTTTACCACCAACCTCGATGGGAGTGGAGTCAATGGGGAGAGCTTTGGAAAATCCCGCCCTTGCTGCCTCATGCTACGAGCTGGATTTCACCTCGCTACATCAGCACACAGCCTCCATGATGCAAAATGCAGACCCAGGCGGACTATGGGTGCAGCACAGCCAGTAGCAGATCCTGAGAAACCAGCCTGACCATGGTAATGTATACAGTCTGTAGCAGAGGAGGCAACGTGAACTAGTGGACAGCACATTGGACGAGGTCTCCTCTTTGTGCCTCGGTTTCCCATCTTTAAAACGGGGCTAATGATACTGCCCTCCTTGGTAAAAGCATTTGGAGACCTACTGATGAAAAGCACTGTACAGGAGCTAAGTAGCATTATTATTATTATTATTAGAATCTCACGGCTCATTTAACATTTAGGCTTGGGGTTTTTTCCTTCCCCAAAACTTATGCGAAAGAAACCAATTCCCCGTTGCTAAATTACTGATACAATCTCCTTCTGACTTGTCTGATCTCTGCTCATTGGTTTGACATTCAAGATTTGCTATGAGTCAGCTCCTCCAAGAAACACTTGCCCTGGCCTTACTCAGAAAACTTACTCATCTTCAAAAACCTGGCTTCCTTGTTGAGTGCTTTCGATCAGCTGGCTCCTGGATTTCTTTTTCTTTTGCTAGGTCTGCTCCCACACGCTCCCTCTCCAGTGATTTAAAGAGCAATAATTCAGCCTGACTACTCTGGGGCTCCTTTTCATCACAATCTTTGTCATTCTCAAACAAACTGCTACTGTGTCCAGTAGGCTCCCCAGCCTTAGGAAAGACAATTCAGACTTATAGAGAGCCTGTCTGCTTCTGGCAGGGGAAATTGATCCAAGATGGCTGAAGAACATAGGCAGCTATTCATCGACATTGACTGTCATCAATCAGCTATACACACTCCCTGTCACTGATAGCCTTAACTGGACAAGAAAAGCACCGAAGAGTCAAATGGATGTGTCTTCATCACAGCTGAGACCAGGCTGCCCAGCATACATGAGTGGGACATTGCTGAACAAGTCTGCACTGCAGTTGCTTTGTGTTGTATCTGGTGTGTTGATAATTAAAGGCTCTTAATTAGTGCTCTGCACCTGCATCTTCTATGAGCAGGCAATAAATCACTTCCATAATGGGAATTCATTCTGGCTCCCAGGCAAAATTGATTGGGTTCGGGTACAAACCTACAAATCTTACAAACATCTGAAGCTGATTTGCAGGGTACTTTTCAAACATGTAATCACATACAGTTATAGTTCCTTAATTATGCAGGGTATTTCATATGGGCATTTGTCCTGATCTCATTGGCTGTCAGATTTTCAAGAGAAATGTTCATTAAAGAGCTGTTATATAGAGCAAATTTATGATGACTTCAGTTTTTTTTTTCTAGATGTTCAAAGAAGTTCCTCTATGTTTATTTTTCCCTCTAGCCCCATATTTTAGCTTGTTCTCCAGTTGGTACAGCTTGACTATACTCAGGCATATCCCTGTTTAAAAAGATTCTAGTTGCATACATGATGTACTTTGGCTGACAAACGGTAAATCAAATCATGGAAAGTTTTTTCAAGGAAAATTTCCTGTTTGTTTATCAAAATTAAAGATTTTATTTTTTACAATTCTTTTGTAATTGTGAGTTTGAAACAACTGGTGCTAGAGTTGGCTAAGAAAAGGGGATGTGATGGGGAATAGTGACATTTTAATCCAAAAATTGTCACCTGCCAATTTCAATGAAAGTTTTCATCACATTTTTAAAATTTGAAAAGTTTTCCAGCTGTAATAACAGGGTTATGTTTTGTGTTCTCTTGTAGGAGGCCTGCCATATGTTTTAGCAACTGTAAAGATTTATAGGTGGTCAACTTTATTTTGACAAAAATATTCTCCTTGAAAAATGGGGTTTTATCAACAATGAATTTTTGGTGGAAAAATGTAGTTTTCAGTGAACATACTCAGTTTATCATTGGGGAACAAAAAATAAATCCCGCAAACCAAAAAATGTTCGGCAGCTGCAAACTTTGATTTTAAACCCCAAAATGTTCAGTTTTTGGGCTTGTTGCCAAAAACTGGAAAATTTTCATGGAACATTTTTGATGAAACTATGTTTTCTTTTATTGAAAAATCCTTTTCAACCCGTTCTAGTATGTCTGTGTATGTATTCTATACTACTAACAGTGACAATATCCAGCCTTTAGGGAGAGCCTTTCAGCGGTAGATCTCAAAGCGCTTTGCCAAGAAGGTCAGCAACATTATCTCCATTTTACACAAAGAGAAACTGAGGCACTGGGATGCAGTGACTTGCACAGTCTGTAAAATGGAGATAATGATAGTGATGTCCTGTGTGAAGTGCTTTGAGATCGCCTGCTGACAAGTGCTAGATAAGAGCTAGGGATTGTTATTATATAGCACAGGGTTTTCAGTCCACTCTGCGCTATCCCATATCAGTGCAGGCCTGATCTCACGGCAAGGGCCACTTATACTGGACTTTGGTGAGAGCACAATTACTCATGTGAGTAAGCACTTCACAGTGGGCCTAGGGGCTTGTCTCCACAAAGGAGTAATGTGCTCCAATGGGGGGGGGGGGAGGGTTTTCTAAAGTGCACTCACATGTTGCATGTTAGCTGGTCCGTGTAGACCCTGCTGGTGTGCACTAAAACCTCCCTACTGTGCTCTCATGTAGTTGCAGAATTAGGCCCTGATACATTGAGACACCATTAACAGAGCACCAATCACAAGACAAGAGCACCCCTGGTTCTCGCTGATATATATCTGTGGATCTGCTAGAGTGGGGAGCCCGGCTCTGCTCACCAGGCGTTCTCGTCTGGAGATGGATATCTTCTCCCCGCTTGGGGGCTCACAGCTAAGAAGCACTTCTGAGCAGAGTGCCGGTGAACAGCTCTCTGTCCTATCTCAGCCACAGGGCCCTCCGTCTGGCCATATGCAATTCCACCAGGAACAGCCTTCTGGGCACACGGGCTAAGGAGCTTGCTCAAGGCAAGGAGCTAAAATAAAAGGCTGCTGATGCCAGAAATGTAAACATGGACTAGAGTCACAAAGGGACACATTTAAAGAGTCTGTGTGCTAAGCAGGCCTTTAAAATAGCTGTTGGAACAGCAAGCTCTCATCCGCGTCGTCTCCTTTGCAGTTTAGCTGCAGTGGAGAGCTGCAGTGTGTCTCAAGCCTCTGTCAAGCGCTGTGCAGTGTGTTCTTTTTTTAAACTAACAGTTCGTATATTGCTTTGGAAAAATCCAGTCCTGCGGGCCCAAGCTAACGCTGCAAAACTCACCTTGACAAGCCGCACTGGCACTGGGCTAACGAGAGGTGTCTGACGGCTCCTCCTTGCTGCTTTTCTTAAGGAAAGGATGTTCTTCTTGGTTTCCTAAGCACCTAAAATGGCAGGACGAAGCGACAACGGTTTCTTTAATGATCTCAGGAGAGGATTGTGCTGGTTTCCCAGGGCGTGTTCTGCTAGTGGTGTAACTGATCAATAGACAATCCACCACTTCCCTTGGTATCTCGTCCATTTAAGAAAACTTGCCTCCTTTCCAGGTGGTCCTGCTAATCAACCTACCTACCACCCCTCTGGGTGCCATCAGCTGGGTAAATGGACTTCTCACGCTCCCGTTAGCCCTCGCAGTACTAGTGTGGGGTTCACGGCCCAGCACAATACCACACCCATGCTCACAAGTACACGCCGTGCAGTTTTAATGGATTTTCATCCTGACACCCCAACCCGCACTCCCTCCGACACCGGCCTGCGTTCGTATCACAGCGTGTGGCCTGCTGTGCTAGGCAATCTCTGGCAGAATCTGAGAACTCCTGCTAGGCAGCGTGACAGCCACTGGTTTTGGGGTTTATTTAAATACAAACAGGAGAATAATCAAAAGAGTAAAGGGCAAGACATTGCTGAGAAAACCGATGTGAATAAAAGAGGTTAACAAGAGATTCGCAGTGAGTTACACCCTGGAGAAGGATAAAGTTCAACTATTATAAACCATTCGTAGCTATAGTTGGACTCTGAGGAGTCCAGGCGATAAGACCATTTGTTCTTACTCTCGCCACTGCATCCTTTGCTGCCTGGCAAAGCCATTTTGCACCTGAGCGCTGGGCAAACAGGATTGATCCACGTCTGACAGTGTAACGCTCTGAGGCCTTTCCGAGACTGTGATGCGCTTTGGAGGCAAGTGGGGATAAGATTATCTACCAAGCATGCCAAAGGATTACCTTGAGTGACAGCTCTTGTAAAAGCGCTGGCTCGGTAAAGTTGGCTTCTTACGTTTACTTTGTAAAGTTTGGGTTTGACTGGGAGGATACTAAAAGTGGCCCCATTTTCAGATCTAAACGTGCCCTGAGTTTGGGGATGGTCCAGTCTGGGCTTTCGGTTCAGTCCATTATAGGGGGCCAGGGAGCTGAGCATCATTAATATTTATGATGTGTGTTGTGGGGGCGTCCAGGAGCCCCAGCCATGGAGCAGGACCCTGTTCTGGATCTGAACCTCCTCAAAGTCTGGGGTGTTCAGACCTGGGCTTTCAGTTCAGCCCATTCTATGGCGTGAGGAGGCACCAGGAACTTCGCTTCTGGGTCTCAACTTCCCCAACGTAAGGGGCAGTTGAGATCTGGGGTTTCAGTTGGGTCCAGCCAATTCCAAGCAGCCATGAAAATCGTTACCTACCCTGCTCTGCAAGACGGACCGCTCGAGCCAGGGGGGTCAGAGTGTGGCTCTAAGCAGCCTAGGTGAAAAAGAGCTCCGTCAGTGCTGGACCTGAGCTGCAAGATCCAGGGGAAATTCATTTTTGTCTTACCTTGATTCATGTGCACTCCCCGGGCTCTTCTTTGAACTAACGGGATCCAGTCCTGGCACATTTCTAACATGGCTCAATGCCAGCGGCCTATAGTTTTTAAACCAGTATTTTCAAACTTAGATGCCTAAAGTTAAACACGTAACCTAACTCCGTGGTTAGGAGCCTAAATATAAATGGTCTGTTTTTCAGAGGCGCTGTGTATAAATACAGACTCTTGGAAAGCCACTTGCTTTGATTTTCTGGTTCCAGCCCCATGCTAAGGGGTCAAGCTAACAAAGGTCACATGATGGGACGGTATCCACTGATTCAGGTAATGACCGCAACACGGCACCTTTGAAAATCAGGCCAATAATTCTGTTCTACTCAAGTTTTTATACCACACCCATCATTGTCGTATGTGAGCGTCTGCCAAGACTTCAAATGTCAGGAGTCCGTAATAACTAGCCCATTTGAAAATTGCATCTTAACTATCAGGTGAGCCAGGCAGTCCCTAATAAATGAATGTGGCTTGATTAAATTTTAATTGGCTCTGCAGTAGCAGTGGCTGCAACTTTTAGTTTCATCCTTGCTTTCTAAAGAATTAAAAACATTTTCTCTCAGTCATTAAGATCTGCAGACAGAACAATAGGGCATTGTATGATTTGTGGCTTTTGGGGGCAGTCTTTTGCTTTTGCGAATACATTAGAGCATCGTCATCCTGTTCTATTCTTCATGATTACTGTGGATGTCAGCAATTGTAAGCACGACCTTCTGGTCTGGTTCTGCATTTACTGTGTCAATTTCAAAGGACTCACAGGCTGGGTATTACTGCATCTTTTTTCCATCATTTTGTTTTGATTCGATTTTAAAATCCAACTGTTATCAGTTAGACTCGGCCAAGTTCTCGTGACGTGCTTTTGCTTCTGTGCTGCAGTTAGTTACTCTCCAACCCGGGGCGAAAGCCGCAGCGAGAGTAAATTGGCATAGCTGCACTGAAGTCAATCTGGCTACACTGATTTACACCTGCTGAGGATCTGGCCCCATTAGGTTATGTCCAAAATTTGACCTTGCTATAAAGTGCTAGGCTGCAAAGGGGACTGTCCTGAAGAATAGAGTCTGTTTAGGGGAAGGTGCATTTATCTCTGCAAAAGGAAGGTTTAGACTATGTGCCCCGAGTTTGTGCCCAACAGCACATGCCCAGCAGGCGGAAAGGATGGTGCCACCGCAGGACCAGGTCCACAGGCCGCCCCAGGGCGGAGGGGGATAGGACGGAGCAGCCGTCACAGAAATGTTGGGTGGCAGGGCCTAAAATCGATGGCTATGTGCTCAGCCCGGCTCATCCTGCCTCCGCTGATCCCACCTGAGCTCCCGTGGCGATGCTGCTGGCTGGATGAGGGCTAGCGCCGGTGTAAGTACACGAGCAGGGGACTCCCGCGCCGGGGCGTCGTGTAGACGTAGCCACAGACAGGACCGAGGATGCCTGTGCCACCCTGGAGAGGTGTTCTGAGCTCCTCTTCAGAGCCGCCACTGCTGGGGGTTTCACAGCTCGCCTGTCCCAGTGCTTCGCTGTCCCGGGAGCTCGACCGCGTTCCCACCGGCCAGCCCAACTCTCCCTGCAGAGCGGAGCCCGCCTGGCCATGGAGAGTGTGCCCGCCCTGCGCCGGGGGTGCGTCGGCTCTGCTCCCCGGGCCCATGGCCTCTGTGCCAGCGGGAGCAGGCTGTGGTCTGGGCTCTCTGGCTAGCCTGGTAGCCATCACGTGTGCTGTGTGGGTCAGTCGCTGTCTCCCAACCTCCCCCATGCAGCTGCATGCTGGGCAATGGGCCGGCTGGCCCGGGGCTTGTGCCTGTCCTCTGCCACTCCCTGCTGGCCACCAGGGCAGGGCTGGACTAGGGCATAAGCACCCTAGACACGTGCATAGGGCCAGATTCGTGGGCGGGCCCAACCTGAGTGGTGCTGCAACCCTGTGCTCCAGGTCACGCCACTCGCTCAGATTTGGCCCTGTTGCCCCCCCCCCCCATCAGAACAGAGGGGCAGCGGGGCCAAACCTGACTGGGTGGTGGGGCAGCCAGTGCAGCTCCTCCTCTCCGCGGCCAGGGGACTGGCTCCTGGACCAGCTGACACAAGCCACCAGCCAGGGTTTCACCGCGCTCGTCTACACGCTGCACTGAACATCCCCTCGGGGGAGCCGGCCAGGAGCCCGGGGGGTATGGACATGAGGGAGTTGATAGGGCAGTGTCTGTGTAGCGGCAGCCAGCCACGGACTGACCCAGGACAGGAGAGGTTTGTTAAGCAGCATTGCTAATGAAGCAGCATCGGGGTATGTTTGCCGAGGGCCCGGGGATGGGTTTCTCTGGCCCTGACCGCAGGCCAGGCTGAAGTTAACAGAGTTTGGGTCCATGAGTCGCTTTCTCCTTTACGCATCCCCTTTTGCTTGCCCACGTTGGCACCGGGGCATTTGCCCTCTATCGGCTCTCACAGTGACCCCCTCTGCCGTGGGGCTTTCACCACGTACTGTTCATGCCCCTGCTTCTCCAACCTGTCCGCTGCCTGCTACTGGCCAACCCCGGCTGCTGTGCGGTCCCCAGAGCCCTCCCCTGGCCGGCTGCCCCGAGTGCATTTCAGGGGAGTAGTCCCAGGTAGTTTGGTTGTGGGCTGCCTGCCCAGTCAGGGCACCTACCGTGAATGCTGCCTCCGTTCCTGTCATGACGCGCTGATGATGCTGGGCTCCTTTCAATGAAGAAGAGCTCCGTGTAGCTAGAAAGCTTGTCTCTCTATTCCCTCCCCCACCTTGCCTCTCTTAATAACAATAGCAGACAGCAGCTGCAAACATCCGAGAGACGGTTTAACTAGAAGACAGGCCAAAGAAAGAGAAGAGGAACGCCAGCCGATAAGGAATAGCTGCGGTGCACAAGCTGGTGTAAGTTGGAAAGCTGTGCTGCAGTGAGCTACACAAGCTCAGGATCTGGCCCGTTCAGGTCGCCACATTCATCCCATTTGAAGGCCAATCTGAGGTCAGGGAGAGCTAGTCGGGAATTTTCCAACACAACATTTTTTCCCCCTAAATGAAACGTTGGTTTTTCTGTTTCTAACGCCTTTTCGATGTGAAAGTTTCATTAATTTTTATGAAAAACAAGGTAACGAAAAATGTGAAAGGCTGAAAGCGAAAGGAAACATTTGGAAATGAATCACCGTTCGATGTTTTGCTTGACCCAATCCCGTTACCCCCAGAATTATTGGTACATGAACATTTTTGCAATTTTGACTTTTTATCCTGATTTGGGGTGGGAGAATAGTTCAAAATCTTTTAATTCTCACGGGACAGGCAAACGCTTCCCCATCCTGCTCTACCCTCTGGACATTTTATGGAGACCGCAGTCCCAGTCTGACCTACCTCACTGGGGCTGGATGGGACTGGAGGATGGGCTCACTCCAACTAGACTGTCTTGATTCAAAGCTGGGGAAAATGTGGCCAGTTCTATGCATGTGGTTGTGAGGGAGACAATTGACATGAAGGGAGGGGATCCTATAGAGCACAATTTCTGTCATCAACTCACCTGAAACAACCTGCTTTTTCGTGGCTGGAAACGCACTAGAAAGCCACTTGATTAACCTTTCCGGCACTCGGGCAGACAAGCTGGGTGAGGTAATATCTTTGATTAGACCAGCTTCTTTTATTGGTGCAATGAAAGTTATCCCCTCACCCACCTTGTCTCTCTACTATCCTGGGACCGACATGGCTACAACAACACTGCATTAGCCACTCTGGTCAAGACTAAATCAGAAACCAGGGCCTGAAAAATCCACCCTGCCTCCCGTTGAAACTCCCCCAATGTTGCCAATAATTTTTTCTGATGACTGCTCTGCAGCTCTCTCCAGCCTGTCCTCCTTGAACCTGTGTGTGCATGTGCACGGCGTCAGGGCTGCCCGCGGCTGCAGAAGCCAGCTGTCATTGTCGTTAGCATTAGGATATGTTAATATCGCTCAGGGCCATGGAAAGATTGCGGAGGTGCTGGGTGTCACAGAGGAGAAAGCTTATGTTTCCCTTAACGCTTGGTGTCGTTGGGGACGGGGGGAGAGGGAAGGAGAGGCTCGTCTTTAGGGGAGAAAGGAAAAATAAAATAAAAAAGTAAATGAAAAAATATTTAGAAGGTGAACAGCGCAGGACGTGGGGTACAGGGCTGGGGACGGACGGCAGGCAGAAATGCAGAGCTATAGGTTGTATCCTTTGCATTATGGGACCACTGGGGCGGGAGTGCGTTACAGGCCGCGTTTGGTGCTGACCCACAGAGCTCCTGAGGTCTTGTAGGCCCCAAATGCAGCGCTTTTAGCTCAAACTGCAGGGCTTATGCTTCGACCACTGGAGCCCCCGGTTCAATCCCTGGTGAGTTGGCCAATAGGGTGGCCATCACGCCTGCACCTCTGGGTGTATGCATGGGAGTGGGAGACTCCTGCACTGCAGACCGAGGGGGGGAGCGGGGGGCAAAGCGTGCTGTTTCAGGGGGGCAGGATGATCTTGTGGTTAAGGCACTGGACTGGGACTCGGGAGATTTGGTTTCCTTGGGCAAGCCAGCTAATTACTCTCTCTGCCTTGTTCCCCCAGCTGCGGCATGGGATTAATCGTCCTTTTCTCCCTCCACGCTGTGCCTGCCTTGCCTAGGTAGGTTGTGATTTCTCTGGGGCAGGGGCTGCCTCTTGCTAGAGAATCCTAGAAGGGATCTCGAGAAGCGATCTAGTCCAGTTCTCTGCACTCACGGCAGGAGTCCGTCATAACTAGCCCGTCCCTGACAGGTGTTTGTCTAACCTGCTCTTCACAACCTCCAATGACGGAGAGTCCACAGCCTCCCTAGGCAATTTGTTCCAGTGTTCAACCACCCTGACAGCTCCTGTGTGTATGGACAGCACCTAGCACAAGGCGGTTCCAATCCTGGTCGTGGCCTCTTGTTGCTACCATAATAATAAGAGTCGGGCTCACTTCAGCTATAGAGGGAGCTCCAGTGATGGCTGATCCTGCAGTCAGTGCACAGGCAACCCCCCGAGTTCCCCTGGTGTTCTCCAGCCAAACAGCTTGTGCCTTGGAATTACTCACATGGGGCTCGCTGTAGCAAGAGCGTTGATTTAAAATGACCTTAGAATGAGGTTTAACTACTGTGTAATGTCTTTGGGTACCACTAAGCACCTATCTGAGCAAAACAATAGCAGTTCTTATCCCCGGGCAGGGAATCCCTTATGGAATTCCCATCAAAATAATCAAAATGTCCCCGAATCGCGCCGTGCCCCAGTTCCCCTCTGTACGGGGGGAGTTTAACCCTGCCCTTTGTCCGTCTTGCCTGTTTCGATGTCTGGAGGCAGGGGGACTGTCTCCTACTTTATGGCAGTAAAGTAAAGCCGATCGGCAGTTTGTTGAACCCAAAAAGTTTTGTCAAACCCGCTACCTTTCCATGAACTTCTGACGAGCCGCAGGCAGGTTCTGACCTGCTTTCCAGCTAGTTCATCTGGCAGCTGCTGGGAGCCTGGGCTTCCAGGATCCGTAGCTCCAGGACATGCCTGCCATGTGGACTGCCCCAGAATTGGACTCTCGCTGACTCCTGGGGACTTCCTGGGCTGCCCTCGACTCCCTGAGAGCAGGAGTCATGCCTAGTGGTTGGAGCAGGAGTAGGGTGTCAGGAACCAGGGGCCAAGCCCAGGGTGAGAGTTGGAGTCAGGAGAATGTAGGGAAGCAAGGCTGGAGCAAAGCTGGGAACAAGGCAGGCCCAGGAGTGGTCGCAGCTGCAGGTGTAAGCGTTGAGCAGCCCCTGGGCTAGTGCTGCTGCTCGGGCTTAAGAGAAGGTCTGGTGACACCTCTCAGGCAATCCGGGAGTCTGATCCGGGTGCTCGCTGCAGGCCCCGATTCCAGACAGGAGCACCCGGAAGCCGGGGCAGACGGCTGCTACGTTGCCTTTTGAGAAAACAGAACTGAAATGGTGATGTTTTTCCGAAATGGAGAAATCCAGAATTTCTTTTCCATGGAAAATTTCCAACTAGAAAGTGTTTGTTCTGAATCTGCACAACTTTTCTGATTTCTCACAATTTCCCACAGGACGAAAACGCTGAGTTTTGACCAGCTGTAACGTACAGCGCCTAGCACCATGGAACTATGGTCTTGGCCAGGGCCCCAGCCCGTGACCGTGGTACAAATGATAAATAACAATAGCAAAACCCATGCGTTCTGCTGCTTTGTGCACAGCTGGAGACTTCACCCCAGAAGTCTGAGAAGCTGTAATGTTGGAAGTGTCTTGCCTTTGAAGCGATGCTGAAATGCCGGCAGTAGCCTTCCTTGGGCACACCAAGGGCATGACAAGAATGGGAGCTGTGTGTTTTGGCACTCGGAGAAATACAATGTTCAGGCAAGAGGGAACCCTGCAAACCTGTAAGTGAGGCCGTAGATAAGGACAGAAACCATCTCTTTCCCCCCAAGGGAACTGCAGAACGGAGCTTTGACTCTCTTTGCCAGGCTAAGCTTGTTTTGTTGGGTCCCTCGTCTTCCCTTCTAACGTTGTCCTGAATGTTCTTCCCTCTCTGGGTTTGAAGCTATTTCCCAGTCAATGATTTCTTTTTTTCTTCTTAAAGAAACAGAACAGGAAGGAGTCTAAATACAGGACAAATGGCCTCATTTCCCAGGGTCAGGGTTTGTTTGTCTGGGTGCAAATTGACTGCAGTAAAGGATGTGGTTCTCTCATGTTCCTTGTGGCAGGGCACTCAACAGCAGACGTGTGGGGTGAAGAGAGGGTTAAAAGGAGAAGGCCTAGCTCCGTCTGGGGCTGACCAGAGCTCTGCCCCTCCCTGGGGGAGGAAGCCTGGTTGCAGTGAAGGGCTGAAGGCAGCTTGCTGCCTGGACAGCCTGCTGGTGGATGGAATCACTAACGAAACAAATATTCAGTGGTCAGGTGGGGGCTTTTTTTTGGAAGAAAATCTGAAAACTTTCAATGAAAAATTTTGAGCAAAAAAAATCATTTTGATTGAAATTTTTCATGGGTGGAAAAGATCTTTTCCCAACCAGCTCTAGGTCCCAGGTGTGTCAGCGTCAATGCCTGCTCTACTGCCGATGTGACTCACACAACAAAGAGAAACAAGAATTAAAAAGACAGGGGAGAGGCATGAACAGTGAAGACAAAATGAAGTACTGAAGCAGACAGTGGGTCCTAAAAATTAAGGTCCTGCCTGTACTTGTATGTTTCAGATGTACAAGGACTTAAGTTGACAGTGTCACTTTAAACTGCATGAACAAAAGACGCAGCTCCCTTCTGAATCCAATTCCTACATTTTCCAGGGGTTGCAAACAGGCAGCTCTTCAGTATTAGCTCTATTGTACATTGTGAATGCACACGCTACTCCTACGCTCGGGCAAAAAAAGTGGAACAGTAAAAGCAGGATCTAGTTATATACTCCAGATATATCTATTGTTCAGTTCAATATACTCATCATTTCGGTATGGTTCAATGGCCATTGTCATCAATAGAAAAGAATAGCATAATATACAATAATGAAGAGCAATGTGCCCATTGTTATGCAGATTTAATAACTATGAACAAAATAAACTTCCCTGTGACTAAGGGCCTGATTTGCCAGTTGCTCAGCAGACTGGGTGTACGTGCGGTGCAGAGCACTTTTGAACATCTAGCCCTGACTTCGGTGCCTAGATGGGAACTGAACACTCTTGAAACTCCAGCCCTGAGCACATGACAATCTAGCCTGCAAGGTTTAATCCTGTGCCGTGCTGAGTATTGAATGCTCTCAACTTCCACTGACTCAGGTTCAAATCCAAATACTGGAGCCAAAAATGTAGCCACTTGAACACCAAACTTAAGGTGAACAAGTTTTCTCCCTCCTCCTTATGACACCCTTTTAGATACCTGAAAACTGCTATCATGTCCCCTCTCAGTCTTCTCTTTTCCAAACTAAACAAACCCAGTTCTTTCAGCCTTCCTTCATAGGTCATGTTCTCAAGACCTTTAATCATTCTTGTTGCTCTTCTCTGGACCCTTTCCAATTTCTCCACATCTTTCTTGAAATGCGGTGCCCAGAACTGGACACAATACTCCAGCTGAGGCCTAACCAGAGCAGAGTAGAGCGGAAGAATGACTTCTCGTGTCTTGCTCACAACACACCTGTTAATACATCCCAGAATCATGTTTGCTTTTTTTGCAACAGCATCACACTGTTGACTCATATTTAGCTTGTGGTCCACTATAACCCCTAGATCCCTTTCTGCCGTACTCCTTCCTAGACAGTCTCTTCCCATTCTGTATGTGTGAAACTGATTTTTTCTTCCTAAGTGGAGCACTTTGCATTTGTCTTTGTTAAACTTCATCCTGTTTAACTCAGACCATTTCTCCAATTTGTCCAGATCATTTTGAATTATGACCCTGTCCTCCAAAGCAGTTGCAATCCCTCCCAGTTTGGTATCATCCGCAAACTTAATAAGCGTACTTTCTATGCCAATATCTAAGTCGTTAATGAAGATATTGAACAGAGCCGGTCCCAAAACAGACCCCTGCGGAACCCCACTCGTTATGCCTTTCCAGCAGGATTGGGAACCATTAATAACAACTCTCTGAGTACGGTTATCCAGCCAGTTATGCACCCACCTTATAGTAGCCCCATCTAAATTGTATTTGCCTAGTTTGTCGATAAGAATATCATGCGAGACCGTATCAAATGCCTTACTAAAGTCTATGTATACCACATCCACAGCTTCTCCCTTATCCACAAGACTCGTTATCCTGTCGAAGAAGATCATGTAGAAGGACAAATTAATGCATTAAAAACCAAGCCAACAAGGGTCCAAGTTGGAGGACACCAGTCCAGAGACGGAAACAACCGTCCAGCCCAGCGATCCCTCTCCTCACACCCCAACTGCTTCTGAGTCAGGTCCGCCCCTGGTGTCACTCAGCGTGGCTCTGCAGACTGACAGCAATGGAGGATCTGGTCTTGGTAACTCATCATCCAGCACAGATATTGGCTCCCCCACCTCCTGAGAAATGAGCACCGGGCCCTCAGCTGCAATACAGACAGTGAACATTTTCCTGTTGTCGGCTCGCGCTCTAATTTGCAAGACCTGTTGAAATATACCCCTCCGTCGTCCTAGCTTGGAACAGCCACTATGTTCAGACTCGCCATGGCCTGGGAGGCTTTCAAATACGCCTAGACTCAGCAACCGCTCAGCTCCTGAAAACTAGCAGTCCTGAGTAGTGGGCCATCCAGTCAGCATTGCTATGCGTTCCCATGCAGCAGACCTTGCAGCTGTTATAAAGCTGAGGTGCTTTGCCAGAGGGAGTGAGGGAAGAAGGGGACTTCGGGCCTCTTCCCGATTATCTTTTATTCTTCCATTTCTAATTCACATCTCAGCTTAGTATGTCCCACCTTTATTTGCTTCTTTAGCTCGTCTGCCCACTGCACCCTGTGGTGCAATCGCTGGGCCCAGCCCTGCGTCTGTGGGAGCAGAAGTGGTACAGTTCTTTCAGCATCAAATTAAGTCTGTGACACTTCGAGAAAATTACAAGGAGGCTGAGCAATAGCAGCTGGAAATGAAAAAAAAAAAAAAAAAAGACAAGTTGGCCAGTCCTTTATCTGGGGTTTATATACTTGCTTTGTAATGAACCAATGTAACGTGGTGTTTTGAAGGGCATGGAAGAAAAGGAAGATGCATGCAGCATTGTAGAAGATACTGCATGTGCTGAGGGCAATGACAGGTTATCTCGTGAAAAGCGTTGATGACAACACAGCACAATGGAAAGGTGTCTCAATACCACTCCAACATGCGTTTATGTATGCAGAATACCCTCTGCTGGGACCTGAGGTTTGCTTTCTCTTTGGTCTGCCTGTATGTCAATGGATTCCAGCTGTTCTGAACACAGCTGCATGGGAGATAGAGCTATTTACATTCCCTTCACTGCAGCGCATGCTAGGCATTTGTCTTGCTAGGAAGACGTTGCGACGATTGTATTTTTTCTGACAGGCGTGAGCAAGACCGATGTGTAGCATTTGTGCAGCAGCAGTGACGGTTCATGTCATTTTCATTCCGAGCCTTGTCAGGAGCAGGGATTCATGCGATGCCAGTTTCTGCTCCGGTTATCATCTTTGTCACAAGAATAAGGATTTAATCCATCAAGTGTCTGGTGAAAAGACAGTCAGGAGGTTTAGTACTTTGGTCTTTGCAGCAGTCTGTAATTTGACTGGCTACTAGCCATATCCACTCTCCCCTCAGATTGTACCTGTAATGGGGGAGAGAGAAAGGGTGAACCAGGCCAAACAGTCCGTGAATAGGGCCAGACCCTTAGCACAAAGATGCAGCAGGTCCCTGGAAGCAAAAGAGCCAAAGTCATGTCTTTGTAGCCAAAGAGAGGCTACAAAACCAGAAGACCCAATAATAATGGGGGATTTCAACTATCCCCATATTGACTGGGAACATATCGCCTCAGGACAGGATGCAGAGATACAATTTCTAGACAACATCAATGACTGCTTCTTGGAGCAGCTAGTCCTGGAACCCACAAGGGGAGAGGCAATTCTTGATTTAGTCCTAAGTGGAGCACAGGATCTGGATCAAGAGGTGAATAGAGCTGAACTACTCAGTAATAGCGACTATAATGTAATTAAATGTAACATCCTTGTAGGAGGGGAAATACCAAAGAAACCCACCGCAGCAGCATTTAACTTCAAAAAGGGAACTACACAAAAACAAGGAGGTGAGTAAAATGGAAATTAAAAGGAACAGTCACAAAAGTGAAATGCCTACAAACTGCATGGAACCTATTTAAAAACAGCAGAAATAGAAGCTCACATTAAATGTCTGCCCCAAATAATAATAAAAAACACAGGAAGAGAACCAAAAAATGCCACCGTGGCTAAACAGCAGAGTAAAAGAAGCGGTGAGAGACAAAAAGGCATCCTTTAAAAATTGGAAGTCAAATCCTGGTGTGGAAAATAGACAGAAACAGAAACTCTGGCAAATTAAATGTAACAGTATAAATAGGCAGGCCAAGAAAGAATTTGAAGAGCAACTAGTAAAAGACAAAAACTAACTGCATTGTTTTATAAGCACACCAGAAGCAGGAAGCCTGCCAAACAATCACTGGCGCCACTGGATGATCTAGGTACTAAAGGAGCACTCAAGCAAGACAAGGCCATTGTGAAGAAGCTAAATGAATTATTTGCATTGGTCTTCACGGCTGAGCATGTGTGGGAGCTTCCCACACCTGAGCCATTCTTTTTAGGCGACAAATCTGAGGAACTGTCCCAGATTGAGGTGTCATCAGAGGAGGTTTTGGAACAAACTGATAAAATGAACAGTAATAAGTCACCACGAGCAGCTGGTATTCACCCAAGAGTTCTGAAGGAACTCAAATGTGAAATTGCAGAACTACTAACTGTGACATGTATCGCTTAAATCAGCCTCTATACCAGACACCTGGAGAACAGTGAATGTAACACTGATTTTTAAAAAAGGCTCCAGAGATGAGCCTAGCAATTACAAGCTAGTAAATCTAACTTTAGTACCAGGCAAATTGGTTGAAACTGTAGTAAAGAACTGAATTATCAGACACATAGATGAACATGATCTGTTGGAGAAGAGTCAACAATGCTTTTATAAAGGGAAATCATGCCTCACTAATCTATTACAATTCTTTGAGGGTGTCAACAAGCACATGGAGAAGTTGATCCAGTTGCTATAGTGTACTTGGACTTTCAGAAAGCCTTTGACGAGGTTCCCCACCAAAGGTTTTAAGCAACATAAGCAGTCATGGGATAAGAGGGAAGGTCTTCTCCTGGATTAGTAACTGGTTAAAAGATACAAAGAGTAGGAATGAATGGGCACTTTTTTACAACTGAAAGAGATAAATAGCAGGGTCCCTCAAGGATCTGTAGTAAGACCAGTGCTGTTCAACATATTCATAAATGATCTGGAAAAAGGGGTAAACAATGAGGTGCTTGTTCTCAGACATAACTCAGGGGATGAGCCACACAAAGAAACTCCAAAGCAACTTAACATGGAGAAAAACGTGTGTGTTATTTAAAAGTGCCTGAGGATGTTTCACTAACCTTCAGCCTCTGTCAGCTGGGAAAGACTGCGGCTCACAAGCGTTCCAATTCTCCCCACTCTGAGCATCAAATGTTATATAATGGTAACAGTGCTGACTGCAAGCAAGAAATGTGATCTCCCATCATAGTCATGGCAGAGAAATATTAGCTGTGAAGTCTTCGCAAGTTTGAACCTCACAGGGTGTATGATACCCACAATGGGAAGAAGGAACATGAATATTAGTATAAATAGGAGAAGCGAGTGAAATGACTATGCATTTCAGCCTAATAACGCTGCAATATTAAGACAAAAATGAAGGAATCAAGGCTATTAGACCAAAGCATAGTTTTCATCTTGTTGGATGGGTATTTCAATACAGAGATATACAAAATCACCATCTTGGGTTAGTATCCCAACTTGGCGAATCAATAGATTCTAGTTCAGCAGGAATCGTATGGCATTGGGTGCAGTTTTTTTCAAAGAAATCCCTTCGGGCTGGGCTGCTATGGAAATGACTTCTCGCGAGATATTTGAGCTCACCTGCATGTTCCACTAGAGCCTGATTGTTCTCATTGCTTTTATAAGCCAGAACAGGCCTTTCAGCAGTAATGTTCAAAATAGACCAATACTTAGTCACCACTTTATTAATCTACAAATCAATATATGTGAAAGTGAGTCAACTCGGTGGGTGATTTCTTCAAACAGATTCTCCATAGTTGGGAAGTTCTAGTCCTTTAAGGCCTTCCTGTAATTGAATGAATTAAGTCCCCTTTGTAGCCTGTTGCTAAATTGCTGTCACCAAAATCTTTTATTTTTGAGTCTAGGTTCCTCTTGAGTCTTCAGTTCCCGCTGAGCGCTCTGCCGGAGGCCTGGTCAGGATGGAGCCTCGTGGGTGTCATTCACAAGGGCTGTTGGATGAGCCAGCAGAGCTTGTCAGGAGCAAGTTGCATCTGCCCACGTAGGCTGTTCTGTATGCAAAGCACCAATCCCATGATGAGCTCCATGGGAACTGCCCTCTAGGACCGAGTGGTAGCCCATTGAAGCCAATGGTTAGGTGACTGGTGTGCTGTGCCTTAGGTTTATTATGCTAATCATAATTGTCTCGCTGTAATGTCCCAATTCCTCTACCCCCCTGCCCTGCCCTGCCCTGCCCCACCCGGTCTGACATATCCACTTCTTGTCTTATACAAAGACTGCAGAGTCTTTGGGGCAGGAACTGTCTTTTTGTTTCACTTGTGTATGGCGCTCAGGACAAGGGGGCCCTGATCTTGCTTGGGACCTTAGTTAGTGCCTGCGTTGCTACTGTAATCCACGTAATAGCATAATCATTGGTGCTGTCTGGCTGCAGACTCAGGAAGGCAGCACCGCATTGATTGACGTGCCATAGCGCGTCATTGTGCTTCAAACTGCTGGAAACACGTTTGTTTGTGTTGAAGTGAAAACCTGAATTCGGCACAAACGGAAGGTCTAGGCCACCACGTAGGGAAATGTTCCTCGCCCTAGTGAACAGGTTTTTCCAGCCTCAATCACTGAGCTGGAATGGAAGTCACGCAGATGAGGGTGGGAGACTGGGGAGCCAGAAGACGGCACTGGAGGGAGGAAGGAAGGAAGGAGGAGGAGCTGGGATTCCGATGGACAAAAGGGACCCAGCTGGAGAAAGCAGAGAGGAGCCAGGCACCATGTTCTTTAAAGGAGGAGAATGGGCGTGTGCGGGCTGGAGCAGGAGGCCAGTTGCACCAGGAGCGCGCCAGATGGGAACGAGAGCAGCCCGGGGAACGGAAATCGCCTGCTGTGCCAGCGCGGGGAGGCCAGGAGCTGGGGGGAATGGGGAACAGAGATTGAGGCTGGAGGGTGAAATCAGCAGGCAGGCGGCTGTGCCTTGACGTCAGCGTTCCGGGCAGCAGCGATAAACACCCCAATGCTGCGTGCTGATGGCACCACGTGCCTCCTGTTTATTCTGCCCTTTACGCCTTGTGCCAAGGGCTTCTTGGGCTCCCAGCGGTCACTGACCCGGTTTTCATTTCGGTGCTACAGGGGATACGTGATGTCAGGATGGCAGGAGGGTGGTGGCTGAGAGTTTGGTCGGGGCCATGGAGGAGGGCTGAGAGTTCAACCCTGGCTGGGGTCCGGCTCTCAGCCCCGGCCAGGACAGCGGTGCCACCCCATGGGGACCACCCTGCTCATGGCCCCGCCCCTGTTCCTCCACTCCCCCTGTGGTCCCACCCGTTCCTCTGCCCAGGGCCGGCTCCAGGCACCAGGCAACCAAGCTGGTGCTTGGGGCGGCACCTGGAGGGGGGCGGCGCGGCGCTCGGGCCGCCGGGGAGAGCGGGGCCACAGCCGGGCTCGCCGCCCTCCCCCCGGCGCTCTGGCCGCCCTCCCCACCGCGCCCTCCCCCCGGCTGCCGGGGCTCGCCGCCCTGCGCTCTGGCCGCCGGGGGGAGAGCCGAGCCCCCGCCGGGGCTCGCCGCCCTGCCCCCGCCGGGGCTCGCCGCCCTGCCCCCGCCGGGGCTCGCCGCTCTGGCCGCCGGGGGGGGGAGCTGAGCCCCCGCCGGGGCTCGCCGCCCTCCTCCCAGGGCTCCGGCCGCCCTCCCCTCCGGCGCCCTCCCCCCGGCCGCCGGGGGGAGAGCGGAGCCCCCGCCGGTGCTCGCCGCCCCCCTCGGGCTCCGCCCCCCCCCCGCGAGGGGGGGGGCGGCGGCGGCGGCTTTTTTGCCTGGGGCGGCAAAAAAGCCAGAGCCGGCCCTGCCTCTGCCCCACTCTGCCTCTTCCCTCTGAGCCCCCCTCCCCCCAGTCCCAAGACCGGAAAAGCTCTGTGCCCCCGCCGTGGCCCCTCCCTGGCAGTGTGAGGTTTGGGGAGGCTGATCCTCCCGCAGCCTCCGTTACACGCTGCCCATGTCTGGGCCTTTCTTTGCATTCTGAATTTGTCTAGCTTCAGCTTCCAGCCATGAGCTTTCATTCTGCCTTTGTCTGCTTGATTAAAAAGCCGTCTGCTGTTAGCACCCTTCTCCCCATGGTGATAGTTATACAGTGTGGTCAAGTCACCTGGACCAGCCTGCTCTGTCCCCTTTAAGGGGAACAGGGTTCAGGTCCCGCCAGCCCTGTTCCAAGGCCAGCCCCTCTCGGACCAGGCATGCTGGGACACGTCGTTCCCTCAGGAGTGTGGGGAGTTGTAGTACTGAGGCGGGGAGGGGCTAGCAGGTGGCAATCACATGCCCAGCCACCATATATAAAGTCAGCCTGTAGCTTCGTTAGTCAGAGCGGCAGAGCAGGGCAGGGCAGGTTCTGTAGAGCGCCCAGGCAGGGGACATCTCTGGGGAGCAGGAGTCTGCTGAAGGAGAAATCCCGGCTAACAGCCCCCGGGAGGAGGCTGGCAGGTTTTGACTATACTCCTGGTGGTAATGAGCCAGATCCAGGGGGCAGCAGTGCAGTGTAAAGACCAGCGGTGAGGGTTTGCCTGAGGTGAGACGGAAGGTAAGCCGAGGCAGCGGGTGGGCCCCGGTGCCAGATCAGCAGAGCACTCGCTGCCATCACTTGGACAACCGAAATGCCCCGAGCGCCTGAACCCTCCCCGTGGGGCAGCATGGCTGTCCTTGGCTCCTTCACTGTTCCGCGTGAGGGCTGGGTCCTTCCCTCGCTGTCCTGCTGCTCATGGGATCTAGACTGTGCTGTGCTGTTGGGAGACCCCACAGGCCGTTGGGTACCATGGTCGATCCACCATCTCTGCAGGTAAAAGCCCTGTTGGGGCAGTCGGGGTGGGACAGTCTGGGGGGTGTCTCTCTCCCCACAGCCCTGGCACCATGGCTCCAATGGATCGGCACTGCCTGAGAGACCCCAGGCTCTAGCTGCCCCCGGACCCCTGGGAGGGGGCTCTGGGAACAGGAGACTATCTCAGACCTTCTCCACCAGGCCTGACCAGGTGAGGCCTCTAAGGGCACGTCTACACTGCAGTAAGACTCCCGGCACCACCATGGCTGGCCCAAGTCAGTGACGCTGGCTCGGAGGGCTAAACATTGCAGTGTAGACGTTTGGGCTCACGGTGGATCTCAGAGCCCTGGCTGCAGCCCCAGCCTGAACATCTAACTGTGATTGCTTAGCCCCCTGGCCTGAGCGCCACAAACCCGAGTCCGCTCCCTGGGCTCTGAGACTCGGCGTCTCGGCTGTGTTAGTGCAGTGCAGACGGAGCCGAGGTGTTCCCAGTAAAGCTGGGGGGGGGACGGGTGTTTTGTTTCACTGGCAATCTTGAAAAGTTAAAATGAAAACAAACAATTTGGGGTTAAACAAAACATTTTGTTTTGACCGAATACAAACACTTCATTTCAGTTTTGAGCCTTTTAAAATATTTTTGAATTTTTAAAAAATACAATTAAAAGAAACTTTGAAATGAAAAGTTGCTTCAAACCAAAAATTGAAGCCGATTTGTTTAGAAAATGCTGAAACTGGAGGTTTTGATATTTTTTTTTCCAGAATTTTTTTGAACATTATTTTTAAACAAAAAAATATCAGCGAAATCAACACATATTGAAGAAATGTCTCAGGGATGTGGAATCTGCATTTTTCACCCGGAAAAGGGTTTGTGTGTGGGAGAAATGTTGGTCCATTTTAGTTCCCAGGTATGTAAAACAGCAGCAGCCAGACAGACTCGTGTTTGCTCAGGCTCCCATGACCTACAAGAGACGGAGTTACCGTCACACACAGCGACGCGACCCGTGTTTGCATCTTACTGTGGCAGCAATTTCCTTAATCGCCGTGCCTCTCTCTCCGTGGAGCTGCGACTCAATGGGCTGGAATCCATGTCGCTATGGTAGCTGGTGCTCGTCCGGCTGTGAGGGTGTCTTGCTGCCCCCCAGCAGAATCCCTTACAGGCTTGATTGTGCAGCTCACGCTGGCGAGCATTTGCTAGCACCAGCGAGTTCATGGTAGAGAGAAGGGCTGAGCACTCTAGCCCTACCCAGCCCGCTTTGCTGCTCCTCAGGGATGATACCGCTCAGCAGGTTGAGTGACGTGAATTAGGCAGAATGATCTTCTCTTCAGTCGCAGGATTAGCAAGTTTGTTCGTTGTAAGTCTGGCTCAGCATGAGCGCAGCGTGCAGCTGTGGATCTCAAGGGAGCAATGCCGGGTGTGTTTGTACAAGATACCGGTGGCAGCTGGTGCCCGAAGAGTGCGGCAGGGCGGCAGGTAGCATTATGCATGTGCTTCTGCAAGGCTGCTCGTATTCATGCAGGGACACTAGGACAGTGTCAGTGGTCATAAGAGCGGCCGCACCGGGTCAGACCAAAGGTCCATCCAGCCCAGTATCCTGTCTTCTGACAGTGGCCAATGCCAGGTGCCCCAGAGGGAGTGAACAGAACAGGGAATCATCAAGTCATCCATCCCCTGTCGCCCATTCCCAGCTTCAGGCAAAACAGAGGCTAGGGACACCTTCCCTGCCCCTCCTGGCTAACAGCCATTGATGGATCTATCCTCCATGAATTTATCTAGTTCTTTTTTGAGCCCTGTTATATTTTTGGCCTTCACAACATCCTCTGGCAAGGAGTTCCACAGACTGACTGTGCACTGTATGAAGAAATACTTCCTTTTGTTTCAAACCTGCTGCCTATTAATTTAATTTGGTGACCCCCCTAGTTCTTGTGTTATGAGAAGGCATAAAGAACACTTCCTTATTTACTTTCTCCACCCCAGTCATGATTTATAGACCTCTATCATATCCCCCCATCAGTAATCTCTTTTCCAAGGTGAAAAGTCCCAGTCTTATTAACCTCTCCTCATATGGCAGCCGTTCCATATCCCTAATGATTTTTGTTGCCCTTTTCTGAACCTTCCCCCCTGCGCTGAGAAGCCTCTTGCTGGGGGAGCAGAGAATTTGGTAGATAAGAGCCCGCGCCCCTGAAGGTCCCGCATAGTTGTTAGGTGCCTATCTGGCCCCTTTACAACCATATCTGAGCACATCACCTTTGCTGTGGTTATCCTTACAACACCCTTGTGCGCTATTGTCCCCATTGTAACAGGTGGGGAACCGAGGCACAGAGACTAAGGCCAACATTCTCTAAAGTGACGAGTGACTTCGGGCGCCTCCATGTTTATATTCCCAGGCTGCCTCACCTGAAGGAGGTCTGAGTTCTCCGAATGCACTGAGCACCAGCCTCTGGAAATCAGGCGCTTCCACAACCTCTCACATTGGATGCTGAAAAACGGAGGCACCCAAAATCCAGAGTCACTCTTGAAAATCTTGGCATAAATGACTTGCCACAGGTCATCCAGAAAGTCTGGTGGCGCTGGTATTTGCACCCAGGTCTCCTGAGTCCTAGCCTAACTCTAGTTAGACATTGTCTTAATCTCAGAATGTTTTATTATATACCTTCCAAGAACTCTTTTGTTAGCATTAACTGTTGTAATTGTAGATATTCTTGTTATCCGCAGCAGAACTGTCCAGTCCCTGTGGGCTTCCCGTGTGCTGTTGCTCTTTCAGAATCAATTGCAGTACATGGTTATTTCGGTGCTATTGAGATGTAAGTTTCCAGCAACTATTTAACTTGATCCATTTTACAACCCGCTCACTAGTGCAAGTGACACACCGTTGGGGATTTGTGGGTGTACCACGCCTGCTGTTTAGCTGCAGCGTTAGAGGCCCCAAAACACAATATGATTTTGTTCGGGTTAATAGCACATGTCGAAGCAGGTATTTAGCCAAATTACTGCAGCTTTTGGACACCTGTACAAAATTACTCTATTTTTTTTTATTCAGGCATTTTTCCAAATGACTCTAATTTTCTGTTTTTTTGCCCCCCAAATGCAGTTCCTTTATCTCTTAATAGCTTCTAATTTAATCAAGTAATTTATCAAAGTCAAGAGTTAAACTACAATTCCTCATCAGTATAGCGCAAAAGGGGGCATTCTCTGGGCTGGCTTTCTACTCCCAGGGAGCGTCCTCAGGGCAAGAGGACTCAAACCTGGGCTAGGCTGTGCCAGGTCCCGCATGGGTGTAGAGGTGCTGGGGGAGAGGAGCTTCCCTCCCTGTGGCCCTCTATAGGGCCTGACGCTGCTCACACTCGCAGACCTGCCCCACATTGCGATCAGCAAGTCGCGCCGGGGTAGATGCAGGAGCACTGAGGAGCAGAACTTGCCCCGCGGCCCCAGCCAGAGCACTGCTGCAGGGCGAGGGCAGGTTGGCCCAGGCAGAGCTGACACTGGGGTCACGTGTCCCCCCACCCCAATAGGCTGCGTGGCCTGCGGAGGTGAGTCGGGGTGGACGTGCAGGGCTGGCCCCATGGCCCAAGCCCTGCTGCCACTGCCTGCCCCCCCAAACGTTTCTCTGCCCACGCGCCACACTTTGACAATCTCTGTGGGGCAGTCATGTGCCCCCTGGAACCTTTAAATTGTGCTCTGGGGCCCCCACTATCAACTGTTCCGGGTCACCTCTGCCCCCTACCGTCTTTTTTCTGTCATTTGTCCACCCCATTTTTCTGCCCCTGCGGCTTTGTGCCCTGGGCAGCTGCCCCACTCGCCCTGCCCTGGTTACAGCCCTCACGTGCACGGTACATAATTCACACACGAGAGGCTTCTGTGCACGGCTCGTTTTCCAAAAATACCACTTAGGTAAATGAATATGGAAATCAGGCTTGTGATAAAATTTGAATATTTTAATTTATGCAGCTGATTGATATTATGCGGTAATTAAACTCTATTCCCATGACATGTGTAACGTGAGGATGGTAGTAATATGAAAAATTAGTAATGAAATCTAATTAGTTCAATTAGCAGACGGCAGATTCCAGGTGAGGAAAGGCTTTGCAAGTTGCTCAAGGAAAACGCAAAGGCACGAGTGAGTTTGGAAAAGCTCCTGTCTGGCTGTATAAACGCTGGGAAATGGTAGGAAACTAATTTGGGAGGATCCAGGGGCGGGGGGCATGGAGTGTAATTTTATTGAAATAGCCTTCACAAAACAACCAGCCCTGATGATTCTCTCCATCCCCTGTCTCAATTATTGCGCATCCTGTTCTCAGGCCCTGCTGAGCTGACTGCATCTTGCGCTGGTTAGATCCGCTCAGAATGCTGCTGCAAAGGTTCTTTTCCTAGCCTGTCGCTTTGACCCTGTCACCCCTCTCTTTGCAGCCCTCCACTGGCTCCCCCTTCTCTGGTGCATCAAACAGATGCTCTTTCCTATGGCTAAAAACCCTATGGCTCTTTCATTCACTGAAGAGATGTCTGTCCGGCCTTCATCTCCCACTTGCTCCATTTTCAAACAAGCCCCTGCGTGTTTCCTCCCATGCTGCAGTCCCTGGTGCTTTGGAGGAGCTCCCCAGACACCCACAGAGCTACCTGGTTATTCTTCAAATCCTTCCTTCAAACTTTCCTTTGCTGTGGCACCTACAACCCACTTGGCGTTAGTTAAGCTCTTTGTGTAAAGCAGTGGTTCTCACTCACTCCCCCCCCCCCCCCCCGCATACCATTTGAAAATTGCTGAGGGTCTCGGCGGACCACTTAATGATCTTTCCAAATGTCGTTTGTACCGTTAGCTAATTATTGTAAAGCACTTTGGATAAAAGTGCTATATAAAAAAAAACCTTAATAGTGATAATTGTTTGTTCTACAAATAAAAGCACACAACTCAGATTTTAATATCAGTAGTCTTACCTTTCTAATGTGATGGATGTGCCCTCTCCCCCCGCCGTGGCAGCGCCCAAGCTGGGGAAAGTCGCCTCTTTCTCTGGTCGCTGCAGCCCTGCACGTCCCAAATTCCCCCCACCCCCTCTTCTCACCCCACTGCCTCCTCCCACCTCCCCCTATCCCCACCCACCCACCCACCAAGGCCACCACCTCACCTTACATGTGCGTCTTCTCCAGGATCCAGGCACTTAACTAGTGGAGCCAGTGGGTGGCCCTTCATTCTCTTGTGTGCGGCCGCCCAGGCGCACACCTTAGAGGGAACTATCCGCAGACCACCTGAATGGAGCTCGCGGACCACTGGTGGTCCATGGACGACAGTTTGAGAACCTCTGGTGTAAAGACCGCAGCCTATCAAGACGGTAACATTGTCTCTCTGTTTCCTTGTACTCCCCACCTGTATCCATCTGTTGTCTCATTTTATACTTCGATTATAAGCCCCTTGGTGGCAGGGGCCATCTTTTTGCTCGGTCCGTACAGCACCTGGCGCAGTGGGCTCCTGGTCTGTGACTGGGGCTTCTAGGTATGTAACTTTGGATTTAAAATGTTTTCAATTCATGTAATTGAATTTGAGTATTGGTGTTCTAGTTTCTCTAGGTTTCAGCCTCCAGGGCGGTTACAGATCAACTGAATTGAGTGGAGAAGGCTGAATGGCACGGTGGTGAGTGATAGAATGAAGAACAGTTAAAGCAAATGGGCATCACAATGTAACCGTGCGCTGCGTTTTATCCTCCCATTCTGAGATGAAATGGTGCATCCGGGGCGATCAGTACCTGGATGAGACGAATGGGTCACAATCCGCCCTCTAATGGTATCTGGATGGTAGCTGAGCGCACTGAGCTGAACTGAGCATGCCACCCTTTTTATAATCTTTTACAATAACCCTCTGTAATTAATTAGTGTTAAGCCTGCCGTTTACCATATCTGTATTTCTGCTACTGTAATTAAAATGCCTTCTACTCCCTCACTGGCTAGTTAATATTTATCATCACCTTTAATTAACATCTGCGTAAATGCCTTGCCAATAACGATCAGTATAGATAGCATCTTCCAAACCCCTCCACATTGCACCTGAAACTCTTGTTAAGCCAGGCCCTGTTGTTAGCATGCTTGGGTTGACCTCCTCACTTTTCTCACGTGCCCCTGAGCTGGCTCACTTCACTTCACCCAGAATTTCTCCTGCCTCATTATCAAGCTTAAACTTAGGCCCGAAAACCTTTACTCTACTTACATTTTAGCACTTTTCTATTATGTAACATAAACAAACATCACTTGCTTAGCTGCTACTGTACAATACTAATTACTATTGAAAACCCTAAAAAGCAACCAAACATTAACACAGTTTGGGGGTTTGTATCCCTCTAGTGGTTGGACCAGGAAAGACATTTGAGTCTACTGATTGAAAGCTACTAGGCTTAGGGCTTGTCTTGACGTACAGCACTGTAGCGCTTTAAGGAAGATACTCTAAGCAAACGGGAAAGCTTCTCCCCTCAGCATGGCTAATCCACGTCCCCGGAAGGAGGAAGCTACATCGACTGCAGAAGCTCTTCTGTCGGCACAGCGCTGTCGGTCGGTATAACTACATCGCTCAGGGGGGTGGATTTTTCACACCCTCGAGCAATGTAGTTATACCGATATGTCTATAGTGCAAACCTGGCCTTAGTCCCCTACCTCAAGAGATGCTCTTAGCCTGAAGGACCCCAGGTTCATTTCCCTTTGGACAACCCAGCTGGGTTTGTTACGCATGAGCTAGGCAAAGTAATTTGGAAATCTCAGACCTCCTATGCTGCACCAAAGTCACTTGGGAAAGGCACATTTTCCTCTACAACAAAGTAGCTGCCTTGTGAGGCAATTGAACTGTCTCAGAAGTAGGCACTGAAGCCAGGTCCTGTGAATGAGAACAGGTAGTAGCTGGGCCAGTTAGAGACTGCTTTATTTGTAGTGAAACTGATGTTCAGGTCAGAGCAAGGTTACCTCAAAAAGCAAACTTTCCATTCGAATGGACACTGGCTATTTGCAGGGCTAGTGAAAATTGTGCTTCCCCAATGAAGAGGTTAGCAAAGGGCAGAAGAAACAAAGTGCATTTAATTGGAAATGCCCACCGAGGTATGAAGATGGACTATAAAGAGACACAATCAGCAGGGACCCAATTTGTGCGCAGTAACTGTGGAGGCAGATACAACACAATTCAAAGGGGTGAGGTGTCATGCTTGCAATAAAAGCAATAATTTTGCAAGTGGATTTTTCTCTTGAATAAATTGCAGAAGCAAGATATGCGCACGAGCATACCACTGGAGTACAAAGCTCTGATGATGATATGGAAACAGAATTCTTTGTTGGATCCGTTAACACATCTCCAACAGCTCAGCTAGGGACTTTGGGGATAAACAAAGATAAAGGATCAGAACTGATACTCCAGCGCTCTTAAAATTCCATGGCATGTTAACATTGATAATGAAGCTTGCTTGATGTAGCAGACACACAATGAATCCAGTTGCAAAGCAGTTATGTCTGTATTATTATTATTTACATTCCCATAGCACTTAGCAGCCTGAGCCGTCTATCCGCCCTCATGGTGCTAGGCCCTGTACAAACACAGAACAAAGAGATGGGAGGAGCTTAAGGACATACCGCTAGTAAAGTTGAAACAACCCCGAGCTGTGTGCGTGCTTGGGTTGAAGAGCAAGCTGAAAATGCAGATGATCAAGCGAGTGAATAACCTGCCCTTGCAGCAAAATGCAGAAGACATTCTTAAAGAACTTACCGAGGCTGTGACCCCAGTGACATATTAAGGATGGAACACACAACACTGACGCAGATGCCAGGGCACCATCAACAATCCACGCACCACATTGTGTTGTGTGGTTAACACAGAGAAAGCACAAACTGAATTTGACATAGGAAAATTAGAGCTTATTCAGTGACTTCAGACACCAGCTCTGTGGTCACGGCCCGGTTTTATTGCAGGCTAAGGAGTTGTAGACATTGGAAGGATGCCATCAGCTGGGAGCTCTGCTCCGTCAGATCAGCTGAGGAGCTCATGTCTAGACTTCGAAATGCAGGCATGACTTCAGATCTGGATGCAAGCCAAGGGTTTCGTTGGGCTGACTTGCTAGAGAAAGAGAAAAGCTCTGCCCCTTCAGCTCTCCTGTGGGGAAATAAGCTCTCAGCTGCTGCCCTTTGGATCGGGGTCTGGGCCTTGGAAAAATGCTTCCCCTTTCTGGGCCTCCAGTTCCCTTTCCAGACGTTGAGTTTTGGGGCAGGGACTGTCTCTTGCGGTGTGTCTGTACAGTGCCTAGCACACTGGGGCCTGTGGGCCCTACAGTAATAATAATAAATTGCCTGTGCTGTGCTAAAGCATCATGACCCATCTCTGGAAGGATCAGGCTGAGGCGGAAGTAGTTGTTGCCTGTGTGCTGCTTTGTGGCATTAGCGATGATCCGCACAGGGAGAGCAGGTGTAATGTGCCATGGAAAAGAGCCTTACGTTGGCCAGGAATGACCGATCCGTTGGGCTGAACGCAATCAGTCTCTGGCATGCGGGAGATCTACACAGTGACAGGCAAGTCTGGCTAGATTGTACCCATGGAAATACCCCCAGAACCAGGCGCTTGGCTGAGACGCAGGGACATGTTAGCATAGCCAAGCAATTCAAATCTAATCGCCAGGCGTTGGCGTAGTGTGGGAATCGATTTGGGATTGGCCTTCGGGTCTGTCTACGCTGCAGCTGGCAGTGAGCCTCCCCAGCCTGATTAGAGAGACAGGCACCAGCGCTGCTTGAGCTAGTGTGCTAAAAATAGCAGTGCGCCCCTTGAGCGGGGCTTGGCTGCCCGAGAACAAGTGCCCCTGACCCCCTGGGTCCGAGCTCAGGCGGGCACATGACTACCGGGTCCACGCTACTGTCTGTAGTGCCCCAGCTCGCGCCAAGCTAGAGCGTCTCTGCCCGCCTGGGCGGCGAGGCTTGGCCCAGCTGCGGTGTAGACAGAGCCGCCGAGTCGGGGATCTGAAGCGGAGCCTGGCGAGCCCATCTCTCCATTGGCATCCCTGCCGCTACTAGGGAAAGCTGTGGGATGACTGTGAAATTAAAGCATTAGCGTTGGCTTTAGTTTGGTTAACGAAATATATGTGTGTGCTGTAAAGGGAGGCCCACGTGGGTCCGTGCCGTGGGTCTGTGCTGTGGGTCTCTTATCACCGTGTAGATGTGCCCTCAGACTTCTGACGGCAGGTCTGTGATTTCTTCTGTAAAAGCTGGGTGAGGCCATTTCTATTGGACCAGCTTCTGTGACCTACGTTTCTTCTCCACAGCGTTCACATGGGAGATACCGGTCGGCCCACCTGTGGGTCTCCTGGCTCACTGGCTCGCTAGGGCGCCGCGGCAGGTTTTGTCGTGTGCTCTATTTATAGCACCCAAAATGACCCTTCCGCATCGGGTTCCAAAAGCTGGCTTGACTGTTGGATCCAAATGTCACGGGCCTCGAGGGCTTTAGCCATTGCTCCAGCAAAGGCGGATGAATGGTGATCTGCAGCGATGCAGCATGTCTGGCTCTCACGCAAGGACCTTTAGCTGTTCAGCTTTCCGGCTGGTCTGTTAGAATTCAGTCATTACAGGATTACCGGATTTTTCTTTGCTCTTGTGTCAGGAGGAGAAGAAAGGACGTTGGCTCTAGGGTAGAAAGGCTGGACTAGCAGGTAAAGCACTGGGCTCGAGGGCTGGGTTCAATTCCCAGCTCTGCCACAGACACGGTGACCTGGGGCAAGTCACAGCATTGCTCCGTGCCTCAGTTTCCCCGTATGTAAAAGGAAGATCATCGTTCTTCCTTTCTCCTGTGTTTAGACTGTGAGCTCCATGGTGCAGCCGCTGTCTCTTACTAGGGGTGTGTACAACGCCTTGCACGTGGGCTGATGTGAGATGGATCTTCCAGGGGCACCTGCAATATAAATAATGGTGGCAAGAGAAGACATTTGAAAGAGGGAGTGAGAGGTCGGGAGTAGTTCTGACCCGGTGGCTGGCACTAGCTCCTGGGTGCTTTGCCTGGCTTTGGGAAGTGGCCCAGCAGGTCTGTTGGCTGGCTGGCCGAAGGGTACCGGAGGGGAGCAGCCTGCTCACTACATCCAGCCACAGTGGGTGACCCAGCTGCGGATCTGCAGAGCGCTGGAGGGGAAGACTCCGGTCTCCTGGCCCGTGGCGTAGGCGATGGTGGGCAGGTTCAAGAGGGGCTTGTTGGGAGTTGGTTGGTTAATATGAACTCACTGAGCTCCAGCAGCCCAGCTCGCCCTCCTGGATTCATCCGAGCCAACCCGCTGGGGAGAATCAGGCGTTTCTTTGCTAAGCTTTGGGTTAATGCTGGATGCACAAGCAGGCAGCCAGACTGCCTGGCAGCCGCAGACATGACACTCACGGGGGTGGGAATTTTCTCAGGCAAGAGAAAAATGAAATCCCCAAGAACCAGCCTCCCCTGTAACCCAACTTGTCTCTTCCGCCACTTCCAGCTGGGGCTGGCTGCTGTGACCAGCGCAGGGTGGGGGAAAAGAGCTACATCTGACTTTTTTTTTTTTTTAAAGCTGCTCCGTCACACTGCCTTTCCCTGCACCGTCTGCCTGGCTCGTTCCGCAGCCGCTGGGCTCCAGAGGACACATCCAGACACAGCGATCTAGCTGTTCCAGATCAGCGCTCTGTCCCACTCTCCTGCAGCCTTTGCTTCAGGCTTTTTCTGTCTCGCTCCCGGAGGGTGCTCAGATACCACTGGGTTGGTCATGGTCTGAGAATCAAGCAAAATCCTGCCCTGTATTACAAGGATGCACTAGCTGCGTAAAGGGACCCAGGGACCATATGGCTGTGATGAGTTTAGCAGAAGAACCTGTGGCGACTCAAATACAATTTGTCCACCCCGGACAGACCCACGGAGCAGCCAGGCAGAATTCCAACTCAGCCTTCCTTCCCTGAGGCTGGCTGAACACGCCCACGAGGCTACGGCGTGGCAGAAAAGCAGGGCCCTGCCTCCAGCCTCCCTTTTCCGGACACTGAAGTTGGTGGGAACATGCACTGCCCCTTCCTTTCTGCAGCCATCCTTGCAAGCCTCTTTGCCATCCTTACCCACTGTTATAGAGCTCCCCTCTCCGTCAGAGCCACAGGGGAGAAAGCTGCCGCTGCCTGCCCTTTAGCTCCAGCTATAGCGACCCCGACTCTTAGTTCTGGAAGAAGAGTGTGGTCACTGCTGGAGACAGGAAACTAGACAAGATGGCTCCACTGTGGCTATTCCTGAAAGCATCAGTTAAAATCTGCCTCCCAGTCTATTACCAGTAGAGCTGTGTGCGAACTGGAATATCCTGTGTGTGGGAAATTCTGTGATTTTTGTTCTGTTTGTACAGCGCCTAGCACCTCTGGGCTTTGGGAATACAACTAATAATAACTTCAGAATGTGGTTTGGTTCCAAATTCGAACAAAATATCAAATTTTGAAATTTTCCACAAAACAAAATTTAAAAAAAATGTTCCTTTCGGTTCACTCAAAACTTTTTGTCTCAATAAAACTGAAATGTTTTGTTTCAGTTTGGCTATTTATTTTAGGGATTTTTATAATCAAATAAGTTTCTAAATGAAAAGTTGAAATGTTCTGTTTCAATGTTATCAAAATGCACCCTTTTGACTTTTTTAAAATGAAATTGAAACGAAATTGACATGACCCAGCAGAAAGTTTTGATTTAAACGGAAACACCGTTTTCCAAGGGGAAAAAGTTCTGTCTGAATTTTTTCAACCAGCTCTAATTACCGCTATGTGCCAGGAGGAAGATAGCAGATAATTCCTGCTGATTTTGCCCATTTTCTGTTAATCAGACTGTGCTGGTGAGCAAACTCAATAACTGCTAAGGAACTATTGTCTGTGAACTCAAAGGTTCAAAGCTGCAGGAACAATTTGATCAAGCAAGAAGATAAAGATAACCTTTGTGACACGCATTGTCTCTGCCTGTCACTCCAAATCCTCTTCCCACACTCTTGTCATTCAGATCCTTACTGAGAGGAGCAATGTGTACAAGAATGGCAAAGCCTGGTGTCGGGCTATAATAATTAAAACCAATTCGGGTGTTTGTGGCGTGAGCCGTGCATGCAGCACCATGGGATGTAATGAACATGAATTTATCAGGATGTCAGCAGGTGTCCTGGAATGTCAATGAGGATTGCGACTGCAAATCGTTCTCCCCAAGGGCATGTGGAGAACATGTGTATTTCTCTGTCCTTAAATAGTCACTAAGGACATTTACATTCCACGGGCCAAATGCTGTGCGCCCATTGGTTTGAAATCAGTGCATCAAGGTCACGGAGGAGCATTAGGGTGCATGCAGTTGCAGGAGCTCAGAGGAATGCCTTCTGCCACCGCACCTAAGAGACAGCTGATGCTTAACCTTACCTGATGGCTGCCAAAGATAACGTATTCCTGAGACTCCTCGTTATGACTGTTATGACAGGGGTCATCAGGCGGCACTGTTATACAAAGTCTTACAAACGCTTTTTCTTAGCGGCCGAGCTGATGTTCAGCCTTGGGAAGACAGCTTGTGGTGGTAGTTTTCTGATGCAGGTTTTTGAGGGTGCTGTGGCTTTGCGCTCTGTGTTACGTGAGGCAAAGGTGCTCTCTGGGAATGGGTATCGGTGCTGGGCTCAGAGCCCTGACAGAAGGGTTTGCCCAGCATGCGGCTTGGCCCCCAGGACTGTGGTATCTGTGTAAACTAAACAAGTTTTACCAAGCCCAGACCCAGACTCCATGTCACTGATTTCTCCTTTGGTGGGAAAGCCCCGGAGGAGCTTATACCTGCAGCCTTGGCTACATGGGGAGGTTTTTTGTGTATAACCCAAGGTCTGAATTTAAACGGCTGTGGTTATGCCGGTATAACCCTGTGGGTGGACACAGATTCTGGTGTCAGAGTGGCCTTTCTTTGCTCTTTGCTAAGCCATGCTCAGACACAGTAAAAGCGGGCTGGGTTGCAGCTGTATAACTACATCACCATTTCCCATTCACACGGCCTTCATGGAGAAGACAAAGACGTGAGAAAGGAAGTGTTATCCCTGTTCCGCAGGTGGGGAGTGAGGCACAGAGGTATTAAGTGACTGGCCCAAGGTCACACACACAGTCTGTGGCAAAGCCAAGAATTGAATCCAGATCCCTAGTCCAGGGCCTTGACCACGACACCACCCTCCTTGTAAAAATCTCCCTTTGCAGGGCTATGGAATGCCCCCGTTTGCCACGGGGGAGGTGCCCAGGGGAAAGCAAGTGCCCTGGGAAGGATGTTCTCAGAATCCCATACAAGGTCTTTGATCTCCAACCCCTACCAGGAGCCAACTGACCACTGCGTTCTACTGCCGAAGAGGGCAGAGACACTTGTAACGGGCCAATTGTCAGACTAACCCAACTAATTTCAATGTCCCCACACGGCGAGGCCCTTGCCATTGGGTGACCTCAGTCATTATGGGGCTCTGAGTGTTATAAAACGTTGTTGGGTTTTTTTGTAAATTCCACTGCTGACCTGAGACCTTTTCAGTCAGCATCTCTCTCAGTGCGCTTCAATTTTCCACATGCCCCTCGGGCTTCACTGTTAATGTCTCCTTCGCTGTGGGTGCAGGAAACGTGGCACGTTTGAACTCTCTGCTAGAGGACACCAATCAGTAATTGGCCCGAGATACAAAGGTTCTATTCACGTCTTCAGCGAGGCAGCCGTGTTAGTTATGCAGCCCCCAGTCGGAGCTAATCAATGCCATCCGAGGGCAGGAGCCTACACTGCAGATTATTAGCTAAGGACACTTTTGAAGTGATGGGCGGGCATGGGAGATGCGCTGCTTTGATAATCAAATCTGCCCATAGAGTGTAGTACTTTTGTAATGCCCTGTTCCCATGTGGTGTTGGGAGCAGGGCTTGAACCTGGGACCTCTGATTCCAAAAGACCCAGCTTTTTTAGCCAACACTATAGCAGGCTAATCAGCCTTTATATGTATCCCAGCCACCAGGAACGGGGGAGAGAGTGCCACCCGGAGCCAGTTATACTTTCACCTAGTGTGCATGTAATAATCTTCAGGAGCAAAACACCTGCATTCTGGCCCTGGTTCACAGCCCCTGGAAGCCTGTCCGAGTAATGGTGCCTCCCCGTTTCACTGTTGTAATTGTGCACAAATGTTTTCATCTTTATGGGAAGAGAAATGAACAGAGCAGTTGAGTGCAGGGAAGGTTCTTGCTGCAGCAAATTTCTCTGCTGTGAGGGATTGAGCATCACATTTCAGGGATGTTTGGGGGTTAGAATCCCGTGTCAAAATATTGGCGTTGGGTCCCTGATTCAAGTAGGGCCCCACATACGCGCTGGGGGGTGCATTATGCGTAATGAACAGAGCCGGTTGGGAACTTTTTGGCAAAATGGTTTTTCGTTTTTTGGGGGGGGAAGATTCATTGAGACTGAAACTCTGGGTGAGGCCGTGCCAGGTTTGAAGAAAGTTTTGTCAGGAGATGCTTCTCCGGCCCAGCCGTGTCTCCTGCTCGAGCTGTTCTCCTCAGTGGAGCAGGACTTACCGGGATCTCCCAGCAGTGCCCGAGGCACCGGGTCTTGTGCTGTTTTTCCCTGAAAAACTTCAAGCGGTCTCTGCTTCATCCTGATTGGGGAGATTTCCACCATCTCGAAAATATTTGTGGGACGGGAAAAGAGTTTCCTGCCCAGCTCTAATCATTAATAGCTGTTTGCATTTTCTGCCTGCTCTTCATGGTCTCATGTCCCTCACTGCCTCGAATCACCTATAACGCTGTCTCTGCTGTACAACGTTATTCATAACCGAAGCACTTCAGTTATAACACAAGTTGATGCCTCGTGCATTCACATTTGAAAGAAAATCTATATTACTTAGGCCATAGATTGGTTCATCTGACCAATTATGTCAGTGCTTTAGATCAGCCCGGCATCTTGCGAATGTCTTGAAGGGTTAGAAAATAACAAAGAACAGTTCGTCTCTAGGTTGGTGGCTCCAGGAAATATACTGGGCAATCCAATTCCGTGCTCTAACAAGGAAGTCTGGCCCCAGTCCCACAGCTGATGCTATCAAACTCCCCTGATCTTTCCAATCAATCCTTACGAGGGAGGAATGTCAAAGAGGTTAACCCCACCCTGCTCTCTCGGGAAGAGTAGCTACAAAATGAATTAGACTTGTGTATCTGGGTACGTCTATAGATCCCTCATCGCGGGATCATTCTAGAGCTGGAAAACTAAGGCACGAGGAGATTAAAGGCCAGATTCTTAGAGACAAGAAGCCACCCAACTCCCATTGAAAGACACTTAAATACCTTTGAGTATTGGGCCTCAGTGCCTTGGCCAAGATCATCTGGGAAATCTGGACCTGAACCACATCTCCAGAGTCCCATTCCAGGGCCTGAGCTACACAGCTGGCCTTCCGCTGTAGAACATGGCTTCTCAGCCGGGACTCGGGCCAGGGCAAACGGCTCCTGTAAAACAGATTGTGGGCAATTTACTCACTTCATGCGTCCGGCACCTTGTGTCTTATGCTCGGCCCAGAAAGTCAGCACCTGTGATATCCCGCTGCCCCCTACCAGCTTGCGAGGGAAGCACGCACCTCCTGAGCCGGCCAAACCCCTTGCTGCAGTTAGCCTCTGCTTGTCCTGGGATACCACCCAACAGAGTACTGGCCCAGCCTTCCGGTCAGCCTGTGTGAGCGCGGAGGGGTGAACGGGCTGCAAGCGTGTGTGGAGAGAAAGGATTGAGAGGGACGGATGGAGAGAAATGTGAGATTTTTTAGTAGCATGGTAGCACCTAGCGGTGTCCCCCAAGAGTGGGGCCCCATCACACTAAGGATGTGTACACACACTGAGCTGCGCTCAAGAGCTTACAACAAAGCAAGCAGGGAAAGGGCGGGCGAGGAAAAGGAGATGAAGTGACCTGCCCAAGGTCACCCAGCAGCCAGGATTAGCCCCCAGCTCTGCTGACTTGGTCCAGGACACTGGCCATCAGCCCAAGAGGACTATTTTGTGTTAAGTTTGTTAGTGATGGTTCCAGGCCAGCGTGACTGATCCCTGGGGGGACAGTTCATCCGGTACGGGGAGTAGGATTGTTTTCTTTTCATTAGCCAGCTTGCAAAGCGGTTGCAGATCCGAGAGCTTCCCTGCACGCGTGGTGACTGCACAAGTCCGCCCCTGCCCGGCAGCAGGCAGCTCAGCGCAGGACACGCTGGCGTGCTGTGCTCTGCTGATGCTTTTCAAAAGCCAGAGCTTTGCTTTCCCACTAGGTTACCTTTTCAAAGCCAGCCGAGGCCGTCTGCACAGCAAACTGCCCGCCTGTCAAGGTGCGCTAAGGCGGCCTTTTTACTCGCTGCACTGTTTGCTGCTTGACCATGGGATTCCTGCAACCTGATGAATTAGTTAATACCCATAAATTATGGGTCTCCCGAGACCACGATCTTGGCATGTGAGATTTGCCATCGCTGGGAAGGGAAGGATAGGCACTGGATTAGTAACCAGAGCTTTGGTCTCCTCTGAGTGCTTCGCTATTATCTGGGCTTTGGGTGAAATTCCTCGATGCCCCGACCTTCAGTGCCCGGGTCACGCTCTAGTCCTGCTAACCTCCCCTCATCTTCAGTAACCACAGTAATTTATGGACAGCGCTGGACTTCATTATTCTGCTTGCGCTTTGTCCTAGTACCAAGGGTCATGTTTATACAGCCTGTCAGTCTGCCGGGTAGTTGAACTGTTTCCAGCTATGATCACGCGTCACTCACTCACACGATCATGTATGTTCTCACACGTGTTGGCCCCCATCTCGGTTACTCTGTTCCTGTACGTGGGGCGTGAACAGAAGGCAAGAGGGGAAGTGAATTTAAGTCACTTTTGTGGTGCCAATGTCCTGGGGAAGCTATGGGCCTGCTCAGCACCCAGTGTCACTTAGAGCAGCTTCAGGGCTGCTCTAATAAATGCGCTGGCAAGCAGAGAATAGTCTCAGTGCAATGGGCTCCAGCAACAACCCCCTTCCAACCCTCTATGCCTGGTGGGGCCACTGCAGAGCCCTTAGGCCTTGATCCCTCCCCTAGGCCCTACAAATAGCACCAGCCCCCCAGCGAGCAGCACCATGCACGGCAGAAGCAAATGAACTGGTAGCACTAGTAATGAAATGACACCACTCTGGAAGCGAGAGCTGGTGCAGGGGTGGGCGCTTCCCACACAGGTTGCATTAGTCCAGTGTGCATGGAACAGAGGAGGAAGTGCTGCTAATTGACGGGTCAGCTTTATTATGCAGAGAATGTCCTCATGGTGGTGGAGCGGGGAAAGAGCAGGTGGCCTAGTTTACTGCTTCTCTCGCTGTTCGCCTGTGTCTGGGGAAGGGCAGATGTTAATGCAGAACATTATTCACACCTCCCCTTGGATCAGGGTTACAATTCATCATGACAACATAAGCAGACCGACAACTTATCCCAGCGCCATCCCCGGGCTTCACAGACTGCGGCTCGGTAAACAGACATGAAAGCCGCCCAGACCCATCGCACGGGCTATGCTGAATTTCAGAATCCACTGCTAGTCGTTACCCGAGCCAGACCCTGGCGGGTTGCGTGTTAGTGCTGCGTGCCTCGTTGCAGCCATTTTGCTGAGGGGGGAGATGCCCCCTCTTTCTAGGGACAGGATGCGCTTTAGAATTTGTCACCTCTTGTAAATTGGGGTGTGTGTGCGCACCCTGCCGAACAGCTGTGGCTGGTGGGTGCTGAGCACCCCCTAAAGTGCTATATGCGGTCTGGAACGCTGAGATTAAGAACATAAGAACGGCCAAACTTGGTCAGACCAATGGTTCCTCTAGCCCAGTGTCCTGTCTGCCGACAGTGGCCGGTGCCAGATGCTTCAGTGGGGCAATTATCGAGCGATGCAGCCCCAGCCAGCCACTTCCAGCTTCTGGCAGTCACAGGTTTAGGGACACCCAGAGCATGCGATTGCCTCCCTGACCATCTTACCTAATAGCCATTGATGGGCCTATCCTCTGCGAACTTAGCTAATTCTTTTTTTGAACCCCACTGTGGTTTTGGCCTGGGAACAGCTAATTTAGACCCCATCATTTTATATGTATAGTTGGGATGATGGTTTCCAATGTGCATCACTTTGCATTTATCAACATGGAATTTCATCTGCCATTTTGTTGCAAAGTCACCCAGTTTTGTGAGATCCCTTTGTAACTCTTCATAGTCTGCTTTGGACTTAACCTAACTAGTCACCTGACTCTAGGAGCTGAGGCTTTCAATCGCACCAAACATTGCAACACTTGGGATAAAATGAGGAGAGTTGGCAACATTCTGGGGACTTTGCCCTGGCCTGCAGTGAGGGGCTGGGAACCTCGGGACCACATGGGAAAAGCTGTTGTTTACTTTTTGGATCTTACATGGTCTCTTGTGGGTGGAGAGCTGGGCGTGGGCAGACCAAGCTGCGCTGGTGACCCAGGGAAAATGGCAGAGGAAGAGTTTGTTTGCGTTAAAAATTCTGGTTTGGTGAGAAAACGTTTGTGTGGGGGAGGAAGAAACATGAAGGGTTTTTTCCCCCTGCCCACAATAATTTTTTTAAGTCTTTATCAACCCCCCATGAATCTTGTGAAAAAAACTGAATAAAATGATAGGAAACAACCTTGTTTCTTCCAAAATTTAATATATTTTGGTTGGGTTTTTATTAGGCCAGAAGAGGAGGAATTTTATTGGCTTAGCCGGTCAGCTAAACTAACCAACCGCTGAGGGGAAACTGAGGCTCCATCCCAACAAGGGTAAGGGAAGCCACAGTGGCAGTACTACTGTAATACACATAACTTGTAACAACCACTTCAGATGCTTTATCTTCCGACAAGCTCAGGAGATCTGGTTTCAGAGATGTTCCGTTTGCGGCCACTTCCGCTGGCTGAAAATTCAGCCAGAACAGTGTGGCCACGATGTGGTTATTCGGGGATTTTGGGGTGAGTACACAGCCCTGTGGTTCCGAATGCCAGACTGCAAATATAAGCCTCTTTTCTTAATCTCTAGCCTTTCCTCTTCCATCCCATGGCAACTGTTGCTCAGAGTGGTACCTCTCTGCCACTGATTGCTTGGACCCAGATGAATATTAAAGAACTCCTGGGCTAATTGACTGTTGCATGGTATGTTTTAGTTTCCATTGGCGAAGGGTTCTGGTTTTTTCCTTTTTTCCTTTGGTCATAGTTTCTAAAAACACGGTCCCGTTCTCTTTCTCTGCAGACATGTTGGCAACGGTGGGCTATCTCAATGCAGCATGTTCCCGTGGAACGCATTGGCAGTGTGAGTGCCAGGGAGGATTTTTGGCCACATTCTGAATATATTTCCTATTGCAGAGGAAACAGCTCTGTATTTGGTCTCTTCCGTCCAGCCTGTTCGCTGCAATGAACGCTTCCATACCAGGCTGCACAGCCGCTTTGCTAATGTATAATTGTAGCTCCTGGAGAGACGCCTCTCTGAGCAGCAGAAGCCTGGGAAAGTGGCACTGACTAATTAGTCCCAGAGCAGCAACAGCCCCCTGTTTAGTAGTCCAGGCCACCCTTAGACTGGTCAGAAAATAGGCTCCTGGAAGCCTGACTCCAGCCCCTGTGCTTTAGCCCTTGGAGACGTCCAGACCCTGCGAGGGAAGGGTAGGTGGCTCCATCTCAACGCTACAGCGTATAGACCAAGAGAGACAGGCGGTTCAAAAGCCTTAAATATGATGGACCCGTTGTTGTTACTTTGAACGACAGCGCTGCTGACATCTGCGTCTCCCCATTTCCAGTTCTCCGAGACTACGACCGCTAAAGCCAGCGCCGGGTCTATTCCACGCTACGAAAGGAGCCTGGATTGGAAAGGCAGAGCTCAGCTCCAGGAAACACGCCGCTGCCTTTGCAGTGGCATCCGATGGTAAGGCATGAACAGCTCACCAGAACGACCGTATGCAAAAGCACCCTTCTAATGGAGCAGTGGGCAGCTAGCCGCGGCGTTGCTGGGAGTCTGGCCTGAGAGCAGAGTGGGAAGTTTGTGTTCTGAAGGGACAGTGATTTGTTCCTGTTGTGTGCCCTCACGAGGGGACGGTGCTGACCTCGTTTGGCTGGATTTAAAAGCCAGTCGCTAGCCGCTGTTGGAGCCGTGACCAGCTAGCAGCAGTTTCTGTGGGAGTTTGTAAGTTGGGGGGAGGAAAGCGAATTTTTCCCCCGTTTTTTTTTTTTCTAGGAGCGTCTCGGAAGAGAAGAGACTGATGGTGACTGAGGCAGCACTAGGCGCATCCTGAGAAGGAAAGGAGCCAAAGAAACTGGTTGGAGGCAGAAGTTGCGGGAGACACATCATCCTTCAGTGGGTATCTGATGGAAGCTACTTACGCATGAAAAGTCGCCTGTTAGCACTCACAGCAGAGCAGAGCCAAGGATCTGAGATGGAGCTGGAGACTACGATGAATTCAAAGGGGAATGTGAAGGTATAATACAGGAGAGGAGAGAGAAGGTGGTACGGACAGCTTCAAGATTGGCAGACACCAGTCCAGCAAAAGGACCTGGAGGGCAGATTGCCAGCAGAGGAGGGGTGTCTGTGGCAGAATGTGACCATGGGGACAAGGCCGAGGAACAGATCGGCTAGTGGTGCTGCATGTCAGCACAAATGACACTGCTAGATTCCCACTGGAATGGATCCAGGATGACTGCTCGGCTGGGTAAGAGGAAGCTCAGATGATCTTTGGCAGACTACTTCTGTTCCTAGAGAAAGAGGAGGAAGGAATGACCAGATAATGAAGAGCAACAGGTGGCTCAAGGACTGGTGCTATGGAGAAGGTTTTGGAAGATTGGCCATTGGGAGGCATCTGTAGAAAGTAGACTGTTCTTGACTGATGGGCCAATCTTCTGAGAACAAGGCTGGCATGATTGATAAGAAGGGCTTTAAACTAGGAGACGAGGGGAGAAGTTTGGCAGAGACTTGTGAGATCTCCATGCCTGGCCTGAGTACACAGGAGCAGGAAAATCAGCTAACTGGAGATCCGGTCAGGGATAATGGAACACCACAAGGTAAGAGTACGGACAGCAAGGAGAAAGGAAGTACAAGCGTTGGCTGGAGTAGCAGTCAGGTAGGCGTTACAGTTAGTGAAAGGACTATATGTAATCCAGCTAGAAAACTGGGTGAGGTCTGAGAGGAACCACTGAAATGATTGTACATGAACGCAAGAGGTCTGGGCAGTGGAGTGGAACTACTGGTGCAGGCGGTCAGGGCGGATAGTATCGGGAATTACAGAACCATGGTGGAATAGCACTCGCCTGGACTACAGGTATTGAAGGGATGTGCTGTTTAGGAGAGAGAGGAATCAATGTAAGGTGGCAGTGTAGAGTTGTACATCCGAAGAAGTGGGCTGTAGCCCACGAAAGCTTATGCTCTAATAAATGTCTTAGTCTCTAAGGTGCCACAAGTACTCCTGTTCTTTCTGCGGATACAGACTAACACGGCTGCTACTCTGAAACCTGTCAATGAAGCAGTAAACTGAAGAAATGAGAAGTGACGGTATGGACAAAACAGACTGTCTGGGTCAAAATCACGGTGGGGAAGGATTGTAAAAGATTCTGTTGGGATAGAGTTGGGGTCTGCAATAGACCCCCCAGTCAGACTCGGATATGGATAGAGATCTCTTTAATATTATTAGCGAGAAGTACTATTGGGAATTGTGATAATGGGGTATAGATTGGAGAATAAATGCTACTCATACTGGTAGAACCCGGTTATTTCTGGAGGTGATAGATGACCGTTTTCTTCATCAAATTGTCACTGAACCAAAAAAGAGGTGATGCAATTTTAGATTTGGTTTTGGTAAGTAGTGAAGACATCACAGAAGAGCTGGTGATAGGAAATAATCTTGGCTTGAGTGATCAGTGTGAATTAAATGGAAGGACTATCCAAACCAGGTCATCAGCTGTGTTTTTTTTTTATGTCAAAAGGGCAGACTTGGGGAAATTAAGGTAATTAATTAAAGAAGTCAACTGGCCAGAAGAGCTGGGGGGCTTAAATTTGGAGGAGGCTTGGAATTTCTTCAAATCAACTATACAAAAACAATCTCAAATTTGCATCCCAAGCAAGGAGCAAAAACCTGTAAGGAAAGGCCCCAGACCCTGTTGGATGAATAACCACTGCAAAAAGTTTATTCGGAGTAAGCAGAGAACCCCTAGGGAACGGAAAACTGGATCAGCAAAGGAAGCTACATCATGGAAGTTAGAAAATGTAGGAATAAAGTGAGAGTTGGTAAAAGCCAAGCTCTTGCCAAGGCCATTAAATTAAATAAGGTTTTTTATTATAAAAAACAAAGAGAGAATAGGGAAGGATGCAGTTGGGCCACTATGCAGTGGGGATTGGCAGGAGGTTAAAGATAATCTAGGTATGGCCCCAAAACGAAATGAATACTCTGCCTCAGTTACAGTCATGATGATAATCTGGACCATGGGCATGAAGGCAGGACAGCTGATGAAATGGGTGTCTAGAAATGGAAATGACCACATCTGAGGTGGAAGAACCACTTTAAAGAGCTCAGCGCACTCAAATCGGGGGACCGGATCATTGCCAGTCCAGAATACTGAAAGAACTGGTGCATGAGATTGCTAGTAGCAAGGATTTTTAATGAATCTATCCGGGGGTTTTCCCATATGGCTGGAGAATAGCTAACGTTGTACCTGTATTTAAGAAAGAGAAATAAAGTGATCCAGACAATTACAGACCTGTTAGTCTGACCTCAGAAATATGCAAAGCTTTAGAACAAATTGTGATGGAAAGAATAATTAAATTAAATTAGGTAGCCAGTAAAGCGGATATAATGCAACATGGATTTACCAAAAGTAGATCAGGCCAGACTAACCTGATTTTCTTCTTTGAGAAATAACTGATCTTTTTAGATAAGGCAAGTGCAATAGACCTAATATACTTGGACTTTAGTAAAGCATTTGACAGGATACCACGTGGGAAATAATTAGTTAAATTTGAGAAGATGAGGATCTGTACAAGGTGGATAAGGAACTGGCTAAAGGGGAGAAGACAACGGGTTGTGCTGAAAGATGAATTATCAGACTGGAGGGAGGTTACCAGTGGAGTTCCTCAAGCATCAGTCTTGGGGCCAATCTTATTCAATATTTTTACTAATGACCTTGGCACAAAAAGTCTCAGCGCTCGAGGGAACACAGATGCTTTGCTTAGATGGACTCTGAGCAAATAACACAGTCAGTTCAGAGACTAATTACACATTACAGCTATCGGTTGATAGGATTTCATAACCACTGAGATACTTTCATTGATTCTCAGTGTCTTAGAGTAGAGACCTCGGTAGCTTAGAGCATCGGTTACTGCTCTGTCAATCGAAGATAAATTCCCCAATTCTCCCTGGGAAGTCTGGAGTGTGACTCGCTTGCAGAAGCTCTGCTCAGAGCAGTGAGAGGCCAAGCTAAACAACCAGAAGCAAGGTATGAAGCACGCGAACTGCTGACTGTTCCCAGGCGGCCGCTGAAGAGCGATGCTGCCTTTGTAGCACAGATCCAGCTTCCACTCTGTTGGTGTTTTGCCCCTCCTCAATAACCTGGGGACACTACCATGATAATCATGGTGCCAGTCACTGCAGGCGCGAGGGCCCAGGTCTTCACAGATATTTAGGTGCCTCACTCCCACTGAAACCAAAGGGGAGTTAGGCACCTAGTTAGTGTGGAGGAGCTGAGCCTAAATGCCTCTCGAAGAGTTAAAGAAACCAAAGTCACAACTAGCCAGTGGCCTAGTTTTCCTCCCAGCTTCCACTTCAATCTCTGCTGGCCTCATGTCCTCATTTGCAGAGTGCCTGATGAGAGCTGCAGCTGGCATTTCTAGATGGACCGCAACGTCCCAGCCTGCAGCGTGTTCAGCACACAGATAGAGCAGGGCTGGACCAACGGGTTAATCATGAAATAAGACTAGGTCCAAACATCAGCCTCTCTCCAAAACCGGACTTGGGTTCTTTGGGTTCTGCCTGGCTCGGTGAGGAAGCACCAGCCTTCACTCCAGATGACCTAGAGGCTGCTGTGGTCATAGCCCAGAAGGGACCAGTAGGTCATCCTGCCTGATCTCCTGCACGCTAAACACACCCAGCCCGAAGTGTTACAGCCCCCGGAGACTAGACTGGTATGGGCCACAGGCAGAGAACAGGCCTGTGCTTGAGGCCGGCAGGGAAATGCTGAAGTAGGAGAGACCCCGATAACCTCAGCAAGTGACCCGCACCCCCTGCTGCAGGGGACAGCAAAAACCCACCAGCGTCACTGCCAATCTGAGCTGGGGGGAAATTCCTTCCCAACCCCGCCTGTGGTGATTGGTACAGCCCTGAACATGAGAGCAAGCACCAGCCAGCCCAGCACCGGAGAGAGAGAACGCTCAGCACCACCTCACAGCCCTGGCCCTCCCCGGCCAATGTCTCATCGCCAGCCACGACCACCTCTGATGCTTCCAAGGAAGAAGATGCAGTCAGTCAATCAAGAAAGCAGACGACCTGGCTTGTACACATGACCCTTTTTACATTACAAGAGTCAATCGGTGCATTCCCATCAGCGGCGGCTCCAGGCACCAGCGCTCCAAGCACGTGCCTGGGGCAGCAAGCCACGGGGGGCGCCCTGCCGGTCCCTGCGAGGGCGGCAGTCAGGCAGCCTTCGGCGGCGTGCCTGTGGGAGGTCCGCTGGTACCGCGGATTCAGCGGCAGGTACGCCGAATCCGCGGGACTGGGGACCTCCCGCAGGCATGCTGCCGAATCCGTGGGACCAGCGGACCTCCCGCAGGCGTGCCGCTGAATCCGCGTTACCGGCGGACCTCCCGCAGGCGTGCCGCTGAATCCGCGTTACCGGCGGACCTCCCGCAGGCGTGCCGCCGAATCCGCGTTACCGGCGAACCTCCCGCAGGCATGCCGCTGAATCTGCGTTACCAGCGGACCTCCCGCAGGCATGCCGCCGAAAGCTGCCTGACTGCCGTGCTTGGGGTGGCAAAAAAGCTAGAGCCACCCTTGCTTCCCACGCTGGCATGGACGGGTTCGTAGTCACTCCTTGTGGGAACCCTTGGTTATTATTGCAGCCGGTCACTGGTTAGACATTGACCCTGTTTTGCTGATGCCTCGTGATTGGTCTGGGCCCAACTGTTCTGATGCCGAGTGCCCTGGTTTTTAGGTGACTTGTACCGCCCAGGTGAAGTGAAGTGAGCATTTCACATCAACGGGGAAGGGAGCGGTGCTACAGAGGCCAAGCTACCATAGTTATTGTGAGAATGACCTGGTGTCGTTCCCTCTCTGGGCGTCCCCAAGCTAAAGGAGAACTCTTCCTGGCTAACGTGCAGGCAGGATGGAGAACGGGCTACCCAAAACGTGAAGCGCCTTTGCAAAGAGGGCTTCCTTTCGGCAGGCTAGAGGAGTAGGGTGCAGTACCTTGTGGGTGAAGACACTGCTTATCTCCTTATGCCAGTCTGAACAGCTCTGTAGGTGGAGCGCCCTGGGCCTTGCTTCCTTTGACCTGGCTTGCTCCTGCAGGGCACTAAGAGAAGGCAGAGCTCTGCACAGGGGTAAATGAGCCTGCCTGGTGCAGAACAGGGGAGGACTGGGCCTGTCTCCTTCCCCAGGGCCGCCAGATGGACCAGGGCTGGAAGCCCAGGATGGCTCGTTGGCTCCCTTGGCAGAGGCAGGAGCTCTTGTCCCTGCCACTGAGTGAAAACCTGCCAGTACCGCAGGCCAGGTGAAGAGGAGGTGCCCAGGCCCGACAGCCAGAGGGCAACGGAAGGAGGTCCTTGGCTGGCGTGATTCACTGCCGCTCCTTTGGCTGTGATGGAGCGGCCCCAATTCACGCCCGTGGAGGGAGACAAATCACTGCTGAGGTGGGGATAAATACAGCCAGGCAGTGAACAGTCTGGCCAAACAGAGACCCAGCCGCTCCAGAGAGAAGAACAGCAGAGGCCAGTGCTGGTCCCATAGGCCCCCCCCCTGCAGGCTGAGCAGGATTTCCTCCTGATGGCAGCAGACAACACAACCTAGTGAGAGACACAGGTCGGGCATCCTGCAGAGCCCCTGCCTGGGCCAGGCTCTGGGAGCAGACGCTGCATCCTGGCCGAGCGCAGCAAAGCAGGAGACAAGTCAATGACCCTCCCACCTGCCCAGTTACGCGAGGTTCTGTTCCAAGAACAGCTCTGCCCTGGGTCAAACCGGATTTAATTCACGGCCGGTGCTAGGCCAGAGAGCAGACTTGGTGATCGCAGTGCTCCTGTCTGGCCTTACAATGGCTGAACCCCGAACCCTGGAAGACTCTCATGCTGCTGGTAACAATGATCGGGGGGTAGACGGGATGTGGGACGTCAGTGGCACCACCATCTCCTACCCCTCCCCCCGCCCCCGCCTGGCTTGGGAATGGCCGGAACCATTTGTGTCAAATTTGTGAATAGTTTTGGGCTGCAAATAAACTATTTGTCCAAAAAATGTCACCCAGCTCTACTCTCAGTGCAGGTCTAAAGCGGATTAGCGTTAGCTCCGTCTCACGGCTGGGGAATGAAATGGCATTGTTTAAGCCACACGGCAAGCCAAAAGCAGCACTCCTGATTAAAATCCAGATCTCCTGCTCACCAGTATGCAGTGTAATTACTGGGACAGTCATTGCTGGGTGTGGAGTCATGGGGCAGATCACTGATGCCTGAAGGCAACTTGGCTGACTCCGGGGCTATCAATATTTTTCCGTAGCAGGCGATTTGTGAATCTCTCAGTGAGCGCTGTTTGCAGTGGCCCTGGCTAGATATGCACACAGGTGAAGGGTACAGTGACAGGGCATTTGATGCTTTTGCTCGGTGGTGAATGTACGCAATGAGTTTTAGGAACAGCTGGTACTATGGAGAGAGCAATCACGCTGCTCCACTTTGCTGCATCATCACGCAGGTAAAGACTGTTCAGTGCAAATCATGTACACAATACAGCTGATCCTTAACGCATGTAAATGGTCCTAGCGCTGTTGAAGGCAAGCTATTTTCAATTTGCACAGCAGTCCCACTTTGTTTTGATGGCGTTTCTATTTGTTCAGTATTTGCTGGCTTGTCTGAACTTGGTTTTCATAATTCGAGTTGGTGGTAATGGCCTCACTTTGATTGTTTGCTATTCCTTATTCATGTGCGATTGGGCATGTCAGTCACATGGCATTTCTTAAACAGGAGCCTAATAATGAATGACAGAAAGCAAACAAAGAAGAATGCATGTTGGGTATGAATTTTCAGCTAATCATTCAGGCTACAGTTTTGTGGATGTTGTAGGGCTCATGAACAGAGGCGTAGCGAGCGCCCTCCGTACCCTCCGACCGGAGGGGGCCCCGCAAAGAAGGGGGCCCCTAAAAGTGGCAAAATAAATACCGCATTCCAGTTTCTGCATTGTAAGGGGCCCCGCCCGGACATATGTTCGGAGGGGGCCACCGTTCGGAGGGGGCCACGTTCTTTGTTGCTACGGCCCTGCTCATGAATATTCTCATAAAGTAACCAGCAGTGGCTCAGGTAGTTACATAATGACTCGTCTGACCCCCATCAATGATAGTCGTCTCTTGCCACAGTGACAATGAGTCATGAAGCGATTCATAAATCACGCTCTGCATGTGTGACCCAGGCTAACACAATATGGCTTTGGCCCACTAGTATCTGTATCTAGGGGGATGAATGTGCTAAGGGCTGGTTTTCTTGCTCAAACAGTAGGGGCTTGTGCTTTGAGATCCTGCAGATGCCCTCTCCTGTGGTGTCTTTCACATACCCCCGTTATTTGAGCAGAACTCCTTCCATTGCCTTTGTGATGCTGGCAGACCAGGGGCCAGCTCACGGCCAGGTCCCTAGGTCTCAGCTGGACCCAGACAGATGCATAGCTGGAGTCTGTCCGGCTCACCTAAGGGTTAATAGTGCTAGGATGAGTATTAGAACGATAGGAAGTGAGTAGCAGTTGGACTCTACCGAATGCGTGTTTAGTGCTGCCTGCGTTGATCTGACGTGCAGTAGCTGTTGTCCATTTGGTTGTGTAAGATCTGAGCAGGTATTGAGAGCCTCTGGGATGGTCTGAATCACCAACACAAAAGAGGGTTGTTAATGAGTGTGAAGCGCTGCCAAAATTGGAGACCCTTCGATACCAGACAGGCTCTGGGTGGATCTTACAACTGGAAAATCCTTAGATCTGGATTGATAAACCAGCAACAAAAAGACTCTTACTGCTGTTCTGCACCCCTCCCTGTGACGAAGAGGCAGGGAAGTGCACACCTCCCATCAACTCAATTTGCAGCTCAGAGCACATGGTAGGAGGGGGATTAAAAACCCCAGATGAAATGAACTAAGCATGTCTAGACCTCTTGGATTGTGTGTGGGGGCGGGTGCAGTGGGACGGTAAGGTCTTCCTAGGCATAAGCAAGCGATCCCCAGCTGCTTAGCCTGGGTTAGCCCTAAAGATCAAATAGCGCTTGCTGATTATAGAAGCTGATATATTACCTTTTGAATCCTAGGACTGTAACTCATTCATGTGTCTACGTTTGCTTGCTTTAACCCAGTAAATAACTTGCTAATTTCCTTTTCAATAAAGCTTCAGTTTGCAATAGGACTGGCTTGAAGCATTGTGTTTGGTGTGAGACCGAACGCGCAATTGACCAGGGATAAGGGACTGGTCCTTTGGGCTCAGGAGTAACCTGAATGTCGCTGTGATTCTTGGGGCAAAGGGCCATTGACCCCAGTGATACACGGACACCTCCTCCCCATGCTCCCACCCCTCCCAGGGGAGGGACCGACAGACTTTCCCCGCGACACACACGTATGGCCCCCCCCGAGACCACCTCCTCCCACACGAGGGAGGGCCCAACAAACCCCTCCCGCCCCTGGACAAAGCTGGTAACCCCACTTTGGCCACCAATGTGTGGATTCCCACCATAACCTAGAGATGACCCCCCCCCGATAGCTGGAATAATGCTCCCCCCATCCCTATCCCCACAGTGTCGGGGGGGGGGTGAGAGGCACACTCTATAGCCCCCACTCTCCAGGGATGATGTCATCATCGCTAGGGTGACACCTCCCCAGTCCCTAATGCCTCACCTCTCTCCTTGTGGCCAGCACTGGAGCGTCTCTGCCGCTCCGATCCCTCCCAGGGGTGGCAGGCGCCTCACGGGGGCCCCCAGGAAGCCAAGGGGGCACTGGCCCTGAAGGACTCGCTGCCCAGGACGTGGGAGCAGAGCTTGTGCTGAGTTAACTGCAGCTGCTGGGCATGGGGCGGGTGTGTGTGTGTGGGGGGGTGCTGGAGTCTGTGGGTGAAGTGGCTGCAGCCCCACTGCAGAAAGGGGGTTCTGCTGCCTGGGCTGGACACGCTGTACAGTTTGGGGGGGAGGGAGGCATTGCCCCCCCCATCTCTGCCTGTGTGTAAAATGTCAGCGACAGGCTTTATAACCCAGGCTGACGCCAAATCCAAACCCCAGGGGGACCAAGGAGCTGAAAAACCCATCACCTGGCGGTTCAAAAATCGCCATCCCGAGCAGAACAGGCCCAGTGTCGGGGTGCGCCGAGCTGGTGCTGCAGGCGGGGCCCTGAATAAGGGTGGGCCAGTGCTATGAATGCGGAGCTGAACTCGGGGCAGAGCCGGGGGCGTGCGCCACCTCCCGATTTGCGCTTGCTGTAGAGTTAATGATTGTGCTGGGCTAAAACTGGCTCATGGACCCTGTCGAGCCCAGGGGACACCCGTATTAACGGGACTCGTGCACCAGGGTTTGTAGCACAGCTGAATGCACTTTTCAAACGCTAGCCCTGTATTCGGTGTCCACACAACGCTAGTGGGGGAGCGCCCACCCCCGTGCTTTATCACCGTCACGCTTAGCCAGGTGTACACCACGTCTCACTTGTGCCCACTTCAGCTTTCAGCCCCTCGTCCTCTGATCCTGCCCTTCCTGGCCAAGAGGGGCCAAACCCGGGGGTGGTGCTGTTAAGGTTTTGCTCCTACAAGTTCGTGTGTTGCCTCAGACTAGAAAACTCCATGTGGTCAGGGTGTAATGCAGCTGTAGACTCAGCGGCTGTGCACTTGGCTTGCAATCTCACGTTTGTTTGTCTTCCAGCTCGCTCGGTGGCTCAAAAACCAAATCAAGCAATCTCTCTATTGTAAACTTTTTTTTAACTTAAATATACAAGCTGCACTTCTAGGCTTGACTTCATGGCAACCTTTGCTTTCTTACTTGTCACATGGGAACCTCTGATCAGAAAAATGTCTTTCGTGAGCCAAGACCAGACACGCAACCTGCACCGAAACAAACTGCTCTTGATTCCAACAGGGCAATATTAATGGCCACGTATTCTAGGGCCCCAGATCCTGGAGTCATGTGATTAAAAAATAAATGCTGATAATCTTCTGTAAAGTCACCCTTTCTAGTGTTCGTGGTTGTGAAAAGCAATCTGAAAACATGACCCAAGTGTAATCGATGGAGTGCCATCTGCCTGAGTCTGCAGGCAGCCTGAAACTAAAGCTTGGAGAGGTGTGAACCACGTCATGAATCTCAATGGTGCATTTAACACCAAGACCCACTGCTGTGGGGAGCCAGGCCAACACCACCCCAGCAGGGGGCCCTGTGTGTGGGTGGAATGGGCAGAAAGCAGCCAGCCAGGTGCCCCCACTCCAGCAGATAGACCCTGCTTGCTAGGGCAAATATTGGGGTGCACCCCCTTTCAGTGGCCCCTGCTGCTACTCCTGCAAGGAGAAGGGAATGGCAAGTCCCTGATTTGAGGGGAGGGGCTCCTGCCACTCCAACTCGGGGGTGGGCTACAGGTCTCTGCACTGGACATTTGACTCAGGCCAGAGCCTGGGCCCCAGCCCCACCCCAGATGTCTACACGGCCGTTTTACAGCCCCACAGCCCGAGCCCAAGTCAGCTGACACGGGCCAGCCGCGGGTGTTTGACTGCCTTAATCCAGCCCTGGGCTTCAGCAGTGGAAGACATTGCTTTACGCCTCGGTCCTGATGCAGGGGGAGCATTATCATGGCCTTCACCGTCTACAGGGCAGAATCAGGTCGTCTTCCCTGATTGCATGAACTCAGGAGTGACAGAGCCTGGGCTGCTACCCCTGTACAGTACAGGGCACTGGCAGCTGTCCAAAGAAAGCTCCACCACTTGCCCTAGCGGCTGTATGCTATGTGTTTTACTAAACCGTATAACTAGCCGAAAACTAGTTCTGAATGTGTTTGTATCCTCCCCCACTCCCCTCCCCCCAGAGCACAATCCCAAAGCACAGGGAGAAACTAGACAAGAAATACAGAATTGGAACAAATGATCCTCAGTGGTCTTCTTCGAGAAATAAGTGGTGCTGACAGAACCCAAATGAATGAATATTAAAACAGCCATTTGCAATGATCAATGTTTCAACATTATTATATACATATAGCTCTCCGATCAACCAACTCTCTTGAAAGAAATGCTAGATTTGAAAAAGAAAGGTGGAAGGGGGTGTCAGAAAGCAAAGAAGCCGATTATTGCGGTCAGTGAAATGAGGACAACGCTTAGTTCCTTTACAGTGGACCAGTTCAGTTGTCTAGCGGGGGCGGCACAGTGAGAAAATGGCACATGTTCTCTCGCCATGAGGCGGCTGGGCGTGATGTCTAAGAATGAGCTGCGGTGCCGTGATGTTGGAATTTGAGGGTCCTCCTTTGCTGTTCTGTGTCCGAGTCTGCTCCGGGGTGGGCCTACGAAGTGGTCCTTCCCTGTGTTAGTCCCCTGCTTGCCCAGGACATATTGCCGAGGGTTGCTCGTATTTAGGTGCTGCATAGTCCCCCCAGGGAGGTGGAGGTCCCTGCTACAGATCCCAACAGATCCCATGCTAGACTAACGTCACGTGCCGTGCACTGAGCGTGTTCGTGCTTAGCTGTCGCTATGCACAGCCCCGCCCCCTTAGTTTCTTTTTAAAATGAACCAAGAGCAGGAAAGGAAAATCATTTTCTCTTTTTTCCTCTTACGGCAGCCTACTGAATACAAGAAGATTAGGCAACACTGTTCTATGCTGAGGCCTCAAGCTCACCCTTCAGCAAATGCGTCCTAGTGTCCAAAGAAAAACTTTCCGTTTCAGGAATCGCTCCTCGAAGAACCAGTAGCTGAGTGTGCTCCCGCAGAGTTCAGTGCAGTGCGGACTAACGTATTAACTAGCAAGCCGGGGCAAACCAGCGGTGGGGGCAAAGTTCTAGATCACCGGTAGGAGCTAGATTCTTGTAAACACAGTATTGCGTAAAACAAAGAAGAGTTGGAGGATGAAAAGATGCAGGACGTGTGCATCATAAACCATCAACCCACTTTCCTGTCTTTCCAGTATCCAGCACCAGCACATGTGTCTCATGGGCGCCTTGGAAAATCGCAGTCCGAGCTGCTGTGGTTTTCTGCACTGCAGAGAGCTGCACAGGTGGTTCTTCCTCTCTCCTGAGCCTCACAAGTGGTTGTTCTTGGACAGGTAGGCGATCAGAGCCACGGCAACCCCCACATAGATGCCAGTTCCAATCGTGATTGACAGCACGGCCAAGAAGAGTGCTCGCCGGGAGCTGGAGCTTGCTTGGTGGAAGTCTCCCTTGGCCACTGCTTTGTTCGTCTGAAAGATAAATCGACAAAAACTGTATTTATTGACCCTGAAAATGAAGTGGACACATTCCTACAATACGGAGATGAATCTTACGATTCATAAATCAGTAACCGCTTCTAAGTGGAATTTAATGGAGATAGGCCCAGATTTTGCAAGGTATCTGGGTGCTACTGTGGTCACATCACAAAACCTAACTAATTTAGGAGATCAAATCTCATTTTCAAAAGGGGCCTCTTTTGGCTTTCACTTTGGCCTCGCCCTTAACGAAGCAGGGCAAAGCAGCCCTAAACGTTCTCATTACCGTACCGCTGTTGTGCATATATTTCTTACTGGCAAATGATTACCATAATTAGTGGGTACAATAGAAAGCAGTAACACGGCCCCCATCTCTCTTACGAGTGAGTTGTACTGTTCCACAATGAATGTCCACACTGGGGACACGTAAGGTATTGGGGGCGGGGGGAAGGATTTGTGGACATCAAATGGAACATTTCATGGGACTCGCCCTGAGGCCATTTCTCCATTTCCACATGCAGTGTCCAAGGAGCAGTTTAAGAGCTGGGAACCCAAAGATCTAGCGAAATTTGAATATCACAACTGGCTCCTCTCAGATGGCCTTCAAATGGCTGACGCGCTTCCTGCTTCACACGCTCGCTGCCAGCTGCCAGACAAACGTTCTCGCCAACCTGGCCAAAGCCGCTGCAGACAGTCACTCCACATGGCTTGGGGACAAGAGCCAGAGCCGTGCTGCTGTGGGACAGCAGGTTTGCAGCTGGAGGCTTTGGGGGCTCCCATTAACCAGCAAAGTTACTGCTCCTATGCTTAGGTGCTTTGCGGAACTGGGGCCATATGGGTGCTTCTCCCTTGGTTTGGCTGCATCACGCTGTATTTAGTGCTTGATCCCCACCCCCAGGGACCTACAGGATGAACCTCACCTTGATCCCCACCCCGGACAGTGGCAGGAGAGGCACTGAGTATGCTCGGACATCTCTTTCCCTAGCTGACTCGATGGCTCAGAGGCACAGTCCAAAGCTGGCTGAAGCTGATGGGAACCATCCCACTGAAACCAGTCCATTGGATTCTTCCCCTGTCTGCCCTAGAAAGCTACATGACAAGGACGCTGGATGGGAAACTGCAAGGTTGAAGGGCGCTCCTTTGATTATTGCAATTCCATTTGCTAACAATGAAAACCAAGACGACAATGTCTCAAACAGCATCCTTTCCCTGTTCGGAGTATCCTTACGCCTGTCCACCCCACGCCAGTGATACACGAAGGCCCAGATCCTCAAAGCCATGGGCGTAGGCTCCTAGAGACCGGTGACAATGTGGGACTTTGCCTCATTGACCGCAGTGGCATTACTCGTGTGCTTAACGTTACACATGCGCTTAAGCGCTTTGCTGGGTTGTGACCCCGGTCAACCATTCGTTTGTATTTTTAAATTACCTTACTCCTAGGAACCCTGGGTATGAAATGGTGCAGTGCATGGGCTGGCCCCACATGCAGAATTTTTAAAGTATATTTATTAGTAGTCTGAGCAGAATTCAATTTTGACAGTATCGCTGGTTACTTTTAAGCATTTTTTTCTATTTTTATCTATTTAAATGTTCACAGTTGTGGGAAATTACTTGGGGGTCAGACAATTATTTAATGACAGGAGATGCTGAGATTCAAAAAGTGACAGCTTTATAACTGTTGAAACACAAATTGTCATCATCACGTGTCAAAATATACAAAGTAAATCTCCTTAAATCAAACTCTAATACATTTTCAAACAGCATTTTTCTTACTGTGCCTGTCTGTACATTTCAATTATTAGGGAAATATTTTTTGGTTGGCTTGTGTACAGTGAAATTAACATTTACCAGTAAAAATTGAATCCTTCCAAGTCTAATGATGACCCTACTGTTATTTATTGTTTGTACTGCCCGAGCACCGAGGAGCGGCAGTAAAGACAGAGACGCTAGACACTGTGCAACCATGGAACAAAAACCCCCAGTCCCTGACCCAGGTCAGTAAACAGTTAGAAAAGGAACGACATCACAGGGCTGACTCATAACAATACCTACCTCTCATCTAGTGCTTTTTGTCAATGGATCTCAAAGCGCTTTACAAATGAGGTCAGTGTCGTTATCCCCATTATACAGATGGGGAAACTGAGGCACAGAGCAGTGAGGTGACTGATCAGACCAGTGGCAGAGCTGGGAATGGAACCCAGGTCTCCAGAGGCCCAACATGGTACTCTAGCCACTAGGCCACACAGCCTCCCAAATGGCTTCTGTCACTCTGTGGGCTTCATATTGTCACTGGCAGACTTACTCGTCAGTCAATTACAATATATCAGTGTGCGGGGGAAGGGGGGGGCATAATGAATGCTTTGATTATATTTCTTGGTGCACAGACACTCTGTTTTTGACACGTCTCTGCCCGTCTCTAGCTTTCTAACCGGTTCCCGCTACGCCGGTATTTGCCTTTTTACCATCTTGCTCCCTGAAGCAATTTCGAGCAGCCAAATGACAATCCACGAAGCTGACAAAAAGGCTGCTGGCCATTACGTAGTGACTCTATTAGGAGAACTGTCTCTTCTGATTTATCAGCCTAATTCTTCTTGAGCATAATGTCTTATGAAAGCGAAAACAACACGTTAGTAGGCATCAGGGTGGGCCGGCAGGGGAGGAGAATAATTCTTGGGAAAGAGCGACAAGTAAACAGCTACCATGATGAGATTAACCCCTCCTCCTCTGCCACCAGGCGAAGCTGCCGCTGACTTCCTGAGCAGCGCACGGTATTTCCCCAGCTCTTGGCATCTGGCTGAACACACAGGCCAAAAGTTCCCAAAGTGACCAGTGATTTCAGGGCCTCCCGTTAGCCCAGCGAGGGCTACGGCCAAGCAGGCCTGCCCGAAAGGTGGGGCCCGTTGAAGGGTCTCCGGTTCACTACATGAACGTACTAGTCACTCTTAAGGCTTGGCCATAGGACCTGATCCCAAGTCCAGGTCCCCAAAGGTATTTAGGTGCATAACCCCCATTTAAACTAATGTGAGTCAGGTGCCTAAATACCTTTGGGGATCTGGGCCTGGGAATCTTTCCATTCAACGGACTTTGGATCAGGCCCATAGCGAGAGGAGTTTCCATTTACACATTACTCTTTATTCCTAACATGTGCAGACACCCACAGAAAGCTTCAGAGATTGTCGTTCCTTCCTCAGGGGACTGCGATAGCTTCAACTTGCTCCCCACCTCCATGCCCCGGCTATCTGCAGCAGTCTTAACAAACGGCCTGATCCAAAACTCTCTGAAGGGAATTAAAAAAACTCCTACTGCTCCGGCCCATACTCCCATGGGAAATCTGTCTGGAATGCCCCAACTGCCATGCTTAGATCTGCCCTCGGTAGCCACTAAGCACCCCTGTCTTCACACCCTACACACCACTGTAATAATCTTTGTACAGAACATGCCTGGTGAGGTGTCATTTGAAAACTAATAACTCGCCGGTCAGTCACATCATGGTGACATGTCTGTAGCAACATGATAAGTAAGGTTATGAATTCCCCCATACGATGCCACTAGCACACGTTCCAGACCAGACCACCTGCCTAGGCAAAAAGGTAAAACTGGTCGGTCCTAACCAAGCAATGTGGCTTTACCTCAATTTACATACAAGCAGTAAACAGGGCCATCAAGCTAACAAGGCAAAGAGATTGCAGGAGACAGAACAATTTGCATTTAGCAAGCGGGGGCGGGAAGGGAAAGGGGGCGGAGGGAACACCAGGGAGCTTCCTTCACTGCCAGACTCCACCTCACCTTCCTCACAACTTGAATAAAACTTTACTGTGAGGGGGAACCTTCGGAAGAATCCATTTCAAAGGTTCACTGGACTATAAAAGAATGGGACAAAGAACCCCAAGTTCTCTCTTTCAGTGAAGACAACAAAGGAACCAGCACTTTGGGCTTCCGGGGGAGATCCTGATCGAGGGGATGGGGTGACGTCCATCTTGCTGGAAAACTCTGGGTGAGAAGCGCCATCTTGAAGAAAGACTTATCTTGCTAGGGCAAGTTCAGTCACTAGAAAGCATAGGGCAGTGCGCGTTAGTTTCTTGTCCACACTGTCCTCGTTTACAGCTCTCCACTGTCACCTTTTAATTTCCTGGTGATTTTGGGGTTCGGCTAAAAATAATGATTACATCATAAGCATCATATGGCAGGGCGTGTAGACAACTCACACTTGGCATGACTATTGCTCAAATCACATCGCCTGCAGCTTCACGAGTGATCATTTGCTTTCAGGCAGGTCACTTTTCAACTCGCAGGGGAACTGTTTTGCACTGTACCCCGCAACGTCAGTCTCTCTTTCTCTGTAGGTGATGTATGTTCTCTTTACCATGCAGTCATACGTGTACTGGTGTGTTCCCTTTGTGTTAGGAATTGCCATACCGGATCCGAGAAGTTGGAAAGGGTTCAGAAGAGAGCGAGGAGAATGACCTGAGGTTTGTGAAATCTGCCGTATAGCAAGAGACTAAAGGCGGTCATCTATTTCGCTTACCCAAGAAAAGGCAAAGAGGTGATTTGACCAAGTACCTACATGGGGCAGAGATGACCGATAGTCGATGGCTCTTTAATCTAGCAGAAAAAGGCATAGCGAGCTCCTGCGGCTGGAAGCCGAAGCTAGACCAATTCAGATTAGAAATAAGACACGCATTTTTAATAGCCAGGTAATTAACCACTGGAACAAGTTACCTGGGATGAGAAGGATTCTCCACCAGTGGGCATGGTTTAATGAAGACGGGGAATCTTTCTCAAAGATAAGCTCTAGCTCAAACAGAAGGTATGGGCCTGGCGCAGGAAGGACTAAGGGAGGTTCCACAGCCCGTACTATGCAGGAGGTCAGACAAGATGATCGTAATGGTCCCTTCTTGCCTGACACTCTGAGAGTCAGCCCAGTGGCCGATCTCGTCCAGTGCCGTGTCTCCAACAGAGGCCAGAACCAGCTAATTCACTGGATGGTTCAAAAACCCATGAAGCAGGCAGTTGTTGCCCATAGAAGATTCTTCCGACTACACTCAATGTCCTGAAGCCTGCGGGCTTACCTCTCTTCCACACTTCTGGGAGTTTATGATCCAAAGCCAATGGAATTCTATGAGGAGTCTTTCTATTGAATTCCATGGGCTCTGGATCAGCCTCACCCAGTTCAGTCATTCTCATGGGCCCCTACGTAACTGGGCTGATTGCTTTAGTTCCGTGGCACCAAACTGCTGCCTGAAAGCTTCAAGGAAACAAAATTAACCTTGGTACAGTCAAATCTTCGAAGTAAGGCTGTTGATCTCAAGTCTGATCCTGCAAGTTGCTAGGAATCCTTGACTACTATTGAAGCTGGTGTGAGTTCAAAATGCTCAGCATCTCGTTGAAGTCACTCAACTTGTAGGATGGGGACCTTAAATGTAACCTCCTCAGTGCCCCAGCAGGGATGTCAGCATTCCAACACGCCCTTTCCAAATGCAACCCACCCACCTCCACCGCAAACGGACCGGACGTCACTCCCTTTACACCATCCATTCTGCACAGTTCTGTACAATGATGGGGAAGGTGCTGCGGGATGGAGGCATCTCTGCTGGAGCAGGGATACCGTTGTGGTGCATTCTTTGTGGTTTATGATGGTTGTGCTAGTGCCGAATGTCTCGCTCTGGGTGGGGGAGTAGAGGGCATGAGCTGATGCTCGCTTTAATGTCTAATGTCCTTGCTTTTTAGGCTGTGGGTTAGGTGTATGGGGTTAAATCCTGTCTCCTTTGAAGTCAATGGCAAAATGTAGATTGACTTCAATGGGGCCCGGAGTTCACCTGTTATGTATGGAGCCATCTAAATAGACACACAACACCGTGTATTTGTATTAATTTTCCAGCTATTTTAGATAGGACCTTCACTATAGCAATGATAGGGTTAATAAAAACCAGCATTTTTGTCAACGAGCTCTTTGACGAAGGGTGTAGCTCTTTGTGAATGGAGCCCTTGCTAGAGCAGAGATCCAGCTCTTGGTTAAACTGTTCACCCCACGCAAAAGCGAAGGTCTTGAATTGCCTAACAGCTTTCATGGAGTTGCTGTTTTTGGACAAACCCACAGTTACTTCACTTACAGCCCCACTCATCCTGACACTGTTCCGTTAGCTCAGCCGATTTGCTTCGGAACCAGCTGAACACTTCCATGGAGATCCCAGTCTTCAATGAACTACTTCATCAAAATCTTCTTCTCAGACACAACCCAAGCAAGCCTAGCAAGATCCAGTCACCATGCACCCAGTTGTGGATACAGGAAACATTACTGAGAGCACATACAAAAGGCAGTTTTTTAGTCTTCTAATCTGTTCAGAAAGGGTTCCCTATCCCACGTTGGAGAACAGAAGTCACTGGGTACATCTTATCTTTCAGTCAGCGGTCTCACTGGATAATTTGCATCCAAGAGATTTTAAAAAGCTGGCGGAGGAGCTCATTAATGTTGATTTTCAATAAGTCTTGGAACATCAGGGAAGTTCCAGAAGACTAGAAGAAAGCTACTGTTGAGCCAATATTTTACAAGGGTAAACAGGATGACCCAGGTAAACGTAGGCCAGTCAGTCTGATGGTGATCCTGGGCAAGATAATGGATTGACGGACAGGGGGGACTCCATTAATAAAGAATTAAAGGAGGGTAATATAATTAATGTCATTCATCACGGGTTTATGGAAAATAGATCCTGACTAACTTGATATCTATTTTTTAATACAAGTTTGGTTGATAAAGGGAATAGTGTTGATGTAATATACTTAGACTTCTGCAAGGCATTTATCTAGGTGCCATGATTAAAAAACTAGAAAAGTATAAAATTAACATATTGTCCCTTGTTGTTTGCAGTGTTGTTGTAGCTGTGTCGGTCCCAGGATATTAGAGAGACCAAGCGGGTGAGGTGATATCTCTTATTGGACCAACTTCCGTTGTCTCTCTCACCAACAGAAGTTGGTCCAATAAGAGATATTACCTCACCCACCTTGTTTCTATACAATGAACATGGCACACATTAAATGGATTAAAAGCTGGCTAACTAATAGCTCTCAAAATGTAATTGTAAATGAAGAATCATCATCAAGTGGGTGTATTTCTAATGGGGTCCTGCAGGGATCAGTTCTTAGCCTTTTGCTATTTAACATTTTTATCAATGATCTGGGATAAAACATAAAATCATCCCTGACAAAGTTTGCAGACGACACAAAAGTTGAGGGAGTGGTAAATAAGGAAGAGAACAGGTCACTGATACAGAGCGATCTGGGTTGGGAGGTAATCTGGGTGCAAGCGAACAATATGTGTTTTAATAGGGCTAAATGTAAAGGAATACAGCTAGGAACAAAGAAGGCAGGCCACACTTACAGATGGGACCCTCTATCCTGGGAAGCAGCGACTCTGATTGCAGAGTAGACATCTCCATTGATGCAGAATGTTTTCTCGACTGGCTAACTACAGCTTAGAGGAACTCGCTCATGATTAGCAACAGCCTCCCCCCTCCTTTTTAAAAATTAACAACAACAAAAAATCCCTAACTCCAAACTCTCACTATGTACAAATGATACTTTGTAGCTTTTAAACTAGGAGCCCAAAAAATCGTGAAATGCAGAAGGCAATTGGGGCCAATTTTTGATGGATTAGAACTTGGAAACTCGCGGATTTTCTTGAAACTTCTCCCAAAATTCCAGCTTTACTCAAACTATGTGTTGAAACTTTGGGACTGATACATTCATTGTGTTTTCCCCATAAGATAATCAGGTTCAACTCCCCCCTCAGTGTGAATCAGAACGTAACTTTTAGCTATGGCATCACAAAGCCCTTTCACAAATATCGTTCAGTTCAGCTTGCTAAAAAACGATAAATATACACGGAAGTGATACAAATATCTGGTTCTAAGATCAGAATTCAGGAGGACATGTTAAATCCACTATGAAAATAAAGAGAAACTGTTAATTGGTAGATATCTTCGTTTCAGCCTCAGTTAGGCAGAAGTGCTACTTTTAGTAGAGGCAGCCCTGATTTGAAGCAATCTAGATCATGGCTGTGCAATTTTAGCAGATGAGCCACGGGGGAAGGTAAATGGGCACGATCTCTGTCTAATTCTGCTCCCGTTTGCCTTGCTTCTGGGGCACCAATGGAATAGAAAGCTTGTTTCTCTCTGCTAGCTGCGCTAACCTATGCCAGTGTCAGCACAGATCAACCCACAGAATCCGGGAGTGGGAACCAGCTGCAGGTACCACTCCTGAGGTCTCAGCACAGGAAAGAAGCTGAGTGGATCAGACATCATCTCTGCTCTAAGCTGCAAGGGAAGAAGGAATTAAATCTAACACAGGCCAAGGCTTCAAACTGAAGACACAGTGACTGTACCATTTGTTACTGTTTTCATATACTCTACATCCGACACTATTCGCTTGAAGTGGAAACAAGTAACTTCCTTAACGGGCAGGCTTTATGGCCACTGAGCGGCCGATCTACCTAGTTCCACAGCCAAGCATCAAAGAGGGATAGAAAAGCACAATCACACCATGATAAACCACAACAGAGACAGGATTCAGAGATAGAATACTGCTGGCCATGTCCACTGGCGATGAGAATGGAGCCAAGGTCATCTCAAAAATCTAATCTCCCTTTTCGCAGAACCCTTATTATGGTCAAATGCAGAAAAACTTTCAGAGCGCTGCATTGGTTAAAACCTGGGCCAGATTCTCAGCTGGTGTAAACCACTGTAACGCCGCGGGAGTCAATGGGCCAGATCCCCAGTTGGTATCAATCGGGGTAGCTCCACTGAAGTCCGTGGAACGACACTATTTTACACGAGCTGAGGATCTAGCCCACAGTGCTTGTACCTCCCAGCCATGAATGAAGAAAATTGTATTTTACGGGTAAAATAAAAACTGCCCCATGTTAGGTGACGCTAACAAGCGACTTCGTCCATCCATGCAGGGGCTGCAGGATTGAAAATCATAAATATGAAACTAGCACGATCGGGCCACCGCTGAGCCACTTGGGCTAAAAGAACACAGAGCGCAAGTGCAATTCTTCCCAAGCCACTCAGCCTGCCTCCTTAGCTGGTGTAACCTGGCGTAGCTCCCCGGGTGATCGGATACGGATCAATGCCTCTGCAAGGATCTCAGTTAACAAAGTCTCTGACTGAGGGAGGGACGTAGGCAGGAGCCCAGTTTTAAGAATGTGAGCAGCGCTCTTGTGCTGAATGTACTAACGTTCAGTGGGGGTGTTTTGGTTGGCTAGCTCCCAGCACTAAAAAGGGAAGGGTCGATGGCAAATCAGGAGCCTGAGACTGACAGTCCCCAGGAACAATGGCGAGAGGCCAATGCTCCAGGTCAGCCTGATGGACAGGGCGGGCAGGCTAATCAGAGAGTCAGGAGGCCAGGGGGGTCCCGTCCTCCGTGGGAACTGGAATGGCCTGAGTCAGACAGAGGGGGCAGAGCTAAGAAGAGAGCAGGGGCCCGAGCTAAGCTGCTGGGAGCAGAACTGCAGCCCCAAAGCCAGAGCACAGCCCAGAGAGAGCAGAGCTGCCCTGGGGGCAGAGCTGTAGCAACCAGAGCCAGAGGGGCCAGACAAGCAGCCCAGGGAGCTGAAGGCAGAGCAGCAGCAGCCGCCGTGCTGAGGCCGAGTGGGGCTGGAGCTGGGGCTGGAGCTGGAGCTGGAGCTGGAGCAGTCCGGAGCTGGGTGCGGTGAGCAGCTGGGGAGAGCAAGGGGGACCCTGGGCAGCAGGCCCAGCGCAGGGAGACACCTCAGCCAAGAGGCTCTGCAGGCCAGACTTGGAGGGGATCGTAACCCTGTCAGGGCGGGGGGGGGGCAACGCTGGGAAAAAGGGTCCTGCCACCTAGAGCCTGAGGGCGTGTGGCCACCGCCAGAGCAAGTGTCCGACCCGCAGCGTCTCTGCAGCACAGCCAGGGCCTGAGAAGGAGCCTGGGACCTACAAGGAACAGACTGTGACCTGCCCTGACGTGCCAGAGACACAGTTTGTGATGTTCCCTGCCACAGAGCGGGGTGATGGGTTTTCCTTTAACCTTTCCCATTTTTCCTTATTCTTTTTTTTAAATTAATTGTTAATTAAAGAACTTGTATTTGCTTTAAATTGTATGAAATGATCAGTGGGTCAGGGAGGTGCCCAGTGCAGAGAGAGTACCCCGGAGTGGGGACACCCTAGCCCCTGTCCTGGGTGACCACAGCAGGGTTGGGGGTCGAGACCCCCAGGAATCCTGGGCCCAGCCTTGTCGGGATTTACGAGGACTCTGCCAGACAGGAGAGTGGAAGGGGAGTCCTCAAGGGCAGGGAGGCCTCTGGGTAAAGGGAGTGGGAGCGAGGACTCAGATCCTTTCGCTAGCCCACTTCACCGGGGTAGTGCAGAAGCCAGGAAAGTTCCCCACAATAGCGGGACCATTCCCCCGCTTACATTAAAATTAGGCACAGGCCGAAGTCCCATACTGACCCATGGCCAGGATGGAGAGAGAATTGTGTCAGATTTCCAGCAGCTTCCTCCTTTTCTCTTGCATGGCAAGATGAGGGTTGGCACCCATGTGAGTGCTAAGCCAGTTTAACTCAATCTTCAGGCTGCAAGTTCGGCAGCAGCAGGGCCAGCAGGTTTGATAAATAAAAGATGTGATAGGCACAGAACATTGAAAGAATTGTGAGTTGGGGATAGTTCATCACGCACTGGACTGGGCACTCATTCGCTGCACTGCCGACACAATTAGAATGTGGCATGTGTTCTTGCAAAGAGTTCGGAGCCTGGTGCTTCACCGATTCTCGATTGTCCTTACATTCAAGCAACCCATAACAGGACTCTGACTCACGTGCCGTGGATTTCCCATGTGACTGCATGCGCTTGAGAGTAACTGTACTGTGCGGCTACCAGAGCAGGCTGTGGACACAGCTGGAAGGACTCCAAGTCTGAGAGCATTTAACCTCGTACTCATTCTAGACGCTACGGTGGTTGAAAGATATTTTCTGCAAAGCTGTGGAAAAGCTATGGGAAAATTCCAATTTTGCTCAGCTACCAAAATGAATGTCTTGTTGCTTCAATAGACTGTTCAAGGAACTGCTCTGGCATTTCCACCAGAGAGTCTACAAAACATATTAATCATCTCTCTGGGCTGCAGGTCTATGGGCTTGAGGAAGATAAATATTACATCTCTGTAGCTGCGAGTTAAAAATCAGATGCATCATACAGTGCCTCATACATCACACCCACATTGCTCACAAATGCCTCTTCTGCGATGCTGGCTTTTAAACCCAGAAACGCATCCATCACAGTTATCAGTTAAACCCTACGTCCTGCCCCCTGCCATGGCCTGAGAAGCTGGCAATGTGCTGGAAGGTCCCTGGGGAGGTGTCCTCCCTGCCAGATTGCGCTGTGTGGCTGCTGCACCAACCTCAGGACTGGAGGAGCCTTCCTCCCTAGTCTGCAGAGAGGAACAATTTGGGGAATCTATGAATGTGATGCAATTGTTGTATCACTGACTGCCTCCGTGTGTAGTGCATCATTCATGGGCTGACAAAATCCCCAACATGAATCTCCCACTCCCTCTGTTAACCTTAAGGACTGTGCTCTGGGTGAACAATGGGTATGCCAAGGAGGGGGCCTGAGCTGGAAAACTGGTTTGACCAAGTAGATCTGCAGAAAGCCAGGAGTGGAGAATGGAAAATATCCAGACAGGAGAACAAAGGGACAGAGGTGACACAGCAGGTGTTTAAAAAGACGAAGGATGTTTGGGGCAAGAGAGAGGAACAGACTTTCGGAGCAGAGGGGACTGCAGGGACAGCTGGCTGCAGGAGAGAGAGAGGCTTCATGGTTCAGAAGAGAAGCTGTGTGCAGGAGGGGCATCCTGGACACCCCGAGGCCTCTGACTAGGGATGCCACCAAGTGTCCAGGTTTTTCCAGGTAGCAGTCCTGGGAAATCCATAAGGGTGCTCAGTGCACACTGCCCGCTGGCCATCATCCTGGATGTCCCGGGTTTTTGTGCATCAGGTGGCAACTCTAACTCTGCCCAAATCCCAAAGCACACCCAGAGCGGTGAGGAAACTGAGGCAGGGATGGCAAAGAGGTGAGTTGTTGTATTTCTTGTGCCAGTTCAATAAACAGTAACTGTGTTCAGAAACCTTTGGAAAGCTTGTGGCATGTGTTTCAGCTGCCACATGTCCCCGAAGAGTGAGGCTCTGGGAAAGGTTTGCGTAAGCTACTGAGAAGTCTGGGGGGTCTAGGGCAGCTGGGCCATGGGGGCCGATGTCCGTAAAGGGGTAACAGACAGAGCCTGGGCTGAGGAAGTGTTAGAGAGGCCGAAGGAAGAGCCAGTACTGCAACCTGCTCAGAACCAGGGAAGCTTCTGAGTGCCTGGGCCCAGTGTGGTGGGACTCCGACACAGCAGCCGGGTGTCCAGAAGGGGGCGCTTTCCCACAGCTGGGACAACCAGTAAAAAGATTTCAAAGCATACAGGCTTTATCCATCCTATAACCGAGGTCTCCACATTTCCTTTTGACTCTGGAGATATGGCACAGGCTCAGTCCTGTCTCGGTCTCAGCAGAGTGGGGCCTGCGACATTTCAGTTTGTATTCAAGGGAAGATAAAAACCAGCAAGTCCAAGTGATTTCCTGACACACCGAAAACAAGACTCGTAATGGGAATCCCGGGCACAATAGCCCCCAGAACTAGCAGAACGCAGGGAGATGTTGTTAGACAAACACAGCAACAGCACAAGTTCATTTTAATGCACTTGAAAGAATGAGAACTCAGCCCGACAATGAAGACAATTCTGTCAGATAAATGCATCTGAGGCCTTGGCTACACTGGCGCTGTACAGCGCTGCAACTTGCTGCGCTCAGGGGTGTGAAAACACCCCCCCCCCGAGCGCAGCAAGTGCAGCGCTGTAAAGCGCCAGTGTAATCAGCACCTGCAGCGCTGCACGCTCGCTCGCAGCGCTGCAAGCTACTTCCCTCGGAGAGGTGGAGTACTTACAGCGCTGCGAGAGAGCTCTCGCAGCGCTGGCGGCGCGACTACACTCGCGCTTCACAGCGCTGCTGCGGCAGTGCTGTGAATTGCCAAGTGTAGCCAAGGCCTAAGTGTTGGCTGCCTGTGGGTAAGTGATCAGGACTTTCCCCCCAGCTTGGAGTAGAATTTGTCCCTTAAAGATCAGATGCTTGAATGAAGTGCTAATGGCAGATGCAGGCACGTGTACACACACAGCCCATAGGTAAGATGCAGCCATACGAATTCCAAGAATGTTGCCAATGGATGTTAACTGCAGGCCAAGTTCCACTGCACGGCTTTGTATTTCAAGTTTAGTCGTTGGGGGAGGGACTGTGTAAAGGTCATCCAATCAATCGCTCAATCTAGAGGTGATTTACAGGGGGATTTTCAAAAGCACAAATGGCAGTGAAATGCCCAATTCTTCTGGAAAGTCAATGGTAGCTGGGTGCCTCGCTGCCATGTGAGTCCCTCTGTTATCCCCATACCCCGGCCACAGCCTTGCTAGTTCAGACTGACTGACAAAATGCCACATCAGTGGCATGGTGGCTGGGTATTCTTGCTTCCAAAAATCACCGCTTTCCTTGCAAACTTATTCCGCATCCCGTCAGCAGCAAGAGACCCCTAATTCTTCCCAGCGTTTATATAGAGCTTTATGTTCTCAAAGTGCTGTACTGCAATTAACTCACTCACACACAAAGCACTCCTGAGAGGCAGGTAAGTATCATCACCTCCATTGTACACGGGGGGAACTAAAGCAGAGAGCTACGTACTGTCCATGGGAGCCGGCAGATCCTCTGCTTCTGACGTCAGAGGAGCTCTGGCAATCGGCACCATCTGAGGATCTGCCCCTGATTTTGAACCGTATCTCAGCTGTGCCTTCCTTCCTCCCTGCACGAGGCTCTAGATCCCTGCCTGCTTGATGTGAGTGGAATCCCTCTTCCCACACCCAGCCCAGTCAGATGCCCGGTAACGCGACACCTCGCAACTCTGGCAAATCTTTCCATCTTTCTAAATACACCAGGTTGGCCCAACTGTATGGAAGTGGCACTTCTGATTGTTTCTTGCTTGGCTGACTGTAAAATTTGTAACAGCAGCCTGGTGAGCTTTGCTATTCCTGTGATCAATATTCTTCTTCTGAGTGATTGCTGCTGTTGTCCCTTTGCAATACATGTGCAGCCTGCGCCCCACAGACATACACCCCGCGGGGGCTGTGCAGGCCCTCAGATCTTCAACTCGGATAGACACATTTTGCTGTAAGACTGTCACATTTAGGATACTTTTCCAAGTGCGCACCTGGCTTCCAACGAGCCAGATTTCCCCCCTCATTACGTAGCTTTTCACTGAAGTCATGTCCACAGATCTTATACAAATCAGACTAATCAGACACATCTCCAAGATACATTCAGTCTGTGCATTCATCTTGGATTTCTACTTTTTCTTTTGGGATAATGCCCCCTGCTTTGCATTCGTCAAGCAGATAACAAAGGATGAATTCTAAGAAAGGAAATGATAAAATAGCGACCCTATTCCGTATCTGAATACCCAGCACTGGTGTTTGTACGTTAGAAAACGATCGCCCAGCTGAAGGAGGTTTTGCTATTCTACTTCTTTGAGAATATTCAACTCAGATCAAGCCAGTTTCGCCTTCCATCGTCTACCTGCCAATTTCCCTCTTTTCTTCTTTCAAAGGGTTGGAGATGTTCTGCCACAGAGTTTAAAAATGGAGTCCGGAGCTTTAAAGTTCTTCACTTTGTTTCGGAAAGAGTAAGTCCGGCGCTCCCTGCAATTGCTGTATGTTAGTCTTACATGCTGATGCTCCAGTCCATGCGTCTATTTGACATTCTTGCCTATCTTTACAGTGAGAACTGAGTCAAAAGATCGTTAGCACGATTACTCTCCTGCTTTTTCAGGTGTGTCCTTCGTAGTTTACCCCCCCGTGTTCTCAAGCCAACAAACGTCTATGGGTCAGTGATGCCTGGCTGGGGCCGGGATGGCCTGGGGACAAGAGGGGACTGCCCCAAATCTCACTGCCCCTCAGTTCCTCCTGGGAATCCAGCAGAAAATTAACCCAGTGGGAAACATGGCTGAGTGCAGCTCCTCAGGCGACAGTTTGATCTGCAGCCCCCCTGCGCACCTGGGAGCCCACCCGCCTCCTGAATTCTGGGGGCAGCATCACACTGAGTCCCTGGTGGGGCAGCCGGTCGCCATGGGAACTCACAGGGGGCCCACGGGCTGATTGAGGGCCACAGCCGCTGCAAGGGTGGTTTGGGGGACCCATGGAATTGCTATTTGCTCCCCTGGGCAGGGGAAACTCCATCCCTTTTCTCACCTTCCCACCAGGCGCTGTTTTGGGGGGGGAAATTGGGGACGATCCCTGCCCCAGGGCACCTCTCCGACGGGCATTTCTGCAGGCGGCGACAGTCGGTCCCGTAACCAGTAACTCAACAGGTACGTGAGATTTGGGGATTGCTAAAGGGACGTGACCTTTGAGACCCATACCTAGGAGCTCCCCCCACCCCCGCCACTGAGCAACAGTTATCCAGGATACCAAGCACAGAGCAAGAATCAGCGACAAACAAATTCCACATAAGTAGCTTGTCTAAATGCGAAAAGGCAACACTCCGTTCCACATGCTCCAGCTGACAGATTCTAAACAGTCACTAAATGCCAGGGAATATATGCACAGCTCCAAAGTGATTAGATCCTCAGGTCACCGCTTGACTCAACCTCTCATTCAACAGAGGAATCTCACTTCGTACCTTTTCATTTTTACACGGAATAAAATTCACCAGCTGACCTGGAACAAAGAACACAAGATTCATTTGTATTCCTCCTCTGATACTTGCTTCGACATAGGAGCCTTAGCCTTGCATTAAGCTGTCTGCACCCTGGCAGGAAAGATCTATGTCTTCTATGAGTCAGAGCAGACTTCAGGAAAAGCCAGAACTTTATGTTCTCAGCCGGAACACACCAGAGCATCGGCTCTCCAGCTGAAGTCCCAAAACCTGATCTGCTGCAGGCAGGGAGCTGGCCAAGCCCCTCTCCTGCCAGGGGCTCTGTATGGGCGGAGGAAGGGTCTGCTACAATGCACCTTCTTGAATGATCAGAGTCCAAGAGAGATTCCTGAAGAACTGGAACATGCAACAGCCTCTTCCTCGGGGGAGGCTGGAATATGCTCCACAGCCGCAGAAGAATGCCGGGTGAACGGCAGTTCTGGCACAGGTGGGTGTGAAGGAGGCACAGCTCAGTAGGGAACCAGGGACGGCCTCAGTAAAAGCTTCTCTTGATTTTTAAGAAGGAGACATTTAGCAAAATGCAAATCGCAAACCATTGCAACCCCTGTCAAGGAGCTCCAAGTGCATCACAGAATGAGCCTAGCAGGCCCCAAGCCTGCCAAGACTGGTGCATGTGTTTCATTTTGTGTACAGGAGTAGTCCCCGGGAGTCTGCAGGATCCAGGGGTGTAGCTACGGGTGGGCTGCGGCCCACCCACTTAGCATCCAGGCCCACCCAGATCTGAGCAGGGGTGCAGTGCTGCCACAGCAACCCGGAGCATCACTCGGGCACCTGAGAAGCAGGACGGAGCTCTGCGCCCACCTGTCAGAAAGCCACGCTCCGGCAGCTCTGCCTGGCCAAGTTCTGAGCCACCCCAGGTGCTTGCCCAGCTCGGCGGGTGAAGCCCTGTGTCTAGGGGCACCAGAGCTAGGAACAGGGCGTCGGGGGAGAAGCTGAGCGAGCACTGTCTGTCATTGCCCGGCCACCCAAAGGTCGGGGCCCACCCATATTTCCACTCCTAGCTCCGCTACTGGCAGGATCAGGGCCTTCTAGGCCAGCGCTCCCAGCTAGAACCATGCTTCTGCTTGTCCCAGGTCCCCTCTATCCATGCTTGCTGGCTAAAGCCTCCCTTGGCTGTTTAGGAGATGGCCGATATTTGCCTGGCCAAGGAATTCAAAGTTCCCTCTTCATTCAAAGAACAGAGCAGTAACTCACCCTACCCAACATCATTCTAACAACCATCCTCCTCTAATTTAACCCATTACAAACACAAACAAAATGGCCGCCCGACGCCTAAACTACATTTCCCAGAGCTCCCCAGGCCTAGTGCTCTCTACGTATAACAGCTCCCGCTGTTGGGCATTCCTCCATTACAGACGTCCCACCTGTAGTTGGAGCTAGGCAGGGTAGAGAAGAGTGTTCCAGGTCTCCTGGGCACCCTGTGGTACAATCGAACACACCTTCACAACTTCAGTACAACCACAAGAGAGTGCTACCGTGACAGAGTGTATGTAGTCTGGATGACCCAGTACATATGTAGATGAGCTCTCACATATGTATCCTTTCCCTCAGAGAGCTCCTTAAAATGTGTCCTTTGATACCCAGCCAACACCAAGAGAATGGCCACACTGCCCAAAAAAAGGGGGGTTAACACAGGTTAACTAACTTGGATTAAAATAGCAATGAAGACACGGGTTATAACTCAGATTAGCGCTTCGAGCTAAAGACTGTAGAGGAACCAAACTGAGTTAAAAGCCAAGTTGCTATGCCTTCTCTGCTTAGTTAGCAAATGTGGGTTAGAGAACCCAGGTTAACACCGCATCTTTTATTTGCAGTGGAGACAAACCCTAAGCGTACAAGACTCTAACAGCTATCTCACTCGGCAACCAGGAGCAGATCGAGGACAGCTCTGCATGTTTCAGGATTACCTTTGGTAATATCAGAGCAACAAAACAGTCTGCTGCCTCGCTATGGAAGACACACGTCTCATGCCCACCCCACTTCATACACGTGCTAGCTGTCAGCTATGTTTCCGGTCTCATGCATCTCTGCCACTGACCCAGGTTATGAGACACTGCAATTGTCGTAAGATTCTGTTTTATTTGTATCGCTGGAGGCCCATCAGTGATCCAGGCTCCACTGGGGTAAGTGTGGTACACACGTAAAATCAGAGCTCCTGCTCTGAGGATCTTACAGCCAAAATAGACAAGACCAACAAGGAATTGTGCTAAGCCGAGGGAACAGCTGGGGAACTGTCGCCGAGAGAGATACGGGCCCAATTCATCCCTGCTACTCTTGCACGTCTGCTTCAATGATCTCTGAAAGAGCACACAACGGCCAAGATGCAGGTCTGCCCTGGCCTGACCCCCTCCGGTCACTCCTGCGCAGGTGAACAGCTGGCGTGGTGCCTGTACTACAGCCCTCAGCATGGTAGTAGCCACCAGGAGACCCTTTGCAGCAGCCTAGCTGGCACAAAGGGGCCATGGAGCAATGAAGAACCCGGCCGGTAAGTGGGGTCGCGTGGCCCACACTCACAAGGGAAGTCTTTAGCAGAACTAGAGACCCAGATCTTCCGAACTGGTAGCCAGTGTCTTAATCGCAGGCTCGCTCTTCCTTTCTCTAGCAGGCCTTGGGATCACAGTGAAGGTTAACTAAAAGCCCCAGGGCCTCCCAAGGAAGAGGAGAATACCTCCGTGAAAACACGAGCTTTCTTCAAATACATCTTAAACATTTCCACTTTTGTTATCACTGGGAAGAAAGGATAACGAACCAAACAAAGACTTGTATATTTCCAGTGGTCCTCTAGCGGTTCGATACAATCTCTTTCTGCAGTGTTTTATTAGTACCTTTTCCCTTAATGGATTACCCCTGTGCTCTGTGTTCTCAAAATCTCTTATTGCCATACTAATAGAAACAAAGTATTATTTCACATGAAAGTGAACTATTACGATGGATTCTAAAGTCACATTAGCTGGTAGTGACCCTTTAATTTAGAATCATCAAAGAAATCGATTGCAGTATTGGCTGCCTTGACGCATATTGGTTTCTTTCCACACCATAAGGTTTAACAAACTGCGCCATAGGGGTGGAACTCTTCTGTGGTGGAGATCCATTAGCATGCAAATGGCAAGCCATGAGTGGCGAACCAGGACAGCTCCAATTGCTAATAATTATCTTCCTTTTATTACAGCTAGGCATGATTAGCAGTCTGGCGAGGTTCTAGAATAGAACATTATTTCACAGGATAAAAATAAGAAAATTAAACAGACCCTTCCCCTCTGCTTGCTGCATACAGGCAGAGAATACCTTGCTGTACACAAATAGATAGGCACCGCTCTCCCTGCAAAAAAGTGATAAAATGGTTGTAAACATCCTCCCCCCATTTCATTTGTTTGACAACGGAGGAGTCAAGCTCAAACAGTTGTCACTGAATATGCCAGCTCCTAGTCACTTGGACGTGTGGGCTGGGGTTTAAATTCCCCATGCTAGTTGCATCACTTGGAAACCCAGTATAGGGGCAGTGCAGGGATCCGGATAGACCTTGGGTCTGACCCGGTATGTTCTATCCTACACAGATTTTAATACAGAGGTAGCAAAAGTGATGCTGAACTAATAAATGCATTGGCAGAAGATCGTGTCTGCTATGCCCCCATCTGTCCATGGTAAGGGATAAAGTGTCTCTCTAAAGGACGCCCTCCCAATGCCCTAATAGGTTGCACTGACGACTCAGGTGTAACTGGTGAAAGCCTCCCTCTGACTTCACAAAGCTTTGAACCAGTCCTCAGTGACCTTCCTTCAAGGCATTAAAAGACCAGCGGGTTACACTTAGCACCTGTCAGGATAAGAGCTTGTCTACACACACAACGCTGCAGCTATAGCGCTTAGTGCAGATGACGGGAAACGTCTCCCGAAGTGGAGTTGTCAAGGCTGTATCCCCACTTTGAACTTTAGGGTACAAGTGTGGGGGCCTGCATGAGGACTTCTAAGCTTAATTACCAGCTTAGTTCTGGTCCGCTGCCACCATTCCCTTCCCTGGGAAGCTTTGAGAAACTTTTCACCAATTCCCTGGTGAATACAGATCCAAACTCCTTGGATCTTAAAACAAGGAGAAATTGACCCTTCCCCCCTCCTTCCTTTCACCAACTCCTGGTGAATACAGATCCAAACTCCTTGGATCTAAAAACAAGGAAAAATCAATCAGGTTCTTAAAAAGAAGGCTTTTAATTAAAGAAAAAGGTAAAAATCATCTCTGTAAAATCAGTATGGAAAATAACTTTACAGGGTAATCAAACGTAAAGAGCTCAGAGGACCCCCCTCTAGCCCAGGTTCAAAGTATAGCAAACAAAGATAAACACTCTAGTAAAAGGTACATTTACAAGTTGAGAAAACAAAGTAAAACTAAGACGCCTTGCCTGGCTTTTTACTTACAAGTTTGAAATATGAGAGACTTGTTTAGAAAGATGGGGAGAACCTGGATTGATGTCTGGTCCCTCTCAGTCCCAAGAGCGAACAAACCCTTAAACAAAGAGCACAAAACAAAAGCCTTTCCCCCCCCCCCCCAAGATTTGAAAGTATCTTGTCCCCTTATTGGTCCTTTGGGTCAGGTGTCAGCCAGGTTACCCGAGCTTCTTAACCCTTTACAGGTAAAAGGATTTTGGAGTCTCTGGCCAGGAGGGATTTTATAGTACTGTACACAGGAGAGCTGTTACCCTTCCCTTTATAGTTATGACAGGAGTATTCAGACAATCATTGCCTCGGAGACAGAAGCTCCTCACAGATGTAAATACCGTTCAAATGGCTTCCTTTTGTCAAGCCTGGCAACGTCAAAGGGGTCCGCAAAGGTTTGGGAGAGTCAAAATAAGGGTCAATCAAGAATAGGGTAAAAGGTGTTTTTTTTCAAAAATGTGTTTGTGAATAGGTTTTAACTAGAGGGTTGCTGGTGTAGCCAGGAGAGAGAGCAGCCTATGAAGCTGCTACAGGCCCTGCATTCTATGTAGGCTTTTCTGGCGTTCCTGATTTTCACCAAAATCAAAAGCATTCTGCTCCTGGATGCCTAGAACATTCCCTGAAATTCTGGAATTGATTGGCCGCGGTGGTCAAGAGCTATTGTGTTACAGACAGAGAAATGCTGCTGCCTCTCTTCACTCAGCCAACTCACACATTGTCAAACCCTCCCTGTTAGTTAAAACGTGTTAGCGATCACCTCCCCTTTTAGCTTAGTCCGGCCACACCCTTAGGGGCTAGATTCTCCCAAAGGCTCCTGGGATACTGAGCTCTTGAGAAAACTTGGCCTCTACAGAGGTGCTGAAATGGGAACTGAGCACTACTGAAACCTGGCGGCTCAGTTCCCATGTAGGCACCAAGTCCTTGGAAATCAGGCCTGGAGCAATTTTGAAAGTGTGACCCCGGATATGTAGGGGTGATGAGTGAGTGACAGCTACAGTCGTACGCCATTAGGGGAGACGCGTTCAGACAGGGCAGCACATGGAATGGGAGGCGGCATGCAGGCTGAGGAATCAGAGGGACGGGACTGGAGCACAGAGCTGCATGCTTGGAGTTCGGAAAGCGATGCCCCGTTGATGAGCTATGAACTCACATTCTAGCTGGCTGCTTGTTCTTCAGTAAATGACAGGATCCCGTGGGGAGCTGGCTGAATAATATTCATTTAAATCATTTGAATTTTGTAACATTTGAAGAACGCACCATTTGCTAAGTATTTTTTGCTTTCTTAGCCTTGCCAGGCAAATAATTCCCCAATACTCAAATCCACACTTTGTGCACATTCTTAAGTAAACTCTTCATGAACAATTATTTTCATTATTTGCTCATCTCTAATTCTGTCTTCCCTCCCTTCTCTCCCATCAAGGCACTATCCCAATGCAGGAAGCCAACTACTTTTTCAACGGGACGCAGACACTATTACACTAGACTTGGAGAGCCTTTGGGTTCTTGTGAGTCACAGATTAGGTGTCTGTAGCAGCGAGGAGTCTTACACTCTGAGGTATTGCTTATAAAGTAGAATACATTGCAATAGTAACCCAACAGATAGACTTCACGTTAGCTAGGCACTTTGGTTTTTTTTTATTTCTATCCATTACAGAAAAATTGTCTGTTCACTCAGTAAATATTTTCTTTTAATATCACGAGGTTGAGAAATTTGTGCTCAGTTAAATTCCATCATGCTTCCTTAGTCAAACAGCAGGGCCCCACGTAAAGTTGCACGTGATCTAAGCTGAGCTCTTTACTATTCATTCTGGGAAGCCAGCTGCACTCAGGATCCAGATAACAGGTTTCGGATGACCTAGACCGTTTCCACATTCTGATGGTTTGTTTGTCAGACGGTGATGCAATTCATTTGCTTCTACTTTGTAAAGATTAGGAGCCAGCTCCTCAGCTGGTGTGAATCGGCAAAGCTCCAGGGACTTTGCTGGAGCTGGCGTTGCATGGAATAGTGGCTGGGGGGCTGGGCTGGGTCTCTTCCTGATGCCCCCACCAACCTGGCTCTCTGAGCTTGGGCCAGGAGCTTCACCTCTCCCTGACTCTGTTTCCCTCTCAGCCAGGATCAGGACCTCCAGCTCCACCTCACCCAAGTCAGCCAGTGCTGTCCAATGCCTCAGCCAACGTGTGGGTGACAAAAGGGCAGGGACAGGAGCTAGTGGGCTGAAACTCAGGCCAGCCAAGACCGACGTGACGATGCTGCTAGGTTGGGGGGAGCAACCAGAAGATGCGGTGTGGATTATTTGTGCCCCTCTTATTATACAGTAGGAATCCAGGTGGTGTTCAGCCAGGTGGGTGAAGTCCTGCCACATCTGAATGAGACAACCCAGGTTCCACTGCCATGCTGGCCTAAGGACATTTCTGCAAACCAGAACCGGCTGGTAGTATGACGAGCAGAAACAGAGAAAAGCCCTGCTATAGGGTGGGGGCACGGCCAGTCCCTCGGGGACGTGGTGTCCAGGGCCCAGCACAACAGGGCTCTGAGCCCTGTGATATAGAGAACACAATACATCACAAGAACAACGTGTGTCTGTGACGCGGAGGGAGGACTGTGTTGTGCCTTCACTCAGCACAGCTGTCAGGGGGTTGGCTGATGAAGAGGGGCCATGGGGAAGACCCAGGCCGGGAGAGCAGCTCCGGGGCAGAGGGGAGAGTGCAGCAGCGACTCCTACCTCACTTCTGAAGGGCGGTATGTGTTCACTCCGCACTGGCTTTACCTGAAAGGGGGGTTCCAAAGAGGATGGATCTAGACTGTTCTCAGTGGTGGCAGATGGCAGAACAAGGAACAATGGTCTCAAGTTGCAGTGGGGGAGGTTTAGGTTGGATATTAGGAAAAACTTTTTCACTAGAAGGGTGGTGAAGCACTGGAATGCGTTACCTAGGGAGGTGGTGGAATCTCCTTCCTTAGAGGTTTTTAAGGTCAGGCTTGACAAAGCCCTGGCTGGGACGATCTAGTTGGGGATTGGTCTTGCTTTGAGCAGGGGGTTGGACTAGATGACCTCCTGATATTCTATGATTCATTGAACCAGTCCTGATGTTTCCACCTTACAAAGCCAAGAACTTTGAATGTTGTATTATATGTGACATCTCTGAGCTTCTGCCAGGTTGCCTCATTGTCTGTGGAGTTCTCTGGGACCTCAGCTAACGCAGTCTCCAGTGTCTGTTCCAACTTTGCTTGTTTGCTGGCATCTTTCATTGCAGCAACATTGATTTCCTTTTGTGGTTTGAGGCGTCTTCCGGGTGCCTTGGTGAGAAGTGTAGCAACATGGTACTTCTCGCAAGCCGATGGTCTGACCAGCATTTGGTGCCTCTCAAAGAATGGGTGATGTGCACATCTTTAATGTCTCTATACCATGCTATTACATAGTCCAGCATGTGCCACTGTTGTCTTATATTTGTTGACCTGTTGGAAGACTGTGTTCGTAACAGTGAGATTGAACTTGGCAGAGAAGTACTTGGCCGTTGGAGTTTGACCTTCCAATGCTGTGATGGCCTAAACACCCTGCTCCACGTGTTAGAGTTGGTTCCCACACGAGCATTAAAATCGCCAAGGACAATGAGTTTGTCCTGGTGTGACACCCCTCAGGGAGTGAGTCAAGCTTGTGGGCAATGTCGGACCATATGGCAACCTCTACCCCCAAATATCTGGGTTCATCCTTAGGCTTGCCAATCCAGTAGTAGGTGTAGCCTGCTCCGACCTCCACAAGGTGGGACTCATCAGCGAGTCTGGTTTCACTGAGGGCACTGGCGTCTACACCTCTTCAGTGTTTTGGCAGTAAGGGCTGTTCTTCGTTCCAGTCTTTGGTCATTGTCAAGAAGAGTTCTGATAGTCCATGACCCAAATGCATCAATGCAATAAATTGGGTGTGGCAGCTCACACGCAGGCTAGGCTAACCTGGGTGCTCAGACATAGATGGCTATCACACAGGCTAACTCTGCAGGGAAGTCAAACCTAAAGTTTTCCCGTGAGCAAGTTTGCAAGCAGTGGAAAGATTCTTTCAATCCTCATCCCCACTCATGTACCCTTTGGCTGGACGTGAATACATCATGCTTGTCAACAGTGAAGGCTGGGACAGCACCTGAACTACAGCCCACGATGGCGTGAACTCAAGACTTCCTGCTATCTGCTGCATATGAGCAAGACGGCCCAGTGGTACCCGCGTCAAAGGAAGGATGCAGGAGTGGGGTTACCAAGCTGGAGCGAGTTCCATTTAAATGCCCATCTCTCTAGACACAAGCTGATGCTGTTTTGCAGAGCGAGAGGTTTATCTCCAGCAGCAGGTTGGGAGTGAAGCACAAGGTCACGACAGGAACTTTAGCAAGTCTCAGCTGTCACAGTTCTTGGAGTAAACAGGTGACTCACCCTTGCTGTACTTTAAATGATCTTCTTTTAACCCCACGAGGGGGAGAGCAGGTTTACCTGGGAGAGAATTTGAGCGGCAACACTCACCCCCAAAAGAGAACGTGAGTCCAGGGGGCGCTGGCTGGCTCTGCTGTGTGAAGCTAAGGGGACTGTGGTATTCTTAGGCCTGGTCTACACTACGACTTTAATTCGGATTTAGCTGCTTTAATTCGAATTAACGCTTGACCCGTCCACACAACAAAGCCATTTAATTCGAATTAAAGAGCCCTTTAATTCGATTTCTGTACTCCTCCTCGACGAGAGGAGTAGCGTCAAAATCGGTATTGTTAATCCGAATTAAGGTTAGTGTGGCCGCAATTCGATGTTATTGGCAATTCAATGTTATTGGCTACCCACAATGCAACGCTCTGGAAATCGATGCTACTACGGTAGCTTGGACGCACACCACCAAATTAATGGTGCCTAGTGTGGCCGAATACATTCGAATTTATAAAATCGGTTTCCTAAATTCGAATTATATAAATTCGGATTAATCCCGTAGTGTAGACATACCCTTAGGGATGGACTCTGCATCTGTGCCAGAGGATTTATGCACAAGGGAGTTACAGGGAGGCAAACCCGCAGCCAAACCAGGGCTGCTCGCTCAGCTTCCCCCGACAGAGCTGCGGTGAGTCACCACTCAGGCAACAACCCAGCCATACTGACTTCCCTCCCGCAGAGCCTGTGGGGACTCCGCCCTCCGGCGTGTGGCAGCCTATCCCTGAGCAGAGCCTGGGTCAGATGACCCCCAAACGAAGGTATTTCCCCAACTCCGCCTGACCAGGAACCTCCGTCTGCCTCGCAGCATCACAGACTCCCAGCCGGCTCCGGTGCCTGCCCCCGCCCTCTTCCAGTCTTGTCCTTGCTCTGACTCTGCTCCAGCCCTGTTACTGACCCACTCCAGCCTTGTCCCCACCTCCTGACCACCTGGCTCTGACCTCTGGCTTGCACCGGCACGCCGGCTACGGTACTGATTTTGGCTTGTCTACGGACTCTGATCTGGGTTCCAATCCCTGGACCTCGAATCCAGCGCTACCCCTGGCCCAGTTCCAACCCTATGTCTGGCTTCAACCTCTTCTCCAACCACTAGGCCTGACTCCTGGGAGACAGCACCTGACAGTTACCCCTGGAAATCCACTATGCATTGAGAGAACACTAGCCCCTAATGGTGTCCAAAGACACGCGCTTGGTTTCTGAGACATTCAGTAGTGGCATAGGAGTCTCTCTAAGGACAGACTTTCCTGTTACCTCTTCCTTCAAAGATTTGGATTGCAGGAATAGCATTTTAAACATAGATCATCAGCTGGTGTAAACTGCCCTGGCTCCATTGAGTGCAATGGAATGGTGCCAGTTGAGACCATCTGAGGATCTGGCCCATTGACTCCAATGAAGCGGTTCGAGTTTGCACCAGCCAGGGATCTGGCCCACTATGTCTACTCAGTGGGTCTGAGCTAGAGTCCGGAGCTCAGCCCCTCTGTCTCTGACAGGAGGTGACTGCACAGCAAAGGACGCATACTCAGCCGGAACGGTTACGTGGCCCACTTGGGACATCCTCTGGTCAGTTGGAGGTGGGGCATAGATAGTCTCCAGTGGGAGGAGCCATTTGGAGTCCCTCTCTGTTGGCAGGATGATTATTGTAACACAGGTGTCTGGGGAGGAGGCCCAGAAAATGGCATCACAGAGCTGCAAGGAGATCTTACGGGACGTCGTTAAGATCCACTTTAAGAAACAATCACTCATGTGGGGTCTGATCCAAACCCACTGACGTGAATGGGACTCTCTCCCTGGGCTTTGGATCAGCCCCCTGAAGAGGTGCCTTATATCTGATTTCCTTTGTAGATTGCTCTCATTTGGGGGTCAGCTCTGCTAACTTCATCCGGCTTCAGCATGAACCTTCACCCTTTGCCCCAGGTGTATGCTTTACCGTGTGAGTGCATGCAAAGATAGTAATGCTCTTGAAATACTGGCTAGTCATGCATGTCTTGAGAAGGCCTGGATTATACATCAAGGAGAATACAGGAGGTCAGAGTAGATGATCACAATGGTCCCTTCTGGGCTTTGAATCTATGAATACTTCATCTCTTGCTCCCCTTTTATGAATTCCCTCTGTAATTCAATTGCTCTCTCGTAACACTGTATTTTGCTATTCCAGCATGCCCAGAGGCAAACTGACTAAGCCAATTACAGATTCGAATGTGGGCCAATATTTACTTTCTCTCTTTGGCACAAGCAACTCTTTCCTTGGCTAGCACCAGACTTATATGAACCAGCTCTCTTCTAACCTGTAAATAACTAGCCTTATAGTTAAAGTACCAATGGATACTGTCCCAGTCAGGGTATATTAAACCAGATCCAGCTGGGTTGTTTCCCCCCCCCCCCCCGACCAAAATAAAATTGTTCTGTTTCTGCTGAAATTTTTCTATGGGTTTTTGGATTTTTTGACAAAACACTGAAAATTGTCAATAAAATTAGACATTTTCCACAAAAATTTCTGTTTTGTCAAAAATGCTTTGACGGAATTTTTTTTGACCAGGTCCATGCTGGCCATTTGTAACCGGACCCACATCAGCTGACTCTGGGCTGGTCTACACTGGGGGGGGGGGGATCGATCTAAGATACGCAACTTCAACTACGTGAATAGCGTAGCTGAAGTCAAAGTATCTTAGATCGATTTACCTCGGGTCCTCACGGCGCAGGATCAACGGCCGTGGCTCCCCCGTCGACTCCGCTACCGCCTCTCGCTCTGGTGGAGTTCCGGAGTCGACGGGGAGCGCATTCGGGGATCGATTTATCGCGTCTAGACGAGACGCAATAAATCGATTCCCGATAGATCGATTACGACCCGCCGATCCGGCGGGTAGTGAAGACATACTCTCTGGCTAGCAAATCAATGCCAGTCCCTTACTAGGACACCTTGGTGTTGTGTATGTGCTTAACGGCAACAGAAGAAAACTAAATCGCTGTCAAAGATGGAGCAAAGAAAGTCCCCGAGTCCCTCTGTCTGAGAGGGAACCTTGCCGAGGTACGGGGGAGGTGAGTTTTCCTGGGAATGAGTGGCCCTCAAGAGAAATCGCACAAGATGGCATGCTCCGCCTGTCCTAGTGCTTGGAGCGCAATGATCCGTTCCAGAGGGAGCAGGAATGGAAGGGGATTACCAACTGCTAAACAAAGTCACTGAGAAATGTATTTTCCACTGCATGCATCCGATGAAGTGGGTTTTAGCCCAAGAAAGCTTATGCCCAAATAAATTTGTTAGTCTCTAAGGTGCCACAAGTACTCCTGTTCTTTCTGAGAAATGTGCAGTCACACCAAATGTCACTTGAAAAAGGCACATTGTCTTTGCAACAAGCCAGCTGCCAGATTAACCACTGACTGGTCTAACAGACCCATTTGAAAACAATGTTAAAGCATGCGGTGTTGAGTCGGGCCCGATGAGCAGTCTCTCTGTGGTATATGACAGGTTGTTGTGAGAAATTAATTTGATGTTGGTGAGAATGGGGGATGTGTTGTGCTTCCTAAGTGAGTGAAAAAGCTGACGTGCATCTAATTAAAGTATGTGCAATAATCTCCTGCTAGCTGAGAGAGAGGGTCACTGTAATAAAACCAAGCAAATTAAGGATTTATACATAACCAAACATTGTTCTGAGCATTAGTACGAATACCTAGCGCTTATCTAGTGCTTTGCATCAGTAGATCTCAAAGCACTTTACAGGGGAGGTCAGTACCATTATCCTGGTGTAAGTTAAGCACGGGGGGGGGGGGGGCGCGGGGGAGTGACTGTGCCAGGAACACCCAGCAGGAATACAACCCAGGCCCCTCGAGTCCTAGTGCACTGCTCTACCCACTAGGCAATACCGCCTCTATTCATTACTCAGTAACTATTATTATTTTTTCATGTTGTTTTAGTGCCTGGCAGCCCCCGTCTTGGCATAGGTCCCCACTGTGCTGGAAGCTGTACAAACAAACCCAAGGGTTTCCAGGAATAAGCCTCTCAACTGCAAGCTCTCACCCACGCGAACAGTTGAGCAGGTCAGATCTAGACTTCAAAATGCAACAGTAATTTCAGTTTTAGGTGCGAGCCAAAAGGTTTTGTCAGTAGCGCCTCTCCTGGCACACAGATGTTTAACAGCTTGTCTACATGAGACCATTGCACTGAATTAACTAGAGGGTGATTTTAAACCAATTTAGTTACTAATTGACTTAAGCTAACCTGAAATAAGAGTGTGCCAACTCTGCTTTGTACCACACTAACTAAATTGGTTTTAAAAATAATTTAAGTTAAACCAGTGCAACTTTCTTCTGGAGACAAAGGCGTAAGTGACTTCCCCTCATTATCGCCTGAGTCTCAGAGATCTAAAGCCTCATGGTGCTGGGCCAGGCATAGTCAAATGAGTTAGCAAAAAGTTGGTGCCAACAGCGACGGACTGGATTTTAAAAGGAAAACAAACAGCCTGGGGCATTCCAAGGGTCCCTACTTCGCATTCTTAGAATATCACCGCCCATCTCACAATGCTTCACTAGGACTATCAGAGCAGAGACTTGTGCACAGATGGACAAAAACCTCCATTCCAACATCTCACAACGTTTCTTGAGCCAAACACCATGAACTTGGAGGCCACCACAAAGGCACTGTGCTTCAGGTAACTAAAGCAGAAAACAAAATACTCTGACAAGAATGTCAAACCAGAATGGCCCATCTCAAGTGGGAGAAAATGTCAGAAGCTAAACAGGACGTGGCTGGCAATCTGCCAAAGTCACAGCTACGCCATCCACACCAAGGTCCCACCCATCACCCCCGAAGAGCAGCGCTAGAAGAGGAACAGAAGAGATCCGAACAAAGCCAGCAGGACACTGGTCTGGCTTTCTTGAGGCGTGTGGATGGATGCCGTTCTAGAGCACCCGCTTATGGCTTGGGACAGCCCCACAGGGACCCTGCCTCAGTTTCCCCTTTTCAGGGCTTCCCAAGCATCATGCTCCTAACGGTGATGGAAGAATCAGGTCAGGCTGTTACAAACCAGGGCTCAATCCCCGCCCTGGCTGGGAGTTCCAAACTTAGATGTCACCCACCAACTGCACGAAGTGCAGACTCCGCCAGCACTTTAACAGCCTGAACACGGAGTCACAGACAGGCCCCGGGGTACTCCAGACTGTCTTGCCATCCAGGTGAGTGTATCTCTGGCATAAATGGCCCCTTGCTCCAAGAATCACAGCAATATTCAGTTTGCTCCTAATCCTAAAGGACCAGGCCCTTATCCCAGATCAACGCCCGTGTAAACCTATAGTACAATCCTATAGTAAACCATGTGAAGATGTATTAAATAGGAACAGGAAATTAGCGAGTTATTTACTGGGTTAAAGCAAGCAAACGTAGACACACGAATGAGTTACAGTCAGGGCCGGCTCTGGCTTTTTTGCCGCCCCAGGCAAAAAAGCCTCCCGCCGCCCCCCGCCGGGGAGCGCCGCGGGGAGGGCGGCGAGCCCGGCCGGGGCCCCGCTCTCCCCGATCGGCCGGAGCACCGTGGGGAGGGCGGCGAGCCCGGCCGTGGGCCCGCTCTCCCCGGCCGACCGGAGCGCCGCGAGGAGGGCGGAGAGCCCGGCCGTGGGCCCGCTCTCCCCGACCGGCCGGAGCGCCGGGAGGAGGGCGGAGAGGCCGGCCGCGGCCCCGCTCTCCCCGGCTGGCCGGAGCGCCGGGGGTGGGCGGCGAGCCCAGTCGCGGCCCCGCTCTCGGGCCTGAGCGCCGCCCCCCTCCAGGTACCGCCCCAAGCACATGCTTGGTAGGCTGGTGCCTGGAGCCGGCCCTGGTTACAGTCCTAGGATTCAAAAGATAATATCGGCTTCTATAAACAGCAAGCGCTATTTGATCTTTAGGGCTAAGCAGCTAGGGAGCTCTTGCTTATGCCTAGAAACACCTTACCACCCCTCCACCCCCACCCCCACAGTCCAAGCGGCATAGACATGCTTAGTTCCTTTCGTAGCACTATGAACCCACAGGTGAGCATGCAGATCCCAGCTCTGCATCTCGCAGTATCCAGCGGGGACGTGGGGACCTGGCATGCACTGGCGCCTGGCCTGCCAGCATCACCCCAAGAACTCCACAAAGGCCAGTTTTCTCTTGGCCAATAAACCCCTCATTATGGATCACAGCCCACTGGCAAGGAAGTGCTCAGAGTCTACAATCAAAGTCCATGTATTCATCCTCCCTCGCTCCTCCTCAAGGCCCTCCCAGACCCTGCTGCCTGGAGTCTGTCCCTGCGTTGGCAGGCCGCAGGAGCCGCCTGCCGTCTGCAGCTCTCTCCCCCCGGGTGTCTCAGAATATGTCGACACTGCAAAGTAAGCCCGTTCGTGAGCCCGGGCTCAAGGCTAACCCTCCTTGCATCTACACTACTGTTGCGCTAACCCAGGGCTCGGACCCAGGGTCCCAGGACCCTGCAGGGCTGGAGGGTCTGAGTTCAAGTCAAGCCGGGATCCCAGGGTCCGAGCTCTGTTGTTTTGCAGCTGCAGCGCCGCTTGACTCAGGTCATCCAGGAGTATCCCACAATACCACAAGACAACTTCCTTAGTCCTCTCTATCCCAACAATCCGAACTCCACTCTATTGAAACCAGAAGCTGCAGCAGTTCAGGCTGGCCTTAACCCATTCTCATCTGACCGCCGATCTGCAAGGACGCTATTGGAGAGCCCCGTGGGTTTGCAACAGAGAGTGAACTCAGTGAGCCTTTTGCCTTTTCCTGGTAACATGCAGGGCGGGCAGAAGAGTTTTCCCACAATGCAGCTTGGGCTACAGCGGCCACACGAGGGTTGGTGGCACTGGGGACTCTGGGATACAGTTACTTTGAGTCGGGTTGGCACACGAGAGTGTGGACTCCAGAGCCCTCGGTTCGAACATGGGTCAGAAAATTCTTAACCTAGGGTTACAATACAATACAGGGTTCCCTAACACGGGTCAGCTGACGCGAGTCCCACTAACCCTGGGCTTCCATAGCAGTGTAGATATAACCTCTGAGTCTCCTGCAGGAGCCTTCCTGCTCTCAACAGCCCTCTCCAGGTCTCTGCTACCTTCTCCATCTCCCACTACCCTGGCCTTTTCCTTATCTATCTGTGCCCCAATTCTACAAACACTTAGGCACGTGCTTAATTTTCCTACCGGAATCCCACTGGCTCACAGTAGCAAATTTAAGAACCTGCATAAGTGTTAGGTCCCACTGGAGGTAAAAGGTACCTTATCTGCTGACTTTCAATGCTTCTGCTATTAAAAGTAACGGGACATTACCTCAGTAATAACCTGATTTGTAAGCTGTGTCAGAAAGTTGCTCAGGAATACAGAATACGTGGCATTTCCTGAAGTCACATACCATACTTTCAGCATGTCAGTTACCAGCAGCCTCTCAGAGCATCAGCGTACGAGGTGTAAAAAATTACAGAACATGCTCCTCACTGTTCACACTTCAACAGCTAAGACTACTGGAGTGACGCCAGGGAGAGCTTCATGGTCGGTGTAATGAATGCCCACAAATCAAAAGCTTGAGAAGATCTTCCAAGGCATTTAGGACTTTTAAAGCTAGAAATTGGGGCTGACTACTCCAAACACACACTCTGAAATGAAAGACTGGGAAGCGCCACTTTAAGGTGCCTACCTCTGGGGTTTTCTGCACTTCAATAGAAACTGAAGAGAATGACAAGCCTTGAAAGTCTTGCAGACCAACATCCCCCCAGGTCATTTTCTGATCATGTATTCAGCACACTGTTCTGGGACAAAAGGTTACTTGGAATGAGAAGCATCTGTCTGAGTTTCCTACTGCTAGGAACAGTAGAACCACTGAGCAAAGTAAGTGCAAGCTGTCACCCAAGGATCATGCATACATTTGAACGGATTGTTCCAAGAGGCTGATTACATCTCACCTTTGCATCTCACCTATTACAGCCTTCAGTATTTTTCATGTCGCACACCCATGTTCAGATGAGAGTTCTTTTATACCAAGTTCACAAAGGCCAGAAGCTGCAGATTGCTTATGCCCGCCAAGATCGTGGTAAAGTAGAGACAAAATATTCAGTTTACAAATGAGAGAGTGTTTGTGCCTGAAATGGGAAGTGACTGAAAAAAATACATGGCCAGTGTGACGGAATACACCCCTGTATTCACACCCTACACGCTACTGTAATAATCTTTGTACAAGGTATGCCTTGTAAGGTATCATTTGAAAACTCATAATTTGCTGGTCTGTATTGTCCTTGTACAATGTGTGTGGCAACATCATATGTGAAGTAATAGGATTCCCCTGTATGGTGTTATTGACACATGTTCCAAACCCCACAGCCCTGCCCAGGAAGAAGGCAGGTCTGTCTGAAACAAAGGAAGGAATGTGTGGCTGCCTTAATATGCATTTAAGTAGTAAACAGAGTCATCAAGCTGGGAGGGGAAACAAAGGAAGCTCAAAGAAGTTAAAAACAAAAACAAAAACAACCAGCAAGGAACATCCTTCCCCATAGATTCCTAGGCCTGGTCTACACTAACCCCCCAAATCGAACTAAGATACGCAACTTCAGCTACGTGAATAACGTAGCTGAAGTCGACGTACCTTAGTTCGAATTTACCGCGGTCCAGACGCAGCAGGCAGGCTCCCCCGTCGATGCCGCGTACTCCTCTCGCCAAGCTGGAGTACCGGCGTCGACGGCGAGCACTTCCGGGATCGATTTATCGCGTCTAGACAAGACGCGATAAATCGATCCCAGAAGATCGATTGCTTGCCGCCGAACCAGCGGCTAAGTGTAGACATACCCTTAGTCTCTTGGGTGTCAACTGGAAATGTATTTCAAGAGGGGGACTAAAACTATCAAAAGGGAGGCAAACACCCCCAGGCACCCTCCGCCCGCCCACCTCATTCTCTTCACCTGGGAATACAAAAGGAAACAGCCATTGGCCTCAGGGGGTGGGCCTGACCTCAGCATTTGGTAGTAATCTGCTGGAGCATGTGGTGAGAAAGTTTGCTTTGCAACTAGGATAGTTTCCTAAGTAGATACTAGCAAGTTTTTTATCTTTATTTTTCTTGTAACCATTTCTGACTTCTATGCCTCATGACTTGTGCTCACTTAGAAGGTATCTCTTTGTAGTTAATCAACTTGTTTTATTGTGTCATCTAATCTAGGGTGTTTAAAGTTATAGTGTCTGCGTAACTTCATTTATCATGATAAACTTGTGTATATTATTACCTGAAAGGAATAACCAACTTATTTCTGGACTGCCTGGGAGAGGGCTGGATAGTGCAGGACATACATTACTGGGGGTAAGTCTGGGACTGGGAGTGTGTTGGGGTCACCAAGGCTGGTGAGAACCAGCAGGGCCAGCTCTGGCTTTTTTGCCACCCCAGGCAAAAAAGCCTCCGGCCGCCCCCCTCCCCCAGCAGGGGTGGGGGGGGGAGGGCGGCCGGAGCCCTGGGAGGAGGGCGGCGAGCCCCGGCGGGGGCTCCGCTCTCCCCCCGGCAGCCGGGGGGAGGGCGCCGGGGGGGAGGGCGGCCGGAGCCCCGGGGGGAGGGCGCCGGGGGGGAGGGCGGCCGGAGCGCCGGGGGCAGGGCGGCGAGCCCCGGCCAGGGCTCCGCTCTCCCCGGCGGCCAGAGCGCCGCGCCGCCCCCCTCCAGGTGCCGCCCCAAGCACAAGCTTGGTGGGCTGGTGCCTGGAGCCGGCCCTGAGAACCAGGGTGTAACTTGCAGGCTACAGTTACACAAACACATCTGGGAGCGGGCTGCAGGCTGGTGGCTGGTTGTGAGAAGTCCAGGTTGGAAGCTACAACAGCAAGATATTGCAAGACAACCCAGGTCACAGGGCAGGGGTGACTCGGCCCCCCACTGGTCTGGATCATACCCCAGTATGTCAAAGCCACCTACCCAGTAGATGGTAAAAGAACACAAACAGCTCTCTGATTTGCCTTGATCTCTGGTCATCTGGGTTCTCATGTACAAGGTGTTCCAGCTGGTTCAGTTGCCTGGCAAGAGGCCCTGATCCAACAAAACACTTAAGCACATGGTTAACTTTAAGCACATGAATCTTCACACTGACTTCACTTTAGTACCATTTAGGAAGCAATCGAACCTTGATTTAAAGACCCCAAGTGATGGAGAATTTACCACAATCCTTGGTGAAATGTTCACTGGTTACTTGCCTTCACCATTAACTAACGGCATCTTATTTCCAGACTGAATTTCGATGACGTCCACATTGGCTCTTGTTATGCCTTTGTCTGCTTGATAAAAGAGCCCTCTAGTATCATACATCTTTCCCCGCTCATGTTAATTAGACTCTGATCAAGTCACCTCTTCATCTTCTCTATGTGAGGGGGAAAAGACTGAGCTCCTTTAGTCTCCAACTATAAGACAGGTTTTCCAGACCTCAGAGAATTCTTGTTGCTCTTTTGTGAACCCTTCCCAATTTTTCTACATCCTTTTAAAAGTGTGGACACTAGAACTGACACAGTATCCAGTACTGGTGTCATGAATAGGTCTATTATCCCCTCCCGACTTTTGCTCGATGTTGCCCTGTTAATGCATCCATAGGTCATCTTACATCTCTTAGCCTCCGCATGACACTGGGAGTTTATGTTCAATTGGTTATCCACCATGACCCCGAAGTCCTTTTCAGAGTATCGGCTTTCTGGGATCCAGTCCCCTAGCTGGTTAGTGTGACCTACACTCTTTGTTCCTAGATTGATGAAGCTGCATATGGCTGCATTAAAAGGCCTGGTGTTTTGATTTCACCCACTGCATCAAGTGATCCAAGTCGCTCTGTACCAGTGACCTGTCCTCATCTCTCTTTTTCACCACACCCATCTGTGTGTCACCTGCAAACTTTATCAGCAATGATTTTATATTTTCTTCAAGAGCCTTGGTAAAAGTCGTGACTGGCATTGGGTAGGGAACGGATTCCTGCAGGACCCCGCGGCTGTAATAGAAATAACAATATATCTGTCGGTGTCAATTAGAAGCAATATCAAGAGGGTGAGACTGGCGTAAAGTCAGTTGGAGCGAGATTAGTATCAGGCCCATTATTGTTTCTAGCTAAGAATTCACAGTTTTCCTCGTGGCATCGTCTGATCTTCCCAGCTAGCGGGGGAGGTGTTCGGGTTTGTAAACGGGGCCAGGCTATTTGTAAAGAGCTGCAGTTCCTCCTGATGTTCTCGAGCTTCCTTTGCACACGTTTTTACCCACCCACACACCGAATGACACACTCCCAGACCTGTTAGCAGCACTTAGCAACATGTTTCTACTGGGAAGCCAGGCAGACATTAGCAACACAGATTGAAACCACTCTTTGGATCGGTCCTGCCAATTCCCACTCCATCGATCCCACCAGTCTCTTGTAGGGGTTCTGTCCACCACCTCACACAACAGCTTTCACCCATCGATCACCAAGTGCTTTGCAGGCGAGGCAGGTATCATAACCCCCCAAATTACAGATGGGGAATGGAAGAGTGACTTGCCTAGGGTCACCCCGGGGGTCAGCAGCCGCATGAAGAACAGAGCCCAGGTCTCCCGAGTGCCAGTCTCTAATGCACTAGCTATTGGGCTGTACAGATAATTAAGTACCTCTTGGTCCTCCATGTGGCTGCTTCGTCAATTTCCTTGTTGGCTGTTCCTCTGGGGGTGAATTTAATCATGATCAGATTTACAGATGCCAACACAACTGGAGGGGCTCACCGATATAACAGAGTACAGCCCCCAGCCCCCCCCCCCCCCACGAGGGGAGAGGCCGTACAAAGCCCTGTGCCTGGGGAGAGGAACCAGAATCTCACCATGTAAACGTATCCTCACAAGGTCACTGGGAGGTAGCTGGGGACCATGACCCCCTTTTTACAGAGGGGGACGAGAGGCACACAGCGACTTGCTCAAGGTCACAAGGGAACCGGCAGCAGAGATAGGACATGAGCCCAGGTCCCCTCAGCGTCAGTCTGTTTCTTTAGGGCACAAAGGCAGCCAGGAGCAAGCTGAAAGCCACCTTCTCCCCTCTCCCTGACTGCTGTGCACAGGGGCGAGAGACAATCCAGGCCCTGTGCCTGGGAGAGCCCAGGGGCTACTCCCTCTGTGAGACCTTGAGAGAGCACCCCACCTGTAGGAGCATCCGCCCTCTCTTGACCCGCACCCTGGACTAGCCGACATGGATGGTGTCGGCTGCACACACACTTTGCACGAACAGAATCTGCTGTCCACACTGCCCAGTCACCCCTTCAGCCAAGCACCCTAGGGAGAGATTTTCAAGGACACAAAGGGCAGCTAGGGTTCCAACTCCCATGGGAAGTCAAAGGGAGTTAGGCACCTGCAACATTGTCAGCTCTGGTGACTTCAGTGAGAGTTTCATCATAGCTGGTGTTTTTCTGGAAGCCTCAGCTCCTGGGATCAGGTGATGCGATGAGAATCTCAGCTTTCATTAAGAAAACACGAGAAGTCAGTTCCTAGTCCTCAGCGTTTGCGGGGGAAAAAGCTTTCAAACGTGAACCGTCAAGGCTGAAAAACTGGAAGGCAAAGAAAATGAAACCCAAATAGATTATCTTTAGGCCACTCTCAGGCTCTCCTGGGGCCTACCTCCTGAGTTCTGAATGCTTGGGGTTGGAGTTACTGTGACACAGCCTCTCATTTGTGTCTTTGAAAATCTCTTACCCAGCGACTGCCAGGAAGGTGGGAAATTGGGGTTGGGAAGGGAGATGATTCTCTGACTTGAGATGTATTGTGAAATCTGAAAAAGCGTGAGAGCAGCACTGCTCTAGTCCCTCCCCAGCAGTGGCCTTTTTGCAACGCAACCTTGGAAAACGGCGTCCTTGGAAGCTGGCTGTTCGGTTACAGAGGGACGTCTGAGTCTCACATACTTTGTTCCCTGCAGATAGGCTTTTATTTTGATTCCTAAACTCAGACTCTAGGACCATCATGATCATCTCATTTTGATTGTGAAGATAACACCAGAAACAGCAGCCTGGTAAATACTGTCCCTCGCAGATTGTAAATACTAATAAACATCTGTGAAGCAGGCAAGATGGACGTCACAATGGATGGGCAACAAGATGAAATTCAATAAAGACCAGTGCAAAGCACTTCACTTAGGAAGAAAAGTCAAATGTACAACTACAAACTGGGGAATAATTGGCATGGTGGTAGTACTGCTGAAAAGGATCTGAGGGACATAGCAGATCACAAACTGAATACGAGTCAACGATGCGATATAGTGTTAAAAACGTTAATATCATTTTGGGAGTATTAACAGGGATATGGTATATAAGACACGGAAGGTAACTGTCCTCTCTACTCAGCACTGATGAGGCTTCAGCTGGAGTCTTGTGTTCAGTTCTGGGTGCTGCACTTTGGGGAAGATGAGGACAAACTGGAGCGAGTCCAGAGGAGAGCAACAGAAAATGACAAAAGGTTTAGAAAACCTGACCTGTGAGGAAAGGTAAAAAAACCAACAACTGGGTATGTTTAGTCTTGAGAAAAGAAGACTGAGGGGGGAGCTGATAGCGCTCTTCAAATACATGAAGGGCTGTTCTAAAGAGGACAGTGATCAGTTGTTCTCCATGGCCACTGAATTAGGACAAGACGTAATGGGCTTAATCTGCAGCAAGGGAGATTTAGGTTGGGTATTAGGAAAAAATTTCAAGCTGTAAGGGTACTAAAGCTCTGGAACAGGCTTCCAGGGGAGGCTGTAGAATCCCCATCACTGGAGGTTTTAAAGAACAGGTTGGACAAACACCTGTGAGGGCTAGTCTGGGTTTACTGGGTCCTGCCGAAGAGCAGGGGACTGGACTTCATGACTTCTCAAGGTCCCTTCCAGCCCTGCCTTTCTATGGTTCTATGAAGATAAAGGCTGGGTAAAACACAGAGTTCCCTAAATAAAACAACATCACCATATTCCCAATTCAAGAGACTGACTCCAGTGGGGTTCTCCAAGACTGAGGTTTAGATTCATTACAGAAAATGATTGGGGCTGGTTGGAAATTTTCCATCATAACTGGAGGTGTTGGTTTTTTGTTTTTTATTTTTTTGTTTTAAACAGGGTTATTGCCAAAATGTGAGTGTTTTTGCAGAAAAAGATTTGTTTTTCAACAAAAACCTACCCCCCAAAACAAAAATATTTTGATTTGGATATCCTGCTACAGTGCCTCATGGGAGCTGTAGTTTGGTTTCCACATGTTCCTTTCTCCTCTGAGGGCCAGGCTCCCTGGCCAGACTACATGCCCCATGATGCAACTGTCTCCCCTCACCATGAGTAGACATGATGATGCATTGTGGGAGATGCAGTCTCCAACCAGGATACCCAAGCACTCAGACTACAACTCCCATAAGGCACCAAGGCAGCATTTCCAAATTGAATTATTTAGGTTTTTGGTTAAAAAAAAATGTGCTGCTTGATTTTTTTGCTGAAGAGTTGAACTTTTCCATGGAAAATTTTGAAAAAAGACAACAATTTTTCGGTTTTTGTCAAAATGTTCTATGGAAAAAAAAGCCTATTTTCTGACTAGCTAGAGAAATTATGTTTGAAGGAGAAAAACACATGAGCGTAGCCTGCTAGAATGAGTAGCATCTATTCTTAGTGTTCCATAGCTTTAGTTCAATACTAAAACACCCACACTGCTAACCATCTTTTTCCAGTTGATTTAAAAGGCAATTTATTTTAGATGAGTTTAATTCTGAAAAATAAAGCACTGAGAAAGTAAACATTTCCCAAACCGAGAACAGCTTTGAAATCAGCAATCCTGAAAAAGATGCGGTTAACTTTCCAGACCAGAAACCAATGCAGTGTATTAGCGCCTAATCCTAAAAGAAAATATTGGCAATTTGGTATTGTTGGCTTAGCTACCCTGTGAATGTGGCGAGATTACATCCAGGCAACAAATGAAATGTGTGGTATGGAACAACAACCTGCCCTGTATACAAAAGAGAGAAGAAGTAAAATGAACACTGGTTGTAAAGAATAAGCAAAGAACAGATAGCAGATAAATAAAATAAATCAACAGGATGGCAAGAACTGGCCCAGCAACTGGATTCATTCCATCGTTTAACAATATGGGAAGAAACTACAAATCATCCAATATCAGTTGCCGTTACACTGTTAATATCATGTTGAAATAATCCACAATTTCTCCCTAGTTACTGTGGTATTAGTTCTGGGTACCAGCCCCTGAAGGCTATGTCTACACTACGAGCTAGGGGTGTGATTCCCCTGCTTGTCTGTACACACTCACGCCACCACTCACCGAGCTAGTGTGTATGTACATAGTAGTGCAGCCGAAAGCGGCAGCAGAGGCATGGCTGAGCTGTGCTGAGCACAGACCTGCCCTGGGCAGGTGCTTGGCATGGCTCAGGCGCTCAGCTCCATCTCCGCCATCACCACCCAAGCTACCGTGTCTACACTGCTATTTCTGCTCCCGCTAGCTCAATGAATGCGTGTACACGAGCAGGTAACTCACACCCCAGCTTACAGTGTAGACCTAATCTAAGAAACACTCTCCTCCCTAAATCAAACCCCATATTTGGAGCTGGGTGGCCCTGGATTTTATTGTGCTAGGGTAGCAGCGAGCAAGGCCCCAGCTAGGCAGAGATTGCAGAGGCAAAAGTGCCATTTCACGAAGGATTTTGAGATTTCAAATTCTGACGTCATTTCCGTTCAGAGCAAAACCCCAAAAGTTTCAAAATTCTCCACGAAGGAAAATGCTGGGGAAAAAATCATTAATCAAAACATTTCATTGCGATTGTGACTTTTCTATTATACAGCACATAATAATAAATAATAATAATAATAATAATAATAATAATAAAAGAAACAGTCACTTCAAAACAAAAAATTGGAACATTTCATTCCAAAAATGTCAAACCACTTCGACACTATCAGAACTCTTTCCTGGTTTTCTTCCACAAACACATTCCGGCAAAACTTGGCCCGATTTTGTGAAGTTTCAATTTCAAGAGAATATGGTTCCATTGAAGTTTCTCTGACCTGTTCTAGTGAGAGCTGCTGGACGCACATAACAACAGAGGGCCCTTGCCACAAACAGCTTCTGAATTTCAGACCCACATAAATTCCTTTTGCTGATTTCTCTGCTACATTGTGCTACACACACGAGCCGCATCTTATCACAACTCCTATGCTTCAACTGCCTGAAAAACATTCCCCTGGGGGGTACGATGCTCTGAGACAAACATGGGTGATGACTCCTGCTTTCCTTCCCTGCGTACAGGGCCTTCCTTCCTTTACAATACACACAAGTAGAGGTATTCTATTAGCAGCATTCGTATAACAATAGGTTTTAGAGGCCCCAGCCAAATTTAGGTTACATTGGATACTGGGTAAACCCACAGTGAAAGACAACCTCTTCCTCAAAGAGCTCACAGTCTAAGTAGACAAAGGGTGGGAGGGGAAACGGAGGCACAGAGCCAGGAAGTTTAGTGAAGTCCTAGATCTGGTTTAATCCTCAGAATCCATGAATCTCTGGGGTGGCCCCGTGAGTGACCCTCAGGTAGGGTTGAGGCATGTACCCCTTCACCCATTGATGGAGAGTTTGATAGCATGGTGAAGATTTAAATAATAACAAGATCAAATGACCTCAGATCTTGACCACAAACTTTACTCTGCCCCTGAAACTAGCATATCAGTTTTCAAGCCAATCTGACTATCTAATATAAATTTAGACAGGATTCAACATTCTCCTTTTAACAGAAACCAAGTCACAACCTTAACTAAAGAGCAACCACTGATCGCTCCGTAATTTGCGCTAACACAACAGGACTACAAAGGGGAGACTGAGAACAGCCTAGGAAGTGGACCACAAAGTCTGATCCCAAGCTAGATACTGGTTAGCGCGGTGCTGACTGCAGCTGCTTGGAAATTTTCATGGGAATGTATCGTTCCAATGAGACTTTAGGTGGGAAAGGATCTCAGGCCCAGGATGGAATTTCTGGTCGAGAGAGAGAGAGAGAGAGAGAGAGACACCGACCCTCTCCTGAATCACCAGCTGTTCAGGACACTCAAATGGGATCTGGGAAATGCAGGCTCAAGTCCCTGCTCTGAATTACAGAGACTTGATCCTGGGTCTCCCAAATCCCAAGGAAATGTTTGACCCAACTGGCTATTCGGGGGCGGGGGGGGGGGGGGGGGGAATGTGTGGCAAGTTGCTAACCCAGCACCTCCCTCCTGGCTTGATGTGTGTTGCAGCCACTTGCCTCAGTTTCCCCTTCCCCTTCTCTCCTTTTGCCTATTCTGGCCATAGAAGTGTCCTGGCTCTCTGGCCTGACTACTGTACAGAGTCCTGCCTCTTCCAGGGCCAAGGAATCCTTTGCCAAAGCCTTAATGTGTTGTATATAGAAACCAAACCTTCAGCTGGCAGCCACCTCACTGCAGGCTGACCTCTGCTTCTTTAGCCAGTCCTCTGGTCTAGCCACAGGCTTCTAGGCCTGGATCAATGCCATGGCCTCAGGGTTCAGCCAGGCTACAGCACACCAGGGCCTGTCAGACTTCCAGCTCGTCTCTCCTGGTCAGTATTTTTTCCAGGCTGCTTCCCAGAGAGAAGGAACTTGCTGGCTTATAGCTTTAATTAGGCCTGGCCCACCCTCCAGCTGCACCCAGACTGGATTTCATGGCATTCGTGGGGTAAATACCCCATCACAGGAGGTGTTTCTCTCTCTCTCTGGTTTTCACAAAAGGTCTTGGGTTCATTCCAATGCAGAACAAAAGCAAACGTCAAATCTGAAATGTTTCACTGAATCCTCATTTTCCAGCTAGTCCTACAGCTGAGTTTTACAACTCATACTAGGATTTCGTTCTCACAAACCGATAGTAATCATCATCCCGTAGGCTGGTCTCTGAACTGCAAAGACAAGGCAATCAGCGGGCGTTTTAGTGAGACATTTCTGCTCTATTCTTCTGCGGAGGGGGTGGTCACTTGGGGGACTGGGGCAGCAGACCCTGACAGACGTTCTGGAAGGGATAATGCTGCTGTACATGGGAAATATATGTGATGCTGAGAGCAGAGATAATATGTGTCATGGTGAAGTTTATGTCAGGACCAGAAGGCGCTTCATGACATGATTTTCTTCTTTATTGCTCCCAACACAGCTGCAAAACCTTATATTAGACTGTAAACTTCTACCATGCAATCAATGTAAATCACAAACATAAAGCCAAGAAATGTTCCTCAGTGGCACTCACAGACCTCCATGATCAGCACTATAACATCCCGGGGACCCCTTAGTGCCTTCTCTTCATGGTTTCTCTGCAGACCATACAGCAGAGCTAAGAGGAACAGCTGGGAGCACTTTTTCCTTGCTTGGAATATGTCCAGAGTCACAACTCCGAATGCCCCAGTTCAGGGGACAGCCACATCTGATGGCCATTGACGGGTAAGAAATCTGTGGCACGTGTTATCACATAGACGCTAGAGAGAATGCTGGAGACTAGACTCAGGATCTTGCAGGGATTGCTACAACAGGAGCCAGCAAATTCATCTGACTGAGGAATAGCCAGACTCTTCTCGGCGGCTCTTTTGCATTGGGGTCACCTCTGCGACCAGGACACAGAGATGCTTATGCCAGCGGAAGCCGAGGCCAACACAAGCAGTGGAGAATGGGAAGCAATTGCAAATAAGAGAGACTGCAAATCACCCCTCGAACAGAGAAACAGCTGGGGCCCTGTGAGGACTGCAGTGATCGATTCGCTCTGAGAAAGCGCCAGAATGTGTGCTGGGGAAATGGCTGCCCTGAGAAAACTGATCCCTGGGAAGAGGTGCTGCCTTGCAGGAGTTTCTCAGGTGAAAAAGAAATCAGGATGCTGGAAAGCTCCAGTTCTGGCTTCAGCACTGAAGATTCCTGCATTCAGGAAAAGTCAGAGGCTCAAGCAAAGGCATTTTCAGAGGTTTGGGGCCAGGTGGACGGCAGGCCCAGCATCCCGCCAGTGAACATGGCATGCTGGTCTGGACATTAGCAGAAACTCCTTATTCGAGCAGTTAATGGGGCATCACCACCCCTGAGAATGGGAGCTCAGAGACCAGGGGCCACATCCTGAGTTCTCTGTGCAGGTGTGACCGGAAGCCAGCCCCAAAGCATGGGGGACTCCTCAGTTGGCCTAGAGGGGCATAGCGGGCTTGCTGCCCTCCACTCCAGTGTAGGAGGCGTGACGGGCATGGGGAGAGGCGTGCTGGAGCGGTGCGAGGCTGGAGTGTGCACGGCTGAAAAGGGAGATGCTGGAGGAAGAAATCAACAGCACAGCGGGTAACACTTTACAATTCCCCCTGTCATGGGGCATATTCTGGATGTCTGACGCACCGTTTGCTCTTCAATCCAACAGAAATCAGTAGGTGAGAATGAATTGTTATTGGGCTCAGTACAGAAGTAACCGGGTGAAATTCTCTGGCCTGTATTATGGAGGAGGTCAGACTAGATGATTGACTTGTCTCTTCTAGCCTTAATATCTATGAATCTAGGGGCTTCATTCAGCACCATGGGGATTCTGCCTTGAGCACCTTGGTGCTTAGTTCTGTTATTGTTTCCCCTCCTCCCCCGCCCAAGGGATCAAGCTGTGAGGAAGTGGAATTAATAAGCATGAAACAGCAATTTGCGGAAGCTCCACTAGACGAGCTGGTTCATGAGCAGCTTTTTCCATGTCTTAAAAGCCCACCAGTTAGGACTCGTCCCTGGTGAAATAATTGGTGGCATATAATCTCCTGGTAAAAGGCATTCATCTCCTTGGGGACATGATAACAGAGTCTGACTAGATGCTTATTTGGCCATTCTTAGCAGCGAGGGATTAGAGCTGAGTGAATAATGGAGCTTTTGGTTTGACGGCCAACCTGAAAAATCCAAAACAATGTGGTTTGGTTGAACTGAAACTGACTTTTCGCAGGTTTTCTTGCTGAAACAAAGAGATGAAACATTTCATTTGACCTGAAATGAATTTTTTCTTTTTTGGTTATTCTCTGTTTCTCCCCACACACTTTTCTTAATTTGCCTTTAAAAAAAAAAAAACAGTTAAATTTCTAAACAAATCACTGTTCTGAAATTACAATTTGAAATGCTTCATTTCAAAATGGCCAAAACAAAGCACTTTACCTTTGTTTCCCCCTTGGCTGAACTCATCGAATTCACACATTGTTACAGTGCCGCCCAAACTGCATTTTTGGGGCAAATTTACTATTCGCCAGGAAAAAAAAAAACCATGGCCCTATTCTCGTAGGGATGTCACAGATCTCATTACCCGTGGGAAGGCAGGCTGTGCTACGGAGGGCTCCTGTCAGGCATTGCCCATGTCAGACAGCTAAGCTGGAGTGTCATTGTAACCCCTGACGAGGAGGCGTTGTAGTGACATTAGGCGTGTGAGTGAGTGCCTAGGAGTCCGAGCCTGGGAGCAAGGGACCATTATGCTAGGCGCTGTACAAACACAGAAGACGACAGCCACTGCCCCAAAGGGCAGCACTGGAATACGACTATGACCGAACGTTGTATTTCAGTAACCCCGAGAGGCCCCGATGAGATCAGGGCCTCGCTGTACCAGACACTCTGCAAACACACAATAAGAGCCAGCCCCTGCCCTGAGCATTCACCCTCAGACAGACACATTTTCCAGACCACTTTGGCTGCCTCCAGGCTCGGGTGCCAGCATGAGACACTTTGGGCATTTGCAGCTCCCGGGGAAAAGAGGCCAGTCAAGCCCGGGGCAGAAGCGTGCTGTGAATGGGGGGCCAAAGGGATAGGAGGGGAGAATTGCCAGGGGGTGCAGTGCCAGTTGGCTGGGAAGGGGGGGTCCTGGGGGGTTCCTACCTGCTCCCCAGCCCAATGCGGGACATTGTGGGAGCTGCTCCAGCCCCTCCACATCCTACTTGACTTCCCTGGCCCCCCACATGGGCCTGAGTTTATGTGGGGGTAGAGCCCCCACAATACTTCCACTGCAGGGGTGTTTACCCCCCCCCCCCACCTGCCTGGTTCCACTGTCCCTGAGCTGGGCACCTGGAAAGAGGCTTCCACACTTGTGGCTTAAGAAGGCACAAAAAAATGGGGAGAGGGGAAAACTGGCTCCATGGCGACTTTCAGCCTGATCCCAGCCCCTGGACATCAGTGGGTTCTTTCCACTGACTTCAGTGGACTTCAGATCCATCCCACGGTGAAGGACAGAAACAGTCACAGAATTGTTTAATATTGATCATCCTTGAAGTGTGGGAGAGAAGATCCTGTCTGTCTCTACTATGTCTTTATTATTCTACACAACACTGCAGTGGCAGACAAACTGACAAGACGAACTGATCGGTCTGTCCCATCTCTAATGGCTCTGATTTTATGAAGCACGCAATCCAGAAAAGAGGAGATGAAATGTTCGAATGAAGACACAAGACAATGACATCATTGGTTTGTTTCCTCTCTCTGGAATTAGTAATCAATGGAATTATACTGCACCATGTATTATGGACCAGAAATCTTCAACTTGCTTTTCTTGAAAAATGTTTCCCACCCCCTGCCACTAAATAAATCCAGTAACAAAAATGAACGGGCAGTTTCTTGCACACACAAAATAAGAGTTTGCAATCTGAATGAGTAACACACTTGCATGCATCACAAAACAGGACTATTTCAGCCATATGTAAATCTAAGTGGAAACTGAAATGCCTTATGACAATCTTTGGCAGCATTTTCCTCTGGCTGTTCAGTGTAAGAACGCCTCGTGTCGGCTGCAAGGAACAAACCTCCTGTCTCTGGCTCTAACACTCGGAGTTCTACTACCTGAGTGAAAGGAGCGGCTCAATTAGCTCCGAGGCAGTAGCAGAGACTCAAACTTTTCTATGTGGTCTAGCTGCTAGCAGCAAACAAATAACCTCACCAGGGGACTGGGCTGCCGTCAGCATGTACTGTGCCTTGCTTTCTTTCACGGTTCAAAGAACTAGCAATTGCAAATTAGTATTTCCCAGTTCAGGGGTAAGCGTGGCTGGATCGGTCTTTTTGTTCTGTGCCTGTGCAGCAGGGGAGTCCTGCCCACGACCGGGCTCTTAGGTGCTACTGCAGTGCTAATAATCATCATTATAAATCAACCTAACCCTGGGCAGCGTTCATTTTCATTGCCATAAAAACAGTACTGTACCCGTCACGCATGATGTGGTGTATTGAAAGCTGTGTGAAAATGGCATGCTGTCACTTTACGTTTTAAGAGGTTTCCTGGTCCTGCTGACAGGCTAAGGGGCTCTGTAGGGACGCCCCTTATCTGGGTCTTCAATAGTTCGTCTGCAGACAGGCAGCCTTGTGTAAGGAGGGCTGAGCTGTGGTTCTCTGGCTCAGGGAGCAGCCTGCTTTGTCTCTGTACAAGGCTGTTGTGCGTTACAGTCAGTGTTCGGTCACCGCCTGGCCGGGAGAGTCCTGCTGCCGAATTTCTAACTCTCTGGGTGTATGCCCTGAACAGAACAACAAAAGGTCACAAGCCTCCCCTTTTCAGTCAAAATGGAGACAATCCATTTTTTCCCACACATGGCCACTTTTAAAAAACTTTTTCTTCCATTCTTTTTAGAGACCTTTCCCCCTTCAGCCCTGCTGCCTGGATCACCTGGTGCCAATGGGGACCCTTCACATGGGATTCCAGACCTGTCCCAAGTCATTTTCTTGTGAAGGCTCCAGAACCAAGTCAGTTGGGATGGCAAGTCTGAGTGGCAAATTCAATATCTCGCAACACATTTTGGCAGCATTTTTTTCCTCTGATTGTTCAGCGTAATAATGGCCATTGTCAGTTCAGCTGCAAGAATGGAACCAGGGAATCTCTGGGTTTAAACACAGACTTCTGTGGCTTGACCTAAAAGAATTTTAACTTCAAAGGACCAGCAGACTCAAACTCTTTGCATAGTGCAGCCACTAGCCAAAAGGCCACTCAATGCCAGGATGGACTACAACAATCCTGCTGTTTTAGTCAACTCCAATGATTTTAACTGAATAAGAACAACACTCAAGGACACAAAACAACACGAATCAAGCTCATGTAGCCCACTGGTGGTGAATGGGTGCTCTGTGCCAATCCACAGAAGATATGGGTTGTAACAGCGCCCACCAATAGCTCATGCTTTTAGATCTGGAGGCCGCTGGCTCCAATGGGAGTTAGGCACCTAAATTACTTTGAGGCTCTGGGCCGTAGTCCTTTGTTTAAGCACGCTGTTAGTGGGACAAACAATGGCAGGTGGTGCCTGGTGCTGGAATTACAGATCTCCGAGTAGCTTTGAAGAGCTGCCCTTATTAATACATGCTCATCATCTCCCAGATGAATATTCCTTCCTTATTCCCTTCATGGAGGAATTTTAGCCACGAATTACACTGGAATAGGTCTAGGAGGGTGACCGCTCCCAGCCCGGTGACAGGACTAGGGGGGGTCTTGTAACCCTGCTGCGTTAGGTGGCCTTTCCATGGACCATTGTGAAGCGAGGCTCAGCGTTTGCTGCCAGCCCTGGCATGTCCCAGGATACCAGACCCTAAATCATGTCATTCTTATATATGGACAAATCTATTTTAGGTCAGTGAGAGAAGATCCTAAGATGTCATCAGTCAGCATTTTTCCCCTTCTCTTTACAGCCTGTCTGGTTGGACTCTCAGAGCAGAGCCTGAAGGGGTGTTAATTACTACAGCTCAGTGGCACTAGAACAATTCACACCAGCGAAGCGGTCCCTAGGGAGCCTGACTCATCCGGAGGGAGCGGAATGAAAAACGACACCAGTAAACTCGCCAAAGGGCGTCTACAACGGTTTTCCCCTCACGCCCCCGGCCACAGGGGGTTCGTAGTGGTGGGGGGGGGAGGGGCTGCAGGAAAGCTTCACCTGACCTGTGTCATTCACTCCTTGGAAAGGTTGGAAAGTCTTTGGCCCACTCAGGCCCCTAAGACTTGGGTGCCTGTTCCGAGTGGAAGCTGTGATGAACTTGTGACTATCGGAAAAATGCCTGCGTGGGGTGTGCAGGACTAAACAGCAGCGTGGGCCCTTGGTGGAGGGAGGGGCTGCTCTCCGGCACGCTTGTTAACCTGCCCACGGGTTTTTTCACGTGTTTGCTCTGTAAAGCTTTCGCCTGACGAATACAAGTGCTTGCTTCGAAAGAGCTGGGGGGTAACTCAAACCTGTGGCAATTCCACCGCGTACCAGCTCTGAGGAGAGAAGCAAAGCGGGCCTGCTCAGCCAGTCTGACTTCTGCTGGGGAATGACCCCATGAAGGCAGGGAAAACACCCCCACCAGAACAGGGAGAGATGCAGGTCTAGAATGCAGCTGATGAACTGGGAGCCTAGGGCGGGTGCCCTGGCTGGAGCAGAGAGGGGGAATACAGGTGCAGGTGCCCTGAACTGTGACACCCACAACAGAATATGGAGGATAAGTGATCTTAATTCTTCTGTGATACAGAAATCAGGCTCTGGTCTTCTCCGGGAGTATGTCTTTGGATGTAGCTTATGTAATAAAGCTCTTTCATTTTATACAGCAACGGCCCCATTTTGCAAAAAGAAAGCTCCTCACGCCTGCTGTGTAATGTAAAGAGTGATAAAATTAATGGATGTCTTCAGCAGAAAGGACTTAACGCTGACCTTTCCGCAGTCTGCAGGGGTATTTTTCTTCCATTCTAACAGCAATCAGAGCTGTATAACAAAGACCAGGCCAGGATTCTCAGATATGCAGCATGCGTCTCTGCACATCTTGCAACGGCTACTTTGTGCTGGATTGTTTGGTCGGTTTGGTGTCGTTTGTTTTCGTTTGGACACAGTCATGTGAACTGATCACCTGATGAGGCCTGGTCTACACTATGTGTTTAGGTCGACTTTAGCAGCGTTAAGTCGAATTAAGCCTGGACGCGTTCACACGACGAAGCCCTTTCTTTCGACTTAAAGGGCCCTTTAAACCGGTTTCTTTACTCCACCTCCGACGAGGGGATTAGCGATAAAATCGGCCTTAGGGGGTCGGAATTGGGGTAGTGTGGACGGAATTCGACGTTATTGGCCTCCGGGAGCTATCCCACAGTGCTTCATTGTGACCGCTCTGGACAGCACTCTCAACTCAGATGCACTGGCCAGGTAGACAGGAAAAGCCCCGCGAACGTTTGAATTTCATTTCCTGTTTGCTCAGCGTGGAGAGCACAGGTGACCACGCAGAGCTCATCAGCACAGGTAACCGTGATGGAGTCCCAGGATCGCAAAAGAGCTCCAGCATGGACAGAACGGGAGGTACGGGATCTGCTCACCATATGGGGAGACGAATCACTGCTAGCTGAACTCCGAAGCAGTAAACGAAATGGCAAAATATTAGAAAAGGTCTCCAAGGCCATGAAGGACAGAGGCCATAACAGGGACGCACAGCAGTGCCGCGTGAAAATTAAGGAGCTAAGGCAAGCCTACCACAAAGCCAGAGAAGCAAACGGAAGGTCCGGGGCAGAGCCGCAAACATGCCGCTTCTACGTGGAGCTGCATGCCATTCTAGGGGGTGCAGCCACCACTACCCCAATCGTGTGCTAGGACTCCCTCACTGGAGAAACACACAGGGAAGCGGGTTCGGGGTACGAGGAAGATGAGGATGGAGATAATGTAGATAGCTCACAGCCGCAAGAAAGCGGAGAAACCGGTTTCCCCAACAGCCAGGATATGTTTATCACCCTGGACCTGGAACCAGTAACCCCTGAACTCACCCAAGGCGTGCTCCCAGACCCTGAGGGCACACAGGGGACCTCTGGTGAGTGTACCTTTGTAAATATTACACATGGTTTAAAAGCAAGCGTGTTTAATGATTAATGATTAATTTGCCCTGGCAATCGCGGCCAGTACAGCTACTGGAAAAGTCTGTTAACGTGTATGGGGATGGAGCGGAAATCCTCCAGGGACATCTCCAGAAAACTCTCCTGGATGTACTCCCAAAGCCTTTGCAAAAGGTTTCTGGGGAGGGCTGCCTTATCCCGTCCGCCATGGTAGGACACTTTACCACGCCAGGCCAGTAGCACGTAGTCTGGAATCATTGCATAACAAAGCATGGCAGCGTATGGTCCCGGTGTTTGCTGGCATGCAGACAACATCCATTCCTTATCGCTCTTTGTTATCCTCAGGAGAGGGATATCATTCACGGTCACCTGGTTGAAATGGGGCAATTTTATTAAGGGGACATTCAGAGGTGCCCGTTCCTGCTCTGCTGAACGGAAATATTCCCTGCTGTTAGCCACACGGTGGGGGGGAGGGGTGAAGTGATCATCCCAGAGAATTGGGTGTGTGGGGGAGGGGAGTTAGTTGGGTTTGTGCTGCATGTTAACCCTGAAACCGCAGCCCCTCCTTTTACATTGCAAACCCATTTTAAATGGCCAACCCAACGGGTGCTTGGTATGGGAAATGAGAGCACTACTGTTTGAAACCATTCCCACATGTTAAGAAGGTTAAAAAAGACAAAAGACTGTGTCTTACCATGGCTGCCTGCAAGCTGAAATCTGTGGCCTGACACTGCGTGAGTGATCTCTCACACCAAACCGGCAAGCCCTCAATATAAGAGGAAAAATGCGACCTTGTAACGAAAGCACATGTGCTGTGTAATGTGAACAGCAAAATTTAACGTGAAAGAGTGTACCCATTGTTCTCTAAAATGTGTCTTTTTTAACCACCTCTCCCTTCTCCTCCACCAGCTGCAAATGTTTCTCCTTCACAGAGGCTAGTGAAGATTAGAAAGAGAAAACGGAGGACGCGGGATGACATGTTCACAGAGCTCCAGATGTCCTCCCACGCTGACAGAGCACAGCAGAATGCGTGGAGGCAGTCAATGACTGATTACAGAAAAGCACAATATGAATGAGAGGAGAGGTGGCGTGCTGAATCGCGGGATGAATAGAGCAAGTTGCGGGCTGAAGATGATAGGTGGCGTCAGCTTGCAGACAGAAGGCAAGAGTCGATGCTCCGGCTGCTGGAGCATCAAACTGATATGCTCCAGCGTATGGTTGAGCTGCAGGAAAGGCAGCAGGAGCAGAGACTGCCGCTACAGCCCCTGTGTAACCAACAGCCCTCCTCCCCAAGTTCCATAGCCTCCTCACCCAGACGCCCAAGAACACGGTGGGGGGGCCTCCGGCCACCCAGTCACTCCACCCCAGATGATTGCCCTAGCATCAGAAGGCTGGCCTTCAATAAGAGTTAAAGTTTTAAACTGCAGTGTGTCCTTTTCCTTCCCTCCTCCCCCACCCATCCCGGGCTACCTTTGCAATTATCCCCCTAGTTGTGTGATGAATTAATAAAGAATGCATGAATGTGAAGTAACAATGACTTTATTGCCTCTACAAGCGGTGGTCGAAGGGGGGAGGGGAGGGTGGGGTGGTTGGCTTACAGGGAAGTAGAGTGAACCGGGTGGGGTGGGCGGGGCGGAGGGTTCATCAAGGAGAAACAAACAGAAGTTTCACACCGTAGCCTGGCCAGTCACAAAACTCGTTTTCAAAGCTTCTCTGATGCGCACCGCGCCCTGCTGTGCTCCTCTAACCGCCCTGGTGTCTGGCTGCGCATAATCAGCGGCCAGGCGATTTGCCTCAACCTCCCACCCCGCCATAAATGTCTCCCCCTTACTCTCACAGATATTGTGGAGCGCACAGCAAGCAGCAATAACAATGGGGATATTCTTTTCGCTAAGGTCTGAGCGAGTCAGTAAGCTGCGCCAGCGCGCTTTTAAACGTCCAAATGCACATTCCACCACCATTCGGCACTTGCTCAGCCTGTAGTTGAACAGGTCCTGACTCCTGTCCAGGCTGCCTGTGTACGGCTTCATGAGCCATGGCATTAAGGGGTAGGCTGGGTCCCCAAGGATCACGATAGGCATTTCAACATCCCCAACGGTTATTTTCTGGTCCGGGAAGAAAGTCCCTTCCTCCAGCTTTCGAAACAGAGCAGAGTGCCTGAAGACGCGAGCATCATGTACCTTTCCCGGCCATCCCACGTTGATGTTGGTGAAACATCAGTTAGTATATAGTATACAGTTAGTATATTACGACTGGTATCCATCATCGTCATACTGCAGTGGCTATCAGTCTTAGTACACTATCTACTGCCAAAAGGCAAGGGGCTGCTGCTGTGTAGCAATGCAGCCCCACGTCTGCCAGCACCACGTCTGCCAGCACCCAGATCGCCCTCGGCCTCTTCTGGGTGCTTAGCAGAAAATACTGGGCACTTGGCAGAAAATAGCATACTACGACTGATAGCCATCATTGTCAAGACAGTTCGATAGGATGAGCATGTCTGCCCAGGTGCCCATGATTGACAGCCACTGCAGTACGATGACGACGGATACCAGTCGTAATAAACCATCTACTGCCAAAAGGCAAAAGGCAAGGGCTGGTGCAATGCAGCCCTACGGCTGCCAGCCCCACGGCTGCCAGCACCCAGATCGCCGATGAAGGCTACCAGTCATGCTGCACCGTCTACCGCCAAAAGGCAGTTAGCTGCTGCTGCTGTTTAGCAATGCAGTCCCACGTCTGCCGGCACCCAGATGACATATGGTGATGGTGAGCTGAGCTGAGCGGGCTCCATGCTTGCCGTGGTATGTTGTCTGCACAGGTAACCCAGGTAAAAAGGCGCGAATCTATTGTCTGCCGTTGCTCTGATGGAGGGGGAGGGGCCTGACGACATATACCCAGAACCCCCCGCGACACTGTTTTGCATCATTCGGGCATTGGGATCTCAACCCAGAATTCCAATGGGCGGCGGAGACTGCGGGAAGTGTGGGATAGCTACCCATAGTGCAATGCTCCGGAAGTCGACGCTAGCCTCGGTACTGTGGACGCGGTCCGCCGACTAGAGCACTTAGAGCATTTTATGTGGGGACACACACAATCGGCTGTATACAACCGATTTCTATAAAACCGGCTTCTATTAATTCGACCTAATTTCGTAGTGTAGACATAAGACAATTCAGACACCCCTTTCAAACCACTGACAAAAGAACTTCTCAAGCAGGAGTTGATTCTAGCAGCCTTAAATTACAAAGGATGTCGGCCAGACACTTCTAGCTCCCAGCTGGACTGGCTGCTTCCACCGTTCACAAAGGTTTTCATGGTGCGTCTTTGGCCAAGCTGTGAAATGTCTAAATGTACATGCCCGGCTGCATGGCTTGGATTGTAAAAGGCTTGGGCACTATTAGATTGTAAGCTTTTGGAGGCTTTTTATTCTGTGTCTGTATCGAGTGCTGGGCCAAGACTGGGGCAGCCAGGCATTACGTTAATAAATAATGAATAAAATTCCCACTACCAAAGTGGGCCCCTCAGAGGTTCTCTTTGAGCTCAGTAAAAGCTGCAGGGGGCTCAGTGCTTCCAAAACCCAGTCTACTTAATCAGGTGCCTAAATATGGATTTAGGAGCCAGGCTTTAGCCTCCTGTGTTTTGCAAATCTCAGCCAGAGCTCTGAGCTGGCGGCTGGCTGAGGTCCTGTGAGCCGTGGCTGATTGAAAGCCCTACAACTGAAATGCAGACGAGAGCCCTTAGAAGTAGCCAGAGATGATTGAGCTTTATCTCCATGACCTGGATCATTTACCGGGCCACAGCAGGAATAGCGAAGATGCACAGCTTTACTGACCAATCCGTTCGGGAGCCAAGCCCGCTAGGATGTCAGGGAAACCATGTGTTTTCCTGAATCAGTGCCTTAGCCTCAGGTCTCTGAGCAGCCATCGGATGGTAATTACTTTTAGCCACTACCAGCCTTGGTCAGTGATCTAGAGATTAAATTTCCCATAGTCTATTACCAGTCTCCTGAGTCATCTAATTCCACCACTCAATTCATTTGTGTCTTAGGCAACTGAAATCTGTGCAGTCAGAGGTGAAAGATTAGTCCATTATCTAATATTACTGCATTGTTCCCAAAGCTAAGGGCTGTTTCTAATCAAAATAGCCCTTTCGCTAGATTCAGCCTCCTCTCATCTCTCAGAGGTGCATACGGCACTAAAATGCACCTACTGATACACATGATGCTAATGTATTCTCGGTAATAAAACTAATGGAATATTTTATGTACACTGGAGAAAAGCGCTATTGACCTTTTTCTGCACCTTCCCCCTCACGCCACATCTTCCCCATTCTCACATGCCGGTTGCGTTACAATCTTCCCAGTTTCCAGACTGCTCTGAGATGATTGATGAGCGACATTTTACACACGGCCTTCTCGGACTGGAGAAATCTCAAAGGTTCAGGTGTGATTCCAGCGGGAGGAGTCTGGCTGCCTCTGAACAGCTAGGAACACAAGGGCTTATGTGACAGTGGGACTCACCACCGCAGCGCCTCCTGCTGGTCATCTCAGGAATTAGCTCAGTCCAGTGGAGCGCCCTCTCTCGGTAGTGTCCCGCCCGTTGTCTCGCCCTTGGTTGGCATGTGGACCCGCGTTGCTTCCTGCTCGGCGGCGTCCTCTTCAGGACACTGCCCTCTGGCAATGCCCACTGCTCCGGTCTCACCCACTTCTGGGGGTGTTGGTGATTAGCAGTCTCTCTGTGCCCCAGCCAACATGTCCAACTACACACCCCAAAGTCTAATCCCTCTTGTGAGGGATCTGGCGTAGTCTATGATGGCTGCTCCCTACGGCCGATGGCTGGGTGTACTGCAAAGGGGAAAGGGGGGGAACCCAGGCCGCCCTCTATTCTGGATCCTGGCCCAGGGACCCTATGGTGGCAGCCTCACTGTCCTCCTCCTCTCCCCTCGTCTGTCCACTTCCCTGGGCCGCTTCCCCTACGGCCCCTTGCACCCGCTAGGTCCTTCCCTTCAGGGCCTGCAGTCTGGCAGACACCAGGCTGGAGTTCCCTTCTGCTCCCCGAGCCTGGCCAGCACTGCGCTGTCCACGGTGCTAGTCTCTCTGCTCTGGAGACAGACCTTCCCCTATCGAAGGCCTGGGACAGACTGCCTGCTCTCTCCCTGAGCAGCCTTTTTATAGGGCTGAGCCTGGCCCTGATTGGCTGCCTCCAATCTGGGCCCTGATTGGCTCCCAATAAGACCTTCTCTAATTGGCTCCCTGTCTGCGCAGGCGCACTGGCCTGCCGCAGCCCACACTCTCAGGGAGTGGGGCCGTCCGCCCCACTACAGCTTAATTCTTAGGTGCACTAAAAGCGCCAGCCATGGAAGGATGGGCTGATGGCTGAGGCATCAGCCTGGCTCAGATCCCTGCTCTGCCCCAGGCCTGCTGAGTGACCTCAGGCCAGCCAGGTAGAGCTGGATCCACAAAGGGGCTAATACGTCTAGCTGACACCTTAGGTGCCCAAGTTCACCAGTTGGGTGCTACTGAGAGCCTCAAACCCCTTGTTTAGCTGGCACCCAAATTCCCTAACGGCCCAAATTCCTGCCAATGGGGACGCCCAAGTCCCGGCAAGCTTCTCACAGTATCACTTCCCTGCCTGTGGGGCCCAGTCCAGCAGGTGCCGTCCAAAGCAGGCCTACCAGATGGGCCTCACGCCAAAGGAGGAGGTGGATTGGGCAGAGGGTGAGCCCTAGCATACCCAATAGCCCAGTGGTCAGGGCACTCACCCGGGGGAGGGGGGGGCTCCAGTTCCTGCTCCAAGCCAGGTCGAATAGGGATTTGAAAACAGGTCTCCCACATCCGAGCAGAGTGCCCCGGCCATGGGGCTGCAGGCTATCATGGAGAGACGTCTCTCTCCCTCTGGTTTTTCATAAGGAAGGTCTGACCTGGCTTAGGTGCCTACTTCCAGGGACTGTTTACAGCTGGAACTCCCCGCGAGCGCCTGCGGACTCCAAGGGTGCCCTATGGGGTGGCACAGGCGTATAGTGCCCAGGGGCAGCCCATGTCAGGAATTCCCTGATCACAGCTCTGGGCGGCGGGCACTGGCGGGGAGTGCCGGGGTCGCAAGGGATGTACTGGGAGGTGGGGGTGGCTGCCGAGCTGGGGAAGGGAGCAGCCCTGATTCGGGGAGGGGGAGGGCGTGGAAGTCCAGCACGAAGTGATTGATTGGAGGGACAAGTGTGCCTAGCACCAGTCCATTTGTTTGGGGGGGCATTGGGGGGCAGTACCAGTTGTGGGGTAGAAAGTTCGGCCACTGGCAGACTGGGATCTTTGAGTCTCATCCGTGGGGGTTATTAACTAGCAGCAGACTGGGAGAAGGGGACTGGGCAGGGCTGCAGAAACAGGCGCCTAGGGAACTTTTACTGCAAACACTTAGGCACCTACAGATTGGGCGGCAGCTGAACTGGGCTTTGGGAGCCCCAGTGGGGGCTGATTCTGGGATTTGGGCCCCTGATTTCTTTTGGGAATCTAGCCCTAAATCCTTGGATTCCGGCACTTGCACCCAACCCTGGTACGTCCCTGCTCCGCCATAAACTCCTGGTGTGACCGTGAACAAGTCATGTCTCTCCCTGTGCCTCGGCTCCCCACGTGTACAATAACAGCACTGCCCTACCTCCGGCTGACCAGGCGGGCGACACCTTCTACTGGGCCTGAGGAGGCTCAGCTGTTATGGTGATGAGGGCCACAGAACGGGCTGGGAGGGCAGGCGTTTGAGGCCTGTTTTCCACTCGGATGAGAACAAGACACCACGGTTTGAAAGACGCCCCTTTCCAAAGCACCAGTGACTGAGCAGCACGAACTCCAAGATCCAGGCTTGTGCTCCTCAGTCATTGATGCTCCTTTGAAAATCCCACCCATCATATGGGCTATACTACATGTCTCATCAAGCAGAGACAAAGGAAATGGCTGCTAAGTGAAATTTGTGGTAGGCTTAAAGCACCCAAGGGGGATAGGCTGGTGGGTAAGGCAGTGAGCTGGGATTCAGATCTACGGTCAGTTCTCGACTCTGCCATGCACTTCCTGGGCCAGCCGAAGCAAATCACTCACTCTCTCTGCCCTGTAAAACGAGGCTTACGCCAACACTCCCTTTGTCTGTTTAGGTTGTAGCTCTGTTGGGCAAGGACCGTCTCTCATTGGATACAGCGCCTACCGCAACGGGGTACCGGATCTTGGCTGACACCACGGGGTGTTATCAATGTCTGTGAGCACAAAGGAAATTACAACCATTTAATTTTCATGATGTTTGTTAGCACTGGCACGGACATCCTCTATCATGCAGCCTCATAAATGTGTCAGAAGCGCAGTGCTCAGGAAGAAAGCAAGAACAGGTCACATTAAGGGTATTCTAAAAACCACGTTCTCCCTCGGTGTCGGAACAACGCGTTCCTTCACTGACTAACATTGTGACATAACCTTTAATATAGGCCACGACAGCAGCACCGGTTGAAATTGCATTTGTTTTTATGGTCTCAGAGCATAAAGCATTCATAGATCAATCCCCGGGCTGGACCAGCTCCTGCCACACTCGGGTGGTTGTAAAAGACCCCTCTATCTCTTTGAACATTTCAAGCTGGTTTCTTTTCTGGGCCACAGCTTTCTCATAATTAAACAATGACGCGTAATAAACTGAACGGTGATGAGAATGTTCCTTGCAAGCTACCTTTCTAATGATTTAAAATCAGCTTCAGGGCCGAGTCAATCAAGCGGTTCATTAACCTAATCTCCTCTGCTGTGCCTTGGTTCCTGACTTGGGAACCCAATCACAAGACCAAGGGGACAAGGGGGAAGGAAGGGGCCTTCTCCAAGGTATTGCTAAGGTTTCCTGATCCACAGCCCATTTTAGCCAATAGATAGGACAAAATTACTGTAAAGACAGCGCTTCCGTCACACAATCACCACCCCTGCTGGATTCTATTCTATGTTCAGACTCCTTTCAAAGGAGGATGATTTTGTAACCCCAAATGAGCTAGATCATCTGGAAGTCTGCAGCATGGCTGGGAATTAACCCCAGATCTCCTGCATCCCAGGCTACTGCCTTAATTACCAAACCATTCTTCCTCTCCAGACACCATAGTCAGTCCCCTTACGCTGGGATAGATTTCCAGCGAGGTCATTCCTCCCGTAGCTTTGCTGAGAACAGCTGTCATGTTATTTAATGTTGGCCTTGGCTGCCATCATTCCATATTGACTGCCACCCTCCGCCCACCCGATTGTCATCTGTGTGATCGGAGCGATGATGAGAGAGAGCAATGAAAAACCAAAGGCTTTCTGCAAACACACTCTGGATGCTAAATTTCAGCCTGGGTGCCTTTCAATAACAACCCATACATACTTGATTGGCATGCATTCATCCCAGCACCACCAAATTCATTAACAAGGGATCGATCTGTATTCCGGCAAGCACGTGCCCTTCTCCGCCGGCTTGCTATACCCAGAGACATGCAGACACACTCAAACTCAACTTAATACGCAGGCACCATGTGGAATGATCACTGCCATGACAGCCATGTCTGTCCGTTGCATGCAGCCAACCGAGTCCCTCGTGAGCATCCACACATGTGAGCCACCTTGCTGGAGGGAAAACATTTCTTCGGTGAAATCTGCACGTGCATAATCTGGCCTTCATTCCTCCTTGGTAAGGGAATGATTGTTAAGGAATAGTCTACCTGATCTGCTTTCAAGCACTTCTCCGGCACACACTGGATGCTTTGTTGTGGAGTCTCGTCTGTTTGCCTTAAGGGGCAGCAGATTAGATGAGAACGTTGAGAGGAGATCAGCCAGGGGTGCCTACCTGCTGTAGCAAGCTGTCTTGTCCATACTCTGAGTCAACTACCGACATGGACGGTTGGGCGTGTTGTGCTTCTGAAGAAGTGTCAGTCAAACGAGATGTTCGACCAGTGACCACTTGGGGTCATTGAAAGGTACCCTGAGAACAGGGATGTTGGCAGGGCCGGTGTTCTGGGCAAACACCACCTGTTGCAGGAATTGGAAGTGGAATTCTCTCCGTGTCCTCATGGCTCTGCAATGCTGCTGGCAGGCAGAACACCACAGATGTCCCGCTTCTTATGAAGAGTTGAAGGGACCTCCCCAGAGCGTCTGTATATCTGATCTTGGAATTGCGTCCTCACGTGCGCTTGAGGGGGGCTGAGGCCTGGTGCCAGGGTTATTAGGGGCTGCGCCTTTCCAGAGAAGCTCCTAAACTGGGAAGCTAACTCACTGCAAACTTGCATGGGTGCTTTATGCCAGTCAAGTCCTAGAGTCATAGACTGCCAGGCCAGAAGGGAGCAGCAAATCATCTAGTCAGACCTCCAGTATATCATAGGCCATCGGCACCATCCAGCACCCGACAAGCAAAACCAGACCAAAGTATCCCAGCCCACAGGAGATGTGCCACTGGCAGAGAACAGGCGGGACCCAGGTTCACCAGTGCCTGAGGCTCCCGCAATGGCAGGGCAATGACAGACACACCCAAGTAATCCTGGCAAGTGACCCACTCCCTGTGCTGCAGGGGAAGGCAAACCCCCCAAAGTCACTGCCAAGGGGGCAGTATTGCTCTGCTTCATGGTCGATTTCATTTCCTATGGATTATTTTCACATCCGCTGCTCTAGTATCGCACTCTGGCCTGAAGAGTCCTGGCGCCGTGCAGCCAACCAATCCCCACATTTCAGAGACTCTTCCCAGCTGCCAGTGGGCAGAATCCTAGTGATCTGGGGGAAACAAGATGGCCAGACAAGCTGGATTTCCACTACTTTAAGTGAGAGGAAAATCACGTGCACAGACTAGAGCTCTGCAACCAGACCCAACCCAAGTGTCAGGTTGGAAAACAACGGGGCCGTCTCTAGCTCAGGCTCTCTCTCCTCTTCCTGCCTGCAGGACTGGTGCTGGGAGAGGGGCTGCAAGCCCGGCTCCTGCCAGCCGCTGCTACTGCTCTGCGCGGTGCGTGCTGCGGAGTGAGCGTGCCGGGCAGCAGCTGCGCCTCTCGCGCCGCAGCAGACACAGAGCGGCAGCGGCTGGCAGGAGCTGTGCATGCAGCTCCCACCATTCCAACCCCACAGCAGGAGGAGGAGAGATGACCCCGGGGGCAGCAGGCGGTAACTCGGGCTCAGCGGGAAACTGACTGCTTGGGCCCCAGTCGAGCTCAGGATCCCATACACACAGCACACTAAGAGACAGCCCCTACGCCAAACAGCTCACAGTCTAAATAAACTAGGCAGACACAGGGTAGGAGACAAGAAAACCACCGTCATACAGAGGAGCACACAGGACTGGAAGATTGTACACGTGAGCCTACAGCTTTAGAAACAAATCGGATGATGCACTCGAGAAACGAGATGTGAATTACAGAGTCCCGTAACAGCCGAGCACCTTAATGGCGTCACTCCCCAACCTCTGAGCACAAGCCGGATGCTCTCACAAGCTGGATACACTCTGCAGGCAGAGCTGGTTGAGCCGCCTCGACTTGAGGTAGCCTCAGCCTAGCTGTTCCCCTGCTTATCCTGCCTGTGGGAGCCGACCAGATCGGACTTCTCAGTTGCAGCCCACGGGATCAGGCCCTGTACAAAACATTGCTGGGGGAGCCATTGGGCCACAGGATACTTGGGTGTGGGGCTTTCTCGGTCTTTCCTGTCGGATCAGTTCCCCTGTGTATAAATAGTTCAACAGGCATTAGGCCAGAGACAGAAGGACTGTATAGCCCAGTGGTTAGTGCACTCCCCTGGGAAGAAAGGAGACCCACATTCAAGACCCTGCTAGCTAGCCAGAGCAGGAATCAAACATGAGAGTCCTAACCACTAGGCGAAAGCCTATAAGGGCATCCCAGTGCCGGACTCCAGGAGAGGACCCGGCTGTGAATCCTGAATGGAAGGAAGTGTCTCGGACTTAGCTACCCAAGTCACTTTAAGAGGTGGGGCTTAGGCCATACCCCTCTCCTTGGCATTTCCTATTGGCTGGCTTAGGTGGCTTCCCGCTTGGAACGCTGGCTTTTGTGGGTCTCACGGCACCTCTTCCCGCCCAAGCATTGTCCAGGGAGCCTGGACCCATAACTCAGAGCGGTGGCTTCCATTTGACGGCGGGGCACCTAAACGTTCGGTGTTGCTACGCTGTGTCTGAGTCCCCTTTGTGGATCTAGCTCTCAGACACACTGGAGAGAGCACCGCCTGGGAGGATGTGAATAATTCGGTATTCTGGGCAGGAAATAAGGCTTGCAGCTGTACTTTGGATGAAGAGGTTAAAGAGAGATATTAAACAGCTACCAAGTCACCGAATGAGTTTGGGGTCCGGGGGAAAAAATAGTATGGGATTGTATAATTAAAGCCTATCCTAACACGTACGCAGAAGGGGACCGAATACACAGAAAGGGGCCAAATTAAGGTTACATGGGCAACCTTAATACTGGCATTTCCTAACTGCTGAGTGCTTGACTTGGCAACCTCAAGCACATACACGTGCAGTGTGGAGCAAATGCTGAGGTTATTACTGGAGCAAACTGTCACTGAAGACAACGAACCAAATCCTCAGATGGTGTAAATTGGTGTAACTCCACTGAAGTGGCAATTTACCCCAGCTGGGGATCTGGCCCATTGGGAGCGTCCCTGAGTGATTTTGAGTATGGACTTCAAGATTTAGGCCAATGTAAATACCGAAATAATATGAATGAACTAGAAGCAATATTAACTAATTATTAACATTTAAACAGTTTAAAAGGAACCAAGACATCATTGTGTCTTCTGTATGGAGCCTGGAAAGCCTTGGCGGGAGGGGTTTTTAAATCGCAACGCTAAGTACAATTCTCCTGGGGAAGGGGGGTCTGAGGCAGGAAGGATGGAAGTGCAGCCTTGGACTGCTGGACCTGGAGACCTGCACAGAGCTCAGCTGTGAAGATTTCTGCCATGAACCGTCCCGGCTTTGAAGAGCACCTTTCTCACAAGAGCTTTGTGTGAGGAGACTGAAGAAATGCTTCTAATTTTGACTCGCTCCCAAAACAAAGGGGTTTGTCGCAGTCATTCTTTTGCTAAGCCGTTTAAAGCTTAAGCCTTCTAAAATATTGCTTTGTTACAAAGGACAAAGAAAAGGCTCTTTTTCTGAGTTCTCAGGAGGGACACTTCAAAGCGCTTACTCTCGCTCTTTTTCTGACGATATCACACTATTTTATTGGAACGTGACTTTAATGCTTACATAAGATGTCAGCCTGAAAGGATGGAGAGGATAAAGCATCTGCAGAATTGATACTGCACAGGCAATGGCAATACAGGCCTCTCCTCGCTGCCCCAGGGCGGCACTTAACCCTGAGCTGAAACGTTGGTCTACATTTTCAAAGCAACGAGGGAGTTTGGGGGCCCAACCTGAGACCCCCGCAAAGGGGCCATGTTTTCAGCGGTCGGGTGCTCAGCTCTTCATGAAAGCCAGTCCCCTTTAAGGTGTCTCAATTTGGGTAACTAAAAATAGAGACACTGAAAAGTCACGAATCGCTTTTGAAAATTTAAGCCAACACTCCTACGTCCCTAGTCTCATCCCCTTTGCTGCATGGGACAGTAACGTCACCAAGAACCAGAGCTGTTCCTATGATGGTATTGTTACAAACAAGTTGTCTGATGAATTTAGCCTTTTGTTCCTTTTCTGCACATTTGTTTGCTGCACACGAGTATTTGCAGAATTGTCCAGGCACACAAATCTCGGCAAGCCTGGTTGCAAACTACCCGCCTTGACTCTGCCTTCAATCGTTTACTTATCTGTCAGGTGTGATATGTCACGTGACATGATAGGACAGTGAGGTCTAAAGGATAGAGCACTGGACTGGGACTCAGTTGACCTGGGTTCTAGTCCTGGCTTTGCCACTGGCCTGCCGGGTGATTGTGGACAAGCCACTTCAGCGTCCTGTGCCTCAGTTTTCCTGTCTGTAAAATGGGGCCAGATAAGGGGGTTCAGAAAAGATTTCTTTCAGCGGGGGGGGGGGGTCCCCATCGAGTATGGGTTGTAGCTATTTGATGATACCCTGTATGGGTTCCAGTATGGGGTGGCAGGTGCAACTAGGGGTGTGTAGTTCTCTTAGGGTATTTGGGTCGCCCGTTCCATGATGCACTCTCCCCTGACCTGCAAACTTCCCCCCCAACCCAACCTCGCCAAGCTCACCATCAGAAGCAAGCTTCCGCAGACCAGGACCCACCAACCCAAAGCAGCACCAGATGCTGCCAGAACAACAGATACAAACCCTGCAGACATATCTCCACCTGCTACAATGATCAATGCCTCCCACAACACACCTTTCAAGATCCATGGATCCTACACAAGCCTGTCACAACCTGTGCTGTACCTCATCCAGTGCACTAAATGCCCCAATAATGACTCTGTGGGGGAAACCAGACAATCACTGCGCTCTCAAATGAACTCACACAGGAAAGTGATAAAAGACAAAACCACCACATCACCGGCGGGTGAACACTTTTCACAAAGAGATCGCTCTATGTCTGACCGATCAGTCCTCATCCTCAAAGGAAACCTGCACAACACTTTCAAAAGACGGGCCTGGGAGCTTAAATTCATAACTTTGATAGCCATTTCAATCGTAGTTTTAATAAAGACACTGGATTTATTGCTTATTACAACAATCTGCAACCCACTAACCTCCCTTTTTTGACCTATGTCTATAGGGGTGTCAACAGGCCACTTCACCTAGAATGGTTCCTTAGAATATACTAGAGGCAAGGTGGGTGAGGTAATATCTTGCAATGGGGGAGGGATAGCTCAGTGGTTTGAGCATTGGCCTGCTAAACCCAGGAGTTCAATCCTTGAGGGGACCATTTAGGGATCTGGGGCAAAAATCTGTCTGGGGATTGATCCTGCTTTGAGCAGGGGGTTGGACTAGATGACCTCCTGAGGTCCCTTCCAACCCTGATATTCTATGAACTATGTATGCTAAACAATCTGTTCCACCTTGGATTTAATGTGACACTCGGAGCACCTTTCCCAGACTTGAAGCAGAGCGCTGTGTAACTCAAAAGTGTGTCTCTCACCAATAGAAGTTGGTCCAATAAGAGATATTCCCTCACCCACTTTGTGCGTGTCTTTCTCTCACCACCGCCACCCCAAAAGACTCAACATTTTTCCCAAATGGTTTTTCTTCAGAATAATTTATGGAAAACATTCTCAGAATTTTTAATTCACAAAACTTAAAACCTCTCAATAACCATTCAGAGATCTTTTTTCTTTTTTGGGGGGGCGGGGGGGGGGAGGTGGGGGGGGGAGAACAGCTTTTTAAAATACATTTTACATTTAAAAAGGGAGTTTAATAATACTAACATTTCACAATATATTTAAATTTAAATTAAAAAACAAAAACTGTTGACCCTCTCCCCACAAATGCTTGTCATCCTGCCCTGGAGGTAATATACAATACACTGTACCTTCCTTTCTGACAATCAAGCCTTTATTAATCTATTTGAATTGCAAAGATGCCTCCTGGTAGGACCTTTTTTCCCAGCAGGCCCTCTGAAATTTGACAGAGCCAGGTAATTGTAATGGTAAGTGGGCTCTTCTCTTCTGCAACAGGCTGCTGCTTGCTGTTTATATATATATATATATATATATATACTTTTTGAATTTTTGCTACTATATATATATATATATATATAGTAGCAAAAATTCAAAAAGTAATAGCAATTTTTTTTTTTTTTTTTAAGTACATCAGCAGCAGGAAGCCTGCTAAACAACCAGTGGGGCCACTGGACGATCGAGATGCTAAAGGAGCACTCAAGGACAATAAGGCCATTGCGGAGAAACTAAATGAATTCTTTGCATCATGGCTGAGGATATGAGGCAGATTCCCAAACCTGGGCCATTCTTTTTAGGTGACAAATCTGAGGAACTGTCCCAGATTGAGGTATCAGCAGAGGAGGTTTTGGAATAAATTGATAAACTAAACAGTAATAAGTCACCAGGATCAGATGGAATTCACCTAAGAGTTGTGAAGGAACTCAAATGTGAAATTGCAGAACTACTAACTGTAGTTTATGTATCAGAGGGGTAGCCGTGTTAGTCTGAATCTGTAAAAAGCAACAGAGGGTCCTGTGGCACCTTTAAGACTAACAGAAGTATTGGGAGCATAAGCTTTCGTGGGTAAGAACCTCACTTCTTCAGATGCAAGTCATCTGAAGAAGTGAGGTTCTTACCCACGAAAGCTTATGCTCCCAATACTTCTGTTAGTCGTAACTGTAGTTTGTAACCTATAATTTAAATCAGCTTCTGTACCAAATGACTGGAGGATAGCTACTGTGACACCAATTTTTAAAAAGGGCTCCAGAGGTGATCTCGGCAATTACAGGCCAGTAAGCCTGACTTCAGTACCGGGCAAACTAGTTGAAATTATAGTAAAGAAAATTGTCAGACATGTAGATGAACATAATTTGTTGGGGGAAAAGTCAACATGGTTTTTTGTAAAGGGAAATCATGCCTTATCAATCTACTAGAATTCTTTGAGGGGGTCAACAAGCATGTGGACAAGGGGGATCCAGTGGATATAGTGTACTTAGATTTTCAGAAAGCCTTTGACAAGGTCCCTCACCAAAGGCTCTTAAGCAAAGTAAGCTGTCATGGGATAAGAGGGAAGGTCCTCTCCTGGATCACTAACTGGTTAAAAGATAGTAAACAAAGGGTAGGAATAAATGGTCAGTTTTCAGAATGGAGAGAGGTAAATAGGGGTGTCCCCCCGGGGTCTGTACTGGGACCAGTCCTATTTAACATATTCATAAATGATCTGGAAAAAGGGGTAAACAGTGAGGTGGCAAAATCTGCAGATGATATAAAACTATTCAAGATAGTTAAATCCCAGGCAGACTGCGAAGAGCTACAAAAGGATCTCTCAAAACTGGGTGAGTGGGCAACAAAATGGCAGATGAAATTCAATGTTGATAAATGCAAAGTGATGCACATTGGAAAAAACATAATCCTAACTATACATATAAAACGATGGGGTCTAAGTTAGCTGTTACCACTCAAGAAAGAGATCTTGAAATCACTGTGGATAGTTCTCTGAAAACGTCCACTCAATGTGCATTGGCAGAACGTTGGGAATCATTAAGAAAGGGATAGATAAATATCATGTTGCCTCTATATAAATTCATGGTACGCCCACATTTTGAATACTGCGTGCAGATGTGGTCGCCCCATCTCAAAAAAAGATCTATTGGAATTGGAAAAGATTCAAAAAAGGGCAACAAAAATTATTAGGGGTATGGAACAGCTGCCATATGAGGAGAGATTAATAAGACTGGGACTTTTCAGCTTGGAAAAGAGACAACTAAGGGGGGATATGATAGAGGTCTATAAGATCATGACTGGTGTGGAGAAAGTAAATAAGGAAGTGTTATTTACTCCTTCTCATAACACAAGAACTAGGGGGACACCAAATGAAATTAATAGGCAACAGGTTTAAAACAAACAAAAGGAAGTATTTCTTCACACAGGGCACAGTCAACCTGTGGAACTCTTTGCCAGGGGATGTTGTGAAGGCCAAGACTATAACAGGGTTCAAAAAAGAACTAGATAAATTCATGGAGGATAGCTCCATTAATGGCTATTAGCCAGGATGGGCAGGGATGGTGTCCCTAGCCTCTGTTTGCCAGAAGCTGGGAATGGGCGACAGGGCTGGATCACTTGATGATTCCCTGTTCTGTTCATTCCCTCTGGGGCACCTGGCATTGGGCACTATCAGAAGACAGGATACTGGGCTAGATGGACCTTTGGACTGACCCAGTCTGGCCGTTCTTATGCTCACCCATAGTATGGAAATCAAGCATTTAAATAACCTCCCTCTGGGTGCATTTATAATCAAAACGGTACCAGTACATGAACAGTGGGGAGGTTTCGCATTTAATAGAACCGGCTGTAAGTTCACTGCCTGGATAAAACCAGTTAGTAGTTTTCAGTCTTACTGGAGTAACAGTATTACAGCAACCTACCCAAAATAAAAGTAGGGTCATGGCCACAAAGTAGGATCCCAAATGCACCTCCATGGAACAGTTCTCTATGGTAGGAAAACATTTCATATTGTGCTGAATCTTGTCCACTAACAGCTTTGGCTGGATGGCAGAGGACTTGAAATACTGGGCACCCAAATACACCTCTACCCCGATATAACGCAACCCGATATAACACGAATTTGGATATAACGCGGTAAAGCAGTGCTCCGGGGGGGCGGGGCTGCACACTCCGGTGGATCAAAGCAAGTTCGATATAACGCGGTTTCACCTATAACGCAGTAAGATTTTTTTGGCTCCCGAGGACAGCGTTATATCGGGGTAGAGGTGTACTGTGTTTCTACACCAGGTATGCAATCTCCACTTTCAGCTTTCTCCTGAACATTCCCCTGACACAAGCCTGGAGCAATCAATACCCCTCAAACAAGGAAAAACTTGTTAAATTCTCTACTGAATCAGTCTTAATCTTCTCTGCAGTTTGGAGGCAGCTAAGATCAAATGTCCAGTGATCGATACATTTAAAATAAAGTAGCTTCATACCTCTTCCCTCCTACTGTAACCTTTTGTAACCTTTATGTTGAAATGTTCCCAATATTACCTTGTTAAAGATAAGGGTTCAATAAAACCCAACTTTAGTTTTTTAGGTTTGACTGTGTAGGTCAGTTACAGACAATCGATTTAGGAGAGGCCTGCTAGGCGACACTTGGAATGATAGAATCAAATGTTATTAAAAAGAAACAATGATTCGTTAGGCAAACGGCTTACACAAATGTTACTATTATCCTGACACTCAAAGGTGAAATGGGTGATCAGCCACAGCCGTCTCATCCTGGAACCCTGGATGTTAATTGGCACGCTCCCACAATTTAGCAAAACCACTCCTTTTAGATGCCATTATAATACGAATTAGCATTAAACTGTCCTTTACCATTCTGAGAGTTCCACCACCTTCCTGTTGGCTCTTTACCCATGATTTAAATTAACATCTGCCCCAGTGTCCTTCCCATGCTCTTAATATAGACAGCATTGTAATAAAACAGTCACAATTCTCAAAAACACTAATGAAAAATCTTGCTCAAACCGGTTATAACCAAAACTAATGTACTCAATGATTTTTTTGCCTCTGTCTTCACAAACAAGGTCAGCTCCCAGACTGCTGCACTGGGCAGCACAATATGGGGAGAAGGTGACCAGCCCTATGTGGAGAAAGAAGTGGTTCGGGACTATTTAGAAAAACTGGATGTGCACAAGTCCATGGGGCCGGATGCGCTGCATCCGAGGGTGCTAAAGGAGTTGGCGGATGAGATTGCAGAGCCATTAGCCATTATTTTTGAAAACTCATGGCGATCGGGGGAGGTCCCGGATGACTGGAAAAAGGCTAATGTAGTGCCCATCTTTAAAAAAGGGAAGAAGGAGGATCCGGGGAACTACAGGCCAGTCAGCCTCACCTCAGTCCCTGGAAAAATCATGGAACAGGTCCTCAAGGAATCAATTATGAAACACTTAGAGGAGAGGAAAGTGATCAGGAACAGTCAGCATGGATTCACCAAAGGGAAGTCGTGCCTGACTAACCTAATTGCCTTCTATGATGAGATAACTGGCTCTGTGGATGAGGGGAAAGCAGTGGATGTGTTATTCCTTGACTTTAGCAAAGCTTTTGACACAGTCTCCCACAGTATTCTTGCCGCCAAGTTAAAGAAATATGGGCTGGATGAATGGACTGTAAGGTGGATAGAAAGCTGGCTAGATCGTCGGGCTCAACGGGTAGTGATCAATGGCTCCATGTCTAGTTGGCAGCCGGTTTCAAGCGGAGTGCCCCAAGGGTCGGTCCTGGGGCCGGTTTTGTTTAATATCTTTATTAATGATCTGGAGGATGGTGTGGACTGCACTCTCAGCAAGTTTGCAGATGACACTAAACTAGGAGGCGTGGTAGATACACTAGAAGGTAGGGATCGGATACAGAGGGACCTAGACAAATTAGAGGATTGGGCCAAAAAAAACCTGATGAGGTTCAACAAGGATAAGTGCAGAGTCCTGCACTTAGGACGGAAGAATCCCATGCACTGCTACAGACTAGGGACCGAATGGCTAGGTAGCAGTTCTGCAGAAAAGGACCTAGGGGTCACAGTGGACGAGAAGCTGGATATGAGTCAACAGTGTGCTCTTGTTGCCAAGAAGGCTAACGGCATTTTGGGCTGTATAAGTAGGGGCATTGCCAGCAGATCGAGGAACGTGATCGTTCCCCTTTATTCGACATTGGTGAGGCCTCATCTGGAATACTGTGTCCAATTTTGGGCCCCACACTACAAGAAGGATGTGGAAAAATTGGAAAGAGTCCAGCGGAGGGCAACAAAAATGATTAGGGGTCTGGAGCACATGACTTATGAGGAGAGGCTGAGGGAACTGGGATTGTTTAGTCTCCAGAAGAGAAGAATGAGGGGGGATTTGATAGCAGCCTTCAACTACCTGAAGGGAGGTTCCAAAGAGGATGGAGTTCGGCTGTTCTCAGTGGTGGCAGATGACAGAACAAGGAGCAATGGTCTCAAGTTGCAGTGGGGGAGGTCCAGGTTGGATATTAGGAAACACTATTTCACTAGGAGGGTGGTGAAGCACTGGAATGCGTTACCTAGGGAGGTGGTGGAGTCTCCTTCCTTGGAGGTTTTTAAGGCCCGGCTTGACAAAGCCCTGGCTGGGATGATTTAGTTGGGAATTGGTCCTGCTTTGAGCAGGGGGTTGGACTAGATGACCTCTTGAGGTCCCTTCCAACCCTGATATTCTATGATTCTATGATTCTATGAAAACATAATGGTAACACAACCCCAGGTCATGTGCTTGCCAACTCTGACTTGCCCAGAACACTCTGTCTCCAACTTATCTTTAACTTTTCTCACACTAGCAACTTCATTTTCCCATATTCCTCTACACTTTGGCTCAAAACCTAACTTCTACGGATTTTAATTTTAAGCATCTTCTAGGGCAGAGGTTCTCAAACTGTGGTCCATGGATCACCAGTGGTCCGCGAGCTCCATTCAGGTGGTCTGCGGATAGTTCCCTCTAAGATGCACGCCTGGGTGGCCACACACAAGAGAATCAAGGGCCACCCACCTAATTAGTGGAACTGCGCAGGTGTGGCTCCACTAATTAGGTGCCTGGACCCTGGAGAAGACGCACATGTAAGGTGATGTGGCTGCCTTGGGGACAATATGGGGAGGTGGGAGGGGACAGTGGGGGGAATTTGTCGCTGCAGCCCTGCATGTCCCCAGAGAAAGAGGCGACTTTCCCCAGCTCCAGGGTTGCGGCTGCCGGTGAGGGACAGCCCTCCTTCCCAGCCTCAGCTCTGTGGCTGCTGTGGTTTCCCAGCCCCAGCTCGGGGGCTGCCGCGGCAGGGGAGAGAGGACACATCCATCGCATTAGAAAAGTAAGACTACTGATGTTAAAAAATGAATTGTGTGCTTTTATTTGTAGAACAAAAAACCATTAATTATTATTAAGGTTTTTTTATATATATAGCGCTTTTATCCAAAGCGCTTTACAATAGTTAGCTAATGGTAAAAACGACTTTTGGAAAGATCATTAAGTGGTCCGCTGAGACCCTCGGCAGTTTTCAAGTGGTCCGCGAAAAAAAAAAGTTTGAGAACCACTGCTCTAGGTGCTACACAATAAACCATATTTGTAGGTTCCTTTGATCTTAAGGGCCTCAGAGGTACATAGATACATACAGACATGACAGAGACAATACTGGTGAACTTTAGAGCTGGGAGATTAGAGAGTCAGACTAGAATGTGAGTGATTTCAGGGCTGTGAAGCACACAGATGGCATGCGCCAATGTGCTGCTTCATTTCTCTTATATTTTTGTCTAGTGTTGGCAGCACACTTCATTGTAACCACCGATGAGTCCAGCAATGTGATTCCAGGCCTGTAAGTTACATTACCCTCTGCTCTGAGAGACTTCCGGCATTTCAGCCTTTCTGAAGACGCACTGGAGGGAGACGTTGAGTGGATATTAGTCATAGCGTGGCTGGAAAAAGGAAATCCTTCCTAAGAAAAATGTCATGTTTTTGCAAATTTGTCTATCCCGAATAGGGCTGAAAAGTCGAAAAAGCAAAATGGTTCACAGGAAGGGATTCCCAGAAAAAACCCATTTTGGAATTTTTCAGCTTTCCCTCTGCCTGTCTGGAATGCTCTTGTCAATGTCACTTTTTCCCTGGACAGAAAATGAAACTGACGGAGCCTTCCAGGTGGGCTGTCTGGGAGCGGTGATTTTGAGTTTTCCTGGGGAGGGGGGATGGAAATTTTTCAGCAAAATTTAAAATTTTTCCCGTGCAAAATTGAATTTTTCCAAAAAGGATATTTTCCAACAGGAAAGTGGTGACCCTCTCAACTATGAAGCAACATAGGACTGGACCACAAGAATCAGAGCTAAGGACTTTTATAGCATCTGCACTCGGTACAAAGGAAAACATATAGGTACATGCCACCATCGATATATGCATTTCCACAGAAGGAGACCTGGAACACACACTCACCAGTGGGTTATCTACACTCTGAACCGCTCTCTGCTTCTAGCTATCCACATCATGTGTGTGTAACCCAAAAAGATATGCCCAGTTGCCTCCTTCCACATCACACTGGGTCCATCCAAATCCTAGGCTGCCGTGTTCTGAGTTAGCAGGAGAGATTTTTACATTACCTCGTGTGACAAATAAAAGGCAGCAATTCCCAGTGGCCAAAAGCAGCAGAGCATGGAGAATACGCTGAGGCCGAGATGATCCCTTGGGGGCATCATGAGGAAATTGTCTTCACTCTCTGTGTCACTCGAGTAGTCGCTCTGGAATAGCAAGTGGAAGAAGGAAGAAAGAAAAGACTCCGGTTAATAATTCAGTTACTCCTCCCCTGCCAAAGGTGCCGTCTGTGAGCACCTACGAGTAGAACCTCCCCGGTAACTTGAGGCGTATTTTTATAGCTCAGACAGGATAATCACCTTTCCAAAATGCAAAAAAAAAAAAAAAAAAAAAGGTCACATACAGGAGCCCCACACCCTCCATGGTCCCGCCTCCTGCTCCTCCTCTTCCCCCGTGGCCCCACCCCCTGGCCAGGCCAGAAGCCGGAGCTGAGACGTGGGAAGAGCTGCCCAGGGAGCCCTGGCCGTTGTGGGGAGCCCTGGACCCTCTACTGGAGCTAGGGTGCCCCAGAGCAGCGCCCGGCCTGTGTCCCTGTCCCTGGGCTGCGCTGACCAGGGCAGGGGGAGGGTCTGGGACTCTGGGGCTCCCTAGGCAACTCTTACTACTGCCCGTCTCCGGCTTCTGGCCTGGCCAGGGGCGGGGCCACGGGGGGAAGAGGAGGAGCAGGGGCGGGGCCTGATGGCGAGTGGGTGCTAAGGCTCACTTCAGCCCCCCACTGGGAAGAGGCTGGTGCCACACAGAGCCTCAGGCAGAGGCAGAGTGGTGCCACAGGGAATCCAGGACAAATGCTGTCCTGGAGTCATTCAGCCTGGGACCGGGACGTGTACATTTCGGGACTGCATTGTATGTTGCTAATGCTGTTTCAAGCATCTCAAGGCATTTTGGGAAGGGTTAAAGATGTGAGTGTGGAGTGGAGGATTCCTTTGCAGGTTGCAAGGAACAGCACACACATCCTCCCGCAATGGAACGGTTACCAGACTGCTCATTTTACAATCCCAGCATAGAGCCTGTCTGGCCTTGCTGGGGCTAGTTACAATACTGACCATGGCACAAGCACGTGGAGGAGAGGAAGGTGATCAGGAACAGTCAACATGGATTCACCAAGGACAAGTCATGCCTGACTAATCTGATTGCCTTCTATGACGAGATAACTGGCTCTGTGGATGAGGGGAAAGCAGTGGACATGATATATCTTGACTTTAGCAAAGCTTTTGATTTGGTCTCCCACAGTATTCTTGCCAGCAAGTTAAAAAAGTATGGGTTGGATGAATGGACTATAAGGTGGATAGAAAGCTGGCTAGATCGTCGGGCTCAATGGATAGATGTCTAGGTGGCAGCCGGTATCAAGCGGAGTGCCCCAGGGGTCGGTCTTGGAGCTGGTTTTGTTCAACATCTTCATTAATGATCTGGATGATGGGATGGATTGCACCCTCAGCAAGTTTGCGGAAGAGGTAGATAGGCTGCAGGGTAGGGACAGGGTCCAGAGTGACCTAGACAAATTGGAGGATTGAGCTAAAAGAAACCTGATGAGGTTCAGTAAGGACAAGTGCAGAGTCCTGCACTTAGGACTGAAGAATCCCATGCACGGCTACAGGCTGGGGACCGACTGGCTAAGCAGCAGTTCTGCAGAAAAGGACCTGGGGATTACAGTGGACGAGAAGCTGGATACGAGTCAGCAGTGTGCCCTTGTTGCCAAGAAGGCTAATGGCATATTGGGCTGCATTAGTAGGAGCATTGCCAGCAGATCGAGGGAGGTGATAATTCCCCTCTATTTGGCACTGGTGAGGCCACATCTGGAGTATTGTGTCCAGTTTTGGGGCCCTGACTACAGAAGGGATGTGAACAAATTGGAGAGTGTCCAGCAGAGGGCAACGAAAATGATCAGGGGACTGGGGCACATGACTTATGAGGAGAAGCTGAGGGAACTGGGCTTATTTAGTCTACAGAAGAGAAGAATGAGGGGGGGGGGGGATTTGATAGCAGCCTTCAACTATCTGAAAGGGGGTTCCAAAGAGGATGGATCTAGGCTGTTCTCAGTGGTACCAGATGACAGAACAAGGAGCAATGGTCTCAAGTTGCAGTGGGGGAGGTCTAGGTTGGATATTAGGAAACACTATTTCACTAGGAGGGTGGTGAAGCACTGGAATGCGTTACCTAGGGAGGTGGTGGAGTCTCCTTCCTTGGAGGTTTTTAAGGTCAGGCTTGACAAAGCCCTGGCTGGGATGATTTAGTTGGGGATTGGTCCTGCTTTGAGCAGGGGGTTGGACTAGATGACCTCCTGAGGTCCCTTCCAACCCTGATATTCTATGATTCTATGTCTGGACCCCAGGTGTAGTAAGTGTGACTCAGAGGAAGGCTGGTAAAGAGACAAGTGAAAATTAGCCCCAAGCCTCATGCATGGCTAACAAGTGTTAATATCCCTACGGCTTGACAGAGCTCTATTAACATATTTCCTTTCAGGGGGGAAAAAAATCAAATGCAAATAAAACATAACTAGTGCAGCCTGTTAATTAATCGCCTACATAGTCGAATCATGGAACGTGGGGAGGGGGTCTGACCTGAGCTTCTCAATCTGTCTGTTCTGCCTGTAACAGATTATTCCCTTTCCCACACTAAAGCCCCTCCCCCGCCAGCTACGATCCACTAGAATGATGAACATTTCCCCAAGGCCAGCGCATGTGGGACGCAGAACATCTGCCGGGCCTACACTTACATTATAGAACTTGCTCCTGCAGGAGAGAAGGATGGCTGCAGACCTCAAAGTGCTGAGAACTAAGGTTGGGGGGTTTCAAAGGGCCCTAAATTGCCATTGACAGTCCCATGGGAGTTGGGCCCCTTTGAACATCCCAGGAAAACTTGCTGTTTTGATTTTGCTTTGCTCACAACACACTTCGCACTGTTCTATGCAACTGGGGTGGCGGGGAGGGTAAATGGGGAAGGACGTCACTGAACCTGGGTCAGGCCACAAAAGTTGTATGATCGGGTCAGTACCACAGTGTCCAGGAATTGCTGTTACCCCAGGTGCTTTTGTTAATGTTAATAGGTCATTTGTTTTAAATGGAGAGACAAATACAACCTCAAAGCTCTACTGCACATGGGAGTTGGCACCTTGCAAACATGCATTTCAAACATCAAAGCTAGTTTCTGGATGGAGAATTCCCAAACTTGCATCTGAAATCAAAGAAAGAAGGAAGAAAAAAAATACCAGTTTGGTTTCCACTAACGAAGGAAATAAAAAGATGAAGTGGACTGAATGCAAACTGTATCGAAGAAAAAAAAAATCCATTTCTCACCTCAGACACTGACTGACAAGAAGCAGCTGTTACAGCTAAGTTCTAGACCCCTGAAAACAGTATGGTTTCTAGTGAAAACCCAGGAGAGAGTTCATTGTTCTGGGACTTGGGGTTCTACTATAGGGTCAGATTCTAGAGACCTGTACACACGTGCATAGCTTGGCTGCAGCATGACGAGGCCAGGGAGTAAAGTGTGTTTGCAGGCTTGGGCCCATAGGTTTGCATTTGCATTAATATTCCAGAAAGGAAGTTTATCCAGTGGTTAGGGTGCTGGTCTGGTGCTCAGGTGATGGGAGCTCAAGTCCCTACTCTGTCACAGACTGTGTGAGAGAGACCTTGGGCCAGTCACTTAGCCTCTCTGTGCCTTAGTTCCCCATCTGTACAATGGGGCTAAGAGCACTTCCCTATTTCATGGGGCATTCTGAGGATAAATATCTTCAAGATTGTGAGGTGCATGAATACTATAGCAATGGGGAGCACACAAATACCTGTGATAGATTCTTCAACTCACATAAATGCCATAGAAACTGCAAAGGTCTGTTAAATACCAGATTCCCATCTCACGCACATGTTGCATTATTGTTTCCTATGTCTAAACTCCCACTCGTGTGCAAGCCCTATAGGGTTTCTTCCAAAATAGGGGATTCTGTGCATCTGAGATGAGAATTGGACCATTCAGCTTTCTGCACACTCTGAAGAGTCATTGCTGGACTATTGAGCCATATCAGCACGAAGTTCATCACTGTGTTAGGGTGGAAGGCAATTCATTTCCCAACATTGGATGAAAAGGCTCCCCCCGCAGAACCGACTGTATGTATTTCACGGTAGCTGCACTCAAAGGAACATACATTGCTTTAGCATGCGCCAGCCTGTCCACGGAGAAACCTCCTTCACTGGCATTTGTTCTGGGCACATGTTGTACAACCTGAGCTCTCAGCCAGGAATTTTAGAATCAATATCCAAGTCTGACTTCAGTCATAAGAGGCCTTGGAATCCCGTTAACCATTTCATCCTCCATGTAGGCGCCACAAAGTAAGTCGAGTTTGTTAACACAGAGACCGGGGTGAAATCCTGGCTTCACTGAAATCAATCCCAAAACTCCCCTTGACATGACCTTGGGCAAGTTATTGAGCCTCCCCGGGTCTCAGTTCCCCATCAGAGCACTGCTCTATCTCGCAGAAGTGCTGTGAGGCTGGAAAGCCAGGCGCGAGTCCCGGGCACTCAGACACGATGGAGAAAAGGGCCACATAAGCACTGAGACAGATGTAACAGGTTTCGGTTTTTACTCACTTAAACATTCTCTCTTTTTTTCATTTTACAGAGAATATTTCAGACATCGCAGGATTTTTTTTTAACACGAGAACTCAAATCCATTCTCTTATGCTCTATGTATGAATAATTCACTCTCTCACTCCTGTATTTCATCAATAACTTGGGTTTCTTTAATAAGCTAGTCACTGAGACGTTGGCATAGCAGAGTGTGTGGGGTATGATGAATGATACTCCTGGAGAAGAGACAGCAGCCCAGCCGCAGAAGAATACCTCAGTAAGGAGCCGGTGCAGTATTTTAATGAAGCCTTATTTGATGGGTTGTCTAGCCATTAGCCCTGACATAAAGAACTGCCTGCAAGGTTACGGACCTCTTGAGATATCTAGATAGAGTTATGTACAGTTCAGGGGAGGCACCGGTGATCGTTGGTACCAGAGACATAGGGACAGGAGAGAGGACCCGGAGGCCAAATTTAGGCTGTCAGGTAAGAGATTAAAGTCCAGGACCTCCATGGTAGCATTCTCTGAAATACTTCCAGCTCCATGCACAGGGCCAGGCAGAACTGCTGGGTCTCAGTGCGTGGATGAGACGATGGTGTAGGGAGGAGGGTTTTAGGTTTAGTAGGAACTGGGGAACCTTTTGGGAAAGGAGAAGCCTATACAGGAAGGATGGGCTCCCAAACCCAAATGAAACCAGATAGCTGGCATTTCACATTAAAAAGGTCACAGAGGAGTTTATAAACTAAGGGCCGAGGGAAAGTCGACAAGTGCAGAAGAGCACATGGTTCAGACAGAGACACCCCTTAGGGGAGGATTTATTAAAGGGGATAATCTGTGTCCTAGCAAAGAGGAGAGGATAGAAGTTGACAAAGTACAGGCAGGAACTCAAGAGAAACAGTCAAATGAAAGAGAGTCCCATTCAATTACATCACAGGAAGGCAGACAACTAAATATTGACAAATGTTATAAGTGCTTATTACAAATGCTAGAAGTCTAAATAGAGAGACAAGGTAGGTTGGGTCATATCTTTTAATGGACCAACTTCTGTTGGTGAAGCAATATTAAAAAGGAACAGTCACATGCAGAGAAACCATTTCAAAACAGCATAAGAGAGGCTCAAACTAAATGTATACCCTAATTAAAAAACACAAACAGTAAGCGGACCAAAGAAACGCCGCCTTGGCTACACAACAGAGTAACAGAAGCTGTTAAGGCAAAAATGCATCCTTTAAAAATTACCTCCCCCACCTTGTCATTCTAATATCCTGAGACCAACATGGCTACAACAGCACTGCAAACAGAAGTCTAAATACTAAGCTGGGTGAACTTGAGTGCCAGGTATTCACTGAGGATATTGATATAATAGGTATTAAAGAAACATGGTGGAATGAGGATAAACAATGGGACATAATAATACTAGGCTATAAAATATACAGGAATGACACAGCAGGTTGTGCTGGTGGGGGAGTGGCATTATATGTGAAAAAAAGCATACAGTCAAATATACACCTTTACCCCGATATAACGCTGTCCTCGGGAGCCAAAACAGCTTACCGCGTTATAGGTGAAACCGCGTTGTATCGAACTTGCTTTGATCCACCGGAGCGCGCGGCCCCGCCCCCCCGGAGCACTGCTTTACCGTGTTATATCCGAATTCGTGTTATATCGGGTCGCGTTATATCGGGGTAGAGGTGTAGTACAAATCTTAAACGAATCAAATTGTACCATAGAATCTCTATGGAGAAAAATTCTGTGCTTGAATAATAGGAGTATAGCAGCAGGGATACACTACCCACCACCTGACCAGGATGGTGACCATGACTGTGAAATGCTCAGGGAAATTAGAGAGGAAACAAAAACAGAAGACTCAGTAATAATGGGGGATTTCAAGTATACCCATTATGACTGGCTGGATGTCATCTCAGGACAGGATGCAGAGATAAAATTTCTAGACACGATTAATAACTGCTTCTTGGAGGAATTAGTCCTGGAACCCACAAAGGGGAAGGCAATTCTTGATTTAGTCCTAAATGGAGCACAGGATCTGATCCAAGAGGGGAATATAGCTGAATCACTCGGTAACAGCAACCATAATGTAACTGAATTTAACATCCGTGCAGGGGGGGTGGAAATACCAAAGAAACCCACTGCAGTAGCATTTAACTTCAAAAACCCACTGGAAGCATTTAACTTCAAAAACTACACAAAAATGAGGAAGCCAGTTAAATGGAAATTAAAAGGAACAGTCACAAAGGTGAAATGCCTACAAACTGCATGGAAACTATTTTTAAAAAGCGTAGTAGAAGCTCAAACTAAAATGTATGCCCCAAATAAAAATTAATCAATACATTAAAAAAGGGTAAGAGGACCTAAAAAAAAAATAAAAAAAATACACCACCGCCATGGCTAAACAACAGAGAAAAAGAGGATATTAAGAGGCAAAAAGACATCCTTTAAAAAACGCATGTCAGATCCTACTGTGGAAAATAGAAAGGAGCATAAACTCTGGCCAGTCGAGTGAAAATGTATAATTAGGCAGGCCAAGAAAGACTTTGAAGATCGATTAGCAAAAGACACCAAAACCAGCAGTAAAATATTGTTAAGTACATCAGAAGCAGGAAGCCTGCTAAACAATCTTTGGGGCCACTGGACGACCAGGGTGCTAAGGGAGCACTCAAGGAAGATAAGGCCTTGCAGAGAAACTAAATGAATTCATTGCACCAGTCTTCACTGCAGAGGATGTGTAGGAGATTCCCACACCTGAGCCATTCTTTTTAGGAGACAAATCTGAGGAACTGTCCCAGATTGAGGTGTCAGCAGAGGAGGTTTTGGAAGAATTTGATAAATTAAACTGTAATAAATCACCAGGACCAGATGGGATTCACCCAAGAGTTTTGAAGGAACTCAAATATGAAACTGCAGAACTACTAACTGTGGTACATAATGTATAGCTTAAATCAGCCTCTGTCCCAGATGAGTGGAGGATAGCTAATGTGACACCCAGTTTTTAAAAATGCCTCCAGAGGTGATCCTGGCAATTACTGGCTGGTAAGCTGAACTTCAGTACCTGTCAAATTGTCTGAAACTATCGTAAAGAACAGGATTATTAGACACATAAATGAACACAATATGTTAGGGAATAGTCAACATGACTTTTGTAGGGGAAAATCAAGCCTCACCGTCTATTAGAATTCTTTGAGAGTGCCAACAAGCGTGTGAGCAAGGGTGATCCAGCTGATATAATGTATATGATATAATGTACTTGGACTTTCAGAAAGCCTTTGAGTTTGCTCTTAACCAACTAAGCTGCCATGGGATAAGAGGGAAGGTCCTCTCCTGGATCAGTAACTGGTTAAAAGATAGGAAACAAAGGGTAGGAATTAATGGTCAGTTCTCACAATGGAGAGAGGTAAATAGCGGGGTCCCACAGGGGTCTGTGCTGGGACCAGTCCTATTAAACATATTCACAAATGATCTGGAAAAAGGGGTAAACAGTGAGGTGGCAGTGAGGTTTGCAGACAATACAAAATTACTCAAGATCATAGGTGCCCATGAAAAAAAAAAATTAACGTGTGCTTAGCACCCACTGGCAGCCAAGCACCCCCTGCCCCCCAGAGCCCTGCTGATCAACTCCACCCCCTCCCTCCCAGCGTCTCCCACCCGCCACGATCAGCTGTTCTGCACCTTGAAGGAGGTGCTGGGGGTAGGGTTGCCAACCCTCCAGGATTGTCCGGGAGTCTCCAGGAATTAAAGATTAATCTTTAATTAAAGATTATGTTATGTGATGAAACCTCCAGGAATACATCCAATCAAAATTGGCAACCCTAGCTGCAGGGAGGGGAGGAGGGAGGAGCAGGGACAGGGTGCGCTTGGGGGAGGGGGTGGAAAGAGGCAGGGTGGGGGCAGGAAGAGGTGGTGTGGGGCCTTGGCGGAAGGGGTGGAGTGGGGGCAGGCCTGGGGCGGAGGTGGGAGGTGTCAAGCACCTCCCGGGTAGAGAGGAAGTCGGTGCCTATGCTCAAGATAGTTAAGTTCAAAGCAGACTGCAAAGAGTTACAAAGGAATCTCACTAAACCGGGTAACTAGACAACAAAACAACAGATGAAATTCAATGTTACATAAGCAACAGAGGGTCCTGTGGCACCTTTAAAACTAACAGAAGTATTGGGAGCATAAGCTTTCGTGGGTAAGAACCTCACTTCTTCAGATGACTTGCATCTGAAGAAGTGAGGTTCTTACCCACGAAAGCTTATGCTCCCAATACTTCTGTAAGCCTTAAAGGTGCCACAGGACCCTCTGTTGCTTTTTACAGATTCAGACTAACACGGCTACCCCTCTGAATGTTACATAAGAACGGCCAAACTGGGTCAGAGCAATGGTCCATCTAGCCCAATATCCTGTCTTCTGACAGTGCCCAATGCCAGGCGCCCCAGAGGGAATGAACAGAAGAGGAAATCATCAAGTGATCCATCCCCTGTTGCCCATTCCCAGCTTCTGGCAAACAGAGGCTAGGGACACCATCCCTGCACACCCTGGCTAATAGTCATTGATGGACCTGAATTTATCTTGTTCTTTTTTGAACCCTGTTATAGTCTTGGCCTTCACAACATCCTCTGGCAAAGAGTTAAACAGGTTGACTGTGCATTGTGTGAAGAAATACTTCCTTTGTTTGTTTTAAACCTGCTGTCTATTAAACTTCCTATTAAATATTGTTGATTCAATATTTAGCTAAATCAGTTTAACAACCAATGTAAATTCAAACCGGTATAACTTCCCCATGTAGACAAGGTCACACATTGGCCCGCCTAGAAAGGGTCTGCTGCTGGGGGTTAGCCCAGAAAGAAGCCACAACGCAGATGTGTGGGGAAGACAACACCTCCCTTGCAAATCTGTGCCTTGAATGGGCACTGGGCCATGCAACTCACATCCAAGTGTCTCTTGGCACAGCAGCTGATTCTCCCAGATACGCAGCGATGTGCCGCGCATACGGGATGGCAGGATCAAATTCTCTGCGTCTCTCCAAAGGCTGATGAAAAAAAGACTTGGATCTCTGCTCACATTTCCCTTTACTGCTGATCTGCCTTAACAACTCTGCGGCACAGCCAGGGAAGCTGTGGGATGAAACCCTTTTCCCTTCCTCCGTTTTAGTACCAGGAGGAGGGAGACCCCTTCGCTCACCAATAACTGGGGATGAGCACGGGGAGCCTGCAGGGCTCCTGCGGTGTCATTTAGAAGCCCGTTTCTTCTTTTAGACAGAGACATTTGTATGTCATTAACAACCCAGCGCGGCTCAGTCCCCGCCTCAGCAGCTGCTGCGCTAATGTTTTCTTCATTCACGCTGTGGCAACCTCCAGCCACTGATGCAGGGGCCGCACCCAGAGAGGCATGTTTGGGCCGCATGTTCCCATGCCAGGGGACCCACCCTTTGCGGTTTCCTCTCGGTGTCACATTCTGAGCACCGTGAGGGGGCAGGCAGGGGGCGAGACATGGGAGCGGCTGTGAAGATGGGGGGTGGGGCTGAGGCAGAAGGCTAGAGATCAGGGCTCTGTGTTCAAGTCCTGGGCCTGCCATAGACTCTGACCTGGGGCTCCTACCCTCCAAGCTACTGAGACGTCTGAGTTCCATTGAACTCGCTGGGAGCTAGGGACCCAGCTCCTTTGGAGAGCCTGGGCCGTAACCTCTCTGTGTCTCAGGCCGGGAACACTTCGCTCTCTCACAGGGGTGCCGGGAGGTTCCCTTCGCTGTCGATTCTGAGGTGCTCAGTTGCTATTGCACTGGGGGGCCCAATGAACAGGTTGATCCGGGCGCGGTGGGTCGAGGCAGCCCATTCATGCTGACCCCTGCTATCCCCTTTCCGTCAGCAGGGCCCCTGCTCCGTGACAGGGGCTCTCTTAAGCAGTGCGGGGTGTTGCGATTGCTATCAGAGCTGGCTTGGCACGAAGCGTTCAGCTCCCACCGGCGGCTGCCAATTCTGCAGAGCCAGCCGCGCTAACGCAGCGCTCTTCTGGCTTCGAGCCAGCTGCCTGTGGGCTCAGTGAGGCTGCAGGCCTGGCACGGGCCTAGCCCTGTGTCTTTGCTAGCGGGATCATGCACGGAGCTACTCCCCCCACACACACACACACATGCGCCATCATCTCAGCCCGGGTTCAAGCGCTTATCGCAGCCCCAGTGCCCACTCGGCACCGAGACAATAGACCCCCACACGCGGTGTGGAGAGACGGGGTCCCTGTTTGGGGCAGGGGGACAATTGCTGTGTGTTTGCTGTAGTACAGCAGCGCTCGAGGCCTCGACTGAGACCAGGGCCCCATTGTGCCTGTTGCACACAACACACATTCCTCCTCGCCTCTCTCAGACACGCAGACTCCCTGCCGCTCTCTCCTCAGACGGGCACCTCCACCGTGCATTTCCCCTGGAGCTACTCACCCCAGCTGGGGTGACCCGAACTCTACCCAGGACCCGAAGTGAAGACGTCCCATGGCTGCTCGGAGCACTTGTCCTAATACAGCAATTGGCCCAGCTCCCCCCCAGCAGAATTTTCTTTGTGGTAGAAGAGTAGCAGCTGGAGCCCCCAACTGAGATGGGGGCTGGGTTGTGCCAGGCGCTGTCCGTGCGCAGAGCGTGAGACGCGCCTGGCTCCAGAGGCTGGGCGATCTAACCAGGGCACAGAATGCTGCAAGGTCACATTGAAGGTCGGGGGCAGACATGGGAGCAGGATGCAGGTCTCCTGAGCCCAGCGCCTGAGCCACCAGCCGACGCTGCTCCCTACAGCGATAGGAGGGCGTCTCTCCTACCTCCTCTGAAAGCAAAGAGGGAAAGCGCCTCCGGTTTTACAGAACCACGCCTCCGCAGACCCAATCGAACAGCCATTAGACTTAGCAGGAAGCGCCCCCCGGACCACAGCAGGGCACGTTTGGACTGGGCTCCTCTTGTATATTTGGTTGTTAAAGACCACAGAACCCTGTGCAAGAGGGAGAAGCCCATTCAGCGTGCACACAGGCCCTCCACTGATCCCCCCAGCACGTGGGCTCCAGGGGCAGTCTGCAGCTCGCACCATGCTCTCACTGGAATTCCAGGTGGCCTCAGGAGGCCTGGCTGGTTTGAGTTCAACTAAAGGGAGGGGCTCTCGGAGCAGGAGTTAGGGCCAGATGTGTCAACAACAGCATCATGCAATTAAACACCCACTGTAATTCTCTACATCAAACCCCACGTGGAAGAGCTGGCTTTGAAGGGGACAGCTGCTCAATCTGTTCTCCTAAAATCCCAGCCCCCAGAGCTGACTGGCAAACGCCGCAGGACAGGGTTCTTACAGAAACTCCTCTGGCACACCTTGCTAAGACAACGTCTCTCGCGTGGAGTTAGTAGCCAAGACGGCATGGCGGCCACTAAACTGGCCGTGAAGAATTCCCCTTTCCCTGCCCTATCGGTACAGAAACAGCAAAGAAAAAACCATTCCTGCCTTTTGCTGCATGTCTCTGAGCCAATCAAAGGGTAATGCTAGCCCTAGGGAAAACGGAAGCTTGCAAACTCTTCCCATCCGGCCCTTTTTGAAGGGAGAAATCCCCTGGCCAGGGAACAACATAAAGAAATATTTAGCCTCTTAGGTTCTATTTGGACCATGTGAGGCTATGGACTCACCTTCACTCGGAACATCTGCATCAACCAACATAGTTAGAACTTTGTGGGGTTCAGGGCTGTTAATACAGTAACATCTTATGTGGACACGCTTCTTAGGGCAATTAGGGGTAGCCAGATCCAGGCAAGACGACCCAGGCCGCAGCCCAGCAAAGCATGTGCACCACTGTAAGCCTGTGAGGCTCCCTACTGAAGCGAACGGGTGAAATTCTGGCCCCACTGAAGTCAATGTGAATTTTGCCTGTGGCTTCAATGGGGCTGGAGGTTTCACCTGACGAGTTACAGTCCTGCGTGTGCTCAAGTGCCTTGCCGGATCGGGGCCACACCAGTCCTCGAAATGAGCATCATGCCCCTCCCACACCATTCGAAATAACGCCCCCCCATCCCCCGCCGATCAGGCAACATGCAATATCTGACCTCCAGCTCCTGGAAATCCTCGTCTTCCTCCACGTCATAGGAGAGGGTGTGGATCTTGATGTCGTCAGCGGAGAGGTCGATGAACTTGCTGTCGGGGTACTCCAGGCTGTCCTTAGTGGGGGAGCGGTCCTCAATGAAGGTGGTCTCACAGCACTCGGCGCTCACGCTCTCCCCCCAGGAGCGCAGCACGTTCTCCGAGTAGAGGATGATGTTGGGGCGGTAGTGGGACCCCACGGTCTGTTGGAGCATATTGGGGTCCAGCAGCTGCTGCACCGGGTCGCTCCTGCTTTGAGCAGCGAGGTTCCCCACAATGTGGCTCTGGTACTGTGGGGCTGGGTACACGGAGACCAGGCCATCTCTGTTCTCCGCCATTAAGTTCCTGGTGTTAATTAAGCCATTCTTTTTCCCAGCTTCAGCGATTTTACTGTGCATTAACACACTGGTCTGTTCTAGGAGCCCATCCATGTTTTTCTTCGCCTTCCTCCCACAGGGATCTTAGCTGGTCACTCGGAAACACTGGTCACACTGGAGTAATGGCTCCCATTTTCCTGAGGGGGGGTGAAATAAATACTAACATGAAAATTAAATAGCAGGACCTCCCAAATCTGCATCCGACACCTGGTAGCAGGTGTAACGACTGAAGCAATGTAGGCCCCGATCCTGCCAGCCACTCCATGCAGAGAGATCGCCCGGCCCACCCAGAGCCCCAAGTGCACACCACAGCTAGCAGGAGTGGGGACTTCCCAGGCCTTTTCTAACCGAGTCCTTTTAAAGCAAGGCTTTAACGCAGGGGTTCTCAACTGTGGATCGGGACCCCGTTCTAATGGGGTCGCCAAGGCTGGTTCGACTTGCTGGCGCCTGGGGCTGAAGCCCGAACCCCACTGCCCAGGGCCAAAGCCAAAGCTCAAGGGCTTCACCCCTGGGCAACGGGGCTCGGGTTACAGGCCCCTGCCTGGGGCTGAAGCTCTTGAGCTTCACCTTTGACCTCCCCCCCACACACACACCTGGGGCAGTGGGGCTTTGGGCCCCCCGCCCGGGGTCGGGTAGTAGTTTTTGTTGTCAGAAGGGGGTCGCAGTGCAATGAAGTCTGAGAACCCCTGTAGTTTAACACATCGAACAAGAGGGAACGCCCAAGCGACGGGCCCGAGCCGGCCTGGGGTTTACGCTTTCGCACTGGGCTGCGCCATGCCAAGAGGAGGATTTCAGCTGAGCACTGACCCTCAGGAGATATTCCACACTCATGGCACAAAAGCCCAGGAGCATCCACCGCACCTTCCCCTGTCAAATGAACAAAGAACGGGAAGAAAACACACATCTTGGAAGCTGGCCTGCCCTGTTCGCACAGAGAGTGTCGAAGACTCACCGCCCCTTTCTACACGCTTCAGCCAGGCGCAGGGCCAGCGAGAGAGGCTTTGCTAGGAGGGATCCTGTGCTCCCCCTGGCCCCGTAAGCTGCCCTGAGTTTCAGAGGAGTTCAAAGCTCCCTATGGGTCATCACCTATCAATGACACCAGGGGGTGGATCATCTGAGGGGACGGAACCCTTGTCCTAAAAGCAACAGCAGCTACCACTTGGCTTGAGCCAAAGCACCAGGCCTGTTAGCTCACAGCCAGTAGCAGGCTTGTAACCTCTCATATTGAACCGCCATTAGAGGGACAGAGCCATGACGCAGGGTTTCTTGTGCCTCTCTCTGAAACCGCTGGTGCTGATGGCCATCAGAGACAGGATAAGGGGCCAGATGGACCAGTGTGGCAATCCCTGTGTGCCAGGTAGGACATGCACGACATACAGGTCGATTCAGGTCCTCCCACGCTGCTGATGGAGCCAAGACATCAGGTTCCAAGAGAAACAGCAGGGAACGTGGCGGTGTGCGGCGCGACAGGCAGGGATGTGAAAGGCAGGGTCCGTGCCCACTGCCTGGCTGGGGCCCATCACCCAGAATGTTTCACGCAGCGGGTTGCATGGCGAGTGCTTTTCACTCCACTCGCACGTCGACCACACAATCGGTGGATGGAGAATTTCCTGTCCTGGTGTGCACTCGCCACAGTCAAAAACACTTACAAGTCCACAAGCAAGGCGAAGTGAAAGCATCCATTGTGCTTGCCCAGACCTGACAGCAAATGGATCCTTGCCGAGCTCTCAGGGTTCCTGGCAGGGGCGCATTATCTGTTGAAATTTCAGCCTTTTGGTCTGAGGAAAAGGGGAAGGGCCGGGGGGCAGTTTCCCTTCAAACTGACTGAACAATACTGCCTGAGCGCAAGGGATTACATCTGCCCCAAGGAGCTAATGGGACTCAGTTCTTCCAGAGATCACCACAAATCTATAGTGTGGGTTTGTGTGTTAATATTTCCATTGAGACCTTCATGCTAGCAGTTATTTTTTCACCCATCTCCAAACAATTCCTCATCTAAGGAGGCTGCTGTATATGGAAGGAATATGGGTTTGGGGAGTCGTTTCAGGCAGCCCTGGCTTTCATTTCACAAAGGGTGTGTCTACACTGCCTTTAGACACCTGCAGCTGGCCCGTGCCCGCTGGCTCGGGTCGCGAGGCAGTTTAATTGCAGTGTAGACATTCTGGCAGCAGGCTGAGCTCTGGGATCCTCCCACCGTGCAGGGTCCCTGAGCCCGGGCTCCAGCCTGAGCCCGTGTCACATTCCTATGTGCACCCCACAATCGGACAGAACTGCAGTCAGCAATTCTGTATGTTCAGCCACTGCCAGCTCTAAACCAGACCTCTCAGAGCTAGGGAAATGTTAGGGCCTAAGAGGCAAAGCCACACAGCTGCATGTGAGCAGCTTTGCTATCAAAATAAAAACATAAAACAAAAAATTATATAATAAAGTCAATAAATAGCACCCTTGGTTTTAAGTGCCCCTAACATATTGTTGTTATAACTACAAATACTAAAAATGCTTTAAAATAATAGTTCATTAACATTGAAAAAATTGGTAACCCACTAAAATCACTAAAGGTTATGATTTGTTTGTCTTTGTTTAAAATTAGCTATAAAAATTAAATAAAAAAATATGCTTTAAAGCAGTTCGGGGAGCTTTTCTTCGGGCAAAAAGCTGACATCTAAACTGCCCATCAGCTGGACAAAAAAAAGGGCCCTAAAAACCCGGCTGGTGATCACTCCAAGCCGTCTCAAACGGAAAATAACTTTACCTAATATGTCCTACACCTATCGCGTATGTGTGCTTAAAATCTAATGAATAGCAGTTTTCAATAAAAGCACACTTGCTTGTATCAATCATTTATCAGATGGATGAGCTGTGCCCGCTATTAATTTATTCCCCACACTGCCTAAAAAAACAAACGAACAAAAATTTAAATGACCACTGCTTTGGGTTCTAAAAAACCTGGGTATCACCCGGGCATATACGCCACAATTGAATAGCCCCGCAGCCCAAGCCACCTAGCACAGGCCAGTCGTGTTGTCTAATTGCAGCGTAGATGTACCGTTAGTGTCAGCGTCATCAATGCTGCATGGGTCAGCCAGTGGGTCTGAACACAGGCCCTACAGACCTGAAAGCAAACGTACCTGCTGCTGGAGCTAAAGGACTAATGCCCGTACATGGGCACAGTCGTAGCCTCACCAACCTCTTATGCGACTCAGCCCCTAGAAGAGGCCTAATCGGTCTCTTCTAGCTAGTGAGGTTACGTCAAGACAAGACAAGGAAAGCACAGAAACAAACATTCTCACATTCTGATGAGTTCTCAGTATCAGACATCATAACCTGGGCTAACCATTGTTCCCTGGATATTCCAGCTTTGCCCATTCCCGTCTCAGATAGAAAAAGTGTTCTGGTTCTCAGTAGAGTGAAATTTTTCAACCAACAATTGCCCTCTGCCCCGTGGCTGGCACCTGACACGCATTTGTCCACGCACACGGAGCCACCACGTAGAAATGCCGACGGGAAGCCCCACAACTGGGGCATCATTTGGGATAAAAAGCGTACGTCAGGCAGTGCCCAAAAATAATGCACAGGGTTGCCGCTGTTGTGCCGGTCACCTGAGTGGCTTCTCTAAGGTCGTGCGATCAGGACCCACACCTCCGGGAAGTCACACCGCCCAACAAAGAAAGTCTTGTCTGTGTCAGTAGCACTTGGGAAAAAGCAATTTCAAGCCACCCTTATCTCTGCCTTCAAGTTCAGCTGTCAAATTCCCTGCCTGCTTGCTGTAGGTGCTAATATTGGCCAGATAACACCCAGCTCCAGGAGCCGGCGTCTCATCCCGGGTTGTTATTTACAACAGCACAAGTGGGAGTGAAACGCTCGCCATCTCATCTGGCAGAGCGTTCAACACCCGCTGGATTTGCTCCGCACAGCTGTGAGTGGGGACACAAAGCGGTGGAGAGTTGGGCCACTTACGGCAATGGCAAGATCAGTGGCATTATCCTCGGGAAAGCACCCAGGCTAATCCTGCCTCCATGACCATAGGGACAGCAGCTTCCTGGGCCCTGTCCACACGTGGCTAGGGAGTGCTCAGAGAAGCAGCGGGACCGGAGAATCTGGCAGGGCACCAAGCGGCCTAAATTTCCGGTGACCAGTGAGTCTGAGGACCCTACTTGAAGCAGCACAAAGGGCCCTGACAGAGGCAGGGCGTTCAGAACTTTCTGAAAACTAGAGCCCTTCACGGGTCTTAAGTTGGCCACTCCACAATTGAGACAGCCAAAAATCACTTGGCACTTTTGGAAATGAAAGCCAGCCTTCAATTCTTCTCCCATCCCAGGGGAGAAAAGAGGTGTGAGGCTGGGGAACACAGAGCAAAGCTTTCCTAAGTGCATAAGGGCCAGATTTTTTAAAGGCATTTAGGCACCTATCTCCCCTTGAGTCAATTGAAATATGGACCTAAGTGACTTAGGAGCCAAGTGACATTTTCAAATGTGACTTAGGTACTTTGGCGCCTACATCTCATTGAAAGCCAATGGGATTTTGGCTGTAAGTGCCTAAATCTTGGGACTTAGACTCCTCAGTCACTTAGCAGAAGGGTAGCTGTGTTAGTCTGTAGCCACAAAAACAACGAGGAGTCTGGGGGCACCTTAAAGACTAACAGATAGTTAGTTTTTAAGGTACCCCCGGACTCCTCATTGTTTCAGTCACGTAGGTGATTTGAGAAAAAAAAAAAAAGCAAACAATGGCCACTCTCGTTGCTATGGTGATCATGGAGGGTATGTCTACACTACGGCAGCGCAGCAATGGCGCTAGAGCACCATAACGTCAACACTTCCTACCTCGACCAAAGGGGTGTTTCCATCAACATCGTTCACCCACCTCTCAGAGGCAGTAGCTAGGTCAACAGAAGAATTCTGCCATCAACCGAGCCGTGTCTACCCCTTGGGTTAGGTTGACCTAACTACATGGCTTACAGCATGAGATTTTTCACAGCCCTGAATGGCGTACCCAGGCTGATCTCATTTAAGTGTAGCCCAGAGGCCAAGTTCGGTCTCCAGCTAGGAATGCCACACCAGAAGTTCCAGACCTTAAAGGTGAAGTAACACATACATTTCTTAAGGCGCCACTCTCCCAAGAGCATTTTGCCATTGATTTCAACACGCCCAGGGCAGAGCTAATGATTAACTGGCTGGTGGCCACCCACTTGAATTACGATCCTAAACCAACAGGCATTTTCTTAAACAGGAAGGATCATTTGGTTGGTCCACTCTGAAATCTATGTCTGAAATTACTGCAAGGATGAGAAAATGAACCGTATTTCCACTCAGCATTCCTATAGTAATAGGGCTAATGCATTCCCCTAATTCAGAGGTGATTCTCAAGGAATCATGCATCTCACATATCTCAGAAAAAGTCACTGGATGGTCAATCAGGATACGCCGTACACTCTAGGAAAACTGCTTATCCCTCGTGCCATAATCTGTAGCTGCTTAACCACGCACCACCCCTAACAGGAAGCTGTCCCAATGTTCTGAGCACAGACTGGGTGAGATGCTTGCCTCTCTTTATTTGAATACAGCAACAACAAAATAATAAAAGGTGTCACTGATTTCTTTTGAGGGGAAATTCCTGAGCTGCGAGCCACTAAGCTTTAATCAATAATCAACTTGAATGCCAACAAATTTTGTTGTGCAGTAGAAAACAAGGGCAATAGATACTGAGGGACTCAGAGTTATCTATACATTTCTCAGCAGTAAAGCAGCAAGGATGAACCCTCAGCAGACAGTCTGATTCCAAGCCCTCACAAGTCCTTTGTATTTCTGAGCCACAGGTTTACCAGAGTGAAACCAGACATATTTCAGAGGCATATAAGGACAAGCATTTTGAGGCAAAGATAAAGCACCGACCATGGCACTCGCCCTCCCTGCTATGCACGTGCAAACAGAGTTACAGACAATTTTCTTAGCTGTGCCTGTGTGTGTGTCACTTTGTGAAGTCGGAGTCTGGCTATCAGGTCTAGCCCCCACGCCGTATTAGTCCATTGTTCAAAAGAGCCTTATGGGAAATTATGAAAATTCTCAGCCTGTTCATACAGCTGGTTGGGAATTTTTTTTCACAAATTGCTTTTTCATCAAAAAATGCTGATTCACAAACAATTTTGGTTTTGATGATACAGGGTCCGTTTGCACAGATCTCCAGACTCTAAACAATGTTGAAAAAAAAGTTACTAAATTGTTGAAATACTTCGTTTTGTTCAAAACAAAAATGCCAGGTTTCTGGTTCGCAGTGACTTTTCGTTTAGAAATTTAAGCTAATGAGTGAAAAAAAAAAAAAAGTCAAAACACTTGAAAATTATTGAAACAAAACATTTTAACTGAAAAAAATGGGTTTTTGAATGAACATTTTCAAGATTTTTGACTTTTTCATCTGTAAATGATCTGTTTTAAGAATGTGATTTTCAGAAGCACTCGTTGGCCTAACCCTCCTCCCGCTGAAGTTGACGGGAGTTTTAATCATGGATTTCACTGAGGGCAGAACTCAGCCAGTGCTGAGCACTTCTGAAAACCCTCACCACAATAAATAAATCTCTACATCGATTTAGTTCTTCTGGGGAGGGGGGGGGGTTATTAATCTATTAGGATAGTGTTCCCCAGAATATGAAGTGCACCTGAAGAACCAGCTAGAGCAACACAAATAGGCCTCTCAACTGTTCTCCAGAAACTCAGCTTTCATTTACAAAAAAAGCAAGTCTCTAGCTGTTGTGGTTGTGAAAAAAACCTTGAGAACGTAGCCTGAATGTAACCAATGCAGGTGTCTGCCTGAGTTTGCAGAGAGCCAGAAACAATCTTGCTCAGAAGCATGAACTGCACCACTGATTTCAATGGGTCTTAGTGATTACGTTACATTAACTATTTCATGGCTCAGAGAGCATGTGAGGGCTCATCTATAGGGGGAAATTCAGTGGCTTAATTATACCGAGATAGTTATACTGGCGTATCTCCCCATGTGGGCAAGCTTCTTCCAACATAAGAGAGCCTCTTTCCAGTTTAGCTGATGTCACTTTGAAAGCAATATAAACTCAACTGGAAAAAGGCTCTCTTATTCTGGAGTAAGAGTGTCACATGGGTCATTAGACTGGTAAAACGACAGCGGTACAATTCGTGTAAGCAAGCCCTAAGAAAGGGGAAGATGTATCCGATTACCAACCTCAGCCCAGGCTACCCACACTTTCGGCAAGGGGCACAATGGGTTTCATTTGCCAACCTGTTGAAAGCTGGGTCCTCCAGCAGGACATCGCTGCCTTCGGGATGGGAACGCTGCTGTTAGTCGTTGCTGCACCTCTTTAAAACTAGAATCAGAGTTTGCTTCTGAAACGCGCAGAAATGAACCAGGGTCCCAGCCGGGATGGAACTAAGGGTCAAAATGCAAAGCTAAGGGGAGTGTTTGGGTATGCAATAAGAAGCGTCTGCACTGGGCCTTCACTTGGGCTTTAACACTGCCATCGTATGTGCTGCAAAGTGGCTTTTATTTCAGCCGGATGTGTCACCTGGAGTTACCAGACTGACTTCTGCCGAACGGCAGGTCAGGGAGAGATTTAAAATTCTCACTCGTTGGGCCAGGGACGGTCATTTCCTCAGTGTCCGCACAATGCCGAGCCCTGGCTGGCCTCTCCCTGCTGCTACAATAACAACAACAAGAAGAAGAGCTCATTCCCTTGTTACAAACATATCGCTTTCCATTCAGATCCTCGCAGCCCTGACCCCACGCAGCAGCAACCCGCCGGGATGTCAGAGCTCTGAAGATCTCTTTATTTGCCCCTTTATCCTGTCTCCCCATGAGACCAGCTGATCCTCCTTCAGCAGACAACAGCTGGACGTGTTTCACCCCAGCGCTCCTCCTGTGGTCGTCCCTGCTCCCTATGAAATCAATGCTAAACTCTCCACCAAGATTGACAGGAGCAGGAGCAGACCCTCCCTGAGCTAGGGGGGTTGTGAACATGGGCCACTTGCCCCTTTTGCACGGAGCACGCTCCCCATGCAGGACTCGCAGCTTCTTCGGATGGCACAAGAGTGCAGAATCAAGCCGGGATGGTCAGCTTGGATCCGCTGCGGGGCAGGTCGCTGGGCTACTGACAGGTGGGGCTGAGCCTTGCCGGGACTTCTAATGCTCAATAACTGTTTGGTGAAGTTCTAACTTTGGTCGGATGCTAAAGCTGGGGGCAGTTTGAGGTGCTTGATTTTGTGACGCATGTGTTGTTAGAAACACACGTACGGTCCGGCCGGCGTATACTGGTACAACTCCACTGCCGTCCAGGGACCCCTTAGCGACCCCTCTAGCTGCCTGAGGAGTGACTTCAATGCCCCTATGCTGATTTACACCAGTTGGGGATCTGGCCCCATTAATTTCAGTATTGCTACCCTGGGGCTCAGGCTCCTGGTGTAGAATTGCATTCACTCGGGAGAATGGAAGCCAACAGCAGTACACGAGCACTGCAACTAATTTATTATTGACATTGGCTCCTCTGATCTATAGAGCTTCCCTCCCGCCGCCCCCCTCCTCAGGGGAGTTCGCTGCCCGGCTCGTAGGCCAGCATCACATACTCACGGCTCACTCGCAGGGCCGAAAACGCTCCTTGCCCAAGTTCCCAGGCCAAGCTGTAGCGCAGAATATTTTGGCTGGCAAGAGAGCTACCTGCAGGAGATTCTTCCTGTCCATTCCCAGCCTGGAGAACGGTCGTTCCCTGGAACCCTAGCGAAGCGTCAGCAGGTCGCTGTTACGAGCTCTGCACTGGCAGGGCCGGCTCTAGGCACCAGCAAACCAAGCACGTGCTTGGGGCAGCACATTTTCAGGGGCGGCATTCCGGCCACCATCCTTTTTTTTTTTTTTTTGCTTCGGGCGGCAAAAGCCTAGAGCCGGCCCTGGCAGCAGCAGCGCGTCATGCGTGGGGGGGCGCCCTGGGGCCACTGCAGTTCGCGCCGCGGGGGAGCAGCGCCCACACCTTGTGGCTGGGCCGGGTAGGCTCCGAGCAGGGAACACTCGGGCTGGGGGCCACCCCGCGGAGCACACGGAGCCACCTGTAGGTGCTGCAGGGCGGCCGCCCCCCAGCGCTGCAGCCGGGGCTGGGCGAAGCGGCCCGTGCCACCCAGGGGCTGCGGCAGGGCGGCCAGAAGCAGCAGCAGGGCCATAGAGGGCGGGGCCTGCGTCCCGCTCTCCAGGGCTCCGCTCCCTCTGGGGCTACCCTGCCCCGGCTCCTCAGCCCCCTGCCGGGGTGGTCCCCCAGCCCTGCCCTCCCAGGTCCCGGCCAGTCCTGGAGGCAGGAGCCCTGGCTGGAGGGACCCTGGGCTGAGGCACGGTCCGGGAGCCCCGCTGCTTACCCCGACCCTGCCAGCGCCCGAGCAGCTGGAGGCAAGGGGAGAGCGGGCGGAGTCAGCACTGGTGGGGGGGAGCCCAGGGCTGGGGCGGCAGGGGGTGTGGGTGGGGTGAGGGGGGAAGAGCCCAGCGCTGAGGCAGCAGTGGGTGGGGGGGGAGAGAAAGCCCAGGACTGGGGCGGCAGGGGGTGCGGGTGGGGGAGGGCACTGGTGGTGGGGGTGAGAGCCCAGGGCTGGGGTGGGGGACAGCCAAAAATTTTTTTGCTTGGGGCGGCAAAAAACCTAGAGCCGTCCCTGTGCACCGGTAATTAACACTGCCCTTCACAGCGAGTCACTTCTGCCCATTGAGGGTGGAGGGAGGCTCAGCGATCACATCACCCTCCCCGTCAGTACCCGGCCCGGGGAAGCTACTGACCCAACCAGCGGAGCAAATGGGGTGATGAGTCCCGGTCCCGTGCCGCCTGGGACACGCTGCGCTATGCTAAGAAGAGAGCAGACAGGCTAATCGAAGTAAATCAACCCAGGCTGAGCAACCTCCCTACACACATCTGGCAACATCCCTCACATCTGGCAGCGTCCCTCATCCGAACCTGCAGCCCCCGGCCAGTCCAGGGCACGGTGAGACACAGGCCTCTCACTGACCACACGGGGCCTGGCTCTGCGAGGCTGATAAATGGAGCCGATGAGGCCAAACAGATTTTGGCTTGTGAATGCAAAGCGCGTCTTACCCCAGCGCTCCCAAGGGGACAGCGGGGTTGCTCACAAGCGCGCAGTTGGCTTTTCATAGCCGCTACCTGTTCAGAAATACAGGCTGAACCGCTGCGTTTTGTCTTGATTTTATTAGTATTTGTAGGACAGTAAAACCTAGGGGCCCAACTGCGATCGGGGCCCATGTGCTAGGCCCTCGACAGACCCATACCTAGGGCCAGTCGCTGTCGGAAAGAGCTGGCAGTGTAAATGGACAACGGGTGGGAGAAAGGGTCACCCAGAGCCAGAGCCCACCTCACCCGCGGCCCTGTCCAGCGTCTCACACACAAGATCAACCTGCTTCCCCTCTTCAGTTTGGGCAACAGTGATGCGTGTCCCACTTGCAGTCTCTCCTTCCCCAACTGAGCGCGTGCAGAGCAGAACAGCCCGGGCACGGACCAGCGAGATGCCAGCTGCGGATCCTCACGCACGCAGCCCCATTGAAAGGTGCAGTAAGACCTGTGTCTAAACAAGGCAGAACTCCATTAAACAGGGGCGGAATCAGTCCAGCATCGCTACCCCTGGCTTTTCCCTGTGGTATGGCCCAGCCCTGGGTCTGATAGAGGGGGAGCACTACAGAGACAATATGCCCAGAAGAGAAGGGAGTGCCCTACCTCAGTCTCAAGACTCCAGCTTGCAAGCTTTACGCTCTGCCTCTTAACAATCAAACCACATTGCAACAGCGGCAGCTGGTGCTGCTAAGTTTGCAAGGCTCTAAAGATGCTACTCTGGCTTGGCTGAGACATTAAACTGCCATTTGCTTTTCCAGCACAGGTAACTAACTCTGACCTACCTGCCTGTAGCTGAAAGCCCAGACCCATTCATGGCAGACCTCTGATCAGAGCCTGAAGAGAGATGTTCCAATGGAGGCTCAGGTACATTCAGAGAGGTACCTTCCTGGTGTCCCTCCACCCGCAAGGTATTATTGCCATCAGCTAGGCTCAGTTCTACTGCTCTGCTCACGCCTCCCCTTCTCCGGTCCCTCCCCCAGAGACGGTGTGGGTCTCTTAGCCCCGCCCCCGGCCTCTCTCCTCTCTGGCTGGGCCTGGGGTCACTCAGACACTCGACAGAGGTGTTAGTGGGATGCGCTTGGGAGAAGACGGATTCTTTTTCTTTGGGAAAACACACACATGCTCACTTTATACGCTGGAGCCTTCCCCGTTGACTTCGCTGGGAGCCCCACTTAGGTCTCTACAGTGGAGTTTCTCCCCCCCCCCCGAGATCTCCTTTATTCACCATTAGCAGGTTTCCAAACCGGAGGCAAGCACAAGGCACTGATGTACTCTGAAACCCGCCAGGACACCCATCCTTCGCTCAACGGCCACGAACACCAGAGTCTTCCCGCAGTCAGCAGCTGAGCTCACTTAGTCAAGCAGAAGGAAAGCAAACTGCCCTGCCTTGCACTTTTGGAGCCTGCAGATAGATCTGTTCTCTGGTGTGGATAATTGAATTCTTAATTGTAGGGAAGGGCCAAGTGCTGCTCTCATTCAATGCAGTAGAAATCCAAAGCGACTTCACTGGCTCCTCTGCGCCTAATTAAGAATTCATCCCATACACCAGAAAAACAGGTCAAATGAAGTCGAAAAATTCTACCCTGGTCCCAGACTTCACCTCACACATTCAAGGCCAATCTGACCCTTGCTGTAGATTTTAGCAAGGGCCAGAACTGGGCATTCAATGAAAATTCAGTTGCAACCTTAACTCTGCAGCGTCACAATGCCCAGGACTTCTCAGTATCACTGAGGGATAAATTCAGATCACATTTACACTGACGTAGGGCCCAGAGTAACTCCGTTGACTTTCTTCTACTCTATTCCAGGCTTTATAGTGTACCCATCACTGTAGTATTCGAGCAGCTTAAAGGGGAGCAGTGTGGCCCAGCGGCTGGGGCACTGGATGAGGACTCAGGAGACCTGGCTTCTACTCCAGTAGCCTGCTGAGTGACTGGGAGCAAGTCATGTCACTGTCCCGTGCCTCAGTTTCCCCATCTGTAAAATGGGGATAATAATACTGACCTCCTTTGCAAAGCACTTCAAGATTTACTGATGAGAAGTGCTAGACAAGAGCCAGATAGTAGCAGTACAGGAACTACCCTGCACTTACACTGGTCCACTGGAGATGGACTTCCCTCCTGAGATCTTGGGGGGTGAGTTACGAGGGCTTCTTTCCTCTCTAACTATGATTGTGATCTGTGTTACAATAGCACCTCTGAGATCAGGGCCCACAGCATTATACTCTGTACAAACACACAGGAAAAAATCAGTCCCTGCACCAAAGACCTTACAGTCTAAGCACACAAGACAAAGGATGGGAGAAAAGAATTGCTATTAACTGCTGTCTTGCAGATGGGGAAATGAGGCAGAAATAGATTGAGGCCCAGGTCCTCAGAGATATTTGGGTGCCTACCACCCACTGCCATGAATAGAAGTTAAGGCCACATGCGATCAAGGGTCTCTTCTAGAAGAAGGGGGTAGGGAAGCTTAGAACTGAAAACAGGCCTACTGGCTTTCAGACCAATACCTTCATCACAAGCCCCTCCTGCCTCCCAGACGTAAACGGTATCAGTGGTCCTTGTTCGCCGCCTGCCTCATCACCATCAATGGGCACTTTGCGGTAGGCAGCATGGTAAAGCAGACCCTGCTAGAGATAGGAACCAGTACCCCAAGGGGCCAGCAGTCTCATTGCTCTCCCCTGAGGTGGTCGGGGCAGTTCCCCATCGTACAGGATCAGCTGTGACCTCGCACAATCTGTTTAACCAGCATGAACCCTGAACCCTGAGACGAGGATGAGAATTCTCCAGGGTAATCACGTCCGTGGTAACCACGTGACCAGAACGCTTAGGTTGATTGACAAGGCATTTAAATGAATGATGCCATATCAGACCACACCCCGAGCAAGATCACAGTTTGCTTCAGAGATAACGTGTACAGCAGGTCAACCGCAAGCTGACAGACAGAGACCAATTTAATAGGCCAGGTACCTTCCGGCTCTTCCCCAATTGGTGCTCTAGGGGTGCATGGGAAATGAGACCTGCTATTGCACTACAGTTGGCCTCACGCCTTGCGCACGACTGCCGGGCTCAGTCCTGTGAACTCCTTCTATCAAGAGTCGCCAACTTTACACTATTTTCTCAATTACATTTTCCAAAGTAGCCTATAGAGGCAAATCCACTGTCACTTGTAACAGAGCCGGCCCACGGAGCAGGCCAAGGTTTTCAGAAACTGGATTGGGACCCAGGAGACCTGGATTCTATTCATCTCCCTGCCACTGACCTGCTCTGTGACCTTCACCCAGTTATTTCACACCTCCGTGCCTCGGTTTCCCCTCCCACCCCCCGTTTCTGTCTTGTCTATTTTGACTATAAGCTCTTCAGTACGAGGACTGCATATGTACAGAGCTTAGCACAACCCTGATCTCAGCTGGGGCCGCTAAGGTCTACCAGGTAAGGACAGAGCAGAGGATGGGCAGCACCAATGGGGAAACAGAGACAATTCAGAATTAATGCTCCCTCACTGGCAAAATACAAACGTATGAACTGACTTTGCCAGTGAAACAATTCACTGGTACGGTAAATAGCTAATATCCATCTATCAGGGGCAGGAGGGCTAGATTAAGCTGACACCGTCAGGGCAATAAACCAGAGCTCGCTCTAGCAGGTTTTTAAGCAATTACGGAGCCAGAAAGAGACAGTGGTGCCAACGTGCCATGCACTAGTAACTGAAACGGGGCTGGGCTGGGACTGGAGTGTGACAGGAGCATGGGACACAGATGGAATAAACCAAAGTCAGGTTGGGCACAATCTCTCCGCCACAGGTAAACGTGTTCAGGGGCGGGTCCGAAGCCCATTGAAATCCATGGATCCCGCTGGGCCTGGGATCAGCCTTTATGGACGTTTCTTAGCTCCTATCCTGAGCACGGGTAACGGGCCCTAGAAAGCCTAGCAGAGCTGAATCAAACCCAGCGCTATCACAGGGCCAGCCTAGCAGACCCCACCCCAAGAGCAGGAAACAAGGGCCTAGGCACCTTCCCCTGCCGGCACGGCCAGACGGGATGAAAATCAGGTGGGTTCCCGGCTCGGGGCATGGAAATAGAGAGGGGTTAGTACCCACCCGGCCCTGGCTCCGCCGAGAACTCTGGATGGCGATGGAGGGTCACCCGCGGGCCCCCATCCAGCAAGGTGCTTAAGCAGGTGTGTCACTTTAAGCACATGAGCAGGGCCAAGCTTTGCTGGATGAGGGTGGGTGGGACTGTCAGGAGTAGAGCACACATCGTCCTCCCCCTGCAAACCAGTGGGAGACCCACCGAAAAGCGATGCTATCTTAGGGCTGCACCAGCTTTTGGGTGCAGGCTGCAACCCCCCTTTGGAGCTGCGCTGGGGGCACCTGCAAGCAGGGGAAGCCCTGTCAGCAGCCAGATCCCCTAAGAACTCGGCAGACCTCGAGAATAACCCCTTGCTTCTTCCCAGGGCCTCTGGGAAGAGGAAGAAACAGGCCCAGCGCTCCAATTCAGCAAAGCTGAAATCCCCCTGACCTCAAATTAAGCACACACTCAAATGCTTTGCTGAATCGAGACTTCAGTGCTTAAAAATAAAGAAATGTTGCAGGTATGTGTGGGTGGGGAATAGGTACCGTTACAAAGGCTAATTGATAGATACATGCAATAGGGACAAGGATGGGTCTGTATAAAAATAGCCTGTGTACTGCAGGCATACACGGACATCCCACATGTACTGCATTGCTCTTTTGAAGGGCGGTCTTTGCAGGTGCAATGAAAACCAGTGCCTCCTAACCCGAACCCATCACACCTCTGTGATGACACTAATCATGCTTTGCCGAGTCCTTCTGGCCAGATCCTTAGCAGCGCCCCATCGAAATCACTAGAGCGACGCTGATTTGGGCCAGCTGAGGATCTGGCTTTTTGTTTTATTGTTACCGTACAGACTGTAATAGCTCTAAGGCGCTCCTGTGTTAATCACATGTAGGGAAGTTTGGCCAAAGGATATATTATTTAGTCTGTGTAGCCGTACGCCCAAGCATATACACAGACTTATTACATCTTGGTTGAACCAAAGTTATTAGTTATTTCTAATATTAAAACCTTCGCTTTGTTTTCCTTTTCTCCCACTGGCACAATGTAAATCATGACCTGTCAAATTTCTGTTTCCGAAAAAACACAAGGATGCACACACAAATTCTGAAGTCAGCAAACCTAATTGGCTATGCAGTCTTAGTTTAATAGCAGACCAAACTGGTTTTAACGCTGTCCTGGACTGAGACATTTATGGTTGAGTTATAAATGCCTGCGGATAGGAATTTATAATGGAAAGGAAGAGAAGCATATCAGGACATTAGTGGGCATTGCTATAATACGCTTCACCTTCTGATACAATCCTACGAAGCCAAAACATTAGGAATACTGAATGCAGAATGAGGATGCTGGAGATATACAGTGCAGCTGCATTATAGCTGCATTTGTATAACTAAGAGCTTTAGTTCTGTGCGTGATTTATTAAGTATGTGGTGGTGGTGGTGGAATGCAATGTTCTTTGGCTTGATTTAATTTATTACAAATGCATTTATCTTTCATAAACACGCACATGAGCTGCAGATACAAAATTCTCTCTAAAATGTCACCTTGACCAGTAAAATGAGAATTAATTTATCCTGTGGGGCAGCGAGCTTCCAACTAGTATGAAGAGTCTCAAATGCTGCTAGTTTGAGGTAGACAACTCATTAGCAATCACTCTCTTCATACAGGAATGGATACAAGTGTATTCTTCACTCTGGCTGCAGTCTACAACCCACAATAATCCCCTTGAAAATACCAGTTAGCACATCTTCCTGGGTTTAAGAATATCAAAGCATCTTTTAATTGTTGTTAATACCCAGTTTCAGAGGGGTTCATGGCTCATTATTTTAGCTGAGTGTTTAAGCCCCCTCAAGAAAGGTTATATTTTTCATAGGTTCTTTCTCCTCTCTCCTTTCTTTACTTATCCTTAGTTGTTTATCTTTTTTTTTTTTTTACTTTTATTCTTATGAGTCAGAGCCCAAGAGATGTTTTCTAAAGCTAGTGTCTCATTTCACTGGATAATTCAGCTTTTCTTTCTATTTTAAGAAAATACAACTGGATATACCTTTGCACGCCTCATTGCTACAGTTTTTGTTGCAAACAAATTGTGCTTTGCAGACGACACAGTATAAACTATACCTACAAATCCGTGTCCTATCTTCTGACAACACTTTAGTTTCTGATTAGGAACATCTGCCACTGCTGCAGTGCCTTACACAGAAAGACCTTCGAGCATTTTGCAAATTGTCCTGAATGAAGCCGTTGGAGACCCATGTGAGGGAGCTGCGTTTCCATGTTACCGACAGGGATAACAGACTTGCCCTAGATCACCCAGCAATCGGCGGCAGGAGAGACCCACATTTGCTGACTCCCAGGGGCTTGCTTTACCCACCAGCTTCCCTCCCCCCGAGGAATCGGTTCCTACCTGTGAACGGACGGAGCAAATCGCTTCTTCTTGCAGAATGATTCCGCTTGCCCAGCAGCCTGGGCACACTGGCTCTGCTCCCACAAGCCAAGCCCGCACCTTCCCCTTAACCATCCACCGCCCTGACACCTGGTCTGTTGTGCACGGATCCCGGGCGGGCACCACCGCGCCCTGCTGGCGGGAGCGGAGCGCTGGCACCCGGCTGCGAGCCCAGGAGCCCGCTCTCCCCGGGGAGCCCCCGCCAGGTCGCCTGGGCGGAAAACAAACTTCCCCTCGGTGTTCAGCAGGACAGGCTGATGTGTCCGCGCCGGGCGCCCTGCCTGGCATCGCCGGCACGTCCCCGGCTCGGGAGCTGGAGCAACCTGCGCCCACCTCCCCCAGCAGGCCGGGGCGGGGGGCCAGGGCTGCTGTCCGGCTGCTCCCCGAGGGAGGGTCCCAGCCCCCCTGGGCCGGGCAGAGCCCGGGCCCCTCTGGGCTTGGCGCCTCGGGGGTGACAATAAACCGCTTGAGCCCAGCGCCGCTCCCGGTACAAGAGGAGCACCGGGGGGCCCCGAGACAAGGGGGGCAGGAGCAACCAGTGCAACCCCTCCCGCGGTTACAGGCTCCGCCGCCCGGGGAGCGGGGCTGGGATCCTCCCTTCGGCCCGCACCGCGGCTCCCCAGCCGGGGCGCATCCCTGGGGCGCGCCCGGACCCGCGTCCCCCGGCAGAGCTCACCTGGTCCGCAAGGTGACCCGCCTCTAGCTGCCCCGCTCGGGCCCCGCATGGCAGCTCCCGGAGAGGCCGGGCTGCGGGCTAAGGCGCTGCGGGCGCAGGGCAGAGCCGGCGGGGGACCTGGCTGCACCGCGGGCGCCTGCCGCTGGACTGGCGGGGAGGAGGCGAACGCGGCCCCGCATGGCAGAGCGACCAGCCGCCCCCCTGCTGCCGGAGCGCGGGGTGCCCAGGCGGGCGGAGCCGCGGGGAGGGAGGCGGCGGCTGCTGCCCGGGAGAAGCGGCGGAGGTTTGAGCAGAAGAACCGCCGCGGCTGGGGCTGGTCGGGGACTGACCGCCCTGCGCAGCTCTCCCTCCCGGTCCTAAAGGCAGCCCCGCGCCCGCACTGCTGGCCCGCCGAGCGCACCGGCCCCCGGCCAAGGGCCCCCCAGCCCAAGGATCCAGCTGCTTTTCCTACCAGCTCTGCCCTGGGGGAGGCTCCATGCGGCCCTCCAGGCAGCCGGGGGGGGGGCTGTTGCAAAGGCTTTCCCTTCCCCCAGGGAATTCGTGCTGCAAAGGGCACCAGCCCCATCTAATCCGGGGTTAGAATCATAGAATATCAGGGTCGGAAGGGACCTCAGGAGGTCATCTAGTCCAACCCCCTGCTCCAAGCAGGACCAATCTCCAGACAGATTGTTACCCCAGTTCCCTAAATGGCCCCCTTCTACTGTAAACTCTTTGGGGCCGGCCCCAGCTCTGTTCTGTTTGTACAGTGCCTAGCACATGGGGTCCTGGGCTCTGCCTGGGGGGCTCCTACACAGCAGGACAATACAAACAGACAATGACAGGGAGGTTCATTGATTCCATTGCATGTCACTTTCCACCACTGTCAGCATCGCTGGACAAGCCACTTGGGGAAAAGCTTCTCTCACCCTTCTGGATGCTTCAACTTAAAATTCTAGCCCAAGGTCCCCACCCATTGTGTGTGTTTCATTTCTTTATTTGCTTTTGTCAACACCATTGGCATTTGTACCAGCTGCAGAGATCATCCACAACATGATATTCAGCAGGCTAGCCCCCCTTTGGCTCCATACCCATTCTGTGCCTTGGAAATCTTTAATGAGGAGCATGATGGATTTTCTCTTCTTGCGCGCACTCTCCTCATTAGTCATACTTGCAAAAGCAGTAGTGGTAAATCATTAAGGAAAGATCACTCTCAATATTTAAATTGTATTTTAAATCTCTTGTACAGGGCTTGGAAATCTACACTAGTCACATTTTTCTCTCTCTATTTACATAGTTTTTACTAATTTGTTTGCTCACTTGCTGTTCTTGAACTGTGAAAAGGGGTGTAATTCCATTATTTCTACAGCTGTTCAAAACATGGGATTTCTGTCCCATCTGAAATTCGGATACTGACATTTTTATTTTCATCCCAAGTCGGGACAAAAAGTTGAAACGTTGAAACTGTTGCTGGAATGAAAAGTTCAGAAAAAATCTATTGAGAAATATCAAAATATTTTGTTTTGGTGTTTTTGATCAAAACATTTTGATGTTCACACACGATGCATTTCATTTTGATTTAATTTTCCCAACAGAGAATTCAGCTGCACTCAAGTCTTTTCCCTTGGAAGATTTTTGTTTTAATAAAGCCCCATTTTTCTGAAAGGTAAAAAATGTTTTATTGAAAAATTCTCTTCTTATTTCTTGGCTGGCATCGGGGCTTGAAAAACCCACTTGCCCATCATGGCCTCATCTGGAGTATTGTGTCCAGTTCTGGACACATTTCCGGAAAGATGTAGACAACTTGGAGAAGATGAAGAAAGGTCTAGAAAACATGAGCTATGAGGGAAGATTGGAAAATTGGGTTTGTTTAGGCTGGAGAAGAGAAGACTGATGGGAGTGAGGGAGACAGGATAACAGTTTTCAAGTCATATAAAAGGTTGTTACAAGGAGGAGGGTGATGAATTGTTCTCCTTAACCTCTGAGGATAGGACAAGAAGCAATGCGCTTCAACTGCAGCAAGGAGCTTTAGGCTGGACATTAGGAAAAACTTCCTAGCTTCCTAGCTGTCAGGGTGGTTAAGTGCTGGAACAAATTACCTAGGGAGGTTGTGGAATCTCCTGCATTGGAGGTTGTTAAGAGCAGGTTAGAGAGACACCTGTCAGGAACAGTCTAGTTATTACATAGTCCTGCCTTGAGTGCAGGGGACGGGACTAGATCACCTCTCGAGGTCCCTTCCAGTCCTAGATTTTGGATTCTATAATGAGTAGGAAACTTTCCTGGGCAAATATCATCCACTTCTGCAGAATCTCAGTGAGCATTCAAAAAAAAAAAAAAAAATTCCAGCCCTTCTAGTTGTGACAAAATCCCCTTGCAACCACGACAGCGTAACCCAATGCAGTACCACCTGCCTGAGTCTGCAGGGAGCTGCCCTCCAGAGAGGAAGGCTAATCCACTGGTTAGAGCACCGGCCTAGACCTTGAGACGCCTTGTCTTCAACTCCTTGCTCTACCCTAAGTCACACAGCCCCTGTGCATCAGTTCCCTCTGCAACGGGGCCAGTAACAAGAGGGTGGGAGGCGCTCGGTTAGCCTGGAGATGGCGGGTAGGGAAGTACCATATCTAGAAAGATAGTCACCATTATCTGCTGAGGAGAGGGAGGGGCTGGCTGCATCTGGACCCAGCGGCGACCACTGGTAGGTGGGCGTGGCTGGCGGCTGGTGTGGTCAGAGGGTCCCAGCAGGCCATTGCTGGTAGGAGGCACTGGCAGGACAGTTCTGCATGGCCCGGGGGGCTCTCTGCTGACACCACCCCAGCAGCATGAATTAATACTGTGCAGGAGGATCTCCAGCAGCATTCATCCATTATCCATTATCGACAAACTAGGCAAATACAATTTAGATGGGGCTACTATAAGGTGGGTGCATAACTGGCTGGATAACCGTACTCAGAGAGTTGTTATTAATGGTTCCCAATCCTGCTGGAAAGGCATAACGAGGGGGGTTCCGCAGGGGTCTGTTTTGGGACCGGCTCTGTTCAATATCTTCATTAACAATGACAATCCATTTGTCATAATTCAAAATGATCTGGACAAATTGGAGAAATCTGAGTTAAACAGGATGAAGTTTAACAAAGACAAATGCAAAGTGCTCCACTTAGGAAGAAAAAAATCAGTTTCACACATACAGAATGGGAAGAGACTGTCTAGGAAGGAGTACGGCAGAAAGGGATCTAGGGGTTATAGTGGACCACAAGCTAAATATGAGTCAACAGTGTGATGCTGTTGCAAAAAAAGCAAACATGATTCTGGGATGTATTAACAGGTGTGTTGTGAGCAAGACACGAGAAGTCATTCTTCCGCTCTACTCTGCTCTGGTTAGGCCTCAGCTGGAGTATTGTGTCCAGTTCTGGGCACCGCATTTCAAGAAAGATGTGGAGAAATTGGAAAGGGTCCAGAGAAGAGCAACAAGAATGATTAAAGGTCTTGAGAACATGACCTATGAAGGAAGGCTGAAAGAATTCGGTTTGTTTAGTTTGGAAAAGAGAAGACTGAGAGGGGACATGATAGCAGTTTTCAGGTATCTAAAAGGGTGTCATAAGGAGGAGGGAGAAAACTTGTTCACCTTAGCCTCTGAGGATAGAACAAGAAGCAATGGGCTTAAACTGCAGCAAGGGAGGTCTAGGTTGGACATTAGGAAAAAGTTCCTAACTGTCAGGGTGGTTAAACACTGGAATAAATTGCCTAGGGAGGTTGTGGAATCTCCATCTCTGGAGATATTTAAGAGTAGGTTAGATAAATGTCTATCAGGGATGGTCTAGACAGTATTTGGTCCTGCCATGCGGGCAGGGGACTGGACTCGATGACCTCTCGAGGTCCCTTCCAGTCCTAGAATCTATGAATCTATGAATCCATTTATTTCCTCTGTTTTGCGAGGGCCACGCTGCCTCCATTGATTACAGTGTTGGGGGGCAGCATTAATTGATTTCATTAGAGTTTGGGGAGGGAGCATGCCCTGAGGTCCAGCGTGCAGACAGAAGGACACTGATCTCTGGACTTAAGCAAAGGGCCTGGAGGGGTATCTGAGCCCCAGGAGAGCCGGCAGGCAGGGCTGGAACTCAGCAGGGGGTATGGCATAAGTTTAGTTCCTGTGCCAGTGGATACTGGGTAAAGTTTCCCGGCTCTGATTAACACACCCCACGGTCACACTTGAGCAGAGCTCTACAAACCGACATGTGCTGCTTTCTCAGTTCTTCTTAAAGACATAACATTTGATTCAGCTCAAGCGCTTGCCCAGGGTTCTCCTTTGGGCTGTTATCAGCTGACATGTCTGAACGTTAGCCACCATAACACAATGCATGTATCAAATGCAGGACTTCTTTTTAAATGCAGTCATTTATGGATTGAATGCAGAAGATGCCCATGAGAAAAGCTGGGAGTACAAAAATAGGGGTATTCTCAGATACCTTAATATCTTCAAAGCCACGTCAGAGTATGCTTCCATGGGAGCAGCTGTGTCATTTTTCTATCATAATTTGCATCGACTACAACACACTTCACAATCAGACACACAATATGGTTCTATTAATATCCGAGATAAAAGACAGATTGAGAAGATTAAAATGGAGTGAAAAGGGAAGTTAAAGAAGGGAGGGGTCTAGGCCACAGATTAGTTGGAAATAGAGCCAGTTCCCCAGTGTTGTGTGTCTTATGCTCCCCTCTGCTGGACAGAACCACATTCATCCGAGTACTTGTCAATAGCCCCATTCTGCTAATAGCGATCGATAACCCTCCTCTAGTGCAAGCGGCAGAAGCTGTTTGGAGAAGGAGCCGCTGAGTTCTGTTCCCTGCTTGCTGTGAAGTTGGGTGAGCATCTTGTACAGCAGAACAACAACTCTGGGGGTCTTAATTGGCAACCGGTGTCCTACAGCCTTTAACTACACAAACCAACATCTTTGGGTATGAACAACGCAGCACTCACATCGCCAGCGTGGAACAGACCCACAGTCTCTCTCAGACAGTGGTCACACCAGCTGCTGCAGTAAGCAGTGATGGAATAACTTGCCCTCAGGGAAGTTTCTTCCTGACCCCGTTAGAGGTTTTTCTTAACCCCGGAAGCATGAGGGTTTGAAGCCTTCCAAACGTCTGTTTATATTTGAGTATTATCACTGGATAGGTTTGTTACCCAGTGTGACGCGGAGGGAATTTACTATTTTTATGAGTGATATGCATGGCAATGACTTATTTGACTAGGGAATGCTACCCAGAGGCAGGGGAAGGGTTAAAAAGCTACCCCAGTGGCAGGCCACGAGCCCTGGGTGTTGAGTTATGCAGCTGTCTGGGATGGTAGGAATGCAGAGCATTAAAGGACTGGCCAAAACCAACCCCGTCAGTGTAGGATTCAGAAAGACCAGGGGTTCCCCAGGGACTGAACACCACACACCTAACAAGGGGAAACGCCAGCAGGCAGAGCCTGTGAACTCAGGAGGACAAAAGGCCACCAGGTGACAGGAAGCTAATAGAAAAGAGCTGGTGTCTGGCCACACAGGGGAGACAGAGAGAGCCAGGAAATGGATTCCATGACAGCATGGCTGGGCGGAGTGCTGGCTTGGCCAGGATGGACTGCGTCTTAACCCTTGCGTCTCTGTGCTAACACAAGCATCTCCCCACATGGTGTTTCTGCTGACTCGTTAACCCTGCTCTGCTTTGAAAAGGCTGCCTGGGGTCACTGCAAATATGGGGTGAGGTGCATTGGGCCCTGGAGAGTGTCGATGTCTCAGGCAAGGAGTCTATTGAAAAGGGAGCGGGGATTGCAGGGGTGAGGTTCAAGTAATTGCCCCATTGGATTTCAGAGCAGGTTGAGGGGCCCTGGAGCAGTCTCTTTATGCCAGCATGGTTCCAGGGGCTTGGCCATGGGTCTGCAAAATGTACCCTTTATCCTCACGTGGCCAGGCTCTAAGAGGCTGGCGCTGGTACCACTCCAGTTAGACTGATGCAATGCAAACTCCAGTGTAGACAAGCCCAGAGCAGCACAGAGATGGCCAGAGAGTGGGGGATGGAAAGTTAGCAAAGGGAGGGATAGAAGGAAAAGGCCCTTCCTGCTCTTACAATGACAGGTTAAGAGGCATCACTCTGGCTGGTCTAAACTCCCCCACTGCATCCTGCTGTGAAAAGCTCCTTGACAAATAGCCAGTCCTACTTTTGAGGGTAGGGCTGCGAAGAACCATCCAACCCTCTGAACACAGGTCGAAAAGGCAGCGGATAAGCAGCAGCTCCCTCTCTTGCTCTGTGTTGAGCGACTGCCTGAACTCACACTGCTGACAGAGAGGCGAAGGGCATGTGAGCAGAGGTGCACACAAAGGGGCGGGGGGAAGTTCAGAGGCCTGGGAAATACTGTCTGGGACTTCCGACCGAGAGAGGAAGCCAGGCAGTGCAGAAGGAAAGAAGTGGAGGCAGATTGGTGCAGCTTGGAACGGCGGGTACATGTACGGGCCAGGGGCCATTTCAAGGAACAATATTTCAAACCCCCTGGGAGGAGACCCCTGAGAAATCCCAGATCTCCAGTGACATTTCCCAGAGAAGGATCTGAATTCAGTGGAGCAATGCTGCTCCCCCCCAGCCCATGACACTATCCCCATTGATCCTTTGCTTTTCCCCGGCTGGGCCGTTCTGCCCTGGTTTTAGTGACCTCTGCCTGGAGACCCGGCAGACCTGGACCCAAAGCTGAAAGCTTCCTGGAATCTCAGCTCTGAGGCAGTAAGAGAGTCCAAGGAGTTTGTGAGGCCCTCAGCATTCCTGAAGCCAGGCTGTAACGGGTGTGGGAGGTGGGGGAAAGCCCATCGAGACCCCCTAAGTCTGAGCAGGGGGGTGGATACCACTGGTTTTTCAGCACCGCTGTTACGGAGTGTTAAACTTGTAAAAAAACAAAACAAAAAAAACAAAAAAACACAACACTACACCAAACCCTCAGCAGCTGGTTTAATAAATGTTGGCACTTACACCTCAGCTGGGGCTCCCGCTCTGTGGCTGAGCAGCTGTGTGTGTTCTGGTAGCCCTGAAAAACATCAACCAGGGATCAGAGCCCACTGCGCCAGGCGCTGTACAAACACAGTCAAGGACAGGCCTTGTCCCAGCAGCGCTGAGGCCCAGCTCCACAACAGAAGTCAGGTGCTGCAATAGAGACTTAGTCCAGTGGTTAGGAGACCCACTTGGGATGGGAGAAACCCTGGCGTAAGCCCCCTCTCTGCCTGCTGAGGAGAGGGGATTTGAATGAGGATCTGCCGCCACCTCTGGGGCTCACTCCAGCTCCCATTGAAGTGGATTAATTCAATATTAATTGGGTCAGAGAGAAAGACTCCCCCTCCCCCCGTTTTGCATGGAGCTTGGCTCCTGGAGCAGGCCCCACTTGCTAGGTAGGCAGAGAAGCACCCATCTCCCCAGGTTCACGGATCACTCTGGGGTTGTGTAGGTCACGGTGGCACCTAAAACTGGCACTTGGGTGCTTCACCCCCAGATTTAGGGACCTAAGTGCCTTTGTGGATCGGGGCCCTAGAGCCGACATAGTCAAGACAAAGGGATACAACGTTCCAGCAAAGGACTGGGAAGAGAGGCAGAGATTAAGTGGGTTTCCCACAGTTATGAAGTTCACTGCCTTAGCCACATGGCCATCCTTCCTCCGAGTCTACTGCGGATGACGAGAACGTTCCTTGTCCAGACCCACAGCTGGTGTAAGTCAATCCTGAAGTCAGTGGAGCAGTGCCAGTTTACACCAGCGGAGGATCTGGATTCTATTGTATTCCTTATCATATACCCATCCCTGTGGTATGTGAGCTCCTAACTCAGTACTTCCTGCCCCTGACCAATACAGGTAAGTGGAGAGAATATTGTACCGAGGAGAAAAGAATGAAGCCCACTTAATTTCACTGGGCTGTCATCTGCAACATGGGTCCCGCAAGGGGGGGAGGGGGGAGAAAGACCCTCAGTCTTTGTGGCAGAAGGAAGCAGCTGGGAGGCAAATATGAACCTGTCTTAAAAGTTATTTTAATTAACATGCAACAAAACCTGAGAGTTTTTAAAGCAATAAGTTGGGTGGTGGGAGGGGGGGGGGGTTGCACACTCCAGGGTCCAACGTTCCCTGATTTACAGGGCAGAAGTGGATAAAGACAAATGCTCCCAGAACCAGCAAATGTCTCTAGGCACTAGTTCTGGGCCAAGGACCAGAAAGAAAGGTGCCCAAAGCTGGTAGTGGTGAGCAGCAGCCAACTCAAACGCCTTATGTGGCCCAGCTTTTGCCTAGCATGGGTTGCGATATCATCCCAGTCTGCCACCCAGCCAGTCCATCCCTAGGAGACGAGAGGCCAACCAAAGCTCAGAAAGAGAGAGAGAGAGAGAGAGAGAGAGAGAGAGAGCGCGCGCGATATGTCTGATGTGCAGAGCAGGCATCTCTGGAATTTTGAGACAAGGGGGGAAAACTACGTCTCATTTCATAGGCGCCTTCCCGGAAACAAAGCACACAATAAACCAGCCATGTTATGGAGGGACGGTCAGCTACTCCCCAGCTCAGGCTGCATTACCCTCATCACCCCCACAGCGATGGTGGCCTCCTTGCAAAGTGAGCATCACCCAGACTGATCTCTGGCAAGATGCATAAGGTGGTCTGGTTGCAAGGGAGGGACATACACTGCATACAGTCCTTTTGTGCTACTGTAGCTTTGGCCCCTGAGATTGCTGGCCATGTGGTGGTTATTCCTTGGTGCACACGCTTCGGAATTCGTTGGTCTTCCGTTCTTATATGTCCATCCCAAGAAAGCTGCCAAAACGGACCCAGTGCTAAAAGAGGCCACAGCTATCCTTGTGTTTAAAGCCACACTTTTTATCCTCTCCCCAAACTATCCCTGTCCCGAAAAGTTGGAGCAGCCTGGATATTCAAAGTCATATAACCAAGAGGTTCCTGCAATGTAGCAACTGAAAACTGGAGCTGTTTCCAGTGTTCCAAAAAACCATCCAACTCTTTTTTTTCCCCCATGCAGAGGAACAAATAGGGAGGGCAGGAGGCACATGAAACTTCTAGGACTGGTGAGAGCTAAGTCTGTTCCTCTGCACAACGATCTAACACTGGAAATACGAGACTTCATCCGACATCCTTTTTGTAACCATGGAGCAGAATGACATAGTGCTGGCAATGCACTAACAGAGCGCAGGCTCCAGAGTGGGAACAGTGCCAGCACCTCCTCCTACAGAGGATAAAAAAGGAACACTAAGGGGACAGCCAACTTTTGAGTTTCACAGAACTCTTCTGCAGACCTCAAGCTTAACAGCTTGTCCCTTCCACCAGCGGAAGCTGGTCCAATAAAAGATATTAGCTCACCCACCTTGTCTCTCTCCAATCCTGGGACCAACACGGCTACCACACTGCAAACAAAAATGCTCCTCACTCATTCAATTCTCAGAACAGGGCTGGAATCCAGAACTTCCACCACTTCAGCACAGACCTCCACCACTTGAGCTAAAGGAATAGCTCCTTTCCCTGGCAGCAGTAGTAGGCTGTAATCCTGCTATGTGGACTAGCCACTAAAGGGAAGACGTGATCCCTGCTGAACCAATGGGTGACACTTTAATGGGGGCATATAAGTACCCATTGACCTAAAGGAAACCAAATCTCACTTAACTGATCTGGTAAATAAGGGTGATGGATGTTCCATAAGATGACTTCAGGTGCAGCCAGTAATCGAGCCCATCCCCAGCTATTGTGCCAGCACTCATCCACTTTGCTACTCTACCGCTCAGAAAGATTAGGCCAGATCTATGCGCTTGGCTCTGCTCCCTGTAAGAACTGCTGCAACTCTGTACCCATCCCTGGGAAGAATCAGCCCAGAGGAAATCTGCTCAGCACCTCCTCTTCTTCCACTCCTCCAGGCAGGCAAGTGGGTGCAGGAGGATTTTGCTGAACCAGGGTGGGAAGGGAAAGTGTTGGAGGGAGCTGAGCTTGGTGCAGTGCGGTATGGAAGGTGGTGATGGCAATCAGAGAGGGAAGTAGGGGTGATTGCTGGCACTTAAAGCAACACCATGTATTTGGAGCCCCAGATGCTACAAATGAAATATAAAGGGCACAGGATTTCAAGGATTATTTATTGCTTAGAAAAAGCGATCCAGCTATAGGATTCTATGCACAGAATTTTACAAACATGTTGGCTTGTGCTTTTGTCTCTTAGAGCAAATTCCTTGCTTGAGAGGCTGGCTAGGATGGAACCAGAACCCAGGATCAGATTCACAGCATAGATTGCATAGAATTCAGAAAGTAACCACGGGTCTGATTCACATTCCCACCGAGGGCAGTGAGGATCTCTCCAGTTACTGGATCAGACCCCAAATGCGTAGGCTAGTGCAAGATTAATTTTCAGAATTAAAAAAAAAAAAGTCCATGCAGCTCTGGAGATGTGCATGTTTCCACATCTTGTGGCTCAGCCGACTAAGAGGGTGCCATCTCTTCTCTTTGCTCCCTGCACCTAAACCGTGATCCAGAAATAAGTCTAGCCTACCAAGTCTCAGATCAACAGCCCCCCTGAGGTTCTCCAGCTAGCTTCAGCTTGCATAGCACAGAACTAGCTAAAATCATTTGGGATTCATGCAGCCTTAAATGCGTCGGTGAATGATGGTAGGACTGATTTCTTCTCCCTTGTTTTATTCTTTGCTGTTGAGACAGCGAACACTGAAAACAGATTACCATCATTTCCCTGCTATCCATCATTCATTTCACAACGCATGTTCTCCCTGCATGAACGCAGCACATTGGCGCATCTCTTGCTGACATCAGGAAAAGGAGCTGGGGTTGATGCAGCTTCCCCACAGAACATTAGGGTCTGTGACGTAGATTTAAAGAAAAGGGTAAAAAGAAACGAGGTGTTAAGCCCCAAGCTTGGTGCTTACTTAGGAAATATTGCAACACTTAAAGGGGGAGGGGGAAAAAAATCAGCATTCCCACAATGCTTAAAAAAATCATTGAAAGAATAATGAGCTGAACCAGAGAGAAAACGATCCACTGATGGATTAGCGCTGGTCTCTCTAGAACCCACGCTAATGTTGTATGGCTTTGTCCCTCTCTAGAGGTGAGACCATGCATACAGGGTTATGAGCCTGCTACGGCCATTAAGTTAATAGTGGTTGGCTGTTCAGATTGAATAGGCAAGGCTCTCGCTTTTAGCTACAGAGGTCCTGGGTTCAGTCCCCAGGATGGAGAGTTACATCCCCCTTGCTCTATGGCAGTGTTTCCCTGGGTGTTCGCACAATGATATGGGGGGGTCGCCAGAAAAATTTCCTTAATGGCGGCCAGAGGACCCTGGGCATGGGAGGCAGCAGGTGTGACCCAGTTGCGGAGCAGACAGCCCAAGCCCTGTGGAGCGCAGAGCACACAGCTGAGCCCCAGTCAGCGCGGGGCCAGCAGCCCGAGCCCTGCAGAGCGCTCAGCGGAGGCGCCAGCAGCCCGAGCCCCATGCAGCACGGGGCCGGGAAGTTGGGGCCGGCAGCCCGAGCCCTGTGGAGTGCGGAGCCGGCAGCCCAGACCCCGGCGTGGGGCCAGCAGCCTGAGCCCCATCACAGGCAGGGAGGCAGCTGGGACCCCAGGCACGCAGCTCGGACTCCTGTCCTTGGCAGACGGGAAGTTGGGTGGCATGAGGGGCAGAGTGAGCAGGGGCCATGCTGTACGTGGGGGATGGTCCAAGCTAATTTGTCCCTCGTGGGGCACCTTCCTAGGTATGGCCCTGGTGGCGGAAGAAAAGGTGTTTGTGCCAAACCAGCCGGAACCAGGCAGTAGTCAATGTAGCAGCGTTCAGGTGCCTCAGTAATTCGACACTAAGTCATTTTCTCTGGAGCGCTGTTTTGCTTCAGTGAGAGGTGAGTGAATGTTAGCATCACACTGAGGAGATTTAAACTTAAATCCTTGGAAATAGTCATTTTTAGGAGGGGGTTTAGGAGATTTCACATTTTAGTGAAAGGGGTTCCCAGGTTGTTAAAGTTTGGGAACCACTGCTCTATGGGGAGATGCACCACCAAGGTTAGGGGGAAAAGACTTGGAGGCTGAAATCTTCCACTCAATTAGCCTAACGTTTTCAATCTTGGGTGTGTAACGTTAGGCACCTCAATCCACACTTCAGTACAAGGAGCTCTGGTTTTCAGAGTACAGGAGAGGTCACTGCTCAGCTCTTCTGAAAATCATGGCACTTGCGGAGATGCCGAAGCATGGACTGAGCTGAATAGACCTAGGCCCTTAGGTTTTAACATTTTGGCCTTAATCCGCACAGCTACCGCAGCATTGTGGTCAGGGTCTGAGCTAGGACTGGTGTAGTAACAGAGTCCATCCCTGGCTGGAAGGACAAGCCCCAGAGATCAGAGGACCATTCCATTTCCAGGCCCACTGGAATTCTTGATCTATCTTCTGCGGCTGCCAAGAAAGGCACCAGTTAGTGCTTGCTGAGATGGGACCATCTGTCAGCTAGGAAACAGGCTGGCTCCACCATCTGGTTTCTTATAAGGAAGCAACACAGCCGTCAACTTGTAACAATATTCAGGCACTGCAGGCTTTGGCCAGATTCAGACAGCCAGTCGAGATGCGAACGGCTCCCCTTAGATGAGGTTAGCAATCTCCCGTGCCATTCAGTCTCCTGATACAGACATGCATCTTCATTCACTGGGCACTGGAACAAAGCCGCTGCACATCTGGGCATTTATGTCACACTTCTATTTGCAACTTCTTCCTGAATTACCACAAACGTCGACTTCTAATTATCGATATCCCAGGAGTGCCTAAAGTTCCCAAACAAGATCAGGCCCCCCCTGTACACACATATAATGAGGCAATCCATGCCCTGAAGACCTTATAGTCTAACTAGACAAGCCAGGCAAAGGAAGCATTCTTGTCCCCAGGGAGGATTTGAGGCACAGAGTTTAACTTTAAAGCTGGGCAGGCAACGGGTATCCCATCCCACTAAAAAGTCAAGATATTGACAAGCTTCTCCTGCCCCACTGGGATGAAACGGAGCCTTTGGGACGTTGTGTACAGGAACAGAGAGACCCCCCCCCTCCGAATGCCAATAGCCCCCTGCTAGAGCTGTCACCTGGGAGACCTGAGGCTGCAGGTCACGTTCCCTCCCTGAATCCGGCACAATCTGTTCTGGGTAAGTGATGGAAGCCCTGGGCTCTAGGCTGTTCTAATGTGGGGCTCTCTCCAGCTTCCCTCGTGGAATGGGTCCACTTTGTAGTATTAATGGAATAGCCATTCGGCCAACAGAGAAAAACGGGGGTGACTCTAGTCGTGTGGGTAAGGTCCCTACCAGGCAAGCAAAGCAGCCTGGTTCATGTCTCCCACGATTGTCCTAATTGGCAGGCAATCGAGTCTGTCTCTCTCCAGCTCCATCAGTCTTTATTTACACAGGGTTAAGGAGGAGACTACGTCCTTTCCTCATCCCATTACACAGTGCACAACAGCTACTGGCTAACACCTGGTTCCGAGATCCGTGTTCTATACGACGGAGTGAGTGTCAGAGGAAAGGCTGTCTGAATTCACTGCGCTTACTCCTCTTCCTAGTTTGTGTGGGCTTAAGCAGGGGTGGGACACTCATTTCACATGGCAGCCCGATCAGACGCTCTGCCATGAGCCACACTCAGCAGAACTGGATAAAGATAAGCCAGGCTGATGGTTACTTACATTCACCCTTGGACTTATTGGAAGTTTCCTTTTCTTGGACTGGCCAGCTGAGGGTATCTACTCTCCAGCTGGCAGATAAGCACTCGTCAGTACCACTTCCCCTCGCCCAGACATCTATCAGCTTCTGCCAGACGTATGCCTCGCCAGCCCCTCTGAAAGGCGCCCAAGTGGTTCTGTGCCTGTATGCAGAGTCTGGACTATGGGGGTGTGATTTGTAGAGCACACCATTGTGTTACTCCCTTGTGTGGATCCTGCTGGCACACACTGAATGTTCCTTAGCAGGCATTGATTGAGTTGTGTTTGAAACAGGACTCCATCAACGCAGGCTGGCAGGATCTACATGGGGGATTTAGAGCGCAACACTCTGGTGTACTCTCCAAAGCACACCCCCATGGCACAGAGTCCCCAGAGATTCATGGGAAGTCGGCAGGTTGGATCCAGCCCAGAGGCTGCAGGTCTGACACCACTGGTTTAAACTATCCAGTGCCTTTACTGTTACTTTAAGAAAGAGCTTTGAGGTGGATTTAATAATGTCCTTTATTTTTAGGAGAGCAGAAAATAAAAAACTTAGACCTAGATTCTCATCTAATGCAAGTTGTCATAGCGCCATTACTTACAATTCAGATCTGGGTCTTTCCAATGCTGCGCTGGGGGATGGCTATCCAAAGCTCTCCACTTCAGTGGAATGAGGCCAATTTACATCCACCGAGGGAGTGGGTCTTAATTTCAGCTTCCAAGTCTAAACCCAAAAAGGAGACTCCAGTGTCCCATTTCAGTGTTTCATGTTCTGCTCATGGAGTCAAAGTACCAGCAGAGCAACAGTGACGGGAAACATAATGGAAGGGCAAAAATTGATGAGGCAAGGGAAAATGACTTGGCTGCATGCAAGACTCTGAGAGCCTGAATGCTTCTTAATGAACGGGTTCCCGAATGCATCACAAGACTCAGGAAAGGAATTCATCCATCCAGCTGATGCATACCGAGCAGCTTGGCAGGCTCACCAAATGACATCAAAAATACCTTACAAGTGAACTTCCACAGCTCAGTTAAACCCCAGAAATGTATTGTCTAAACACGTGTCACCCTGCCTGGTACAGCTGATTAGGTATTTTCTGGCTTTAAATGGCTATTAACGAGAGATGAAGGGATGGTAACAACAAATCTGTTCCGTTTGCTTTGTTAAAGCCCTGGTGGTCAGTCTCCCTGGTTACCCCCAGAGATGCCCAGGGATCGAGCCATGTTTACCCACATGAAGTGCTCGGGCTTTAACCGGAGCCAGGATCAGTCAGCGGGCCACGTTTTCATTGGTGGGACATCACTATCTGAGTGTGTGATTCGTTATTATGACACCCAGACACTAGACACAGTCAGGGCTGGAGGGAGATTTTAGACCCAGCGCTGGGCATGGGGTGGTGTGTTAACTGCACTGCCCCAGAGGCCTGGTGTCCCAGAGACACGGTTCCACCCTCTTGGTCCAGGAAGGAAATGAGCTAGTGGAGCCTTGGAAAGGGAGCAGTTTATTTCACCTTCACAGCTGGCCATGGAGCTGGGGAGGAGCCAAACCTGCTTTACCCTTCCCCTTGTTTGGAACAGGAGACCTGGCCTCAGGTAGGTTTTATGGGTAAGGGGTGGGACCTTTCTACCACATGCAGCTGCATAAGTCAAGGGTACAGTCTAGCCCTTAAGCAACATTGTCCTTTTTACGGGTTAACACAGGGATGGACAGTTCCAAGGGCCCATGGTATAAAGGAACCGAGACACCCCCTGAATGGAACAGGTTTTCCCTGTAAATATATCACTACGTTACTTCGGGCCTGATCGCACTGTTGAAGAAAAGCTCCCAGCTGAAATCAATGAAGAGTTCTGCTTCCAAATTAATTGCACGCTATGGCCCTTAGCATCTGGGCATCACATCAAAAACGATGAACCAACTAAGCAGCCAGGGACCACTCCCCTAAATACTTCCATCAGTAATGAGAAATACTGCAAAGCACTCTGAAATTCAAACATCCTCTGAAAAGGGAACGCAGGAGAAAAGCTACCATGCACATCAAATGACTGGTCATCTACCTGACAGGAGTCTCTGTACCACTGGCACTAAGGGGCATGATGTTTATTCCAATATTATTCATTACTTCATCTGTGAGGTAGCATTAAGTTGGCAGATCTTCTCTTGCGAGCTATGGGTCAGATCCTCAGCAGGTGTAAACTAGCGTAGCTCCATTGAAGTCAAAGGAGTGATGTGGATTTACACCAGCTGGGGCAGGGGTAGGCAACCTATGGCACGCGTGCCGAAAGGCTGCCGACCCCTGAGCTGGGGGACTGGAACTTGCATTTCTGAAAGAGGAGAACCAAATCCCAAATAAAAAGAGCCACCAGCATGGTTTGACCTGTCTGCTCAGAGCGAGGGTAAGCTGAACACACCAGGCAATGACTATGGACTGCTCACGATGCAGCCTTACACGTGAAATGCACAGTAGGGGAACCAATGTGGCTGAGTGACTAGTACAGTGGACTAGAACTTGGACCCCTGAATTCTGGTGCCCATCTTGCCACTGGCTTCCTGGGTGACCTTGGGCAAGTCACTTCACCAATCTGTGATTCAGCTTCCCCATCTGTAAAATGGGAAGGATGGTAGTGACCTCCTTTGTAAAGTACTTGGAGATCTACAGATAAGAGGTATGTATTATTAAAGGGCAGAATGCAAACTCCTTACTCCCACCAGCGAGTAACTACTCACATGAGCAATCCCCCTGAAGTCTAGGGTGTTACTCATGTGAGTAACTACTCAAAGGGGATAAGGGCTTGCCAAGGAGTCTGCAAAGAGTCATATCCATTTTCACACCAAGTGCTTATTTTAAGATTGTTCCCATTGTACATTTTAAGCTTCCGCCATCCCTGCTGTTTAACAAATTAAATTCAGAAGGCTAAATAATTAATAGCATGCCAGTGATTTCTTCCAAGGCCACTTCCTTGGAGTAGGTTCTAGCTTATTCCCTTTTAAGCCGACTTCTCAGGAATAGTGCACGACTTGTTTTGACTGGAACTTTATGTTCTGTACGTGGGAAACATGGAGCAGAGTTGATGTAGGGTTCACCACTCTCTCCTGCACTTTCATCCTTCACACCACTGCCCTTTCTCCACAGACATCAGGTCTGATCCTGGCTCTGTTTCACCACTTCCCCGCCAGCGTCACTCCGCGGACACGAGCAGAACTGCCCCCAGCCTTAACCACCAGAAAATTTGGGGTTTGAGATAAATGAAAAATTTTGCAGCAAGTGTCTAGTTTCCTTGACAATTTTTCCTTTGAAAGAAATCAAAAACATCAAAACCAAAAATTCTCAGCCAAAAATCTTCAGTTTTCAGTTGTTGAAAATGGAACAAAAAAAATGTTTGTGGTTTTTTGATGAAAAGTCAAAAATTTTTCCATGAGGGGGGGGAAAAAAACAAAACAAAAAAAACATTTTCCAGCCAGCTCTACTCTTAGTGTTAGATCACAAATACTGAAGAAAAACAAAACAAAAAAACAGAACTGTTTTTGGGGGTTGTTTTTTATAAAAAACGAAACCCGATATTGACCTGGGAAAACTGATAGGTGTCTAAGCTTTGCTCTTTCAGAGAAGGAAAGAATCTGATCTTTTACCTATCAAAATACTAAGGCTTTCTAGAGATTTCAGGGATTTCCTATTGACACCAATGGCTGGTGTGTGCCTAAACCCCCTAGTTAGTTTTGAAATTCTCATCTTAAGCCATTTTGTCCCAAACTAATCAGCAGAAGCGGCTTCCCAAGCTACGGGTAACGTCTCAGCCAGTGTACTGTATTCACTTCAGAGTGTAATTTGTTAACATTTCATCATCTAAGACTTCTGGGATAGTCTGATCAGCCCAATAATTTCAAACCACGACTTGATAAGTTCTCAGACTTGATAATCATTAATAACTGTGGTCATCTCACTACAAGAACCAGACAGTGACTTTGTAAATGTATCTAAAATCCGGCTTGCAATAAACTCCAGCTTCTCCTTAGAGCCACAGAAATAGCCCCCATTCCCCCCCAATCCACCCCTTTTGTCAGTTTCACCCACCAGTTGTGTCCTAGCTCTGGTGCAGGGTGTGTACAATGCCCCTCACAGCAGGGCCCTGCTCTCTGGTGCTCCCCCTAGGAACTATCAGAACACAGAAACAAACAAGGACTTACTTTGTTATGCCAGCCATCTACTTTACTCCAGGAACCTGCACTGCAGACTCGCAGGAAAAGTTCCCACTAATCAGCGAGAGAGCTGTACAGCAGAGCTCACCGAGTACACAAGTCCATAAATCAGCATAGGCAACGCAGGGTGCAGCTGGCAAACCAGAATTACCCAGTCCACAGTGATTCAGGCAGCAGCTCTGAGGTTTGCAAACAAAAGGAGGGCTGCCCAGATCTCTCGGGTTGGGATATCACACCCAACCCATCGGGCACATCAGGACTTTTCCAAAGTAGCTACAAATAGGATGACAAGCGAGTCATCGGCACTTCGAATGGGCCACATCTTCAGTTTGCTTAAAATCGGCAGCATTGGATTCAATGGAGCTACCAGGATTCACCCCAGCAAAAGATCGGTCCTGATGATATCGATGACCCATGGCCCTATCTGGACAACATTTTTTTGAAATCCAGGTACAGTAAGAACAATTCTAGCAAGTAAAGAGAAGAGGGACGTATAGTCACGGCTTGCCTGGTTTAATGTACATGAAGCCTGGTATTCACACAGCCAAGGCTGGCCTTGGAAATTTCTGGTGTGGGGGAGGTGTTTTTTCCAATGAAAAGTCAAATATTTGAGGAAAACAGATGATTTCCATGAATATTTTTTGATGACAAAAAAGTTGCAGTGGAAACGTTTCCAACCAGCCTCCTGCTGAAGTTAGAGATTTTCCAACGCATAAACCCACCTGAATAAGGCCCTGCCACAGTGTTTCCACATTCAAGATGTTGCTTCTTAGCTGGATTCCTAACTGCAGGCCTAGGAACTGAAAAGCTGCTCCTTTGGCCCTTGATTTCGTGGTGCATTGGACAGGGCAGCCTTTCCTTTGTACAGAAACAAGGTGAAGATGAAATAAGGAACAAATGACAGGGCAAACTCCCACCTGACTCCTTGCCAGAACCCAAAAGGACTTGTCTGAGCAATACAAGAGTTTGGCCTGTGCCCTATCCCCTGGTCTCATGACCCCCTTTGCCCCACTGCTTTGCGGGTCAGCGTGGTGCTGGGCAAAGCCCTTGCGCTGATAATACAGCAGGTTGGGGTTTTAGGACCGAATCCTGGCCCTGCTAGGATAGGGGGAGTAAGGCCCTTAGTGCTGCATGGCTGGGCCACCTGCTCCCACTGCAGCAGAGCTGGGAGGGGACCTCTTGGTGCTGTTTGGCTGAGGGCTACCGAGCGACTACAGGTGATGTGGGAGAATTCCCTGGCAGTCCCCGTGAGCGGCCCTGGGGTCTGTCCCCTGGCACTGGGCTGGGGAGGGAACCCCTGTGCAGACCCCAAGGGCAGAGGGGAGCAGGAATTGTACAAGGTTGGGAGGTTGTTGGGAGCGGGGGCTCTGCCCTGCCCCATAACTGCTCATTGTGGGTCAGGGCTGTTCTTCAGCCCAGTGACAGCCTGTTTCAAAGCTCTCAATGTGGAGACTCCCCTTGGCTCGGCAGACCTATGACTCCCTAGGACAACTGTCCATCTGCCCAGCTGCTCCCTGACAGGCTGTCCCTGGTGGTCGGGACCCCACCCCTGGGCAGGGGAGGGGCTGGCTGCAGAGAGGGGGTGGGCGGCCTCTCAGGGTACTCACAGGCCCCTGCAAACACAGAATGCAGCTGACCACAGGATTCCAATCTTGGGCAACAAAGATCAGAGACATCCCGCAGCTACGGACTGACTTCACACAGCTGGCAGCACGCCCAGCCATGCAGGGAGCCAGGAGGAGTCGTGCCCAAAGCAGCCCTGTGCAAGGCCCTGGGTGCACAGCAGCTATCACTGTTGTGCACGGATGTGGGGTGGCTACAGAGACCAACGTCCACCTCGGACAGCACGGCTCTGGCCTGCGGGGACAGATCAGGAAACAGCAGACGGCTGCAGACACCAGGCACCGGTGGGGGACTAGTCTATAGCGCCGAATCAAAATCACGTAGCAGTTAAATACCAGCTCTCTGGGCCTTCCTCACTAGGACAACAGACCTCAACATGGGCGGTATGGGAACAGTTAGGGGGTTGTTGCCCAGGAAGCGGAGAAGAATAGGTTTTAGTCCCCCTGCTTCCCTGTAACACCACATCATCCATGCTCCCCACATCTCTCTTTCGTGACCCAGTCACACAGCACTTTGCTCCCCCAGAGTCTGCGCTTTGGATATGGGCTTCACAGTGAGCAGTCCTAGGATTTTCCACACAGTATGCAACCAGCCCTGGGGTGTGCCTCCATGTTAGTTTAAAAAAAAAACCAATCATCATCTACAACAATCGGCTCCTTTTCTCCCCTCTGCAGGAGATCTGGTTTGTTGTGTGTTTCATAGTCAAGCTAACCCAAGGCACATTGCCAAGACAAGTAATGCACACAAGCTTAAGGAGCCACTGTATTTTCAGCAACAGCTCCCACCCGGCCTCACCAGTCAAACCCCTCTTACTGAGCAAGGGACAGTTGGCCAGCATGCTGGGTTAATCCTTTTGGGGGGGCACCCCCAAAACATCTCATTATTTTGTAAACTTCCTACTTGCTCATATTATCAAGGAGCTGAAAGCATCCCAGGACACTGAAAATGTCAGCTTTGTAACAGGTCTGGAATTAAGGATAGTGAAACATCAACAGCAAAGCTTTGTTCCTTTGGGGCAACCATGAATACTGACTAAGGGCATGGCACCCACCTCTCACCAGTGCCCTTTCTGGTCAGCTGTGGCTGTGGTCTTTAAATAGTCCCAGCTCTGGTACCTGGCCCTACCCCCAGGGCTTCCACCACCTTCTTGGTCTGTTCTGGCCCCAGCTCTCCAGCTGGGCATCTTAACAGCTCAGTTCCCCTTCCAGGGGTTTATCACTGTCAAATTGTAGGCCCTTCCCCAGTGGCCTATGGGGGGGATGACCCAGGGCCACCCACTACTCTCCCAGCCCAGGGACCCTAAGAATAGCAGCCACACACCACCATGTCCCTTTAATGAAACTGCCTTCTATTCCCTGGGCCACTTGCCCATGGCCCCAGCCTTTACCAGGGCTTCACCCTTACCTCAGGGCTGTTCTGTGGTCCAGCCCAGCAGCCAGCCAGGAGCGCTCTCTTGCTCCCTCAGCCCCTGCCAGCACTGAGCTGTCCAAGGTGCTGACGTTCCCCTTGGCCAGCCAGGAGCACCCTCTGCACTCTTCTGTTCTCCAGCAAGGAACTAACTCTCTCTAGTTCTGCAGCTCCTTTTTATATGGCCCTCCTGGGCCCTGATTTGCTGCTCCCTGCAGCCTCTCTGATTGGCTGCTTCCTCTGCAGCCACTCGAGCCTGCTCGGAGGACTTAGCTCAACTGCTTCTTTCCTGGGACGGGTGTGGCAGGACCCTGAGGCCTGCAGCAGGGGGCCTCTATGACCCAGTCATAGAATCACAGACTATCAGGGGTGGAAGGGACCTCAGGAGGTATCTAGTCCAACCCCCTGCTCCAAGCAGGACAGTCCATACTATGGTAGAAATTCTGGCTCCTTTGTAGTCAAAGGCAAAACTTCAATTGACTTCAGTGGAGACCGGATTCCACCGTAGGTCCACTTTCCAGGTCCCCACTCTTTGGCACAGTCTCCCTCTCCTGCACCCTCCTCTCCCTCAAGCTGGGACAAATCCCCTTCATCCTCTCTCATGTGAGCCATGGCCACCACCTCAGGGTCCCTGCAGCCCCCACCCATGCTGGTGTCATCCACTCTCACGCTCTCCACGTCCCACCCAGTGATGCAGAAATCAAGGGGCTCTTCCCCAGAGCTGCGGAGAGGTGTGAGTGAGGCTCAGATGGAGCTGTGTGTACAGAAGTCCTGCTGCCCTAACTCCCTTCCAGTACACAGGATTGTGTGTCAGGGCTCCTGGCAGGGGAGTGAGATGCAGTGGTTAGAGTGGGGGGAGGACTAGGGGTCAGAGTTCCTGGGTTTCTATTCCCAGCCCTGGGTGGGAATATTAACAGACAATATTCCCTTTTTAACAACAGCCCCCGTAGGAAATACTGAGAGAAAATTGATGGGAAAAAATATCCCAGACAATCCTGTGGGTAGGCAGTCAGGTTCTGGGATAAAATCTCCATTTCTGTGTGTTTATTATGGGTGAAGTCAGTGCATGATTTCTGCTGCTTTATATCCATCAGCACCTTGGTAACATCATCCTATATCCCCCCAGCTGCCTTCAAATCCCCCCTGCCCTGCAGAAAGAGGAAGGGTCCGGTTGGAGGACAGGACCTCAGTATCATCCATTGGTGCTCACCCTGCAGGACAAGCGGGAGCTGAAGGCTCCAGGTCTGTAGGACAGAAGGATAAAAGTGTTCCTTTCCCAATCTGCCCCAGCTCCCCACCCCAGCAGCTACAAAACCACCCGAGCTCCTTTGCTACCCCTCACCAAACATAACACCTCTGTGTCAAGCATTTAGCACCCTCTATCCCCACTAACAAATCCCCGAGAGCAGGGCTGTGATTTATAGTATAACCCCCCCTACTCGCCCTAAACCAATGCCCCATAACACTTATAATGGGGAGGTTCAGTCGGTAGCACCCTTCTGGTCACAAATATTCCCCAAAGTAACAGAAACCACTGCTCAGGTTAGGCGACAGAGCTACAGGTGAGTGTGGAGATGGGAGGTTACTTTAGAGATGAGACAGAGGGACTATAGATGGGATTAGATAGGATAAAGTTAATGATTTAAAGGGACAGAGGAATGACTGGATCAGTAGGTGGGTAGAGAGTAGGACGGATATATGGAGGGATCAGTGGGTGGGGTAGAGAGTAGGATGGAGGGATGGATGGATAAGTAAGTGGGTAGAGAGTAGGATGGATGGATGGAGGGATCAGTAGGTGGGTAGAGAGTAGGACAGATGGATGGAGGGATGGAGGGATCAGTAGGTGGGGTAGAGAGAACGACGGATGGATGGAGGGATGGATGGATCAGTAAGTGGGTAGCGAGAATGACGGATGGATGGAGGGATTGAGGGATCAGTAGATGCGGTTGAGAGAAGGATGGATGGAGGGAGGGAGGGATGGATCAGTAGGTGGGTAGAGAGTAGGACGGATGGATGGAGGGATCAGTAGGTGGGTAGAGAGTAGGACGGATGGATGGAGGGATCAGTAGGTGGGTAGAGAGTAGGACGGATGGAGGGAGGGATGGATGGATGGATCAGTAGGTGGGTAGAGAGAACGAAGGATGGAGGGAGGGATGGAGGGATCAGTAGGTGGGTAGAGAGTAGGATGGATGGATGAAGGGATCAGTAGGTGGGTAGAGAGTAGGATGGATGGATGGAGGGATCAGTAAGTGGGTAGAGAGTAGGATGGATGGATGGAGGGATCAGTAGGTGGGTAGAGAGTAGGACGGATGGATGGATGGATCAGTAGTTGGGTAGAGAGAACGATGGATGGAGGGAGGGATGGAGGGATCAGTAAGTGGGTAGAGAGTAGGATGGATGGATGGAGGGATCAGTAGGTGGGTAGAGAGTAGGACGGATGGATGGAGGGAGGTAGGGATGGATCAGTAGGTGGGTAGAGAGAACGACGGATGGAGGGAGGGATGGATGGATGGATGACTGTCCTTCCTCACATCTGGCCACTCCTGGACAAGCGTCCAATGAGCTGCTCCATGTTGTAAGCAGCTACTTCCTCCCATAGCACATAGAGCAGGGCAAACACTCCCGCCCCACCTCTCCTGTAGGGCTCAGCCCTCCCCCACTGGCTCTGCAGCCCCTCCTCCAGCTCCCAGCACTGCCCCCTCCCGGGCTGGGAACAGGGGTGTGAAGGGTCGACTCACTGCTAGTGTCTCGTTGGGGCCAAACACAGCCTAGTAGCTCTCTTTGCATCAGGTAACACATCTGCCCATGGCTGCTCCACCACCGGGGCTGCCCGCCTCTTCCTGGGGCTCGGCGCTGCAGCAGGTCATCTGGAAGCCTCTCCCCTTCTAGGGCCGTCCATGAACAAACAGCAAGGGGCGCTCATGCAAATCCACAGAGTGAACAGGACACAGAGGCAGTAAGTCCCCCTCAGACGCATCAGAATCTCGGCAGCAGCCAGCTGGGAAGCACCTTTCTTCAGGAGCTGAAGGTCTGTTGTCTGCTCCGGGCTGCCCAGCCGTGAGCTGTTCTGCTCTCCTTTGAAACTCCTCCTCCAGCCGGGGGTCCCTTGCAGGGGTTGGGGGCGGGGCTGGCTGAACCCAGAGCCTCTCCTTCCCCCTGGTTGTCCCACGTGGGGTTTGTATCGCCCTCCACAGGGGGAACACACTATTTGTAGCCGCCACGGCGTCGTTCTCAGGACTAGCCTGCAGCCTGTTACTTCTGGCCCCTGCCATCTCCGTCACCTTCCTGCTCCCCGAGGAGCCGAGATGGCCACGGGGGCTGCCTACCACGAACCTTCTCGCCACGCCAGCAGCTTCTTCCTGGAGAGACCCAGCCACGTGTGACTTGTTCCCTCGGGCATCCCCCAGCGCAGGATTACACCTGCTGTAACGTTGCCCTGGTGCCCAGCGAGGGCCATCTCTCCTGCACCATCTCCTCCTGGCGGGGGCGGAAATCTGCTGCTAGCTGGTGGGGGGAGGGTCCCCAGAAGCAATAGGGCAGGCAGGACACAGGGAGCTAGGGCAGAACCCTCTGCCCCAGGGGGTCACTGCTGAGGAGGGTGATGGGGTCGGTCCCCTCCCTGTGCCTACAGGCCTGGAGGCAGCAGCTCCTCTGCTGTATGGAGTCACCCTTGGAGGCATTGGCTTGTCCCAGGTCTTGCTGGGGGAAAGTCTTCATCCCAGGGCTGGCCTGTGAGCAGTTGCAGGGCTCTCCCTGGCCTGCTGGGATACTTTCTGAAGAGAGACAAGAAGCCACGGTGCACGTCTACGGATAAGCAGCCGCAGTGAGAACCAGACCTCCTCTCTGGGATCGTACACCAGCGCCTTTGTGTTCCGTGTCCTGCCTCCTGCCCCAGCCAGCAAAGCCCTGCCCCCTGAGGAAGAAATAGCACGGCTGTCGCTGTAGAACGGATGGTGGAGCCGCACCGACGGTGGGCTGGATTGGCCTCTAGGCCCCATGCAATGTAGGTGTGGTGGGTGGAGTCACCGGCCCAGGGAGAGCGCCGGGGGGACACTGCCCCGGGGGGACACTGCCCCGTGCAGACACCCCACGGAGGCAGCTCCTCCCACAGTCCTTTAACGAGGGCAGCAGATTGCCCACCGTGCCTGCCGCCAGCGGCATTGGCCTGTCCGCGGGGGTGGGGCTAGCAGTGGTTCTGCCCCCTTGTTCCCACAGGGGCATAATGGGCACAGCCCCTGCCCTTCTCTGAACTCTGCCATTTGGGCAGGTGGGTGGATCCTTGCCAGCCCGACTCCTCGTGGAGGCTGCGTCAGGCCTCGTCGCAGGCTGGCCCTTCGTAGGGCTGGGCTGGGGATCGCAAGGGTGACGTGTAGCTGCCGAGAGAAGAACCAGGACTGGCACGGAGCCTTCCAGGCCCTCCCCTGGCCAGAGCATGGCAGGGCAGGGAGCCAACGCTCTGCTCATTCCAGCCTCTCTCTGCCCACGATCCCTGCTTCCCCCATCCCGCCCTCCCACAAAGTGGGGTCTTACCCCAGTCTGGCCCTTCGGCCGGGGAACCTACTGGCTGATCACGGCACAGGTGCCGAGCCTCTGGCCCAGTTCACAGCCCCGGAGTCTGCTCTGCAGCGCTGCAGTTTGGACTCTGGGGCTATTGATGTGGATGATGACATATTATTGTCATTACCACTTTAATTAACAGCATCTGCAGTCACTCGAATCCATTCATTTTCCCCAACCTGTTGACGACAGCACGCAGCGGTGCCAGTGAGTCATTCGTGGCCTAGGTCCAGGGCTGGTGCCGGCAGGTTGTTAAAGCAACGAGGGGCTTAGTGGTGGTGTTTCCGCACGTGGCTGCTAATGGGAGACAGACGTGGTCCCGGTGCAGAGATGTTCAAAGACACCAATGGGAGTCGGGCACCCAGCTGGCCTTGGCAATCATCCTTCCTCGTCGATAAGGCACTGGGCTGGGGCCCCGGAGACCTGGGACTCTACTCCTGTCTCTTCCACTGACCTGCTGTGTGACCTCCACCACTCTGTGCCATTGCTTCCCATCCCATCCTTTGTCTGGCTGCTCTGTGGGGCAAGGACTGTTGCTCACTCTGTGTATGTGCAGCACCTAGCACCACGGGGCCCTGATCTTGGGGGAGGCCTCTTGGTGCTACTGTCATACATATAAACAATAATAAATCCCTAGCTCTCACGCAGCTCTCTTCCTACCTAGCTCTCACAGGGCTTTACGAAGGAGGTTAATAGCACTGCCTCATTGTACAGATGCGGAAACTGAGCCATGGGGAAGTGAAGCGACTTGCCCGAGGTCACCCGGCAGGCCAGTGGCAGAGCTAAGCTTAGCTCATTCTCGTGCACCATCCACAGGGCCAATAACATCAGTGAACTGAGATGAGACTCTGACCCCCCTGTCTTTAACAGAATGCCATGTGCTGGGCCATGTGACAATCTCCCAGGAGCAGAAGACACCTCTGTCGGGGGGCTTGTTTTCAAACCGAGCTGATAAAAATGATACCAGGAGGAGTTAAATAAAGAGCAAATCCAGCATTGGAGCTATTCTAGGAGTCATGTTTACTCAGAAGTCTCTTGAATAGAATCAAGACGCATGGCTTCTTTCTGGTTCTGCACAGCAGTGCTGCTTACAAGTGGGGTGGGGGGGGAGAGTTAGGGGGCAGGAGAAGAGCTCCTGGCTTGGCCGGTCCAAGAGGAGTGGTTTCATCCTGGGTTTCCCATCATGCCACAAACAGGGGTGCAGCTGGCGCAGTTCAGAGCATGCCAGGCTTGCTGAGAAAAAAGGAAATGCACGTTGTGTGCTGAGCAACGTGTCTCATACAGCCGCGATAAAGGGCCACATTGCAATACGGCTGCAAACGTTTGCAGTTAAAAGAAGGCGCTGTCCTTGTGCGCTCTGTCAGACAGGGATGAGGAGACCGACTTCCTTTGGAAAGTGCTGTGAGATCGACCGCCGAAAAGCGCCAGCTGGTGGTGTTATTTCTCTCTAGATTTGGAGGGCAGGTTTTCAGAGGAGCTCAGCAGCCACTTGCCCCCATCGCTCTCAGCGGGACCTGCTGGGGGTTACACCCCGGAATCCAGCCCCTGACTTGGGGGCCTAAATACTAATGCCTAGTTCTTCTCTAGCTCCTTTCATCAGCAGCTCTCAAACCGCTTTACAAAGTGAAACTCAGCTCCCATGGAAATCTTGCCCTGGAAATCTATTTATGCAGAAAAATGCCCCTGGACTTGCTTTTTATTTATGATCATTTTGTTCTTGCTCTCAGGTCCGCTCAGCCCCAGCTCAACACCCTGCAAACACATTTATTCACACCCAGCTGCCGCTGGACGGTGCTGAAGAACTAATCAGCGAGTTATAGTCATGAACTCATTTTGCTTGATAAATCGCTGGCAGACAGACATAATTCTGTGCTCTGGTGTGCGGCATACAGGGCTGCGTTTTGTCACAGTGCCAGCGTTCATCTGCATCACAGATGCAAGGCACGGGACGCAACATACCAATAGCTTGTAAACAATTGGGTTAGGCTCAGTGGTCTACTGGTGGATTTCCTGGTTTTCTTTCTGCTCAGTTCATTAGGGAGATGGCTCAATATTAGGGTGACAATCATGCAGAAATGAGGAGGAGTCACCCTGCTACACCGAAGCGTTGTTAAGAGCATTAGACAAGGATACGCTGGCTGGGGGAGGCAGATGTGGAGGGAGCATTAATATAAGCAAATTAGGGCTTCATCAATAAAACAGCAAATACAAATGGTGCCGGTTATTTTAAGAAGGGGCAGCCTGGAGCTCTGAGGTGGGCCTGAGGGTCGTGCTCAGGGTCAGACTGGTCACCATATGCGGGTGGGGAAGGAATTTCCCCCCAGGTCAGATGGACAGGGACTTAGGGGAGGGGTTCGCCTTCTTCTGCAGTCTGGGGTGCCACTGCAGGGGCCTTAGGCATTGGTGCAGCTCCGTCCCGCCTGTGGCGTACAAGAGATTAGTCTCCTGAAGCCTGTGAGAGTTGGTCTCATTCTGGCTGGTGGACTCGGGTGGGGATGGCTGGGTGGTGTGATCTGTGGTGGTCTCGTCTCGCTTTACGCTCTGTGACTATGACTAAGAGTCTGGTGGTGAGAGAGGAGGACCAGGACTCAGGACTTTGGAGTTTATTTCCAGTATGTCCACGACTCAGCGTGATCATGGATAAATCCAGCAGGCTTAGGCAATGGTGCTTAGGCACTTAACCCTCATTATATTCAATGGGAATTTGGTGCCTAAATACCTCTGAGGATCTGGACGTTAGCCTCTCTTGTCTCAGTTTCCCCATCTGTGAAACAGGTCTCTTAGCTAGTGTGGTACATATCAGCCCACAAACAGTAAGGAATATAGCCTTATCGCACCCATATGGGGCAGGGAAGCATTAGTCACCCTCTTTTAGAGATGGGGAAACTGAGGCACAGAGGAAAGTGATGTAACCAAGGTCACACACAGAGCGGGTAGTAGAGGCAAGAACACATCTCCAGAGTCTCAGTTCAGACCCTTCCTTACAGACCCAGGCAAAGATGCTTTGGTATCCCCGCAGGAACCCCATTGTGGACATACAAACAATAGCAATGGATTTATAATTATGATGTAAACAATGATTTATTACAATCAATTGTTGTTCCATGTTTTCACATGAATTAGGTTGAGATTAGAAGAACAGGCCCCGGGCACAAGGGCACCTTGGTCCCTCCTATTCTCTGCCTCTAGCACACGATCGTTTAGTCTCCCGAGTGCTGTAATACTTCAGCCTGACTGCGGTTATTACTGGATTTAATACAAGGGTAAGTGGGCGGGGTTGTCCTGTGATATGCCGGCGATCAGACTCCATGATCCGGTGGTCTCTTCTGGCCTTCAACGCTGCGAAGGGAGGATGTTCTGATAAAACAGAGTAGAGCACCAAGAAGCCTGAATTTCATTTCTGGATTAGCCATGTCCTTTCTGTCCAGCCTTTGGCAAACTGCTCATTTCCCATCTAAAGGCTTGGCAGAATTCAAATGTATTTCTTTTAAAATAATTTTGAAGGATAATATCAATGTTTCTTTTTAAGCATTTTTTTTAAATGTTCACAGTTGCGGGAAATTATAGGGTGGGTCAGACAATGTGGTGTGGGGCCAGACAATTTAATGACAGTACATGTCCAGATTCAAAAGGTTCAAGCTTTATCACCTTTAAAACACAAGTTTGCAGCTTTACATGGCAAAACATACAAAGTAAACAGCCTTAAATCAACTGCTAATAAATGATCAAGCAGCATTTTTCTTACTTGGCCTGTCAATTCTGTTCATTCTCTGTGGAAATATTTTTCGTCCGTCTGTGCGCGTACCATGAAATCGACGCTTATCAACTTTTACAGATGACAATCTAATCCTTCCAAGCCCACCCATCTGTAGACTAGAGATAATAATACTCCCAATCCACACATAGTTGATACACAGGAAGGCTTAGTTGAGGAATATATGTACAGCATTTTACGATCCTTGGATGGAAGATGCTCTGTTAGTGCAATATTATTATTATGAAACAAGTGGAAGCTACAAATAACATAGCACATTTTGATTAGGTTGGTTATTTTTATTTTCTGCTTCCATGGAGTCTGGGCTTTCTTTTTTCCTTGCAAATTAATACACCTCTACCTCAATATAACGCTGTCCTCGGGAGCCAAAAAATCTTACCGCGTTATAGGTGAAATCATGTTATATTGAACTTGCTTTGATCCGCCGGAGTGCGCAGCCCCGCTCCCCCGGAGCACTGCTTTACCGCGTTATATCCGAATTCGTGTTATATCGGGTAGCGTTATATCGAGGTAGAGGTGTAATTATATTTTTTATTCTGATTTAATTACCATGTCCGGGCAGTGTTATTCCATGGGCAGTCCACCAATGCCTGGAGGACCCAGTTGAGATCAGGGCCCCAAAATGCTGGGTGCTGTGCAAACACCTAATGAGAAACCTGTCCAAGAAAGCTTACATTGTAAAGAGCTGAAACAAGGCGAACAGAGATGAAGGCTCAGATCTTCAGAGGCGTGGAGTGAGTCATTGCTTAACACAACAGAGGGACAAGTTTGCCAGAACCCTTCACTAGAGTCCTGGCAGAGGCAGTTAAAAGAGCCGGGCATCAATCTGCCTATTCACTTTGCAATTAGGACCACACATACTCATGCAATTACTTCATGTGACTGCAGTGAGGGAGAATTACATTTAAACTCTGCACCCAGCCCACAAATTTTACAGGAGCCAGACTTGTAATGGGAATGAGGCCTTGGGCCCAGAAAGGAAAGGGATACAATCTTTCTAAAATTCCTTCATCCCGCTTATCTGGTCCCTCTCCCTGAGAAATTCAAAACCAGACGTGGCTTCTTTAGAGGAAGGAAAGATGGTCCAAGTTAGCATGCTTGCTTAGTGCTTGTGAGACCTGAGTTCAAGTCCCTGCTCTGTCACAAATTCTCCATGTGTCCTCAGGCAAGTCACTTAGTCTCTGTGCCTCAGTTTCCCCATTTGTCCAATGGCAATATTAGCACTGCTCTGCTCATAAAGATGATGAGGTGTTCAGCTGCTCTGGTCACAGGGGCCGTATAAGTACCTTAGGCAAAACCTTATCAAGATTCACATGTAACTGCAAGGCTCTGCCACCAATTGTTATACTCGTCCAATCAGCGAAGGGCGATTGTACCATGTGATGTATGGGTCCAATCATAATGAACCAATGCAGCTCATATGATGCATATCAAGTCTCGAATGCTCACAGGGAACTGTTTGCCCACGGAGTATAAAATCCTCATGCAAAATGTGAGGAAAGCCAGTGGAAAGAGTCAAGTGAGGAGTGGGGACATCAGCTATGCTGCGCGTTCTCTGCACCCGTCCCCCCACTCTGCTTAGCCTGCAGAAGCCACGTCAGCAGCTGCACACCCCATGGCCCATCTCCATGGCGGGCGCTGCCTGTAGCAGCTGTTTGGGGCTAGGGCAGGAGCAGAGACAGAGGATCTAGCAATTTGTTGCTCCTCCAGTTCTTCCTCCCTGTGATGTGTGTGCGCAAAGGTCACGGGGGGAGGAGTAGGGACCGGGGAGCAGCTCCACGGTCTGGTAGGAGGATCCCTCCCCTCTGTGTCTACGGAGCCAACACCCGGCTGAGTCACTCACGTGGGGTGCTGAGAAGAAGATATCGTGTCCTGGGGTGCGGTTCTTCTGCGCAGACTCCGGTGAGTGTGCCTTCACCAGGTCCTTTTATTTCAACTTCCCACCACCCTTTGCACAACAATCCTAGAGCAACAGACTACTCAGCCTTCGTCTACAATAGAGCTTTTGTCGGCAAAACTTTTGCCAGTCAGGGATGTGAAAAACAAACAAACCATCACACCGCGACCGGCATCAGTTTCACGACCAAAGCGCTGGGGTGGATGGTGCTGTGGTGGCAGGGGATGTAGACAGAGCCTTTCAATGGTAAGCTAGCTTTTGGCCCTCTCACCAGGGCCCGAGGGGAACAGTAGTTTCCCTACTCTGAGCCTCAGCAAGGCAAGGCAAGCCCTGTTCCTGCCTCTCCCGCCTTGTCCTTCCTTCCTGTGCCTCTTATCTCACTAATCACCCCTGCCAGCTTTCTCTAGGGGAACTAATTAATATCGGAGTGATCAGAGTGCAGGCTGACCCTGCACTCTGTCACATACAGGCTTCAGCACATCAAAACTCACCAGATTTTCATTTGCATTGAACTCAGGCCCCAGCTATGCTGGGGTATCAGCTGGCTGCACCAGCTCGTGCCACAGTGTTGACAGGGTTTACCCCTGTGCAACGCAACATGCACCAGTGCAACGTACTCCAGGTTCTGCACCAGCATAAATCATGTCTACACAAGGGGTTTGCATCCGTGCAACTACACCCAGGTCTGGGATCTCAGTGTAGATACTGCCTTAAGCCTCCTTCTCCATCTAAAGATAGAGCTTTGCCCTATGGGATTGGGAAGGCTGTGTGAGGGGCAGTATGCCACATCAAGGAATAAATACAGTTCATAATTCTGAGGTTCTACACCAGAGTTACAAACTGACCAGTCAACCACACACTCATTTGGACCAGAAATACGCAATTAGGCCACAGCAGAGATCGGGGGGAAAAACCTGCAAACGCAGCACAGTACAGTGTTAAACATAAACGACTAAAAAAATAAAGGGAAAGTTTAAAAAGAGATTTGATAAGGTAAGGAAACTGTTTCTGTGCTTGTTTCATTTAAATTATGATGGTGAAAAGCAGCATTTTTCTTCTGCATAGTAAAGTTTCAAAGCTGTATTAAGTCAATGTTCCGTTGTAAACTTTTGAAAAAACAAGCAGAGCGTTTTGTTCCGAACAACCTCCATTGCCGAGGTGTTTGTAACTGAGGTTCTCCTGTATTGTACCCTACAACCTTGGACTGTAAACTCTTTGGGGCAGAGACCATCTCTTTGTGTTTGTACAGCATCTAATTAACTCTGGGCCCCTGTGTGCATATCAGCCGTGGGGATTGAACCTGGGAGGTCTGGAATGGAAAGCACAAACCGCTACTCCCTGAGCTAAACACTCAACTCCATTAGCGGAGACTGTAGCAGGTTTATCAACCTCTGTGTTCCAGCCACCACTAGAGGGGGACGGAGTTCCACATGGAGTGGGTATGGCTCATATGAGCAAATAAGGCCCTGAGTGAAAGACTGCAGCCCCCAAATGCCATCTAATATGAATAAATAATGCTAACGAACCGGGAACGACTGTTTAGACACACGCCTACAGATTTATCACTGTAGCTACATTTTGTTGTTAAGGTGCCAAACGAATCTTTATAATAAAACCAAGAGTGAATTTTTTGCCATTCATTTCTTTTATAATGCAAATTGGCAAAATATCAGCAGTTAGAAACACTAATTCATTTTTCCAGGAATAACCGGATTGCCTAAAATCAAACCCCTCCTGATACCAGAAAGTTTTAACAATGTGATGAATAATTAAAAATGAGAAAAGCAACAGAGGGTCCTGTGGCACCTTTAAGGCTAACAGAAGTATTGGGAGCATAAGCTTTCGTGGGTAAGAACCTCACTTCTTCAGATGCAAGAAGTGAGGTTCTTACCCACGAAAGCTTATGCTCCCAATACTTCTGTTAGTCTTAAAGGTGCCACAGGACCCTCTGTTGCTTTTTACAGATTCAGACTAACACGGCTACCCCTCTGATACTTAAAAATGAGAACAACTTCTGTGAAAGCCTCCCACCTTGGCTCTTTCACCCTGAACGAGCTAGCTGAAACAGGGTTGCCTTGATATGAATTAATCATGACATGATCGTGGGTGTGCTGAGATGCTGACTGTAATTATATGCCTAATTCATGGCATCACGCAGTAGCTGCACCTCAGAAGGCTGAAGACACTTTCTTAAAATTTCTCTACCCCCCTTCAGTACCAATACACACTTGTGTTAAGTCTGAGGCACACATCACATGGTGCTCTTGCAATATCTTAAAATTCATGCCTAACAGTGTAGTTACCTTACGGAGGGGCTGGATAGAAATGATCACTGAACATATAACTCACAGATTCATTCATAGCTCGGGGTAGGGCTCTTTTCTGTCTTGCTTTGCGATGATTTCTGCACTGAGGCCCAGGGTCAGCAAAGCCCTTAAGCATGTGTTCAATGTACTATTGAAACCAGTGGGCCTTTAAAAGTGTGCTTAAGACCGTTGCTAAATTGGGACCCCCACCTGCTTCAATGCAATATTTAATTCATTGAAATATTAAGTGAATGGAAGATTTCTGAGTCCCTCCCTTTGCTTAGACAAATAGTGCCCCATTGCTAAACATCAGAGCTATTTCCAGTGAAAAGCTAGAGTTCCCCTTACTAAATTATACCCAGAGTAATTTAGTGTGGGAACTACGGTTGCAACCAAACCAGGGCATTGTTATTCAGCTCACCCATGCTGACAGAATGCACCCTTGTTGTGATTTTGCTGCAGGTCTAAGTGAAGCCGAATAAACTGCTCTGTTCTTCCAGAGAGGCCCCCCTCCTCCCAAATTACAGAGGGGTGGGGCCTGGAGCAATGAAGGAGAATAACAATTTCAATTTGCACCTTCCACGGGCAGTAATTAATATGGTGGGTTTTTTAAAAAAAATCTCCTATTAGATCAAAGAGCAGCTAAACATTTGCTTCAGAGAAACGTGCTGTGGATAAGTAATCGCTGTGTTCATTTTGAAAAGCTGAGTGTTTGATTCATGGATTTACGGGTTTGTTTTAGTTACGGTACCGCTAATGATTTCTGCTTTTAATGCTGTAAGATAAGAACCCTTTGTGTCTTAATTCAGGCCTCTTCCAAGCTCTTAGTTAACAGATGAATAAAGACACATCACCGGTTATATTATTTTATCCAAGACTTGTTTAACCAGAGCTTACTGGGAGCTGAAGCCAGCTGTCTGATCTGCACAGAGCCCCACCTTCCAAAAATGAAGAATGGCCTCTGTAGCCCCACCCACATCCTTACATAACAACCCCTCTCTGTGCCTTAGTTTCCCTATCTGAGAAATGGGAGTCGTGGTACTGACCTCTTTTGTAGAGTGGTTTGAGCTGTGTGGATGAAAAGAGGTAGGTATTATCGTTATTACAAAGAGGACACCAGTAGCTTCCGGCACTGTGTAAGGTCTGAGCACAGTTCTGTTGGGTACCCAGCTGCTGCCTGTATTGCTAGCTTCTAGGCCAGGGGTGGGCAAACTACGGCCCGCGGGCCGGATTCAGCCCATGAGCCGTTTTAAGCTGGCCTGCAAGCTCCCGCTGGGGAGTGGGGTCTGGGGCCTCACCACACGGCTCGGCCCCACTCCGGCACTCCAACCGGGGGCTGTACCACGTGGCTCCCAGAAGCAGTTGCATGGCCCCACTCCGAGGAACGGGGGTCGCTCCACGTGTAGGAGCCGGAGAAGGGACATGCCACTGCTTCCGGGAGCTGCTTGAGGTAAACGCCACTCGGAACCTGCACCCCTGAGCCTCTCCCCACGCCCCACCCCCCTGCCCCAACCCTGAGCTCCCTCCCACTCTCCAAACCCCGCAATCCCAGCCCGGAGCACCTTCCTGCACCCCAAACCTCTCATCCCCAGCCCCACCCCAAAGCCCATACCTAGGGTTACCATATTTTGAGCCTCCAAAAGGAGGACACTCCACGGGGCCCCGCCCCCGCCCCCAGCCCCGCCCACGCCCACGCCCCAACTCCGCCCCTTCCCCAAAGTCCCCGCCCCAACTCCGCCCCCTCCCCTGCTTCCCGCGAACATTTGATTCGCGGGAAGCCTGAAGCAGGTAAGGGGGGTGTGGGGGGAGGAGGCGTGGCCCAGTCTGCCCCCCCCGGCGTCTCCAGCCTGGGTCGGCTCGGGCTCTGGGGTGCCGGCCCCGGGCCAGCCCCCGGCCGAGCACCCCCGGCCCGCCCAGCACTGCCGGTCCCCGGCCGAGCACCCCCGGCCCGCTCAGCACTGCCGGTCCCCGGCCCGGCCCCCGGCCCGGCCCCCAGCTCGGCCCCGCCGGCCCGGTCCCCGGCCCGGCCCCAGCTCGGCCCCGCCGGCCCAGCCCGGCACCGCACCGCCGGCCCGGTCCCCGGCTCGGCACCGCCAGCCCCCGGCCCCGGCTCCGCACCGCCGGCCCCTGGCCCAGCACCGCCGGCCCCGCATGTCCCGATTTTCCCGGACATGTCCGGCTTTTTGGGATTTCTCCCCGGACGGGGATTTGGAGCCCAAAAAGCCGGACATGTCCGGGAAAATCCGGAAGTATGGTAACCCTACCCATACCCCCAGCTGGAACCTGCACCCCTGCCCCAGCCCTGATCCCCCTCCCGCCCTCTGAATCCCTCGGTCCCAGCTCAGAGCACCCTCCTCCACCCCAAACTCCTCATCCCCAGCCCCACCCCAGAGCCTGCACCGCCAACCAGAGCCCTCACCCCCTCCCGCACCCCAACCCCAATTTTGTGAGCATTCATGGCCCACCATACAATTTCTATTCCCCGAGGTGGCCCTCAGGCCAAAAAGTTTGCCCACCCCTGTTCTAGGCTCTGATTCCACAAAGCACTTAAGCACATGCTTAACTTTAAGCATAGGGAATAAGCACTTACTATGGCTCTGTTCCTACAAAGTCTTACTCACACGCTTAACTTTCCATCGACTCCAGGGGGTTAAAGATAAGCACATGCAGGAAGTGTTTGCAGGCTTGGGGCCTGAACGCGGGCACCCCTGCAAAGCCCCCAGGAACACTATGGCAGTGGTGCACAGAGAGCTAAAGAAACAGGTTACAAACAACCATAGGGATCAGCAAAGATGAAGTCATTTAGAACCAGAGTCAAGAGAGAATGAGCAACTTCGGGGCAGGACCATCGGTTTTATTCTGTGTTTGTACAGCACCTGGCACAATGGGGCCTTGATCCATGATTGAGGCGTCTAAATGCTACTGCAATGTAAGTACCCTTCTTATTATTGTTGTGTAGTACAAGAGCAAAAGGAGAGAGGAAAGAAATAAGGAAGAAAAGAAAGGGAAGAGTGACGTCTGTCCATCTGCACAGCCACTCCCATTCCCATCCCACTCGCTCCCTGTCCAGGAGATGCTCCACATTCAATCCTGTGAAGACGTAAGCAGGCGTGTACTTTGTGCAGACTGGACGTTCCACTGACGTCACAGAGACGTCCGACAGGGTTAAAGTCAAGTACCAACGTCTTCGCCTTTTGTTCAGGTGGTGAAAAAACAGCTCCCGATGCTGCTCGGCCTCCCTCCCTCACCTCCCGCTCCAGCGCGGCTCCGGTGCTGCTCCGCCGTCTCTCCATCTCCAGAGAGGAAGCTGTTCTATGCTTCTCCAACCCTGCATGGTCCAGATCAAGAGCTGGGCCCTGGCTGTGGCTAAACTCCCATTGGTTTCTATGAGTGCAGGACTGGGCCTGGACAGAGAGTGAGGTCAGAGCTCTCCTGGGCCCTCAGCAGCCGGCTCTTCATGTAGGGTGAGATTGTAACCACACACTGCGCTTGGCCGGGGCACCACGCGGCTGCTCTGTTCCAGCGACTGACCAGTGCATGAATTATGACTCAGACGGTCACAGTTTAGTCCCCTTGCTCCAGCGGGACAATAACCTGTCCCAGTCCTTTACCAGAAGTAGATTTCCCCTTGCACGCTGCCTCCGCTGCATGTGGGGGTGGAGCCGAGGCTCCCCTCATGCCCTGTCCATTTAGGTGGGAGGGGGAAGTAGTAGCCCCAGAGCCTGTCCTCCTTGCTGGGCCAAACCTGACTGGTGCTGCAATGCCAGTCACTCAAATATGGCCCTTTGGTCATGATGGCAGGGTGCCCAAGCCAAACAGGGGTGGCATGGGGGGCAGCCTGCTAAAACAGTGCTGAGGGAGGCAGATTTTGTTGAACCGCCTCAGGACTGTCTCAGAGGAAGCTAACTGGAGACCCCACCATGGTGTCTTTTGGATATATATTTGTAAATACCCTCGCTGTGCTTCTCAATGAGCAGACCCCTCCTTCAGCAGGGAACAAAGACACCAGTGTGATCTCAGCATCTTCAGGACAGGCCCAGAGACCATGCTGAGCTTTCAGGGTCAGATACTTCCCAGTATCATTTTGTACCGAGTCTGCCCTGGCCAGGAAGGTGGAATTGCCTCTGCCTGGCATCCTTCCATTCCTCTAGCAGGAGCATTCCCTGGACCCCGTTCCCATCTGACCACGCAATGAAGTTGGGATGGTATTTCTTGTTGACTCAATGTTTTGTGTAATTTCCTTATGGCATGTTTATTTGTTGGCGTAGTGAATAATTCATACTCCAGAGCCATAGGGAGCCTGAGTAATTGTTTTGTATTATCTTCCCTTCCCACACCCGGGGGGGGGGGGGGGGAAGAAGTGCAACTGTAAATAAAGGAAACTTTGGAATGATTCCAAGTGATTTTGGTCATTAGCTGACCTAGTGGAAGAAAATCCTTCCATTGGGATTTGTGAAGTATGGGTCCCATTTACATGATTTCATTCTGTCGTTGAAGAATCTGCTGGGGGAATACACAGACCAGCCTTTCCCTGCATTTGGGTGCATTTAATCACCCTGAGCAAATTCAGAAGCCTGATTCTCATTTACAACAAGGTCTCTTTACACCACTCTGGCCGTGTAAATCAGAATCAGACCCATAGTATTTATTGAGGACGCTTTAAAAACTCAGCGTAGCTATTTTTTCTGCTTTCCAATTTTCTTGCACCTATGGGATATATTATTTTACAGTCACACTAGTCACGCTATAATTATGGGTGTGAAGGTTCTTTATCCTTTAAGCCGTTGTTTTTAGGCAAGGAGTTTAATTTCCTGCAGGGGAAAAAAAACTCCCTTTAAGGCTGAAAAACGTCATACTTGTTCTTAACCCCAATGCGATCGTTTAAAAGGCCGGTTAGTTGGCTCAGCCCTACCTGAAATAGCTGAGTGTGGGGGTGGGGAAACATTCTCCAGCCGCTAAGGAATGGTTCTATATGCCGGGTGACGCGAATGATTTTTTATAAAGCAAGGAATCAAAAGCACTGTGTCCTTTCACTTGTGAGTTATCCTGACCTTCTCTGGAAGAGGGATCTGGGATCGGCACTACTGTCACACCTCCAGGCAGGGCTAGATTAACCTGGGCACTAGGCAAGCAAACACACACACACACACACACACACACCTTAGTTAACCCTCTCCTGGCCAGGTCAATCAGTGACTGGCTTCTCCTGCACAGACACTGCCCTATTAACCCCCTCACATCCACCCTCTCAGGGCTCTCCACCACCCCATCCCTGGCCAGCTCCCCCATGCAGCTCTTCACCACAGCTCCCCGGCCAGTGCCTACAGATGGTCCAAGAGCCGGCCCTTCAGCCTAGATTGCCTGTGTCTTAATCCAGCCCTGCTGCCACAAACCCAGTGGCCCATTTGGCTGGTCACAGACACCTCTGAGGTACCAACATGGCCCCTGTTACCCCAGTATCCGAGCACCTCCCAGTCGGACATGCTCACCCCACCCCTGCGAGCACTGTTATCCCCATTTTACAGAGGGGAACCCGAGGCACAGAGAGGCTAAGTGACTTGCCCAAGATCACACAGCCAGTCGGTGTCAGAGTAGCGACTCAAGCCCAGCTCTACAGCGACATCACTTAGTGCTCTAACCACCGGAGTATCCTTCTCCTTAACTGATGGGCCTTCCCCCTCCAAACCTGGGGTGCAGCACTTTGCCTCCCTGCTCACAGATTTCCTCCACCATTTGGGCTCCATGGCCAGCCACTTCCCTGAGGAACGGCCAGTGACGGAAGACCTCGCTGAGCTCTGAGCCACTGCTTCCCCTGATCTCTAGCCAGACGGCTTGCTCCACGGAGCCCAGCCCCAGGCCTGTTACGCTCCCATTAGGAGCAGGGGCCGTGGCATTTAGAACTGGGCAAACATTGTTGGACAACTAATTTATTCAGCCAGAAATGCAGTTTCGGTTGACCCCAAACTATTAGTGAATAATTTTTGCCGTTCACAAAATGGCCAGAGCAGGAGGAGGAGAAAGTGCTACTGCGGATCCCCACAAGAATCCATCGTTTTCTCAGCTCCAGCTGCTTTAGCATGAAGCCCCTGAGCTGCCTGTACCCTGCGCGAAGAGGCCTCCCCCAGCTCCCCGTGAAGCCAAGAGCGCTCTGTACTGCCCCCTCTTCAGGGCTGGGCCTTAAGGGCCTCATCTGGCCCCCGAAATGAGTGGGCAGCTGAAAAAAACCCTGTGAGTGTTTAAAAAGAGAACGGAAGAGTCCCAGAGACCTGCTGCACATGCCGCACCTGGGAGGACTAGGCTGGCAATGATCTACTTTAAATTACATCACGGAGCTGGGCCGTGGGGAGTGAACGTGGCTAGGAGAACCTTCACTGCTGAGTCTCCTCATTTCATTTTCAATGTATAGCCTTTGCGCTGCATGGAGGTTGCACGATCACCGTGTAAGCTTAGTGAGGTGCCGTATCTGTGCATCTCATTAATTTACACCGGATGTTAATTTATGGCCACATTTGCATAAGACGCACCTAGCGCCCTGAGCACGGTCCTATGCAGCGCACTGGCTGAGGAGCACTTTGGAAAATCCAGGCTCTGGACGAGGTGCCACACACCAGGCAGGGAACCGGAGACCGCCAGAGCGAAACGCTGAGAGCCGACTAGCAAGATTTTACAGCTGGAGGCTGTAACAGGCTCCCATCTTCCCTGGGCTGGGGACCCCATCACACCACGAAGAGCAGGTTCCGCCAACCCGGGTGGTGATGTCTTTGAAGATCTGGCCTTTGATGCCATTCATGCCAAGTCCCTCACTGCCCCTTGCCCAACAGTAGCACTCTGCAAAGTGTGCGTGTTTCTCTCTGTCCCTTTGCTCACTTTGCAGTTCCGGTCCCATTCCCCGAGCCTCGTGCTGCTGGATAACTCAGCTCCCGCTTGCTTAGATCAGATAATGGACTTTCAGTTAAGCAAGAGGCACCATGATCACTTAAAATACATCTTACCCACACAGAAAAGCAGAACACTTTACTTGTCAGGGATCTCGGAAGAGCCTGACAGTTCTGTCTGACATTTGTACAAGTCTTTTTCTTCAGCGTCTATATATAATACGCCTCCCTCCCGCTACTGTAATTGCTGCATTTGAGAGAGTTTCTGCTTTAACTTCTTTTGTTACTCCCCAGAGTGTGTCCCTTCCCCAAGCAGTGTGTGGAGACAGGCCGACGTTCTGTGGGCAGAGGCCACAGGCACCAGAGCAGAGGCAGTCCCCTTATACCTGCCTCCCTTCCGGGCCCGGTTCGGCTCTCAGCCAGGGCAGCACAGCCACTGACCTTTTATTTTTCCCAGTGGATGCTCCACCGCCGCTCCGCCCCTCCCCTGAGGCTCCGCCCTCACTCCACCTCCGCCCCGCCCCCTCCCCAGGGCTCCCACCCGCTCGCTGCGCTTCACTTTGGGAGCAGGGGGCATGTGGGCGTTCGAAGTGCATGCCAGGGACCTGCCCAGCAGGGTTTGCATACCCCCATGAACCAAGGAGAGGGGGACACAGACCCCACTGACTGTGGAGGGGTGAAGATTCCTTGGACTTTCCCAGGAGGCTGAGAAAACAGAACAAAACAAAAGACATAAAATGGGTGTATTCATTTCACAAGTTTTTAAAAGAGAAGGGAACTCTAAAAGCAATGTGTTATTTCTTAAACAGTGACTGTTGTTGACTAGTCATTGCAGAAGAGCCGACGGATCAGACATGTCTCCCCACCTTTGTCTAGCGACATTATAAACTCTGTGTTGCAGACTCTCTCTGTTTATGTGTATGTCCAGCACCTAGCACCCTGCAGCCCTGATCTTAGCTGGGGTCTCTAGGCACAAAACAACAATTGTAATATTAAATAACGTGGAAGTATGTGTATTAGTGCATGCTAGGTGTGTACACATGAATGCACGTGTGTATCTGCGTGTAGGTGTGGGAGTCAGTTGCTACAGATTTATTTATATAGGTATCTGGACTGGTGCATTTTTGTGGTTGTGCTCTATGGATTTGTATTTGGGCTTCAGGAGTGGTCTTTAATGGACCCGCTGCAGATGTGATAATCTGTGGTCCACACATAAAATTACAATAACTTTAGTGAACAAAAAACATGGAGCTGGTTATGAAAAATGGGAAGAGAGGAGGGAATGAATCATGAAAACCTTTGTGAAATTTCTTTTTTTTTTTAATTACCCTTTTTGATTATTTTGCTGCCAGCTCTAGCATCTTGTAACAAATAAAACCTGAACTTAGCATAACACATCTGTCAAAACAATAAATATGCCTGTTTGGGCCTTGCAGTGAAAATGAGCAGGTGAGAGAGGGTGGGGGAGAGCAAGTGATGGAGGGAGGGGGGAATGGAGTGAGCAGGGGCGGGGCCTCAGGGAAGGGGCGGGGCAGTGGGCAAGGCAAGGGTGTTTGGTTTTCTGGAATTAGAAAGTTGGCAACCCTAGCCTTATGCCCGACTAGATGATCTAATGGTCCCATCTCCCCTTAAAACTCTATGAAACTATAAGTGCCTTCAACAAAAACGACAAGACCTTCTCTCTCTAGGAGCTATACGCTTTCCCACCTCAGAGACCCTATTAAAGTGAAGATTCTGTCCCTAATGCGAGAGTGGAGCAGGTCTGTGCTAAGACACAGCCAGGGCCTGACTCTCTATTGCACAGTGTCTTGTGCAATCGTTTCCCCAGTGCAGAGGTGATGTCAATCACCAGCCTGCTGGCGTGGTAGCATTTTACACTCTGCGGCACGTACACAGCTTCGAGAGGTGCAGGGAGTGGGGAATAAGGCTCTAAACCTTGAGGCGTCTATGCTCCAGTGCATTAAGTCTACTTTGCGCCACTCGCCCAGTGCAAAGCAGATGTGATCGTGGCAGATCCAGGTACTGGAGGATTCCCATGCACATAGGGTGACCAGACAGCAAGTGTGAAAAATTGGGACGGGGGTGGGGGATAATAGGAGCCTATATAAGAAAAAGACCCCAAAATTGGGACTGTCCCTATAAAATCGGGACATCTGGTCATCCTAGATGCACAGCAGGATTCTCAGGCGATGTAGCACTGCGGTAGAGGCTTCTATACCTCTCTCTATGCCACTGGTGCAAGGGGCCCAGCCCAGGGAAAGCAGGTGACCAGATCACTCCTTACAAACCACACATACGAATTTGCTTCTCTACAAACTACATATTTAAACCACATAATTAAGCAACCAACCTCAATTAAAGAAAAAGAAAAAAAAGTTTTGCAGGCAAATGAATTTTCAGGGTTATTTTAACTGTTCATTTCCCAAAGAAACAGCATAAAGAAATTATTCATGTACCTACTCCGCATTAGCATGTGCAACCCGTAACTGCCGCGTCACGGCATGAGCTGCGCTCCCCACCAATGGGGCTAAAGAAACAGCGCTCTCAGCAATGTGCTCACGTCGGGCTAGATTCTGCGACCTCGACTCCAACCGAGCTGTTCTTTACCCAAGAAAGGAGCGTCAGTGACATGAACGAATCCCCCGCTCGCAGTGCAAGGTATGATGCAGCGTGAGGGAGGGCAGCGGAATATGGCCCTTGGGGAGGTAGAAATCATCTAATGGACAAGATGTTAACTTCCTACTTTCCATCAGCATTTGTAGCCTACATAGATTAAAGACACTTCAGGGTGCCAGGATGTCCCAAGCATGACAGGTTCACTCATGTGCACTGTCAGAATTGCGTGACAGGAATGAATAACCAAAGAACTGAACTCAGAAAGAAGGTGACGGGAAATGTGGAAGAAGAAGAAGAAATCAGTAAGAACAGTGGATGCGAATAAATTAGCAACATTAAAAAGACAATGGCCCAAATCCTCACTGGTGTAAGTCAGGCTAGTCCCATTGAAGGCAATAGAGTTATGCTGGTTTACATCAGTGAGGATCTTGCCCATTATGCTACTTGGGCCAACTGCGACACGTGGTGAAGACAAGGTGAAGACGAGGATCCAGGCTGGATCATGAGCACTGGGAAGGCACAGCAAGATTGGAATGAGAAATTTCCCTTGTTACATTAAAACCAAGGTTTGCACTGACCCCCTTGTAGAGGAGGGCCCAGCCTACGGAGCAGAAGGCCACTGCTTTCTCACCAGCCCTTTTGAGGTGGCTAGTGCCAGGCAGTCCTTGCATGCTGGTGAGGGGTGCTGCCCCCTGTGTGTGCCCACCCCCCATTACAATTTTGAAAAAAAAATGTCCACTGGCTCTATTATTGCTCAAAAACGTGGGTGGAAATCTACGATTTGTCCCCTATTTTCCCCCATCAAAATTCAAAATTTAAACTTTGTCATTAAAATTTCAGCCAGGTCTAGTTCATTGTGCCGTTTCCTTACCTACCAGAGCTCCCCACAGTGTCTGGCTGCACTCTGACCCCCACAGAGACAACATACAGAATTATGAAAACTTTGGAGATGTAGCCCAGGGAAAGAGAATCTCACTAAAGCACATTGATTAATGACACTGCTACTCCCCACTGAACAGCAGGCCTAGAGAAAGCTTTGCTTCTTTCCTTTCCTTAATGCCGTAAAAGGCTTTTAGCATGTGAGTATTCTTCCACTGGAGTAAGACTGGCTGTTGGTAGACATCATTGTAAGCGCTTTAGGGCAAGGATGATCATATCTTTGTAAAGAATCTAGCCCAACAGGGGCTTAAACTGGTTGGCTTCTGAGTGTTACTGCAATATAAACATTAAATAACATTGTTATACTATTGGCACACTGCTCTTCCCTTCCTCACATTCCTTCTCTACATATTTTATTAGAGCTGATTGGAAAAATGTTTCTTTATACCACAGAAAACTGGATTTTTTTAAATTACAGTTTGAGAGCAGGACAATTTTTTTTGTCAATAGTTTATTTGCTGGAAAATATATTTTTGGTCGAACAAAACAATTTGCAAATCCAGGTAAAAATTCAGCGAATAGTTTCTGCCAAATAAAAAACGGGAGGAAAGTAATTAGAGAAAGTTGAAATGATCCACTTTTGAAACATTTCTTTTATAAAATGTCATTTTGAAACAGTGACGTTTGTTTAAAATTTAGTTAATTTTTTTTTTAAAAAGGGTAAAAAACAACAACAACAACAACATGAAATGAAAAGCCAAAAAAACCAAAAAGTGTCATTTCAGGTCAAAAAGGTTCAAGGTTTGTCTCCATTAAAGACGCGGCAGCTGCTGGGCTGTAGCACGTCAGTGCAGACACTTATTACAGCAACAGAAGGGATTCTTCCCTTGCCGAAGTGAATCTCCTCCCAGGAGGCAGCAGCTAGGTCGATGGAAGAATTCTTCTGTTGACTGAGTGCTGTCTACACTGGGGCTTAGGGCGGCTTAACTCCATCTCTCCGAGGTGTGACTTTCACATCCGCGAGGGACATAGCCAGCTTGATCTCACCTTCTAGCATAGGCCAGCCTTCAGTTAGACTTGACATGAATATTTTTTTTTCGGTTTGGGCACTGAACGGGGGGGAGGGAAACAAAACAAAGATTTGCTCAGCTCTAGACAATCCAAATACTGAAATATTTCAGCCAAAAAGTGAAATATTTTGATTTGGAAACACTGCTGCAGTGTCTCCTGCAGCCCTTCTCTACAGGCTGGGCTCCCTGTCAGGCCACACCTGTCATGATGTGCCATAGTCTCCTCTTTTGAAGCGGGGAGGCAATGAGTCATGAGAATCTGTGGTTTCAGTGCATCATGGGACGTGTAGTCCTGCCAGAGAGCCTGGTTCATACAGGAGAATGGGACTACGAGCCAATTAAACTACAACTCTCCTGGGAGTCGACAGATGTAGTAGTGCACCATGGGAAATGTAGTTTGGATGGGGTGCCTGACCCATAACGGAGAATGGGGGCATGAGGCAACTGCCTACAACATTCCTGAGGCACTGTGGTAGCAAATCAAAATATTTTGGTTCAGGCATTTGTTTTTAAACATCAGAATTTTCTGCAGAAAGCAGACACTTTTTGCAAAAAGAAAAAACAAATATTCATTTAGTCAAAACCGTATTCTCTGTCCAATAACAATTTTGATGGGAAATTTTCAGCCAGACCTATTGCATTCATTTTGGTACTCTCTTTTCTTAAGCAGGAAGGAGATAGCCATTGCCAGTCTTCTTGTCAGGAAGCATGGCCAGTATCTCAGGATGCGATTATGTAATTGAGACATAGGCCCTTCCTTCCATCCACTAGAGGAATACGAAGGATGCTATCACGTCTGCCGGTTCCTTCAGTATTATTTCATATAATAAATGGCTGATCGATGAAGCTAGGACTTGCTCTTTTGCTTGAAAAAACATGATCAATAAATGTTGCCAGCTGTCCTCTGTCAACTATTTAATTCCTTGTGGAGCTTGCAAAAGTTGAACTATACTAGTGTCATGCCTCTTCTTCAAAAATTGTAGTTGAACTTACACCATAAACAGATGTTGGCTGTTTATCTGGACTCAGCTCAATGAATCAAGATCGGATTTTTCTTCCATAAGAAAAAAACAACAACCCACTTTCTGACCCCACTCCCACCAGCACCACACTGCATGCATAATTTCATATATTTATGGACTGACTATTTTAGATACACATCACCATGGTTATTTTTCTCAGCCCTGACTAGACAAAAAGGTTTGGATGAAATGAAAGAACACAGCAAAATTGTTCCACACTTGAGCTTCACCGTGACCTTGTTAGGAGAATGAACTAACTTCTCCCTGCCAAGTGATTGGCTCTTGAAGTAGTTAGACACACATGGGTTCGATAGCTTTTCAGGAGATTGGTGAAAACAGACATGGATTAAAGAGAGAGTCTTGCAAGAAAAGAATAGCTTGGTTCTGTGGCCAAAAGGCAGAGATGATATGGACAATCAGTGAGTTATGTTAATAATAACCTGCTGTTACCTAGCACTTTATCCAGATTTTAAATCACTTTACAGAAGAAGTCTGGATCGTTCTTCCCATTTTACAGATGGGGAAACTGAGGCAGCTCCCCCCCCTACTCTTCTTCTCCCCCTACATCTGCCTGTACTGCTCCATTTCTTCCTATGCCCCAGGTCTCCCTGAACACTCTCAGCCTCCTCCTGACCCTAACATCCATCTGCTCCTACCACCACCACCCCGCATCTTCTTCTTTGCTGGAAAGTTACTTTTTGATTAAAGAAAGTTGACATTCTCTTGGCATCCCCTGACTCCAGGAGCTGGGACTTTCCAAGACAGACTAACAATTGGAAGAGTTGACTGCATGGCAATATTGCAGTGAAATGCAATTCATGTTTTTTATGTGCTTTCCAGCTGAAGAGACAGACATGCTATAAAGGCTAGGGATATTTTATTATAATTCTGGTCCTATGCTTACAAATGACTGTAGTTAGACAACCTCCTATTGGCTAAATAGTTGGCCTGGAAGTTTCTCAAAACCAGCGTAAGTTTCCATTCTTTAGTCCATCTGCAAACCACCAGAGAGTCCTTTGAACTTAACCTGTGTCTGGACTCCCAGATGGGTCTTCGGGCCAGTTTTTTGCTCGCTCTGGAAACCCACCAACTTTTGGAGGTCACCGTCCACGAGTGAAGCAAGCTGAACGAGGCATGCTGGGAGAAGGCAGATGGGCCGTGTCAGTCCTGCGGCCGACAGCATATGGTGCATTTCTGGTGGTGGGAAGGGCTTCCAGGAGGCTGCTGCTGGAGATGGTGTCTGCCGGCATCGCGCATGGTGCTCTCCTGGGTTCTCTGTCCCAGCTGCTGTGTGGGAGGGGGATGGAGATTCCCTGGGCTCGCCATGTCGTGAGCACAGCGGAGCTCGTTTTCTTTCTCTGCAGCAGGAGCTCTCCCGCATTCCCCCACAGCTGCCGCACTCATATGCTGTACGTATGATAGCGTACCCCTGCCCAGTCTGCTCCTGATCCCCAAGGGTAGTAGAGTCTCTAATTCCTTCCTCGTGTGGGTCCTGGTTCGGACCAGTGGCCCTTGGATTCTTAGCGCTCAGTGGCTGGCTGCATTCAATCACAGACAGCTCCTAAGACTTGTAGGACGTTAGAAGGACAGGGCCAGCCGATAAGGATGGAGCATGTTTTACTCCCAGAAAGGCGGAGATAAAACAAAGGAGGGGAAGTGGAGGAACCAGGAGCCAAAGGAAGAGGCAGGGGCCTCAGGGATAACCCTTAGATGAGTAGCCAATGCTCCCTCCCTGGGCAATTGTCACGAGCATGGCCTAAGTCTCCACACTGGCCCGAGCCGGAGGTTGAGGAGAAGGAGGGGCCCTTTTGCCAGGGAGCCGACAGCTCTGCTTGCCGGGTGCAGTAGGTCCCTGGCGGTCTCAGGCTCCAGGGTCTGAGGCGAGCTCCTGCTCAGCGGTGGCCTAGTGGGCTGAGCAGTTAGTCCTCTCAGGCGGAGAGACAGAAATGGAGCCTCCACCCCACAGCGAGCAGCTCAGGGGCTGCATCTTCTCCCAGGACCCCCAGGGCTCAGCTCACACATCAGAGCTTGTGCAGGCTCCCCAGGACCTGCAGCTAGTTACTCTCCATGTCCCTGGGCTCCCGGTCCAGGCTGCACAGGCTGGGTGTGGCCGGCTGGGACAGCTGCAGCGCCAGTATCTGCCTCTTGTGCTGCTCTCGGTCAAGTCCCCCAGGTGGCAAGAGGCGGTGGGGCTGGAACAATGTTTGTAGTGGGGGTGCTGAAGGAGGAAGCCATGTATTTGGGTTATTACTATGTCAAGCCAGGGGGTGCAGCAGCACCCCAGTTCCAGCATCTCCGGCAAGAGAGCTACATTAGAGTAAGTGTAACATTTTTGCTGCAAAAGCTGGATGGTGCGTCAGGACTGTAGTTTCTTGCACCCTGTCCCTTTACGGGTCAGAGCGGTGCTGAGGAGGGCAAAGCACACAGGTCTGGGGAGCAGGGTGTGGCCACAATAGAGTTCGATGCGCCTGAAGACTCTCTGTCATTGGGCTCGAGCCAGCCGGTGGTGCCTGTTCTGGAATTGGAAGATGGCAACGTGCCAGCTTAAAACAGCCTCCTGGTCGGGGAGTGCAGCAGTTGTGGGCCAGCCAGGAGCCGCTGACCTGCAATGAGCTAATCTCTCGAAGAGGCTAACCTAGCGCAGAAGCTGCTGCAGGCTATGCCAGGGAAAGCTGGCAGAAAGCAGAAAGGGATTTTGTAAAAACAAAGTGTTCTCTGGTAACTCAGCGGAAGAGGACAAGAGGGATTGAAGTGAAGGACCATGGGGAACAGCTGAGTATCGTCAGTCCCTACCCTCCGAAAGCTCCGCAGTGAAGTCGCCTACATGTCAGTGGCCAAGAAGCCAGTCGCTGGGGCTCCGATATTTCCCTCTGTTAGAGGGGGAGCCCCTTAATTGCTCCAACTGGTGGCTAGGCACTTGGTGCATTTTTTCTGCATACTCCATTACTGATTAGTCAAAAGCCCCGTTTTCAGAGGAATAGCAAACCCTAGGAGGTCCCCTAGCACCCCCAGACTGCTCACCAGATGCTTCTTTCTTTTAGGAGAGACCCTTTTATTACAGAGTTTTTATAAATTTGCATCTCTTTCAGCACGCACACTGGATTGTGTGTCAAAGGTATGCTTCCTTTTAAAAAGCTAGACACTGCTAAATCATCGGAGGCTGGACACAGCCTAGCCTTCCTTTTCTGGGCAGGCGATGTGCCAAGTAATTTTAAACGGGTCAGGTTTCTCTTCACACATCTAGACATCTTTTCGATTGGCAGCTGTCTGTCATTTTCATGGTCTCTTCTCTGTACAGGATATGGGCCCGTCTCAAAATCATGACATCCTGCTCCCAAGAATATGCAAGCTGTTGCGGCAAGTCAAATGGCTTATCTCGGTTGTCCTGAGGTCAGTCTAGAAATCCTGCTGTCCCCAGGCAGCATGCTGTCAGCGCCATACTGCTCCACCCCCAGCATGGGCCTCACATCATTTTGGGTTTTTAAAAGTGTTAAACGTGGGAAATACCCTTTGCAACTTTCTAACCCACCACCTGTGGAAGCTTACTACACTTCATAGGCAAGAAGTTTAAGGAGTCTATAAAACAAATGCCCAGGGCCTTAACTTTCACATATTTTAGTTTACTACCCAGACTTATCAGTTCTATGCACATCTTCTCCTTCAGTAGCCATCTAACAACGAAGTACACATCGTAACCTTCGGATTGTGTGCTAGGAATGTGTTGCCCTGGATCGTTTTGCCAGTAAAGGTCTTAAAGGTAGAACATATTCCCCGTCCTTAAATTCCCAGGATTTTTTCAGCGTCAGTGACATAGCAAAAATGTAATTGGGACATGCAACTCTGTCCATAGGGGCTGGAAGTAGGGGTGCTGCTGCACCCCTGGCTTGCAGTGGTTTAGTTTGGTTCAATGGCTCTCAGCACCCCCCACTACACACATTGCTCCAGTACCCCTGACCCGGTCTCCCATCTGCATTCAAAACCGTAAAATAAATAAATAAAAAGTTTACTTTTCTGATGAGTCAGGGGTTCGAATGTTGCCCATAAACCACAGGTGACTGTCTACATCAGAGATCAAATCCTGACACTGCATGTGTGTCCCTTGTCTGCAGAAGACTGACACTTATCAAAGTTTGAGCGAAACATTCCGTTTTAAGGGGGTTTTTTATGCCAAACCTGCAGCTTGTCTAAACACTCTGCGGACCTGCAACGCAGTCTACAGCTAGGGCATCTCAGCTGCATATCCCTGCACATCTGCTGCTCACGCCGAGGCGGATGGATACCTGCAATTGTGGCTGTGATTGAACAGCACATGGCAAAACTCACAATGAGTTCATGCACTAGACGACTTTTTCACACGCAGAATCCCCTAATAACGCTCATTGTGCAGCAGGCTGAAGAAGTGTCTTGGGATACACCAGGGCCCCGCTTTCTCCACATAAAGTGCCCCCTGCAGGTTGACTTGTTGTTTAAACACTGCCAGGTCACGGAGACTAATCTGTTTTGATCGGAACGCCCCAGTTTCTCACGCAGCTTTCTCGCCCGTCTAACAATTCTGCATCTGTAGGTTTACCCTCGGACACGGCAGGCAAGGGGGCATCCACAAAACACAGATTAATGCCGCTCTATAAAATACTGTCTCTCTTTAAGGACAGTTAGACTATTGAGGACAGAATTTAAAATGCTATGGCCACCCCTGCCCATGTTTTGTGACAATTGCCACAACAAGGCACAATGTCCCATCCACACGTATCTCTCTGTTACTCTGTAGTCGTTTAGCAGACTGATTTAGGAAATCTTCAGCAGATGGGTGATCCCCAGTTCTAACTGAAAACAAAGGCGGTCCAACTTACAGCCCTCTAAACGGAATGGAACCAAAATCTCTGGGGCCAGCCGACCCTTAACGTCATCAAGAACTAATTGTCATCCATCCCCGTCTCCCCCGAATGGATTCCACAACCTGCAGATTGGAATGTATTTGCTCAAGACTAACAAAACTAAGTTCTCCACAATACGCTGCTCCCCTAAATCTAGATCACTCCCGTTGCCAGTGTCTCACTCGCTCCATATACACATCTGTTTGGGGGGCTGCTGCTGCAGCATTTTCAGGGGTGCTGGAGGGTTCCTCCCAAGAACCATCAGGGAGTCTTCGACATCAGACAGTATTTGAGAGTCCACCTCCAAGGGTCCACCACATGGTTCTTCAAGAGTGGATGAAAACCCTGCTACAGACCCTTCCGGGGAACATAAGAACGGCCATACTGGGTCAGACCAATGGTCCATCTAGCCCAGTATCCTGTCTTCCAACAGTGGCCAATGCCAGGTGCCCCAGAGGGAATGAACAGAACAGTCAATCACCAAGTGATCCATCCCCTGCCGTGCACTCCCAGCCTCTAACTAAGACTATTAAGAGGCGGTGGTGACGCTCAGGAGCCTAGGGCCAGATCCCAGGTCCTTTTTCCTCAGTCACGACAGTTCGAGAGCCTTCACGAGGTGGCATGGCATTTTGTTTCTCCCTTTACCACCTCTTTCGCCTTTCTAAAAATGTTTCACAATGACTCTGGCCCATCACTGTTTGGGGGATGAACAGACTGCGGCTAAACCCTGCAAGACATGCACACTGGCCCCATGTTTATTTCTCCCTCCACTGCCGTGCACTACAGCTAGCCCCAGCCCTCTCCACTCCTCCCGTGCAGACATTCTTGTCTTCAAACCCTTAGTCTGCAAAGCCTCGATACCACATCCCATCCTATTTGCTTAGAGCTCCCATCTCCTGGTAGAAAAGCCCTTTTTCCTCCAGCAGTCAGCATAGCCTCATACGCTTTAACGGTCTCTTGGAGCCACTCAAAGGGCTTGTACCAAGGGATATAAAGTCCATCATCAATTTTTGCTTCCAATTTTCCAAATTTTTACAACCGGTATTAATAAGCACCTCACCCTCCTTTAAGAGCGAAATTGTTTCAACAGTGTTATCACAGACCCTGGCCTCCCCTGCATTGGGTGTTCCTTCAGTTCTTGGTGTTTTATTCTCAACCCCTAGAGCGCAGGCTCCAGGTTTGTCAAGCTTTGTGTTTTCACTCACCGCTTTCTCAGAGCTGGGTGTTGTGTCCACCTCTGAGGAACTGGAATTGTGTTTGCAGTGTTGCTTTTTTACCAGAGAGTCTTTTGTGTTGTCCTTTGGCCAGGGCCGGCTCTGGCACCAGCAAACCAAGCGCGTGCCTGGGGTGGCACAATTGCAGGGGTGGCACTCCGGGGGCGGCAGTTGCGCTCGGAGGGTTTTGTTGTTGTTGTTGCTTGGGGCGGCAAAAAACCTAGAGCCGGCCCTGCCTTTGGCTTGATGAAGCCAAGCTTGGGGCTGTCCTGATGCTTGGTGTGTGCTCTTGTGCTGTTTTTATTGGTGGTGTTGCTCAAGTTCACAGAGCAAATTCCCAGTTCTTTGTTGGTGGTGTCTCTGTAGCTCTGACCATGGCATCATGAGGAGAGTTGCACAGGCCTGATAAATAGGAACCTATTTTACAAAATTCACAAAAACCCTTCACTCTATAATCTCTTCCTCACCAAAACCCACCACCCCTATGTATTTGCCTCAACACAAAACCAGTTAAACCACCAAACAAATACATCAAAATATATTTAGTAGGTTTCAACCATCTGTCAGCTGTTGCCACTGGAGAATTTTCCTTTTCAGCTGTGTCTTTCTTTTTGCTTTTTCGCTTGTAAACACCACAGTAGAAGGGTCTCTCTTGTTTTGACTGTATTTTGGGGGCCAAGACTACTACAGAACACATGAACCAGTCTTGTAAAATGTATAAATAAAATACTAATTAGGGTGGTTTTTCTACTATTTAAAAGTCATTGCTTTACAAAAATCCATGTCAGCTGTAAAACAGACGCCCACACACACTGCCACCCACACAGGGTTTGGTTTATTTCTACCACTAGTTTTTAATACAAACACATGTTTCTTCCATGTGCCCAAAAACAAAGTTTGTAACAAAACATTTCTAATATACCTCCAGTTCCTGAGGGGGACACATTTCCCCATGGGGTGGGGGGGAAGACATATTGCATATGCCCCTAAATCACAAACAATTTAAACATTAAAACCTACTTTTTAGCCATTTTAAAAAACAGACACAAAAACACACTTTGCACAGAATAACCTCCCCCCCCCCCCGCCCCCAGTATTTTAAACACCCAAACCAAACAATTTGCAACAAAATAATTTTTAAAAAGCCACACACCTATATACCCGCCTTTCCTGAGGCCACAGATACATCGTTCCAGGGCGAACGAGCGCACTATGGCATATCCCAGACAAGAACTTAACTACTAAAATTAACTGTTAAAAACCCCATCTTAAAAGCACATTTAAAACCAAGTTTCAGAAATGTATCTTCCACCACAGAGTAAATATGCGCTGGCGCATTGTTATTCTGTTTTCCCCCACATGCGTTTGATTAAACAACAAGCAAAAATTGAGTTAGTATTATTATCCCCCAAATACAGTAGCTTAAAACTCCTATACATCCTGTTTAATAGGTTTTGTTTTTAAACAAACAGTATTAAACACAACCATAGTTAAAAGAGGGTCCTACCTTGCCCTGGGGAAATACAGCCTGAAGTTGCTATTTCCATACTAAACAGCTCACACTGCAATAAAGACATGTATCATTATTAGTATGGACACAGAGTAAGAGTCGACAGTATATATTTTCAGAGTTATAAAACCAGCAATATACCTCATCTAGCAGCAGCCATTCTGTCCAAGATGGTTTCTATTATAGAAAGACAATCTCTTTAAACAAAAATACAAATCAAAAACAAAAAGCTAAGGTTTTTATCCAATCATGCCTCTTTGTTTGAAACAAACTCCAAGCTTTGTAATTAGCTGGTTGATTTGATCACTGCAGCTTTTAATTAACAGGTAAGGAATGCATGCACCTCTCCCTAAACACTCCTTTTTGTGATCCGTGAGTGAACATTAAATTGTCTACACCACAGGGCTGCTTTAAAATAAATTTTTCTGTTCCAGTTAAAAACAGAGAACTACAGAGCCTTCTCACAGTATTAAACAGTAAATCACCATAAACAACAGTCCTGTGACTGTACCCTTTCCAGACGGAGGATCTTGCGTGTTAACGTCTGTCTTTATTTTTTTCATTTTAAACATGTTTTTTTATAGTTTGTTTTTAAATGAAAATGGATGTAGCACAACCTTAATGAACACCCCACAAATGCCCACAGCTTCTCAAGGGTTGATGTTCTTCCCGCGTATTCTCATGTTATGAGTGTGGTGGTTTGTGAACCCTTAGAGCATTTCAGGTTGGGGTTAGATCAGGTTACTCTTGGAAATATATTATTTTGTTTAACTTTTAATGACTTTGAGTTGCTAGAAAGACTAACCCATAATGTTCTACAAACTCCTGAGATTTTATTTACTTTATAATAGTAATCAGACCTCCCCATCTCCCTTTCTGTGGGTGAATCCCCAGCAAATCTAATCACTGATCATTTTTCCAGCCCCTATCAGGGGCTAATATCTTTAACCCTGATGGAATGTAGAGGAAACACGGGTGAGCGACTGCAGCGGAAGCCAACAGTTCCACGCTGCTCCATTTTCTCAGCAGGTTGTGGTTAAACCAATATCTCTCAAACCTCCATGTTGTAGACAAAATACAGGAGACCTTGCTTTACTGTAAACACATTTGTGTTATTTCCCCTGGACTCTCCTACATGCATTCAGCTTTTGACTGAGACGAGGTCTCTTTTCTTAAAGACACCATAGCTGGGTGCTCACAAGCCAAGATGTACACCCACTGAAAACACACCACGCTGCCCCCTCAAACCTTTCATCTTATTAAAAGCCCACACAGATCTTGTGACGGAAACACAGAGAGTCACAAAGAGCTTTTCAATAGATATTTTTATTTACAGATACCAAGTTTTATTATATTTTATATCACGTTTGTCCCTCCACCATTCTCTAACTTCGTCCCTTTCGATTTCTTACAAATCGTCTCTCTCCTAAGCAGGGATCTGTAACGTTTGGTGCGGATTTTGTCAATATAACGCACTAAGCGGGTATCCTTCCGTTTGGTCATTTTGTTTAAAACACTGTTATGGGCTCAAGTGCCTTGCACAGCGTTTACCAAGGTCACCCCTTGTGCTAAATTCTCTTGGGTTACACACAGACAGGACGACTCTCCAGGCAGGCTCCCTGGCTTTAGGTTTGAGCAAGCTGGAGGTGTTTGTTTTGGAGTATGGCAGAAGTTTAATGAAATGCTGCAGTTTTAAAACAGCCCCTAGTCAGGAAGTGTACCATAGAGTCCTGCCGGCCTCTCCGGGGAAGGCCTCTTCCAGATCCTCTGGTGAAGAATATGGAACTCTCCCCGGTTCTCCTATGTGTCTCCTCAATTTCCTCCTGTGCCCCAAGGCCCTCTGAATGCCTAAAGTCTCCTGTTCCTTCACGTCCCCTGGTGAAAAGCCCTATTGTTCTCCAGGTGAGGGGTGTGGAGCTCTCCCGGGTTCTCCAGGTGAGCTCTGCTGGGTTCTCTGGATCAGGAGCCTGGACTCCCTGCAGCACATCATAGAATCATAGAATATCAGGGTTGGAAGGGACCTCAGGAGGTATCTAGTCCCACCCCCTGCTCAAAGCAGGACCAATCCCCAACTAAATCATCCCAGCCAGGGCTTTGTCAAGCCGGGCCTTAAAAACCTCTAAGAAAGGAGATTCCACCACCTCCCTAGGTAACCCATTCCAGTGCTTCACCACCCTCCTAGTGAAAAAGGTTTTCCTAATATCCAACCTAAATCTCCCTGTAGGGAGATTCGGCTGGGGCTCGTCCTCCTCCGGGCGGCGGGGAGCCAGACCGCCTCGCTACTTGGGTCAGGTGTGTCGGGGAATTAGCCTGGCTGTGCGGCAAACAGTCAGCAGCTCAGGCCCTCAGGCAGGGGCTGAGCAAACAGTTCAATATTAGCAAGCCCCGGCCCTAGATCAGGACAGGCAACAGTCAGTAGCTCCGGCCCTCAGGCAGGGGCTGAGCAAACAGGTTCAAGAGCAAATCCCCAGCCCCCATGGGTCTGAGCAGCCGGGGAGAGGGGGAGACTGCCACCTGCGAGGTGGGTGGCAGGGGGGGCGCAGGCCCACCCACTCCACTGCGTCCCAGCCCAGGGCCCTAGCAGTGGCAGAAGACCCGCTGCTGTGTCAGTGGGGATCCCGGCTGTAACACACTGACATGGGCTCTGGGTGTGCTGCTGCCAGACTAGGGTCGGCTGCCCCGGGCTACTTCCTACCTCCCCATCTAGAGGTACCTCCACGGGGTCACACACCATGGGCTCCTCGGGCTAACTGGCACACGGTAGGCTTGGCAGTGTCTCTGGGCTCGGGCTAGCATCAGGCGTTGGCTGGTCTGGCCAGTCCTCGGTTCGGCCGCCGATCGCCGTGGTCTCCCCACCGGGAGCTACACCACAGGCGTCTGGTCTCTCCGGTGACCGAGCTTCAAGTGAGCTCTGGGCTTTTATACTTCCTGTCCTACGCCTTGACCTCTGAGGGGCGGGCGCAGGGTTTGCTGGCTCCGCCCACTTTGGTGTCCGGGGAGGCTCGTCCCCCTCTGGAGCAGCGGGGAGCCAGACCGCCTCGCTACACTCCCCCACTGCAACTTGAGACCATTACTCCTTGTTCTGTCATCTGGTACCACTGAGAAGGAGTCTACATCCTGGAGATCCTGGGAACTTCCTCTATGGACGACACAGGGCTGCAGGTAGGACTTTCAATACAGGTAGGGGTGGGGTAGTGATTTTTGGTAGAGGCCCTGAGGAAAACCCTCAAGTGGCCCACATCCCCAAAACAGAACTTTTGTTTACGTATGTTAAGGTGTGAATCCTGGGCTTTCTCCTCAGAGCATGCTGTGTTGTATCTGAGGGCCTGGCTCTCGATAACAGATTTCTTGGTGTGTTTGGGGTGGTTACTGTACTCTAAGTAGGTAGGTGTGGTGATCTGTGTGTTTCTTGTATATAGATGTCTGTAGGGTTCCATTGTTGAAGCTAATCATGGTGTCCAGGAAGTTGATGTTGGTGCGGGAGGAGGGAGTGTAGGTCATCTGTCCAGAGGATGAAATATCATCGAAGCATCTCAGGTATATCATTAGTTTTGTGGTGCCTTTGTCCAGAAATTCTTCCTCAGAGTGGCCCATGAAGAGGTTGGCGTACTGGGGAGCCATCCTAGTACCCTTGGCTGTTTGCGTGGTTGGACAAAGTGTTTGTTGTGGAATCTAAAGTTGTTCTGGGTGAGGATGAAATGGATGAGACTGGCAATGTGTTTGGGGTGGAGAGATCTGAGGGTTGTCTATTGCCTTGTCCATGCTTGAGACAGGCAGTGATGCCGTCATTGTGAGGATGTTGGTGTGTAGGGAGGTGACATACAAGGTGGCCAGGGTGGTGATCTGAGGGAGATCGTTAATGTCGTGGGGTTTCTGGAGGAAGCAAGTAGTGTCCTGGAGGCAGTCGGCCCTTTGTGTGGTGAGTGGTTTGAAGTTGGCTTCTAGGAGTCCTGACATTCCTTCAGTCAGTGCCATGGCCAGATACGATGGGTCTGCCTGGGCTCCCTCGCTTGTGTATCTTGGGAAGCACGTAGAAGATCCCTGGGATGGGTCATGGGGGATGAGCTTGTAGCGTTTCTCCTGGAGTTTGGGGAAGGATTTGATGATATCCTTAAATTCCTGGGTAAATTGTAATGTGAGGATGTTCTTTATAGCAGGTGATGTTGGAGAGTTGTCGGTTGGCCTTGTTGACATAGTCATCATGGTTGAGAACTACGATGGTGCCCCCTAATAATGTTTATCATTTTGTCTTATAAATTAAAGTTGAAATGAAACATATCTACAAGATCAAAACAAAGGCTTTCAATAATGCCCAAATGAAATGCTTTTGGAATATTTCGTTCTGCCAAAAATTCAATTTTCCACTTTTTGTTCTGATTTGTGAAGGAAGCAAATTTCAAAATCTCCGTATTCCCCACAGGATAGAAATTGTGTTTTTTTTAACCTGCTGTAGTTAATGAATCACCTTCTTGCTACTACGTTAAAGAGTAAATTATATTTATTGTTAGACATCTTCTTTGTAAAGGCTCTAAATCAATTCATTCAGTCTGACCGTTCAGTTAGCTGAACGTGCAACTCTCTCTTTAAAGAAAAGAGGCTTCTATGTACCATTAAGCTCTCAGCAGAGACCTAACAGAAAAGCTCATCCTGACCTTTTATGGTCAGAAACTAGGTAACAAGGATCATTCTTTGTATTTTTAGCTGCAGCACCAGTCCAGCATTATCTTTTTCCCAGGCAGAAGGGTATGAAGCTGGCCTCTACCGCACAAAGTTGCAGTCCTGTCTAAACCTAACACGGCAGCTCCTCAGCTGGTGTGAATGATCATCATTCCATTCACATCAATGGAGCTTGATCCTCAGCTGGTGAAAAACAACTTAGCTCCACTGAAGGTGTTAGCAGCTGGGGAGGGGACGGAACAGCTCCTACCATTACTGCTGTCCACGCAGGTGGGTCGTCTCTCCTTCTGTCCGTGCAGACGGAGGCTGGGCCTCCCACAGAGCCATGCCGCCCCAGCACTCTGCGCATCACACGGGGAGCTGTCTCTGCACCTGACTGCGCTCAGAGCTATTGTTTCAGGCTGTCTGCAGCCTCAGGCAGACGCCACTGCCTTTGTTACACTCTGGTCACACAGTTTGAGTTAGCACAGCTGGAAGGGCAAGATACTGAATTGTTTATTGTCCTACAGTGAAAGCGTAGAGCCTGCAGCAGACACCACAGCCATAGAATGAGCCTGCATGTGAGGGGAAGGAGGGGCCGGTGGCTAAGGTACTGGATGGGGATTCAGGAGTTCTGGGTTCACTTTCCAGTCCTACCACAGACTCCCCTTGACTCTTTCACTCAGTAGCTCTGGGTCTCAGTTTCCCCATCTGTACAGTGGGGATCATTATACTTCCTTTGGCACTCATCAGCGTGGACTGTAACGCTTCGGGGTGGGCACTGCCTCTTACTGTGTGCCTGGGCAGCCGGTGCTATTCGAATACAATACTCCTCAGGGAGCCTGTGAATAGAATACTACTGCCCCAGAGAACGCTGGGCTGTCTCTGTGTAGGAAATCTACTGCCCCGCTCTGTGGAACTCGATTTCTTCCTTTGATCTTGGCCCCAGGCCCATCAGGGACTTGGCTTGCGGTTGTGCTGACCGGGCACAGGTTCTAAACAGCGTGAGCACAGCTAGAGACACAGCCCGGGTCCCGTTCAGCTGCCAGGGCTTTTCGGTGATGGCTCAGGAACAGCTATAGCCTCTCTCCGTGTCAGCTGGCTTCACGTCGTTTGTTGTTCCTTGTGAAGGAAAAGCACAGCAAGATTTTCTTTGCCCTAAACAGGCTGGGTCTGCTCCAGCAGCACAATATGGCCTCAGCCTCCCCAGGCACGGGAACGCTGGGGGGCCTCCTGGCTCTTGGAGAGACCCCCCCTGAGCTCTGCACTGGGGTATCTGCTATCGCCACTTCATCAGCCCTGCAGTGATGAGGAGCGGACCCACTGAGGGGATGAGAGGCTGTGCAAACAAATGCCTGGCCTGTCATCTGCTGCTGCTGCAGCTTCTTAGTGCTGGCATGGGCGTCGCCCACCCATGGGAGCAGGGCAGCACCCACTGGGCACGGCCGGTAACAGGACTTTGGCCCCTGCTGGAGCCATCTGCCCTGCAAGGAGCTCCAGCCCCCTTGTGAATTGCAGCCCCGGCTGCAGGGGAAGCCCCTGTTTGGTGGCCTTCCCCATCCCCCTGGGGAGAGCAGCCAGTCAGCACGGCTGCAGAAGCTGGGCAGAGCTCTTCCCTCTCTCCTTCAGGAGTCCAGAGCAGGTTTGGGGCTGGGAAGGGAATAGCCCACCCCATTGTCACAGGAGGGAGCTCCCTGCCCTCCCGTCCTGTGAATATGGGTCAGTCTGATCCCTGCTCCTCCCCCCTTATCCTGCAACACCAGGCCTGGGAGGGTGGAGAAAGGACCCAATTGCAACTGCCCCCCGGCCTGAGTGGGGGGGTGAAGAAGCCCTGGAACTGCAGGAGCTGAGGTGGGGCTGAGGGTGGGGGACAGGCCTCGCTGGAGGATGCTTAGATTTCTGCCCCCCTGGTGTTTGGCTTTCCCCACTGTGGTGGTGGGGGGAGTCCCCTCCCTGCCTGTTCACTGGGGGATCCTTCTACAGGGATGCACTGGAGGAGAAGTGAGGGGCTGGGCTTCTTGTTCAGTTAGGGTGGGCTCTCCCTCCAGGTGCAGCCAGGTATCCCAACTGGCCCCACAGGCCCACATTAACCCTTCAGGACCTGTGTGGAGGTACACACCCCATCGCACCCTGCTTTTCAGGTTGTGAGTTGGTGGGGTGTCTTGATGAAACCTTGTTTACACATATAGCATAGATGTTCTACAAAGCGGACAGTAATCAGTTGTTCTCCATGTGCACCGAAGGTAGGACAAGATGTAATGGGCCTAATCTGCAGCAAGGGAGATTTAAACTTTCTAACTCAGGGTCGTTAAGCTCAGGAATAGGTGACTAAGGGAGGTTGTGGAATCCCCGTCACTGGAGGTGTATAAGAACAGGCTGGACATACACCTGTAAAAAAAAAGAACTAGGTAACCTTCTTAATAATAACCAAAGTAACACCGAAGGCCCAAATTCAGGCCCTCTGACAGAAGCTGACTGCACAGACAGCCTTTACAAAAAACAGTACAGGCCAAACCCTGAACAAAGCTAAGCTGTGCAGTTCCCTGCCAAATACGGTCATGGGCCATGACCAGAGGAGGGAGGGGAAGGAAGCCATGCGAAAGGCCTTAGCAACATGATAACCACTCGTTGATGGAAAAACATGATAACTGCTTCTTTGCAACAAACATGATAACCACTTATTAATGAAACATAATAACGGCTTATATGAAGAAATTGCTCCTAGTAAAGGCCAGCCCCTCCTATAGTCCTGCTACCTGCCACCAACCAATCATATATCACATTTGGGCGTCCCCTATACCCTTAACCGTAACCCTGACGAGGACAACACCCCAACTGGTGCCAAGTACCACCCATGTCAAAACCACCAAGAAACCCCCCACCCAATAGGCACCCAATTCTCGTAAATAATGAGGAAGCTACCGGGAAAAAGGGACAGACCCCTACTCTTGTTTCGCATAAATGACGTATTATTTGTACTATGCTTGCGGTTTGACGGAATAAAGGCAGCCTGCGTGCTGTGCTAAGGGGAGCAGTTTCTAATTGCTACCCCCAACGCGTTGGTATGTATTGCAATAAACTGGCCTCAGGCTTGAGTCTGTGAACTAAAATCAATGTGTGGGTGACTTTTTCCACGACACACCTGTCGGGAATGGTCTAGATTTACCTGGTGTTGCCTCAGCACAGGCGGAGGGACTAGATGACCTCTAGAGGTCCCTTCCAGCCCCACGTTTCTATGATATGATGTACTCATATACACACCACCTTTATGGTCATGCCAACAATCACAGAAAGTGCTTTGTTTTGCAAACAACAGTATACTAGGGTATAAATCGCAAGCCATTTCACAAACAGGGCCAAACCCTGTTCTCAGTTAGACCAGACTAAAGCCATTGACAAGAGTGACGGTTCTCTGGACTTACACTGGTGTGCCGGAGAACAGAAGACTTAGGGGGGTTGTAAATGCAAAGCCCTTCCCATAAAAATGTCATCACGGTTTCCATAGTAACTAATGTACTTCAAATGGAAAAGAAAAAGAGAGAAACAGACACAAACAAAATACAGGTAGTTAACCAAGTAAGATAATTATACAGCTTTTATGGCCATTTGTCTTGGAAGATTTGCATATTGCATATTGCATTCATTTCTCTGCTACTCATGACTAATGCAATCTCCCGGCAGTACAAACTTTGTGCTATATCTCACCCTTACACAGTCTTCATACATGCTTTTAGTCATAGCAAGATAACATCTGATGAGCCAGATCCTCAGCCCGGGTATGCTCCATTGGCTGCTGAGCGGAGGATCTGAGAGTGTAATTTAGCCTGTGTGTGTATCTCTGCCATTAAAATCACTAGGGGCTGGATTCTGACACTTTAAGCTCTGTTGAATAGCACATTGCTCTGCAGGCTGGCTGTAGAAGGACAAGCACCGAGAAAGCGTATTAAAAACAATAATAGAACCTGCCCACTTGCTAAGAAGCTAACCAGAGTTAACACCAGCCCTCACATGGATTCTGGCAGGAACATTCCTTCAAAAACCACCCGGGGGGAATTCTTGGAGTTACCTGTTCATCACAGCTTCAGCTCAGAATAAGGACCCAGTCAGTCCAATCCTACCCTGAGGATTGGGGCCCCCTGTGGACCAGAGGTCCCCTGGCTGTGGGCTGAATCAGAAAGAAGGCCCTGAGCCAGTGTAAAGCCAGGCTCTTTATCCAAAAACCCTTTCTTTGTCTGCTGGTCCCTGGAGAATCCCGTCTAAACTAGTATACGTGCTCCTTGCCAGGAAGGTGGCTTCTCTGGAGAGGTTACAACGTGCGTGAACTTGCCTGATCCTCCCGTGCCATTCTCCTGTTTACCCTTCCCATGGCACTACATACAACCCCGCAACAACACCTACATAACTGCATTTTAATACAATACATTCCCCAGATTTCAACACTAAGCCAATGGAACTTAACTCAATAACGTTCCTTTGGGACATGGCAGGAAATTGTCAGTCTGCCACATTGGAGGTAGGCGCCTAAATCCATTTGCCGATCTGGGCCCTCTGGGGCTTTGGAAAATTTTACCCATACTACCTAAAAAAAGACAAACTGCACTCCCCGTCCCTCTGCTGGACTCTCTCCAATTTGTCCACATCCCTTCTGTAGTGGGGGGACCAAAACTGGACACAATACTCCAGGTGTGGCCTCACCAGTGCCGTATAGAGGGGAATAATCACTTCCCTCAATCTGCTGGCAATGCTCCTACTAATGCAGCCCAATATGCCATTGGCCTTCTTGGCAATAAGGGCACACTGCTGACTCATATCCAGCTTCTTGTCCACTGTAATCCCCAGGTCCTTTTCTGCAGAACTGCTGCTTAGCCAGTCAGTCCCCAGCCTGTAGCCGTGCATGGGATTCTTCCGTCCTAAGTGCAGGACTCTGCACTTGTCCTTGTTGAACCTCATCAGGTTTCTTTTGGCCCAATCCTCCAATTTGTCTAGGTCACTCTGGACCCTATCCCTACCCTCCAGCATATCTACCTCTCCCCCCAGCTTAGTGTCATCTGCAAACTTGCTGAGGGTGCAATTAATCCCATCATCCAGATCAGGGGTCGGCAACCTTTCAGAAGTGGTGTGCCAAGTCTTCATTTATTCACTCTGATTTAAGGTTTCGCCTGCCAGTAATACATTTTAATGTTTTAAGAAGGTCTCTTTCTATAAGTCTATAGCTACACCCTTCAGGCAAAGAGACGGAGCTGGACTTTGCCACCCTCCCTCACGTTAAGTATTGCCACACTCCACATGTATTCCCACTGAAATCAAAGGGCTGCTTCCAAAGTAAGGTGCTATTCAACACGAGTCCTTAAAGAACAGCCATAAATGTTACTCTGATGCTTTTCCACTGAAAGGAAAATGACGGTGAATTGCATGTACATCACTGATTGTCTTTCTTCGCCAGCTGTGAGGAGAGTTCCGAGAAGAGGTGGGTGCTTCCTTGGCCCACTTAATTCCACCCCCAGTGCTAGGTTCATTTCCTGGGTTTAATTTTGCTGACTTTGTACTCGTGCAAGGAATGGAATAAGGCTATCTGAGGGTATGTAATGTCACGTGTCTGTTTGCATAAGAAATATAGTGCATCTGGCAAGATTACTCACGCTAGTTGTAGCAGCTAATGTTTTAGGGACTCGTATGGCTCAATCAACACACATTATGCTGAAATTTCCATTTGGACAGATATGTCAGTGTTGCACATGATCATTCATTTTTTTCAATTTCTTTTTAATCCTATTGATGACACTAATGTTTTGAACAATTCCAGCCCCTTTGACTCCTCTCTAATGATGTGCTCTCTAGCTGCAGAAATGGCCCCTAAAGGCCAGTCAGGATATGTTTTTCTTCGACTTCCATTCACAAAAGGCACTCCTACTGCGGGTAGCTTTGGAAGCAGTTAATACAATTTGGACAAGTAAACCTTCAAATTAGACCTAGCAGGACAGCTTTTCAATGGAATGCATGGGTACTTTACAATGTAATTAGTGTTAATGGACTATATCTCAAAAATGGCTATATTTCATAGTGAAAATGTACCCACGTGTCTACTTTGAAGTTTTATTCCAACAGAGCAAAGGTCAGAAAGTGAAGGAGCAGAGGCTAGGAACTATTAAATCAATTACCGTTATTCAGTATTTGTATCACATTGGCGCTAAAAGGCCCCCACTGAGAAGCCAGCCCCATTGTGCTGCTGCTGTATGACCAAATAGTAAGAGACAGCAGACGAAATAGACAAAACAGACAAAGAAAATATCTACAGATGAAAAACTGATAAGAGCTGGTCGGGAAATTTTCAACTAACCGTCTTTTTGCCAAAAAATGCCAATTAGTCAAAACTGAAACTGAGTGAAACAGGTTCAGTTTTGACAAAACTCCTGACTCGAAAAAATGTTGGGATTCTCCCCCGCCCCCGCTCAAAATTGTCAAACTGTCTCATTTTTGACATTTTTAAAAGGAAACATTCTGGATTTTTTAGTCAAAATGACTTTTTGTTTAAACACTTTCGATTAAAAAAAAGCCTTCAAAAAAGATCAGAGGCTGAAATTAAAACTAAATGTTTTGAAATTATCAAAACAAAACATTGGGATTTACCCAAATTAAATTTCTTTTTCAGTTTGTCAGTTTGCAAAAATGTTGAGGTTTCAGCCCCATGTGGAACAGCTGTGGGCCAGGAAAGCCGTTTCTCCCCCAGCCCCAGGAGTGACACACAGAGATCAAGTGACCTGTCCAAGGTCCCACAGGGACTCTAGGGCAGAACTAGGAGTTCCTGAGTCCCACATGACTGCCTTAACCACAAGACCATCCAAAAAACAAAGTCCTTAGCCCTCACCCAGACCTAGCGTGGGCTAGCAGGCAATCAGAACTCTCTCGATCTGGCCCATTACAGAGCGGCCGGGGAGGGGGAGAAATCAATGGAGCTTCGCTAATTTACACTAAAGGAAGATCTGACAATTTCCTATGTGATTGGCTGCTTCCCTTTCACTGGTAGGATGCTGGGTGGAGTCAGAACCTGGTCAGCTGTAAGTGCAAATGACCAGTGAATGGCTTGTGGTCTAAACACTGCTTGTGAAGCAGGTGCTAGCATCACAACCAGCAGCACCACTGGCTAACCAGCTCCTGTGTTGGCTTATTTTATAAGTTACTTCCCGTGATTAATTAGATAAATAAATTATGCTAAAACCTGTCTCAGTCGTGAGCGAAATGCTGAAGCAGATGCATGATTATTTTGTCTCAACCACAAGCCAAGATTTCCCTCCTGTATTTAAAAGCCAGTTCCACTGAACATATATGCATTGCAAATGCAAGGCACAACTGTGTTATATAACATGCTGATTTTGAATACCGCATGCATCCCCTTTTATTACAGATCACTGGCCGTATTTCAAAAACTGTTTATTATAAGCTCAGTAAATGTCATGCTCTACAATTGTGTTCACTTGATTTTTCTTAAAATAAACATACAGCAAAAGCCCGAAACCTGTAAATAGCCATTTACATAAAGAAAACGAGTTTAAATACTAAGAAAAATTAGCTTGCTTAGAGAGAGGCTACAGCTCATAAACCCAACATTGGATTTTTCCAGGGGGAATAGATTGTGGGAGAGTAGGAGCCCATGTGGGAACACTTATTTATCTGAATGCAAAAGGAAATTGTTTCTCCATTAATGTTTCCTAATTTACATATTCAAATACCTTCTACTGTAGCATTTTACCTTCAGAAGTGTATCACCAAACCATCGGAGCAAAAACTGCATTGCAAACACAGCTGCACTTTGTATTAACCTCTGAAGAAATCATTAGGTAAGACAAAATGTTGACTTGTTCTGAAGGGAAAGCAGGCAACATTTTCAAGGAAAGATTAAGCCATAGTTTGAAACCCTGTGGATTAGATTGTCACTAGAGTCACAACCCTGCATTACCAGAACTACCCCAGACGTAGCTGCAGGAAGCACGGGGGCTCAGAGACATCCTTCAAGGTAAAACTCCTTCCCGGCTTGGGATGGAAAAGTAACTGCGGCTTTTGAAAGAATACAGTTTATTTCCCTCTTAAACCTGGCCAGAAGGAACCATTGTGATCATCTAGTCTGACCTCCTGGATAACACAGGTCATAGGACTTCCAAAATAATTCCTGTTTGAACTAGAGGGTGGCTTTTTAGAAAAACTTCCAAAACTGCCAGTGCTGGAGAATCCACCATGACCCTGGGTAAATTGTTCCAATGGTTAATTACCCCTCACAGTTAGAAATTTACACCTTATTTCTAGTCTGAATTTGTCTGGATTCAACTTCCAGCCATTGGGTCGTGTTACATCTTTGTCTGCTAGCCTGAAGAGGCCACTGTTAAATATTTGTTCCCAGGCAGGTACTTACGGACAGTGATCAAGTCATCCCTCAACCTTCTCTTTGTTAAGATAAATAGATAGAGCTCCTTGCATTTCTCACTAGGCATATTTTCCAATCCTTTAATCATCCTCTTAGCTCTTCTCTGAGCCCTCAACATTCTCCTTGAATTGTGGGCACCAGAACTGGACATAGCATTCCAGCAGCGCATGCCAAATCCTGGAGACGCTATTTGGGTACCACTGCCAAATACAGAGGTAAAATAACCCCTCTACTCTTACTTGAGAGTCGCCTGTTCAGGAATCCAAGCTGGCCATTAGCCCTTTGCTCCAGCTCAGTCATGTGGAGCAAAAACTCTGCCCACTCCCCACCCACGTGTGCAGCATGGGAAGTAGTGGCTCCAGGGAGTCTGACTCCCGCCCAACACGGGGAGTCCGTGCAGGGAAATAAGCTCAGGCTAGGACCAGGTCTACACTACAAAGTTGTGTTGACCCAGCTGTGACGCTCAGCGGTGTGAAAAATCCGCCCCCCTGAGCGATGTAGTTAAGCCGACCTAAGTCCCGGTGTAGGCAGCGCTGGGGACCTAGCAACCATCTCCCCAGGGAGGAGGATTAACTACAGCGCTGGTAGCGGCCCCCCCTCCCATCACTATAGCGAGTGCCGCTGCCGCGGTTTAAGCATAGACACAGACGAGGTGATCATAACGGTCTTTTCTGGCCTTCAATCTGTCAGGCGTGCGGGGGCCTAGTCTGTGTCAGAATCTAGCCAGATAAGGTTCTGTGCTGATTGTACCTTTCAACACACACATGTGAGACGTGGGCCAAGAGCCCGTCTCGCTGTTCGTTTTGGGCACTCTGCCGGAGAACTCGAGCATCTCCTCAGTACTACTAACGCAGCGGGTGCTTGAAAGTGCAACAGAAAGTTTACTGCTAAGGATCACATGGGTTTTTTCCCAAGAGGGAGCCTCAAAAGAAGCTAATTTGCTAGAGTCTTTCAAAGGCAGACACCTTATCATACCGAGCAGCGCAGTCAGTGCTGGGAAAGGAAGATAAACTTCTCCACTTTATGGAGTTCAGGCTCACTAATGAAGACCACAATGTTACTCACGAGAAGGAGTTTGCATTGATATCTAATATGTCTGACATGCACGTATCCAACAGCCACATGTAACGACTCCCCCTGTCTGAGGCCAATGATACACCGGAAAGGTACGTGAACCTAGCTACGTCGCTTGGGGGGTGAAAAATCGACGTAGGTAGCAGACCTACCCCCAGTGCAGACAGCGCTAGGTCGGTGGAAGAATTCAGCTGTCCACCGAGCTGCCACTTCTCAGGAAGGTGGAGAACCCCTCCCATCGCCATAGTGAGAGCTACGGAGGTGCGGCTATGTCTCTGGAGCAGGTTAGGTGTCGATGGGGCCTGACATACTGGTCTAGACTCCTAGGCTCCAGCCAAGCCAGGATTTGAAGCAACGTAGCTTTGTGAAGGGTGCTGCTTCTGCAATCTTTCCTTCAGGAGAAGACGACGTTCATCCTTGTTTGCTTGTTTATGATGCGCAGACACTGTTCAGGATTGGGCCCTCACAGTGCTAGGCACTACCCTGGGAAGTGTCCCAGAAGTACCCTTGCTACCGCCTGCCTTCATCTTACTGGCCAGGGGTCAGCTCCCTGACTCCACTAGCTACAAGCAACACATGCCCGCCCCTCTCAGCCCATGTGGGCACCGCTGTCCCTCCTGCAGGCCAGCGATAGGCACAGTCCAACCCCTGAGCCCTCCATAGGGTGACCAGATAGCAAGTGTGAAACATCGGGACAGGAGGTGGGGAGTAATAGGAGCCTATATAAGAAAAAGACCGAAAAATCAGGACTGTCCCTATAAAATCGGGACATCTGGTCACCCTAGCCCTCCAAGCAGTGCCCAGCCCCCGTGCCACGGGACACACAGCACTGCCAGACCCGCTGTTCCCCCAGCTTACGAGGCACAGCTCGGAACACAGCTCTGCTTGACACACAGCGCTTGGATTTGTTCCCGGAGAATGCACGGGTAAGATTATTGACCAGAGAGTCCCGTGGTGGCAAACAGAAAGAAAGGGTTACATATAAGCTAAAATCGTAACACGCATTCTAGAGCCTAAGCTTAACTAATAAGATGCCCTCCGTCTGTAGTAAGGTCCTGCTTCCCCATAGCCCTTCTCACAGCGTTTGTCAGGCAGGATGGCTGAGACCCTCCTTTCATAAGAACAAACCTTGTTCTGGCAGCAGGTCTCCCCAGATGAAGGATGCCCAGGCATGTCTCTGCACCTCTAGACCTATTAGACCAGTCCTTTGTTCTTCACTTGAAACCAGCGTTCCCAAACCCCCAGCTGTTCATCTCTTTCTATTAACTTTCCTCCTAAAGTCCCCCACAATCTCTTCATTAGCATTTGACTCAGTATGGAAACAGACTTCTGTTGCAAGACACACACTACACAGTGATTGGCCAGGGAGTTAAGTGTCTCGAACCTCCTGTATGGCGGAATCTGTCTCCAGCCACGCTACTTCTGGGTGACCTGCCTTGAACTCCAAGGCTCCAATATATTTCCAATGTATGCACATCTCCTTCCATATAACCGCACATACATGTCTCATGATGACCAGTGTGACACAGGTTTCAGCAGAGCCCTGACATGATGCTCTTTGGTGAACTGGTAGCTAATACCAGAGCCAGGGATCCCAACAACCTCGGTGCACCTGTGCACTCTCTGCCAGTTGGCATCAAGAGGTCCTTGGGTCACTTATATAGGAGAGTCTGTCCCGGCCCCAGTTAGGCTCTGCACATGTATATAAGAAACAGTCCAAGTTTGAACTCACCTTATGTACCCGCTGGCAACCAGTACTATGGGGGTGGAGAACATCCTCCCCAGGCCCACAGCTCAGGATGGCCCACCCCACCCTCTTCCCCCCAAACTGGCAGCCCAGAGTAGCTGAGAAAGTGCCAAGTGAGAAGTACTCCTCCCTAGGGACCGGGCTGGCACAGACTGCTTCTGCTCCTGAGTCACGTCTGGTTGCTGGTCTGCTCCCGGGTGACATGCTGCCGCTTCCTCAGGACGTGTGGCACAGCTACAACTGTGTGCCGAAAGGTGCAACCCACAGGCTGATGGCTAGATCGTGGATGTCGATGCCAGGCTGGTGCCAAGACCCAGCCACAGAATGGTGGATTCTGTGAATCGTCTAAGGGCTTGTTTACATGGGGAAATTGACAATCATAATTATTCTGGAATAACTGTTCAGCGCTCTCTCGCGCACGCGCATGGCATCAGCAAAGCAACATTCTATAGATGCAGTTGAAGGTCCGTAAGTCATTTCAAAGCCTTCTCTGTGATGCTGTGGATATTTACCCAGTTCACAGTTGAGTCCATATTTCGGGCGCTGCATTGTGATGGGTTTGATGGTTTGGATGTTCTCACCGCAGTCACACAAAGGGGAGTCCTTGATTTTCCACTTGTGTATCAAGTAGCCTCATCTTCCATGTTTGTTCGGATAAGGTTCAATGTGGTCCAAAGTCTATGTGGCAGGTTGAAACCAGGAGGGCAGTTTGTTGGGTCAGTGATACGACGCTTGTTTGAAAGGTGGCTGGGGTCCAGAAACTTGTCATTCCCTGGCCAGATCCAGAGACAATAGGTGGTCCATAGTGGTTTTTGTGATTTCAGGCGTTGTTGGAGTATATTGTCCATTAACCTGCTGGATAGGAAGTCCTGGGTAGTTTCCGGTGCATTTAAGTTCTCATGCTGTGGCTATATCTCAATGGACAGCTGGAGGTTCAATATTTGCTAATACAGAAAGCCACGGTAGAGGTGTTGATTTTACAGTTCCCATGATGATTTGCATGGTCTGATTCAGCTGCCTACCCACAAGATAAGTGTGGTAGCTTTTTATCCACCCCAGTGCACAGTATGGGGCCAAGGCTGATGCTCGTAGCACCAGGGCAGCTGATCCCCAGCTTATTCCCGCTAACTTTTTAATAATGTTGATGTGAGTCTTTGCTTTCTGGAGGTTGTCATGAAAGGTCAGTGTGCGGTCAAGAATGACACCAAGAAGTGTTGGCTTTGGGTCATAACGCAGTTTCACCACAAAACTCAACAGAGTGTTTTGTGCAATTCTGTTGTCACGGTGGAAAGCTGAGACTACCGATTTGCTGGGATTTGGTCTCAGCCACCACTTTGGGAAGTACTCCTCCAGGATTGTAAGGTCACTTAAGGTTCTTTAAAGCTACAGGCCGGAGGTGCGAGTACAAAATCATCAGCACATGCAAATTTCTGCGCTATTGTTTCAGGCATATCGCGCACGTAAATTCTGAAGCCTGTCGGAGCGACTACAGAACCTACAGAGCCCATTATTCAAAGTGCGTGGCTTGCTGGTTTGTTCTCCGAGGAATACGCGCACCCTTTGGCCGCTAAGCACAGCGTTCAGAAACTGGAGAATCCGCACGCAGGGGATCCCTTTGGCCAGATTCAGTAGCTATCCATCCTTCCAGACTGTGTCATTATGCGCTGACAAATTGAGGAAAACAGTACCAGTCTTGAGATTTCATTGGAATCCAACATCGAAGGAAGTTCCCATGTGGACACTCTTATTCCAGAATAGCTAGAACACTTTAAATTCACACCCTACGCCAGCCTGGAATAATTTTCCAGCCAAGCCTTAGATCGGCTTGGTAAGTCTGACCACTGGTTAATATTAATAGCAGCAGTGTGATTTGAAATAGATGAGCTCTACACCTGAGACTCAGTAGAAACCTTGTGAGATCCTAACTATAGCGCCAGCATCGCCCACCAGAGCCCTAACAATAAGTCACTTGAGACAACTCATCTTCCTTTGGTTTTTAATCACGCAGCTGCTGTTTGTGCTGGCAGCATAAAGTCAGAGAACAATTTGCCCGGCTGGAGTGGGCATGAAGCCAGGGAAGTCATTGAATCAAATGCAGAAAAGAAAACAATTCAGCAGCAGAGCAAGCTGCCTGCAAAATATCCCTCTGGTTAAAGAAACACCTCCACATTAATTAATTTAAAACCTTTCGATGGAAACCTCCACTGATCTCTGCTCAGCCTTTGTTACACTTAAATTCTCTGTTGCACTTAACCTTTGTCCCACTGAGGCCAGTCTGCACTGGCAATTAGAACTGGTCGGAAATTGGATTTTATGTCCTGCAGGAAATTCTGATATTTCAACATTTGTTTTCATTCCGAATCAGAATGAAAGGCCAACATTCTGACATTTATCACAGAACAAAAATTCCAGAAAATTTCATTTCAATAATGTTAGAATGTTTTGTTTAGATATGTTGAAATATTATAACAAACTATAAAATCTTAAATAATTTAATATAAAATAGAATATATTAAAAATTATAACTATGATGTAGAAGTTGAAACAAAATGAGAAAATCAAAACAAAATGTTTCAACGCTTCACTGAAATCGACACACTCTTGGGAAACATTTAGATTTGGACAATACTACATTTTCCAATGGGAAACTGTTCTGCAAAACTTTATCGACCAGCTCACTTTGGGATTCAGCATCAAAGGCCAGCAAATGGCATAGCTGCACTGGAACAAGCCCATAGCCCTAATTTCTCCATTGCCCTAAGCCCTACAGAGTCATTTAGACAGCGTTGCCAGCTCTTGCCGTTTTCTCACAAGTCTTGGTGGTTTTCTTAAAGACCCAACTTCTGGAGTCAGGTGATGACATAAGAATCTCAGCTTCCTTTTTAAAAAACTACATTTCTGTCCCTCATAGTTGTAGAGAGAATCTTGAAAACACCACCCAAGTGTATCCTAAAGGTTCAGAATCCAGTATATAGAATGACTGTTAAGACAATCTTATGCTGTTTTGTGGCCTGACCCATGGGCTGGGTTTTTTTGCACACTTGGGCTTGGCAATACCAAGGGAGTCGCAAATGCTCCTGTTCTGGTTTATGCAGGGCCATGGAGAATCAGTGTCCTAGTGCAGGCAAGGAAAAGTGCCAAGTGCACCAGGTGAGCTTCTCCCTACTTGAAACCCGGCACAAACTGCGGCTCTCCTTGCTGGGGCTTGCACCAGTGCAGTGCACTGGTTACTGGCTACCGACGGCCGAGCTGGGCTAGTCCCCAGCACAGACGTGGTGTCCTGGGGCCCACTCCCCGCAGGTAGCGCCTCCTCCTGGTTGCTCTGGGGATTAGCTCTGCCCAGGTGTTGTGCCCTCCTCTGGTGGTGTCTCTCCCGTTGTCCTCTCGTCCTGTGGCCCCTCTCACTCCAGGAACTGCAGCCACCTTTTTGTGACTCGGCCCTCGGTCACAACGTGGTTCCCCCTTCCGGGGGGGGTTGTGTAGCCTTGTCTTTCCTGGACCAAACCGTCCCAGGCAGTCCACTGTCCTCTGCCTGGTCTGGGCCATGTCCCAGTGGCTGGTAGAGGAATCCAGGCCCGCCCTCTGTTCCAGGTTCCAGCCAGGGGCTCTCCAGTCAGCAGCCACGGCCTGCGCTCTCTTACCTTGCTGCGTTCCCCTGAGCCTTTCCTACCTTCCTGGCTTCCCACCCCCCTCTGAGTTTGCCAGCTTCCCTCCGCCTTCCTCCCAGGGAGCAACTGTGGCCTGCCCTCTATAGTCTTAATACCCCTCCCTCCACCCAGGGAGGGACTACAGCCTTTCCCAGCAGCCCCCTCTGTTGTCAGCGTCCTGGCTTATATAGGCCCCTCCTGCTGAGCCGGCTTCCAATCCATTCCCTGCTCCCTGGCTCCTCCTCCAGGTGCAGCCTGTGGAGTTCATTGGCCCACCTGGCCACCTTAACCCTGTCCTGTGTGGGGCAGACACCCTGTCACACGTGGTGATAACCTTCCTGCCGGCGTCTGGGCTCCCCTGAGCATGCAAAGCACCATGAGCTCTAGGGCCAAGATGCCATGTGGCCTGTCACCAGGGACATAGCACCAATAGTGAGGGAGGGTTCAAATCCTGGCTCTGCTCTCTGCCTGGTGACATGACCCTCCTCTTCCCGGAATTCATGAATTAAGCATTTGCACTGGATGTATGTCACTGGACTGTATTTGCATTGGAGTTGTTGAATCAAAGGGATAAGGGGTCTCGAGTAATAAACCAATCCTCATTGCATTGTGTGTGATGTCAGCGCTCAGCAAGGCATAGTCTCGTGGTAACAGTGAAAGCTAATGTGGGGATTAAGATAAAACCTCTGGAGTGTGTGAATCGCTGCATGCTTTTATGGGCGTATTTTTCATACTCGGCTCTTAATACAAAATTTAATTATTGGAAAGAAAGTTGTAATCTGTTTTACAGGAGTGGAGCTGCATTATACTGCACGGAGAGGGTTCGGAGTCATTTGAAATCTATTACGGTCAATTTTTTGCTTTCATCGTCTAGAGAGCTGGGAGGTGAAAGCGGCCAAGGCTCTTTGGAACCACGTCTTTCCCTTTGCTCTTTTATAATTTGTCACAGTCCCAGGCCTTGTTCAGAGTCCCGTAACATTCACAGTCAAAACCTGACCTTCACGGGAATCACCTACCTTTCTTCACACACAATCAAAGAAAGCTACTTGACAACCAGGACCGAAAAACTGCTATACTCTGCCACAGGGGGACAACAGTCTCACTGCTGTCTTATAAATTAGATTCCAACAGTAGAAGGGACCAATGTCATCATCTCGTCTGACCTCCTGTATGAAACAGGACACAAAACTCCCCCTGAATAATTCCTGGAGCAGGGAATAACCAAACTGGATTTTGAAATTGTCAGTGATGGAGAATCCACCACGACCCTTGGTAAATTGTCCCAGTCGTTAATTACTCTGTTAAAAATTTACACCTTATTTCCAGTCTGTATTTGTCCAGCTTCAGCTTCCAACCACTGGATCCTGTTAGACCTTCCTCTGCTAGACTAAAGAGCCCATTGTTATTAAATATTTGTTCCCCCATTTAGATACTTACAGACTGTGTTAAAGTCACCCCTTAACCTTCTCTTGCTCCCGGGCTGATGTTACCACCACATTTAGGCCTTATCTATACACCAAAGTTGTACCCCTTTAACTATCCGGGGAAAGGGAAAGCAGTCCACATGCGGACTCAGTTATGTCAGTCTATAGAGGCTTGCACTGGTAGAGCTACTCCCCTATGGGAAAGGGAATAAGCTATAATGGTATAAGGCATATTTATACCCTTATAACCACGTCCAGACTAGGGGCTGTGTCAATGTCAGGATTGTGGTGAAAACTCACAGCCCTAGCTGACATAGGAACACAGCACTAACAATCCGTACAGCCCGGGGTAAGGCCCCAATCCTGCAAAGCACTATCAGTACATGACAAGTCCCACTGACTTTAAGGCTTGGCTACTTCCCTGACACCAATGTGCAGAAGTGCTTTGTTGGATCAGGGCCATGAGTTCCCCCTTCTGTGCCATCGCAGAGCAGATGATCCCGCAGGCTGCCTCTGCTGCATCCTCAGAGCATCATGCTCATTTGACACCAGTAGGCCGTACTGCCAGACCCAGGCATTCAAAAATCAGAGACGCACAGAAATGTTGGGCTGGAAGGGACCTTGGGGGGTTGTCAAGGCCAACCCCCGGAGCTGAGGCAGGACCAAGGAAACCCAGACCAATCTTGGGAGGTGTTGGTCTAACCTGCTCTTAAACACCTCCAGTGACGGGGATTCCACAACCTCCCTTGGAAGCTTGTTCCAGCGCTCAGCTACCCTGGCAGTTAGAAAGTTTTTCCTAATATCTCACCTAAATCTGCCTCGGTGCAGATCAAACCCATTTCCTCTTGTCCGACCTTCCGTGGACATAGAGAAAAGTTCTTTCCTTCTGTAATATATTCATTATGGGCCAGATCCTCAGCTCCACTGATACCAATGGGCCAGATCCTCAGCTGGTGTACATTGGCATGGCCCGGGCCCATATTGATTCTTTAGCTAGCCAGATGAAGATCCTGAATCTGCGGCTTTGCCTCTGAACACGAGCTTGGTGTAATCAAGGGCTGCAGAATCGGTCCCTTCGTGACAGTCGACTCATCAGATTCAGGCAGGAGTGAAACGGGGCTGCTTCTTTCTAATGCTCTCTGTGCAGCATGTACGGCAGGAAGGTGAACAAGGGTAAACTGTGCCACAGCTCAAAGCTGCTTTCGTTTATCAAGCTCAGTTGAACCCGCTGTGCAATGTGCTGCAGAGAAGCATGTGTTGGAATGCTGCATCGTTCTCTAAGGCCACATTTGCAAATGATCTCAGCTCCCCTTTATTTAAACACCTAAATAATCCCAGAGGGGAGATTTTCAAAGGGACAAAGCACAGTTAGGTCCCTAAATACCTTTGAAAATCTGGCCCTCAACTCCTGTGGAAAGTGAACAGGAGTTGGGCACTTAATTCCACTTTGTGCCTCGGAAAATCTCCTCCCAGGTTCTGAAGAGTGCTCCGCATCCCAAACGCCGATTGTGACACTAGGGACACATTTTGCAGAACAGCTGAGCACCCCAGGCGCTGCTGAGATCTTGTGAAAATCTGCCCCATTAATCTGATGCCTAATTGGGATCTCATCTCTTTTCAAAGCCTGGTCCAACGGGGCATGAGCCAAAGCCCACTGACATCGGTGGAAAGATTCTTGTTGACTTCAGTGAGCTTTGGATCAGGTCCATAGCATCTCTTCCCAGAGTTTAGTGTGTCGCCACTTTCCTAACGACAGAAATGAAAAACTAACACACAAGTTGCCTCCAGCTGTCGCAGAAATAAAATACATGCAGTCCAAGGAATAATAAACGTCCCACTGTCTAATCTTCATTTACTTTAATTGAGGACTTCAAAGAGAAATAAATTTCATTAGCAGACTCGGCATGAGAACCCGAGTCCTCTGCAGGTACATGCTCTATTAATTCACCTGGCTATATGTCACACATAGGTGCTGGGGGGAAATCAAGTGTTTTAAATTAGTGGAAAATATTAATTTAAAGAGAAAAGAATGATATCTAATATGTCCAAGGTTGTTTCTCAGCGAGAGGGGTTAGAATCTGGAAATAAGTCGTTAATAACGAATGTAAAGTTGTAAGAATACAATGTAATACCAGGGTAACATCTTTAAATGACTTGTCGAAAGCAAAGTTGCACGTTGCAGAAGCAAAAATTGACACCTGTGCATAGTCCAGGTCAGCTGCTCAGCTGGTGTCAATGGAGCTACAGCAGCTGGGGGCCTGGATTTATAATATGACCTTTTATTATACTCTTATCGCTGAGCGCCAGCTCTCACTGATGTTCCTCCTGCGTTATGCTGCACCGGCCGTGTAAAGCTTTGTCTAGATTAGGATTTAAGGACGTGTTTTAGATTGTATTAGCTAACTTAATGTAGCTCAATGAAATTAACACCTTATAAAACTACTGGAGACAAAACAAACTGTACGTTAGCACATGCTAAGCTAGTTAAGTTAAAACCTAGGCTCCCTGCTGGGCCCAGCGTAGCGGGAAATTGCTTGGTAGTACAGGGCCAGAGGGACGGCCCTACATCACACTGGCCTGGCGTCAGGTTGGGGAGGAAGCACAACTGGATGCCCTTGTGCTCTGGCTCTTCTGAGATGTTGGAACTGCCCCTTGGGGCCATTGCAGTTGAATGTAAATTGGAGCAGCCTTCAGGGCTGCTCAGGCTTATGCTACATACCAGACCCGTCTCTGGCCCAGAAATTGCTGTAATACTAGTAGGCAAAGTCTTTATGTAGTAGTCCATACAACGATATGTTTAAGAAATGTACTTTGATTGCTGGGACTTGCCAGTCGGAGTTGGATCACCTCAGGCCTGATACGGATACGGATCTGCCAATCAAAGCAGGCTTTCTGCTAAAGCGAGCCATGATATTTGTAATACATCTGCTAAATGAAAATTAATTGGTGTTATATTGAGAGGTGCTGAACCAGCAGCATTAATGCAAATCGTTTCCTTTCTCAAACACCAAGGACAAATTAAGGTTCATGTCATTATTATGCAGTGAGATACATTTGCTTCAGATAGGCCCTAGCAGACATCCCATTTGAATATCCCTCCTCAGCGTTCAAGGGGGAGTTTCTACCACTTACTTCAATGGGAGCAGAAAAATTCCCGCCTAGCCCATGCTACATAGCACCTCCTCACCACACTGATTACTGAAATCATCTAGGCAGATCCCACATTCACACTCTGGATCCCCCTTAACCCATTTGTAATATAACTGAACCCTCCCCGATTCTCTGCACAGTACTATAAAAGTACAACATGTCTTGTACGTGCCTGGAGTTCTATTTCCTGGCTGTAGCAGAGGATGGTCTTCGTTTTTGTGAAATCCTAAAGTAGTTAGGGTGAGATTTTCATTGGCTTAATTCTGCTTCTATTGAAGTTGAGGGGAGTTTTACGGCTGTTGTCAATGGGAGGAGAGTTAAGCCAATGAAAATTCCACCCACAGAGACCTAGAGAATTTTGGAACATTCTTCAGAAATTCCATGGCACAAAACAAGAGAATTAAGGCCATTCTTTGATATTCAAATCAAGGATCGGCATAGTTGCCCATTCCAAGCAGGAGAACACAGTCCTGACGTCCCGTAGTCCATGGCAATAAGCAGCAATGTGATCTTAAAATAAAAAGTAATTGATTTTCACCTTTAGGACCAGCTCCTCCATTGGTGTAAATTGGCACATCTCATCACGTCAGATACCCACCAGTACACACCAGCTGAGGATCTGGCCCGTAGACTTCCCCTGCTAATGAGTGAAGGGTGAGTAAGTGTCAACAAACTGACGCTTGAACGTTTTGTTTTTTGTAGGGTTTTCTTGAGATCATTTGCAATATATTGTGCAGCTAGAACTCTCCCTTGAACCCAGTGGGTAAAACTCTCAAAAGCACCTTAGCGACTGACGCGCTGTCTACACTACAGACCTTACAGTGGCACAGCTGCAGCTGCACCGCTATAAGGTTTCCCCATGTAGACGCTTTATGCTGACAGGAGAGAGCTCTCCCATCGTCATAATTAAACCACCCCAATGAGCAGTGGGAGAGCGTCTCCTGCCGACATAGGGCTGTCCACACCAACGCTGGTGTCGGGGAAATTTATGTTGGTCAGGTGGGTGTTTTTTCATACCCCTGACTGACAAAAGTTTTACCAACAAAAGCTCTACTGTAGACAGAGCCTTAGGAGTAAAAGTCCCATTTTCAAAAGTGACTCAGGCACTCAATAGTCTAAGGGCTGGTCTGCACTGAAAACTTACATCGGCATCGCTACATCTCTCAGGGGTGTGAAATCCACACCCCGAGAGACAGAGCTATGCTGATCTAACCCCCAGTGTAGACAGCACTAGGCTTAAGTAGACCTACCTACCTACCTACCACCTCTCAGGGAGATGGATTAACTTCAGCGCCGGGAGAACCCCTCAGTGTCTACAGGGCACAGCTGTAGTGGGTTTAGTATAGACGTAGTCTGGCTCATTCAAAGTCAGTGGAACTCAGACTCCTAAGTCAGGCTGGTTGAAAAGTTTCCACCAAAACCGTTTTTGGTGGAAAACCGGGGCTTTGACTAAATGAAATTATTCACAAAAGGCGCCTGCTTTCCTCGGAAAATAGATTTTTTTGTCAAAAACCGGAATACCCCCAAATTGAAAGAATTTGATTCTGGCGTGCTGCTGTGGTGTCCCATGGGAGTTATATTGAACTTATTGATAAGTAGCATACTCGGTGGTGGGACATATTATTTTTCATGTATTACAAGGGATTAAACCCCACTGTTATACCTAGAAAATGATGTGCATCAGCAAAGTAGAAAATCTGGCTTAGAATACAGGCAAAGCACTGAAACATGAGTGCTTGGGTGGGAGTTAATCCCTTTGCTACGTCTGAAAAATAATGTGCATCAGCCCCAAACTCCCACTATTTATTCTTTGGGGAAAGACTGAATTGCTGTGAAAGTTACAAATAAATCTGCTCCCTAGTTTTGAAGTTAGACACTGGTGAAAATAAGTCCTTTTTGAAATGTAGCCCTTCCCTTTGGCGCCTCTAGCTAATCAATGGCTGGATTGTGAGGCTTCACATTTTAGATCCATGTCGCTCTAGGCGAAATCTCAGCTGTAGGCTCATTTAATTAAAAAAGAAACTGAATTCATAAAAGTTGGTGATGTTCTTCACCAAAGCTGCTTCTGTTTGCAGCAAGGGAAGCTAAACAAATACCTGCTCCGTTGAACAACCAGTTTACAGATAGCCATCTGAGTAGATCTATCTATCCCCATCCCCACCCCTCTGTCTCTCTGGGTTCTTACATTGGTGCGCATCACTGCAGCACCTGAGCACCTAGCAGTATCTGCGCACAGGCTACTGCCACTAGCAGTGCTGGCCAATGGAGCCGTATGGAATCTAGTCTGGAGGGGAGACCCCGGGAGAGTTGAATCTCCTCCTGCCTTGTGGGACCCACCCACCGTGAACCCGACCCTGCTGAGAGACCTCCTTAGGCCCAGAGGGACAGTCAGGGTTTGGAGGGGATGGGCCACGGGCAGGAGTGGAAGGACTGAAGGCTCGGCCGGGGCCATGGGCACCGTTCCCTACCCCCACACTCTGTGGGGAACCTGGCAGGAAGTGAATGCTGCCTAAGATAGCCAGAATTGTTCCTCTGCGTCCAGGAGCCCCTTTTTGTCTGAGCTGCTGGGGGCAGCTCTCTGGCAGTGTCGTTCCAAAGGTATTTTTCCAGGGGTGAGGGGACGATTTGGCTCAATGGACTCACGGTTAATTGGACCCTGTAGAGGGAAGGCTGCCTAAGTGAAACCCCCCCCCATCCTCTATAGAGCCTCCCCAAGTGACAGCCTGGGTTGGGACATTTGCTGGAGCCATTCCCCACCAAGCAAATTAACAATCAGAAGAGAAAACAAGAGAAAACGACACATCTGGCCTAAAACACCGCTAATAGATTGGCCCTGCACCTCCTCTCATAGCAAAGATGCCATCTCATCTTCACGTTGGCAGTTTTACACCGCACGGTGCTTTGTTGCATAATCTGACATTTGGAATTATTCCTCGTATTTAAATGAAAGAACATTTCCCTTCCTAGTGAAAGATCATTTGCTGGCCCATCTCCTTGCAAGATTTTTTTTTTTTTTAATCTGCTGCTTCACTTCACTTTATTGCTAACTGTGATTTAAGTATAATTTACAAATCGAGTCAAACTTCTGATTGCATTTAGTTTGCCGGTGACAGACTCAATTCATTCCGCGTAGAAAGAGTGATGCATTGCTTGTCAATCCCTTACTGGTCCGTGGAATGCCAAGCAGGCTGGTGGACATTTTGGTCGCTTTAGGACTTGTGTGCTTTCTGCTTACGTCGTTTCATAATTAGTGAAATTCAGTATTTTTTACTGACGGAGGTGGTGATAGCTGGGACTATCCACGAGTGCAGGCTGAAGAAACAAATCAATAATCAAAACAGAGTTGAAGCAAATGTAGACTAGAATAAAAGATGTGATCACCCTCCCCCTGTGTGATTAAGGAGGGGGCAGGGCTGACCCAGGAGGGAAGGCCTTAAAAGCCAGAGGCTAAGCGACCAAGGGGAGCTAGCGAACAGGGGAACTTGTAAGAGGGAGCCATAATATAGTCGCTATGATTAGGAAAGGCTGCATTGCCAGTGCCAGCCCTGCTCCTGTCTCCTGCACCTGTATCCAGACAGAGAACCTGACCATGGATGCCTCTACCCAGATCCTGGTGTAGGTGTGCAGAGACTGTGGCCTGCATTTCCCACTCTCAGAAAGCCAGGCTGGGGGGAGTGTCCGGTGTGACAGGTGATTGTGCTGGTGGAATCTCTCAGGAAGCAGGTGGGGGAGCTACAGGAGAGGCTGAGACGCATCCTTGCCCGTGAGGAATTCCTCGAGAGTATTCATATGGAGATGTCCAAGGCTGAGGACACTATCCAGCTAGAGGGGACTGCTGTCACGCCACCGGGGGAAGAGGATATGGCTCGATCACAGGGAGGACACTGGCAGCTGGTTCCTTCTGGCAGCAGGCAGTGCTCCACCCCTACGCCTAACCCACCCACCATGGTGATGGAGAACCGTTATGCTGCCCTGGCAACGAGTGATGGGGAATAACCCCCAAAGGTAGAGGAGGAGAAGCCATGTACTCCCAAGGCTGGGAGGATCACAGCCACCACTCCCAGGAGTAAACGTGGAGTAGTGGTGATTGGTGACTCTGTTCTGAGGGGGATGGAGGCACCCATCTGTTGGCCTGACATGGCATCCCGGAAGGTGTGCGGCCCATATCAGAGATGTTACGGAGAGATTGTTGAGGATCATCCGGCCCTCTGACTGCTCATACTACTCATCCATGTGGGCACCAATGATACTGCAAGGTATGACCCTGAGCCGATCTAAAGTGCTGTCTACCTGGAGTTTTGGGTAAACAGCTAATGAAGCAACTCTCGATTGCTCCTTGCCTCGTTCACAAATAGATGGCAGGAGTGAGCTCCCTACTGTCTAGAGCGGCCAGCCATAGGGTTTAGTCATTCATGGGCCTTTTCCTTTGGCCCCAGTTAAAAGAGAGCGAGAGGAAGAAGAGGAGGAGGAAGCACTAGAAGTATAAGACAATAGGCGTGTCGGTTTGCATCCCTGTGTCCTGATGCAGGCAGGGATGATGGCTGAATTCTTTTTAAGTGCCTGGCTCCTGGCGCTTGGAGTTTGTTTGTTTCTGCATCTCGCTTGACAAATCAGTCATGCGAAGTGGAAAGACACAAGCAGGCAGTGAAGAAACGGGAGGAGGGATTGGTATGGCTGGAGCAGCAGGAAAGGAAGAGGATACTGCCTGCAGCTTGATGGAGGTGGAGGCGAGGAGGTTATATTGCCAATCATTTGGGATAACAGAGAATCACCCCAGGAGAAGACTGTCATAGGATACAACACACCCAGCTTTAAAAATAAAAGCTTCAACTTCATCTTGTCACTTACTTGGCAGCAAGAAACCATTATCTCCTGTGTTACTGATATTATCTCAGAATTCTTATGAAGGTGCATGATGAAATACGGGGCTGTCTGCACACAATGCAAGCCCAGGGTTAGCAGAACTCCAGCTAGCAGACTTTGGGTTTGTTAACCTAGGGCTTGAGCATCTCCACCCATTTGTAACCCCAGGTTAAGAATTGTTGAACCCTGGATCCCAGCCTGGGGCTCCAGCGTCTACACTGCATTATGTGGACCCGTATCCCAGACTTCCTAGCGCCACCTCAGAATCAGGCCCTGGTAAATTGGGCACCTGAAAAGGGAGTTAGTCCAAACATTGAAAATCCTGACTCACTTTTGCCATTTGCACTCATTCTTTGTCAGCATAAAAAGAATGATAAAGTTCAGGCCAAGATGGAGCAGGCCTGGGGAACCAGCAGTAGCCCTCTCCAACACGCGCCTGTTGGTTCTCTGAATCCTTCTGCCTGAATAATGGCAAACAAGGACTATCGGCAGCTCCTGAGCACATAGAATCAGTGAGGCATAGGGCTGGATGGGACCTCGAGAAGTCAAGTGCAGCCCCCTGCACTGAGTCAGGACCAAGTAAACCCCCAGACCATCCCTGACAGGTGTATGTCCAGCCTGTTCTTAAACACCTCCAGTGACGGGGATTCCACAGCCACCCTCGGAAGCCTGTTCCAGAGCTTAGCTATCCTGAATAGTTAAATAGTTTTTCCTAATATCTCACCTAAATCTGCCTTGGTGCAAATTAAGTCCATTACTTCTTGTCCTACCTTCAGCAGCCATGGAGAACAACTGATCCCTGTCCTCTTTAGAATAGCCCTTCACATATTGGAAGGCTGTTATCAGGTCTCCCCTCAGTCTGCTTTTCTCAAGACTAAAACATGGTTTTTTTAAATCTTTCCTCACAGCTCAGGTTTTCTAAACCTTTGATCATTTTTGATGCTCTCCTCTGGACTCTCTCCAGTTTGTCCTCATCTTCCCCAAAGTGCGGCACCCAGAACTGGACACAGTACTCCAGATGAGGCCGCAGCGGTGCTGAGGACAGCAGGACAATGACTTCCCATGTCTTACATCACATATGAGACCCCTGTTAATGAATACATGATCCGAGCTGCAGCAGGAAGACAGGTTGCATCACTCGATATTGGAAACGTATAAAGAAATCCAATTCAATTTGCCCGTTTGTAGGAGAAACCTACATCCTGGTGTCTTTTATTTGACTAGTACAGGGAGCTCCTGGCACCAATGCCCGTATCCCCTAGAAACAGGTGGGACTACATTTGAAGACGGGGTTTGTAAACGGGGCTGTCTGCAAAATGTCACACCGATGGCATTCAGAAAAATGTGAATGTTTTAAGAGCCAACGGGTAGCACCTCCCCCACCCCCCAAGATCATGAGATTGGCTTAAAAATCATGAGATTTTAAAGAATTAGAATAAAAACGTTGTTCTTTTTCTTTGCCTTCTGGATTTTGAACCTTCAGGGAGTCACATTTTCAAGCTTTTTTCCACAGTCAAAAGGGCTAAAAACATTCTGATTAAAAAAAAACAAAAACAAAAATCGAGATTCTCGATTCTCACACGAACACCTGACTCCAGCAGCTGGAGCTTTAAGAAAAAACACCAAATATCACCAGACTCACAATAAAATCCTGGGAGCTGTCAACGGCATTGCACGGCTCCTTTCCAGGATGTAACGGCCACATATAGGTGGCTAGGCCAGGGTCAAAAGCAGGGGTCAGGACTGGTTACCAAGCCAAATCAGGAGATGGGTACTAAGGTCAAGTCGGGTCAGGGTTGAAGGCAGGAGTTAAGAGTAAGACAGGGCAAAAGACAAGGTCTGTAGCTATAGCAAGCCACAGTCTGCATTGCTGCTTAGACAGCTTCCGGGAACCAACCTCCTGGTTTAAATAGTTGGGGTGGACCAATCAGGTGGCTGCAGAGTTCTGTCACTCTGGCTCTTTGGGCCAATACTTCCCGTGGGGCTAAGTCTCCGGTAACTGGGGCTGTTACTACACCCAACTCCCCAGTGGTGATGTGGCGTCATTGGTAGCCCAGGACTCTGCAACTCTCAGTTCTCGGCCCATTGACCCAGTCTGAAAAGATGCGGGTGCCCCTGTGAGGTCTCTATAAGGAGCATGTGATAAAGTCCCGAGGTGCAGCCCCAGACAGCTGGGAGAGGAGGAGAAAAGGGGGCTATGGGACCAAACAAACCAGTTTCTGGTTTAGGTGATATCCGGAAATCAGGCCTGGGCTGTTTGGTTCTGATGATGTCCTGGGGCTGACTTGGCAGCGGGTGGGGAGTCTTAGCAGGCACTCACTCAGGGGCAGGAGGCACCTCCTGAGTCTCTGTAGGACTGAAGTGGTGCCTATGGACCACACAGGACAGTGTGTTACACATTCGCCCGGTGTGCCAGAGCCACAGAGGATGTGTCTGTAGAGACTCAGGCTTTCGGCTTGGAGGGTCCCTGGTTCAACCCCTGTGTTCTCCAAGATGGTGGTCGCTATGCCGGACCCTTTGTATAAGGGGGGATTTCACCCTCTTTGTGCCCAGCAGGAGCGCAGGCACTGTCTTGACACAGCCACTCTTGGCCCCCGTGCAGGGCTAGGGCTGGGGCTGGGGCGCCAGGCGGGGAAGAGGGAAGGGTGGGGGGCTGGGGCATGGACTGGTGGGAGATGCATTCCTCGCCATTGGAGACACCATTAAAAAGCTACGATCACCTGAGCTGTATAATCTCTCCCGCCAAGTCCTCGCCACGGCAGGGATCCCCAAGATGTGCCTGGTGGGTCCCTGTGCGGAGGGACAGGGCTGATGGGACACAAAGCCACAGAGGAGGAACAGGGCCTCTGTGCGATGGCTTGGGCCCCACAGGGCCGTGGGAGGACCCCACAGCTGTTGGTTAATCTCCAGCATGGGATTTTCGCCCTCTCCTGTGGATCTGGGCCCTCACTAAAATCCATTGTTCTTTCACTAGCACTCTCCCAGCCCAGCTGAGGGTCTCAAAGCTGCCCGTTGGGCATCTGGCGGCTTTGAAAGCTTCCGATTTAATGCCTCGTGCTCCAGGCACAAGGACAGATGACAACACCTCAGCAAGGAGCTGGGCTCAATATTTATCACCCCTCATGCCCAGAAGGACCAGTGGAGAGTACAGGCCACAGAGCCACACCGTGACCACTATAATTGCCCCCTTTCCAAAGCAGCCATGGGTTGGTGACTTGCTAGGGGCCGGAGACTGGGCTGGATTCTGGGAAGTAGCAGTGTGATCACACATGCGCCGAGCCGCATGCGAGGGTGGTAAATGTCTCAGTCTCCTTTCCTGTGACAGATGCTGCAAGTGATCTGACTAGCATCGAACAGAATGCAAAAAGCCTGGCAGCCCGGAGCCAAACCTAGGCTCATAGGGGCTGGGCCATTATCCCATTAGTCAGCACAGACGCCTCTGGTTGTGAACTGAAACTGCTAATCGCATTACGCTGGGCTGGACCACGGCCAAACGTTTGGACGTGTGAATACAAAACAGGCTCTGCTCCCTTTCCAAGGGCTCCCTGTCACATCCAGCCACCCTCAAAACGGAAAGCGGAGACAGCAGAGCTTGCAGCCAGTTCCGAGCAGCAATGTCCTTCGAAGCTCGCAGGCGTCTTTCCAATGGCTCGGCGTCAGTGGCTCATTAGGCCAGTTTCTCATGCCACTGTCCGCAGCCCCAGAGCCCGGGCTCTACCCAGGGCACGGAGCACGGAGCTGGAAGGAGGGACCCCTCCTTTCAAACCTGGAGCCAGCTTGTGCAGATGCTATCATCTGGTTTCACTGTTTCCTTGTACTCCTCCAGCTGTCTGTCTGTGACCACCTGTTGACTTGTCTTACGCTTAGCCCTGGTCTACACTGGGGGGGGGATCAATCTAAGTTACGCAACTTCAGCTAGTGAATAACGTAGCTGAAGTCAACGTACTTAGATCGACTTACCATGGTGTCTTCACCGCGGTGAGTCGACTGCTGCCACTCCCCCATCGACTCCGCCTGCACCTCTCGCGGCGCTGGAGTACAGGAGTAGACGGGAGAGTGCTCGGGGTCGATTTATCGCATCTAGACTAGACACGATAAATCGATCCCTGCTGGATCGATCGCTACCCATCGATCCGGCCGGTAGTGAAGACATACCCTTAGATTGCAATCACTTTGGGGCAGGGACCATCTGTTGGTTCTGTGTTTGTACAGCACCTAGCACACTGTCCAGTTCCCAGGGAGCTATTGCTGTGTAAGGTTGTGTGGCTGCAGATGAGCGCTATTGTGGAAGATGGAGCAGATTGGACAAGGGAAGGCTGCACTCCCAGAGGGCTCTGGGTGTTGTCTTCTGTGATGTTTGCATAGAAACAATGAATTGTAAAATACAAGCTCCCATTGCTTTAGACCACAATGGCACTGTCCCTGGCTCTGGACTGTAGCACCAAGACACAATCTGCAGGGCTGTCTACACTGCAATCAGAGGTGGGATTGGCGCACACGTAAATGTACACCAGCGAGCTTTAAACTAGGTAGCTCGAGTACTGATCGCAAGGACGCTCTGGCAGCACAGGCTTCAGAGTGGGCTGGTGATGCCTGCCCAGGATCCTAGAAAATTGCTCAGGTTGCCTGAAACTCACACTGCCACAGTGTCATTTCAAGATTAAACCGAGCTTGGGTAAGTCTACGTGAGCCGCCATCGCACCCAGTGATTGCAATGTACAGGATGCCCTAAATCTCTGTGATTCTGATGTCAGTTTGAGAGAGAAAGGAGGTTCTCGCTTTTTAAAACACTTTCCCCCCAAATGATTTAATGTATCAGGACAAGTTAGCAAATGAATCACACAGAAGCCGCTAGTTCTGTATTAAGCTATCATGAACGAATGCCAAAATGCCTTTTCGTTGGCAGTGAAACCCACCTTCTGGGAGATGTACATAGAAATTGTCGTGTCTCACACAAATGATGTACATGCTATTGCTCGCACTGAAAGGAGGTGGTATCCCAGATGTTCTACTAAATCTGGTGTGCAATCTTCACGCCGGTACCAGTGCTAGAGTTCACGGCCTTCCCCTTGTTTCTGTACGACCTCAGATGTGCAGCAGGGATGCGTTCTTGTCCCAGCACTAGTGTGATGAGGTATTGACTCGATATTAGGACTTGCCATTACACACATCAGAATCAAGGTTGGTCAAGAAGTGTTCCCCGACCAAGACTACGCTGGCAATGCTTCCCTGCTTGTGAAGAAGCCAAAGACTGTCAGCCCCCCTTTCAAGGTTTCCGAGATGTCACCCGTGCTATGGGGTTGAACGTCTCAAGGCAGAAGACCAACGTCCAAGGACCTTGGAGCTGGGCCACCAGAACCCCCAGTACAGGTGAGGTCGCGCACCATGGAGAGTGTTGACAAGTTTATCTACCTAGGCCGCAAGCAGAGTTCAAATTGCTGCAGCAAATCAGACTTCCTCCAACCAACAGGTCTCAGTGCCTCCTGCATGAAGCCTATGTCTCGCTTATGGACGCAGAAACGTCTGCACTGAGACAACGCTCAGGATCTATCAGACCTATTGCTATACAGGTCAGAAACCTGGACCCTCTTACAGACGGACTTGGAGCAGCTAGAGGCATTCCATATGTGTTGTCTGTGCCAAATCCTGAGCATAAAGCGGTTTGACTTTGTGCAAAATGCCATAATGTTGCAGAGATCCAGCCTTCCTCAGCTCGCCACATTCCAAAGTGGCATGGCATGCTCTTCGGCCATGTCATCATGATGGACAAAACCACCCCAGCACACCATGCTTTCGAGCTCTCCATCCATGGGCAAAGGGATGCACGCCCTGACCCTCTCCTGGCGCCAGCTGTGGGGCTGCTCCAGAGATTCATGGATTTACAGGATTGAGCCAGATCTGGGAACTTCACTGCATGAGGCCTGTTGCAATGCCTTCAACATGGTCACTCTGGCTGGTGCAACAGTCCCCAGTAGACAATATGCATTTGATGATGTTGATCATGATAGAAACTATACGGGATCCTTTGAAATTACGATAAGATTTCTTTTTTAATCAGCATTGTTAAGCCTTTTCAGCAGCACCGTATGCAGAGACTTTCCAAACCCTGTAAATAAAGCAATGAAGCATTCTGCCAGGGTGGAAGGAACTAAAATTCCGTTGACACTCCTTTAAACAACTCACAGTCATAATGAAAGAAATTAATCAGGTCAGACATCAAAGAATCCCAGTGATAATGCATTGTGTAGCCTTTATAATATCGATGGGATGGTATTACCAATGGTATCTCAAACCACAGTGACCTGTGCCAAAGGCTCCCCCGTCCAAAGGGCTACAGTATCAGAATTAGCAGGGTGAGGACCACTACTAGACATATCAGTAGGTTTGGAAACTCTAGGAGCAGCTGAGGAATGATAGCAATGATCACAATAACATTCACAATGTCATTAACCAGATGAACAAAGCCACAACTCCTGAGACAGAGACATACCCTACAGCGTCTAGCGTCAATGATTTCACACTCAAATCCCCAAAGGTGCCACAGCGATGGGCGTATCTCTCAACAGGGTTGGCATTTGTGAAGGGTCTCCTGATGTATCATTCCTTCCTTATTCATACTAGGCGAACCCCTTTGATCCCGTGTCATACTCATACCCATTTCAACCCCCTTTTCCTTAGCTTGACTTCCACACCCCGTAAGTTGGTGTGCCCCACTTTTCACAGGCTATCCTCTTAATTCCCCGTAGCTTCGTGAACAGTTATGTCAACAAGTCCCCACTGTAACTTGTGGTCATTGCAGAATTCCCCATGATTTTACAATTGAGCATCTTGGGGTAGTAATGGGCACACTGTGGCATATCTTCCCGAACATCACCCATTAACACATCTTTTACAATAGTCTTGCAACTTTACTGGTACAGGATCAACCAGTCACGTCAACTTTTCAGGCCTAAGGCCCAACATGGCTAAGTTGAAATTTGACAGGCCTCAGACCTTGCTTTACAACCTTACCTATGTACCTAACCCACACTTACCAATAATATATGCTTATCAATCCTATCCCCCTATACTACTATCTTACATATTCCCACACTTACACCTACAACTCAAATCTACTCATCATACCTTGAGTGCACATGGACTAACCACAACAATAGATAACACAATTTAATGAGTGTATAAGATGCTTAGCTACAATTGTATTTTAATTAAATATTTTTAAAAGGTAGGAACAGATTTTTTTTAAAAACATCTGGGGTGGATTTTCCAAAGTGCCTAATGGAATTTGAAGAAAAAATCTCACCAAAAGTCAATGAGTCAAAAACCTCCCTTGGGCGCTTTTGGACCTCTTTTCCTATATTCTAAGACAAGAGCCAATGATGTTGCCATTCTCCCTTCCCTCAGATGAGGGAAGATGCTTTTTAATCCAACAAGATAACCAGGCAAGAATTAGAATCCTGGTGCTGTAACCTTATCAAATTACACAGTCCTTGTAATTGCACTAATTATTTCTAATTGCTGTATTTATTATTGCCGAGATCACATTAGCATGGTTCAAAATTCATTCAAAGCAGAAAGTCTCATAACATTCTACTATACTCAGCCTTTATGGAGACATTCCTGCTTGTGGGAGTGAGTGGTAAGTTGGTGACACTTTACACACAAATTATATAGGTGTAACTCACTACACAAGGCAGGGCAGGATGAGACCCCATGCATATGGACTGTGTGCACTGGAAAGGGAAGAGAAATGGCAAACAGATAGTAGAGGAAGGATGGTCTAGTGGCTAGGGCACGAGCTGAGTATTTAGGAGAACTCTGTTCAATTCCAGGCTTTGCCACAGATGTCCTACATGGCCCTGGGCAAGTCTCCATGCCTCGGTTTCCCCATCTGCAGAATGGGGATTATAGAACTGTCCTACCTAAGGAGGTGTTGTGAGGATAAATACATTACAGATTGTACGGTGCTCAGATGCTCCAGTAATAGGGTCTATATAAGTATTATAGAAAGTACAGGGGGTTGATGGTTACTCTTCTGAGACTGTTCTCATAATATATGGAACCACACCCCTCCTTAGCAAGACAGCAACAGGCGATGAACAAACAGGCAGGTTTCCATCTTCTGTCAGTTACTAGAAATCACACCCTTTTGGGGAACTTTCAGTGCAATCCAGCAATATCAGCATGATATTGCAATTAAATATCTTCAGGAGGGCTGGTCAAAACATTTCAAGACTTTTCAACAAGCAAAAGGGACAATTTGTTTGCTAAAATGTTTGCAGTTTCCTCCCCCTCCTGCTTTTCAACCAGCTTTAATCGTTATAGTTATGTCTCAGTAAGACAGCCTGGACTATACTGGGTAAGAATCACAAGAAAATAAAGGGACAGCAAAATGAATCAAGTTAGCACAGTCTCCTTCATTCTTAGGTGCATTCTCCAACCAACTCCAATTGCAACAGCTGTTACCTGGAAGTCTTTTACAGTTCTATATTCAGAATGTTCCTGGTCTTTAAAGGAGTAGTAACTGTACACACAGCTCCCACAGGTCTTAAAGCGCCACAAGTTATAGAGACCTTGAGGAGTTCCAGAACTTACTTTAAGGTATGGGCCGAACACCCCTTTCGGTAGCTCCTTTATACTTCTGCTCTGCTGTGTTGCCCTTTAACAGTAGCATGTCTTCCAATTTTTCCAAGTTTTTGTATAGTTTTCATTAATATTAAAGCCCTTATTTGATTGAATTTAGAGGCTTTAGGCCTAATGAACTATTAAATGGAAATACATTTTCAAAATTATCATGTCCATTACGGTAGCTGCTGGGAGCTCCAGCCATGAACCAGGACCCCGCTGTGCTGGGTGCTGTACAAACACTGAACAAAAAGACAGTCCCTGACCCAAACAGCTGAGCTTTCTAGCAGCAACTAGCACCAGGACATAGGGCTGCTGAATCAAAGGTGTAAGTCTGAAAACTGTTTTTAAAGTGACGCTTTCACTTACTTGACACACCATTTCTTTCCTTACAAATTGTAGTGAAATTAGCACCCAGGGAAGTGAGGAGCTAAAACCACTAATTTCACTTGGAGGTAGAGAAGTCAGGTGTTGTGCATCCAGGGCCGGCTCCAGGCACCAGCTTGCCAAGCAGGTGCTTGGGGCGGCCACTCCGGAGAGGGGCGGCACGTCCAGCTGTTCGGCGGCAATTCGGCGGACGGTCCCTCACTCCCGCTCAGAGCGAAGGACCTTCCGCCGAATTGCCGCTGCAGATCGCGATCGCGGCTTTTTTTTTTTTTTTTTTTTTGGCTGCTTGGGGCGGCCAAAACCCTGGAGCCGGCCCTGTGTGCATCAGAGCTCTGCCTAAGCCCCTGAGTCCTGACCCGGGACCCCCCGGTTGTATCAGCCGTGGGCCTGCTATGTTCAGAAACTGACGCGCTCGATGAAATGTCCCAAGTCAGGGGAAGGGTTTGTTTGGAAGCCGGTGTTCAGACGTACAGATTAACGAACGAGGGCCAGTGTAAACCAGTGTAGCATCACTGACGTCAATGCAGCGATGCCAATTTATGCCAGTGGGGGAGCTGGCTCTAAGTCTTTTTTTTTTAAACACCCCCCCCACCACCACCACCGTTTTCATTCTGTCTCGCCAGAAGAACTCAAAGGGTGAGGATCGGAGATACAGATTCATCTGCTGATGTCCTTGTCTTTGTCAGAAATGACGCCAAGCCAGCTCCTGGACACATGGCTTCTCTGGCAGCCTCACATTGCTGGAAACACAAACGCCTGTATCCCGTTCCCTTTGCAGCAGGCCTTGATTTCCCAGCACACCCCGCTTCCACAGAAAGAGCCCTGTTGAGTTTAGTGGCTGGGGGATCAGGGCCGCAGGGTGCGCTGAGCGTTTGCACTCGGTGATGGGCAGGGGAGCGTAATGAGCCACACAGGGGCCCCTGTTCTTCCTGGGAGGGAGGAAAGGGGTATGAGCAAGGTCAGAGACAGAATTCTTCCCCTGGGCTGTGTGGTCACAGCTCTCCCCTGCCGTACACCGGGCTAGACATCAACGCATAGTCTAGCCCTTAGGCTGCAACAGGTGTAGATTTAGTTTCCCAATTTCCAACAGTCTTTGTCACGAGGAGGGAGTCATGTTCTTCAGTTGCCTCTTCTGAGTGCTAAGGATGACCTCTGGGTTGCAAGAGCTGGGTGAATGGGCCCCCTTTGAAATTCTGTAATTCCTTCTCGGCTCTGTCCGAGGCCTCTCCTCAAACGATTAGCAAAACCGTCCTTGTGGAAGGTAGGAACTAATCCCTTCCAGTCACCGGGAAGAACATTAAAGTGGATGGAGAGATTTCTGCTTCGTCTCACTGGCGCAGGCACGGCTATCTCTGCCTTTGCTAGAACTGTCCGATGAAAACAAATTCGCAACTCCCCTGTGCAACAGCTTTAAACTATATAGCAATGAGAATGCGAAACGCTTTGGGTCCAGCAAGATAGGCTTGTTACGTTTCCCTTGGACACGTTTCCAAGAATTTCATTTCACTTCTCTCTGCTGGAAGTGCCTGTCCTCCACCTTACCCTGATAGCTACTGGCTTCAGTGCGAGCACTGAGGTAGCACTCAGCTCTGACATCACCTTTAAAGCCACCTGATCATCTGAGCCAGAGCCTCAGGTGGTGCAAAGCGGTACAGCTCCACTGATGTCCATGGACCGCCGTCCATTTGCACCAGCGAAGCAGCTGGCACTAGAAATTTAACCTGAGGTTTTCTTACAATCTTTCAAGCTTTACCTATGATTCTTAATAGATTCCTACTCCACTATTGCATGCAATAGCACATAGAGGCTATTTAGAGGCACATATCACTTAAAGCTATGGCTGAGGCACTAGCCTAGCACTCAGGAAATCAGAGTTCATTTCCTGGCTCTACCACAGGCCCCCGTGCAACCTTAGATAAGTCCCCTCAGGTCTGCTCCTGCTCCCACTGAAGTCAGTGTCAATGTTTCCATTACCTCGGGCTGCATGGCCCGGCATTTAATTTCTCTGCGCCTCAGTTCCTCATTCTCTGTCCAACGGAGATGATAATCCGCCCTTTGTCTGGCTCAGCTATTTAGATTGTAGGGTATCTGGGGGAGGGTCTGTCTCTCGTTATGTACCAGGGTGGTGCTTAGCATGATGGGGCCCTGAGCTCACTGGGGCTCTTTAGCGACCGTAATATAACCAGTACATTATCTACTGTGGATGCTGTGCCGTCAGGGGATACCAGAGCAAGTGTCCTATTTACTGCAAGGTTCCGGCTTCAGTGCAGCAACAGCTTCTGGAGAACTCAGAGCCACAGCTCTTTCTGCAGCCTGGCAGAGGTAAGATTTATGGCTGAGCATAGAAACGCGGAGCAGTCTAGTGAAGCGAACATAAAGAAGAGCCGTTAGCGCTCTCTTCTGTTCTGTGCTTACCTGATGCCCATGTCTGATTTAGCTCTTTTATCTCGGCTGCTGCTTATGCTCTGTTACCTTTTACCTATTTGTGGGCATATTGTCTGTAGCGCCGCTGTGCAGGTGCATACTCACAGCATGCAGAAGTAGGGTGACTAGACAGCAAGTGTGAAAAATCGGGATGGGGGTGGGGGGTAATAGGAGCCTATATAAGATCAAGACCCAAAAATCAGGACTGTCCCTATAAAATCGGGACATCTGGTCACCCTATGCAGAAGAAATGTACGTCACAGCACATTTCACTCCAGATTTCGTACAGAGGCTAAATAGTTGCTGTGCATGCTCATTATTCATCTTCCAGGAGGAGGAGCTGGAATTGAAAAGTGATTCTTTTTGCACCCTGCCTTTTTGTGTTCCCACTCTGCAAACAATCGCCTTGTATTGGCACGAACAATGGAGAAAAGTCCATTTTAAACCTGCATCCAACTCTTTACAGAGCCAATGGCATGTTTATATGGGGTGGGACGCTGCATAAGGCAGCCTGCCGAAGGGCTGAGATCCATCCCAACGCCACATGGCGCAGAAGCAATGAAATGAGCCACAAGGATCTGATCATAGAAATGTCAGGCTGGAAGGGACCTTGAGAAGTTATCAACTCTAGCCCCCTGCGCTGAGGCAGGACCAAGTAAACCCAGCCCAGCCCTGGGGGTTTGTCCAACCTGTTCTTAAAAATGTCCAGTGACGGGGATTCTACAACCACCCTTGGAAGCCTGTTCCAGAGCATAACTGCCCTGAGAGTTAGAAAGTTTTTCCCTAATCTCTAACCTAGATCTTCCTTGCTGCAGATTAAACCCGTTTCTTCCTCTCCTACCTTCAGTGGCTGTGGAGAACAATTGGTCACCGTCCTCTTCATGACAGCCGTTAAACTGGAAGACTGTTGTCAGGTTCCCCCACCCCCATCTCGCAGTCTTCTTTTCTAAAGACTAAACTTGCCCAGTTTTCTTAACCTTTCCTCATAGCTCAAGTTTTCTAAACCTTTGATCATCTTTGTTGCTCTCCTCTGGACTCTCTCCAGTTTGACCACACCTTTCCCAGAGTGTGATGCCCAGAACTGGACACAGTACTCCAGTTGGGGCTTCACAAGGGCTGAGTAGAGAAGACAGTTACCTTTTCTGTAACTGGTGTTCTTCGAGATGTGTTGCTCATGTCTATTCCACAATAGGTGTGTGTGCTCGCCATATGCACTGGTGCCAGAAGTTTTTCCCCTAGCAGTACCCGTAGGGGAGTGCCCTAGCGACCCCTGGAGTGGGGCCTCCTCGGCGTGGTATAAGGGACGCTGCACGCTCCCCCCACCTCAGATCCTTCTTGCCAGACAACTCCAACAGAGGAGAAGGAGGGCGGGATGTGGAATAGACATGAGCAACATATCTCGAAGAACACCAGTTATGGAAAAGGTAACTGTCTTTTCTTCTTTGAGTGATTGCTCATGTGTATTCCACAATAGGTGATTCCAAGCTATATCTATTGGAGGTGGGTAGGAATTCACAAACTCTTGGGACGGAGCACAGCCCTGCTGAACCCGGCATCTTCCCTGGTCTGGGAGATGATCGCATAATGCGAGGTGAACGTGTGAACTGAAGACCATGTGGCAGCCCTGCAAATGTCCTGAATGGAGACATGGGGACATGGGCTAAAAAGGCAGCCAACGAGGCCTGCACCCTAGTCAAGTGTGTCCTCACAATTGACGGCGAGGGGATCCAAGTCATTAATGAAAATATTGACTAGCACTGGACCCAGGACTGACCCCTGCAGGACCCCACTAGATACAGCCTCTCTGTTTGACAGTGGACCATTGATAACTATTCTTTGAGTGCGGGTTGTTCACATACAGTGAATTTCATCTAGACCATATTTCCCTAGTTTACTTATGAGAATGTCATATGAGACTGTTTCAAAAGCCTTACTAAAATCAAGATACATCACATCTACTGCTTCCTCACCCCATCCACTAGGCGAACAACCCTGACAAAGAAGGAAATTAGATTGGTTTGGCATCATTGGTTCCTGACAAATCCACACTGGCTATTCCTTCTAACCCTATGATAGTCTAGGTACTTACAATTGATTAAGAACTTGTTCTAGTATCTTTCCAGGTATCAAGAACTTGTTCTAGTATCTTTCCTGGTCTATAATTCTTCTCCAGGTCCTCTTTGATCCCCCTTTTAAAGCTAGGTATCACGTTTGCCCTTCTCCAATCCTCCGGGACCTCACCCATCCTTCATGAATTCTCAAAGATAATTGCTAATGGTTCCAAGATTGCTTCAGTTAGTTTCTTAAGTACCCTAAGATGAATTTCATTAGACACTGCCAACTTGAAAATATCTAACGTATCTAAATATTCTTTAACCTGTTCTTTCCCCATTTTGGCTTGTGTTCCTTCCTGCTTGTTGTTAATGCAGCTAGGAGTGTGAACATGCGTTATTTTGTGTGACGGATGACAGAAAATTAAATTTGAACCAGGTAATAAATCTTACATGGGCCTAATCTTTCTGGGAATGATACCTCAAGGCAAGTTTTATGTAAATGAAAAAGAAGACAGATGATCATATTCTAAATTATTCTAATCTTATTTATCTGCTCCCGTCCCTAAAAGTTTTAAAGTCCCTGTAGCTTCTTCAAAACCTTCTTATTATGGTCTAGTTCTAATGCCCATTGAAAGCAATAAATTGAATTCCATTGATTTCAATGTGCATTGGATCGGGGCCAATGAGAATTTCATTCATCCAGTCAGAAAACAGAAGTAATGCCAAGTGATTTACCTCACCAATCACAAGTAACAAACAGAGCTCATCGTTCAAATCTTTAGTCTTAAGTAGTCACTAGTTTTGTTTGCGATCAATCCACAGCTAAAAAAACCTTGCAAAGAAATTAATCGAGTATGTCTGAGTAGCAGATAAAGAGAAGGGAATTCCACCTGGTTTGCAGACATTCCATGAGAATCAAAGGAGGCTAAATTCATTGGATAAATTATTCACTACAAATTGTTCACTTACAGCTCCAACGATCGGCTTCATCTTTGAAAAGAAAATACCAAACAGGCTTATTTTACTTCTGAATAATGAAAAAATCCAAACTTTCTAGTGAGTGTGGTTGAAAATGTTCTGTCTACCCAGTTTGTCAATGTTGAGTTTTTGTCAAAAAAAAAAAAAAATCAAACACTCAAAACCCCAAAGTTTTGATTCAGAAATGCAGCTGTGGTGCCTCAAGGAAGTTGTTGTTCAGGTGATTCACACCCCCATTCCCCTTTATGGACCAGATTCCCCAGCCGGACTATTTCTCCCATGATGCACCACACCCAGGGACTCCCATAATGCACCACTTAGAGAGTCTGGCGCATAGGTAAGATTAAGGGCACCTGAACTACAAGCCTCATGTGGCAGCATGGAGTAGCATTATTTAATCAAAATGTTGGGGTTTGAGCTGAAATTTTTCAGTTTTGGGGGTATTTTGGTTGAAAAGGTGATTTTTTTTCACAGAAAAAAAATCCATTTTCTGACCAACTGTCATCTCCAGTTCACCATTTGTTACATTCTCCCCTGTTCTCCAGCATTGAATTTAAACATAATTTTTTCTTAACTTGAAAATATCCTCCTGAATAAATATATACTTGCAAGGAAACGATAGTTAAGTGTCCCTTTCCCCATATTTTTATTTTCACTTATTTGCGATGGATATATCACCAAGGGCCTATTTTCAATGTGTATTTAATAATAATCAAAGAATAATAATTTATATTTCAGTAGTATCCATGTGACCACACAAAATCATACCCTGTTGTTAGGTGGCATATATACTCCTAGTAAGAGACAGCCCCTCAATCAAAGAGCTTTACAATCTAAGTAGGCAGACCAGATGCAAGATGTATTATCATTTCATATGGGGAAAGGAGGCACAGAGAGAGTAAAGCTGTGTCTACACTACAGACCTTACAGTGGCACAGCTGTACCTCTGGAGCTGCCTCGCTGTAAGGTCTGCTGTGTAGCCTCTCTATGCCGGCTGGAGAGAGCTCTCCCATCAGCATAATTAAACCACCCCCAACGAGCGGCGGTAGCGATGTCGTCAGGAGAGCGTCTCTCACCGACATAGCGTTGTAAACACCAGTGCTATTGTCAGTGAAACGTATGTCGGTCGGTCGGTGGGGGGGGGGGGGGCGGGTTTTCCATACCCCTGACTGACAAAAGTGCTATTGTAGACATAGCCTAAGAACTTGTCTATACAAACATTTATTTTGAGCTGCCTGTCTGTGTGAACGCTGCTGTGATCCAGTCCTCTTTGAAATGGGACTAGCTCAAAGGACATTAATGAACTGCTAATGCATATGATCCATGTAGTTAGACTACAACTGGCTGGTTTGACACCCAGCTTGCAGCAAACTAACTGTTCACACAGACAAGCCCAAAGTGCCTTTCCGAAGTAGATGCAGGGAGGTAGCTGGAGAGCTCGGAATTGAACTCAGATCTCCTGAGACCCAGTCCAGTGCCTTAACCACAAGATCAGCTCTCTTCTTGAGCACACTAGTCTATAAAATGCAGCCAGATGATATATTAGCAAAAAATATCTCTGAGCAGCTGCAGAATCAAGAAGGGCTTCTTAGAATTCTGCATGTGTATAAAATGGCAAAAAATTAAAATACAGAAGGTGACCCCCACCCCCAGAAAATTCCTCTTTGTTTTTTGATCGTGGGGGAGAAAACCGTTGTTTGGAAAAGGTAAGAGATGCTGACACCGTCCCTTCATTGTCAGCCTAGGATAGGAAGGAGTGGCAATGCAAGAAGCAGCAGAAAGGCAAGCAGAGAAGCTGCAGCTTTCACAACAGCATCTGGAGGAAAAGGAGCACACACAATACCTGGATACCCAGCGTCAAGTCTTATGAGGCTGCAGATCTTTGAATCTCCCAGAAAGCAGAGCATGGCTGTCTGTGAGAGGCAATGAAGCTGGTTGCCGACAGATAGATTAATCGATCTAAGGCAACAAGGGACACTGTGGTCATCTGGTTTGACTTGTAGAACACAAGCCAGAGAATGGCCCTGAATTAATTCCTCTGGGGGCTCCTGGAACTTTTGTAGGCCACCCATTGGGAGCTGCTGCCACCCCATGCAACAAACACAGACCCCATTGTCTTCATTCCCAGAATGGATTGGTTAGCTGCTTATTAGCCTTGCATCTTCTTCCTGCTAAGGAAGGGCCCTGTCCAAGGCCAGATGAGGTCAATGGGAGGCTTTTCATTGACTTCCATGGCCATTGGATTATGGCCAGGCCGAGTTTGGCATTTACACTGTGTATTTTACGACGATGACTAAATCCTTTTATGATTCCTGTATTTCAGTTGTTCATGCAGCCGTAGCTTGGCAGATCCAGAGAGGAGCTTTAAAATCAGAACATGATGAATTAATTAACTAACGTCAAGCACCCTGAAGATGAAAAAGGCTATAAAATATTAAATATAATCCTGATTACAGTAATTATTAAAACCGTAAAGAAACATTCTGTGGGATTTTTCTCTTGTTTGTTCCACATGTAAATGATTCTGCCAGTATTGAGGGAATCTTTCACCTCACAAACTCCTTTGTATTGGGCTCAGATTTGGACTGGATTCCTGTGTGGGTGCCAATATGAAACAATGCTGAGATTAATTCCCACAAATATTTAAAAAACAAACAAACATATGACATTTATACCAGATCCAAATATGATGTGTGGCTCTAATGCCCATTGTGCCTACAGCATATATTTTTCAAATCAGATTTTCAAATACCTTTGAATCACATTTTTCTTTGCCCTTCATACAAAATATTGCTTATGATGACAACTTTATTGTTGCTCAAATGATTCCTTTACTGACTTTCAGATCATAATAACCTTGTTCTCCTCTTGAGTTGTACTTACTATGTTTTTCTCCCTATGATAATCATATTCATTATTTCTCTCTCTTAATTTTTTTTTCCATAGTGATGTCTCCTTGACTGCAAGAGACAAATTAATTAAAGTATGGGTCGTCTCTTGGTGTTTGAAGCCCACAGTGTGTGAAATACTGAGAATTATTAAAGAACAAGTTTGGCTGGTTTATAATGTCTTTGAAAACGTAGATGGAAATTAAGCCGTGGATGTTTTTCTTTCACCCAGTATTTATACAAGCTTTCTGAACATTGCCTCCTTTCCAATGGATACTGCATTGGTCCTGTTTTCCATTATTAAAATCAGTACTGTAAAAGGTACCACTTACCCTGGAGTCGTGCTGGCCTTGCAGCCAGCTGGATTATATTCATTGTGTATATATTTTGTAAGCACCACAAGAAAGTCAGATGTGTCGGTTGGAAGTGACGGAGGAGAAGGACCTCGGAGTCCTGGTTGATCACAGGATGACTATGAGTCGGCAATGTGACGTGGCTGTGAAAAAAGCTAATGCGATCTTGGGATGCGTTAGGCGAGGTATTTCTAGTAGGGACAGGGAGGTGCTGCTTCCGTTATACAAGGCGCTGGTGAGACCTCATTTGGAGTACTGTGTGCAGTTCTGGTCTCCTATGTTTAAAAAGGATGAACTCAAACTGGAACGGGTACAGAGAAGGGCCACTAGGATGATCCGAGGAATGGAAAACCTTTCCTATGAAAGGAGACTCGAGGAGCTCGGTTTGTTTAGCCTAACCAAAAGGAGGCTGAGGGGGGATATGATTGCTCTCTTTAAATATATCAAAGGGATTAATACCAAGGAGGGAGAAGAATTATTTCAGCTCAGTAGTAATGTGGACACGAGAACAAATGGATATAAACTGGCCGTGGGGAAGTTTAGGCTTGAAATTAGACGAAGGTTTCTAACCGTCAGAGGGGTGAAATTTTGGAACAGCCTTCCGAGGGAAACGGTGGGGGCGAAAGACCTCTCTGGCTTCAAGATTAGGCTTGATAAGTTTATGGAGGGAATGGTTTGATGGGATAACGTGATTTTAGTCAATTAGGCATTAACGTGCCATCGCTGGTAAAATGAGGGTCCGGCTGTAGAATCTTGCCTGTATGCTCGGGGTTCTACTGATCGCCATATTTGGGGTCGGGAAGGAATTTTCCTCCAGGGTAGATTGGCAGAGGCCCTGGAGGTTTTCCGCCTTCCTCCGCAGCATAGGGCAGGGGTCACAGGCTGGAGGATTCTGTTGTGGGTGGGTCAGCTTTTGTGGCCTGCATCATGCGGGAGGTCAGACTAGATGACCATATTGGTCCCTTCTGACCTTAAAGTCTATGAGTCTATGAGTCTATATCCTCAGCTGGTGTCAATCAGCCGTGTTCCTTAGAGCATTTCAGCATATAGCAGCTGAGGGGCTGCTCTGTGTCGTGAAATAATGAGGCTATTCCTTTTCTTTGTTCAGAGCTTGTTTCCTTTGTGTTTTGTTGTGTATTTTAGCAATATATGGTTAAAATGCGCTTGCTTCCTGTGGCCCTTCTAGGAGGTAGTTTTGGCTGGTTTTCACTCCTACACCCAAATATGAGCTGTACTGATATTTCCAGGAAGAAAATAACCCTCAGAGGCGACATCTCTTTACAGACAGGCAATTACACATTGAACCACGTTCAGGAGCTTTGGGGAGCAACCTAAATCGACCCTATGCAAATTGGAAAAGATACGTTGGCCTTATGCATAAGCAGCAAAAAGGGAACATTATGTGCAGCAGGCTGTGGGGCTCTACCATCACACATTGGAGTATGACAGACAAACTTCTCAAGAGATGTCCGGTGTCTGGAAATAAGGTGTAAATTTTTAACATTGAGAGTTATTATCCATTGGAACAATTTATCAAGGTGGATTCTCCATCACTGGCAATTTTCTAATCCAGACTGGATGTTGTTCTAAAAGCTCTGCTCTAGGAATTGTTCTGGGGCAGGTCTCTGGCCTGGGCGATACAGGAGGTCAGGCCAGATGATCACAGTGGTCCCTTCTGGCCTTGGAATCTAGCGAAATCAAAGGTAGGTAAAGTAACAGTCGCTATGACTACATGGGAGGCAGCACGGGCCCTGCCCACTCAGGATCCTGGGCTGCCACACTGCCCCCGCAGCATCATTATGATCATTCCTTGAGCGAGATTTGATCTTGCTCAAAGCTCGCGCGGGTTGTCTACATATGCTGCAATCACGCCTCCTGATTACAGCACAGACATATCCTGTGTGAATCGCACCCGGATCAGCGGGGCCCTGATCTCACTTGGGGCTCACCCCGGGGCACCTCCGGGGATTAGCTCCAACCAGTCTGATAGCCCCGTCTTTGCTTGCTCACCCTGGGGCCTCTCTCTCTCTCTTTGGACTTTGGACACTCCTTCTTCGTGACTCGGCCCTCCAGCCCAATCACTCTAAACCTCCCCTTGTGGGGTATCAAAGCCAAACTCCGGGTTCCAGCCCAGGGTCCCTCTGCCCAGCAGCCACAATCTGCTCCAGCTCCAACCTTGGGGCAGTTTCCCTGGGCTCTTCCCTGTCTTCTGGCCCCCCTCTGGGTTACCCTGGGAGCTGCCTCTACTCCCTGTGTCTGGTTCACCCCCTCTATGGTGATTCCAGTCTATAGTCTAAGGCAGTATCCCAAGTCCAACCCCCCGGTCTCTTGCCTCCTCGCTAGGGAGTGACTGCAGAGGTCCTCCCTGCTACCCCTTCTTGCTCTCTACTTCCTGGTTTTATACCAGCTCAGCCTTCATCATCCACTCAACCTTATTAGTCCTGCCTCTCCTCCAGGTGCAGGCTATACAGTCAATTGGCCTTTGTAACCTGCTCGGGCCCTCTCCTGCTACTGTAAAACCACCGGACTCATCTTAACCTATCGCCTTTGTGACTTGGGGGGGGGGGGGCTATTTTTAACACAAGAAAGTATCTTGTGTCCTTGCCCCCTCCTCGCCCTGACCTGATGGCAGGCTGATTTGCGGGAGAGCACTCAGCCGACGCACTCATGGATACAGGGAGACGTGTATTAAATGTTTAGCAACTGCAATGTGATATTTTCTGACAGCGCTTCAATAAAAGCTGCAGAAGTGACTCTCGTTCCCTGGGAAGTCTGTGCTGAGGAGGGAACAAGTGGCCTCTACCAGGTCTGCTGGGACCATTCCTATCTATCTGCATTAAAACCAAATCCAGGCAGGAACTGTTAGTAGCTGTAATTTATCACTGAGCTTCACAGGTGTGCCTGGGGTCCCAGGTGTTGCCTCTAGCAGGATTTGGATGACATAGTATTCCCATGGCTCTGGGGTTAAGGTGGCAGTATGGTCTATGGCTCAGGAGGTAGCTTAGGAACCAGAAGACCTGGGTTTGACTACAGCAGCCATGATGTGGGGCATGTCATTTTGGCCGAGATCCTCAAAGCATGCAGACACCAACTCCCCGTGCCATACCTTTGAGGACCCAGACCTTGCCCTCGGGGTGGCTCTGTTAGCCTCCCACCCTTTGTCAGGGCTCTCTCTCACTATGAGTATGTTGGGACCCCAATCTCAGCTGGGGCCCCTAGGCACAACTGTCATTCATAATTATTACATAGAATAATAGAGGACTTATTATAGATAGGGCTGGTAGCTCAGCCAATTATTAAGGTTGCCCAACTCTTCCCATTATAAAACCCTGTTTTTAGTTACTCTTAACTGTGCCAGATGTTAACCATTTGGGCTGAAAATATTTCACATGGGGCAACTGACCCAGGATGAATATTTTTTTGGAAAATTTCAGCCAAGATGGTTCAGCTGTTTCCAAGAAGGAGGCTATGGAGAAATACAGGGTTAAATATTTCAGACAACCTTTGCTTTGAGAAGCCTTAGCACCCCCAGACTTTGGAGAAAGGACTTGAAATGGGGCAGGAGTATGCCTTTTGCCATGCCTGTGAAAATCTGCCTCAATCTGGCCAAGTTATAGGCCTCTGAAAAGTCGCCGTTTGCACATGCTCAGTAGAGGCTTGCTAAAGCTTCTCAGCTGAATTCTGTCACTTCTGTCCACACTGAGTGTGCTCCAGCAGGGGGCTGATCAGGAATTTCCCTGCAACTGCAATTCCCAGCTGCTCTGGCCTGAACTGAGAGCAGGGATCCCATCTCTACTGTGTTCTCAATGCCACCCACCTCCCCACAGGGCCCAGGCAGCGTGAAGGAGGAAACTGCTTGAAGCAAACACAGAGGGGAGAAGAGCTGGACCTGGAGGGAGTAGCTTGGGACAAAGAGCTGGGAGGAGACTGGGACTGGTTGCTGGGGAAAGGGAAACTAGTCTGGGATTGCACATTGGAGGTGGAGAGTGGTGAGACTGGGACCGGCTGGGTCAGGAGACTGGGAGCTGGAAGGATGCAGAGGAAACTGGGATTGGTTGAGGGGACTGGGAACAAATGATGGTCGGGGGGAGACTGAGACTAAGATGGGCTGGGCAAGGAGACTGGGACTGGGCAACAGTGAGGCAGGGAGAAGGAGAAGGAGGTGAGTGGGAGGGGAAACAGATCTGATGAAGAGCCAGGGTGCGGAGGGAGAACTGGGACTGGCTGGGCAGAGAGACTGTGGAAAATATAGTATGCAATCAGGTGATTAAGGACTATATCACCATTCACAGGCACAAAGGGGCTGAATTAAGGATGCACAGGCAACCTTAACCCTGGCATTTCCTAACTTTTGAGAGACTGACTTTGCCACCTTAATAAGGTTCTTTTAATGTTGGTGTTTTGTGTGTATTACATTATGAATTATGTCTGGGGGTTCACGTACAGTCTGTAGCTGGGGCCTCAACCTTGGCTTGGGTCTCTTAGTGCTAGTGTCATACAAAGAAATGATAATGTCACACAAGCAATGAACAAAAACCTCAGCCTTTTAAAATGATTCCCATATCCAGCTAATGCTTATTTGGTCCCCACCTCTCGAGTTGGAAAGTGTCCTAAAAACCATGTTTTGACATTAGCTCGGGAAAATGTCTAACATTTTGCGATTCTAGAAGGATGTTTCATCCACTAAAGCAAACGAATTGAAAAGTAGGTCAGTTGTCATAATGGCAATGAGAGAAGCAGCTTAGAGGCACCTTGAGCTAATCATGATCTTATTGAACTGAGCCCCAATGGTATTATACATGCAAGAGCCAAGTCTATTGTTGTGGACTCTATTTGTTGTATATGGCGGCTAGTAGTGGCTGATGACTGTGTTATTTTCTCACAATTATGGTACATCATCTAGTAAGTCATACTTAGGCTTGGAAGGTTTCAATTTTTATTGGTAGATGTTGGTAAACAGACTTCACCGCACACACCCAAACTGATGAAAAGATATTTCCATCAATAATAACCAAGACGTACAGACAGGCAAAGTAAGAAAAGTGCACTTGAGAAATTTATTATACTTTAAGGATATTTACTTTGTGTATTTTGACATGTGATGCGGTTAATTTGGGTTTAAACGGTTATAAAGCTTTAACAGTTTGAATCTCAAAGTCAACTGTCATTAATGTCTGACTTCCCCATAATTTCTCACAACTGTGAAAACTGAAGTTGATAAAAATTGGGGAGAAAATGCTTAAAAATGATAATTTTGCAAAACTGTGAAAATTTAGAATTGATACAAATCTTTAAAAGTGCTAAAAATAAACATATAAAAATCAAATTCTGCCAAGCCCAGCCATACTAGGGAGATGTGGTATTGCATTTAAACCATTGTAAAGACAATGATCAAATTATATTGATGTAATAAAAGGATTTGGTCCTTCTGTAATTTGTAGTAATATCTAGCAATGCTCATTAAACAGGAAGTAATTGATTTACTTCATTTGTTTTTACTAAGTAATTGATTTACTTAGTATTTTCAATTACAGAAATTCAGTTTAGTAAAAATAATGCTAAGTAATTCATTTACCTGGTATTTTACTGCTAGAAATTACCATGAATGCCTGCAAATTATTTACAGAAAAGGCACATTCTTTCATCGCTCGTAGGAATGATTCTTTTAACAGAATTATTTATAGCAATGTTTTTGGTAGTGTGCCATTGCCACTCGAGCTGATTTGCAATGCAAAGGACAAGCACATCAAGGTTGCTGACTCCAAATGAACGATGCCCCTTTTTGTTTTGCCCCCTAAATCTAACATCCTCGAGTTAAATTCCCACTCTGAAGTGGTGTGGAAGACCACATCTGAACCACTTGTGATCACATCACAGGTTATATATCTTAGAACGTGTTTGGAGAAACCTTTGGCTTCTGGACTGCAGAGTGGTGGATCATCATCATGGCAAATCCCAAAGGGGCATAGCCTCCTGGCTAACAGAGCACCACCTGCACTGATCTCTAGCTGGGTCCTTACCATGCTCTGGCTGGATATTCAGTTTATGTCCATCCCTGCTGATCTTATCACACCACCAAAACGTTTGGCACCCATGCGATTGCCAGCCATGTAGCTACATTCCTTGGGATGCATGCATTGGACAGGTCATTGGGCTTCCATCGTACAAATATGAGTCTGTCCCAAGAAAGCTGCAAAACCAAACCATGCTGATGGAGGCGATTGCTGGGGTGGGTTTTGAATAACCTAATTTCTGATCTTGTCCCACCACTGAATACAGAGGAGTATTGACTTTTAAAACTCTTATTCCAAGAAGTGCAGTGTACTGTATTAGTTCTTTGAGACCATGAGGCAGCAACACACTGACGTGTATGCTCAAGCTCCATTGACTTCAATAAGACCGAAGCCCGTGTTTAAAGTCAAGCACATGCTGACATGCTTTGCTGAATCAGGGATCTCTACTGCCGACTAATGCCCTGACCCTGCAAACCTAAGTAACTTTACATATGCAAGCAGTCCCACTGAATTCACTGGGCTCACCACACGTGTCCGAGTTACTCGCACAAGTATTCTGCCCTGCACTCTTAGTGCCCTTCCAGAATGTGAGAGTTTAAATCCCCGAATTCCAAGCAAGAGCTGCAGAGGAAAGATCCCTTTAAATACCAAAAGCATCGCCATCTGTCTTAGCAGGGCATGCTGAAAACTACTGTGAGGCACTAAAGCGGAGCAAAAATTTTCTGCGAAGCTTTCCCATGAAAATTAGGGATAGCAATGCTTTAAAAATGATTATTTGCACTGTGGTAGCAGCTCGGAGCCCCAGTCATGGGCCAGGTCCCCATGGGGCAAGGCACTGTATGAACAGAACAAGAAGACAGTCCCTGCCCCAGAGAGCTTGTTACAATCTAAGGTCTGGTCTGCACTGCACTAAAAACTTAGGTTTTGTGAGCTACTGTGCTCAGGGTTTGAAAAATCCACCCTCTGAGTGCTGCAGCTATGCTGACCTAAGCCCCGGTGTCGACACAGCTAGGTTGATGGAACATCGCTCATGGAGGTGGTGATCCTACAGCAACGGAAAAGCCCCTTCCATCGCCATAGGCTGCATCTAAACTGCAGTGCTATGCCAACCGGGGTGCCGCCCCATAACTATGCCACTACTGTCCTCGTAGTGTGGGCTTGGCCTGAGTAAACACTTCCTTCCCCCACTCTGTCTAGATTGGAAGCGCTCTACTCTGCGTCTGTGCAGCACCCAGCACAAAAGGGCCCATATCTTGCTCAGAGCCTCCAGGTGACACCGTCATGTGTTGTTGATAAATTGCATATCGTCAATGGCTTGACCACATTTTGGTTCGTTATGAAATATAATCAAGAAACCAAATGCATCCGACAAAGTGGGCATTCACCCATGAAAGCTTATGCTCCAATACATCTGTTAGTCTTAAAGGTGCCACAGGACTCTCTGTTGCTTTTTACAGATCAAGACTAACACAGCTACCCCTCTGATACTTGACAAATAACTAGTGTTGGCCAAGTGTATTGGTAAACGCCAAGAAGAATGTATAGTACAGGGGAAAGGTTCAATACGATCCCAGTCTCTGGGAAGCCACTTGTGCAGCACTGTTACATCCACCTTACGCAGAAGGTGTGCGCCCCAAGTTACATGCTTCACTAGCAGCATTTCTAGGATGATTTTATAAGCGACACAGCTCTTTACACATCACTAAAATCCAACCCATCAGTTTGTCCCAATCCCCCAACTTCTTGTGCTGTTCCTTCCTTATCTTCGTTTTGGACATGAGCATTCCAGGTGCTGGTCCGTGAAGGTCCTTACCTAGCTTGTACTAAGACATGGAACGAATGTATCTGCTTATGCCAAATGCTGATTTCAGCAAATGCAAGGAGTTATGGGATACTTAGCATAAATGAACAGGATTATTGTATAGGCTAAATCACTGTTACAATATTTGTGCTTAATGTTATTGGTGCTTAATGAGTACTGATATATATATGGTGTGGATCATACATATTAATATAATATATCTTTCACTGAGTCACCGCAACAGACATTAAAGCAGGTGAGGTACTAGAGATGCTAGCTAATAAATGAGTCCATTTGCCAATATAATTCAACGCAGCCTAATACAAAACAACTATTTTTATGCTGCACTTTCTAGATCCACTAAGAGTTTTTTTTATTTAAGTGAATAAACCCTAAACACATGCATGCTAAAGATCCCCCTCTCCATTTATTTATCACTCTGCTCCTCCCACCCCATCACCAAATGCCTGAAACAACTGGGAAGGAGCCGCTGTGAAATGCTGATTCTTCACATAAAAATAAGTAAGTATCAGCTCTTTCACATTATGAGGATGCTAAGGGAGCTGCATTGGCACTAGCAGAATTAACAGTGTAAAGTTCAGAAGCTGTCTCTCTTCTCCCACTAGTGCTAAAGTACTGCCTCAGTTTCCCCACATGTGAAGTGGGGATAATAATACTTATGACTGCTTACCACACAGGGCTGTTGTGAGTAGAGCAATGTGAATAATGGATTTTTTGGTTCATTGGCAATTTTGAAAAGTAAAAAAAAAAGTGAAGTCAGACAAAAAGATAATTTAAAACTTTTTTGGGTGAATGGAAAAAATATTGCTTTGGGTCAAATAGTTCAGTTTTGTCTAGACAAATATTAAAATATTTTAAACATATTTGAATTGTTTAAAATAAAATTAAAGGAAATTTTGAAATGAAAATTTGTTTCAAAACAGAAAAATCAAAACACTTCATTTCAAAAATGTCAAAATGAAACATTTAAATTTTTTAGGAATTTGGTTTTGTTTTATTTCCAAAACGAGCGATTCAGTAAAACCGACACAAACTCACCATCTGCAGTGTTGTCGTATCCGTGTTACTCCCAGGATAGGAGAGAGACCAAGTGGGTGAGGTGACATTGGCAGCTCCAGCTGCCAATCTAAGGAGCAGGTTTGGTCACAGCCCGGGTCCAAACAAATGGTTTGCAGTAAGGAAGAGCGCTAATAGCTGGCACATTTCGGGCTCAGTCCTGCAAAGCACTCAAGGGCATGCTCAACTTTGAGCACGTGAGTGGCGCAGCACCCACGGCAACGGAGCTACTTGTATGCTCCGTGCTCAGCATGGGCAGAGATGTTTTGCTGGATGGGAACCAGAGAGTGCTCAGCACTTGGAAGAATCAAGCTTTTAGAATCTCTAGTTTCTGCATCCTGCTCTGTTCATGGCTTTGTTCTGGTTCTTGGTTCCCTTAGAAGGTTTAAATCTTCCCGGGATATTTAAGAACTCCTGAGCCTCGGTTCATGTTGTGCTTCTGGGCAGGACCAGACAGTTCAGAGGGAGCCTTTTGGCTTGCATTTTGCCTCTGAGGACCAGGAAAAAGAATGTCGTTTTCAGATAACAAGCCCCTGACTGTGCACGTAAGATCTTCCTGTCTGTCTTGAGCTATCTAGCAAGAGCAGTAGAGGGATAATGCAGACAGCAGAACAACTAGCCACCAGCATTGTTGGTGTCCAGCTCGCTGCTTTGGGTGTTTGTTGTAAATGTGTCCAGTGCATTCATGGCACATGCCTGGTGGTCCTATGTGTGTCCTCTCTGCCCTGTTGGCTTCTCCTGACACTTGGTACAGATGCATCCATTGTTAACCAGTGCAGACGTCCAGCTGGGAGATTCACACTCTGAACGGCGCTAGGCGCTTTGATGCACAACCTGCCGCCTGCACATCGCTGACCACAAAAATCTCCATTTTTGAGGCACACTCTTTGTCAGCGTAACCTGAACCACTTTAGAGAAGGGAAGCCAAGCTGAGCCCAGTGTGTATTTCGGTAGGTCTTTCTTACTGTATCTTGTTTGTATTTTGTTTCCACTGGGTTCTCACACACACACACACACACACTATCTGTCTCAGATATACCAATAGATCTAGATAGCTATCGAGATCAATGATCGATATTAACAATATAGATGAACAACCCATAACTATGTTTAGGGACAGACAAGTTTGCAGCAAAGCCATCTATCCAAAAGCATGTATAGGCCTTGCTGGAGCCCTGGGCTTAACTAACAGTATGAGCCAAAGGCTGTGAACCAGAGTTGGCCTGGGCTTGGCAGAACAGTAACACACTAGGTGACAGCTAACCAAGTCAGCACATTCCTGACCACAGAGAATGGTACAAAACACCCAGAGTTCTCAAGTAACTATGTAAATAAATTCTCAAGAGATGGTACAAGAACACACTGACCCCTCGTAAGAGAAGGAGGGGATGACAGGATAATGGATGAGAATGTTTTGTTCGATTCGAATTAGCAGGTACAAGAGTGGTAGCAACATCTGGAGTGTGCTACGTAACTTGTTTGTATCACCCATAAAAGGAGAAGTCATAGGGGGGTGTCTTTGTACTAGTCTAGGGAACAGCATCCTGGTGTGTTGATTGAATGGGTACCATTGTCACAAGCATACATGTGTTACTGTATCTGTAACCACTGAGCCGGGGCACTAGCCCCAAGAATAGTCAACAATAAACCTGGCCGAGCACCTTTGCCACTGAACCAACCCTGTGGTCTTTCTTTATGAATAACACCGAGGTCTGCGGAACCAGCACACTGCTCTCTCTGTGCGTTCAGCTAACACCAGAGCTCCAAGAACAGCAGCACTAGTATCATTAACAACGCTGCAGTACTAACAACAGCATGGAAAAAAGAAGCTGGGGGAAAGGCTTGTGCATTCCTTCAGATGGCCTCCCAGGCGGTCACAACACACTTCAATCCCACATCCGGTTTTCACTTCCACCTCCAGCAGATACCCCACAAAATACGTACCCCAACTTCATCAAACTTGCATCTAATGCAAAACCTTAACAGTGACCCCACAGGCTTTTATATCAGCTATATCGACAGATCAGCAACTCTGACTGTCCCACGTGCCAGGCCTCTGGGAAGTGACTCTGCCTTAGCACGGCAAAGCTCACTATTTTTGTGTTGACGTGCGAGTTCGATGAAGTTGGGATATGCATTGTGTCAATGTCTGTTTTTCAGCAGGATGCTGGTTCCCCCCAGGAAGTGGTCATACAACAGGGCATCTTCATCCATGGAGGCCATAGGAATGGATACATATCACAAACGATGAACAGCACAGATCTAGTAGTGTGAAGGAAAAGAAGGGGACACAGCACCTTAGATAATGGACCTTGAGTCGCTGTAGTGAACGGTCACATACAAACCATACACTGAGAACAGTTACTCGCCCCACTCAGCGTGGTGCTCTGTCCCCCTCTAGTGGCGGCTGGGCCACAGATACAGAGAGATGAGCTTGCCTAATGGAGCTAAAAGACCCCAGCAGTGGAGGCTTGTGCTTTAAGATCCTGAGGTCCCAGGTTCAATCACTGCTGCCAAGGAGCAAAGCGTTCTGTGGTCAGCAGCCATGTTCAGTCCAGTGCGGGATGTAGGTCTCTCTTGATAAGCAGCACTTTCTTCAGACTTGCACTTCTCAGCCAAGCAACCCCTGCTTGCTTATGCCAGCTTGTCTCTCCATCTAGCTTACGGCTGCCCTCTGCTTTGTTTGTGGTACCAGGTAGCCAGCAGCCTGCCGCTTTTTTGTGGATTTCATCAGCTGTCTTAGTCTATTGTCAAAGCCGAGTGCTGCTTCTCCTGTCTTTCAGCGTGATGCCCAGAATCACCTGCTCCTTTCTTCTTTGGCTTGTCTTCCAGCGATTGCCCATGTTCTCCCTCAGCATTCAAGTCTCAGCCTAGAGCAGACAACAGGAAGCACGCTCACATTGTACAACAAGGTCAAACCATTCAGAGAATAAGTTACAGAACACCTGCGTTTGCAGAACTCACAACTGGCAGCGAAATGATTCACTAACTACAACGAGGGCGAAATACAGAACAAATGTTCTGGTGCTCTAGCGTCTGACCGGCTCCAAGTTTTTCCATTGACTTCAAAGAGGTTCCGCTTGCGTCCGGTCCCAGAAGTCAGCAATGTTCTGTGGGGTGAGCGCTAAAGAGTGCTTGACCTAGAGTTTGTTATACTTGAAATCATCAGATCCTCTGCTGGGTCAATTGGCGCCATGCTATTAAAAGGAGTGACGCCCATTGACCCCAGCTGAGGATCTGTCCCATTCTGTTTTCAAATGCCCCCTCCAAAAAACCTCAATGTCAGCTACTGACTATGGCTACCAAGGTGAAGATTTAGGCCTAATGCTCATAGTTTTCCACCCATAATCTATCAAATAGGCCTGGTATGATGGGGTGTGTACCCCACACGGGCAAGAAAAGGGTTAATGTGGGCCTGAAAGGCCAACTAGGTTACCTGGCTGAGCCTGGAGGGTGGGCCAAGCTTAATTAACGATGAAACCCTGCTGGGGAAGGAGCTGGATGGGAGAGGAAGCCCAGATGCACAGAGAGAGGGAACAAACTCTGCAGTCACTCTCTGGGCCTGGAGAGACCAGCAGGGTCAAGGAGGAGGCCCAGGGGAGAGTTGGCCTTGGGTTCTCTCCTGAGAAGTCTAGCAGGATGCCAGGGGAGACACTCAGGAGTCACCAGAGTGGGGCAGGCTCGGTAAAAAGCCCTGACAAAAAAGGCTGGGAACTGAACCTCCAGGGGGATCGCACTGGGGGGAGGCGTTCAGTCAGGGAACAGAGCGTGGCCCAGTTAGGAGGGACATACGGTCCGGCCCCAGGAGGGCGGAGTGGGTTTATGTTTACATTTGATGGATTGGGAGTTTGTTAGGGGATTCCAGGGGAGGGTGTGAGAGTCCTGGCCCTGAAAGAAGGGAGGCGCTCAAGCAGGGAGCCCATTCTTCCACACCGTGTAATGAGGTGACATCCTCACCAAGTACAGTTCCCAGAAGCAAGTGAGGGAAGCTGGCTACTGGCTGTCAGTAACACTCACGGCAGCAACCGGCTGAAGGGATAGCATACAGCACAGGTGTGGTAAGAACACTCAGTTGCTGAGGCTGGAAGAGATTCTCCGGGGCCCATTCCAGGACAGGGGCCCGAGGGCCTTAGTTATTTGTATTGTTCCTGATAACACTGCTCTACAGCCAAAATGCTTCTGAAATAAATGTAGTCAAACTTTACTAATTCTGGGTCACTGAGAACGAAAATGATGCTTAAAATTGTTGATTGGCTCTAGTTTTCAAGATATGCTATTGGGTCAGTATATACGACCCTTGACTTGGGAATGGCGGAGGATAAGTGAGTTATAAAGGGAAGGGATCTCAATTTAAACCAGAAATGACTAAAATACATCTTTGACTGGATATATGAATAAATCTATGACTGGGTTTGGACAGTACTTGCTTTTTAGGCAAAACAATGAATGATGCAATCTGAAGCTGGTATTGCGTCATACATGATATGAATTGCATCATGTTATTCCTAGAAGTCATGGATGATGCAATCATAACGAAGCTTACATCACTCTGCTGAACAAATTGCCCTATATCAGCTCTAGAAATCATACAGTGTCGCGCTCTCTTATTTGTCAGTGTTTGATTTTGCAAAGGGACACATTTCTGTTTAGCCAAAGTGAGCAGAGATGCCTCATACTTGTGTGAACAGTGCAGATAACTTCTGCTATGTTTGTGGTGAAGTGACTTTTGCATCACAAAAGCGCAGTATAACCACTATGGTTAAGAAAGCCTATCACCTTTATTTTGGCTTCAAAATTGGAGATCAGGACAAGAGGTGGGCCCCACACATATGCTGCAACACTTGTGCAACAAATCTTCGCCAGTGGTTGAACAGGAAAAGGAAATCTATGCCTTTTGCAGTGCCAATGATTTGGAGAGAGCCAACAGATCATACCAGCAATTGTTACTTCTGCATGGTGCCTCCAGTTGGGAAAGGTGTGTCAAAGAAGAAAAAGCGGACTGTGCATTATCCAAACATTCCATCAGCTATACGCCCAGTACCCCACGGAGGAGGACTGCCGGTTCCTGATGCACCAGAATCATTCTCACTTGAGTCAGACGAGGAAGAGGAAGAGGATGAAACTTCTGGTCCTGAACCATCAATGTCACAGGACCCACATTTTCTCCCATCCTCCTCCTCTGAACCACACCTCATAACACAAGGTGAACTGAATGACCTTGTCAGGGATTTGGAAGTACCCAAGAGTAAGGCAGAGCTGTTGGGCTCCAGACTACAGCAGTGGAATCTCCTGGCAGGTGATGTTAGGGTTTCCATGTTCCGTGACCGTCAAAAGGATCTTGTCCCATTCTTCTTCATGGAAGGTGATCTTGTAGCCTGCAACAACATCGATGGTGTGATGGCAGCCCTCAACATCGTTCACGATCCAGATGAGTGGAGACTGTTCATTGATTCATCAAAGACGAGTCTTAAAGATATTTTACTGCATAATGGCAATGTTTTGCCATCAATTCCAGTTGGTCATGCAGTCCATATGAAGGAAACCTATGACAACATGAAACAACTTTTGAGGTGCATAAACTATGACCAACATCAGTGGCAGCTTTGTGGCGATTTGAAGGTTGTTGCTCTCTTGCTTGGTCTGCAGACTGGATACACAAAGTACTGCTGTTTTCTCTGCGAATGGGATAATCGTGCACGAGATTCCCACTACATCAAGAAAGATTGGCCACTCCAACAGTCATTGGAGCCTGGGAGGGAAAGTGTTCAGCATCCACCACTTGTTGAATCAAGGAAGATTTTGTTACCACCCTTACACATCAATCTGGGTCTGATGAAGAACTTTGTCAAGGCCACTGACAAAACACAAGCAGCTTTCAAGTAATCTCAGTGGAAAATTTCCAAGGTTAAGTGAAGCTAAGAAAAAGGAAGGTGTCTTTGTTGGTCCTCAGATTCGTGAACTTCTTCGAGATGATGCATTTGACCATGCACTGCGTGGCAAGGAAAAGATGGCATGGAAAGCCTTCCAGTTAGTGACAATAAATTTTCTCGGAAACAACAAAGCAGACAACTACAGGTTGTTGGTGGAAAACCTCCTCAAGGCATACAAAAGCCTTGGTTGCAACATGTCACTAAAGATAAATTTTTTGCACTCTCATCTAGATTTTTTTCCACCGAACTGCGGAGCAGTGAGCGACGAGCACGGCAAGCGATTTCACCAGGACATTGCAACAATGGAGAAACGCTATCAGGGCAAATGGAGCCCATCAATGCTTGCAGACTATTGCTGGACAGTGACAAGAGATGCTCCATTTAATGAATACAAGAGACAAGCCAAGAAGCGCCGAGTAGACACTGAATAGGACTAAACTATGTACATAATAGTTTTTTGCCTTTTGTTTCATAATAAATTTTATTTATATAACCCTTTTGCTGATTTTTAAAGTGTTACATAAACAGGACAGGTGAAATATTATCATGCAAAGCAACCATAAACACATGAAAAGACCTAGGTTTACAATTTATGATTAAAACTCTACTATCTACACAATATACATAGACATAAAATGTAAAAACTTAAATATCTTAGAAACAGTAGCCAATCAGTTGTTTTAATTGTCATATTTGAATTCAGCACATCAAAGTACATAATAAATAGCACATTTTATCTCTGAAGCAGACGACTTCTTAAAAATTGTAGACCAGTGTAACAGGCTACATAGAGAGAGTGAACAACAGGAACTTTAATTGTCTCTCTATCCACAGAAAGGGAATCTGTTTTTTTTTCAAATCTCTATTCTCCAAAGTGCTTGTGGCAGTTGGACAAAATGCAAAAGACCATTTTTGCAGAATGGTCTATTACCCATAGTAAGCTAGGTATCCTGCAGCTAGCATTTCACACTAATTAAAGCAACCAGAAAGAAATGTCAGCTGAATTTGCATGGCCAGCCAGCCTGTAATTACCCTACTAGTGATTCCTGAAGTGAAATAAAAAAAATCCAGTTAACCAACATGCCACACGAAGAACAACATATGGAAAACTGTTTGAATAAAGCACTCCGAAATATCAATTTAATACAGAATTGGGAGAGACTGGGTCTGGGCTTGTATCTATCTGTATCAGAACAACAAACAACTTAACTTTTCAGCCAAGCCAGAATAGACTGTGTTGCAACTCTCAGAGCCTGGCAAATTTCACAGCAGCAGTTGCAAGACACGGATTGTTTTGATTTTATGAAGGGAATAAAGCTTTTAAATTATAGGCTGCAGTCAGAGCATTCAAAGGCAGTTATATTTGCCAGAAGGGCATGTGATAGTTTAATTTGCCAGTCAAATCAAAGTAAGCTTTGGAGTAAAATTACTTGCTGCTGCAAAACACAATTTGATTTGATTTTAGGAGAGAAATGGCCTCTCTCTCTCATTCCTTGTTACAGCCGTACAACTGCCAGCCAAAGCAAACGAGTACATGGAGAAACGTCTTCAGACAATCACGGCTGCAACAACATTTCATAAAAATTCATTTCTTGTGACACAGCCACGTTGGTAGGCTCATTTGCCCACCGGAAAGTGATCAGAAGCATTTTTCCTGGACTGCTGCAGTTAAATGATTAACATTCAAGTGGTTGCTGGTTATGGAGGATTCTGTGGTTAAATAAATGTTGCTGCCTTCATTGATTTCATTTTTACCATGTGTGGGGGCAGGGTCTTTTTCCTCTCCTTGGCAATTTTAATACGTTTCCAGAGCACTTGACATAATGATTATGTTTACTGGAAGTCTATTATTCAGCCACTAGATGTCTCTATGTCCTGTCTTTGGTAAACAAAAGACACAAGGCGGGTGAGGTAATATCTTTTACTGGACCAACTTCTGTTGGTGAGAGACACAAGCTTTCCAGCTACACAGAGCTCTTCTTCAGGTCTTTAACGTGGCATAGGTAATCGACCTCCTTGAGATGCAGATGGAAGAATTCTTCCAGCCACCTAGCGCTGTCTACATCATGGGTTAGGTCGGCATAGCTACATCTCTATGGCTCCCAGGAGTGTGATGAGAGATGTTAGTGGGAATACATTTCTGGTCTACACTAGAAAATTAGGTCTGTTTAACTACGGCCATCAGGGACGTGAAAAATCCACATACACCCCAACTAGTGTTAAGCCGACCTAGGTCACTGTGTAGACAGCGCTGGGTCAACAGAAGAATTCTTCCATCAACCGAATTGCCGCCTCTCGGAGAGGTGGATTACCTCCGCTGACGGGAGAACCCCTCCCATCGGCGTAGGTAGCATCTACACCAAAGTGCTACAGCAGTGCAACTGTCTCGCTGGAGTGTTTTCAGTGTAGACCAGCCCTTAAGGACCCTAGATGCAGAGCAACAACAAACCACATTTTAGTTCGCTCGCCTCTGTAGTAGCTCCAAATTCTGATATAGTTGTCAGTAAAATAAACTTTAAAACTCAAAATCCCAGCGGTTGTCAGAAGCAAATGGACTGTTAGATCCCCTATGGCCACACCATTCTATACCCACAATTAGACTAATGAAAGACTAACAGCCCTAGCTACCATTCCCACTGAACATTTGGGATGTGCACTAATGAAGCACTAATCACTCTCTGTACGCAGGCATACCAAGAGAGCACAGCACCATGACCTGCCTGCATTACCGCACAATTCGCTTTAGGCAAAGAGGTGCTTTGGCATAACGTACACACTCGACGGTGGTATTGTTTTAAGATACTCAGACACAGAACAAACCAACACACACAAGTGAGGGTACGAATACAGTGAATGGAACTAGAAACACCAGTCCTCATTCTCGTGTACACCAAGGCCCCTTTAGTCCCACTTTAGTGTACTTCCCCGTTCAGATACTTTTAAACTAACAGGGCTAGCAAATTAGAATCAAGCCACCGGGCAACAAGCCCGATCAGCTATTTCATTAAGGTCTGCATTGAAGCATCGCCCTAAGCCCTGAGCAAGGGGCAGCGCATAGTTGTCCTGCCCCTGTGCAGAGCAGAAAAGAGACGGCGACTCTTGGTCCCCATATCCCTCCTTGTTCTTAAGAACAGAAATCTGCACCACCCCTATCCCTGGCACAGATTCCTCCCTTCTGACAGTCAGGCTAGTTGGTGCATTGCAGGGGTGGCTCTGCCCACTTCCTGCCCCTGCCCTGCCACCCCCTGGACAGCTGGCAAAGCAGAAGCCCCATGGAAGCTGTTCTCCCTGGACCTGTGATAGAAGTAGCTGGGGCAGAGGATCAAGGTAATGTAGCATGGAAGACACTGGTCACTGTGGAGGGGAGGAAAGTGGCCCCTTACCCCTCTGTGCTGATGTATGAAGTGAATCAGAATCTGGCCCGATATGTAAAGAAAAACTGCAGCCATTAATTATCACTGCACTGAAGTCAGTACGCCGAAAAAAAATCCATAAACAACGGTCATATTCTGATCCTTTCGCTCAAGCTGAATGGTGCTTTGCTCCACAAGCGACTGGAGGGAATGGACAAGGGATACAGGAGATCGCCAACTTTAGATAACTCATTCAAATCAAAGCGGTCTTGACTACACGTTGTTGCCAGCTAGTGTATCCTAAATAGCACACCTTAAATGGTGGTATCTGCCCAATGCCTACTGGCTACATGATCAAATAAGAAAAAACACCAGCGACACTTGAGATTAATCCACACCATCAGAGACCCCAGGGAATACAGGATTATAGAAGCTGGCCTGCTCAGGGGTATGCTACTACAGAGGAACTTCAGTATGCAAGCTAGTTACCCTGAGATCTCCAGACTTTGTATCCCCCGTCTGCACTTTCTGTCCCTTACTTGCATTCTATTAATAGACACCAGAGTAGTAAAAGCCCTAGCACAAAGGAAAACAAAAAGAAACTCTTCTTTTGCGCAGGCAGCAGAGTCCTGTGTCTTTGGAACCAAAGGCTCTGGGTGGCATACGTGTAGTCTAGCTAGTAACAATGAAGTATTTCATGTATCGCACGCTTGGTAACAACACGAGAGGGCTCCATGCTTGTACAACGAAACTGGCTCTTTTGTAAGAGAACTACTTGCAGCTGCAGCCAGCATTCTAGCCATGTGCACACAGACCGACTTCCTGGTGCCTCCTCCAAACTGTTCACCCCATGGCAACCTATGCTCCTCCCTTCAAGTCCTAGGTGGCTACATGCAGTAACAGCATCAACATCAACAGGACAATGACCCTGGCTCAACAAAGCACTTCAGCACCACCTTAGCTTTCTGCACCTGAGCCGTCCCATTGAATTTTTATGGGACCATTCATGTGCTTAAAGTTAAACGCGTGCTTCCATACTTTGCTGAATCAGGGCCAATAGTGGCAAGCTCTGGTTCAGCAACTTCATGATGCCCTCTTAGTACATCCCCTCAGGTTGGCCCTAATCATCTGCTCTTCTATAGGGAAGCAACTAGGATCAGTGCAACTGGAAAATATAATCCCCTCTCTCAGATCTGTAGACTCTTCTAATGAGGTTACCCACTGCAACATACCTGTGTCTGAAATGAAAATGTATTGCTCCAGGGATGGGCCAGGTTAGGCACTGTTCTCACAGATATAAATCCAGAGTCACCCTACAGGCTGCCTGATTCACCCATCTCTAACTGAGAGCAGAATTCTGGTCTGATGGCTTTAATATGAAGCGTAGAGACTTTATCTGGCATTAGTGTAGGAATGGCATCTTGCCCACCTCGATTCACTTTCAGCAGTTCCTGAGAAAAACATGTTGTTAGGTTTCCCCTCCCCCAGCTCTCCTCTGCTTGCAAAAGCTACAGTTGGATGTTTGCCAGGAGCGCGTGGAGAAATGGGTCTCCATGGTGGGCCTTCCGTTCCATTATAGTTCTCCAGCCTATTGCAGCTGGCAGATCAAAGAGCCCAGCCTATCAGAGCCATCCCCCAATGATTATTTCTGCTGCCTGACCTAGTCATCGATCACTGAGACAATAGACCTGTTAGTCTGACTAGAAGCTTGGAGACAATCCGTTTGTATGAAATTTCAGGCACATCCACCTACGAGGCCAGTAAGGAAGCAATTCTAGATGCAGGCAAATTAATACTTAGCTAAAGTGCACAGGAATCAGACTGTGAGAAGCAGGAGAGAAAGAGACTCACGCTTGGCACGAAGAAAGTCCTGTAGAACATAGGCACGGCTGTTACTGCTGACCTCCAGGCCTGGCACTTCCGGGCTAGGGAGTTGCTAACTATCGTGAGCTAAGCAGGATGGATCTCGCTCCGAGCTTGGTCTGCGTCGTGGGCTGCAGGGAGGGAGGCGTAGGACCTGGCTCTTTCCACTCTGCCTCAGGAGCATGCCCAACTTGCAGGAGGTCTCCACTACCTTTGCATCAGCTGGACGGTGCAAAGAGAGTGGAATGGGGCCAATATCTTTCAGCTTATTATTCTCTTCCTTTTAATGCATACATGAAGCTATTCTTCCTATGTTGAAGGCCTAAGTGGTGTGTGAGGCTTGGGCAGACCTGCAGATTTGAATAAATGTGGAGAGCAAGAGTTTACGATAAGCTGTATTATACTCCCAGTACATTATAGGCCAGGGTTCGGCAACCTTTCAGAAGTGATGTGCCGAGTCTTCATTTATTCACTCTGATTTAAGGTTTCGCGTGCCAGTAATACATTTTAATGTTTTTAGAAGATCTCTTTCTATAAGTCTATAATATATAACTAAACTATTGTTGTATGTAAAGTAAATAAGGTTTTTAAAATGTTTAAGAAGCTTCATTTAAAATTAAATTAAAATGCAGAGCCCCCGGACTGGTGGCCAGGACCCGGGCAGTGTGAGTGCCACTGGAAATCAGCTCGCCTGCTGCCTTTGGCACGCGTGCCATAGGTTGCCTACCCCTGTTATAGGCCATGAAGTAAAATACTATGCAACACGAGTAAGGGTGTCAGAACCTGGTTCTGTGTGAAGACTTCAAGATTTGACCCTTGGGGCCTTGTTCCCACTAATGACCCATTTACATGACCAGAGTGGTGTAAAGTGGCCTAAGGAGAATCAAGCCCTTAATATTGAAAATGCTTTCTTTTGTAGGTCATTTCATTATTTTACTGCTGATGGATGTTAGACGTAAGGAATGGTAATGACCAGGATCACTCTTCTTTGCTTTTTAGAAGACTAATGCTTCACTGACTTCTCTGCAGTCTTTTGTTACTTCCCCATCCCCAGGTGTCATCAGCTTTTCAAACAGAACTAGAGGTGGGACAGTTAGTTTGTTTGCCAGTCCCTAGCAGACATACCATCTGGTTCACCTATTTACTTGAACACTAGCATTTATGACAATGAGCTAAATTCAGACCTGGTGTAAGCACATGTAATTCTGGCCAGGCAATATATGTTGGTGTAGCTCTATTGAAGCCAATGGCATTATGCTAATTTCCATCAGATGAGGATCTGGCCCAGTGTGCATAAACACATCACAAGATTTCTCAATTGCAAAGAAAAGGAACAAAGAGAAGGCCAGTTTCTTATGTTTCATGATTGCAAATTGTCTAATGACTGTGGACAGGGATGAAACATGGGTCTCCAATATATTTTTTTCTTCCCGGGAAGGGGAGTGATAATTTAGTTGTAAACCTGAAGTCAGTTAGCATTTTCCTAAAAGCTTTCTGACTATAATGCAAGACAGGGTATATTTCAAAACCTCTGAATGTCTCCAATAATACAGCTGTATGTTGTATCCTGATGTCTGGAGAAATGAATGTAGCCATGAAAGGCTGCAAAAATCAGTCAGGAAACCAAGGTTTTCTCCCTTTATGTTTTTTAGAAGCAGCTCCCTAGAAGAGACCCAATGCTGCAGCCCTTCCTCCTGCTCCCAGTGACAGCAATGGGGGGTTTGCAGGATTGGGCCCTAAATTCACTAGTTGAGAGAGAGATCTCCCTCTGCAGGGTGGTCTACTATATCGGATTTACCAAATGCAAGGGTAGGGTGTCCTATGGCAGTGGTGCCCTGGTTGAGAACACATACCCCTGGGGTACACAGAGGTCTGCCGGGGGTACATCACCTCATCTAGATATTTGCCTAGTTTTACAACAGGCTACATAAAAGCACTAGTGAAGTCAGTTCAAACTAACATTTCATACAGACAATGACTTCCTTATAGTGCTCTATATACTATACACTGAAATGTAAGGAGAATATTTATATTCCAACGGATTTATTTTATAATGATATGGTAAAAATGAGAAAGTGAGCTATTTTTCAGTAATAGTGTGCTGTGTATTTTTATGCCTTTTGTATTTTTATGTCTGATTTTGTAAGCAAGTAGCTTTTAAGTGAGGTGAAACTTGGGGGTACACAAGACAAACCAGCCTCCTGAAAGGGGTACAGTCATCCGGAAAGGCTGAGAGCCGCTGTCCTATGGAAGGACTCGCTGTAGCTCTATCGGGGAATGAAATGCCGGCCTTCCAAACAAAGGCTTACTCATGCTGTATCGATCCTGAGCACTCAACAGCAATGCCTGTAAAGTGCAGCTCAATCCCTGCTCTTGCCCTTTCCCCCAGCCGTCAGACTGAGACCAGAAGATGCTGCGGCTCATAAAAAAGACCAGCAAATTTCCGCCCTGCTCTTTCATCTTAAAAGATGGGCGGCAAATGGCACTTCATCGTCAGGTTCAATCTCCATGCCGGAAAACTGATTCTCACATCCCTGCCCAGCTCCAAACACATCAGCCCCAGACCCGGAGGTAGCTGCGTCCTGTGGCGGGGCTGGAATGACGTTATTAAGGAGACAAGCGAGCTTAGCTCGGGAGGCAGCAGCTGAGAGAATGAAGCACTTTGCTGCCCCCGTAGAGAACTTCATTTCCACTGCTCTTTCATCGAGTCATTAAGGGTTTCAATTTAGATTTCGGAAGCCTTTGCCCCTGCCCTCCCATCTGCAGTGAAGCGTGCCTGGAAGAGGAGAGTTCCAGACTATGCATTTAGCGGATAGCTGGATGTAGTGAGGGGAGTCATGCTTGCTTCGTTTTGCACAGCGCCTGTCTGCTGATGGGATCTTTATGAGTCAAATTCTCGGCTGGTAGAACTCCATTGAACTCAATGCCTGCAAGAAATGTGGACCAGATGGGTATGTGTGCGTGCATATGTTAATAGCGGGCCTTGTAAGTGGAGGTAGGTAGGTAGGGCCAGGTTCTCCCATTAGCGCAGGTAATCCACCTCCTCAAAAGGTGGTAGCTAGGTGGATGGAAGAATTCTAGCGCTGTTTACACGGGCACCCAGCTTAACAAAACCACTCGGGGGGGATTTTTCACACCCCTGACCAACGTAGTTAAACCGACCTATTGTAGACCAGCCTTAGGCACCTAAAAAAGGGATCCTCAGAAGCCAGCAGGTGAGTGGGGAGCTGTGTAAGAGCTGGTTTGCCCCAGACACTTACCTTGGTATAGCGATGTCCCTCCGGGGTGTGAAATCCACCCCCTGAGAGACGTAGCTACGCCAACCTAACCCCCGTGTAGACGGTGCTAGGTCAATGGAAGAATTCTTAGCTACTGCCCCTCGGGGAGGTGGGTTACCTATGCTGCCGCTGCTGTGGCATTTGAGGTGCTAGTGAGATTCAGAGGAAAGAGGCAGAGCTTAGGGCCCAGATTCACAAAGGTGCCTAACCCCCGTTGACCTGGGCCGTGGGCCCCTCCGACCTCTATGTGGGATTCCCAGCCGCGAGCCCTCTCCTGGAGCTAGGCACATCAGCCAGGCCAGCCCTTCTTCATGAAGTCAGAGAGGGAGAGAGGTTCCCCATTGCAGTCAATAGCCCAGCAGTCAGAACACTCACCCGGGCCGTGGGAGACCCAGAATCAAATCCCCAAACCACCAGGCAATTGGGTGTCCTCCCATTCTCTCCTCTTGCAGCTGTTCCCCTTTGTACACATAACTAACTAGTGAGTGGAGCACAGACTTAACCCTCCATCTGCCACATCCCAGACGAGTGCCCGAACCACCAAGCTTTGGGAAGTCAGGGGACAGACATGTGCCTGAGCCTGCTCACCTCTGGTTATCTTTTTGCACGGCTCGATCCGGTGGGCGTGCTCTGAGAACACCAGCTGGCTCAGGCCCCACGGGGAAGAGAGCCTGGGAACACCTAGTCTGAGAATGCAGCTGGGGCTTAGTCAAGAGCAAGGGCCCCCCTGAGCAGCTCAGTAACTGGGGTGTGGCCATTAGAACCGAGGCAGCTTTGCACAAACCTAGGTGCCCTGGAGAGTTTAGGCTCCGCTGACGTCGGGTGGCAGCTGAGTGGTGGTTTGGAGAATGTCAATGGCACCTAAATGTTGGACTTAGATGTCTAACGACCTTTGTGCATCCAGCCCTAAGTGCCTGAGTCACTTCTGAACATGGGACTTAAGTGCTTCATTCATTTAGGCACATTGAAATTTTAACCATTGTACTTGGGGTAGTAAATGTCCATGCAGATTCTGCAAGACTAAGATAAGTGTATGTATAGTAGAGCTGGCTGGCTGGGAGGTTCCCCCCACCCCCCATTTTTCTTTCTAAATAATGGCAGTTTGATCAATTTTTTTTAGCTTTTCCAGCAAAAACAAAAACTGAAAACATTTCTATTTTAAATTTTGGGGGGGGGGGGAATTTGGGGGGTCAAAAAAACCCAAAAAAGTTTTGCAGGAAATGTGTTTTAAAAAGCGGGAAAACATTGAAATTCCTTGCAAAAAGTAATTGGCCGTTCTTTTGAAGATAGATATCCTTACAATCTCAGCATGAAAACTGAATATATATTTTATACACACACACACACACACACACGCAGATTGAGAGAGAGAAATGCTAGCATTCTCTAATGCGGAAAGAGACCAATGGCAACAATGCAATAAGTAACACAGTAAGAGCATTTTGTGTTGATACAAGCCAGGACTTTATCTAATCTGCAGGGAATTGGATGATCATTTATTCTCTCGCTGGCAAAAGAACTAATCCCATTAAAACAGCGTTCTGCACCCTGCTAGCAAGAGCAGATGAAGAACACATTTGGAAACCTTCACTATAGAATATTTAAACAATAACAGGCTCTGATGATTTAGTACCAGCTGGTACAATTCAAAGCCTAAATATTATAAGTGGAGCTTGAAAAACTGGTATGTGATCATGCACTTAAAGACTGTATCTTAAATTCATATGCACACGGTGGCCAAATTAAGATTGCACAGGCAACCTTAATTTTGGCATTTCCTAGCTTTAGAGTGCTTGACTTTGCAACCTTAATAATGTGTAACCTTAACATAGCTTTGCGTGTGTAATGTTAAATAATAATGGTTTTGTTCAATGGACAATATAATTTTGCAGTTATAGGCAGCTTAGTTACAATATACAATCCCCTGAAAGTAGAGTGCCCTGCTAACTAGCTGAGACCTTTATCAAGTGCTTGGAGACCTACAGATGAAGAGTGCTATATAAGAGCTAGGTATTATATTTAAGGCTTTTTTAATGTCTAACAAAGTGTGAGGTGTGTTAAAATTCAGATTACAATGACTTCTTTTCAGCAGTGGTATAAAAGTACATCTCAAGGATCAACGTTTGGTACCCACAGCCGTGAATGCCAGTCGCCCCAACAAACCAGCCTCATGAGGGCAGCTGACTAAGATACCATTGGTGCAAGACTTTATGGCAGCAACGCGAGGATTTTCTGCAGAAAGACACCACAGCCATAACAGAAGCCAAGAGAACCTTACTTTCCTCCCTATAAATGCTGCCATTTTATATGGCCAGAAGAAATCATTCCAAACAGGCAACCAGTTATAAACCCAGACTGCCTTGACCAATTCCCAGACCCAAGTCCTACTCCCAGCTCATGTCTCGCTTTTCTGAACAAATCATGGAGCTAAAGGAGAACTTGTCAGGGACAAAGGACAGCAAAAAGCAGATGAATCTCCACCCTCATTGCAGAATTTGAGCCTCTCTCGCTAACACAATAATAGAGTCTGGGGGACAACTACCCATCCTATATGAGTTAGACGCCCCTCGCTGGTTGTTGAAATCTAGTGAAGGTCAGCTGGGACCCCTGTTGGCTGATATTTGTACTGCATTCTTCAGTGGAGGCCCTGGACCCAAATCTCTGATGTACGCAATGGTTCGGCCAATTCTTAAGAAACCTGCTTTAACAATCTTGCAAATGACCTGCCTGACCCCAACCTCTCACTCCTCCTTCAGGACCAAGCCCAATCTAACATCCAGGTTCTAGCTCATAAAGCCCTTAATGGGTCAGGACTAGGCTGCATCTGCATCTGTCCAAGCTCCTCCGTTCACCAGGTGGGACACAGCAACCACAAAGATACCCAGAATAAGACTCAGGGCAGAGCTAAAAACAAGCCAGGTTTGATGCTAGGTTCTCTGCCATGGAACACCCTGCTAGGAAGTCTGCTAGTCTAACAGTCTCCAGCCTGGTGACGAACCCTAAAATCCTCAACATCTTCAGTTCTGCCAATAAAGTTTCCTAGATGCCTACAAGTCTGCTGCTGGGCAGGTGCACAGGCTGATCTGAAACTCCACACTAGCTATCCCTCCCCAAACCCGGCGCCTAGCTCACGCCCAAGCCCCGGCAGGACGCTCAGACTCTGCTCCCCCTCGCTGCTCTGACCCTGGGGGTATTCTCAAAGGCACCTCACAGACTGGGCCTGTACAAAATGCCAAAGGAAAGGAACCTGCCTCCACTTGCAGCCTTGATCTCAGTGGCTAGCGCATTCAACGACATGGGAGACCCTCATTCAACTCCTCCCCCTCTGCCTGGCACGGAGCAGGGATTGAACCCACAGCTCCCGCCTGTGAGGCACATGCCGTAGTCGCTGGGCTCTGGGGAGGGTCGGCAGAATTCAATTTTTATTGCGCTATAATTTTGACGATGTTTATTTTTAAGAATTATTTCAATTTTTATCCATTTAAATTTTCACTGTTGTGCATAATTATGGGGAAGGTCAAACAACGCGGGGGCCTCAAACAACAATTCCTTAATGACAGTAGACGCTGAGATGCAAAAAGTTAATGCTTTAGAACCGCTAAAAAGCTAATTGTCAACATCACGTGTCAAAGTATACAAAGCAATTGTCCTTCCATCCAACTCCGGTATGATCTCAAGCTGCAATTGTCTTGCTTTGCCTGCCTGCAACTTTCTATTACCCATAGAAATTGTTATGTAAAGCCTCCGCTCAAATGCAATTGTAAGATCTGTAACTTGTATCCTTTAGTTCTGCAACCTTTTTTCAGACTTTGTAACTTCAGTTATTGTTAGCATAGCCTTTTAAGTTTTGTAACCTTTGCAAGCCCTGTAACCTTTTCAAGTTACCACTTGTATGAACTTCCAAGCTTTGTAATATCCCATCCCTCAGAGAGAGTGTGAACAAGGGAGTGTATGTGGGACTGGGCGGAGAGGAGCTGCAAGGAGAGAGGAGCCCGGAGACAGGTGTGTCTGATATAATCTGCCCTGAGAAGGCAGTCATGAAGTACTGTAAAGAAAAGAAGAACCTGGTATGCATGAAAGGAACTGGTCTGGGAATGCTTCTCGGTGACGGACACAGAAAGGAAACTCAGTGTACGTGACAGGAGCCGCCCAGTTCCAAAATAAGAGGAAGAAGGCATGCACACAAGCCCCTGCTTCTTGACCCTCTCAGCAGCCTGGATTCGTGACCACAGACAGACACACCAGATCTACCATGCTTCGGCTTCTCGGCCTCCATGCTGTCTCCGGTAACTCTCTGCCTGTGTAAGTGTGTGGGTGCATGAGGGTATGAATGCAGTGAATGTGTGCGTGTATGAATAAGCTCCATCTCTTTTCTGACCTAACAGCGGCATTGTAATAAAACTAATACAAGTGTGACCCTGGGTTGGTTTTTAGAGGGACAGAGGTAACAGAAATATTTTTCATTGGTTTGTGTGTGTGCAGTGAAATTAATCTTCACCGACATTCCCCCGAGAAAAAACTCATCCTGCCAAGCCTGGCTGGGGGGAATTCAGGGCAGGGGGTGGGGGTGGGGGTGGGTGGCGTCTCTTTCACTCTCTCCCGGAAAAGCTGCCCCACTTTGTATAAACAATTCAATAGTAATTGGAACAAAGATGTGTCCCCCCATCCAAGGTGAGCGCCCAAATCACTAGGCCAGAAGGCCACTCTCATGCTTCCCTGCCCCAGTGAGGAGCAGCCCCAACAGGACAGATTGCTCCACCCCAGCATATCCCCGTAGCTGAAGCCCTCTCCTGAAGGGTGGGGAACACACATTCAATCCCGGCTGTACATCAGGCCGAAGGGGCAACTGAGCACTGGGTCTCACCTCCTGGGCGAGTGCTTTAACCGCTGGGCTACAGGGCACCACCACTTCCTCTTCCTCAGTGTTCCCTGAAAAAACACTGCCATGGCTGTCGGCCCCTAGCGCCAGCAGAGGGCTCGCCGCTGTGACGCCTGAGTGGAATGAGGCGCCTCCCTCTGACCCAGCCTTCGGTGCCTAACTCCCTTTGAGAGGAGGGGTTGGGCTGCTCCCTGGTGAGCTTCGCTGGGTTCCCCGCTCCGGCTCCCTTGAATCCCACTCTCAGGCGCCTAACTCCCCGCGGCATCGGAAGCCTGGGCAGCTCAGGGTTGTGGAGTCAATTCGATGGCAGGGTGCTGCAATGCTGGATATACGCCCCTTTGCAGAGCCAGCCCACAGTGTAGAACTAAGAGCCAGGCCGCCTGTGTCTGGAGAAGCTCACACGTCGCTGAGGTTCTTTCGTTGTCATTCCCCTGCTTCCTTCGTTCCATCCCTCTCTCTGAACGGAAGTCATCGCTGTGGCGGAGCTCTTGACTTGGGTTTCAGGACTGAGATACTGTCATTTCAGATCAATAACCTCGCGCGCGGGGCGGGAGGTTCAGCTCAGCCTGCCCTTCATTACTCTGATTTACCGGTCCTCGGAGAGTGCAACCTAGCACCTGTAGGCGGATTGCAGAGTGCTTCAGTAATTAGGGTGATGAATTTACAATGGTCCACAGGCTGTAGGGAACCAAAGACAGAGACTGAGTGAGCACCATCCCCTCCATTTAACATTTATTGTTCTGCTGGGGGGATGCAGCTCGGTATCGTTCGGAGTTTAGTAGCTAGGATGCTTATTAAAAATGCTACAGGAAAGAGTTTGTCTCTCAGCGCTCGAGTCGTGCTGGAATACTCCACACTGCCATTCTGGCCCTTTTGGGGAGCTAAAACGGTGCGCCGGTACTTCTGATCGTAATAAAATAAACGATTCCGTGCATCCTTCTGTGTGTTCCGACCCGTCTCGTGTGTATGTGTGTCCGCCTTGGCTACAGATACACAGCAGCTCCATAGCGTCACCATGGCCTGGTTAGGAGCTTTTAGAACGTAGAGAGGGCTCACCGAGCAGGAAGAAGCATCTAATAACTGTGGGGTTTGGTGAGCGCTCAGGGCTTATGCTGCTTGCAAGAGCTTGGCTTTATTCTGTACCAGGTTCCACCTGGCTGTGCATAAGAACAAGGGCTGGGAAGCTGAGCCCTTAAAGGCACTGTCCGCACTACCAGTTACACTTACACCTTAGCACTTTTCACCTGTAAAAGTTATAACGAATGAAGCCACCCTCCCTGCAGGTAGGCAAGCAAGTAATAGCCCCACTGTACAGCTCAGACACTGAGGCAGAGAGGTTAAGGCTTGTCAGAAGCTGTGTGTGTGAGGCAGTGCATAGCTGCAACACCCCAGCATCAGCACAGGAAAGGAATTGTGCCTTTGAAGGGCACAAGTTGCTCCCTGCTTCTCGCTTAGACTGGGGGATTTGTCGTGTATAATAGCGTTCCCAAGTTTTAAACGAATTGCCTTTCGATGCACGTTCATGCCCTAGGTCTGGGGAGCCTGCACAGACACATGGGGGGTGGGGAAGCAGGGGAATTATACTCCCTTATTGCCTTGTGACCAAAGTCACACTCTAGCCCTATGTACCAAACAGTCTGAAACTCCAGCTCTTGTTTCTGTATTAGATTATGTCTCAGTTATGTGAAACGGGGTCATGTCACTCAATGACCATCCACAGAAAACTCTTGATTACCCAGGTTTATTCACTGGTCCCACCTCCCACCATCTCAGGCAGATAATTGAGCTTCTCCTGTGTTTAATATCTATGCAAATGGACTGTAGAGTTGCTAAGAGCTTTCCGGTGCTCTCTAATGGAGGGTTTCAGAGTAGCAGCCGTGTTAGTCTGTATCCGCAAAAATAACAGGAGTACTTGTGGCACCTTAGAGACTAACAAATTTATTAGAGCATAAGCTTTCGTGGGCTACAACCCACTTCTTCGGATGCATATAGAGTGAACCATATATTGAGGAGATATATTCTAATGGAGGGGTTTCCACTTGACTCAGCATTTGCAGTGGCATAGGAAGTAAACTGCGCTGTGCTCATAGGCAGGGGTGGATTGCTATGGGCCCCTGTAACGGGGGCTTTCTTTCCTCCTAGGGGCCCATCTGAGGATTAGCTCAGGGGGGCTGGAACAATGTGTATAGTGGGGGTGCTGAGAGCCATTGAACCAAACTGTAAACCCTGGATATGATGGAAACCACTGCTAGCTAGGGAGTGCTGCAGCACCCCCAGTTCCTGCATCTATGGATTAGCTCGCCACATGCTCGACCCTCCTGCCTGCGGTTGCTCAGCCTGTCGTCCCATCACTCGCTCGGTGGCCTTGTGCTCCGGGAGCTGCAGCACTTTCCTCTTCATGGCTTAGCCTTCCAGCCAAGTCCCACTCAAGTCCCCCTCTCCTTGGGTGTTATCTGTCTCCTTCCAAACCATCCCTGGCAGTCCCCAGGTAGGCTGCCCCAGTGTGCCACTGCTGCACTGCCTTGTAGGGAAACCACCTGGGCCTGCCATCTACACCAGCTTCCAAGCCAGGGACCTTCCCCCAGCAGCTCAGGTCTTTCCTCTCCCAGCCCTTACTGCTCCTTCCCTGGACTGCTCCCCACACTCCTGGGACAGGCTCCTGCTCTCCCCCCTCGTACCAGGGAATGTGTCTGCAGCTTCCTCACTGCGGGCCCCTTCCCTGCTGCCGGCTCCCTGCTTTATAGACACTCCCTCTGCTTCATCCCCAATTCAGCCTCACTGCGTCCTAGCTCCCCTGCAGGTGCAGCCTATGGCTAACTGGCCTCTCTTGCCTGTATTAACCCCCCCAGGGCAGGGTGCACACCACATCACATCCCCCCAAATTAAAAAGAAATGGACCAGATCCCCAGCTGGTGCAAACTGGTATGGATGTGCTGACGACACTCACATTCCCATCAACAGAGCAATGCCAACACCCACCCCAAGAGGAGCTGATGCCCTCTTCATGCAAGAGCTATTCCCAATATTCTTTTAACGTGATTTTCCTCAATCTGTGACCAACTCTCCAGCTGTTCTCCCGCATGCATTCTCCCAGAGAACAGCATCAAGAAATCCTTAACTTGACATTTTCCGGCTAGACCTATTTCATAAGAAAAATGATGCCGGTCCGAAATGCTAACCCAATTGTGCTTGCTCTTTCACCTCTATTATTAAATCCACCTCACAGGGAAAATATCAGAGGATAGTTTTCTTTCAGTGCCTTTTTTGTTAAGCCTTACGCAGGGGAAACATCTGGGTTTCATATGCAGTCTGATCAGACAGTGTTACTGGCTTGTCCCTGTCGGTTAGTGTTGCAATCACAAGTTTTATTTTAATTTCCCCCCTCCTCCAGGTGATGTACTGCCAACATTGCCTTTTTATTAATACTCACTTTTCAGAATTTCAGATCCACGATGCTGACGGGGCACCACTCAGTGATTCTTCCACAGGCTTCGTGTGTGACCTTGGGCAAGTTACTTCATCTCTCCATGCTGTTAACGAGGGATAATGCTTCCTTTTCCCCACCCTTGGTCTGCCTTGTCTATTCAGACTGGGGCAGAGACTGTCTCTTACTATGGATCTATAAAGTGCCCAGCCCACTGGAGCCCCTAGATCCTTCTTTAATAATAATAGCAGCTCAGCTGGACAGATATAGAAATCCTTTGTACGACATAATACTGAGCGTGTCTATTGCCATTGTACTGCTCCACTGCGTGCCCGAGCAGTAGGACTGGCTGGGGAAAAAAACGGTTACTCACCTTCGCGTAACTCTTGTTCTTCGAGATGTGTTGCTCATGTCTATTCCAATTAGGTGTGTGCGCGCCGCATGCACAGTCATCGAAAGGTTTTTCCCCTAGCAGCACCCGTCGGGTGGCACCTTCATGGCGGTGTATATAGGTCCCTGCCCACCCGGCACCTCCTCAGTTCCTTCTTGCCGGTTACCTCAACGGAGAGGAAGGCGGGTGGGTTTTGGAATGGATATGAGCAACGCATCTCGAAGAACACCAGTTACGAGAAGTGAGTAACCGTTTTTATTCTTCAAGTGCTGCTTGGGTCGATTCCAATTCGGTGACTCCCAAGCCCTCCCCAGGAAGTGGGGGCGGAGTTATGGAAACGCTGACTGGAGCATCGCTCTGCCGAATGCTACATCGTCCCTGGTGTGCTGGGTAATTGCATAATGAGAGATAAAAATGTGAACGAGGACCACGTCGCTGCTCTGCAGATCTCCTGGATCAGGATCTGGGCCAGGAACGCTGCCCAGGAGGCCTGGGCTCGTGTGGAATGCAGGGACAGTACTTTTGTCATAGCATGCGCGGATGCAAGACGTGATCCATGATGAAATCCTCCGGATGAGACCAGAAGGCCTTTCATCCGGTCCGCAACTGCCACGCACTCCAGCCACGTTGTCCAACCCAGTCGCTCTCAGTGCAGGCAAGCGCCCCTTGTCCACCTTCTTATGCCACTTGTGTGGCACCGGGGAGTGCGAACGGTGCCATACCGCCTACACCGGTTTCGGCACCGGAAAGCGCCGGTGCCGAGGGTCTCTTTGGCCAGAGACCTTCCACGACATCATTTTATGCGTGGAGGCCGGAGCACTCTGCACTGAGATGCTCGGTGCCGGATCCTGTCAGCTGGAGCAGGTTGGGGACAGACAGCTGCCTCCACCAGGATCTGTTTGAGCCTGAAGACCCGCTCTTTTTTGGTTCTTGGTCGGAACCTTTTACAAATCCTGCACCGTTCTGTCTGGTGCTCTTCCCCCAGACCCTTGAGACAAGAGTCGTGGGGGTTGCCTGTTGGCATGGGTTTGTTGCAGGTCCCGCAGGGCTTAAACCCTTGGGACTGAGGCAAGTCCCAAACCCCAAAGGGGGACCAAATTGGTGTGGGGAAAAAAAAACCCATTCCTATCTAACTAACTAACTACTAACCACTATAACTAGAAAACTTTTTACAAAGGCTAACTACAAGACATGGGGAAGCACTTACGAAGGCAAGTGATCGCAGTTCCAACGACCGTCACTGGTGGTAATAAGGAACTGGGGAGACGGTGGGTCGGCAGGGACCTATATTCAACTGCCATGAAGGCGCCACTCCAGGGGGCTCCACAGCCGACCCAACGGGGGCTGTTAGGGGAAAAACCTTCCGACAACTGTGCACGCGGCACACACACACCTACTTGGAATCGACGTGAGCAACACATCTCGAAGAAGAATTATTGCTTGTAACCAGTTTCTTTAATGTATTAAGCTTAGTTTGCGTGTTTATTTTATTTGTTCAGTAATCGTCTTCGATCTGTTTGCGATCCCTTATAATCACTTAAAATCTGTCTTTTGTAGTTAATAAACTTGTTTTTGTTTTCTCTAAACCAGTTTGTGGAATTCATAACTGGGGGGCAAGAAGCTGTGCAGATCTTCCTCCACAGTGAGGGAGGGAGCAAATTTCAATGAGCTTCCGGCTGTACAGTTCTCTGTGCAGCGCAAGACAAGACAATTTTGAGTTTACACTCCAGAGGGGGAGTGCACTTGAGTGTAGGGCAATCCCCGAGCTGAGTCCTCCCATGCAGAGCTGATCTCAGTGTCTGTGTCTTTCTGCAACTGGGTGTGTCCCTACCTGCGTGTGCTGGAGGACGCTTGAGGGCCTGGCTCAGCAGGGCAGCGTAAGGGAGCCCAGGCTGGTGGAATAGGCTTGCTCAGTGGTACCCCAGTACATCAGCTGGCACCCCGGAGTGGGAGATAACCCATCATACCCAGATAGATGCATGCTTTGCAGATCAGCCCATCCCGAGTGCTGGCTGTACCCAGATGAGGAGGGAATAAGCAGCCAGGTCTGGGTTAATCTGCAAGAACAAAAATCTATTCCTAGTTACATGGGCTAGCTCTTGGTTGACTAGTGACTGTGTGCAGGCGAAGTGTGTGGACATCCACAGGTCGCTCACAGGCAGGACCTCTGGCAGGTAGATGACGATTCAATCACCCCCATATTTACTGTTCTCTTCTGAGTGAGGTGCATGCTGATCCCTTGGAAAGGAGATGCACGACTGATATACTTCAGCCTATCCTCGTGAGGCCTGAGAGCAGCAGCAATTTTCTCCAGGCTGAATGTGTATCGGGACGAAATGGTTTGTAACTCAGACATTAGGATTTTGAGCTCCCAGAAGGCGAATGCAACATCCAGGGGCAGAACAGGGAAAGGACACAGTAGCAAGGCTGCCGTCAACACTGCATGGTGTGCATGCATGGCATAGGCCTGCTTAGCCTAGCCTGGTGTGCGAGATAAAATATAGACGTTCAGCTTCAGGGGTCCCATTTCATGCTTTGTTATTATCTTACGTTAGCAGTTAACCGACGCCAGGGTTTTCTGTGCTGCACATACAACACATGTGGTGCCTGCCTGGCACAGCTCGCTGTCTGGGGAGCAGGAGAACTGCGAAAGCACCTAAGTGATTTTGGGTAGGTAAGGCAGCCAGGGAATGTGGAAGGGGGTCAGAGCAGGGTCGGCTGTAGGTGTTTTGCTGTGCAGGGTGGAAGACATTTTCAGCACATACCCCAGACCTAATCCGGCATTCAGCACCCTCACATGTGATGATGTGGTACCCTCACATGTTGGTGCCCCCCCTGAAGTCGGCCCCTAAAGCTGGTGCTGGGTCTGGGTGACTATAAGAGGGCCTGGGAGAATGTAAGAAGTTCTAACTTATAGCCCCTTAGGCATCACTTCTGAATTTGGCCCCAAGACTCCCCCACTCTCCTCACCTCCCAGGCCTTGGGGAAAGTTCCCCAGCAGGCTCTGATCACCCAGAGCCTCCTGCACTCTGTGGTGGTTGAGCCAGGTCTCCACAGCATAGATGGACAGGGGCCACCAAAGCCCTACAGAGACATCAGCTGAGAGCTCCAAAATAGAGCTGTTGGTTTGGCAGATTTCTCCACCCACACCCGCGCAATCAGGGGCTAAATGTGCCCATTACTCCCAAGGAAGAAAGAAGAAAGGGTCAGGATTAGACAACGTACAGACCACGTAAACAACGAACAACCAGGCAACCATCGAGCAACGGACTAACATTGTCTCTGGAGTATCAGTCTATCCATGTCACTGCACTACTAATTGAGCCAAAATTCTCTGAGATGCAAGACCATTTTGTCAAAGCTTTTGTCTCATCACCATTCATTAACCAGCTGCCGGTTTTCATATTTTGGAGTCCGGTGCGTGAATGATTAAAGCTCCCATTATTTCACATCTCCCACTTCTCCGCTATGAGTTCGATGGCTATTGACGATAGGCCATCGAGCAGGTTCTAGAGGCAGTCATCAGTATTAGTATGGAGAAAGGATGATTTAAGACTTATCAGGGAAAGCTGGAAATGTCACTAATGAAAGGCCAAATGAAATCTCTCTAATGAGAGCCCTGAATCGTAACCAGAAACAGTGTGCATGCAGAATGACTTATCGTCCCACTCTTCTGATTACACGTCCAACGGAAATCATTTTCTTTTACTTGGATACAATGCAGTTTAATTGCTGTCCAGATAGCTTTGTGCAAAAACAGAATATAAAGAGCGCATTTGAATAAGAAGCTTTTTTTCACCTGAAAGCGTTTTAGGAAGCACAGTGGCTAATTGATGCTGGACTCTAATAGCTATGCACAAAATATAAACTGCTGATTCAGGCTTACAGATGGGTCCAGATCCTCATCTGGTATAAATCAGCTTAGCTTCATTGCCTTGAATCTAGCTACTCTGATTGACACCAACTGGAGATCTGGCCCACTGATCCAAATGGAGCGATGCTGATTTACCCCAGCGCTGGCGTAAATTGGATCTGGCAAACAATTTTTATGGGCCTGGCTCTTTACTCATGCTGGTAGGACCTTACTCTGGGATTAGCCCCAGTGATGTCAGAGGGGCTATTTGCAAGGTTATAACTATTCGGTGAGAGTGGCAGAATCTGGCCCTCTGCCAACAGGCAGATCTGGGGCACCTGGTATAAATCTCACTGCCTCAATAGCTCCCACGCAAGAGCTGTAGCTAATGGTTTTGGTGGGGATCTAGCAGCCATTGTTGGCAATGCCATTGCTTCTCCTATGCCCATTCTATCCACTTCCTCTCATGCCCCAGGAAATGGACCCATCTGGAAATCAGGACTCTGCCATTGCTCAATGTGCCAAGTGGCCCTTGCTTCTCAGAGGCAGATGTTAAGGGCCGAGTCCTGGCCCCACTAGTGTCTAGATAAATGGGCTGTGAGTTTGAGTCCCGGGTGGGGGAGGGCAGTGCTCTCTGCTCTGCTGAGCACGAGCATTGCTGTTGTATAGCCACCACCACAGCCTTAGTGCTGTGCACATCTCCAGTTTGGGTGCTGATCAGAGAGGCTCCCTGTCTCGATCTCCAAAAGCATGACGCCACCTGGTGCCCAGCATCCGGCAATGCTGCTCTGCAAACCGGACGCTAGCGTGGTGGTGCCTAACGGTGACCACACTGCACCCTCTCTCCAGGGACTGACAAACCCCTCCAGTCAAACATGACTGGCCCCCTGGCTGCTCCTGGGATACAGGTGGGACACGCACTGCCTACTCCTGCTCTAGGAGTGACGTACCAACTGCTGAGCCAACAGCGTGGTCCACCTTGTCCATTGGGGGAGATATGTCACGATGTGTGCGAGCGAGTCCATCTGACCTGCTGGGTGATGCCGCACAAGTCATTTCCCCCTTCTGTGCCTTGGTTTCCCCTCCCACCTCATGTCTGCCTTGTCTGTTCCTCAGGGTAGGGACTATCTCTTCCAACACCTAGCACCATGGGGCCCTGCTCTTGGCTGGATGGTTCGTACTGTAATAGTAATAAGTATTTTTCAGTCAATGGCAGATCTTGGCTGTGTTTTTCCACTTTTGCTTCTCCAGATGGTAGAAACATCTGAAGATGTGTGGTTCTATTATGCCAATTTCCTTCCCCTAATTTTCATAGCAGGATTGTAATGATTTACGTGTCTCTCCCTAGCCTGTGATAAATTATGGTGTGTGCTGAAAACAGGTGCACATTTGGTATGCCTGGATGGGTCGGGTGGAACTGCTTGTACAGTGTAGCCTTGAAAGGGCCATGAAATATTCATGACATGTTGCTTTTGCTACATATATAACATCTACCATTAAGTGTGGAATAGCTTTGGGTGTCGAGGAGACCTTGATTAATGAATCTGATGATAAAAACAATGAACAGCAGCAGGGGACGCATTCTCATGCTTCAAGCCTGGTTTCACAGTCATGTTATGTGTATGATTTCACGACCGAACCCTGCTAGCTAGAATGGCCATGGGCCTGATTTATCTCTTACTAAACACTAGTGTAAATCAGGAGTCACTCCATTTTAATTGATGAGATTACACCAGTGTAAAACCAGTTCAAGAGGGTCCTTTGGGTCGCTCGTTAACACCTGTGTAATGTCATGGGAAAATGGTTATCCTGACTGATCATCTCATGCCTGCTGATGTAAATCAGGAGTGACTCCTTCGCAGTCATTGGAATTATATGAGCATGAAACTGGAGTAATCCAGCAGTTAATCAGGCCCTGACTTAAATTAAAGAACCCTTTTGCTTTGGATCATTTTCCACCATAGAATCCTGCACTGTTTATTTCGCTTGTTCCATTTCTGCAGCTGATGTGACAACCTGTCCCTGTTACACGTGGGTCACATGAGAGGCTGAGGTTAGCTTGGTGAATGAAACTCAGGGCTTGATTCTCAACATCCTTGCAGCTGGTGTGATTATTTACCCCCTGTGCAATCAGCTCCCATTGCACTGTGATAACGCAGAGGTTCTCAACCGGGGGGGCAGGAGGGGAATCAATCTTTCTCGGAGGAAACAGCGACCTGGCACACAGGGTCGCAACACCACTCAAATTTGGCCTGTCTTTCCCTAACTGAGGCACGTAATACAGTAATCTGTTTTTCACAAGGACTGAATGCCCAGCAGATCCAGCCAAAGTCAATACTCAGTCTCTCAGAATACAAGAGCCAGGGGACAGTCAATGAAATTAAATGGAAGCAAGCTGAAAAATGACCCAGGGAAGTACTTTTGACTTAATGCACAATCGGCCTGTGTAACTCACTGCCACAAGATATCAGGGAGGCTGAGAATTTAGTAGGGTTCAGAACAGCCTTAGGCATTTTTACAGAGAATGTGAACATCCACAATGTAACTTTTTATCCTAAGGGATATAAGATTTCATGCTTTCAGGCATAAGTCTGGCCCTAATAGAAGGAATTTCCCTATGGGCCATTGAGGTGCATCATGTCACTGCTGGAGACAGGCCATCAAACTAGATGGCCCAGTGGTCTGAGCCACTTGCAAGGCATATCTCTACCCTACCTATCACTATCAAGAGGTAAACTTCAGCCTCCAATTGACCCATCATGCCAGTCTCCATCACCTACTTGTTACATTTTCAAACAAGCCCCTTTGTGCTCTCTCCCAGCCTGCCCCTCGTGCTTGGCTGGAGCTCCTATAAACACCCGCAAAACGATCTCATTATCCACCTTCAAACTAACACTCCTTTGCCAGGATGCCTACAAAAAACTTGACAACAGTTAGGCTGCCGGTGTGCTGAGACCACGGCCAATCATGTCAACCACTCTTGTCTCACTGTTCTTTGTACTCCCCTGTCTATCTCTATACACCTGTGGTTTCGTGTCTTATATTTAAGTTGTATACTTTTTGGAACTGCCTTTTTGTTCTGTGTTTGTACAGCGCCTGGCACCATGGGGTCCTAGCCAATGACTGGGACTTCTAGCACTATGATAATAGAAATACAATTATTAATTATTATTATTAACAATATGTTCCTAATTATAGGCCTTATCCTACACCATTGACATTAATGGGAGTTTTGCTATTGATTTAATGGGAGCAGTATCAGCTCCTATTTGACTGTCTTTGGGAGGGAGGAGGGATAAGAAGTAAAAATTTAGGGTATGTCTACCCTACCCCAGCATAGCTACATCACAGTAGCTATGCTGGCATGAACCATAGTGTAGACGCAGCCTACGCCAACCGAAGAGGTAGCTACGAAGAGGTAGCTACGCTGATGGAAGCCAGCTACCACTGACATAGCTGTGTCTGCACTGGGGTGTGGTTTTTTTCACACCGGGGACCAATGTAGCTATGGCAACCTACTTTTAAGTGTAGATCAAACCGTAGCCCATTACTGAAAAAACTGGAGAGTAACACAGCTCTCTGGTTCTGCTACACGACTGTGTCATTAGAATGATATAGCAGAGTGTACAGACCTGTCCGGTCCTCCGTCGGGGTACCCGCGTCTCAGAACTGATGCCCAACTTGTATCACTCCTGTCAATTCTATATTAGCATGGCCCTTTGTTCAGCATAGTCTCTTCTTTGTGCTGTAAAGAAGAGACAGTAAAATACATCAGGGCAGAAGTAATGTCAAACCTGACTGGTAACCACATTACAAAGATATATGCTATCGGTCCTTGTTCCTGTGTGAAGAGAATTAGAACAAAATTAGATAACTTAAAAGAATCTTTACATGAGTCTGGGGATCTGGTACAGATAGTTCATTGTGAACAAGGCCTACAGATTGGTAGAGGTCGCCCAGGGCAGAAAGAAAATAACATTAATTTAGCCTTCAAAGAATAAAATACAGAACAATGTCATGCTTGGGAGGGAGCTTTCTGAAGAGTGTTTTCTTAATAAAACGTAAGTTTTTGGAGGTTGCTTTTCAAATGGAGCAATTACATGAATGATCCTATAGGAACAAAGAGGACTTTGTGCTTTCCCTGGGGGATAAAGGGGTTTCGAAACAATTCTAGTGATTCCAAAATAGTTGTGGGCCATCCCTAGGTACAATAAAACAGGAAACATTAAGCATTTGGCTTTGCAATGGTACATTTACTTGCAGTGTAGTGTGCCGCCACTAGGGGCTAGATCCACAAAGGGGACCTAGGCTCAGTACTACAACAGCTAACCTGAGGCACACTGCCCCCCCCCGTGGAATTCACAGCCCCGAGCTAGGCGCCCCAGCCCCCGCCTAGACAATGTAGTAGGAGAGCTAAGCGGCTATGAATGGGATTCACAGAAGCCAGCACACTGAGCCAGAAGCCACCTAAGCCAGCCAATAGGAAATTTGGAGGAGGGGCTGGGGCTTAAGTCCCACCCATCAAAGAGAGAATGGTGCCCAAGTCCAGGTCAGAGGGAGGCACCTAGCTCCAACTGGGATTCACAGCTGTGAACCCTCTCCTGGAGCATGTGCCTAAACCAACTCAGTCCATTTTCCCAGAAAAGCCAAGGTGGCTATGCCACCACCACTCTTACAAAGTCATAGCCCGGTGGTTAGAGCTCTCAGGCAGGAGACAACAGTTCATAGCCTACCCCTGCCTAATTCAGAGGAAGGCATGAATGCAGGTCTCCCACCTCTCTCAATCGCGGCTAGTGGAGCTGTTCCACTGTATGAAATACTTAAATATTCATTGAAGCAGGGACCGGAGCCTGGGTCTGTCAGGAGAGCGGCTCTAACCACTGGGCTAGACAATCAGCCACGTTCTCTCTCTGACCCGATGAACGTTTACATATTTGATATAAAGTGGAACAGCTTCAATATGAGAGACTGAGAAATCTACACACCAGAGTACCCAACAGACCCACGAGGAAGCAGGCCTCCTATGTTAAGCCCCTACTCCTCACCAGAGTGGGGGGATTTGAACTCAGGTTTCATACATTCTAAAGGAGTGCTCCAGCCACTGTGCTATGAAGGCATTAGTGCTGTTGATTATTGCATTAGGCCCAGCAGGTGGGGAAAGGGCTAATTTGAGGCTTCTACTGAGTACCTCAACAGCGTCAGAACTTCGGTAGCTTTCCGCATGCCTGCTGTCAGAAATGTAAGCACCTAGGACTCCCGCCAATGGAAATGTAGGTATCTAGGGACTATAGGTTCCGACAGGGTTAGGTAGCAGCTGAGTGGGGCTTTTGAGGATCCAATTTTTGGACTTAGATACCTAAAATGGCAGTTAGTTGCCTAAATACCTTTGTGGATTTATCCCTAGAAGTGTTTGTCTGCTGTACAGAGTACTAGACAAAATTTGTACCTTGGTAAACAAAAAAAGATAAAGCTGGAGCTCAAGGTGTGTGGAAGCCTGTTTGTTTGAGTCGATAGCTTGTAGTTGTTTTCTTTGGTAAATCTTTCTCATTTAAGAGAGCCCGTGATTCCATGTATCATAACATGTATCATCCACTCAACTTTACAGTACCATTGCTCCTCTGCTGTGGTGCACCAATGCAACCTTTATTAGCTGTGCGATGCCCTGATTTGTCTTCGGTGGCTAGCAGCTTAAGAGAAGTTCAGGTCCCCAGCACCCTCCATAAAGTGCTGCTATTTTGGACCATCCCTGTGGAATGTGCACTATGCAGTTAGGAGCACTGCACCACTGGCCTCTGGATGGATCCTTCACCTGACATGGAGCCCTCTACTATTAAGTTCACGGCTGTGAATGGCACACAGAACTAGGATGTAGGCAGATTTATTTCACTTTTATGTCTTTTCCTGAGTGGAGCTTTGCCCCAGTTTCTGAGAGCAGCTGAACGGTCACTGCTTCTCTGAGCTCTTGAATGACCATTCCTGTGTTATGGAAGCATTCCTGATCAAATTGCTGTCAAGCTTCAGCCAAACCTCATCCTTCAGGGTTCCCCAAAACTCGTAATGCTCACTGTGTGCTGGGCTCATTATTAACCTTAATGACAGAAACACAGATTGCCAAGTATTACATTCAAACTCAGCTCAGAGGGTTTGAGACGGACACTCCCATATTCTTTCTTTCTGTAACACGTCTGTGGCTGCAAGCAATGATTGGCAGCTGAATCACACGCATTCAGCACTGGTGATGGAACCCAGGCTACAAACCCACAAGAGATGCTGCTGTAAAGGAAGGAGAGACTGCGTAGATTGGAGCTGCTGCCTTCAGAGAGGAGCGGTGATACTGTCTGTTGGGGGGGTCCACCCCACAAGGAAGAACGGGGTGTTAGGACAATTGCCAGAGAGTGGCACTGCTCCTTTGCCTGTGGATTCTCTACCAGTTTAACTCAGATGCCTGCCCATCCTAGCCTCACTCTTGCCTTTGGCTGCCTCTGCGCTTGCTGTTTGCTTTGCCCTCTAGGAAACTGAAAATAAATTCCCCTTTACAGACATGGCTATATTCGTTGCCATTATTAATTAAACTTCCCAGTGACGCAGGGTATATAAGGTGCTGTCTTTCCCTTCCTAAGGAGACAGGAAATGAGGGAATGCTGTAGGATTTCAAGTCTAGCAGACACTTCAATAATATTGAAAGGAGTTTCTGGTCCTACACCTGCCCTTCAACTCCCCTGACAATCTCTGTGGCATTTTACAGGCCTGTCTCCAGGAGCTGTGTAGGAAAACCCCATACAAATGGGAAACCACACACAAATTGCTGCCAAAACAAGCCAAGTAAACCAGAAGTCTTTCAGTGTCAGAGCTCTCAAAATAGCCATAAAACTCTCCTGACAGGAATGTGATCTTGAAGCTAACAATGTTCTTTTGCTACGGCATTCCTTTGGCCAGTCACAAACTCCAGAGTATTGGTACCCGCAGGAAATGGCTAGTGCTCAGCAGAGACCTGCTCAGTTTTTGTGCTCATTAGCTATTGTGTTGAATGTTTACTCAATATTTATAGTACGGATGCCACACCCACAGATTTTAACAATTGCTCCTAGCTTTTGACGTACAGTAGAGGACTACTTAATCTGAGAGGAATTTGCCATCCGTCTTGAATTGGTATTCCAGAGCTAAATTGGGGGACTTGACTCTTGCTGAGAACAAGTGTTTTGTATGGAATGACCTGATGAAATTTAAATTTCCCTTCACTTCTTAGGCATAACTCAGAGTGCAACTATAATGATTATGAACACTGCAAGGTTGTCTGTCTCTCAGTAGAATGGTCAGAAGGAGGAATAACCAAAAAAAGAAGTGTGTGAGAGAAGTGTCCCCCATTCACTCTATCTGGAGTAGTTGCTGCTCAGTTCTAAACCATGGAGAGGACCTTCTTAACTTTATAAAAGACACTGTCGGGTTAAAAACATAACTTTAGTATTTCTCTCAGCTAGGATGAGGGAAACACCTTGGCCAGTTCAGTTTCTGATTGCAGTATGTTCTAACTTTCCAATTAAAATGCACATGAGAAATGTTGCAACGTTTGGCTTGCAAATGCTGTAGGTGAAGGTTTTAATAGATAAACCATCTTCATTAGAATAAAATCAATAAGATTTTATTGGCCATAATTTTTGTAATCTTATTTGTACAAACCCTTAATTCTGAGCCATATTTGACCTTGCAGTGTCTCTGGATTTTCAGAGGGCAAGATGGCGGGGGGAGGAAGAAACTTTTATCGCTCATCTCTGTAAAGTGGATGATTATAATGTGCATACACATGATAATTACAGGGCTCTTGCTGACAAACAGAGGGTAATGATTTTCCTAATAAGAATGTAGGTGATTCAGAAAGAATAAAACTAAATGCTTATGTATTAACTTAACTTAAGTGACTCTAATCACTTATGCTATGACTTCTCCATAAGTTCTGTACTGTGGTGCTCTTAACTCATCTGTGTAAACTGGTAGGCTATTAGAAGCAAGGTGGGGAAGGTAATATCTTCTATTGGACCAACTTCTGTTGGTGAGAGAGAGACAAGCTTTCGAGCTACACGGAGCTTTTCTTCAAGTCATCCTGGACCAATACAGCTACAACACTAAACTGGCAAGGATGCCAGATTTCCACCTTGCATTGTGAACTGCTGCTTTGGAATTGGACAATGTCCAGGCTTACGCCACCTTAGCATTTAGCATCTTGAACTATATTTTACAAGTTTGCTCCAAGAATTCTCTAACACATATGACAAAATGTGAGATTAATTTTGAGAAATCTGACATCCCCCTACCCTGCCATGCACTGAAACTATCCTTCAAATTAGTGATCCAATAAAATTTCTATTTTCTTTGAAAGAAAAGCAGAGAGAGGAGGTATTTCTAACATTCTACCAGACATCTTCCCACTCTGTTGGCAGTTTTGGAATTTCCCAGCTTGCATAACTTAACGCATTCCTTTCTTCAGTTCTTCTTAATTTTATTTACACTTATGCTTTCCCCAAAACTATTAGTGTGTGTTCATACTGGGAAGTTTGCTCCTGAGATCCCACGTTTCCTCACAACAGACGGTGTTTGGGCCAGAGCCTGACTGCCAATTGCATTCTGAGACTTGAAACATTTATCAGTCTCTCACTAATCAGAAGGCTAAACATACCAGCTGGAAGGTGTTGACTGTGAAGCTGGGTTCTTTGCATGTCATGCATAATCACCATTAATAGATTTTTGTAGGCCCCATTAGACCCTGAGCTATACCTGTGCTAACCCACGATCAAATTGCACCGATATCGTGAGGGCCTAATTTGGTTTTCAGAACCTCCAAATTGCAGAGCAGTTATCATCTCTGGATCTGCATGAGATGGGAAGAAATCATGAATGTCACAGCCTGGGTAAGTTTGAGGGACTGGCGTTTAACAAAATCTTATTTAGGAAGTGAGCAAACGCTGAGTTTCTCACCATGTTCTATGGCACTTTTTAAGAATTAGGCTGGACTCAAGAATATATCTTAAGAACTGTCCTATCACCTGGTTTTAAAGTGTCTGTGGCACTTTAGCATATTGGCTATTCAGAAACTTCCAAAGCCTTACTCCTGTAAATACCATTGATTTTTAGTAGGTCTCCTCGGGGGGGATCTAATCTATACAAAAAATTGGTGAATGCTTTAATTTTGTTTAAGTACAGTTATAGTATAGTATTTTCACTCATTTTAGAGACTTTTTTCCTGTGTATTGCCATTCTTTATCTACTAAAGTTTATAAAGGTTAATATTTAATATATAAATTTAGCTTTCTGGTGCAGAATAGATGCTGTTAAACTGAGTTTCAGGGGAGGATGAATGCTACATTAGACAACTATTTTGCATACAAACCCTCTCAAACTCAGTGTTCACAAGATTATCTTTCCAGTCAGAATAAGAGGGAGAGGATTCTGTTTGTTGTGCCCAAGTTTTTTCCCTCCGAGCTCATCCCCTCCTTGCTCCAGCATGCCATGAGGGCAGCTGTGCCATCCCACTTTCCCAGAACTGCAGGATGTTATAAATACAGGATTATGAATTCAGTGCAGGGACAAGCAGGAGGTTGGCGGTGGGCGGAGACGGAATCGTAAGTGATTCCACCTCACACTTAAGTTCCCTCACACTTGCAAATAACAAGAGGTGAATACAGAAAAATGCAGATGAATTGAATTGTCTTGGATTAAATGCCGAATAATGCTTCATTTACCTCAGTGTACACAGCTCTTTATTGAAGTTCTTATTTCAGAAAGCACTGCTTCCCCGTATGCTCAACTCTCCTGGCGCAGAAATCATGGAGTAACAGATTTACGAAGATTAGCCACTAGCGATTAAAATAGTGCCAAATGTGCTTTGCCTGTGGCGTCAGACATGCCACATGGCTCCCACTGAACTGCACGGCATTTGGCAGACACTGGTAGATGGCCTAACTAGCAGATTGCTTTCATAGTCAGATTAGATTGTTCAAGTGCAATTTAGAATACTACATTGCTAGTGAAAGCATCTCTAACTTTCCACATCGAGCCAAGTGGATGGCTCAGATTTGGTAATGCTAGTGTTCAGTTGTCAATTGTCTTTCGTTAGTTAGAAGACTATATCCATTCTGTCAAAATCTTGTCTTTGCCTTTGTAGATTGAGACTGATATGAAAACAATAAATCCAGAGGTTGCAGAAGAAATTACTGCTACTCCTGATGGGACAGCGAACCTGCCCCTGCAAGAGAATATAACTATACAAGCAGGTATTCCTTAAACTCTTCTTCAGACTTTCCATGACACAAATTCTGACCGCAGTATGTCAGAGCGTAGACAATATTGCAAAATAAGCACAGATTATTTTTAATTGCTTTTGATCTTTATCGCTTGTTTTTTAAGTCTTAAATTTGAGGTCTCTGGGCATGCATGTTTTGCTATAGTTGGATTTTTTGAGCTTCCTGTTTATTTAAAAGACCAGGCCCATTTTTGTATTTATAATTAAGATTCTCTTACATATAACGCAAAGTGCATGTGGGTGCTTTAGATACTTATTCCAGTTACATACTGCAGCCACTTTTTCACTTATTGCAGAAGCAAAAATGTAGAACAATCTTTCCAAAAATTCTTGCTCCCCATGAAGGTAAAAATGACTACCCTAACTCCTTTCTATAGACATAGGACAAAAGGTGTCACTTCTTATGCTGGAAACGTATTCCAGGCAACAAGCTCTGTAAAATGTACTAAGAAAGCATCAATATCTTATGCTGGAGCATAATGATTTAAGAATCCAATGCAAGAGTCCACAAAGCATTCTGCATATTTTTACATACCAGAGGGTGATGCCTTGGTAACCTCAGTGCAAGCCCTCTGCCAGCAGGCTGCATTTGTGTTTGTGTGCTAGCAAATTGGTAATCTTTGTAATTTGCCCTTTAGTGAAGCAATAATTTCTCTTCTAAATTCTATGTTCTAATTACAGGCTGCAAGGGAATTCTTACTACAACTAATTAAGTTTCAATTTGCAAACTCCACAATACAGTGGAAAATGAGGCGGGTAGAGAGGCTCCTAAATAGAGGAGGGGCTACAGCCTTTAAGGTACAAAACAGAAATGAAATAGACAAGACAAACAGAACGACAAAAGATAAATAGTGGTGAGGAGGGAATGCACATCCTTTGAACAGTCTCCTACGAAAACAGTGAAAGCCTCCTTTCTGGAGGCATTTGAGACTAGACCTGCTGAAGAGCTAGCAAAATACTGTAGGTCAGTGGTTCTTCTGTCAATAGAATCGAGTGTTTTGAACAAAGCAAGCAATGGAGGGCTGCGGTGTTGAAAGGGAAGGTGGTGCCCATAAAAGCTTGTTCTCCCTTTGCTGGCAGAGGTTGGGCTAGATGTGAAATAGGTTACCCTTCACATATCTAATTAAGATTCTAGTGACTGACTTTACTTTTTTTTCCTCAAGGCTTTCTGTGAGTTTGGCGAGGCAAGACTGCTAGAATAAGCATGCAATTTGAGTCATGTTGCTGCATAATAGTTACAAATGTGACTAAAATTCCCATAACATTCTAAGTTATCAATTAGTAGCCTGTGTCAGTTATGTTCTCCTCTCCCCAGGCCATATCGGCTCCATCCTACTTCCCTCTAAAAGTGTAGGAAGCCTTCTGCTTGCCACAATTTGTCTTCAGCCCAGTAGTGCTGTCAGCCCTGGAACAGGAGACTTCTACCCGGAGCTGCCACTGGCTTTCTGAACTCTGCCTCTCTTGGTTCTGTGCGATGTGGGAGCTGGAGCTGGGTATCAGATGGCAGTATAAGTCTAAAAGCAGGGAAAGGGTGGTCTGATGAACAGGATGGGCATCCCAAACTGTCACAAATCCATTTCCCTGTCACAGCACCTGTAACGGGAACTCACCATAAAGCTTCTGGACAAGAAAGTGTGCTGGGGTAAAGTAGTGATTGTCTCTACACCGGTCACTGTTTGTAGGTGAATGGCTAGCTGGAGAATCAAGTGCTCTTAACCCAGCCAGTCACTGACTGGGCAATGCCCTCCCTCGAGGTCACTGTTCTACTCTGAAGCACAGAAGTGATAATGTGCAGCACATGGTGTCCTGGACACTGTTTCAGTCTCCCAGCAGTGCATAAAGATCAGCACAGATTCCAGCTGGAAAGCAGGGTGTTCTCATTGTTTAAACCTTTATGCTACAGTAGCAGGGAACACTTTCTTCTTATTTCAAGCCCTGTATGACATAGGTCAGAAAGCTTAACGCCTGCTTCAGGTCCTACAGGTCTCTAAGGCTGAGCAAACAAAAGGAAGCAGAAGGTCTGCATCAGCATGTTGCATGCACTATTGTCTCAAGCTCCTGAGGAAAGCTACATTAAATAGTAACTCTTTCAGAGTTAATTGTAAAGCAGGGTCTGCCTAAGCTTGTCAGTCTTCTGAGTTATGGTGTAGCCTCTATTCACTGGCATCCAGCCTATTAGGGAGCAGCAGCGTCACTACTTTGCATACCATTCCTTTCAGTAAACAAGTGTTCTGACGGCTGGAGATGCTGTGTTTCTGGTGAGCTCAGGTTTGGAAACATGTGACCTTCTACAAAAGGACACAGCATTTAATTACATCTCCAAGCATGATGGAAGTACAATTCTTTTTTTGTTCCTAAAGTGGCAATGGTGACACCTAATGTCTCTGCCTCTGAGCAGCAGCTACCAGATAAAGAATCTTGGCATCTTCACTAAGCTTCACAGGCACAATTACAATTCCCGTGCAGAGAGCTGGTCCAGAATTCTAAGCAGTTCTGAACAGAAGCCTTAACTTCACATGAGGATAGACATTAATCTATTCTGGATAAATTCCTGCAATTGTCAGAGATGATATTAAATCCAGTTTTTATGTTGCACTCCACATTTTTTCAGGTCAGATTTGCTTTCTTTATAAAAAAGGCCTATTTTAAGCTATTTGAATGGGCATTACAGCCTTGTCAGACACTCTAAAAGGGATTCCAAATAGGGAACATTTTGTTTCAGGTCAAAGTAGTTCTCTGGCCTATGTTATGGAGGTCAGTCGATGATCCCAATGGTCTCTTCTGGCCATGGAATCTATGAACTGGTTGGGCCTTTCTTCCATTTGCCCATAATGAACCTAACTGGTCATGATGACTGGTCTCAAAGCAGCCACTACCTTCCATCTGTTTATCAGTTCATCTTTATGCATCATGTACCCAACATGTATATGGACAATATACCTTGTGGTAGAAAAAAAAAATCATTGTTTTTGAAAGCAAAGGAGGTTTTACTACTGCTGCATGACACCTCCAGCTGGTCTCCCACATTGAAGTCCGCCAAAGTAACTTTAAACATTCAAGTTAGAATTTCCTAAAAAGTCATGTAGCTTGTGTAGATTAGTTTCTCCATGACAGTAGAGGCAAATATTCAAGTTGTCAAGGACAAAGTTCACTCAAAGATCAGTAGCAAACCAAGTGTATTTTGAAAAGACATGACATTTAAAAGTATATGTAGAAAGCTTCTCTCCATATTAAGAGAAACAGAAGTCTTTAAATTCAAGGCTTATTTTCGTGAACGTTTGTTTTCTATGAGCAACACCACAAGCCGGTTGCGAAGGAACTTTATTTCCTTAGCATACGACTTTTGGAATAAGTCTCTTAGCTTTTTGCGTAAAGCTCCCAAAGATGGAAGGTGATGGCAGTCTGGTATGTTCAGGAGGCTGCAGAAGAACTCATTCCACAATTCTGCATTAGGAATCCTAGAAGAGAAAAACAAGCACTTCATTACAGCGTCAGCATATCAAGACTGTTCTCAATGTATTTAGTTTCAGTTGACCTGCTCAGTACACTTATTCCAGTTACAGCAAACAAGTAAGTTACCTACACGTAGAGAAACCCATTGTAATAGGAAGAAACAAGTGTATTGTCTAGTCATTCAGTGGCAACAAGTACAACTGTTCTGTTATGGTACTTGACTATACAGTTGACTTTCTTTCTAGCCCCCCTCTCCCCATAGAGTGTATTGCCTTCTTAAACAGGCCAATGTTTTCATCCCCCCAGGAACTTCCAACCCGGGGCATTTGTGGACCTTACTCCTTAGACAAGATAATGCAATTTAACTAAGCAACATGTTACAAAGGAGCCAGTCAAACTTGCTGACTAATGTACTGTCATGTGTTAAGTCTATTTGTTGTAAATTTTCCTTAACTTCTTGGAATCTGGCACGTCCACTGCTGAAAAGCAGTTTGTGCCAGAAAGGCTTCCTGCATCAAGTACAATGCCTCCTCCAGCAGCATGTGTGCGTATGAACTTGCCACACTTCAGCTTGGAATCGTGGGTTTTAAATCATCAGGAAGGTAACTAAGACACTTTAAAAGCTAATTCTATGTTATCAGCTTCCCCAGAACTGGGTGCAGAAGATAAATCTCTCTAGCCATCTAAAACGAGTAGTTTTAGCTGCATTTTATAAAAAAGTTCTCCTGAGGAGCTCTCCTTAAGATGCAGTGAGACCAACCTTCTGAAGACTCCCTCAGTTTTCCAGATCCCTTCTTCATTTCTCACCCTCATGTAGGTGCCAAAGAGCATGCAGTATATTGTTCCAGCAATTCCAAAGTAATCAGTCTAAAAAGAGAGAGATGTGTCTATTGTGAAGAAGTCCAGATTAATGATTTAGCATTATTATTTAAAAGGTGATCTGAAAACTCATGCTGCTCAAGTATTTTGTGGAACATATTTTCTTGATACCTTATGATTTCAGCTGGACAAGTCATGTGAGCAGAAGTTGCAGGATCAGGCCTTTATATAACAATAGTTGTGATCTTAGTTATCAGTGGAAGTTACAGCAGATAGAAATGCAAACCTGTTTTGCTACGTCCATGCAGAATCCTGCCTATCAAGTTTAAGTGCTGGACTCATATCAGATGGCCAGAATTTAATTACCTAGGCCTGGATCCACAAAGAGACTTAGGCAGCGCAACATTGAGCATCATGGCACCTAATGTTTAGGCACCTGGGGGGGGGGGGGGGGGGGGGACGACGACACGGGACGACGACCTCAAACAAACCCAAAATCCCACATAAACATTACAATCCACGAAACCTGAGTTTAGCATCTAGGCTCCCTATACAAGGCATCCCGACACCTACAATGGGGTGGAAGTGCGCATGCTCAGAGGCAGAAACTTAGAGCTGAGTGAGTTTAGGCACCAACAGGGTTTGGCAGGGGTTTTGTGGATTGCAGGGAGCCTAAAACTGGGACTTAGACTCCTAAATCTGTGATTTAGGAGCCTAAGTACCTTTGTGGATTGGGGCCCAAATGCTCAGATTATTACATCTATGTAATCTCATACCTGGTAGTTCCATGGTTTCTGTGTCAGCATTTCGATACACTGAAATCCAGATGTCTCACACTTTCCTGTAAACGCAGTTCCTTCAGGAAAGAGTTTCAGGTCTATACTTTGACCCAAGTCAATGACTGTCAGACCATGAGAGAGACTGTCTATGTCACAGGTGTCATTATCCAAAAGCCTGCAGTAAATGAGTAAATGATTGCCACGTAATTATTAAAACCACAATACAAAAGGATAGTAGTTTTGGTGCTAAAGGGAAATACTTGCCTTTCTCCAAGTATGAAGTTATCAGGTTTAATGTCACCATGAATGATTCCACAGTTATGGAGCTCTTCCACCATGTATAGAATTTTTACAGCAAAATAGATTACTAGTGCTTGAGGCATCACTTTTTCTGGAAGCTTTTTGTAAATATTTATGGTATTCTGTAAACAAAGATATGGGGAAAGGAAAAGAGACAGAATGTCAACCACACCGAAAGATAGCTTTACATAATATACATTGTAACTCCATATTTGCAAAACAGAGTAGTGGAAAATAAACCTACAACAAGTGTTTTTGTTAAGCAAAGAGGAACAATGGATTACTATGCATTGCAATGTATTTTAATTCCTAAAAGGTTACAAATATACCTCTTCAGACCACAAGTCTTAGTGCACCTACCAGTAAAGTTCCATAGTTGTATAGCTCACCAACTAATATACTTCCATTTTGGAAGAAGTGAGCAGAATAAAACTGGATGTAGAGATGTCGCACACTTGGTTTAAGCCTCTCCATCAGCTGAGATGCAATATAGAACTCCCAAGGGCTTGCAGGCTTCTGCACCTGTAACCAAACACTCCATATTAAATGGTGATATAATCCAACAGGTTTATCTAGTAAATTGAAGGAAGATGGGAAAATCTTCCCATATAATTACAGTGACCTGACTGCTTGTGCATTTTTCTTTTCACACTAGATTGAGATCCCGTTGTGGGGTAGGAAGTCTGGGTTGGGGAAAGAGGCCTGTTATGCCTTTGAGAAACCTCTTCGTAGTTGGGCGGGAAAAACCTGAATACCCTTGCTGTTAAGTGTACTTAGGATATACCCTGTAATGGGAAATCCCCAGACAGGGGCCCAAAGAAAAGAACAAAATCTAAAATAAAGGGTTGGGTTTTTTTAGAAGTAATCTCTTTATCCCTTTCTTTCTTTTTGTTAAAGCGAAGCTCCAAAAGGTAGCTAAAAACTAACAATTCTAAAGAAGTTAACAATCCACTAATGGACAGCTAAAGCTGCACCTCTAGCCAGGGGCGGTTGGGAAGGGTTTGTGTGCACAGCACTGGATAGCCTCGTGGCAGAGCATGAGGGGTTGCAGCACATGCGCGGGGCGAAGGGACACTGCTACTGAAGTTCTCTGATTAGCAGTGCAGGGACACAGACACACCTACAGTGGAGCACCCATAGGGACACTGCTCAAAGAAGAATGTTTGTTTAGGCTAATTCACTACTTCCACCTTGCTGAGATTTAATATTATGCGTATCTCTCATTTAATGCCCTGCGATGGCAGGGCCTTGGTGCACCTTAGTCCTTCCATTCTCTGCCTGGTGGTGTTGGTGGCCTGTGATATACAGCATGTCAGACTAGGTGATCTAGAACTTTCCAGCCTTGAACTCTATGACTGATCTTGAAAAAGTGCTCCAACCATTCAGCTCACAGCAATATGATTGCCTATATGGTTAGAAGCTTATTTCTATATAGATTGTCTTTTATTTAAAATAAGACTAAAATTGGCATTTAAGCCTACTGCAGGCAGTACACATCTTGCTTAAAGTGACAATTTATGACAAACAGCCATAGAGGAGGCTAGTACAACACTGGAAGCCCAATTTCCACTTCACATTGAGTACTAGAACCAAGGAATCTATGTACTTAAACCACTATCAGGTAAAAAAAAAAAAATCACATTTAAAAAAAGACGGTTACTCACCTTTGTAACTGTTGTTCTTCGAGATGTGTTGCTCATATCCATTCCAATTAGGTGTGCGCGCGCCACGTGCACGATCGTCGGAGAAATTTTCTACCCTAGCAACACCCGGTGGGTCGGCTGTGGAGCCTCCTGGAGTGGCGCCTTCATGGCGCTGGATATATACCTCAGCCGACCCAGCGCCCCCTCAGTTCCTTCTTGCCGGCTACTCCGACAGTGGGGAAGGGGGGCGGGTTTGGAATGGATATGAGCAACACATCTCGAAGAACAACAGTTACAAAGGTGAGTAACCGTCTTTTCTTCTTCGAGTGCTTGCTCATATCGATTCCAATTAGGTGACTCCCAAGCCTTACCTAGGGGGTGGGGTCGGAGTGAGACATTGCTGTGTGCAAAACCGCTGATCCGAATGCAGCATCGTCTCTGGATTGCTGTACCAGCGCATAGTGAGTGGCGAATGTGTGGACTGACGACCAAACTGCAGCTCTACAAATGTCCTGGATCGGGACTTGAGCCAGGAAGGCAGTCAAGGAGGCCTGGGCCCTTGTGGAGTGAGCAGTGAGGCGCGGCGTCGGAACACCGGCCAGGTCGTAGCAAGCACGAATACAGGACGTGATCCAAGAGGACAGGCACTGTGAGGAGACCGGTGAGCCTTTCATCCGGTCGGCCACTGCAACGAAGAGTTGTGTCGTCTTCCTAAACGGCTTTGTACAGTCAATATAGAAAGCCAGGGCCCTGCGTACGTCCAAGGAATGCATACGCTGGTCTTGGCGAGTAGCGTGTGGCTTAGGATGGAAGACCGGGAGAAATATATCCTGGTTCACGTGAAAAGGTGAGACTACCTTGGGAAGAAAGGCAGGGTGGGAGCGAAGCTGCACCTTGTCCTTATGGAAAACAGTGTATGGAGGCTCAGACGTAAGTGCCCTGAGTTCAGAAACGCGCCTTGCTGAAGTGATGGCTACAAGGAAGGCTGTCTTCCAGGATAGGTACAGGAGTGAACAGGTAGCCAATGGCTCCAACGGAGGCCCTGTGAGCTTTGAGAGAACCAGGTTGAGATCCCACGTCGGAACGGGCTGGCGTTGCTGTGGGTACAGTCGGTCTAAGCCCTTGAGGAATCTAACGACCATCAGGTTAGAGAAGACCGAGGAAGCGTGTTCTCCTGGGTGGAACGCCGAAATAGCGGCCAGGTGAACCCTGACCGAAGATATCGCCAAGCCCTGCTGTTTTAGGGATAGGAGATATTCAAGTATAAGAGGAATAGATGCCTGCAAGGGGGGCGTGGCTCGCTGCTCACACCAACAGGAGAACCGTTTCCACTTGGCTAAGTAAGTGGTCCGTGTAGAGGGCTTTCTACTTCCCAGCAGAATCTGTTGGACGGAATGCAAGCATTGCCGCTCTGTCCGATTCAGCCATGGAGCATCCACGCTGTGAGGTGGAGCAATTGCAGGTCGGGGTGACATAGTCGGCCGTGGTCCTGAGAGATCAGATCTGGGCACAAGGGAAGCGTGATCGGTGTTTGAACCGATAGCTCCAAAAGTGTGGTGTACCAGTGCTGCCTTGGCCAAGCTGGAGCGACTAGAATCACCCGTGCCTGGTCTCTGCGTAGCTTGAGCAGTACCCTGTGGACCAGTGGAAATGGAGGGAAAGCGTAGAACAGGTGGTCCTTCCAAGTTAGAAGGAACGCGTCCGACAGGGAGCCCAGAGATCGCCCTTGTAGGGAGCAGAACCCGTGGCACTTCCTGTTGGCTCGAGATGCGAACAGGTCGACCTGGGGAAATCCCCACCTCTGGAAGACGGAATAGATGATGTCCGGGCGAATCGACCACTCGTGCGTTTGGAAGGACCTGCTGAGACGGTCTGCTAGCGTGTTCTGGACTCCAGGAAGGAACGATGCCGTGAGATGTATCGAGTGGGCGATGCAGAATTCCCACAGGCGAATGGCCTCTTGGCATAGAAGCGACGATCGGGCTCCTCCTTGCTTGTTGATGTAAAACATGGCCATGGTGTTGTCGGTGAGGACTAACATGCAACGGCCCTGTAGGAGACTGAGAAATGCCTGACAGGCCAGGCGCACCGCCATCAGCTCTCGAACATTGATGTGCAGGGCCAGTTGGGGTGCGGTCCACATTCCCTGGGTATGGTGCTCCCCAAGGTGAGCGCCCCAACCTAGAGATGAGGCGTCCGTGACCAGGTGCAGGGAGGGTTGAGGGGCGTGGAACGGCACTCCTGCGCAAACCGCCTTGCGGTCCAGCCACCAGGTGAGAGAGGCCAGGACCGAGGTCGGGATTGTGACCACCATGTTTAGGCTGTGTTGATGAGGGCGGTACACTGACGATACCCAGGCCTGCAGTGGGCGAAGTCGAAGTCTGGCGTATCTGGTTACATAAGTGCAAGAGGCCATGTGACCCAATAGGGCAAGGCACGTCCTTATTGTGGTAATCGGAAAGGCCCTGAGCCCTCGAATGATGCTTGTGACGGTATGAAAACGATTGTCTGGTAGAATAGCTCGGGCAAGTCTGGAGTCTAGGACTGCCCCAATAAATTCTATCCTCTGGGTTGGCTCTAGAGTGGACTTCTCTTTGTTGAGTAGAATGCCCAACTCGTGGAATGTTTGTACTATTATGTGGACGTGAGCTTGAACTTGCTCTCTGGTGCGGTCGCGCACCAGCCAGTCGTCTAAATACGGGAACACCTGTATCCCTTGTCGACGAAGGTATGCTGCCACGACAGCCATACATTTTGTGAACACTCTCGGAGCCGCGGACAAGCCGAAGGGAAGGACTGCAAATTGGTAGTGCACCTCGTTTACCACAAATCGAAGGAAGCGCCTGTGAGGGGGATAGATCGCTATATGAAAATATGCGTCCTTCATGTCGAGGGCGGCGAACCAGTCTCCAGGATCCAGGGAAGGGATAATGGTCCCCAATGAGACCATGCGGAACTTCAACTTTACTATGAATTTGTTGAGTCCGCGTAAGTCTAAAATGGGTCGCAGACCCCCTTTTGACTTGGGGATCAGGAAGTAGCGGGAATAAAACCGCCTCCCCCTTAACTCTGGCGGAACCTCCTCTATGGCCCCCATAGAGAGGAGCCCAAAAACCTCCTGTGTAAGGAGATGCTCGTGAGAAGGGTCCCTGAAGAGGGACGGGGAGGGGGGGTGGGAGGGAGGGAACGAAGAAAACTGGAGAGCGTATCCCCTCTCCACCGTGCGAAGGACCCAACGGTCCGAGGTTATAAGGGACCAAGCACGGTGGAAACGGGAGAGGCGATCCCGAAAGGAGGGAGCTGGATCCTGGGTAGTGGCTGGGGCGCCGTCCTCGACCGCACCTTCAAAAGTTTTGCCTAGGGCCTGAAGGTGGCCTGGGCGGCCCCTGGTTCTGACCGGGTTGAGGGCCGGTCGACCTTCGCCTACCACCTCGGACCCGCCTTCTGGCGAAGTCCTGTCTCGGACGAGGCGTGGGAGGGTAGAACCTTTGAGGCTGGGGCCTAAAGGGTCTGCGCTGGGGCCCTGGGACATGCATCCCCAGGGAGCGCATGATCGTTCTCGAGTCCTTGAGGCTCTGCAGCCGAGAGTCCGTCTTCTCCGAGAACAGCCCGTGGCCCTGAAAGGGTAAAACCTGCAGGGTCTGCTGCAGTTCCGGCGGCAAGCCCGAGACCTGGAGCCAGGAGACTCGCCGCATGGCGATACCTGAGGCCAGCGTCCTGGCGGCCGAGTCCGCTATGTCCAAGGAGGCTTATAAGGAGGTCCTCGCCACCTTCTTACCCTCCTCCACTAAGGCCCCGAACTCTTCCCTTGAGTCCTGGGGAACCAACTCTTTAAATTTCCCCATAGAGTTCCATGAATTAAAGTTGTAGCGGCTCAAGAGCGCCTGCTGGTTTGCCGCTCTGAGTTGCAGCCCTCCCGCTGAATACACCTTACGCCCGAACAAATCGAAGCGCTTAGCGTCTTTCGATTTGGGCGCTGCAGCCTGCTGGCCGTGACGCTCTCTTGCGTTCACCGATGACACCACTAGTGAACACGGTGGGGGATGAGTATATAAGTACTCATAGTCCTTGGAAGGGACGAAGTACTTCCTTTCCACCCCTCTGGCTGTGGGTGGAATAGAGGCAGGAGTTTGCCATATTGTAGTGGCATTAGCCTGAATCGTCCGAATCAGAGGTAATGCCACCCTGGATGGGGCATCAGCCGAGAGGATGCTCACCACCGGGTCCTGCACCTCTACTATCTCCTCCGCCTGGAGATCCATATTACTCGCCACCCTAAGTAATAGGTCCTGGTGTGCACGAAGATCTATCAGGGGCGGGCCCGAGGCAGTAGTGCCCGCCACCACCTCATCTAGGGAAGATGAGGAGGATGCCTCAGGGGGCAAGGGGTCTAATGGAGGATCCTGTTCTAAGGGTCCCTGAAGCGGAGCATCGCCTGCCCCTGGGTCCAGGGCCTCAGGTGGTGTAGGCACGGGAGCCTCCATGCCCCCTGGGGGAGGACGGGAGATGGTGGCCTCCGGGACCCTGGGCTCAGAGCGTGCCGAGCGAGAGGCTGATGGTGGAGCCCCCTGCGCCTGGTGATACGCCCACGGGGTCCAGAACGACCAGTGCGTAGGTCCCTGCGCAGGGTCCTCCACCACCTCCTGCCAGTGGCCCAAGTCAGCCGCAGCAGCCTGACCCTGAGGAGGGTATGCTGATCTCGAGACCCCGTCGGAGGAGCGAGACGCTGATCTCGAGGGCCAAGGCGGTGCCGAACGCGTCGGAATCAGCTCAGGACGATACGGTGCCGATCGGTGCCGGTCCGCAGGTGATCGGTCCCTGCGCGGTGCCGGTGAGCGGTACCGGAATCGGTGCCGGTGGCCATGTCGGTGCCGAGATCCGGATCTGGACCTAGAAGACGACGAGTAGACATGGTACCGGGAGCGGCCCCTCGAACTGGACCGGCGCTCGTACCGGTGCCGAGAACTACGTCTTGAGTCCGATCGGTACCGATGATCGTGACGGTGCCGAGACGTAGACCGGTGCCGTGAAGAGGATCTTGGCCGCGAGTACGACCGGTGCCGAGGTGATAGTCGGCGCCGGGACTGCGAGCGGCGTCGGGACCTGCTCCGAGACCTGGAGCGGTGCCGTGAGTCCACGTCCTGAGACGGCGGGCGTACCAGGGCAGGCTTGCCCCTGGATTGCACCGCGCGAGGAGCCGACGGTGCCAGTGGTTGGGACGGCGCCGGCTCCGTGAGAGCAATAAGGTCTCTCGCCGTCGCGAAGGTCTCTGGAGTGGACGGAAGACAAGGCTCAACCGCCGACCGAGGTGGTGATCCAGTCCGCACCGGACTCAACGGCCGCGGTGCCGGAGTCGACGGTGTAGCAGGCACTTGTTTCTGGCGCTCTAAAGGCGGACGCGGCTCTAACCCCGGCACCGGGGTAGCCGGCGTCTGCAGGACAGCAGTCCCCTGTGCCTTGCGGGATTTCTTGTGTCCCGGAGACAGGGAACGGCGCCGAGGCCCCTGTGGCAGGCGCGGTGCCGAAGGAGGCCGGTGCCGTGAGGCCTTGTCCGATTCTGCCCGCGGTGCAGTACCGGTCGGTGCCGCAGGGGCGCTGCGCACCGAGGCGCTCGGTGCCGGGGCTGGGCGCGCCGAGGGAGGATCCGGGCTAAGTGCCGCCTCCATGAGGAGCTGCCTAAGCCTAAAGTCCCGCTCCTTTTTGGTTCTCAGTCTGAAGGCCTTACAGATCTTGCACTTATCTGTCTGATGGGACTCTCCTAGACACTTCAGACACGAGTCGTGCGGATCACTCGTAGGCATAGGCTTAGCGCAGGACGCGCACGGCTTAAAGCCAGGAGCCTTGGGCATGAGCCCGGCTATGCGCCGTGAGGAAAAGGGGGGAGAACAACCCCCTTAACCCCCGCTAACTATTTACAACTATTAAAAACGAAGATGAATAACTATCTAACACTATACAACAACTATGACTACAACTATCTACAGAATTAACAGGATAAGCTAGGGAGAGTGGAGAACAGCTATGCCGCGCTCCACAGTTCCAACGACCGTCAGGGGCGGTAAGAAGGAACTGAGGGGGCGCTGGGTTGGCTGGGGTATATATCCAGCGCCATGAAGGCGCCACTCCAGGGGGCTCCACAGCCGATCCACCGGGTGTTGCTAGGGTAGAAAATTTCTCCGACGATCGTGCACGCAGCGCGCGCACACCTAATTGGAATCGATATGAGCAAGCACTTGAAGAAGAACTTGGTTTTCTCATTCTTTGAAGTAGAGGGTACGGAGAAGAGCTAAACAAAACAAAAAAAAGTATTCAAGGGCTGGAAAAAATGCCTTACAGTGAATTATGGGAACTCAATCGTTTTCGTTTATCAGAAAGATTGAGAGCTGTCTTGATTAGCACCTAAGTATATTCACAGGGAAAAAATACCAGGTATTGGAGGGCTCTTTAACTTCGTGGTGAAAGGCATAACAAGAACCAATGGCGGGAAACTGAAGACAGACAAAGTCCATTTAGAGCAGTTGTTCTCAACCTTTGCAGACTACTGTACCCCTTTCAGGAGTCTGATTTGTCTTGTGTACCCCCCAAGTTTCACCTCACTTAAAAACACAAAAGTGTCACAGCACACTATTACTGAACAATTGCTTACTTTCCATTTTTATCGTATAATTATAAAATAAACCAATTGGAACATAAATATTGTATTTACATGTCAGTGTATAGTATATAGAGCAGTATAAACAAGTCGTTTATATGAAATTTCAGTTTGTGCTGACTTCGCTAGTGCTTTTTATGGAGCCTGTTGTAAAACTAGACAAATATCTAGATGAGTTGATGTACCCCAGTGGTTCCCAAACTTTAACAATCTGTGAACCCCTTTCACTAAAATGTTGTGTCTCGTGAACCCCCTCTTAAAAATGAATATTTCCAGGAATTTTCTCCGTTACCTGAGTTTAAATTATAAAAGCAGTGATCTTGGAAATATAATTTGTTTTTATAACATGCTTATTACACCCTATGTATTATTAATTATTATTTATCATTACAGTATTTTTATTACATTATGAAAATGGCAACACTCTTCCAAGATCTCATTTTCATCGCTTGTATCACTTTGAATAAGCCTGTTATAAGACAAGGCTCCTATGTTTCATCAAGGAGTATCAGATGTGAAACAGCATGAAGGTATTTAAGAAGCCAACTCAGAGTTCCTCCTACACAAGCATTCAGGTCTTGAGCAGTCCAGGCAAACAACGCACGTTACAACAAAGCTTAAACTTGTTCTTCATAATAATTTTAAAAACAATACTAGCTGCCTATTTAATTTTAAAAACAGCAAAAAATATCCACCTCCCTTTCCATTTCTTATAAGGAGTCTTGAAGTTTAAATCTCCTCAGTGTGATAGATATGCTTGCTTTGATCTGCTTAGCTCTTGGAAGTCCAGGGGCTCCAGGCTGCTGGCCCCATGCTGCCCCGGGTTTCTAGGGACAGCTCTGTCCGCCATTAGGGAATTTTTTCCCGAGAACCCCCTGTAACATTTCACGAACCCCAGTTTGGGAACCACTGATGTACCCCCTGGAAGGCCTCTGCATACCCTGAGGGGTACGTGTACCCCTGGTTGAGAACCACTGCCTTAGAGGTTAGGTACTTTAATTACACATCTCAGACTACTGGTTGAATTACTAAGGGACCTCAGCGAAGCCAGCTCTAAAAGTTATATGACAAGCTATTCAGAACCAAAGCCACTTACCTTTAATATTACTTTCTGGTTATTTTTAGGGTTCTTTGTATCCAGGACAGAAGCCTGATAGACATGAGCAAAAGCCCCTTCTCCAAGTAAGCACTCCACATGGAATGAGTTAGGACCTTTGGCAGTTTAGGAAGGAGATGAAAGATACAATAGATTAATGAGTTCTATTTACAAAGCTTCCTCTTCAGCAAAGCTTTCTAGACAGAATGAACTGGCCAAGCACATTACAACAGCACTGTACGTTATTGCTTTGGTGTGTTATAAACACCTTTACTGTCGTTCTCGGTGCACCCTCACGCTGTGTAACAAACAGGTATTAAATAAGTTTAAAACCTCAGAAGCTCCATGGCACCCTCATATTGCAATCACTATAATGCTTTCTAGTAAGTGTTTGGCAATTTTCTCCAAAAAAGGCCATAATTTTGGAGTTTAGTGTACCCGCCTGTAGCGGGGTGGCCACCCGCTCCAGCCCTGACAAGGTTAAAACCAGCCCGGGGAGAGGGCTGGAGGGCTGGGAGAACAGCCCAGGCTGAGTGGGAAGCAGGCTCAGTAGGGGCCACGCCCCAATCAGGGCACAGCTGGCCTGTATAAGAGGCTGGGAGCCAGGAGCTCAACAGTCTCTCTCTGCTTGTAGAGAGAGAAGGGCCTGGCTGCAAGGGAGCTGAGCAGGGTACTGGGAGTGGAGCAGGGCTGGGGGAAGGCTAGAGGAGCTGGGGAGCTCCAGCCTGGAAAACCCCCAGGCTGTGGGCCTAAGACCAGTACCGGGGCTACAGAGGGGCAGCCCAGCTATAGAGAGGCAGCAGGTCCAGCCCAACCTTGCCTGTGATGAGTGGCATATACTGCAGTCTGCCCCAGGGAGTGGGGCTAGATGGTGGCTGGCAGTAGCCATACACTGAGGCGAGGTGGGGTTAGTGGGTGGGGGTTCCCCTGGGGGCGGGGGAGACCCTGAGACTGAGGGGTTCTGCAAGGGGGGCAGAAACCCAGTGACGGGGCACCAGGGTCCTGGGAGGGACACGGGGGCCAGAGTGAGGTAAGGCGGATCACCGGCCTGCAGAGGGTGCTCCTGGCTGGAAAATGAGCTAATTCCAGAGGACGACCAGCAGGAGGCGCCATGGGGGTGAGTCCAACCCTACTCACATCCACATCATATATCACTTGCAAGCTTATTTTATGTACGTTTAGAGGCGGTATGATGTGGAGCTGTCAAGGGGTGATGTAAACAAGGTGAAACAATGGTATCCAAAATGAGTTTCATTGTTTGCAGTTCCAGAAATATTGCAATGTGACTATGTCTACAGTTTTTACTGCTTAATTTCAACACCTTAAGGTGGTGTTTTATTGGTCAAAGCTACCAAATGACAATGTATTAAGAGATTTTTTTTTTACTGGTTTTGCATGGACAAGTATTCTCCCCCCGACCCCACCACCGAAATGATGCACCTGTTTAGCATGTGGCAAAAAATGGCAAATAGCAGCATTTTGCAATATACCAACATGAAATATTTTCACGTGGCATATTCTTAATTGTTGAAGTGTCTCACTAGTGATTATAAGTTTGCTAACAAGATCAGTTTGGCACTAAAGGTTGTGCACCAGTAGCAGCAAATTGTACTGCATAGTCCAAAATATGTATATCGTTAGTATATATGAAGTTATGAGATTTTGCTGTATGGTTGTTACTGAAATATGTTGTAAGTTTGAGAGTCTCAACTGCTAGTTCTCCAGTGACAACAAAGGAGATGATCCACTCCCCGGAGGGTGTTAAATGACCATTAATCAGCAGGGGAATTGTGATCAAGGGATTTACAATGCTGTAAGAGGACTGGCCAAGCATCACACAAAAGGAGGATGGCTCAACTCTGTGACTCAGCAACGCCCACCAGGACTGGTCTGGGCTGGTGTCGTCCAGGCACATGGGCTGAGGATATAAAATAGGGGACAGTGGCATCATGCTTTTGCAGTTCTCCTTCCCCACTTACACTGGAAGCAACAAGAACGCTGGGAAGACAAAGACTTGAGACTGGTCCCAGGCTCAAAGGGGAAGCTTGTGTACTAAGAACTATAACCTACCCGCAGCATTGAGTGAGTTGAGAATAATTGCTTGATCCAAATATTGCCTAGTCTAATAAGGTTTCAGATTTAGATTGTACACTTACTTTTTATTTTCTTTGGTAATTATCTCTGACCTTTTGTGCCTATCACTTATAATCTATCTTTCTGTAATTAATAAATCTGTTTTATATTTTACCTAAAATAGTGTGTTTTGCTTGAAGTGCTTGAGAAATCTCAGCTCAGTTTACAAAGGCTGGTGTGTGTCCTCTCCACATTGAGGGAGGGGCGGACTGGGTAATAAACTTACACTGGTCAGGCTTCTGACCAGGGCAAGACGGTACAGTCCTGGGGTACAAGGCTGGAGGCTTGGGAGATTTGCTGCTGCCTTTCTCTGTGTGATTCGTGAATGGCTCAGGGAGCATTCATGCAATCTAGCTGGATGTGGAGCTCCCCATGCTGTTGTATTGAGTGATAACAGGGCGGGAAGGGTTTGATGCTTGTCACTAGCAAAGCACTGTGTGAGACAGGCCAGGCTGGAGAGTTAAGGGGGCACAGGGGTCCCACAGTCCCAGGTTATACCCTGGGGATCCCATCACACTTGTGCACAATGAAAAATGGTGGTGGTAATTTTAACAATATACTTTGGGAATTTTACTTCATATGCTGTAACTTCCACGTAGAAGACATGGAGGATACAAGCCCCTTGAAGCTTACATCAAAGAGAAAAGACTCTCCACAAATATTGAAAAAAATCTACACTACCTCATTTACAGTGTCGCAGCTAAATCAGGGTAGTCTTCCAGTGAAGACACTCTAAGCTGATGGGGGAGACCTCTTCCGTCGACGTAATAACTCTTGCCTCTGCGAGAGGCAGTAGCTGTCTTGGCAGGAAAAGCTCTCCTGCTGACACAGCGCTGTCTACACCGGCGCTTAGGTCGGTCTAGCTTACATTCACACCCCTGAACGACACAAGTTATACCGAAGAAATTCATAGTGTAGACATAGCCTTAGTCACCCAATGGGACCCATCCCTTTGTCCCTTTTCCATGCTGATGGAACAATGAGAAGAACAAAGCTGAATTAGGCCCTCTGCTGGAAGCTCAAGCTGAAAGAATCCATGAGCTAAGAGCATGCAACAGAGAAACCACAGCATAGATCAGAGGTGCCAGGGCTGCCATACAAACGATGGCTGGAGACAAATGTCATACATTAGATCAGTGGTGGATTAGCCACTGGGCCAATGGGGGCTCATGCCCTGGCCAACTGGGGAGCCCAGGAAAAAATCCGCTACTGCCAGCTGAAGGCCCCCCCGCCCCTGACCCGTTGGAAGCTACTGGGCGGAGGACTCTCCAGTGACCCCCACCCATCCCAGGAAGAAGCCGTGGAGCAGCAGGGAAAGCCCCAGTGCCCGGACATGGCCCTGGGACTGGAGGAGCTCTCACTCCCCACTGTGGCCCGGGGCCATGGCACAGGGACAGAGTTTCTCCCGTCTTGTGGCCACAGTGGGGGCAGAAAGGAGCAAAAGGGGTTGTGGGGCTGTGAGGGGATGGACACTGGGTGGAACGGGGTGGGGCCCCGGGGAAGGGGCAGAAAGGGGTGGAGCTGTGGGCAGGGCCACAGGCAGGCAGAAGGAACAGGGGCGGGGCTGCAGGCGGAAGCGCTGGGGAGGCGCAGGGACCCAAGAAACCTTAATCCGCCTCTGCATTAAAAGAATTGGCTGTTGAATACTTGAGGCAGGTCCTACCAGGATTTCAGAAAGCTAATTCCACAATCAAAGTCTTTGACAGATATGACAACAGTAACTGCAAACTACAGAAAGACAGTGCCGGACAGGATTTAAGGTTGGACACAAGAAATGCCCTGTGCCTTCATGGAAAAAAGTTTCTAAACATGGTATCTAACAAGCAATCGCGTGTAAAATTCTTCTATGACTATGTGGCTCAAAAGGCAACAGAGTGTAGGAGCACAACCAAACACAAATACTCCTTGCTGGAGGCTTTTTTAGTGGTGAAGTAGCAAAGTCCATCTCCAGAACAGGCACTGAAGAAGCCCAAGATTTGTACAGTACTCAAGATGAAACGGATACAAGGATGCTTCTGCATGCTGCGTGCCTCAATATGGCATTTGGGTCTCTTGGTATCAAAGATATCATAATAATTAGGTCTCCCGATACAGATATGTTGGTCTTCGCTGCTCACTATTTTCCAAAAATGGAACATATAGAGAACAAATGGATTGAAAACATGCACCATTAACAGCACAGTTAACAAGCATCGCTTCATAACTATGTATGCAATTTGGGACACACTCACTCATGACTTCTGCAACATAGTTCCTACTGTACACTCATTAATAGGGTATGAAGGGGGGAAATCTGTGTTTTAATATGCTGTCAAAACAAAGGGAGCTTACCACTTCAGAGATCTTGACAAACTGGGAGTGATGGACAAGCTGCAATTTCTGCAGCAAGGAAGTTGGTAGCAGTGCTGTATGGTCAGACTGAGAAAGAAAAGGAGACCCACAGAGATTTGAATTGCTTGCACCACAATTTACCCATCAACAAGGACAAGCCACTGGCCAAACTTCCACCATGCAAGGACGGTTTTGAACAGCATGTCAAAAAGGGTTAGGGTTAGCATCTTGGAAAACAAAGATTTGGATGTCTTCGCACATAGGTAAACCTGATATTGGATCACCATTGCAACACAGATGGAAAAGTGTGGATGACAAACTACTTCCTGTATTCTTCCAGGCCCAAAGTCATCTGAGCTTCTAGAAGACCTTATTTGTTCCTGTACCAGTAGGGGCCACTGCACAATCAACTCCATCTGTAGTCAGAACAATCCTACCTGCACAGAAATGTGTACGTGCTAAGGCAATGAACACTGTGGGAACCCAAGCATTCTTGACAGAGATCATAACAATGAACAAGATGATAATGAAGTTGACTAGAAACGTCACCAGTGCTATTACATTTCAATGATACCTGTACAAACTTATCATCAGATTTGTTTTTACCATTTAGATTGTTATTGTGATGCTTTGTGGCCACAAAGAAATCCAATTTTAAGTCTTGAAATAATACATGGTCAGTAAACTAACAGAAACAAATGCAAACATTTCAAAGAGGTCATTTTAACATATTGGTGTCATTGTTTATCCCTGCTTAACAGCACCATTTGACAGCTCCACATCAGACCTCATCTCAAAGTAGACATAATAAGCTTTCAAATGACGAGCGGGTATGTAGAGAGGGTATATTACGTTGACCAAACTGGTGGTGTCTGCTGCTTGCCTACAACTGCATGTGAGTAGTCAGAGTCTAAAGTGTATCCCATTAGTGGGAACACCAACACTTAAGACATGCAGCTATGATGTAATTACTATAACATACAACATCTATGTTGAAATAGGACTATTGTGGTTCCATACAAGCCTCAGAATTCCATGTCAAGTACTTTATTGGTTCCCTCTCAGAGACAGAGAGGCAGATAATATCCAAATACAGGAATTTTTAAATGGGTCCACTGTTGAACCCTAAATTCTTTAATCTTTAAACAATCTGGGAGCCATTTTTGGAAGGTTTTCTTAAACATAAAAGAATTTAAGAATTTAATTTTTTACTGCCCAGTGTATCTAAAGCAATTTTCAGACAGAGTGCAATTGATATGTTAAAATGGTGGTTCTTACCCAGTGTAAGTTCAGTCTTCAGTTTGATAGTGGGAAGACTGGATTTCCATTCAAATGTATTGGAGTAGGTACTCAGCGGCTTAGGTAGCCTTGATAGAAGTTTGCGAATTAAGCCCTCGTCCCAAGGGTTTTCAACAATGACTTCATGGAAGGGAGAGAGAATATGTAGGCAGTATGTAAAATGTGAGTAAATAGAGGAACAGAAGTCTACAATCTAGTGATAAGCACGAATGACAGATTATCCCTACCATGAACCCTTATGTATGTCTTGGCTTTGATGATCCAAGATTTGGCTGAGTGGGTGAAACAGTTTAATAAAAGGAATATAAAAGCTTCTGTTACCTGAAAACACAGGCATTAATAAAGCCAAACCGTTGGACCTGAGCTGACAGAGGAGCAGAGAGAATCCTCAGGTTCCAATAAATTCAGTGGAGTTGAGGGCACTCAGCACCTCACAAGATGCAGGAAATATGCAGCCTTATCCCTCCACATGCTGTTGGATCACTACTCATAAGCAACACTTTTTAGAGAAATTGCAAGACATTTCATAGATTCATAGTCGCTTGCTTCAGACCAACTGCACACTGGAAGGAAACACTAAGTATATACAGCTACCTAAATCCGAGCTTTAACAGAGAAATGATACTGCTGACCCTTAGTACCTGGAGTTTTAACATTCTGGTATGTCCTGTCCTCTGCACACACGAGAATCTGTGGAGTACTGACTGACTCTTTACATACAGTTAGCACCGTTTCCTCATCTGAATATCCCCTGGCTGCTTGCAAAGTCTCCAACACAGCCTTCTCAGTAGCTAGTTGCTGGTTTAATACTAGAGAAGCAGCTGCAGAGGGTGCATTTCCTGGCAGAGATCCTTGTTCTGGGCTCTGCTCCAAAACCGGGCTACATATTTAAACACAAAAAACATTAAGTTACTTGCCAATAATGAACTGGCCCTCCCGATGTCCCAAAAAAGATAAAAATATTTAAAGCAATAAACTTATGCTTGCATTCATTTGCCCCAATGTCAATAATGGCATGTATCTGTATTCCTTTAAATGAATGTCACTGCATTTTTGTATGTTCTTGAAAAAAAGTATGTGAAACAAATCCTCACGCTTCAGGGCTTGAGTCAACTACTTTAATGCCTAGGATTCAGGAGAACTTTCCCAACATGTACTCTGATTTCCCCAGCCATAGATTCCATCCCTTGCTGCAGAGTTGTGGTCCAGAATATCTACTTCATTTAAAACAAACAAGCATCACTTATCCAGACGCAAGGACAACCCCAGACAGTGAAGGACAGCATATTCATACTGAAAGAGAAAAAAGCAAGAGCTTTTGCAAGATGCTCCTCTGCCATCCACAGGGTTCCCCATGTAGCTATTTGGGATACTAGTGTTGTGTGGAAGCCCTAATTAACCACCCAAAAGGGCTTTAATATACAGTTGAAATTTTGCCTAGTGTTGCCTCATGTCCTTACAGAATATGGAGAGTAGCTAAAGTCATATATCTGAAAACCCAGGAAATAAAGTTAAGGTATATACATGCTACTTCTGTAATGCAACCTTCCCTACCTTCTTTGCGCAATGCCCCACCACATGCTAGCAAGCACTCAACATTTACAAATGATACAGAACACTGACCTACAGTGCTCCCTTCCCAGTGTCCAGCACCTGCTTTGTCAAGGCAAAACTTTGGTTTATTTCAGGTACAGCAGAGAGCAATGACCTGCACCTGGCCTACACTCAAACACTGAGCCTAGCCCAAGCCACCCCCAACTTGCAAAATGGTACCACCCCTTCACTCTTACCTTGAGAATTCCTCTGAGACACTGCCTTCACCCACCTCTTACCAACACCTGGAGACCATTATTGAGTATGCCTACCGATTACTGACAATCCCCATTGCAAGAAGACACCCTTGTGCACCTCTGACAACTACAGGACTCCAAGCAAAGACATACTTGATCTTTTCAATGGGCATGCCTGTCCTACAGTACCCTCTGGCCAGGTATAGCTCTGCAGCGGCCCTGCCTCTGTTTCCCAACTCCACAAAAGCTTTATTTTTGTCCATTAATACCCCTTCTTCCCAGGGCCTAATTTATTGGCATAAAACACAAAATAATGCTCACCCCTGGGGCTTGTCTCTTCTATCCCTTGAGTCTGGTCTCTGGATCTCTTCTTGGCCTTGGCAAGCTACTCTCAGCCCTTCCTAGCTGGAGTCTTTTCTACTTCCATGGAGTCTGCTCTCCCAGGCCCTCACCCTTCTGGCTCTGGCTTTCCAACCCAAACTTTTTCCCATGCTCAAAGGTCTTACAATAGACCTGTGTGACTCCTGCTCACATCAGTTCTAGAATCTTCTCCAGCTGCTTCCTTCAGGACCCTTTCAGCAGTTCCTTAATTAATCCTTTCCCTTACCTCAGATGACCCGGGCTCAGAGACTTGGTGCCGCAAGGTTGGGTTTTTTGCAGTGTAGATGTACCTTCAGTTACTCAGATGTTTTGTTGAACAAATACATTTCACTCTTTGGCAGGTCAGTTTGGGTCAACCCATGTTATGGTCCCCAACTTTACCCTCATAATTTCTGAAATATTGCTTTCCCAAAGGGCAGTGGGTACTGTGTACTAACTTAGATCAATTCCAAGTGGGCAATATTAATTTGAGAAGGATTAGAGTGACAGTTTGAGCCACAGGTGTGCACAAAAAGAAATATTGTGTGCACAGGACTTTGATAACATGATTTACGGGGAGCTTTATCTCTCTAGCCCTAAGCTTAACTAATCCTACCCAGACCCCTCATGAGGCACAGAAAAATTTTGAGACAATTTGAGTAATCATGTGGATTCTAGAGCATGTAGAAAAATGCATCTGTGAAACTACGAAAGAGGTGACAAATTTGTTATCATTCAAGAAGTCTTCATATAGGCATTTGAAATCTCAAACATCTGAACAAGTCACACTGTACCTTAGCTTCCTGGTTTTGGATGCCTCCATGTACTGCTCCTCAGAAGAATCCAGAACCATCTTACCATCATTGTTGTGGACTGCATTTTCTGAATAAAAGTGCATGACAAGTTTGTCCCTCTGCTAAAGAGCAGGTTGTGAACTATAAGTGATTACAATAAAATCCAGTATAACTCAGCACAAAGATTTGCTATGGATTGTGTGATTAGCTAGCAAGAAGTTCATTGGAGATTTTAGTAAATTTTGGGACAGAAGTAGTGGAACACATTAACCCATTCAACGAAGTAGTGAGAACTCCCAACCCAATGTGTTTCCCCTCGACTTCAATGAGTTCTGAGCAAAAAGCTGAAATTCAAGTCATTCATTTACATGACTAACTTTAGCTGTCAGGATTGACGATTGTGGCCTACGTGCACTAGAAGTCACTGTTAAACATTTCATTTAAAAATGTTGCTGTGGACAGTGTTAGAGTCTCCGGAATGTTGACTGCACACTGAATCAGAGAAGCTTTTCAAATAGGCACCAAACCCATTTTGAAAAGTGTTCTGCTTCTGCTCTTACAGTAACAAGTACAAGCCCATGGGTTTAAGTTTTCTTCATTCCTAAAGTTAAAAAGTGAGAGGAACACTTCTTCTCTATTATTTAGCACAGAACGTTAATTGCAAACATTTTTCAGCACTTGACACAACAGATGTTAATATCCTGCTGAGAGATGTTTTTAGAGCCCCTCTACAGGTTTCTTGACCCCAAAACAACATCTAAAAGCAGATATCGAGGGAACAAGGAAGCTGGGAAGCTGGCATCTGGACAGGGGTACAAAGAGGATTCTTTGGGCAATCTTAGATGCATTTCCAAATGTCTTTTGTTCAAGTTTAAATGCAACTCTGAATTTCTTGGCTTGCTAATGATTTTGGTAACTACAAGCTCTAAATTTTTTACCCTTAAGTTATTGACATGCTCTCACTTATTGTTTGTACAGAGTTCTTGACCCAAAGAACCTTCAATTCAGTTTAAAGACAAAGACAGAGCAGAGTGGAAAGACGAGGGGATGGGGCAACAGTAATCCAAGCTTGTATTTCCTTTAGAACAGCTGTGTGTACAATTAGTAGGTACAGCTACGTTTTGTTAATGAGATATACGATCAGTGGCAACAGGCTCAGGTACTGCCTGCCTACCCAGTCAGTTGCCAGTGCTCTGTAAGCACTATGGTAGGAGCAGTTCTTAAGGAGGGATTTGGAAGGCGTGGTAGCTTTATGGTTTGAGGGAGGCATTCCACACAAGAGAAAAGTATGGAAGCAACCATGAAGGTATTCATAGGGGAAACAGTAGTTTAGGAGGTTTTTAGGAACTGCTTATCAGGGAATCCTTGCAGAAGGGGAAACTGCTACCTTCTCTCCCCCACCAAATTACAACTCCCGGAGGAGCTTTGGTGCTATGTAGGCTCATGCTCCCTGCTATTCTTTTTCCTGAAATTAATTAGCACCCACATACTGTAATGTTGGGGGTCATGAACTCCAAGTAGCTGCTGAGATATGGGAAGTGATGCTGGCACAGGACCGGAGTAAAGCAGAGCTGAATCAGATGCCATGTTCTCAAATACACGTCATTTTATAATGATACCCTTTACCTTTGTCCTCCATGGGTTGCCATGAATGCGCTGACAGGTAGTTAAATGGGGTTGAAGCAAGCTGTGTAGCACGTGCAAAGTCTCTTGTGCTGTTGGGACTGGGTGCTAGTGTTTTGTTATTACACTGCAGAGCCCACACAGTGGAGTCATCCATCAAGAACTCTGTTGTCCGAGTTCCTTCCTACACAGAAGAATCAAGCAGTGTTCACCAGGGAGCTAACAATAAGTCTGTGATACCTGCGGTTCATGCAGAACTTCACAGTGCTTTTCCAGCCAACAGTCATTGATTCCCTCAACATGTTGACACAAATGAGAGAACCAATGTATTCTGGTCTGACCTTCTCCAGGCAGAAATACAGTCTCCCCAGTGCTAGCAAAAATAAGCCATCATGGCCACCTCTGCACACTTGGACTTTGCCAAATTCCAAAGCTTAACCTATAACCCCAGCCCAGAGGCCAAGGAGCAGGACTAGTAAGGCACTACAGCCACCCCGACTACTCTAGTCATTGTAGTACTGAAGCACCCTTTTCCACCTCCCCACCCACACAGATGCACATTATATCCACATGCAGACCCGTGCTTGGCTCCCAACCACTCAGAGGAGTGAAGCTCCGTTCTTCCAGGGACAAACTTCTCTCCACGGATTAATTCTGTTGGTCTTGGCCTCCAATTCACATTTCCAGCTATGTGACGTTTGGACCGGGCAACATTTAATTCCACTAAATGTAACATCTGGGCCATGTGTTACCATACTTTTCCCATTTCTAAACACATTTCAGTAGAGGGAAGTTGTGTTTATGGGATGGGGAAGTCACACTCCTGGAAACATACCCCGGGGCTTCAAGGTTTTGCAGATGTCCAGTGACCTGCCCATGAAATTTCTAGGAGACAAAAATTAATATGCCAGGGATTCTTTGTGCAGATACAGATTAGCTATTTTGCAATGCTGGAATAGAATTGCAGATCACTACAGGTTAGCACTAAAGGCAACCACTTCAAGGCCCTCCAATTCCACATTACTCTACTAGGCTAAGCTTTGCTAGAAATAAGCACACACACACACACACACACTTACTTTTGATTGCTCAGCACATCTGAGTAAGGGATGTTCTCCGAAGGCTCTGGCCTGGGCAAGCTTGTTTTTTTGCTGTGGGAACCTAACAGAAACTGCTGTTTAGAAGTCGTTTTAGCAGAACAACCTACACAAAAGTTAAGAGGCCAGAGCTGGTATTAGCTTTCTAGAAAATTGGTCTGCAAAAGTCCGAGATACCTGTCATGGTCTCAGAAAATAAGCTGCTCACACTTATCAGGCAAGCCACACAAGAACCATGATCATAGTAACTATGCTCAGGAAGACTTCAGCCATTTCATGGAGAAGCAGCCAAGGCCTTCTCATGTGGCATTTCCCCAAATCTTTGGGGACCTTATTTCCTCTGTACACTTCCTAAATTGAAGATCTAAACTGACGGATAGTGCTGATGCAGTCACAGCAGGACTAAATGGAATGGCACTACTGACCCCACATGATATCCCAGAGACAAGAGATTCAATCTGTGACTAGCTTCTCTTTACCTGTTGTTTTCTTTTTCATTCTCATCTTCAAAAATGGAAAAAGCAGACACAACAGGAGCAGTGTCATTAGCTTTCATGCTTTTACCAGGCTCTAGACGACAAAGAAAGAATTAAGTCAATATTGTTTCAGCTTTACCTAAAAAGCATCATAATAAATGGCTACATCCTCATCCCTACACAATCAGAGAACTGATGGGAATGGAAATGCTAGCTACTCTAGCATAAAGCATGTTCCAGTAGCATATTATATATGCATCCTTTAGGCAGAAGACTATTGTCAGTCCCAGGGTGGGGACGCAGCAAAAGAGGGTCTCTCTCAGCCTGAGACAGCTGTAAGGGACAAACCTGATAGGTTCTAAAGAAGATCCCTGTCTGCCATAAGAAAGGGCAAGCTAACAGGGTCAGCAAGGGGTTGGGGTGGGAAGGAAGAAAAATGAAAGGCCACATGGTCCTGCCTCTTCACATCTCAGCCATCTACCAGAAGTGTCCTCAGAGTTTGCACCCAGTAGAACAAATCAGTCTAGTCTTTGCTATACTGGAGACTACAGGAGTTTATTAATGGAGCTTCTTCCAGTCCAAAGCCACAAACAGGGGCTTATTGTGCAGAGAACTGTAACCCCACTAGGAATTGAGAGCATGCTGGCTCAGAGGTACAGGACTGGAGGAAATCAGTCTCCATACCAATCTCAGCTTGCCAATGCATTGTGCTACTGCTAAATTGCCAGGTTAACTATATAGTTAATGAAGGCTTGCAGTTAGGATACTAACATTTGGCGAAGAACACTATACACATCATAGTCTAGATGTGGTCCTTCCCCGACCCAACACAAAAATGCTAAACTGACTTGCACACGAACTTCAGAGTAATGAGAGGAGGAAGAGTTATGGTGAGGCAGACCTTCGGGCTGAAATTTTGCAGATCAGTACAGAGTATTAACTAGGTCTTTTCTGGAATTGTGTTTCAAGTGCCAGAGAAACAGTTACAAAGAAGCAACAAATTATTTAAACCCAATTTAATGCACACTCTTCCACAGCATTTTGTAGCCAACATAAGTGTGCTTTTACTTTTCCTAATCCTTTGTACAAGAATTTAGAGCCTTCCAGTAAATCAGATTCATGATAAGAAATTCTGTGGGATTAAGCTTCTTCCATTTCCCATGCATATCCAAAGGACTGCTTTCCTCCTGCACCAAAACTAAATAGGGCACAAATGTTTATTTTGGGTTGCAGTGTGATTGTGGATAAAAACCCAATTATACATACCACTTTTTCTACAATAGGCCTCAAATTTCTCCTGATTTTCTTGAAGAGAAGGCATTTCAGGCAGGATAGGTGTCTGAAACATGTCCATTAAAAATCCTAACAAGAGAAAATAAACAAGTCAAAACAGCTGCAGAAGCACCTTTCAAAAGTTATAGGATTTTTCATTATGAACAAAAGTCAAAGGTACGAAAGAGAGCACTAATCATTGGACTGTCTTTCGGGACTCTGTATTTAAACACCTTCAGCAGGTGTTGAACAGAACAACAAATAATGAAAACAAGAGTGGACTTTTATACCTTATTGAGTACCATGAAGTTACTTAGTGTTTTAATGAGGCTTAAAGTGTAGTTAGAGGTCTGTCTCATCTTACGCGGGGGTTCCGTTCCGCGGTTAGCGTGTAAAGCGAAAACCGCGTATAGTCAAAATTACATTGAGTTCAATGGTGGGCGGAATCGCCCGCACTACAGGTACAGTATTAAAATTGTTTTTCTTTTTTTGTTTTGTTTTTGTTTTTGCCAACCGCGTAAAGCTGAAATCGCGCATGTTAAATGCGCGTAAGATGCAACAGACCTGTAATAGTTTTATTTCCTAGTGGATCCCTCTAATACCTGCAGAGATTAAGACATTTTGAGCCAATGAACAATTTTCATTTCTCTGAGATATATACAATTTGAATTAAACTGCAGGCTATTTTTGGTCAGTGGTTAAGATGCTTTAATATTGAAAGACAAAAACTGGTGACAAGTAAGTTTTCAAAGGGATACAGTGGGATCAGGATTGTATTGCTCTACGTATGACAATAGGCTGATCAGTATTTCTTTGTTTACTGATTATAAATATTTAATGTCTGGGAGGAGAGGACCATAGGGGTGAACCAGAAGAATAGTCTACAGTATGAACATAGTAGGAAGCAGGCCAGGGAAACAGCAAAGAGTTGGGAGAGATTGGTACCAACTGCTTTATACAGGGGCCTGGCCTGGAACCCAGAGAGTGGGTAGGACTTGGTTCCCCTATTAAACCCAACAAGAAGGTTTATTAAGGCCTTGAGTAAGTGAGCCCCACTCGGTGGCCAAGAGCTGCATTGCCTAGCTCTGAAGGCTGGCCTCCTGAGGCACTGGACCTTTTAGCACCCTGAAAGGGGACAGGACTACCAACAACCCAGCCGGAGGGCTGAGGTTGTGACAAAGGACCAAGAAGCGAGCTAGACAGCCAATGCTCCACCAGAGATGGCTAAAAACCGAGGCACACTTGCTGTTGCCCAGTTTTGTCACAAGGAGCTGCTGAAGACCAAAGGCGACCATTTACACAGCTCAATGATCCATTCCTTAGCTCTCCACTCTACTAGTCTGTTATAGTTCCTCTTGACTTGGAAACAGAAACTGCTTGGCAACAGCATTAGACACAAAGGATCTCAGGCTTTGTTGCAGACAGAACCACAGCAGGATAAGAACAGTAATTTAGATCCAGAGAGAGGTTCTATTAAGATCATGGGAATTTCTTTCGGTACTTAGGCTGCTCAGTAAGTGGAGAGCTTTGTACCATCCCCCAACACAAAACATTAAAAAGGAACATATCATGTTGTTCCAGATCATCACCCAAATGGGAAAGAATTCATATTGTGCTAGTAGTCATATGGTTTCCCTTTGCCAACAAAGGCATAGGTATCCTAATGCCAGTTTCTAGTACGTAGGTTTGTTTTTAAGAGGCTATCGTGCAATCTTGGCTCCATTGGAGTCTATGACAAAGGAGCCCAGTGGAGCTAGGATTTTACCCTACATACTTACCCAGTGCTTCTTTAGTATGAACAGTGGGTGAGGGCTGCACTTTGAATGGAGTTGCCTGCATCACTCCTCCCAGGGAGGTATTCGGGGTGGCTTGAGAAGCATTTCCAAAGCTGACAGAAGCATTTCCAATTCTAGGTGCTAAAAACAGAAGAGTTTAAACAACTTTTGAGTATGTGAAAGCAGATTCTGGAGCCTATGATTTCCCATGGTTTGGTGGTAAGCACCAGCGTTCTAATACTATTTAGTGCAACTAGCATTATGATCTGCAGACACAAAGATTGGAGTGCAATGCTGTTCTATGCATGTCAATCAATTAAACTTGTCTCAGGTGCATACAGTGGCATTATGTATAGCTGCAACATAAACTGACCTCTAAATATCTAGATTAAATATTGGTAACTCCCAAATAAGACGACTTGACTCATTGACACTTGAAGAGCTACATAGTATGCATCTCCAGACAGAATAAATAAGACACATGCAATGGGATCACTGTTTTTGAAACTGCTCAGTAATTACCTTCTTTCATCGCTGTGCAGTGATCTAATTTGAGACCAGGAGTGCTCACATTTGAGTGCCTTCAAAGGAAAGGGTAAGAGTGTTAGTCTGAGAGGGGTTAATAAAAAAACATCTTTAAATGAATTCTAGTTTCATTTCAGACACTTCCAGTAACACACTTCAGCTTTTTGAGCATCATCTCTCCCAGCTTGTGTGAAATAAGAGATGTTTGTCTTTCCCCGAGGAGAGTTTCTGATAAATAAGAATTGTAGTGGTTTCATGATGGGCTGTTCCCAGACAGTGATATCCCCATGCTCGCACTATAACTGCACTTTCTTCAGGAAAGCTGCAGTCAAACAAGTAGATCCACTAAGCCAGTAGCTCTCAACCTTTCCAGACTACTGTACAGTAACTCCTCGCTTAACATTGTAGTTATGTTCCTGAAAAATGCTACTTTAAGCAAAACGATGTTAAACTAATCCAATTTTCCCATAAGAATTAATGTAAATTGGGGTGGGGGGTTAGGTTCCACGGAATTTTTTTTTTTGCCTGACAAAATACATTATATACACACACACACACACACACACACAGAGTATAAGTTTTAAACAAACAATTTAATACTGTACACAGCAATGATGATTGTGAAGCTTGGTTGAGGTGGTGGCGTCAGAGGGTGGGATATTTCCCAGGGAATGCCTTGCTGCTAAATGATGAACTAGTACTTGGCTGAGCTCTCAAGGGTTAACACGTTGTTGTTAATGTAGCCTCACACTCTACAAGGCAGCATGGAGGGAGGAGACACAATAGATGCATGGCAGTGGCTGCAAACATTCCCTGCCGAAACTGAACATGATGATGAACCCACGCTATCTCACTGGCGTGTACCACTCCCTCCACTTTCCAAAGTGCCAGGGGGTGCATGTGTGTGTGAGAGAGAGACACACACTGTGTGTGTGTGTGTGTGTGTGTGTGTGTGTGTGTGTGTGTGTGTGTGAGAGAGAGAGAGAGAGACACACACACATTGCCCCTTTAAGTTTGCTGACCCCACTCAAAGCATACTGCCTTTTTAAGTAGATCAGTAAGTTGAGACAGCAGCTGCTGCCAGCAAGCTCCCTCTATCCTGAGACCTGTCATGTCCCTCCCCGCTCTGTGGAGATGGGGTACAGGAGCGAGGGGATGGGGACACCCTGACATCAGTAGCCCTCTTGCCCTCTTCCCTCCCACGCCCTGCACAGCAAGCAGGAGGCTCCTGGGAGCAGCTCCAAGGCAGAGGGCAGGAGCAGCACAGGGCAGTGGGGGGAGGGACACCTGAACTGCCCGGCAATTGATAGCCTGCAGGACGGCTGCCGCACAGGGAACTTAGGGGTGCTGATAGGGGAGCTGCCAGACCACCCTGGTTCCAACCCCCCTCTAGCTAGGGCCAACAGGTTGCTCTTCCTCCATCCTTAGAGGTTCTTAAGGCCCAGCTTGACAAAGCCATGTCTGGGATGATTTAGTTGGGATTGGTCCTGCTTTGAGCAGGGGGTTGGACTAGATGACCTCCTGAGGTCTCTTCCAACCTAATCTTCTATGATTCTAAGGCATTTTGATGCCTTATGGGATGTTTACATGGGAGTGTGACCAGTTATTAAGTTTTGTTAGATGTAGCTTGAATCCAACGACAATTCTGCGATATGGTTAGGTTCAATCTGTCACCATCCCATGCAAGTCTTTCTAATTTTTCTCGTTGCATTGTGGTGGGCCACCTTACTTCTCCAGCTCATTTTTTTCCTTCTTTTAATTCAGTTGCATACTTAAGCTTCTACTCAAAGCTACATGAGCCAATAATTAATTCTTTGGCATACCATAAGTGAAGACAGGGTTGTGAGAACAGCAGAGGTTTTTTCCTTCTCAGAGTTGCACAGCAGAAGGAGGGCATTGCTTACTCACCCAGCTTGTCCCCCAAATTGGTGTATTTTAGACATGCTAGGGATATTGGGGCTGAATAATTAGTTAACGGTGTACTTGAAGATTACTCTAGCATTTTGATTACCACAACTTAGATACAGACTGTGGCAGAGAGGAAGTAGAAATAGTACTTCAAGTTAAAGTGGAGACTTGGAAGAGTTAGATATTTCAATGACTATATTATACATATTAGCAGAATTGCATTTTCTAAAATGATGTCACAGTTTTCTATCCTTGATAGATCCTTTGTAGTAATGTTCAGTATTGTGGGTATTAGTCCCACAAAAAAAATCCTCACTAGGGAGTTTGGGTGAGACATGTGACAAGAAGTTGGGTTATAAAAGAGGCCAATTGGATATTTAACACTTAATTCAGACCAGCGGACTTCCTTTAGTGCTATCAATAGTTTCACAGTGGGACTAGCTGCAGAGAGTTTCAACCTACCAAGGATAGGAGCAAAAATACACAGCTAAAGTAATGGAGTCTAATTATAAAGAGTCTAAACAACATCTGAAGCAAGAATTAGAAAGGCCATTTGTACTTACTGCTGTCCAACGGAGTGGCCATGACTGAATGCAGAATGTTCCTGAATAGGCTGAGACACAGCATCACCACTGTTGAGCTCAAGTTGTGATAGAGTGTTCCGGAGTTCTCCAAGATCTAGTTTAGCTTTGCCTGTGACCTTTTCATATGTTACCATTGATAGTGACGCTGACACAGACTGATGGCTAGCAGCTTCAACAGGCTTTGGTACAGAAGTATCTGCTGTTGAAGTACTTGCTGCAGCCCTTGATTGCAGCTGGTCTGGCCCCAGGCACCATGAGGTTTGCAGATTTGTCGTCGGAGAAGGTGCTGTCCAATCTTGCTGTAGAGCAGGAATTGGTTTCACACATGGATCAACCTTTGCAAGAAAAAACATACAGGCAAACTCTTGTATCATTGCTAAACTGCTCTTGTAGCCATCCAGAAACAAAAAAGAAATCAGTCTTACCATACAATGGTAACTTTCATGTGTAGCTAAAAATAAACCCTTGGTGGTCTAAGTAGGTTTTTGGTTTAATAGTTACAAAGAGTGTTTTAAAAAATGCTTATTGAAAGCCATGTCAGACAAATACAAAACAGGAAAATAGGTACGTCAGTGAATCTTGTTTTCTAAGTTAAATTAGCAAAACATGTGGGTTGAAGTTAGACACCCATAGCAAAAAGGTTAAACTTTACTACTTGATACAAAAGTGCTGCTGCTGATCACGGTATATACTTACCACCATTCTATCCGGAACAGACTGTAGCATGGATGCCTCTTCCAGCTTCGCTTCTGGATAGTCTTTGGTCAGCTGACTGAGCTGTTCCAGCTTCTGCTGCAAGAACTGCATTTCGAGGATGGCAGATTCTTTTCTCTTTGCGTAGTTCCTCTCTTCCTCTTCTGCAGGTGGTAAGACCATAATAAGCAAAACAGGCAATGAATGTCCATTTAGGCTTTTCTCTCCCCACCTCAGATATGAGTGCTTTAGTTTAAATAAAATGCAGATACATAAAAAGCTGTTACAATTTAGGTTGCTACAGGAAAATAATGTGTTCAAAACTAAATTAATCAGGAAAAAGAATAAAACCATACAGCTACATACATCAGCTTCTCACACTCCCAACAGCCCTACTATGAGCTAGTCAACAATAGACAACCAGTGTCACAGAACTCTACCTTCTCGGGGTAAATGTTTGTGTTGGATGACTGTTTCCTTGCGTGTGATTTTATTTAGGTGTTTTCCCTTTTAGGGTTCTGTATTTCTCTAAATTTGATTTGTGAACTATGTTTGTTGCATGGTTTGTAGAATAGTTATTGTTTGCTAGGCAAAGGTACAGTACATTTGTGTGTTTTGCATGGCAGAAGGAAGAATTAAGGTTGTCTGGGTGTCGTTTCCATTACTGTCATTGAGCACGGATTTGTTTGCGATAAGGATGGCGTAGGTGTGAGGTGATATATGCAGTTGTATGACTTTTCTGGTGCTGAGTGGAATTTGTTCTTAATTTTCAATTTAGAAAGGAAAATTCAAATATTTTAAAATGGCCATGTGAGAGATGTAGAGAGAGTGAGTGTCAAGTTTAAAGCTGTCCACAAATACCTCCTGGCTCCCTTCACTGTCTCCAGTAAATCTGGGAAAGTCGAGCCTCCTGTGGTTTGTGAGAAGGTAATCAGCTGCTAGATCACAGTGGGATAGGCTGCGCTTGGCCTCTCAAGTGCCACTCCTTCCCCCCCTCAGGGGAGAAGGGAGAGAGCGTGCTGTACTATATTGGAAAGACTGGGTTTGAGAAGATTGACTGGACACTGCCACTGAAGTTAGTTTAGGGAATCCTGGGTTTTACCCTAGTCCCATTCTCTTGCTCTCTTATCAGGTGGGCTGAATGGCACTGCCTCCCAGAAAGTTCAAGTCACAGAGGAATTCATCTGACACATTCACTGATGTTTACAGGGTCTCATACATGTCTTTTCTACTCTTTGGACAGGAGAGAGGATGCCAGATTTGGCCTAGGGAGTGTATGCAGGCCTCTAAATAGGGACAGCGATGAAGAGTTACTTTAACCAACTAGTTTTCCCTGGAGATAAGGACAAGGACATTTCTGAAGGGAAGTAGATAGAGTACCCCATTCTTTTTGTCGTCTCAATCTTTTTTGTTTTCGGTAAACAATCTTCGCTCTCACTTCCTCAAATGAAAGCTCTGAGCCTTCACAGATGAGCATACTTTTATTGTACATCGCCACTTGCTCAAATTCATTGGAGGCTGAAGATAGCTTTGGAAGAACTGCTGACTTTGAAATGTAGGTAAGATACTCTCTGTGGAGAAAAAAGTGTGAAAGATGCATTCAAGTTCACTATGAAGAACTCTGAATATTTTTTTAAAGCACATTTGTCTAGCACAATTGAGTGTGTATTAATGCTACTTACACTTTTCCTGCGCCATCCTGAGAGGACTGAGCTGCAGAAAGAGTTGGATCCTAAAAGGTAGAAAGAAGCTTTGAGAGCCTAGTCTTAAAATGTCCACCTATTTTTTTCAGCCAAGAATTCAGGAAATCCACTTTTTCACTGTTGAACACTTTGTGATGCCCAGAATACAAAAATACAAAAAGATGTAAGACATATTGATCGCCCCACCTTCCCAAGCTACAAAGTTTGATGACTCTGAGCTAGTTGAAGACCCATAACAGACATAGGTAGAGCTATAAAATTAGCCATGTTATTAAAGCAATACCAGCTATTAAGGGTGTCATTCCATCAGTGAATGGACAGCATGATACCTAGAAAACAGACTCATGGGTTGTTCCCCTCACCAGAGCCTCAAGTTTGATTAGTAACCTTAGTTTAAGTGAAGGACTTGTGGGGGCAGCAGAAGCCTCCTCAGTCTCTTCTCCTCGATCATTTAATCTCAAATCTCACTCTTGTATCTTGTTTACCTCTCATTGCCCCCGTGTGGTAGTGTGATGGCTTCCTCATCCCCTCCCTACACTGGAAATGCACATGGGTCTGACAGAGCAGAGGATTGCCACTGCACAGCTTCTCCTCTATATTACTACATTCAGGGTTCTACATCACACACCAGTCTTCCAGCCAGACAGGATTCCTTTTTAGAACCAGTCAACTCTGCTCCTATGAGACACGAAGGTCATTATCAAATGATGTGAGACAGTGATGATTGACCACACTACCATTATTCCTTCCTGTGGAGAGAGGACCCCCCACCTACACTGGCCTTCAGAGATTTACCGTGTTGCAAAATTTAGTCTCCAGCGCCATTCACAACCACTACACCATGCTGCAGCAGCCATTTACGACAATGGAGTTCAACACAAAGTAGTCCATAGTTTTTCACTGCAGGTGGATGCAAGTCATCTTTTAACCATGTTCCCATGCTGAACCATTGAAGTGCAAGAGTGTAGCATGCATGATTGAGCTGAACAGCGTATCCAATTTATATGCATATCTAGAGGTTTCTTTTTTGGGGACAGGGTGTAGTATAACCATAGCCCCCCCCCCTAATATGGATGGAACCTCAGTTATAACGGTCTAGCTGACAAGTGTGGATAGGCCAAGACAATTCCAATACTGATTAGCTACAACTATGCAGAACTTCATTAAATGAAAAAAAAAAAAAAAAAAAAAAAAAAAAACTTAGTTAACAGTTAAGATTGCCATACCCTTCCAGAACGTCAAGTTAGCAAACCTCAAATTGGTGAAAACCAGGAAATACAGAGTTAAGGTACATGCCCACAGCCCCCATGGAGTTGGCAATAGCCATTGGGAATTATCTCCGTGCACTCCAGCAGCTTTCCCTGTTAGGTGTAGCTGTATTGAATGGTGGATGGATTAATTAGAGCAGTTTGGAAGAGCTGTGATTGTGATATGAGGCAAAGTGGGGAGCTGTAGCTCTCTGGGGCATTTGTTACTCCTGGGGGAATTCTGAGCCACTGCACAATGCAAAATTTTGCAGAAATTAACGTTGTGCGCGCAGAATATCCTTTCCTGCACAGAAATGGGCTGCAGTGCTGCTGGCCACCACTAGGGGCTGCTGGGCCCGGCAGAGCCCAATTTGCACATAGAAGACACTGTCAGGAGGAGGGGGAGAGAGCTAGAGGGTTCCTGGCAGCTGCAGTTCCCAGCACACCCTGAGGGAAGGAGACTGCAGCACGCAGGAAACTCCATGAAAGCCTGAGACCAAGCATCAAGCTTTCTCTCCCTCTGGGTCCCTGGGCTCGGGTGTCTGGTCTGGGGGGACAACAGCTGCGCTCGAGGGGGGGGGGGGGGGGAGAAGGGACAGGTGGTCTGGTTCGGGGGGAGAGGGTATCTGGGCAAGGGGGGCCCCGTGGCTGGGCTTGGGGAGGGGGTGCAGGTATCCGGGCTGCCCCTCCCCGACAATTGGGCTCTGGGGGGCAGGGATTTTGGGTGTATTGGGGGGGGCGGCACTGTGGCTGGGCTCTGTGGGGGAGGGGTTGTGGGTGTCTGGCCCCCCAGCTGGTCTTGGGGGGAAGGGGCAGAGAAACAGGAACTGGGTAGTCATAGTGGTTTCCTTAAAACTCTGACTCCTGGGGGAATTTTTGTGTGTCTCTGTATTGTTACAGACATACTTGCTAACAGGTATTTTGAAATAAATTACCAAAATCATTGAAACTGGTGTGATTATGGAGTGTTATTTTGACAAATAAAATTTGCAGCATTTCGCAGAATTTTAAAATATTGTGCACAGATTTTTTATTTTTTTGCACAGAATGCCTTCAGGAGTAATATATGAGCACCTCCTCTGAGCCCTGTGTGTAGGAGAGATCAAAGGAAAAAGCGGTGCATGCATACCTTGAGAGATCCAGTACACTTCATTTCAGCGCTGTGTTGTGTAGGATGTGTCACTAGCAGGGTACAGGTGACTTCTTGCCATGGGGACTGTCAGCAGTTAGGTGGGAAATGAGTGTGACTTGCACTTAGCCAACACCAACACCACATCTACTCAGTTTTAAACCCCTGTTACAAATCCTTCCCCCTTATGCACCATTTAACACTATACTTTCCCTTACCCTTCCCCAAACTCAATGAAGAGCAGGTTTAGGTAACTTCTGTTCAGACCATTGCAAAGGCAGAGTAGGAGTATGTTTTATGAGCATAATGGGGCACTGCTCAAAGAGGGCATGAGTGTGTACCGTAATTCTCTATTTCCTGGTTTTCACAAGTTTGAATTTGGTGAACTTGACATCCTGGAAGGACACAAAATACCACCCAGCAACCATAACTCTGTGTTAACAAAGATTTTTTGTCATTTAGTTTCCTCAGCGTTTATTTATTTATTTTTTTAAACGGAAAGTAACAGCCATAGGAGTCGGTGGTCATTTAGGCAGGTGTAAACATCATGCAAGTGTGCACTTCAGATGCTACTGTGGCCAGGTAATGATACTACCTGACTTACATAGCACTTTGCATCAGTAGATCTCAAGGAGAGAAACATTATCTGCAATGTACCAATGGGGGAAACTGAGGCACACAGGGGTTAAAATGACTGGGCCAAAGTCATCCCACAGATCAGTGGCCGAGCCAGAAATAGAGCCCAGGTTTGCTGAGTCCCAGTCCACTGTTCTCTCCCCTAGACCACACAGTTGCTATGTGCGTGCTACATACCACCCTCGACTCCACGCGGTATGCTACTTAGCTTCACACCCAGAGGAGCAGGACTTCCCCAGATCCTGGCACACGGGGGGTGGGGGGTAGGTAGGGAGAAGGGCTCAGACCTGCCCTGACCGAGTCATTAGTTAAGAACAGCTAGTTACTTATCATACAGAGGGTGGGATGCACAAGGGAGACTTTGGCACTGCATCGCTTACGTCTATACTGTCCCAGCAGAACGATGGTGCCATATCTATACTAGCAGAACCCTACAATGCAGATGTAATGCTACCACCAGAAGGGGTTTTTCAGTCACTGTAGGAACACCACCTCCCCGTACAATGTCAGGTCACCAGGAAGCATTCTTCCGTCAAGCTAGCTTGGACCTAATTCCCTGTTTAGACGTGACAGCTACCTTGCTCAGGGGGGGTGGACTTTTCACACCTCTGAGCGCTGTAGCTATGTTAATCTAAATTTTAAGTGCAGACCAGACCTTAGTGTAATTCACAACCCCCAAGTTAGGCACCCAGGCTCCCTACGCAGTGCATGGGAAGAGTCAGGTGCCTACGAATGGGATTCATAAAAGCCAGCATACTGAGCACAGGGAGCTGGTTAAGCTAGTGAATAGAAAACACTGAGGAGAGGGGTGTGGCCTAAGCCTCACCTCTCAAAGAGAGCTGAGTACCTAACGCCACTTGAGATTCAGTCACAAACCTTCTTAGTCGGGGAACGTGTGTAATTCCATGGGTTGGTTAACGATAGAAAGGTAAGGAAAGTATCATAATTTTAATCAATGGTGTCCCCCTCTGTGCAATCACAGGGAGAAGGGGTAACTCAGGGAGGACTTGATGCCTCCAGGCCCCAGCTGCCAGCTCCTCCCCCAAAGGGTGGAAATTTTGATAATATAATGTGACAAATGGGTCAAGTTGGGTATCATGTAAAAACTCTTTTCTAAGTTTTCAAATATATTGATTTCAATTACAGAGAATACAAAGTGTACAGTGCTCACTTTATATTATTTTTGATTACATTAAAAACGATAAACAAAAGAAATAGTATTTTTCAATTCACCTCATACACGTATTGTAGTGCGATCTCTTTATCGTGAAAGTGCAACTTACAAACGTAAGGTTTTATTATATAACTGCACTCAGAAACAAAACCATGTAAAACTTTAGAGCCTACAAGTCCACTCAGTCCTACTTCTTGTTCAGCCAATCGCAAAGACAAACAAGTTTGTTTACATTTGCGAGAGTTAATGCTACCCGCTTCTTATTTACAATGTCACCTGATATTTAGAACAGGCGTTCGCATGGCACTTTTGTAGCCAGCATTTCAAGGTATTTACATGCCAGATACACTAAACATTCGTATGCCACATTATGCTTCGGCCACCATTCCAGAGGACATGCTTCCATGCTGATGATGCTCGTTAAAAAATAATGCATTAATTAAATTTGTGACTGAACTCCTTCGGAGAGAATTGTATGTCTCCTCCTCTGTTTTACCCACATTCTGCCATATATTTCATGTTATAGCAGGCTCAGATGATGACCCAGCACATGTTGTTCATTTTAAGAACACTTTCACTGCAGATTTAACAAAACACAAAGAAGGTACCAACATGAGATTTCTAAAGATAGCTACAGCACTCAACCCAATGTTTAAGAAGCTAAAGTACCTTCCAAAATCTGAGAGGGACGAGGTGTGGAGTATGCTTTCAGAAGTCTTAAAAGAGCAACACTACGATGCAGAAACTACAGAACCCGAACCACCAAAAAAGAAAATCAACCTTCTGCTGGTAGCATCTGACTCAGATAATGAAAATGAACATGTGTCTGTCTGCACTGCTTTGGATTGTTGTCGAGCAGAACCCGTCATCAGCATGGACACTCATCCTTTGGAATAGTGGCTGAAGCGATTGGCTGAACAAGAAGTAGGACTGAGTGGACTTGTAAGCTCTAAAGTTTTACATGGTTTTGTTTTTAAGTGCAGGGGTTTTTTTGTACATAATTCTACATTTGTAAGTTCAACTTTCATGATAAAGAGACTGCATTACAGTATTTGTATTAGGTGAATTGAAATACTATTTCTTTTGTTTCTTTTTTTACAGTGCAAATATTTGTAATCAAAAATATAAAGTGAGAACTGTACACTTTGTATTCTGTGTTGTAAATGAAATTAATATATTTGAAAAAGTGGAAAACATCCAAAAATATTTAAATAAATGGCATTCTATTATTGTTTAACAGCACAATTAATTTTTTTAATTGCTTGACAGCCCTAATTATCGGCTTTGCTTATTATGCCAAAAAGTTGTAATGAGGCACTGGTTAAGACATCAGCACGCCACCAGCAGTTACTGGAATCCATGCACATCCTTACATAAAAATTAAATTACATTGGGATCGTAATTATAACAAAATCCATTTACTTTGGTCATTGTTCTTAGGCATAAACTGGGGAGACAAAGAATACTGATTAGGAGCTGAATCTTTGGAGAATACCACCACGGAGGGCCTGGTTAACCAAACACTGTGTGATGCCTTACATGCTATAAGAACTGCACCCATAAACTGAATCGGGCAAGACTGGAGAGGAAGTACATGGAGCATAAGAAAAAAAATGTGAAGATGCTGGGACAAGTGCCAGCTGTGGACAAGACTCCCCTTATACTAGGTCCCATGGTACATTTTTCAAGAACAGCTGCTTCTTCTGTGGTAAGCCAGAAGCCCAAGGGCATCCCGTAAGCAGTTTTCACATATGAGACTGGTGAGAAACTGTATGAAGCAGTCACTTAGTGAGAATGTTGCATGGAAAGTAAAGTAGGTGCATTAGCCCGAAAGACACTTGCACACATGACACTATCACAGTGAGTACTACACCAAAAATATATGTACGTACAATGATGCGTCTAACGGTAAAAGCAACAGAAACAAATGATTTTATTACTGCAAACAATGCAACTCAGCTGGAGTTCATAAACTACTTCACAGAGGCTCTAATGGTTGGGCAAGTGGTGGCAATGGCTAATGCAGAGTTTTGAATGGGATTGAAGAGGAACAAATGGTTAACAGAAAGGCTCTTAAAGCACTTACTAAAGATGAACTGTGGGATACAGGCAGTTTTTAAGCAGTCCTATCCACAGAAGTGAATTACAGGTCTGTCGCATCTTACATGCATTTAACATGCGCGATTTCAGCTTTATGTGGGCAGCAAAAACAAAAATAACAATTTTAATACTGTACCTGTAGTGCGGGCGATTCCGCCCACCATTACACTCAACGTAATTTTGACTATACGCAATTTTCACTTTACGCACTGACTGCGGAACGTAACCCCAGCGTAAGGTGCGACAGACCTGTACAGCACATATCCTTAAAAAAATAATTCAAAAGATACAGCACTATCAAATCAGAAGAAAGCATGGATGTCAACATCATAAGATGACTGGTGGTAGCTGCTTTTTTTTTTTTTTTTTTTTTTTAAATGGCAAGCATTGTGTCCTGCACTACAGAATTTCAGGGATTCCTAGCTGCTGCCAAACCTTTTAAAAAAAACACCCCACAAACCACGTGGCCTGTACTTCTTTAAGTGGTGTATTGGTGGGCATAGTGACTTCAGCACCAGCAAGCAGGACTGTAAGTGGAGCACAAGTCTGCCATTTGATCACAAAGCCTCATGTACTTGAGTGAAAGTCAGGTTTTCAACACCTCCAGGACAACTGTGTGGCAAATGAGTAATCTACCACTACAACTGGCTGTTGGTTTTAAACTAATGGTTCTCAAGCAGGGGTACCCATAGCCCTGGGGGTATGTAGAGTTCTTCCAGGGGATACATCAACTCATCTAGATATTTGCCTAGTTTTACAACAGGCTACATAAAGAACACTAGCGAAGTCAGCACAAACTAAAATTTCATACAGACACACTGACTTGTTTATACTGCTCTATATACTGAAAGGTAAGTACAATATTAAATATTCCAATGGATTTTATTATATGGTAAAAATGAGAAAGTAAGCAATTTTTCAGTAATAGTGTGCTGTGACACACAACCAAAGCAGAGAGGAAGAAGGGCAGGAGTGGAGCACCCACAGGAACACATCTTGAAGAACTACAGCTCCTGCACAGGGTGAGTAATATTTCACTCATGTAGTATCCCCGTGGGTGCTCCACTTCAGTTGACTTCTGAGCAGCATCCCAAGGAGACTTCAGAACGAGATCCAAAACTGAAGACAGTACTGCAAATCCAAGTGCTGCATCAGATCGGATATGGAGCAGGGTGTAGTGCTTCCCAAACGTATGGACTGAAGAATAGGTGGGGGGTCTACATCTCTCAAACTAGAATATTCTTCAAAAATTGCAGTAGAGGTCACTTGCGATCTGGTTGCATGTACTCCTGCCCTGGGGGGCTGAGCACCTGCACTCATAACAGATGTAGATACCGATTTCAAAAGTCTGAGCAGAAATGGGAGTCCCCTTAGACCTGTCTAGCTGATCTCCTAAACTGCTTAGTCCTATCCAAGAAGAAGGCTGAGGCCATTCTAAAATCCAGGGTATAGATGTAGGATTCCTGCTGAGAACAGTGAGGTTTTGGGGAGAACTTCCCCCCACCCCACCCCCAGTTGATGGACAGATTGGAGCTTTGATGGCAGATTCCTCCTCCCCCCGCCGCATTGTTCTTAAGGTCTCTATGTCCACAGCCCAGGTTCCTACCCAAGGTTACAGCAGATGTTCATCTTAACTAATCTCCCCGACGCTATGGGCTGACATGATGGCAACTAGGAAGGCCATCTTCATAGATAAATTAAGGGAGCAAGTAGCCATTGATTCAAACAGAGGTCTTGTCAGGTGGCTGAGAACCACGTTGAAGTCCCAGGATGGAGTGGGCTGTCTAATGTGAGGAAAGACCCTTAATAATTCTGAACAATACCAAATGAGCAAAAGTAGGGAATCCCTTGACTGGGGGATGAAAGGCTAATATGGTAGCCAGGTATACATTGACCAACCTGAGGGATAAACCAGATGTCTTCAGATTTGACAAGTAATCCAGAAAGAGGAACCAATTCAGGCCAGAAATTGTAATGACCGCATGAGAGGGCGAATAGCTTCCGTTTTTGCAGTTAAGTAGCGTGGATTGATGTTTTTCTACTGTCTAGTAACACCTGCGGCATCTCCATAGAGCAGGGAATTCCTATAGCGGAGGTCCATCCAGGACCCAGGCTATGAGAGACAGAACCACCAGGCTGGGGGTTAAGAACACACCCCGCCTTCTGAGACAGGAGATGAGGAATGGTCAGGAGCTTGGTTGATGACTGGATACAGAGTTTAAGAACGTAACGGACATTGCCAAGCTTGGCCGGGTAAGTACTAGGAGAATAACTCTAGCTTTGGCCTGCCTGATTTTGTTCATCACCCTTAGAATTAAGGGCACTGGAGGAAAGGCATAGAACATACTCCTCGTCCACAGTAAAGGGAAGGCATCCCCAAGGAGTGGTGACCCAGCTCCCCCCAACAGAAGAGGACACGGTGTTTTCAGAGGTGGTGAAGAGATTGATCTGTGGCCATCCCCATCTCTAGAATATGTCTTGGAGGACCCGAGTGTCAAGGTCTCATTTGTAGTTGTGGGAGAAGTGTCTGCTGAGGGCATTGGCAATGGTATTCTGGATGCCTAGAAAGTAAGCTGCTGAAAATCTGGATATAGTTGGTTATGCACCAGTTCCAGAACTTATAGCTTCAGTGTGCAAGGAGGGGGATTTGTATACTGGCCAGAGGCTTTGTGCCCCTCCCGGCTGAGCTCCTTTCACAGTGCCCTTCATGGTCCAGCTTCCTCTAGCCAATCCTCTTTTCACCCCAGCACAGCCTCTCTTCACCCCCTTCTCCAACCACCTTCCAACTGCCCCCTTTGAGTACATTCCAAGCTGCCTCCTACCCCTCAGCTCGAGCTGTCCTCTCACTGGCTCTCCACCCCCTAGACAGCATTCTACTCTGCTGCACCACAGTTGCAGCAGGTGCTAGTGCCAGGGCCACAGGTACTACACGGAGTCCTTTCTTGTGACCCAACCAGGGACACAAGAATAGCATGCGATTATTTCAGTTAAGTGTATGATCATTTTACAGTTCACAGAAGCTTGTAATAGCAAATAAAGATTTAACATAAGGGTATATCTACACTGAACACTCCTTACAGCAAGGTATTGAGTACGTGCACTACACGGCCCTCCAGGCAAGATTATAAGTAGCCGTGCAGATAGTGAGGCACTGCTTAGGCAAGTAAAGATACACCTCAACCCTTAGAGTATGTACCAGACATGGCTCCCCCACACACCCATGCACTGCCTCCCCAGTCTACTCCGCATAGTGTCCTGCTGCCAGAGACCTTCCCCTACGACAGAGAAAGGCTGAAAATATAACCAACTCGGTTTTGTAGTACATGCAGAAAGGACTTGTTAATAGTGGATTAAAGGAAAACCAATTGACAGAGTCATTCACAAGAGGCTGTGAAGAGAACTAGTCAGCACCTGACAAGTAAAGTACTGTCATGAATCCAATAGCAATCTAAGAAACAAAGTAGGAAAACAGGTCAAGTTTTCATTATGCAAGAGGCTAACAGCAGGGTGCACAAAGTTCTGTTTTAGGACCAGCAGTGATCTGGAAGCAGGGGCAGCCAGTGAGGGAGCAAAGCTTGCCAAGGACAAAATTAGGTTGGTCAAGACCAAAGGAACCTAACCAAGCTAGATAATATGGGCAGCATGATGGCAAATTAGATTCACTGTTGACAATACAAAGTAACAGACTAAGGTAGTAATTTTGACTACTGGGTTAGGTAGGTAGGTTGTAGATCAAATAGAACTCAGGAAAGACCTAGGCGTTTTTCAAATCCATGGATTTTAAGGGCATTAGGATCATCTTTCTAGTCTGACCTTCAAAGTCAGCCCATAGAATCTCATTTAGTGATCCCTACATCAAGCCCATTCCTAGTGATTAAGCTACAGCATCTTTTAGAAAGACCTCCAACCTTGATTTAAAGATTCCAAGTAGTGATGATGATTCCAGGTGATGGTGATCCACCACTTCTAAGGCCTTGTCTACACTAAAGGGAAAAGTCGATCTAAGCTACGCAATTTGAGTTACGTGAACAGCGTAACTCAAGTCGACGTAACTTAGATCTACTTACCACGGAGTCCACACTACGCAATGTCGACAGGAGACGCTCTCCCTTCAACTTCTGTACTCCAGATCGAGAAGAGTAAGGGGAGAGTGATCTGCGGTCGATTTAGCGGGCACTGATCGCCACACGTCAATCACCCGGTAAGTGTAGACAAGCCCTCATGACACCTTGTTTCTAGACAAGATGTGTCTAGTTTCAGTTTCTAGCCATTAGGTCTTATTATGCCTTTCTCTGCTAGATTAAAGAGCCTTCTGCTATCAGAAGTCTTCTTCCCACATAGGTACTTGTAGAACATAGTTGAGTCACCTCAACCATTTATTGGATAAATTAGATTTTACTTTACAAGAACTAGGGGTCACCAAATGAAATTAATAGGCAGCAGGTTTAAAACAAACAAAAGGAAGTATTTCTTCACACAACACAGGCAACCTGTGGAACTCTTTGCCAAAGGTGGTTGTGAAGGCAAAGACTATAACAGGGTTCAAAAAAGAACAAGATAAATTCATGGAGGATAGGTCCATCAATGGCTATTAGCCAGGAGGGGCAGGGATGGTGTCCCTAGCCTCTGTTTGCCAGAAGCTGGGAATGAGCAACGGGGGATGGATCACACGCTAATTGCCCTGTTCTGTTCATTCCCTCTGAGGCACCTGGTATTGGCCACTGTCAGAAGAAAGGATACTGGGCTTGATGGGCCTTTGGTCTGACCCAGTATTGCCATTCTTATGTACTTCTTTAATCTCACTGAATAGCAGGTTTTTGAGATCTTAAATCACTCTTGTAGCTATTTTCTTAACCCTGTCAGAAGTTTTCATATTTGAAAATCATGGAATTACTTTTATTTGATCTTTATACCAAGAATCAAAATTTATGTAGCTGTTGCAATTTATGTAACCTGCCCTACTACTGAAGTATACTAGCTAGATCACTCTTTGCGTCTAATATATGGAAATTTGTGGGTTAAAGGTGGCTAGGAATTGTGTCCTAATACTAGCTTGTCTGTACATTTATGTTAAGGCACTATTGCTCCCTATGTATCCTAAATACCATGTTTGTTGGAGGTGGCAGAGGGTGGTCTGTTTACTCAGATTTCACCATCTTGAATTTATCCTGTAGGCCTCTAAAATAGTTTGTGATCCAGACTTCAGGTGTTCAACTCTTATTCCCATGGCCAGTGCATGATCATGTTAATCACTAAGATGATCTTTTCTCAAGTCTTTGAGTTTAGAAGTTGAGAGATACCTGACTTTTGGAGAGACAGGCTGGGTCACCAGATTCTGAGACATCTTTTCTAGGAGCCATTTGATTTGGAGTCTGGAAATTGAGAAGTTGTTTTGAGGCAGCAACTAGAACAGACAACATAGATGATATTTTATATTTAAGGACATTACTAAGCTATAAAAAAAAGTCTTTGTTATCCATTAACAATAGCAAGAATCAAACCCCCAGTCTGAAACCTATAAACCTCTACAGAGGTCTCAGAAAAATACATTGACAATGTAGTTTCTACAACCTTAGATACTCAAGTGACTACAGTAACTCCTCACTTAACATTGTAGTTATTCCTGAAAAATGCGACTAAGTGAAACGATGTTAAGCGAATCCAATTTCCCCATAAGAATTAATGTAAATGGGGGGGTGGGGGGGTTAGGTTCCAGGGCAGCTTCCCCTACTCTGCAAGCACCAGGGGTGGGGGGGGGTGGGGGCTCAACCCTCAGCCTGCCCACTCCACCTCTTCCCCCAAGCCCTCACCCTTGACCTGCCTCTTCTCTTTCCCCCCCCGCCCTTTACTTTGCACACTGCGTCCTGGCTCCTCCCCTTATCTCCCCTCCCTTCTAAACGCCGCAAGCCAGCTGATTGCTGCATTCGGGAGGGAGGGGGAGCCTGTGCGCCGAGTCCTCGCTCCTCCCGCCTGCCTCCAAGACGTCACAAGCCAGAAGGTGGGGGGAGGAGGAGGAGGAGGAGGAAGGCACTGATCTGTGGGGTCTGCCGGCGGGTGGGAGGCGTGGGGGTGCATAGGGAGGCTGCCAGCTGTGGAGAAAGCAGGCACCCGAACAACGCAAGAGTGGAGCATTGCACAACTTTAAATGAGTATGTTCCCTAATTGATCAGCAACGCAACAACGAAACAACGTTGAGCAGGACGACTAAGTGAGGAGTTACTATACATGAATATTAAAAGAATCTCTGATTAAGGGTGCTAACTGGAAGCCATACTACTTCCAAAAAGCATAAGTTATAGCTTACTGTGCCCTCATTTTAGCAACAGTGATGTTGAGGACAATCTGATCTATCTATTCTGGCAAGCAACACATTTAACGACCACACTGAAGTTCTCTTGTTCTCCCAAAACCCACATGTCCACCTACTGAAAGTGTCCCCATGGTTTAATGTAAATATTTTCATATGCAATCAAGAGAAGGTTTTAGCCTATGGCTCTAGCCCAGGGTGGGTGGGGGGGGGGAGGGGGAGGGGGAAGGGCGCAAACTTTTTGGCCCAAGGGCCACATCTAGGTATGGAAATTGTATGGTGGGCAGCTCCCAGCAACAGCGGCATGTCCCCCCTCCGGCGCCTATGCGGAGGCCCGGCCAGGAGGCTCTGCGCGCTGCCCTATGCTCAGGTGCCGCCCCTACAGCTCCCATTGGCTGTGGTTCCCGGCCAATGGGAGCTGCGGGGGGGGCAGCGCTTGGGGTGGGGGCAGCATGAGGAACACCCTGGCTGCCCCTACGCGTAGGAGATTTTTCACAGTCCTGACCGACTTAGTGGGGGAGTGGGGACATGCCGCTGCTTCTGGGAGCCATGTGGAGTGGGGCAAGCCCCCAACCCTGCTCCCCAGCTGGAGCGGGGCAAGCCCCAGACCCCGCTTCCCAGCGGGAGCTCAAGGGCCGGATTAAAACATCTGGAGAGCTGGATGTGGCCCCTGGGCTGTAGTTTGCCCATCTGTGCTCTAGCCAGTTAGTGCTTTACTGCAGTAGGTCTTCACTGGAAGTGACTGGAAGCTTCTGAAGGCTGACCTTCTGTAAGGTTATTACAGCTGTAATATGTCATGTTTTATTTGAACAGAATCAATACAAATCAGTATTCCACATAAAGCATTAGTAACTGAAGAGTTCCTGCCAGTGGAAGCCTCAGGCTTGGTCTACACTACATACTTACTTCAGCATAACTAAGTCGGTCAGGACTGTGAAAAATCCACACTGCATGAGTGACAGTTATACCGACCATAACCCACCCATGTAGACAACACTAGGTCAGGGGGAGAGCTTCTCTCACCGACATAGCTACCGCCTCTTGCGGAGGTGGTTATTAAGCCAATGGGAGAGCTCTCTCTCTTTGTCTGGTGAAGACACTCTAGCAGCGCAGCTGCATTGGTGCAGCTGCGCCATTGTAAATTTGAAGTATAGCCCTGCTCTCAGATGAGTTGATACTAAGGAAGCCTGCAGTAATTCCCCGCCACACACTTTTTTTTTGGAGGGGGGGGGAAGGGAGCAAAACTCCCTAAGATTATGAAACAATTAGGGGAGGAAGAAGCAGAAGCCACAAACACGGCTACACATCTTATGCAGGTATCTTATAAGGGAAATAAGCCTTAGAGTTCCAAAAAGCTGAATCTATCTTGGGGTTTACCCAAACCTACATTAAAAACACTATGGCAAGATATTCCATTTAAGTGAGTGTAGTTCATGGATAGTTCAGCATTAGCCTCACCTTGCGTCAACGGATGACTTCGAGGAATACGACTCTGGAACAGTCTAAATTGAAGAGAGATGAAAGTTAGTTAAGGTTGACTTTTAATCGACCAATAGACCAAAAAAATCAAAGATTAAGGGCCAAATTCACCACTGGCATACGTGCACGCCACACCTTTGATTTCACAAGAGGTATCTCTGCTTATAGTAGTGATGAATTAGGCCCTTCAAAGCAAGATCATGGTAAAGGAAAAGCTGGACTGTAACAGCATGATAATTCAAGTATCACTAGATTAGCCAATTGTTGAGTCTCCATTATAACTGAAGTGTCCCACAGAGTACTTCCAAAGCTTGTTAATTGAAGTGGACCAGGCTATTTTGTTCTTTAAAATGGACCTATGCAGTAAAAATGACACCATACAGGGCAGACCAGTAGATCAGCCACATGCCAACAATAAGAGAAACAAAAACCTTGACAAGTTATATTGGAACTGGAAAACATTCAAAGAAGTGCAACAAAAATTATTAGGTGTACGGAACAGCTTCCATTTGAGGAGAGATTAATAAGACTGGGACTGTTCAGCTTGGAAAAGAGATGACTAAGGGGGGATATGATTGAGATCTATAAAATCATGACTGGGGTGGAGAAGTGTTATGAGAAGGCATAAATAACACAAGAACTAGGGGTCACCAAATGAAATGAATAGGCAGCAGGTGTAAAACAAACAAAAGGAAGTATTTCTTTACACAATGCACAGTCAACCTGTGGAACTCTTTGCCAGAGGATGTTGTGAAGGCCAAGACTATAACAGGGTTCAAAAAAGAACAAAATAAATTCATGGAGGATAGGTCCATCAATGGAGTCCCTAGCCTCTGTTTGCCAGAAGCTGGGAATGAGCAACAGGGAATGGATCACTTGATGATTACCTGTTCATTCCCTCTGGGGCACCTGGCATTGGGCACTATCGGAAGACAGGATACTGGACTAGATGGACCTTTGGTCTGAACCAGTATGGCCGTTCTTATGTTCTTAAGTTCCTGACCCCTTGTATCTTCAAAAATAAGACACTGCAGTCCAACTCTCTTCAGTGTCAGTAGAAAAAGGTAACCCACAAGTCTAGACATATTGAACAGTGAGGAAGTGTTGATGTTTAGCTTATGTGAACCTTTTTACAGGAAATTCAGTTGTCTTTACCCTGCTGGAAGATGTATATTTAGGCAGGTTCAGTATTTCACTGAATACCACATTTTGAACAGTTCCTATTTGCAAGATGTGTGTGCCAAGAAAGAGCAAATAATAAAAATTACCTGTATTGTTCTTGCAGATTTTCCATTGGTTCTGCCTGGTTATGAATACCCTTTTGAAGAACAGCACCAGCATGCTGTATATTCCCTTCAGTTTCAAGCTGTTGAGCCCAAGCAATGTACAAAGCAGATGTCCTGGTACCAACTCCTTGGCTGTAGATATAGTCAAAAAATTGACTAGGAGCACTGATGAATTCTGCCTACAGAACATAACATACATACCCATTGGCACATTAAAAGACCAAAAAAAAAAAAAAAAAAAAAAAGCGCATCACTTTTTCTGTCTATAAATTCAACCTTCCCCATTACAAAACTGTTTGTTTCTTATGTCTATGGCATACCTAGAAATCCCATACATTACACATGAAAGACTATCCTTTTTTCTAGTAGCACAATTGAACCACTTTTCTGATACAGAGGAAAACTTTGAGGAAGGAGGAAGTAAGCCAGGCTGCCCAGAAGCCCAGCTCTCAAGCACTTGGTGGGTAGAAAGGGTATTTCTCCAATCATATTAACGGAACAAAACTGAAAAGCCCTCTCAAGCTTCATTAAGACAGACTAACATTTGAAGTTGTTAGTTGTGTGGACTCCTCCCCCCCGATGGCCTTTGTCTACACTAGGATTTAAAAATGCGATGTTAGTGCGACATTAAGAACAGCTCAAGGGCACAGGGCAAGAGGCACCCTGATATCTAGCAGTGAGTTTCAGCTGGCCTGACTAGCCCAGTGTACCCCAACTCACTATTATAATCTATATCTGAGATGTTACTCCTGAGGAATTGTGTGCCAAAAAATTAAAACTTCTGCACACAATGTGTTAAAATTCTGTATATTTTATTTGTGAGTAAAGATGTGTCATGTAATAGCTCATTGGAAAGCATATGGCTCACTGTTATTAATATTGTGTACGGTAGGTGCAAGCAACTGATGCAAAGCTATGGACATAACTGAAGTGTATTTTCTAGTCAAACAGGAGTTATCCCTCCCTAAACAAAGGGATCAGGGTTTATCCACCAGGCAGTTTGAAAGTACTTTGGAAGTAAGTCAACAAGAACGCATTTACATGTTAGCTTTGTTTATCTGATAAGTATGGGAAGAAGAGAAAGTGTGTCTACACTCCAGCAGGGAAGAGAAACTTTACCTGAGCTATAAGGGAGGTGGGGGTGGGGTGGGGGGTGTCTGACCCTCAGATAATAAGCAACTGAATAACCTGATTGCATACAATATTAGTGTATCATGTAAGGTCTTTTACGAATGCCTGTAACATTGGTTATTAATGCATACATTGTACAATGACATTAATACTCATTGATATTCCGCGCACCAAACACAAGAAGGAACAATTCCCACCCAGACAGGATTGTGGGTAGCTAGCTATTTACTGGTCTCCTATGTAAATTAAGCATGGTGGAATCAAAATAATGGAAGCTCAATTTACATACAGGGGGATGGGAAGCCCACAGAAAAGGAAGAACAGCTTGAGTTCAGCTTCCTCATGCACACAGCAAGCCGCGTACAGAGGAGGGGTTCCTGCCTTCTAAAGCAAGGTCATCAAACTTTGGGAGATAAGCAAGGACAGAGAGCCATTTTAGGCATCCATCACTGGACAAATGCAGGAGGGAAGTGCTTTGCAAGCTGAGAAAGATGGGTCCTTGAACCCAACCATGGGGACAGTTGGAGTCTCTAGGACTGGACTATAGAGTAAGGGAAAGAGAGCACCTAAGATCTTTCACTTGGGGAGACATGGGAAGCCAACCCTTTGTTATTCTGGGAAGAGGTCCTGGTCAAAAGTACGGTTAGCCATTTTGAGTCATCTTGTGGGAAGCACGTGATAAGGATTTTATTTTGAACCAAGATAGTAGCTTGTTAAGTCTTAGCTATTAGAAAGCATATTTTGTTTTACTTGTAATCCTATCTTTATTTCCTTGAACTCACTTAACTCATGCTCTTTGTTTTGTTTAATAAGAAGCGGGCAGCATTTTCTCCTGCAAATGTAAACAAACTTATTTGTCTTAGCGATTGGCTGAACAAGAAGTAGGACTGAGTGGACTTGTAGGCTCTGAAGTGGTTTTGGTTTTGAGTGCAGTTATGCAACAACGAAAATCTACATTTGTAAGTTGCACTTTCATGACAGAGACTGTACTACAGTCTTTGTATGAGGTGAATTGAAAAATACTATTTCTTTTGTTTATCATTTTCATAGTGCAAATATTTGTAATAAAAGATAATATATACTTTGATTTGAATTACAACACAGAATATCTATCTCTCTCTCAACATGGAGAAATATCCAAAATATATAATACATTTAAGTTGGTATTCTATTGTTTAACAGTGCGATTAAAACAGAGATTTATTATTTTTTTAATTCCAATTAATTTTGAGTTAATTACGTGAGTTAACTGCAATTAATCAACAGCCTTAATTCAAATTATTTATGACACTGGTAAATTCCCCACATATTTTCACTTCTTAGTACATATCTAAGTGTACCTACTAGTTTAATGCAGTACTTAACGAATCTCGGATCCTGGTGGTACCTCTCCTCACTGATAAACACTTTCACAAGCTGCTCTAATGAAGCGGACAAGCATTCCTGTCCGCCTTGAAGCGGGAAAGCACTTTCCACCCATTGCAGGTATCTGGAACAAGAGGAACATGTCACTGATGTGGCACCTGCAGTGTTTTAGGATTCACGCTATTAGGAAAGCAATGCAAATGCCAACCTGTCCCAGGGATCGAGGGGGTCGTCTCCTTGATAGCTCTGTATCTGGGCTTCAAACATCCTGCAACATGCACAAAAGTTAGGCACAGAGCAGCAACTAAGGAGAGGGGCAGGGGAAAACCCAGGGGTCAGGCACCAACAACACAGAGTTGTGACAGCCCCTCTCCCCCAGGCAGCCGGCCCCCCTCCCACGGGCAGCCGGTCCCCCTCCCCCACAGCCCCCCACCTCCCAGCAGCCGGTCCCCCTCCCCCTCAGCCCCTCCCCCCCGGGCAGCCGGTCCCCCTCCCCCGGGCAGCCCCCCACCTCCCAGCAGCCGGCCCCCCTCCCCCTCAGCCCCTCCCCCCCGGGCAGCCGGTCCCCCTCCCCCGGGCAGCCCCCCACCTCCCAGCAGCCGGCCCCCCTCCCCCTCAGCCCCTCCCCCCCGGGCAGCCGGCCCCCAGGCAGCCTGCCCGCCCTTCTCCTCCTCAGAGGACCCCCAGCAGCCTCCCCGGGCGGGCCCGCTCCCTCCCATCGCTGGGGCCGAGTCCGGCGGGCAGCAGCTCCGCTCCAGCCCCTCCCGGGAGATCCGGCCCCCCCACAGCCGGGCGCGCCCCCGCCAGCCCCTCACCGCGCGCGAGCCGCCAGCTCCATGGCCGCACAGGACAGTCAGCGAGAGCCAACTCCGTGCTCAACGGCCCGGGCCGGACTTTTCAAATCCCCCGCGCAGGCGCAGTGCCGCCCACGGCGCCTTCGGATTGGCTGGGCTCCTCCAGCCGGGCAGCCAATCCCAGGGAGCGCTGGTGGCCGCGGAAAGGGGGCGGGGTTAGTGCTCCCATTGCCCAGCACACAGCGGGAGACGGGCCTCTGAGCGCGCCGGGCGGTGCGCGAGCGCGCGCGGGCCCCGCCTCTTGGCAACCAGGCCCCGCCCCCCCGGTCTAGTACCTGCCCTCCCCCAGGGCCCAGTCCCGCCCCCTCCAGCCTAGCACCTGCCCAGTGCCCAGTCCCACTCCCCCCCCCAGGGCCCAGTCCCGCCCCTTCCAGCCTAGCACCTGCCCAGTGCCCAGTTCCGGCCCCCCCCCCCAGGGCCCAGTCCCGCCCCCTCCAGCCTAGCACCTGCCCAGTGCCCAGTCCCACCCCCCCCCCCAGGGCCCAGTCCCGCCCCTTCCAGCCTAGCACCTGCCCAGTCCTGGCACCCCCCTCCCCCAGGGCCCAGTCCTGCCCCTTCCAGCCTAGCATAACTGACCCCTCCTCACAGGGTGGCTGCATGCCTGGGCTCGCCCCCAGAAGCTGGGCACCAGACAGCAGCACGTGGCACAGTGGGCTACCAACCCCGGGTGCGCCCCACTTTGCATTGACACCAGCATGCCTAGTGGCTCCAGGCAGCGCCAACGCAAGCAGCCAGCCATGCACACCCCCAAGCAGTATACAAGCTCCAGCAGCTGTATGCCAATGTAAGTTGCACTGTTCTTGGAGTCAGGTTTCAGAGTGGTAGCGGTGTTAGTCTGTATTAGCAGAAAGAAGGAGGAGTCCTTGTGGCACCTCAGAGACTAACAAATTTATTTGAGCATAAGCTTTCGTGGGCTAAAACCCACTTCATCGGATGCATGCAGTGGAAAATACAGTAGGAAGATATATATACACAGAGAACATGAAAAAATGGTTGCAATACTCCAACAAAAAAACTTCAAAAACAGACTCCAACCAGAAACTGCAGAATTGGAATTAATTTGTAAACTGGACACCATTAAATTAGGCTTGAATAAAGACTGGGAGCGGATGGGTCATTACACAAAGTAAAAACTATTTTCCCATGCTAATTTTTTTCCCCTACTGTTACTCACACCTTCTTGTCAACTGTTGGAAATGGGCCATCCTGATTATCACTACAAAGGTTTTTTCCCCCGCTGATAATAGCCCACCTTAATTGATTACTCTTGTTATAGTTGGTATGGCAACACCCATTGTTTCATGTTCTCTGTGTATATATATATATATATATATATATATCTTCCTACTGTATTTTCCACTATATGCATCCGATGAAGTGGGCTGTAGCCCACGAAAGCTTATGCTCAAATAAATGTGTTAGTCTCTAAGGTGCCACAAGTACTCCTCATTCTTTTTGTTCTTGTAGTGTGGACATGGCCTAAGCTGCCTGACTGCAGGTGCCCATTTGTCGACAGCTGTGTAGAAATAAGTGCCTCACTCCAGCCAGGATTTAAACACCCATACATCATGCAGAAAGGGGCAGGGCTTAGCACACATGCCTTTTTGTTCCCATCTCCCATTGGCTAGTTTAGGCTGCTCCCTATCTAGGGCCTGGCTTTTGTGGCACCCATTCTTAGACACCTATCTTTCCCCATTCATTGTATAGGGAACCTGGGTCCTCCCGGAGCTCAGCTTTGTGGATCACAGTGTTGTTCCTGTGTAAGCTCAAAAGCTTGTCTGTTTCACAAACAGAAGTTGGACCAGTAACTGATATTACCTCACCCACCCTGTCTCTAATATCACGGGACCAACACAACTACAACAGACACTGCATACAGTATTGTTCCTGTGATTTTCTAGATGCATAAAAGTTAGATCCTGCAATATTCAGCACTGCAACACCTAAATCATTTGTGAATCTGGGCCCATGTCCACTAAATGCAGGGAAACTCAAAAGGATTGCTTTCTTTTTAAGTGATTATTGCATTCTAGAAGAGACATAAATGTATGGCACAGGAAGGAAAATGAATAGTGAAAGATACACCTAACCAGTGTATGACTTTGAAATATTAAGAGAAGTTGCTTAAAAGAGGGAGAATTCCAATTAATAGTCCAGGTAAATAAGAAACTACTAATAAATTAATAAAATACAAAAAGCTTCTGCTTCTAAGGATCAACATTTGCTATATACTACTGCCACCTACTGGATATTGACAGAGGTAGCAAAGAATCTGAGATCCCATTGGCAAGCATCTAAGGATATGTTTTTTCACACCTCTGAGCAAGAAAGTTGCAGCGCTGTAAAGTGCCAGTGTAGACAAGCCCTAAATGTCGCCTTCCAATGATCCTTGAAAACAGTGTATGATGCCTGAAGTCATCACTGAGATCTCAGAGTTTGCTGAGCATGTGATGGAAGCTGTAGAATCTAGAAGAGCTGTCAGACTCTTGGACAGCTCACCCTTACTCCAAGGTTATCAGGGCTGAAAAGAAGTGGTGAGATTTCATCTCAAGGATTGTTTTTCTCTTTGTTCTCTACAATCACTAACAGAAAGTTACCTAGTGAGACTTCAAGGAACCATATTTTCAATTAAATAATGCTATAAGCATGTGATGGGGGAACTCACCTCTTGAGCACCTCCTGCTGCTACTTGCAGTACTGCAGGCCCCCCTAGTGAGACTTCAAGGAACCATATTTTCAATTAAATAATGCTATAAGCATGTGATGGGGGAACTCACCTCTTGAGCACCTCCTGCTGCTACTTGCAGTACTGCAGGCCCTTTCCCACTCCTGGCATCCCATAGGGTGTCAACTTCACTTGGTGGGTTTTCCATAGCTTGGCCCTTCAGCCAGGTCACACTCAAAACAAACCCCTTCCAAAGTAACAAAAATCCCACCAAACTGTTTATCTGCCCTCATCAGTCTACAGCCCCAGCTCTGGGTCTTTTAAATTCAGCCCTTCGCTTAGGCTTCCAAACGGGCCTTGTCACCTTCTCAGGGTTTACACCACTTTGCAGGTGGGGGAACCTGGACCTGCCCACTGCTCCAGGTTCCAACCCAGGGACCCTATAGACAGCAGTCACATACTGCTCACATCAGTTCATTACTGGTACTTCCCTGGGCCTCTTCCCACCTGGCCCCTTTATCTTCACCCCTTAGCTCAGGGTTACAGTTCTCAGATCCTCTCTCCTCCAGCTTAAGTAATTGCAGCCAGAGCCAAACTCTGGCTTGAGCTCCTGTGAGGGAGGGAGGAACCCAGTCCCAGCAAGGGATGGCCCTGCAGCTCCTTTTAGCTAAGACTGCTGGGCTCTGATTGGCTGCTTCCACAAGGCCTCTCTAGGCAGTCCTGGAGGAGGGTATAGTAGGACTGCAGGGCCTTTAGCAGGAGGCCAGGAAGGCGACTGGTACACCCATCACAGCATGTTTCTCTTCTGTAAGGCCATGTAAGTCCAAGTGCATTGATGTAAGAGAGCCTCAAACAATAACTTTAAGCAATTGCTTTTGATGTTTTCAACTAGTCCCAGTCAAATCAAACACTAGAAATAGTAGGGACCATATTCCTAAGAGTGCCTTGAGACAAAGTGCACCCCTGCTCCTTGAAACATTAAAGAGCGAGAAGTGTTTTAGAGATAAAGAATTTGTAATAGCTGTTGCCAACTTGCTATTACAACATAAGAAATGATATCAGAGACTTTTTAAGTAACAATAACACTTAGCTTGTTGCTGAGAATTGTACTGGTAGGTGTTGCTGGCTTGCCTGCCAGGCTCCAGGTGCAAGCCACGTGGATGGTATGTGCGTGCGTTTTTGCTGATCAGGTTGTTCGTGCACATCTGTTGATCACGCTCAGTACATAATGATTCCCCCCATAAAATACTTGGTTACTACTCCAAAGTTCCTACTATCATTTCATCCTTTATTAAAAAAAATACATACAATTTAGCGGAATTTCAACTTTTTTAAGAGTTCCCAATTAGCTCTCTGAGATTTGGTAGGTTCTTGTCCAAAGATCAGAACCAGTATTATTAAAATTACTGTGATTGGGAACCCCAGTGTGCATGGTTGCAACACTCACATTTAGGAAAAACCTTCTGTAATAGCTTATTACCATAGTTAGCAAAGTTATAAACACTCCAACCCAACACATAACAAAAGTGGTCAGATCTAGCCAACTCAAACTACTCATAATATAAAAATAGGATTTCTTCATAAATGAAAATAATCCATGTATTTTATTTTTATAGGAATATGCACTCTGAAATTGGGTGGAGACATTCCAAATCAAGGCCCTGTTCTGTAGACTTATGCATGTGTTTAACTTTAGGTATATGACTAGGCTCATTGACCTTCTATCTGCTGGGAATTCTCAGTTTTGCCCACTACAAGAAATAACAAGATTTTTTAAATGGGTCTTCTGTAATGCTTCGGTGGGTCTACTCACATGGGTCAGTTTTAGCAGTTTAGCAGAACTGGGGTCTAAGCAACTATGACCAAAAAAACGCCCCCAAACCTAAAACCAACCAACCAACTTGCATTGCGTTGACCAATAAAATTGCTCTTGATCTATTTTTTTCCTTTCAGTTTTGGCTCTGTTGCTCCAGATGGAGAGTATCATTCACCCATGACAAGGAAATGTGCCATATTTAGTGATGGACTAGCTGTTCTTATACCAATCAGATGAGCCTCAGGTTATATCTGCACTGCGATGTAAGCCCAGGCTGAGACTCAGGCTCAAGCCCTAACCTGGCTTCCATCTATACAAAAATATTTTGGACTTGGGCTCAGATGGTGGAGGGTCAGAGCCTGAGTCAAGCCAGGACCCAGGGTTCAAGCCCTATCCTTTTACAGTGTAGAAGCAGTTCACTCCCGCCCCCAGATTTGGGTACTTGGAGTCCACTAAAAGTATCCCACAATGCTACAGGCCGACTTCCTTTGTCCTCTCTCTCCCAAGACTCTCCAATCAACTCTCAGGAAACTGATGCACCCCCCTTCACCTTGTTCTACTACAGCAGCTTGGCCTTCCATTTTATTCTGACTGCAGAACTGCAAACAGACCTTAGGAGAACCTTTGGCATTTGCACTAGATATCGACCAGAAGTCCTTTACAAAGCGCGCTGCACTGTGGTCATGGGAGCACAGCCAGCTTTTGGTTAATCTCTGGTGCAAGTCCAGCAAAACAATTGATTTTAGTAAGAGTACCAGGCATGACCATGCATACCAGCAAATAGCGAAGAAGCTAGTGGTGTTGGAAATGTAGCAGACCGGTGACCAGTGCAGAGAACAGATTAAGAGGCTCAAGACCGAGTACTGGACAACCAGTGACCACCACCACACCTCTGGCAGCTCGCCAACATCATGCTTATTTTATGATGAGTTCGACCAAGTGCTGGGGACTGCACCGAGCATGAAGCCACCGGTGGTGCATGATAACCTGGTCAGCCAGGCTGGTGCTCTGCTGGCCCCAGAAGACAGCATGGAAATCGATGGGAGCCAGCAGCAGGTGCCAAATGAGGCAAATGAAGTGACTCTGCTGATGAAACTGGTCCTAGAGGAGGCTTTGCCACAGGAGCAGCTGCAGCACATCCTGACGCCATACTTGGAGGAGCTTTTTGATGCTCCCCCCCCCCCCCCCCCCGAGGAACTGGCAGCAGAGACAAAAGAGGGAGAAGCTGTCCCAGAACCTGGTAAGTTTCTGGCTCAATTTTTATGTTTATTCATATAAGAATGGGACGGATTTCTGCTCTATGAACCAATGCAAAAGTTATTACAAGCCCCGGCTAGCAGCGTGTGTCCAGTAATGGTGGAGTGAATCCCAGTGCCTTCACATCACCTCCCACCACAACGTGGAATTCAAAATGGAGACCAGGAAATGCAATCGGTAAACAGGCATCTACAAGCCTGGGAAGGTTTACAGAGGAGTTTGTTAAAGTAAGAACCTTATATTATCTTCCCTGTATGTATGCCATTCCGTACAAATCCCCGGTGTAACGAGCTGCCTGAAAAGACTGAACAATGTGGGGTGGGGAGGGGGAAGAGGTTCAAATGTAGTTCATTTCTGTTAAATGTCGTCCATGCATTCCATGGGTGACAAAATCAGTCACAAATATGACTGGGGGTTTGAATTCAGCCCAGAAATTTGCCAGGGGGAGAAGGGGGCTGACAGTGGGGTTATGCATGTTTGCATGCAGTCCTAACAGGCTCTGTCAGAAGCCATGTGGAGGCACTAACCTATGTGGATGCTAACGCAGCATCCTGTTGATTCCCTCATTTATTCTGACCCAATCCCAGGTGCCGATAGCTGCAAACTTTTTCCGTAGCAGGAACTCCAGATTTATGAGTCACATTTTGGGGAAGGGCATATATTTCGGGGCCACCTTGTTAGCTCACCAATCCACTCCACTTGTAAGATGTACTGTTTAGTCACCATACATTCAGAAACTTCAGTGACATACGTACCTGGTTTCCCATCGGCAGTTTGGAATAACATTTTTCTTCACCAGTCGGGCACCACAAGAACTGATATGGCCTCCAAAATCTGCAATGCCTGAAATGAGAGAGAAGGCTTCTGTAGCACAAAGCAGCCACCAACTTCCCCACAAACTCCATTTCTGGGGAAAATTTTATTTAAAAAAATAGTGTTGTTGTAGCCGTGTTGGTTCTGTAATATTAGAGACACATGGTGGGTGAGATAATATCTTTTATTGGACCAACTTCTATTGGTGAGAGAGACAAGCTCTCGGGCTACATGGAGCTCTTCTTCAGATCTGGGAAATGTTACTCAGAGCGTCACAGCTAAATACAATGTGGAACAAATTCTTTAGTATAAGAAGTTGACACGTACTTCAAGGGCCACTTCACCTTGAACTGGAAAAGGCAGTCCTGTGGCTCAGTGTCCCAGGGCTGGAGCAAGGAGCTGGGAGGACCCAGGGAGAGGCCTGGGATCCAGAGGGGAGGCTGTGCTAACCACAGGCTTATGGGAAACAGCATGAGGGGCTTGGAGGTAGGAAATGGCCCAGGAAAACAACAGCACAGCTAAAGGATCAGAGGACCCCCGAACAGAGGGTGGGTCAGGGTTCCCCTACTAGCCCCAAGGAAGGGGCATAAAGCCCCAACACAAGGACTGTTGAGCCCATGGTGGGACTCAGGACTGAGTTCAGAGGATGGGGTTGGGGAGTAGCCCCTGGGGCAGAAGCATTGCGTGATTGGGCTTCTAATTGGACTATTGTTACCCTGGAAGGGGTCCTGAGCCATATGTGACTTAGCCTTTGACTAAGTGTTGGAGAGAAACAGGTAATTTCTGGGCCAAAGTGGCAGTCAACAGGGGGTCCTAGAGGCGAAGGTCCCCGCAGTGCCATACTCCGACACCAGAGGGTGCTAGGGCAGCAAATACAACTGCTTACATCTCCCTTTTCTGTAGACTGAATGTGCCAGCTTCACTTAACCCCTTATTGGTCTTGCTTTTTGGCCTGCCCCTAAACCAAAAAACTCCAGCAGAAGTTTAACTCCCTTTAAAAACATGAGCTACTCAGTAAACTAGGCCACCCAGCTTCAACTGTGATGTTTGCTCCTGTCAACCCAAGACTATGGGCTGGACTGTGCCAGCTACACATAGTGAGGGGCAACACACTTATGAATGAAATATTTCCTGGTAGAGTTCCTGGCGGAGAAGCTACAAGGACTAGCTGGCGTCGATGGTGGAGTTCAGTCAGGGATTTGACGGTCTGATGCAAGAGAAGAGAGAGGAGGCTGCACAGACAACTCACAATTTGCAGACACCTGCCAACAAAGAGGACCTGGACAGCAGACGGTTAGACGAGGAGAGGAACCATGGAAGAACATGACCACAAGGGCAAGGCAGAGGAAGAGACCAGCTAATGGAGAAGGAACAGAGTTGAGGAACAGGTGTGCTGCACTGGAGAACAGGGAGGAAAAGCAGGTAGAAGATGGGGTGGCAAGAAAGAAGAAAAGGGAAGCCAGTTCTTGCAGAAAAGAGGAAGAGACGATGGATCCGGAGCCCTAGGAAGAAGGAGGATAATATACAGGGGACTGTGAGAGAATGGTCTGCAGACAGAAGGAAGAACAGAGAGAGGGAACCTGAGGTTCACACACATCAGGAAGAGGCAGGTCTGTGTGACTGGAGACTCCACACTAAGAAGAATTGAGAGGACAGAGGGTGTACTGTCTACCACGAATGGGGATATGAGATGTTGACCTGAGGCTGATGGGAATGGTGAAAAATCCACTGATTAGCCTTCATGTTGGGACAGATGACACTGTCAGATTCCCATTGGAACAGACTGCGGACGGGTGGGGAAGATGCTGAAAGAATGAGCACTCAAAGACCAGGTGATCTTTGTGGAATTCTTCCGGTTGCTAGAGGAGTATGGTGGAGGTCTGACAAGACAATGAAGATCATTGGGAGGCTGTACTGGGGTGGCTGCTGTACCAGAGGGCCCCCTTATGGCAAACCCATCCCACAGACATTGTTATATGTTAGGGACCTGCCTTCCAGCCTGATCTTCTAGAGTTCCCCACCTCCATTCCAGAGTTACACTGTTTTTAAAATCCCCAAAGTCACCACAACTACTGAATCATATCAATTTAACTCAGGATGTCTCCTGCTCCTGTTGGGGTCTTTCGCTAGTCCCCTTATCCCTGGCTTCTGCCAGCTTTCTTCTCCCGGAGTAGATCCAGCACCTCCACCCCTATCACTGCCTTCTCTCCTCTGGCTGCCCTGAACTGTCTGTATTTAATCTCCTGGCTCAGCCAACCACATCCTCTCCAGGTGTGCCAAGTGAGGCTAATAGAGCTCTCAGGTGTTCACCACTTCCTTCTCAGCGCCCAGTTAACCCCTTCATGATGGGTGTGGGGTTACACCCCCTAGGACAGAGACATTCACAGAGAGTGGACTCTTCTTGACCGATGGATTCCATTTGAGTACCTGGGGTACTAACCATCTAGGATCAAGGCTGGCGTGCCTGATAAGAAGAGTATAATACTAGCGTAACCCATCTGTCAGGTGTTGTCAGCAGCAAAAAAGCCTGGGTTCAATTTCTGAGGGGTTTCCTTAAAGATGTAATTAATACTGGCTCAAGCTCCCACCCAGAAACCTGAGAAACTATGTACACCACCCAGGGTGCCCCAATCGGCAATTTTTCCCCGGTCGTAAGTACTGAGTCCTAGGATTGAAAACACGAGAACTTTATTTATGGGGAAACGGGGGAGACGACACAATAAACTTTGGAAAACCAGCTATTAAAAAACAAATTCTGTGAGGTAAGACTCCCCCTCCCCCTCCCCCCAGTGTACCTTAACCATAGTCCCAACCTCAGTCCTCCTGGCCACAGTGAATGGCTGGGGCATTTAGCCACTTCCCTCCTCCCCAGCTACCCACTCACAGTTAGCTGCCATGGCTTGGAGAAGTCCAAGGATGCTGGCAGGTGAGCACTGCCTGGGCTGCCCTGAGGACTCAACCACCTGACCCAGCTCAGATGATTCCAGCCTTAATTGCTGGGTAGGGAGGTCCACACCACAGTCCCTTTGACTGCTGCTCCTTCTGTGGCTTCAGATCAAGCTAGCCCAGTTCTGCTCCAGCCACCACCTCTCAGCGCTGTCCATTGCCTCGAAGCTGCCACTGCTGCTCTGCAGCATCCGTTCCCTCAAAGCTGCCACGGCTGCCACTGCCACAGCTTTACAAGCTGTCTTGGCTCAGCTCTTAGAGAGGGATCACTGGTATCTGAGACCCTGTATAGAGTCCTCACCTCCAGCGACGCACTCCCGTCAGGAGACCTTTCCCCTTCTCTCTCCCTTCTCTAGCTTTGCCCAGGCTCCCTGGCCCTACTGTGACTGACAGCAGTCTCAGTCACTGTGACCTTAAGAACATTCAGTGTTGATGTCTTGTCCTTGTATCTCCTGACATGGTCGCTTGCATTATATGGCCCTGAAACTCAAAATTTCATCAGTGATGCAGTTGACCGTAAAGAAATAGAAGTGACAACGTGGATAAAACAGCATCAGTTTGGGTCAAAATCACTTGAGAGGATTGTAAAAGAGGTTCTATGGGTCTGCTGTAGACCATACAGCAGGGTCAGATTTGGATAAGGACAGAGAGCTCTTTTATATTGTTAGTGTAACACTGACAGACCCCGGTCATGGGCGGGCGGGATCGAACCTAGAACCTCTGGAGCTAAATGCATGAGCCTCTACTCTCTGAGCTAAAAAAACATGTGGCCCATAATTAAGGCTGTAGAACAGACTCATTAATCTCTCTCTAAGTGGTCTCAGTGCCACTAGATGGGACAGAGCACCACACCCAAGAGGTGTGTGAATTACATTAGAAAGAGAAATTCTATCAGAATTGTGTCATTATGGGAAACTTTAACTTTCCAGGTCTAGATTGGAGAACAGATGACACTAATAAGGGTAGGGATAAATTATTCCTGGATGTAATAACGAACAGATTTCTGCACCAGAGTCACGGAACCAACAAGAGGTGATACTGTTTTACACTTGGTTTTGGTAAATAATGAGGACATTATAAAAGAGCTAGTCATAGGAAATAACCTTGGATCAAGTGAACATGAATTGAGTTTAAATTAAATGGAATGATAAACAAAACCTGGTCATCAGCTAAGGTTTTTTATTTCAAAAGGGCAAACTTTGAGAAATTAAGGGAACTAGTTAGTGAAGTCAACTGGACTAAAGAGTTCAGGGTCTTAAATGTGGAGAAGACTTGGAATTTCTTTAAGTCAGAGGAGAAAAAAATGATCTGGAATTTACATCCAAGCAAGGGGGGGAAATATTTGTAGGGAAGGTGCTCCAGACCTAACTTGGTTAATAACTGCCTCAGAAAGGATGTCTGGAGCAAGCAGGGAACCTACAAGAAATGGAAAAAGGAATTGATCAACAAAGCATGCTACCTCTTGGAGGTCAGAAAGTATAGGGACAAAGTGAGAATTGAGTTAGACCTTGCAAAGGAAATTAGAACAAATAGCCGCATAAATAAAAAGAGAACAAGAAAAGAAGTGGGGCTTCTATGCAGCGAAAATGGGATAGAGATTAAAGATAATCTACGTATGACCCAAGACCTAAATGAATACTTTGCCTCAGTTTTCAATGAGCGGAATAAAGGCAGGATGGCTGATGGAAATGAGTATCTACGTATCTATGTATGAGTATTATGCTCAAATAAATTTGTTAGTCTCTAAGGTGCCACAAGTACTCCTCATTCTTTTTTCTAGAAATCTAAGTGACCACATCCATGGTGGAAGCAAAATTTAGAGTTTAATATGCTCAAATCAGAGAGAGCTGGATAATCTCCATTCCAGAATTCTGAAGGAACTGCTGTATGGCATTGCAAGTCCACTAGCAAGGATTTTTACTAAAGCTATCAAATCGGGGGGGGGGGCGGGGGGTCCTGTATGACTGGAGAATAGCAAACATAGTACATATTTGTGAGAAAGGGGAAACGAGTGATCTTGGCAACTATAGACCTGTTAGTTTGACCTTGGAGCAGGGCGGTCAGACCCTTTAAAGGCCCACAGAGCCAGGGAGCAGCAAGGCCTGGCCTAAAGAGAAGCCCAGCAGGCATGTGTGGGGAACCAGCTGGCCCACCTAAGCAGCAGCTAATGATTGGCTCTGATTCCAAGCTGGAAGATACAAGTAAGGACCCACCACTGTAATGGTGGGGAGGTTGGGAGAGACAAACACTTTCCTAAGCAATGGTGGAAGGCTGCAACAGGGTTATGGTCCCCCTGAGGCTAAGGGACTCGTGAGCCCCTGGGGGGCAGAGGCCACTGCAGTACCAGCCCAGCTCAGGACTATCCCTTTTATTTCTTGTTTTTGTGTGGCTGAAGACTAAAAGAGTCTGGCCTGAAGGCTAAAACAGAGCTTGGGTGTGGCTGACTGTTTTGTCCCCAGGCTGGTAGACATGCCTACCAGACTACAGACCATCCAAGGGTCTAGAACAAAGTCTCAAGGAAAGCATTATAAATTACATGGAGGTAAATAGCAAATGGGATAAAAGGCAACCTGGATTTACCACAGGTAGATTTTGCCTGCGTTCTGTTGTGTGGAAATATCAACATTTACAAGTTAATCGAAAGGTTTGAAATCCATTTGAGGGCTTCAAGAGTTGCAGAGTGCAGCTTTGCTATACCTCCTGGGAATGAAATGAGGCACTTCTTCACAATGTGTTGATGGTTTGGAGGTCCCTGCATTTGCACTGTGGCAAAGGAAATGCAGTAGATCTAATCTATCTAGACTTCAGTAAGGCATTTGATATGGTACCACATGGGAAATTATTAGTTAAACTGTGGAAGATGGGGATTAGTACAAGAATTGTAAGGCTCATAAGGAACTGGCTAAAGGGGAGATGACAGTGGGTTGTTCTGAAAGGAGAACTACTGGACTGGATGAAGGTTAGTAGTGAGGTTCCTCAAGGATATGTCTTGGACCAATCTTATTTAATATTTTCATTAATTACCTTGGCACAAAATTAGGAGAGTGCTAATGAAATCTGATGATGACTCAGTTGGGAGGCATTGTCAATCCAGTGGAGGATCAATATTATGCAGTAAGAACTGGAGTAATAGAAATGGGATGCAATGTAATGCTATAAAATGCAAGGTTATGCACATAGGGACTAATTTTTGCTATAAGCTGGGTCTCATCAGTTGGAAACAACAGAGGAAGGGAAAGACCTGGTTGTATTGCTTCTCTGTGCTAACCTGAGGTTTTCCCAACGCTGTGTTCCAGCTGACTAATAAAGCCTGTTCTGTTTTGAAAAGGCTGCATGGAGTTGCTGCAGATACTTGCTGAATTGCATTGATCCCTGAAGGGAATAAAAGTCTCTAAACAGGAGTCTCCTTCAGTGGGACTCTCAGGGCAGAGCTCAGTGTGAGAAACAGGGGTGCTAGGAGACAGGTATTGAGGCTGTTTCAAGGCCAGGGGTAGCACAGATCCTGTAAATCCATGCCACACTGTGCTCATGAAATCATTCCATTCAAATTGACAATCTTGGAGAATTAACTCCTCTATATAAAATAGAGCATAGGCATTTTCTCTATGCTTTCCCCAACAGCCACATCAGCTCCTTTCACATGGCTACCAAATACCCAAGGGATGGCATCACTATTACCATAAACTTCATCTGGGACCATGGCCTAGAAGTGAAAATCTCCACATCGTCCCTCTACCAATCTCCTGAGCCAACAGATCTCCCAATACAGAAAGTTGAATTGTGCATTTATCCACAAGAGGGTAGCAAACAACAGATTTTCAAAGCACCTCTGTGCCTGCTACTGTTCTTTTTGAGTTTAGAAGGAAGGTCACGCAGGGTGTTGTCAGTTTTGTCAGCTATTGAACTGTTTGTATCTAGTTTAGACAGAGATTGTGCAGCAGAGGTGTATGGAGCTTTTGTTCTGTGCTTGATGGAAGAGCATGTATTATTCTCTGGACTTCACGGCTAACCTAGTATATTTATCATGTACAGCCCTCGGTCTCATGTGCTAATATTTGTACAGGTGCTTGGGAGCCTAACTACAGCTACCCATTTTTGAAAATCTTAGCTGGAAGCATTTGTCTTCAGACACCCAATACCACCCCTGTGGCTAATGATAGGATGAGCAATGTGGCAGTGGCAAAAATTTTATTCCTCAAAAGGGAAGAAAAGGAGAAGTACATAAGTTAGACTGGGAGCGAGGGGACCCATCTAACAGCAAATAAAATGATCAAGCCTGGTCTCTTCATCACCCTGACATTCAAGTTCCCAAAACCATCTCTCAGATCAATATGTCCTTATTTTGAAAACTTCACTATATAATTGTTGTTAAGAAGCCAAATGAACCTTCACTTTGAAATCCACAGGGTTCTAAAATACACCTCTACCCCGATATAACGCTGTCCTCGGGAGCCAAAAAATCTTACCGCGTTATAGGTGAAACCGCGTTATATCGAACTTGCTTTGATCCACCAGAGTGCGCAGCCCTGCCCCCCCGGAGCGCTGCTTTACTGCGTTATATCCGAATTCGTGTTATATCGGGTTGCGTTATATGGGGGTAGAGGTGTAATATGAAGGATGTAACTTTAACACCTTAAAAGCAACAGAGTTAAGATTTGAGGTAAACTTCATCCTTAAACCAGTTGTTTGTGCCTATGCCACTTTCAGAGTTACTTTATTCAGATAATGCTTTACAGGTTAGAGTTTGGAGGCAGAGGAAAAATGCATGGAATCTAAATGGGAATGGCAAGTTGTTAGCATTCGGCTTGGCACTTTGCTTCCAGGATCAAAGGGAAATACCGTTACTTTACTACCAGTTGCTATGATCCCATGAACATTAAAACTTAGACTCTGCCACTTCCAAGATGTTTGCTCTCTCCACTTATGTCCACTCGCTTCTTGATAGCAAACCTTGACAAAGATGAATCTCCTCCAATAGGAAGCAGTGTGATATGTTTTGGCTTTGCATTTGAATGTAGGCCTGGCTGGTAGTGCAGGAAATCCAGCCACCACGTTCTCAGCCTACTATAAACAAAGTAGCAGTGTATTACTATTGCCTTACTTTTAGGATAACTTAAGGCAGTATTTTTTTTAAAGAACCATGAAGCCTATGTTGTGATTTGTAGGAAGCATCTATCTGCAGCTGGGGCTCTTCTGGATGTTTTTATGACAAATTACTCTCAGATTACCCTTTAATGCAGTCAGGTTTGCCTGTTGTCTAAGCTTTCTGTGTCATATGGAAAGCCTTCAGACTTGATTTAAAACATCTGGTTAACAAGTCAGCTGCACCAAGTTGCACTGTGAGGTAGATCAGCCAGAGAAAACTTTTTGTAGCTGGTGGAAATGCAAACATTAACTTCAGTGTTTTTCTCCTTCTTAGTTTAATTTTCTCATACGAATTGAGCTAAAGCCAGTTGTGCCTTATGCAGGCAAAAATGTCTGCCAGGCAGAGTATATTTGCCATACTGGTTACTCAGCACATGCCTCCTCAATCGTAACACAACTTCATATACCCACTGAGTAAGAAAAAGTAAAAATATTGAGTAAGGCCCCAGTCCTGCCAAGACTTACACAGATGCTTAACTATATGCACTGCGAATAGTCTTCTTGTTGTAGGCGTTCATGTCAATGGGACTGCTCACGTTGCGGGATGTTAAGCACACGCAGGATCCGGATCTAAGTCTTTGTAACTGGTGCCAACTTGACAACCCCAAATGCTGACCCTGTATTTGTTATACACAGATCAGGTAGAGCAGATAGTGGCAGTACAAGCTTCCACACACTGCTGCACCAATCCTTACCCACAGATGCAGTCCCTGCCACGTATGTCTTCACTGACAATTAACCTGGGCTTTTCCCCAGCTTTTAGCCCAATTCTCCTCCACTCACACCCACCCGCCCTTCTGTCCTTACAGAAAAACCTCTGACCTGGGTTTGGAGGTGCTTTAACTCTGGGCTAGCTTACCCAGCTGGGGATGTGGGTTAGAGCCCAGGCTCCATTTAAAATTAGACTGGAACCCATCCACTTTGCAATAAGGACACAGACTAAATCACTCAAGTGCTGATAGTCCTCCAATGCCTTCCCACAGTTCCCCCCAAAGATAGACAAGTTCTCCTGCAATTGACTGGGAAAGAATCCTAGGGTGTCTCAGCCTAAGGAACCATTGGCTATGCCCCCAAACACAAATGGGCCAGTGCAGAAATGGTGAGGACACAGTAACACCGGTTGGGCTTTGCAGTGGAGATATTCACACCCCCGCTAGGCTAACCTGGGTGCTCAGACCTGAGTGCCAATCACCAGGGTTAACTGTGCAGTGAAAGCATAGCCTAGGAGTGAGAGGGGAGTTCAGGCTTTCGTGCCACTTTAATAATCATCATAATAAATCACACTTCGCCTTTACATCTTAAAGCATTTTTCAAAGGTGCACAGATAGCGGATAGGTTTCAAAATGATTTTGTTCATGGGGAGTCTCCATTGAGTGGGGCTGTTTAAAGTGGGTCCCCCAGGCATTGGTTATTGGTGACCTGGTAGAAAATACACGCACATTGCTGATGAACTTTACAGCTTTGCAGGTCACAAAGACTGAATACAATGGTAAATAATGATGAGAACAGGCCTATTTTGTGCCTGTGATGCAAAGTTCATTGGAAAAATTGGGCAATTTTCTATGCTACAATATTTGGGCAAAATGGCATGTTAAAATCAGCCCATCTTTTAGGTGTAACTTCTTGTTTTGAGCACAGAACACTAGTGTTCTATGGGCAACTGTGCTTGCCTTGTTGGCTTCCAAGGAGAATCCAAGGCGATGTTTCAGAGCCCTGAGGGCTTGATCCAAAGCCTAATCATACTGATGGAAAAACTCTCACTGACTTCAGTTGGCTTTGGATCAGGCCCTAAAAGGACTGGGTCCGGGTCAGTTGAGAGATTGACCCACACCTCATTCCTTACTCCTAGGGTTAAAGTGAGCAGAAAAGCCCAAGCTTGAGCTCAGGAGAGATGTGCAGGCAGGGCCTTTTCCATGAGGCCCTGACCATGGAATGGGCCAGAGCCCCGGGAGGTTAACCTTCCATACACATCGAGAGGCTAACACTTTCCTCAGGCATGGGTGCAGGGATGGGAGATAGTTGGATGGAGCAGTTCTTAATGGCAGTATAGTGGAGTGAAAGGGTAGAAGAAAATTCTGATTGGTGGTCAGCAGTGAATTGTAGCAGTTTAGAGTAACTGTGCGTTATTGTGGCCTATTAATCACTGGGGAGGTGGGAGGCATGCAGAGCATGGGATGGGCAATTTTAGCATCTATGTTTTAAAACTCTGGCCCAGTGTGTGGATTATGTATTTGCTAATTATCTGGTTTGCATAGAGTGGAGTTAAATTTAACTAATTGGTTTTGTGTATTTGGCTGTAAGCTAATGTTGTTGTGGTGTGTGTGTGTGAGAGATGACGGCACTGAAGGGCCCAATCAGGGGTCAGGGCCCTGTAGTGCTAAGCCCCATACAAATACAGAACACAAAGACAGCCCCTGCCCCAGATACAGTCTAAGTATGAAGGAAAGACAACAGGTGGGTTGGGGGAGCACACAGTAATAGTCAGGTGATCATGAACAGTTAAGTGGTAAGCAGGGGTCATGTGAGTTTGTTGTTCTTTAAAAACAATAAATATGGTTCTTGGGGAAGCAAGAGTGACTTGTGGGTAAAATCAACTGCATGTTGCCTGTCCCAGTATGTGTGGGGCTAGATAGAATTGTTACTTTTTGGGAACAGAACAACAGAGAGGCCATTCTTTTTGTCTCATATTTATTTATTTTTGTTAAATCATTTAAAAATAAATTGGCAGAGTTAAAATTTCCATCACTCTGCGTGAGCTGAATCCACATTGGTGAAGATATCTAGGTATCCCCAGAGTCGCCCTTTAGAGATAACTTATCTCGGGGCCTCCACCACCTACACAGTGAGGAGAGATTTCCTGGTGCGTAGGTGTCTCTTTTTTCACAAAGCCAAAGTTTACACATTTTTTAGTAGTTTGCTGTAACACTGTGTCTGTAGAGTGGTATACTGTGATAAGTAAGGTATAGTTGTACTCATTTGTATTATCCTGTATAACTCATTTGTAGCTTTGCCACTTGTGAATAATTTACACATCCCAAAGTCTTGCTCGCCAACCACATCTTTCTTCCACACCCCAATGGATTCCATCTGTATGAATTTATTTAGAGATAAGCAATAATAAAAAATGCCCATTCTAAAAGCTGTATGCACCCTAACAGTTTATTAGACTCACAACAACATAGCAATGAGCACTTATCTGCACTGAATTCTTCTCTACAGGTAACACATTAACATCGGCAACAGCAGCATTAAATAATCATATAGAGATAACAAATTCACCCAGCCTGAAACCGTCAGAAACCAGTGACAAATTAATGGAACCCCTCAGTAAATCAAAGCAACATAGAAGTTCCTATCACCCTCCTCCCAATGTGGAACATCTCATCCCTTCCCCTAAAACCATATCAAATAGATAGCACTGTGCCTGGAAGTTAATCAAATTCAGGCGACTTCAGACCAAAAGTGGCAGCAAGCCCCAGAGTCCTGGAGCCCTCACAGAGACCAACTATCCCTTCTCTTTGATAAAAAGGGGGATCTAGCCCACATCCCTCTGCTGACCATAGCTGTGGCCCAGAGAAACAGGTGATCCTGCAGGTACACCCATTCCAGGCCATGTAGGGCTTTCTAGCTTATAACCAACACCATAAACACCACCTGGAGACCAATAAGCCAGCGCAGATCCTAGAGTCTAACAGTGGCTGTGTGTGTGTGTGTGTGTGTGTGTGTGTGTGTGTGTGTGTGTGTGTGTGTGTGTGTGTGTGTGTGTGTGTTTTAAAATCATCCCTAAGTTGTGGCATGCTGATACCAAAGGCAGACACCCACCCTCAATCAGAGAGGCTGGGGGCATGGATCAGCGTTCACATCACACTCCCCATCAGTACCAGCCTGGGCCGGGGAAGCTAATGATCCAACCAGAGAACCAAATTCCATGATGAATCCTGGTCACGTGCCGCCTGAGGCACGTTGTGCATACGCTAAGAAGAATCAGAAAGGCTGATACTATCTCCACCTCTACCTCTGCTGTACACATATGGTTCTGATTCCCATTTACACAGTTCTGGCAATGTAAAGGGGGCCTCAGAATGGGTGTAAATGGAATTTACTTCCAGAGCAGTGGGTAAGACTCAGGCCCTCCTGTGTACATACACGTACATATAAATTTGCACACACATTTTACATAGAAATAAACCCCAGTGGGCTCAGTAAGGAGACTTTCTATATTTTTTGCTTATATAATAGTGGCATGTAAAATTCTGTCAAGGAGACAGTGGCCTGCAGAATCTATATCAACTGTATAAATCATTTTATTAAGGAGAGGTAGCATACGCTTTCTAAGAGTTTTGGGGTTTGTGGCACCTGTTCCAGCATGTTAATCAACCTCTGGTGTCAGCTAGATAATGGGTGATGTCATCTGCAGGTGTCTGAACTTTGTGGTGGAGGCCTGCAGCTGAACATTTATTTCACAAGGTACTGTTAGCCACATCTGTACTCAACTGTGAAGAGGATATTAACCAGAAAGTTTAGGTGGAGGGTGTTTTTAACGAGAACATCCAAAAGCAGCAAGTAGACATTTTAAACATATGCTTTTCCTATGATTTCAGCTGACTTCATTTGGTTATGAAGGATAGTAAAAGCACTGTTGCATTAGACTGCTGCTGTGGGAAGTGTATCTACACACACACACACACACACACACGCATCGTGTTAGTTTTCTCAGTTTCTAAAGCACTCACATCTTTAAACATGTCAGAAAAATGCCCTCCTTTCAGATAACAATCTCCTTTATTTTTTTTACACTCATATTTGCTCCTGCGATATCCTTAAGGCATTTCAGATGATTCATGAGATCTGTATATTTGTTTATACCCTTGCATGTCAAAAGGTACAGTATTTGTCTTAAACTGTGTTGCTCTGCTGCACTACAATAAAGGTCAAGTTTCAAAACTGAATCAGTTAAAACCTCCTGTTTAAGGCATGTGGCTTAAACTGATTTTATCTGCGTAGATAGACTCAAGTGAAATGTTGGTGTTGTCACAATGGGTTTGAGAAGCAGAACCCTTTTACCAGACCTGAATTTAGGTAGCTAAGAATGAGATCTATGTCAAGGTGATTTTTAAGGGGGGTATTTTTCAAGTGTTGTGAGTTTATAAAACGTTGTGTCTGGGGCTGGATCTGTGTCAGCACTCTGGCAGGCAGGATGAGGACCAGTCAGCATCCAGGACTTTCCCACTTTGCAGTGCTTCTCTAGTTCAATACTGCGTTGGTCAGAGTAACACACAAGGCCCCTGGCCACGACTGGCCCCATTTGTGTCTCGAACACAGAAGGCTAATGGGGGGCAATTGCTCAGCAGTGCTTCCCTAAGGTGCTGTAAGTGCTGCTACTTCCCTCATGGAGAGACTGCTCCACTGGAGCAAGACAGTGGCTGAGGTGATTTCTAGAACCATGGCCGACAAAGCCAGCCGGTCCCTTCAGCTCCTCTGCTGGGGAGAGAAGCTCACCCTCAGTGGCAGAGGCTCTTCCCAAAGCAGCAGCAGCAGAGCAAGGCAGGATCTGTAGCAGCCTCTGGGGTTGAGAGAGGCAAAACCAGCCAGCCCAGCTGGTGTGAAGGGGAGAGAAGCACATGTGTGGGGATCAGGCTCTCCCCAAGTCTGGCTGTGAGGAATAGGTCCCTCCATGCTCCTAGGAGGCAAGGCATTGAATGAGCCCCTCCCTGGCTTGAGAAGGGGATCAGTGGGTCTGTCCCAGCTGCTAAATCTAGGCAGGAGTCACCTCCCAGAAGTCACCTAAACAGCCTTGCAGGGACTTCCTTGGGAGCGCTCTCTCCTGCTTTTTCTGCTGGTTGCGGTGAATGCAAATGCTTTTCTTCACACAGGGCATTGTTCTTTCTCCTGTGCAGTCCCTCTGTGAGTCTGGAATAGGGTGACCAGATGTTCCAATTTTATAGGGACAGTCCTGATTTTAGGGTCTTTTTCTTATATAGGCTCCTATTACCCCCAACCCCCGTCCCGATTTTTCACACTTGCTGTCTGGTCACCCTAGTCTGGAATGCTCTGTTGGGCTGGTCATGCCCAGCTGGGCTCACAGAGGTGAAGAGTTTTGGGGGACCCTACCTCTGCCTAGCTAAGTCCAGTGACGGTATCCCCTGCCAGTGTGCCTAGCTTGCATTGCACTGTCAGAGCCTCTGGGAGCCATAAGGCTTTCCGGTCCTGGTGGGCAGATGGTCTTTATGTCTTGTTTCTCTAGCTGTTCTTCCCCTCCCTGGCAGATCCAGCCTCTGGGATCCAGCGGGTGGAGTGATTTGGAGAGGATGGTGCTGCAGCCCCACTGCATGCCAGCGTCTGTCTCCTTTGATGGTTAAGGACTGTGGTCAGCAGTGCCAGAGAGGGCGCTGCACACTGGCAAGTCGACTGGGTGGGTCGGCTCCTCTGCGGAGGCTGTGCCTCGGCTGGACAGAGGAGAGGGAGCCATGGTCACCAAAGAAAGACAGGACAGCATTGGAGCCATGGATCAAGCTAAGGAATGCTCCTTGCACCCGCAAGCTGGCCAATGCAGTTAAGCATCCCTGAGTGCTCTGCTAGTCTGCCAGATGGGGGGCGAAGGGGGATGTGTATGTCTCAGCCGGGGGTGTGAGAGGGATAAGATGCCCACAGACACTCAGCCACCTGTTCCGCTCCTTTCTCAGTTCCTAGTCTTCTCCCGAGGGCTCCGGCCCATAAGCGTTGTTTGGAGTGGACAGAACTGTAACCTTGGTGAATGCCCCGCCTCCAACCTCAGGAAAGGTCCTACGCACCAGTAAGTGGATGTGTCTATGCTAGTTTCTCAGCAGAGGCTGGCTGTGTGCTGTCTGAGACAAGACCACAGTGACTCAGTGTGGAATAAGTCCTGACCCCTGAGGACACTGCTTCCTTGAAACCAGTGAGCTTTTGGAAATTTAGGGTCCTGTGGCACCTTTAAGACTAACAGAAGTATTGGAGCATAAGCTTTCGTGGGTAAGTTTTTACCCACGAAATCTTATGCTCCAATACTTCTGTTAGTCTTAAAGGTGCCACAGGACCCTCTGTTGCTTTTTACAGATTCAGACTAACACGGCTACTCCTCTGATATTTGGAAATTTAGTTTTACTCCCCAGGTTCCCCTCTAAGGGAGGTAGAATCTCCAGCAGAACAGAAACAGAACCCTCTGCCCCAAACTCTGAGAGTGGTGTGGGCTGGTGAGTGAGAGTCAGGCAAAATCAGGGGCATTTGTGGAGGTTGCAGAGTACCACCTTGCCTCAGAAAAGGTGGCCTGGGATGAAAAAGGCACTAATGTTCAATGAGCCTAAGCCATTGTAGTAGAGAAGAGACTTACTGTGACAGGGAGTCCATTCCTTCCATACTCAAGGGGAAGGAACCAAGGGAGGGGGCTCAGAACTTGGGAGAACGTTGAATGGTCTGTGTCTTCTCCTTCTGCAAAGAAACCCCAGTTGCTACACTAAGAGGTTCTTTCTGGTGTGGAATAGTTTCTCCAGCTTTACTCCTGTCCTGTAGGAATCTGCAGACCTAGCGATGAGCCTGTGAAAGAGACTTGGACAAAGCAGTAGCCTCCTTCCACTGCTCACTTAGCTCCTTGGCCATAAACACCTATTTGTCCACAACCCTAGGATTCTAGAGGGCAGCACCGTGCCTTCAGCTCCATTCGCTTTCTTGGCATCACTGTGATGAGGCTTGCTGGAGAGACCATCCCTTGGCATTACACTGGAAGTCCATGACTGCTGTGTGCTCTGCATCAAGGGAACCCAATGGCTACTCTGTGAGGAGATAGAACTTTCAACTCCAGAGTCATCGGCTCGAATCATCCAGGCAGCACTCCAACAGCAGAGACTGGGGTCCTGTAAAATCCGGAAGGGTCGAGCGGTTGAGGCTTTTGGCAAAATGGGTAAATCGTGCAGCCAGTTTCACAGAGGCACAATTGCATTATATTGTAGCTCCTGTGTACTGTATGGGACTTGGGTTTGGTTTTCAAGTTTATGTATTTCCAAACTGAGTGCATGTCAAAAAACAAAGCAAAGGATTCCAGTATTTAAAAGCAGAATCTGGGCCAGGCAGATAGCCGTACATTAATTTCCTGACACACCATTGATTTCTGGTAACAATTTAACTGGCTGTCAGACATTCCAGTTGTTATCTTTAATGTAAAAAGTCACATATATATTTCCCCTAATATTCTGTTGCAATGATAACATTACATTTCATCTGGGGAGAATTATTGGCAATAGACGTTGAGCCTGGAGTTTTTGAAATGCCTCATGTATGCATGTTGGTAGAAATCTTGCCAAATTTGAAGGCAGACACACACTTTAGAACATATGCAATGTCTTTGATATTTATCAAATGTTATATCTTGTGACAGATAACAGAGCTGAAGCCAAGACTTTGAGGTTTTAAAAGGAGGGAAACACTTGCTTTTTGTTAGTCAAAGTACAGATAGTATGGCTTTTTGTGGGTTGATTTAGCATAAAGGAAGTGTTGGTTGTGAGAATGTGTAGGTTGGTGCAATGAATTGTATATTACAATTAATTTTTAATAGTTTAATGGAACGTCAGTTTTGGGGCAACATGGGTGAAATCCTGGCCCCGTTGATCTAAATAGCAAAACTGCTATAGACTATAATGGGATCAAGATTTCTCCCTGCGTGTTTAGAATGGAACACCTCTGCAAGTGAGAGCTTGAGGGGAAGAATCACAAATACACTGGCTGAGTTAGCCATGTAGAAGTTATTCTTTCCTGTGAAGGAAATGAACTTCTGTGGAGGCTCCTGCATATAGGTCCCCTCCATAACCATGCGCTTTGTGTATGGAAATGAAGGAGGTAGCATGCCAGATGATCCCACTCGAAGGGAAGCTTGCAGATCTACAGAACTGGCATATGCCCTGGTGGAGAAGGTGCTGCTTCAGGGGCTAGTTGTGCCATACAGACAAACCACCCAGTTGTTTAGGGCAATCAAATATTTAGTGGCTGTCAGTTCTATGCAGTCTGAGGTAAAATAGTATGTTGTCACAGGGTTTATTTGGGGGGGTGGAATGTAATGGTTAAGTAGCTTTGTAAACTATATTAATCTGTTTCTTATCTACTGATAAAAACTACTGACTGGATAATGATATAGATGGTTGAAATGAAATTTCCTCATATTGTACTCCCTTGGCAGACAGCTGACTTCTTGCCTGAAAAGTTTTGGCAAAGGAAGATAAATTTTGCCTACATGCTATCCAGATTGTCTGACTTTAGTAACAGGCATAGTTATAAAAAGAACAGGAGTACTTGTGGCACCTTAGAGACTAACAAATTTATTAGAGCATTAGAACCCTATGCTCTAATAAATTTGTTAGTCTCTAAGGTGCCACAAGTACTCCTGTTCTTTTTGCGGATACAGACTAACACGGCTGCTACTCTGAAACCAGGCATAGTTATGCGAGACCAAGTTGCCAGTAGAAACTCAGCTGAAACAATGAACCCTGCCTCAGTGAGGATGGCAAGAGATGACAAAAGGTTAGTGCTTCTACCACTGAGCTGCTTTCTTCATCCTCAGAAGCTAACTCAGGGGTCTCAAACACGCGGCCTGTGGAGTTATTTCCTGCAGCCACCAAGCTCCCCTCACCCACTGCCCCCCCTTCCACTCCAGCGCACTGCGTCCCCACTCCTCTGCCTACCTCCAGGCGCTTCCTGCCACCAAACAGCTGTTTGCCAGCGTTTAGTGCTTTCCAGGAGTGGGGGGGAGGAGCAGGGAGCCACGTGCTCAGGGGAGGAGGCGGAGAAGAGGCGGGGCGGGGGTTTGGGGAAGGGGTTGGAATGAGGGCGGGGCAGGAGTGGGAAGAGGTGGGGCAGGGGCGGAGCCTCATGGAAGGGATGGAGAGGGAGAGGGGGGCTTTTGTACCTTTATATGAAAAGGTGTCAGTGATGCGGCCCTCGGGCCAATGTACTTGTCCTCATGTGACCCTCATGGTGATTTGAGTTTGAGATCCCTGAGCTAACTTAATATTCTGGGGAGTTTAGTGGGTCACAAACTAAATATGAGTCAACAATGTAACACTTTTGCAAAAAAAAGCAAACATCATTCTGGGATGTATTAGCAGGGCCTTTGTAAGCAAAACACGAGAAGTAATTCTTCCACTTTGCTCAGCACTGATAAGACCTCAACTGGAGTATTGTGTCCAGTTCTGGGCACCATGCTTTGGGAAAGATGTGGACAAATTGGAGAAAGTCCAGAGGAGAGCAACAAAAATGATTAAAGTTATAGAAAACCTGACATGTAAGGAAAGAGTGAAAAAGATGGTTTTGTTCAGTCTGGAGAAGAGAAGAATGAGGGGGAACATGACAACAGTCTTCAAGTATGTACGAGGTTGTTATAAAGAGGAGGGTCATAAATGGTTCTCCTTGACTTGAGGACAGAACAAGAAGCAATAGGCTTAAATTGCAGCAAGGGAGGTTTAGGTTGGACATTAAGAAAAATTTCCTAGCTGTCAGGGTGCTTAAGCACTGGAATAAATTGCCCAGGGAGGTTGTAGAATCTCCAGCATTGGAGATTTTTGAGAGCAGTTTGGACAAATACCTGTCAGGGATGGTCTAGATAATAGTCCTGCCTCAGTGCAGGGGACTGGACTAGATGACCTGTTGAGGTCCCTTCCAGTCCTGTCGCTCTGACTCTTATGATTCCTCCAAGGTAGACTGATACAGTCATGTCCTCAGGCAGGAAGCATGCCATGTGCTCATCTTTTCGGGAGTTTATCTCCTTTGGGAGAGAAACCCAGAAAGGGATGGAGTGAGGGGAGAGACGCATTCTGTCTCGTGCTGTCATATGAGCTGTGTTAGTGACTGGAGTTTGAGGGCCTTGTCACAGTCAGTGAATGTGACTTGTAGGTGGGGATTTTTGTTTTGAGCAGCAGTGCTCAGAATTGTTTTCTGTCCTCTGGTCCCTGTGGTAGGAGTTCTCAAACATTTTCACAGCATGGAAACTGAAGAGGGAAATCACAAAACATCTCTGCGGCAACAACAGTGTAGATGAGTGGCTGCCTAATGGGCACCCTGATATGCAGCCCCTTCCCTCCGTTTCCCTTCTTGGTTCCCACCTAAACTCCACACAAGGTTTTTCCAGTCCAATCACAACAGCCTTCCTTAGGGTCAAATTGGTTAACTTAAAGTTCAGAACTAAACACAAATGTCTTCCCTCCAGCCTTCTGCTGGGTACAGCCTCCATTCCCCCAATCTGATCAGGCAACTCCCAGCCCTTCCTAGCTGGAACCTACCCTGCTCGCAAGGTCTTCCCTGCAGGACCCTCTCTCCCTCTCTGCAGTCTCACTACAGCCCCCTGCCCTTCCCCCTTCCTGCAGCCATCTTCTGCTCTTTATAGGATAGTGCCCGATTCCCCTCAGGTGGGGCTCATTCTCTCATCAGGGTTGTAAACAGGAATTGCTTATATAGAAAGTAATATTGAGAAAGTAGTTAATGTATCTTCAGCTTCTTCTAGGTCTTGTCTACACTACACTACACAAAGCCTGAAGACAAAGTATGGACCAAGCTGTGAATGCATACCAGGCCCTGCGCTCTTCTTTCAGGGAGAGGCTCAGGACACCTGCAGAGACCCAGTGCTTCCCCGGCCAGAAGAACTCCAGGACCTTCCTCTGGAGGTTGGCCAGGGTGCCTGGGGGTGAGTTAAGGGTGTTGAACAGGTGCCAGAATATGGACAGAACCAGCTGGTTAACAACCAGCACCCTCCCCTGAAGGGAAAGGTGCCAGGGAAGCCCCATCCTCCCCTTTTTTGGCAGCAGAGCAAGCACAGCCTGCCTGCATGGCAAGGGGAGCACCCCGCTCCCAGGGACTCGGCCCATAAAAATGGCGCGGTCTGGGCTGAGGATGCCCCAGGACTTGCAATAGAACTCCACGGTCAGCCTGTCAATGTCTGGAGATTTGTCAGTGGGCATCAGATGGAGGGCTTCCAAGAACTCAGCCAGAGTGAGAGGAACTCCAGCCAGTCCTGGTTGCTAGCACTGGGAGTTCATCCCACAGGGCCTTGCAAGCATTGGCATCAGTGGGATCTGGAGAATAAAGGTCAGTGTAGAAAGCCTTCGCCCTTTCTCACATCTGCTCCGGATCCGCAAGGGGGGTGCCAGTCTCCACCAGGAGGTAGGTGATATGTCTCTTGGCATTCCTCCTCTTCTCCACAGCCTTGGAGAAGCAGGAGCCAGAATCCATCTCCTGAAGGAGTTGGACATGTGACCTAAGAAATGTGCCCCAGGCCTGATAGTTGTAAAGGGCCCAGAGCTCATCCTGCTTTCCCCGACACTTTCTGCAGAGGGATGGAGCAGGAGTTGGGTGTCAGGCCAAGGGAGGTACCAGGAGAACAGAGTCCAAGACAGGATAGAGGGCAAACCAAGAGCCGGGTGTCAGGAGGCAGGCGGGGTCAGGTTACTAGGCGATTGGGGTTGGGCGCCAGGTTGCAGACAGCAATCGAATTGTGAAGAGAAGGACATACCAGCGTCAGAAGCTGGAGTCTAGGGTCTATTGCCAGCAGGGTCTGGAGCAGAGACAGGCAGGCAGTCCGTGGTGTGGCTCAGACAGCTCCCCGTCGTGGCTTCCTGGTTTATATACTGGTACCAGCCGTAGGTCTGGGGATAACAGGGTCGCACCCCACCCAATGACATCATGAGATGGCTGAAATACACCGTCACCCCACTCCAGCCGCCAGCTGGCTTTGGCGTCCGGGTCCATGTGAGTCTCCTGCAGGGAAATCACAGAACAACTCCCCGTCCAAAGGTAGGAGAGGATCTGGCACCTGCAGAGACTCACTTTACAGCTGTGGATGTTCAATGAGGCAAAGAAGGTTCCCTTCATTAGAGAGGAGGTTGAGGATCCTCACAGACGGTGGCATCCCCTGCACCAGCGATGCCATGCAAGAACCCACCCTCCACCCTGTATTTGAGTAGAGCACTATGGAAGGTGCGAGCTCGCTGGCACTGCTTACATTGCCACCTCCTGGCCCCTGGGCCCTCCCCTAGAAAGGCCTTCACAGAGGTGAGGATAAGATCATAATCCCACCGCTGATCGGGAGCAAGCTGCACCTTTCTCCCAGAGCTGCCTACGGCCTCCAGGAACAAGCACAGCTCGGCCCGTGACAAAGTGGGGGCCAAAATGTTGGCAAGCTCAATAGAGTCCCCGGCCTCCCAGTCGTTCTGATTCTCCCCCCATATACACTTAGTGCAGTCTGGGATATATTTAGTGAATTTTGACCCTCTCCTATATCTTAGGGAGCGTCATTGATTAAGGTGGTGATGGGCCAACTCCAGCAACACAAGGTTTGATAAAGTTCTTTAATCCTCATCAACATAGGTTTTTACATTCAGTGTGGAACTGTGACTTTGTTATCTAGGCAGGGCTAGTAGCAATGCCTCTGGTGATGGCTGCCTGCCACTTTCCATGATAAGAGCCTGTTTTCAGTTGCTTATAAAAGGTTTTACAAGGTCTGGCTGAGGAGGTCACTGGATCATTGATGTTGATTTTCAGTCAATCTTGGAATACTGGGCATGTTCCAGAAGACTGGAAGTAAATTGATGTGTCAACATTTAAAAAGGGTAAATGGGATGACCCAAGTAATCATAGGCCTCTCAGCCTGACATTGAGTTCAGGCAGGATAATGGAGCAGCCGAGATGATATGGGACTCCACAAAGAATTAAAGGAGTGTAACACAATTAATGCCAATCAACATGGGATTATGGAAAATAGATCCTGTCAGACTAACTTGATATCTTTTTTTGATGAGATTACGGATTTGGTTGATGAAGTTGACAGTGTTGATGAAATATATTTAGACTTCTATAAGGCATTTGACTTGGTAGCATGTGACATTTTAATTAAAAAACGAGAACAATTCAAAACGAACATGGCACACATAAATGGATTAAAAACCAGCTAATTGACAGGTCTCAAAATGTAATTGTAAACGGGGAGTCATCATCGAGCAGGCGTGTTTCCAGTGGGGTCCTGCAGGGATCGGCTCTTCACTCTAGGCTATTTAAACATTGTTATCAATGACCTGGAAGAAAACATGAAAATATTACAGATAAAGTTTGCAGATGACACACAAACTGGAGTGGTAAATAATGAAGAGGACAGGTCACTGATACCAAGTGATCCAGATTGCTCTGTAAGCTGGCCACAAGCAAGCAATATGCATTCTAATACAGCTAAACGTAAACGTACATCTAGGAACAAAGTGTGTAGGTTGTGGCACTTTCGTGGGGTGCACAGGATTGTGAGTCACGTTGTTACTCCCTGCATCCAGCTAGAGGAAGATTTGCTTGTGCTTACCTGGATGTCAGCTTCCTGACACCACCAGACTCTCAGTCACCCAAACTATCTTTGCCGAGCTCTAGCCCTTACTTTGCCTTGCAGGTTAACACTAGGTGAAAGCCATCCCCTCTGAAAGCATCCCCTGTAGTATCCAGTCCCTGTCCCTGAACAGTCACAGAACTTACCAGGTTTGCTGCCCCAAGGGAACAGCATACACATCACTTGACTCAGGATCAGGTCCTTTATAACATCACATCACTGAAATATAGTGAAAACAATCCTACGTTTATTATCAAAGGCTGCGGTTTAAGAGAGAGTGAATTTGCTTAATGGAAACTGAAATAGTTACATATGAAACAAAACTGTAACACATTTCTTAGGCCTTGTCTACACTACGGGGGGAGATCGATCTAAGTTATGCAACTTCAGCTACGTGAATAATGTAGCTAAAGTCGACATAGCTTAGATCTACTTACCGTGGGGTCCACACTACGCGATGTCGATGGGAGAGCGTCTCCCGTCGACTCCCCTTGCGCTTCTCGTTCAGGTGGAGTACAGGAGTCAACAGAAGAGTGATCGGTGGTCGATTTAGCGGGTCTTCACTAGACCCGCTAAATTGACCACTGATGCATTGATCACCACATGTCAAACCTCTGGTAAGTGTAGACAAGGCCTTAGAGTCTTCTAAACCTAGCTTTAATTGGCTAACATCCTGGTCTGAAGTAGTGTTTCACTTAAAGCAAATGCCCAGCGTCACCAACCCTGGCTGGGATCCACCTTCCAAGAATGCAAAACGTGTTGTCCTTTTTGCTCCCTTGGTGAAGGGTAACAACATGTCTCCTTGCTTCTCCTTATATTCCCCAAACTCATTGTTTGTGTTCCCAGAGGCAGGGCGACCCCCATGTGTCCCTTCCTGGTGTGCTGCCTCCAGGTTGCTACACATCCTTCTGCTGACTCCATGGTCAAAATGGGGCTTCCATAGTGTTGGTTTGCAATGCCTAATTTACATATAACCCAAGGCAGACAGGTGAATCGACATCCCTTTGTCTAGCAGTACCTGTTTGTTCACCCTGCCCGGGGCACAGATTTTAAAACATCTTTTCAGTGCGTATACACAACTCCTTAAATATCTGTATGTACATCTCACAATGACTGAGGATCAGTATGACATAAGCTTTTATTAGATATCTCACTTGACCCTCTTTGGATAAATACAATGAAAGCAATGTGTTGAGTTAATGAGTTTGCCAGGCCTGTCAGGAGTTTGTGTTACAGAACAGTGAACCCTTTACCAGTTGGCACTGAGAGGCTGTTAGGGTCATGTAAGGTGTTTTTACAGGACAGAGGACACGAGCCTGGGAAGCCTGGCTTGTGAACACAACTGAGGGGTTGTGAACATGAGTTCCCAGAGTGATACTGTGGCCAAAAGGTCTAATGCAATCCTGGGTTTCAGAAGCAGGGGAATCTCAAGTAGGAACAGAAGTTATTTTACCTATTTGGCACCAGTATGACCATTGCTAGAATACTGTGTCCAGTTCTGACAGGTTTCAGAGTAGCAGCCGTGTTAGTCTGTATCCGCAAAAAGAACAGGAGTACTTGTGGCACCTTAGAGACTAACAAATTTATTAGAGCATAAGCTTTCGTGGGCTACAGCCCACTTCTTCGGATTCTGGTGTCCACATATTCAAGAAGACTGTTGAAACACTGGAGAGGATTCAGAGAAGAGCCACAAGAATGACTAAAGGATTAGAAAACCTGCATTATAGCGATAGACACAAGGAGCTCAATTTAGCTTAACAAAGAGAAGGTTAAGGGGTGATTTGATCACAGTATATAAGTACCTTCAGGGGAACAAATATTTAACAGTGGGCTCTCCAGTCTACCAGACAATGATATAAAAAGATCCAATGGCTGGAAGTTGAAGCTAGACACATTCAGACTGGAAATAAGGTGTAATTTTAAACAGTGAATGTAATTAACCATTGGAACCCTTTACCAAGAGTTGTGGTAGATTCTCTATCATTGGCAATTTTAAAATCAAGATTGGATATTTTTTTTAAAGATCTGCTGTAGTTCAAACAGGAATTGCTCTGGGGCAGTTCTCTGGCCTGTGTGATACAGGAGGTCAGACTAGAGGATGACAATGGTACCTTCTGGCCTGGGAACCTATGAACCTGTGCCAAACTTGAACTGTTTCAGCTGAAATTTCCCATTTTGGGTGTCTGACGCAGGGTGAATTTTTCTGAAAGTTTCAGCATAAAAAATGATTCAGCCGTTTCTGAGAATGAGGTTAAGGAAAATCCATTGTTTTGCCCATCTTAAAAGAATCCTGACAACTGTTTCGCTGAGAAGCTCAAGCGCCTCCATACTTTGGAGCAGGGACTTGAAATTTGACACTGGGGTCACTCTGGTGCCAGGGAGATACTTTTTGCCATCTCATTGAAAATCTGCCCAAATTGAGCCCAATCATAAGGCTCTGAAAAATCTCAGTTGGCACATGCTCAGTAGAGACTTTTTAGTTTGGCAGCTAAATTCTCCAAAGATTCCATCTGCATGGAGCATGCTCCAGCTTCTCACAGCTCCTATGTGTGACCAGACTGTGTACATGCCATCCTGACCGAGCAACTGAGCATACTGCAGCCCAGGACTGCAGGGCATTAGCGGGACTTTCTCAGCTATTGCTGCTCCTGGCTGCCAGTGGCTGCGGTGGAGCTGGGCATGGGAATGAGAAAGGTCTCTGTCTTCTCCTGCTAGCTCCAAGGTTGCATGGAGGAGGAGTGGCCTGACTGCAAAGCAGAGTGATGAGGAGTTGGGGCGCATGACGGAGAAAGGCTGTGGGGAAACAAGGGAGGGGACCTGGGGCAGAGAGAAGCTGTGTTGGGGGGGGAATGGGGCAGAAGTGTGCTAGCGACAGGCTGCTGGGAGGGGATTCAGAGACAGGCTGCGGAGATGGAATGAGGCTGGGGGGTGGGGTGGGATAGGGACAGAACGGAGACCAGCAGGCCACTCGTGCCTGGGTTTTTGTTACCCAGCAAAAGGACTTTGCAACTAGAGTATGAGGCATCATCTGCAAAGGTGAAAGGTACCCTAAGAATAACAGGAGTTGGACCAATGTAGGAACTGCAACTATGAGAATTAGATACAGTTTTCAAGAACTTAGCTTAATTACAAATCCCCCCCCCCCCAAATGTAGCTTGTCCAATAGCTTTCAATCAGTTTTAACTCCAAGGCAGAGTTTGAAGGGTTAAGAACATGCCATTCCTTTGCTGGAGGGGGGAAGAACAATGAGGCGGGAAAGGGCCTGTTGCCATTTTTAGACTCCTAAACTAGCAGATATGTTTATGCTTATGCTCTAATAAATTTGTTAGTCTCTAAGGTGCCACAAGTACTCTTGTATCAACTCCAGAAAGGGACCTGCACGTCATTATGGATGGCTCCATTAAGAGTTCTGTTCAACGTGTAGCTGCAAACAAGATGTCGGGATGCATAAGGAATGATATGGTGAATAATACAGAGAATATTCTAGTACCTTCTATAAATCAATGCTGCAGCCTCACTGGGATAATGTGTGCACAATTGATCACCTCATCTCAAAAAGGATATTGCAGAACCAGAGGGAGCTCAGAGAAGAGGGACAAGAATGATTAGGGGTCCAGTAAACTCTCAGATGGAGAGAGATTGAAAAGATTGTTACCTGTGAAAAGAGATGAAGAAGAGGGGATGTGATAAAAGTGTATAACATAATGAACTCTCTAGAAAAGGTAGATCAGAAACTTCTGTTTTCCCTTTCTCATTACACAAGAACAAGGGGACATTCAATGACATTGAAAGGTGAGAAATTCAAACCCAATAAAAGGAAACACTTTTTCACACAATGTGTAATTAGACTGTGGAACTTACTACCACAGGAAGTCACCGGCACCAAGAACTTAACAAGATACAAAAAGAGATTGGATGATTATATGGAAAACAAGAATCTCCAGAGTTATAATTAATGATGACAAATTCTGGAAGGGATAGTAAACCTCATGCTTAAGGGTTAAGCCAATCTCTAACTTTTAGAGATCAGGATGAGACTTTAATGGGGCAGATTATCTACATCTGCTCCTGCACGGTTCTTACACCTTCCTCTGAAGCACCTGGCTCTGGTCACTATCAGAGACAGGATACGGGGCCAGATGGATCTTGGGTCTGTTCCAGTCTGGCAATTTCTATGTTCCTAACCCAACTCAAAAATAAAATCTAGTGCTGAAAACTGACCACAAACTGTTTGTAGACAGCTCTTATAGGATGTCAGCCTTCTCCTGTTAGCCATAACATCAGCATGACCCCGGTGGCAGCAGAAGAGGGAGGGGATAATTTCTGTCATTGTTAGCTGAAGTTGTGTGACCTGCCATGTCATCAATTAAAAATGACTAGGGAAGGAGGGAAGAGCTGGGCACTCGGGGAATAGCCCTGAAATACGCACAGGCCATAGTTTGTCAAGAACTCCATGCTGCAGCTTTCTGCATGTTATCTGGTGAGACTGACCTGAGCCTGGCCACCACAGCTGCTCCAGAGCTTTGACTGAGTGAGCCTTGACATGGCCATCACACTTTGAGGCCTAAATCTCTATTTCTTGTGCTAACAGCCAATTAGAAGTGTTGCCTTTGGCCAAAGACTTACCTGAGTTGTTCTTGTCAAATGAAATATAACAAGCTGGGGTTGTTCTCTAAGGGTTTTCTTCTCTCTGAACAGAGACCTACGGACCTTTTCATGTTCAGTTTGTCGAGTCAGATTTAGCTGGCAGGGCTGGGAGGCTGGCAGGAAATTACCGCTGAGCTGACTGAATGGGGAGGACAGAACTCCAGCTTTTAGAAGGGAACTTCAGAGAAGTGCGTAAAGGATACCAATGTAACACTAGCAAAGGAAGGAGCTATTGCTAGAAGTCCTTGATCTCACATACACAAACACTTACACATTAAAGGCGACGGCCTGCTAAAATCTGTGGTCAGTCTGAATTTACGAGCCGTCTCCTGTACACAAACCCGTTTTATGTATGTAACTCAGCCATTATTTGGTTTACCACATGCCTACTGCATAACAACTAGATCAACTGTTACCTCATACTTGCAACTTCTAATGTTTTTCCTTCTCTTGCCCCACTGAAGCTGTGAGCTTGGTTTCTCTGACCAGGGTGAATTCTCTTCCAGGGTAAGAATGCTGGCTCGAGCCTGTCACAGGCGACTGCACGTGACATCGAGCATAGGGATCTGTGGTCTAAGTCAGTAAGGGAGGTGTCATTAAGGGCAGGCAGCTCTTTGTGTCCACATGGCTCTCATTAGATGCTCAGAACCAGGTAGGATGCAGGAGAGGGCCTGCAGGGAATATGGCTTCCAGAAAGTTTTGTGGCAGAATAAGAAACTGTCAATTAGTGAGGCGCCTTGAGGCCATGTTGCAGAGGTAAGGAAGCGGATGCCCAACGCTCTAAGGAAAGGGCTTCATGTGTGTTTCATCATGATACCAGCGGTGCCGGAGGACATACTGGCATTGACTGATCAGTGTTCTGGCCATCAGGCTAGCGGGCGGTTGTCCCAACCAGCACTGTTGTGGGGTGTGTGTGTGTGTGTGTGTGTATTTACTAGTGTACCTCCACTAAGGAAAACTGTTCTAGATAGCCAAGCCAAGTCAATCTAACTTCCTCAGTATTTGTGGGCCATTGCTCACATACTGTGTGGGCACAGATGGTGTCGTTATGCGATGCCGACACACTACAAACACCAGAAATCTTAGATTGGGGCCTGTAACGGGGTCTGCTACTTGCTGCTCAGCAGCGCCTCCTCATGGCACATCTGGGGAGTTAGCTCACCACTGTCTGTTCCTCAGTCCCTCGCTCGTCAGGAGCTGCAGTGCCTCTCCCTCATGGCTTAGCCCTCTGGCCAAGACGCATTGATCCTCCCCTGCCGGGGTCTCATCAGGGTCTCTTTCCGCAGTCTTAGGCAGTCTCCATCTCCACTGCACTGACTGTGCCACTCCCACAGTGGCTGGTCGGGGAACCTGGGCCCACCCTCTTCTGCGCGTTCCATTCCAGGGACCCTCACACCAGCAGCTCAGGTCTATGCTCCCTCAGACTTTACTGCTCCGACCCAGGCTCCGACTCTCTCCCTTGGATCAGGGAGTGTGACTACAGGCTCATCTCACTGCCACCTCTTCTAGCCGCAGCTCCTTGGCTTTATAGAAGCTCCTGCCTGGGTGAGCATCATTCTCAATGAGTATCATTGCCCCTTCGCTGCCCAGCAGGTGCAGCCTATGGCTAATTGGCCTCTCCTGCCACTTTAACCCCATCATAGGGCCAAAGATAGATAATCCCGTTTGGCTCCTCAATCAGATACGGGTGTTGCAGTGGAGAAATCCTGCAAGCCTCAAGACAACTCATGCCGATGTACACACAAGTCAGGCTTTTTCATTCTGAAGGCACTGACGGAGCTGAGTTACACACTTAAAGCAAGGATTATTAGAGAAACACCTGTCAGGGCTGGTCTAGATAATATTTAGTACTGCCTTGAGTGCAGGGGACTACTCGAGGGCCCTTCCAGTCCGACAATTCTATGATTAAAAGTCTCTCGTACATTAAAAAAAACAAAAAACATGAATAATACAGTGGAGCCTCCAGACACATTGTTCCACCACAGGAGTAAATTCTATGCATATATGCATCCGAAGAAGTGGGTTGTAGCCCACGAAAGCTTATGCTCTAATAAATTTGTTAGTCTCTAAGGTGCCACAAGTACTCCTGTTCTTTTTGCAGATACAGACCAACACGGCTGCTACTCTGAAACCTGGAGTTGCTACAGTTAACTTAGAGCACTATATGGTGTATGAGCAATTTACATTTTCCCCGGCAGTGTGCATTACTCCGCATTTATCAATGTTGGATTTCATTTGCTACTATGTTGCCCATCCTCCTAGCTCCTTTAGGTCTGTTTGAAATTCCTTACAGACCTCTCTGGTTCTGACTTTCCTAAATAACTTTGTGTCAGCTGCAAATTTTGCTACCTCACTGCTCCCTCCCCTTTCCAGATCATTAATACAAAACATATAAACAACATGGGACCTAGTTTGGATCCCTGAGGCCTTGCTGTTCGCCTTTTGCCATGATGTAAATTGACCATTTAATCCTACTCTTTGATTTCTGTCTCCTAGCCAGGTTTAGACCCAGGACAATACTTTGCCTCCCACCCTATGTCTGCTTCACTTCTTAGTAACCTCTTGTGCGGGACCTTGTCAAAGGCCTTTAGGAAGTCTAAACAAACTATGACAACCCATTCTCCTTTACCCATTACTTCATTGACACATTCAAAGAACTTGGTGATTAGTGAGATGCAGTTTTCCTTTGCAGAATCCAAGCTGGTTAGACCCTATCATATCACAATCTTCCAGGTATATTGTTCTGTTTTTAATGATCATTTCAACCACTTGCTAGGTATAGATGTAAGACTCACAGGTCTATAATTCCCTGGATCACCCTAGAGCCTTTTAAAAATATAGGTGCAACATTTGTACCATCCAATCGTTTGGAACAGTGGCTGTTTTTAATGCGAGAGTGCATGTCTGTACTAACAACTGAGCTCCTTCATACTTGAGTTCCTTCAGAACACTTGGATGCACCGTCTGGACCTGGTGACTTATTTCATCATTTTAAATAATCAGTTTCTTCCAGCATCTCTTCTTCTGTCACTTCAGTCTCTCAGAGCACCTCATCTGTGTTACCAGGAAAGAACAGGTCTGGGTTAGGAAACGCAAATGTCCTCTGCAGTGAAGACTGATGCAAAGAAATCACTTAGCTTCTCAGCAAAGTCCTTTGCTCCCTTTAGCCCCTGGTGATCCAGTGGACACAAGAATTATTTTGCAGGTGTCCTGCTTCTGACATACCAAATAATCTATTGTTTGTTTTTATACTTTTTAGCTAGCTGCGCTTCAAACTCCATTTTGGCCCTTCTAAATTCCCACTTACCTGCTGCCTGCTGTTATTTAAACCCCTGTTTGTTGGTTTCATTAGGGTCAGATTTCCAAATATTGAAGGATTTCTGTTTGGCTCAATAGACTCTTGAACTTTGTCATTTAGCTCTGTTGGTTTATTTGTTGCCTTCCTGGTTCCCTTTTTGTTAAGTGATACACATGTCTTCTGAGAATCTATTATTGTTTTATTAAGAAGCATCCAAGTTACCTCTAATAATACCTAACTCTGACATAGCACTTTTTATCAGTAGATCTCAAAACGTCTTACAACGGACATCAGTATCATTATCCCCATTTCACAGATGGGGGCACTGAGGCACAGTGGGAGTGACTTTCTTACTCTAGGTGTTTAGCTTCTTTACCTTTAACTTTGGGCCTTTTTTATTAAATCTCTTATTTTATTTAACTCTCCTTTTCTAATGTTTAGTGTCACTGTGTCACTTTTTGGTACCCTACCTGATTTTTGGATGTTGAACCTAATTATACTGAGGTCACTATTATTTACTAGCTCAGCTACTATCACTTCTTCAGTTAGCTCCTGTGCACTTCCAAAGACTCAAACCTTGTCGACAGTAGAACTTACTTTGGTATAACTTACATCGCCCAGGGGTGTGAACAACCCACAGCCCTGAGCAAAGTAAGTGACACTGACCTAAGCGCCGGTGTACACAACGCTGTGCCAGCAGGAGCGCTTCTCCCCCTGACATAGCTACCGCCTCTCGTGGGAGGTGGAGTAATTAAGCAGACAGGAAAACTCTCTCCCATCGGCTTTGAGTGACTTCAACAGAAGCACTGCAGTGCTTCACGTGTAGATGTAGCCTACGTCAAGAACAGCTTCTCCTCCTGGGTATTCTAGAACTAGCGTACCAAGAACCACCCATTGAAAGTGCTGAGCAATTGTTTCTCTAAGCTCTGCCCCATTGGGCCATTAGTCCATTTTCTAGGTGGGTAGCTAACGTCCCCCATTATTATCCTTTTGTTGACTTTTGCTGCTGCTTTGACTTTTCTCAACATTTTGCACTCAGTTTCCTTTTCTTGATCCAGAGGCTGGGAGTGCAATCCTAGAGTGATAGGTTCATCGATTCCCAGGCCAGAAGGGACCATTGTGATCATCTAGTCTGACCTCCTGGATAACACAGGCCAGAGACGTTCTCCAAAATAAGTCCTAGAGCGGAGCTTTTAGGAAAACATCCAATCTTGATTTTTAAAATGGTCAGGGATGGAGACTCCACCAGGCCTCCTGGTAAATTGTTCCAATGGTTAATTACCCCTCATGGTTAAAAAAAATTACACCTTCTTTCCAGTTTGAATTTGTCCAGCATCAACTTCCAGCCATTGGATCATTTTAGACCTTTGTCTGCTAGACTGAAGAGCCCATTATTAAATATGTTCCCCATGTAGCTACATATGAACTATAATCAATTAATTCCTTGACCTTCTCTGTCAAGCTAAATAAATTGAGGTATTTGAGTCTCACTATAAAGCAGGTTTTCTAATCCTTTAATGATTCTTGTGACTTTTCTCTGACCCCTCTCCAATTTATCAGCATCCTTCTTGTATTGTTGGCACCAGACCTGGACGCAGTATTCCAGGAGCAGTCACATCAGTGCCAAATATAGAGGTAAAATAACCTCTCTGCTCCTACTCGAGATGCTTCGGTTTATGTATTCCAAGATCACATTAGTTCTTATGGCCACAGTGTCACACTGGAGCTCATGTTCAGCTGATTATTCACCATAACCCCCAAATCTTTTCAGAGTCACTGCTTCCCAGGATAGAGTCCCTCATCCTGTAAGTATGGCCTATGTTCTTTGCTCCTAGATGTATACATTTACATTTAGCCCTATTAAAATGCACATTATTCACTTGCGCCCAGTTCACCCTGGGATCTAGTCAATGACCTGTCCTCCTTGTTATTTACGACTCCCAATTTTTGTGTCATCTGCAAACTTTATCAGTGATTTTTTGTTTTCTTCCAGGTCATTGATAAAAATGTTAAATAGCGTAGGTCCAAGAATTGATCCTTGCAGGACCTCACTGGAAACAGACCTGCTCAATGACAATTCACCATTTACGATTACATTTTGAGACCTATCAGTTAATCAACTTCTAATCCATTTAATGTGTTCTGTGGTAATTTTATATCATTCTAGTTTTTTTAATCAAAATGTTGTGTGATAGCCTTCCATAAGGCGTTTGACAAAGTATGTTAGAATCACAGAACCATAAAGTTAGAAGGGACCGCCAGGGTCATCTAGTCTAACGCCCTGCCAAGATGCAGGATTTGTTGTGTCTAAACCATCCAAGACAGATGGCTACCCAGCTTCCTTTTGAAAACCTTCAGTGAAGGAGTTTCCACAACCTTCTTAGGCGTCTGTTCCATTGTCCCACTGGTCTTACAGTTCAGAAGTGTTTCCTGAGGTTTAATCTAAATCTGCAGTGCTGAAGTTTGAACCCATTGCCTCTTGTCCTGCCCTCTGTGGTAAAAGAGAACAGCTTTTTTTGCATTTGCACATGGACATTGATCACTTTTATTCTTGACCAAGTGTCTGTTTTTATTTAACTCCTTAATCTGACACCCTTTTGGTTTATTTATTTATTTTTAACAGTTTATCTCTGTGCTCTTACCGTGTGCTTGTTCTAGTTCTGTTGTAACTTGCATCGTATACATAATTGGATACACAGATTCTGTTGTATCACCAACATCTTTAACAGGTGTCTGTCTGAGTTGTGTGCTCCTCCATTGCTCCTGCTGTCTTTCCCCTAGGGCTGAGGTTAAATATTCCTCCAACATCTTCTTTATGTTACAAGCCAGCATGCTGGTTCCATTTTGATTAAGGTGAAGCCTGTTGCCTCTGTGGGGGCTCCTCTTTCCCCCACATGTTGTCCGATGCCTAATAATCTTCACACCATCTTCTCACCCATGCATTGAGACCCTGAAGTTCCTTTGGTCTCACTGCACATATGTGCAGAACTGGAAGCATTTCAGAGAATGTGACCACTGAGGACCTGGACCAAAGCCTTCTGCCTTGCCATCTGAATTTAACTTCCAGGACCTCTCTCCTACGTCTCCTTACATCATTGGTATCACCGTGTACCACAACCACAGGCTCCTCTCCACACTCCCCAGAAGTCTGTCTAGCAGGCTTGTGATATCTGCCCGCTAGGCACCGGGCAGGCAGGTCACCAGGCAGTTCTCTCCAACTCTTTTCACTCCTGATGATCAAATCTGCTGTCACCATGGCCTGTCTCTTCCTCCCTTCTGTAATTCCATCTCCCAGAGCCTCTGCCTCCTCGGTGTCAGGAGGAATTGTCAGTCTCCACCCCCTCAGTTGGAAGGAGAGGCCCATCTGAGACAGTGTTCCCGCCAGGCCCCCTAGGTGCCCATCCAGCAGGAGACTGGCTTCCTCCATGCAAGGATCAGGGAAGTCTGTTCTAAGGTAGGGCCCACTCCACAATGTCCTTTATATACTGTGTTTATAAACAATTCTGCCTCTTTGCTCCTCCAGTTCAGCAGCTCTGGCCTCAAGATGCTGCCCATGGGCTCTGAGGGCCATAAGCTACTCGCACAGGGGGCAGGCGTGTATCGTGTACCCGTGAGGTCTGGTGTCAGACATTCTGCACTATGTGCAATCAGCTGGGTAGCATCCACCCAGGTTGGTCTGCGGCTGGTCTCCGACGTGCGTAGACAGACTGGGTTTTAACTCTGAGTCGGGGTGGGTTTAACTCTTTCTGTGGCCTATTAACTGTTCAGGAAAAAGGTTTTATGATTATAGAGGTTATAATTCCTCAGTCTACCACATGCTTCACAGTTAAATTTAGAGCCTAGCTCAGGGCCTCACTCCCATGCAGACCAACCTGCCCTGTGCTCACTCCATCGGCTGCCTTCTCACTTGGTTTCAGGCATCACATTGCTTGGGTTGGTTGGTTAAGGGTGGGCAAGTCACATGGTATTGTTCTAGTTCCCTCATTGCCTGAGCCCACCCCACATGGCAAGGAGGATTATCAGAAATCCTTGTGACTCATGTTGTCCGAGGGAGCGGCTGGATCCAAAGCCTATTGAAGTCAGTAGGAGTCCTTCATTTACTACAATGGGCTTTGGAAAAGGCCCACACAGCCTGTCAGGGGCTGCACCACTCACCACTGGTCTAGTGCCTCCTCCTGGTCATTCTGGGGATTAGCTCTTGAGGCTGATGCCCCCATCTGCAGTTCACACACCATCACTCTGACTCTGGTTTGCAGCTCCTCTCACTCTGGGACCCACCACATCCTCTTCGTGACATAGCCCTCCGTCTAGGTCACTCAGCATTCCCCTTTCTGGGGTACAGTCCGTCAGCAGTCCTAGGCAACCTTCCCATTCATTGCCCTGGTGCCACTCCCTCAGTCGCTGGTGTGGCAACCCAGGCCTGCCCTCGACTCCAGGGACACTCAGCTCAGCAGTTTTGGGCTTCCTCTCTCTGCTCCTCCCCTGGACTGCTTCCTACTCCCTGGTTCCCCTTCTCTCTCTGGGTGTACCAGTTCCCTGAAGCCTTCTCCCTCTTCCCAGGGAGTGACTGCTGCTTGTCTTTCTGTAGCCCGCTACTTGGCTTTATAGGCCCCGCCTGTTTCTGCACAGGTGAGCCTGTTCCTAATCAATCTCCTGCTCCCTGTCTCCTGCTCCAGGTGCAGCCTGTGGAGTTAATTGGCCCACCCAGCCACCTTAACCTTGCTCAGTTCTGTGTGGGGTGGACAGCCCATCGCAATACCACACAACATTCTGATCAAAATATTAGCACTATACAAAGTCAATATAGCGCCTCTTAAATGGATTAAAAGCTGGCGACCTGTTAGATCTCAAAATGCGCTTGCTAATGTTGAATTAGCACCTAGTTGGGTGTTTCTAATGGGTTCCTATACAGGTTGGTTTGTGGCTCATCGCTATTTAATATTATATCAAAGACCTTAAAGAAAATATCAAGTCATTGCTGATAAAGTTTGCAGATGGCACAAAGGTTGGTGAGCTGGCAAATAATGATGAAGACAGGTCACTGAGAGATCTGGATCATTGGTAAGCTGGACACAATACAACATACATTTAGGATAGCCAAATACAAGGTTTTCCATCTAGGATCAAAGAATGTAGCCCATGCTCTCCAGATGGGATTATGCCCTGGAAAGCAGTGACTGAAAAGGATTTGGGGTCATGGTTGATAACTAGCTAAACATACGCTCCCAGTGCCATATTGTGGCTAAAAGAGCTCATGCGGTCCTTTGACTTATAAACAGGGGAATACCAAGTTCAGAATTATATTGCTGCTAGTGATAAAGACGTGCTGTCATTTGGGATGTGTTCAGCCTCTGATGCACATGAAAGTTTAATGTCAATGGAAGTTAAACACACACTGTCTCCAGACTAATGGGACTGCTCCTTTCACTCAGCCAGCAAAGACTCGTGCTTTCAGATCCACCGCAGAGTCAGTGAGGGCTTCTTTTGTTTTGTTTATTGACAAGCAGTGTGCTGGATTCGTCCAAACTCAATGGTGTAAGTCATATGACCTTTGAAATGCAGCTTCAAAATAAATATAACTTAATAGCTGAAATAGTTTACAACAATGGAGATCAGGACAAAGTCGAAACAGATTTGTTCCAAGCGAACAATTACTGATTCAGCAAGGAAGAATGTGATTTGAGAATGGGAAGTTTAAACAGATGATGATCTGAACTCATTACAAACAGGCAGCAGATGTGAGAAAAATGTCACTGAAACTGTCTGACAGTTTGTGCTTTTTAAATTTCGGCCCGAGTGAAATTCTCCCCGTTGCAGGGGGGCCGCCCAAGCCCTACGTCCCACTCAGGGCTAAGTAGGACATAGTCATTGTGCTGGCCCTCTGCACTGGAGTGATTTCACCCTCCAGGCTCCTCTCCAGCACCGCAAATGGCGGGGAAAGGAGGAAAGTGGGAAGATTCGGCTCAGTTACATGTTCCCCTATTTTCCCAAGTCTTGGCCCCACAGAAGCCCTTCCACCAAAGCGATGCAAGAAACCAGATTTGTTGGGTGGGGGAAGGGTTGGGGGCTGGACATTTTCCTCCATATTCTCCCCCACCAAAATCCATGGGGCCAGTAGAAGCAAGCTGCTGTAGGCAGAGTCTTGCTTCAATTGCAGGTGTCCCCCACCCTTCCCTTGAGAATATTCCAGGGGCAGCCATGTTCTGGGGGAGCATGATGATTCCCATAGGGGCCAGTGACTGCAGGGAGCTGGGGACTGGGAGGCAGTGAAGAGGCAGCGGGGCGGGGGGGGGGGGGGGGAGGGTCTTTCTTCCAGCCGATCCCCCTGAGAGGTGCAAATCTTGGGAGGTCCTAATAAGGGAGGATCTTCGGCGTTCACTGAGGGAGAGGGCGTGGCACAGCAAACCCACTGCCCAGGAGAAATTCAACAAGTTACAGAGTTTTCTTTCCCTTGCATGGGAATAACCTGTTTAGTTAAGAACGGGGCCTTAAATATCTCCTCACTGCTATTTCAAGGAGAAACGTGGTCAGGTACTATCTAGCAATCGTAAGAAACAGACAAGTTTTACCCTTGACAATACATGTAAGTTGCAGCCTTAAATTTAGGTTTTTAAAGGACAACCTGCTTTAGTCTCAAAACATTTACCCAATAACCTTTCTGTTCACATGAGCCACCCACACAGAAACCAAAATGAGCTACAAGAAGAAAATAGAAAAAGCATCTGGCTGTTGACAACCAGATCTTATTTCAGTCCTGTTTTTTTAATAATTCCTTCCTCACAGTTCTGCAAAGATTTGAATATTTAAAAATGTCTAATTGCATGCTTTTATATACATTTAATTATTTCAAAGTGAACATTAACAGTTGCAAAAAGTTCAAGAAGTTTAGGCAGCTTTTGAGTGTATTGCTGTTGGAATAAAATCATTATAAAAGTGAAATAGTAAAGTGTATGATTTCTATAGAGCATTTTTATATATTTAAACTTCATGCTTGGAAAAGGATGTGAAAGTATAATTTTCAGCACCATCTTTAAGTTCAGTTTTATTCACGTGAATTGCCCCTTTGTGATCACTCCCGTATGTAAAGTTAACAGTATCGCCAACCCAGGTGTACAAAAATCACAAGTCAAGGCCACAAAATCATGAGATTGCCTTAAAAGCATGAGTTTAAAAAAAAAAATACATTTGGAGTGCTTTATAATTTGCTTCCTGGGTTCTCAGCCTTTAGGCTCCACTTGAGAGCCGGACCAAACCCATGTGGTAGTATAAATGTAATTATGACCATTCCATTATGTTCCTTTTTAGGCCTTTTTTAGGCCTTTGTAGCTCAGATGTACGAACTTTCTTCAGACAAAAATCTGGCTTCAAACAACCCTTACCAAGCTCATCACCAGAAGCAAGCTCCCCACAGACCAGGACACAGCAACTCAAAGCGGCACCAGATCCTGCCGGAAAAACAGATGCAAACCCTGCAGACATATTTCCACTGCTACAATGATCAACACCCCACACAACACACCTTTCAAAATCCATGGGTCCCACACAAGCCTATCACAACATGCGGTGTATCTCATCCAGTGCACTAAATGCCCCCAATAACAACTGTGTGAGTGAAACCAGACAATCACTGCGCTCGCCAATGAACTCACACAGGAAAGTGATAAAAGACAAAAACACCCTGTTACCCATAGACGAACACTTTTCACAAATCGATCACTCCCTAGCTGACCTCTCAGGCCTTGTCCTCAAAGGAAACCTGCTCAACACCTTCAAAAGACGAGCCTGGGACCTTAAATTCATAACTCTGCTAGACACTAAAAATCGTGGCTTTGATAAAGACACTGGATTTATGGCTTATTACAAACATTTGTAACCCACTGACTCCACCTTTTTGCCCTATGACTGCAATGATGGTAACAGGCCACTTCACCTAGAAAGGTCCCTTAGAATATGTGCAAACTACTTACGCTAAACAATCTGTTCCATTTTGCATTTCCCTGTGACACTCGGAGTACATTTCCCAGCCCTGAAGAAGAGCTCTGTGTAGCTCTAAAACTTGTTTCTCGCACCAACAGAAGTTGGTCCGATAAAAGATCTTACCTTCCCCCACCTTGCCTCTCTAGAAATCTGGCCCACAGTTCTAAGCTAAAATGTGTTGAGGTTTCTCTGGTTTTGCCTAAATATCATTAAAATCACTGTGGGTGCCCTAGAATGAGCTGGCTTAGAGCATGTGAAATATCACCCAGGAATGGTGTGACCACTTGATGGATCAGGCGTTCCCGTCTGTGGTTGAGAGAGCACCACGGTCAGCTCTGGGGGGTTGAGAACCATTCCTCTGACTAATAGCAAAACCTGCTGTGGAAAAGCCCCTGAAGCTACGCCTGTTCCAGCCATTTCTCTCCCATGCCCGAGGGGTGTAGAAAAGCAAGCAGGGAAGAAGGAAAGGGGAAATCACTCTGGAGATGGTTTTGCTAGCATACGGCAAAATATGTCTATGAATTCAATGGGGTTGTGCTTTTGTCTAGTCAGTTCTGTCTAGTCAGAAATTGTTTGAATACCGGCGCTTGCACTGATATGCATACTAATATTAAATATTGTCCAATGGGGGTGATGCCATACTAACAAGAGGACTGCATAATGAGAATTCAGCTGATGTAACGGTGTCAAAGAGCCTCTTGTTGACAATCCCAGTGCCATGGGAAATTGCCCTAATCTCAAATAACCTGTTTACAGTTCCATGCTCCTACTTTGTATTATTAAAAGGACACTCACAAGGACGACTAGGCCTTTCTTAAAAAGAACACTTTTTTTTTTAACTGCCCTTATAGTCTGGGAATGTCTATTAGTTCAACTCAAGGGCTGCAACATTGGGGGGAAATCATCATTCGCATCTTCTACTGCTTTCAGGAACCAGCGTAGGTGCTATGTTTCTTCACAGACAAAGGCACATTTCCCCACCCTCCACCCCCACCGCCTGCCTGCTGCATTCTCATGAACAAACAGGATATTGAAATTGACAGTGGTAGTACTGTCTGAGCAGGAATCTCATACATTTAAGTACCTTACCTGTTATACAGATGAGCACCCACTGGCAAAGCAGAAGGACGGCAAAAAGTATGTCTTGTAATTGAGATTGATTATGACTTAAGATTCTAGAGCAACTGATGCTGTACAAGACACATTGCAGATAGTTCCACTCCCAAATTGCTTACAATCTAAGAGAGACAGAGAATAGACAGGAGACACTGGGAAGGCCAGGGCCCGGAGTCGTTGAGTTTTTGTTAATGCCAGCAAGTCGAAATATGCTGTTGATAGAAGCAGGGATGGGGTTGTCCTGGTTATCAGTGGTACACCATCCACTACTTTGCTGGCCCCTGGGAAATGTAAATACTCATTTACAAAAACAAGTGAAGTTTCTCGCCCTGACAGATGCATAGATAACCTCTTTTCAGAGTAGCAGCCGTGTTAGTCTGTATCCGCAAAAAGAACAGGAGTACTTGTGGCACCTTAGAGACTAACAATATGCTCTAATAAATTTGTTAGTCTCTAAGGTGCCACAAGTACTCCTGTTCTTTTTATAGATAACCTGTTGTAAGTGTAACCTGATGCAATGCTCCCTAGTATGCAGATATAAAGAAACCAGAGGGATAGGCCCTAATCCAGCAAAACACCAAAGCATATGCTTAATTTTAGGCACATGAGCAGTCCCATTGTGCTTAAGCACTTAGTTGGACCAGGCCTAATACAGGCATAAAATACCACCATCCATCTCAGCAGGGTCTTACTTCTGATCCCGAATAATATAGAAGCCAATATAACTATTTCATTGCTGATCATTTTATCAGAAAGGCCTTCAGAACTGTGAGCGCAGCTTGACATTGTGGGTGGAGCTCATTCAATAGCATCAAGCCAAAGCCACATTCTTTCCATTCTGACCACATCAGGGATGTTAAATAGTCAACTATAACTTGACACAGACTGACAAATGTTCATAGCTGTTAAGGGCAGATGGGGCCATTATAAACCTCCTGCGTAGCACAGGTTAGAGAACTTCACCCAGTGCGGCTTGTATAAAGCCCATAACTTTGTGGTCGGCTAAAGTATCTTTTAGACTTAAATCTTGATTTAAAGACTCCCAATGACAAAGAATTTACCAAGTCCCTAGGTAGGTTGTTCCAATGATTAATTACCTCACTGTTAAAAATGGGACAGCTTGAATTTTTCTAGCCAAAACCTCCAACCATTGCATCTTTTTCTCCTTTGTCTACTAGATTAAAGAGCCATCTGTTACCAACTGTCTTCTCCCCATGTAGGAACCTGTAGACCATGTTCAAGTTCTACTTTAGCCTCTCACCATAAAGTGCTTTCTAGACCTTGAATCACTCCTGTCGCTCTTTTCTGAACCTCTCCCAATTCCAACCTCCTTTTGAAAGCGTGGACACCAGACGTGGGCACAGTACTCCAGCCGCGGTCTCGTCCCCACTGAGGCATTGCGGCCCAGCATGGGCTGAAAGAAAGCAGAGGGTGGCATTTCTAAAAGCGATCGGCGCTAGACTGACTGACCCCGGTTGAAGCGAATGGTAGTTTTAACGCTGACTCCAATGGCAGCAGAGTTGGGCCAATGCTGAGTGCTTTTGCAAATCCCATCCAGACAGGTAGAGCTGCTTTTGCTAGGTACAAGAAAAGGCAAAAATCATCCAAAGTGGCTCCTTTCTGTCAACCTAATGAACATAGAGACCAATAGATCCTTTTGCCCATAGGAAGAAGCACATAGGGAAGGTTGCACGGCTGCTTCTGGGCTGCCTCTCTTCCTGGAGAGAGGTTTCCAGTCCCTGGACAGATCATGGACATTAACACTCTTACAACATTTAAATAAAAGCTTTGATTGCCCGGAGCTGATCAAGAGTTTACCCATGGACCAACTTTTCTTGCTGACCTTTGCTGTCATAGTACAGGGGAGGCTGAAAACCATTTTCAGGGCACTGCATTTTCAGTGGAGATCCTCGCAGGGGAGGAGCCACTCCATATGAGTAAGGGCAGCAGAATCTGGCCCCATGTGACCCCACAGCATGCTAACACCTACACAGGTGATAAACCTTGTGAAATGAGAGCACTAGATTTTAGATTGTAAAGCAAACAAAACATGTTTGGTCTGTTGCACAGCTTTCAGTTTGGGTTTCCCCATGAGTGGATTTGAAGAACAAAACTGAAATTATTGTTAGAAGCCAATTGCTTGTCTTCGTTGTGTTGGGGCAGAGAAGGTGGGTGGGGGACTTCACAGACCTGGAGAGGCAGACATTGCTAAAACAGAGCAAGAGGGCTATTGGCTGTCAGGATGATTGGATGCAGCTGTTCACAGACACCAGGTGCAAGAGAACACCTGGAGTGGCCACTCACAAAGCAGAGGGGTGGAAGCTCTCAGTGATTGCGAGGTGGAGCGAGAGGAGGGGAGATACTGAGACTCAGGGTGGGGAGCCAGCTTCAGGCTGGAAGGAGGGTCCCAGGGTTCTCCCGGCCCCCAGGCCTGTTTGGGGCCCAGTCCCCGGCCTGCTCCCTGCAATACAGACTGCTTGAGAGTCAGGGGCCCAAGGCTCTGGGGCAGCCCTGCCATGCCGGGGCTTCCAGGCTCCCTGCCAAAGAGCCCGGAGTCTCAAAAGCCAGGGAGAGGCAGCTTTAGCTGGCAACCTGCAAACCTGGGACATTTTGGGAAAAATCGGTTTAGTTCCAAATCAGACTGAAACCCCAAATTTTGAAATGTAGAAATTTCCCGCAAACCGAAAATTCTGCATTTCAGCCAGCTCTGTTCTCTACAGCAGGTTCTCTCCTCTGTTCTCCTCAGAGTAAACACCACCAGCCAGGAGGAAAGAGTTGATGTTGACAGGCAGTTGACAATGTTTATAGCAGAGTGCGGGGTACACAGGACAGCTGCAATCCAATGTGCAGATCATGCAAAGAAGACAGCACAAGGTAAGCAGCACACACCCACAGTAAGTTTATGCAGACAAGGTCGTTCAGACTGTAAACTCCTGGGGGAAGGGACTGTCTTTTTGTTCTGTGTTTGTACAGCTCCTAGCTCAAAGCGGGCCTGGTCCATGATGAGCTGCTAGATGTTACTGCAATACAAATACCAGGGTAGGCAGAACACACCTGGTGAGGGATGTAGGTTATCTTACCTTTTTATTTTTAAAGGAAAATTTAAATATATTTAAATGTGCAGGTACCACATTTGTCATATTTGAGAAAATGTTGCATGCCACATTATGTAATCTCACCATTTCTAAATCAATTTAAATGAACATTTCCAGTCACCACACGCACAACCCACCCCCGCCCCCCAAACAAAGACAAAACTGGTAGCAGGAAATAGGAAGTTGTTCCCTGCTTGGAAGCAAATACATTATAAGGAAATTTAAAATAATCTAATGTATAATTTATCAAGGCAATTTGAAGGAATATTCCATAATTTTAAAAAAAGATTGGTGGTTATAAACTGCAGGAAGCTTCAAACAGAAATCGTTTTGTGTACTTGAATTATTTCCCTTCACGCTCATTTGTTGTAAGGTTTCAGTGTATAGTGCTGCTTATTTTAAAGTCATTACAACATTGTTTGCCAGGGCTGGGGGAAAGCAACTAAAGAATTGTGCAAATTTTGTAAAGAAACCGATCTGATTTGAGCCCCCCGTGACCGAGAGCCGTTTCCCTTTCACGTTCCTGTGATTTCCAGAATGTAGCAATATAGGCCCTGAGCCTGCAAGCGGTTTGGTGTGGACAGATAGATCCCTGTGGCGGCATGGAGGGGAGACAGGGACAGACGAAGAGCTGGGACAGCGCTGATTTGGGGGTGCGACAGGAGCAGTGAGGGTGTGAGCAGTTTCTTCTTTTCTCCCCTTCCCTGGCACCCACTGGATCCAAGTACTCATAGGGCACATGGCTGCCTCCTGTGCACCCCTCCATTCCCTACACCTGGATGGCACCCTGCAGGCTGAGAAACACCCATCTACTGTAACTGGTGCTGCTTTAAATGTTGGGGCTGTTTCTTCCTCTGGATGTGCACGGCATCTAGCACAGTGGGGCCCTGATCTCGGCTGGAACACAAATAAATAATCATCAGAACTTTAAATTCCTCTGTAGACTTTGCTGAAATACTTTTGTTAACTCCGTATGACAATGCTGCCTTGCAGTGTCAGCAAATATCCCCCCTGCATCCCACAGCGCCACTGAGAGAACTCTTTTTCCTTTTCTGCCAGCAGTCCATTCTCATCTAGCAGTCAGAGAGCGTCTTCTGCACTGATACCCTCAGCATGACACTCTGAAACAAACGCACCTCAGGTCCAGCCCAGCTGATCGTCACACTGTCATTTGAAATCCTGCTAGCTGTTCTAGCGGAGTGGGCAGGGCCCCAGGGACTTCTGTGGGCTCCACGCAGCCATAGACAACCTTTTAGTCCATTCATCCGAGCACTTACCATTCCCACCAGACGGAAGGAAAGAGTGAATACAGAGGAAGGAAATGTAGGACCTCCTCCTGCAGTGCTTACTCCGGCTAAATTCCCACTGGCTTTGATGGGAGTAAAGATAGCAGGATGAGGCCGTGGGCTTTTAAGCTGCATCCAGAACATTTTAAATGCACAGGGAAATGTCAGTAGAGACTTGGTGATGTTTGCTGGGGGTTTGAGTGTCTGTCTTACTGTGATAGAGTGACCAAATCCCACACTGGAGAGATAAGGGTCCAGGAACAACTCTGGGCCCTGGAAGCCCCCCACCCTGGCAGGCCTGCTGGGCATGCCTGTTGAATGGCTTGACAGGTCTGCTGAAAACAAGCAACTTTCCCATTGTTTTTGGCCAGCTGGGCTCATGTTTTTAGGCAGTCTTGGGCCACAGGGTTTTTGCTGCTTGTCTCATGTTTTTTTTTTTTTTTTTAAATTATGCCTCTTGGGAATTTTTTGACACAAGCCTCGCCCAGCATCATGAGGTCATGACGCAAACCCTGCCTGGCATCATGATGTCATGACACAAACTCCGCCCAGCATCATGAGGTCATGACGCAAACCCTGCCCGGCATCATGATGTCATGACACAAACTCCGCCCAGCATCGGGATGTCATGACGCAAACTCCGCCCAGCATCATGATGTCATGACACAAACTCCGCCCAGCATCATGATGTCATGACACAAACTCCGCCCAGCATCGGGATGTCATGACGCAAACTCCGCCCAGCATCATGATGTCATGACACAAACTCCGCCCAGCATCATGATGTCATGACACAAACTCCGCCCAGCATCGGGATGTCATGATGCAAACTCCGCCCAGCATCATGATGTCATGACACAAACTCCGCCCAGCATCTGGCAGGCAATTGCTTCAAGTGTTGGCAGCATGGCCATTTTCCAGACAACTGCCCCTGCATGGATTGTAGCTATGGGCAAACCTGGACAGCCACCACCAGAGCCTGCAAACAGGGACCAGCCAAGATGGTAGTCACAGTGAGGGTCTACAGGTCCAAAGTGATGGGCTTAATGGATTCAGGATGCAGCCAGACCCTCAGAAGGGAGAAGCTGGCTGAGGTCAATGGGATGCCCACTGCCACAATTTTCCTTCAGTGTGTACACAGAGACGTGTGCCTGTACCCCAAGAAGGAGCTACAGCTGACAGTGGGGAACCACCCTAAGACTCCCCCCGGGGGGGTGGCAGCCTCTCTCACCTACCTGGTGGTCCCGGGCCATGGCTGGAAGTACGCCAGCAAAGGCTTGCAGGCAGGGGAGAAGAGCCTGGGGGGAGGCGATGACTCAGAGTCTGGATCTGCAGCGCTGGCTGACACAGACGTGCAAGAAGACCGGGAAGGGACTTCACAAGGGGTAGAAGGGCCCCTGAGAGACCAGCGATCTCAAGACCACTTGAATACAGAATGGCTGATGCAAAACAAGGATTTCATAGGGAACAGAAGGCAGATCCTACCTTATGCCGGTGATACAAACAGCTAGCCATTGTCAATGGGGATGTAATTGACCGATAGAAATGAAAACAATGGTCGTGCTGTGAGTTGAGAGAGGAACGACTCTAGCAGTGGGTACGCGACCACCAGACCAGTGAGGTTCGGGCCCAACTTGTGGTACCCCAGCCCATTTGGAGAGAGTTACTTCAGCTCACCCATTTGGTTCCATGTGCCGGTCACCTGGGGAGGGAAACCCCCGCGAGGAGACTTACCTGCTGGTTCTCTTGGCCAGGCAGCTACGCAGAGGTGAGGGATTCCTGCCTGTCTTGCCCAGAGCGTGCGTTGGCAGGACCCAAGAGAACTCCAAGGGCTCCCCTGATACCGAAGTCAGCAGCAGACACGCCTTTGAGAGCATCAGCATGGAGCTGATTGGACCGCTCGAACAGAGCCCAAATGGACGCCAACCCATACTGGTGTGATGCCTTGGGTTCAGCCCAGACCAATAAGGGGTTGTGTCACTGTCTGCCCTGCAACTCTGGGTGCCTTCAATGCTCTGCTTCTGGGTCTCCCAGCCCTGACTCCTGCAGCCAGCAGCCACGCATGCAGGTCACACCCAGGCTTCCACCACCCGCTTACGTTTTGCAAGGTGACCCCAACATCTTCCCGGTCCTGAATTTCCCCCAAACTGTCTGGTGGCAGTATCCAACCCTCTCACTGACCACTCACAGAAAGGATGACGGTCACTGCTCCTTTAAAGAGACAATACACTGCAGGTCATTCATTTCACTGAGCTTGGACAAACACTCTGATTTCAATAATAGCCCTGAACAGGTTTGTAGTAAAAGTAAAACAAGTATATTTAACAAAAGGACAGGATTAAGTGATACCACGTGTAAGGAATAGAGATAGAAAGGGTGACAAGCAAAAAAAAAAAAGTAAAAATATGCTTCTAAGACTAAAACTTAATTTCTGCACACTATAATCTTTGCTTAGGCAGGTTTCTGACCTAAACTCAATTCCCAGAGACTTCAGCCCCCCATGGTTGAAGGATCCAACGTTCTGCAGTTTCAAGAGCGCTGGAGCCTTTAATCCCCCACGTGATGGATACCAAAATCACTTCTGTGTCTGCTTCTACCTCCCAAAGTTCACTGACCCTGTTACAAGAGGCAGAAAGGTTTTTTGCTGTTCTTGCCTTCCTGTTGACTTCCCATCTCCCTGCTGACTATGTATGTAAATGGGGATTCCTTCCCTCATGTCTGGGAGAAAACCTGTTTCTTCCATTTGGAGGCATTATGGAAAGTAGCAAAATCATATGGAGCTCCACACAAGATAATTGCAATTATAAAAATGAAGTAAGGAGATTCCTGTAGCGCTGTAAGAATTGGTGGAAAATTAAGCAATCGGTTCCAGTCAAAGTTTGGTGTAAGACAAGGGAGCATGGAATAACCATCACTTTTCGTCATGTTCTTACATGGGATAGTAAGAATGCTAGATGAGCCGGAGGATGTGACACTGGACGATCTTGAGTAATCTCTTTAGCTTATGCAGATGACATCATACCATTGGCAGGCACGTTTAAATTAATGATCATGCTCTTTGCTACTTTTGAAAATTGACTTGGATTTACAATGAATGCCAAGAAGATGGAGTGGTTGCATCTTGGAAAAGGGACAATAGATAAAGTGTTGAAATGCCGCAGCAGTGAAGTCATAGAACAAGCAGAGTCTCATTTGTACCTAGGAAGCTTGATCAGTGCTGACAGTTCCATCAAGCATGAGCTTAAAATGAGATGTGCCTTAACCCCAAATGCTGCATAGAAATTGACAAAATTATGGACTGATAAAAACCTTATGTTTGGTACCAGAGTGAAAATGTATCAAACCCGTGTACTAATTGTATTACTCTAGGGTCTGGAAGCAGGTGCATTGCATGAAACAGATGTTAGATGACTGGAGGCTGCTGAGATAAGAGATCTTCAGAAGGTGTGAAGTGGGATGATTTTAAGACAAATGAGGAAGTTAGAAAGAGAGTAGGAAGTGAAATCAGGGCACGTGACTGGCTACAATCAAAAAGATTACAATGGTGAGGACACTGCAGAAGACAAGCAGATGATAGGATGCCAAAGAAAATAATGGAAACACAACCAAGGTCAGTCCAACCTACAGACCAACCAGCTAGGTGATGGGACATCATATGCAGACACATGACCAGGCTGGGCTTAATGGAGGAACAAGTCAAATGAATGGGAATGCTGTACTGCTCCCCGTGTCTGCAAAGATGCTCTGGGATGAAAAGGGACTGGCTTTGTTCCGTGTCTGTTCAGCACCTAGTACCAAAGGGTCCTGATCTGTGACATGGGCTCCCAGGAACTATTGCAATAATCAAAAATAGGAAGAATAATTCTCTTTATGTTACTTTTGAAGAGTTCTTGTTGGCAGTAGGGCTGCCCCACTTCAGAGAACGAAATTTTGTTAATCAAGGTATGTAACCAAATGAAATGCCTCCTTTAGGGCCTCTATCACTGACATTGCTGTTAGGGTAGATTTACATTTGCAGCAAGAGAGCACATTTATCATCTGTGCATTTGTACACTCTGCAGAGATAAGCCTGTCATCGATGAGTAGGAGGGTTTTTGGTTAATGAGCACAACTGCTGCCTCTAGAGCTTGAGTATGACAGGAAAGTGGGTGTCAAGTACTAGCAGGGAATTTATTGAATTCTCAAGAGATCACAGTGAGTTTTATTTAAACTTCTCTGAGAGTGTCTTGGTTTTCTAGCAGATGTAGGGGCTGGCCAAGGTTCCTGGCCCCCAACATGTGTCTACTGAAAGCTTCATCTGAATTATAAATCCGTATATATCATTTACATATTTGCTTAAGTAGAAGTTAAGCATATTACCAATGAAGCTATGTGAAACACTTTTGTGATCAATGAATGTCCTTACAATCCAGGACTCTTTTCCATTAGCCTCTCATTCCAGCTAAATCAACAGAGATAGAATGTAAGCGGTTTGGGGCAGTGACTGTCTCTCTGTTGTGTGTTTGTACAGCACCTAGCACAATGGGGCAAAGGCCTCTAAACACGACCGCAACCCAAACAATAATAACAATAGTAAGAATCCCAGCATAGTCCAATCATAAGTTATACCCCCATGGACACACATCTTTGTCTGCAAAATGTGCACAGTTTGTTGCTAATTCTTTCGGTGCAAGTTAGTGGCAAGCCCCTTTCTCACACATGCTTTTCCTTAAAGGGATGGTGTTAGAAGTTTGTCATTAAGCTGTATACAACATTTTATCTTGAAAGTTCAAAATCTTTCTTCTGCACCACTGCATGACCGCTCTACTATATTGCAAAGAAGTCATACTAGCCAAGATTGCACTGCTAAAACCACACACCACGACAACTGCCTACCCATAAGACATGTTATTTGATGACACAGTTTAGAATTTGTCCTGTGACCTTGCCCTTTGCAATATGACATGTGATGCTGCAGAGGTTTTATCTAGAGATGATCCATATCTGCCCTCTGCTCACCACGATTTAGCTGTGAATGTCCAGCAATGCTTATGGGTTTTTCCAAGGGGAAGCTTTGAGACTTCTTGGAGTTGCAAATGGAGTTGCGAATTGTCCCCCTCTTTCCCCTGCACGACAGTGGGACTCCAATTCTGAATGGGGGTCTGTGACACTCTGACACCCCAATATTCACCACTGTCATGTAATTAGGATGTTTTGTACAAAGTATGTCTTGTGAGATATCATTCTAAAAGTCTTGATCTGATAGACATTAATATCTCGTTGGATTGTATGTGTTATCATGGTATGTGAAGTTATGAAGTTTGGCTATGTAGGTATTACTGAAACATGTGAGGTTGAAAGCACCCACAAGCGGCCTTTCAGGTACAACAGTAAACAGGCCAAACAATGTTAATGGCTTATTGAGGAAATGCACACAAGCACAAGGATTACCCCAGGAACTGTGTGCAATAGAAGTCTCTCAGAGATAGCACTACACAATGGGAACTGTTTGACCCAGGTCAGAGCAAAAGAGCTTTCCAGCAAGTGGGAAGAAGATATAAAAGGGGGGAAATGACATCATGGGGGGACCTCACTCTCCCTGCAACAGCACACCTGGAAACACCTGAGGGGCAAAGACTGAACTGTGGGAAGTGATGGTCCCAGGCTAGAAGGATTTTTAGCCTGTGTATGAAAACCTGGGAAAACCAAGACAGCTTGTGCCTTAAGAATCTGCCAGCCTGTTTATCACTCAGGGTGAGAAATTGCTAATTTATATCCTACCTATCTAGTGTGTTAAGCTCAGTTTGCGGTTTTTGTTTATTTACTAAGGTAATCTGCTTTGATCTATCATTTATAGTCACTTAAAATCTATTCTTTGTAGTTAATAAACTTGTTTTTGTTTTCTATACACCAGTTTGTGCAATTCATAACTGGGGGGGCGAAAAGCTGTGCATATCTCCCTCCACATTGAGGGAGGGGGCGATTTTCATGAGCTTATGCTGTACAGTTCTCTGTGCAGCACAAGACAAGACAATTTGGGGTTTACTTTCCAGGGGGGGAGTGCACTTGAGTGCTGAGCAATCCCCGAGCTGAATCTTCCCAGGCAGAGCTGATCTCAGTGTCTGTGTCTTTCTGCAGCTGGGTGTGGCCCTACCTGTGTGTGCTAGAAGAGACTTGAGGGCCTGGCTCAGCAGGACAGGGTGAGGGAGCCCAGGCTGGTGGAACAGGCAGGCTCAGTGAGACCCCAGTACATCGAGTGGCACCCCAGAGGGGGAGCAACCCGTCACAGGGTCTTTGGGCTCAAGATAGATAACAAGTAAGAGCAGTGTCTTCCTGAAGCAGGAAAGGTTTGACAGGACCCAGGCACGGATTTCAGAGGTGTCACAGAGCCAAGTGCTGCCGATCCACCTTTACCCATGGATTGTAGGCTTCATACATAGTAGGGCTGATCAGAAAATGAGCTTTATTTTAACATGCAAAATTTCAATGAAAATGAGAAAAAATAGTGTTTAAACAAAGTTTTCCATGGAAAAGTTTGACTTTTGGGCAAAAAAAAAAAAAATCAAAAACTGCAAAATTTCAGTTAAAACCAAAATATTTCAATGCTGAAATGCTGCTGCAATGCCTCGTGGGAATTCTAGTTTGAAAGCCTCACGTTCTAGTCTCCTTTGTAAACTGGGGTCCCCAGCTGGACTATATCTGCCATTAGGCAACACGGTCTCCTCTTATAGTAGGGAAGGCAGTTGGTTCATGGGACATACAGTCGCTTGGGAGCCTAGCACCGAGAGAAGACTGAGGATGATGAAACTGAACTACAAATCACATGCGGCACTGCAGTGGATATCTGAATAGAAATATTTCAGTTTTTGGACATTTTGTTATTTGATGAAAAAAATCAAAATTTTGCTCTGACACAAACCCAAAAACCAGATTTGTGGAACATTTCTGAGCAGCCCTAATGCATAGTTATAGACTGGGCAAGAGTGCCCCTAAGGGAACTCCAAAAATTCCTCTTAAGGACCTGGAACCATTCCTGACAAGAGATGCAGAGGAAAGTGAGGATACGAGCCACAGTGATGGTGGACAGTCTGACCTAATGGTCAAAGCCCAGACTAGAGTTGGGGTCATGGTCAGGAGTCACGCCAAGGGTCAAACTGGAGTCATGCCAGGTCAAAAGCAGAGTTGGAATAGAAACCACAGCAAGCGTCAAGGAAGAATTTAATCAGAAAAATGTGAATGATAATTGGGAATCATTTAAGAACACCTCACCAGATGCCCAAATAGAAGCTATTTTACCTCTATATTTGGCACTGGTGCGACCACTTCTGGAATCCTGTATCCAGTTCTGATGTCCACAATTCAGGAAGGATGTTGATAAATTGGAGAGGGATCAGAGAAGAGCCACAAGAATGATCAAAGGATTAGAAAACCTGCCTTGTAGTGATAGATTCAAGGAGCTCCATCTATTTAGCTTAACAAAGGGAAAGTTAAGAGGTGACTTGATTACAGTCTGTCAGTACCTACTTGGGGAACAAATATTTAATAAAGCTCTTTAATCGAACAGAGAAAGGTCTAACATGATCCAATGGCTGGAAGTTGAAGCTAGACAAATTCAGACTGGAAATAAGGCACAAATTTAACAGTGAGAATAATTAACCATTGGACTTAATTTGCCAATGGTGATGGTGGATTCTCCATCCCTGACAATTTTGACATCAAGATTGGATGCTTTTTATAAACGCTCTGCTCTGGGCGTTCCTTGGGAGCAGGCCTCTGGCCTGTGTGCTACAGGAGATCAGACTGGATGGTCACAATGGTTCATTCTGGGCTTAGAATCTATGAATCTATGAGTGAGATTCACCATCATGGCTGCCACCTCCCCTGTCTCCTTGGATTCTGGACCTTTTTCATCCTAATCCTGAGAGATGCCCTGGCCAGGCCAGGCCAGGCCAGAGAGAGGGAGCCAGATGACACCGCCACCTCCCCCGGCTCTGGCTAAATCCCGAATACTTCCGGTCAGTCAGAAATCATTTTGTAGTTGGAAAATCCACTGTGGGGGACATTGTCATGCAAGTCTGCGGGGCCATTAATTGCCTCCTGCTACGCAGGACTGTGGCTCTTGGCAATGTGCCGCACATAGCGGATGGATTTGCTGCTATGGGATTCCCGACCTGTCTTGTCTCCCTCTCCTTTTCCTGCTGGGACTCCCGGGCTTTTCTCCTCTCCACTCTTTTCTTCTTCAGGCTGCCCTCAATGTTCATCCTCCAGGCCCTGTGCTGACTGTCCGATGCAACATTGGCTTGCAGGATCTCACTGAACATGTCATCCCAAATCCTCTCTTTCTTCTCCTTATCTGGCTGGGGTGTTCTGTGGGTGTGGAAGGGGAACCCCTCAAAGCCACAACAACAGCAGCTGCAGATAAAACACGCAAAGGTACCATTGTCAGAACAGTCACAACAGAAAGCAAAACTTATTCAGAACTCCCTTCCCTTGCTCCCCTAAAGTGTTAAACAAGACATGCTGATTGACACTTCAGCTCTGGAGTGCTTGTGCATGGCCCCAAGCATGGTAAGCATGACCCAGCAGAAGTGACAGAAATGAGGAGGAAATCGGTTACTTGCATGATACTATGAGTATAGGGCAACAGCACTGAATTCTGGCACCATTTTCCACAGGCGGTGGTGAGCATAGCTGCTATCTCACTCCTGCAGGTAACAAAGGCAGAGAGAGCACAGTTGCTGCTGGCGTCCCAAAGCCACCTGGACCATTAGCCTGCTAAAGCTACTACTGACCGGAGTGGGAAAACGTCCTACCATGGAGGAAGAAATAAGGCAGCCATCCTTAGGCAGACCTTCGGGAGAGGATTGCAGAGTGCCTCCAGGAAAGTTTCATTGAGATCTTTCAGGAGGATTCAAGAGACATCCCTGTGTGCATAAACAACCTGCTCTGCATGGCCCCTCTGCCTAGCTACAGGAGAATGAAAATCAGATGACAACACTACCTCTCTTTGTTGTACGGCTACCTCTTCTCAGATGAGTGAATTAAGGAAAAGTCGATAGCTGTGTCCTGTTAGGTTGGGGAAGCCATCAGTATATCCCTATAATGGGAAATACATTTACGCACTTACCCGAGGTTCCTGCTCCTGCACTAGGCTTGCCTGTGCTTGACAGCCGGGATTGAGTGGACTGTGGTGGAGTCTCAAAACAAGTCCGGACTCACATCATATCATAGAACCCCCCCACCTCCCAGTCACATCCCCCATCTTCCTCCTCCACCTGCTCCTCATCCTCACTGTTCACACCAGGGGCCTGTGACTCGGGCTCCTCACTGGTGTGGGGGGAGCTGGTGGGGTCTCCACCAAGTATGGCATGCAGCTCATGGTAAAAGCAGCAGGTCTGTGGCTCGGCACCGGATCGACTGTTGGCCTCCCTGGACTTCTAATATGCCTGTCACAGCTCCTTGGCTTTCACACGGCACTGCTGCTGGTCCCTGTCGTACCCCTTCTCCTGCACCCCCTGGGCAAGCTGCTTGTAGATGTCGACATCTCTGTGGCTGGCCTGTAGCTGTGCCTGCACAGCCTCTTCTCCCTCCAGGCCCAGGAGATGCAATATCTCCTGTCTGCTCCAGCCGGAGCACATCTGGAGCCAACATGGCCAGCTGGGCAGTTGCACACAACAATGGAGAGCAGCTAGGTTCGCTTGCCAGGCTGGACAATCTGGAAAAGGCATTTCAAACATTTGCAGGACTTTAAAGGTGCCGGAGGGCTTCCAGTCTCTGTGACCCCTGGGCAGTAGAGTTCATAACTCAGACCAGAGCGGTCAGTTCCGGGCATTGTGGGACAGCTGCTGGAGGACTGTTATGGTCCCATTAGGTAATACAGTGTCTGCACTCGCCCTGCATCAACCTCCGTACATCAACCATGGCTCAATGCCGCGTGGGGAGGCGGTGTTACTATGTCGGCATAAAGGGTGGGAGACAAAGTTCAGTGTAGACACATGCACAACTAGGTTGATGCCAGGCGGCTTACGTTGACTTAGCTTTGTAGTGTAGACCAGGCCTAAGTTATCAGCAATTGTATATAACTGTTACGATTATATAAGTAAGGCCAGGTCAGCAGCCCAGGTCATTCTTAACTGAGGCCATCAAAGATACCTCAACCGATGATCGTCCTTCCTGTACAGCTCATTTGCATGCTACAATTCTATTGGTCGTAATGGGTCAGGGGCATAAGAGTTGTCACTGGTAGGCTGCTTGCGCCAACCATCATTCTCCGTAAATGCTCTGTGCCCCTGAGCTGGCTTGGGCACCAGTGTTTGAAAGGCCCCGCACTGGGCTTCCGAGTGCCAGAAAGATAAGCATGTACTTAAGTGCTTTGCTAAATCAGGGCCTAGATGATTTTCAGACTTCACTGTAAGTGACTCACTTTTATTATCTTTTTTTAACTTTTCTAAGCAGCAAATGCAGGTAATCTACACCGGAACTAACAGCCAGCAAAATCACCCTCCAAAGCAAACCCTTTGTGGTAGGAGTCACCTTGTATTACTTCGTGGGTTTGTTACACATATAAAATTCCTTGGCTTAGCGAGACGTGTAAGTTAGTGTTTTGACTTTCTAGCTAGGCAGGCCTTACTGATATGCCATATTAGGCTGCTGGTATGGACAAAAGTGTTTAACATCTGTGTTTTTCTAAGAATGTTTATTTACGTATGTAAGAATTGGATATAATGGCAGACCAAGAAACGGGGAATAGGCCAATGCTGTCCTCAGGTTTCATGCACAAGTCAACATTTGCACAGTAGACCGCAGTGAGGTGTTGAAACGCAAGTAGTTAACTGGTGATAAGAATTCAACATTTGTAGGTTTGTTAAACATTGGACATCTTTCTTTGCATTCCATTTTGTTCTAGTGAAAACTTTCATCTTGATTGTGACTGAGGGGAACAAAAGCTTCAAAGCATACTGATTTATTTCCATTTTTAAGAAAGGCAATAGATAAAATGAATGGATGAGATTACAACTTGATTTTTACAAAGATATTAACCTTTTTTGTTCTTAATAGTGAATACCAATGCAGTACTTCCACACTAGATAGCTTTTCTTCCTATTTACATGACTGTGTTTCACTATTGCCGATAATCTATTCAATGTGCTGCTGAGATTGCTTGCAACAGGGGGTTGCATCATATTTTAAAGTCTGACTCAAAATAAAAAAAAGCTAAAGGCAGTATATTATTTAAGTGGAAATTCATACAGATCAGTTGTAGAAATAAACACTGTGCCGAGCATTGTACATTCTAAAGATTTACTATTCACTAAATCCATGTAATGTATAACGCCAAACAAGTGTGATTAATCACTTAGATATTCTGGGACCTACTTTTCTTTTCAATTGCTCCTTAAACTCACTTCCTTTTTATAGTAGCTCCTTCTGCACTTTTGCTCCAGCCAGGGTGACTGGCTATAGGGGACTGATTCTCCAGTACCCTGTCCCATCTGCAGTCGTTCACGTCCGTGCAAAGTGGGTGTAGCACAATCCCAAATCAGCATGGGAGCATCTGACAGCCACCTTGCAGTGGGGTAAATAACTGCACAAGGTACAGGGCAACGGAGGGTCAGGCCCAGGGTCTCGGAAGGTCTGTCTACGTTGCCAGTGTAAGCCCAGGCTCAGACTCAGGTTCAAGCCCAAACCCACTTTCTGTTTGACTCGGGTCAGTGAGCCCTCTGGACGCATTCCCTAGGACCCGCCCGGGGTGTATGTCCAAGCCTGAGTCCACTGGCACTTGGCTCCAAACTCTATCATTTTGCACTGTGGGCCTAGCTCAGGCTCAGGTCCCCAGACTCGGGTCCTGAGCATCCACCAATGCTATCCCACAATTCCCTGGACCATTGTAGCTTGGCCTTTCTATCCCAAGACTAGCCAATCGACTCCAAGGAAACGGAAGTAACCCTCCTGGTTCCAGAACAGCTGTTTGGCATTTAACCCTTCCATTTTCTTCTGACCACTGAACTGGAAACGAAGTGAACCGTCTCCTTCTTCGTGGTCAAAGCTAATGCAGAAGTCCTTCACCGAGCACTGCAACCCGGACGCAGGACCACGGTCAGATCCTGGCAGATCTGTGTTGAGGCGAGCAAGAAATGACCATGCCTACCAAGAAATAGGGGAGAAGTTGGCAGCCCTGGGGTTTCAACAGACCAGTGACCAGTGCAGGGAGCAGCTCAAGAGGGACTATCAAAAAGCCAGGGATGAGAATGGCATCTCTGGAGCCCTCCATCATTCTGAGCTTTTTACGAGGACTTTGACCAGGTGCTGGGAATTATGCCAACCACTGAGCCCCCCAGTGGTTCGTGACTGCCTGGTCAGCTGGGATGGCAGCCTTTTCATAGGTGCGCCAGCCCTGGAGCACCCACGGAAAAAAATGGTGGGTGCTTAGCACCCACCAGCAGCCCCCATGATCAGCGCATCCCTCTCCCCTCAGTGCCTCCTGCCCACCACGGACCAGCTGTTCCGCGGCATGCAGGAGGCACTGGGGGGGAGGGGAAGGGGGCAGGAGTGAGGGTGGAGCGTGCTCAGGGGATGGGGTGGAATGGGGTGGGAAGAGGCAGGGCAGGAGAGGGGCCTTGGGAAAGGGGTGGAGTGGGGGCGGGCTCTGGGGCGGAGCCTGGGGGAGCACCCCTTCCCAGCACATTAGAAAGTTGGCGCCTCTGGACCTTCTGACCCCAAAATTGAAGATAGCACTGAAGGGGAGCCAGCAGGCGCCAGGTCAGGCTTGTGAAGTGACTCTGGTGCTCGTGCTGGTCCCCGAGGAGACTCTGGCGCCGGAACAGCTAGAACATGTCCTAGTCCATCCTGGGAGGAGCTGTTTGATGACATCCCCCTACCCCCGGGAGGAGTAGCCTGCCAGACAACTGCCAGCAGAAGCAGAAGAAGCAGGCTTAGCCCCATAGCCCGGTAAGTTTCTGCCTCCATGCATGTTGTCATTAATATAGGAATGGGAGGGATTTCCAGCTCCTGTCCCAGTGCGATTATTATGACCAGCTGCCGGCAGTGGCGTGTATCTGCTAATGGTGGAAATCATGCCAATGCCTCGGCGTCTCCCACCCTCATGTGAAATTCAAAAGAGAGACCGGGAAGCGCAAATGACAGTTAATCAAGAAGTTATCATTCATTTTTTTACTAGATACGAACACACTGTTACTTTTAACACCCCACAACATCTTTGTAAGAGCTTGGCATTGCTTTCCCTGACACTACGCTCCACCACACAACAGCCCTGCCAGGGCACACTGAGCCACCTTTAAAGTGGAAACGGTACCAGGGCAGGGCAGGAAATGTAGTGCGGGGGTGATGCATTTATTGTCCAAAATACAGCAGGAAGTTATGTGCAGTCCAGAAATGTGCCAGGGGCGTGGAGGGTGCTTGGCAGTTGTTTGTTACAGCAGTATGCCTGCGGGGTGGAGGGGGATACCAGAGGGGGGTGTTATGTGTGCAGTCCATATGAGCCATACAGTAGTAAGAGTCCATGTTGTCTGGAGGTTGCCCGTGTAGAGTCCATGGATAGGTGTAGTCTATGCAGGCTGGATCGTAAGCCAGGGCTGCATCTGGGTAACTACATGAATGCAGACAGCTTTCAGCAGCTTACAAGCAGGCAGTAATCTGTGTGGAAGCTAGCACAGCATCCTCTTGATTTCCCCCCCAGTCTCAGGTGCTGATAGATACAAACTTTTCCCCTAGTAGGAACTCCAGATGGGTACTCCCCTTTTGGGGCAGGGTGTACTTTCTGGGTCCTCCTCTGTAGGTCACCAGCTCACTGCATTTGTACATCAGCTGCTCAGTCATTATAAGCTTGAAAACCTTGTTAGCATACCTGGCTGGCTTGCCTCCGGTAGCTTGGAATGGAATATCCTGTTGCCATTCAGGAACCTCCAGAATGCTGAATGCCCACAAGGGTTGTGAACCCATAAATAGTAAACCACAACAAGAGGAATCAGTTTCCTCTCCCCTCCTCCTGCCCTCCTCCCTCCCCCGCAGACTAAAATGGTGTGCAATTTTTAAAGATACATCATTAAATGAATTTTGTGAATTTCACCTTACCATCATGTGCAAAGGCTTTATGCACTGCTTAACTCTCTGTGGTGGCCAAGCAACATCTGGGAACTAAAATGTTGGTCTCTGAATACACAGAAGTTCACTTACATAAAGTATCAATTTTGGGGGGGGGGGGGCCTTAAGATTCCAAAGGCACTTCTGCTGCTGATGTAGTGAAGATTTTCTGAATTACTGAGACAAGATTGTACTGTTTCATTTCTCTTTTCGGACCCATCTACATCTGCAGACCAGCCACGGGCCAGCAGGAGTCTGGGGAACCAGGGGTCGCACTGTCACGATGTGGTCGAAAAGGAAGCATGTCCACGATGACCGTATGGTGAACATTCTAGACAGGGCCAGCCAGCAGCCGCAGTACCAGAAGGGGAAGGATGGACATCAAGCTGAAAGGCAGAAGGAGGCTGCAAATCGTGAGGAGATCCTGGCAGTGCAGTTCCTGGAGCAGGAATATCCCTCCAGGGGCAGGCAGAGCGCAGTAGAAGGACCTCTTTGAGAGGCGGCTTGCACCTATGAGAGTGGAGCTCCTGCAGACCAATTGGACAATTCCCTGGTTGGATGCAGCTGCAAAAAGCCAAATATCATTCTGGGGTGTGTTACCAGGAGTGTCATCTGTAAGATGCAGGAGATAACTGTACCACTCAGCACCGGGGAGACTCAGCTGGAGTACTGAGCAGCACACTTTAGGAATGATGTGGACAAATTGGAGAGTCTAGAGAAAAAAGTCTGAGGGGTAGACGGGGGCGATAACAGTCTTAACTATGGTGAAGTGCTGACGGATGGTGATCGGTTGTTCGCATGTGCACTGAAAGGGGGACAAGAAGCAAGGAGCTCAATGCGCAGCAAAGGAGATTTAGGTTGGATATTAGGAAAACTTTCCAACTCTGTTTTGGCTATATCTCCAAGGGAGGCTGTGGAATCCCCATCACTGGAAGTTTTTTAAAAACGTGTTGGACAAACACCTGGCAGGGATGGTCTAGGTTTACATGGTCCAAGGACTGGACTTAATGACTTCTCAAGATCCCTTCCTGCCCTGCATTTCTATGATTCTACTAATTAACATTTTAAAACACCTTTATTTGAATGTCAGTGTTGTATATTATTGTACTTTCCTCAAACATTCTTAAATCCAAAACCAGGAAAACATATATATTCTACATGACTCTCTTTTAAACGCCTATTGATCTAACTGACCTAGAAGTCAGCTATTTCCAGGGACCTTTCATTTTTTCCCACTCCCTATTTTGCATAAGAAGCATCAGTTCCTTTATTCTTACGTTAAATCGTTTGCCTGCTATTGTTGCCTCGTTGACAATACCTGACTTTATCCCTCGGCTCGCTCTCCAAACTTGCTGACCTGAGGGTTGTTTGCTGGAACATAGTGCTACTGTCCCAGGAGACATGAAGAGGAATCTGCAAATTGAACAGAGCTTATGTAGCTGATACCTTGGAGGCTTGTTCTCAGAAATACCCAGCTCTCTTGGGGATCATGAAAACAAAGCAGCATGCAGAATAGGCATCTGTGCGTGAATTTTCTCAGTGTACCTAGAGTCCATTGCTGTCACATTTCCATTGTTCAATGCCCATTTCTCTTTTCAGTTGTCAATATTAGCACCAGAAAGGACTTCTGACTTCATGGGAACCAAGAAGAGAGGGGATGAGTCACCGGTTAAACCCATAAGCACTGTCATGGCAATGCTTTTAGAGGCAGCACAGTGGCTCTGATCTTTAAGGGTTCAATCCTGCAAAGTACCAATCAACCTCAATTTCTGTTGAGAGAATTCAGCCTCATTGCTCTGGAGATGCTCAGTACCTTGTAGGATCAGGGCCAGAGGAAAATGTTTGCTCAACTTGCAGATGAAAGAAATGTAAATCAGGAGTGAATTTACCCTAATGGCTTTGAGTCTCTTGGAAACTGGCTTGTTTTGATACATGCTTTTTAATTTCTAAAATACCTAATCTCATTATTAATGAGTAGAAGGCCAAAATACACTTGTGAAATCTGGGAACATGTCAGAGCCTTTGGAGTCAATATAAAACCAACGTGAGGACAAGGCCGTCTATTGTTTGTTTCGTCTCCCTCTCGTGCTCTCATGTACTCGGCATGTGTACGTGCATCTTTCCTCAAGAAAATTAAGGCAAAAAATAAATAGTTTGAACATAACATGTTCTTTTCATGCTGCCTTCTATGAATTAATTTTTTTAATTTTTTCAGCAACTACTGCTGTTTTTAAATGTTCTTTGGTATGAAATAAATGTAATCTTCAGATTAATTTGATTGGTATTCATAACATTATTTGTTGAAGTAATTTTTAATTCCAGAGGCACTCCATTTTAATAATCACTAGTGTCAAATATTTTAATGAAAAATCATTATGTACCTATTTGTGGTATAATTATCCCTGCAGGGTGTATGCTTCCCTTGGTAATAAAATGAAACTTGGAGAAGAACTAAGATCTTCACACATTTACTTCAAAAAAGAAAAGGATATTAAACAATTGGAGAGGATATGGAGAAGAGCCACAAAAATGATTGAAGGGCTGGAAAAATGCCCTACTGTGAGATTTACGGAGCTCCGTCTAATTAATGTATAAAAGGATCAAGAGGTGACTTGGTTATGGTGTAAAATACCTTCACTGAGAGGAAGTACCAGGTATTGAGGGCTCTCTAATCTAGCAGAGTGTTATGCTCTGATGCACCCTAGAGTAGCAATCCAAAACCACATGGAAAACAAAATAAAACAAAAATGAAGCAAGACATGCAGGTCGGCTGTCAATCCAAACATATAAATAGCCCTGAACCATCATCACACAGAGACAGGCAGAACAAGAACCAATGGCTGGAAGCTGAAGCCAGACAAACTCCAATTTCAAATAAGGCTTAATTTTTTTAGGAGTGAAGGTGATTAGCCACTGGCACAAACTACCCAGGGAAGTGGTGGATTCTCCATCTCTTGAATTCTTCAGATCAAGACTGGCTGCCTTTCTGGAAGATCTGCGTGAGGGTCTGTTTACACTGCAGCTGAGAGCATGCTCCCCAGCGTGGACAGACAGACACGCAGCTAGCTCTGCGCGAGCGAGCACACTAAAACAGCAGTGTGGCCGTGGTGGCGTAGGCGGTGGCTCGTTCTCGCTGCCTGGGTATGTGCCCAGGGGGTCAGGTGGGATTGGACTCTGGTGACTAGCCCGAGCCGCAATGGCCACACTGCTACATTTAGCACACTCACTGAATCAGAGCTAGCATGTGCTGTCTACCCACATTGGGAAACACACTTCCAGCTGCTGGGTGGATGTGCCTTCGTCAAACACACGTTATTAGCTCACTACAGAGGAACTGGATGAAATTCTCTGACCTGTGATATACAGGGGATCAGGCTAGATGAACCTGATGTCCTCTGGCTTTTAAATCTATGGAAAAAATCATGCTGCACAAGGATTTCTCGCCCATGGCTGAAATGCAACCACCTTGTGGGTGGGACAGCTGATTAAGAACCACATGGCAGCATTGCACAGGGATTGCTCAACCAGCCCTGAAACACAGCTGCCTCTGTGTTGCGTTAGTACTCCGTGCTCAAGGCAATTCCCCATTTACTTCAATGGAAGAGTTTCTTGGCCAAGGACATTGGGCCTTATGAGTCAAATTTTGCACTTTGTGGCAGTGGTGTAAATCCAGATTAACGCCAACATATTTACACCAGTGTAACTGGGAGCAGAATTTGGTCCTGGATGACTCCACATTCCAATCAGTCATGAGACAAGAACGTTTGCAGAGCTTGGCACAGTGGGCATGTGCACAGTAGCAGCATCCGCTGGGGCGATAAATGGGCTCCAGCACTGAGGGAGAATCAGTGACGCGGTGGTTCCCAGCCTGCCATGGGGTTATGGGTGTGGTACGGCGGTGTCTAATAATGACACCCAGCCTGTAGCAAAAAACAGCCAGCAGCAATTCTAGGCCCGGGATAGCAGGGATGGGCAAACTGCCAGCCTCCTGCCCCCACTCATGACACTCTCCCTGGGCTGATGCCAGAGGCCTCAGGCTCCTTTTAAACTGCCAGTTTTTCTTCATGCAGAGGGCCTGCCCTTTGCACACACGCAGCACAGCGGATCCAGTGAGGTGTCCCCACCAAATGTGAGTCCCCCTGGGGGACAGAGAAAGGAAACCAGCAGGGAGGGATGGAAGGGAAAATGGGAGAGGAAAAGTGGGGGAACGGGAAGGAAGGAGCAAGACAGAAGGGACACTTAGGTGTAAGGGAGAGCAAGAAGGTGGAAGAAACTGGGGAGGGAAGCGAAGAGGGATGATGTGGGACACACAACAGGAGAGGAGGAGAGGACTGGGTAGCAAAAAGAAAAAAAACAGGATTAAGAACAAAACCAATGAAAAATGTCTATCAAAGCTCAACCGAAATGACACAGGAAATAAGGAAAAGAGAAGAGAGGGAACGACTCTGTAATTCCCAGGGGAAAGGGGCAGGTAAAGAAACGAATCGCCAGACACAGTCTCTTCAGAGGTGCAGGCCTGCGGGTAAGGGATTTCCCCTTCCCTGAAGAATCCTCCTGTGCTGCCTGCTCCCTCCTGGAGGGTAAGTAGCTAGAGGGAAGCAGCAGTCAGTGCTGAGAAGACGGCTGGAAGGACCAGACTGATCACACAGACAGGGCTCTGTACCACCAAGCCATACTGCAAACCTGGGACATCCCAAAGAAAAACAATACCCACGTGGTGGAGGGAGCATTTGGCTTCCCAGTCATAGCCCTGTGAAAAACTAGAGCAGGCTGGTTCAGCAAAGCCCAACCAGAGGTGGACATGCTAAGCAGATACCGTGTACTGCACATACGAGATGGGCCCTTCATTCTGTTTGCAGGGTAACAGCAGAACGGACTGTAATCCCGTATGCTGATGCTCTAGGGGCAACATCGGCAGAGGTGCCGGTGTCATCTTGGGCCCCAGGGCTAGGTGTACAGCTGAAGAGCAGCTCAGCTCAGAAGCTTTCCGAAGGCTCACATTATTCAGCACAAGGGAAGAGAGTTTCAGTACAGCTATGTGTGAGGGAGAAACACTAGTGTTGTGGATGTAAGGGGAACATTTGTGTTTGAGAGCACAGGTATAGCAAATATTGAAGAGAATTAATTAGGTTGTATTACATTATAGCTGTGTTGTTACTAAAATGTGAAGCTGCTCATAAACGCTCAATATTCAGTAATGCACAACTTTTGTGATGAAACATATAGGAACTTCCAGACTGGATCAGACCCAGGTTCCATCTAGTCCACTATCATGTTTCTGATAGTGGCCAGTACCAGATGTTTTTCACGAAGGTGCAAGAAACCCAGGGGTAGGAAGAAGTTGGGTAATCTGCCTCCCATGAAGGTCTCATCCCTTATAAAATATGTTAGCATTAACTATAACTCTGGATAGTCTTTTGATCCATATAAAGTTGCTTTGAATCTTGCTAAATTATTGGCCTCAACAACATCCTGTGACAGTGAGTTCCGCAGTCCAATTACACATTATGTAAAAAAGTAATTTCCTTTGATCAGACACCTTTTAATTTCATTGAATGTCTCCTTGTTCCTGTATTACAACACAGGGAGAACAGAAGCTCCTGATCTGCCTTCTCTAGACCAACCACTATTTTATATACTTTTATCAAGTCCCCTCTTATTTGTTGCCTTTCTCAGATAAAAATTCTTATTGCGTTTTTCTGAACTTATTTAATTCTGCAATATCCTATTTGATATGAGGTGACCAATATTGCACATAATATTCCAGATGAGGGCATACCATTGATTTATATAAGGGCATTATAAAAATGTCCATATTATTCTTCACCCTGTTCCTTATACATCCTAACATCATGTTTTCATTATCAATATTGAATGTAATCTGCTATCATGTTGTTCCTTCATCTAGGTTGGCCAGGTCCTTCTGAACTCCCTCATTGACTCCTTTGGGCTTGACTAACCTAAATAGACTTTGTGTCACATGGAAATTTTGCTGCTTCACTGATCCCCCTCCCAAATTGTTAATAAAAGTACAAATCAACACTGTATATAATACAAAGCCTTGAGACCCCCTCTATTAACCTTTGGTTATGATGAACTTTGGAGATTGATTCCTACTCTTTGTTTCCTGTCTCTTAGCTACCACTAACAGTGAGAGCGATGGTCCTTGGGAGGGAGGAATAACCCAGGGTTGTGAGTTTAATCCTTGAGGGGGCCACCTAGGGATCTGGAGCAAAAATCAGTACTTGGTCCTACTAGTGAAGGCAGGGGGCTGGACTCAATGACCTTTCAGGGTCCCTTCCAGTTCTATGAGATAGGTATAGCTCCATAAATCTGTGGGATTAGGTTGTGGCTTAATTAGTCTATGGCTTTAGCCTAGTCATGTGACCTAGTTTAAGGTACTTCCACACTACATCTTTTTATGGGGCAACAGACAGCTGTACCCGAACTCTCTTAATTTGTACTGTAGATGCCCCTGCAATCTACCCCCAATGTCATGAGCCAGCAGTTCTGATTAAATTATTTATAATAACAAAAGTCATAACTAACACCAGGTTTGTGTGAGACAGGAGTAAATGATGGTCTAACATGAGGCAGAGCTCAGGCAGCCAGGGATGATGAAGAGAGATGTATAGAAGTTAGGGGGGAGGGGTTATACTCTTGCAGCTGAGAACAAGGCTCAGCATCCAACATGTGCTTGGAAGGCTTCCCGGTAGGGCTCAATTGCTCTCGTACCCCCCTTGTAGCCCCACTAAAGTGGCACTAAGTGCAAATGAGCTATGTGATCTCAAGTGTGCAATTGGTTTGATTATAAATCCCTTTCACTCAAGCAAAACTCCTCCTTACTGGAAGTAACTGGTTGATTGCGTAAGGAATGTTGAATATGCCACAGTATACTTGAAAGCTGGGGGGAATGTTCCAGTTTAGCATTTTCTAACAAGGAGCTGATGAATATTAATAAATGAAGCCTCACAGCCCCTAAGTAAAGTGTAACTCTTTATTAACAGGGAAGTAGTATGTATCATCTCTGTTCTGCAAACTGCACTATGGAGACATAATGACTTACTAAAGGTCACACAGGAAGTGTATGGCAGAGCCTAGAATAAAATTTTGGGGTGAAATACTTGGAAGTCAATGAGAATTTTGCCACTGACTTTTATGGGGCAGGATTTCATCCAGTTGTCCTAACCGCCATTCTTGTGGCTTTAACCAAAATACCATCCTTCCCTTCTTTTTCTCCCCTCTTCCCCAAAAATGTATTGTGATCATGAATAGTATAATCATGGGAAAATAGACAAAGCAATTCAAATATTTTTTTCTAAAATGTACACAATCACATGTAGGAGTCAACATCTGTAACTCATACTATGCCTAGCAGATTAATGTTAGCAATAATACTGAACACTTAATACATTTAATTTATTAAGTGATTGACATTTAAAAAGTTGAATGCAATAAATCTAGAGATAATAAGCAAAGAGATTTTAATAATGATTTGAGCTTTCACCACTCTGAATGACTTAGCTTTACAATAAGTAATATATACAGCATCAAAATAAGACATAATATTCTTTTTGATTTTACATGTATTTTTCTCCAGTGAAATGTTTTGATTTACCTTTACCTGCATGCTAATAGTGCATGAAACACGTTTGGCTGGATTATGTTGTAAAGGAAGCTGTGGTCTTCAGTCCTCAACTGCAAAAGTGCACTTCTGAGATGCTTACCACAAAATAACATTATGATTGTACATGCAAATCATATTGTAAATTAAGATTTTCATGGTTAAATAAAAACTGTCAATATGAAAGTTTTTTCAGCTTATTAATATTAGAGCTGTTACATAAAACACTAACTCCAGAATTGTCTCATTAAAGTCCACAGTGTGCACATTATTGTGGGAAACTAACTACAAAAAAGCTGCATAAATATTTTATTGTTTTCAAATATATAATATGCATTTGTTAAGGTTTCTAGAGGGGAAGTTAAGAATCCCTGGGAAGTGAAATAGGGAATTTCTGCAGAAATTGTCAAGGTAGAAGGCAGTGTTAATAGGAGTCCCTGGATTCCTGACCCCAAGGACCTTAAAACTAGTACTGAAATGTATGTTCTGACCACCAACCGTTCTCTCTATTCTCTCTGACTACTTAGAAAGTGAAGCGTTTGAGTGAATTGTGACTTACTCCAAACTTAACTCACAAAGGGATTGTGGTAACGACTGAAAGCTGATAGAAGTCTGTATTCAAGCTTTCGATTTGATCTTCCTTTGCCTTTAAACTGAAATATCTTTGGAGCTTGTTTATAAAAGTGTTTGAAGTTTTTTAATGTATATTTTTAGAACTGCGTTACGCAAAATATTCAAGGAAGGTAAAATTAGGCAGTTTACCATCCTTTCTCCCCGTCCCAGATAAGTTTCCTCAAATAAATATAGATTGCTGAATGTTTTAGTTTAAAATAGTGACGTTATTTAAGAAGAGAATGTCATGGGCAAAGCGAAAACACACGTCTCTCTAGCATCTTGCGCCGGCTTGGGAGCCTCCAGAAGTGTTTGGTTTAGTCAGGCTCCAGATCCGTGGAGCTGGATCGGGTTTTAGAAAAGAGCCGCACCCCGCCCGCAATGGCGGGGCTCACGGGGCTCGGAGCGGAGAACGCTTTGAGGATGAGTTCAGCTGTTTACAGGTCACACCGCTTTTCCCCGGCTGCCATAGCCGGGAGGCACGGGGGCATTTCAGGCTTGCTGCAGCAGGAGCGTGCGGAGGACAGCCCGTAATCATCCGACCCTTTGCTCTTGTCTTGGTTGGCCATGAAGATTCATTGTCGACTGAAGCGCCCGTGAGACTTGTGCAAGGGAACCCTTGCCAGGCAGAGGAGATCGCAGCTCGGTCTTTCGCATCTGATGGGGGCCTGAGATGAGTCAGTCCCATGGGGTCAGCTCCTAGCCCTTGTCGAGAAGCGCCGTGAAGACGAAAGGCAGCTGGAGTGTAGAACTCGAGAGCAGACACCCAGTCAGCAGGAAATCTAGACAGACCAATACCTGGGAGTGGCTGCACCAGCCTGTGCTACGAGGATCACACGCGCTTCTCCTGTCCAGAAGAGAGGTGAGCTCCTCTCTCTCGCAGACGGGTGGCTGCAGAAATACAGGGTCGGACTGTCCGCTGACTCTCTCCTTCGGGCTCACATTTGGCCCCCGTGCCTCTTACGAGCTTGTGTGGGAGGAGGCATAAGAACCATCAGTCCCGCAGAGGTGAGAAAACTTGGTTTCGGAGCCTGACATGTACCCACGTTAGAAGCACGATCGCTACAGGGCAGGGCCGTTTGTTGTGCATGTAGAAAAAACAAACCCTAGTGGATGAACTAGACGCGTTGCGACTCGGGGTTTGGCCAGGGGCGGGAGCTGGGCTTGGCTGCGGTGTCGGGTCGGCGCTCTCCCCAGCGCCTGGAGACGCAGCCAGGCGCTCCGGCGGCGGCTAGCCTTGCCCTGGCTGGAGGGGATTTCAGAGGCATGCGGCGCTGGTCCGCAGGCAGGTGAGTGGAGATGGCTCCGGCGGGCCGGGAGCAGCGCTCGGGGCCGGCGGGCGGAGGAGCCCAGCGGGGTCAGGCTAGTCCGCCGGGTAGGTTGTGTGCAGCCAGCGCCCGGGGAGGGGAGGAGAGGGGACGCGTCCCGTCCAGCTGCACCCTCCAGGGCGAACGGCTGGGAGCTCGCCACGGCGCTCGGCAGTTCGGATTGGCGGGGCCGCTCCAATTGTTCTATGGCAGATTCGGGGAGCGGAGCGGAGCGGAGCGGAGGATCCCTTCCCACGCCCCCTCTCCCGGCCCCGGTGTCTCGCCGCCCCGGGTGCGCAGCAGGTTGTCTGACACCCACTCGGCTTTCATGGCCCGGCTTCGCGCAGTCTGGGTTTTCCCGTGTCAAAGGCACGTCCGCGGAGCTCGCGGTTCCCCGGCGGCTTCGTTCAGCCTTCGCAACGCGACACACCGGCGATGGTTTCCTGCGGGAAACTCCAGCGCCGGCGAGCTCGGGGCAGGATGGAGGGGGGCCGAGGCAGGGGGGCAGGGCACCCCCGCCGGCTGGCAGCCGCCCCGCTCTGCCCCGCACCGGAGCGGAGCTGCACCGCCGCCGAGCTCTGTCCCGCCCGGTGTATTTCCCCGGCCGCCGCCGGTCGTTACGGGAGCGCATTCTCCGCGGGCCCTTTAGCGGCTAGAGGGCGAAGGGATTGTCCCGGCGCAAGGAACCAGAGACCCGCAGGGAGCGAGGGATGCGTGGCCCACTTCGCCGGCCCTCTCCGGGCGCTGCGGCGAGCTTTCTGGGACCACTGCGTCCCTCCTGCCACGCTCGCAGTCTGGACAGTCTGACCTGTTCACATGGACGGGTCGGGATTGTCCACACCGCCAGCCGGCACAGAGCCCTCCGCAGGTACCATCTAATCCCTCCACACGGCGGGGTCTGGCTCTGGCCTGTCCACACGGCTGGCACGGGCCCGTCTACACTGAACGGTGTAACCCGTCCACACAGTGCGCACAGACCCGTCCACACAGACCGGGCTAAACCTCCACACCCTCGGGTCTGGCGTGTTCACACAGACTGGTCTAATCCCTCCACACGGCGGGGTCTGGCCTGTCCACACGGCTGGCACAGACTCCTGCACAGGGACCGGTCTAAGCCGCCCACATGGCCGGGTCTGGGCTGTCCACACAGAGGGCTTCGACCTGTCCACGGGGCCGAGTCTGGCCCCTCGCAGGGGCAGTCCAGCTCCCAGGCCTCCCTGCGCCAGCGGGTCCCGCTGGTCTGTACGGGGCTTACCGCCCAGGAGCCGGGCTGGGCAGGGCTGCTGGCTGTGGGGCGGGCGGGCTCTTGGGGCTCGCCTCGAGGAGCTGTGAGCGATCCCCGCCTCCTGTGGACACGGTCCTCTCCCAGCCGCCGATGGGGGGTGCTGGCCAATGAGGGGCAGGGAGGTCTATGTATCTTGGGGCGCTGGGCAGTTGTGGTGCTGGAGCTGGGGGGGACTCTGCACATAGGGGTTTGTGGGGGTGTCTCTGGGTGGGAGGGCTGCACAGAGGGGCTCGGTGGGGGTCTCTGGGCGGGGGGTGCTGCACTAAGGGTGTCTCTGGGCGCGGGGCTGCACACGGGGTTTGTGGGGGTATCTCTGGGCGAGGGGGCTGGCTGAGGGGCTCGGTGCGGGTGTCTCTGGGCTGGGGGGCTCGGTGCGGGTGTCGCTGGGCGGGGGGGGCGGCGCTGAGGGGCTCGGTGCGGGTGTCGCTGGGCGGGGGGCGGCGCTGAGGGGCTCGGTGCGGGTGTCTCTGAGCGGGGGGCGGCGCTGAGGGGCTCGGTGCGGGTGTCTCTGGGCGGGGGGGGGCGGCGCTGAGGGGCTCGGTGCGGGTGTCGCTGGGCTGGGGGGCGGCGCTGAGGGGCTCGGTGCGGGTGTCGCTGGGCTGGGGGGCGGCGCTGAGGGGCTCGGTGCGGGTGTCGCTGGGCGGGGGGGGCGGCGCTGAGGGGCTCGGTGCGGGTGTCGCTGGGCGGGGGGCGGCGCTGAGGGGCTCGGTGCGGGTGTCTCTGGGCGGGGGGGCGCTGAGGGGCTCGGTGCGGGTGTCTCTGGGCGGGGGGGGGTGGCGCTGAGGGGCTCGGTGCGGGTGTCTCTGGGCGGGGGGCGGCGCGGAGGGGCTCGGTGCGGGTGTCTCTGGGCGGGGGGGCGGCGCTGAGGGGTTCTGTGCTGAGGGGCTCGGTGCGGGTGTCGCTGGGCGGGGCGGGGGGCGGCGCTGAGGGGCTCGGTGCGGGTGTCTCTGGGCGGGGGGGCGGCGCTGAGGGGCTCGGTGCGGGTGTCTCTGGGCTGGGGGGGCGCTGAGGGGCTCGGTGCGGGTGTCGCTGGGCGGGGGGGGCGGTGCTGAGGGGCTCGGTGCGGGTGTCGCTGGGCGGGGGGGGGGCGGCGCTGAGGGGCTCGGTGCGGGTGTCGCTGGGCTGGGGGGCGGCGCTGAGGGGCTCGGTGCGGGTGTCTCTGGGCGGGGGGGGGCGCTGAGGGGCTCGGTGCGGGTGTCGCTGGGCGGGGGGGGCAGCGCTGAGGGGCTCGGTGCGGGTGTTGCTGGGCTGGGGGGCGGCGCTGAGGGGCTCGGTGCGGGTGTCGCTGGGCTGGGGGGCGGCGCTGAGGGGCTCGGTGCGGGTGTCGCTGGGCGGGGGGGGCAGCGCTGAGGGGCTCGGTGCGGGTGTCGCTGGGCGGGGGGGGCGGCGCTGAGGGGCTCGGTGCGGGTGTCTCTGGGCTGGGGGGCGGCGCTGAGGGGCTCGGTGAGGGTGTCTCTGGGCGGGGGGGCGCTGAGGGGCTCGGTGCGGGTGTCGCTGGGCGGGGGGACGGCGCTGAGGGGCTCGGTGCGGGTGTCGCTGGGCGGGGGGACGGCGCTGAGGGGCTCGGTGCGGGTGTCTCTGGGCTGGGGGGCGGCGCTGAGGGGCTCGGTGCGGGTGTCTCTGAGCGGGGGGCGGCGCTGAGGGGCTCGGTGCGGGTGTCGCTGGGCGGGGGGACGGCGCTGAGGGGCTCGGTGCGGGTGTCGCTGGGCAGGGGGACGGCGCTGAGGGGCTCGGTGCGGGTGTCGCTGGGCGGGGGGACGGCGCTGAGGGGCTCGGTGCGGGTGTCTCTGGGCTGGGGGGCGGCGCTGAGGGGCTCGGTGCGGGTGTCGCTGGGCGGGGCGGGGGGACGGCGCTGAGGGGCTCGGTGCGGGTGTCTCTGGGCTGGGCGGCGGTGCTGAGGGGCTCGGTGCGGGTGTCGCTGGGCGGGGCGGGGGGCGGCGCTGAGGGGCTCGGTGCGGGTGTCTCTGGGCGGGGGGGGCGGCGCTGAGGGGCTCGGTGCGGGTGTCTCTGGGCTGGGGGACGGCGCTGACGGGCTCGGTGCTGAGGGGCTCGGTGCGGGTGTCGCTGGGCGGGGGGGGCGGCGCTGAGGGGCTCGGTGCGGGTGTCGCTGGGCGGGGGGGGCGCTGAGGGGCTCGGTGCGGGTGTCTCTGGGCGGGGGGGGCTGAGGGGCTCGGTGCGGGTGTCGCTGGGCGGGGGGGGGCGGCGCTGAGGGGCTCGGTGCGGGTGTCTCTGGGCGGGGGGGGCCGCTGAGGGGCTCGGTGCGGGTGTCTCTGGGCGGGTGGCGCGGCGCTGAGGGGCTCGGTGCGGGTGTCTCTGGGCGGGGGGGGCTGAGGGGCTCGGTGCGGGTGTCGCTGGGCGGGGGGGGCGGCGCTGAGGGGCTCGGTGCGGGTGTCGCTGGGCGGGGGGGGGGCGCTGAGGGGCTCGGTGCGGGTGTCTCTGGGCTGGGGGGCGGCGCTGAGGGGCTCGGTGCGGGTGTCTCTGGGCGGGGGGGGGCTGAGGGGCTCGGTGCGGGTGTCGCTGGGCGGGGGGGGGGGGCGGCGCTGAGGGGCTCGGTGCGGGTGTCTCTGGGCGGGGGGGCTGAGGGGCTCGGTGCGGGTGTCTCTGGGCGGGGGGGGCCGCTGAGGGGCTCGGTGCGGGTGTCTCTGGGCGGGGGGCGGCGCTGAGGGGCTCGGTGCGGGTGTCTCTGGGCTGGGGGGCGGCGCTGAGGGGCTCGGTGCGGGTGTCTCTGGGCGGGGGGGGCCGCTGAGGGGCTCGGTGCGGGTGTCTCTGGGCGGGTGGCGCGGCCCGCCCCGAGGGGAAAAGGCGCGCGGGCAGCAGGGCCAGGCGGGCCCGTGTGCGCCTGGCTGCCGGTTTGTAAACAGTGGCCTCACGCGGGGCGGAGCGGGCCCGCCCCCGCCGCGCCCGGATTGGAGGCATGGCGGCCGCGGGCGCTGCGTGCGGGGCGGGAGCGCCCTCCCCGGCCGGCGGCACGGGCAGTGTGCACTGCGAGCGCAGCCGAGCGGGCGCACGGCCGGGTCCCGCGGGGCAGGGCGCGTGTGGCAGCGGCCGGTTGGCCCCCGGGGGGGCGGTTTTGTTTCTCAGGCGAGGAGGCGGGCGCCGAAAAGGTGAGTGAGGCGGGACGGGGCCTCCGGGGCTGCCCCCGCGGCTCCTTTGTGTGGCCGCGGTCCCCCGCCGGCTCGCTCGCCTGCCTCCCTTTGTTGGGCTGGGCGGGGGACCCTCCTTCCTATGTGCCCCCGCGGGGGCGGGCGGGCCGGGACCCGGCCGCGGGGGGCCGGTCAGAGCCTGGGGGCGGCCCTGGGCTTCTGCTCTGCCCCGCTGTGCTTCGCTTCGGTTCGGGTTCTGCTTCTGCGTCGCTCCCGCCGGTTCCTGCTTGTCGCCACCGGCCGGGATCGCCCCAGCGCGGCAGCAGGAAGTCTGCGGTCCCGGAGCGTTTTTCCTGGGCGAGTTTGCAGTATAATGTACAACTCCCACCCCCCAAAAAAAAATAATAATAAAAAGATGAGTCTGGAGTCTGTTGTTTTAGGAAGTCCGGCGCGGGATTCGCGGAGACATTGTGTACTAAAGGCTGTAGTTGTGGGTTTGGGCTCTGTGTGTGTGTGTATGTGTTAGTGTGGTTGTCTCGGGGTATTTTTCACAAAGCGTTATTGCTTTGTTTGGGTGGGGAAGTTGCAGTGTTTTTCAAGCTGACGTTTTTAGTACTCCCCTCTCCCTTGAAGTTTGTAGTAGGAAGGAGGATTTGTTGAGTTAGCATTAAAAGGGTAAGGAGGGGGGTGAAGGAGAGCCAGTCCTGTGCAATCTACAAACTCTATTGTGACGCACTTACTACAACTGATTGCTGCTGCCAAACCTCCTCCAGACTTGCTGTGATCAGCACATTAGATAGAACAATGGGGCTGGAACAGGGAACATGGCCAGGAGGCTCTGCACAATCACTGCAAATACTCCTCACTCTTGCATTTCAGCACAGTATCCGATCCTTTTATTTAATCACTTGAGGAAATCAGAGCTTATTGCTCTTTTTTTTTTAATTAACTGAATCAAAGCTTCATACAGATTTGGAGCATAATGGCCTGGCTGATAAATTCCACTTTAAAACTAAATTCCTTTTGTTTGGACAAAGGCTTTTCACGGTTTATACTTTTGATGCAGGTATCCTAGGAAGGGTGGAAACAGTGGACAGGAAACTACCCATAGAACTGATAGCACTTGATTGTATTTGGGGTATGGGGAAAGAAGTGAGTAGGTTAAAAGCAAGAAGAATGTACGCTGAAAGGCATATGCAATACCACTAGAATTCTAACAATATAAGTAAGGACATTGAGAATTTATTGGAAAACCTATTAGATATTATTACAGTATTATAATAAAGCCTGGAGAGCTTACTCATAATGTCTTCCTATTTCTTTGCAGGAAAAAAAGACCAAATGGCAAAGCAATCTTCTGATCTAAATTCAGAGTGCAACAGAGAAGGTGGACAGTTTCAGTCAATTGAAAGGCCAAGTCAGCCTCAGCATCTTAGACCTGGGGCCCCTACCTCTATACAAACACAGTATCAAGGTAATCATTCAGGTGAGGGGGACTTCGCCCAGCAGCCCTCAGGGAGCTCTTCGCCCAGCAGCCCTCAGGGACCATTTGCACCACCCAGTAGCCCCAGTCCATTTGCTACCAGATCCCCACTTTTCATCTTTGTAAGAAGATCCTCACTGCTGTCTAGATCCTCCAGTGGGTATTTCTCTTTCGACACAGACAGGAGTCCTGCGCCTATGAGTTGCGACAAGTCCACGCAGACTCCAAGTCCCCCTTGTCAAGCCTTTAATCATTATCTAAGTGCAATGGGTAAGCAAGATCATGGTAAGAAACCTTTTAGCTCATGGTTTATGTTTTTCAATAGGTTCTGAATACCCCTGTGGACATTGTATTGCTTTCAGCATCTCAATGTTAATATTGAGGCAGCCAAATTTTTCAATAAGAACAAAATACTGTATATTATACAGTGACATCAGGCTGAGCTATTAAACAACAAAAGTAAAATTGAAAACTGCCTTATATTTTATGAACTGATTGGGTAAGATTTGAATTCAGTGAACATTTCCTAACGAATTGGAAAGTGGTCCAAGTATCCCTCTTGCCTTTGATTTTCACAGCACATGGAATGTGTTCTGGTAAATTTAAATATTTTGGATTGTTTAAGTCTGATACAAAGTCTATAAGGGGACAGTTCTTTTTATTTGAAATAACTTGTGACCTTACCATGGAGATTTGTCTGTCCAACTAAGGAAGTTGCAATGGAGAGAGGAGATAAAATGTAGAGGCCATATTGCTTCGTATAATAAACATAATCTTGGTAGCAAACACTGGAATATAGCACTAAGATTGGAGAGAAGTTTCCATTACTACAAATTCTTAGCTGTTTCCTGAAGATCCGGTTAATCAGAATACTGGGAGGAAAAGATGTTTACAAACCAGCTCTCTTCAGTTTCTGTTGTCTCTTATTTTCTGGAGTTTTAAAGTTGTCTGTAGATATCCATCTTGGGCTGAAATTTCTGAACTGGCATTTTTTTTACACATGTTATGCAGGGAATCTGTACAGTTTTTAAAAATATATTTTAAGTTTTCTGATTTTTGATTTCAAATAGGTTTATGAAATGTTATTTTGATATACTTTGCAGCTTCATGCTTAGGTAATACTTTAATACACCATCTCTTCCTAAAAACACATGTAAGATGACCACACTATTTGACTAACAGAGTTAGTATACTTGCATAGTAATTATGAAATACTTGTCTAAAATTTAAGATTTTTAGTTGTAATGTACATGGATGAGTCTGGAGGCTTAAAGGGTCTTTGTGTATGCCTGTCTGGAAAGTGCCCATCAGTAGGATGTCTGAACAGGTGTCCCATTTGGCTGAGTCTTCTAAGACACTCTGCAACATTTCCTTGGCAGATAGTGAATTTGATGTTTGCCACAGAAGTCTGTAAAAGGCGGGTGGTAGGGTATGAGACTCTGAGTTATCTATGTTTGGAGTCAGAGTAGCAGCCGTGTTAGTCTGTATCCGCAAAAAGAACAGGAGTACTTGTGGCACCTTAGAGACTAACAAATTTATTAGAGCATAAGCTTTCGTGGGCTACAAAAGTGGGTTGTAGCCCACGAAAGCTTATGCTCTAATAAATTTGTTAGTCTCTAAGGTGCCACAAGTACTCCTGTTCTTTATGTTAGGAGTGGAGAGAAGACTACTAGAGGTGTATTTTCCCAAGTGAGGAACTTTCCGTGCCTTTGTAGGAGTCCAGAGGACCATCTCTCTTCCCCCTCATCTTTCAAAGTTTCTTTCTAGAGTCCACCTTCTGGTTAGGAAAGAGTGGCTAGGACTACTTTCAGAGTGGTAGCTGTTTAATGTACTGTGTATATATACCTGCTACTGTATTTTCCACTCCATTCATCAGATGCAAGTGGGTTTTAGCCCACGAAAGCTTATGCCCAAATAAATTTGTTAGTCTCTAAGGTGCCACAAGGACTCCATGTTGTTAGGACTACTTTGGATCCTGTGGTACTCCTCCTTAATCCATTGTAGGGGTTGTTCTTGACTGCCTGTTACTTATGACAAGGCATGTGGGGGTGAGATTTTTTTCCCCGAAGCCAACTGCAGTGGTCTCCAAAATGGGGTTTGTGCCGCTTCGGCAGTTAGGTGGCTTTTTTTTTTTTTTTGCTTGGGGCGGCAGGGGGTGCGTGCTCAAAAAGGTTTTACTGATAGGAGTGTGCGATCAAAAAAGTTTGGATACCACTGAACTAGAGGACTCAGCTCCTTGCTTCCCATCAAAATTAATGGAGGTTTTGTAACTAAGTGTCTTGGACAGCTTTGAAAATCTTACCTGTAATGTGTGTTTTGTTTTTTTTTTTTAAATGTGTCTTAAGGACCAGTTTGAGATTATGAAACAATTCTTGTGACTTTAGGTAACGTTTGAATCCACATCTCCAGAGGTGAAAAAAAGACAATTGTAGTAAGCAACTTGCAACATCTGTCCCACTTTCCTTATATTACAGATGAAGGTAGAGAGGTTAAAGTAAGCTACAAAGAGTCAGTTTTCTAAGGAACCAATACTAAAGTCTGTATGCCCAAATCTCAGTAGAAATGGGGAACATCTAGTCCTGGGAATGGTTTAATTATTCATATTGATAATGCTTTTTGGTGAATAACAAACTCTAACTTAAGCTTTCCATGATTAAAACATTTTGGTAGTTGTGGTTACAGCTGCAAAGTACTTACTATACTATTCCCTTAGGAAAGATTTTCTGGCATTATTGCAGTAATTGCAGCTTAATGCAAGTTTCACAATCTTACTGAGAGAGCATACGTGGTATCACTAGACAAAAGGAACTAGTTTAAACATTGCTTATAGCACATGTAAAGCTATAGTTTAGCAGTGAACAACATTCTTTATGTTCAAGAAAGAAACTCAAGTCCTGTCTGTAATTTCAGAGAAGTAAATTTTTTTCAACCCATGTAAAATGTGCTTTGAAAACTTTGTAAATGATGATTGTGCTGAAATTTTCTCATACTATTGTTACAATGGGCACCATCCTAAACATTAAATTGTCAGAAACCGAGTAGAAACTGCTGAGGGAATTTAAATAGGAACCCTGGACATTTTCAAACACCACTAGAATAGAAATGTGAAGTCGTAAAGACATTTTATTCTACCCCAGGGACTGTGCTTTCCAAGGAAGGACTTACTGGTTGGTTTTACAGTTTGTATTGAGACTTGTTGTAGAGAGAAGAGATCATAATCTCTGAAATGTGGCCATGAGGGCTTGAACCTGCAGTCCTTGTAAAGACAAAAATCCCACTGGACTCAATAGGAATTTTACTCTTATGGGAACTGTAGAATTGAGCCCTTAACATTTGGAATGCCTGACTTTTATGAAACTTTGAAAATGAGATGAACTTAATACAGTGGCATCTAGGTGAAAGTGGGGTGGATTGATTTAAATCAAAGCAATTTCAATCTGATAGTGAAATCATGATTTAAATCAAGTAGAAAGCCTCACTTTAATTCATCAATTTAATCAACTTTTCCATTTGTACTTCAGTTATCTTCAAAAGAAAGATGCACTTTCATTGGTTGATACAGCCATTAAAACATGTTGATTTACAACTGAATAGAGCCTTTACACTAGATTTGGTACATCATTTTGTTTCCTAGGAGCTTACGCTATAACTATATATATTTATTTATTTAAGCAATTACTTAGCTTAATATTTTCAGATTCTTATTAATTGTAAATTTTTAGTATGTAGGAAAATGGTGAATGATATATTGCTTATTTACTACTACATTGTGTCATATTTATAAAGCTTGACTTCAAAAATTGGAAGTGTTTCACATGATTTTTTTAATATAGAAAAGCAGCCTTTAACTCAGTTTTTGGTAGAGGCTCATGTTCAGTATATTTTGTATTTAATTTTTAAAGAGATTATAGTAAGTTTAGGCCTTGACACATTTTGTATTAAGTTCAGATTTAATTTTAAACAGGTTTACATTTAAAAAGAAAAACTCAATATAATTTAAATAACAAAATTTAAAAAAAAAAACTGTTTTTTTTAATTCATCCCCCAAATCATTGTTTTTTATTCACCCAGGGGGGAAATAGTTTCATAGATTCCAAGGCCAGAAGGGACCGTTGCGATTATCTATCCTGTATAATACAGGACATTGAACTTCCCCAAAATAATTCTTGGAGCAAATCTTTTAGAAACCTATCCAGTCTTGATTAAAAAAAAATCAGTTGTGGAGAATCCACCATGACCCTTGCTAAGTTGTTCTAATGGTTAATTACTCAATGTTAAAAATCGAACACCTTATTTCTAGTCTAAATTTGTGTAACTTGAACTTCCAGCCCACTATTAAATATTTTTGTTCCCTATGTAGATACTTATAGACTGTGATTAAGTCACCTCTTAACCTTCTCTTTGTTAAGCTAAATAGATTGAGCTCCTTGAGTCTATAGCCTATATGGCACATTTTCTAATTCTTTAATCATTCTGATGGCTCTTCTCAGAACCCTCTCCAAATTATCAACATCCTTCTTGAATTGAATTAAATATATTCTTGACTATCAGGCCAGTGGCCAGAATCAGGTATACTTTATAAATGTAAAATTTTATAAACTGTTTCTTTTATAAAGTAACTTCATATTTCTGTAATATTTATAAAATGGATTTTATGACAGGAAATGAAATACAGGTTAAGGGTCCAATGAATGGCCATAACAATATGGGTCACCCCTTGGGTGGTTTGTGATATGTATATGTTCACAAGCAAAAAAAAATTAAGGTTGAAAGTGAGTTTCAGTGGAGTCCAGCTAGCGCCTGAAAATAGTACTTCTTTTTTTTATAGCACTTACGCTCCTTTTAAAAACAAACTCAAGCCCCACCAATGTTCGAATGACTGAGCAGTAAAAGGAACCAGGCAGCTAATCCTTCATTGCTCACCATTGCTGAATACCTACCTAACTTTAGCTTTGCTCTGTTGCCTTGGCAATATGCTGTTGGATGTATGTTGTTGGTTTTATATATTGTATGTATCAAGGGTTTTGAACGGGGTACCCAGGGTCCTTTAGGGTACACTAAATTGTAAAAATGTTTGTGTGAATTCTCTTTTTGGCATTATAAAATGTCCTGATTGTATAGTGCGGGTTTATGTAAGTGTTCGTAGACTTTGTAAGGCACCAGTCCTGCAAAGACATAAGCACGTGTTTTTAATGTTGAACACACAAATAGTCGCATTGAAGTCGATGGGATTACTCACGCTGAGTAAAATGAAGCATGTACATAACTCTTGGAGAACTGTGACCTAAAATTATATTTTTCACTGCAGTATACAGCACCAACATTATTGTCCTTAAGTGAGTTATGATGTATGTGTTGGTGTCAGCGGCATGTTGGGAATTGATCCCTGGAATAGGAAAGAGAAGGTTATAATTCCTAGCAATTTATTTGGAAGTTTCTGTATATTTTTCAGGGGCACTTCTAAGGGTAGATGTGCCTTTTTCCTGTATATTTCAATGTGGGGTTTATGTTATTAAAGCTGTTTGTCATGTAATTCTTCACCAAGATAAAAGTACTTAGAACAACAACAGAAATCACACTAGAACATGCTACTCCTCAGCAAGGCCAATAAAACAAATTAGGAATTTTTAGGCCAACCCAGTTTGGAGATGAGTTGAAGGAAAGTAAGCTTTTCCTGCCATTGGCTTACTTCAAATATTTTTAAGGGTGAGGTTCTGTGGTGTCTCTTAGAGCCATGATGCGGAACTTGCAACTCTGGCAGAGTGTGAGGCTGAGGTGGGTTTAAGGTCAACTTTACACTTCCTAGACTCTGGGCTGCTGCAGAGGCTGGAATGACTTTCAGGGGGACAGATCTGAGAGTTGCTCTAATTTTCAGTGTACCCACCACAAGCTACTAACATTCTCCTCCACAGCGTGTGCCACCTGAAAATCCCCACAGTTGGTGCAGGCTCTTCTCCCACCCCTAATATGCCCCCTCCTGTCCCCAACACCCCTCCTATGCCAGAGCTTGCTGGCGGTTCTCAGAAAGTAATTTATCGCTATCTTCCTCAGTTTATGCACCTGGGAAATTCTCCACCAGCCAGTTCCGGAGCGCCTGCAGAGCCCCTTTACCTGGTGAACAGGGACCAGAGCGGGAGTGAGGTTCACATCCCATAGTTTCAAATTTTTTTCTGTTGATTTCTTCCCCTCTCCCTCCACAATGTTCTTATGGGTATCTAAGAGAGCATCATATAAGTGAGAGTGACACAAAGTGAATGGTTATGCTAGATACCTACACTTCCCAGGTGGTTTTAGGCACTTCATTTTAAGCCCAGTGTGTCAATAATTTTATAAGGAAGAGACGTGTCTGACGGTAATAGATACCGTCTCACACTTTTTTCTGTTCATATCTTTGTTGGGGGGTAATAAACTTACAAGCAAGGGTGTGATGTACAAAGCAAACTAATTCAGAAGATAACTGTGATATTATTGCTTTACGTTTTCTTCATTGTTGGACATTCTGTGTATTGGCAAACACAGTACGATTCTAATACAGACTGACAGAGTTCCAGTGATAGACTGGGTCTGCTCCACCAGTTACAGCCAGAACAGGCTCAACATTTTGAGAGTCCAACATCTAGCCAACTGCCCAAGCAATGAAACAAAATTTTGTGCACAGTCGAAAATTGCAGTTAAATCTAATAGTAGCAAGGTCAGGCCCCTTACGTTGTGTTAAAAAGATTTTTTATTTTTTTTCACATCTGCCAAGAGTGCAGTTTGGTATAACACATGCTTGTATTCTGGCTGAAGTTTATTAATACAGCAGTCATCCCTGTTTGCTGCCATGTTACTCTATTGTTATGATTACCCTACCATACTTCCAAACATTTCTTCAATCTAAAACGTTCCACACCTTGATTTGCTGTGAATGGTGGAAAGAGATTAGACAGCCTGTTATCCCAAATGGACAGACCTTCAAGTTCTTTAACAGGTGGTCTCAGTATGGCTTTATCCATTTTTAGTGACTCATGTACAACTGAGATTATGGGGAGGAATCGAGATCTAAAGAGTATGTGTGTAATGGAGAAGCTTGGCAAGGAATGCAAAGGGGACCTCAAACTCCCCACCCCTCACAGGGAAGAAATTATTATGAGGGATATGTTTGCAACCTTAAATTTAAGATGATTAGCATTGCTATTATGTCCTGTGTGAAGGGGAATATGAACCCTTAAAATTGTAAGACAAAGACCAAGACATTATTTTTCATTTAAAACTTTCAAAAGTATTCCTGAAACGAGAGATCTATAGTGGTCTTTAGGAAGCAAAAGCCTCTGAGGGAAAACAGTTGTGAGGTTACAAGCTGTAACCAAGTCATGGCATAAAGACAGTTAATAAGGGTTTTATGCAAAAAGGTTGTGTATTCCAGAGAGTGAATAATGAAGATACAGCCATGACTTTATCTAGCTGTGTCAGGACAATGAAATAATTCTGTGAAGATGATAAAAGGTTGGAGTGGGTGGGGAAAGGAATACTTGGATTATATAACTTAATAAAGTGTTTAGGTAATGGGGGAACAGGAGGGAAATCAGGTTTTATTTGGACTTCATAGATATGAAATTAAATCTTTTTTTGTAAATGACAAATTCAGATGAAAGGTGTCACCAGCTGTTCAGTTCATTTCCTCTGAAGCATCTGGCATTGGCCACTGTTGGCAGACAGGCTATTGGGCTAGATGGACCATTGGTCTGACCCAGTATGGCCGTTCTTATGTTCACTGTTTTGGGGCTATATTCTCTATGGTTCCATGCACTTCCTCTGAAGAAATGGCACTCCTTAAGGATACTACAGTCTTGACATGCTATCAGAGACCAGACTACTCTCAACAGGGATGTGGTACAGGTAATCCTGTCTGTCTGTACTTTAAATCTTAGAGCCAGCTTTTGCTGTCTGACTTTTTATATCCTGTTAAAGCATATAGAATCCTAGAATATCAGGGTTGGAAGGAACCTCAGAAGGTCATCTAGTCCAACCCGCTGCTCAAAGCAGGACCAATCCCCAGACAGATTTTTTCCCCCAGATCCCTAAATGGCCCCCTCAAGGGTTGAACTCTCAACCCTGGGTTTAGCAGGCCAATGCTCGAACCACTGAGCTCTATCCCTCCCCCATGCTTAAGCTACTTTTTTTCCCTCTTACTGTGAATGCATTTTTCTTTTCTGTAATATAAACTGGACTGGGTTTTGACTAAGATTTGGGAAAGGTTCCATGCTGGCGATCTTGAAGGAAGTGGAACTTTTGAGGTTGAAGAAAAGTAACTATGTACAGGGTCAAGAGCATGGAGAAGGCTGTGGTCTGATTCCAGAATAAGGAAAGAGAAGGGCTAGTGGGTTCCATGTGGGAACACACAGGATAAAATGACCTGAGAGTACAAGACATTACATAAAGTTGTTTTTGTGCTCACATGTGAGTATTTTAAACCAGTTTTCAGGTCATATTAGTCCATATTAGGGACTAATCATTCTGCTTATATTTTAAATGAAAAAGTATCTTGTTTTTGAAAAACAAGTGACTGTGTAAGCAAGGGAATCTTTGATTAGTTACAGGGTTTCTAGTGTGTTCTCTAAAACCGTATGGATTATATAAATGTGAGCAGGGCTTTGGAGCGGAGCCCGGAGCTGGAGTGCGGAGCAGCTCCAGAGCAGTGGAGCTGCTGGTTTTTGCCTGGAGCTGGAGAGGAGCCGGAGCGCAGCTCCAAAGCCCTGAATGTGAGTGTTGTGAATATTGTATTTGAAATTAGTTTCTCCTATGTTATTTCAAATTTGGTATGTTTTCCTCCCAACCAGAAGAGGCTAGAGAAGAGGTCTGGAATTTTGATAACTCCTGAATGAAACTGTTCTGCTTGCTCTCTCTAGCAGAGGACGCAGCAACCTGTATCTGAAAATAAGAAAAACAGATACTGTAACACTTGTATAACCTCTAGATTTCGTTGTTTGTTGGGGGGGAGGGGGTTAGGGAGTTTTGTATAATGCAGCCAACATGACGGAGAACTGAAGTTGTGATAGAAAACTTAAAAGCAAAAAAAGGCCAGTGTATCATGAAACAAACATCTGCTCCTCCCCTAATTAAATCAAAGGGTTCACAGTTGTGAAAAGTATTTATGTATGGGAGGATTGAGAGATTATCTGGGTATTTGTCTCATCCTTAATGCTTCTGTACAGTGTGTGTACTAAATCATTACAAAACAGCATAGCTACAGCATGTTATGATTCACGGCATGTTTTCCAGTAGAGAGAGAGTCGCAGAGGTGCAGTCCAGTTAGCCTAAATAGTCAGGTTTATGGTTTGTGGGGCTGGAGGAGGAATGCGCTGTGCTCCTGGCCTCCAGCTATTCACAGTTCTACCTCTTCTCCATCCTCTGAATTCCCTACCTTCCCTAGGCCATCACACATGGCCTAGCTCGCTGCACCTCACTTAGTATTTCACCTACCACATGCTCCCGTAGCTCGCCCTCCATGTTTCTTTAAATACCCTTGTTTTCTCCCTGAACTTTTTGTAAAGCTGTGGCTACTCTCCTCTGCACCATCCACTCCACCCCATCATGGATTTTTGGATACTCTCCTCCCTAGCTCCTGCCCATATTTCTCTCTTCTACCACCTCTTCCTGTCTTTTCCCAGCCTCCCCCCATTTACTCACCCCTTTGCATTTGTCAGGCAGCTTCCTCTTTGCTGCTTGGGTACCAGCAAGGGGAGCATTACGAGCACTTCAGAGCAGGTCTACCTGCTCTTAGTTCTGTGGCTCCCAGCGGCCAGGAATGGAGCATGCTTTGTTGCTTTGTGAGGATGGCACTTGGGCTGTCCATTTGGCATGTAGGAGCTGTGAGGGGTTGGAGCATGCTCAGTGCAGGTGGAATCTTTGGAGAATTTAGCTGCCAACTAACAAGTCTCTACTGGGCATGTGCGCATGAGATTTTTCAGAGGTTTATAACTTTGGCCAAATTTGAATTGTATTTCATGGGGATAGCCCAAGGAATATCCCTGACACCAGGGCAGCCTCTTCCCCCATACCAAATTTAAATTCCCTCCTACAGAGTGTGAAAGTGCTAGAGCTTCTCAGCAAAACAGTTGTAAGAATTATTTTAACATGAGCAAAACAACATATATTTCCCTAAGCTCATTCTTGGAAACAGCAGAGCCATTTAGCTGAAACTTTATTTTAAAAAAAAAAAAAAATCATCAGCCTGAGCAGATGCAGCGTGAAATACTTCAGCCTGAGCAGTTAAAGATTGGCAAAACTATAAGCAACTGAAAACCGGTCCCATAATGGAAAGTGTGAGGCAACCTTACCTAATGGCACTGTTACCTGTGCTGACAATAATATATTATGGACGTGCTGTTTACAGATCCATGATTGTTCCCTCTATAGTTTTGCTGCACAGAACCTAATGTTTCATAGGAATGAGTTATTGCTGTAAAACTTTTTCTGTCTGTAGATATATTTAGATTTTTCAGAAGTATAGGATAAAACTTCCTGCCTGGCAAGCCATTCAAAATGCCCTACTTAAAATTAGAAAAATGTATTCACCGCAAACTTCAACGTGGAATACTCTGTAAACTCAAAATTCAGGCATACAGTAGGTTGCTTTTCGCATTTAAAATTCATATAATAAATATAAATTAACAGTCTTTGGCTGATTAGATTGGATTTCCTCCAGCTTCAAAGCAATTAAATGTTAAATTATTAAGCAGTTAGTACTTTAAATTTGAAGTGCGGAGTGCTTAACTGAGTTCCAGAACTGTAGGAGCTGTGGGGTAGATTTGTGTATCTGTCCACTTATATGGTCTCCATTACCGTAGTGTCGGAGCACCTCCCAACTACTTAAAATTTGCAGGGCTTTGGAGCTGTGCTCCGTCTCCGCTCCAGCTCCAGGCAAAAACCTGCAGCTCCACTACTCCGGAGTTGCTCCGCACTCCAGCTCCGGGCTCCACTCCAAAGCCCTGAAAATTAGGAACAAGATTTTCTTCCTTCCCAGCTGTAGGAGCAGAAGCTTGATTAGTTTTATAGGGTGTCTGTGAGAGTGGGTATGTTTGGGTGTCTGAAGAACTTACTGAGGGAAAGCAAGTTAGAAGTGAATTTTCTCATATATGGTCAGTTCACTTGTCATGACCTGGAGTGGGCTATTGGGCTGACTGGCTATTCAGGACCATAGAGGCAGCCAGTTGGCCATAATCCTTGGTGCCAGAAGAAACTCCCCATATGCAAGTCTGGTGACTGATTCACAGCTCCACCAAGCTGCTCTGTTTCCATAGTAGCAGCCTCTTGAGCTCCATATTCTTCAGCAGATCCTTGGACCCCTCCTCACCCTTAATCTCTTCTTGGAGGGTCTCTCCAAAAACTCAGCACCAGTCCTTAGAACTGAGCCTGCAGTACTCTCCTGTGAGTTCCAGAAGTAGAATTGTCATGGGCTATTCTGTAGTATAGCTTAAAATTTGACAGCTCTTAAAGCGTGTCAGATTTTCATGTAATTCATGGCATTTGCTTTAATATCATCTGTACATATAGAGCCACAGTGATCATCCTTTCTCTTTAAAGGGCAATTGTTTCATTATGCGCTATTTTTTTAAACCTAGAAAATAGCACCCAGTACCCTGTGAAATGTTGCAGGCATGAATTATTAAATATGTAATACTTCGATCAGCACCTTCTTGTTGCAGTAGTTGTTTATCACATTTCCTCCCAGTGAACTCTTTCCAAAGTGGATAGTGTCACATGCCATCCCTTTGAGAGAACAGCTTGTGTTTTTGCTCATTCGTCTAGCTTCAATTCGGTGTATCCTGTGGTTTAATGCATTCCCAAAGACGAGAGAGAGAGAAATCCAAGAGATACCTAGGCATTCCAATAGGGCATCCTTGGCTGTCTCAGGTTCATAGCCAAAGACCTAGCAAGGTCTTTCTCATTTTGGAGACATTCCTGTTTGTGTAACTCTAGTCTCTCATTGGGAGATAGAACCATGGACCTGCCCTTTGAGATGAGGGTTTCAGAGTTGCAGACAGTAATGGTTAACTCATCTTATACCTTCTTTTTCCCCCTTCTGAAGACAAGGTGCTTTTTGGCAACATCCCAGTTTTTTTGACCAGTATTAATTTGGCCTTGCATCTCAAACGGCTCCCTACTCTGTTTCTTTGTCTATAGCTATCCTGGGGAACTCAAGTTATATGCCTTGTATGTGAAAAGAGCTCTTAGGTACTAGTTAGGCTAAAGTAGACCATTTTGCTGACTGTTTATTTAGCAGAGTTCTTCAGCTCGCAAGGACCTAATTGTTAACTACCCTTCTACAGTGGAGACTTCAGGAATCAGATAATGGGGTTACTTATCCCCCAGCCACACTGACGCTTCCGACTCCCTACTACTTTGGAGCCCAGTTGCATATTGGGCTTCTGAAGATAAGGATCTGAAGGATAGTTAGACGCAGGGTGACTTATTTATCCCTTCAGCCAGTGAAATGTATGTCTCTGAGCACACTTAGGTGAGCCTGAACTGCCAACCGTTGCTTCAAATTTTTTTCCAATGCTGCATGGCTAAGAACGCAACTCCAACGCTGCTGTTGTGTGGAGGGAATGCGTTTGGGAAGCAGGACTTACTTAGGATAGGTAACTCCTTATTAGCAGATTAAAAAGTTAGATTCTGCTTTCATTAGCCACAGGCCAGGCTAACTCTGAATTCACTGCATACGCACAAGTGGGGGGAGGACTGATGGGAGGATGGGAAGTGTTTTATATAGCTGTTTTTGAATGTCTTTAATGGGGACGTGGTTCCTGTTTTTGTTTTGTGTATTTGTACATGCACCTCGCTGTTCAGATTGACTCATTTATTAAATTTGAAATAAATACACTTTGGTTAAAAAGTAAGGGCACACATCTTTACAGGTTCAACAGAACTTCCTAGTCTATACATTGCATGTCTAACACAGGCTAGTTTCATATTGATATTCGTGTTTGCACACACAGCTACAAGACCAAAAACAAACAACAACAAAAGATAAGAGCAGGAACAAGACTGCAGATATGTTTTTTAAATATTCATGTATCTGGCTGAGAGTTTTCAAAGGGTTAAGTTAGCAAGTTAATGGAAGTACTTTTTTTTAGCTTTGTTGCCTGGGATCTGATAAATGTGAATGGACAATATACTCTGAGAGCTTAAGCATTAAGGCACTGGCTGTGTTTCATAAGATTTATTATTTGTAGTGTTACGTTCTACCAGTTGTTTTTAAACACTGTCCTAAATTAAGGTGACTGCTTGGGATTGTAATGCACATGTTGCATCAGGCAAAGGGAATCTTAATAGATTTTCCAAAATGTTAATGGCAAAACTTTTCTCTCCTTTCCTCGGTAACTTTCATTTAATTTCCCAGACGCTAGAGCAGTGGTGTCAAACCTCTTCAGCCTGAGGGCCAAACACATTATTTTAGAAAGGTCAAGGAGCCACAGTCAATACTTTGTGGCATGTTTTCTTCCCTGTTCTGCTCCGACTGCACTATTCGTGCCCCCACAAGTTCCCCTGCTGGGATTATCTCCATATGTGGGAAGTCTCCAGTGACAGTGACTGTAAAGCTGGTATAGTCAGTTCCTGCATTTCCCTTGGTTGGAGCACGATACACTCTAGCTACCTGTACATAGCTGGTGGACATCCCTTAGTAGACCATTGAGTTGGCATGACTTAAAGCAGCCCTACTTTGGGCTGGAACAGAGAATTGGGAACCGGTAACTGGCTATTGGTTCTTAGTTTCTCCTCTTCTGGGCTGCCCTGGGTGGTTGTGTGGGGTAAGGGAGCCATCCTTTGCTAGGTGCACTCCCTTGGGCTGGGGCTCAGGCAGAGGCAGCCGAGCTGTTAGCAGAATTCTCACAGCCAGAGCTACTTTCTCCTTCCCCTTGTGATGTAGTAGCCAGCCAGCAGGTGAGCTGTTGAGTAGCTGTGGCAAAGAAGGGAAACCAGCTGCTCAGCGTGCTCCTGGTCTAGTGGTGGGAGGCATTTGGGGTGGTACCCCTAACTGCATCTCCATAGTGTTTTAAATCAGCTCTCACTCAAACTTAAAAATGGAATGACTCAAGGGACACGTTTCCAATTATAGTCAAATGTTATAGTTTCTTTGTAACACAGTCCCCCTCCAAGAGCACAGCTGTCCCAGATCCATAAGATCTGGGCTGTGCCTGGGAACCAGTCCCTTAGGAGTGATCCCTTTATTGTGCGGGACCCCAAGGAACCACACAATTCCGCAATGGCAGGCCCATAGCCTCCCTGACCCCAAAACTGGGCGTTTGGGCACAAGCTGTCCCTGTTTCTCTCCCTGCAGCCTGTCCAGCCGATCCAGACTCCTGCATGAGACTTTTTCTGCCCCTTCAGGGCACAATGCTCACAGTAAGTGTTTGCAGCAACATTGCAGCCTTCTCAAAACAAGGTAATAATTTATTAGTCACCTGGCGTACAGAACCTGACCGTGCCGAGGCTAGCGTAGAGAAGCAAAGGCTAAGCCAGAGGTCAGACTGGCTATGAGCCATGCTGCTGTAGCAACCGTCTTTGATTCCTGTCTGTCTCCCTTTCTTTGTTTTAGTCCCATGTGAGAGCTCCCCTGTTCCTCTGAGAGCTCCATTCTTAACACAGCCACATCACCTGACACCTTTCCCTTTTGTTCTCCAGCTCAGGACTTGCTCTGCTTCTCTGCAGAGAGGTGGAGGGAAATCTTTCTCTTGGCTGTTGTTTGCTAAGTGTGAATGTCTTGGTCTTTGGGGTTTCCATTGTCTCTTCCGGATCCTCCATTCAGATATGTCAACTTTATTCAGCTTGGTTGGAAATGAGTTATTAACAGTCTGCTATGTGAGTCAAACACCTCATCTCTTCCTGATACACACCAGGTATGTCTATACGCTGCTATAGTGTGTTAAGTGTAGATGCTACCCGTGCCGACAGGGGGTTCTCCCATCAGTGTAGGTAATCCACCTCCCTGAGAGGCGATTGCTAGGTCAGTGGAAGAATTTTTCTGTCAACCTAGCACCATCTACACTGGGGTTTAGGTCAGTGTAGCTACGTCTCTCAGGGGTGTTGATTTTTCAAGCTATATGGATGTAATTTCCTTGTGGAGAGCAGCCCTCAGTACATAGTAATGCAAAGCCCCGAGGGAAATAAAGGCATGCATAGGAATCCTAAAAATACAAACATTCCCACATTCATCACAACAACTTAGAGCTGTGAGGGCCACATGTTGGACATCACTGGACGAGTGGCCTGTATTAATGGGGGTGAAGAAGGGGCTGATAGAAGAAAACCCTACTATGTGGTTTCTTTACTCAGCTAAGGTTCCTTCTTAACCACCTCTCAGCGCTTATTTAAAAATTGCAAAAATAAATGTCTATAAAATGTTAGTTTGCTACCTAATAGTTTTCTCCTGAGTTGAAAATAGCCTGTATCTGTTGCAGTGAAACTGAGTGTTATGTAAAAACAAAACAAAAAGACTAAGATTGAGGAAGAAGAGCCTGAAAATGGCATGTGTCGATTGCGGGGAGAACGCAAGGTAAACTGTAAACAGATATGACGTGGTGCAGTTAATATTGTTTCATCTGTGCTTTCTAACCGAAGCTGATGCCTTATGGAAAACTGAGAAATACTATATATTTTTTTGTCTCCTTTTGCATAAGTACACTTGGTAATAAACAAGATTTCTGTTTCTCTAACTGGTGTGCTCCTGCTGCTTATTCCTCACCTGAAGTCCTAGGCATTTTCTGGTCTGATCCTTTCTCATCACAGCAATGACCTTTCATGTCCGGAATCACTTACATGCAGAATAAGCAGGCGCATGAGAGTTCTTAAATGATTGTCTTGTTTGCATTTGTGTGCATGAAGTTTGATCGGTTGTTTTTTTAAAAACGGACACTAAAAAAGATCAGACATAGAAGTGTGAACAGTGTTCCTCCAAGTGTCTCCATAAGTTATCTGTTGGAAAACAAGAATTGTTATCCAAATCCTGGGCCAGTGCTTACATGGCAGTAAGGGACCCAATAGCTTTGCAGCTATGGGCCTTAGGGCTTGTCTAAGCACGGAAGCGATACCAGCATGAGATAGTGTGAATTAAAATGATGTTGTTACACCAGTTAATTCCCCTGCGGACACTGTTATTCCAGTATGGTGATGCCTGCCTTTGAGGGGTTTTTTTTGTTGTTGCTTTGGAAGCGGTTTCCTCTAAGTCAAAAAAGCCGCTCTTATCCTGGAGTCAGAGTGCCCATACGATTGCATTATATTAGTATAACTGGAAAAATCTCCTGTGTAGATGAGCACTTAGAGTAGAAGTGCTCAATACCAGCTTCAGAAAGTTGCACAGCTAAACATTTTGCAGAAAATAGAATATCTTGTATGTGTTGGTGGGTGATCAGATGAATGTCCAATTTCTGAATATTGTAAGTAGGGACAATACTTTCATGAGTCTGGGTTTTTGTTTTTTTGTGTTTTTGATGCTGGGATGCTAGTTTCTTGGGGAATAGGTTACTTTTTTCTCCCCTCCCCCCCCCCCCCCCCCACCAATGGATGCACTCTGTGATTTAGAGTACTGAAGTGTGTCATGATATGACTAGTACTGCTCCTGTGTGATGATGGTGAAAGTTATTCGGTGGCTAGCAAGTGTTAAATTAATGTTGAGAGTTTATCTCTGCCTGCTTGCGTGGCTAATTATGACTTGACACTTCTGATTTAGTGATTTGGCAGCACCACAGAAAGTCCTTTCTGAAAACCTCAGATTGATTTCACTCTCAGCCACCTAACCATGATACTAATTTCTTGAATTGCTGAGCTTTTATCATTTGAAGCCTATATAAAGGCTCTTAACACATCCTTTAGGGGAGAACGTTGGAACAGAGGGATGTATATTCTTTCTCCCATTAACTTTTTACTATTCCATTAATGCCCCCTTTTTAAAGTGGTTCTAGAACTAAAATGGTATTTTTGGTTTTTCTTTCCCTAACCTCCACCCCCTTTCTCCCACTCCACTTTCTTTTAATGTGGTTGTTATGTAGTTGGTTAAAAACTTAGTTACATGAGGGTATCTGAACTACATGTTTTAACACTGGGCTGAAAAGTTGATTTTTCTTTAGCATTGAGAAACTACATTGGTTTAGTTGTAACTTCTTCTGGGGAAGACAACTGCCTAGGCCAGTTGGGCTCATGTAAGTTGGTTTTTATTCTCCTTCACATCCTCCTTTCAGTTGTTTTCCCAGTTCCAGAATGTTCCCATCAAATATCATGAGGACTTTGCTAAATGAAATTCAGCAGCTAACAAAATGAATAAAATTGTGCCTGATAAAACCTTCACAAGGAGGGTTGATTGGTACTAGTCTGTCACTACTAGAACATGAAAACAAAATATATATCTGAGCAAGCAAATACTAGTTTGGCTCAAAAATAATTTTTCCAGCAAGACCGGAGCCAGACACTTACTTAGATGATTGTTCCCCCTCCCCCATTTTATTACTGCCTTACTAATCCTTTGAATATTTTGAGATTGGAAGCTGTGTATATTCCCTTGTGATTCCTTTTAGTTTTTTTAGCCAAGTTTGTGAAATATTCGGTTAAAAAAGTGTTGTCATGCTTGTTTAGAGTCTGAGCGTATATTTCCAGTTAATATATCCTATGTCACTGTGATGCTCTAACCAAGGCACCGAGAGCACTCTCTGCCTCAGCGCGGGAGAGCTGTGCTGGAGGTTAGACTGTGTCAGGTCCCTGCCACACCAGCAATCTCCAGTTCCAGAGTTCCCCAGAGACTTCTCTGTGCAGCATCCACTGCCTCTCACTGGACACTTTCTGAAATTAAGTTTGCTGCCTGCAAAGAGGCGCAGTGTATGCACTAGCCTGGCTCCCTGAGGCTACACACTCTACATTAAAACACAGCACTGAGATGATTTATAGTAAAACCAAGAGTATGTTTATTAATAAAGAACATAGATTTAAGTGATACTAAGCAGAGATAACAGAAAATCATTAAAAGCAAAACAAAACATGCTTTCTAAAACTTAATTCTAGCAAGTTGTCTTTGCCTAAAATAGCTTCTCACTTACATCAAGCTACCAGCATCTCCAGCCCTCTAGGAGGAAAGAGGATCCAATGTTTACAGACTCAAAGGTTGCTGTTCCCTTTGTCCCCTACATGATGGATAACCAGAATGTCTTTTTGCTCCCCTTATATTTCCCAGAGACCGTTGTCTTTGCCTCAGGAGCCAAGAAAACCACCTGGGGGTTCATACTGCCTGGCGAGCTTACCAAGCTGTTTCCTCCACTGCTTGATTGCTTGGGTTACCTCATATGTAAATGTACTTTCATTGTGTATGGCTTACAAAGCTTGCCCCAGATAAGTAAATTCACAGTCCTTTGTCTAAGGCAGGCTTCTCTAGCCTCTGCCTCCCAAACATATTTTAAGAACATATTTCCAGCACACAACTCTTTATACACATCCCGTACTGCATCACTCAGTGATGTTCATGACCAGTGTCTCACCAGTTTTTGTACTATCTTACTCAGTGCACTTTTATAGTACAATAATATTGTATACAATCAGTTAATTCAGTTGCTTATTCTTTGGGGTTCAGATCACCTGTTCTCTGTCCTGGGGTGTCTGGACCCAGATTGTGACAATCAGCATAGATCTGTTTTCCAACATGGCATGGACCAAATTCTGTTAAAAGCTGATCATTTCTCTCACTAATGTGTTTCAGAATTGCAGTTTTATGTTCACTTTGAATTCTGTTTCTTAAAATGAGTAACAAAGCTGTCAACTATATATATATATTTTTTAAAATGTAAAAGTTATGTACACTTTTAGCAGCCAATGCTCCTCTTCCACCCCCCCCCCCCCATTGGATCTAATTTTTCTGTTAAAATGCTTGATAAAAGGAAGAAGTTAAAATTCTGTAACTAAGAGGAATAGTTCTTTAGTTTGTGCAATAATAATATATTCCCAGATATAAATAAATATCCCTCCCCAAACCCCTACAATGTACTTTAACTTCTAGGTTGACAAAAATGAGATTTTTCTTTTATTGGACATTTCAGTACTATTTGACCAAGAAACCTAAAAGCCTAAAACTGTTGTCTTGATGGAATAAAAGAGAAAGTTGTAGAGGTGTCCTGCAACAGGCAGAGAAACTAATTAAATGTGGTTCTACTCAGCAAAGTGACTGGGGAAAATGGCACCATAATCAGTAGATCGGGGTCGGCAACCTTTCAGAAGTGTACCGAGTCTTCATTTATTCACTCTAATTTAAGGTTTCGCGTGCCAGTCATACATTTTAACGTTTTTTAGAAGGTCTCTTTCTATAAGTCTATAATATATAACTAAACTGTTGTATGTAAAGTAAATAAGGCTTTTAAAATGTTTAAGAAGCTTCATTTAAAATTAAATTAAAATGCAGAGCCCCCCGGACCGGTGGCCAGGACCCGGGCAGTGTGAGTGCCACTGAAAATCAGCTCGCGTGCCACCTTCAGCACACGTGCCATAGGTTGCCTACCCCTGCAGTAGATGGTCACTCTGTGTGTATTGAGTTCCTTGTGATCACTTTAGTGATGCTATGTTTTTGCTGCTCCAAACTACCGATAGGCTTGTAGAAACAACACAGCTATGGGAGAGTGAGTTGGTTTTTGTTTTGTCTCACACAACACCCACAGAACCGCTAACAAACTGCAGAGCCAATTCTGCCCCCGATACACCTTGATTCTGTTCCCAGAAAACAGGGCTGCACAGGTGTATCAGGAAACAAAATTGGGCCTGTGCTATCTTTTACTAGTATCTAATGGCTGAGCCAGAAAGATCCCAACTTGATTTTGAGATTCCATTTCAATTTGCAGGACTCATCAAAAAATGTTTGTTTTTCCTTGTAAGCAAAGTACATTTGGATTGGGAATCTTTAAAATACTAAAAATTATAATCCCATGATGCTGTTTTCACAGCATCCCTGTGTCAGATTTGAACCACATTTTTAGAATTTAGGAGGAGAGTGCTCTTTGAGCATTTGAAGATTTTTCTTCATTGCTTACACATTTGGGCGGTTCAGAATAATAGGGATTTTTTTATATTATATTTTGAGTTTTAAAACAGGCTGCTGCCAACCATGTTTTTGGGAAACCAGTTTCTCTTTTAAAACAGTGCCATTGTCATATGGTGTAATGCATGATTTACAGGACGGGAGAGCCTCTGATTATCGCTCACAACTAGGGTACCTCTCTCCCAAACTGGCAGCTGCACTTCCGAGAGGGTAGAGCTCTGCAGGCATGGGATATCTAGGCAGGCGGCTCAGGTCCTTCTGGTGTCTTGGAAGCCATCTGTCAGAAGGCCCTGAAATTTCAAATGAAGGAAGTTTGTGGTGCATTCAGGCCCCAGTCAACTCCTGTTTTTTATTCTTCCCCTTCCACGCACATGGAGAGACTGCTTGCCTGCCTCCTGATGTAAAGGCCAGCTCCATCCACATACATTTGGCAGCTATTTTAGCCTGTCATGAACTGATTCAAAGGAGACCAGTGCGCAGTGATATGGGAGGTGAGGCTCTCAAAATAAGCCAATTAGAGGCTTAGAAGATCCTTGTTGTCAGGTTGAGGCAGTGTTTGACATTTGAAACCTCATGTTAAACAGCCCCCAGTGTTAGGGGAGAATGAGGTCACCCTGACAAAGCTGATGAAAGTTTCTTTTGAGCCATTCAGTTCCTGTGAGCTTAATTATCTTGCATGGAAGGTTGCTTTCTTTCTGGGAGTCCTTTCAGCTCACAGCAGGAATGAGCTTCAGCTTGTCGTGACCGATCCAGTTTACACCAGGTTTAAGGTGGTGTTGTGGAATCATTGAACAGTCCTCCCCACAGTGGTCTGAGAGTTCCACTCCATTGAGTTTGTCCTCCTGCCAACGTTTGTCATGCCTTCTGTTCCCCTCCCCATGAGGCCCTTCGCCATGTGCTCAGTGTCAAAAGGTCTGTGGGGCTCAGAGTTTCATTTGGGGCAGACTAAAGCCCTTAGGAAGTCCACTCAACTTCTTGCTGTTTTTCACACCAATCAGTGTGGGCAGTGCTGTTATAGTGTCTGACTTCTTGTTATAGCTTGGCCGGCCAGAAGCTAGAAGACTATAAGAACGTAAAAATGGCCATACTGGGTCAGATCAATGGCCTGTGTAGCTTAATAGCCTGTTTTCTGACCGTGTTCAGTGCCAGATGTTTCAGAGGGAACGAACAGAACATGCCAGTTATCCAGTGAGCCATCCCCTGTCGTCCAGTCCCAGCTTCTGGCAATCAGAAGTTTAAGGAGCCTCAGAACATCGGGTTGATCCCTGATCATCTTGGCTAATAGCCATTGATGGACCTATCATCCATGAACTTACCTGATTCTTTGTTGAACCCAGTTATACTTTTGGCCTTCACAATATCCCCTGGCAGTGAATTCCACAGGTTAACTGCACTTCTTTAAGAAGTGCTTCTTTGTTTGTTTTAAACCCTGCTACTTGTTTCATTGGGTGACCCCTGGTTCTTGTAGGAAGGGTTAAATAAACTTCCTTAGTCACATTCTCTAAACCATTCATGATTTTATAGACTTTTATCATTTTCCCCCCTTAATCGTCTCTTTTCCAAGCTTATCAGTCCCAGCCTTTTTACTCTCCTTGGATGGTAGCTGTTCCTTAACCCCAATCATTTGTATTGACCTTCTCTGTACTTTTCTCATTTCTAATGTCTCTTTTTTGAGATGGGGTGACCAGAAGTGCATGCAGTATTCAAGGTGTGGGGGTACCATGGATTTATACCAGTGATATTCAAACTTCAGTGGTTCAGAAGCCAAATTTGTGATCAGCATTATCCAAAAGAGCCACAGCCGTGTGAATTCATTGTTTTATTTACTATAGTACTATATAGTCCTATTTAAACAGTCTGAGGGGAAATATTTAGTGTGTATTTTTTTCTCACAGCAAAATGACTGACAAAGTATTTTATCAACTACAATTGGTTAATAACATAGTAAAAGCCTCCTGATTAGTTAATAACTTAGATGGGTTAATAATTAAATCACACAGTGTTTTAATATTGTGCTGCAAAGAGCTGCAGGAGACACATTAAAGAGCATCTTGTGGCTTGCGAGCCTCAGTCTCAGTATCACTATATATACAGTGGTATTATGATCTCTTCCGTCTTAGTCCCTATCCCTTTCCTAATGATTCCTCACGTTCTGTTAGCGTCTTTGACTGCCGCTGCACACAGAGCAGATGTTTTCAGAGAACTATCCGTAATGACTCCAAGAACTTTCTTGAGTGGTAACAGCTAATAAAGACCCCAATCATTTGTATGCATAGTTGGAATTATGCATTACTCTGCCTTTATCAACATTGAATTTCATCTGCCATTTTGTTGCCCAGTCACCCAGTTTTGTGAGATCCCTTTGTAACTCTTATTTTGTGAGCTTTACCTTCTGTTCAACAAAAGGAACTGGCTGAAATGTTTAGAGGGCAGTAGTTTTACCTTTGTGGGTGGCATGCAAAGGTTAATATGAGTCTTACCACTGCCCTCAGATCAAAATTATAAGAGCTACGGCAGATCCACCTGTGTCAAACTAGAAAGCTAAGACCAAAGAGTGAGAACTCTGATTGCCTGGTATCTTCAGAGAAGCAGAATTGCAGGTAAATAATTTTCTCTTGCTGTCTTATGCAGCTTCCAGTGATTGTATTCTTAGGTGTTTCATTGTTAAACTGTATTCACAAAAATTTAGTCCACAAACTTTTGACAGAATAAGTTTAATAGATTTTTTTTCCCTATTGTACTTTAATTTCAACAGGTGACTTTTGGAAATGTCAAAGTACTCTTTATTTTTGTTCTAATGCAGCTTCCAGGTGGGAGTCTCCCTCAATACGTGAAGACATGCAGCCGGAAATATGGATTGCACAGGAACTGCGGCGTATTGGAGATGAGTTTAATGCTTCCTATTGCCCAAGAAGGGTAACTTTATTTTATTTTTTAATTTTCTGTTTCCTTACATGCAAACTTTGAAAGGGAAAGGTTTATAATAATTTCTGGAAATATGTCTTGTTGCAAATGTTTCATGTTCCCAAATGTACAGAGATGTGCATAACATAAATGTTGGTGTATATGTGGGTAATACTTACCTTACGGAAGCACTAGTCATGACTCCATAGTGAAGGTTATTTTGAATTTTTCACTTAAAACTGGGATTCAGCCTCTTCTCTGTGATATATACAGTGTATCCATCTTCCCCTAATTTAAAGTACCCAGAGCCATCAAAATGCTTTCAAACATGTTTAAGTGCTTTGCTGGATCAAGACCATAATCTGCGAGTACAAATGTTGTGTGTGGGAGGGGGAGGGGGACGTTTAGTTTTTTCAGGTAGACCTGCAGATTTAGTTTGAGTTAAAACTCATTAAAACTGGGCCTTTTAAGACACTTGCTCCGGTGACTCTTGCTTTTCTTTTACTTATTTATCTAAAACACCACTGCTCCCACCCCCCCCAAACTATGCACATACCCGCAGGCTGAGAATCTCTCAGACAGAGGCTCCAAGGTCGCCCCAAACGCTGCTCCTCATTCCCCAGGCACATTCTTGCTGCTCCTCTGCTGTTATGAGGGGTGGGCAGCCATATGTGGGATGCCTGTGGGGCAGACAGCTAGGGTGTGGGGACATGGGCGGTGAGTGGAGATGTAGGAACTGGGGTGGAAAGTTCTGGGTCAGTCGGTTACCTCAGTGCTGAGGTGGCAGTCCTTGGACTTTCGCCACTGCTCCCTTGGCACTCCAGCACAGCCCTGCTCTGACCTAGGCACCCTCTACAGACATGTGCTTCCCTGCACACAACTCTGCTCCTCTCCTGCAGTGTGTTTGAAACTTTTCTTATCTTATTTTTCAGTCTTAAAATATACTGGTACCATTTTTAAAATAGCACATACAATTGTAATGCTGTAAAATTCTGTCTCTATGACTGAGGCAAAGTGGATAGAATTGAAATTACAAATCAGTCCTAAAACTAAGCTAACAATTGGTTTTTAGAAGGAATTAAGTCAGTGATCGACTTGGCTTTACAATATTAATTCTACACTGCTTGCATGTTTATACGTGCAATTTCTAGCCATTAACTTGTCCTTTCACTTTTTTGAGAGGAGAACTACACTAAGCACAAGTGTCACTAGGTCATAGTTATAAAGTTTAAGGCCAGCAGGGACCACCAGATCATTAATCTGACCTGTATATCACAGATCACTAACACCGCCCAGTTACCCCCGTGCTAAACCCAACAAACATAATTAGACCAAAGTGTTACAGCCCTCAGCAGACTAACCTGCTGTGTGCCACAGGCCGAGACCCGCGGAGACAGGTGCACCGGTACCCAAGGTCCCTATCGATTAAGTGAGAGATGAGATGTTAACTGCTTGGATTTTTAACTGACTTCCATGAATGGTAAGTCAGTGACACAAGATTATTCCTTTTTTTTTTTTTTTTTTTTTTTTTTTTTAAAGAGAATCCATACTTTTATTTTGGGGGCTTTCAACTGTCTCAATCTCAGTGCAACCTGTTCTTCTCTCAGGCTGCTTCTTGACCCCCTGGGCCCTGTTCACTGTTCTACTCTTCTGTGTCATCTAGTTCTCTGTACACCCTTATTTCTCTCCCGATGTTGCTAGTACTTGGTGTGAGGTACTGAGTTAAGCAGCATATACCACAGCTGCATTAACATAGTCTGAAGAAAAATCTTTTCCTAAGTACACCTCTACCCTGATATAACGCTGTCCTCGGGAGCCAAAAAACCTTACCGCGTTATAGGTGAAACCGCGTTATATCGAACTTGCTTTGATCCACCAGAGCGCGCAGCCCCGCCCACCCCAGAGCACTGCTTTACCGCGTTATATCAGTGTTATATCGGGGTAGAGGTGTACTTTAATTTGTTTTTTGTTTTTTTTAGTTAATGGAACAAGCTGATGGAAAAGACTTGCTTGCTTGCTTGTTACCTGGATTATCCTATCCCTGTTGGGGGTGGGAGATTCCCTTTCCCCAAGTCAATTTTACATGCTATAGCAGCATAGAAGAGCTAATGGAGTCCTAGATCCACCCACTGGAGAATTCTGCCTGACCCAACGGATGTTACATGTGATATTCTGTGATGTGTTGTCTGGTTCTCTCATTTTTCTTTTTCTTTGAGGTTTATGCGCTGGTGGAATGTGTTTTGAAGTCATTACTGTTGACTTCTTTTCACTATAGGTTTTCTACATCTCATTGGATATAGTGCTACATTATATAATCTCTCCTTTGATTATGGTTAGAATCAGATCTTGAACAACAGCATTCACAGGATGCATTCATGCTATATTGTTTGTCATCCTATCTTCTGGCCTTTTTTTGATAACCAGGAGATATATTACAGCTATATGCATTTATTTAAGCAATTGTATAGTTTAACATATATTTATTGAGGTTAATTTTTACATTTATGTTCAAAAATTTACTAGATTTTTACGCATAATTTGTGTTAAATTGCAGTTGAATGGAAATTGGAATTAAATTAAAACTGCGCAGAACCCTGCATTCTAAAATTGCTAAAGTAGTTACAACTAATAAAAATGTGCTGCATATGTAAGGTGGGGGGAGTAAGTTAATCAAAACATAGTTTAATCAGCTAGTTTCAAATGCAAAACAAGTAGTATCTGTGGAGAGTGAATGGAACTGATAGTTTCTGGTTACTGTGTCCTTCGAGGTTTCAGAACTAGTAGATCTTATCCTCTCGCACCTTGGTTTTTATTCAGAGATTTGAAGAGGAAAATAAGCTTTCCTGCTTTTTCAACTCCCAGTTGGTTTCTCAACTTTGAACTAGTCATTGAACTGAACTAGGAGAGTAGAATGAAATGATGAAAATAGTCTCTGACAAAAGTTGATTCAGCACTAACAAACGCTGGTTTAGCACTTTAAACGAACTCTGCTTAGCCAGTGGTTTCTACCAGTTCACTTTATATTAAAAAAAAATAAAAATTGGTGGCAAATATGTAGTGCTTGAATGTTGTTCCAATTTATTGTTAATTATTTTAAAAGATATAGGTTGTCATAATTGCAAATTTAATTTGAAATAGGTTTTCAAACAAAGAAAAAATATACTAAAATTTTGATTTAAAAAATGGGTTTTTTATTTAAATTTTTTTTATCCACCCTGGTTGAATCTCTTTGTGTAATAAGTTGAACATGGTAACAGTTTGACAAGTCACCTGACACCAAAGATAAAACACTTATTAATCCATAGGGCTTCTAGAGGGTAATGGATAGTGTTATTGCTCTGTGTAAAGATAGTATAATTATCCTGTGGTATTTCAACTAGACCCATTCTCAATCATGTGCTAACTGCATTTTGAAGAAACAGCAGTACATTGTTTGGGTTATTGCAAAAGTTTTTCTCCTAGAGGGGCTTGTGTTCAAATGTGTGTGAAGTCACAAGATTTTAATAGACTTGAGCACATTTTAATACCCATTGGCAGTCTGTTCAAGAGAAAATCAGAATTGAAATAAAAAGGTTGTGGCAGGTACTGAAGATTTATATAATTAATTTATATAATGTTCATTTTCAGTCCCATTTTTTTTATACATCCTAACAATCGGTTTGTTCTTTTGACTGTTGCTGTACCATGGGCACGTGTCTTTTCTTAAGCTGACCACAGTAATGCTCTGGCCTCTTTCCTGAATGGTTAGTTTAAATTGGTTAGTTAAATTCTAAATAAACAGTTAGTACTTGTAGTTCAAATTATTCCTTCAGTTGGTTAACGCTGAAATTAATCTGCTGCTGTTTTCCTCATTCACCTGCAAGTGGTAACGGAGATGGCTGTGATCACTCTGCTTTTAGAGATTGAGATGTTTGGTCGTTATATCACAAATTTTAAGATGTGCTTTTATCCAAGGTTTGAAAAAATTACCAATTCTGAGGTAAAAGGAGTGAAAAATCAATAAAGCATTCCCTCCCCAAATCTATGAAATGGCAGTATTCAAGATGTGAGTGTACCATGGATTTATAGAAAGGCAATATAATATTTTCTGTCTTATTAGCTATCCCTTTCTTAAGGACTCCCAACATTCTGTTCGCTTTTTTGACTGCCGCTGCACATTGAGTGGATGTTTTCAGAGAACTATCCACGATGACTCCAACATCTTTCTTGAGTGGTAACCGCTAACTTAGACCCCATCATTTTATATGTATAGTTGAGATTGTTTTCCAATGTGCATCACTTTGCATTTATCAACATTGAATTTCATCAGCCATTTTGTTGCCCAGTCACCCAGTTTTGAGAAGTCCTTTTGTAACTCTTCGCAGTCTTCCTGGGACTTAACAATCTTGACTAGTTTTGTATCATCTGCAAATTTTGCCACCTCACTGTTTACCCCTTTTTCCAGATCGTCTATGAATATGTTGAATAGGACCGGTCCCAGTACAGACCCCTGGGGGACACCACTAGTTACCTCTCTCCATTCTTAAAACTGACCATTTATTCCAAGAGCAAGTAGTAAATTTCCTGCCTTTTCTTTTCTTTTATGTGGGAGCCTTTACTACAGAGAATAAAATAGGTGTTACCAGTCATCTGCAGGGTACTCAGTGGAGTTCTTTCTTCCCCGTTGATTAGTAGATTTGTACCTTCTCCTTCCATCAGGATGAAAGGACAGCCATGACCAGGGCTTTTTGCAGCACTTGCTGGAGATCCAAACAATCCAGCTCATTCCAAAATACCAGCTACATTTTTAGGAATTTACTCCTTTCTATTGTATACAGGCTCTCCGTGGTCAGTAGGGGCACAATTAGTGTTAGATCGCAAGCGGCTCAATTCTTCTGTCATCTACGTTCACTCAAAACAGAAAGCACTTGGTCCATCACAGCTGCTGTTTGACCTTAGGAGACTTCCTCAGTGCTCATCAAGGATTCCTGCAATTTGCAACAGATCCTCAGCATCTTCTGTGTTCCATTTTTCTCTTTGGCCTAACACTAGCACTGAGAGGTTGTTCAGAGATCATGATGGTGGTGCCTGCAGCTATCCATTACGACATCTCCCCATTCTTTACCTGGATAATTGGCAGCTTGGGGCTTTTAATGAGTGAGTTAGCTTTGTTAGCAGTTCTAGCAGTAGTGTTTCCTCTGTCTCAACAAGACAGACTTGATAAACCAAAACAAAAGCGGGCTCATCTGGGGGCTCCTTTGGATATCGTCATCAGGCTCAGGGAGATGCAGATCCAGTTAATGGAAGTCATGACCTGGCTCTCAGAACTGTTGCCAAAGGCCAGAAGGTTCTCCTGTGAACTTCCCTAACTCAGTTCTCCTCCACTCAGCAGAGCTTCATGTGTCTGTTCTTCTCAGAAGTCCTCTTGGTGGTGGCAGCTCTCCAGGGAATTTATTGAAAGGTATGCCCTTGCAAGAGTCACATCCTCACCACCGACGTCAGTCTCAAGCTGGGGAGCAGCTCTCCTATCCAGAAACGCCCAGGAAATGTGGCCCAGACAGGACCACATCAAGGTCCTTGACTTCTGAGCAGCGAGCCTAGCCTTGTTCCAGTTCAAGGACATGGTATCTGACTGACTCTGCTGTGGTAACCTCTGATCTGTAACTAAAGGGGAGAACTTCAGCCAGAGAGGAGAGGGTTCTCTTAGAAGGGGTGGAGAAGGATGTCAGAACTTAGCAGCCATGCAGCTAGCAGGCTGTACAGGAGATGTACAGGTAGACTGGTGAGTCGCTAAGGCATTCGTTATAGTGCGCAGTCCCTGAACAGGACAGCCATCCTCACGTTGCTCAATCTGGGGGAGGATTGAAGTGCATCTCCTTTGCCTGTCAACAGAATCCCAAGCCGAAAAGTCTCAGCATGCAGAGAAGGCATGTTTCAGCAATCTGTGATCCTAGGGCTCATGTTGCTGGATTCTGCCCCTTAGGGTATCTCTACACTGCAGTTAAACACTTGTAGCTGGCCTTTCTCAGCTAACTCGGGCTTGGGCTGCCGGACTGTCTACACTGCAGTTTTATAGCCCAAGCCCAGTCTGCTGACACGGGCCAGCCATGGGTAGAGACCCTTAGTGACCAGAATTTTCAGGTTAGCAGAACTGATTTGGTAAAGTCTGCATAGGTTGTCCCTCCTTGGCATCTCAATGCTGTATTTTTCACTAGGAACCTCTGGCCTCTGCATTTTCATTTTGGTTCTCAGCACAAGTGGTTTTTCTAGGGGCTCTTACCTGTGCGTGGAGAGCAGGTGAGCTGGCAGCCCTCTCCTGCCACTACCTCTCTGGTTTCCACAGCGATAAAGTATCTGATGGGTTCTCAGTTTTTGATTCCCCATTATTAATCAGTCTCCTTTCCTTCAGTCCTTAGCTGGCATCAGATAAGGAAAGGGTTTGATGTTCCCCTAGTGATTTAAGCTATACCTACATAGAATCAAGGAGTTTGGGGTCACAGAAAAAGGCAGTATGTCACCATCCTAGGTGGATTTCCATATGTATTAAGGAATCATGTGCAGAGGAGTCTCCCATGCCTCGTAGGCATTAGAGCTCACTCCTTGTATCGAGAACACCACCTGAGCACAGAGTAAATCTGCCTCATAGAGAATGATCTTTTGGTAATGCATACAAATCTTCATACGCCATTCTTGTGTGGATGTCAGAACTTCCTCACATCCAACTTTCAAGCACAGGGTCTTGAGTGCTGTCGTGCAGGGATCCTCTGTCTATGCCTCCGGTTAGCTTGGTCTTGGCATTGGGTATTGCTAGATGGTGTCTAGTTTTTAGAGTGCTAGAGGCTTCCAGTCATAAAGGACAATCTGATCTTACCTGTAAGCAGCCTGAAATCCTATTTTCTGCATTGTTCTCATTTTAGATTATGATTAGGAGATTGCTCCCTGCAAGGGAAGTTGACTGTTTAGCAAAGGTGGGTTGCTAACTGAAGAGATACAGAGATCTGCTATAGCAACGGAGGAGGAGCAACCTAGAAGCCAAAGTGGTGTAGCCCTTTCTAGAAGGAAAATTTATAGGCAAGGCCAAAATTCCCATTTTAACAACCCTCACCAGTGAACAGGAGTTTTCAGAGCATAGAAGAGACTAGAGTCTAGTTATATTCACTCTGCAGCTGTTGATTCTCATGCACTTTTTTGTTTTCAAGGCCTAGATACTACTTCTGTCTTAAGATACTACTTTTAAAACTTATGTTTTGTTTTCCTCCTTGTCAGTTCCTTACAGTTGCCAACTTTAATGCTTTATACAAGTTAAAGGAAATTTAAGACACTAGTTGTAAACTTTTGTGTGATGTGTGGGTGTATGCAGTGTTGTATTCATGCTGGTCCTCAGATTTTAGAGACGAGGTGGGTGAGGTAATTGAACCAGCTTTTGTTGATGAAAGAGACAAGCTTGCAAACTACACAGAGCTCTTCAGGTTTGTGTGAGTGTAGTTACTAGTAATTTTTCTTGGTCCATTTTAAAATGGAGATGAGTAAAATTGGTTCATGTTTTCATTTCTATAATTCTTTATTTAAAGTGTGGTCTGTATGAGCCTTGGAGATGGCGTGTGGTGCACTCTGCATAAACTTTAGTGCTGCGTCTCATCAAATTGGGGGCTTTCAGAGCACATGAATAATGTGTTTGCTCATAGTTCCCTAAACTTATTGGCGCTGACATCAGTGGACTATCTCCTCCTAAATATTGCCACAGTTGTTGTTTTGCATGTTGCAGCCTTTTTTGTTACTGTAGGAAGAAATGTAATTGTTTTTCAGTGGTTGAGTCATTAAGCCCTTTGTTTTCTTTAAGGAGGAGTATCTGGGAAATTACAACTTAAACATGAGGCTTGTGCATAAAGTGCTCAACTCAGTCTCCATTGCCAGTTGAAAGCCAGCATAGAATGTTTTATAGATTTAAAAGTTTTATATATATGTTCTAATACCATAGCAAATGGGTCTGATATTGACAATAACCATTGAACAGGGCTGATTGCAATATTGGCTCTCAAATAAAAAAAAATCTGTGTGCTTTTTTTGTTGCTGGGGGAACGACAAAACTCCATCACCAGACATGGCAATACCACAGATTTCGACTGCAGTTTAATTTGTCATTGAATTGTTTTGGAGGGATGATCGAATGTTTTTATTTTGTATAAAATTGAGGGATATTAAACATCCGTAATGATGCAAAAAGTATGAAGTTATGTAGTGAGGTTAGAAAGGGAACTGAGTGAACGATCAGTGCAAAAATAGCACTCAGAAGTGTAAATGGTCAGACAGGTGAGTGCAGCAATGCACAGTGGCTCAGCACTTTATTCCTTGTATTTTCTGTTAGGCAAAATGCTGTTCACATTGACTGTACGTGTATAGTCCCTTTTGTCCACTGACTGTGATTGCCATCTGTCAGTATGCTGCAGAGTGGAGAAGCAAAGTGCAGGACCCCCCCTCCCTCCCCCCCCCAACCTGTTGGGTGATGGATGGGTGGGTGAGATCACTGTCTTGCTTTGCTTGGTTGGGGAAGGGCAGTAAAAGTGAATGTGCCCCCTTCTGTGAGGAGAGAGTTGGGGGGAGGAAGAGAAGCGAGGCGTTCCCCTTCTAAGTAGATAGGCATGTCGGGGAGAGTTATCCCCGGCTGGAGCTTCAAATGTACCATGTAATCCATTTGTTTCCTCCTTACCCTCTGTCCATAGCTTCATTTCAAGCTATTCTTTTATACTTCGTAGCTGGCGGGGTGGGGGGACCACCAGAGAACCGCTAGCCAAGATCATATGGAAGACTGAACCCTGCTGGGAAACCATGAACTTCTCTGGGTGAGGTCAAGTGGGATGTGTTTGGTATTTTGCTCCTAGCTAATAGGTTTAGTCCTCTGGTGAATGTTCAGAGTCCTAGTCCATGTTTCGTTGAGTTTGATGTGCTGCAGTGAAAGGCAAGCAGTTTGTGTTCTCATTGGAACTGGCTCTCCCCAAACCTCATCCCCCCACCCCTGTCAGAGAACAGTCTGGATGTGCTGACCTTCAGGGCATGTCTACACTCACCATTTAAAGCGCAAAAAGTCCCTTTCTTGCACAAAAACCGTGGGAGCGTCTACACTTGGCCAATGACTTTTTGCAGTGAAATTCAGAAGTTTCACCGCAAACAGGAAACCACCTCCACAAGAGCCATACAGCTCTTAACGCTGATCCTTTTGTGGTGATGTGCAAGTGAAGACACATTCTTCCTGTTTTACAGAGCTTTTAGCCTCCGCAAGATATCCCATAGTGCCTAGGTGACCACTCTGGCCAGCAGCTCTGCTGCTCTGACGCCAGGTAAACAGAGGTCCACCCCTCCTCTGTAAACCCCAGGGAACTTTGAAACTCCCCTTCCGGGTTTCTTGGCAAGTGCTCACTTATCTGGCCAGGTGACAATGGCTGCTCCCGGGAGCAAACGATCCCCTGCTTGGAGCAATGCTGAGCTACTGGAGCTGATCGGTGTTTGGGGACAGGAGGCTGGGCAGGGACCCAGCATGCCCCGTGATCACTCCCCTCCCCCTTCCCTCAAGACCTATCCTCAAAATGGAGAGAGCTGCACTGTGGGATAGCTGCCTTCAGTGCTCAGCAATGGAAGTGCTGCAGATGTGATCACAATCTGACTCCTGTGGAAGTGAGTGAGTACACAAACCATCACTTTTATTTTACCAGTTCCCTATACCGGTGAAACTGACAGCGCAAACATTCCTGCAAGTGTAGACATAGCCTCAGTATGCTATGGGAAGCTTCTCTGTGTACTGGGGCCTGAATGGACTGAGGTGGGGAGCGGGGGTAGGGAGTTCTGTCCTGGGTTTTGTGGGGGGCTGTTGGTGAGGTTCTGTTAGTTTCACTGAAAGGAGGTAATTGTGTGTGTGTGTGTGTGTGTGTGTGTGTGTGATTGCTGTCAGGTACCCTGCTAAAGAGGCACCTGTTATCCTGCTGGAAATTAAAATAACAGTTTGTAGTGCTTGGGGCCACACTGTGTTCAGCACTGTACAAACACAGAACAAAAAGCTGATCCCTACCCCAAGGGGCTAAAAATACGAAGGGGCCTTGTGTGGTATGTTTTTCTTGAGAGTACTGATTCCAGGAGAGAGAGAGAGAGAACGCATGTGGTTCTCAGCCAGGGGTACGCATACCCCTGAGGTTTGTCATACGGCTTCCAGGGGGGAAATCAACTCATCTAAAGATTTGCCTAGTTTACAACACGCAACATAAAAAGCATTAGCTAAGTCAATACAAACTAAAATTTCATACAGACGATGCTTTGTTTATACTGCTCGATAGACTGGACACTGAAATGTAAGTATGATATTTATATTCCAATTGATTTATTTGAGAAGGTCAGCAATTTTTCAGTAATAATGTGCAGTGACACTTGTATTTTTATGTCTGATTTTATAAGCAAATAGATCTTAAGTGAGTTGTACCTTGGGGGTAGGGAAGATAAATCAGGTTCCTGAAAGAGAGAGAGTAATCTGGAAAGGTTGAGAGCCACTGGTATAAGGCAACTGGGAGTTGTACCGAGGGCTGCCCCTAGGAGGGTGTAGGGCCCAGGCCCTGCCCCCACTCCACCCCACCTCTTCCTGCCCCTGACCTCTCAGACCGCCCTGGACCCCGCATCCCAAGTTGAAAATTTGTATTTTAAAACCATTCCTACCTGTAACTACAGGTAATGCCTTATAGTATTAAAAGTGAAAGAATTCTAGAAATCTAATTGCCATTTGAGCTGTTCCTTGTTTGCACTTCAGTCCGCTTGAAGGGTGAAACTACTCTGGTCAGTTTCACTTTCTGCTTTGCAAGCACAATGCTGCTGCCTTCTCATCTCCAGCCTTGGAGAAGAATTTTCTTATTTCTTTTAAACTTAAAATATCAAAACTAAATTTTGGCCCTACTTTTAGAGGTTCCTTAAATCAGTAGTGACCAAACACTTGGACAATGAATGGGTAAAGAGCTGTACATCTCCACAGTGTTGGTGCTTGAAGATAACCTCCCTTATTTGAGTGATTGGAATTGGGATGCTGGCTGCTGAGACCAGCTCTACCGGTACTGGCAAACCCTGCTAGTGTAGATGCAGCTGATACAGGCAAAACAATACTTTTTGCTGGTATAGTTTATAATGGGTTGGTGGGCAAAATAAAGCTTTGCTAGCGAAAGCACTTTTATGATAACTGCGTCTACCCCAGGGCTTTGCCAGCACAGAAATGTTATGCACCAAAAAAAACAATCCCCATCCTAACTGACACTGTTCTATAGGCAAAAGTATCTAGTGTAGACCGGACCTTAGTCAGTGGAATCCTGTAGTAAATCCCTGCCTGTGAAATGCTCTGGCTGACAGGAGGTGCTCTTTCTGGCTTGTTTGTCGTCTCCCATGTACTCAGACCTGTATTATAAATCTGCATGTCTCTCCTTTTGTCTTAAACCCTGGTTTTTCTGTCTGCCTAATCTGCTGCTGAACTGCGTGAAGTTGCTCAGCTAGAGGCTCAGTGCAGCATTTCTTCTGACCGTGTAGTCTGTTGGACATCTATCACAAAGTGGAGGAGAATAGACCTGGCGGGCAGGCAGGCTGCAGGCCTGCAAATCCTGCTGTTCAGTCCGTTGCAATGGGCATTCTTGTCTGGCTGCATTTGGCCACCAGAGTTCTGAAGGTGCTAATCTTGTGGCACGGGGATAAGTAGATGGACTAGAGAGTCCGACTCTATTATTTCAGTGTCAGCGGGGCAAGGGGGGAAATCTCCTCTTGCACTCTAGGTTGGAAACTATGTAAATGTAATGACTATTCATTATGTCATACGACTAGATAGAGCCACGAGAAAAACATCTCATCTTTGTGTCAAGGGCATAATTTCTGCTATTCTCCAGGGCATGTGCAGACATGAATTTCCTGCACTAAATATAAAGTGTATCTTCTCATTTTACAAGAGTACAGCACAGAGAGAGAAAGGTATTGAAGCTTATGTTTCTGTTCAGAATAAGTCTTCACTTTTTTAGGTGGTTGTGCCTGGCTATTAAGATTGTTTTGGCTCTACATGACCGTTTTAGAACAAATAACTCCTCTCCTGAAGTAAATTGTCTGTCTCTTCACTGCTGTTGCCCTGCTCTTGTTTTTGTGAATGATGCAGTTGTTCTGCCTTAGGTAGCGTATGCAAGGAGACCAGCAGTCTACACTAAAATTCACATTATTACTACAGCTGAGATCTGGCGAATACACTTGTGTGTGTCGCGCACTCTTTTCTATCATGGCTTGCGATCGAAGCAATTCAGAATTCCATGGAAAGAGGATAGTATTAAACCCTAGTTGCTTCAAAAGAAATAGTTATGACTCATCTCATCTTTGTTAGGTCCTGTACTGCTCACGATGTAAAGACATAAGGGTTCCCACAAGGTGAGTCACATGAGCTCAGGGTGCCAGGTGGAAAGTCAGTGACAGTACAAAGCAGATGCGAGCATCCAGTGTAGAATAGAATCAGAATAGAGCATAGCTATGCCAAGTCTGTGCATTTATTACCAATCCCTTAACCATGTCCTGGACTGGACTTTTTAAAAGTAGTCTTATGCCCCTCCCCCTGCCCTTTCTTACTGTATTTAGCCTGATTATTTTAACCTTAGAAATAGGCTAATAGTTTAGGACAGTGATGTCAACAGATTCTGTAAAAGATCAACCCAACAGACTCAAGCGCTAAGGGTAGCCCAACAGAAGGGTATAAAAGGTAATGGGGCCCTCAGGATTAAATACCATTCCCCAGCCAGCGTTCTGTCCTCCTGTCCATATCTCCTTGGGGCCCAGCCATGCTGTCCACTCCCATGCCTCCACTTGCAACCTGCTGCTTCCTTGTGTGTCTCTCAGCTTTTCATTCCCAGCTCTCAGGCTGTCTGGTCTTGCCACTGCTTCCAGCCTGCTGTTCCTGCTCTTGCACAAGTTGGGGCTTCCCACCCAAGTCTGATTGCTTCTGAGATCAGGATTGTACCTCCTTTTTCCTGGTCTCTAGGGATTTTGGAGCTCTGCACTAGCTGATGTTGGACTGGATAACACAGTGGCCTCTGCTGGTTAGTTCCATTTCCACCATCTCATCTGGGGTGGGAGGAAGTATCCAGTGATGAGCCAGCAGGGTCACTTCAGTATGACCTGATCATTGCTGTTAATATGACTCGACCCAGTAGGAGGGAAACCCCTCCCAATGCCTCCTCTTGGCTACAGGCCTGTGCTTAAATTTCTGACTATCCATTTTCCTGATGTTTTTCTTTCTATATCCTTAACTTTTCTCCCTCAGCCCCTCCCCCCAATAGTTGGCTATCTGCCACCCTAAACGTTCTGTTGAATGAGCTCATGAACAGAGGTTGGGAATCCTGCAATGATGTCAGCTTCAGCGTGATGTTCTGTTTGCCAGCATGTTACTTTGCTTAGCCTAGGAGAGCAAAATATTGTGATTTGACCAGCTGCAAATGACTGCATGTTAAAGAAAAGAACAAGGAATGAAAGGCGTTGGCATAATAACTTTTAAAAAAATGACAGGTCACTTCCCTCGTTAGGAATCCTCTTAGAGCAGCCACTGTTTCTGTGCCTAGGTATTGCTGCTCATGTGGTCTGTAAGGTCATACATTGCTTGTAGCCCATCTGAGAGAGTGCCAGAGCTTAGCAGTCTCTGTGAATACAGTTACCAATGGTGGATGTGGAGATGGAAACTGAGCAGAATGCATAGCTAAGCGTAACAACGGGCACTCACAACAGGGCTTTGAAGGAGCAGCTTGCTATCAAGGTCTGTGTTTGTTTCCTACACACCCGCTTCCCTGGATTGAACTCCTGTGGATTGTTTTCATTTGGGTATTTTGGCATAAGTGGAATGAAATTTCAGACTCTTGCCTGGATAATTCTTTCATGTCAGTTAGATTAAGGTGGGGAAGTGAATCCTTGGAAAACTGCATTTTCTAAGGGTTAATATTATTCTGGTTAGTTATGCTGATAGTCTATACGCATGTAAGTGGGATTGAACCCTTTCACTGCTGGGTTACTGCCTCTGACCTCACCCCATCCATCACAGTCCCTCTGCTACCAGTCTCTTCTCCATCATTCTTATTCTCTTGAACATGCCAATCCCCTATGGTTCCCTTCCTTCTCCAGCCCCTGCCACCTTCTTTGGGATTAAGATGTAGAAACACCACCACCACCCCTTCCTTTGCATCCAACTAACTTTTAAGTCTGTGGAACTCCCTCCCCCAATGTCATTTCAAGTTAAAACTGCATTAGGTGATCTCCCGCACCCTGATAAAGGTTTTCGGTAAAATGTCTGCATTTTGGCCATTCCTATTTGGGTTTAATGTTAGAAACCTTACCCTATAGCAATATTAGCCAACTGAGAGAGCCATTGGAGTGAGTTCTCTCCTAAAACAGCTCACTGGTTCGCTGGTAGTGGCTTCTGTAGTTATCTGTCCAAGGTAAACTGGTTAAAGAGAAGAGGGTCACCTGTTTCTCCTCTCTGTGGGATGTGCTCATAGCTAGCAGGTGTTTCTTCTTTGCTTACACACGTTTCCCTTGACTGAATTATAACTTTCTTTATTCACAATATTTTCATCTTACTCAGCCTTATTACTTGATACACTTTAATTATTCTGCAGTCCACTACAATTTACTTGTATTCCGGGGGGTGTCTCTTGTTTCTGCTGTTGGTGTTGGAACTTATTTTCTAACATTGGGGTTGGCAGAAGAGGCCAACGGTACAGTTATCCCTGGTGACCGCGAAGACCGCACGTGCCACTAAGGCCGTTGTGGTCCCAGCACAGATCGCGGTGCCAGTGGCTCCGACGCCGAAAGGCCCGTCGAGCCCCGGGATAGGCGCGTCGAGTGAGGAGGAAGGGCTGGAGGAACTGTTGGAACAGCCCTCCACCCCGGACACATTTGAGGCAGCAAAGGACCTCATTGAATTGTCCGCTGAAGGCACCCTCCGCGCTAAGGACATTCCGCCGAGACTGCCATCCAAAGGCAAGCCGGCGATGATGCGCCCATCACGGTCGCCATCTCGGCACTGTTCGCGGCGCCGATCCCGGTCGAGCTCCGCCTCGGTGGACTCCCGGCTTCCCTCCGCGCAGCGGGCCGCACAACCATCGGGCCCCAACAGGCGCGAGGCACCGGCCCAGCAGCCCTGCTCGAGCAGACACCGGGACGTTTCGGTTGCGCGATCCCGGAGACCGTCCTCCCGCAGCCGTTCCCGGTCCCGGGGCCACCGGTACCGATCCAGGTCCAGATCGGCACGGCGCTACTCCCGGTCCCGGTCACGAAGGCACCGCTCTCCGACCCCGGACCGGCACCGCCCCACGGCACCGCCGTGGCCCTCTAGATCACCGTCCATAGTTTCGGAGGTGGACTCGGGCCATTCCAGCAAATATGCCCACAGAGCGCAGGCCAGTAGGGAGCACGAAGCCTCTTGGCAACCACAGTGGGGCCACCCAGGGCAATGGCCATTCTGGACTCCTTGGGCCTACCACCAACAAGGCCCCCCGTCCAGGACCTCGAGATCGGGCCCCTCAGGACACCGGTCCCGCTCCCCACGGTGGCGCCCACCCTCCCGCAAAGAGGCCACGGTCTCCAGGCCGCCAGAAAGGGAAAGGGCTGACTCGGCACCGAGCCCGGCACTGTCCCAGGCCCACGTCAGGGAACGCACTCCGGAGGAGCACCCTGCTGATGAGGAGTTGCAGGAGGAAGAGGACGCACAAAAGGCCATGACCACCTCCTCCTCACCAGACGAAGCCGTGGCGGGCACAACAGTGTCCGGTCCTCCCCCGATTGACCATCGGGCACACCAGGACCTGCTCCGCCGAGTAGCCCTCAATTTGGGGTTGCAGGCAGAGGAAACTGTCGAGCAGGAAGACCCTATGGTCGACATTCTAAGCCCGGAGGGCCCCTCCAGGATCGCGCTCCCGCTCATAAAAACGGTCCAATCTAATTATAAGACTGTATGGCAAACACCAGCCTCCACGGCGCCTACTGCAAAGGGCGTAGAGAGGAAATACTTCGCCCCATCCAAGGGGTTTGATTTCCTATTCTCCCATCCAACCCCATGTTCGCTGGTCGTCTCCGCGGTCAACGAACGGGAGCGACATGGCCAACAGGCCCCGGCCCCCAAGGCCAAGGAGGCAAAACGCTTGGACTTATTTGGGAGAAAGGTCTACTCGTCCGGAGGCCTCCAGCTGCGGATCGCGAACCAACAAGCGATCCTGAACAGGCACAATTTCAACTCCTGGGCATCGGTGTCCAAGTTCAAGGAAGCCTTGCCTCAGGGCTCGCAACCCGAGTTTGCGGCCATAGTAGATGAAGGGAAGGCGGTAGCCAAAACCTCCTTACAGGCCTCACTTGACTCCGCTGACGCAGCCGCTAGGACAGTCACGTCAGGAGTGGTAATGAGACGCTCGGCATGGCTGCAGGCTTCCGGCCTTCCCCCAGAGGTGCAAAACACCCTCCAAGACCTTCCGTTCGAGGGTTCAGGCTTGTTTTCGGACCAAACGGACGCCAGACTACATAGCCTCAATGACTCTCGAGCTACCCTCAAGTTGTTGGGGATGCACACCCCAGTGACGCAGAGGAAGCCCTTCAAGCCCCAACCTCCGCAGAGGCAGTACCACCCTCGTCCTAGACAGGAACCGTACCGCAGGAGGGGCAGGGATAACAGGCGTAGACGCAACAACACGCCTAACCAAGGCCAAAATCAGGGCCAAAACAAACCGCAGCCGGGAAACAAACAAGGGTTTTGAAGCTGCGATCGAGGACAGTGTACCAACCTCTATTCCGGATCCCCCCCTGTGTTTCAGGGACCGCCTGTCCCACTTTTACCGTGCTTGGTCACGTATCACATCGGACCGCTGGGTCCTACGCACGGTAGAGGCAGGCTACACCCTTCAGTTCTCCTCGCCCCCTTCCTCCCACCCACCACCCCCGTCCCTCTTCAGGGACCCCTCTCACGAGCAACTCCTCTTGCAGGAGGTGCAGACCCTCCTCACAGTAGGAGCGGTGGAAGAGGTTCCTCCGGACCTCAAGGGGAAAGGGTTCTATTCAAGATACTTCCTCATTCCCAAAGCGAAAGGGGGCCTCCGTCCTATTCTGGACCTACGCAAGCTAAACAAATACTTGCTCAAACCACGTTTCCGTATGGTCTCCCTTGGTACCATCATTCCATCCCTGGATCCGGGGGATTGGTACGCTGCCCTCGATATGAAAGATGCCTACTTTCACATCGCCATCCGCCCGGCCCACCGGCGGTTCCTACGCTTCACTATCAACCAGCGCCATTTCCAATTTACAGTTTTGCCCTTCGGCCTGGCAACAGCCCCGCGCGTATTCACGAAATGCATGTCCGTGGTAGCAGCTTTTCTTCGAAAAAGAAGGATGCGCGTCTACCCATACTTGGACGACTGGCTCCTAGCGGGCCGGTCGGAGGCCGAGGTTCGCTCCCATGTGGCATTGACGCTACAGGTGTTCCACGAACTCGGTCTACTGGTCAATGTACCCAAGTCATCACTGGTCCCCACACAGAGGCTGGACTTCATAGGGGCAGTCCTGGACTCAGTGGCGGCACGGGCGAGTCTTCCCGTATCGAGGTTCCTGGCCATTCAGAAGGCCGTGAGCTCCATCCAGCAATTCCCCACAACCACGGCCAGATGTTGCTTACAACTCTTGGGGCACATGGCGGCCTGCACCCACGTAGTCGGACACGCCCGCCTCAGACTCAGGCCGCTGCAGTTGTGGCTGGCCCAAGCATATCGCCCCAACAGAGACCCCTTAGACCTGGTCGTGACGATCCCGGCTCGGGTGTCGAACGCCCTCCGTTGGTGGCTCGATCGGCAGCAGGTTTGCGCGGGGGTCCCTTTCGCCGCCCCGCAGCCCGTTCTGACGTTAGTAACACGCGTCGGACCTGGGTTGGGGGGCGCACCTGGGGGACCTGCGCACTCAGGGCTTGTGGTCCAGGGAAGAAAAGTTGCTTCATATCAACCTGAAGGAGCTAAGGGCGGTTCGGTTCGCCTCGCCTGCCAGACCTTTCACGCTACCATAAGAGGCCACAGCGCGTCGGTTCTGACGGACAACACTACCGCCATGTTCTACATAAACAAGCAGGGCGGGTCCCGGTCCTCTCCCCTCTGTCACGAGGCACTCCGCCTCTGGGACTTCTGCATAGCCCATTCAGTCCACCTACTAGCGACATATCTCCCGGGGGTCCAAAACGGGTTAGCGGACCGCCTCAGCCGGTCCTATCTCATGCACGAGAGGATGTTGAGGCAGGACGTCCTGCGTTCAATCTTCCGGAGGTGGGGATTTCCCCAGGTGGATCTCTTCGCCACCGAGGACAACAGCCAATGCCCCCAGTTTTGTTCATTCCAGAACCGCAGTCCGGGCTCATTGGCAGATGCCTTCGCAATCCCGTGGGGCGGGAGCCTGAGGTATGCCTTCCCCCCCATTCCCGCTCATCCACAGGGTCCTCCTCAAAACCCGCAGGGACAAGGCGACAGTCATCCTTATCGCCCCGGCGTGGCCACGTCAGCACTGGTTCACGTCCCTGTTGGAACTGTCCGTCACCACTCCGATAACCCTCCCCCTCCATCACGACCTCATCACGCAAGACCGAGGTCACCTACTCCACCCGAACCTACCGTCGCTATATCTCGCGGCGTGGTTTCTCTCTGGCTAAACGATATGGAGCACGGGTGCTCTCAAGAGGTCCAGCAAGTTCTCCTTGGTAGTAGAAAGCCCTCCACAAGAGCGACCTACCTTGCCAAATGGAAACGGTTCTCCCACTGGTGTGAGCCTCACCACATCCAGCCTCTGCAGGCCTCAATCCCATCAATTCTAGACTACTTGCTACACCTCAAGCATCAAGGGCTCGCCCCCGCCTCAATTACGGTGCATCTGGCTGCCATATCGGCGTTCCACCCTGGGGAGTTGGGGGTTTCGGTGTTCTCCAACCCCACAGTAGTCCGATTCCTCAAGGGGTTGGAGAGGGTGTTTCCCTACTCGCGCCCACCGGTCCCTGCGTGGAACCTCAACCTGGTCCTCACTAAGCTCATGGGGCCGCCCTTTGAACCCCTAGCCTCTTGCTCCCTCCTGCACCTCTCATGGAAGGTAGCGTTTCTCGTGGCCATCACATCGGCTAGGAGGGTATCGGAATTGAGAGCCCTCACTTCGGAGCCTCCTTACACAGTTTTTTATAAGGATAAGGTGCAACTGAGGCCGCACCCTAAATTCCTTCCAAAAGTGGTCACGCATTTTGATATGGGGCAGGACATTTGTTTACCGGTGTTCTTCCCCAAGCCCCATACGGACCCAAGCCACCGCAGCCTGCATACCCTTGATGTCCGTCGGGCCTTGGCGTTTTATCTAGACCGCACCAGGCCATTCCGCAAATCGACTCAGCTGTTTATTGCCGTTGCGGAGCGAATGAGAGGCCAACCTATTTCGACGCAACGCTTGTCGGCATGGATTGTGCTTTGCATACGCACGTGCTACGAGCTCGCCAACGTACCAGCCCCGGAGATCAGGGCTCACTCAACTAGGGCCCAAGCGTCCTCGACGGCCTTCTTGGCACAGGTTCCGCTCCAGGAAATCTGCAAAGCAGCCACCTGGTCGTCGGTGCATACGTTCACAGCCCACTACGCGATCCATCATCAGACCAGAGAGGATGCGGTTGTCGGCAGGGCTGTGCTTCAATCAGTTATTCCTTGATTCCTACCCTCCTCCAATGGTAAGCTTGTGAGTCACCTAATGTGTAATGGACGTGAACAATCACTCGAAGAAGAAAAAACGGTTACTTACCTTCTGTAACTGTTGTTCTTCGAGATGTGTTGTTCACGTCCATTACACTTCCCACCCTCCTTCCCCTCTGTCGGAGTCACCGGCAAGAAGGAACCGAGGGAGGGTCGGGCCGGTAGGGATATATATACGCTAGAGCGGGGCGCCGCTCTGGCGGGAGGGGAGACCCTGCAGGCCCGACGGGAGCCGCTGAGGGAAAAGTTTCCGACGTTCGTGCACGCAGCGTGCGCACACCTAATGTGTAATGGACGTGAACAACACATCTCGAAGAACAACAGTTACAGAAGGTAAGTAACCGTTTTTTCCTCTGGCAGGGAGTGTTGGGTGATCCCTACATCTAAAAGTTTTCTGCCACCACTAACCAAATGAACCTGAATGCATCACCTCGGCCTGTCTACAGAGAGGCCTAAGGTCTCTCCCATAGCTGAGACTCCATCGTTGCAGTACAAATGATCCCTGTGGCTTTATGTAATCTTGTCCTTACGGGTGGCCTGAAGAGAAGGAAATAAAATAGGTTTGTGCCTTTTTAAAATTTTATTTCATGACATCTTTACACATTACAGACTTATTTTAGAAAACGTTTTGTTTTGCCTTTGAAATACTACAAAAATTGGGTTTTTGTCTTGCTCATGTCTTGAGGACGCAGAAATGTAGATTGAAAGCTTCTTCAGCCCTTACTTTGAGACATGGTATTGGGGGTGGGGGGAGCTAGATAGTTAGATTCAACTTTTGTTTAAGTTTGATATCTGTTTCACTCAAATAAAGAACAAAACTGGACAGTTTGAACAAAACTAATTTCCTCTCTGAGTTAAGCAGGTTTCACCAACAGCCTTCTTTATAAATCATGAGGAGGAGGAAGAACACAGATCTAAGAGTTTTTCCTTTACAGATAAACTTCAAACGTATCCTCCGTTAATAACGGACAAACACAAGCCCTGTTTGGCATTTGCCAGTTCTGGTTAACGGTCCAGATATTCAACTTCCTGTTCCATAGGGGTCAATTCACTAGGCTGTACTCTAGGAAACTTACTCTTTCTTTTGAGCAGATGTTAAAAAGCTCACTTGTATTTATTGCCCCAATTGAAAATAAAACCTTAAGTTTATTTCAGTAAACTTATGACAAGTCAATATTGAAACTGGAGCAAAATCAATTCTGTGTGTAAAAGATAAAAAACGCATGCTGTGGTTCAGTGTCTCTGCAGGCATTGCATACAGAAAACTGATTTCCTCCCAGCTTGTTACGGTGATACAGAGAGGAAATGCCCTGGCCTTATCGCAATTCCATTATGGCAAGCAACTTCTCAAGAGCCAGGGTAGCAGCTTGGAGAAAACTGCACCAGCTGCTGTGGAGTTTCTTCTCTGTATGGGGAGATGCTGACTGCCTTGTGTGACTAATTACCATTAACCTGTCTCAAACCAGTGCTGATGTAACTGGCCGGAGGCTTCCAGCCAAACAATTACTTACCCTGCCTGTCAGGCAGAGAGAGGGGGAAGTGTTCATTTTAAAAGGCAGTGCCTGTCATTTCACAGCATTTTTGGCTTCATGTGCAGATATTATTATTAAGGAAATCACTAGCACAGTTTTCAGTTCCTAACAATGAAGCAATTAATCTGATTTTATTGAGAGAGTTGGTTTGTGTTTTATTTTTATATATGTTTAGTCATCCTGGAACAATGTCTTCCAAATTGTGGTCATATGTAATAGAAGCGAAAAACAAATCGGGCTGTGTGTGTGTGTGTTTGTATTCGTGTTCCATGCCAGCTATTTCATTCCTGTCCCATCAGCTGCTTACTTGCCTGATTTGCCACATGTAAAACTTGCCAATAGTTCAATGTAGTCAAAACCTAACACAGTAGAACCTCAGAATTACAAACTGGCCAGTCAACCATGCAGCTCGTTTGAACCAGAAGTACGCAATCAGGCGCAGCAGCAGAGACACACAAAAATCAGCACAGTCCTGTGTTAAACATAAACTACTAAAACATCAAGGGAAAGGGGTGTGTGTTTTTTTAAAGATTTGACAAGAAAACTGTTTCTGTGCTTGTTTCGTTTAAATTAAGATGGTGAAAAGCAACATTTTTCTTCTGCACAGTTAAGTTTCAAAGCTGTATTAAGTCAATGTAAACTTTTGAAAGAACAACCATAATGTTTTGTTCAGAGTTACAAACATTTCAGAGTTACAAACAACCTCCGTTCCTGTTCGTAACTCTCAGGTTCTACTGTATAACAAACATGCAGTTTTTTATCCCCCCCCCCCCCCATTTTACATTTTCCCCTTTCAGCTGAAAAGAGCAAAGTTGTTTTCAGATGTCTCTTCACATGTTATATAGACCAAACAGTGTTTACACAGGTGGAGTCATTTGAGAACAATTGGAGGTTCATTAGTTCTGGCACATTGCCCTTAGCTTTATTTAGCTTCTTAGCATGAATTACACCAAATCACTGGTTTTCTTAAATAAATTACAGCTACCAGATTTTACCCGTTGGGAATCTGAAACATTTTTCAGAGTCAACAATTTGGACTATGGCACAATTATACTCTGAGAATACCTTGTTGGTTTTTCCCAATTGTTTTGTTTTCATCTGTACCAAATTGCATAAATTACATGCTATTGTTTTATATATAGCCAATCTTAGAATCAACTCAGTGTATTAAACATGTACCAAGTTTAAATATAATGATCGTTGCTATGGTTCTAAAATCAGTGGTCCACAAACTTTTTATGTTGCGTTCCCCTTACCCTTAATGAAATCTGTCAGCGCCCCAGCAGGAACAGGGCCGTGAGCGAGGTTGGGGGCCGAGAGCCATTGTTGGAGCAGGGCTGTGTGGCTCTCCCTCCGGGGGCTGCCCCAGGCCCTGCTGCACCCCACCCTTTCCTCTGTGCCCCCCCGTTTGGGGACCACTGTTCTAAATGAATGTATGCATTCTTACTGTGTTTCTGAAATAGTGAGGAGGAGTCCCTTTCATCTGGTGTCGGTACAGCAGGTGCAAAGTTAATGTTCCACTATATCCCACTTAACAAAATGGAAGTTATATCTGACCACAGTTTTAAAACAAAAATACCCAATTATCTTGTTAACTCCTCAATGTTCTCTTTGAGTTCTCTATTAAACCATGATTAACTCGCTTTTGAAATCCCTACAATGGTTTGAGAAGAATTTATTGAATTACCAAAGGAAACAATGACCTAGCTTGCTCCTCTTTTAAAAAAAAAAAAAAAAAAAAAATTCTCTTTGCTGTTGGTATTATCCAGCATCATTCTGTTAATTTCAAAATGTTCTTTCACAGCATTTCCCAAACTTTTTTGGCCACGGAACACTTTTTAGCCTGTTACGGAACACTTATAATATATTATTTTGTAGTCGTTTGGTTTTCAAATAAAAAAATTGCGTTATTTATGCTCAAATTTATTTTATTTTATTTTATAAAACAAAGCAAAAATACAAATTTAAAATAACGAACAATTTCTAACTGGAAAGCGCGTATAAAGTAGTACAAAAATCAAGTGCAAGAGTCAAAATTAAAAACAGTGTTCTACTTAAAAAAACCTGTTTTTATATATACACAAACACCTAACAAATTAGATTTTTACTAGGAAAATCTATTTTTATAAACAGAAATACACATTTGGATGTAATGGGATTGGTGTTTCTGCATTTTTCTATCACAAATTCGCTTAATATTAGGAATAATGCTGGAAAGTTGAATCCTCATGTCAGGCACAGCATCAAGTCTATTCCTATGTTTGGGTTTTGTTGCAATATAATATGGAAATCCCGCGCCATGGTATTCAATACGAGATCTATCAATAACCGGAATAAGAGTTTTATGTTAAATTATAGTCATTCAAAAAGAGTTGTAAACTATGCTTCAAATATGCCAAATTTAAAATTAAAAAAAATGTAAAGACCCTTTTCTTAATTAGGATTCTTTCACGGACCACCTATTCACATTGTGCAGCACACCAGTGTTCCGCGGAACACAGTTTGGGAAATGCTGTTCTATCACAATCGGTTAGTGTGTAAGCTGGTCATAGGTACTTCTGGAAAGGAGACTTCAGGAATGAAAAAATAAACGTCTTTTCTGTTGCAGGGTTTCTTGGATAATCCAGCAGTAAACCACCAAATTGTTTTGCGCCTGTTACGTTATATCATCCGCCTCATTTGGAGACTGCAGTAATGGATACGTACAGACATTCTGAGATTGTCCAGTTATCACCAGAATCCAGAAAAACAAGCAGCAGGAGTATCCTTTCCATACCTTGTATATGCAATTAACAAATCCTCCTCTTCCTAAAGGACATCCGAGACATTGGGAGGAGCAGTAGGACTCCGTGTTTGTGAAAAATATGCACATAGACTGTCTCATTTTGTCTGCTATCAGAAGACAGAGGGTTTTTAAATGGGAATTCACTGTGAACACGTCACGATGGATTTTGGAAATGGATATATAAAAGCTTTGTGAAGCAGGACTTTATGTGAGAGTGGTGTTTACGCTGGTTTTTCTTGAACTTTTAAAAGACTGATTTGGAAAGAAAATGATCAAACATTATTGAATGATTTTCATACTCCATTTTCTGGAAACCTGTAGACTAATCTCTGATATATTCTGCAATGGAGTTAACTGAGCCAGCTAACTTGCAGAGCTGCCTTAGTTTGTTATAAAATAACTGTGTACAGATGTTATTCTCCCCCCCCCCCCCCCCCAGCAAGGAGGGGTCAGATTCATGCTTTCCCTCCATTCCTAGCCCCTTTCATGCAAAAAGGGGCAAACTCATGAATTGAAGCTAGTTGAAGAATGGTAGAAGGATTTGCATCAGAACTTCAGTTACCCTGCAAATCTCTACTGCCACCCTAAATTCAACTGTATGTGTGTCACACAAACAGCATACTTCCTGCTGACTGATTTTAAACTGCAGCGAAGTGCAACTGGCGCGCTCCCCCTGAAACTTCCACCTCTTCCACCCTACCAGCAGGAATCTCAAAGTTGACCTGAAATTTGCGCTTAACTGTGAAAGTATTGTGCTTCAAAAACCATACCAAGTTGCCTTTCTAAAAGTTCTTTATATCTAATGAGTCTGGATACATTTGTGTATTATATAACATAGAATGTTGAAGGTTGGGGATAATAGAACAATAAAATATTTGTGGGGTAAAAGAGTTCCTGAAACACTGCAATTTTGCCTAAAGTTGGAGGGTTGCATAACTTCAGAAACTATTTTAAACTTCACTTAATATTTTACTGTGACTGTTGATAAACCCAATTGGTATTGCTGGTTTTTTAATGTGTTGGATTTTTGCTAGAGCTGGTTTTGTACTTAAGATCTATTCTGAGAGATGCACAGTTGAACATGTGGACTGCTGACTGAGTTACATCCGTCTTGAGGGCAACAGTACAATATTTGAATTGATTGTGGTGGTTCAAAAAATCCCACAAGTGAATAAATTAAATATCCATGGGAAGCAAAAATTAGGCCATTTTGAAAGTTCCAGCAAAACGTCCATATAATCTTTTAAAATAATACAGTGAGTGCCCTTAAAATTGTATTCCTACATCAGACATTCTGTGACTTGTTTAAAGATTAACCAAAACCAGAACTAAGTTAAATCAAGGTTCCTATACTGGAGTGACTCGCTAACTAAGTTTCAGGAGGCATCCAGCACAGAAAAAGTTTTAACTTACCTTTTCTTCAATTAGATCTTCCTTCTACAGAACTCCCTTTACTGCTTCTTAGTTCACTGAAGTTATTCCAGAAGGCATCATTCTGTGAAACCACAAATACCATGGATTGCATGACTTGTAAACTTCTGGTATTTAGAACATAACAGAATGATGCATTCTGTAACAACTTCAGTGACCCAAGAAGTGCTAAGAGGACTTCACAGAAAGAAAAACTTTATTTTTAATTTTTAAGTGTGTATATTGAATGCCTCCCTGAGCCTGTTGCGTGGGCACTGTAACCACAGATCTAGGTTTAAACTGAATTTTAATATTGGTTTTATAGTTCACCTTTACACCATGGGAAACTGCATGACAGGTGCTTTGGGGAGCGCACAGTTCCTTCAGATGGTGCAATGTATTAATGCAGAATTTACCCAAATCTGGCTTCAGAATTGTCTTCAGAATCTGGCTTCCTTTTGTATGTGATGCAGAGAGCTTGCATGATTCAATTTGTTTCTGTTTGCTACAATCTACTTCAAAATGCCGCATTTTATTTCTGGTTTCACCAGCACCATAGAAAAATATGATAGCTTTTCTTCCAAAACGTTGCAATATGTTGATCAGCGTATACTGAGTGCCATTGTATTTTTTTTGTTAGTTTTGACAAGTAAATCTGTATAACATGTACTCTCTGCACTGACCCCTGGTGCCTCTGGGGCAGGTGGAAGGGTTCCTCTAAACATGGCTCTGTTCCCCAGTTGCATTAATCCACCCCCGCGAGCAGTGAATCTGGAGGACATGTTGGCTCTGTAGGCTAAACCTTTGTCCTAGGAGTTGGCCTCAATTATCAAAGCAGTGGGTGGTTTTTGTTTTTTTGTAGAGCAATATTGGTGACTTACATTGTATCTGGAGTTTCCAGCAGTAATTCAGTAGTGCTGATGGCAGATAATCACTTCCATAACGGCATGGTTTTGGATCATACCAAAGCAGTAGGCGTAAAGGGGAATTCAGAACATCCTACATGTAGTGAATTGAGCGGGTATAAATGTATGGTCAGTAAAGAGTTCTCACTGCTACCGGATGCTAGAAGTGAGAATAAGACTGGAGGGGCCTATGAGACAATGACTTTTGTTCCATTTTGAACATTCCTCACATGTCAGAGTCACACAGCCATTAAATAGCTTAGACAAAAATCAGATTTTCCAACACTAGACGTTGCAGTCCTCTTTTGAACAGAATTGGACCCTAGCCACGTCTTGGAACGACGTTACAGTTGATCAGGTGGTTTCAGGTATGAGTCTTGAAACCCCCTCCTGAGGCCACATTGTCCACTAGTTGTCATGACAGAGTAGAGCTAGTTCTGACATTTGGAATTGAGCTATGCACCTTTCCGAACACACCAAAGACATTTCTGTTTACAGCACCCCCCACCACCACACACACACACACACACACACACGCTTCTACAATTGGCGCAGGCGTGCGCGCACACACACGCTTCTACAAGTGGAGCACTTTATTTCAGTTCTTTTAAATATAGTGCCCTTGGGAGAGTTGGCATCAGTACAACATATCTTCTCCCTCTCCATCCCACCTCTTAATAAGGCTCTGCTGGCCCAGTGCCTGGAGACTTGGGTGCTTTCTTTGTACATTTACCTCTGGCATGGTAGTGCAACAGGTTTGCCACCACACCATGGCTTCAGACTAGCTTACTATAAGCGTAATAAATGATTTAAAAAACAATTCTGTGAATTATATGAACATTAAAGAACAAGATATTGGCACCATGTGACTTGGACTTCTCTGCACTCTTGTTTATCAGGAAGTTTCCTGCAGATGTTTTTACAGTATGTATTTTAAAAAAATAACTAAAACTAATCCCATTGTTTTTGACAATTTAAAACTGGTTTTGTGCCTTGGCAACCTCTCTGCCCAGGTTAGATTTGTGGGTGGTTATTGAGTTTGTTTCTTAAATCTCAACATAACATTAAAAACAGTTATACTTTTGCTACATTGTTAGTGGATGAATTTCTTTTAATTCCATATAATCCATACTCTACCCTGCCAAAACTACTTCATGAAGAATTTTCTTTGGTTGTGGAGAAACCAGATTCAAATTTTTCCTACAAAACTTGTATGATACGGTATTATGCTTTTTCTCCTTCGATAATTGTAAATATTTGAGTATTTATTAGATTAGGGCATCATATTATTCTTATAATCTGAGCCAAATGTCTGTGTGCAATGTTTTGTTTCTTTTCTTACTATGTCATGTAAAGTTTTGTACAGCTTATAAAGTAAATTACTGTTTTTCTAAGTCTTTTTTAGAATTGAACTTGGTAAATACTGTAGATTCTTTTTTCTGTGTAATTAATGCACTCTACTGTTCCATAATGCTGTAACTTGTAGAAATGTTGTATATTTATTTTCTGCTTATTTAAGTTCCTGTAAAGTTTTTAATGAATTTTTACTGGTATATATGGAATTAGTGATTGATCAGTTTAGAGCACTGTCTTCTAATTCAGTGCAATCAATAACGTTTAGTTACTGAGTAAAATGTTCAAAAGTGCCTAAGTGACTTAGGAGCCTAAGTCCCATTTTCAAAAGAGGCTGTAAAGTACCTAAGTCAAAGTCTCACAAAGTGCAGGGGACTTGGGTTTCTGTGTACCTAAAGTCTCTCTTGAAAATTGTATCCACAATTTAATCCCCCATTTCGGCCACTTTTAACTTTCTGGACTCAATGATTCAGCACTGTATATAGAGGCAGAGATTTGAAGTAAAATATGATATGGAGATGCAAACTCAGCCAAACACCAAAGCCACATCCAGAATCTCTTTGTAGCTCAAAGCATTACTTTGTTACAAATAACTTTATCGGTCTAAGCAAAACATTATCATCCCAAGGGGTCAAGGGCAGTTTATTCAAACATATTATTAAACTGAAGTGCAGTAGTCTCAGTTAATCACTTTTTCACGATCTAGACAATGTGCCAATCCCCCACCTTCTCATTCTCCACTGCCTTCAGATTTCACCCTCCCTGTGCTCCTCCTGAGTCTGGCTGCCTCACTTCATTGCTTCAGCCAGTTGCCAGAATTAAAAATTATGCTGTAGATTTCAGTTCGATAACTTGATAGTGCTTCCCGGTAACTCAATAATAACCCTATTTGGGGATATTAAACACCTTATCCTCAGTTTACATAGTGCAGGACATGGCTGTTACCTCTTAAACAAGAAGCCCCTGCAAGTTATTTAAAGAACTACTTTCTACTTTGATTTTTAGAGTAAACTTTTGCATCCTGGTTTCAAGACCACTCATTACTGTAGCAAAACTCCTTATCAGGTACAAACATAGCACTGATCATGTACTGATTAATCACTAACTTGTTTCATAGGACCCAGCATATGTAGCATTTTTATTGCAGTTTCCCTGGCTTACTTGTGGTTTGCACTGATGAATTTTTGACAGGGTAATTGCCACTTTACTTGTGCAATACGGCTGTACATAGCTACAGATCTTTTTTAAGATGCAATCTTTTATGTTTATTATATAAAATTCATTAAACTTTCATCTATTTGTGATGAGTATTATTTTGCTCAAATTCAAAATTTTATGCTCTTCTGAGATAAGATGTATGGAATTGTAGATGGGGCTTTAATTCTCTGTCTCTGATACTTGCACATACATGGACCTGTGCAAGTACCACTCACTTTCCCAGGCATTTTAACCTTGCTTAATTTAAGCATTTTCCATCTCCTTATTCGGGATGGAGTTTGGAAGAGCACACTTTTTTTCATATCACATTTCAACCATACACTTGGAATGTCTTTGTTAAATGTTTCCATGGTGCGCTGAATTCCCACACTCTTCTCTGTACACAGACTGCTACCGTCCCTGTGACGAGAACCTCACCTGAGGAACGAGTGACGCTGCCTCTCTCAAAGGCAAGTGTGGGTTTGCATTCAGCCGTTGCTCTTCCACCCGCGCACAGGGAGTATCAAACACCCTCGTTATGTCACGTGGACTGGCCTGGAATTAAATAGCTGGTTGGGGGGATAGTTCAGTGGGGTTTGGAGCAGGCCCCTAATGAGCTTGGGGAGGGACTAGAGTGCGTCAATAACATTTGTACATGACACTCATTTTACAGGAGTTGTGAATGCCACAGAGGACAAAATTAATACAAATGGGCTCTTGTGATGAGCAAGATGGGCAGAAAAGGCGACTAAGATTCAACTGGGAAATCTGCAAGCCCATACATTGGGGGAACATAATCACATGCAGCCTAGGTAGGCATGGCCTGTATGGCAAATATAGACACAGCCCAAATCCCTGCTGAGAACTGATTCTCCTGACCAAGCCAAAGCCTGAATTTAGCTCCAGGAGTAATTCTAGATCCTATCTGCTGGATGAAGGTGTGGGTCCGAGCATCTTGCAGAGAGGCAGGACGAGAGTCTCACATTTTTTATACTGCAAGTGACCATGACTTGGATTTTATATAACAAAGGAAGAGTCGGTGATTGGTTTTCAGCAGTGGATTGTAGGGAGGAATAGGAATGTCAGAGGTGCCCTGAGGGGTTTTAGGTATGAAAGTGCAAAGCCAAAAGTGGGAGAAGGAAACTGTGGTTAGGTAGGAGCCTTTGCAGGGACGGGCATCAGGGTGATGCGAGTCCTGAGCCATACGGGCGAGGGAAGATCTTGAAAGGATGATGCTGAGCGTGGCCTTGCTGGGGAATGTGACGTGGTCAGTGGCAGGATGGAGGTAGGTAACATGCAGAGGCAGGAAGGGAGCAAGCCCGGATGCAGAGAAGATGCCGGCACGGCAAAGAGTTCCAGCAATAGGATCGGGGGCAGATGTGGAATATGGTGCACCGGAAGAACAGGATTTGGCACCAGCCAGCACGTGGGGTGACAGGAAGAAGTCAGATCCGGAAGAAAGGGCTGGGGTGGATTGTGAATGAAAAATGAGAATTTAGTAGGGGGTCATTCAGGATGGGAGGACAGAGCAGCAAGCATAGGCTGAGGGCAGGAGTGAGCTGGCAGGTTTGGAAGTCATTTGCACAGAGGCAGTCAGCCAGAGATAATGTGTAAAGGAGGTACGGGGTGGGGGCCTCAGCAGAGCCTGTGCAAAGGGGGGGCGGGAGGGAGAATCAGCTGAACGAGGAGAGCAAAAAAACCATGTAAAGGGAACTTTGATCTGACCTAAGTTGGTTTTGTGAGGGGCTCTGAGTAGATGGAGACTGGGTTTCGGCTAGCGGTGCCCTGCCAGTGGGTGGGTCCGAACCCCGAGCACTAGCTCAGTGATTTTTGGACTGCCGTACTCAAGCCCCACCTAGGCAGCTTTCGGGCACGGGAAGCTCCACTGTCCACATGCCAATGGTACATGAGGAACAGCTGGAGCCCCAGGGGACCACACAACAGATTTCCTGGCCAAAAGCCGATTCACTGTTGGGCCAGGCGGAGGCTGCGATGCCGGAGACACTTTGCAAAGCCCGAAGGGACAAGGACTGCCCTTCTCTGCAGTCAGCATGGAGGCCAGACGGAGGTGGAGAACATGGAGGCCAGACGTCAGGGTTCTACCAACCTAGGGAAGGCCAAGCTCTTGCTGTATCTGAAGGGAGGTTACTGGCCAGGGTCCTGTGAAGTCAAGCTAGAAAGGAGACAAAAGGGAATAGCAGGAGCGGCAGTAGCTAGCTCAGTCTCCCCGGCCAGGTAATGTTCCCTGGAAACTCAGGCCACAGCTGGCAGGGGGTTTATGAGCTGAATGGCCTATGCAGCACCTCAGCGTGGGTCCAAGGAGGGATATTCCACACCGATTTTGCCAAAATTGGTTGTAATGGCTATATGGTGGTGGGAAAGCAACGTGTCCTAAGCTCTTACTGCTGAGCCACGCCTCCTGTGTGCAGAAACACAGCTCTAGCACTAACCCCAGAAGCTGCAAGACCTGGTACAAAGAGCAGAGTTTGCCCTTGTACTCCAGAGTACTACACAAAGCTGAAAACGTATCCCCGGGGAGCAGTGCAGGCCCTGGAGGCAGATTGCTTTCTGGCCCTGAGCAGCGTCCGCCACCTGCTAAGAGCCCTAGTTATTTCAAGGTTTGCTCCTCACAAACCTGGCCTTTAGATATAATCTATGTGGGGTGAACCGGCCCCTGCTTGGACATCAGACCTGACTCCCTTGTCCTGCGAGGCCTCGTGGAAGCCCTGGGGATCAGCAAGGGGCAGGGGGAAGGCATAGGGAAGCGAGTCGGGCCTGTTGCTGGAAAATGCAACCAGTGTCCAGCCAGGGACATCTCTCATTCTGGGGCAGAATGTTGAAAGCTGGTTCTGGCAGGAGGCCGAGAGAGCCACGCAGGTCCTGTTCCCAGACTCAGGTGCTTGAGTGGCTGTCGGTCCTGTTCAGGGCCTGCTCCCTGGGGCTGATGGTTTGGTGACTCACCCGTCCCCCTGTACGTTAAGGGCTGTTACATTCTGCCATCCTCCACCCCTCTGAAGCGAACACTCTGTTCTGGCTAAAGTTCTCCCCTATGGTTCCAGATCCATAGTCACCGCAGGACGGTCAGAGGCCCTGCTCAGACGTCAAGGACGTTGCTGTGGTCCTGTCTGGGCTACGGTTCTTGGGTGTTGCTGAATAGGAGAGCTGCTCCCCAGCGTGAGACTGATGCGATGGCTGTGCAGAGTGACTCTTTCATAGATTCATAGATTCTAGGACTAGAAGGGACCTCGAGAGGTCATCGAGTCCAGTCCCCTGCCCGCATGGCAGGACCAAATACTGTCTAGACCATCCCTGATAGACATTTATCTAACCTACTCTTAAATATCTCAAGAGCATACCTTGCAATGAATTCCCTGGAGAGCTGTCACCACCAGCAGCAGGACTGCTGAGAAGTACAAAGGTGAAACGTGTGTGTGCGTGAGAGAGAGAAATGAGGCAGGAGGACTCATTACAAAATGACTGGAGCCCCTCCTGGCCCCTGGCAACAGTTGTGTCAGGGCGGTCATGGCTTCTGCTAGCTGGACCAGCTGATGGGGCTGTATCTCTTGGGGCTGCTTCAGGAGCTTGATGGCCTTTTCCAGCGTTTTCTGTGCTGGGACGACTGCCTTGCTAGCAGAGTCCCGGAGAACGCCCAGACACCTCATTCACTGAGCTGGACCAAGCCTGGGTTGGTTGATGACAAAGCTTCAGTAAGATACAAAATACCTAGAGCGGCTCACGAGGCCCTAGGCTGGCAGTCATCCCGGTAAGGATAAAAGTGACACAATCACCCCCATCTCCCCTTAGTTAAAAGTCCAGTGTTAAGTGGGTAGGAGGCGAAACTGATCAACTGTCTAATGCAGCAGTGCTCACTTGGAGGAGCAGAAGGGAGTTCTTTGCTATCACGTCTCAAGAGAAGTAACATTAGAAATGTGAGCAATGGGCTGAAGATCATAGAGGAGGCCATTGGTAGCATGTGAGAAATAACAGGGGCTCAAGCCCCAGGACTCAGGGAAACAGCACCATTGCTGTTACAAGGTGTTGCTAACAGGTGCAGGCTTCCACAGCGGGGACTAGACCCAGGGGAGTTAAACATCTACATGCCTCAGAGGATCTGGGCCTTCGTGTTTAAATATCTAGGAACAATGAATGTCAGCCACACCTCCAGGGTGTGTGGGGGGGACACATTAGCCTGGGAAGCAGGGACTCAGAACAGGACTTTGGGGTCGTGGTGGAGAATCAGCTGAACGTGCGCTCCCACTGCAACGCTGTGGCCAAACAGGGTAATGGGATCCTGGGAGGCAAAAACAGGGGACTCTTGAGTAGGAGGTGAGAGGTGATTTTACCTCGGTGTTTGGCACGGATGCAACCGCTGCTGCAATACTGTGCCAGTTCTGGTGTCCGCAATTTAAGAGGGATATTGATACATGGGAGAGGCACCACAAGGATGATTGAAGGATTAGAAAACCTGCCTTATCGTGACCATTCAACTCATCAAAGAGAGGGTTAAGGGGTGACTTGACCGGTCTCTCAGTATCTACACAAGGATAATAGATGGCTCTTCAGTCTAGCAGATAAAGGTACAAGATCCCAAGGCTGGAAGTGGAAGCTAGACAAATTCAACCTGGAAACAAAGCACACGTTTTTAACCCCTGGGTAACTTCTTCCACTGGTGGCGGTGAATTCTCAATCACTGGCAATTTTAAAACCAAACTGGGAGTTTTTTCTAAAAGATCAATTAGGTTGAAGCACAGTTCTTGGTACTAAAGCAGAAATAAATCCAGGGACGTTCTATGACTTGTGTTATGTGGTCAGGCTGGGTTATTACAATGGTCTCTTCTGGACTAAAAATCTATTAATCTGTGAAATCCCCCCGGCGGCTGAGCCAGATTAATGCAGGGGTAGCTTCGTCGTTGGAGACAACTGTGCTAACTGAGGGCATGGCAAAAAGAAACACCACGCGAGACTCAGGAGCTGACCTGAGCGTGTCCGGTGCTGGCTATTAAGCTGTGGAATGCTACGTCTCAGCTCAGAACGCTCTGCTGTGTGACCTCCTGCAGTGTCCAGCGTGAAACACACTCTCTTGCCAACGCCAGCCCACAATAAAGGAACCACAAGGCTTACATAAAAGGAAGAGCAGAGACCAGTGCTGTTAGTCACAGATCTGGTGAGGTGCTCCCTGGAGTGCTGGGAGGGGAAGCCGAGCCTCTGGAGTCTGAGCAGCATCCAGCCCCTGTCCCCATCTTGGGGTGCAGACCTGCAATCAGAGGCTCCCTCCTAAGAGCGGATCCTGCTGCTCAGACCCTGGGCCTGGTGCTGGCCGTTCAGACTGCCCTGTCCTCACACACACCCTCCCCTGGAACTCCACCTCAGGGTGGGAGCCTTCTGGGTGACCAGAGGAACGCAGCAGTTGGGTAGCATTTAAATAAAGAGACACTTTGCCCAGAATCTAACCCTCCCCTCAACGAGGCTGGATAAAACTGCTTTCCCCCTAGAATTCAGTCACTTTTTCACATAACTTTTGTATGGTCGAAGCACCATCATTAACATTAAGCCTCCCCTGTTGTCCCTTCTCTGGTGTACGTCTGCTGCAGTCCCATCAGTCAGCAATGGTGCATCCACAATATAGATCTATAGGCTTTCCTAGGCACGGTAATTTCACGATACATTTGTCACAGTTTCAGGGTAACTGCACCCCTATTTCCCCTCCGTGGTCCCCTGAGGGCACCCACTTAATGTTTCTGGCTCCCAGCCTTCACCTCACTTGGGCAGGGACCCACATCTCTCTCCCTTCTGACCCGGGGTTTTCACGCTGCACAGCATTGTCTTCCACTGTGCTATGCCCAGCAAGCCAGTCTGCCTAAAGGCCATTGCCTGCGTGTTGCTTCTGCGCCGAGGGCAATGGTCTGTGTATTGCCAGAAGTTACCACCCAGCTCTTTCTAAGCAAGCACACTTATTCTTCAGGGGAAAGCATTACAGAGAAAACAAAAACTAGTCAGAGTTCCTGTACACTTGCTAAAAGCTCACCTTACCTTATGGCGCCCTCGTTGGTCAAAGTCTTTCCAACCCTTCCACAAGGGCTGCCCCCACCCCGGACAGACAGTCCTGTCCATTTGCCGGATCAGACGGCTCTGTGTCAATTCAAGTTCATACCAAAAGCTCTTTCTTCTCCTAGGCTCAGGGAAACCCAGCTTGAAGCAGGATCTGCAATCCAGGCCAGGAGGTGGTGCCTCACTAGCATTGTTTGCTCTCAGTGACTCGCCTTAAATCACTCCCCCTCCCCCCATGTTTAGTTCCTGGAGGAGTGTGGTAATTCTCCCCTATGAAGTTGCAAGAATCCCTGTCCCATAGTGATACATAAACTTAGTACAATATAGTCCCCAATGCTATTGCATGCGGTTGCAGGATCTGTCACAATTTCATAGTATCACTGACAGGGCCCCATCTTGTCCCCTTATTTCACCAACAGTAGCTCAGTACCTGGCTACTACAGCAACCGGTTCTCTCGACGTACCCCAGAGAGAGAAAATACATTTGACTGAATTAACATTCTATGATGGCAGCACGGTGCTTGTCTACCTACCTGTCAAAGTTAGCTGGGCCCCACCACCAGAGAATTTGAACACCTCACCGTCATGAATATTTTTATCCTCGCAATGTCCATGTGAGGCAGGGCAGTGCTGGTATCCTCACTTCACACATGGGGAGCAGAGGCACCAAGAAACTAAGTGACTTGCCCAGGGTCACACGGAAAGTCTGTGGCAGAGCAGGGAGTTGAACCCAGGTGACATCTACACTTAAAACTAGCTGTGCTGCTGTAGTGCTTCGGGGTAGCTGCTTGCTACAGCGACGGGAGGGGTGCTCTTGTCACCGTAGGGAATCCACCTCCTGAGAGGCGTAACTAGGTAAATGGAAGAATTCTTCCATCAACCTAGTGTTGTCTACAGTGGGGGTGAGGCCGGCTTACCTCTGTCCCCCGGCGGGTGGATTTTTCACACCCCTGAGCAACATAGCTAAGTCAGTTGAAAGTTCAGACTTGGCTCGGCTAGAGCCTGAACCTCGGGACCATCTTCCTCTCTCCACTATCCCCAGGCTGCCCCCAAGAATGATGCCGAGATGTTTTCCCCACCTTGTGGGAATGGCTATTCTCAAAACGGCTACCAAACTGTACTGTTGTACCCACAGTAGAATTTAACTGACAAGGGGGGAAAAGCCATTTTATCCCATTCTGCTTGAGATTCAAGCTCCGGTTACAAGCTGCTTCAGGCATGTGCCATCGGTTTAGTTCTGGTCAGAGCGGCTTTGAAGTTCCTTGACTGTTAAAATGTGTCTATTAAATGGAGCTAATTGACAAGATGTTTTCCAGCACTTCCTAGAGCATTCGAAAACAAAAACTGCCCCTCCTAGCAGGGAGAATCCAACAGCCAACTCAAATCCAGCAGCCGTAGGCTCCTTTCTTATAAATGTGAAATAAAATCCAGCGGTTCCTCGTATTCATAACACGCAATTACCTCGTCTGTCCCCCCAGCTCCCAAGTGCACTTGCCGGGCAAGTCAACCAACGCTCAAGCTGCAGGCCACAGACTCTGCAGTTGGGAGTCCATAAAAACGAAGTGCCCATGTTACGCTACCGGGTGGAAGTGCTGCAGCCTGGGGAAGACATTAACCTTCCAGTTTATTTTATTATTGCCCTGTCCAAAACCATCCTGAGCCGCTGCCTTTCCTGACCACACCAACAGGAACGGCCCTGGCCAAAGGGAGCGCCGCTCTAACCTGAATGCCGAGCGCTAAGGAACGGGCCGTGGGCGTGCTGGCGGAACCGAGGCGTGTGCCAGGCCTGGGGTGCACAGTGAAATGTACCGCGAGCTGTACGCGGGGCCATCCTTTCGGGGAGTGAGCACCGTTCATCGCTGGCTGGGGTCTGTACAGCACCCGCACCGGTGTAGTTCCTTTAGTCACCCCGGTGCTGTTTCCTGAACCGACACTTCACTTCTAAAGGCAGGTCGTCCCACTGCAGAAGCCGCCCAGGTGTGTGCTATGGTGCTGAGAGGGAACAGCCCCCGGGGGCAGGTGAGGGTGGGTGTCATCACCCAGCTCTGGGGCTCTCTCAGCCCACCCCCAGAGGGCTCAGCTCCAGGAGACCCCATTGCAAGCACCGGTGTCAGTGCATGTTCACGCTCCCCCCCCCCCAACCCCTTCTCCCTGCTTGCAGCGCTAGTGACAACGTTGATCGGGGATCTGAACTGCGCGGCTGCATTGGTACGACCACCCGGGACCAGGACAGAGGAGTTACAGTGCTGGCGAAGTCACGCTGCCTCCCTACACACCTCGCCTTCTCCTTCTAGCCGCTGGCTGATGGCTCCCTGCTCAGAGATCCCACCAGGCTTCCCTCCAGCCTCCTGTGTGGGCCCTCTCTTCCAGCCGGCTCCTTTCGTACCTATATGACCTCTCCAGCCTTTGCCTCTCTGTCCCAGTGAGCGTTGCCAGCTCTGCCCACTGCTCCTCCAATGCCTCATCCCGGGAGTGCCACCCAACGTGCTGCAACTTGTCTGCCGCTGTCTTCCCTGGTGCTGCCCTTGCTGTCTCCATCCCGCATTTCTTCATCCCCTTGACCCACCCTCTCGCCAGCGCCCGTGTCAATGGTGGATCCTCCCCCATCTCCGAAGAGTTGCTGTTCCCCTCGACCCAAATCCATCTCCATTCTCCCAACTACTGCAGCTGCCTGGCACTAACCTCGCCCCTTTCAATTGGTTCAAAATGCTCCCACCAAAAATACCTACCTTGTTTCCGGCTCTGAGCACATCCAGTCTGTGCTCCCGCCCCCAGCTCCTCCTTGCCTTTGAATCCTTTACAACCCTTCTGCCTGCCCATGTGTTTCTGTAATAGTCATTCACTGGAGTCTTCCCCTTCCCCCATCTCCAGAGCTTCCCTCCCCGCTGTCGCTCTTTGCTATGTAGCTATCTTCTCTAAAGGGAAACTCCAGCCTAAGATCAAAAAGATTCTACTCCACCGTGGGAGGGACTTGGACCTCCTCTGCAAGTGAGGTTTCCGACGTGTCTGACCTGAGCCTCCCTTTACATTTGGTTGCCAATAGAAGGGCCGATTCTTCTCTGACCTCAGGGACTTTCCTTTGCCTGCCTCAATGAGCATAAGATTCTGTTTGCTTATACAGACCATCAACAGAGTATAAAGAAGACAGCCATTTATGAGCATAAGAATGGCCACACTGGGTCAGACCAAGGGTCCATCTAGCCCAGTGTCCTGTCTTCCGACAGGGGGCAATGCCAGGTGCCCCAGACAGAATGAACAGAACAGGGCAATTATCCAGTGATCCATCCCCTGTCGTCCAGTCCCAGCATCTGTCAGTTAGAGGCTTAGGCCACCCAGAGCATGGGGCTGAATCCCTGGCCATCTTGGCGAATAGCCATTGATGGATTTATCCTCCAGGAACTTAACCTAGTTCTTTTTTTAACCCAGTTACAGTTTTGGCCCTGACATTGAGTGCCCAGGTTGACTGTGCGTTGTGTGAAGAAATACTTCTTTATATTGGTTTTAAACCTGCTGCCTGTTAATTTCATTGGGCGATCCCTGGTTCTTGTGTTATGTGAAGGGGTAAATAACTCTTCCTTATTCGCTTTCTCTACCCCAGTCATGATTTTATAGCCCTCTATCCTATCCCCCCCTTAGTCATCTCTTTTCCAAGCTGAACAGTCCCAGTTATCTTAATCTGTCCTCATATGGCAGCTGTTCCATCCCTAATCATTTTTGTTGTCCTTCTCTGACCCTTTTCCATTTCTAACATATATTTTCTGAGATGGGGGTGAGCAGATCTGCACACAGTATTCAAGGTGTGAGCGTACCATGGATTTAGACAGTGATGATATGATATTTTCTGTCTTATCGATCCCTTTCCTAATGGTTCCTAACATTGTTGGCTTTTTTGACTCCTGCTGCACGTTGATTGGATGTTTTCAGAGAACTACCCACAATGACTCCAAGGTCTCTTTTTTGAGCAGTAACAGCTCATTTAGACCCCCCCCATTGTGTCTGTATAGTTGGGATTACATTTTCCAATGTGTATTACTTTGCATCTATCAACACTGGGTAACAAAATGACAGCTGCAAGTCAATCACCCAGTTTAGTGAGATCCCTTTGTAACTCTGCGCCGTCAGCTTTGGATTTAACTCTCTTGAATAATATTGTATCTGCAAATTTTGCCACCTCACTGTTTACCCCTTTTCCCAGCTCATTTATGTTGAATAGGACTGGGCCCAGTACAGACCCCTCGGGGACACCACTATTTCCCTCTCTCCATTCTGAAAACTGGCCATTTATTCCTACCCTTTGTTTCCTGTCTTTTAACCACTTACTGTTCCATGAGAGGAACCTTCCCTCTTGTTTTAAGGAAAAAATGCTGCTTCCCTTCTGGAATTTCCCCTTTCTCTGTTTGCAAAGTTTGAGGGTGAATCACATCTTTCCCTTTCGGTGCTGCTGACCCTCTGCCTCATGTTACCGCCAGCGCTATATTTTCTGTCAAATGCCAATTTCTGTACAAGAATTGGTCTGATGCTCACCCTGGCCTACAGAACTCTCTTGTAAAGTCCACACCACTTTTTCAATAACTCTGTTCCTTATTTTCTTGATATTAAAATACTGGTATAGATCGGGTAAAATTTTCAAAAGTGCCTGAGTGTCTTAGGAGCCTCAGTGTCATTACAGTGATTTAGCTTCCTAAGGGCAGGTTGTCAGTGGTATTTAGGCACCTAGAGCTGTGGATAGACACCTAGTGGGAGCAACAGAAGCACCTAAGCAGAGTGGGTGTTTAATCCAGTGGGACCCAGGTGCCTCTCCTGCTTAGGTTCTTTTGAAAACTCCACTAGGTGCCTAAATACCTTTGAAAATCTGCCCCTAAGTGCCTAAGCCACTTTAGAAAATAGAACTTAGGTGCTTTTGAAAATGTTACTCCAAAACAATACTATCCCGGTAAAGTTTTATACAATGGTTCTGTGGTACATACTTGAAATAGCCTCCAATTAGTAACAAGGATGCTGATGATTTAATAATTAAATCTTCTTAAAATGACTAACATTCACCTGATCTGTTGGCCAGAATGCTTGTGTAGGATGCTGTATCTCTGAGACAGTAAAATGTTAATGACCAGCTATTTTCTCAACACCAGCGTGATGGGACCTATCGAGATTGGACTGTCCCAGGCTCCCAGCTTCGCCCTGACTCTGCCCCCACTGAAATCAATGGCAGTTTTACAATCGATTTTGCGGGGAGCACAAACAGGCCAGTGCGTAGCGTGTCTGGAAATCCCATCGCTAGAGTTCAATGCAAAGCACCCTGGAGTGTCTTTCTATTGACTTCAGTGGGCACTGAATGGAGCATTGTACAATGTGTGTGTGGCTCAAATCTCTCTCTCTCGGACACAGCCTCAGTTTAGTCATGTTGTTATTTCCCTGGGCAGGACCAAACGCCTGAGATGCGGTGAAGTAAAGCAGCCTGGCATCTGCATTGAAAATGTTTTCTGTGCGAACTGGTTCAAAATGCACTCCAGTTCCAAGGCTATTCACTTTGCCTCCGTGTTTGGCCTCTACCTGTTGAAAATGAGTGAGTGAGCCTGGGTTCAAATGACCAAATCAGTGGGCTGTGTTTGATATGTAACATTTTCAATGTGTAAAAGGACTTGCCCACTCCTTGGAAACACACACCTTACAGGAAGGGCCTGGCAGCCCCACAAACATGGGCACAGCCCTTTGCCGGGTGGACAGTACTGCTGTGACACTAGGCAGTTATGGAAAGAAGTACTTTGCTAATATTTCCCACCCTGCCCCCCGTGTTTTCTCCTGTTTCCCCAGAGTTTACTGCCCAGTTCCCTAGATCTAGAGCACAGGGAATGGGCCACCGTCCCTGAAGACAGCCTGGCTCAATTTCCACTGCAAAAAATGGAAGACCGCCATCATTTGTATGGGCCATCTTACTTCCACTTGCAAAAGCTGTAACAAAAGGGCAGCCATCTTAAGTAAGGGCAGCCTGTGGCTTCAATTCCTTTAGAAACATTAGGAGACAGTGGACGTCTTTATTAGCGGCCATCTCATTTCCACAGGAAATGGCTAATGAGGGATAGTCTCTCTGAGGTAAATGGGATGACCTCTCACTGTGACACATCAGCTAATCTTATGATACAACACATTCATTTGAAATGTCTTCCTCAAACATTCCAGTCTGTGTTTTCTTCATACACGAAAGAAAGAGGAAACTCAAACACTAAAATCCCCGCGACTTTGTGAAAAACAGTTACTGTCAGACAATACTGCCAACTCCAAACTCAGTGTAAAGTCACCTAACTACATACACATCATCTTCTCACACGTCCACAACCACAGAAACCTACAAACAGCTCCCCTCCATTCCTCTCGCAAATCAACTCTACTTCAGCACAGGCACTGAAGTCCCAGACAGACAACCTCAACTCCTCCCTTGCAGAATGCCGTAAAAAATGTACGCTGCTTGGGTACGAAACAAGACAGAGGGATCTACATAACCGAAATCGATTCACACTGCTAGCGACGTGCAGCCAATGACGCCTCAATGCTGGAAAAAGCTGCAAACAACAAGCTATTGTCGTTCAACAAACACACACATTAGTCATAGCTGGTTACGGGTTGGAAGGGGAAGTAACAGCACACTCAACATCATAAACAATAGGAATTAAAATTAACCCCCCAAGAACACTGGTGTCCCTGGCCCACTTCGAGAGGCAGAACTACAATCCAGATATCTCCGGCTGCTTCTGACCTGGTGAGTGTCTGTTTATATCCAATATTATAAATGCCCAGAACTGTTTTGTAGATCTCCACCCTCCCCTGTCTTCTCTCAACAAGGCTATGTTGCCAACCCCCGGGCTACCCCCGTGCTCACATGAGAAAGGTTAAGCCAGAAGTAGACTGATGTGTGAAGTGAACTGGTGCATAATTTCAAATGAATTTGTGAACATTTTCTTACCAGTTTCTTACCACGGACCCGACCGTGATGGCGTAAGAAGAAAAGTAAGAGAGTTTCCCTACAGCCATATTTAGCATCAATAGAAAAATGACCCGAGCTCCAAAGTTAGGAGCCACCTGAGGCTGCTCTCTTTAAAGGGACTGGAAGACTGCAGGGCAGAGAACAATAGCCGTGCACCCCCACAATACCCGAATGGAGTGTCTAGGTTCTGGTGAGTCAGAGACACCGAGGACTCATTTTAGGACCACAAAGGCACTGAGAATTGCCGGGCTCTGAATGGCTTGGAATTAGTATTGTAATTAACGGAGTGAACTGAAAGTGTTAACCAGATCAGGCGAAACCCATTGTGCTTGGTATATATAAAAATGAAAAGACAAATATCTTACTTCCCTTGGCAAAACCCACAAAACAAACCAAGCACACATTACGGCCCAGACCTGAAACTACCAGGGTGACCTCATCAATTCTGCAGTGACTTGACAGTTCTGCTCACTTGACTCCTACCCAGCAGATAGCAACTAGAAAGAGTTAACAGCACCAGGCCAACTTTCTTCCTCCGCAGCAAGCCTGCCCTGGTCCCCAACCCACTCGTTCATTTCTGCTAGGAATGCTTTATGTGAGGGAATTGCTAGGGATTATGACTCGGTACATCAACAACGGGTGAATCTAAGCGTATGTGGCTTTCTTAATTTGAATGTTATATCTTCTCACAGTTAATGCTTTTCCAGAGTCACTTATGGTCCCCAATTGAGGGGTGAGGTAGCAGTAGATGTATTGGAAAAAATAAGAAGCTAAAAACAAATAAATCTACAGGTAAATTAGTAATCAAAACAGTTTCCATTGAACATCTGAGAGTGGGATTAGACTGCTAGAAACTCTGTTCAAACTGAAGAGGAAAAACCCCTCCACGTGCTACCATGGAGTTTCCAGATGTGGACAGGCTGATAAATGGTTTGCTCTTCTGAGCAGCTGCGTTTTGGTGGAGAAAACAGGGCGATAGAATTTCACTAGCCCTCCTTGGGCTTTGCTGAATCAGCACCTCCCAGCTCTGGCAGCATTCCTCCCTCGAGAAGCCTGAAGCAGCCGCACTGCTCCATTATTATCACTTCCATAACCAGGCCAGCCGCGATTATAAAAATGTGTGTGCACGCGTTTATTGGAGCAGCAAACAGCTCAGCTGTTTGGGGTTAAACCGAGGCTTCTGTAAAGAATGACTCCCTCCGAAACGGGACAAAACCATGGCCCAGTTCTGTCCTTTTGTCCTGGAAGAACACCTTCCAGTTCTGAGCACCGATTCCAGCTCCGCTTTGCAGGCTCTGCACGCCATCTGAGGCAGTCATTCGGCATATTACAGAGCACGTGACTGGGTCTGTATCCACACCCAGAGCCAAGTTAAACTACATAGAGAGGGTCTGTCAGATACTGTACTTTATTAGCTGCTATGTTGTCTCACAGTAACATGTACCTGATCTTAAAAAAATCTCCCGATGGCTTGGCTGTGAAATGGGGGAGCCCTGCCTGTCTCATGCCCTGCTCCTGAAGCCACTTGCTCAGAGACTTCACTGTAAGGATGCAGGGAAATGAGATGAATCATGAGAGTCAAATTAAGCAGGCATGTGCAGGATCAGAGCCTTTGGGAATGTCTGCCCCACAATGTAATCCCAATGTCAGTGGGACTTGAGCCCACAACCCGGGCTTGTGCGTCCACACTGAAGAGTGACCCTAGTTTAGAATTTCTGGATCCGGTTTGTCAAAGGGTGTTTTGAGTCCAAGGCCGGCAGTACTGCCTAGTGGCGATACTCCAGGCTATGTCGTCCAATGGCGAGAGTCAGTGGCCACGTTGCCTAGCGGTTACAGTCCACGGTAACGTCACCCAATATGAAGCCGGCTGCCATCCCAACACCAAAACACCAGTAATAAGCCAACACCCAAACCAGTAATGACATAAATTGCATAACACAAACGCCGAACAGTGCAAAACAGTGAAGCCAGTGCAAACAAATAAACTGCCTACCTTTGCATGGCCCCGAGCCCCCTTTCTCCTCCTCCTTTCTACCACCTATGTGGAGCTGCTGAAGGTGCGTGGAGGGCTGCGAGGGGGTGAGGACTGCCAGGAGTACATTTACCCTGTCCAAGCTGCACGGGCCACCAGACCATGGTATTGTCCAATGCATTCCTGGCCCGCAAGACATGGCACCCTGGAGGGCACTCAGAACGGGGGGCAGAAGCCTTGTGGCCATTACTGCAAGCAGCCCCTCAAACAGGTCTTTTTGCTGCAGTCCTGCTCCAGGGGCAGACTCTCCTCCCAGGCGGCAGCTCTGCCGCCTTTCCACGTGCTGAGACTCCTTTCCCCTTTGGTACTGCACCTGCTGGTTGGCCGTCTCCAGGATGTCACCCTAAGTTCGTCACAGAAACGCTTCCTCTTTGACCAGTCCATGACGATTGGAAATCCCAGGCTCCTGCTGGAGTGTGGAAGGGCCTGAAAGCAGACATGAACCAGTGCATTATTGTCTTAGTACTTCACAAAGGGTTCAGTGCATGGTCAGAGAAAAGGGCCTGTGGAATCTCAAGGCCAAAAAATGATACTTTGTTAAGCTCAGCCCTAGTATAGTCTTAGGTTAGAGGAACACTTCGGTTCCCAGCAGCTCCGTGGACACAACTGACTGATACAGAGTGAAAAGAACGCACTCCCAATGGGAAGCTGAAATTTACAAATGCAATCTGCTTACAAATGGCAGACCATTTAAAGGCGTGTAGGTGTGGGGAGGGGGCGTGCCGGTCTTTGCTGCCTAAGGTTTATCGGTCCTTTCCGGCAGCGCACGTTCTGGAGGACACAACAATCCTGGAGACTGCTGAATGGCAAACGGACATTCTAGTCCAAGCTACTGTTGGCAGGCCGGGCGTGTATGCCACAGAGGTTTCCAAGCTGATAAACACATCTACAAGTGGAGTGGGCTGGTGTCCTATACAGGAGGGCTCAGAAAATACACCCTTCCCAGAGACGTGACTACCTCTCCGGAGTTCCTACCGCGGAAAAAGTTGGCAGCTATCAGCACCCGGGATTGGGTCAAAATGCATGGGGGAAATCAGCAGGATGCTGCGTGAGCATCCACACGGATAATGGTCTCCCTACAGTTTACGATACAACCTGCTTTGACGACATCTACCCATGGTCTACATGCAAACACACGGCAATACGGCCTCTCAAAGAACTGCACAGCAGCCCCCCTCACCCCCAACACATTTCTGGACTACATACAATCCCTTTGCCATATTCTGGATATTGATTTATCTCCCAAGGCACTGCATTTTCTTCTCCCACACCATCCATTTTACTCTTTACAGGTGGCTCGTAACACTGCAGCATGGCCGATTTCTCCACAGCGGCATGCGAAAAGGGAAGGCAACATACGGTTCTTACTTTTAACGCCCCCCCCCCCCCCCCGCACATCTTTGTGAGAGTGTGTGAGTAACTACGAAAATATGAATGTTAAATGCTTGTTTAACTGTTGCTCGCGCTTCCCAGTCTCCATGTGGAATTCTATGTGGCAGTGGTGGCGGCCAAGGCATTGGCCTGTGTTCCACCAGCAGCAGATACCCGCTGCTACCTGTGGCTTGTAATAAAAATTGCTTTGGGTCATAAATCAGAAATTCCTCCCAGTCGTATATTAACAACAACAAACATGGAGGCCTGAAGTCGAGCATCTTGCTCGCCTCACACCACACATTTACCAGCATCTGGCTGGGGTCCCAGGACCAGGGGGCAGTGCGCTCGGTGAAGGACTTCTTCTTGTCGCTGGTCCTAACTCATGCAGGCGACGGTCGCTCCGTTTGCAACTCAGCGGTCAGAACACAGTGGAAGAATTAGACACCAAGCAGCTATATTTTAACCAGGAGGTTGCTTCCATTTCTGGGGGTCAGTGGGCTAGTCTTGGGATAGAAAGAACAGGAACACTCGTCGATGGGTTTGTGGCACGCTCTCAGGATACGAGTCTGGGGAAGCCAGGCCTGAGCTGCGTCCACACTGAAAAATGGTGCACTTTGGACCCAAGTTCCATTGGGACTCAGGCACGGACCCACTCCCTTTGCCATGTCCAGCGGGCTTACTGACCCAAGTCAGATAGATCTGCGTGTAGACAGAATCGGGGCTTGAGCCTGAGCCAATCACTGAGATTTCTCAATCCGGATTGGCTGTTTTTCTAAAAGCTCTGCTCTAGGAATTATTGTGGGGCCGGTCTCTGGCCTGGGCTATGCAAGAAGCCAGACTAGACGACCACAATGGGCCCTTCTGGCCTTGGAATCGATGGAAAAAATAGGCAAACCAAGTCGTCTCCTCCCTCCTGATCTGCTTGGAGGACCACAGCACTGTTCTGGGAGCGCCTCCCTCCACTGTGACCGGAAAGGCTCGGGGTGTTAAATCCTTAGCAAAGAGAATTTCACACCAAGAGACGAGTCGTGTTTCACAATACAGCCCGGGCTGTCTTGCTCTGAGGCTCTGCAATCATTTCAGGTCTTGGTGAGGTCAGGCCAGCCGGCCAGCAGGGGTTTCTGGAGCAACGTCGGGCAGGGTGGGGGGAGCCCGTGACATTTAGAAACAGGGAGAGCGGGGCCGAGACCGCACAGCTGCCTACAGAAGTGCGGCGGAGCCTGCGGCTGTCCAGACAGCTGCTCTCCAAAGAACAGGCCCTGTCGACATGCTGCTGAGAGGCTCCCCTCGTTCAGTTCTCCGCAAAGCGCTAACCGATTTCCAGTGCTTTGTCACTCAAGTTGGGGCCCCGATAATTGAGGCCACTTTTGTACGTTTTGGCCTGTGAATGAAAAAGCTGTTCGTTGCCGTCTCAAAATCTCCATCACCAAGTGCAGCTAGTGAAATAGGAACTCGGGGGAAATATCAGTAACAATCGAATTACTATCGCGAAGGCTGCCTTGTCCCATAAGGCATCTCTGCCATGGAGGCGTAGGGAAGTCTGGTATCAGCTGTTTGGAGCAGCAGCGGTGCCAGCCCCAAGCACTCAGTCAGCCTGAGTCAGGCTTCGGAAATCATGAGGCTGGCTTAACAATCATGAGATTTTAAAAAGAAACATTTCTTTGCCCGCCGGTTTTGAGTCTTTCGGGTGCACGTTTTCCAGGACGGCCAGAGAGGTCATTATTTTTTAAATGAAAGCTGAGATTCTCACATATTCACGTGAGTCCAGAGGTTGGGGATCGAAGAGAAACACCAACCGTTGTGAGGCTCACGATGCAACTGAGAGACGTGGCCAAGAAACACGTCTCCCCTTGTGGCTGTAGAGTATCCAACCATTGGCGCCGACTCCATGGGTGCTCCATGGCTGGCGCACCCACGGGAAAAAATGGTGGGTGCTGAGTACCCACCAGCAGCCCCCCAATCAGCTCCTCCCCTCCCCCCAGCGCCTCCCACCCGCCGGCGGCCCCCCCAATCAGTGCCTCTCCCTTCCTCCTAGCACCTCCCGCCCGCTGCAATCAGCTGATCCGTGGCATGCAGGAGGCGCTGGGGCGAGCAGGGGCGAGATGCGCTCAGGGAAGGTGGCGGAACGGGGCAGGAAGAGGCAGGGGTAGAGCGGAGCGGGGGTTGAGCACCCCCCCCCCCCCCGGCACATTGGAAAGTCGGCCCCTTTGTATCTAACACAATGGGGCCCCAATCCTGATCGGGGCTTCTGGGCATAACCACAATGGCACAGCGAAAGAACAGAATAACTAGTAGGGGAATTAATTATACTGTACCTCTCTCTTCTGCTGCCAGTCAGTATCTCCCACGACCAATTCACATCGGCAGTATCTCCCCCTCGGACTTCCAAACTCGGGAGTCAGGCCCTGCACAGAATGAGATTAGCTTTAAAATGAGGAGGAGATTTAAAATAGAAAACGTTCGGGCTTCTATTTATTTGCCTTCTGATTTTTAAATCTTTGGGGGGGGGTCACATTTTCCAGCTTTTCTCCCCAACCATAAGGGCTGGAAGCTTTTTTAAAGACTAGGAAAGTTGAGATTCAGATGCAATCCTCTGATTCCAGGAGCTGGGGGCTTGAAAAAACACACCAAACATTGTGACTCTCATGCTAAAATCACAAGAGTTGGCGACACGGTGTTGACTTGACCTTTGAGATCTTTGGCTTTTGTCAGTTAAAGGCCGGGCTCATTCCATGACTCTGAATGGCAACAGGGCAGCATGGTTAGTGATTACAGCACCTATCGCCAAGGTCACCTGCTGCAGAGCAAAATAGACATTTAGGGCCGGATTCTGCCCATCCAGACTCCAGCTGGGGAGCGAAGTTGAGTGGGACTAGTTGTGGCGCGAGGGAGGTACTGTTCAACACGGGTAAGGGCCCTTCCTGAGAAGACACTGAGCAACATCTTCGGATCATAGGAAGACCTCAAGAGCTCATCTCGTTTCCAGCGCTGCGGCAGGACCAAGTAAACCCAGACCAGCCCTGCCAGGGGTTTGTTCAGCCCATTCTTAAAACCCTCCAGTGACGGGGATGCCACAGCCTCCCTTGGAAGCCTGTTCCAGAGCTTCACTCCCCTGAGAGTTAGAAAGTTTCTCCTAATAGCTAACCTAAGTCTCCTGTGCTGCAGATTAAGCAGACCTTTGTTAGATGTAAACTCTGTCAGCTGATGTAACCCTTCTCCTACCTTCTACTATTGCAAATGTGTTACGTACAGGACACGGGCAAGCAACTAAACAGGGCAGTCCATGGAGAATCATTTCAGCTACGCCCTCCCCTGCTCCACTGTCTGTTTTTAATATCAGTGGCATTTTCCAAAGGAAAATCATGTGAATGCCAGAGGAGTGTGAGCTCTCTGAAAGGACGGCACTGTTGCCTGCTGCCATTTGATTACAAAACTGTTCATGTGAAATATTTAAATGAGGATTAAAACCAAAAAACCAAAACAAACCCTCCTCTGACTGTGGATGTCCCTAACCCAGCACCGAGTGTTGAGATGTGACCTACTCGTGGGGTCCCCAGAGGATGGCACCCAGGTGAGACCACACCGGTGTACATTTCCAGCATCCTGCATGAGTTGCATGAAAGGAAAAAGGGGAAATTATTTCCTATATCCTTGGTTCTTAATTAACCCCTTAGGCACATGTCAATGTTGTCAACCCCATACATTCACTGGGCCCTCAAAAGCATGAGTTTGGCTTTAAACCCTGAGAGTTAAAAAAAAAAAAAAACATTTGGGGGTATTTTTTTCTTTGCCTTCTGGATCTGAGCTTTTAAGGTGCCCCTGGGCCACGTGTTCAGGCTTTTCTCCATAACCAGTGGCTAGGCTCGTCCTCTCTTTTAAATGAAAGCCTAGATCCTCACATCATCACCTGGCTCCAGAAGCTGGGGCTTTAACAAAAATATCAAATATTGCAAAAACGAAGGATCAGATACTGAGAACTGTTGAGCAACAACACATCCCTGACATCAGTAAGCTCCTTCAAGTGCAGGGGAAGCACAGCTCCCACAGGCAAAAGCCAATTCAGGGCGATCAACACAAGATTAGCAAAAAAAGCACACCTTGGAGACAGGCACCAAGGAAAAACAGTCACAACAAAGGAACTCTTCAGATTCTGAGCAGCGGCAGGATGGTGGGTGGGCAGAAAGCCTGCAAGATGATGGATGAAGCCCTGTCCCCAGGCGAGGCAATGGGGATTTTGCTGTTGATTTCAATGGGGCCAGGATTTCACCTTTTATCTCCAGAGAAGCCGAATTCCAGGGTAAGTAATTTCCTCTTCACTAAGGATTCCCGCTCTACAGGACTCTCCTTCTTGAACAGCAAGAATCTCAAAGGAGGTCTCTTGAAAGAAGAATGGGAGGGAAACGGCATCGAGTAGCTATGCCAAGGCCAGTGAAAACAGTGTGAACAGGGAGAAAGTCCTGTTTCATAGAGCACAACGGGTCAGTCAGCAGCCAGACATGGCCTGGGGCTCGCTCTCCGATTGCTAAAATGGGCCAGTTGAAAATCAGGGCATCCCACAACGAAGCCAAACTTCTGCTGCGGCGAGGGAACATGGAACAAAGTTCTGGAGAGTCCCAAACCAGCCTGTCCCGGAGACAGAGCCCAACAACAGCTCTTTGCAAACGTGGGGAGACCAGTCAGAGCGTGCAGATGCTGTGCAGATGTGGGTAATGGAAGCTCCCCTCAGGCGGGCAGTGGTAGCAGCCTTGCTTCAAATCCGGCAGCTGTCGAAAACTAAAACGATTTCATCTTTCCGTCACCAAAAGCTGTGAAAAAAGGCAGGACAATGTTGGCAAAAATGAATTATTTTTGTTTTTGTCAAAAATTTTCACAGGAAAAAAAAAATCCCTGTGTTTCCCAGCCAGCTCCGACACAGGGCCTGAGCATGCGGCTACCCAGTGCCAGGCTGTCGGCGTCCTGCTGCTGTTCCCAGGCACGTCCAGTCCCAGGGCTGCTCTCTCAACCATGGAAAGGACAGACGGTCCAGCGGATAGGACCCCTTCACCACACGCGTCCTCTGAGCCCTTGGGCCCATCACTCCCAGTCTCCCAGCGCCTCAGTTCCCCGTCGGGACAATGGGGAGGTGCTTGGTACCATGGCAACAGGGACAGGAGAAGTACAAGAGATAGCTGGCACCTGCCTTCTTCTTGTCCTTCATTGTCCTTCTCTCTTCCAGCTCCCCTGGCCTTCGCTCGCCCCATCTCAGTCCCTGCAACCTCCACTCCAGGTCTTGCTCCGCTGTGATTTTAACCTGCCTCAGACCCTCCCTGGCTCCTGGACATACAGGGAGGTTTGGAACCCACCTCTCGCATTCCCCCTCCCCAGACAGCCGAGTCCCACACGCTGCCCGGCGGGAGGCAGGCGGCCCGACGCCTGTCTCTGGAGCGAGGCGGTGGAGACAGCCAGTCACCACACCCAGGAAACGCCCATAAGGGAGCAACGCACAGCACGGGCACATGGGTTGCCGTGACATATCCCGCTTCCACAGCCTCTACTGGCATCGTCGCCTCGGCTCTTTGGATGAGGTATGTCAGGGACATGAGGCCGGCCTGCTCGCCCGCCCCCACTGGAAGCCCCCCTCAGGGGAGACGTGGCTGATTGGCTGAGCAGGGCCCTATAAGCCAGGACTCCTGGGTTCTGTTCCTGGCTCTGCTGTGGACTTGCTATGAGACTTCGGGCTTGGAAGCTACTAACAGTGCCCCACCGTGCCTCCATGTGCAAACGGCTCCAAGCTCCCGTGAGGGGAGGTGGTGCCAGAACACGACAGACCCTCGCTAATGTGTCTCCCTCTGCTGTGCTTCCCCTGACCCGGCAGCCAGGGGGGCCAGGGCTGCTGTCTCTCATTGGGCCCATGGGGGATGTTAGACCCTCACGTGGTGCCGCCTCCATGACATACGCCAGGCTGGCCCACCCATCATCCCTACGCCTCAGACGGGAGGTATCTGGAAGCCCATTCCCAACTGGCCCTCAGGCCCTGGCTGTGACGTGTGTCCCCATGTTGCTTGCTTCCCGAGGGCCCACGAGCTGGTCTCGGGGACACGTCCGAGGGTCAGCGCGGATGCAGACGCAGCCGTCAGACCCAGCGTTCGCGGGAAGAGCCGAGCTGCTGTTCTGACAGGCTCAACCTGGACCCTTTGTCAGCTGGGCTCCTGTGTGCCCAAGGCAAGACGGGACTTGGGGCAGCTTATCACCAACGGCCCTGGCTGGCCTCTGCCACCCTGCGGAGTGGTGATGCCGAGCAGCCCACCAGGGAAGCTGTGGGCCCCCAGCCTGTGCAGAGGGGCCACAACCGTCACCAAGCTATTTGTGGCAACATTGGCAAGGGGAGGGGAGGGGAGGCTGGGGAAAGGGAACGGACAGGATGCTAACGCCTACGAGCAGCACAAGTTCCCTCTCTCTTATGGAGAGAACCCCAAGGGGAAGATGGGGAAGGGGGGAGACTCTTCACACACCAGCCCTGCAAAACAAATGAGATCTTTCTACCACACTCCTCTCCCCAGGCCCATACCCCAGGGCCCAACGATTGAGGCCCGAAGGAATTATAGCTGAGCACCTAACAGTAAATAGCTCCTCCGACCCCAGGAGTACGGCGGACGCAGGGGAGGTGTCTCTGAGTCACAGCAATTCCCAGGGCTAGGCTGGGGGCAGGCCGCTCTCACGCCGCTTCTTGCTCAGCGCTGGCCGTAACGGCATAGAATAGCCCCCCAGTCATGCAAAGCAGGCGGCTAGAAATGCAGCTGACAGTAACAAAAGAGCGACGGGGCCATGCCTGGGTCAGAGCAATGGCTGAGCTGTCTAAAGGCAGGTGGAGTGAATGGGATAAACCGATTCAACGTCACTGGTGTCCCTTTTATATTAACAACACGTGTCCTTCCTGTAACGCAGAAGGTACACTGCCTGTGCTGTGCCAGCGTCCCTGGTATTGTGTCGGTCACGCTCTTGTTTAATACTTATGCCAGGAGATAATTGGGACGCTCAACATTTCTGTGTCTTTAGTCATATGTTAATAATGACCAGCCAGTTTGAGAATGGCAGGAATTTGTTGCAAACATGCAAGAGAATGAGGTTGCCTTATTCATTTCACCACAGAAACCTAGAAGCCAAACGGTGTCCTTATCTGCAGCTGGGACTATAGGAAGCAAACAAACAAAAAAAATAGACAAAAAAAAAATCTGGGTTTTGTTTTCCTCAAAAACAAAGGGGGAAAAACCCCTCCTCTTCCTGCTTCTTAACTCCCACGGGTGCCCGGATAAACAGCCGTGAGCTGATGACCTGTGTCACATTTCTGCCTGCCCATTGTGTCTGCCGCTGAGTGCCTGAGTTACCATTGTGTTGCATTTCCCTCCCTGCAGGTTCGCTGCCTTCTGGCAAAACCCTCCCAAATCACTTGAGAAGAGTGAAAACAACCCGGCCTTTCAAAACAACAGACGGCCAATATTACTGTTTGAAAAGACGCGAGGGATCCTCCTGTTGTCAGTCAGGGACCACTATAGCACAGGGACAAGTCAGTCCTGGCACAATGGGCGCACGTCTTGCCCACTTCCTTCCTGGTACAGTACAAACGCCCCCCCAGGAAAAGAGCAGCAGAAACAAGGAGGAAAAATTAATGTTCATTTTTCAAAGACACTTATGATTTCTTCAGTAATTTTAGCCTCCACTCACGCAGCAACGCCTCCAGACAGGTCAGACGTAGTGGGGAAGTCTGTACTAGCCGAGCTTGACGGCAATAGCGGACTCATACGCCGCTATATGTGCTCTAACCACTAGAGGGGGACAAAGATTCAAATGGCGTTAGCATGGGTGACACATGCACTGGGACTATAATGAAGACGTTAGTCTGGTCTCTCACCACAGTTGGCTGGGCCGTGCGAGGAAGGCTGTAATACGACATGCAGCTTGTATTTTACAGGGGATAAACCAAAAGCAGGTAACGACTAGGAATGTGTAGGGATGGGGCTGTAAGTATATTCCTCTGTCGGCAGGGCCGTGTCAGCCAATGAGCCCATGTGGCCTGAGCCCAGAATGCAGGGCCGTGGGGCGGCTGTGTGGTGAGGACTGGGGAACAGCCGCGTCAGTGAGCAGAGCAGGGGGTGCAGCCGACTGGGTTGAGGTGCATTCCCTGCTGCAGCGATGCTGGCTGGCCTCAGGGGCGGGCTGCTGGGCTGGCTCAGTACCACTAACTGAACCGACAGGACTACAGCTCCCAGACCCTGTGGTCTACACTGCAATAAAACCCCACAGCACTGAGTCTCAGGGCCCAAATATCTGCACTGCGGTGTTACAGCCTGAGCCCCATGAGCTGGTGAAATCCTGGCCCCACTGACGTCAATGGGGAAAGGATCAGAGAGGTAGACGTGTTCGTCTGTATCCACAACAACAACGAGAGTCTTTAAGGTGCCACTGGACTCAACAGATTTATTTGGGCATAAGCTTTCATGGGTAAAAAGCCCCATTTCTTCAGATGCATGGAGTGAAAATTACAGATACAGACATAAATGGGGAAAGGATTTCACACACAGTATTTTACAGCCTCTGGCCGGATCCGAAGTTCATTCTAGTTGATGGGAAATTTCCACTGACTGGTACGGGTGTTGGATAGAGCCCAGTGAGCGCTCATCTTGAGCTGCCTTGTCTGGCTGGGCGCGAACGGTTTTTCTTTTAAGGCTGGTTCCCCAGCAGAGTGAGGTGGAGCAGGATCTGTGCTGTACATGGAGAGAGAGTTAGGCATCCCTTCATGGGCGGGGGAGCCAGCTGCCTGGATAGTCTGCTGTGGCAAACGAGGATTATTAGCAGCGAGATAATTTATACATTTCTTTGCTCTTCTCCCCACAGTCTTAGCTAGTGTTCTGGAGTAACGTTCCCGTGAGGTCGGAGGGGTCGTTGTGTTATTCTGCACTAAGCTAACAAACAGAAAGCCAGCACAGAAACACGGGATTTGTGAAAAATGGATCCTAGGACTGTTAAATCGTTGGGGGTCACTGCTTTGTTTGGAATGTGAAGGATTTACCGCTACAAATATTTCCATTGCAGCTTTTCTGATACTTTCACTTTCCTGATCAGCTTTAATCCCAATAATCTATTCTCCTCTCATAAATTCATTGTGATCAGCTTGTCTGACCTCCTGCATAACCCAGCCACAGAAACTCAGCCAGTGATTCCTGCAGCCGGTCCCTAAATTCTGGTTTATCATGGCGTAGTGGGGCCTCGTCTCCATACTAGGCCCTGTGTTGTTTAATATGATTATTAATGATCTGGAAAGTGGGAGGGGGCGGCAGGGGGAGGGAATGAGCAGTAAGGTAGCAAATTTTGCAGATGATACGAAGTTATTTAGAGCCGGAGGGAAGGTTTTCACTGCAATGGGAGACGGGCCCGGCGATCTTTCTCCAGAGGGTGAAGGAGAGCGGCTGCTGAGGGTTGTTCCAAGCTGAGGGACTTTCCTAAAGATATTTACCAAAATGTTTTCTCTTGGCTGTGAGCTACAGTTTCCTCTCTGCAGCAGCTGAATTTGACCCCTGGCTCTGAACCCCAGACTTCAAGATAATTCTCCAGGCAAGGGATTCAGAACGAATTGGGGGGAAGTTTTCTAGGTGCCTTTGTGAGACAGGCTCTATTAAACATGGCCGGAACATTACAACATAACCTGACGGCTCGGCACCATCGCAAGCAAGAGGCTGAGGCAATCCTGCAAACACCACGACTGCCCTGGAAAAGCTCTGGCATTTGATCGCCTTATGAGCGTCCTTGTAGAAAAGATTCAGTACTTGTCTATACAGCGAAATTGACTGGCTTTGTGTCAGTAACAGTCACTTTCATCCAGACTCAAGTGCCCACTGGGGTGTTATTCCAGAACAGGTGGAGGGGGACAATTATTCTGCTATAGTTATGCCGGTCAATTTCCCCACACGGACAAAGCTGTAGGAGAAAAATGGTCACCAAGCATGTATGTGGGACAGGGACTTTACACAGAGTTCATACACCACAGTGAGAGCAACATCATGAAGACAAGATTTCTAGAGGAGTCACGGAAAAATATATTCTCAGAACTCGCTCAGTGCTGGCATTGTGAGCTTGTTCTGAACAGAAGAGGTCTTGTCACAATTGAAATAAGCATCCAAACAGGTGAGGGCGAGCTGGAGAGGTACAGAAAAATGACCTGCTTCAAACCTGACCCACAAATAACTACCCACAACACTTCACTTCTCAGTAAAAATGGATTATGCTGGGGCTAGAGCATGAGAATGGAACGGGATGGAAAAGGGGTACAGAACTCTCTCCTAAAATCCAGCCATTTTAATTACATCCATCTAGCCAGGCCCAGCTGAAGATTTGCTGAGCTCACCCCCAGCAGCTAGTTGTGGGCTCTCTCCCACGGAGCAAGGAGACGGGCACTCAGTGATGTTTCCAAACATGCTCTTTCTGAGTAAGAATTTCCCTTTTCTGTTGCAGAACTCAGCATGGGCTCAGGGTTGTGGGGGCTGGAACATTTTCCATCTAGACTTTATTGGGACAGAAAATTGGAATTTTCAACTAAAGAAAAATGTTAATGGAAAATGTTCCTTGAAAATTTTCAGCAGTTCACTGGAAACCAGAAAACCCAGAAGCCAAATCCCCCCCCCCCCCCAGTTTTCTGAAGTTTTTGGCCTTCTTAAAATTTTCCACTGAAAATGTCAATGAAAACCCAACTGTTTTTGTTTGTTTTCAGCAACATTTCCCACTAAAAGAACATGCACCACCCCCTCTTCCAGCCCCCTGCAATCAGCATAAATCCTGTCCAATGGGAATCTGGGAACAGCGATCAGCAGCGCTCGGTACCCTGAAGAGCCAGCGAATAGAATTGCCCCTCACTCAACGCCTGCCTTGAGTGAGCCAGGCTGGCCCAGGAATGTGCCCAGGTGTCTGCTTGCACGGATTAACGGGGCAGTGAAAGGGGAGGAGAAGAAAACATGTCTCCATCCCATTGTATTGATCCTTCCCCACAGCCCCGTCTCTGAGTGGCATGCAAAGGCTGTGCAGAAAACCAGACAGCCCATGGAGACTCAGCTCCAATGCCAACAGAGCAATGGCTCGGTGTGCGCCTTGGGGGCACTGACGCACGCAATGGGCAATGACACTGGCCAAAGTTAGTAGGCAAGGCTGATAACATGAGGCCCAACAGAGTTTCCCGCTCAGCCTGTTGCATGGCCCTGACAGTCCTTGTCTCTGGGAAGGCTGGCTGGTTGTGGCTTATCCTTATACTTGCCCTCTGCCTTTCTATCGCTGCCTCTCAATCTCCACTGCTCCGACCTTTCATTATACTTCCCGAATAGGCAACTTTGCTGCTATTGGGCCTAATCTCACTCCCACTGACGCCAGGCTTTTCATTGGACCAGGCCCCTAAAGAGCATTTTTATCACAGGTGGAGCCTTCATTCTCAATTTCCTCTATTGTTTCAGGCCTGCCTCGGACTGAAATCTGGTGCTCGGAGCTGCAGGGTGGTGTACAAGCCTGTTCTTCAGTGCACTGCCACCCTTGGCAACCCAATTCCCTCCCTGCAACAGAACCGGTGCTTTGCTATGGAGGAAGTTTTCCATGCAATGGCTGCGTGTGCAGCGGCTGCTAGCGCTGGCCTGCAGGACGAGGAGGAGCAGAAAAGCAGAGGGAAATGCGTCCAGTTTGTTTGTAAAATGCAGTTTTGAACAGATTACTTTTGCAAAATTAATCTCTCTAGGGTTTTGTTTTGTTTTTTTTTTAAATCTGCCACTAGTGAAAGCAGCAACAGAAACAATTCAACAGCAGCAAAGGGACCCACAGGAAAACAAAACACAGGCGCCAAGCTTTTCTCAAAGAGTTTTAAAAAAATGGAAACATGGCTCAAAATAAACATCGGAATTAAGAAAAATAAACAAGGAACTGGAATTCCTAACAGCGTAAGTGAGAGGCTAGGGCCAGGGCTGCCCAGGGAGCCTCTAGGGTGCAGCTTAGGCCAGCAAAGTTGCTTATTTCATCTGGGCTCCCTCAATCCCGGTATAACGACGTCTACACTGAGGGCTTTGTCCGCGCCGCTCTGCCAGCAGACTCCGTCGTGTGGACATGGCCGAGCGCTGCAGCGAGGTCACGGCTGGTGAGACGGGTACATTTCTGATCCCCTTCTTGTAAACGCATCAGAAGGAAACCCACATGCTGAACGGACGCCCGGAACGGAGCTGTGTCCCCTTCAGCAAAGAGGAGGCCGCGGGGGGCTCTCATTAAGGGGCTCAGACAAGATGCTGCAGAGGCAGTGGAGTTTATGCAGCTGGAAGCATCAGGGGAGCAGAGCACAGAGGTTATTTCAGTGCATGGCATACGGCCAGCATTGCTCTGGGCCAAAGCAGAGGCACTGTACCTGGACTGGGCTCCTGTGGGGGGTCCACAAGTGGGGGTGGGTGCAGCTGTGGTTTGGGTGAGGCAGCACCATGCCCCTCACACAACACAGAGACTCCGCAGCAGCCTTGGCTACCGTCGCCTGCAGCTGCAGGATGTGGAGGCGAGGAGCAGGACTCGCTCGCAGAGCAGCTGCTCCCTGTTCCCCCCAGGCCTGGCCCAGCTCCGGGATACAGGTGAGTATCAGTGTGCCGTCTACCCCGGCGCCACCGAGCCAGGGGACAGTGCCAGCGGAACGACTCCCACCGCCTTCCCTGGGAGCTGCATCAGGCCCCATGCTGAGCGGTCATCTCATGCTGCCGCCTGAAACATCAGAAAAGCCGGCGGGGGGGTGGGGGAGGGGGGCGAGCTACATGGAAACCCCCCCCCCCACATTAACTCAGGTTTAGAACACAGCAAAAGAACACCGTGCTCCCATAAGCACTTCCAAGACTCAAAGGTGATTTTAGTAAGATGGTAATTGTTCTGCTGTTATCTTGATACGTTGCCCAGAAAGTCAGAGCGGTGAAGCAATTTACATCTAATTAACGACTGAAGTTCAGGGAGAGTTTCACCCAGCAGTCTCCCGACCAGGCACTTGTACAGAACGTGCTGACATGTATTCCCAGCGAAGCACAGCAAATCCCTAATCACTTGGCCCATCCAGTCTGACCCTCTGGATTGGGTTAGACGTCCCTGTATTAATCCCACTAGATTTATCAACTATAGTCTTGACTCTCTCCAGTGACTATGCATCAACTCCTTCCCTTAGGAAGTCTGCTCCAAAGCGTCCCGTTCTTACTGTGGATGTTTTTGCTAATATCTAGAATGAATTGTTCCCGTTTTAAGCCATCACTCTTTGTGTTACTATTCTTACACCCCCCAGAGTAAATTCCTTCCACCTTTGATGTTACTTCCTTGAAGGGACGCGTGTACTGTTGTGGCAATTCTTCAAAACAGACTCCAACATGAAACTGCAGAACTGGAATTAATTTGCAAACTGGACACCATCAAATTAGGCCTGAATAAAGACTGGGAGTGGATAGGTCACTACAAAAAATAATTTCTCCCTGCTGTTACTCACACCTTCTTGTCAACTGTTTGAAATGAGCCACTCTCTTTACCACTACAAAAGTGATTTTTCCTCCCTTGGTATTCTACTGTTAATTGAATTGTCTCGTTAGACTGACCCCTGCACTTGGTAAGGCAACTCCCATCTTTTCATGTCCTATGTATATATACACACCTGCTACTGTATTTTCCACATCATGCATCTGATGAGGTTCAACAAGGAGAAGTGCAGAGTCCTGCACTTAGGACGGAAGAATCCCATGCACAGCTACAGACTAGGGACCAAATAGCTAGGTAGCAGTTCTGCAGTAAAGGACCTAGGGGTCACAGTGGACGAGAAGCTGGATATGAGTCAACAGTGTGCTCTTGTTGCCAAGAAGGCTAACGGCATTTTGGGCTGTATAAGTAGGGGCATTGCCAGCAGATCGAGGGACGTGATCGTTCCCCTTTATTCGACATTGGTGAGGCCTCATCTGGAGTACTGTGTCCAGTTTTGGGCCCTACACTACAAGAAGGATGTGGAAAAATTGGAAAGAGTCCAGCGGAGGGCAACAAAAATGATTAGGGGTCTGGAGCGCATGACTTATGAGGAGAGGCTGAGGGAACTGGGATTGTTTAGTCTCCAGAAGAGAAGAATGAGGGGGGATTTGATAGCAGCCTTCAACTACCTGAAGGGGGGTTCCAAAGAGGATGGAACTCGGCTGTTCTCAATGGTGGCAGATGACAGAACAAGGAGCAATGGTCTCAAGTTGCAGTGGGGGAGGTCTAGGTTGGATATTAGGAAACACTATTTCACTAGGAGGGTGGTGAAGCACTGGAATGCGTTACCTAGGGAGGTGGTGGAGTCTCCTTCCTTGGAGGTTTTTAAGGCCCGGCTTGACAAAGCCCTGGCTGGGATGATTTAGTTGGGAATTGGTCCTGCTTTGAGCAGGGGGTTGGACTAGATGACCTCCTGAGGTCCCTTCCAACCCTGATATTCTATGATTCTATGATAGGTGGGTTATATCCCACGAAAGCTTACGCCCAAATAAATGTGTTAGTCTCGAAGGTGCCACTTGTTTTTGCTGATACAGACTAACACAGCTACCCCTCTGAAACCAGGCACTGTTACGTCTCCCCTGTGATCTCCATTAGTCTAGACTGGAGGACAGAGCCTAATTTTAGTGGAGATCCATTCCTGGGCCTGGGCAGGGGCCAGTCTCGCCCACAGTGCAACTTAAAGTAGTCTTAGAGCTGCTCCAAAGTGCACCAGCTGCAAAAGCTCTCGAAGGGCCATTCTCACAGCCAGAGATTGCTGGAGTACAGAGGCTCGCTGGTCAAGACACCATTTCTATACGGGACCTCAGGACTCCTTAGGGTGCGGAAATGTCACATTCCAGGTGCTTTGCACTGTGCAAAGTCTGGCCTTTGGAGAAATCCCCGTTACAGCGGTCAGGTGGGAGAACTGAAGGGCAGATGGACTCATCAATGGTACCTCAAGCCAGTGCTGTCCCTCCCGCCACTCTGGTGGGCACTACACTGGTCCTATGCCACTCCCTTCCTGGCTACTAGCAGGAAAGATATGGCTGGGCAAAAGAGGCCATGATGGGGGTGTCCCTGTGCCTGCCTCATCCCCACCAGTCAGAACAGCCCTGTAGGGCTCTAGGAAGTTGAATGTAAGTCTGATCTATCCTCGGGCTGCTCTAAATGTAGGTCTCACAATATAAGTGTAAATGGGGAATCATCATCGAACGGGTGTGTTTCCAGTGGGGTCCCGCAGGGATCGGCTCTTGGCCTGGTGCCATTTAACATTTTTATCAATAAGAGAAGAAAACATAAAATCCTCACTGATCCATTGTCCAGACGATTCGGGGAGAGGTAAATAACGATGCAGACGGGTCAGTGACACAGAGCGCTCTGGATCACTTGTGAAGCTGGGGGCAAGCAAGCAATGTGTGCTTTAATACAAATACATGTAAATGCATGCACCTACGAACAAAGGACTTAGGCCGACACGATAGGGGAAGCTGTGACTCTGGAGAGATTTGGGGGTCGTGGTGGATAATCAGCTGAACATGAGCTCCCAATACAATGCTGCACCCAAAGGGGCTCCTGCAATCCTGGGATGTGTAAACAGGGGAATTGCGAGTAGGAGCAGAGAGGTTATTTTATCTCTGTGTTTGGTACTGATGCAACCACTGGTGGAATCCTGTGTTCAGTTCTGGCGCCCACAATCCAAGAAGGATGTTGAAAAATTGGAGAGGGGTCAGAGAAGAGCCACGAGAATGATTAAAGGATTAGAAAACCTGCCTTAGACCTGGTCTACACTAGAACCGACGTGGGTAGAACGGCATCTCTCAGGGGTGTGAAAAATCCACAGCCCAGGGAGATATAGCTCTACCAGTGTAACCCGCTGTGTAGGTCGACAGAAGAATTCTTCCATTGATCTAGCTACCTCCTCTCAGGGAGGTGGATTACCTACCCAGACGGGAGGACCCCTCCTGTCTACGCTGAAGTGCTACAGCTGTGCCGCTCTGGTGTTTTAAGTACAGACATACCCTTATGGTGATAAAAGGGAGGTGCTCAATCTAACCTAGTCAGCTTAACAAAGATGTTTAAGGGGTGACTTGATCACAACCTATAGGTATCTACCTGAGGAACAAATATTTAATAATGGGCTCTTCAGTGTAGCAGAGAAAGGTCTAACACCATCCAATGGCTGGAAGTTGAAACTAGGCAAACTCAGCCTGGAAATAAGATGTGCATTTTAACAGTGAGCGTAATAAGCCATTGGAAGAGTTTATCAAGGGGCATGGTGGATTGTCCATCACTGGCAATTTTAAAATTGCAATTGGATGTTTTTCTCAAAGCTCTTCTCTAGGAATTATTGGGGGCAGTTCTCTGGTCTGTGCTATACAGGGGGGCAGCTGGATGATCACAGTGTCCCTTCGAGCCTTGGACACTGCATTTATGCTAGGAACTGGCTTGGGCCTCAGCTGGGCCCAGGGGAGCATAAAAAGGGCTTTAAAATCACCTTTGCTGGCTAGCCTTCCACTAAAGCAATGAGCATAGTTCAGCTGGACCACAGCATGTCTCGGTGCTGGTGGTACAGAGAAAGGCATGGAATTGCCCTTTGGCCTTCAGCATGGACCTTGGATACTATACAGACTCACTGGGTAAGAGTCTGGCCTGTGTCATGCGGGAGGCTGGACTGGATGATCACAACGGGCCCTCTTGGCCTTGAAATCGATCAGTCTGTGAAGGATTTCACAGGGTGCGGCCACATCCTGTTAAAATGGGACAGGCCCTGGGGAAAGCACATTGCTAACAGAACCTCCGTAACTAACTAGCAAACAGCCCTAGAAGCAGGGGCGGCTCTAGGCACCAGCAAAGCAAGCAGGTGCTTGGGGCAGCCCATTTGCAGGGGCGGCAGGGATCCAGCATGGGAGCTGAGAGCCAACAGGGGGCCCTGGGAGCTGTAGTTCCTTGGTTAGCTCCCTGCCTATAGAGCCAGCCCTGGAGCAGGGAAAGAACTACATTTCCCAGCATTCCCTTGGCCACTACCAACAGCAAAGAGGGGGAGGGAGGGAGGAAGCTGAGACCTCATGCTGCAGCCTGCTGTCAATGGAGAGCTGCACTGGGAAGGGTAGGGATACCATATTTTAACATTCAAAAAATAGGACACTCCACAGGGAGGGAGGGTAGCCCCACCCTGCTCCCATCCACTCCCTCCGACTGCCCCCCACAGAAAACCCAACCCATCCAACCCCCCTGCTCCCTGATCACCCCCTCCTGGGACCCCTGCCCAACTACCCCCCAGGACCCCACCCCCTATCTAAGCCCCACTGATCCTTGTCCCCTGATTGCCCCCTCCTGGGACCCCACCCCCTATCTAAGCCTCCCTTCTCCTTGTCCCCAACTGCCCCCTCCTGAGACCCCCCCCAACTTGCCCCCTAGGATCCCACCCCCTACCTGTCCCCTGACAAACCCCTGGGACTCCCATGCCTATCCAACTGCTGCCTGTCCCCTGACTGCCCCCCCCCGAACCCCTGACCCATCTAACCCCCGACCCATCTAACCTCCCCTTCTCCCTGCCCCTAACTGCCCCCCCAAACCTCCGCCCCATCCAACCCCCCCTGCTCCCTGTCCCTTGACTGCCCCAATGGAACCCCCTACCCCTTCTCCAACCCCCCAGCCCCCTTACCGTGCCACTCAGACCAGCGTGTCTGGCTTCGCGCAGCGCCAGACACGCTGCTGCATACATGCTGCCGTGCTCCCCTGCGGAGCCACAGGGCCCCCTCCCCGCCCCCCAGCACCTGCCTTCCAGATTTGAACACCTCAAAATTCAGGAGTGCTCAAGCTCAGTTTGGGCAGCTGTTACTTCATTTCTCCCAAATCAAATATACTGATCCACTGTGGGATATGCTTTGTGCAAAAGGTCTCTTGTAAGGTATCATTACAAAGCTCATAATCTACTGAGTGTGATCAGCCTATTTGTAGAAATGTACCACTCTTGTATCTAAAACTAGAAATATAAAATGTAACTCTGAGGGCCTATTGTAATTGCTGTAGAAAAAGTAGCATAAAATAGAGCAAGAAATGCTTCCCAGTGGTTATTAGGACTGGAATTGCTATTTTCAACAGCCATTGCCGTTTGTTTGTTTGTTTGTTTGTTTGTTTAAAAGGAAGACAGTGATATTGCATTGGCAAATTCCCCATAGAAAGAAAGAGTGGAACAAAAGAATAATAAAGGCACCTCAACTTTTCCTCATTTATGTAGGACAGTCTTATAATATGCATCCAGATATCCTCCAATCACACAAGCTGAAAATTGTTCCACTTTACTGCAGTTCTGTAACCATATGGGAACCAATCCTGTCTGTGTTCTGTGCACATCCAAAATTCCTGCTGAATGACCCACCCTGGGAGCGAGTTACCAGTGACCCAGGGCTGCGGTGGAAGGAGGGTGTGGGGGGGGAGCCCAGGACTGGGGTGGCAGGTGTGTGTGGGGGGCAATGGTGGGGGGGTAGGGAGGAGCCCAGGGCTGGGGCGGCAGGGGGGTGCGGAGAGCCCAGGGCTGGGGCAGCAGGGGGGTGCAGTGAGGAGCCCAGGGCTGGGACAGGGGGCAGCCAAAATTTTTTTTGCTTGGGGCGGCAAAAAACCTAGAGCCAGCCCTGCCTAGAAGATGAATGAGTCCATCCCTGGGATTTCCTCCTATCCCTCGGTTGGTGACGTCTCTCATAGGAGCCATTTTTCTGCTGCTTCAGTTGCCTGTGTTCCTCATTTTCATCTTGGCAGGTTAAGCATGTTCCTGTCTGTTGCGTGCCCTGCACTCAGAGCCATTCCCAGTGCTTTGCAGCCGGCTGTATTTCACAGAAAGTATCAACCAACCGCGCAAATGGCTTGTCGTCGTAGTCTCACTCCTACCCACCCACTTACTGCCTTTGCTTTTATTTCACCACGAATAATACATGACAGACAGCTGATAATATCAATTGTGGTTTGGAACAATATTCTCTGGCAATCACTAAAATATGACTTTGAAAATATAATGGGTTGATAAGGGGCCATTGTAAATATTTGTTAAGTTAAGCAAAAGTGCAGACTGGGAACAGATGAGATGGCACAATTGGATGATTAAAAGAACAATAGTGCCATGATGAAGTTCTCACCGAAAGGTGTCCAATTACGTTTAGTGTATTTATGTATTTTAAAGGACTCCCTCTGCTGGACTGATAGAAAGAAAACAAATGGACCAACTTGTGAGTTAACGCTGGAGCTCTGGCCCCATCACAAACTCTTGCAGGAATTAGCGCATGTGCGGTGATTTGTGCATAGCGTGTTGAACAGAAAATCAGCCATTTGGATTCGTTTCCATTGCCGTCAGTCTCACCCAAACACTCAGGTCGGCTTATTGGGTGTAAGGCGAGACCTGTCAAACAGGGCCCTTGTTTAAAACTGGTACATTTTTAGCTTTTGGTCAAATGTTTCAAATGTGCCTAAATGACTTAGGCTCCTAAGACCCATTTTCAAAGTGACATAGGTACTTGGGATCCTAAATCTCATTGAAAGTCAATGGGACGCTAGTTATGTAGGCACCTATGTGCCTCTTGAGGCTTCTAAATACCATTAAATATTCCCCCGCCCCACGCCCCCGAGACGCCTGGCTCACTTTTGAAAATGGGACATAGGTGCTTTTGGAAATGTTACTCTGGGCCTTATTCTTATGGGCCATGGCCACAGCTGCGCCATAGTGCAGGCTGAGTAATTGCTGTGTGCGTAACACGAGCTGAATACCTGCCATGTGTGAGTTTAATTTTACAAAATAAAATCAATTGAAAGAAAGGAGGGGGCGTCACGTTCCGGGGTGCACTCCAGACCCGTGAGGGGTTGTGTCACCGCCTGCCCTGTAACCCTGGTAGCCTCACCATGCTTTTGCTGCTGTAGCTCCCAACCTGGGCCACTCCCAACCAGTCTACCAGCCTGCAGGTCACACCCTGAGTGTCCGTGTGTAGCTACAGCCCTGGTCCAGCAGCTCTGACCCCAGCAGCCTGCCAACACCACACCAGCCACACTCTGGCTTCCATCAGCCTTGGTTACTACTTGCAGGGTGATCCCAACACACTGCCAGTCCTGCGCTCTCCTGGGCAGTTCAGATATTAAAGGTCCATTGCCCCTCTAAAGGGTCAATACCAACAGTGTGCTGCTCTAACTGGAGTTACCACACCGTTCAGTTTAAACACAGCACTGGATTGGTTCAGATTACAAATAAAACAAGTTTATTAACAAAACCAGATAGGATTTTAAGTGAATTCAACTATGAGAGAGAACATTAGAAATGGCTACAAGCAACTAAAGGTGAAAATACACATTTAAAAATCTAAAACTTAATCTAGGAAGTTTGGGTTCCAGGCTCTGTTTAAGCTGGCCTTTTTCACCCCCGGTCTGCTAGCAAGATGGCGGCTGACCTCTCCCCGCTCAGGACCTCTGCCAGGGGCACAAATGTACTGGTGCCTTTGTCTAGTTAGATATGAGAGAGACAGAGAGAGACAGACAGCATGAGCTTGGGGTTCTCCGCCCCTTTCAGTGAACCCTTGCGGTGGATTCTTCAGCAGGTTTTCCCTCAGATCAAAGGCCATTCAAACAGTAAAGGAGGTGACATGGGGTCTGGTGGTGAAGGATGCTCCATGCTCCTTCTTCCCATGTGGGTTTTTTTAAATGCAGATTTGCTTGGTCTCCTGCTGTCTTAGGACCCTGTTTACTACTTATATGGAAATTGAGGTAAACACACATGCCTTTGTTTTGTTTAGAACAGGCCTGTTTGACAGCCTGTGCCCTAGGCTGGGCTGTGTGGTTTTGAACATGTGCGAGCAACATCCTACAGGGGGATTTCCTAACTTGACACAGATGTTGCTGCAGACATGTCACCATGATGTGATTGACCGGCGAGTGATTAGTTTTCAAATGACACCTCACCAGGCATAGCTCGTACAAAGATTATTACAATGGTGTGTAGGGTGTGAAAACAGGGGTGCTATCGGTCACACCTGCCCCCTTACAAACCCGCTGGAGGGTTAGCCACTGGCTAACCCAGAGGCAGCAGGTCAGAGCCCTCTTTCCTGAACAGGGCATCTGCCACCATGTCTTCTTTCCCCTTTATATGAATAGTTCCCATGTCATATTTTTGGAGTATGTCGCAGTAGTTTGGATTTGCAGCCTTTAGTTTGGTGTGACCAGACTACAGGAGAAGGATCAGTAATTACCTGAACTTTCTGTTAGAAAGATAGGGCCAGAACGGCTTGACTGCCCATACAATGGCATCACATTTTTTTCTGTAGGACACTAGAATTCTGTTCAGTGGGTGTCAGTTTCTTGCTTAAGAAAACAATGGGGGTGTTTCTTGTTCTTTCCCCCGACTGCATTAGAACAGCCCCTGAACCGATGTCTAGTGCATCTGTACACAGCTCAAAGTCTGGACTGGCAAGAACAGGTTTTCAGTTTTTAAGGGAGTAGGTGAGATTTGACCACCCCTGCCCAGGATCCCAAATAAGGAACTCTGGCTGCTCCAATTTTATCTTTAGAGGCTTTTATAGTTAGATCAGCCTCTGAGATTTGACAACACAACGTCCACGTGTTTCTTGTAATCAGACCAAGAATTGCTGAGCACATCTCTATCATCATCGGCCCTTGCGAAGTCCTGTAATCCATGTAACACTTGGCTGACCAGCCTCTGAAAAGTGGTTCTTGCATTAATTAATCCAAATGGCAACATGCTGAATGTATAAAGTCCCATATCAGCAATAAAAGCAGATTTTTATGTGCATCATCATAATCTAAAGGAATTTGCCAGCACTCCTTAACTAACTCAAAAGAGCCGAGCTATTTAGCTTTGCCTAAAATATCCGGCATATCATCTAGGCTTGGGATGGAGGTTGTGGAATCTCCATCATTGGAGATTTTTAAGAACAAACACCAGTCAGGGATGGTCCTGCCATGAGTGCAGGGGACTGGAGTAGGTGAGGTCCCTTCCAGTCCTACGATTCCATGATAAGCATCTGGCACAATGACAGCACTGCGTTTCCTATAATCAACACAAAACCTTACAGTGTTGTCTTTCTTAGGGACCAAAACCACAGGTGACGCCCAAGAGCGGTCAGACTGTTGAATCACTCCCAGGTCCAGCATGCGTTGTATTTCTGTACAAATTTGCTCTTGTGCCTCGACAGAGGTGGCCGTGATCCAACAGTAATGAGCTTACCAGTCAGCAAGTGAGCTTCCTTGGCTTGCAGCACCAATAACGCCTCCGTCTTCCCAGCTGGTGTTAATGCACTGCAGATATCAATGCTTTCCAGAGACGGAGTCGGTCTGGCATTCAGCCATCAGATCAATGAGGTGGTGTGCCTCAGTTTCCCCTACTACACAGCAGATCATGTTTACCATGGCTGCCCTGCTGTGATAGGCTTTCAGGCTATTTACGTACACCAGCTGTAGGACATCATTACTATAGGGCCTCTGAACATGATATGCATCTTCCTTCACCTCTTCTATCACCTCAAAAGGTCCTTCCCAAGAATTCTACATTTTGGATGTTTTCACAGGGTTTAAGACGAACATCAAGGCCCCCATTCCAAAAGTGTGTTTTCAAGTATGCCAGTCCCCAAAGTTAGTCTGAACCATTGCCATCATGTCCTTTAACTCTCGCCTGAACCTCTGCACATATTCACTTACTGGCTCTCCCTCTGCCCCAGCATTCCCTTCCCAGGAGTCTCTGAGGTCCAGGGTCCTCCTCACTTTCCTTCCATAGAGAAGATCAAATGGGGCATCAACTGTTGGGGCACTTCTCCACAAACAAAGAGCACACAGGGTAACACGACAACTTCCATAATTCACTGAATAGCCGAGACATGAAATCTGACCCATGGTCAGATCAAATCTCTTTAGGGAAACCCTCTCTGCTAAAAATTGTGAGAAGGGATTTTGCCACAGAATCAGCCTTTATGTTAGTTACAGCAACTGCTTCGGGATTTCTAGTGGCAAATCCACCACCCCCAAGTCATATTTCTTCCCCCTGAGGGTAGGGTGTGGCATAGGGCCTACAATGTCCATTGCTACCCTATAAAATGCCTCTTGTATCACAGGCAAGGCATGTAGGGGCCTTTCTGGGGTGCTGCTGGTCTTTTCCTTTTTTGACACAATTCACAAGACCTGCAATAGTTCTTCACTCCATTCTGCATCCCTGGCCAGCAGAAATTTTTATTTAACCTCCTGCAGGTTTTCTGTGCCCACAAGCAACCAGCAAAAGGACAATCATGTGCTAGCAACATTCATTTCCCATGGCGCTGGTCAGGCACAAGCAGCGGCTTGTCGGGCTTTCCAGGGTTTCTGTTGTACAGGGAAGCTTCTATCTCCCTTCTTCAGCTGGCAGCTGACGACTGGGACAGCGTCGTCAGGAGCAGGGGTTAGTTCCTTTTATTACAGGTTACAACATTCACAGCCTTAGCATGGGCAAAATATCGCTCCCCACCAGCATTTCCAGGGGGATACTCTTTAGCACCCTCACTGTCAAGTCACCCTCTAAGCCTTCCCGTTCCAAAGGAATCTTAGCCAAAGGCATGAGGAATTTATGTTTCCCCAGCGCCAGAAGTTCTACTTCCTGGCCAGGCAGCATGTCAGCCTTTTGGGTCACGCTTCCCCTGAGCAGCCCAATCTGGGCCCCAGAGTCTCTCCACCCCAGGCATTCTTGGCCATTCACCTTGGTGGCTTTAATAAATTCCATGTCTACCCCCACAGGGCCAGACCTCACCAAATTCATCCCAGGAGCTGCAGGTACCTCTTGGGGTCCTGTGTTAAGGACAGCTGCATTAGCCTGCTCTGGATGGGTTGTGGGGTTAATTTCTCTTAGTTTAGGGTAACGATTCCTCATGTGCTCAGTGGAGTTACACTGGAAGCACCTTCTTGGACCATTTTCCTGCCCAGGGTGTCTGCGACGGGAATTTCTAGGACGGGAATGATTCTGGGGAGGTGAGTGCCTGCCCTCCCAGCCACCCCCCTCCTTCCCAGGGCTGAAATAGGGTCCCCCTTGACACCAGACTTGTGCCTCTCTGTGTGTGTCTGGCGCTCACTAGACACTGGGGCTTTACAACGGAAGCGCCCAGGATGGCGACTTCCTGTGTCGAATTTAAAGATTTATTCCATTTTCCATCTCTGACCTCCCTCGGACCAGGTGCGTCGGAAACGTTCTTGAGCGAACAGATCAAACCGCTGGTCATAGTCCTCAGCCCCCTTCCCTTTGCCCATAGGGTCACACATTTTATAGGCACACATTCTATGGCTCAGACCAGCACTTCTGCCAAGAGTTCTAGATTTCAACATGGACACCTTCGCGGTAATCTGAAACCTTGCAAGGCAGCTTTTTAAATCCAGCACATAGCAAAGCTTGTTCAATTGGCATGTCATTGAATACATTGAAAGCTTTATACGAGCGTTTTGCAATCATTATGGGGACTTCCTTGTCTTTATGTCCTTCATGAGGTATGCTTCAGTACAGTCTGTTCTCTTGTATGCAGGGCACAACGTATCCCAGCTGGCTGTTCCTTGGACGGAGGGAGCACCGGGGGACGGTGGAATCTGCCTTGCCTGTCCATTATGCACTGGGCAGAAAGCCTTTCCTTTTCAGTGCCTTGGGCTTCCACCTCTTTCAGCTCTGTGGCCTGCCAGTGTGTTGCTTCTTGCTGCTGCCTTTCAGCCTCCCTCTGCTTGGCTCCTCTCTATTGGTATTCATGTTCTTTGTCTTTCCGCTCGTTCTCCAGCCCGGCCAGCTCTCCCTTCTGCTGTGCTGACTCTCGGGTTTATGTTTTACTTTTGTTCCATTTCCCTTACCCAACACAAACAGAAAATAATAAAACTATATCCTTTCTTCGAGCTGTTCCCAGCCTTCGCACCTGAGAATCGCTTGACACGGTTCCACCCAGTGCTGAAAATGTAAATCTCCGTTAAAATAACAAGCTTTGTATTAATCCTGCGTTGACTATGCCATGGTCACGTTGCGGGGCGCAACCCAAAACAGGGAAGGGTTGGGTCACCCCCTGCCCTGTCACCCTGCAGACCCCACAAAGCTTTGCTGCTCTAGCTCCCAACCTGGGCCACTCACAACCAGCCTGCAGGTCACAGCCTGAGTTTCTGCGTATAGCTGCAGTCCTGATCCAGCAGCTCTGACCCCAGCAGCCTGTCAGCAACACACCAGCTTCCACCAACCTCGGTTACTACACGCTGGGTGAGCCCAACACACTCCCAGTTCCAGATTTCCCCCCAAACCTGCGTTCTGCGCTGTCCAGCCCCCTCCTCGGCAGTGCAGATATTAGAGATCCGTTGCCCCTCTAAAGAGTCAATAGCCAACAGTGTGCTGCTCTAAGTGGAGTTACCACACCGTTCAGTTTAAACACGGCACTAGATTGGTTCAGATTACAAATAAAGTTTATTAACAAAGCAGGTAGGATTTTAAGGGAATTCAACTATGAGAGACAAAGTTAGAAATAGTTACAAGCAACTAAAAGTGAAAACATCTAAAAGTCTAAACTTAATCTAGGAAGTTTGGGTTCCAGGCTCTGTTTAAGCTGGACTTTCTCACCCCCCCGTCTGCCAGCAGGATGGCGGCTGACGTCTCCCTGCTCAGGACCTCTGCCAGGGGCCCAAAAATGCTGTTGCCTTTGTCTATTTAGGTGAAAGAGAGAGAGACAGCACCAGCTTGGGGTTCTCCACCCCTTTCAGTGAACCCTTGAGGTGGATTCTTCTGAGTGCTACCCTCCAACGTAAAGGGTAGTCGAGAAGTGAGGAAGGCGACATTGAGTCTGGGGGTAAGGGAGGCTCCATGCTCTGCCCCCCCGCTCCCCATTTGTGTTTGCTGACATGCACATTGTCCTGTTTGCTGCTGTTTTCTACTTATATGTAAACTGAGGTAAACACGCATGGCTCTGTTTGGGACAGGCCTGTTTAATGGCCTTTGCCCTAGACCGGACTGTGCGGCTTTGCACACATGCTAACACCCTCCTACAGGCGGATTTCTTAACTTTCCATATCATGTTGCTACGGACATGTCACCATGATGTGACTGACCGGCGAGTGATTCGTTTTCAAATGACCTCACCTGGCATGTTCTGTACAAAGATTATTACAGTGGTGTGAAAACAGGGGTGCTTTCAGTCACAGCAGGATCATTATTTTAGCTTCTTTTTACTCTCTTTGTAGTTTTAAAAATTAATGCGTGACGGTGGGATCCCAATCTATGAATGACCTTTGGCATTTCCGCTGATTCTGTGCGCCCTGGTCAGTTTTCTCAGCACAGCTCAGTAGTGCCCACAGTTCACTATTCACTGCGTGGCCATTAGTCTTTCATTTCATTCTGACACATGGACCCCAAGTATTTTTTAAAAATCATTAATGGCAAATATGTAAACTCTGTAGAATTGTCAACATTTTACATACAATTCAACAGTTGTTACAGGAATTCTTTTGGTACCAAGCTAAAGTGGGAAATAAAAGTTAATCACCGATAATGTTGTATAAAAGGAATCACTGATTTCATCTGCTTGAATACACACCCTTCAATAAAGTGTTCAGAATAGGTCACCGCCATACTAGTCTAGCCAGTTTGTTCTCTTTTAAGCCCAGCTACTAGATAAATGCTGGTCATGAATGTTAAGTTCATGAATAGATATCATTCAAGGAAGTTAGCTGGGCTCACAGCAATTCCATACAACTGCTACATGCTGTCTAGACAGCAGTCAGGAGTCTGTCTCTGTTTACTTTCACCACCTGTGTTTTCCAAAACAAACTTGCATGCTTTGCCTCTGTTTTCCTTCCCCCACAAAATACAGTCTTATCTCTCTGCACCATCTTCCACACCGTCTACAACACAGGACGCTGAGCGATGAAGCAATGATTTAGAATCAAAGTCCTGTCCTAGGCAGTATTTTCTGCTTCCTTGTTCTAATGAGTCAAGTTTAGGGGTGAGGAAATTCATCATCCTAAGTGAAACGGGTGCTGGTCAGAATTCAGGCAACCCCCCCATTTGAACAAACGCAACGCTAATTACAGTTTGTAATTTTCAATTTCCAATTGGAGCATTGCAGAACAGTGAATGTAGAGCCACTTGTGAGGAAAGGAGCTAGTGCTAATGAGCCATTTAATTATCAAGCCCTGCCGAGTATTAATCATTCAACGCTTCCCTCAGCAAAGAGAGAACCGCTCACGGAATGGCCTGGCCTGGAACGCTTCACCACTCTCAGAGATGGAGGAGGATTCTTTTCACATTTTTAAAACGCTGACATTTAAAGTATATATTACAGTCTAGGTGAAGCTGGCAGCGCCGCCTTTCCTTCAAGTTGCCCGACCCATCCCATTATAAACCCCTGGGGTTAGTTGCTTATCACTTTGCCAAACTTTAACTGTTTGAGCTGAAATATTCCCCGCTGGGTGTCTGCCCAGGCTGAGCTTTGTGGAAGTGTGAGCTAAAACAGTTCACCATTGCGGAGAAGGAGGTTGAGAGGCAATGCGTTGTTTTGCCCATAAAAAAAATTTTTTCTTACAGCTGTTGCATTAAGAATTTCCAGGGTCTCCTGGCTTTGGAGCAGGGACTTGAAATTTGGCCAGGGGATTGCCCTGATGTGCCTTTTGCCGTCCCTAAGGAAGAAAATGCCCAAATGTATCTGAATTATAACCCTCTGAAAAATCTCAGTTGGCACATGCTCAGTAGAGACATGTTAGAGTTTAGCAGTGACTTCTGCACTGATTCCGTCTTCACTGAGCATGCTCCAGCCCCCCACGTGACCCAACTGGGCACGCGCCATCCCCACAGAGTGACTAAGCATACACCAGAAAGTAGGGGCTGAGCAGGATGGCCCCTGTAATTGCTAATGTGGTGCTGGGCACCAGAACGGAGCGCAGAATGCCGAGGAATGAGTTATGGCGTTGATGTGGGCAGGGCTGGCTGGGGTGTTTTGGCAGCAGAGTGGAAAGCGTTTTCGGCACCCAGTCCCCCACCCCCAGTGCAAAAGTCATGAGCGAGAAAAAGCCTTCAAGCAAAACGGTCACCCAAAAAACAAACAAATGGGGACTTTGCACCACTGAACGTTGGCGCCCACGGCACCGGCCCTGATCGCCCGCCACTAAGGCCAGCTCTGGGTGGGAGGAGCTGGAGGCATAGATAGGAAGAGAGGGGCATGGGTCGATATGAGAAGGAAAGAGAGGCTGGAGGACACATGGGAAGAAGGGTCTAGGACGACTGAACCCACTCACTCCAGAACCCTGCAGTTCTGAGTTTCTACATTTCTCTTTGGTCGATAAACCACCGTGAAACCCAATGGCAAAATGTGTCTCTCATCCTCCTCTAACAGCTGACCCACATACTGCTACCAGTCACTCCTTAGCTCACGTGGGAGACAGCCGTGCTGTGGCTCTGAGGACACATCTACAGCTGGAGATAGGGGTGTGACTCCCGGCTTGCACAGACACACTTGTGCAAACTCTCATCCAATGACCATGCTAACAAATAGTAGTGCATGGACAGCATTGAGCAGCGGCAAAAGCTGCTTGTGCCGAGTACAAACCCACCTGGACCCCATGGGTCTGTACTCAGGGCTGCTAGCCCATGCTGCTGCTGGGACACACATCCCGAGCTCCACCTGTAGATGTAGCCTGAAGGTCTGCGCCCTGCTGAGAACCCAAGTTGGTGGTTAATGTCGTTCTTCTACATGATGGAGTTTCTGTTTGTTTTTTTTGTTTTTTTTTTAAATAATAGGAAATTACATTACAAAACCTTCATTAAAAGAACATTAAGGTTGCAAAGGCAAGGACTCTAAGGTTAAGAAACACTGAATTAAGGTTGTCTGTGCATCTTCCGCCTACCAGGCTGACATCCTGACGTCTCCTCTCTCATTGCCTAATTAATTGGAATTTGACTAAACCCTGCTAACCAGCCTGTCTGTTTTCCCTGAAGCTGTCTTGCTGTAAAAGGACCTGCAGGTTTCAATGTCTGAGTTGCACCATATCAGACAGATTCCATGGCAGATTCCAGCCTCCTGCGTGCAGCATTTTGAGCTCCGAGGCGATACTTTCTTTTCGTTTGTAAAAGAGGAAGGGACTGAAGTTTTGCGATGACTTGCTAGCACCAAACGGGACTCTCATCTCAGCTGACAAAAGGGAAACTTTTGGTTTCTCTCTGAGACCTTTTAGTTGTGCATAATGTGGGGAAAAATACCTACCTGGGGAACAAATCTCTTCAGTCTAGCAGCGAAAGGTCTAACACCATTGCATGGCTGGAGGTTGAGACTAGACGAATTCAGACCAGACATAAGACGTACATATGCCCTTGTTCTAAAAGAATTATTTCAGGGCAGTTCTATGGCCTGAGTTATGCAGGAGGTCAGAGTAGCTGATTAGAGGTAGGCTGTTGGCACCTGCTGGGGGTTGTGGGTTCAAATCCCCAGGAGCACTTGGCCAGTTACATTCAGACTAGTTGATCACAAGGGTCACTTCAAGCCTTGGAATCTACGTACTGATGAACCAGCCATCCCAGGAGGGTTAACGGGCCCATGTGCCAAAGGGGAATGAGCCCTCTGCTTTGACTGTCTTGCAGGCACTGAACGTCGGCAGAGCTGGCATTTTAGTGTTTCTCAACACACCAGCACAGAGTGGCTCAGACCCGGATAACAGAAATGCCACCAGGGACAGGAATCCCCTAGCCGCTGCTTCTCACCTGCCATCCTCACAATCTTCATAGGCCGGAACAGAACCAAGCAGAAATTCATGTGGCTGCAGGAGGATTTCCCCTGTCAGTGACAGGAGGCTAAACTGGGAGCTGAACTGGATGGGATCTGAGTGGGATGGGCTCTCACCTCTGCTGGGCAAAGCTCCCCCTCATACTTTGCTCAGTGCTACACAAGAGGATCCGTCTCATGGTGGCTGAACACGAGAGTTTGGGGCAGGTTCTGCTTTGGTTTCTACTGGTCAAGTCCATTGTGTTCTGTTGAGCAACTCCATTGTGTTCTGTTGAGCAACTCCATCGTGTTCTGTTGAGACACTCCATCGTGTTCTGTTGAGACACTCTGGATTTCCATCAGTAGAACGAAGATCTGGCTCTTGAGCAACCTTGGTCACAACCTGATGCTATAAAACCAGGAACTGAGGCCTGGTCTACACTACGACTTTAATTCGGATTTAGCTGCTTTAAATCGAATTAACGCTGGACCCGTCCACACAACGAAGCCATTTAATTCGAATTAAAGAGCCCTTTAATTCGATTTCTGTACTCGTCCTCGACGAGCGGAGTAGCGTCAAAATCGGTATTGTCAATCCGAATTAAGGTTAGTGTGGCCGCAATTCGATGTTATTGGCCTCCAGGAGCTATCCCACAGTGCACCATTGTGACCGCTCTGGACAGCAATCTGAACTCGGATGCGCTGGCCAGGTGGACAGGAAAAGCCCCGGGAACATTTGAATTTCATTTCCTGTTTGCACAGCGTGGAGAGCACAGGTGACCACAGAGAGCTCATCAGCACAGGTAACCATGCAGGCTGATAATCGAAAAAGAGCACCAGCATGGACCGTACAGGAGGTACTGGATTTGATCGCTATATGGGGAGAGGATTCAGTGCTAGCAGAACTTCGTTCGAAAAGACGAAATGCCAAAACTTTTGAAAAAATTTCCAAGGGCATGATGGAGAGAGGCCACAATAGGGACTCAGATCAGTGCCGCGTGAAAGTCAAGGAGCTCAGACAAGCCTATCAAAAAGCAAAGGAGGCAAACGATCGCTCCGGGTCAGAGCCGCGGACATGCCGCTTCTACGCTGAGCTAAATGCATTTCTAGGGGGGGGCCGCCACCACTACCCCACCTCTGACTGTGGATTCCGAGATGGGGATAATCTCATCAGGTACACCTGATGATTCCGCGGAAGGGGAAGAGGAGGAGGAGGAGGACGAGCTGGCAGAGAGCACCCAGCTCTCCGTTCTCCCCAACAGCCAGGATCTGTTTCTCACCCTGACTGAAGTACCCTCCCAAGCCTCCCAAGCCAGTACCCAAGACCATGACCCCATGGAAGGGACCTCAGGTGAGTTTACCTTTTAAAATATAAAACATGGTTTAAAAGCAAGCATTTTTAATGATTAATTTGCCCTGAGCACTTGGGATGCATTCGCAGCCAGTACAGCTACTGGAAAAGTCTGTTAACATGTCTGGGGATGGAGCGGAAATCCTCCAGGGACATCTCCATGAAGCTCTCCTGGAGGTACTCCAAAAGCCTTGCCACAAGGTTTCTGGGCAGTGCAGCCTTATTCCGTCCTCCATGGTAGGACACTTGACCACGCCATGCTAGTAGCAAGTAATCTGGTATCATTGCATGACAAAGCCTGGCAGCGTATGGTCCCGGTGTTTGCTGGCATTCAAGCAACATCCGTTCTTTATCTTGCTGTGTAATCCTCAGGACAGTGATATCGCTTAGGGTAACCTGGTTGAAATACGGGAATTTAATTAAGGGGACAGAGGTGGCCATTCCTACTGGGCTGTTTGCCTGTGGCTGAAAAGAAATCCTTCCCTGCATTTAGCCAAGTGCAAAGCGGGGGGGGGGGGGGGGGAGGATTGGCCCAGAGCTTTTCGCGTTTTGCTAGCAGGGATCTTCCCTGATACCAGCCACGCGGTGGGGGGAGGGATAAAGCACTCATCCCAGAGAATTCATGGCGGGTTGGGGGGGGGGGTGTTAGTTTGGTTCCTGCAGGGATCTTCCCTGATACCAGCCACGCGGTGGGGGGAGGGATAAAGCGATCATCCCAGAGAATTGGATGGGGGGCGGGGTTTAGTTTGTTTTCTGCTGCTGAAGGTTAACAGGAAAACTGCAGCACAACGGGCTTTGCTTGGTATGTGGGAAAGCAGGGCGCAGAAGCCTAAAGACAGTGGCTTACCATGACAGCATGCAAGCTGAATTCTGTTGCCCGGACCTGCGTCTGTGATCTCTAGCAGCAAAGCCACAGGCACTCAATATTAAGAGGCAAAATGCGACCTTGCACAGAAATCACATGTGCTATGTAATGTGAATAGTATTTGTCACCGTGAAAGAGTATAAGCATTGTTCTGAAAAATGTATCTTTTAAAAAAATTCTCTCCTTTTTTCACTCCCTCCAGCAGCTGCAAATGTTTCAAGCCTCCCTCCCCCTTCCCGAAGGCTATCCCAGATAAGGCGTCGGAAAAAGAAGACGCGAGACGAGATGTTTGCAGAAATCATGCAATCCACCAGGAGTGAAAGAGCTCATCTGAATGAGTGGAAGGACACGGTTTGCAAGTATAGGAAAGAAGCCAGTGAACGTGAGGACAGGAGGGACCAACGTGAGGACAGGAGGGACCAACGTGAGGAGAGGAGAGACGCTCGAGATGAGAGGTCAGGAAGATCAGAGGAGGCAGGATGCAACGCTGGGGCTGCTGCGTGAGCAAACAGACATGCTCCGGCGTCTGGTGGAGCTTCAGGAACGGCTGCTGGAGAACAGAGTGCCGCTACAGCCCCTGTATAACCCCCCTCCCCCCTCCCCATGTTCCATAGCCTCCTCACCCAGACGTGTAAGAACACGGGGGGGGAGGCTCCGTACACCCTCCCATTCCACCCCAGTGGACAGCCCAAGCAAAAGGCTGCCATTTTTTTAACCTTTTTTTAGTGGGCTTTTCCTTCCTGCTGATCCTCCTCCCAAACCCCACTCAGGTTCTCTCCCTCTTTTTATAATCAATTAATAAAGAATAAATGATTTTTAAACAATAGTGACTTTATTTCCTTTAAAAGCAAGCTGGGGGAAGGGGGTGGGTGGGTTCCTTACAGAGAATGAGTCAATAAAGGGGGCGGGTTTTCATGAAGGATAAACAAACAGAAATTTCACACTGTAGCCTGGCCAGTCATGAAACTGGTTTTCAAAGCTTCCCTAATGCGCAGCGCTTCCTGGTGTGCTCTTCTAATCGCCCTGGTGTCTGGCTGCGCGTAATCAGCAGCCAGGCGATTTGCCTCAGCCTCCCACCCTGCCATAAAGGTCTCCCCCTTGCTCTCACAGAGATTGTGGAGCACACAGCAAGCAGTAATAACAATGGGGATATTGGTTTGGCTGAGGTTTGAGCGAGTCAGTAAGGATCGCCAGCGACCTTTTAAACGGCCAAATGCACATTCTACCACCATTCTGCACTTGCTTAGCCTGTAGTTGAACAACTCCTGACTCCTGTCCAGGCTGCCTGTGTATGGCTTCATGAGCCATGGCATTAAGGGGTAGGCTGGGTCCCCAAGAATAACAATTGGCATTTCAACATCCCCAACGGTTATTTTCTGGTCCGGAAAGTAAGTCCCTTGCTGCAGCCGTTTAAACAGATTGGTGTTCCTGAAGACGCGAGTGTCATGAACCCTTCCCGGCCAGCCCACATGGATGTTGGTGAAACGTCCCTTGTGATCCACAAGTGCTTGCAGCACCATTGAAAAGTACCCCTTGCGGTTTATGTAGTGGGTACCCTGGTGCTCCGGTGCCAAGATAGGAATATGGGTTCCATCTATCGCCCCACCACAGTTAGGGAATCCCATTGCAGCAAAGCCATCCACTATGACCTGCACATTTCCCAGAGTCACTACCTTTCGTAGCAGCACCTCCGTGATTGCTTTGGCTACTTGCATCACAGCAGCCCCCACAGTAGATTTGCCCACTCCAAATTGATTACCGACTGACCGGTAGCTGTCTGGCGTTGCAAGCTTCCACAGGGCTATCGCCACTCGCTTCTCAACCGTGAGGGCTGCTCTCATCTTGGTATTCTGGCGCTTCAGGGCAGGGGAAAGCAAGTCACAAAGTTCCATGAAAGTGCCCTTACGCATGCGAAAGTTTCTCAGCCACTGGGAATCGTCCCACACCTGCAACACTATGCGGTCCCACCAATCTGTGCTTGTTTCCCGGGCCCAGAATCGGCGTTCCAAGCCTATAACCTGGCCCATTAACATCATAATCTCCAAAGCACCGGGGCCCGCGGTCTGAGAGAATTCACGGTCCATGTCCATGTCCTCATCACGCTTGTCGCTGCGCTGCAATCGCCGCCTCCTCCTCCTCGCCTCTTTTTTCTGGTCCTGGGTAAGCATAAACTCCACGAGAACGCGCGAGGTGTTTACAATGTTCATGACTGCGTTCTGGAGCTGAGCGGGATCCATGCTTGCTGCGGTATGGAGTCTGCAGAGTTCACTCAGGAAAAAAGGCGCGAAATGGTTGTCTGCCGTTGCTTTCAGGGAGGGAGGGGGAGGCTGTACCCAGAACCACCTGCGACAATGTTTTTTGCCCCATCATGCACTGGGGTCTCAACCCAGAATTCCAAGGGGGGTGGAGACTGCGGGAACTATGGGATAGCTATGGGAAAGCTACCCACAATGCAACGCTCTGGAAATCGATGCTAGTACGGTAGCTTGGACGCACACCACCGAATTAATGTGCCTAGTGTGGCCGAATACATTCGAATTTATAAAATCGGTTTCCTAAATTCGAATTATATAAATTCGGATTAATCCCGTAGTGTAGACATACCCTGAGGGTATGTCTACACTGCAATAAGAGACCCACAGCACAGTCACAGCTGGCCTAGGTCAGCTGACTTGGGCTCTCAGGGGTACAAAGTTGCAGTGTAGACGTTTGGGTTCAGGCAGGAGCCTGGGATCTGGGACCTGCCCCCCGTTGCAGGGTCTTAGAGACGGAGTTCAAACGTTTACACTACAATTTTATAGCCCCGCAGCCCGAGCCTTGCAAGCTCAAGTCAGTTGACCCAGGCCAGCCACGGGTCTTTTACTGCAGTGATTTTCCAAGCTCCAAGTGTGACCCAGATAAGTTTGCTACCAAATTTGAATTATGTAACAGTTTCCCCTATTGCAAGAGGCACAAAACCAGTTGGTTATTTCCCGATGTATATGTTTGTATTATTATTTTATAACTGCAGTGTTTAGAACTAAGAGACGGTCCCTCCCTCCAGACGTTTAGTTGTGGACCTGGCCCCTAGAACTGTAGGGATAACAGCTGTGTAACTGTGGAGAACTGGGAAAGAGACCACTTTGTAAAAGAATGTGTCTGGACAGTGAAAAACGTCATGGTGATATACAGAAAACTGGGCCCTGCAATAAGCAATAACGGTGAATGGTCTGAGGCTACAGTGCTGTGGGGGTGGTCAGAAACTGACCACAAGATCTATCTATCACTAATTTCATATTATATATATATATAAAGAGAGATCACCGTGGTTGGTTGGTTGGATGGATGGACGGACGGACACTCATTGTAACCATGTGGGTCCTAGACAGACAACTATACACAAGAAACTCACGGATCACCACACTACCTTCACAGATCCAGTAACCACCCCAAACACACCAAGAAATCGGTTATCTACAGCCTGGCCCACAGATACCACAGAACATGGTCCGCGGAGAAATCCCAGATACACACTTTAAACACACACAAAACCACCTTCACCAAACAAAGACAATCCGCCACAGAAGCAGAGCGCATCATGGAGTGGGCCACCCAAATACCCAAAGAGAACCTGCTTCAATACAGAAATAACCCCCCTCCCGACCCCCGACCCCCCAGTTGTCACCTACCACCCCAAACTGGAACCCATACACACTCCCTCCCCTCCCCTGCACCTCATCTGCAGAGCCCAATCCAAACGAGGAGGATGGTGGCGTCTCCCTTTGCAACCTCCAGGCCAGTGGCAGCGCGCCCACCGGGGACGTGGCCAATCCCGGATCCGGCTGCTGTGATGGCGACTAATTCTTTATACAGGCAAGATTGAGAGCCCCCGGTCCCCCACAGCACAGCTCTGGGGGCAGGTTACTCCCCTGGGGTCCGAGCCTGGCTGCCAATCAAATCCTGGTCTCCCACATCCCAGCTGAGTGCACCAACCACTGGGATAAAGGTGACCAAAGGAACCACCACTGCATGAAAGGGCTCCGCTGCCGGACTCCAAGAGCGGGTGAATCCTGAGCAGACATAGGCGCCTAAATCCAGGTCAGAGGGAGGTGCCCAAGTCCCTTGGAGGGTGGGAGTTTGGCCACACCTCTCACCTCCTCATTTCCAAGTGGCTAGCTTAGGCAGCGCCTTCCTCAGCTTGTTGGCTTCTGCGGATCCCATACGTAGGTGCCTAACTCGGGGTTGTGGTGTCCCTTCGGCATCGGGGAGCCTGAAGGCAGGAATTGCCCCACCAGCCTATGCCCCCTTGTGGCTCCAGCCTACAGGGCCCTGATCCACGACTGGCCCACTGATGTCAATGGGCAGGGGGATCAGGCCTGTGCTTCAGCAGCACTTGCAAAAATGGCTGGGTGTTTTTCTTCCAGCGTCCCATAAAAAGTACTCTAAGGAAAATACAACGAGGTGGGCGTGATAAGGGGCACCAGACTGTATTGCCAGTCGGTTAGCAAAGCAAAATGCAATGAATTAGCTCACAGGACAAAGAGCTGATTCTGCATATCACATACTTACAGAGAGCGGTTCAAAATGAACGAGTGCTCACTGCTACCTACTTATGTTAGTTCTCTGGTTTCCCCCCTCACCTGATCTTTGAAGCCCTTGGATTGCATTAAACTAGGAACAATAGGAGTAATGCTGTCCTGGGTAATATAGAGTATTCAAGATCAAGTTGCCATACAGTTATGTCTGGCTGAAAGCAGCAGGGACAAAATTTCCATAGCACTGATGTCCAGATTGTTGAAAGTGTGTTTATCTTTCCCTGAAAGGCAGCTATAAATTTCAGTGTCTGCTGAACGTACCTGGGTGTAATCCAGTAATAAACCCTTGTACAGCTGTTCGGTAGCTGTAGAGCGCAGACATTTTAGCTGGCTAAGGATTTCTAACTCTCTTCACTTATGCCATGTCTAATTTTTCACTGTATCCCCGGGCAATGTTCAAGCCAAACATTAAAAAAAAAAAAAAAAGTATGAAAAAAAAGAAAATGACAGTTCTCCTTCACACCATAGAGACGCTACATTTGCACGATCCTGCCACGGTCATATTTTCTCTGAGTTAGTCCATAAGTGCAGCAAGAGGAACCCTGCTTTCTAATATCTTCTGCAAAGCCCAGCACACTTTTCTGGTGCTCTATAAATAAAAATCCTAAAAACCTGAAGTCATAATTCTGTTGGTTTCTTGGAAGAAAAACCAAAGTGGGGAGGGAGGGGGGAGCGGAGGAGAGAGAAAGGAGACAAATCTGAGCCACTCCCGACTCTCACAATCTTACTGCTCGCTCGCTGTCTCTCTCCACAAGTGGAAGAAATCTGTGCCTTTAAAAAAAAGAACTAATTTAGTGTTTGCAAAACCCTTTGGCAGATGTAAATGGTGGCAGTTTTTACAGCTAACAATCAGCTTAAAAAACAGAAAGGTCCCCAGATCATGTTCTGTTCAATTAAACAATCAGGAAAGGAATAAAACAAGCAAAAGATTTTCAGTGAAGTTCCCTGTCTGTGGTGGAAAGTGCTTGTCTGTAACGTGATGCAGCAGTTACTATAGCGATTATCTGTCTTTAGTGAATTGTCCACAAGTTGAACTTGCATCTGACAAGTCAAATTTGTCAGTTTTGAAAGCAAGTCAACTTCAGCTTTATTTTTGGAGCAGGATTCCTTTGCCATGGTGAGAAGCGGCCCCACCCTGAAGCACTGGTTATGCCCTCTTCTTCGAGCTGCACTCTGAGCAGACAAAGGAAATATGTACAGCTGTGTTGTGAGCCGTCAGCAGAAAACTCCATGCACCTCAGACCCAAACTCGTAAACACATACTCACCCAAGCAATCCCACCAAGCCCAGCGGGGCTACCGGTGTATGCAAAGGTAGTCACCTGTATGCATGCTGAACCTGCCCCTCAATGGCCTCAAGTTCTAATTCCATCATAGTACAGGTGATGGCCTCTGCATAAGCTTGTCTCTCTCACCGACAGAAGTTGGTCCAGTAAAAGATATCTACCTCACCCACCAGGTCTCTCTCATATGCTGGGACCAACATGACTACACCACCACTACGTACAGAAAGCTTCCAGTGCAGCTATCATAATAGTCTACAGGTTACCAGTGTGTCATTGTCCTATAATGGATATTTCAACAGTTGGGTTCGATATTTTCTGGTCTTGGAAGAGACAACGCCCTTATGAGGACTGGTCAGGGAGGAGGCCGCAAATTTAGTTTTGGGTGCTTAAAAAAAGGGTTAAAATACATTAATTGAAACACTGTCATGACTTTTTAACGGTTCTGCTTGCCTTTAGCTATCCCTTGCAGTGTTTGCACCACTGACACACTGCGCTACTGAATTAGGCCCTGGTATTGCCAGCTGATAGGGACAAGTGGGGGGCTGCCTGCCTGAATCGCTTTGCATTACTGGGGCGTAACCGCCTGAAAGTCAGACTATCAACCCCAGTGAAAATGAAGAGCGCTAGGTGGGAAACAGTTTTCCCCTTACACACATGTTTTTGAGATATCAAAATGGTTTCCTGTCCCAAATTGGGAGAAAGTCAAAATCTCAACAATTTTTGCAAATTGATTGTCCATAAATAAATAAATAAATAAATAAATAGATAGATAAATTCAGATCTGGTCCAGCCAATGTTTTGTTTCCATAATTTCAGAATGTTTCATTTTGATTTTGCCCTTCTGTGTTTAACTTTTGTTTTGTTTTTGGATAACATAACTAAAATTGAGACCCAAACAGTTGGTTCAAACTGGAAAACAAAACTTCTTGTTCTGAAAGTGTCCAAATCGGACTTTTTGAAAATTTCAAAAAAAAAAAAATTCTCCAAACCATTTTTGAATCGATAGATTTGTCACACCTGATGCTGTTTCAAGAATAGTTTCCATTCTGACAAATTGTTTTTTTGGAAATGCCAAACAAGCAAAACAAACAGCAAACAAAAACCCAAACCAAAAAACCCACCAAGCTGATGTGTCCGAAAGGTCCCAATCAGATCTAAGAGTGTCCAGTCGATTCTTCTTGACCAAGCTGAATGAAATCCACAATCTAAACAAACTACACATTTGAAAAATTCATTCGGTTTGTCTAAGCCATGCTGTTGTAGGAACCATGAGTTCAGACTTCACCTGATTCTGCCTCTTTAAGAGTCCAGTGTTTCCCCTCTCCCTTGCTCAGCAGAGTTATGCATATGCATGTTCTTTCTGTCCGGGAGCGAATTCTCTTTCATGGCCAGTCTTATCTAATTCATTGCTGATGTCATTAGCAAAACAGCCATTTAATAACTGCAACCACATCAAGTAAACAAACCGCCGGAGGCAGCAATAGAACCACTCAACAAGAGGGGACAACATGCTGGGCTGTCTACGCTAGTGAATGCAACCAGTCTGCACCGAGAGACGGGAAAATGCACGGCTTCTGCTTCTTATAATCATTTACTACGGCAGTGCCTGAGGGCAAGCCAGGAGTGGGGCCCCAGCGTGCTAGGGGCTGCACAAACACAGAGACGCAGACAGTCCCTGCCTGAAGAACTGACAACCCAAATAGACCAGACAGACACAGAGTGGGGGAAGGGCTACCCCACACCTGCAGAGTCAACAATGGGACAGCAGCAAACCTGCAGGTTAGTTCCATGATTTTTTTATATATATATTTTAGGGTGGGTTATAAGAAGCGGCTTCTTCTAAATTCCACAAGGGGACCACCTGACCTGAGCCAATGGCAGGACCTGGGCCTCTGGCCCCAATCTTGCAGCACTGAAGTCAACGGGATGTGTCACATGCTTAAAGAGAACTGATGTATGTAAGTGCGTTGTTGGTTTGTGGGTTAGTATGGCCACCAACTCTCTCACCTCACATCAGGTGTTAACTCAATCAGAAACTCATTGCCTTTGTAATAGACAGAATCATTAATGGGTTTTATCCTACAACCTGTCAGGTACAATCCACTTTCTACAAATGGGGAACTGAGTCACAGGGTAGAGGAAGGTCACAAAGGGAGACTAAGCCAGGAACTGAGGTGAGATCTCGACTGCCACTGCAGTGCCATATCGATTAGACCATCCTTCTTCCACCTTCCAGCTCAGCATAACCATGAATCTGCAGATGCTAAGCACATGCTTAGCTTTGACTTTGTTCCATGACAGGAGAGGTCCCGACGACTGGAGAAGGCTACTGTAGTGCCCACCTTTAAAAAGCGGAGGAGCCAGGGAACTATAGCCTGACTTCAGTAGCTGGGGAGCTACTAGAGCAATGTATAAAACATTCAATTTGCGAATACCTGGAGGATGGAGGGCTGATCACCAGCAGCCAGCCTAGATTTACCAAGAACAAATCATGCCAAGCCACCTTGATTTCCTTCTTTGACAACGTAACTGGTTTGGTGAATGGGGGAATGCAGTGGACATAATATACCTGGACTTCAGCAAGGCTTTTCACACAGTCCCACATGACATTCTGATAAGCCAGCTGGAGAAATGCAAGCTCGACAGAAGTACCATTAAGTGGATACATAATGGGTTAAACAACCACAAACAAAGAGTAATTATTAATGGAATGGTGTCAGATTGGAGGGAGCTCTCAAGTGGCGTGCCACAGGGATCTGTTCGGGGTCCAGTGTTGTTTAACATATTTTTTAATGACCTGGCTGTAGGAACAGAGAGCATACTGATCAAGTCTGCAGATGAGACAAAGAGGTGGGGGGGGGGGGGAGGAGCGGGGGTGGCCAACACTTCGGAGGATAGAGCTAAACTTCAGAGAGACCTTGATAAACTGGAGAACTGGGCTATAGACAACAATGAAATTCAGCAAAGATAAATGTAAGGTGCTACACTCAGGGAAGAAAAACCATCTGCACAGATACAGGATGGGGGATAACTGGCTTGGCAGTAGCACTGCTGAGAAGGATCTGGGAGTTGTGGTGGATCACAACCTCAACATGAGTCAGCAACTCGATGCTGCTGCTGCTGCTGCAAAAAAAGCGAATGCAATGTCAGGTTGCATTAACAGAGGCACAGCATGCAAGTCACGGGAGGTGATAGGACCACCCTACTCGGCGCTGGCTAGGCCTCAGCTGGAGAACTGTGTGCAGTTTTGGTCACCAATGTATAGAAAGGACGTAGAGAAACTGGAAAGGATCCAGAGGCGAGCGACAAAGATGATCAAAGGGACGGAATGCAGCCGTATGAGCAAAGGCTGAAGGCACTGGGTATGTTTAGTTTGGAAAAGAGGAGATTAAGGGGGGACATGATCATGGTCTTCAAATACTTGAAAGGCTGCCATAGAAAATATGGAGAAAAGCTCTTCTCTCTTGCCACAGAGGGCAGGACAAGAGGCAATGGGTTCAAACAGATTTAGATTAAATCTCAGGAAACACTAACTGTACGAACAGACGCCTAGGGAGGTTGTGGCAGCTTCTTCCCTGGAGGTTTTCAAAAGGAGGCTGGAGCCATCTGTCTTGGAAGGTTTAGACACAACAAATCCTGCATCTTGGCAGGGGCTAGACTAGATGACCCTGGCGGTCCCTTCTAACCCTATGATTCTGTGACTCCAATGGGATGACGCCCATGCTGGGTGCTAAGCAGGGGCTGGGGCTCAAGGTATAGAGCGAAGTACACACCCAGCCATCAGCAGGCTCAAGGCCCAGGAGGGTGCTGGCTGGAAGCCCTGAACCCCCTGAGATGTTCAGGGATCTGGTGAAACCATGTGATGTGGGGCTCTGCTTTTATAAAACAAAACCTGCAAAGCTGTGGACACATCAAACACAAAAACGGAAAAGCATCAGTGTAAAGGGAAAGAAAAAGTCCCTCTTTAAAATTAATTTCCTAATTAACTTCTATTCCAGTTTAGAGTACTCCGAGTTTAGAAGCCAATTAGGACGGACAAGTCTGTGTTTGATTTTGGAACCTGGCAGTTGTACCTTTCAGATGACAGACAGCAGCTGAGTTTTATAAGGGAGCGATTTCCTTTACAGCTCCTAGCTACCGGCCGCCTTTCTGATCTTTTGTCTCTGGGGAAAGTGATCAGATGCATGAAAATTAGGTAACAGGGAGATAATTTTTTTTATTATTATTATTATTTTTTTTTTAAGAAAAGCATGATGCTGAACATTTATATAGCACTTTCCCCCTTCCACACACCAGGCAGATATTAATCAAACATCAGCTTGTCAACGTGCCTGCCCATAAATCCTCGGATTACCAGACTGCAATACATTATCTAAGAAACCAAACTCATTAATGGCCGGGCTAAGGAATTCATAACATGGTGTAAGATAAGCTCGCTCCCAGTGGAGCTAACGGGAGGACTCCAGAGGCAAACTGAACGTGAAATCTGCTGAGTAGCACAAAGAGCAGGGCTGGTTGGAGAGCCAAATATTCTTCCACTCGTCTCCCTCGTTGGTGAAAGCAGCACATGTGGCGCTGTCAGCACCGGACCCAGCTCCAGCTGCCCCAACCAAGGCAGGAGAAGGGAGCAGAGAAGAACCCTTGCCAAGGCCGCTGCTACCAGCCCATGGAGAGGGAGGAAATGTTCTCCTTCCTCTTAAGCCATGTGCCCCAGGCTCTGTGCAGAGTGAAGGGGATGCCCCCTGCTCCCAGCACCCTCCCCACCCATGGCTTTTATTTATAGGAACCCTCCAGCCCCCAGATTAATAAAACTCTGCTCCAGCCCATGACTACACAGCGCCTGCCCCACTCCGGCCCGCACCTCCCAGCCCATGCTGCAGGAGCTGGAGGGGGAGAGGCACTCACATGGCCCGGCACCCATCCAGAAGAAACGCAGGGCTCACGTTAGTTGCATGCTGGGTTTTGAGCTTCCAGGGGCCATTTTCCATAGTTTCTCCACAAGCACAAGAGCTAGAGATGTACCTTCTTTTTCCTCCTCCTTCTTCAAATGAAAGCGGAGATGCTCATGAGTAGGGCCCTACCAAATTCACAACCGTGAAAAATACGCCACGGACCGTAAAATCTGGTCTCTCCCTGTGAAATCTGGTCTTGTGTGTGCTTTTACCCTAGACTATACAGATTTCATGGGGGAGCGCCCAGCGTTTCTCAAACAGGGGTCCCAACCCAAAAGGGGGTTGCGGTATTGCCACCCTTACCTCTGCACCGCCTTCAGAGATAAATAAATAAATGGAGATATCCTATCTCCTAGAGCTGGAAGGGACCTTGAAAGGTCATCGAGTCCAGCCCCCTGCCTTCACTAGCAGGACCAAGTACTGATTTTGCCCCAGATCCCTAAGTGGCCCCCTCAAGGATTGAACTCACCACCCTGGGTTTAGCAGGCCAATGCTCAAACCACTGAGCGATCCCTCCCCCCTTTGGGGTGGTCGGAGAGCAGCAGCTGCAGGCCAGGTACCCAGCTCTGAAGTCAGCGCCCCGTCAGAAGCAGCACAGAAGTAACGGTGGCAATCCCATCCCCTCCCCTCCTTACTTCTGCGCTCCTGCTGGGGGCAGCTCTGCCTTCACAGCTGGGCTCCCGGCCAGCAGCCGCCGCTCTCCAGCTGCCCAGCTCTGAAGGCAGCGCCACCGCCAGCAGCAGCGCAGAAGTAAGGGAGGCAGTACCATCACACCCCTACAATAACCTTGTAACCCCCCCGCCACACACCCCCCCCCCTTTTGGGTGAGGACCTCTAGAGTTACAACACCATGAATAGGAAATGTGTTCTTGGTGCCATGACCTGGGAGTCTGCAGTGAAGCATTTGGATCCAGCCCCTCTCCCCAGCAGCCCCAGCTCTGCTGGACACCGCAGGCTCCTGAGACGCTGCTGCTCCTTCCCTACTCAACGGCACCCACGCTGGCTGCCTGCTACCGCACAGATGAGGGAGGAGAATTGCTCTGACTGCTCCCTGGTGTCCCCACTGGGCTGTGGGAGCTGCATGAGAACAGTGCGACTGCCTCTGCCTGACGTTGGGGGAGCACCCCTAGCAAAGGATGGCTACCGTCCCCCACACCGCCACCCCCGGGCAGCCCAGGAAAAGGGGCCAAGAAAAGCTGAGAACCAACAGCCACTTAAACAGCAAGGAGTCTGGTGGCACCTTAAAGACTAACAGATTTATTTGGGCATAAGCTTTTGTAGGTAAAAAACCTCTGAAGTAGTGAGGTTTTTTACCCATGAAAGCTTATGCCCAAATAAATCTGTTAGTCTTTAAGGTGCCACCGGACTCCTTGTTGTTTTTGTGGATACAGACTAACATGGCTACCCCCGATACTTAACAGCCACTTACAGCTCCCTGATTCTCTGTCCCAGCCCCGGCTAGAACAGCCTAGGGGCTGCTCTAATTTGCACCAGCCGGCAAGAGTCTCCATGAGCATAGCTAGAGTGCAGTGCACTCCAGTCCCTGTTCCTGATACTCCGGTGGGAAGGGAGGCGACTCCCACACAATGGGGAAGCCCCCGCAAAGCAATTACAGGTGGTTTCTGCTCCCTTTGTACCACTCCAGCAGGGCAACGGGAGTAGGAAAGGGCAGAGAACCCGCCGCCAGGGGCTGATTGGTGCCCCTGAGCTTTGGGAAATAATCAGAGCAGGATGAAAAACCACAGCCGATTTTCACAAAAACGTGCCCCATTTTGAAGGTGGCTTTGTTTCACAGTGTTCGACAGATCCAGGTTCGGTTTTATTGAAAATGCTTTTTATATATATTTACTTTTCCCCATTTTTTTTTTTAAATCAAAATCATCATCAATAGAGCTCTCAAAATTTGTTTGCCAACCACTCCAATAACACTTTCGCTAATAATTTTGCAGAAATAAAATGAAAAAAAAGCACTCACATTTTTAGTCAATGAAAAGTTAACAATTTTTTGCCCAAAGTATCATTTTAGAAAAAAAGACCATTTTTCAATACAAACTAGCGTTGACCAGCTCTAGCCGCTTGGCTCTCAGGCTGGCAAAGCACGGGATACCACAGCATCGGAGTCTCAAATCGCAGCTGGTACCATTTACTCGCTGTTGGGTCTGGGTCCACTAGGAGTATTAGACACTCACGCACAGACTCAGCATTCTCGTTAAAAATTACACAGTGCTAGTGTGGTGTTTTTTTTAACAGTGTCTCCTACAAATTATACCCTCAAATACTTTGTAGAAAGAATAGAGCTGCAGAGGTACCCAACAGCAGAGGGAGGGAGCAGCAAAGCGTACATAAGGGAGAATAAAGATCTTTTCAGATTCAAATTTGAAAAGCCACAGAGAATCCATGAAGCGAGTGAGGCAAAGAGGGTCCAAGGAGCAAGGATGACTTTGCGGCTAAGACGCTGGACTGGGCCCCAGGAGAGCGCGTTCAATTTGTGGTTTTGCCCCTGACTCTCTTTGTGACTCCAGGCAAGTCAGTTTCACTCTGTGCCCCTCCTCATGTGTAAAAGGGGGGTAAAAATACCCCCATCTCTCTCCTGTCTCTGTGGATTGGGAGCTCTTTGGTGCAGGGACTGTCTCAGTCTGTGATGGCACAATGCCCAGAACAATGGGGCCCCGATCTTGGCTGAACCCTAGAGGTGCTTCCAGAATACAAACAAGTGGATGGAGCTGGGTGACATCTGAAAACGTGTAAGGAAACTGAACCATAAAATGTGAGCGCCGAGTCCCCTGAGAGAAGTCAGGAAAGACCAGTTGTTTTTAGCACTGACTGTTCTTATTAATCAGGGTGTAAATGGCAGAAGGATCATTGTTGGGGGAAATCCAGAAAATCTGGTCAGAACCTCCAACAGCGGGGAGCTCAGGGAAACGCCTGGGGCATGGGTGTGAAGGAACGGGGGGATGAGGACAGTCCAACAAGCAGTAGGGTCCTGGTTTATACTGTTGTAATGCTGCAGGGACAGGTCTTGGGGGAAAGGCTGCATTCATTGTGCTGTTCAAAATTTCTCAGTTGGAACTGTCTGTCCTCCATCCTCAATTCCCTCTCGATGCAGAAATTGATAGGTCATAGTATCTAAGGCCAGAAAGGACCACCGTAGTCATCTAGTCTGACTTCCTGAATAATACAGGCCATACGGGCTTCCCCAAAATAATTTCAGTGTCAACTAGAGCAGATCATTTAGAAACACATCCAATCTTGATTTAAAAGTTGTCAGTGATGGAGAACCTACCATGACCCTCATTAGTAATGGTTAAAAATGTGTGCCTCATCTCCAGTCTGAGTTTGTCTAGCTTCAACTTCCAGCCATTGGATCTTGTTAGACCTTTGTCTGCTAGACTGAAGAGCTCTAACAAATATTAGTTCCCCAGGTAGGTATTTATAGACTGATCAACCTTCTCTTTGTTTAACTAAAGAGATTGAGCTCCTTGAGTCTATCACTCTAAGTCATGTTTTTCAATCCTTTAATCTTTCTCGTGGCTCTTCTTCGAACCTTCTCCAGTTTATCAACACCCTTCTGGAACTGTGGACACCAGAACTGGAAAGAGCCCTGCCTCTTCCTGACTGAGCATGCCTTGTCTTTCAGAAGCGACCCCTGAACTGATATATTCAGTCCAAATCTCTCGTCACGTCTCTGGGCATGCCCAGCAATAGGTCACCCTGATTTTCCTTTTTCTGGACCTCTAGTTGGGCTCAGCAACAGGAAACCTGGAAATCTAGGGAGGGGGAAGGCTCAGGGCTCCCCGGCTCACTACAGCAGAGCTGGGAGCGTGGAAGTTCTGGGATGTTGCTCCCGTGACAGCTCTGGGCCACGGACCCCAGTGCCGCAGCCTCCCAGGACAGCTGCAAGTGCAGCAGTGAAACTGACAAGAATATCAATTTCATTCAGCAGCTGCCAGTCCTGGGGAGCAAAGATCCCTTCAAAAACACCATGCGTCAGTGTTTCCCAGAATAGCTGGTTTGCGAGAACTTTCAGCTTTTTGAAATTTCTTGCCAATTGAAAATCAGAAGGTTTGGCCAGTTCTAACCTTGAGCACCCCCTAAAGACTCTCAAACCTGAAAAAAAAGAATCTATTTTACTTTTATTTTTTTTTAATCTCATGATTTTTAAGCCAAATCTCTTGATTATTGAGGCCTGCATCATGATTTTTGCACACTTGAGATTGGCTGGGTCATTCAACTCGGAGGGGAAGCAGTACAAAAGGATAGATAAAATGGACAAACGTCTCAATTTTGACTGCTTCTCTGAACTGAATCCAAACTGAAACTTTTTAGGTTCAAACCATTACTAGTTGAAAATAATCTTAATCCAAACTGAAGCAAAGACATATCCAGGAGAAGAGAATGCAGAGACATTTCTCTCTCTCATTACTCTAAGAGATATATGATAAACACATCATGGAGTAAGCAACAGAGGTAAGCATAAGAACCTCACTTCTTCAGCATCTGAAGAAGTGAGGTTCTTACCCACGAAAGCTTATGCTCCCAATACTTCTGTTAGTCTTAAAGGTGCCACAGGACCCTCTGTTGCTTTTTACAGATTCAGACTAACACGGCTACCCCTCTGATACATCATGGAGTGTACCGAATATATAGATGCTTTAAATTATTCTCTTTGAACTAGTATGGTTTTTTTTTAAATCCAATAAAAAGAACGTAAAGGATAATAAATAAAATAAAAATAATAATATAAAAAGTAGGTAGCGCACACGGCTGTGTCTGCTTTAGACTCCCGTAGCTAATAGAATTTATTACATCTGTGCTTCAGCTTCCTGGGGTTCTTAGGGAAGGTTATAGTTTTGTTTGACTGAAGAGAAGAGTAAATAGTTATATAAAATGGCCGAATGTGGTGTGACATGTCCCTTATTAGCCCCTCCTTTCACGAAGTTGGGGGGTGAAATGGTGGCTGCTCTGAAGTCAATGGAAACATTTTGCCTTTGACTTCAGTAGAGCCAAGATTTCCTCTTGGGTCATTGCGAAGAATGCTTAAATGTCGTCCATTTTCCGGATTTCTGCCTGCAATGCTCTGTCCGTCTGTTGACTCCCCGGTGTTCTCCTTGTGCAGCTTTATGGCACCGCATGAAAAGTTCCCTTTGGACTGGAAAGGAACCCAACAGCACCTTTTCTCTAGGGCAGACAAGGACAGCTCTCCACTCCCTTCAAAATCTGCAGAAATCCTACCGAAAAGGTACCTGTGTTATATGTTAAATCCTGCCTTGGGAAGCTGGAATTGCTCTTCATTTAAAGGAAGACAAAATAAGCATGGTAAGTACCTGTTGTAACTACAATTGATGAGGTGGAGTGGAGGGACCCTGCAGCTTTTCTGTTTCACCAGCAGAAATGCGATGATAAAAGCTCACCCAAAAAGGGCCCAGCCGGAATTCTTTGTGATCAGATGCACCCAGGGCAGGGACGGTGCTCAGCGATTCACTGATCTATTCAATTTGTTCTCCATACTCTTACCAGGAGGTTTCATAAGTACCGAGCAACGAAAGCAGGTTAATGCAGAGGGACTCCCCCTACTCACATGTTTCCACCCACTTCAGAAATTCTAGCTACAATCCCCTCCCCCAGCCAGGAAGAGTTTAGCACGGTTTTTGGATGACTGACAGAGGAGTCATGTTGCAAGTGTCTGAATACAGTGCAGGCTGCAAGCACAAAACCAAGACACCCCAAGCATCCTTCCCAGCCACTCCACATCACCCCAAAGGGATGCAAAAGGAAGCCCAGAGAGAAGGTGCAACTGTGAAAAGTCAGGAGCAGGCAACGCCACATACAGAAAACGTTACATTTCTCTGCTGCGTCCTCTCAAAGACTCTCATGTTCTTTGTTAGTCACAGTCCTGGATGAACACGGCCGACAGCAACATCCAGCAAAGAGACCGCTCTCTGTGAGCAATGGGATTGTAATCACGTCCCCTGAGAAAGAGATTCCCCCTGTACAGGCTGTCTGCCATTAACGTGCTTCTTCACTCGCAACTGCAAAACACACTCCGGGGCTGCTGACTTTAGAGATCTCGGTCAGTATAAATCCCCTGGTTTAACACAGAGTTACCTCTGACCCCACAACGCCTCTGCAAATGTTAGACATACGGGCGTTTGGAAGGATGGGTTTAGTAGCTAGCTGTATCCTACATGCCTTTTCTGTCTTTCAGATGGAAACGACCTGGAGAGCCAAGCAGCATGGATTTGAAAATGAAGATCCCGCGTGTTTCTGTGCATGGACTTTCTTTTACGCCCCATCCCCGCCAAGGGCCCAGCTGGGGTTAGGAGTGAAATTTGACCAGATTCAGAATGGTTTTATTCCAGCTGGCTCTGTCCTCTAGAGTCCATGTAGGCCGGAGCCAGGCGGGGGAGTTAGTGGCCTCTTTGCAGGTTTGTTCCTTGGAAAATTGATATCCGGCCCTTTGTGTGATGCTCTAGCATCTAGTTTAGGCAGGGTGGGGGCGCGTCAAGGGTGCCGTGGTGGGACGGGCGCGAGGGAGCTGGGCTCCACTCTCGTGGCATAAACTCAGGCATGGCTGCAGAGCAGCTTGGACACATGGAGAGTTGGGGCCTTAGTCTGGGGCTACGGGCTTGATCCTTCAGGAGGGAACGAATGGGAGTTTTTCCATTGCCTTGGATGGAAGCAGGCTTGGCGACTACCTGGATTTTGAAGTGCAATAGTTTTTTGTGAAGCTGCATCCTTCCCCTGGTTTTCGTGAACAGGGAAACATTTAGCTCATCACATTACAGCCCTTCTTGTATCTTTCCCCAGTCCTAGGTTACAATCCCACACATGCACACAAACAATGTGGTAAAAATAGTGACTAAAAAGTAGATAAAGGGTGGCAAATTCTAACCTGGTAAAAGGAAATACTGTTTCACACTATACGTAATTAGACTGTGGAACTCACTGTCACAGGAAGTCAAGAATGAGCAAGATTCAAAAAGGGATTGGACATGGATAAAGATAGCAAGAATATCCAGAGTTCTCATTAATGAGGAGAACAATTCTGGAAGGGAGATTAAGCATCATGCTTCAGGGTTTAAGCCAGTCTCTAATGACTAGAGATCAGGAGGAAAGCCTCATGAGGGTTAGATTATCCCATGTCTGCTACTGTAGGACTCAAGCACCTTCCTCTGGGGCATCTGGCACTGGGCACTGTCAGAGACAGGACGCTGAGCTAGGTTGGCTTTGGGTCTGAGCCCCTTGGCAGTTCCTAGGTTTCTAGCTCAGGGGAAAACCTCCCCACAAAAAGCAAGATAATGTCCAGTTAAGGGATCCTTGTTTAATGTGCATGAAGCCCCACATTCACCACTTTAACTGACGGGTGTTGCCTCTCAGTCTCCCGTCCACCTCCAAGTGGTACAGTAGCACACTATGCATATCACATTACTCACCATCCAACTACACGAATGGAAATAAGTGAACAACAAACATTGAGCCTGGTTCTCGTTTACACTGAAGCCACTTTCCACTTCTCTAGCAGCGCAAAGGGGCTGCCAAGGGCGTTAAATATACATGACTCCCACTCTGAGGTCCCCTGACGCTGCCAGAGTGAGGTGAATGAAACTCACTATGACGCCACTGTTACAGAGTCACTTTCAAAGCTCTGACTTCACCGCAGAGTTAATTCAGGCCCGAGCACCCGGGTTAGTCTAGCCCAGGTGCAAATGGCCACACTACAAAGCCACACTCAAGTTCCTGTGTCCTCACGGCTGCTGTGCTCAGCCGTGCATGTCACTAGGACTCCTTGGGGGAACATCCCATGGTTCTTTGTGCCGAGCCGTTATAGGATTTTTTCCCAGTGAATTGTGGGAGGACTTGTCCGTTCTTCTGGGCACTGCCGGAGTTGGGGGTGGGCACTGGAGGACCATCAGCATTGGAGTGGTTTAGCCTGTGTCCTCAGTGCAAAGTGGGCAGGCTACCCCCCAAGTGAAAGCTTCACAGACGCTCTAGCCTGTAGCCCCAGCTGGGTCCGGTAGCACCACCAAACTCATGTCAGAGGGTTGTGTGGGGGGACCGGAGCTGGGTTAGGGACAGCATCTGCGTAAGAGCCCGGTTTAACTACGCAGTGAAGACAGACCCTTCCCCAACAGAGTCACTGCCAGACAAGAGCTAGTAAACAAACAAGCAAAATCTTTCAGACAAGTAGCGAACAGAAACGGTCTAATCTAGAAGAGCTGAAATTTAAACGGGGTCTTCATTTGAAAGTGTGGACCAATAGAAAAATATATTTTTCACTGAGTTAATGTATTTAATCATTTTAGTCTGTGGACCAGATTATTAAAGATATTTAGATGCCTAAAGATGTAGATGGACACCAATCTACACCAGTCAGTACCTAAATACCTTTAAAAATCAGGCCATATATCACCACCCCATTACCACAGCCCATAAGATCTGGATGTCGTTTGTCCCAGCTGCCCTGCTTCTTACCCACAACCTGCAGCATCAACACTGGGAAAACAAAACATCCTGAATTTAGTTTCGTTCGAATGAAAAAAAAAAAAAAGAAAAGGAAAGGAAAGAGGAAGTGTTTGACTTTGGGTTCCTGAACAGAGCTCCCAGGAGGCGAAGCACGGTTACGCTATGATCAGATGAACAGTGATCCCTTTGGGACATGGACCAATGACAGGACAGCCAGAAGGCACTCATTTCAGGTTTCATTCGACTCTGCTACATTTGGGACGGGACTGCTGTGAGTGAAGAAAATGACACACTAGAAGCCCAAGAACTTTTGCAGTTTGTACGCAGTTCTCCCTCCCCCCCCCCCCCACACACTTTTTTTGGCATGTGATTTAATTTACATTGTTAGGAGTTACATTACTGATACAAAACACACTGTTAAGTGTGGGTATAGGCAGCAGGGTTTTATTTTTTTCTGAAAGGAGACGCATAAACCTGAATTGTGGCTCCAGCAAACAAGAATTACTCTTAATGAGCTGTCAAGAAAATACTGGCTGATCTACAATTTGGCAGGCACTACAGCCTCTATTATAACTAACCAGGACTGCAGCAACATGACACTGGAAGCTTTTTTATTGGATGAATAACGAACTGCTGAGTGAAGAGCACAGAGTATTAGAGAGAGAGAGAGAGAGAGTGTGTGTGTGTGTGCACGCGCGCGCACACAAGCTAGGGTGTATGGCATACCAGAGATACACGTGTGTTACATACACACATGTGAAAGCAGAGAGACACAGAGTCAGTAATGCTGCCCCAGACTCTGAGCTGGGGCTGAGTTTTAAGAGAGTTCACTGGATCATTAGTTAATGCTGATTTTCCTCAGAACACTGGGGAAATTCCAAAAGACTGGAGGAAAACTAACATTGTACCAGTTTTCGAAACGGGTAAACGGGATGGACCTGGGAAATTATAGGCCTGTCAGTCTGACATTGATCTGAGGCAAGATAACGGAGCAGCTAAGACGGGACTCAATTAATAAAGAATTAAAGGAGGAGAATATAATTAATGCCAATCAACAAGGGCTTATAGAAAATAGATCCTGTCAAACTAACGTGATTTTTTTTTTGATGAGACAAGAAGTTTGGTTGATAAAGGGAATAGTATTGATGTCATATATTTAGACTTCTGTACGGGGTTTGACTTGGTACCTCATGATATTTTGATTTAAAAACTAGAACAATATAAAATGAACATGGCACACATTAAAAAGGATTAAAAGCTGGCTAACTGATAGGTCTCAAAATGTAATTGTAGACGGGGAATCATCATTGAATGGGTCTGTTTCCAGTGGGGTCCCACTAGGATCAGTTCTTGGCCCTACGCTGTTTAACATTTTTATCAATAACCTGGAACAAAAAATCATCACTGATAAAGTTTGCAGATGACACAAAAATTGGGGGAATGGTAAATGATGAAGAGGACAGGTCACTGATACAGAGCACAAGCAAACAATGTGTGTTTTAATATGGCTAAATGTAAATGTATACACCTGGGAACTAAGAACGTAGTCCACTCTTACAGGATGGGGGAAGCAGCGACTCCGGAAAAGTCATGGGGGTCATGGAGGGTAATCAGCTGAACATGGAGCTCCCTGTGTGATGCCATGGCCAAGTAGGAGGAGAGAGGTTATTGACCTCTGTATTTGGCATTGCTGTGACCACTGCTTAGAACACTGTCCAGTTCTGGGGCCCACAGTTCAAGAAGGATGTTGATAAATAGAGGAGGGTTCAGAGAAGAGCCGTGAGAATGATGAAAGGACTGGAAAACCTGCCTTGTAGTGGTAGACTCAAGGAGCTCAATTTATTTAGTGTAAGAAGGAGAAGAGTTAAGAGGCGGCTTGATTACAGTGTATAATACATACCTGGGGGAAATATTTAAGAATTGGCTCTTTAATAATTGGCTCTTCAATCTAGCAGAAAAAGATCCAATGGCTGGAAGCTGAAGCTAGACAAATTCAGACTGGAAATGAGGCATACATTTTTAACGGTGAGAGTAATTACCCATTGGAACAGTTTATCAAGGGTCATCGTGGATTCTCCATCACTGACCATTTTTAAACCAAAATTGGACGTGTTTTCCAAAAGCTCTGCTCCAGGAATTGCTCTGGGGCAGTTCTCTGGCCCGTGTGACACAGGAGGTCAGACTAGACGATGACAATGGTCCCTTCTGGCCTGGGAATCTATGCTTGGTGCAGCTCAGCAGTAGTGGGGGAGAAGGGTGCAAAGGCAGATAGTAGATGCCAATACATCCACTCTCACTTCCCCAAACCTGCCACGCTCCTGGGCCAGTCCCTGACTGTCAATTACAGCAGCCTCAGGGATGTTCTGTGTTCTGCTGGCTGCCAGCAGCCCTGAGGGGCGGCTCTGGCTGGCAGGGATCACCAGAGAATATGGAGGCCCCAGTCAAGGCCTTTTTCCAAAGTGTAGCTACGGGCCTGGAGAGGTGACGTAGGAGCAGGTACAGCAGCGTATGCCACTCAGGGTTTCCTCTCACAAGCAGTCCTGCTCCAGCCAGGAAAACTGGCTTTGGTACTGTGCTGTGCTTCTGGAGCTGACTTACTGGCCAGGGGGGCCACCCCACGTTGTCTACAACCACGTTTGCTCCACTGTCTGTATAAAGCCACCTTTTCCGACTGAGCAGTTCCCAGGGTGTTCTCATTATGTGCACAAAGCCAGAGCATGGCGTAAGCAGCTGCAAACATCAGATGCCACTTACTTCTACGGCTCCCACAATGGCAGTGCCTGAGCACCGCCCAACTCCTCCGGGTATTTACCTTCAGAGACCTCGCTCTTATCCCATTCTACAGATGGGAAACTGAGGCAGAGAGAGAGACAGGGCTAGATGCACAAGGGGATTTAGGCACCTAACCTCCCACCCAGCTGCTACCTTGCCCTGCAGGTGCCCAAATTCCCTACATGCTTACGGTCCCACTGGCAAAGTCCCCTTGGCACCTAAATGTCTCCTGGTGGCCTCCATCCAGCTCATGCCTAAGCCCTGGTGGGATGCTCAGACTGAGGAGGCCGTCTCTGAGCACACCTGCTGGGTCGGGCCCTGCACAAGCGGAGGTGGTGGTGCTCTTTCACCCAACAGCCCCAGGGCTAGAGCGCTCCTGCAGGACCTGGATTCAGGTCCCTGTTTAGCATCAGGGGGGATTTGAACCTGGGACTCCCAGGCTTAGGGGCCTGACTCCAGGAGAGGGCTCATGGCTGTGAATCCCAAGCAGAGGCCAGTGCCTCCCCCATCTTTGAGGGTCAAGGATTAGGCCCCATCCTACTCCTCAGCTTCCCCCACTGCCTCGCTTAGCAGCTCCCTGCTCAGCGGGCTGGCTTCTCTGGATCCCGCTCCCCAGGCCTCATCCAGGAGCCCAGGCCCAGCCAGGGGCTGCAGATTCCAGTGGGCACCAGGTGCCTAAAAAGTTCGGCATCGAAGCACTGAGCCTAACGATTCGTCCGCGCCACAAAGCTTTGCTGGCACCACTGTGCCCCCATCCCGGCCAACACAACTCTGCCAGCAGACCCGCTGTGTAGACACAACCATGCAAGTGCTCCTCTCGGCACCGCTGATGTCACCCAGGGAGGTGGTGTAGCCATGCCAGCTTCCACTGCCCCTGCACGAGCAGGCTGTGCCAGCAAAGCGTCTGCAGCACAGACTCACCCTTATTAGTCTTTCCTTTTGTGGATCTAGTCCTAAGTGACATCCCCAGGCCACCCAGAGTAGAGAACTGGACCAAGGTCTCCGGGTTCCTAGGCCAGTGTCCCAGCCCCAGGACCACCCTCCCTCTGCAGAGCCCATTCCGAGCGGCATTATGTGGGGAGGCCGGTGGCTGCCCACTGAAATGCCGAGCAGGGCCCTCAACCATCCCCAGGGAAGTGGTGGATAAACGATATGGTGCTCACAGCGTCTCACAGCCCAGCCGCTTCCCAGGGATGCTCGCCGAGCGCTGCCATTAGCTAGACAGCCCTGGAAACACGGCCAAGAAAGCAGGACGCCTGCCAGCCTCTGAAAGGGAGGCCAGCTTCTGGCCGGGCTCCTTCAACGCAAGGAGCGTCAAGGCAGAAAGTCAGCAGCAATGGGAGACGTTTACAGTTCTTGCACTAGGAACGGGGGGAGGGAAAAAACAGCCCATCTATTTACAGTGTCTCCCCAGCCGGTGTGAACCCACCCAGCTCCCTTGAAGAGAATGGGGCCAGATCCCCAGCTAGTTACATCAGCATAGCTCCAGTGAAATCAGTCGAGCAGAGCCCCGGTTGGTGTAAGTCAGCATCGCTCCACTGAAGCGAATGGGATTGCTGCTGATTTCCACTAGCTGAGGATCTGGCCCATCATACTAGCTGAATTGCACTCTGTAATGGTCTCTGCTCAGTGACCAAACTCCCACAAACACCAGGTGCACACAGAAGCTGGGCACGCTACGCAGCTGCTGCAGGGGGGCACGCTGGCTGTTGTGCACAGGGCCATGGAATGTAAACATTTCAGCGACACGGCTGAGACACGTCCAAGGCAAATGAAGAGCCACATCTGGCCTCTGCAGGAGCCTTTCAACACAGGAGTTTGTATTAAGTATTGATTCGTATTCACTCATGGGCTGGCATCAAAAGAAAATTAAGTCACACTTAGGAAGGAGCAGACATGTGACATTCCTCACCACTAACCTCAACGCTGAACTTCCTGGCATTTGGGAGCCTTCGGACAGTCTTTTCAGTTGTTTGGGCTTTGAATTGGGATTTTCAAAGCTGCTTACGAGCTTTGGGTGCCCGAGTCCCATTCGTTTCGACCTTTGGCTAAAACCCCCACCTAAGCAACCAGCTGGCAATTGGTTTGTAGAAAAGTCTATAAACCTACCCAGAATTTATAAGGATTCATTATTGACAATATCAGGCATCAGAGGGGAGCAATACTTTTTGAATATAATTCAAGGAAAACCACTTTTAAAAAAAAACAATTTTTACTTCTACAGGGGAGGGGGAAAACCCTCGTTTGCTTTAAAAGAAACAATGAAAAAAAGAAAAATCACAAAACACAAACACCACAAACCAGAAAGTCGAATTACAGCATATGGGGTCTGGAGCCTCCGGCCAGGCTCCAGGCCTCCTCCAACTCCCTATTTCTCCCTTTGCAACCAAACTTCGCCAGCTTGCTCTGCTCTGCAGCAGTCCTCATAAAGGACCTTTGATGCTCATTTGCATCAAGCCACAGGCATCCTCTCTATTGTGAGAATCAAAACACACACACACACACACACACAGGATAAGATTGTAAAACACAAACCACCAATTTATCAAAACATCGGGCACCTCGGAGTTCAAAAATAAATGAACAGTCAGTGCACACCAGTTTTTAAGAGGCGATTGTGACGGGTTGGATCACAGAAACCCCCTTGGGAGCTGCCACCCAATGTACCAAGACTACCCCTGCTTCTGTTTTCCCTGCCAGCTCAGGATTCCAGCACCCTGTCTCGCTGAGCCAGACACTCCAGTCTGCTCTAACAAAGACTCAGGGTCTGAATCACTTGTCCCAAAGCTGCAAGTTTACCTGAAAACCAGCTCACAGGAGTGTGCTTGTCTTTAGCACTCAGATGCCCAACTCCCAATGGGGTCTAAACCCAGATAAATCCGTTTTACCCCTGCATAAAGCTTATGCAAGGCAAACTCATAAATTGTTCGCCCTCTATAACACTGATAGAGAGATATGCACAGCTGTTTGCTCCCCCAGGTATTAATACATACTCTGAGTAAATTACTAAATAAAAAGTGATTTTATTAAATACAGACAGTAGGATTTAAGTGGTTCAAAGTAGTAACAGACAGAACAAAGTAAGTCACAAGCAAAATAAAATAAAATGCGCAAATCTATGCCTAATCAAACTAAATACAGATAATCTCACCCTCAGAGATGCTTCAGTAAGTTTTTCTCAGACTGGACACCTTCCAGGCCTGGGCACAATTCTTTCCCCTGGTACAGCTTTTGTTCCAGCTTAGGTGTTATCTAGGGGATTCTCCATGATGGCTCCTCTCCCTCTCTGTTCTCTTCCACCCCTTTATATATCTTTTGCATAAGGCGGGAACCCTTTGTTCCTCTGGGTTCCCACCCCCTCCCCTCACTGGAAAAGCACCAGGTTAAAGATGGATTCCAGTTCAGGTGACCTGATCACATGTCACTGCAAGACTTCATTACTCACTTGCCAGCACACACATATACAGGGAGACTCACAGGTAAACAGCCATCTGCAGACAATGGGAGTCATCAAGATTCCAAACCATCATTAATGGCCCACACTTTACATAATTACAATAGGCCCTCAGAGTTACATTTTATATTTCTAGTTTTAGATACAAGAGTGGTACATTTCTACAAATAGGATGATCACACTCAGTAGATTATGAGCTTTGTAATGATACCTTACAAGAGACCTTTTGCACAAAGCATATCCCATTTGCATTATAGTCACTTATTATCAAATTTTTTATAAAACTATCCCAGTTACATTATATTCACTTATTATCATGTTTTTATAAAACCATGTAGACTGCACAACGTCACACCCTCCTCCTGAACTTACTGCCAGAGACTTGGACACTGACCATGGCGGAGGCAGTATACCTAAAATTTGTTTTTGGGCTCCCCTATGGGGCAGACACTCCTGTGTCCCCCAAAAGGGAAAGAGACCCTGACCCAGCTGTAGGCTCACAGCTACCAGCTATGAGGGACCTTTCGCTGGCCAGCAAAATCCCCCCCCTTTCACTCAGGTTGGGTTTGCTTCCAGCTAGAGTCCTTGGGGTTTGTTCCCACCGCAGCAGTCACCAGGACCCCAACTTCCAGCTCCAGGATACATGTCTCTGTGCACCTCTTTCACTCCATTACAGCCAGGTCATGCTTCTGGGTCTTAATTGCTTTGTCTCTTAAGTCCAGGTTGGTGGGCAGCCTTTTTTTTTTCCAGGTCAGCCTTTTCCCAGGCAAATTGTACATCAGTTTTCATTTGTCTTCCCTTGAGACCACCACTCGATGAGCTGGGATACCACAGAGAACACCCTCCTGCCAAAACAGGCACCCCTCCACTCCTGTCTTGCTAAATTAGACACTCCAGTCAGCTTCAGCACAGACAGAGGTTGGGCCACACCCATCTGCAGTTCACTGAAACTGAGATGCTCTCAGCTCAGGGGCTTCTTAGTTAACAGAGACATTCCCAGCGCCCATTGTTCAGTCTTTCTGGGCAATTTGCAACTTGTGTAGTTTTAGCTTCTTTTGATCTTCATTCTTACTTATTTTGCTTCCTTTTCTGTCCCTACTTCCCTTTCCCGAAATAAGCAAACAGAAAATAACAAACCAGTAACCACTTTGTCTGTTCTCCAGCCACCACACTTAAAACTCACTTAAAATCACTACCAGTATCTCAAAGCAATCAGCTGTGCACAGATCCTGCTCGACTACGCCACTGTGACGGGTTGGATCACAGAAACCCCCTTGGGAGCTGCCACCTAATGTGCAAAGACTACCCCTGCTTCTGTTTTCACTGACAGCTCAGGATTCCAGCACCCTGTCTTGCTGAGCCAGCCACTCCAGTCTGCTCTAACAAAGACTCAGGGTCTGAATTACTAGTCCCAAAGCTGCAAGTTTACCCGAAACCAGCTCACAGGAGTGTGCTTGTCTTTAGCACTCAAATGCCCAACTCCCAATGGGGTTTAAACCCAGATAAATCCGTTTTACCCCTGCATAAAGCTTATGCAAGGCAAACTCATAAATTGTTCGCCCTCTATAACACTGATAGAGAGATATGCACAGCTGTTTGCTCCCCCAGGTATTAATACATACTCTGAGTAAATTACTAAATAAAAAGTGATTTTATTAAATACAGACAGTAGGATTTAAGTGGTTCAAAGTAGTAACAGACAGAACAAAGTAAGTCACAAGCAAAATAAAATAAAATGCGCAAATCTATGCCTAATCAAACTAAATACAGATAATCTCACCCTCAGAGATGCTTCAGTAAGTTTTTCTCAGACTGGACACCTTCCAGGCCTGGGCACAATTCTTTCCCCTGGTACAGCTTTTGTTCCAGCTTAGGTGTTATCTAGGGGATTCTCCATGATGGCTCCTCTCCCTCTCTGTTCTCTTCCACCCCTTTATATATCTTTTGCATAAGGCGGGAACCCTTTGTTCCTCTGGGTTCCCACCCCCTCCCCTCACTGGAAAAGCACCAGGTTAAAGATGGATTCCAGTTCAGGTGACCTGATCACATGTCACTGCAAGACTTCATTACTCACTTGCCAGCACACACATATACAGGGAGACTCACAGGTAAACAGCCATCTGCAGACAATGGGAGTCATCAAGATTCCAAACCATCATTAATGGCCCACACTTTACATAATTACAATAGGCCCTCAGAGTTACATTTTATATTTCTAGTTTTAGATACAAGAGTGGTACATTTCTACAAATAGGATGATCACACTCAGTAGATTATGAGCTTTGTAATGATACCTTACAAGAGACCTTTTGCACAAAGCATATCCCATTTGCATTATAGTCACTTATTATCAAATTTTTTATAAAACTATCCCAGTTACATTATATTCACTTATTATCATGTTTTTATAAAACCATGTAGACTGCACAACGTCACAGCGATCACATGCACTTCAAGAAGCCCCACTTTAAAGTCTGTGTGGAGAGCGAGGCGACCAGGTGGGTGGGGAAGGGAAGGATGTTATGAAGAACATTTAGTGATTCACCCTCTCAAGCACCCAAGTGCCTACCTCTGATTGCAATACACATTTAGACACAAGCAGCTTGATGCAACATTCGTCACTGTGCAGTGATCTGCATCGACTACCCCAGAAATGAATGAGCCAATTGGTGACTGCAGAATTCATTAGGAAATGTGCTGCCTGAATATGTTTTGCTATAGAAGGTACTTTATTATAGGAGGGTCACAGGAACAAAAAGGGTTTAAAAAGGAGAAATAGATTTGATGCCTTGTCTAACTCAATAGAGGGTCCCTGTCTCCTTGGGGTATTAAAGGAGTTTCATCTCATAACTGCAATCCATCTTATACCCCTCCCTCCCCCCGAACTAATTTTACTGCTGATTTGTATGCAACTATTGGCTTTATTTCTTTTTCCAAAATATAGTGAAACCAATTTTCTACTAGCCTTTTCTAGTGAGCCCCAGCCTAAACTAGCTACTTCCAGACTCCGACGTTCCAATGCAGAGACTGACTTGGGGCCCAAATTCAAGTTCTCTGCCCTGTGTTAAAAGGGCTTTGCCCACTCCTACAGCCTTGTGCTCTCCTTAAGAGTAAGGGAAACGCCCAGTGGCCACAAATAGTTTTGGACTGACTCAATATGCTCCCCTAGTTTGATCTAGCCCACATCCCAGCTTACACCATCTGTATTACTCATGCAACCAAAATTCCATGAAAGTTGAAGTTAATTAGCGTTTTGGGGGACAAATTCCTAAGATAAGGCCCAGGTAAGTTTATGAGCTCATGCTCTATATGTCAGCATCATATCTACATTATATCAAATGCAGCATTATATCTACTCTCGCTCCACACACAGGCACTGCACAGTTTTCTCTGCAAACATTCAGGGGTGAAGGACAGGAGCTGGTTATGGGCCTCTCACATATCTGGGCGAGGAAAATGGCTTTGCTCAGTGGAATACATCCAAAATAAAACCCAAACACTATTTTTCTGAGCAGTTTCCTAATTTAAAATTATGTCTGCAGAATATAGGAGTGTACATATGATAAATTAACTCCCCCCCCCCCATGTTATGTGATGTACTCAGACTTCCAGCAGCTGAGAATCTGGCCAAATTGTATTTTTTGAACGCGGAAAACAGCTAAGGTGGTCTTTTTGTACATTCATCACACGGTGATATTTTTAGACACATACCTCTTCTGATCTCAGCGGTGTCTGGACACTGGGAAAGTAATCATTGTGCTGGGGAGCCCACGGCTTGCATTGTATGATGCAACAGAACGCAATGTGGCTGTCTCTCATCTGGACAAGCTGAAAAAGAAAAGGCCTGGAGTGAAAAATCTGTTTTCAAATCATGTGTTCACTTTTAAAGGGGCCGGATGCTGTAACTCTGTGTGGTGGAACCTAGACGTTCGCTCAGTACTCCAATAGCACCGAGAGGTCTCACCCAAGATCAGGGTCTCACGGTGCTGGCCTAGACTACATACAAACACGTAGCGAGAGATCATCCCTCCCCTGAGGAGCTCACAATCGAAATCGACAAGACAGACACAGGGTGGGAAGGGAAGCGGAGAGAGAGGAAGAGACTTGCCCAAGTCCACCCAGCAGGGCAGAGTCAGGAATAGAACTCAGGGCTCGAGTCCCGGTCAGGTGCCTCCAATATCACGGTGACTAACACTACTCTACTTCGCTTGGATCGCTACACTCCGCAAAGGAGGGCGAGTGTCATTATTCCCGTGTTAAACTGAGGCAACCCACTGTACCGTGTTCCTCCCAGTGAACCAGCAGAGTCGAAAAAGGAAATATAAATTAGAACATCGGGGTGAGATCGGCGCCCTAAGAACACCTGTGATAGGTGGCATGGCAGAGAGACCTGTACTTCCGGCAGGCTGAGCACAAGAGCCCATGTACTGTTTGCCATTCCAGACGTCAGTTCTCCTGGATTCGCCTTCTTCCCAGAGAGCCTGCAACAGCTCCATTACATTTTAAAAATGAATTTTTTAATTCATTAAATATGCAAACACCACAATCTGTCTGGCAGCTCCAACTTCATTTACTGCAGATCATTTGAGAACCAAGGTGACCTCTGAGGCAAAGCCACCAAGGGCCACCCTCGCGATGGCTGGAGAGAAAAGCGTATAATAAAACCCCGCTAAGCCCTCAGTAGTGTGGACTGCCTCATGCGGGGGAAGACTGCCAGCTTCTTTTAAGAAAGGCTTTTCCCAATAACTTCCCTCGGGTCCTTCTGGAGATTCTCTGGTTCCAATAGCCTTTGAGGTGACACCAGAATGGCCCTTCTGCAAGGTTTCATTGGTCTGGCAGAGAAAATTTTGGCCATTGCAGCTACAAGGAGAATTGACCAGATTGTTGCAGCTGGTTGACGTCAGTACAAACACCTCACGACAGGAACGTACCGACCCCGCAGAGCATCGGCCTTTGAGAGCAGACCCTCAAAACAAGGACCGCAACCCTATGGGTAGACATGCCCCAACACTAATGAGACCAAAGTAGTCAATCCACAACAAGGGCTTAATTTCCAATGGCCCAACAGTCACGAGCGAGTGCGAGATGGAGAGGGGAGCAGCTACGGAGCTAGCTGGCTTCACCTCAGGTTCGTCATAGTGGCCAAAGAATCCGGAGAGACTGCCAAGGATGTCTCATCCTCACAATTGCTGGTACCACTGAGCGCGATCAGCCTCAAATGCCTCCACGGTGATCTGGGCAGCTAACTCACTCAGGTGCTTTTGGAATTCCCACTAGGTGCCTATCTGCATCTTTAGGGGCCTAAAGACCTTTGTAAATTTGACCCTAGGGCCGAACCCTATTTTCAAAAGTGAAAATGGGCCTTAGGAGCCTTTGAAAATTTTATACCTAAGTCCTACCCACTACACCACTGAGAGTTAGTTGCCTAAATACCTTAGAAGATCTGGGCTCCCATCTCTCATGCGGGTTTCTGTTCAGCACAGAGCTGGTCTGGCAGCACTACTGGCTGCTCTATTAGCTGAGAGTCCAAATCAAGCGGAGGGAAGGGGGCAGGAGGCATCAGAGATGGCCTCACTCCAACGTCTGGAGTCCTGAGGGGTAGAGAGACAAGAACTGCCCAGCATTGGGCTGAAGAAGCTCCCTGCTAGGGTGACCACATGTCCCGATTTTATAGGGACAGTCCCGATTTTTGTGTCTTTTTTCTTATATAGGCTCCTATTACCCCCCACCTCCTGTCCTGATTTTTCACATTTGCTCCCTGGTCACCATACTCCCTGCTAGTGAGACAGATACTCTCCACCCTCTCTTTGGGTTTATTTTCAGTGTGGTTCACTTTGGAACGCTCCCATCCTGGCTAACTCTGTGACCTATTGTTACAAGCAGTGTTTATAAATAATTTTCAAATAGCCCTTAAAGGACGTGAAGTGTCTTGAACACAAAAGGGCATTCACCCACGAAAGCTTATGCTCCAATACATCTGTTAGTCTTAAAGGTGCCACAGGACTCTCTGTTGCTTTTTACAGATCCAGACTAACACGGCTACCCCTCTGATCTGTGACCTATTGTGAGTGAGAACGGGGGGGAAACAGGAGAGCCGAGGTGGGACCAAGAGCCCTTCCGCTTTGGTGCAATCCGATTGGCGCTTCTGCCTGCTTGTCACCTGATTAGAACCACCGGCCCCCCAGCTCTAGAGTGGCGTATCCGGAAGCGTCCAATCGGAATGTCCCGCCATTCCAGAGACAGAAGCAAGTATCCCAAATCCTGTCCCTGCCTTATCTAGGTCTGCTCCAGAAAGCCCTTTTGTGTTCAAAACACTTCACGTCCTTTAAGGGCTATTTGAAAATTATTTATAAACACTGCTTGTAACAAGCCCAGCCACTCAATTTAATATTCCCCTTAATGAAGGCTCCATTCCTTTCTTCTTCTCTTTCCCCCTAAGGAGCAAATAATAATGTTTGTTCATGGAAAAATACATTGTAAGGGATCATTGCCATGCAATCATATGCACATCTGTTCTTAACAGGTTTCAGCTGAAACTACTGAAAATATACATAGGTCTACTTATGTGGAACAACTTAAATATGATAAGATTACAATTTGGAGGATAACAATGTGTTTAGCTATGGAAAAAGTAAGCCCCTTTCTAAACGCTCTTTCCACACACAATCATAACTTTTTACCACATATGTTGTCAAGGGGACAACATTTGTTGAGGATTAAGAAAGAACCCAGCATTGCAAGCTTAGTGGCAAACAAACTCAAGATGTTCTAACATCTTCCCCACGAGCATTTAACTCCTGCATTACTATGTAATTACGAGTGACAGCCAGCCCTACCACTCCCCAGCCATTAAGAATGAGCAAAGAAAAGGCTCTAAGAAGCCCAATTTGGTGTTGCCACCACAATGTGGTTGGGATCGGAGGGGGGAGGGGGGGAGACTTTCCTCTTCCAGTGTGATTCCCCCCAATTCTGCACTAACGTTCGCTTTGGGATTCACAAACAGAACTTGGCACTGGACAATAAGGCAGCGCACCAGGAAGCAGCAGTATTACAAATGTGCCATCAGAGAGCATCAGCTAAAATTAGCATCTGACAAGCCCTCTAAGGAAACGTGACATTGTCAGTGAGTTTCTCATTTCCCACTACACCCTGCTGGGGATAGTCACCTGTTTTATTAAATCAAAAATGTCCCTAATTTAACAAGCTGCACAGTGGAAAACAATAGCAAACGACAGTTTCATTATAGCTGGATTTGTGGAGCAAAGCGAATATGGTGTAGCTTGTACTTTCATTCAGGGATATTTTTAATTCCTCTTTTTTTACATTAACTTGTTAAGGCGATTGTATGTTTTCAAGGCAACTATGCAAGCAAATTTTAAGTCGCTACCCAGTACTCTCCTTAATATATGAAATACCATGTCCTAAATTTCTTTGTAGGAAAACTTTTGAGATGCACAATGTCGGAGAGCCCACTCACACAGGCACTGTTTGGAAAAGAAGGCAAGTAACTAGGTGTCTTGGGAACTCTGACCTCCAAGCTCCTGAACGGTCATTTGCCAGAGTTCGACCATGCTGGGGAGACACGGTCTTTCAGGCGTGCAATCATTAGTGCTGAAAGGAAGCTCTGCTGGCTCACCTTTCCCATCGCCCGGCATTGTGCCACAATTGATTTCCTTATCCTGAAGCCATCCCTGATAGATGGGGCCTGTCAAATTCACAGCCTCCTCATGCAGCCTCTTCCATTCGACTCACTCATCTAATGACTAGGAGGATTTCCCCATCTCTCTAATCCTAAAGGTTTGCTGCTGCATTTTAGGTCCAGTTTTTCCTTCTGGTTCTGCCTTTGTTGATTAATAAGGCTAACTGCTCCCTGGTCTCTCAGTAACAGCCCCTTCTGTACTGATAGGCAGTTACTGTGTCTCCTTGCTGTGTTCTTTTTTCTGCACTCAACATGGTGAGCTCCGAGGGCGCCGCTCTCATTTCCATTGCTCAGTGCAGGCATGGAGGGTGCGAAGAGGGCTGCTAGCCACTGGATAAGCTAGAGCAGCCTTTTGTTCCACTGCCAATGGCCCTTAATAGCCAAAGCACAGCAGGGCTATCTCCAGGCCACTTTCCCCCTTAGCCACACCCCCAAAATGCATCCAATGCTAAGTCATTGTAGCCATCATGGTCCCAGGGTATGAGAGAGAAAAGATGGGTGAGTCATACCTTTTATTGGACTGACTTCTGTTGACGAGACATTGGCCCAAGAAAAGATAAGACATGACCTCACCCACCTTGCCTTTCCATTGCTAAGGGCTGTCATGGGGCAAGGGTGTGTCATAAAGCCAACTCTCTCAAATCTGCATCATCCAGGAAACTCCCCACACTGAGATCTTCCCTGGGTGAGAAGACTGACTGATTGCCCCAGGCTGTCAGAAAGTCACAGGGTGAGGGAGCATCTACCACAAAATCTTTCTGCACAATTTTTGCTTTGCAACTTCTTCCATGGTTTGGTGAAATTCTCCATTTCTGGATTCTATTGCAGACCTGCAATCATAGTACTCCAGGCCAGGTCTGAGTAATGCCAACCAGAGAAGGGGAGTAGTAACTGTTCATGATTATCCTTAACTTGCATTAAAGCATTTGCTTTATATTGTGCCTAACTGCAAAAATAGCCCCAGTGCTTCCCAATAAAACAAATACAAAGAAAGACCTTCTAAAATGACTTCTGCTTTGGAGTGCCTCCATTTTTGGCTGCCCATCATGAGTGGATTTGGGGAATGGACAGTAGGGGAATGGACAGTAGCAGGTGACATTTCACTTGGATAAACAGAAGGTGAAATATATTGGCTGAAATACTGGAGTCCAAGATTTCCTATTCCAGATGGATTCTGCAAATTGAGAGCTTTTTTGGAAAAAGACTTGAGTCCTTGTGGACAGATTTCAGTAGTTACTAACACAAACACAATGCTCAAGTGCATTAGGGAAAAAAAGGTAAAATAGAATACATAAACTAGGATAGTGACATGTTGTACATTGAAGATGGCTTCTCGCTTATCTGGTTCCAGATTTGATTATCTCATGTTAAGAAAGCTGTTGCCAAGATCGAAATAGCCCAGCGAAGGGCAACGAGGATCATCAGAAGTGTGTTGGGAATTATGTATATTAGGAGAGATGAAAATAGCTAGGATTATTTAACATAAAAAGGAGAACTGGAGAGAGATACGATGAAGGGATTCCAAACGATAAAGGGTAGAATGACAATTGATCAGTTCATTCCCTTTTTGTCCTGTCTCTAAGTATGAAAAACATGCGACTTGATGAAATTAAAGAGTAGTAAAAATCCGGCCAGTATAAAGGAAACACTTTACCCGGAGTAGAATAACCCTGTGGGATTCATTGCTGCTGGTGATGACCGGACACACGCTGCAGATGGGCTTACAAAAGGACCCCCACATTACTTCATGCCCACTAGGTCTAGCTGTGCAAGCTCTGACAGCAAGGAGAACAAAATCTCCTTCTCAATCAAAAGGGAACATCTCACCCTCTTCCCCCATCACGTCCACAATTACAGCATTATTAGTATTTACCATTTATAGGGCGGTAGCTTCAAACCAGATCCAGCCCTTATTGTGTAGGGTGCTGTACAAACATATGATAAACAACAGCCCCCGCCCCGAAGAGCTTACAATAGTGTTTCTTTTCCCATGGTGCTCTCCAGGGTGTGCACAGCACAGAGTCCAGAAGGACAAAGGCCTGGTCTGGGATAGTAAATCTTTTCTTCTTGTTATTGACTGGATGGTCGCGCCGTGGCTAACTTGGTTCACTTTGTGGCAGTATCTGTACCTCGCAGTACTCGGTATAACAACAAGCCGTGATGTTCTGCTCTCACTCAGGGTCAATCTGAAACTCCCCAGCAAGCCCAGGGGAAGTCCCCAGGATTACAGCTCCCTGCCCTCAGCGGTCCTCTGAGTCCCTTTCAAAGCAATGAGAGGCCCCTGATCCACGCCACGTCACTCTCCCTTCCTTCAAAGGCTCTTTGCCCCACACCCCCTCTCAGAGAGTGCTGCACACGGTGTCCTCCTGCCATGGCTCTGCCCTACCACTCGCCCAGCCCCGGCCTGGGGGGGTCGGGGGTCAGAGCACGAGCTCAGATCCCTTCGGGACCATTTCTTGTGATGGTTTGGGGCTACATTTCCCTCCGGACTTCTGCTGGCTCCATTAATAGCATCAACTTGGCCGTCTCCTTGGTAGATTTATGGGACGCTGCGATCAGTGAAATGGGCACCAAGAATGGACATTTCCTTCCTCTAGAGCTCAGACTTTATGCATTCAACTCCTTCACTTTTTTTTTTTTTTTTTTTTTTTTAAACAGCCCGAATATTTACACAAATGTTTGAGGTCATTAAGAAGGGCAGTTTTCAAATGCTTCATGCCCATTTGCAGTCTGAGCACGGTCTCCTGGCCAGTGCCTCGTTCCTTAACCCTTACAACACTGGCATTTTCCACACTGCGACTCCCACGGCCGCACAGAACAGTTTACATTGCCTGTTGTCCGCCCGCCCGCCACTGGGGTTAATAAGAGAAGCCTATGACCAGAGTCACGGCAGGATATATTTAACGTACAGTAAGCAAAACAAGCAAAAAACCAAAACAAACAGAGCTATATAAACAGACCACAGATGAGAGCACAGTGGAATTTGGCATAATTCACTACAGTAAAGGGAGAAAATAGATCGAGTTTCACAAAGTATCATTCTGATTTTGGTTTGGCCTTGATTTAAGAATTGGCTCTGGGGAAGCTGGCACTGAATTCTAGTGACGGACCTTTGTTTCCAACTCACAACTGTCGGTTAATCTCCCTTCCAGCAGGGGGAGACAGACCGGACGTTGAATAAATACAGATCAAGAAATCTTTTGGAACGAGGGTTTGAGCTGGCTGCCTGGATGAATCCACACTCTGTAGCTGTGGAGTCACAGCCTGGGTCAGCGGTGGTGCACAGAGAGGCGTCAAGCCAGCAGGAATCCCGGGAGAAGGGGAGAGGATCCCCATTGACCCAGGCTGGGGAGCACCCACCAGACAGCAGTCCCTAGGCTGCCTGCCCCGTGGCCAGTGCAGGAGGAGGCTTGGCCCAGAACAGAGAAAAGCCAGGGTGAGACTCAGGTTTACAGCTGCATCTGAGGCCCAGGAAATGGAAGCTGAGGAAGGTGCTTCCCAGCCAGCCGAGGAGGTACTCGGACAAGACCCCCAGCTTGAGATAGTCCAGCTGCCCGAAGCTGCCCTGGCACAAGGCAGTGGCCTGTACAGTTCTCTTCCCACGTGAGATTGGCTGGTGAATGGAGAGTCTCTCCTTCGTCAAAGGGCATTGGCAAGGAGCGCGCCTCCCCCCGCTCGCTCACACACTCGTTGACTCTGCTTGTCGGCTCTTCTGCACTGGGACGGCGCGACTCGCACAGAGCCCTGCGCGGACGAGCAAGTAGAGGGACTGCTCCTGTGATCCCCCCGTGTGCAGGCTGCCCCGGGGCAGGGAGGATCCTTGCACACAGCCTGCTGGTCCACACAGGCGGATAACACTTGGGCCCTATGTTTGTACAGAGCCTGACACCATGCAGCCCTGGTCCCACTTGGGGCCCCCACGTGCTACTGGAGCACACCAGCAGCAACAACAGCGGGTCAGCGGCTGCACCAGGTTGAAGATTTGAGGGTCTCTGGCTACCAGCCACCCTGCGTCTCCGAGAACACCCCACTTCCACAGCCCACCTCCTTGCAACGGGAGCCATTCCTCCCCTGGAGAAGGGGTGGGGATGTGCCTCATGCTGCTTACTGCGCTGCTGAAGCCCAGGGGAGTGCAGTGCACGGAATCTGGGTGCCAGGACGGCTCCTCTCCAGTTGTGCATTGTCCCATCGGGGCGTTCCTGGCTTATCTAGGCCCTAAGGGTGTCCTGCCCATTCCGACAGCTTCGGTCAGTGATTCCTGATGGTTTAGGGCAGGGGACAGCCCTTCGTCAGCCGGGGATCACATGGGGATTGGCTCTCGCTTGGCGTTTCAGACCCTGCGTCTCTGGTAGATCTCTCTGCGTGACAGAGAGCTATCACTCTGTCGGTATGAATCTCAGCAAATGGGCATCTCCCAAAGCCTGGATAACTGAGGCTAGGGGACAGACCTGGGCTCACAGTCAGGTTTCTGTCTTCATTCCCTGGCCTCCTATTCACGGACTCCAGGTGGAGCTGCACCTGCGCAGAGCACGGCTGAATGCAGCACCCAGGGTACAAAAGCAAGTGCTTGGCTGCAGGTTCTAATCCAGGGAAATTGCTGCCCCGAGGGGCTGGCTGGCTGGCTGAACACAAGATCTGAACTGCCCAGCTTGTTCGGATTTGGCAGCTCCTTTCAGGAAGCGCCGTTCTTTGTCACTGCAGCAAGGGAACATGTTTAGCTGCTCCAAAGCAAACTCCCTTAGCTGTGCTCATTAGTAGTTTCTCCATGTGCAAGGGTGCAGCTAAGTCTCCCCCAAGCAGCTGGCTAGCACAGGAGAGCAAGGGGACTAGAAGGGTGCTCCCCTACCGTGCAGGGGCTGGTCAGCAGAGGCAGGGCTAACAGGGCTTCTTGCCACCTCCCGTCCACTTGCCACTCCTACACAGAGTCCCCAAGTGGCCCTTTTCTCTGACCACACACAGCAGAAAAGTTCCCTTTCCTCCTGCGTGTTCACACACAAAGCCCGAGAGTCCATTTCCAGGCCCCGGCTGATCCCGGCTGTGAGAACCCAGACTGCTGCTGACACGCCCCACGACCTTGTAAAATGTTGTGAAACAAGTCAAGTAAGGATACAGCAGACTTGCTGATGCTGACCAGAACTCCTTGGGCAATGTGCCAAAAGCCACCTAGCTTAGTTCTCTATTAAAAGTTTTCTGCCTTCCTTGTAATTGGCTCTACCTTGCAGTCACTGAAACAGTATAACACAACATTTCTCCTCTGAATATAAATGGGATCCCTATTATTTTCAGTGATCGGAACACATGGTTCATCTCAAGAGGATAGCTCGTGGCTCAGGGGAGGAGCACTCAAAGTTTATTCAGCTTACGCAGATCTTAATAGCCACTTCAGAGTCCCAGCTCTCCGAGAGTACAAACAATATGATCTTACTCAGCAGAAAGTATCCAGATCATGCGAAGTAGGATGCTGTTTAGACAGTGCCCAAAGCTACAGCTGGATGTGAAGCTGTTACGACATGACTCAAATTTGTCCTTTTAATGTTTAAATACTCATTCTCTTTTAAACAATTAAAATCTAAAAATACCCAACAACTTTGTTTTGTTTTCATGTTGCACCAAAATGTGTGATGTGTCCAGCTTGACTTGCAGGTTCTAAGATAATGTGTACATTTTAGTGTGTTTTAAAATGATTGTAGTTAGGTGCGGACGACCAGGAATCAGGATGTAACTTACCAACAATGCTAGGCCTTGTAAAAGGGGGAAGATATTAGTGCTGGTCAAACTTTGTCCATTAAAACGTGTTACAGTGGAACAGGGATTTTGGCAAAATGGATACCGCTGCAGGAAACATCGGTTTTCAATTTATAGTGTTTTCCTCAAAAATGTGAAAACAGAAAATTTTGCAGTTCACAGCCACTGAAAACTGAAGATTTTTGGCCAAACTCCCCAAACATTATGATTTTTGGTGGAAATTTGCACTTTTCAGTTTCTGACAAACATTTTTGGTTTGGGGATTTTCAGTGTTTTAACAGGAAAAACCGCACAATTTGAAAAAATAAAAAAATAAAAAAAAAGTCAAATTTTCTGGGGGGGGAAACCACTTCCTGCCCAGCTCTAGAAATTCTATCCAAGTGAAGTGGCAGAGCTCAAATTTACGCTGTAAGCAGTACCTATGTAGCCGCTGCCCCACTATAACATAACCCTTGATCACTCGGTTGCAGAACCAGTTTTGATAATTGGTACAACTTGCTATGGAGGAAGCCAGAACCTGGAAGAAATATTTTCTCCCTTTCACATCCAAATTCCAAAATTAATGAACCTTCTCAAACTCCCCCCTTCCCCAACAGTGTATTTAACGTTTCTATGCAGTAAGGACTGCCCTAATAATGATGATAAAAGTTATGGTCACTCTCCCTCACTCTGCAGCATCTGAATCTCCGAGCAGCCCCGTGGATTTCAGTGAGACTCCTCTCACAGTAAGGTACAATTCAGCAGGAGTAACAGAGTAGACTCTAGCCCAGTGAATTCCAGTCTGCATGACTTTGGGATACCATGCCCAGCTCTATGGGCTGCAGAAAACATCCGCTCAACATTAGAGTTCAAGCCATCACAGAGTGGTTTTAACGCTGCATTTTATTCTGAATCTAAGGTATATATGGAGAAGGCTGGGGATGGTCATAACTAAACAAATTCAAATAGATTCATAGATTCCCAGGCCAGAAGGGACCACTGTGATCACCTAGTCTGACCTCCTGGATAACACAGACCAGAGACCTGCCCCAAAGCAATCCCTAGAGCAGATATTTTAGAGAAATATCTAAATCTTGATTTTAAGATTGTCAGTGATGGAGAATCCACCACGGCCCTTGGTAAATTGTTCCAATGGTAAATTATTCTCACCTGTTTCCTGTCTGAATTTGTCTAGCTTCAACTTCCAGCCATTGGATCGTGTTCAATCTTTCTCTACTACACTGAAGAGCCCATTATTAAATATATGTTCCCCGCATTGATACTTCTAGACTGTAACCATCACCCCTTAACCTTCTCAAGCTAAATGGATTGAGCTTTTCGAGTCTGTCATTATAATAAAGTAGGTTTTCTAATCTTTTAATTGTTCTCATGGCTCGTCTCTGACCCCTCTCCAATTTATCAACACCCTTCTTGAATTGTGGCCACCAGAACAGGACACAGGATTCCAGCAGCAGTCACACCAGTGCCAAACACAGAAGTAAAATAACTTCTTTACTCCTACTCGAGATTCCCGTTTATGCATCCTAGGAGTGCATTAGCCTGTTTGGCCACAGCATCACATTGGGAGCTCACGTTCAGCTGATTATCTACCACCACCCCCAGGGTTTTTTTCCAGAGCTACTGCTTCCCAGGATAAAGCCCCTCCATCCTGTAAGCATGGCTACATTCCTTGTTCCCAGATATGTACATTTACATTTAGCGATATTAAAACACATATTGTTTGCTTTCACTCACTTTCCCAAGTAATCCTGATTCACAGTGATCTGTGACCTGTCCTCCTCTTCTGATTCACCACTCCCCCAATTTTTGTGCCCTCTGCAAACTTTATCAATGATGAATTTAAGTTTCCTTCCAGGGCATTGATAAAAACGTTAAGTAGCATAGGGCCAAGACCCAGTACTTGCAGGACTTCACTGGAAACACATCGACTCAATAACAATACATTACATTTTGAGACGTGGCGTCAACACGGCTACAACAACACTGCATATTACGTTTTGAGACCTATCAGTTACTCACTTTCTAATCCTTTAAAGTGTGCCATATTAATATTATATTGCTCTAGTCTTTTTTAATCAAACTGTCATGTTGTATCAAGTCAAATGCCTTACAAAAGTGTAAGTCTATTATGCCAACACTGTTACCTTTATCAACCAAACTTGTAATCTCATCAAAAAAAATCAAGTTAATTTGACAAGATCTATTTTTCATAAATCCATGATGATCTGCATTAATTACATTATTCTCCTTTAGTTCTTTATGAATCGAGTCCTGTATTAGCTGCTCCATTATCTTGCCTGGGATTGATGTCAGGCTGACAGGCCTATAATTACCCGAGTCATCCCGTTTACCCTTGTACCACATTGACACGGCATTGGCTTTTTCCCAGTATTTTGGAACTTCCCCAGTGCACCACGACTTATTGAAAAGCAACATTAACGGTCCAGCAAGCTCCTCGGCCAGCTCTTTAAAAACTCTTTGGATGCCAGTATCCAGACCTGCTGATTTGAAAATAGCTGACTTTAGTCTCTGATCTTTAGCATCCTCTGGAGATACTAGTGGAATGGAAGGAGTGTTATCACCATATGAGGAGACAACATCATCTGTTTCCCCCCAATACAGAGCAGAAATCTTACATGATAGAACAGAGGTACATGATCATTGTATTAATAGTACACGAGCATTGCCATTCTAAAAGGCATCCATGCAGTGCTCAGCAGGTTAATGGAGACTTTCCAAAGGAGGCAAAGGCCCAGATCCTATATTTAGGTACCTCACTCCCACTGATCCCCTGTATACCTCTGAGGATCATAGAGCTCCTACTAGCTCTGCTCAGGGGGTCTCCCTCTCGGCTCGTCTAACAGGCCTGCTGCCAGCTGCCTAGGAAGCATTAGAAGTTGAACAGGGAAGAAGCCATGATGATATAATTTGCCTGTCCATGCAGAGAATAAGTGCTACCTCCTCTGCCGATGGCTGCCATTTATGGTCCACCAGGGTCCCATGTTGGATCTCAGCAGCACTCACACAGCACAGTTCCAGTTTTTGGATGGGGTCCCAACTAATTGAATACATATGGTGCCTGGCCACTCATTGGCAGAGAACACATTTCCTCTAGAAATCCCGCCTGGGCTAGACCCAAAGCCCTTCAGTTCTGCAGCCCGGGGACTGGCCTCCAAACCCACCCCAGACAGCAGAATTGTGCTCCTGAAGCCAGGAAAAAAAACTCTCTCGCGCACTGTCCCTGAGGGCTGTGAAGAAAAACTTGGAAACCTGAACCAAACGCAACCGACAGCCTAACGAAGTCTGTAAGGTGCAGATCGCACCATGTAACTTAACAGACAATTTAACGGTCACTTTTAAACATTGCTACTGTTAACTACTGCACCACTGATGATTTCAACAGGCGCTTCTAGCTGATGTCTATCTCCACAAAGCCAAACCCTGTCTCCTAGTGGTACCAAAAACCCCAACTGTCCCCTGCCCAGCTGCCAGAAACCACCAGCTTTGCTCTGACAGCTTCTGTGCCAATGCCAAAACCTGCAGCACCTTGAAAAGCACCATTTCTGAAAAGCATTTGCTTTGCTCTTTGGACATACTGGTTCTAAGCACGGTGTGCGCTTGTGTCTCTCTGAAAGTGCCAGTCACAAAGATCTCGGGCTACAACCCGCTTTAATGTAAGTTCAGGAAGAACTGCAATATTTAAGCCAACCCATAAGAGTGAAATCACACAGTGTAGTAAGACACTGACAACTCACAAAACACCACTCAACAGGAGTAAAGGGTGGCACAATTAGACTCTAAGAGACTATGAAAGAGATCAAGACAAAGACAGGTCAGGCAAAGGAGAGGATGAGGGGAGTTTAAACTGGCTCAAAAAGGCTGTCCAAAAAGACGAGAGAAGCAAAGAGCCAGCTCTTGTCTGCAGCTGGCCTCCTGCCACGCCAAACTCCAGCCCCATGATATCAAGGCTCTGTAATTAAAAAACGTACCAGATGCAGTGTTCTCCCCCCTCAAAAAGCCTCTCTTTACTCCTTTTTGCAATAGGAACACCTTCTCCTTATCACAGGCCATTCTACAGGAAGCTTAACACTCTCAGGATTGGTCCTTTTAAAAAATTCTTTACCTGTTCACAGAACGCCTGGCAACTCAGCTGTCTTTAGCTCCAGCATACAGAATCGCTGAATGGGAAAATGAAATGATCCACACAGATGATTCAGCTGTGATTTCTGAACAGAACCAAACCCCTCGAACTATTGGCCCTGATCCTGGGGAATGTTGTGGCAGGCTTCAGGTTTTGGTTCTACACTAGGTCCACCAGTTCGCCCGAAACGTGGCAAGGTCGTGACCCAGGGAAGATTGTTGCCTTGTCCCAGTCAGGTACAGAGAAGGAAGCGGAATGAAAAGGAGACCCTCTGTTCCACCCACTGATTGACAAAGCCCAGTGCCGGCAAAGCTCTCGGCTCACTTTACATCGAATCTCGTTCAAAGGAGGGCTTTGCTGATCCTCAAAGGCCTCACTGGGCACTAGCAGCTAGCAGGCTAAAGTCCTGTCCACACTGAAGTGCGGGGGAGTTTTGCCAATGACATCAACGGAGCCAGGATTTCACTCCTAGTAGCTATTTGTTTGTTTCCCGTTTTATTTCTAATTTCACAGATTAACATACCAACAACCGAGATCTCAAGACAAAGAAGTCCTGTCCATTGGAAATGCTGCTGTTTGGCTATTTGAGTCGGTCTGTGGTGTCTGAAACCACGCCTGGAACAGAAAGGTAGAACCACCTCTGGGATCATACAGCCTCAGAGAAGATGGACAGTAGATGGGGCTGGGATCTCCCAGGAGCCTAAGGGAGTTGAGGCCCCAGGTCCAGCTGAATTTCACTTCAGTCCCTCAGGCTCCTGTGAAATACGTCTGGTCTGTGAAAGACCTCACCCCATCTTTTAACCACTTTCCGTGTCCTCCGCCACCCCCACCAGTCCATTGGCACCCTGGCAGCAGGCTAAGCAGAGAGGGAAAGGCTGAGAGGAGTCCCTCGAGGTGACCCATCTCCACCAGGGCACCGAGGTGTGTGAGACTTTGCCCTGGCACTACCCATGCTGCTCCTGTCTGGTGGGGACATTAGTGCAGGGTGGCGTCACCTTGCTGCCTGGGAAACCGAGAACTCCTGCCAAGACGCATGGTCTCCAGGATCCAGCAGGTGCCAGGGCTGGGGAGGGAAGGTACAGCCTTCTCCCCCACCCTCCCCTCCATGCTCTCAGCGGAGGGGATGTGGGGCCTCAAGAGGCTGTGCACACTGCTCCTGCTGGGTAATGTCACAATCTGGACTAATGGACAGTCGTGTCCCTTCACTTCTCCAACCTGGGGTGCCTTTTCCACTGCTTCACTGTGAGAGCAGCCACTCCTGGCCCGTCTACATCCAGCCTCCAGCATGTAAATCACTCCCAGTTCTACTGCGAGAGTGCTACAGTCAGCCACCCCGAATTACACTGCAGGGCAACACCAGCAAATTCCCAGTCCCAGACTTCCCCCAGACATGTGCGTCTTGTCCTGCCCAGCCCTCTCCTGGACAACAAAAGCTCATATAAAGTCCATCATTTTATTAACAGAAAATGATAAGCACAAATTCTGTGATCCCAAAAGGAGCTTCCCAAACACTTCAGTCCAAACACACGGGTCGAGATAAAATAAGTTTATTAACAACAGAAGGATAGATTTGAAGTGACTACAAGTAATGAGGCATAAAAGTCAGAATTGGTTACAAGAAAATGAAAGTAAATCACAAGTAATGCCTAGAGTGACTTCAAAGCAAAGGTCTCTCTGACCAGGTCCACCAGCTGTCTTACTGGCAGAATCTTTCAAGTCAGGATCCCTCCTCCCATCCAAAACGGTTTCCTTTGTTCTTCAAGTGCTGTCAATGCCGTGAGTAGATGGGAGGGAAGAATAATCTGGGGCATCTGCTCCCCTTTCTTATAGCTCTTTTGCTTCTTTGAGAATCATCTGCAGCTGAGGTTCAGGAGACGGAAAGTCTGAGTGGCTGGGAACCGCCCGCTGTTTCTTTGTCAAGATGTAGATTTTCACCCACATCATGTTTCCTGCCAAAAAATGGCCACTTAACCAGGTGATGGTCTCTTTGATTTTGCTGACACTTGGCTGAGGCGTTGGCTAGCTTTTTGTCTCTGGGGAACAGGTTTGTGGCTGCTTCCCCCAGACTTGGAACATGCCTGGTGATACCATACAGAGGAATCCTATAACTTTACATGCAATGTTGCCACACATATAAATCGCTGATCATTATTGTCCTGGTAAAATGTGTTTTTTCAAATGATACCTCACAAGGCACATTTTGTACAAAATTTATCATAGCCTTGTGAAAGGGTGAATATAGGGGTACAGATGGTCACAGATCTGAGACACAGAGCGACTAAGTGATTTGCCCAAGGTCACCCAAGAAATGTATGGCACAGCTAAAAACTGAATCTAGATTTCCTGAGCCCGAGTCAAGTGCCTCAACCACAAGACCATCCCCCTGCAATCAGCATCCCCTAACCCAGCAGCCACCACCACCCTGAACAACAGCCCCACATCCAGCACAAGTTCTCACCACCACCCTGTCCCACAATCCTTTGCAGGATATGGTCTCCAATTCAGTTCCTCTGGTGCCTTTCACCTGCGCTAACGAATTCTTGCTGCCCTGCCTGGACAGTGCCATGGGGAAGCAGGCACCACGTGTTTCCCAATTGGCACATTTATCTTCCTTCACTCAAAGGCTGTCCCAGGAGGGTCAGGAAAGGATCTAGCCCTCTCTCCCCACCCCCAGGAGAGCACCATCCTGGGGCATGCAGCAGGGTTTGTGAGGTTCCCAGCTGTTATGCAATGGGAGTAAGAGGAAGTTTTCAGTCAAGTTCCTGACCCCTGCTCCGAAATTTGGAAGACCCGAGTGTGCATCAGATTTGCCGACACCAAAGAGAGGAAATAAAAGTGCAGCGTAACTAGAGAGAGGCCCATGGTGCCAGAGTGGAATCTGGAGCACATACGTGCTCGGTCATTGCTTCAGACTCAGTGAACCCAACAGCATCCTTTTCCAGCTGGGAGGCCAGGAAAAAAGAGAGATCACTTCCCCCAAAATACAACCCTCCCCTCGCCCCCCCAAATAATGATCTGCCGTATCAGTCACCTCCACATCACCGAGAGGTTTGGAACAAAGAGGCCTATTGCATTTGATGTGGTGATAAAGTGCGTGCAGCTTGTGGCCATTCATTTAGCATTTTATTTTGTGAACTGAATGACATCATGCTGCCCTAAGGACAATTCCGCCAGCAGAACTCCAATTTGTCTCATTGCACAATGAAGTTTTAAACACTTCTTCCCCTATGCCCCGCACCTCCACTCCAGTTAATAAAAATGATTAATTTGAGTGTTTTAATCATTTTTGCTGATCCCAGACAGAACTGAGCGAGGTAGTTTCTGAAAGCCCTGCTAATCCACTTCAGTCGTAACATCGGTGCTGATGCATTGTCGTGCTGTATTATATTCATCCCAGGGCTCTTCGGAGGAAAATTAGTGGGCTGGCATGTTAATCTCATTGAACTCGAGGGACTGTAGTTTGATTCCTGGAGCTGCCAAATGGGTTAGGAATGACTGATTCGAACAGTGTTCTTTCCAGAGTTTCTCCATTTTAAGAAGTCAGGCCGGAGGACTGTGAACCTCGGGCAAACACGGGGAATGTTTTTTGGCATTTTGACCCAATTTGGATTCTAGCCCACGTCGCTGTGGAGAAACGCCAGGGCTTTAAATCCATGAAGTCCTTCTTCTGTGAGTATTAGGATTTCCTGCCAAGGCACAAAACAACATGTAGTCAAGAAAAGATTATCTTTTCAAAAGTGAACTTGGAGGCAGAGAAACTTGGGTTTGAGACTGAAAGGCAATCTACACTCTGCTGAGAGGGTGGGGCTCACAGCTTGTTTTGATCTACACTTCAGGTGACTTTTAAACATAATTTGTGTTTTCATGGGGGGAGGGGGGGAGTTTTACATAAATGCAGAATAGAAGCCCATGAACCAGAAACCACACACTGGTCCTTACAACATGGCGATTCTTCTTTTCCTTTGATAACAGACTGGATACTTATTACAGCAAAGCTAAAGCCATGCTATTTCGTTACATCTCCCAAACGCCAAGGCACCCAATTACGCCTTTTAGTCATTTATTTGTATTGTGGTTAGCACCTGCAGTGCCCGAGGTACTGTCTACCATGAACAGGAAGAGACAGGCCCTGACAGAAAGACCCACGATCTAAAAAAGAGACAAGTAGCTGGTGAAGGGGAAGGGAAAAGACAAAGTACAATCATCCTGATTGGTGCCCACAGCAAGGAGAGCTGTCTTTCGGATCTCTAGCTTCAACCCTCTTCTAGAACGTTTGGTTTTCCAACGATCCACTTGAGAGAGTGGGGACTAGAACGGGGAGGTTTCTGGACCGTTTGGATGGAAACGCAGTGTCTGGATGTCTGGGAGCCCACTCCATGGGTGCTCGGTATCTCGGAACTCAGGCCTGGGTGTTCCAAGCTGCACATCTAAAACGAGGGGACCCTTGAAAACGTTGGCCATAATGTCTTAACGTTTGCATGAGCACCCAGATGGAGCTTAAGTTCTGCTGCTGTCCTGCTCTAGGCTTCCTGCTGCCTTGTAGGCTGCACATCTGTTGCACCCTGCTTCCTGCTGACCATGTCAAGGGGGTGCTTTCTCTGGGTAGAGAACTCTGGACTACAGGGTGGAGAGTAAATTCCCAATCTCTTTGCAGCTCCAGAATTCCAGTCTGCGAAGAGAGGGGGATAATGCAGCGGAGAAAGGAAAATTACCCAACTGCAGGGAAGGCTGCCCCGGCACTATCAGGCAACAGCCACTTTGGGTGCCAATGTGCACACTGCCAGCCTGGAGCCTCTTGGGCACAGCTGGGACCCCCATGACATCTAAGCCTTGTGATCTTAGCAGAGAGCTCTGGCTGATGGCCCAGCGGGTGCTCCGAATTCAGTAGAACCCCTCAGCTGCGAAAAGCCTGGCTCAGAGGCCTGGTGGGCGTGGAATTGGAGCACGAATTGCTTTGGGTGCTGCTCAGTTGTGTTTTCAAGAACTTCTCCGGAGGTTTGAGCCCAGTGAGGGGAAGAGCAGTGACTCCAGCACCCGAGTCAGGGTCAAACCTTGCAGTCAACATCGCACCGAACCGTGAGAGAGGTTCCCACGCTCCATGCTGCCTAGCTGGGAGTCCATTCGCACCGCATCCCTCTTGAACTGAGGGGGTCTGCGAGCAGACCTGCCATGCCAGGATCGAGGAATCCCTCTCAAGGCTTGGAGACGCTCGGCCCAGAAAGCAGAGGGGTAGCTTTCAGTCTGATGGGAGCAACGCCTGACGGCCACCTGCTTTCTGGGGAAAGCAGTCAGGGAAGCACCAGGGCCTGCGGATTTGAAGCTGCCTGGCTTCCAAAGGCGAGAAGGGAGCCTACTGCATTGGGATTAGCTGAGCCCAGAACCCGGAGGAGAGGCAGGTTCTCTCTGGACACAGGCGCAGCGAGCGTAGTGCATTCGGGTAGCTCCCCAGCAGCTATCCCTCAAAATATCCTCCCTGGCCTTTCCTCACAGCGCATTCTGCGGCTCTCGTCAGCCGGGTTGGGGTGAGCTTCCTTGAGACCTGCCCAAGCTGTGATATGAAACTGTCACTATGGTTCACTAAGTAAATGCCACAGTCCCAGATGCTGCAACTGCATCTGACATGCTCAACTCTAAGCAGCCTTTAGCTGCAAAGGGCTTGAGTTTTTATTTTCGGTAAAGTCTGCAGCCTGCTTTGTGGATAAAGATCCCTAGGCTGCGGCGTTATTGTCCACTTGCATAGGACTTTAGCCACTGATGGACAGATTATTGCTGAACTACTCCGACATTCCCCCTTCTCAAAGCCAAGCTCAGCTCTGCGACTCGACCCTCCCTGCTGGCTCAGGGGTTAAATCAGGACTGGAACAGAAGTCGGCTGCATCTTACCGGAGGCCATCTCTTGGGTCTGTCTCTGTACAGCCCCCAGCTGATCCAGGACTGGGGTTCCCAGGCACTCTGGCAATACAAATACTAACCAGTAACAAGGGCTAACCTGAGTGGTGCTGATCGGCCCAGCTGTCCCACGTCAAGTTGCTGACCCCTAGAAGCACACAAGCTACTGATACTGCAGCGAGCGCGTCACAGGAGAAAGCCCAGAAGAGAGAGTGAGCGTCTGGAACCGTGCAAGACAGCAGGTGAAAGTGTTACGCACACCACTGAACTCACTTCTGCAAGCCTTGCTGGTTTTTATTTTCATAACGTTGACTCATTCTTTCCTACAGAAGCCACTTCATCCCATGAATCGTGTTCACACGCACACACAAACCTCACCAGTTCAAACAGTCACTGGCTTCATGCTGGCCAGGCTGGAGGGGGGGACGCTGAAGCAAAGGGGAATGCTTGCAGTGGATACCTGGAATGGCCTGCCAGCTTCCAGCTCCCAGCTCTGGGGGAGAAATGTTGCAAGCTGGGCTCTGGCAAAGCCAACGTTCTGGGTGTGCTTGTCCAGTAGTCACCCATCAAATCTTTTCTGCTGCCTTAGTGAACTCAGTAACGTTCCCTCGGGATGAGGCAGTACATACAGGAGCAGTAGCTGGGGAATATGGTTATTTAGCCATCCGAGGCAAACCGTGAACACGCCTAACGACACCCACTGTCTACGCAGGGAGTTCTGCACTGAATTCAGGCAACGGTCTCAGCGGGACGGGGGAGGGGGAGGGGTCTCAGCTGCTCACGCTGAATGGGAGTCTGTGGGTCTGGGAGGGAGCACACACATAGCCCCAGCCTCCAGTGCCTTTCAAGACGACCACCAAGAGCCTACAGCCTGGGATGAGAAGCAGGCTTCCCAGCTCCACTCCTTTGGCCCCATGGAACTTTCTGCCCTTTGGGTAAAGTTCATCTGTTCAGGGGGCAGCCCCTGAGGGTGGAACAATCATCCCAAATCTCACCCCCTTCCGCTCCCAGGGCAAGGTGACCTTCGCTAAGACAGACTCAGCAGAGCATGGACATTCAAAACCACTCACACCCCAAAGCCCTACCCAAGCAAAACACGGCACTACACGTCATTCTCCCCTGGGGAGAGGACGAGAGAGAGAGGAAACCATACGTGATAGGTGTTAGTCAGTCGCTTAATATACAACTGGCAGGTGCTCAGATACTACAATGTTGGGGGCAGATTAAGAACCCGTAGAGAATAAAAAGAATAGAACAAGTGGATATCTATGCACAGGATACTATTATAATGGAAAAACACCCTCATAAAACTCCAATAGCACACATTTTGAGAGGACCCATCCCAGGAAGGGGAGAGATCTGAGGCACTGTCTGCCAGCCGGCGTAGTTTAGAGCAGCCCTTTGACGGCTCTAACATACACGTGGCCAGGAATAGCTGGGCAGAGAGTGAGGGGACCAATAACCGCTCTGCTCTGTAGAGCGCAACTCGGCCACAGCAGACTCTGATCCGTGGTCTTTTGAGTTAATCTGAGCACTAACAGTCTGATACGACCCTATGAGGAAAACCAGCCTTGAATCGCTCAATGACTCCAAGAGGGACTTGGTCAAGCTTTTCTAGAACAAAAATTCACCTTTAGACTGGGAAAAGGCATGGAAAACCTTAGCCAAAAAGATGCGGTAGAGCACATTAGAATAACTGGGAAAGGGAGTTAGCATCGAAATGGAGCTCAATCTTAGCTATGAGTGTGCAGTGCTTGGATGTGCTACAGTACAGCCAGTATCATTTTCGGAGCTTGGCATGCAGTTCTTCTCATATTTTAAATGAGCTGCTTCAATGAATGAATGGAAAGAAAATCTTGGGAGTAAAGGCAAAAGCTGGGACTATGTGGCACACTGGGTTAGTTTCTTTCCGTTGCTGACCAGTTGGGTTCAAATCTTGTTTAGGTTCCGCGCGATCATGAGTTTACTAGCCTCGCTGGAGTCCCCGGTGAACACTACTTCATGTTATAAAAATCCCCATTCATCCTGCCTGGAAATCTATGTGCCGGAGGGTTACAAGACCAACAAAGGTGCTGTACATCACCAGATGTGCACTGCAACTGCCTTTTGCAAATCATGTTTAAGATCTGGCTTCACCATTGATGACTGATCAAAATTTAGTGCTGTTTTAATACCTTGTATTACAGCTCTGTGCACAGTGGATGAGCCTTTTACAACTGTAACATATGTTGGAGATTAGCAAAACTAGTTTGGCATGGCAGAAAGATAAAAATATAGAGCACATACCAAATTCACTCTCTGACCCATATCAGCTTCCAGATAACTCATATGCAATGTGCTTACGGTTCAGATTATTGCATTGTTGTTGGTAATTTACAGTTGCTGTATAGCTAATAAACAAACAAGCTGGTTCCTGTTACGCATATGCCTCTTGCAACAACTGTAAATCTGTGATCCTATATGTCACTAATATGCCCATGAAAAATGCATGTCTCTCTAATAGCAAGGACCACTTTCCCTAGAGGAAAAAAGCCTCTTCCAGAAAGGTGTACAGTTCACTCTCCTCTGTAATGATTCTTACTGGGTCATATTTACTTAGGACTCAGAAAAGGCCTGAGTGGGAGGTGGGAAGGCCTGAGTTGAGGTGGGAAGCCGCGGCCAGCACATCCCTCGGCCCGCACTGCTTCCCGCAGCCCCCATTGGCCCGGAGCGGCGAACCGCAGCCAGTGAGGGCCGCAATCGGCCAAACGTGCCGAAGCGGCAGGTAAACAAACCGGCCCGCCCCGCCAGGGTGCTTACCCTGGCGAGCCGCGTGCCAAAGGTTGCCGACACCTGGTCTAGTGGCTAGAACATTGAACTAGGATGCAGGAAACCTGCATTGAATTCCCAACTCAGCCACAGACTTCCTATGTGGCCTTAGGCAAATCATGTCATCTTCCCTTTGCCTCAGTTCCTCTACCTGCAAAAGGAGAATACCACCTCGTGATGGGGTTGTGAGGATAAACCAAGATGAGTGATTGTGAGGTGCTCAGACACAATGTGTTGAGGGTTAAATAGGCCCCTCCTGAGTACTCTAGCTGTCTGAGCTCAAAGAGAAGTGTAACTCTTGGAAACATTGTTGAGGAACATGCAGCAAGATTGGGAGGTGGCTTCATATGAGCAACAAAGGAGAGAGAGAAATCAAAGCTGATCCCACGTGACGGGGCTGCGAAGATGGAGGGTTTGTGAACAGTAACAGAACGGGGGAGTGGGGAAGATTCCAGAGGACCTGTTTTGGTTTGGTGAGGCTGGATTTGACCACAGCCCATGCAAGAAGCGATGTCAGACAGATGGGCTGAAATGGGAACTTGGGCAGAGACAGACTGGTGAGGGAGATCTGTGATAGCACGTGAAGACATGTCAGCAGTTGAGATGTACACTTGAGTGAGAGTGATGAAATGCAGCAAGAACCAAGCCCACAGTTACCAATAATACAGACCTACCTTTAAGTGCAATGTTCCATCTGTGAAAGGTACAATACTGTAGCTGGTTAACCAACTAACCACATGGCCCTCCTATGCCTGAATTAGCTGTAGAATGTTTTGGAGCCACACGAAACAAAATGAATAGCAATCGTTTGCTTTGCTTGCAGCAAACTAGCTTAGGTCAGTCAGACTCTGATGTGTCTGCAACATCCTTTTCATTTTACTCTGTTGCCTTGTATATTTTATGGTGACATTTGCTTAGGTGGTTACAGAACTAGAAAAATAAAAATTGTGGAATAGTGAGGTTGGCAAGTCGATATCATTAATCAGACCCACGCCTTGCTTACCAAGTAAGTCGTGTCTAGGGTATTAAAGCTTGAAGCTGAAATTGCAGCAGTCAGCAATTTGAGTAGGTGTAGCTGGGCTGACTGTCATAGAGTTATGGCTGTTTACTCAACAGTGGATAGGAGTTTTTAGGAGGAAAAAAGATTTTCCCATTTCAAAAACACTATGTCAACCCAAAGTGATAAAGCCGCTAATTTTTCTCTTGTGAACCATTTTTAATGGTCAGCTTTAACTGTTAACTTTTACTGAAGCCAGTTAAAAATGCAAAATGGGCACAGATCTGTACTGTCTGTAGCACAATTATTGACATGTGACTGATCAGCACGCTCTAAGAGCCATAAAAGGAGGGTTAACAAGGTCCTGATTCAACAAAGCACATAAGCGCATGCTTAATTTTAAGTGGGTAAGTAATCCCGTCCCTATTCAGCAAAGCACTTAAGCATGTACTTAGTCCCAGTGATTTCAATGGGTCTGCTTCCCAGTGGGGTTCACAATCAGTCCCCGAATGAGGAAAAGCGGTCTCGGACAGTTCCTGACAAACCCAGTTGTGACGGGTTCGGTCACAGAGATCCCCTTGGGACTGTCACCTGATGTGCTGAAATTACCTCTGAGCCTGTTTTCTTTGCCAGCTTGGGGCTCCAGAACCCTGTCTTGTTGAGCCAGACATGCTAGCCTGCTGCAACCCGACCCAGGGTCTGGTCCACGTCCCCAAAGCTGCAGACTTAACTGAAAACAGCTCAGCAAGTACTCGTCTCCAGTACCCAGACACCCAGCTCCCAATGGGATCCAAACCCCAAATAAATGTTTTACTCTGTATAAAGCTTATACAGGGTAAACTCATAAATTGTCCGCCCTCTATAACACTGATAGAGAGATATGCACAGCGGTTTGCTCTCCCAGGTATTAATCACTTACTCTGGGTTAACACAATCACTTTTGTTTATTAATTAAGTATAAAAAGTAGGATTTAAGTGGTTTCAAGTTACCAAGCAAAATAAAACAAAACACACAAGTCTAAGCCTAATACATTAAGAAACTGAATACAGGTAAATCTCACCCTCAGAGATGTTCCAATAAGCTTCTTTCACAAACTAGACTCCTTCCTAGTCTGGGCCCGATCCTTTCTCCTAGTACAATCCTTGTTAGTTCCAGCTCAGGTGGTAACTAGGGAATTTCTCATGACTGGCAGCCCCCTTTGTTCTGTTCCACCCCTCTTTTATAGCTTTGGCACAAGGCAGGAATCCTTTGTCTCTCTGAGTCCCCACCCCTCCTTCTAAATGGAAAAGCACCAGGCTTAAGATGGATTCCAGTACCAGGTGACATGGTCACATGTCCTGTGAGACCCCAAGCCTCCATTCTTCCTGGCCTGACTCACACAAACCAAGGAAGGCTTACAAGTAAACAGAGCCATTTACAATTGTGCCATCAAGATTCTAAAGCACCATTAATGGCCCACACTTTGCATAATTACAATAGGACTTTAGAGTTATACTTCATATTTCTAGTTTTAGATACAAGAATGTTAAATACATACAAATAGGATGAACACACTCAGTAGATTATAAGCTTTGTAATGATACCTTACAAGAGACCTTTTGCATGAAGCATATTCCAGTTACATTATATTCACACTCATTCGTATATTTCCATAAAACATATGGAGAGCAATGTCACACCAGTCATTTATCACCCTCTTTGTGGAAATCCCAAATTTCATTGCAATACCAGCCTCCTCATCTGATCCCACTTGCCAGTGCCACGTAAAGCCTTCGTGCTCACAGCTGCTGAGCTCCGGAGGAAGAAGGCACTCTCCTCCTCCTCGAAAGAGCGTGCCCATTAGCAAATAGCGGACAAAGCAGCAAAATCAGTTTCTTGGCTGGTAAATTCATACTTATCCGCTCTCCCCTCCCACTAACACATAACAGGATTAAGGGGAATGCAGACCACCTGGGGTATTTTCAGTGGTTTTCAACTGGGGTATGCATACTCACATCAGGGGGTACACAAGAAAAATCCTGCAATGGCAAAAAACGCATCATGTTATCCCTTACAGACCTCCCCCCCCCCCCCCATTTTCATAGGTATATTGTGACCCTATCTCAGGTGGGAGTACGTGGTAGACTACATTATTTGGAAAGGGGTACATGGCCTAAAAAGTTTGAAAACCACTGCTCGATCTGATTTAAAACCTTGGACCACCACGATCTAGAGTACGGTTCCATTCGGAAAAGAGACGCCACCTTCTGATTAACAGCTCTGCTCCAGCCTTTTTGACTGACTTCAGTGAGGGAAGAAAAGTTTTTATTGCTTTTTCCCCTCTCAGTCGTACAGCGGAGGCAACACAGCTCAGAGAGAGGCAGCTACCGTCTGCTCCTCCTTGTGCATCGCTATTATTGTTAATTCGGTTCCACTGAAGGCAATGGGGTTGCATCGAAGCCTGGCCTATGTTGGATGCATGTACTGTTCTGCAGACTGATTTAACGCTCAAGAATGCTTGTAAGCCAGTTCTCTGCACATCAATGTGCTACAGCCGGCTGACAAGCACTTCAAGAAGCGGCTGGAGTGGACGAGGCTTTCGGGAGGTCTGAATAGTGGCTCAGTCTAAGCGGTTTCAGCAGGGACTGGTTTAGTGCCTTGGGTGAGGGTTCAGCTAACTTCTCCCCCATACTATCCAAGGTGCATGATGACGTTGCAAAATCTCCCACAATGCACTGCTTCTGCCAGCTCCAGAAATGGTTTAGAATGCTATGCCTGTGGATGCAGGTTCTTAAACTGAGTCGGGCTGGACAGGAAGGATCGCCCAGTGACTAGAGCACTGGCTTAGGATTCAGGAGAGCTGGGTTCACTTCCACCTGCTCTACCATAGACCTTCAGACAGTCACAGTCTCTCTGCCTCAGTTCCCCACCTGTCCAATGGGGAGGCGAGGCAGTGCCATTATCCACGTGAGGGTAAATACAGTAACGACTGTCGGGTGCTCAGATGCGGTGGGGGTGGGGGCCAGATAAGAACCTCAGACAACCAGCATGAATGCACTGAACTGTCTGTATTTAATCCAGCTCAACTGGACAATAGTGCAGGTCTCCGGTGCAGACGCAGACTGAGGGCTGCAGAGCCTCCGCGACTAGCGAGGAGGCAGGAGAAGGGACAGCTTGCTGAGTTCACAGAGCGAGCAGGCGGAACAAATGCCTTGCCCTGGTAAACAGTCTTACATCCCCTTGGCCTTGGCGTAAATGACTAACCAAGCACCCCCGCACACTCAGCCTCTCCTGTCTCTCACTTGCACCTGTGTAGAAAAGGTGTAACTCGGCAGCAGCGAAGCGACGCCTGATTTACACTGGTGCCTGTGCCCGGACAAACGTAGTGCGACGACTAAGGGACCAGGAGAAGGGACTTGCTATTAAGTGAGTATCCAGTGATCGCTGGTGGAGGCCTGTTACATGGGGTCCATCAGCAGCGTGCAGTCTGTCTTGCCCTCCTTTCTGCACTCAGCAGTCAGTATTCAAAGGCCTTTGTGTCAGCTTAGTACTCTGGAGAGTGGTGAATGAATCCGTGAGTACAGCCGGCAACGCTGCAGTCCCGAGCTGAGCACACGGCTCTGATAACACACCTGCCTTCACAAACAGCCCTGGGACTGATGTTTAGTCCTGGCCCTTTCTTAAGCAGAGCGTGCTAATCACGCCAAACAGCATGGGGCTGAGTTTGATGGGAAGAATCGATCAGGGACTCCAGAGGGTTGCAGTCAACGCATTCCAACTCGATCCAACTGCAACCAAGTCTTTGGAGGTGAAAAATTAACTTACGAAACCACCGAGCTCTGCCCAGTTAGTTACTTGGGGTGGAATTTTCCACAGCGCCCAAGGCAGCCTCACCTATGTAGCCTTATGTATTCACACAAACTCAGGGGATGAGCTGCTCTCACAGCATGATGACATTTGGGGCCCACACCGCCTTTTAAACATGCCACTTATCTGCAGCAAGAACTGTGCCAGGCAGGGATGGATGTCAAAAGGGCACCCGGATGAGTTTTGAGGCACTGTTACATATCAGCTCAGTAGAGAAACCGAAGGCCTCGTCGATACCACAGCTCACACAACGTAAAAGCCGGGAATTTAAAGGTCCTGGGAAACCGGTTTCTAATGCAGTACAGCCTGTGGTGTTCCTGGACATGGACAGCCCATGTGGGAACCATATTTAAACAACATGTTTTAACCACAATGGCCAGTTGATGTGTCCTAGAAACTAGCTCAGCTGTAACTGGGCTTAATGAGTCAAACATTTTCTTTAAAGGGAAGTGGGAATGGGATGGAAAAATGGGGAACAGCAAATAGGAAAAAATGTCATTTTTCAACAATTTAGCCTGTGGTGAGAATAAACGTTTAATAATTTAACTGTATAAATATAAAAACAAAAAATATAATGTTTCACCAATTTACTAATGCTCTTCAAATTCAGTGCCTGTAAACCTTCAACAGCAAGTTCAGTTCAATCAAAGCAACTTTTGTAAATATTAGATGTTACTCTTTTCCTGAGGTTTTAACTTTACTGGTAAACAATTTATGGTAAATGAAACTCTCTTCTGAGAAGCGAGTTTTGAGGAAATAGAAAAAAACCCAAACTTTTTTATTGTCTATTTACAGTCATTTTGTATGTGCACATGTGGTCTTTTGGGGCTGTACACACAGATTTTGGAACAACTAGAACACTTCTAATGTAACATTTCAGAGTAGTATCATCAACAAAATGTTAGGGTTAAACTAATATTTCATGTCATAGAACATTTCAGGGATAAGAAAAACTACTACAGAGAACGCAGCTCACCTGAGACCTAGTCTATTCCCTCCAGGGCCCCTGTACTGCAGTGGTAAATCTGTCACTGATCCCATGCTGGATCAGTCCAGAAAATAATGGTTATCTAACGTCGCCATCTGAGGATAATTTTTTTTTAACCCCAAGTCAAACACCCCGCTGGGAAAGCCACAACCACATACACAACAACAAACACAAGCAAGTGACAAAAGCATGGGCTTCAGACACTTTGCAGGCTCGTGACTCAAAATGAAAGATAGTTCAGTCTGTAGCCTTTGTAGGGGCTGGATTAAGCCACCACAGGCTGATCAACTGTACCTACATGCTTCTGATAAATGTCAGCTTTGTAGCTCTTTGAAATCACATCCAATAATGACAGACATCAGAGCCAAGTCCATTATCCCTGTCTGTCAAGTGGCAGACCACGGGTTAACCTCATTCTCACCTCGCTCACACGAGTTTTACATGTGATGGCTCAGAAGCTACCTGCTTGACATTTCTGATGAAGCCAACAGGAGCGTGGCCATTACTCTGCTGGGATGAACTAACAACAGAATACCTCGCTTTGATATACAGACTTTCATCTCAAAGAGCTTTGCAGACTGGTTTTCAGGGATCACTTCAATTCAGCTCAGAAATGCACCCAGCTCTGGGGTGAAACACCGCAGCTGTTTAACAGCTCACAGCAAAAACTACCCAGCAGGTTAGGGCAGGAACTGAAGAATGCTGCATCCAACTGGAATGTTAAGGAGGAACAGAAGCGTGCAGAATGCCATCAGCTGAGTTGAAAACGTGGCCAGAATCTTCTGTCCTGCAAAAAATCAGTCATCACAAGACGCTGGTCACCAGTCTCATGCACAGATTGGAACTCCCTAGCACATGTCTGGACCCTGGCTCCAGTGCCTGCACTCACTGTCCAACAGCACCCGAGCTGCAGCCTGAACAAGTACGTGCTGTGAGAGCACTCCAAAGCTACAGAGTTCCCTGCAGGTTCTTGTGACCATCTAGTCTGACCTCCTGTATACTGGATGGCCTTAATGTGAAGAGATTAGAGTCAGGCCCCCGACCCTGCTAAAGCCACGATGCGCCATTGCAGCAGCACAAAGTAGCCATAAACTCGTCTCAGATGGCTGGAGGAGGATCTCCTGGCATGGAATAAACCTCAGGGTTACTGTAGTGGTGTCTACGCCATCCCTTCCTTGGGGGCTGTGGGCAGCCAGCGTAATGTAGAGCAGGCCTGGGGCTGCTCTGCTTCCTGCTATGGACTCAACCAGCCCTCAGTGGCCAACGTCCAGGGAGAGGAATGGGAATCCAAAGCCACGTTTTCTCCTCTCCCTCCAGAGCCCCCAGAGACCAGGTGCAAGGACGTGCCCATAGAGTACAATCCTCTCACACCCCTGAATCGCACATCCCTTGCTATGCAGTCCTGGTGCTTTCAACACACGCTTCCACAACCAAGAACATTCCCCAGAAAGGATGGCTCTTTGCCCTCTGCTGGGGCAGGGCCATCAAGGAGCCTGTACTCTTATGCCCTTACCACCGGGCACCAAGAGAGCTAAACAAAACCCAAACTTTGCAGGATGCAGCTAAGAAATCAGCTAAGTAACGGTGGCTCAGGGGCAGGTGGGAGTTAGCAAAAGCATCGAAAAGGCGCTCAAATACTTTTGAGGGTCTAGGCCTAAGTGACTGAGGACCATAAATCCCCCTGATATTCAATGAGATTTCCACTCCTAAATCACTTTGGTGCTTTTGAAAATCCCACCCTGTATTAATTTTTCTTTTAAACGTTTGCATGAGTCTGTATGCACATCACACACACAGAGCTAGGCTAAAGAACATTACTAAGGTTACAAATTCAAGCCCTCGAGTTAGGAAACACCAGAGTTAATGTTGCCTTAATTCCCCTCCCCCTCCCCTTGTGCATGTGCCTTATGGTACAGCCTTAATAGTCTGTGATCATATAATTATTCTCCACAGGACGCTGCCTCATTCAGTGCACGGCACGGAGGGTGCTCTAGGGAGCAATCAGTGTTGAGTAGCGAAGGAGGCTGTTTTCTGTGGGACCCCAGGCGCTCTGGGAGGATGGTGCATTCATTCACAGATTGGTCAGCATTCAGAGCTGTGAGCGGCTGGAGCATGCTCAGTGAGGATGGGCTCTTTGGAGATTTTAGCTGGTACGCTCCAGCAAGTCTCTAGCGAGTGTGGGCAAACTGATTTTTCCAAACTTTGAACTTGACCAAACTTGAGCAGATTTTCAGAAATGGCCAAGGTCACATCCCTGCCATAAAAGGCCACCCCGCCCCCTGCCAAATTTCAAGTCCCTACTCTAAAGCATGGGGTGACAGAGCTGTTAAAAAATTCTGGCAACCTTTTCTTTGAACATGAGCAAGACACTGTTTTTCCCTAGCCTCATTCCCAGCAATGGCAGAACTGGTTTGGCTGAAACTTTCCAAAAATATTCAGCTTGCAAGCAGACAACTAGCATGGAAACTTTCAGTCCAAGCAGCTAAAATCCAGCAAAGTTATAAGCAAGTGAAAATGTTTTATAATTGGAAGTGTTGGGCAACCTTAATAAGCCACACTACCAGCCCTATCTATGTGTGTGTGTCTATATGCATGCACACACACACACACCCCAAAGTCTCTATAGTGTAGACCAGGATCGGGATGCTGAGATCACAGGGAGAGGACATTGCCGACAGAACCACTCGCTTCTCTATGTAAGGATGTGCACTTTTCAGAACGTGAAAGACAATCTTTAATGTTTCCCGAGCTTAAACACAGCATTAGACTTTCTTGTGGGCTTCAACAATTGCTCTTGATGTCATTTATGTCCCCTCCACCTAATTTATTGCTCTTTACTGAGCACGGATTTGACGAACCCAGAACAAGATGTGCTCCAAGCCACTTACCAGCTAAATAAGACGTCCACATTAGACTTTAAAAGTTTGTCATATTATGTTGGTGTCTATCTAAATCAGGGATCGGCAACCTTTCAGAAGTGGTGTGCCGAGTCTTCATTTATTCACTCTAATTTAAGGTTTCACGTGCCGGTAATACATGTTAACGTTTTTAGAAGGTCTCTTTCTATAAGTCTATAATATATAACTAAACTATTGTTGTATGTAAAGTAAATAAGGTTTTTAAAATGTTTAAGAAGCTTCATTTAAAATTAAATTAAATTAAAATGCAGAGCCCCCCGGACTGGTGGCCAGGACCCGGGCAGTGTGAGTGCACTGAAAATCAGCTCACGTGCCGCCTTCAGCACACGTGCCATAGGTTGCCTACCCCTGATCTAAATTATACAACTCAAAAATTCCAACTGGTGTCATACACAGGGCAGTAACACACCCCACAACCAGGGCTGTTGCTTCAGCAAAACACTGTCCTTTTCATTTCTGTCTCTCCCCTTATCTTGGTACAGAAGGCGAATTGCAAGCCTGTGTAGATATTTTCAGGGCATTTTCTCTGACAGACCTTTGTTACAGTTCTCTCCGGTAATGCCATGTCTCCAATCCACATTAACCCCCATTCTTATCACTCTTATTACAACAACAACATGACAAGGAATAAAAATGTGCACTAGAGTTCATTTGGGGTTTACGGTGTTTATTCTGGTTCTTCACAAGAAAATTTCCCTGTACCTGCATCGGAGGCGCATTGCAAATACCTGATCCAAGTGCTCCCCCACTCCCCCGTTTGCCCATAGGAGAAGCAGTTTGCCCATTATACCCAGTGACGTATCATTGCAGTCCCTTACAAGATGATGTATTGTATCCACAGAGATGACCCAAGTTATTTACATAGCTTACAGCCTCTAAACTTTATTATGGTTATTAATGGTAACCACATCTCCCCATTCCCATTGCAATGTTGTTGCTATTTCTGTTAAATAATCCCTAGTTTTTTCCAGGAAGCATTTAAATAATTGAGGTCACCTCTCTACCAAAGATTGTCAGTGTTTTTGTACAGTACATAGTTAAATCATGTGATTTAGCATGAGATACAGGACATTGCTGACCAGAGTACTTGAGCCAATAAAGATAAGAAATGTCCAAAGTATCACATTCATGTCCCAGTGCTGCAAATATCCACTGTAGCGTTAGCTCGAGTCCCTGGAATACCCCTTTCCAATCTGAGTGTGTAGATGTTCCGGATTTAAATTGCCAGGAGCTCAAAATGGGATTGAGGCCCTGGCGTTATTCTGGATCATCTGCATCATTCAGCTTCCTGTTTTACCTTCCAGAAACTCTGAAACAAAGAACACAGAGAAAAGATACTGACCACCGCCTCTGTATTAGAGAGATGGCGATGAACCAGTCTGCCTGGAACACAAAGAAAAACAGATTTAGGAGTCTAAGAAAGAATTGTGGAGCCTTAACTTTAGACACAAACATTTTAAAAATCTTAGCCACCTTTCTAACCCATCCGAGAGAAGCAACCCAGTTTTCTAAGCCCGATTTCTATCCAGTTACTGGAATGAATCCAGCTTAGTCAACACCACACCGTTTGCTATATTAAAACAAGTTCTTGGTGAGGGAAGGAGGAAAAATGGCCAAGAGAAAATTCCCATGTGGGACTGACAATTCCCAGCCCAGCAGCGATATGAAACTGAACATCAGTCATCCCTTGCCGCACTGAGTGAGCAGTAATGACGACAGGATTACAGAATAGCCGTTGGAATCAGCCTGCAAGATACACAAGGAGGGCGCAGTTAAAGGGCACATAGGAAGGATTATTTTGGCTGCCATATGTAAGTGCCACTCTGCTAGCTGCTTCCTACTCCAAGCAGAGTTTCACTTAGGCTCACAACCACTCACCTACTGGACAAACACAACTCCAGCAGGAGACTGGGCAAAAAGCAGCATTTATCCCAATGCACCACATATCCAGACCCACTGCGTGGGACCCTGTCTGAACTAGAGATGGTCTCAGGTGCTCGTACCTCCTGGCAGCAACCCGCTCAAATGTGCGGCCGCTGCACAGACGCACAGCCAAACACGCTCAAGCGGGGCCTGGGGCTGCTCTCACAGTGGAGGCATTTCCAACAGAAATGGAAACCAGCAGGGTCACGTTAACACTTATTTCTACCTTCCACGGTAGCCTCGACAAGGATCTGTGCATTTCTCCCTTTCTTCTCACTGCCTGTGGCCCTTCCGGTCCTGGGGCCTGAGTCTGAGCTGACCTACCCCAGGGGCTCCGTGGGCTCAGCCCTGGGCTCACCTCTTTCTATGCCAGGTGAGAGTTGTTTGGTATGGCACAGAGCTGCTGTACCCCTCTGAAGTGACACGTCCCTGATCCCAGGCTCCAATGGCATATGTAAAATAATCATCCCTAGCTCTTATCGAGCATGGTGCATCAGATGATCTCAGAGCACTTTACAGAAAGAGGGAAGAAGTGTCATATTCCCCATTTTCCAGATGGGGAAACTGAGGCAGTGAATGGTGAAGCGACTTGCCCCAAATCACCCAGCAGAGCCCAATAGGCCATGCTGCCTATAAAACAAGACACTGCGCTGTAGGGCAAGTCAGAGCTGTCAGATGACCACGCCTTGCTGCTGAGCGTCTGTGTACAAGGGCAGCTGCCCCCAGGCTTGAGGGCTCGACTAGTCTATGCAGTCGCCGTCCCGCAGGGTGCAGGTGGAGAGACTCAGATGGGATGGAAATGTTCTCGCAGGAAGAAACTTGCCCAGGCCACTGGGAAGTGAGACCGATTTGCCTGGGGCCCAGGTTTGTGTGGAGGAAGGTGGGAGAAGGGTACAGAGTAGTCTCTCTCTCAGCCACGGGCCCACTCCTGGCTGTTCAGAGGGCAGTCAGGGCCTACCCTGTTCTGCAATCCCTGGCTGTGGGGAGGTAGCCAGCCAGGGTGACCATGCCCCATCCTAGCTGCCTGTCCCTACCATGCACCTTGCCCATCAGGGCACTGCGTGGCTCCATAATTCCCTTCCCCCCTGCTGGCTCCTGCCACCTTCCCAGCGGGGCCCCCCACAGCCATGCTCGCCCCCTGCTCAGGAGAGAGGCCAGCGCTGCAGGGAGACCTGGGTGTGAGGCAGGTGTGAAGGGACCGGGCCTGACCCCCGGCTGACAAGGGGACAAGCTGAGGGAAGAGACTAGCCTCTCCATCCCTCAAGAGCCCGGAGCAGTTGGAAAGGCAGCCGGAAATCCCGATGCTGGCACTGGAGATTGGGGATGCCCTATCCAAGAGGGGCAGAGGATCAGGCGAGCTCTGCCTGTGGGGTGGGAATAGGAGGGACCAGTATGGCCCGGCCCATGTGGCTCAAACACAACCCGGGCTTCGGCCTGGCCCATGGAGAACAGCCCAACCTCCAAGGGCCATGGCAGAGGGGAGGTCAGCGAGACAGGGCAAGCGCCCCAGGGACCTCGCTATCATGTCAGCGGGGGGTTATAGCAGCCAGCTCAGCCTCACCCCCGGGCGCAGGCTGTAAAGATACTGCAGGCCCCATTGTCCCACCTGCTGCCACGCTTCTGCCCTGCTGCCTCAAGCTGGGAGGAGCAAATCCCTCCTCGTGGTGCTCGGGGCTGCACGGCCCCCTTGGGAACCCAGAACAGCTGCAGCAGTGACGCTGGGGAGGCGAGGTAGGGCCAGAAAGGCCCTGCTGGCCGTTTCCCTGAGTCACGGCCGTGAGAAACGGCTGGGTTCCACTCAGGAGAGGCACCAGGGTCTTGCTAGGCCACTGAGCGGGTGGGGCTTTTCTTTTGGAGACGATGCTGCCAACCTCCCCCTGCCAGAGGCAGAAATGCAGCCCCTGAGCTCTGCCCGGCTAAGGCAGGGTGTCTGCAGTCTCCCTTGCCCACCCTGCCCCAGCCTCAGGACCCCACACGATGCTCTGCGCTGAAGGGGGGTCACAGAGGGCGAGAGGCTGAGCTGGGGCAGGCCGAGGGGAAGAAGCGAAGTCGCTAACCCCACAGCTCTACAGGCCAATACAGCAGGGTGAACCTGGAGGGATCAAAGGGAGCAATAGACACAGCTGTCACTGTGCTGTTGCCCTGTGTTCTCAGGATCCCCAAAGTGCCCTATGCCCTTGACAGGACAATCTGCCTCACGGCTGTGGTGGAGGGTGATCAGGCTCAAGGTCAGGGAGCCCCCTGGGCTTGGACCCCTGTGCAGAGGTGATCCCTTAGAGCAGCTGACATTAGCAGAACAAGACAGCCAGATATTAGTAAGTGCAACTGGTGCAGTCCCTCCCCCCCCCCCCCCCCCCCCCCGAGTATGACGCAGGATGTAATATTTCATGTAGCAATATCTGCAGAACCTTCGTCTGCAGTGAAACATCATTAGGCAACTTACATTGACATTCAAATTACTTATTGGTAGAAATAGGTTTAAAAATAGGTTTTTTATGATAAACAAACTAACCTCATACAGGAAGTAAGCTGCAAATACTAAAAGCCAGTACATTGTACTTCACCAGTGATCGTACAGATTCGTTATGCACAAAAAGGAGTATTTTTTCCTCATTCTTTTTATTTTCTGCCTTCCTAGAGCCCACAGATAGCAATTTAAGAAAGAAGTGTATGATTCAGCTACGAAATCACTTGAGAATTTAAAAAAAAAAAAAAAAAAAAGTGTCAGCCTTTGGGTAGGAGGATACAGCTCTGGCTGTCTCACGAAAAAAAAAGGGTTTTTTCCAGAATGGTCAGGTGTACTCCACAAACACACACAGGTCAACAAACACTGAACCTGCCCAGACAAGAGCCAGCAGGGTATTTACCCTCTCCACTGCCACAGAAACCACAGTTGTGCATGTATTTTCCTCCTCCACAGTCCCCAAAGATATGCAAGGGAGTGTGCTAACATCTAGCTATTACTTGAGTGCCCATCACCAGAATACCTACGAACCCAGTGCAATACTTTAGAATCTCATGTAGCTCTTTTGTTTGACTTCCCCACGGTCAGCTGCTTTAGCGGATTGCATTTGGCTGCTTGGCTTAAGTTCCTGCGGGAAGGTTTACCTAAAGCCAGACACAAGGAACAACAACAAAAAAACCTAATAAACCAAAAGCTAAACAAAATAAGGTTGTGAATATCAAAAGACTAACTCAAATTTGCTTCCATGTGACAAATTTTGGACATTACCTGTCCCTGCAGCCTTGGTTCCTTACAAACAACCCCCAGCAAGCTATGTGTCCTTCATAAAATGTTGAACAACAACATTTAAAAAAAAAAATTAAAAAAAAAAAAAAAAAAGAGCAGCAGACTATATATCTAAGGGCCATTTGGAATTTTAAATGGCTCTATTCTGTACAAAGAAGTGATAGGGTTTGCCTGTCTGCTCACAAATCTTAAAATAGAACCAAATCCTGCAATTCAGAATCATGTTCAAATTGTGAACCAAGTTTTTAATAAGTTTGGACTTCAAAGAGTATTTGCTATTGCTGCTGCAAAGGTTAAACAAATTTTCCTACCGAAACTGAGTGTGGGTTGTGAAAGAACATGTTAATGAAGAAAATTTCCCCGGGGCTGCTCTTTTATTATCACCAAAGCCATCAAGTTTCAGTTTGAGTTATTTGTATTTATTTATAAAAACAAAGATTAAATAAGTAGAACAAAAACAAAAACCTCATCCGAATTTCTGTTCTAAACCTGATTGATTTGAACAAAGAGCCCTATATTCCAACAGGTGCAAATATTCGTCTCCTCTTTGCTCTTAGAAGAGAAGTTAAATGAATACCTAGCTGGGGATAATGTACTCACATTGCTTAGCATGTCTTAGAAGAAAAATGGTCCTGAATATTAATAAGGATTCATGTTAGGCTTTTTCCTATACCTTCTCTACTATAGAAACATTGATTTAAATATGACATGAACATTCTGACAGTGCTTGTTTTTCAACCACTGTTTATTGTCAGGTTCAACAAAGACACATGCATGCAGAATGTAGTCATAGGACATTAATACATAACTGGTGCTACACTTTGCAACTATATTATTGCTTGTAAATGTAATAAAAAAATCTAAAGTCAAATGTTCGCTGCTTGAACAATACTACTTCAGAAATCATAAAATATGAGGAGCAGGAAGGTGCATTTTATTTTAGGGACAGCTTGTTAGTCTTAACATAGTATTCCAGGATATTAAGCAGGGAGCCTTTTAATTATTTTTGTAACTAACATGTAGGTATCAGTAGGGTTTGCTTTCAGTGAGGTAATCTAAAACATTTCTAAATGAAATGGTTAATCACAAAACATCTGATAAATAGACATTTTCTTTTCATGTGTTTTTATTCCATCAATACAGAACTAGGAAAAAACACAAAAAAGATCTTTAGTGGTCTTGCAGCCTTGAACGTGTTGTTTTTCTTCATATTTCACGTTGTTGGCTTTTGTTATCAGTATCATCTGCAATTTGTGGCCAATGCTTTAGGCAGACATCTTGTTCCAAAACTGCTTGCCACAGTATCAGCTACAGTTTGAGAGAAAAGCCACTACAGTGAGAAAAAGTGTAAATTTAATCCAGGATGGAAGCACTTTACTGAACTTTACAAAAGGACACACAACAGAGCGAAGATTGGCTAGTGTCAGTCTAAATTCAGATGAGCCTTCAAACTCTAGCGTTTATCAGTGATCTTCTTCAGCATATTGACTATTTCAAGCTACCTGTATCTCCCCATTTTCATTCTGATAGAAATCAAACCTGCAGTTATCTAAATAATAGGATTTTTTGGATGCTCACACATGATTTTCACTAGCTGTTATTCAAACTGTAATACCAATACTATCAAGACTATTTTTGATAGATGCCGCATGAATGAAATCAGTTAAGCAGTTATTTACCACTGAAAATAAATGATACCAACATAGTGCTTATTGAATATTAATATTGAAACCAAATAGCAAGCTAATACCACAGAATCACGGTATATAGGAACAAAATGAAACTAATTCAAGTCAAACATTAACTTGTACAGTATGTTTGCAATGTAATTTAACTGTAGAAACTAAATTAAATTGTTGTTAGCCCACAGAAACTGATATGGTGCAATCTTTTCATTTTGCTAGCTTAATGTATGCACCCAGATTGAAATAAAACCAAATAACCATTTGAGAACCCAGAAGTTCTACAGCTGGAAAATAACAAGTCCGTTTAGCACTGCAATAAAGAGAGAAGCTTAATTCCAGACTAGGCGATATCTGAAATAGTAACAAGCCTTCTCAGACTTTTTAAAATATTAATATCTCCCACACACACACTTTGTCTCAGATTGAATCAAGGAGCAATGACACATTCTGAAACCATTCAGTAATGCTCCCTTTCCTGACAATACTGTTGCAGTCTGAATCAAATTAAAGTGTTGCTGAAAAGTTCAAACGGTTTCTAAAAATGGACAGACAGTTACCCAAAAACAACCAAGACTGTTTTACAGCATGCAGGATAATTTCCTTTCATTCAGAACTCGGCACAGTTTCTCACTTCTGAATTTGGAAGAGACTAGCTTATATCCCTAACCACTACAGTTAAAAATTAACACCGTTCTTCAGTACTTTTTCCATATAAAATTTAGTATGAAATGCTTGGTACTGTCTTTTTCCCTACCCCCTCCTCCAATGAATTCTAGCAGTGTAATAGACAACAACACAAAACACTTGATAACTAAAATTTTCAGAGATCAGTTCTTCCAATACCCTCTCCACTTCCTGTGGACTACAAAAAACAGTTTAATTTGAAACTTATTTTTCCCTCTACCAATAAAAAAAAAAAATCACCAAAATTTACTGTTCAATGAAACCCACCACAGTATGTTTTCTTTGCTACCTCTTGTAAAGTAATTTCATTTAGAGCAGCAGTGAACCAACATTTCTGCTTGTTAATCTAAAATAACTCAAGACACAGTCAAATAAAAGAATAAACTGACCAAGCAAGATTGTTGTTTAAACACTAAAACAGTGAGCTGAACAATATTAAAATCAAAGTTAATTCTTATTTGATATTTTTAAATTCCTCTAACCTTGCATTGTATTTGTGGCACCTTAGAGACTAACACATTTATTTGAGCATATTTGTTAGTCTCTAAGGTGCCACAAGTACTCCTGTTCTTTTTGCAGATACAGACTAACACGGCTGCTACTCTGAAACATTGCATTGTATATTTCTCTCTAATTAACATTCTCTTTAGGTGACTATTGTAAGAACAGAATTTTAAATTGCTAGTGAAATGTATAGAATTATTCTAAACTCAAATTTTGACTCATCCATTTATATGGTGCATGATTACACATACTATATATGGTACGAATATTTGCCACTCACTTGAAAAGCCCCCTCGCAAGATTTAGGAAATCATTTTGATTTGAGTCATGTGGAAACAGTGAAACATGACAGTGACTTAAAGTAAGGTACACATAAAAGAGCACTTTACTTAACACAGATCTCACCACATTTGAAAAGGCTAGAATATTGGACATTTTTAGACATACACCAATTTAGATCATTACTAGGCAACAAGTTACTTTGTAGCACACTAGAATGGACATCTAAAATTTGCAAATATACAGCAGCAAAATCCTGTATAAACTGTATTTGAGTGTTAACATTAGAGAAAACATTTTAAGGGAAAACTGCCTTATGTGTGCTTATCTAACTTTGATCTTTCACATTTTCAGAGAATACATCTTTCAAGTATAAACAGTTTCTAGAGATGCGTTGAGACATATTCCTGTCTGCAAACATGCAAGTGCTCTGATAGTCCGTACACAAGTAACCTCGTGACAGATGAATTCTGCAACCAATAATATAGAACAGCTGTCCTGAAAATGAAACCCACCTGGAAAATCATAATAGGAGTTTCACAAAGTTCTCAAAATTTCATCTTATACAAAATTAATCTAAAACAATAATACATTAACAATATGACAGAGGTTTGTATACATTCTGGTGATTTAGTCATGAAATGAGTGATAAAATTCATAAGAATCTTGAAATTATGCTGCGGTGTGTGTGTGTGTGTTTATGCACCCACACTCACTAGTAAAACTGATCATAAGTGCTGGATAATAATATAAGTTTTTGGCAGAACAAGTCAAATAATTTCCCCTCTGATCTCAGGATGTCAACAATGGTTCCGAATGTCAACTATGCCCCCTTTATGTGTGTCACACTATAGCTCTCCTTCAACACAGAAATGTTTCGTTGAACTCAATTTGTAACTGGCATGCTACACCTAAGCCAACAATCTCTTCATCAAAGATAGCTGAAAACAAAACTGAGAGAAACATCTTGTGGTTTTACAAAATGTATTTACATAAAATATATATTTAAAAAAAAGAGTTTGGGTTATTATGAGAGAAGTCATTTATGGTGTGTGACATTTAAAAAGGCTTATTGTGCTTGTCAGCTTCACACATTACCTACACTTATCTCCAGATGAAACCCCACTGAAAAAGGCTTTATCAGACCAGCTTGGCTTGGCTTGATTTAGAAAGGTTTTCTACATTCACTCTGCATCTCTCTACCTAAACAACATTTAAGCAAACAGACATGGATGACAAATGGAATTCTGCAACAAAATGGATTGCCCCCATAGGGAAGAAATTATGGGAGGCTAGAAAGTCAGTAATCCTGAGGTTATTATATATGGAACAGGACAACCAAATATGCATCTGGACAGCAGATTACAAAACTGCCTTTGGGACAGACATGTTTGTGAAATAACAGGACATTGTTTTACCTAAAATTGTCTAAAGCAGTGACAGAGAGGAGGGCAACCAAATACTTGGACTGATGTATTAAATTGGGGGGGGGAGGGATAGCTCAGTGGTTTGAGCATTGGCCTGCTAAACCCAGGGTTGTGAGTTCAGTCCTTGAGGGGGCCACTTAGGGATCTGGGGCAAAAATCAGTACTTGGTCCTGCTAGTGAAGGCAGGGGACTGGACTCAATGACCTTTCAGGGCCCCTTCCAGTTCTATGAGATAAGTATATCTCCATATACTATTATTATTTAAATCAATTATTTCCCTGAATGCTGTTTCAAACAGCTGTGTATATTCTGTTTTGAAAACAGCAAAATAAAATTGCAGTAGACAATGTGGTGAATCAGAAACCCGTGGCTGTATCTCCCCCCCCCCCAAGGTGGATCATATGATGTAAGCTTGACCAATGTATTCAATGCCACTGAACAGTGCCACTCTTTCTATACCCTCATTATATTGTGTAATACCAGCTGATATGTGCATGGCCCATCAACCCCAGTGCTCGTCAGTCAACTCTACAACCAACCAATCCTGCAACCTGATATCTGCAGCCATAGTCCTTTTCCTGCACAGAGAGAGACCCCTGGGGCTTTGTGCAGGTGCAGGCATTTCCCCATGCATTACATCGCAAGGTTGGGGCCTAAAACTATCCTTGCTGCCTAAATTTACTGCCCATGTGTTTATGTTCAGTTCTAATGAAGATTTAAAAGTAAAGGTCAAATCAAATTGCATATTGTTACTGCTACGTAGAATTGCATTGCTTATAACATGGTTTGCAGAGGAAGAGAATCAAAGCGAAGACTGTATAAATATACCCCAAACCACCACATTATTTTGGTACCATGGAATTGTACCAGGGCTAATCCCTTGAAATCAAGGGCAGGCACCTGAGAATGCAAAAGGACTTAAGGAAAACAAACATAACAGCAGAGGCAATCGTTGGGCCTGGCTAACGAACAACTACAGCATCAGTGGAACTTGAAAGTGACTGTGATTCTAGTCCATGTATGCTACTTTCCTTTAGCACTTAATTGCAACCTCAAACAAAGATCAGAAAGGCTAACGTCTTCTTGGTGCCATTGCTCACTGTGTTTCAATTGTTTTTTTTTTTGTTTTTTTGTTTTTTTTAAGTGCTTGTTCCTCATTACTGATGTTTGGGTACTTCTAGGTGATCTAGTAGATTGTGTACAGCAGTGCCACTACCAGATTGTCTGGGGTTTGTTCTCTTCTCAATGCACAAGGGAGCTCGGCCAGGCAGTGAGATGAGAAACCTCATTCTGTCAGCTTCCCTGTATATTCAGGCTCTGGTTAGAGCTAACCCTTGAAGAAGTATGTGTTTTTCAATCGCACACTTCTGGGGTGGGAGAGAAGTCAAGTTAATGCATTCTCTTCTGGTTAGCGGAGGCCCAGCAGGATAGATCATATGCTTTCTGGAACAGCAGATTGTACAAATCATAGATTTGAAGGCAGAGGAGATCATTGTGACCCTCTAATCTGACCTATACAGCACAGGCCATAGGATTTCATCCAGTGCCTGCTGCACAAAGGCCAGGACTTAATATGCTAATAGATGTGTTAGACTCCCACAGGTGGGCCTCCCCCAGCCCCAATCACTTGTTTTTAAATTAAGGCCTTGAGTTCAGAGGGGCTGACCTCCTGTTCCCAATGAAGTCACCGGGAGTTGGAAGCTGTCAGGGCCAGATTTGTAAAAGTATTTAGATGTTTAAAGAGGCATGTAGGCTCCTAGTAGGGTTTTAAAAGCCCCCAAAGGCACTGATCTTTACAGGGTCTTTAGGTGCCTAATCACCTTGAAGAATCTGGCCCACAGCACCTCTGCTAATCAGACTAGGGAGTCAGGTGCTAACTTTAGGCACTCACACTTGAAAATTCTGGCTACAAACTTCATTCACCTTGATTAATCTCACCACCATGCAGAGAATAAATAGTTGCTGTTTTGTCTGTGACACAAACACAGGGCTGAAATGTTTTGGATTGTTCCTATGTAGCTGTTTGACACTTACTAGAATTCTCTGCTGATTCTTCTTTCTAGACTTTATCATAGTTGACACACAGCAGCTGATTTTGGGAGCACCTCTGTTTGTTGCCCAGATTACTTTCACAGCTTGTTGCTAAGGAATAAGCTCTGTTCACTTTCAAGAACCAAAACCACACTTGGCAAAACAGGGTCACTTACACACACACACACACACACACACACACACTGAGGGGTTGTGACAATGGATGTCACATCAGGGCTTGTGTGAACAGATGTTAAGAGGCGACTATTGATGGATTTGTCAGTCACCTTTTTTCTCAGAGTTGGTTGGAAGCACCCCTTGGAAACTGGACATGAAAATCCATTCTCCTCCCACAGCCCTGCCCCTCACCCACAGGCAATGATTAGTTATTGTGAGGTTGCTAACGGCTGATTGTATTTTTGATACAAATGAAAAGCCATCCAAACGCACTGGTCAGATACTCTGCCAGCTCCTTTGCAACAACGCATGAAGTAGAAATAATGACAAGAACATATCAAGGGTTTGTGGCACAGCCAGGTAACAGCCCTCCAGTTACGTTAGCAATGTGACACACTTCATAGCCTGCATTTACCACCCCATTGTGGTTTTCCAGCAGCTGCAACGTTGGGCCCCGATCCTGCACTGAGAACCACCTGAGCAGGCCCTGGGGGAGTCAGGGGGCTCTGCCTGGGCTCAGGGGTCTGCAGTGGGTTCTCTGTGCAGGAGCAGAGGCCTGGCAAAGCACGAAACACTTGCTCTTGGAGACAAAACAGAGCAGGCTCCATCGGGCAAATGAAAGAGGATGAGGAGAGAGAAAATAAAACTAACCAACCTGGTGGTCAGGTAGTCTCCTCTGAAGGGGTTTTCCTGAGGGCTGCTCTGTGGGACACAGAGAGAGTCTCCACCTTGGCTGTTGTAAAGGAAATGACACAGGCATTCAGCCAGCTGGTACAGCAGATTGACAGGCTAATGGCCACAGCCTGGGGGGGTTGGATGTGTAAATGACTCCACCCAGCTCCAGGAAGGGAAGATCAGGCCCTTGCCCCCAGTGCAGGGATACAGGAGAGGTTGCATGTATCTGCTCCATTGAAAACCAAAGGGGAAAAAACACTAGCAAAAGAGGCTGCTGAAAGCATCACTGGCAGGCTGGGCAGGTCCTGTTTGCAGACCCACTGTGGCCTGAGCCAACAGCCTGGGTGATATTTTGTGTTTACTCCCAGTCCGCTCCGAACTGCAGTGCCTGGCCTCAGTGCAGCTGAGCATGGTTAGGTGCAGTACCTTACACAGGGGTTGGGCCACGCACACTTCAGGGAAGCAGCAGAGTGACTCTGGGTGCTAGCTTGGCTGTCTGCTTTGCGTCCAGGACTTGGGACTGCTCAGAGCCGTGCAGCTGCCAAGAGAGCTTTGTGCCGGATTAATACTCATTTTGGTTAAACCAACCCCCTGAAATGTACCCAAAGCTCCCGAGAGGGACGGGCATGTTTAACTCTGAACCTCCTGCCGCCTCTCCCTAGCTCTCGGGCCCTTGGCTGTGTCACTGGAGAGAGAAAGCAGCTGGCAGCTCAGTTCCTTGGATTTAAAGCCCACATGCAGCAAACAGGGGCTTGTGGGCTGTGGAGACAAAGTGTATTTACTGAGGCAGTGAGGCTTTTAGAGCCCTTGAATTTCCCCAGGGCCAGACGCGGATTCCCTTACTCTGAGCAGTACTGCACTCCTCCAGGACTTGCACTGCAACCCATGCTTGCAAGGAAGCGGTCACTCTCAGTAGGCTTAACTACTCCCCTGCCGCACGTGCTCACTAAACATCCTACACTGCTAGCCAGAACCCCTTTACCAGTGACATGCAAACACACCCTGCTGCCTGATCCCTGTTCCCTTTCCTCCGCCTTCTCGTTTTCCCCATTCAGCAGAAGGCTTGGGCGGAGTGACCAGTGGTGCCTCGGCAGACCTGGGTCACATATGCTCGGTCAGCACAGGGAAGAGCCAGGGTAGCAGAAGAGACACGTCTGGGCCTGCCAGCTGCAGCCTTCTATGTGGAGGCTGACTGCAATAGGGAATGCTGTCACGGGCAGCTTTCAGTAGCCACCCACGGCCTCACCTCCCACTACTTCAGCCCATCTGCATTCGGGGAGGAGCAGACCCAGCCTCGCATGCCTTTCCCCACACTTGCTGTTTTCCGTCTGTGACCTTTCTAGTCTCCTCCTCCTTCAGGGTGGGAAGCACTGAGCTAACCCCAGAAACAAAACTGGAAAATGCTACTGTGGCATAAGAAAGTACCTGTGACACTACAGGCTGATTGGGCTGGATTGGACCCAGCTGGTTGGGTGTGGGGAGGGTGAGAGATTCAGAACTAGTTTTCTAATGGAAGGCGTAGCTCAGCCTTCATCACAGAAGAGGCCAGCAGGTTTCCATAATACTGCATTTCATCTGACAGCCCTCCTTTTGTCTGCAGGGATACTGCACAATGTAGTCCTTTATTAAATTCAAAATTTGGAATAAACTTTCCAGCATCCTGGGTCGTTTTACTCACCTCTTTTCACCTGGGTTTCCAGTAACTCACTAGCCTATCGTGTGCCCTTATAAACAGTGTAATCTGGGATTCCCATCAGTAGTCAGCATGGGCTGGGTTTACTAATTAGCACATGAGCTGGGTTTGCTATGGATGGTTTGGACTGGAGTTAGTACAGATAATGATAACCAATTGCTTCATTACTGTACTTTGTGCTGCACTTCCTCCTAATTAATCTTCATGCTATTGCTAGTAAAAACAGTTTGTGCAGGGCTTAATTTGTAATGAAAGAGGTGCCGGGGAGCAAGCAAGTTTTTTACATTCATAACTGGTGCAGCAAGCCCAGAGGTGCTGGGCTCTGAACTGCCAAGCCCAGCAGTGGCGGGACTCAGCCCTGGCAAAAATTAAGCACAGAGTTTGTGTGAATTGCATTTGTCCTTTCCTGGTGTTTTCCTTCATAATCTTAAACAGCAATAGTATTTTCAGCCTGGTGCTTTCTCTTAGCCAGCCTTTGCTTCTGAGTCATCCTGAAATAATTTAAAATCTCTAGAATACAAAGAAAAAAAATCTCTGTATGGCACAAATTTATGCTAGCTGAATTTGCTTCAGCACAAGTAATGTGACCATGCCTCAGTGTCACTCAAACTCTGATTTGTTTTACCATCCACTAATATAGGAATGTTTCTAAGCAGGTGTTCTTTTCTTCGTGTCCTTGCATACACCTGCTACATTGACAAATCTTGCAAGTACAATGGGAAAACACTAATTTTAAGGAAATGCAAATGCACTCCTTAGAGTCCTTCGGTCCTGGGAAAGGCAAGACATTATTTAATTGTAAAAATAAAAACCTTCCAAAGGGAAAAATGCATCTCTTCCCTCTCTGCTCTGAAAACTGATGCTCATGTACAACTCCTAAAGAAGTCACTAGAAGATACACAGCCCTCCACATGATTTCCTGGTGTGGCAATAGGCTACCGGAGGCTCCGAGGAGCCCGTAATTAAAGCTGTGCCACTGAACTGAAGGGAATTGGGAGTTGGGGTGATTTCCCTGCTAGCAATGGAATCACACACACACACCCTGGACTCTGCTTATTCAGCCCTGCTAGACTTTATCCCTGGGACATTAAAATCCTTCTGAAGAGCAAATGTTTTGCTCTGGAAATGAACTGGGTGACAAGCAAACCCCCAAGCTGCCCCACATCCAGAGACACGTGCCATCAATATATACTCAGTCTAGATGTTACAAAGTCTCTGCTTTCCAAGCCAGGGGAATGAACCAAAATGAGTCTGCCAAGCAGGGCTGCTCCATCAGTGTGAAAACCAACGAGCTGAGGTCCCAGCCCCTCACCCCTTCTGCGTTAATCCCAGGTTAAACAAGCAGCTGGGGGAGGAGTCTCTTGTGACCCATTGGCAGCACCTCCCTGTCTCGGAGGGAAAGGCAGAGTCAGTGCTGCCGAGCGCGCTGGGAGATTAGTGCAATGATAAATGTGCAGCCAGACAGCTCCTTGCCAATGACATGACTGAGGCGGCCCATGTGCCTTTTTACAGTAGGTGTTTTGAAGACCGAGCCCTCGTAAAATGTGTCCCTGATACACTCATTTCAGACAAACGTATGCAAATAACTGGTGTGTCGGGCTCCACCCTCCCACTTGGGGTCAAACCACATCCCATTATAGAGCTCTTTGAGCAGAGGGGCGGTAGGGGTGTGTGTCGGGTGTAAAGCCTCGTTGGGAAGATTGCAGAGCAGCCATGTGGTGTGGAGGCTGCTGCTAGCTCCCAGACACAACGGGCTTTCCACTGTTCAGTGCTGCACATGTGCCGCGAGGAGGAGCATTGGAGCTGCGGATGGAAGTCACAGCCCCCAGGCAGGCCCCCAGGACGATGCATGGGGGCAGACAGGCTCCTACGCACGGGATTCACTGAGCAGGCAGCTGGGTTCATGCTCCATCCCTCAGAGGGAATTAGGTGCCCGACCCTGGGCTGACGATGGTGGGTGTCTCCCTCCACAGCCATGAACCCTCTGCGGGAGCTAGGTACCTACGCCAGGTGATCTCCTTTTCACAGGGAGGTGGGGGTCCCCCTATCGCCAGAGGGTAGGACACTCACCTAAGTTATGGACACCACCCCCCAGCTGATTTGGCACAGAAACATGATCTCCACCTCCCAGGTGAGTGCTGATGGGGTATTCTGGGGCAGGGCTCTCTTACTCTCCTGGTAATGCGGTTCCACTTGGTATCGATCAGTAGATATTCACCGGAGAAGAGACTTGAATGCCCGAACCACCAGGCGACAAAGCCATTCTCACTGCCCCTTTGGCTCAGGCCCCACAAGCAGGATAGTGCGTTTAATCTGTGAACCTTGCTGGGGCTCAGGCGTGAGCTGGGGCCAGGCCTGGTTGGCCTTGCGTGTGCCCACTGGCCGAAATTAGAAGCGGTGTGGAGACTTTGCTGGCAGAAACATAGGTGCCGATGTGGCGAAGTTGAGTGGGGTTTCCAAGGACCTAAATTTTGGGCATAGGCATGCAATGTGGCCCCTAAATCCCTCTGTGGTTCTAGCCACAAAGCTAACTCTTGGGTGGTTCTGATGGTACCTTCATTCCTGGTGGGACTGCAGCATAAACAGCTGCTTTGATCAACGCAGGCCTCACTGGGGTGGCATAATCCCTGGCCCATGAGTGGGGAACTGCTTTGGGGCCGCGAGGCATGCATTGCCACTGGAGGGCGAGCTGGCTGGTACCACGTGGACAGTTCAAATCATGCCCATATACCCGCTGGCGCATCGGAGTCTGGGAGCTACAGAGGTAGGTGGATTTTATTTCTCTGTGCCAATAACTGCAACTCCCCCATCAGCACGATGCACTTGCACCGACATCACCGGACACGACGACAGGGAGTTGGGTGTGGAGCAGCCACCTACGGCCACAGGCTCCATGGGCCGCGCTTCTGGCTCACCGCGACTTCTCGCTGGCAAAGTAGGAGAGGGCCGGGCTTGCTACCTGTCCATCAGCAGGACGGCGTTTGCTAACCGAAGATGAACACACAGTGGAGAGGGGGAGGACCGCGGCTCTGGCCAATGCACTGAGCGTACCCAGCCAATGTCCAGGGAGACCCGGCAGTGCTTGGTGGAGCAGAAATGAGACATGGGTATCCCGGAGATGGCTGAAGTTTCTGCCCTTTAAATTCCCCATGTGCACTGCAAGCTGTAAGACGTCACGGTGCTTCGCCCGCACACCAGGGACACGCCCATCCCACTGGCTGTTTTAACGAACTGAGGTTGGGTTTTTTAGGTAATTAGTATCTATGATTGTCAGGAGTCCACGGTCTGGGCTATGCCCCAGCCTGGCCCCAGTGACCCCTTAGTGGGACAGGCCCCAAGGACCCATACAGTTCACAGGGGCAGGTCCGTGGCACTAGCTATTGCTCTCATGCTCCACGGCGCCCTGGAGCAAATCCAGCCAAGCCGGAGGCCTGCAGGGGGGTGTACTGCCCCTTCGGGGCACAATGCTCCCAGGGAGCAAAAGCAAGGTCACCTGGCTGCAGAACCTGACAATCCTTGGGTTAGCACGGAGAGACCGAGGTTACGCCATAGTCCATCCTGGTCAAACCAGTGCCATGACGGGCCAACCAAGCTGTGATGGACTCCATCTCTGGCTCCCTCTCCTCTCCCTGTCTCCCCCCAGGTCCACGCTCCTGAGTCCCTCCAAAAGGGACTAACTCCAGCTCCATTCCCAAGTCCCGCCTGCTGCTATGTGTGCAATGTTCAGTCCTTGGGCCATCTCTGTCTTGCTGGACCCTCTGTTGATTTGGGTCAGTTTCAGCCATTTTTTTTAGTGACTCTATTCATTCCACCAGACAGCGAAGACAGACAGACGGATGTGCACATGGGCACACACACACACACACACACACACACACCCCTCCTGTCTCCTGCACTTTTCCTGGAGCAGTGTTAACCCTTTTCCACCCATTGAGTAGCAATCCAAAGTACAGCGGGAAACTGAGGCATGCCTAGGATTCATCAAATATATTACAGAAAATCACCACTTTGTCACAATGATACAGTATCAGGGGGTAGCCGTGTTAGTCTGTATCCACAAAAACAACAAGGAGTCCGGTGGCACCTTAAAGACTAACAGATTTATTTGGGCATAAGCTTTCGTGGGTAAAAAACCTCACTGACTCCATGCATCTGAAGAAATGGGTTTTTTACCCACAAAAGCTTATGCCCAAATAAATCTGTTAGTCTTTAAGGTGTCACCGGACTCCTTGTTGTTTTAATGATACAGTAGAATCTCAGAGTTACAAAGACCAGAGTTACGAACTGACCAGTCAACCACACACCTCATTTGGAATCGGAAGTACACAATCAGGCAGCAGCAAAAAAATAAAAACAAAAAAAGAAAAGACAGTACTGTGATAAATGTAAACTACAAAAAATATAAAGGGAAAGCAGGATTTTTCTTCTGCATAGTAAAGTTTCAAAGCTGTATTCAGTCAATGTTCAGTTGTAAACCTTTGAAAGAACAACCATAATGTTTTGTTCAGAGTTACGAATGTTTCAGAGTTCCGAACCACCTCTATGCAGGAGGTCAGAGTAGATGATCACAGATGGTCCTTCTGGCCTTAGAATCTATGGCCAGGTCACCATTAGTCAGAAGCTGGAACATGGCTTTTTAAACCGGGTGCTTACTACAGCTGGGCAAACACCTGTCAGGGAAGCTTTTTTCTGTCCACGCTTTCTCAGGATGGAATTTCTGGTCAAAACCAGAAAAAAAGATCACAGAGTAGCCAACAGCCTGATGGCCAGGGCAACCCGCCTGGGATGTGGGAGACTTGCACTCAGGGTCCCTGTTCTATGTTAGGGACTTGAACCTGGGTCTTGCACAACCCAGCAGAGGGCCCTAACCACTAGGCTAGCCTCTGGTGGGCTGCTCACTCTTGTTTCCCCAGAAGAAATTCCAGCAGGTCTCATTTACATTCCACATGGGAATGAAAACACAGTTTGAAGCCTCGACATTTTGCACAAAACAGAATTGTTGTTTTCTGCCCGGCCCTAGTTCTGACACCCCTTGGCGCTCTCTGGCTCCACACACAAAGGCTGACCAGAGAATAATCAAAACCAGCTTGCCTGGATCCATGGCTAATTGTTTTTCCCAGGGCTTCAGACCAGACAGACAGGCATATTTCACCCCCGCCTCCGGCAAATCAAACTAAAATCAGAACAGTTAGCAGCATCGGTGCACAGTCTGTCATTACTCAGAAGTGCCCTTAATATCCTTGGCCCCAAACAATATACAGAGAGCAAATCAGTCAGAAATAAGCCCAGTGCTTCCTAGCTAGTGCAGGCAACTCTGATCCACAATGCTGGGGAGTCCTGCTTTCCCTGCACAAGGACACACAGTAGCTGAATGCTTCCCAACAAGTGATAACCATTATTTACTAGACGTTCTGAAATCCGCATGCGCTTCCCCCCTTCCTGAGCGAGGGAGCAGAGGGAGAAAAGGTCCGGTACCTCTGCAGTTCTAGTCTGTCTGATACATTCTCCAGTCCCACCCCAACTGGCACCTGGATCCCTGCCCAGAGCCCCCCTTTAATCCTATAACAGAGGTTCCGAGAGAAGACCCCTGCGCAAGATTCCCAGGCATATGGCTGGACTGGACTGGACATGGTTTTCCTAAATGCAGTGATTCCAGGATCTGGCCCATGGGGGTCAGAAGAAGAGAGAGTGGTGAACATTAAAGAAAGCCAGGCAATCTGAAGAGCAACCCATGTAAATTAATTGTTAAATGGTAGTTTTTACATGTTTTTATGTTACCTAACTAATACAAATACTGCTGTAATGTATTAAGGGTTTGTTCTGGGGTGCTTGTGACACGTATAAATCATCCAAGCTTCGCTTCTGTGGTTCAGAGTTTCAGCAGCAAAGAGAAAGATACAGCTGAGTGAACACTATTTTGTTCTTTCTTGTGATGCTTTATCTTCACTTATACACTTATATTACACTTAGTAATAGACGAGTGAACTAAAACTAAGACGTGTGAATTTAAAGCTTAAATAGGCATCTTTGCTTTTCACTGCTCTTATTTTTATCACAAACTTAAAACGGGAGGGATTTTCTTTTCATATAAAAAGAAAGAAAAAGAGATGATTTTTGTGGTGAAGGTGGTTACACAATACAGACCCTGCATCTCTGGGATAGTTATATTTGCACTGGAGCTGTTCCAGCCTGTTGAATGAGTAAGCAAAGTATTTAGGTCTTCTTAAAAGAAAAAAATTTAAAAATTCCCGAGTGACAAGGCTCCTAACGAACTCCTGACAGTGAGCCAGGAAAACATGAATTTGGACAGTTTGCTGTGTACGTGCTAGTCAATGCACCTGAAAGACGGGAAAGAGTCTTGTGATGTATTGACTAAGGGGGAGATTTTCAAAGTCAGAAATGGCAGACATGCAGCCAGGATTTAAAAAAAACATGTTATTGTCAAGGCAAATGATGATCTTTGGGATAAGTGCATTTTTAACAGGATATTGACTCAATATCCTGTAATAGTTTCCTGTCTTCAACCCCACCTCCACCCCCACCCCAACAATAATTTTATTTAGTACTGTTTCTACCTAATGTGCTTCATCACCAAAGTAACTGTGGATATATCACATGTACTGAAAAACAGGATTCATGTTACTATACAGGTACACTGGTATATTTTAATAAAAGTGTCATCAAAACGTGTATACAACTCATTAATCCTCCTATGCACTGACAATTTGCCATACTTCTTTTAAATTAAAGTATATTTTCAGTTAATACATCAAAGTGGAAAAGGTGCCCTAAAAATGGCAGATTTCTGTATTTTTTTCAATTCAATACTCAACATATGGCTATATTTTTTTCAAGCTCTTCTTATATAGGAATTGACTAAGCATAAAATAAAAATCACCCTTGACTGAATTCTTAAATACCAAGTTTCATACAGTGGCAAATTTTAAACAACTGAGTTAGAAGCATTGTTCATAATGGAGAATCTGCAACAACTTCACATACCTAAGCCATTCGGAGTGCTAATTTTTATTACATATTTATTCAACAAAACACTAATGCTGAAACCCACAACCATCTTACTGTGAAAACTCAGAGCAAGTGACCATTACCATACCCTGAGCAGCTGCTCACCATTGCCCTCGTATTTTATATTTCATGCACTAGTGATCCACTGAACAAAAAGAATAACCTTTTGCTAGTCAAATGGGATTTAGTTGTGACAGCGACAGCAGAAGAAAAGAAAGTCTCTAACAAAAAATAAATAAATGAACCTCTATAGAAGATCTGTTCTCAAAGCCTTGGCATTTTGTGGGTGAACGGTGTGTTTTCTAATGAGTAAGAGCGAAATCAGTGAAAATGCTCCCAAAGAAAAACAGAAAGAGAATTTAATGTGCTTTCTAACCATGGAGGGATCCATTCTGTCCTGATGAGTCATCAATGGAAGACAAACAGACGAAGCCTGCTTCCCACAGAATATTTCCGTACTCATTTCCAAAGCTCCTTTATAACACGTCCTCAGCAAATCTGTTGATAGAGAGGGCTGCTACTTCTCCTGCCCACCTGCTAGGCTGCTTCTTGCATCCCACTCAAGTCCATTTGCTAAGCTATGGGTGTGAGAGGGAGAAAAGTGGTCACGCTCACAAATTCTGCTGACACGAATCTCGTGGAATAGACTTTCCTTAGCACCACTTGGAAAGCCCACAACTGTATTTCAATAATTATTATTCTCACATTTGTACAGCAGCATAAAAGGCCTAAAATAGCCACACTGGATCTGTTGGAAGAGGATTCTAAATTATGAATGTGGATAATACTCTGTCGGAAGTAGTGGGTGGGGCCTGTTTCTCTGCTTTTAAATAATCGATAGACGTAACCATAATACAGTTGTCTACGTGTTTATATAACGGTAGTGGCCAGAGGCCTCAACTGAGATCAGGGCCCCATGGTGCTCGGTGTTGAACATAACACAGGGAGAGAGTGTCCCTGCCCCAAAGGGGTTGCAATATGAATAGATAAAACAAGAAGGTCGGTGAAAGGGAGAGAGGAAGTGACTTGGCCAAAGTCACATGGGGAGCGGCAGCAAAGCCGGATTTCCTGTGACCCAGCCGGGACCTGCACCACTAGCCAGCTCTTTTTGCTTTCTTTACGAACCGGGGATTGATAACGAAGTAACTTTTCCTCAGCTTTTCTAATAGTGATGGGCCATGAAAGGGAAGGTACGTTTACACTAGCATTTGTTTCCATGTGTTCCTACTCCCACAATTCAGCCTTGCCCATCAGGGCAAGCAAAGCTCCAGCTCTCACGTGAAAACAGAACGAGTCCGTTATTGTGAGGCTTGCAGGACTTACTCATTTTTTATGAACCTTATGTAACCGTCACAAATTAAATGAAAACAGCTCAAAAAGCCACTGTGCCTGAGAATGAACTTCAGCTGTTGTGCAACGCGGCTCAATAGGCCTGGGGCTGATTGATAACAGCCGGGGTGAGGAGCGCATCATTTCACACACTCCGTCCTTGCACCCTCGGCTTAGCGGGCTTGTCGGCGTGCTGTAGAACAGATGACTGGGCTTGTGAGGAGTCCTCTGGGATCCATCCGTTCTCCATCGCCTCCCAGCAAGGGTTCTCCATCAGGGCATCTCTCCCGCTTAGCTGTGGGGCTGGACCAAGCCCATTCCAGCTCCTGTCTTGAAGGAGGCCACTCAGGAAGGACCCCCTCCTCCATGGACTGTGTGTGTTGATTTCACAGCCCCCTTAGACTCGCAGATGGAGGGCTCCAGACAAGCTCAGTCGTAGGCTGGGATGCCCTGTGTGCCAGCGTATGGTCCTGCCACTAGGCAGCTGGCTCAGTGTCAGAGGGGCTTGGATTTAAAAACACTCGTGTGTGTTTCTCTGAGGTTTACAGCCATGCTGAGGCTGGAAAACAGGTGAAGCACCTGGCTTCCACCTGCCACTTGGGAGGACACCCAGCTATCCAGATTCAGGCTGACTGCTCGCCCCCCAGAACCATACTGCAGTGTCCTGGTGGCTTGATCCCCCCAGAGGGCACTGAGCTATTCTAGGACATGAAACCCTGGACTCTAGCACCAGAGGCCTATGGAACATGGAGTATCAAGCACTGTGGGCAACACCCAGAGCTTGGGGTCCGTTTTCTGGTAAATATTTTCAAGCCTGCGGGAGCCCCAGCCCGGCAGCCCCAGCGCCTCCCACGCAGAAAGCCTGAGCCCCAGCATGTCCCCCTCCCCCGAAGCTAAAGCCCCAAGACCCCCAGACCAGCGGGGCTCCGGGAAATAAGCTCTGAGAATTTAAACCCTGGTGACACCCAACTAACAGCTACGGACTTTTTACAATAGTCAGTCACAATGGGCCCGATCCTGAGGTCCCTTCCTCGGGGCCATGCACTGGGGGATGGGATCGATACCAGGAATTGGCGAGTGCAGATTATTCCCACACCACCCTCCTGTGCAAAAGGGGGAACCAGCAGCCCGGCTGTGACTCAAGCAAACGCCCATTGAGGGCAAGGAGAATTTGCCTGCGTGACCACAGAGCAAGGCCCTCGGCTTTAGCTTTCTTTGTTTTAGGCAATGTCATCTCCTAGTAGCAGCAGTTCCTTCGCCTAGATCATTGCTAGGAAAAATATTGCGGGGCGGGAGGTATGGCGGTTATCTCCCACTGAATTAGCTATTCATTGTTCATGTAACAGAAACACGAGGAAGGAAACAGATTGAGCCTGGCTTTTCTTCTGAACAATATGATCTATAAGTAAAATAAAGTGACTTAATTTTAGATACAAATGGCTCCCCTAGAGCCAAAGCTCCCTCAGTACAAGCTGACCTGCCGTTGATAAGAGGATTCGTCCTCGGTTAATATTCTGAGAGCTAACAAACAGTTAATCTAAAGAGCTAACACTTCGAAACAGCCTGCTGCTCCATTTCCTTATTAATAACACCCCCTACAGACAGCTGGCAGAATTGTTCCTAATAACTCAAAGCCACGTCTGTTATTAGCACAGACTGTACAGCACTGGGAAAAAAATAATGTTCAAAAACAACACTACACTGCATTTTCTAGCTTCCTGTTTGTTAATATTTTTATCAAATTGTACGCAGTCCTATATGTTCACTCCCTTCAGACCCTAAAGGAATACAGACTTACACCTGCTTTCTATTTATATAATTCCACTGATTAAAATATTCACAGCTGCACTCCATGTTCAAAGAGGGGAGTGAGGAAATGGAAGGGAAAGAGTTGCTGTTGCAAAATGAAGGCACAAAACAGGTACCAAACAAAATCCATCTGCTGGTGTGCATCTCTTCTGCTGAAAGTCCCTAGTAGGAAACTTGACAGTCACCTTTGCACAGCATAAGCATTAATGAAGCAATGCACAGAACAAACTTTGACTGGCTCTACATCCAACAAAAATACCTTTTCTTCATGAGCCCTCTAGAAAAACCATTTAATCTGTCTGAAAGTCTTTCCCAAACAACCGGCCAGGCTCTCCTTAGCTTTTCCACTCAGAGGGTGCTGTTAAGACGTGTGGATGCACATAGCAACGTAAGGACAGCCACACCTCAAACTATGTCATGTGCATGCGTTCAGTTATGTGCTCCACCCAAACCCCACTTGCCTGAGCTCAGATGTATCTCATCAGACCCACTGGAGCACTCGTGGGAGGGCCATAACAATCATGGGGCCTCTAGCCTCATGTTGGGCTACAACATGGATACAACGTCAACCTTCCAATGACGGGGCTACCAGCTAAGGCACCAGCTAATACCATGATGGGCCTGGCCTTAGGCCTCTTTGCACTCGAACTTGTGATGAGGCAAGCTCTTGGACTCATCCCTCTGCTAAAATCACCACTGCCTTCCAATTGCCCACTCTGCTAGACTCACGGCCAGAAGCACCGCTTCCCAGGCAAGAGACCTTCCCCACGATGGCTCACTATGCCATTCAGCAGGGGAAAAGGCTGCTGCTGAAAATAAACTTAACAGTGCGCCTTCAAATCAAAGAGGGCATTGGACTGGGTTACAATAAGCACGAAGGGGCAAGAGTGTCACAAAACCAGCAGCAGTGCCAAAAACACTTGTTCATTGAAGGCATGTAGACACGGACCCATTGGCTTCAGTGGGAATTGGATCAGACACTAGACTGTATCTGCGGTTAGAAATTTGAGGAGCAGCAGATCTGCAGGTGAACTGTAACAACTGGATCCATATGTAAATATACAATATGTAAAGACCAGTTATCTTTATTTTAATAACCTTGTCATGTGTTATATGCAAAAAGATTTTTCTAATCCCAGTCCCATATACTGTGTCTGAATGATACATTTGATATATCTGTGATGATAGGCGAGATTTTTGAATAGGTCAGAAATCATATAAATCATTTACCCACAGTGCTTTTTCCATTTTAAGCACTAAAGGGTGGCAGCTGCAACTTCACAGTTAAGATTGTATCTAACTTCACCGTTGATAGCAAATCTTTAACTCTGCACTCCATAAAATCCAAACCCATCCCCTCTCTTTGAAATTTCTCATATGTGGCCCCTGTCCGAGCACACTTTTTGAGGGGAGAGTGGGAGTGTGGGTGTGTATGTGTTGAGCTTAACAGGATACGGTATTTCAGGGATATAAGAATTGAAAATAAAAAAAATATATTTTTTTCATTTTCTAAAGAATTTTTCTTTTCATTTCTCTGCAAAATGGCTTGGTTCAGAAATTGCACATTTATTTGTCCTCAGTAAGAACTAGTTGCCTTAAATGCTTGTTCAACACAGACAATGCTGAGGAAAATCCTAATTGAATTAATTAGTGAATTTATTTAATTAAATTGGAGGGTTTAAAAAAAAAAGTTACATAAGTACAAATAAAATTAGGAAATACTAAACTTTATAATGTCTAAACTAATCTTTTCTGCATTTTTCCAAAACAAGCTAGAATTTATTAGCAGGAAATACCTTGTTTCAAACCTCAAATGGGAAAAATATTCAGTCAAGATAGCCCTGTATGAGATAAAACGAATGAAAACAGGCACAAGGTGGTACAAATGTAATGCCACAAATCAATATAGTTATTCGGCGTTCTATCCCAACCTTGTCCCTTAATATTAAGAAAGAATCAAGGGGACAATAAATTGGAGTTTAACATTTTCAAACTACAATGGTTTCACAGCAAGCACACTGAAATGGGAAGACAATAATCCCTCAGCTCGTGTAGTGAAACTGAAGCTTGCCAAACATTATGATTCTAAAATTGTTCATAGTTTAACATTTCAGAATTATTCACTGTCAAAGGCATGGTACAGAACTGCGTGTTGGCTGCTAGGCTCTCTCTACGTTCGGGTTAGCACTGCCACGCCTTTGCTGAATCATGTGTATTGTCAGTGTTATTTTATTACCAGTGATAATGAAAGTAACAAAAGTGATCTTCAGGTTTGCAAAATTGTACAATTCACTTTACTGTCATGCTTTGGGAATTCCTTTTTTTACGTGGGGTGAGTGACTCTGCTACAAATGGCATGTGAAAGTTAGTTACCTTTGTCCCCTATTTAAATGTACAGTAAAAAGTAAGAAGAGAGATCTATCTATATTTTGACTTCTATACAAGTTGCTGATGGAGCAGTGCAACGTGGCTGCAACTCAGCAGAAGTGGGAAGAGAAGTGTGGCCCACTAAACAGAGATCTTAGGGCTATAAAAGCCTTGTAGCAGCAGAGCACCGGTACAGGCTGGAGTTTCAAGGAGTCTCAAAAGCTGCCTAAAAAAAAAAAAAGATTTGTGCCACTTTGGGAGGCCTGGATATTTTTGCCTCTCACTGGGTGTTAATAATTTCATTGAAGTCATTTATTTCTGTTTGGGCTGTGCCCTTTATTTTAACAAGTCAATCCAGCTCTTTAGCCTTTGATAACCACCCGTGGCAAAATGGCACTTTCATTGTCCTCTTCCAACCATTTCTTTTCTTTTAAAAACAACATCCTATTGTTCTAGTAACAGTCTTCACATTTCTGAAACACAGAGCAGCAGAGTGTGATAAATTCCAGGTTTACATTAGCAAAAAATTTGCTAATGATCACAAACACTACTTGGTTAAACTTGAAAACAGATAAATTCAAAGCTGGGATTGAGGTCTATTAAAATTCCTAAACCTCAAAAAATAAAATCTATTTGTTATCTCTTTAATATATATGACTAATTGATTTCTACATGGTGTCTTATAAATATAGTCAATTCTAATACCTGCATTTTGCAAACAAATCATTCAAAGAAGTGCAACAACCTCAATAAAAATACATGCCTTTTTCTAAGATTAAACATTGCAAAAGAAACTAATTTATTTTGTGCTCTTCATGAACTTTCCTGTTTTGAGATTCAGTTAAAGACCCGACCAAGACTAATAGGAGATGATCTCCTTGGACAGAAATCCTAAGCTATACCTTGATACACACTGTCCAGTGGCATCTATAAAATATATACGTATCATAAAGGAAACACAAGTAGAAAAAACCACGAGGTACTGAAGAATTGCTTTGGTTCGCTTTTCACTTTGCTCAGCATCAATCCTCCTAAAATACCATTCATAAAGAAAAGAGCATCAACTGTTAATATAAAGTAGGGACAAATGTATGGTGTGCAGTATTAAACAATAAGATTCTTATTTTTACAGAGTCGTCCCCTGTGGATAGAAGGCTCACAGGTGGGTAATCTATAATAAGACCTACATGCACACACTTCCTGAAGTTTTACAGAAATCTTAATATGTTTAGGATTTCTTCCAGTGAATCCTGATAAACTAAAGCTGCAAAGGACAAAAGAGATACTAATCTTCCTCGGCACTACAGATTTATATCACACACACACAAACTCAAAGCAAAATTTCTGTGACTGAGAAATTGGCCTCTGTACGTTCCTTGTGCTCAATCTGCCCACTCCAGAGGCAGCCTTTACAATTCACAAGCAATGCCCCTGATCGTATAGTGAACATAGGAAATAAAAAGGGATAACACTGATTCTCACATGCAGGGCTCTACAAACATTTTAACTGTTTAAATATCAAGAAGCAGGTGACATCCTGGTGACATTTCATCAGTAGTAATGATTTTACCTAATTTTAAATGTGTGCAACTATGTCATGCCACAGAGAGTAAGATCACTTGTGAAACAGGTCCAGCTATTCATAAAGAGAGGATGATATGCATCTTTCACAGCAAGAAACCAAATAGGATTCAACCATCAGAACCTCTAAATGCCCTGGTTTCATGCTGTGTGCACTTCTACCTCTTCTGACTGGCCTTCCAGCTGGCTGCCTGGTTTGTGGGCAGCTGGTTAAGACAATGCGTTGGTGGGGGTGCTGTATGGAACTCAGCTTTGACGTTAGGAGATAAGTCCCCACCCACATAGCATTAGTTTCAGTTTCTACATGCAGAAGACATAATTGTGTAGATTCTCCCCCCTTTGCCTTCTCTCTCATTTTTCCTATAGCTCAAAAGTACAGTTAATGCACAGGTTAATCTGCAGTGAATTTGCACTGTGTTTAATCTCACATTAACGTCTCCAGCATTTTTTAACATTTTCCTTTACTGAGATCAGTAGCTGATATTTTGTTTACAACGTCTGAAGTGCTAAATGCAAACATGGGTGTCATTCTCTATTCACAGTACCAATCCCTGGAGGGTAATGTTTGCTGGCCAGAGGTCTACACTTATTTTATATAAAGGACACTCGATACAAGTGCCAGAGACTCCATATCCGTGGGATGGGGAAAGCCAAACGATGGATGTTGAGTAAGAAACCTCTCTCAGAAAGAAAAATGTAACCCGGTATCCTAAAGTCAGACAAGTTAGAGATGTAAAGTACCTTTTTGCTCATCCGGTCCTGTTTTGTGGCAATGCAAGATTGCACCCTGTAGTGCATTTGTTAATACACCTCCTTGGTGTTTAAACCCCTCAAACACCTGCAGACTTATTACAAATTCCCTGCTCCTTTGGCTCCTAGACAAACCTTTATTAAGCAACCACCTGCCTTAAGCAATTGCCTCCAGATATCCCATCACACTTTACAGGGTTAAATTACCTGTTTTAGCAGCCCATGGGTGAAATCCCAGCCCCATGGAGGTCAACGGCAGCACTGCAAGGAGGCCCCAGGATTTTGCCCAAAGTATCTGTGAAGCTGTTGTCAGGGAATTTCCTTTTTAATTTAGAAAAGGAAAATTAAAACTTCTTAAAGTGTTTGTTTTCTTTCTAAGTTACTTCTTTCGAAAAAAGTTACTTTACAAAAGAATGAAGAGGTTTTTTTTTAGTTTTTTAACCCACAGCCTCATGCACAGGATAAGCTTGAACCTCTCTGAAATTTGGGCAAAAATGACAAAACTGAAAACAAATCATCAAGCCATGTAGAAATAGGAGCGGTTGGCTGGCAGTAGGAAGCAGCATCTAGTGCAAACCCCCCAGCAGGCAAAAGAACCTACCAGGACATGGGAGCATCCAGACATTTTGTCAGGAGCTCTGTTTCTGCTGTTTAGAAGTTCCATGGCCACTGGGGTCCCATTCCTGTGGAATTTATAATCTCTGCAGCAGTCCAAGTACCTGGTGACTCTTTGGCCCCTGCAGAGTTTGTTAGCTCCACAGAAACTCAGGCGTCTGGCAGGTCTCAGAACTCTACCAGGGGATGAGAATCACTCTCCAAGGCACTAGTTATCGTTTAAGGAAAATGAATTAAACAAAGGTGCCGTTTTTAAACTGAGCCATTTTCTGAGATACGACATTACAAAAAATCGTTGTAAATCTTCAGCGCTGGAAAACCTCTACAGTTTCCAATTCTCCGATTGCCACCATGCCTTGTCCAGACACCTCGAAAGAACTCCCCCTTGTTGGAGAGCATGCACACAGCATCTCAGATGGAAAGCAGGTTTTAGACCAACTCCGGCTTTATGGAGAATGAGTCACAACATTAATTGTAACGTCACTCTTGTTGTAGCTCACTTTCCATTATAAGCCTATCACTAACACAAGCTTTCTCTCCAAGTTAGAGAACCAGCTGAAAATAGCCTAAGCTTTGGTAATAGCTACCGATTCATTCTAAGACTTTGCTTGCCTGAACCCACTATAATCTAGTTTCCCAAAGCACAAATCTGCACATAAAATAACTCATGATTACTACTGCATTCATGTCTCATGTGGCCGTCACTGCAGCTCGTGGGCACTCAAAACAAAATGAGAAAACAGAGCAGGAAGCATGTGTTTCTCAAGCGTTGCGCTTGTCACCCTCCATTCATCACCAACAACATTCTCGCTGCTGAGCGGTTGGTTGCCTCTGAGACCAATGGGAGTGTTTTCTCGTCGACTTCCAAGGAAAAAAGAGCTTTCCTGCAATATTTTTGTATTGATGCCAAGTATCGTTTCCCCATCTTAGCCTCCACGATATTGGTGCCTGAGAAGTCCAAACCAACTCTACCTACTGGCATGCCTCGTTTTTAATAACAAACATTGTTCACAGGATGACTTAGGGGTCTGATAGAAAGATTCCTCTAGACTTTAATGGGCTTTGGATTAGGCCCCATATAAAAAGGAAAGGTATTGTGCAGCCAGCAAAACTACATTGCATGCATATTTTAATAACCGGGGGCAGAGGGTGGAGGTGATGGATTTTCAGTTTAATTTAAAACACAACAAAGAAAAGGATTCCGGATAGCACTGGGGTGACCATACCATTTTGACTGTATATTCTATCACCAGTTCTGAGCGATCGGGCTTTCTCTCACATATATCAAACATGTGCATTTTTTTTCTGGCTATACTTTAGTGACGTGATTCTTATGTTTGGAGCCACAAATTTAACTCATTTCATGAGTGGAATGGAACAGAGGTTTGTGTGGGTGGAGAGTTGTTAGACTCAGGAGCTGTCTGAATTTCCCAGCTTGACGCGAGAGTTGTCTGCATTGCTCTACGGTCCCTGTCTCGGATACCAGAGCAGCACAGGAGGGAGGGAGAAGGCTACCTGCCGTTGGGACCAGAGACTAAGAGCGAGGCAGGAGGCTGGGCATCAAAAATCCAAGTCCCAGCTAATAATATCTCTTTCACATACTGAAACTAAAACTTCCCAAGACCTTGTACCGAGATCCTGAAAACAAAGAAAACCACCATTCAAACTAAAACCAGGGGGGCTGGGACAATTTTTATAGTGGGGTGCTGATGATGGAAACCACGAAACCACATATTTGGTGATATTACTACTTCAAGCCAGGGGGTGTGGCAGCCCCCTCACCCCCCTAGTTCCATCAGCACTGACTAAAACCAGGAAGATTATGTAAAAATATTGTTAAAAAGTGGATTGGCAGTTTAATTTTTAGAAATGTTTAGTTTTCTGGAAGGGCCTTTTGTCTGTTAGACAGCATGTGAGCGAGCCCGTCAGGCCGGGGCCCTGCCATCTCCCTGCCACCGGCCGGCTCTACTCTCTCTGGCTGGGATAGCGAGTCTTGCCAACGATATTGGATGTTGCTCTGAGTCTCAGAGAGCTTGGCCCAGGGATTGTCCCTGCCCACGGTGCTCCAGAAACAGCCCCACTGCAAAGGCCTGTGCATACGCAGGCTATCGAAGCCACCATCTCAGCAGAGGAAAGCGTTTTTCAGACAGCACAGCCAAGCTGAAATTTGGTCTATGCCTGCTGGTTAGTAGCGCAGCCAAGTGGATGAGAGTTTCTTCTGTTATGAGCAAATCATAGAGCAAATCATAGAATATCAGGGTTGGAAGGGACCTCAGGAGGTCATCTAGTCCAACCCCCTGCTCAAAGCAGGACCAATCCCCAGACAGATTTTTTCCCCAGATCCCTAAATAGCCCCCTCAAGGATTGAACTCAAAACCTTGGATTTAGCAGGCCAATGCTCAAACCACTGAGCTATCCCTCCCCCCTATGGGCAGGTTTTATCTTGGCTATGCAGGAACTGACCTCCTAGAACAGCTGCTGGGCTCCTGGTTAGTTTTAAATAATTCCCCAGTTTTAACCAGGAACATCGCTGTAACCTTAACTAAACTGTCACAAGGGAAACTTTGTCATGGGGACCCCTCAGAAACCCACAAGCTCCCCCATTTTGTGAGTGGCTGCTCCACCCTTTCTTAGACAGCAGTGGAAGGCCAGGAATCAGGATTTCTGGGGTCTGTCACTGGCTCTGAGAAGGGAGCGTTCTCTGCTGGCTAAAGCAGTGGCTAGCCACAGGCTAGGCATGCACGTGGATTTGCTACACTTATTTCAAAAGGTAGCACGGCTGAGTGGATGAGATGGTTTGCCATGCTACGGAGTTGGGAGTCTGTTCCCAGCTTGACTTGAAGCAACCTCTCAGTTATTTTATCTGTAAAATGGGGCTGCGGGGTGTGGATGGCTGATTGTCCTTAAGCAGCCTTGGTCAGTACTAAGGGTTATAAAATACACAGATGCATTAACCACCCTCAATGGAAAAGGAAACTTAAACTCTCAGTCTCCTGCTGCTCAGCCCTATGCACGTTCCCTTAGGCTACGGGATACTTTATGGGGGAAAGTCTTGGTCTCTGTCCATGAATCAAAAAATAGTTTTGATTTGGAGTCTGATCTTGGGGCCAGACACTAGATCTCAACATGGGCATTCTAGGGATGTCAGTTTTGTGTGGAGCTTCTTCCCCATTTTTAATCAGGGCCTGTATGAAAAGAGTGTTTTAAGAACATTTATAATTTTAAAACAGTTCATTTTGGGGGGCCCAAATTCAGGACACCCTTGAACAAATTACCCCAAATTTTTGCCTGAGCCCTGACCGAGCTTGCCAACTTTCAAGTTTAAAGCAGCTTAAAAATTGGACTTTAAAGAGAAACCTGTTCAACCTACTTGTAGAACACCAAGAAATCCCTAGTCCAATGAGCAAACCTGTCAATTTTACACAGCTGTACAGTTTCAATCAAGCAGTTAAGAGAAGAGGCATGATAGCACTTGGATGCTTTAATATAATGTGAAAGTTGGAAAGGACATGCCTGCAAAATTCTGAAAGTAATACAGCATGAACTTCCAATGAATAAATAGCCACAGTGGGTGGAGATGAATCTCAGTTATGGTCAGGACTGTGCCTGGGTGAAAACATGCCTTTCTTACTCAACAGATTTGCTCCGTGTACGTATTCTGAGTCATCGTTGCTTACTCTTTGGGTCAATAGTAAGTTTTTAATACTCTTCACTGCTGTGAGCCCCCCAGAACCAACAGAGCTCTGGGAGAATTAGCTGCGTTCTTGTTTGAGCAAAACTCTAGAAAGAACGGTTGACCAACTTCTAGTTGCAGAATCTGTAGCATTGCGGCATGTACGCGACCCAGCCGAATCCTCAGATCCCAGGCTGAATTTGTGGCATTGACTGTACAGAGTACAAGCAAACGTTAGGCCAGGTCACTCCGCCCACTCGAGTAGTACAAAGGGACCAGATTCTGGCCACAAATGACAGCTCGAGAATTCCAGGCGGAGAGGAAATGCCCTGCTGGCCTAGAGCTGGCTCCTGTGCCAGCCGCCCCCACCAACCTCGACAGAGGTTGTGTGTCAGTGTAGCAGAGCGGCACTCGGCCCTATTGATCCTCCACTGGTTTAGGTTCCCTTCATAACCCAGGGCAAGAGGCACAAGTTAAAGCAGCCCACGCAAAGTGGTTCCCCAAGATCTGGCGAGCTATAACTCGCTTCCTGACACTATCATCCCTCCCCTGCACTGAATGGAGCTTGGACATAGGGGAGAATCCAGCCCTTCCTGTTTCCACAGGGTTTAACGCTTAAAGCCACAGCTATCTCAAACCTGGTGGCAAGGGGCTGACTCAGTCTCTGTAAGCGGTAATAAAGTACGGACTACAATATCTGTTAGTATACACTGAATTCTATTTTATGCAGTCAATATTGTAAAGGTGACAACGTTGGTTCACAATGATGTCAAGCTAAGTTCTGTTGCCAAGACATCTCCTCAGATTGTCCACTACCTCACTTTAGATAAGGATTATAGTCTTCCACATGGAACGCTTGGGGCAAATGCTTTAAAGGCCATGCCACAAACAAACCAAATCAATGTGGGTTTTTACATTGAGTTGCAAACAGTTGCAAGTCATCCAGTTTTCATATCTCCTGGGCAATCTGACAACGCTGAGACAGCTCCAGCCTGAAACTGCTTAGAAGAGACTCATATTGCATGATCTCAGCATAAATATCAAAGTTGAAACCTAATGGCATCCTCCCAGTGGAATCCTAAATTAATATATACACACACACACGGCCAGGAATAAAATCCAGCGCTATAGCTACAGAAATGGTCTTGGTACAAGAGGCAAAATCACTCATACAAACTGCTTTCATTAGTAAAACAAACACAGGGGCTAATTCTGCCCTGCGACTTGCATAGTCATCTACACCTGGGCGAAGGGCAGTGTGAAACACTCGCCATCAGTGAGTAAATTCAAACGAAACGGTAAGCATGATGTAAGGCAGAGGTAGTCAATAGGTGGACCGCAGGCCAAATCCGGAGAGCCGGATGCTTTTGAATGGACCCCAAAATCTTTTTATTTACTTATTATCATTATTATTTTCTCTGGAATCTGGCTATACCTTGACCAAGAAATTTGGACCTTGACCAAAAATAATTGACTACCCCGATGTCAGGGGTGAGAGATTTTCAAGGTCCTGTTTAATAAGACGATTCTAGTTGTCATGCCAGAAGTCAATGAGAAGCCTGAGCCATGTTCAAAGAAGGGATGAGGATATAGCCAATGAGCGAGTGTCTGCTATGCTTTAGTTGACTGGATTGAGTGGTAGCTAGCAACCCGGCCTGAGAGCCAGAGCTAGAGAAGAGTGTGACTTGTCCTTTTTGAAACGATTCTCTCCCTGACGAGCTTGCCATCTGGACTGAGCTGCAGATGGATCAACACTTGCCTACCCGTAGCTGTACGCGTGTGGCACACGGGTGTCGGAGCCTGTCCTTTGGGGGGAATCCCTGACCCGTTGCTTTATAGAAAAGAAGAGAGAGCAAGCTGCTTGCGACAGCGATCGCTCACCTTCTCAGTGACACGCCCAGCGCTCAGGGACTCTCACTCCCTCAGCCATCATTGTCAGCCGCCCGGTGCCCATCTGCACAACGGCACGCCGGGCTGCTTGAATGACACCAGCACGTGCGTTGCCAGCTGGGCTGCCAAACAGGGCTTGGTTTCGATCTCTAAACAGTTAATCTGAGGAGGGAGAAAAAAGGAGGAGGAGGCGGCGGCGCCCGTCAGGTCACCCGATTGAACGTGTGAGCACCAGCGTGCAGGCCCCAGCTGAAGTGTGCTGGGCTGGTAACAGGTGGCGTTGCTGGGGCTGATGTGCTGAGCACAGCTGAAGAGCACTCAAGCATTTTGAAGGTAAGCAAATTAAAGGCCTGCTCCCAAAAGGTACTGAGCATCCTTCAGCTTCTGCTGCAGTCAATGCGGGCTTCTCTGCGGGAGGCTGACTGTGCAGAGGGTAGCGCACTGTACTTTCCCATCCCTCCTCGCGGTCGCTAAATCTCCTGAGCGTTGAGGGCACCCAACATCCTCTAGAATCAGGCCCAGACCCTCTTAATTGCACGACAAATGTCAGGAGGCGCATTGGTGCCAGCAACGGCAGAGCTTTGACAACAGTGGAGTTCCTCACCCACAAGCTGGAGGTGGATTTGACTCCAGACTTTATACACCCTGGGCTCTCCTTCACGACTTCGCAAACGAGAACCATCACCCTGCTGAGACGCCTACAAAACACAGAGTAACTTTTGCCGGTGACTTCAGTGGGTCCAGGATTTCACCCTGGTGCCCTTCAGGATAATAAATAATCTGCAAGAGTATGTGTGTCAGCGTGGCTATAATGCACGGCTCATTTCAAGTCAATTTCACATTGACATACATCCAGTAGGCCTGATTCTCCAGTTACACCAGGGTAAATTCATTAACTTCTCTGGAGTAACTCATGATCCAATCCCAGTCTGAACTGGAGGAGAAACAGGCCCACTGACTTCCACAGAACTAATCTCAGTCTGCACCAGTATGACCCACAATGTATCAGAGCCTACGTCAGATGGTTGGTTGTCTTTGTCTGTAGTGTCCCATTAATGGCTGCACCAAACTGACACCTTACCTTGCTATCTCGATCTGTCGTTGAGTCATGCTTGTATAGCGACCCCTTGACAGGCCTGCTGTAATTCTAACCACTGGAACTGCTGACTGAACATGGCTGTGGCAGCTGTGTAATCTCTTCTCACCCCCTATTTATTACTAAAGCTTACCTGGTTTTAGTAGATCTGTATGACAAAAATCAGACTAAATCAGCAAGGATTAAAGCTTGAACTCTGGCCTGAGTTTTGTTCAGATATTGCTAAACGGAAACCTTTACTTTAAGGTACTGAAATAAAGCCCTTAACTGTAAATCATGCTCTGTTATGAGAAATCCTAATCATATTTTGTGGTTGTCCCCAAACATGCCCACAGGGCTATCTGGTGAAGACTACCAATTTTTCAGTTTCAAAACCTGACACCCTTACTCACTTTACTGTTTCAACTTCTCTCAGTTCTTTAAATTAATTTTCACTTTAAATTCTCATGAACAAGCAGTTCCTGTTTTCTGAATCACTGATATCAACACTATTTGCTAAAATAACTATGTTATAGCAGTGAAGTACAAAGCCCATGTGGAAATCACTTGATATGCCAATGTTTTAATTCTTTCAGTGCAGCTGTGTGCGACTCCCAGCTGTGCTGGGATTTCTGTTTGTCCATAGCAGGTGGTGGAGAGGGAAGGGGACAGGGTGGACTCGGAAGAATAGAACATGAAGGTCAACATTTCAAAACAATGGTTCAATACGGTGTGTCCAAAGTAATGCACATGTACCCCCTGTGTCCAAGCAAAACACATTTGCACGTGCAAGTGAGCACTTGCATAATGAAATCAGGAAGTTGTACACAGACAAGTAGCTAGGTGAACAGTTGCTCAATTTATGCACCCAACCATGGCTTTTCATGGTGCAATGCATATATTCCTATTTGTGCCAGTCTATCCATTACCCCATTATTGAAAATTTGATCCTTAATTTTTCAATGCAACTACAGACATTTATCTTTCTTACTCATAAAATATTATATGTACTGTGCACATATTTTGTGGGTGGGGTTTTCAAAAGTGCTCAGCATTAGCCTCACTCTGCTTCCACTGAAGTCAATGGTAAAACTTCTCATAATAATAATTTATATACTGATGTAAAGGACTGTGTCTGGTACTATTTTATATTAATAGTAGACCAGTGCTTATCACACGATGGGCCACTGTCCCAGAGGACTGACAATCTAACTGTACAAGGGAAGGCAGACAGGACAGCACAAGACATGGGGTAACATTTTCAAAATCACCTAAGTGACAGAGGAGCCTAAGTCCTATTTTCAAAAATGACTTAGGTTATGAAATTCCTAAGTCACTTCTGAAAATGGGACTTAGACATTTGGAAATTTTAGTCATAATTCTTAACTAGAATCACAAAAGGCTGTTTTACCTTAACTGGTAACAGTTACAATCCAAACTGAACCCAAGAGCAAATCTGATTTTTGAACAAATCTGTTTTCCCCAAAACTAGAAGACTGCTTTTGTTCTAGATACATGATTAATATGTTATGTCAGTACAATGCAACCACTTGCACAGGGTTAGAGTGGGTTTTGTGGTTCCCTTAAACCCACTGCGATTAACCAGCCAAAAACATTTTTCCTTTTCCTCTGCCATGTAAATACAGGACATACAATACTTTAATAGTATTATAGAGCACATTTCACATTTTATTGCTCCCCATCTGCAGCAAACACATGGCAGAGTGGTAGACTCAGGACCACAAATTTTAAACAAAAATTTTTGCAAAAAGGGATTAAATCAGCCAAATATTTTCTGGAGTGGTAGAGGTGTGAGTGAATGACACATCCTTCCCAAGGAAAGATCTATTCTGCCTTCCGTTATATCATTACTAAACGCAGCTCCTGATGAATTGCAGTAGTAAATATGAGACCATGCTTATGTTCATTCATTCATTCATTCATGTGCATCTATGTATAAACCTGATTATCCTCCCCTTCATATCCCCCATCATTGTCTTTATTCTTCTCCTTAGGAAGGCCTGGACATGGCTTCCTTCAGAGCCCATCGGTGCCAATGCTTTAACTAGCTAGACAGGGGGGTATTTCTGAGTGATGCAAGGCACTCCTGCTTGGGAGAAGCAAGATGCCACGGGCACCGTGGTAAGCCCATCACTCCCCTGTTCGAATATATTTTGCCACCACAACTCAAACCCGACGGTACCCGGCTGGGAGTTAGTGACAACGTATGTCGATAACAACAGCATATTCCAGAGAGGCATCGAGACAGTAACTGCAACACCGCGCCGCCATCCCAGTTTGATGCCAGCGCTCGGTCTCTTTCTATGACAGGAGCCATGAACCGTGTGGGAACAGCTCATTGAGCCCTGGGGGGACGATGTGCCACAGCCGGCTCTGCAATGATTCTAGTGCCTGAGGAGGACTGGAAGGGTTGCCCAGTCAGCCCTGAAAGCACCAAAGATGGCCATGATGGGGGCCACTGTGGGGCTTGTTCAGGATCGGGAACAAAAGAGCGGCCGGGATCTGCAGAGGTCACCTCTGAGGCCGTTCCCGTGGATCCTTGCTTGGATGGCACGGTAGTGGAAATATAGGGGACGGGGGGAGAAACAGAAAGAAGGCCTTTGCCCCAAGCACTTCCCCCCAAAGGCCATGCAAGGACTGCAGGGAGGGTGGCAACTATACAGCAGAGACAACAGCAGAAAACACTTCCCCCCCTGAGAACTTCTGACATAGATACACTACCCTCTAGGCCAACACAGCCCGAACACACACTTTATATTGTAAAAAAAAACAACAACAAAGGGTGGAGGGAGAGTCGTCCTGCTGTCAGGGGAGTGCCTTTTGCCCTCCTTATGAAAATCTGCCCAAATGCAGCCAAGGTATGCATCTTTGGGGTGGAAAATCTCAATTTGCACATGATCAGTAGAGCCTTGTTAGAGTTTGGCAGCTAAATTCTCTGATGATTCCATTCACACTGAGCATGCTCACAACTCCTACATGACACCCAGACTGCACATGAGCCATCCCCACAGGAGGACTGAGCATGCTGCAGCCCAGAGATGTAGGGGCCAGCAGAACTTTCCCTAAAATTGCTCCTCCTGGCAATCAGGGACAGCTGTGGCACCCTAACTGAGAGCAGAGTCTGGCTCCTGGGCTCCCACTGCCCCCATGCTGGCAGCACAGAGAAGGAAGCTACCTGATTTGAATGTAGAAGGATGAGGAATGGTGGGAAGAAAGGGACTGGGGGGAAGATGGGGCTGGAGGAGCCAGTGAGCGGAGGGGAGAAACAGGAGCCAGGGAATGGGTGTGTAGTGGGGCAGCTGCCCCACTCCTGAAGAACAGGGGTTAAAAGCAGCCCTGGAGAGGGCTGTGGCTGTGAAAGGTTGGGCTGATTGGGGAAGCAGCCACAGCTGGGGCCACACCCCAATCAGGCCACAGCTGGCCCTATAAAAGGGCTGTGAGGCAGGTGCTGAGGCAGTCTCTCTCTAGCTGTAGAGAGAAGGACCTGGCTGCCTGGGAGCAGAGCAGGGCACCTAGAGTGGAGCAGGGCTGGGGGAAGGCCAGAGGAGCTCCAGTCTGAAACCCCCCCCAGGCTGCAGGCCTTGCTAAAGGCCAGGAAAGGTACTGGGGCTACAGAAGTGTAGCCTGGGAATAGGCAGAGGCAGCTGGTCCAACCCCCCCTTGCCGATGATGAGTGGTTTACAGACTGCCATCTGCCCCAGTGAGCAGGGGCTAGATAGTAGCCACTGAGGCAAGGTGGGGACAGAGGGTTGGGGGTTCCCCCAGGTGGGGAGACCCAAATTGTGGGTCACTGCAGAGGGCAGAACCCTGACGTAGAGGAGCATGGGGGTCTGGGAGGGACACCGGGGCCAGTGGCAGGTGAGACACCGGCCTGCAGAGGGCACTCCAGGCTGGAAGAGCTAATTCCCAGGATGACCAGCAGGAGGTGCTGTGCCAGTGAGTCTTGCATCGCTACAGGGTGGGAGGCAAGAACCAAGATGAGAGGGATGGACAAGAGCAGAGGGATGGGGGTAAGGGAGGGCAGTGACAGGCTAGGGGCACAGGAGTCTACAAGCACTACACCACACTGCCCTCCAGAATCCAGAATGGAACTCAAGAATCTCACCATTCCTCTGCCATCAGCAAATGTCTGCAAAACCCACTGGCAAAGGGTGTGTCTCATTCTACTCTAGTTACTGGTCCACACGGAGGATAACAGCCTACTACTGCTACCCACTATGCTATTAGTTCAAGTGGCAGAGGTCTATGTGGTAGTTCTAATGGTCTGGACCCTACTGACGTCCCAAGTTGGGAGTCAATATGTTTCCACACAAACTAATTTCCGGGTTTTTTTTCTAATTGGGGAGATTACATCCCAAAAATATGTGAACAGAACATTAAAGTTGCAAAGTCAATTTAAAAATTAGGAAATTCCAGAATTAACTCAGTGCCTTCGTGTCTGTGTATTAAGATACAGTCTTTAATGACATGATCGCATACTGTTTCTTTGCACAGGACCCCTGCCTCATTCAGTGCACAGGAAGGATCTGCTCTGGGGACAAATCAGGGGTGTGAAGTGAAGGAGACTGTTGTCTGTAGGATCCCTGCCTTATTTGTTGCACAAGTTGGATGGTGGGTCACGAACAAGGCAGGAGATGGCTTGAAAAGAAAGGATGGTCTAGAGTTAAGGAAGATGAATGCTGCCTTGGAGAACTGGATTCTATGCCTACCTCTGCCCTGTGTGAGGCTGGGCAAATCACTGCAACCAAACTTTGCACAGTGGGTCATTCACTGAAGTTCCCTATTTTCTGGGTTCCCCATAAGAAACAGTTCGGCTCTGAATTGCCAAAGTGCTGAGCACTCAATTGCAATTAAAATTAATGGGAGTTGTGCATTGAACATAGAATTATAGGACTGGAAGGGACCTCGAGAGGTCGTCTAGTCCAGTCCCCTGCACTAGTGGCAGGACTAAGTATTATCTAGACCAATGGTGGACAACCTGCGGCCCGCCACCTCCCGCAGCTCCCATTGGCTGGGAATGGTGAACCGTGGCCAGTGGGAGCTGCGGGGGGGCCGTGCTTGCAGATGGTCAATGTCCGCAAAGTGTCTTACAGCCTGCAATCAGCTTAACCTGAGAGGCCGCATGCGGCCCGCGGGCCGCAGATTGCCCACCACTGATCTAGACCATCCCTGACAGGTGTTTGTCCAACCTGCTCTTAAAAATCTCCAATGATGGAGATTCCACAACCTCCCTGGGCAATTTATTCCAGGGCTTAACCACCCTGACAGTTAGGAGGTTTTTCCTAATGTCCAACCTAAACCTCCCTTGCTGAAATTTAAGCCCATTGCTTCTTGTCCTATCCTCTGAGGTTAAGAAAAACAATTTTTCTTCTTCCTCCTTGTAACAATCTTTTACATACTTGAAAACTGTTATCATGTCCCCCCTCAGTCTTCTCTTTTCCAGACCAAACAAACCCAATTTTTTCAATCTTCCCTTATAGGTCATGTTTTCTAGACCTTTAATCATTTTTGTCACTCTTCTCTGGAATCTCTCCAGTTTGTCCACATCCTTCCTGAAATGTGGCACCTAGAACTGGACACAATACTCTAGTTGAGGCCTAATCAGAGCAGAAGAATTACTTCTCCTGTCTTGCTTACAACACTCTTGCTAATACATCCCAGAATGATGTTCGCTTTTTTTGCAACAACGTTACACTGTTGGCTCATATTTAGCTTGTGGTCCACTATGATTCCTTCCTAGGCAGTCATTTCCAATATAATATAATAAAATGCTCTGGAAATTCAAGGCCAAGGGGTCTCAGCTTGGACACCCAAAGTTAATGGATACTTAATATTTTGGCCTTAATCTCCCTGTACGTCAGTTCCCCAGCTTTAAACGGGATAATGATACCACTTCAGGAAAATTGATTGTTTGTGAAACACTCAAACACTAGGGTAAGAGCTCCAGAGAAACACCCAGAGGAAAAGCATAATTCTGTGCGGAGTGCAGGGTTTGGATGGTGTGTGGTAAATAAGGCCACACACTTAATGAGGAGGAAAAAGAAATACTGACTAGGGATGTAAATATCATTTAAAAATGTCAGGTTTCAGAGTAGCAGCCGTGTTAGTCTGTATCCGCAAAAAGAACAGGAGTACTTGTGGCACCTTAGAGACTAACAAATTTATTAGAGCATAAGCTTTCGTGGGCTACAGCCCACTTCTTCGGATGCATATTGAGTGGAACATATATTGAGGAGATATATATACACACATACAGAGAGCATGACTCCAACGAGAGACTGCTGAGCTGGAATTGATATGCAAATTAGATACAATCAACTCAGGATTGAATAAGCACTGGGAATGGCTGAGCCATTACAAACATTGAATCTATCTTCCCTTGTAAGTATTCTCACACTTCTTATCAAACTGTCTGTACTGAGCTATCTTGATTATCACTTCAAAAGTTTTTTTCTCTTACTTAATTGGCCTCTCAGAGTTGGTAAGACAACTCCCACCTGTTCATGCTCTCTGTATGTGTGTATATATATCTCCTCAATATATGTTCCACTCAATATGCATCCGAAGAAGTGGGCTGTAGCCCACGAAAGCTTATGCTCTAATAAATTTGTTAGTCTCTAAGGTGCCACAAGTACTCCTGTTCTTTTTATTTAAAAATGTAACTGTTTAAACAATTAAAATTATATCATTTAATCGGTTAACCGATTAAAGGGAGAGGGGCTGGGGTCGCTCTGGCTGGCCAGCCCGGGGCTGGGGGTTAATGGTTAGGGTGGGCTAACTGGTAAGGCTAATGTTAACCGGTTAACTGTTTAATATTTTATATCATGCATCCGAAGAAGTGGGTATTCACCCACGAAAGCTCATGCTCCAATACGTCTGTTAGTCTATAAGGTGCCACAGGACTCTTTGCTGCATTTAATATTTTACATCCCTAATACTAACTATCTCCCTGTTCATAAAATGAGGCAAGGCATGTGGTAAAAGAGGGTATGTGACCCTGTAATTAAAGACTAGAGCAGCGCTACTCAAACTGATGGTCTGTGGACCGGTGCCGGGCCGTGAGCCATCAGCTGCCGGTCCGCGGCAAGTTTTCAGGAATGTAAGTACCAGAAGGGTCGTGCTTGGCCAAAAAAAAAAAAAAAAAGCCCAGTGTGGGCTGAGCGGGGCCGGCGGCCGGTCTGGGGTTCCGTCCGCCAGCTCCTGCCAGCCGGGGTCCCAGCCGCCGGCTCCACTCAGCCTCCTGCCGGCCTGGGTGAATGGAACGCCAGGCCAGCAGGAGGCTGAGCGGGGCTGGCAGCCGGGACCCCGACTGGCAAGGGGCCGGCAGCTGGAACCTGCCAGCCGGGGTCCCAGCCACCGGCCCCGCTAAGCCCGCTCAGCCCACTGCCAGCCGGGGTCCCAGCCCCGCTCAGCCCGCTGCCGGTCTGGGGTTCCGTCCGCCAGCTCCTGCCAGCCAGGGTCCCAGCCACCGGCCCCGCTAAGCCCGCTCAGCCCACTGCCAGCCGGGGTCCCAGCCGCCGGCCCCGCTCAGCCCGCTGCCGGTCTGGGGTTCCATTCACTCAGCCGGCAGCGGGCTGAGCGAGGCCGGCAGCTGGGACCCGGCTGGCAGGAGCTGGCGGACGGAACCCCAGACTGGCAGGGTTCCAGCTGCCACCTCCTGCCAGTCAGGGTCCCGGCCACCGGTCCCGCTCAGCCCGCTGCCAGCTCCGCTCAGCCCGCTACCGGCTGAGTGAACAGAACCCCAGGCCGGCAGTGGGCTCAGCAGCGGCCGGGGCCCGCAGCCTGCCATTAAAAAAAAATCGGCTCGCGTGCCACCTTATGGTACCGGTCCCTGGCACATTGGGGAAAAAATTGCCGGTCCGCCACATCAGATAGTTTGAGAAGCACTGGACTAGATCATCATCCACACTCACAAAGGGGGGCAAATTAAGGTTGCACAAGCAGCCTTAATTCTGGCATTTCCTAACTCTGCGTACTTGACTGTGCACCCCTAGTAACGTTCTTTTCACATTGTCTTTTGGGGATGTAACGGCTAGTCTGAGGTTGCTCGTTAGCGATACCATATAGAGTAGTATCAGCTATGTTGTGTTGCGATTCAGTGTCTGGAAGAAGAGGAGGACACTGAAGTTTATGGGCATGAAGATCTTTCATTGCATATACACCAGTGTAGTAGGATTTGTTCTAGTCATAATGGGCCTGATTCAACCACCTAATTCACACTGAGTAGTACTTACATAAGGCGTCCCATTGACAACAAATGCTTGGCAGAATCAGGCCCCTTATTTGTATCCCTATTGGTAACAATAGAGCGGAGCAAGAAAAGCACTGCTGTGATTGCAAGGTATGGAGTCAATACCACACAAACGTTTTCATCTCCAGTACTTACTCTGGGCAAAGCTTTGTCGTTGTTTTCCATTGCTCTTACATGCTCATTAGACACAGAACAGCCTGTGGCACAAACATGTGCCCTGGACACAGAGCGTGCCCTGAGTTCATGACAAAATTACCCTTTGTGCAGGGCCTATTTGTGAAAAGCAAAACTGAAAACTGCCCTATTTGTGCATCAATGGGCTTGCACTCCCAGCTTTGCTGAGTGAGTGAACCTTCTAGGCTTGCTGCTGAGTTTCCAAATCTCAGTGTCGAAAGCATGACTAGGGGGAAAAAAAGTTCTTCAAAAGCAGAGCGGTGTGTTCGTGTCACCGACAGCTCTGTGGTGGCAAGTGGTAACCGGGAGCGCTGCCGGGGATGAGCCACTGCGGAACAGACTTCATCACCATGGCTTTGAACTGTTCTCAAAGGCCCGGAGAGCCCCGCCCTGCACTCCCAGCCACGCTCAAACCCATTGACCCAGCCAGCTCTTCGGGTAAGGAGGCTTTGATGCAATTTCCGTCAGAGACTGTCAGTGCTGCCCTGGAGATGGCTGCTGAGTCACCCGTCACCAGCGTGGAATAGAAGGTGCTCCGTAGGCTTGCTGCCCTGGAATTAGGGTGCGAGTTTCAGCTTCTCCCGGGGAAACATGCAGCACTCACGCTGGACTCTGGGGTAGGCCCCACTGAGACCTGGCTTATGCCACTTCTCCATTCCCCCGAACCCCTACGCCTGCTTATTGGCTTCATTGCATTGACCACAATAGGGAATCGCTCTTCAAAGAGAGTCAGGTGACATTTTTGTAGCGAAAAAGGAGAGAAACCAAGTACACAAAGCGGCGGAGATGCTACCTATCAGCCCAGCCATGTAAGTGTGCTTAGCTGAGGTCATTCCACACCACTGCACCTCGGCTGTCTTCGCTCCAATACTTGTGCGTCAGACCTCGAAGTGGCCACGAATCTCAGGCGAGACAAATGGCAGGATCCAAGTGACAAGGGGCTGGAGAATGCGATGTTCCCCCCACCAAAAAAACTGAGTTCCCCATTTGTTAATGAGATGATCCCCCCTTCACATACAGCTGCAATAAACCTCTCTCTAAAAATGATCAGACACCTCCACAAGCATCTACTCCACCGCTCTGGTACCCTTCTCAGTGCTACAGCCGGGCAGCAAGGTCACTCCCAGCTCTGAGGTAGCACTTCCATGGAGGAAAGGCTACCCACCCTTGTATGACCCACCTATGCAACGACCAGAATTGCGGCCTCCTGCCGGGGGAATACCGGGGATACCCCAGGAGAAACTTGCTGAAAAGGAGGGGAGGTGTAGGGCAAAGCCATGGCTCTGGCCCCTACATGGCATGCACAGTGGTAATATACTGAACCCTTTAAAGGGGTTGTAAAAGGGTTGCCGCCTCCAGAGCACCTCCTGGTAGCACAGGGTGGCCCTGCAGCATCCCTGCCTCGGTTTCCCCTCACTAGGTTTTTCTGTCTCTCCCAGAGATTCATGTGGCTCAGCCCTCCAGTGGGGTCACTCTCCAAGTTCAACCCCCTTTCGGGGCACTCAACGTTCCAAACAAACACTGCCTTGGACAGTCGTCCCAAATGAACACAAAGGGTCTTCCAGCCCTCTCTGGGCTCACTCGATGCAGAGCACTGGCTCGGCAGGGGAAGTCTCCCTTCTTCTAGGGCCAGACTACAGCTCCCCCCTTTTTCCCTGGACTGGGAAACGTCAGCCACCACTGCCTCAGCTCCCCACGCCTCTTGAGGAACAACGGCCCCAGCACTGCCTCCCTGGAGCCCAGACCTTCTCCCGGCCCACCACAGGCGCTGGCTCCACTCCGGTAACGCTTTCCCGCAGGGCCCCCTCCTGGGTTTCCTCCCAGTGCAGGTGTGGCAGGGTGGGGGCTAATTGAACAGGGCTGGCTAGCCCTGGGCCTAGGGTTGCCAGGCTTCTGGTTTTCGACCGGTATGCCCAGTCAAAAAGGGACCCTGGCAGCTCCGGTCAGCACCGCTGACTGGGCCGTTAAAAGTCCGGTCAACAGTGCAGCAGGGCTAAGGCAGGCTCCCTGCCTGCCGTGGCTCCGCACAGCTCCCGGAAGCAGTGGCATGTGCCCCTCCGGCTCCTATGCTTAGGGGCAGCCAGGGGGCTCTGCACGCTGCCCTCACCCCAAGCACCAGCTCTGCAGCACCCAATGGCCAGGAACCATGGCCAATGGGAGCTGCAGGGGCAGCACCTGCAGACGGGACAGCACGCAGTGCCACCTGGCTGCGCCTCCCATGCTCCAAACCCCTCAGCCCCAGCCAAGAGCCCCCTCCTGCACCCCAAACCCCTCAGCCCCAGCCCCAGCCCTAACGCAGAGTCTGCACCCCCAGCCGGAGCTCTCACCCCCCCACACACCCTGCCCCAGCCCAGAGCCCCCTCCCACACTCTGAACCCCTCAACCCCAGCCCGAAGCCCCCTCCTGCACCCCAAATCCCTCATCCCTGGCCTGCACCCCCAGACGGAGCCCTCACATCCCCCCACCCCAACACCCTGCCCCAGCTCAGAGCCTCCTCCCGCATCCTGAATCCCTCATTTCTGGCCCCAGCCCAGAGCCTGTACCCCCTCCCACACCCCAACCCCCTGCCTCAGCCTGGAACCCCCTCTAATACTCTGAACCCCTCGCCTCCACCCCCAGGCCTAGGGTGACCAGGCGTCCAGTTTTCAACCGGTTGAAAAGGGACCCTGGCGACTCCCGGTCAGTGGTGCTGTGGGGCTAAGGCAGGCTCCCTGCCTGTCCTGGCACCGCGCTGTGCCCTGGAAGTGGCCAGCAGGTCCAGTTCCTAGGCGGGGGTGCCACAGGGCTCCATGCGCTGCTCCCGCCCCGAGCACCGGCTCCATGGCCAATGGGAGCTAGGGGGCGGTGTCTGTGAGCAAGAGCAACGTGCAGAGCCTCCTGGCCCCCCCGCCTAGGAGCCGGACCTGCTGCTGGCCACTTCTGGGGGGCAGCGTGGTGCCAGGACAGGCAGGGAGCCTGCCTTAGCCCCGCAGCACCACTGACCAGGAGCCCGCACCCGCTCCCACACCCCAACCCCCTGCCTCAACCTGCAGCCACCTCCTGCAGTCCAAATCCCTCGGCCCCACCCCCCAGCCTGGAGCCCCCTCCTGCACCCCTCACCTCCGGCCCCACCCCCAGCTTGAGCCCTCACACCCCAACTCCCTGCCCCAGCCTGGAGCCCCCTCTTGCTCCCTGAACCTCTCATTTCTGCCCCCACCCCAGAGCCCACACCCCTAGTTAGAGCCCTCATCCCCTCCTGTACCCAAACCCCATGCCCCAGCCCCAGCCCAGTGAAAGTGAGGGAGAGTGGAGGAGAGCAAGCCACCGAGGGAGGAGGAATGTAGTGAGTGGGGGGCGAGTTCTTGGGGAAGGGGTGGGGCGGGGTCTCAGGGAAGGGGCGTGGCTAGGGTGTTCGGTTTTGTGCGATTAGAAAGTTGGCAACCCTAAAAGCACCAGAAGGATAAACCTTTCAGAACCACCTAGGAGACACTTTTTTCAATGGAATCTCTTCAAAGCAAATCTGCAAAGACTCTGTGGCTGAGGTCAAACACAAGTTACTGGGCTCAAAGCAGGCATCATGCTGGGTGATATTCTATGGCAAGGGATCAGACTAGATAATCACAATGGCCCCCTTGAAATTACACTAAATGGACTAAAAACGAGGTAACTGATACGTCACAAAAATAAGTGTGAACGTGGATCTTGGTCCGATGCAGGGGTTCCCAGCAGGGCACCCAGAGGGATAATTTCTTAGCCCAGTCAGACTGGATGTGTTTCTGCAAGACATACTAAGTTCTGTGCTCCATGCAGGAGTCACTGGGTGAAATTTTCTGGCCTATGCTAAGCCGGACAGCAGACTAGACCATAATGGTCCCCTTCTGGCCGTGAAATCTATGATCCTAAGCATAGCAAGGAATTGTAGTTGCAAGATATTCTGACTCACGAGCCGAGACATGCACATGATGAGAGCTATTTTCATTCGGTTGTATCAAATGAATCGCCTGCAACCAGAGGGCAGGCTGCAAAGATTGTAGCAGTGTACCTCAAAAAAACAACAACCACCCCAGTCGTTTTACTAACTGCAGCTGAAGTAGGTAAAGACTTCTACAAGCAAACGAGACTGTGATACTGTTTGCTGAAGGCAGGTTTAACCTCCCTTTTCAACAACAAGCCATTTTTAAGGAGAGTGCTGACTCATTTTAATCCATGTAGCCCACGCACTCAAGTTACTGTACCCAAGAGATAGGGCAGCACTCTTCCTCCGGTTATGCCATAATTCGGGGGAGGGGGGTTCTCTCTCTCTCTCTCTCTCTCTTTTTTTTTTTTAAACAAAAAAAACAAAACCAAGTTACCAAAAATGCTAGTCATGTGACCTGTGATACAGTAAATGAAACTGGGTCTACAGTAAGTAGACAGGCTTGAAAAACAACATTTCCAGCAGAAGATGAGCACCAGCATTTTGCTTAGCATCAAACTCAGTCAATTAACAACATGGGAAATAGAAATGCAGCCTTCAGTCATCTATAAAGGTATAATCACATTGCTCACTCGCTCGCTCTCACGTAGCCGCTCTACACCTTTATATTTGATAGTACAACACACTCAGATTACTGGCTTGTGGCTCTGCATTTGGATAAAATGACAAAGAATGTATGTAGCACAGAGCGTGAGCCAAAGCCAATGGGAGACCTTCCGTTGATTTCAGTGGACTTTGGATCAGGTCTCCATTGAAACACAGTTATATATTAAATGTACATATCTTGCATTTCTGTCCATTCTTGAATGAAAATCTTGCACTAACAGCAGGCAGCCCAACAACAGAAGTTACCCTCCCTGTATGTAGAATGAAACAGCTAACTTCAGCCCCCTCCTCCCCTTGGCTTGTGCAATAACCCACATCAAACTGAGCTCAACTTTTGAACTTAATGGCTTCTTGATCAGTTTTCTCTACCATCTAACACGGCCAAGTGCTCGGTCTACAACAAGCAGCTACAAGCTGTAATGAATCCAGTGCATTCATTATTAGGAAAACTCACAAATCAAAAGTACATCTGCCAATGGTATATGGATGAAAAAAAAAAAACATACCAAACCAAACAATTCCATCCTGCTAACAGTTCAGTGCACTGAATACATCAGTTCTGTGTCCCAGGGCAAAGTTAACCCCACATTAGATTCTAATACATACTGCAAAATTATCACCAATACAAAAAGGACAGAAACATACTCACCAGGAGCTGTTTTCCCCCTCACTTTCCTACGAGGAAGGTGCCTATGAAGACACATATCTAGAGTCTAAATATTTTTTCATTTGATTTAAAAATCAAGAAGTTCTAGCTACACAGACATAATATCGCTTATTTCCCTCCATTAAGCAATGATGTCCAAAATGTTTAAGAGGGAAAAAAAAACCCTCAATCTTCATTCTCATTGGAACAAAATTACTCACGCTGACTCACCAACCACTACTTCCTCTAGCTTCATTCTCTTCATACTTCTGAGTATGACTGGTCAATTTCTCAGGGTCTCTATCGCAACTTCTGCTCTTCCAGGAAGAATAGCCTTTAATGACACCATGGGTGGGAAATGTTTTGTATATTCTTTGAACAGATCCTGCTGCCTCTTCTGTTTCTACAAAAGGCCAGGGAATCACCTCCAGAGGAAACAGCAATGAATGATAAAGTAAACACCAGAAACAGAGAATGAGAGTTTGTGAGTGAATTTAATTTCTTCTCCAGCTATTCATGTACTGTATAATACAGTGACACTCGGATCTCAGTGGTTCAGGAGCCAAATGAGCGATCAACATTACCCAAAAGAGCCACAGCCGTGCGAGTTCATTGTTTCATTTACTGTTTTTATATCTACATACCTATTATTCTCACAGCAAAAAGACTGACCAAGTATTATTTTATCCACTACAATTGGTTAATAACATAGTAAAAGCCTCCTGATTGGTTAATAACTTAGATGGGTTAATAATTAAATCACACAGTGTTTTAATATCATGTGCTGCAAAGAGCCGCAGGAGACGCATTAAAGAGCCACTTGAGGCTCACGAGCCTCAGTCTGAGTATCACTGGCATAATATGTTCGCTTATTAAACTGGTGAAGTGAACGTTGGCTTGATAAAATGTACTCACTGTAACTGGAGTCAGTGAGTCCTTGTCTGGCTACAGAAAGAAAGAGGCCAAATCTCTTTAAGGCGCTACACTTAAAGGGATCGGGGGTGGGGGCAATAGGGGAACTCACTTGTACAGAGCCAGGAGAGGAAAAAGAAGTGGAAGGACCAGGTATGGGGAAACATTGACCCAACGTGTGCAGGGAGAGCGGGTATTTAGACACCCTGCACCTTGATAGGAACTCACTCTCTCTACCTCGGGCCAGCAGCAATGGGATGAGAGTAGGACCGGGTTTCTGCGATTGGCTGAACTTTGCACTCATCACCTTCTTCCTTTGGAGCTAGGGAAGAATTTGTCCTGCAGCATTCACACTGGCCAGGCAGGGTGGGTTGGCCACGGACCCGGTAGGGATAGGTACTGAGGTTAGGTCCAAATCTCGCAGTTGTCCCATGCAGGGCCTCGCTACAGAAGGGATACCGTTCATTGGATAAACAGGAGTTGGAAGAAGGTTTTGGGGAAGCATCCCATAAAGAAGTTGGGGAAAGAGGAGTGGATGGGGCTCCTAACATTGGGTAGAGCCAGGAGACAACCTCCCCCCCTCTTGCCCCTCATCTGAGGCAGGGGGGAAGCAGGGTACCAGCAATGGGCTACTAGAACCAGGATTAAGGAAATGAGGACCTGCACGGTATGATTTATTGCTGGGTATTCTCAGATAAGTGAAGTAAATACAGTTTTGACCTAATTAAACCACACCCATTGGGTCTGGCCTTTCTTTCTGTGTGGCCAGGGCAATTAAAACCTGACCAGGAGTGGTGCTGGCTGCTCCCCAGGTGCATACTGTATGTAACTGTAATTTGCTGCTATGAGCAGCTTGGTGGCTATGCCTTCTAATGAACACGTTGCGGGCTGATTCACCACCACATCACTCTAGTTTTACAGTGGGGTAAACCTTTATGCTTCGGGGCATAACCAACCTCAAATTAACAGGGCTAGGAACTTCCCTCTTAACAGGTTATTCCATAGCCATCTACTACTGGCTGTTTTGCACTTTCCCCTGATGCAGCCGATGCCAGTCAATGTCAAAGACAGGATACAGACCCGATGGACCCCGCTGGCAAGTCCGATGTTTCCAAGAAAGCCAGATCAGTCCCTCTGTAGTTAACATGCATCCTGCTTTATGTGCATTTTTAACGTTTTAAAACCTAGCCAATTGTAAGGTGTATTAAGATCCATTTCTCCTAGACGCTATCTCAATTAAAAACTGTACAGTTTCTGTTTAAAGTATATTAATTATAAAATAACAGCGAAAAAGATGCAGTAAGCACTGACTCTGGAAATAATTAGACATTAGATAGAAATAAAGCAAAAGTACATAATGTTTCCCTAGAGATGAAAATGATCATGAGTCACATTAGATTTGAGGTAGTGTCTATGCTAGCCCATATCTTAGTTCAGTAGAATTGTTTTGACTACAGCATGGTCTGTACGCATTCAGGAAATTACTGGAGAAAAGAAAACAAAGGAATATCACACTGAAAAGAATGATTAGCAAATTCAACATTTTGCCACAGAATGAAAGCAACCAGGCAAATCTGAAGACAGCCCCATCAGGATTCTTACCTTAAATAAGGGATAAGCTACAGCATGTTGAATCTGACATAGAGAAAAGTTCAATAATCACAGATTATGGCACTTGCTATATATAAACTATGATGCAAACTGGTTTAGTAATGAGCAATTTTCACTCCAGTTGTGTAGACCTAGGGCGTGTCTACACCGTGTGGGAATTATAGAGTGTGCACCCCATTAGAATGCTAACTGCACTTTGCCAACCCTGCTGGTGCAAACTAGGGGTACCTAGTTCTCGTCGATGTAGTCCCAAGACTATTAGTAACACAAGCTAGGTACCTTTTAGTTCATCCCAGCAGGATCTACAAGGGGCAGTTAGTGCACACCCTGTTAAAGCACTCTACAATTCACAGCCCTATAGTCTGGAAATAGCACTGTGTAGACAAGCTCCTACAGGGTACCATCAAATTAGAAGAGGACCTAGAAAATGGGTAGAACATGGGATTCATTTGAACAAAACAGTCAAGAAAACACAAGCTATTTCTATGAGTGAGTTTAGGCTGATTCATTGTTTCTCATCTTTAGGGTGTGAGTCAATGACCAATTTCATTAACTAAAACTTGCACTTTGGTTCTTTAAACTTAATGCAGCCAAGTGTGTCTGGGTATGAGGTACTGGGACACTGCACTAATGGAAACCTGGAGTCACATTTAGTTGATTCCGGATGGAGCTGGGTAGATAACAATTGTTTTCAGTTCACTGGCAATTCAAAAAATCATTTCAGGTCAAACCAGAAACAAAATTTTCAGCAAATCAAAAAGTCAAAAAAATTCTCTTCAGGTCAAACAAAATGTTTTGTTTCAGCAAAACTGAAATATTTTGTTTTGATTTCAACCATTTTTCAACATTTTTGATTGTTTAATAAAATTAAAGGATATTTTGAAATGAAAAGTCAAAAGAACCAAAAAAATTGAAATGTTTTGTTTAGAAAATGTCAAAATGAAACACTGATTTTTTTCTGAAATTTTATTTAGGTTTGTTTTAACCAAAACAATTTGACAAAATGACACAGGTTCACAAAATGTTTTGGTGCCACCAAATCTGCATTTTTCACCAAAAAAGTTTCACTTTAAAATTTTTGCCCAGCTTCAATTCAGATATAGTCTTCATTTGTGAAGGCTTAGTATCTTCTGAGATTGTGTGTGTGTTTGTTTTTAATATTCCAAGTCCTTTTCCCCACACTGGATAATTTAAAGGAACTCATAGGTCCCCCCAAAACTTTTTTTGTACCGTTAATGGACATTACATGTGCCAGCAATTTCTGAAGGCCTTTGGAGGAGTAGCCTGTGAGTTTTGAGTCTATTAATACAAAAGAAAACAGACATTTGATCTGGGCTTTTCATATAGGCTGAGTGGCTAAGGAATCCTGGAGGAAGCCAGGGAAGACATAGGCACATACCTCACTTTACGCATCTGGGTAGCTCTATTTAAGTCATCAGGGCTGTTGTAATAATGTCCCCTAATTCTGAGCTCATCTGTGAAAGGTGAGTGAAAGTTCATGAAGGGATAGCTCAGTGGTTTGAGCATTGGCCTGCTAAAGCCAGGGTTGTGAGTTCAATCCTTGAGGGGGCCATTTAGGGATTTGGGGATTTAGTTGGGGATTGGTCCTGCTTTGAGCAGGGGGTTGGACTAGATGACCTCCTGAGGTCCCTTCCAACCCTGATATTCTATGAAGTGTCAATACCCCACAACAAGTGGGGATGAGGAAAGGTTCAGACTAAAGACCAAAAGACTGAATTAGTCCAAACAAAAAGGCCTACTGATATTATTCAAAGAGTGTGCTAAGATCATGCCTGGTAAACAAGAACAGTGTGAGACCGGAAATCCATGCATCAAAACTGGTGTGTTGGAAATTAAGCCTAATTTGTGGACAAAAAAAATGAGGGGATGGGCTCTTCCACCCACCACTCCCCCTTTCAGATCCTCATAAAGAGACTTTGGGGAGGAGGGAAGGGCAACCATGACACTGGCTGATTGAAAGACCATCTCCTGGTCACCCCAGATCTTCTACATCTTAATCCTGAGAGATAGCTTGACCAGGCCAACCCAGAAAGAGGGACCCAGATGATCACACCACCCGGAATGTGAGCATTTGTCTGTGTGCTCCCCCCAACACCATGTGTTCTTGTGCTTCCCTATCTTATTTCTTCTCTTATTCCTTCTGTCTGAGGAGCATGTGCCTTTGCCGGCCAGGACTCTGTATTTTGCAACACTGCTGTAAGCCAGTGACCAGAGAGAGGCAGCTAAATGCAATGCCCTAGACAGCACAACGCTGGCACGAGTTTGCCGAGTCTCAGAGTGGCTGATCAGACCGTGAGCTGTGCCAGTGATTTTCCAGCAGTGAACTTGCCAGCAAAAATCAGCATAGTAATTACCATCTTTAATACCCTCCAAGAAACTGTTAAATGGGGTGGAGGGTTCCTTCTATAAACTCTCTCCAGCCAAAGGGAGACAGAGAATAAGGGATGTTGTTAAAACGAAAGCCATACTTAATACTTCACATTTCAAAGGCTTCAACTGTTTTTCCTTCTTTTTCTGTATCTTTAATAGAAGGTTAGAGGATGTTTAATGGGGTGCTTGCCCTGGGACCAGGCAGGCTGAGATCTCTGTATGCCAAACCTTGTTTAAAACTGTTGAATGTTGGACTGTGGCTGGGTTACGTTCATACCTTTAACTCTTCGGGCGCATATATTCTACCCACATGAATACAACCAATATGTTAGTAAGCACGCGAAGCATCGTGGCAGAGAAAATACCTTGAGGATGGAAAGCAGAGCTCATCTTGGGACACAGGAAAAGTCTTTCCGCCTTGTTCACCATTACGCTCATGCGCTCCAGCAGTGCAAGACATCTCTAACAGAGAGGTGCTTGTCTTTGCCATTTTCTTTGAAGTGACACCTGCAAACAGGTTTAATAAAAATACAACCTCGTTAGCACTATGCGATGACTATCTCAGCCAACCAGGTAAAGAAGGGCATGCCACGTATTAAGAACTTAGACCCCAATCCTGCAGGGATCCCTGCATCAACTGCCCCATGGATGCCCACCTACACAGAGCTCTTAAAGCATGCATTATTTTTTTCCATGCGGACTTGACATTTTCACAAGTAACTAGCAATTTTGGCTTCCTCATTTTAGGTGTACCAGCTCTCTGAAAATTAGAACCTTTGAGGCAATCAAGATCTCTAGTCACTTTGGAAAATGAAGGTCACAGTGTTCAGAGAAATAATGTCGGCTCCCATTCCATGGGAGATGCCACCAAATTGGTGGCCTGTATCTTTTACAGGATTGCATTCTTTAAAATTCTTATTGTATGCCCTATGGAATGTAAGGCAAGAATACGAGAGGTGTGTATGGATCTGAGCCCAGGACTGTTAGCTAGAAATTCCTGAATTCTAACCCCACCTCTTACATCGACTCCTCTCTGCCTCTGTTTCCCCTTCTGTAATGAAAGGATGATGATACTTTGTGTGTTTCTACACGGTGTGTTGAAGAGGGGAAGTGCCACACGCATACTAAGTATTAACAATATCAAAACCTTATGCAACCCACACAGTATTGCAAAATAAAATAAAAAAGACTTTCCTGCTCCTGCTGGGCCGGCTCCCACATAAAGCAAGGTTCTTGATGGGTATAATATCACCAGCAACATGTATTCTAAGGCATCTCCCGTGCTGCCCGGTCAGATAGACCTTTAAAAAAACTGCAGCCACCACATTGTCTTCCTTCAAATCCCTTCTTAAAACTCACCTTGGCTAGGATGCCTACCAAAAACTCAGCCATGTTTAGGTGGCTGGCGTGTTATGACTGCTACTCGCCATGCCAAGAGCATCTCATTGTTACGTTGTTGTCCCCCATCTGTTTGCCATATCCCGCCCTATTGTCATCTTAGACTTAGCTTGTAACTCTTTGGGGTCCCGACTAGCTCTGTTCTGTGACTGTCCAGCGCCTAGCTTCTAAACACTGCCAGAGTGTAACTAAATAATAATCACAGAGCGCCGGATGTCTAGCTGCTCTGGACACGGCAGCTCTTTAAGAAAATTATTTTCAGCACACATTGTGCTGAATTCCCTTCTTGCGTGGCTATTTTGGCCAGTCAGTCTCTAGTTCTAAATTATCCGAACATCAGTTAAGCAAGTTTGCAAGTGATCTTGAATGACCCGGTTGGTGTGAACTCTTGCACACATGGCTTTGCAACCTCAGTGCTAGATTGTTGTGTTTATTTGTTTCGCTTTATAAACGACAAACAAATGCCCATGCCATGCGCTAGGTACTTTGACAGAATTTCATTTTCACAATAACCTGCCCTAGTAGGCTGCTCCTCCCACTCAGCAATAAATCCACAAAAAGACATGCGTGGAGATTACCCTGGAAGAGAACCCCCATCATAACAACCAACATCTCTGGGATAAAATCTCCTACCAAGAGGCCTGAGAAAAGACAGCCCTTGCCGCTGATACTTGCAATGCACTTAGCTTGGGCTATGTTAGAAACGCATAGGGCCCAGATCTACACAGGAACTTGGGTGCCTAAAGCACTAGAATTTTAGGAGTCTAAGTCCCAGTTTTAGGCACCACTGCAATCCACAACCCCCCCCCCCCCTTTCGGCTGCCGTCTAACCCAGTAGGTGCCTAAACTCACTTGGTGCCTAAATTTTCCACTGTAAAAGTTCCCTCCAAGCTTAAACTTCTGCCTCTGAGCGTGGGCATTGCTACATCCCTCTAGGCGTCTGGACACCTATCTCCTGCCTAAGACCCTGAGTGATCCACAAACCAGGCAATGATAGGCGTGTTCTGATCTGGTAGGCGGGCTCAGAGATGGGGGCAGAGAGAAAGAGAGAATGACTCTGTAGCCTGGTGGGGGAGGGCAGCCATGTGGGAGATGGAAGACCCCAGGGCCAGTCGCCTTGTGCTAATGTCTCTAATTATTTATCCAAAGTGGAATGGCTTCAACAGGAGACAGACAGGTCACTCCCTTCTTGCTACAGAGCACACAGGCATCTGGAGCCTGCTTTCTCCAAACTACATGGTGCAGCCTAAGATTATTAACCTGGATTATGTTGCGAGGCAAGATGACAAGGTAGCCACACAGTCTTTTTACACCTCTGTATTAGGAGTTTTGTATTTATTCGGTAATTAACGTAGGGTGCCCAGTCAAAGAGAGGGATGGATGCAATTCAGAAATCAGTCCATTGAAAAAAGCAGAGAAGTTTTCATGTTGGGATCGAGTTCTGGGACCTGGTGGGAGGGGAAATGACTGAAGTAGGGGCCCAGTTGTGAATGGAAACGTCTAGATGGTAGGAGGGTTTTGCAAGGCATGAAGGAGCTATTTTTTATTGAAGCAACTTGTTTTATTTTTTTAATGATGCTTTGCATTATCCATCTGTGGATCATAAAATGCTTTGTAGGGGTGGGTCCGCAGGAGCAGACCCGTTGTACAGACAGCACCGGCCCACACAGAGACAGGGCACATTCTGTCCCAGAGGCAGTGTTGCTCCACAGATGAGACTTGGGTCTCTCATGTAAGAGGGGTTGGAGTCTTTTCCGAGGACTGCCAAAAGTGATTTGTGCCACTCTCCGGTTCAGCTCTTGTGGGGGGCAGGAATTCTATTTCCTGCCTCTTAGGGTAGGGATATGAGGAATATTGCTCACTAATGAGCATGAGGAAGTACACAGAATTAACAACACTAGGCAGAGACAAGACTAGACTTCATTGTCTCCTAGCTCACAGCTGAGTGTTCAGTCTCCTACGCGGCAGGGTACCGTAACAGGGGAAAGCAGGAAGAGAGTCTTTTTTGCCAGCGATCTCTATGGATTTGTATTTTTGCGTTCACTTCAGTACAATACAGGAGGTTCTGTGGGGCCTGAGAATATTCACAGTGCAATGGGGCAATATTTCAAGCTTTGAGATTGTACAGTGCTAACTGTTCTAATTCAACTTCTGTAGTGATTCTCCACGGTTTATATCTCAGCCAAATCTGCTCCGGTTTTCATGGGGAAAGCAAAAGGCATCTCTTGGGCCACCGTGTTAGCCCGCTGCTGAATTTCAAATTCCAATTCCCATCCCAACTCCTAAATTGACAGAACTGTTCAAAAAGAGGTTGAAAAAAAATAGTGACAGTGGCAAAACTACCTGTTCGTTTCACTAATTTCATTCTCAATAACGACTGAAAATTTTTGATAAATTAAAAAAAAATAAAAATAAACTGAGCCAGAAACCAAGGATTTTGGCTTCTCACAAAACTGGGTGACTGGGCAACAAACTGGCAGATGAAATTCAATGTTGATAAATGCAAAGTAAAAACGATGGGGTCTAAATTAGCTGTTACCACTCAAGAAAGGGATCTTGGAGTCGTGGATAGTTCTCTGAAAACATCCGCTCAACGTGCAGCGGCAGTCAAAAAAGCAAACAGAATGTTGAGAATCATTAAGAAAGGGATAGATAATAAGACAGAAAATATCATGTTGCCTCTATATAAATCCATGGTACGCCCACATCTTGAATACGGCGTGCAGATGTGGTCGCCCCATCTCAAAAAAGATCTATTGGAATTGGAAAAGGTTCAGAAAAGGGCAACAAAAATGATTAGGGGTATGGAACGGCTGCCATATGAGGAGAGATTAAAAAGACTGGGACTTTTCAGTTTGGAAAAGAGACGACTAAGGGGGGATCTGATAGAGGTCTATAAAATCATGACTGGTGTGAAGAAAGTAAATAAGGAAGTGCTATTTACTCCTCTTCATAACACAAGAACTAGGGGTCACCAAATGAAATTAATAGGCAGCAGGTTTAAAACAAAAGGAAGTATTTCTTCACACAACGCACAGTCAACCCATGGAACTCTTTGCCAGGGGATGTTGTGAAGGCCAAGACTATAACAAGGTTCAAAAAAGAACTAGATAAATTCATGGAGGACAGGTCCATCAATAGTTATTAGCCAGGATGTGCAGGGATGGTGTCTCTAGCCTCTGTTTGTCAGAAGCTGGGAATGGGCGACAGAATGGATCACTTGATGATGACCTGTTCTGTTCATTCCCTCTGGGGCACCTGGCATTGGCCACTGTCAAAGGACAGGATACTGGGCTAGAAGGACCTTTGGTCTGACCCAGTATGGCCATTCTTATGTTCTTATGTAAGTGCCTACGTCACTTTTGAAACTTAGGTTCCTAAGTCATTTAAGTGTTTTGAATATTTTACCTTAATCGTGGCAAATTTACCAAGCCAAGAAGTTAAGTTTGATAAAGTCAAAGTTAACTGAAATCAGAGGATAATAAATGCAAAATGCTAGGTAAGCTTGATAGGCTTAGTACCAGTCCATTATGATCTGAATACCTGCCCCCACTAGGCCTACTGGCAATTCAACAGTGAGGTTTATTAATGCTGTTTTAGCAAGGACATCCTCGACTTATTTTTCATCATATAACAAACAGGCTTCAAGAGGTAATGAGCCAGCATGCCCAGACTTGTTCAGCTAAAAACTATCATGTAAAACTTTGAGGGTGACTGAGCAGCAACACAAAACAGAAGTTGCTGCAGTACCAACAGCGGCCACCGTAGCAATACCAAAGCTGCTTTTCAACCAAGTTGCATTCACACCAAGGGAATATGTAGCAGAGGAATAGGATCAAGAAAATGCAGTTTGTTATACAAGACTCTGCAGCAGTCTTCATAATGGATTTCCACTTCCTATTTCCATTCTAATTTAGCACAGGACTCTCATTTCTTAGAAGCAAAGGTAAACTGCCAGATTACGACGAATATCCTAACCTAGAGGTGGCCAACCTGAGCCTGAGAAGGAGCCAGAATTTACCAATGTACATGGCCAAAGAGCCAGAGTAATACGTTAGCAGCCCCCCATGAGGTCTCCCCGCAACTGGCAGCCCTGCCGATCAGCGCCTCCCCCTCCCTCCCCACACCTCCCAATCAGCTGTTCTGCTGTGTGCAGGAGGTTCTGGTGGGGACGGGGGGAGAGTGAGGGCACGGCAGGCTCAGGGGAAGGGGTGGAGTGGAGGCAGGGCCTGGGGCAGAGCAGTGAGCACCCCATGGCACATTGGAAAGAAAGCTCCAGCCCGGGAGTTGGTGCCTATACAAGAGCCGCATATTAACTTTTGAAGAGCCGCATGGGGCTCCGGAGCCACAGGTTGGCCACCCCAGTCTTAACCCATGAAAGACTCAAAGAGCAAGACACCACTGGAATGCTAACTTTAATGGAAAGGTATCTAGGTCCTCTTATTGTCCTACAAAGAAGAAATATACACCAATTTATGCTATATGTAATTGCCATGACCCTTATCTGCCCTGAACTCCTTTTGTATTTTTGTCAAACAGCATATCTTGCACAATACACAGAGGATTGTTTTAAATAAAAATGGTTAAAATGTCTTAAAGCGTTAGTTATTTTTTTAAGTTTATTTTTCAAATGCAAGAGTACTGTTTTTTAGGTGTTAGGGTATAATGAGACATGTATGATATTTGCCAGATTCCTTGAATAAACTGAGAAGTGGTGTATGTGTTGAAAAGGAGGACATTCTGTTTATCCAGCTACCTGGGTATCTAAAACATGTTAAATGGTAAATAGTATTTTGCATGAACATCCAACTGGTTCATCTGAAAGGTTTTAATACTACAGTAAATAAAATGGAGTTTGATTAACCTAGTCACTATTTTTACCCATAGTAGATGCAGAGGTTTTACAAAATTCCTGCACAGTATTTTGGAGAAGGAATATTTATTTGCAAAAAACAGGAGGGTTTTTTTTTAAAAAAAAAAAATAGGTCATTCCCTTCTGTTTTGAGCATGAAGGGTATATACAAGTTTCAGGAAAAGGCTCTTCAAAGTTTCTGTCCAGTATTGTACAATTTCTCATGAGTTTGTTCCATGACGTTCCTTTTCATCCAGTTTCAGTTTGGAAAAAAAAACAAAAACCGTACCGACTGAGAAGTCCTTTTTGTGTGATTTGCTTTTATCAAATGCACTGGAGGAAGAGTCAAGATTTTGTGCCTGTGTAGAAAATCAGATACTCTCTGTTTATGGATGTTTGTATTTATTCTGGCTACTGCTTCAAACCCCTTACCACAAAGTTCTTTAGGATTCCAACACTCATTACAGTGAAATGTCTGTGTGATGTCACAAAGAGGACTTTATTCCAATCAGTGGCATGGTCGTACTAAGCATTTATTTTTACTTTAAGTACCAACAAGTATAATAAATGCCCCCCCCCGGCATTTTTTTTTTTATTTATCACATAAAATGTTGCACGTGGTAAATTATCCTTGTTATACAGGCCTTTATTGCACAGTAAATACAAACACCAAAGCAAGCCCTAAACCATCTAATGCTGAGCAACAATAAAAATGATCCGTTGCTTACCTTTATTCTCATTGTTGTAGTTCACACCACCACTACTACCGAGTAAATCACAGCTGGGAAGACTGCCCCTGGCCTTGGGAATACTGACCAATTTATATAGCCATGTCATTCCCTTGCCAAAAATAAGGGGAAAAGGATATTTTCCCACGGTGGATAGTCACTGTCGCTTCCACAGCAGCAGCCAACTGCACCCTTCCAAAGGCACGAATCTATTCCCAGCAGAAAGTGCTTCTGCTATTGAAAACCACAAACTTGAACTAAACTTGGGGGACTAAAAAGCCCTTGCTAAAAGAAAGATGGAAAAATGGGTTAAACACCAAATACAATGCCTGGCTCTTAGGCCTGCATGGAAAGTTGCCGTGAGAAATATTCCCTTTACAGGGGTTTATGGCCCAATCCTGCTCCCATTTACATCAAACAGCAAAACTCACACTGACTTAAATGGGAGCAGGATTGGTGCCTTAAATGGGGAAATAGATACGGCACCTATTCCATACTGCTAATGTGAAGTATCTGCAAAACCTGTGTGACACAAGCAAATCCCCACGTGGCAAGCCTTCCAGAGCATTGGACTAGATTCTGAACCCACACCACTCTCTTTGCACTCCTCAGGCAACGCAAAGAAAGAGAGGAAACCGCCCATAACTCCCCGGCTGGGGCAGCATACAGGAGTCCCTAGCTGAAGTAGGAGCCAGTAGATGGTTCCTACATCACATCCATGTGGCAGCCCTCTGCTCTGGGGGTGTGCCAGGCAGTAGGGAGGGGAAGGCAGGGGAAGTGGCCTGAGTGCAGAAAGCTCTGACAATTCCCAGATGACATATGGTTCCTAGGGCCATAGGGAGTGGCACAGATTAGAGCAGTCACTAGGCTGCTCTAAACTGCACCTGGGCCAGGGCAGAGATGCAGGAAGCTATAAACAGCTATCTAACAGCATAAACTAGACACAGCCGCAACACTTGCCTGTTGTCTGTAATAAACTGAAATGTCAAATATTTTGTTAACCTGAGAACAAAAAATAGGTGCTCTGGGGAAGTGCTGTGCCTGGGCACCCAAGGTGATGGCCACTTGAATTTAGACTGAACCACCTCTGAGTTACAGATGCATGCAAGATTCAAGTAGTAGGACGTATCATCTGGACTCCTCCAGCTAGGAGGAGGTGGGGCCAGAGGGATTGACTCCGCCCTTGGAGTCCCCAGAAATTTAGGAAGTAGCCAGAACCAAAGAATCAAAACTGGATTAAACAGTGTCTGAAAGATAAAGGGAAGAAAATGAAATGGTACTATAATGCAATGCTAATATAAGGGTCACAGACAGGAGCACTCTAGACTAAGTTTTGAAGTCACTGATTTTGTACTATCACAACAACTCACCACTGCTGTAACATTAAATTAAAAAAACACAGAAAAGTTCAAAAGCCACCGGGAATCAGAACAAGTTGAGGTTCCTACAGCCACATTAACTTGACCATGTTGCACATTTTTTGGTGTGTATCGAGCAACATATTTAACCAGTAAAACAGAAACAGAAAATGCTACCCACGTGCAATGTGATGGAGTTAATATTGCTGCCTGACTTTTTCGTTTCAGTTATATATCCATAACTATGAGCATTCTTTTGTATTTAATTTCCAGGGTTGGTGGTTGTTTTTTTGAAGGTCCAACCAAACAAAGGACTTAGTTTGCTAACAATCACCACCTAGAGCACGACCGAGTGCAGTGCTGTCTATCAGCATTGTTCACTCGTGCCTCTCGCCAATCGGGGGAGCGGCATACTTCCACACCTACGCTTGCATAGACACTATGCACTTCCATAGCTGAGCACCAACGTGTACCAGAGTAAGGACTGAATAAAAACGGAATAAACCCCTTACAGGGGATGGCTGCTGAGGTGGTTAGGATTATTGTGGGGGATTCCTGAGACTCAAATTCAACCCCATGTTCTGTCACAGACCTCCTGGGAGGACTGTTTCCATCCTAAATCTGAATTGGCTTTGGTTCCAGTTCTTGTCTCTGGACACCAGAGTCTGATACGGGTGCCGCTTCTTATGCGGCTCCCCCCTAGGTGCTCAATTGTGAGCTGCCTCAAGCAATATTTATCCTGGGAGCATCAAACTTTCGCTAGGCCGGTTCAAAGGCAAGGCCCCTGCGTCTTAAAGAAAGCTTGTGTTGGAGACAAACAACTGCCCAATTTCTCTTATCACCCGCTGCCAGCTGCTGCCAAGTTCGGAGCAAGAGGAGGAATAATTAGAGCTTGATCCAAATCTCACTGAAGTCAATGGAAAGATTTTCCTGATTCCAGTGTTTTCACAAAGTTCTTTAAATGTTGTCATTTTAGTGTTTACATCTGGGATTCTTTCTGGCCTTTGAATCTAATTCTCCATCTGGGTTTTTAAAAAAAAAAATTTTTACTATTTTATTTCACTCTTTCCCCCCCATTAACTTGTGGGTGCAGTTAATTTAAAAAGCTTCACGCACATTTAGTCTAATGCAGTGTGCTCACAAGCAAGTGTCCAGACCATTAGAAAATGTCAGAGGCCATGGTAGGACCAGTTCATAGGATGACCAGATGTCCCAATTTTAAAGGAACAGTCCCGATATTTGGGACCTTGTCTTATATAGGCATCTATTACCTCCTACCCCCGTCCCGATTTTACACACTTGCTATCTGCTCACTCTACACCAGTATCAAATAAAAAAATCCTTGTGAATCATGGAGATTTGTTGTCCATTTCTGATGCCACAGTCCAAACTGTGGGGAGGGATAGCTCAGTGGTTTGAGCATTGGCCTACTAAACCCAGGGTTGTGAGTTCAATCCTTGAGGGGGCCACTTGGGGATTTGGGGCAAAATCAGTACTTGGTCCTGCTAGTGAAGGCAGGGGGCTGGACTTGATGACCTTTCAAGGTCCCTTCCAGTTCTAGGAGATGGGATATCTCCATTAATTAATTATTATTATAAACAACATCATAAATCATTAGCACAATTGTTAGGGGTTGGGGGAAACAGGGCTGGAATAATTCCAGGTTTGTTGAGAGTGACTTTGGTAGTATAAGGAGCTAGACCTTTCCTGGTGGAAGTCAGATGGAGTGAAAGCTGCCCCCATACATTTCAACTCTCCCCAAGTTGCCAACCCTCATGATTTTACCATGAGTCTTGTGAGAGCTGAGGGCTAAGTTTATCATAATTTCTAGATTTTTATCATCAAACGTGTGAGGTTTAAACCTTATCCCAAAATGGCCACCACCTCCCAGTACTGTCAACAGGCCAAGATGGCTGCCATTCCTCTGCTGCAGATAAAAGTGTGTCTGCCCTGAGCAAAAATGGCTGCCATCTTCCATTCTCTCCAGAAAAGATAGCAGGCCTTAGCCACTAAGGGTCTGCTGACCCTGCGGCTGGGAGGTATAATTCCCAGCTCGGGGAGATATACGTGCACTAGCAGCTGCAAATAGCAGCGTGGCCACAGCAACATGATCAGTGGCTTATGCTAGCTGCCCAAGTGTGTACTCAGGGGGTCAGGCAGGATTGTATTCAAGCAGCCAGCCCGAGCCGCCATCCGTGCTGCTATTTTTAAGTGCTAACTCGAGCAGCGCTAGCATGTGTCTGTCCCGCCACACGCTCCAGCAACGTCACCAGACACCCCTGCAGCCTCCCTGCTTTTTTCTGTGTGCAGAGAACAGGCTTCTAATTCCCTCATTTCATCTGGAGGGCCCTGAGGGGGAAGCGAGTGACTGTTTCTCACCGTTGAGAAGTATCGGACGCATGGAGCTGTGGCTATGGAGTTATTGTGGCCATTGGGTTAGTACCACTACAACCGGATTTGCTTTCTGCTCAGCGGAAGTTTTATCCATTTAATTATTATTATCCAGGCCGAAAGTTCACCAGGTGACTTTGTAATCTGATACGTTCATGGAGTCGGGAGAGCTAATTGCAGGAAAATATTATGGCTTTCAGAATGACTCAGAGATCCTCCAAACTAGGACTTTTTGATCACAGAATGGGAAAAAGGGAACAACAAAATGAAAAATGTGAAGTCTGAAAACTCCAAATGAGAGCCTCCCTGCTAATTGGTTGCTTCATTATATTAGTGCATGTTGCCCTAATATAGCATAATGAGATATGTCTTGCCGTAAGGGTGCAAGCTGCACGCTAAGATAGTGTCTCTATAATTGTATGAAGTTATGGAAAAAGACAAGCTCATGTTTCATATCCCATTTTCTCCTGAATAACTAATAACACATTGCTGGAAGCTGGGCAGCATATAGCAACTGCCTCATTTGCTGCTTGGGCTCTCTGCTAAATCACAACACTCTTGTGAGCAGAACAAGGGGAAGAAAATAGAAGACTATTTCCTACAAGTTGATCAGCTGACATTTAATTGTGGTTATGCTGATTTTATTGCTTTTGGCTCCATCTTTACCTCTCTTACACTACTGCCTAAATACTAAAGTTGTATCTTTTGCCATTGAAAACAAAACCTATTAAATGTCAGGCACAAAAGGGAATAAAAGTTGCTGACTTTATGTTTTTCAAGGACAAATGATTCTATGGGAAAAAAAGTCTCTGTGTTAGCCGCAACTCACATTAAAGTGGGGAAATTATTAGCCATAAAAACCTAATACAATCCATCAACTATCTGGCAAAGCAGTTCTTCACAAATAAGAACAATGACAATCATTTCAATTTTGCTAGGACTGAGGAGAAATGTTGACTGAGAAAATTAGCAAACTGATGGGCCACTACAAAGTAGTGTTTTCTGCTGTTGTTGTTTTTACAGTGTTTTCTGTTATTCAGTATTTGGATATGCCTCCATTGAGAGAAGGCACAATTAATGCAACCAGTGTCAAGATGATTCATGTCACATACATAAGACTTTAGTTTTAAGCTAAATTCTAAAACAGTCCTTTGTAATTCTCCCTAAAAATATGTTTTAAATAAGCAGGAAAGCTCACTAAACTGACTATGTTCAAGAGTGTTGTGTGTATTAGCTCACAATTCACATGATCACTTTTTTAAACAGTTCTGACAAAATATATCTCCTGCCTATTAGTCTGGAAAAAAAAAAAAAAAGAGAGAGAGAGAGAGAGAGAGGGGCCTATACAGGCAAAGAAGTGTAATAATTAATTATTTTTCTATCCAACAGCTGTAGGAATACGTTCATACTCTTATCCCTTGCACTCCTTTGTCTAGTTTTGCTGGGAAAGCCAGGGGCAATGAATACCTCTTTTGTGAATTTGCCGCAATGTCGCAACTAAAGAAGTTGCGATGGGAGAATAGTTATGTTAGGGTCGAGTTCTGTGCTAATTGAAGTCAGTAACCGAGCTCTCATTGACTTTAATAGTGCAGCATCAGGCCTTTCGTGGGTCTGTAATACCCACTTGCTGCTAAGTGTTACCCTCACATGAAGGCTGCTATGAGAAATACTCCTGTGGGGTTCAGTTCTGTCATCCTTAATTAGACCAGTCCCACTGGCATTAACGGGGCTGTTTGGAGAGGAAGGGCCTGCTCAGTGACTAACGGCATCAGAATTAAACCCCCAATATCCACTGTTCATCAAACGAATCATTAAAAAGGGTGGGGAACGTTCTTATTTTTTCTCACCATTTATTATTTCCTCATCTTATCTCCAGAGTAAGTGGCTTTTACCTCTCCAGGCACAAGTGAGCCAGTTTTGTCCCAATAGTACCTAAAGAGCAAGGATGTGAGGTCCAAGCATGGGGAAGATTTTTCTTCCTGGGTCCCCTCAAAGGGACCAAAGGGGACTTTTCTATCTAGGTGAGGGTTCAGAGGGAGCTATTGGCAGATCTCAGCTGCATTTCCTGATGCATATTGGCTTTGTTTGCAACTGAAGAGATGAGGGAAGATAAAAATAGCTTTTGGCAGATCTCAGCTGCATTTCCTGTTGCGTATTGGCTTTGTTTGCAAAAGATGAGGGAAGATAAAAATCACAGTGACGATGCAGCAATGCAGGCTGTACAAGTCCACGTGGAACCCTGGCTATGTATTTGCTAGCCCGTGCTGGGTCCATGTTGCCATGTCTTCATTGCTATTTTTATCTGAGCTAGAGAGGGTAAAGCTAATGCAGGTATGCCAGCCCGTGCATCAATCACACCTCCGACTGCAATGTAGACAGGCCCTAAGAAACACGCGTCTCTCTGAGTCTAATAGAAACTGGTGAGTATTATGGATTATTTATTTATTTACATTTTAATTACAAAATGTGTCTGATTACTGAAGTATATTGAAGTCGGCTGGGATTAATGTACTAGTGCAAAAAGCCACTAAAGAGTGCCAGTTTCTCAACGGCACCAGAGCACTGAAGAGGGATCAGTAACAAAACAGACATAGACTTGGCACAAGACCTTGAGCTGCATCTCTGCCTTGGTACGTTTTGAAGAGGGCCCCAGGGGACACAAAAGAGGAATGGGGATTTGTTTGGATTGGCCATAATAGTTATATTTGGACAGTTTTTAAATGCTGGAAAAAAGACATATGTGCCTCTTGTCGACAGAAACACGCTAATACCGAATGCAGCAGAGAAAAGGCTTGAGAATGGATCCTCTTGGGGGAATCTTACCCCTGTAATGCTGCCAAGGTCAATGTCAACTTGAGTTGCCTACATTTTAAACACTGGTTGCTTAAGTTAGATCTATCTGTGGGGCCAGCTGGACCTAGAAAGATTTCTGAAAATGCAACTGCATAATCCCTAGATTATAATACCTAGATTCTGTACTGCTCCTGGTCGCAGAGCAGCCCCATAAGCAGACTTTTGGCTGCTGTGAGTGAGGCGAGGGGCCACAGTGGCTTAAAGCCACATTTCACCCTTCCCTTTGCACTTTCTGTGCTGAGCCTGCTGCAAGTGCAGCATAGAATCTCACCGTCTCTTTAACTGTTCATCCAGCGCCTTGGATGGGCACTCCTCCGCATGAGATCTTTAGGATTGAAGTCTAAATAAACAGATAAAATGTGCAAATGGTAGTTGTTGTTCAGGGGTGGTTTGCTTGAGTAAGGACTACAGGATTTGACTTTTAAAGGTGACCTGAAAAGGGGGAGGGGAGTTTGGGTCGTGCCCTTGTTAACTTATTTGTGATACGGTCTTTAAAAAAATTCTGCTTGATGTTTACCTTCCAAACCTCAGGAATGACAGAGTCTGATTTTCCCGGAGATCCTTCTTGGATGATTGAGCTATGGATTGGGAGCAAGCTCAGCCTTAGAAGGCTTTCAGGGAGCAAGTCCTTAATAAAAATGTTTCTCCCATGGCTTTAAGTAGGGGTTTACAAAGACAATTTAAAAAAAAAAGTTTTGTACAGTGTGGACAAAAGTTACACGTACTGTCAATTACTGCAGATGCACTTCTTGGCGGCTGTAATGTCAACATCCCATTAGTTCTCCTTGTTGTCCATAGACTCTTCCACTGTAGACATGGACTGACCTTCTCATGGGAAAGAAATAGTTTTCTTCTTTTCAGATGGGAAAAAAAACCAGCATCATACAGAAGGAGAATGGGTATACAATGATTCCTTTGCAAGCCACCTCCACATTACCAGTTCTTCCAGTGCAAACCATCTGTTACTCAGTTAGTCACTTTAGCTGACAGTAGTTCTCTTTTTGTTCCTATTTCTATTGCTCTTGAGAATTTTCTGTAGCCTTGACATGATGTGGACTATTTACATGTAACGGCGCCAGATGGATAAATATATCTTTTGCAGGTGCATTAACAAAGCTATGCCAAGAAATTCTGGAGCTGAGGGTAGATTCAAGCTCCTTCCAAAATACTCAAAAGCCTGAAGCATAAATGGCTCAGCCTCATATGGCAGATTTTACCTCATTACAAGCAAATCCCAAACCTGAATTGAACAGAGGACTTTAAACAATAGAAATAGCATTATCAAATGTCAGCTAGTTGGTGTTTGCTAATGAAACATGCTATTTTCAATGTCGTTTTCATGAACATAAACTGGCCTATTGTAGCAGAACAAAACACGAGAAAACCCAGCTAAAAGTTTTCATCTTTGAATTTGCTTACAGAAAAGTTTGGAAAGGCATCTTCAGTGGGTTTTGGATCATGGGCTCTGCCTCCCATTATATATCACACAGGACGGAACTGGGGGTGCAGAGCAGAATCAGCGATCCAAGTCCTTGAACCAGCAGTTCGGTTTAGCTGCTGCAAGGTAAGGCATGCAGGCCTGTTCTTTTACTAGTGTTACAGTGTTGAGTCCATACTGGGGGGTTGTAAAAGCAGAGCACCCCCTTGTGACAGCATACAGTACAGACTTTTGCGGCTCCACCCAACCTCCCAGACCTTCTGGGTTGTACAGGAGCTACCTAGAGTACTAAGTCACCACAGCTCTACCCCTTCCAAGGAACCCAAAGTCCAAGACAACTATGAAGAAACAAACTCTCCCATTTCCTCGATGAGACCTGATCAGCAACAGCCCGTGCTAGCCAGCCTTCTTTGCCACATCTACCTTCCCTGCCTGCCTCTCCCCAGCTGAGCAGAATTTCTCCCTGGAAGCCTGAATCCTGCCCCAGATGTTGCGGGGATGGCTGATTGGGCCTCTGGTAGCCCACTGACACTTTCTTGCGTGGAGTGGGGTTTGTATGACCTCTCGTAGGAACTTATTTTTCCATTGTACTATTCTATCTGCATGGCTAGAAAGATACAGTTGCCAGCTCTCATGATTTTTAGTGCGAATCTTGCGATAATTGATATTTTTCTAAAAAAACCCAGCTCCTGGAGATGTAGAATTGCATGGGATTATGTTTTCTTTCATTTTAAAGACAAAGTTCACTTTTCGCTCTTGTGATGGAGGAGAAGAGCTTGAAAACATTAAACTCAAAGGCTCACAAAATGGAAAGCAAATAAAGAAAACCCCAACTGTTTATTTGCTAAAAAAAATTATTGAGTTTTTGGGGACTGGCTCATGATATTTGAATGTTTGGACTAGCAATGCTGAGACAGGGAGCTCAATATTTTCATACTTTGGGACAAAATTTTCAAATGCAACTGGTAATTTTGGGTGCCTCCATTTTGGGGTGTCCAATCTGAGACACCGGAAAATCAGGGCCCTTTCAGGTATCTTCAGGTTGGGCCCACAACCCAGAGGCACCCAAAATCACCAGTTCCATTTGAAAATCTTGGCCTCAGTGTCTAAAGTTAGGCACCTAGCTCTGTGTTTAGGCACCTACGTGGCTTGACTTTGAGTTTCTGAGCATGTGCAGTTTCCATGTAAGTCAATGGGATCTGCAGATGCGCCGCACCTCTGGGAACCGACCACTTCCTCTGGCAGCCATGTTTGAAAACGCCGCCTTTGATTACTACAGGATAACTGCGTGAATGCTGTCGTAGTGCAGCACGCAACGCTAAGACGCTGTTCCTCTCTCTTCTCCAAGTCAGTGGCTGGGAGGAAGGAGAGTGTGGGACAGAGTGCAACTGTCCTCACTCAGGGGTTGGTTGGGAAGTGTGGGGAATACTGGTAGCTTATGGTCATTTTTCTCAAACAGTAGAAATCTTCTAAGTGCACCCACTATTTAATGATCCGGTGAGGAAAGGAATGTCAAGATAGAGGATAAAATAAAATTGTCAAAAGTGCTCAAGTGACTTGTCTGATTTTCAGAAGTGACTTGGGCATCTAAGACCCTAAGTCTCTTTAAAGGTAATGGGACTTGGGCATTGTTGAGAATTTTACCCAGAGATCAACAGTGGGATACAAAAGCAAGGGTCAGGACCTACACTGAGCAACACCTACTGAAAGCCATTTCCTAGTGCCAACGTTACAAGGGCCGTCACACGGGCACCTGTTTAAAGAGCAATCTTTGGGGCTATTAAGCTGTAGGAAGATGAGAAACCCCTATGGGTCTTTCCCATTTTTTCTTTTAGAACAGGCAGTGAGTTCGACTTGAACACGTAAGCACAATGAGCTTTTAAACCTGGGGAAAGGGTAACACAGCTTGTTTGGACATTTATGTTTCCTGTAAGGCACTTTTAACAAAGCATTTGTTTTAGATTGACACAGAGATGGGCTTGAGCCACAAGCTTGGATCTAGATCAGGGGTGGGCAAACTACGGCCCGCGGGCCACATCCGGCCCACGGGACTGTCCTGCTGGCCCCCGAGCTCCTGGCCCGGGAGGCTCGCCCAGGCCCCTCCCCTGCTGCCCCCCCTCTCCTGCAGCCTCAGCTCGCTCGCTCCACTGCCGGCGCAATGCTCTCGGCGGCGGGGCTGTGAGCTCCTGGGGCAGCGCAGCTGCAGAGCCCAGCCTGACCTGGTGCTCTGAGCTGCGCGTTGGTGGTGGCGGCGTGGCCCGGCTCCAGCTGGGCGGTGTGGCTGTAGCGCTGCCAGCCACTGGTGCTCCAGGCAGCGTGGTAAGGGGGCAGGGAGCGGGGGGGGGGAGTGGATAGCGGGCAGGGAAGTTCAGGGTGGTGGTCAGGGCGCAGGGGTGTGGACAGGGGCCGGGGTGGTCGGGGTGGAACAGGGTTGAATGGGGGCAGGAGTCCCACGGGGCAGTCAGGAAGGAGGGGGGGTTGGGTGGGGAGGCAGGGGGCAGTCAGGGGCAGGCGTTCCGGGGGCAGTCAGGGGACAGGGAGAAGGGGGGTTTGGATGGGGCAGGGGTCCCGGGGGGGCCGTCAGGAATGAGAGGAGGGGTTGGATGGGGCAGCGGGAGTCCAGGCACGGTCAGGGGACAGGGAGCGGGGATGTGTGGATGGGACAGGGGTCCCGGGGGAGGCGTCAGGGAACAGGGGGTGTTGGATGGGGCAGGAGACCCGGGGGGGCAGATAGGAGGTGGGGTCCGGGCCATGACCCCCTCCCCTAACCGGCCTTCCATACAATTTCCAAAACCCCATGCAGCCCTCAGGCCAAAAAGTTTGCCCGCCCCTGATCTAGATCCAAACTCCCCCACAGTTCAGGGCTGTTTGGCTCTGCATTTGGGGATCTGGCCCATTTCTGTTTTTCTTATGTTAGAGGATTATCTCTGTCCACATCCAGCAACACTCCCCACCCCCACCCCCCCAGTAGCATTCTGGCTTCTCCTTTTGTGACTCTGCTAGAAATATGGGAGCTCTCTTCCCCTTGCTCTCTGGAGAGGGACATTTTAACTTTTTCAGAGTTTTCCCTTTTCCTCTGCACTTCACCTCTGACTCGGTTCTACAAGCCAACGACCAGGGGCGGAGGATGGCACGTGATGGCAACTAGCAGCGGGACACATGAGTAGCCAGAGCTCATTTGGGTTTGAGGGTGAGAGGAAAAAAATGAGGTGCGCTTGGGGGAAGGACAGGAGCATGGGGAGAGGGAGAAGGTTCTGGAACAGGTGAGACGGGGGCCTAGGGAAGGAAGAGAGAGACTGGGCTAGAGGGGGAGGGAGGAGACATTGGAGTAGTTCATGGGAGGTAGCAGAGCCGGGGGTAGTTAATCTGAAGTCTGCTGCAGCACAGAAGTCAGTGAAAACAGCACCAGAGGTGAGAGACAGGAAAAGGCCACAGTAAATACGGTAGGGGGAGAAAGGAACTTGTATTGTAGCCTTTTAGGGGTCGTAGTGAGGGGTGGTCTCATGGTGTTGCAGAGACCACTCTGTCCCATTTACAGGTGAAATTTCTCTACAGGTTAGAGCAGCCTTAGAACTGCTCTAACTTACTCTCACTGTCGCCTGTGGGCCCTGGGAAGCAGAAGATAGACACCTCTGGCCACACTTACTCTCTGTCCCTGGCCCACTCCCGACACACCCCCTACACTAGGGGCTGGGAACAGGGCTGGCATGGAGCCTTCATCCTAGTATTACACTGGCCTGGGGATGCTTTATCAGGGGGCAGTTTTTTCTCTCTGTACAGCACCCTTACTGTGCCAAAGCAGGGTGAAGGGGCCTTCGTGTAGCTGAGAATCAGGGTCGGTAAGTCTCACTGGAAATAGTTTCCAGCACATGGCAGCAATGGGCAGAAATCTTGCTTTGGCCCAGTTATTAACATTCTCTGCCTGTTCAGACGCAAAAGTACCAGCATTTTGTTATAATTTTTGCAGTGTTCAGATTTTCCTGGGGAGCACACGAGCCATTAAAATGTGCTTCTGCGAAGGCGACATTCTAATCCTTTTTTCCTGCAAGCTGCTAAAACACTTCTGGCCTTTATTCGTTCTGGTATTGAAATTAACATTGGGCACTAAGACAGCTTTAGCCCAAGCGATGGCAGGTCATGGGTGTGATGACAAATGTTTACAAATCCCTGCATGTGATGTTTGTCTAGCATGATGGTAAATCTCAAGAACTGTACAACACCATGGGGCTAGCACAAAAGGAAGGGAGAAAAGTTGGAAATATTTCATTGTGATTTTCAGCTGTGAAAGCACAATAAATCTCATCGAATGAAAGGAAATAAAAGTACCAGGCCTTGATTTCATTTCTAAACCTTTAACATGGCTCCATAAATATTGTATCCACAGCTGGAGAGAGACAGGGATGCTTCTCATCCCCGCTCTCTTCCCCGTGCAATGCTCAGGCAGCACAGATGGAGTGGAGATTCACTCAACATAACTACCCTGCTGTGGGTTCACCGGGCGGGGGCAGAGCACAGCAGGCACACGGCTAATGGAGATGGCTCCTATGCTACCTACACTGTAGGAACATATCAGGGTGGGGAAGGAGAGTGGCTGGATATACTCTGGATGTCCATACAGGACCCTAGCCAGTTGCCATAGGTTAGAGCAGCCTCAAGTCTGCTCTAACCTGGGACCAGAGCTAGACAGAAAGTCAGGAGGCTGTAACCGGCTCCTTGGCAGTGCCCTCTCTCTGCTGCACCCAGCAGATGCCAGATACTACACCCAGTCTATTGTATATCACCAGATTCTCAAAATTAAAGTGTAGCTAATCTATACGCCATTGACTATTGTAGATACACAAAAGCCCTACTCAGTTACATACATTTAGAGGACAGGTCACTGAATTTCTTTGTTAGCTGGGCACAAGCAAACAATATGCATTTTAATACAGCTAAATATAAATGTATATGTGACTCCGGCAGACCAGATGCCAGCTCATGCCAAGGCCCCCATGTCTCAGTTGAACATTGACAAATGAATAACTAGAGTCAGTATTAGTGTTGTTAAAACAGATATTAGAAGTATAAGAATGTGTTTAGTGTCTAGACTTTATTGAATGATTGTAAGTTGCTGCCGACATTAATCTCACTTGTAACATCTGTATCCCATAGTGTAAGGGAATATTTGAGTGGTTGTCCTGTGTGCTTCTATGACTGTGTAAAACACTAGACAGGAGAGAGACATTAATTAGTGTGAGGGGCTGATCTTCAACCGAAGGTATTTCCCTCCTCTTCCCTACAGGAAAGATCCATCGATACTGGGCAGACTACTGTGGGACATTGCAACTGCAATTTCCCTGCATACCACCAGCAAGAGGACAAAAGACTTCTCTTGTTCTTCCTCCTGCCCATGAAAATGAGTCATGCAAGGGACTCCTCCCATCAGCTGAGCTTTGCAGCCAAAAGCATGGGGTAGAAGAGAACAACCAAAAGGGACTGATTGTCTCTATACTGCTTTGATGCTGAGGGGGGCAGGACAAAGTATTTCAAAGCATAAGCAAGAGATCCCCAACTGCTTAGCCTGGGTTAGCCCTAAAGGACTATTACTATTCTATTATCTTTTGAAACTATTGATTGCAACTCATTTGTGTATCTATCGGTTTTAACCTTGTAAATACCTCTTTGGGTTCCTTTCCCGATTTAATAAATATTTATATAGTTTATTATAGGATTGGCTACAAGCGTTGTCTTTGGTGTGAAATCTAAGGTGCAATTGACCTGGTGTTGGTGACTGGTCCTTTGGGACTGGGAGTAACCTGAATATTGCTGTGATTCTTGGTGTAAGGGACCATCTGTCACATAGGTGGCAAGATAGATTGGCGTACCCAAGGGGACTATCTGTGACTCCAAGTTATAGTGCCTGAGGAGTTTACACTCGGTAACTGGTTCATGAACTAAGTATAGAGCACACAGGCAGTTTGGGGTTTGTGCCCTGGTTCCTACCAGTCTGCCCTGAGGTTGGTACCCACATTGCAGGCAGCATCACAGTACATAACTAGGAACAAAGACCAAAAGCCATACTTTCAGGATGCAGGCTCTTTCCTGGGAAGTAGAGACTCTGACAGAGACTTAGGGATCATGGTGGAGAATCAGCTGAACATGAGCTCCCAGCGGGACGTTGTGGCCAAAAGGACTAATGCCAGCCTGGGATGCATTAACGGGGACTCTTGAGGAGGAGTAGAGATGGTATTTTACCTCTGTGTTTGGCACTGGTGTGACCGCTGTTGGAATCCCATGTCCAGTTCTGGTGTCCACAATACAAGAAGGATGTTGGTGAACTGGAGAGATTCAGAGAAGAGCCCCATGAATAACTAAAGGATGAGAAAACAAGCCGTTTAGTGATTGAGTTCCTTGAGTCTATCTATTTAGCTTAAGAAAAAGAAGGTGAAGGGGTGACCTGATGACAGTCTGTAAGTACCTACATGGGGAACAAATATTTGATAAAGGGCTCTTCAATCTAGTAGAGACAGGTCTGACACCATCCAATGGCTGGAATTTGAAGCTAGACAAAAATCCAACTTGAAATAAGGCATCAATTGTTAACAGTGAAGGTAATTAACCCTTGGAACAATTTACCAAGGGTGATGGTGGAATCTCCATGGCTGGCAATTTTTAAACCAAGCTTGGATGTTTTCCTAACAGAACTGCTGTAGGGATTATTTGGGGGACGTTCTACAGCCGGTCAGACTAGCTGATTATAACAGCTCCTCCTGGCCTTGGACTCTGAGTCAGTGGGCCAGATCCCCACCTGACCTATATCTGCATAGCCCCGGGGGAGTCAATTTAAACCAGCTGAGGATTTGGCCCAACAGATTAATTTAAATTGGGTGCAAGTGCACATTGTGAGGAGAAGCAAACCTTGGATAAGCTGTTGCCTTTCCCTGTCCATTCTCAGGCTCTCTCATTGAAGGTGATGTAGCACCAGGACAGAGCAAAAGCTCAGTTCAGTTCACACTGTGAACCAAAGCTTAATGGCAACAAATGGATCAGGAACCACCACCAACCGTTTATTCTGTTATCAAACCTATCATTCAGAATCTACCGACCCCAAGGAATCCAACAACATCCCCACAAATACTTTGCACATATGCTCTCAAGAAAGTTAAAATATAGTAAACTTAAAAATGAAAAAGCGTCTGAAGATCTGCTGCTGCTTTGTACAGGCCTTTGCTCTGATAAAAACACTTCTCACGTTGTTAAATGATGGGAGATGCATGTGCATCAATCACATTTCAGCTTTGCATGCATTGCCCAGTATGATTGATCAGCTGCACATTTGAAGCCTTCTGATTTTCTTACTCATCTGTCAAAAATTTTGATCTGATACCACCTCCGTATTCAGATTTACTCAATCAGATGTGTAGATAAGGGCAGACAGGGCGGGTTCACAGTGTCAGTGATAATTTTACCTTCTAATCTGCTGCACAAGCCATAAATGAAATTTTAAAAAACAGTTAAAGGTCACAAGTGAAGTGAGCACCGGGTGTGTGGGCTTAAGTCCCAGTGTTAAACAACGCAAATGATAAAAACAGTCCCTGCTGGCACACACTCAACTCTGAACATCTCATAACAAAAGCGACATTGTCTGTGTTTGGGTGATTCTTCTCCATGCAGCTCCAGCGCGTGGTAGGTGAGCTGTGCCTGCATTATTTCGTCTCTCAAAAGTTCAAATAGCTGCTTGAAAGGTTACGAAAATACAAACCTGACAAATGAAAGCATGATGCCCCCTGGGTGGAATGTGTTTTCCTTTGTCTATGAGAGCCCGTGACACGCTGCTCTACGTCAGGCAAGAGGGATCTCTGACATTATTATTGTTGTTTACATGGCCCTCGCACGTACGTGATGCTGGACAAAACATGCCCCCAGAAAGCTGACAGCCTAACCCAACCGAGTACAAGGCAGGAGGAAGGAAGACTGTGGACAACACTGGTGAGAGACATGCCACGGGAGTCTTCAGGAAAACAGTGGGGTTTGCTGTGCGCTTGGGGAGGAGAGGGCACACGGCAGACCAGCCATGGCCCTGACGCCAGGGTAATGGACAGCATGAAAGAAGACACGAGTGAGAAAAGGAGAAGAGGGAAGAGGCAGAGATTGGAGGATACAGGGAGGAAGTGGGAGAGTGTGGAATGAATGAGGGAGGAGGTGTAGAGTGAGATAAGATGGCGCCTAGCCTCAGGCGGGGGCAGGAAGCCACTTAAGGGGTGATGTGACTACAGCAAGGAAACGGCAAGATCACTTTGGCGGTGGTATTTTGGAGAGAGATGAGGAGGAGGCGGCCTGAGAGCAGGCCGTTAATGCAACCAAAGCCAGGGATCACCAAGTACGGGGAAAGACCCTGGTTGTAGGGATGGATTTTCATGGTATCTGTTGGATTGAGGTTCACGTACTCAGCAGATGGGTCTAAAATATTTATTAAGGCAAAACATTCAGTGTAATGATCAGTTACTCTCAAGTGGGAAGCTTATCAGGACAATCACATCACAGTCGCCTCCAGAACCAAACAATACAACTTCAACTTCTCTTCGTTAAACTGCCTTATTTATAGCTTTTTGTTATCTTTTCTTATACATATGAATTAGTCTCATTTCCAGGTTAACATTCCATCAGTACAGGCTTAGTACTAGTCTAATCTGGTCTTTTCTAGCTTTTCAGTTACTTTATCTTTCCTTGTTCTCACAAACCCGATTACTCTGCAATTTCTGACGTGCACAACACTCAACAGGATTATTTTGCAATTTCTTACCATATGCAGTTCTACTTACACTTATGCTGTCAAAAGTTATCAGAACAGACTCTTAAAATCCACAGCAGGCTTCTGTTAGGCCTAAATATGCCGTTGCTCCAAACAATATCCCGGAGTATAAAGAGACCGGACGTAGCCAGAGCCACGGCATGTAGTGGAGAGAAGGAGGAAAAAGAGTGGCTAACGCAGCACTCAGCTGGTGAGCCGGGGCAGATAACATAGAAAGAAGGAAGCAGAGAGGAGTAAGGAAGAAAGATGAGAAGTCCGGAGAGCCAGCCGGAGACTTGAGGTTGAACAGGGGGGTGGAGGTCGGGGTATATATGGGAGCCATCGGCTCAGAGGTAGCAGCTGAAACCATGAGAGCTGATGAAGTTGTGTAACGAGAAAGCAGAAAGATAAGATGTGGGGTATATGGCAAGAACACTGAGGAACCCACACAGAGCAAGGAGAAGAGGGATGAAGAAAGGCCATCAGCACAGGAGGAAAGCCAGAGAGCACAATCACGATGTCTACACACGCTACACACTGAGCCAAGTTCAAGGTCTTCCTGGCACTCCATGGCCTGGGCCAGACAGGATATCTAAAAGAGCCTAAAGCTCCAGGCTGACAACCCCACTCCTCTGGTGCCAGTGAGCGCTCTCCAGTAAAGGTAAAGGCCGCCTGTGCAGGAGTCAGCGCTTTCTCCGGGGCCAGTCCCAGGCTGTGGAACGAACTGCCCCCGGAACTCAGGACCGGGCCAGACCTCCCCACCTGCCAGGTGCACTTGGCCAGTGTGCCTTCTCAAACGGAAACACACAGCAAGCCATAGCTGAGCAGGAGGAGGGGAACCCGACCCAAACAAAGCACTCCATTGCCCACCCACGTCTCCCCGAGGGAAAGCGCGACCCACATGTCACAGGTGTTAGCCTGGTCACTGAAGGCGGTTGTGGAAGCAGCTCGGATACTACAGTGATGAGCACAGTATAATGAGCTACAGAGAATAGAATAGTCTCCATAACGGAATTTTGGAAGGCCGTCTTCTCTCATTTTTGCAGAACGACGAGTGGTCCGTGCACAAAAACCAGGCCTTGGATTTAAAAATTCTACTGACTCCGTTATCAGGGCCTTCATCGCCTCTAGATGGAGGGCACAACCCATGGATAGCAGTTCCACAGCACAACACGTGCCCTTGGGTGCCAATGCTATATGGAGCATTCAAGGGGTTAAGCAATGGCTGCCGGCTCTCTGTCAATGCTGGCCTCATGGTGCAGCGACCAAGTCGTGGGCAGGCTAGCCTAATGGTTGGATCAACAGCCTGGTTTACCAGTAAGCACTGAGTCCAGCCAGGGCGGGGCCCTGGAGCGAAGCCAAAGGTGAGAGCTCAGAGTTAGAAGCCAAAGGGCTAGCTGGAGTCACAGTCAGGAGGCAGAGCTGAGGGTCGGAGCCAGGGCCGAGTTGGGGGCAGGATCAGGCTGGGCTCAAGACAGCAGAGGCCGGGATGGAACCAAGCCCGCCTGCAGGCAAAGAGCCCATCTAGCAGCCACTGAACTACTGCAGCTCCCGAGCTTAAGCATCAGCCTGCTGACTCCTGAAGCCAATCAGGTGTCTCAGTCAGACAGCTTCCACCTGGGCCAGCTGCGCTCCTCAGGTTGCTAGGAGACTGGTTCTTCTGGATCCGGAAGAAGCTCCTGCTCCCAGGTCCTGCATGGGATCTGCACCACCTCTCTCCTCCTCCACTGCCCAGGAGACCCTCGCTCTCAGTCCCCACTGTAAAACCTTTCAACGCTATCCCTCATTAGAAGCAACCCCACCACACTGCAGCCTCCACAAATCCCTCTAGTGCCGTTCCTAGCTGCCACAGGCCAGCCGATGAGAACAGGCGGAGCTCTGTAGTAGAAGTATGGAGAGCTGTCGACATAGCTTATGTTACTGTCTTAATATAATGTGAGGTGCTTAAGAGATCACAGTGTACAATGCTATTAATCCTAGGGTGCCTATGATCCGAGGCAGCATTCCTAACATGCTAAAAGCTTCAGCCTTCACATCCTGGCTAAGTGCTACCAGGGCACATGGTTAAGTGAGTATGTACGGGAGCCAGGTAACGGTCTGGGTCTTTGCATGCTAAGGTGAGGAAAATCAATCTGAAAATCCACAGTTTATCCCCAGACAGAAGTACTGCTGCACTCGCTCATGGAGTACTAGCAGTGACTCCCAGGCACCAGAGTTTGCAAGAGAAATCTTAAGGAAAGAGATGCTGGTTTGGAACAAGATCCTGTATGTCATCACTGTTCTGCTGTGAAAGCGACACAGAACTCCAGTGCAAGAGAAAATGGGATTGGGTTGAACTGGCCACAATAAACATATTTCCACAGTTTAGAAAGACCTGGAAAAAAGCAGCCTTGCTTACCTACTACTAGCAGAAAGCATGTTTGTTCCTGTTGTCCAAGGACGATGTTTTTTCAAGGACAGATCCTAGTAAAAATGTGACACTCCTAGCAGTGCCAGGTGGCAGCTTAAGGTGTCTGCCACTGACACAAGCCTGATAAGCAACAAACTCATTTAATTTCTGGCCCAGACTTGCTAATTTCATTCACGGATCTCCCTTTTCTGCTCTTCCAGGAGGTCCTTTCTAGAGCTGGGTGAACAAATGGTCTTTTACTTCACTGGCCAGTTCTGAAAAGTTGGAAAAAAACGGGGGCTGGGCCGGACCAATACCAAGAACTCCGGAAAATGTCAGCACATCATAAAAGGCTGATAACATTTTCATTTGGGGGCAAACGAAACATTTTGTTCGACCCAAAAAGAAATATTTTGTTTAGTTTCCAGGCATTTTTAAAATGGAAAGCAAACATGCCTCCCGATAGCCTTTAGCTCATTGGCTATGGCACTGAGCCAGGTTCAAGTCCCTGTTCCAATGGCTATTTAATTATTTCTACAAAGTGGAACAGCTTCCACAGGAGAAAGTCCTGCCCCAGAATAGCTAGTGGCCCACTGAGTAGGCAGGGTGTGCTCCTACAATGGGAGAGTAGGCAGAGGGAGAAACTGAACCCAGCTCTCCTGTATCCCAGGGGAGTGTTCTAACCACTGGGATAAAAGGTTACTTTGTGAATAGTACCTAACTCCCCTCGAGAATCTAGCTTGAAAAACATTTGGGCTGAAAATATTTAGCAAATTCAGGTTAAATTCACAGCTAGTTTCAGGTTGACCAGAACTGCATTTTTCAATGAACAAACTATTCACAAGAAAATTTTTGCCCAACTTGAGTCATGGCAACCAATTTTCCATGATTTTCATCTAGCTATTTTGAATGAGAAGGCTCTTGAAATACACTAAGGCCTGGTCCACGCACTGTTTTTGTACCAGCATCATTATTTCAATTAAGGGTGTGATTTTTTTACTGAAATAATTAGTGGAACAACCCTAGTTTGGAGACAGCTATATCAGTATTAAGTTGCCTTGTACCAGTATTGTTATTCCACTAATATAAAGTACCTTTATACTGCTATAGCTGAATCCACAAGAAGGGGGTTGTACAGCTTTAAACCAGGATAATTAAAGCAGGACAGCTTGCGCTGTCCCCCTGCACAGGTGTGAATTTCACCACGAGCGGATGATTCAGAAGCACCATGAAGAAAGGAAAAACAACTTCAAGCCAGGCAACCACACCAGTGCCCTGCTCCTAGCATGCATCCTGGCTTGCAGTCTCGCTGGTAGAGTGTGTCACAATGTTAAGTTTCATGTGCTTTAATTTCAAAACTATAGTTTTTCAGGAGCTTGTCCATTCATTGTAAAAACAGCTCATAATAGAAGCATGAATGAAAATAATAGAGGAAGGGTTATATATAGACACCTCTTCTTTACCGTTTTCAATAGCTTGAACTCTTACATTTCTAAGAAATTGCTACTTAATACTGTTGTCATAGAAATTTCTGTCCGTTCCAGCTGAGGTATGAGGAGAGACGGACACAGAAGGAACTTCCTGAGTTAAGACACAGCAATAGCTGTGCTGTATATCTTCCATGTGTACGTGACAAATTTGCCCCCTGGCAGTTAAGCAGAATAATTGTATATCACTGTCAAATGACATTACTGAACAATAAGCCATCAATACTTACCAATAAGAGATCAGTATTGAATAAAAAAGAGCACTTGGAGCTGAGCAGCAGGCAATCATTGCTAATTAGCAAATTATCCCTGATTATTAACAATCTAATAGTGATGAGTGATTGATACTTAACAATAAGTGATCAATAGATGCTAATGAGGAACTCCCATTTAATAATGACTAAGCACAAGTTAATAATGAGCAATCAGTACTTAATAATAAGTAATTACCATAATGAATTCACGACTAATTAATCCTGGTTGCTAGTTTCAGTTGTTATCACCAGATGAGCAACTGCTACCAATCAGTGCATGGCTACTAGTTAAGGGCTTGTTGCTGGTCAGTCAATTGAAACAACCACCTTCCATTAACTTTGTATTGTAAAAATTAAAGGATGGATTCTGCTCCCAGTGACATAGATGTGGACCAAGGGTTGAATTAAGGAATTTGGAGTAATAGGGTGAGTGTCAGAAATGCCTGGAAAGTGAAACGGCATTGAAAATGATTTTTGAGAAGCCATGGCAAAGTGGGGAGGTAGCAGAGATTTGAAGAGGAACAATGTAGCTTTGAATTTCAGACAAAGAAAGAAGAAAAACTGAGTGTAGCAATTACCATCCCCAAAGCCTCACTGCCATTCCAGCAGCAAATAAGACAAGCAAGAAAATCACCCAGCCTATAAAGTATAACCGAGCCAAGAGCAATAAGTAGCGACCTCTGCTCAGTGCCTTCTCCCTCTGCTGCTTGCAGCCTGTGTGCCGCAGGGATTACAGGGGCTGAAGCAGCAGGGATCATGTGCAGAGAGTCCTATGCTCTGCTAGCCGCCCCCCCCAAAACCTGTATTCCCCATCCTGTGCCTCCTCCCACCACCATCTGCAGTGTATGTGCTGCAATGAGTGTACTGCAGCAGCTGGGGCAACTCTAGCCCCGCCTTGAGGCCCCCAGTGGCAGTAGGTGGTACTGCACCATGCAGGACATCATCACACGACACACTTGTGGCGTTTTTGTTGAGTCTCTGCGTTACTCCTCATGATCAGATCCCTGTTTCTAAGAAGTCTCTTGAAATTTCATAGCTCCCTGAAGATCACCCCTAAATGTAGGCATTGTTGTGTGATGTGACAAGGTGCCGTATTTTTTGTTACAACGTGCTGAAATTGGTTTATGCAAAACTTTGTAATTCACAGGGGTGGAAGAGAGGACCCACACAAACCCTGTGCACCACTGAAGTCCCAGGGAAGCCCAATTAAAGTGCTATACAGGCCTTGTATAGATCCTCTCAACTGGGGTGAATTTCACGCTCAGTGCACATGCTTCATTCCCAGCAACAAGGACAGCTCCATCGCTTTCTAGCTGTGACCGTCTGAGCAAGCCGTCACCTTGACCAACACGCCAGGGATTGAGCCAGGGACCTCCAGAGCTAAAAACATGAGCTACTACAGCTTGAGCTAAAGCTTGTTAGTAAGAGCTGTAACAAACTAATATCCTCTGTGGATTGGCCCAGAAGGAGCCCGATAACCCACGCTCACCAGTGGGTTACACAAATGTTCTGAAATACTCTTCATACTCCACTCTCGCTAACCAGTATGCTAAAATGCATTCCTTCAGCTCCATACAAAGTCAAAGTTACATTTATTACTTTAACAGGCACAGTTACTTTGCTCAACTTGCGGTTCATACTTTCTGTAACCTTTTTCCTGGTGACATGAAAGATTTATTGCCTTGATGGTTTGCACCACAAACTATACTGTAAATTTTTACAATATATTTTAAGCTTCATTAGTACTGAAAAGTAAGCAGTGTTCACATTTATGCAACCACATTTGAAGCCTAAACACACACATTTTTTCTACCCAATAATCCCCCTTTTGAATCTAGCCCATAAGTATTCACAGCTTTACTGATCATTATATTCATAAACCCAATACCACTATTAAAAAGAAAACTGTGAACATGACATAAAACTATATCCAGCTGGAGAATACAAGGTTGTAATTCTATTGAGGATTTCTATCAACATCATCATCTATATGAATAAAGTTCAAATAGTTTGGATGTAGGCAGCCTCATGACCCTCTGGTTAATGCTCCACACTCCAACACGAGAAAATCACAGTGGAACCCAAAGCCTGGTCTCTTGAGCTGGTGCGCCAAAAGGGGCTAGGGAAGTCTCTCATAATTATTCTTCATAAGCGCCGACAATGCAGGAGCAGCAGTAATGGGCTCCGAGTAGAACTGGGCAAATAAATGATTTTTCGGTGCGGCTACTAAACTGCAAAATCCAAATGAAATATTTTAGGTTTTTATTGCCAAAACAAAAAAAATCATTTTGGGGTTGAATGAAACATTTTGTTTGCTCTAAAATTTGACATTTTGTTTAGTTTTGGGGTGTGTTTTTTATGATTTTGTATTTTTACGTTAAATTTAGCGAAATTTTGAAACAAAATGCCATTTCAAAATGACATGTAAAAATATTTCATTTCCAAAATGTCAAAACAAAACATTTAGCCTTTCTTGGAAATCTGCCCATCTGCCTTTTTCTTCCAGCTGAAACTATTTGCCAAATCAACCTGAATTGACAAACAGTTTTGGTCAATCCAAAATTGCATTTTTCAGGGAACAAATTATTTGCTAAGCATTTTTTTGCCCAGCTCTACTCCAGGGATAGTCCTGGACTGTCCATGGTGAGAAGCCATGTACGCAGAAATGAGGATAATCTTTGACCCTTACTGGGGTCTCCACTAGGGGAAAAATAGACCACAATAATATGCCCACTCTGGATATTTTGTATTTTACATACAATTGGTTTCCACAAAACCAGGCAGCTAATATCAACATTTTACTCAAGAAATCATGTAACTTTCTACCTTTCTCAGAAAGCAGGCCAGACCTGCCTGTCCGTTCCTGTTGCTTTATGACACAAAGTGTCAGCGACCTTCTCAAGGTCAGGTTGTCGCCAATCTAACTTCCCCAAACAGGATGTGGGAACCACTACAGAGAGCCACTGTGCCTACCTCCATGAAGGTGGGCAGAGATCATGCAGAAAGGGGTGAGGAAAGGGCACCAATGTATCACTGGCTCACGGTATGTCCTTCCCGGAGCAGGGGAGAACAGCATGCAGGTTGTGACTGAGTCCCACCACGCTTCCTGGGCATTACACCAACACGCTTCTCCGTACACTGGTTGGATCGTGAAATGATACACCCAACCTTCTGAATATCCCCTCGGTGTCAGGGAATCTCTGGGTCTAACAGAAGAGGAGCCCCAGAGGGGTGGGTGCCTCGAGCCCGGAGAGGGATAAACAATACTCGAGTAGTGCTTTGCCTGTAGTTCTGAGTCCTATTGAGAGGCCTAGGGTGAAGCCCTCGGACCAGCTACCCTGGAAAGAAGAGTGTGATTTCATTATTTTGTGGTGACTTGGGCTTGCCTAAAGGATCTGGCCCGCTCTGTTTATCTGCTCTCCCATTGAATCTGCTCCCCAAACAAAACAGCCAGGGAGGGTTCATTCTGAGACACTCCAGTTTTGTGTATTTTATTCAGCTGTGAATCCCAAAGGCCCATAGTGCTGGTGTACATGAAAGCATGCTCCTAGGTCGCTGGTGGCCCTCAGATGACGTTTTCTTTGGACAAGGAGTTGATGTACTGCTATGCATATGTACAATGACGTTTTTATGTTTAGTTGTACACTCCATTCCTGACACACCTGCGGTAGAAGTGGTTTTGCTTTCTGATAGTCATTTCCCCACAGCGATACTGCATCAGAAGCAGCAACTTGTCGAAAATGGAATGGGACATGTATTGTCTTGGGAAAAGGTTTTGTGGTCTGTTCTCTTGTCAATGGACAGCAGCCATAACAAAGCAATACCTCTGGATATGTGCATGCATCTGTGGGAGAGCATGAACTTTTTATCCACCGAGGGAAAAATCCCTTAAAACGCAGCTTGGAAGTTAATTTCTTTCAATGCCTAGGATGGGGCTTTCAAAAGTGCTGCTCCCAGCGAGGTCTGGTAAAACTCCCATTATGGTTACCATAACACCAAGGGCCCACCCCCCCCCCCGTGCTAGATGTTGAACAATCGCAGAGCAGAAAGCAGTCCTTGCTCTGAACAGTTTACAACTTAGACAGCCAAGAGTTGCAGGGTGGGAGGGGGGAAGCAAGGCATGAATGGGAGGGGTGGAAAACGGCATGTTAGTAACGCCCGTCCTTTTGTGAATTTGTTTCTTTAATTGGGGGGAGGGGGATTGGCTGAACAGAGAGCCAGAAAGAGAGGGGGACATCAGAGGAGAGAAAGCACCTGAAAAAGACATTGGATACTGATGACATGATCAGCAGCCAAAGACCCCTGCTGCAGCTGCTTCTCCCTGCTCCTGCTGGATCTATCTCTGGGGCCCTTCCCACAACTTTCTTACCCAATCTTAGCTGGCTGGGGCGGGGGGGCTACATGGACCCTGGCAGCACTGAGATGGGAAGGTTTCCCCTGCTTAGTTCCCTGAATCCCAGCTGTAAGACAACCTCTGCCATGGAGTGATAACCAGCGCCATAACACGGAGACACTTATGTTGTTTAGATTAGACTTATGCTCGTGAGGATGGTTTGGTTTAGGAATTTAATTTATTGCAAGCACTGTTAGATCATTGGCTTTATCTCTGTTATATTAGTGAGAATATCTGTTTTGCATAATTTCAGCCTGGGTAGGAATACAGTTCTTATTTGTTTCAAGAAAATAAAACCACTTGAAAATTGCTTGCTAGCATGGGGTGTGGTTTTACTGTCTGATTAGGACAAAGATGAGAAATTAGTCACTTAACGGTGAATCAACACAAAGGGAGTTGTAAGCAGTGTCTGTGACGCTGGTGGACTACGTGCCAGCTCTTGCCAAGGCTGAGCACTGACAAACTCATAACTGGAAGCCAGGCCAGCTCACCTGTATGTTAGTATTGTTCAAGACGGGTGTTAGACTTGTAAGGATGTGTTTAGACTCTGTAAAAGGCTTGTAAGTTGCTGCATGCATTGATCTTACTTATGATGTCTATATCCCGTGCTCTAGGTATAAGGTAATATGGAAGTTTTGCTTTATAACCGTACAAATGCCTGCTCTGAACTTGTGAACCCAGGCGAGAGGAGTGGCTCCCACGCCTACCGAGAAAGACTATCAAAACTGAGCGAGCCATTGTGAAGCAGCACGATACAAAGACTTGGCTAATGGCCCTCTCATGCCTGTGAAGGTGCTACGTGGAAGGAAGCTCGTCCCATCAGCTTGAATTCTGGAAGAAGGAAATAAAGATAGCTGACATGACAATTCTCCATCTCTTTTGCTGTTTGAACTCCCACAGGGCTGGAGCTAGGAAACAAAAGCAGAGATCCCCAGGGGCAGCCTGGGTTCTCCCTACAAAACTTGCAGTGCTGACAAATTGCTACATCTCTGTCACCTTTTGGAACCATTGACTGCTTGCCATATGTTGCCTGCTTTAACCTGTACATAACTCTCTCATTTCTTTTGCCCTAGTTAATAAATCCTTAGTTGGTTTACTATAGGATTGGCTAAAAGCATTGTCTTTGGAGTGAGATCTGATGTACAAATTGACCTGGGGTAAGTGACTGGTCTCTTGGGACTGGAAGCAACTTGAATATTTTGGGAACTTAGTGATAGTCTGGAATGCCCAAGGGGACTGTCTGTGACTACAAGGCAAGACTGTAATAGTGCTTCAGCACTGATACTTGTTACTGGGTTGGGGAAATCTAATTGTAGAAGACACCACCAGTTTAGGGTCTCTGCCCTGCTTTCCAACAGTCTGCCCTGAGGTTGGCACTCACGGTCGTTAACCACTCCAGACAGCGTGGCAAGTGACTATTTTAGCAGCTGAAACCAGTCTTCTACAAATCCACTGTCTAAAAAGTGTATTTTGAGACCTCAAGTGGAGGATAACAGACATATCAGCCAATAGCGCAGTTTGAAAAGACAAAATGATGGTGTATATAGTGTGGGTTTTGTTTGGATTTTTTTTTTTTAAACATCTGTTACATGGTCAGAAACAACAGAAAAAAGATCACATGGAAAATCTATTGAGCCCATGGAATTAAGACCTTTCCAGGGTTCCATGCAGAGTTTCCCAGAATATGTTATCACTTTAAAAAAAATGAGTTGAGCAAATTTCTAAACATGCAACATTCACTATGTATATACTAATATACTACCTCCCTCAAGAATTGACCCAAGCCTCTATCTGCCAGAAACAACTGAGAAAGAAGATTTGATTTAAAAAACATCTAGTAATAGCTTAAGCTGGGTGTCTTCAGGCATCGCAGTAATAAAGCATACTTCTTACATTATGCATCACACGATTGTACCATGTGCTAAAATGTATATTTTGGTTGATTAAAGTTGTATATATTACATATCCATAATTGGGAACATATTCCAATGGATTTCAGGACAGCCACTTTTCATCTCCACTGGCTTAAGAACTTTCCTCAAAGACGCAGACCTTCCTGCAGCTTGTCCATGCCCTCATTGCTTCCAGACAGGTCACTGCTCCCGGCTCTCCCTGCAGCTACTCCTGGAAAGCACTTGAAAACTTCGGATAATCCAGAATGCACTGCCTGTGTACTGAGCGGGATTTCTTGCCGAGATGCCATTGTAGTTCTAGCTGTAAGCTGTGAGTTGGTTTTAATCTGTAAAGCCTTCTTCCTGGCAGTCTTGGAGAACATCCATGGCCTTGCATCCTTCTCCAACAGACGAAAGCAGCTGAGCTGGCAGACCTGAGATTTAAATGCCAAGGGGCTACTGGGGCAGTATTCTCAGCTAGGGGTCCTCAGTTCTAGAATCCTCCCCCTTCCCAATGGGTGTGTCACCTCAGCCCGTCGCCCTCCAGCCAGGCGCCCTACAAGGTCCATTTACTTGCTTGCCCCTTTCATGAGGGGGCAAGCTGAAGACTTTGGGGGGCTCTTATGTGTGTGGGGATTATTCAAGTGGGATTCAGGAGAGGGCATTAGCCCCCAGTCCACTATCAGCTCATGTCTTTGTTCGTAATGGGCTTGGTCTGTGTACTTAGGAAAGGCAAGAAGCTTGCTTTGAACATCTCAACCATAAATCAAGCCCAGCTGAACTGCTGATTTGAAAATGACTCTCACATTGCCGAGAGCGGACACCTTTAACCTGCTCTGCGCAAATCATCCCCGCTTTCCACTCCACACTTCACCCCAGCATCACGGACTGACGGGAACCGGCCCATCATTAACAGTAAAGCAGTTTTATAGGCCACTTAGTGAACTTTGTTACCTTTGTCCTTGATCTCACCCATAACTCAGACAGCTCTCCTGGCTCTAGCTGTCCTTGTAGAGTACCTTTCCTGGATCAAAACACTGTGATATTGTTTATACCGTGAATGAGAAAGAGATTTCATTTTACAATATAAAGCCAGCTCGGATAGTTCAGATACGAGCCATCTCTCACCCATCTGAAAAATCCCATCTGCCAGCATCTCCACTGAGTCAAATGAGGGCACTTCTTCGTTGTATTTCAGAGGCTGTCTGTCGGAAATGCAGCAATTTTCTCATCACATAGCAATACACTGCACAGAGAGGTGTCCAGTAAACTGTACATTTTCATATTACCTCCTACTCTGAAACACGCCCACTGTTAACACGAATAAGAATGAAAAGCCATCATTTTCTTAGACCATAAAACTACCCCTCCCTAAAAGAGAATGGAAAGCCACCTTCCATTCTTGTGAATGGGAGTTACTCCAAAATGTGCTCTTATCATAGGCCTGGTCTACACTGGGGGGGGGGGGGGAATCGATCTAAGGCCTGGTCCACACTAACCCCCCACTTTGAACTAAGGTACGCAAATTCAGCTACGTTAATAACGTAGCTGAATTCGAAGTACCTTAGTTCGAACTTACCGCGGGTCCAGACGCGGCAGGCAGGCTCCCCCGTCGATGCCGCGTACTCCTCTCGCCGAGCTGGAGTACCGGCGTCGACGGCGAGCACTTCCGGGATCGATCCCAGAAGATCGATTGCTTACAGCCGGACCAGGAAGTAAGTGTAGACCTGCCCATAGATACGCAACTTCAGCTACGAGAATAGCGTAGCTGAAGTCGACGTATCTTAGATCGACTTAGATTGACTTACTTCGCATCCTCACGGCATGGGATCGACGGCCGCCGCTCTCCCGTCGACTCCGCTTCCGCCTCTCGCAGTGGTGGAGTTCCGGAGTCGACGGGGAGCACATTCGGGGATCTATTTATCACGTCTAGACGAGACGCGATAAATCGATCCCTGATAGATCGATCACTACCCGCCGATCCGGTGTGTAGTGTAGACGTACCCATACACATCTAGAGCACCTGTCATTGATCACTGCATATAGAAATCATTTCACCCACATCCAAAACGCATTCTCCTCCAGGATGGAATGTGGCACCTGTTTCATAGAGAACAAAACCACTACCCAACAATTTAGTACCTTGGCAATGAATAGGTGATCGTGACACAACTACAGGACCTCAGACTAAGCCCACTGTGGTCAAGGGGAGTCTTTCTAGTGACTTCAAAGGGCTTCTCTGTGTCAATGTGCTCTCAATGTGCTTCACATCTGTGTCTTGACACTGAAGGCCAGAACACACCCATACTGGCCCAGAGCCTCAGCTGACTTGACTTTACAGTCAGGAGGTTCTTTTAACATAGTTTAATGTGCCATTTCCTATGTTTTTTAAAAAGCAAACTGAAAAAAACAAATTCTATCATGCGACATCAGATTACCTCCCACCCCTGGATCAACAGCCTCGGGACCTTTAGCTCCACTGCACAGCCTCTGCTGCTTGAGCTAATGCTCCAAGTAGTAGCTTTGTTTCTTCTACATGGACCAACGACTCAAGGACCGAGACACGCACTTTGCCGGAGGGTTTCACATCTCTTTGCTGATGGCAGAGGAATGATGAGAATCAGCATCCTGGATTCTAGTTCTGTTTCTGGGGGGCAGTGAAGATATAGAACCCTGAGAGGTGGGAGGGGCTGCAGCCCAAGCCAGACGTCTACACCCCAATTAAACAGCCCCTTAGCTCAAGCCCCATAATCCCGAGTCAGCTGGCACAGACCTGCTGAAGGTGTCTAATTGCAGTGTAGACGTATTCTTTGAGTCTATTACTACAAAGCAGGTTTTCTAATACTTCAATCCTTCTCATGGCTCTTCGCTGACCCCTCTCCAATTTAGCAACATCCTTCTTGAATTGTGGACACCAGAACTAGACACAGTATTCCCGCAGCGGTCACACCTTTGCAAAATACAGAGGTCAAATAACTACTTTACTTCTGCTTGAGTTTCCCCTGTTTATGCCTCCCAGGATCACATTAGTCCTTTTGACCACAGCATCACATTGGGAGCTCACGTTCAGCTGATTATCCATCACAACCCCCAAGTCTTTTTCAGAGTCACTGCTTCCCAGGATCAAGTCCCCCATCCTGTAAATGTGGCCTACATTCTTTGTTCCTAGATGCATACATTTACATTTAGCCCTATTAAATGCATATTGTTCGCTTGTGCCCAGTTTACCAAGCAAACCAGATTGCTCTGTATCAGTGACCTGTCTTCTTCATTATTTACCACTTTACCAATTTTTGTGTCACCCACAAACTTTATCGTTGATGATTTTATGTTTTTGTCCAGATCATTGATAACAATGTTAAATAGCCTAGGGCCAAGAACCAAGATCCCTGCAGGACCCCTCTGAAAACACCCAGTTAAGGATAATTATCTATTTACAGTTAGAACATAAGAACGGCTATACTCGGTCAGACCAAAGGTCCATCTAGCCCAGTATCCTGTCTTCCAACAGTGGCCAACGCCAGGTGCCCCAGAGGGAATGAACAGAACAGGTAATCATCAAGTGGCCCATTCCCAGCTTCTGGCAAACAAAGGCTAGGGACACCGGTTACATTTTGAGATCTATCAGTTAGCCAGTTTTTAATCCATTTAATGTGTGTCATTTTAATTTTATATTGTTTTAGGTTTTTAATCAAAATGTTGTTCGGTACCAAGTTAAATGCCTTACAGAAGTCTAAGTATATTACATCAACACTATTATCTTTATCAACCAAAGTTGTAATCTCATAAAAAAATCAAGTTAGTTTGACAGGATCTGTTTTCCATAAACCCATGTTGCTTTTCATTAATTACATTACCCTCCTTTAATTCTTTTTTTACCTGAGGCCTATATAAGCCACTCCATTATCTTGCCTGTTATCAATGACTGGCTGATAGGTCTATAAATCTCTGGGTCATCTCGTCTACCCTTTTAAAAAATTGGCACAGCATTAGCTGCCTTCCAGTCTTCTAGAACTTCCCCATGCACCAAGACTTATTGAAAATCAACATTAATGGCCAGTTGAACTCCTCAGACTGTTCTTTAAAAACTGTTGGATACAAATTATCTGGACCTGCTGATATAAAAATGTCTAACTTTAGTGGCTTCTGTTTAACATCCTCCAGGGATACTAGTGGAACGAAAAGAGTGTTATCCCCATATGATGAGATGACAGCATCAGTTTTTCCCCAAATACCCAACAAATATTAATTGAACATTTCTGCTTCTTCTACATTATTATTGATAATTCTACCATTTCCATCTAGTAATGGACCAATACCATTGTCAGGATTCTTTTTGTTCCTAATATATTTTTAAATCTCCTCTTAGTTTCCTTAACTCTGCTGACCAGAGATTTCTCCTCATGTCACTTTGCTTCTCTTATCCATTTCCCACAATTCCCTGCTTCTGATTTATATTAATTACTATCAGCTTTCCCTTCCTTTCATTTGTTATATATATTTTATAGCTGCCTTCACTTTACCTCTAAACCAGGTAGGTTTTGAACCTGTACAGCCATCTTTCTTGAGTAGAGGATCGTTGCTTTTGGGGGGTATCAAGTAAGGTGTTCTTTAAAGATTCCCAATTATCATTTACATCTTTAAAGATTCCCAATTATCATGCTTTGTCACTCTGTGGGGATGGCACATGCACAGTCAGGTCGGTGCATCAGAACTGTGGCAGGATGAAACATGCTCATTGGCTAAATTCTCCCAAAAGTTAGTCTGCAAACGCTAACAAGCCTCAATTGAGCTTGTGCAAACTGAGACTTTCAGAAGTTCATAACTCAGTCAAATTTGGGCAAATCTTCACCCAGATGGCAAAAGGTGCATCTCTGACGCCAGGGTGATGCCCATGCCAAATGTCGAGTGCTTGCTCTAAAGCATGGAGGCACTAAAACTGCTCAGTGAAACAGATGTAAGAATTTTTTTTTAACAAAGGCAAAGCAATGTATTTCCTCCTATCTTCATTCATGGAAATGGCTGAACCTTTTACCTGAAACTTAAAATCAGCCTGAAGTAAACACCCAGCATGGGACATTTCAGCCAGAAGCCTTAAAGTCTGGCTAAGTTATGAACAACTAAAAACAGCATCTTATAATGGAAAGTGTCAAGCAACCTTAACTATATGCGCGGCTACCAACTCCTCCTACAATACTAAGGGTAAGTGTTATGGGGATCTGGGATACACTGGCCGACCCCTCGGGGATAGTTAGACACCTAACTCCCACTGATTGCAATAGGATTCCCTTGTGTGGCAGTCTGAATTCTTTTAGCACTTTTACAATAGAGTCCTAATCTCACCGTTTTTGGAATTTCGTTGACTTTCATGACAATAGCCCAGATTTTTAAAGGTATTGCTGCACTCAGTGTTGCAACGCCTAACTGATTTAAGAGTCTAAAGATCATTTCCAATGGGATTTTAGGCACGTAGGCATCATCGGATTTAGACTCCTAAGTGCCTAAATCCCTTTTGAAAATTAGATTTAGACTCCTAAATCAGTTAGGTGTCACGATGCAGCTCCTAAATACCTTTAAAAGTCTGGCCAGAGTGCTTAGCCACAAGACAAACCAGCTGCTAGCCACTAACTGTATTATCTGTTAAGCACTGACAACACACTCTGACAAAACAGAGACAGATCCCAGCCTACTTGCAATACACAGCTAGACAAAGAAAGGGCAGGACACAATGGGAGACCCAGAGGTGTTAACTTAAATTGATGAGGTTTCTTCCTGGTGCTGTGTTTTACTCTGACAAAGGTCAGTGACTGTGAGCTTTGCAGAAGAACTGAGTCTGGTGGTATTCTCATTTCTGACTTTCAAATACTCATATTAAAAAAAGCAACTTACCCCACAAAGCTTTATCTGCTACTTGATCACCCAGTAAAATTTGACAAAAGGATCCTGATTGTGACACCAATATTTCTCTACTAGCAGAGCAGTGTCTCTATAGTCAATTTACACTAGAATATAGTCCCCCCATTGAGCTGTTTTTGTCGCTGTTTTGCTCCTCCCTTAGCACTGCACCCTTGCCATGTACCGCTGAGATAGAGCTAGGTGAACTGGGCTCTTTTTGTTTTTCCAAGGAACGAAGGAAAGTTATTAATTCTTATCTGCTAGCATCCAGCCTCAAAAATCTTTACTCACTGATGCTGTTTGAAATGCCTGTCTTTAGCTCCCACCAATGAGTATCTTCACTGCAGTTCTGAGTAGATGAGCACCACCCAAGACATCTTGTGTACAGGCAAACTCTTGTTTGCAGCTTTAACTGCAGAGCGACGCTCCCAAGTTTTATTTTAATTAAAAACATCATTTCTCTCTTTGCAAACTGTGCAGGCTGTCATGTCCAGTTGTTACTAGCTCTTTTATCTTTGTTACAAGCCAAATGAATGACCCAATCCTGCACAAGTGAAGTCAGTTGAAGCTTGGCCATTGATTTTAATGAGTTCAGGATCAGCCTCCAAACAATAAATAATAAAGCAAGAACTTTGCAAAGAGCCTGTGACATCACACCCACATGGTGACTCATTCTAGCTCCTAACTTTAAAGGAATGATCACTAGTATTTTGATTGAGGGGGAGGGAAGTAAATGTTCATTTATATTTTAACACTGTTGGTTTGTAGTCCCAAGTGCTGCTATCATAGGATTACCCTATTTCAGGTTCCCAAACGAGGACACTGCCAGAGGCAGGGGAGCTGGGGAGGGGGAGTACAATTGGAGGTGCTGCAGGAGATACCTGGGGGGTGCAGGAGGGATGTGTGTGTACTGGGAGGGGTATTTGGGGGTGCTTGAGGGGTACCTGTGGTGAGGGTACTCACTGGAGGTGGGGGCAGTGTCGCTCCCTGTCATGGTGGCTGGGCGACTGGTACAAGTCCAAAATGCACACCAGCCATCTGTCAGCGCCTCTCCACAGGACCCCCTCCAGAGAGCTGGGAGCCGGGGCCTGGGTGGGTGGGATCCTGCAGCTGTGGCTTCAGGGAAATGGACCAATCAATTGCAGATGCCGGTGAGGGACCAATCGGGGCTCTTTCAGAGCGGCAACATCTGCTAGGCAAAGTCCCGGACGTTGCCTGTTATTTGAGAAATCCACCCAGACAGAAGGCGGAGGATCAAAATAGAGGTGATGTCCATGAAAACCCAGATGCTTGGAAAGCCTGTGCTGTCAGGTTAGTGACCATAAGAATTGGAGAACAATTGTTCTTTTTCCTGTGACAGTGCAAATCAAGTCGTCAAGGAATCTGTTTGTTTTTTAGTAGTTATGGGCCAGATCCCCCCTCCCGCCCCCCAGTGCATTGCCACTGAAATACAGAGGGATTGGATGGGATGGAATTCAGAAGAGGATTTGAGCCCTTAATCTGAGAGACAGACAGACAGAGAGTGAGAGAGAGACAGACAGAGAGAGAAGCCAATGTAAGGGATTTATATTTCATATGATATACCCATGTGAAACGCCCACTACTGTTATAATTCATACACACATGAACTAAGTGGAAGAAAATAGACCTCGTAGTTTATGCACGTTCCTTGTAGTGGGCACCTGCAGGGGTACAGAATTACTAGAGGTATGGAGAGGAGAATTACAACAGCCACACTCTGGCCTCCCGGGAGGAAAGTGGGCATCCAGACCCCTGCTGGGTGAGAGCACATGGAGCAAATGGCAAGCTTGCTCCAAGCCCAGCTGGGGAAAAGCCAGGAGCCGATGGTTACTGAGGGCATTCAGCATCTCCCTGAGGTGTTCAGCACCTGCAGCATCCCACGTGACAGGGGGCTAGACCACATCGCCCCAAAAGAGTATGTGGTTCTCGTGTCAAATGCTGCTAGGAACAGGTAAAGGGACCCTAGCAGAACGTTCGAGGAGGAAGAAACCACACGATGTGGTACGTGGAGAACAGAAGCTTTGCCTGGCGTGGAGAGTGTGTGCAGAGGACTCCCTGGGCAGGTGAAATAGTTGAGGAGTTTGTGTTGGAGCCAAGCATTGGGTAGCAGTTGAGCTCTGCTTCCCAGGAGCTGTGGCTTGGGATTAGGGTTGAAATATCGGAGGTGAGGGCAGCGGCTTGTAGAAGACATGTTCTGCTGGGTAAATATCCTGACGTCTGTCTGACTGCTCCACCACTCTGCATCCCCACAGGGTTATTCTGTTGAGTTGTCTCAGTTTGTCCCATCGGGCCCCCATCCTGCAAAGCCTGTCTCAAGTGCTGCACCTTACGCATGGAGAGGCGTCGCACGGAAGTCAGGGGCCGTGCTCACAATACATAAAGCTAAGCATGGATGTGTCTGCATTGCAATAAAAAACCCGCGGCAGCGAGTCTCAGAGCCCAGCTCCGCTGCCTTGGGCTGCGGGGGTAAAAACAGCAGTATAGACGTTTGGACCCAGGCTGGGCCCCAGACTCTGAGACCCTTCCCCCTCACGGGGTCTCAGAGCCCGGGCTCCAGCCCGAACCCGAATCTCTACATTGCAATTGTACAGCCCCACAGCCTGAGCCCAGCAAGCCCAAATCAGCTGACCCAGGCCAGCCGGGTCTTTTATTGCAGCGGACATACCTCACGTGTCTAACTCTGTGCAGGATCAGGGTCTCCAACAGCATTCACCTTAGAGCAGCGACCACATATTCGGTTGTGTTCTGCCTGCCTGCAAAAAATACATGCATCATAAAGGAGAATGAATTAACAAGTACTGCTCACATCAGCTAGCTTCGGTTGGATCACTAATCCGAAGTTTTAAAAAGAAACAAGATCACTTTCCAAATGAAGAACACTAAAAAACAGTTTCTTGTCATAGAAATGAGAAGTTGTTGCTGTTGCTACTTTCCCGGGGGTTGTCAGCCTACAAAACTATGAGCCCAGAAGGAACACAGCACACACCCAAATGAAAGCAGTGACTTTTCCAGTTACACAGGCTAGCTAATGCAACTCTTCTTCCTCATTCCCAATCAATGATGATGTTTCAGAATAAGGAAGGCAGTAATGTTGATTTTCAATAAGTCTTCGAGCGCTGGGAAAGTTCCAGAAGACTGGAAGAAAGCAATTGTTGTGCCAATATTTAGAAAAGGTAAACGGGATGGTCCAGGTAATTATAGGTCTGAAGCCTGACATTGATCACAGGCAAGATAATGGACTGGCTTATATGGGACTCGATTAATAAAGAATTAAAGGAGGGTAATGTAATTAATGCAAATCAACATGTGTTCATGGACAATAGGTCCTGTCAAACTAACTTGATTTTTTTTTTATGAGATTACAACTTTGGTTAATAAAAATATTCGTGTTGATATAATATACTTCGACTTCTGTAAGGGGTTTGACTTGGTGTCACACGACATTTTGATTAAAAATCTAGAACAATATAAAATTATCATGGCACCCATTAAATGGACTAAACACTAGCTAACGAATGGGCCTCAACATGAAATGGGAACTAATCACTGAACTGGCATGTTTCCAGAGGGGGCCCACAAGGATCTGTTCTTGGCCCTAGGCTATTTAACATTTTTATCAGTGACCTGGAAGAAAACATAAAATCATCACCAATAAAGTTTGTAGATGACACAAAAATTGGGGGAGTGGTAAACAATGAAGAGGACAGGTCACGGATACAGAACGATGGAAACGGCACGAGCAAACAATATGTTTTGTAATACAGCTAAAGGTTTGCATCTAGGAACAAAGAATGGAGCCATACTGACAGGGGTGAGGGACTCTCTATCCTGGGAAGCAGCGACTCTGAAAAAGATTTGGGGGTCGTGGTGGATAATCAGCTGAACATGAGCTCCCATTGTGACACTGTGGCCAAAAGGGCTAATGTGATCCTGGGAATCTGGAGTAGGGACAGAGAGCTGATTTTACCTCTGTGTTTGGTACTGGTGCAACCACTGCTGGAATCCTGTGTCCAGTTCTGGTGCCCACAATCCAAGAAGGATGTTGATAAATTGGAAATGGTTCGGAGAAGAGCCACAAGAATGATTAAAGGATTCGAAAACCTGCATTATAGATATAGACTCAAATCGCTCAATCTATTTAGCTTAACAAAGAGAAAGTTAAGGGATGATTTGATGACAGTCTATAAGTATCTATATGGGGAACAAATATTTAATAATGGGCCCTTCAATCTAGCAGAGTAAGGTCTAACACTATCTAATGGCTGGAAGTTGAAGCTAGACCAGGGGTCAGCAACGTTTGGCACGCGGCTCGCCAGGGTAAGCGCGAGAAGCAGCGCGGGCGAGGGATGTGCTGGCCGCGGCTTCCCGCCGCCCCCATTGGCCCGGGACGGTGAACCGTAGCCAGTGGGAGCCGCGATCGGCCGAACCTGCCGTGTCAGCAGGTAAATAAACTGGCCCGGCCCGCCAGGGTGCTTACTCTGGCGAGCCGCGTGCCAAACATTGCCGACCCCTGAGCTAGACAAATTCAGACTGAAAGGAAGGCATACATTTTTAACTGTCAGAGTAATCAACCACTGGAACAATTTGTCAAGGACTGTGATGGATTCTTCATCACTGACAATTTTTAAATCAAGACTGGATGTTTTTCTAAAAGCTCTGCTCTGGGAATTATTCTGGGGAAGTTCTCGGGCCTGTGTGAGACAGCAGGTCGGACTAGATGATCACAATGGTCCCTCTTGACATAGGAATCTACGACTCTGTTCTGCATTTCAGTGGAGCTGCTGGATGCTTAGCACATTTGACAACCAGGCCCTTTATTTAGGGGCTCAACTAACCCAGCCTAGCAGGAAACTCTCCCACCAAAGAGAAGCAGCAAAGATGGTGTGACTCGGACACTCGTTAACTAACCTGATAGAGAATTCTCGTGCAGACACTACACAAATATTCCAGGACTCAAATGTTTGCGGCTAATTATGTTTAACTCTTAAACTGCCTTTGCACCTCGTTAAACCTAACACTAGAATTCACCATCATGTTACTTAACATGTGTTTATTAACCCATGTGAAAACATGACTAAAAATCTAAGTGTCAACACATTCAAAGAGATCAGAACTTCAAAGCTTAACTGGGCCATTTAAATATTAACGCAAATAAATACAGGCAATTTTTTCCCCTCTTTTGTTTATACAAAGCAAGAAAATTAAATGCAGAAGCTACGCTAATACCCTGAGATCTGCGCAGTACGTGCTAAGGTAAAGGGCCAGATTCACAAAAGGGACCTAGACTCAGCATTGCAACAACTAACATGAGGTGCCCTGCCGCCCACTGGAAGCCTGTTGGGTGCCCAGGCTCCCTACACAATGCATGGGGAGAGAGAATGGGATTCACAAAAGCCAGCCAGCCAGCAGGGTGTCACCTGCGCTTGCCAATAGGAGATGTCAAGGAGGGGAGTGTTGCCTAAGCCCCGCCCCTCAAAGGGCGTTCGATGCCTAAATCCAGGTCGGAGGGAGGGGCCTATCTCTGTTCAGGGCTCACAGCCTGAACCTTGTCCTGGAGCGAGGTGCCTAAGCCAGGTCAGGCCTTTCCCACAAAAAAACCCAAGGCCATGGCAGTGCCTTCCTTATACCCAATAGCCCAGTGGTTAGAGCACCCATTTGGGAGATGGGAGACCGGGGCTCTGCTTCCCAGTCTGCCTGATTCAGAGCAGGGGCTTAAGCCCAGATTTCCCACCTCCCAGAGAGTGCCCTAACCCCTGGGCTAGTGGGTGGTCTAGGGTGGCTCACTCTCTCTCTCTCTCTCTCTCTCCTATTAAAATTGCTTTACTTTTTAATAAAATCCTTAAGCACTCATTGGGCAAGACAGAGCATGAGTTTGACTTGATAGCCTAGTGAGCAGCGCACTCACCTGGGAGACCCAGGTTTGAGTCCCTACCTGCTGGCTTTCTCCTCTGCTTTCTCCTGGCGTTGCGCGCCTCTGTGTCACACACACACACACACACACACACACACACACACACACACACACACACACAGCTGACAAACAATCCCCTAGTTCCCATGATTGCAACCAGGGAACCCCTCAGACCACACAGTTTATCTCTGATCAGGCTTTGCCATGCAGCCCAGTGCCTTGGGCAGTAGCCTCCTAAAGTTCCCAGCAATCACTACATAAAGGGGCATTTAATTGCCTGGTTTCACCCACGTAGCTGTTATTGGTGCATTAAGTGCACCGGATGAGGTACACCACATGTTGTGATAGGCATGGGTAGGATCCATGGGTGAAACCAGACGATCACTACGTTCTCAAATGAACTCACACAAAAAAATGATAAAAGACATAAACACCACATCATCCGTGGGCGAACAACCTTTCACAAAACCATCATCCTTATTGTTAAAGGAAACCTGCCCAACACCTTCAAAAGACAAGCCTGGAAACTTAAATTCATAGCTTTGCTAGATATTAGAAATCATGGTCTCAATACAGACACTGGATTTATGGCTTATTACAACAATCTGTAACCAACTAACCCCACCACCACCACCACTACTTTTTTGTTGTATGACTGCAGAGGTGGTAATTTTCCACTTTACCTTGAATGGTATTTCATAATATTTGTTAACTACTTATATACTAAACAATCTGTTCCACCTTGTAATTAGCTGTGTCACTCTGAGTACCTTTCCCAGACCCAAATAAGAGCTTTGTGTAGCTCAAAAGCTTCTCTCTCTCACCAACAAAAGCAGGTCCAATAAAAGATATTACCTCACCTACCTTGTGTCTCTAATATCCTGGGACCAATATGACTCCAACCACACTACAAACAACAACAGAATGATCAAACACATACGTGAACATAATTTGTTGGGGAAGAGTCAACACTGCTTTTGTAAAGGGAAATCATGCCTCACCAGTGTATTAGAATTCTTTGAGGGTGTCAACAAGCATGTGGACAAGGGTGATCCAGTGGATATAGTGGACTTGGACTTTCAGAAAGCCTCTGACAAGGTCCCTCACCAAAGGCTCTTAAGCAAAGTAAGCTGTCATGGGATAAGAGGGAAAGTCCTCTCATGGATCAGTAACTGGTTAAAAGACAGGAAACAATGGGTAGGAATAAATGGTCAGTTTTCAGAATAGAGAGAGGTAAATAGTGGTGTCCCCCAGGTATCTGTACTGGGCCCAGTCCTACTCAACATATTCATAAATGATCTGGAAAAGGGGGTAAACGGTGAGGTAGAAAAGTTTACAGATGATACTAAATTACTCAAGATAATTAAATCCAAAGCTGACTGTGACGAGTTAGAGACTGTAAGACTGCAAAGAGACTGTGAGATCCACAAAACTGGGTGACAAAACAGCAGTTGAAATTTAATGTTGATAAATGCAAACTGCAGTTTTCCTTGCACATTGGGGGGAAAAAATCCTAAATATACATATAAAATGATGAGGTCTAAATTAGTTGTTACCACTCAGGAAAGAGATCTTGGAGTCACTGTGTACAGTTCTCTGAAAACATCTGCTCAATGTGCAGTGGCAGTCAAAAAAGCTAACAGAATGTTTGATCTCCCCATCTCAAATATATATATATTAGAACTGGAAAAGGTTCAGAGAAGGACAACAAAAATGATTATGGGTATGGAACAACTTCCATATGAGGAGAAGTTAAAAAGACTGGGACTGTTCAACTTGGAAAAGAGACAACTAAGGGGGAATGGGACAGAAGTCTATAAAATCATGAATGGTGTGGAGAAAATAAATAGGGAAGTGTTATTTATCCCTTCACATAACACAAGAGCCAAGGGTCAGCTAGTGAAATGAATAGGCAGCAGGTTTAAACAAACACAAGGAAGTATTTCGTCACACAACACACAGTCAATCATAAGAACATAAGAACATAAGAAAGGCCGTACTGGGTCAGACCAAAGGTCCATCTAGCCCAGTATCTGTCTACCGACAGTGGCCAATGCCAGGTGCCCCAGAGGGAGTGAACCTAACAGGCAATGATCAAGTGATCTCTCTCCTGCCATCCATCTCCATCCTCTGACGAACAGAGGCTAGGGACACCATTCTTACCCATCCTGGCTAATAGCCATTTATGGACTTAGCCACCATGAATTTATCCATTAATCGGTGGAACTTGTTGCCAGGGGATGTTGTGAAGGCCAAAACTATAACTGGGTTCAAAAAAGAATTAGAGATGTTCCTGGAGGACAGGTCCATCAATGGCTATTAGCCAAGATGGTCAGGAACATGAGCCCTTGTTCTCAGTGTCCCTAAACCTCTGACTTTCAGAAGCTGGGAGTGGACGACAGGGGATGGATCACTGGATAATTGCCCTGTTCTATTCATTCCCTCTGGGGCACCTGGCACTGGCCACTGTCGGAAGACAGGACACTGGGCTAGATGGACCATTGGTCTGACCCCCAGTATGGCCGTTCTTATGTTCTCTCCTAACCCACCATACATCAGCATGAGTGCCAGGCAGAATCAGACCCAGCGTGTTTGCTGCCCTGAGGAATCCCAGCAGGGCTGGTAGTAAGTGGTCACAGAATGGAGTCACAAATGGAGACACCAAGGCCTGGTCTACATCTAAAACTTAGGTTGACCTGGCTACATTGTTCGTGGGTGTGAAAGACATAGTTGAGCTGACCTAAGGGTATGTCTACACTTAAAACACTACAGTTGTATCGCTGTAGCACTTCAGTGTAGACACTACCTACACCAACAGGAGGGCTTCTCCTGCCCGCATAGGTAATCCCCCTCCCTGAGAGGTGGTAGCTAAGTCAGTGGAAGAATTCTTCCATCAACCTAGCGCTGTCTACACCGGGGCTAGGTCGGTATAGCTACATCTCTCAGGGGTGTGGATTTTTCACACCCCTGAGAGATGTAGCTATACTACTGTAAATTCCTAGTGTAGACCAAGCCTGGGCTTTGGTATAGACACCGCTAGGCTGAGAGAAGAATTCTTCTGTCAACCTCGCTACCGCTTCACAGGGAGGTGGATTTACTATGGTGATGGAAAATCCCTTCTGTCTCTGTAGCCAAAGTCCATACTACAGCCTTACAATGGCATAGCTAAAGTGCCGCAGCTGTAGCGCTCGTAGTACGGATAGGGGCGTCGGTGCAGGGGCGGGGCCTCGGGGAAGGGACGGTGCAGGGGCGGGACCAGGGCTCAGGCACTGGTGGCCCCCTCCCCCACCTTTAGGGAGCATCCGTCGCTCCTGAGTATGGACATACCCTAAGTAAAGTGCTCTTCATGGCAGGCTCCTTAAACAAATGTCAGACGCAGAGCTCAGTGTAGCAAAGAGAAGCAGCAGAAGTCAATGCAAACACAGGCTGGCTTCCCAGTCTATCAGCAAAGGATCAACATGTCCTCCTGAGACAGAGCCCAGAAGGAATCTGAACATTAACAGAAAGTGCCTCACCTTTCAGGTAAACTGGAGAAACACCCATAAGCTCTGTGTTCAGGGTTGACAAACGTAAGAGAATTATTACTGATGATATCCAAGTGTCTCCTTATGTCCCTCAGTCAGAGACAACCTAGAGACCTAGAATGGGAACAGAAAAATACACGTTGGACACAGGACTGCAAAGCCCCTTGCAAACACACACATATAGTATTCATGGGAAAGTAGAACAAGCAGTGATGCATACAGCTCTTGTGTAACTACAAACGGGCAAAATGTTTGGACCACAACTTTTTTTCAGTCAAAAATGTAGATTTGGATTGACCAAAACGTTTCACAAATTGGTCTTGATTTTGCCAAATTGTTTCAGTCAGAAAAAAACTAAGAAGAAAAATGCCAAAACCCCAAAACATTATGTTTTGACATTTTCAAAATGAAACATTTTGGTTTTTCAATTCAAAACTACTTTGTTTTGAAATTTCCTTTAATGTTTTCAATTATTTTTAAATTGAAATGCTCAAAATAGAAAAGAAACGTTTCATTCGACCTGAAACAAATTTTGGGAGGTTTTGTTCGGAAAAGGTTTTTTACCTTTTCAATTAGCTGAAAATTTAAAAAAAAAAAAAAAACAGTTTCCATTCAACTTGAACAATTTTTTCCCCAGCAAACCAAAAAGTCTGTTATTCACCTCACTCTATTTGTTATCCTGTGCCAGGCAAACACGGTAATGAAAGAAGCCCTGAGCATATCAGAAGACTACACAAGGTAAGGGAGTTCCCTCATTCACATTAGGCCCAATCTTGCTCCCAATAAAGTGAATGGCAAAATTCCCATTAACTTCAGTGGTGAATTAATCTCACCAATATAAAAGTTCATATTTAATACCAAAATGTTGACATTTACAGACAGATATAATTCCGTCCAACTAGTCATAAGCATAGCTGTTAAAAAAAATAGCTTCCTCCTCACCCCATGGAAAATTTTAACAAATAGGAAAAAATCTTTTTAGTCAACATTTTTTGGGGGGGAGGAAAAAACTCAAAAACCAAAACGTTTCAGCCAAAACCTAAGAACTTTTCCATTTTCAGGTGTTTGGTTTTTCAATGAAAACTCAAAATTTTCTGTGAAAAAAGATATTTTTGCCAAAAAAAAATTCAATTTGTCAAAAACCCAATTTTCCTTTGAAAAATGGATTTTGCCAGTAACTTTCCAACCTGTCCTAATCATAAACATCAGGCAGTTAGTTGAGCCTTTGCCTAAGATGAGGACAGCTGTTCAAAGAAACAACTGACTCTGGCAAAGTTTAGATACACTGTATTATTATTTGGTTTGAACTAAATTATACTCAAAAAGTACAAGGCAAAAATAAAGAATGTATCTTCAGTTATGAAGTGTTTTTCACCATAATTTGGTGTCTAGTTTCATATTAAGATCAAAAGACCAGTTAAATGAGTCAAAAAGAAAAACACGGAAGACAGTAAACATCTCATAAATTTTAAAAAAATGACAAACTGCCAGAGAGTAATTTAGATCCTTTCTGAGCTTAACAAAACCGTATAGTACTCATGTAACACATTGGATGCTGGTAGTTTTTTGGAAGTGTCATTTTACATAATGTTAAGTTGTCAAAGCCTGCTCACTGTGCAGGAACTCTGTGCAAATTTAGAGTGACTCCTTGCCTTCCCTTGCCTGGCCAAAACAGGCTCTCTTATCAGTACACAATTGCAACAATCGTCCACACATCTTGCAATTTGTTCCTGAGTGCACTTGTACTGCAAGCCTTTGCAAGAGACAGAAATGTACTGTAAATGGGCTGTGTGAACACAACCATCGCAGTGCCCATGTTAAACTGTGACAACCATTCCTTTGTGTTATTCATGTTTTGGTGTTCTTATAGTTGCAGGCTTTGTAACTGGAACTATACAGTATGCTGACACACTGATTTCTGGGCATAAAACAGATTTAAAATATAATGGCTCAGTGACTCATTCATGTGGGATGAACAATTAGATTGTGAGGGCGGAAGCTCTTGTTTAAACACAACGCAGTAGCAGCATGGAGTTGTGCTCAAACAAGTGCTTTCATGGTTGTGATGAGATTACACAGTTCAACTGTTGGATCAAACTCTTTAGATAAAAGGGCGTGTCTTTATGTGAGCACCGGGATCAGGTTTGGATTCCACCGTTCTGATAGGACAAGGCTGCCACACCCTTTGAGATGGGATGCACCGGGGCAACTTACACATCTCCCATGGGACACCACTGGCATCATCACATCCACCGACCAACAGACGCTGAGATCTCCTACCTAACATTTCCCCCCAACCAGGACATTTGGTCTAGAGCTGGGCAAAATTTTTCAGCCAAAAATGTTTTTTGGGTGTTGAAAAATGCAGATTCGGCAACTCCAAAACATGTAGTAAACTAATTGCTTCTGTTGAAAACAACCCCAAGCCCCCCCAAATATTTCATTTCTACATTTCTGAAGCAAGACTTTTAATTTGAAGTGACTTTTCATTTGGAAATTTCCTTTAATTTTTCTTTTTAACATTTTGCAAATGTTAAAAGAAATGTTCAAAATTTAAAAAAAAACCCACCCAATAATGCAATTTTTTGGAATTACCAACGACCCAAATAATGCGTTATTCACCCAGCTCTAATTTGGTTCTATCAGGGAGGGCAACAAACCAAGTCGATTTCCCTGGAAAGACTCTCTACAAAGAGAGGGAATGGGGAAAATCGTTCACATTGAGAAGTGCCTGATTTTTGGATGACAAAATTTGCTGCGCTCTGGGTCCAATTCTGCAATTTTCAAGCAAAATTCTCAGTGATTTCAGAGTCAGGCTTTAATTCTCTTTCCCTTATACAAAAACCCTCCCTGCACTCAGCAAAAATATCTTTTTTTAAACCCCACTTTCTGTAGAAGAAACCCCGCAGCGTGAGGGGACACTGCATGGAACATCCTGTTTTACTGTTGCCACAGTTCCTTCATGCTGGCCATCATAGTAAAAGGTGATGAGAAAACCATGGCTATAGGATACACGCTGGCAACAAATACTTCTTTTAAGGGAGGAACTTGCTGGGAGTCTAAACTCAAAGCCCCACATCCTTCCTCCCACATGACCCCAGCCTCCAGCTGGAGTAAGAGGAAGAATCTGTACCCTCCCACCTGCGATGGCAGCAAATGTATTCAAGCAGTCGCCATGCTCCATGGCCTTAGCATGCGCGCTGCATAGGAGGCAGTGGCCAATTGCTCTGCACAGTTAGTAGATTCACCTGCCCCTCTACACGCAGGGGCACATGGGGCTCCTGGCGAGCTGGGTTTCACAGCACACAGAAGTGGGAATGCCCTGCACCTTTTTTTCTCCTCCTCCCCTCAAGCCTGAACCAGAGAGATTTCACTGCATCTAGGGCACTGCACAGCTTGCGGGGGAGGGGACAGGATCTGCCCCCAAAGGAAGGATCGCTGACAGGCCTCCATTTAACCATTAGGAGGAGAAGACCTCATGCTTTACCATGAGATCCATTCGTTGACTGTAGTTTTCCTGTAAAAGACCCAGGCTCTGATTCTCCATTGCCCCGCTGTGTGCAGTCAGTTGCACCAGTGCAAAGTGGATGGCTCAGATCAGAACCAGTGTAAAAGGCTACACAAGTCACAAGGCAATGGAGAATTGGGCGCTCAGTCTCTGATGTGGAAATCACAGGGACCTTGCACTTGCCATAGCAGAAAACACCGGTTCTCAACCCTTGTGTCTGCTCAGTTTATCGACACACAAATCCGGCAGGCTCTCAAGCACTGTAGGTTCTCAGCTGGATTCATCCCTGTGCACTGTGCCACAGCAGCAATGGGTGGTTTGCAAAGGAAAGACTGATTTTTCTTTGCATTCTTCAAAGCACAATGAAGGGCTCCATGCACCCTCACTCCTGCAGGGCCCGATTCAAGAGCCAGTGGAGTCAGCGGGAATCTTACCATTGCTTTCAGTGGGAACCATCGCCGGACCACAGTCAGAGCCACCGGCTTATATCTACCAATCACCACTCCAAAGCCCTGTTCACGCCTGGATACAAGGTTTACTTTTAGAACATGTTGGCTGACACGTTTTAGTGAAGACGATGTAAAAGCATTGCATAAACAGGACAAGTTGTGTTGTGGCATGTGGGTAGCTGGCTGGGCTGCAGCCTAGGTCCCTTGCTAGCATTCCCGTGGCCCTGTCTACTGGCAGGGTTTTAAAACCTCTTTTATTCTGGTGTGAACAGGCCCCAAGGCACACACAGGCCCTGATCCTGCAAACACTTGTGCATGTGCTTAACATCAAGCATATGAGGAGTACTATTGGCCCTCAGTCCGGGCCTAAGTTAGTTTCCGCATTGACAGCAAATTCCAACTCTGAATGACCAACTACTAACCTTACACTGAGACAGAGAGTGCAACCAAACAACACACGGGTGACATCAGTAAAGGAGGGAAAACTGAAGCGAAACAATCTTATTGGCCTCAAGCTGTGACAGCTCACAAGCGATTGTTCTGCAGGGAGAACTGCAAAAAAGGAGAGCCATATTTGCAATACCAGCCCTAACAGTAGGCCCTGGTGAGGGCACTCCTATAGTAAAGTCATGGTATTCATGAGGCTTTATTATTGTTATTTATTTCACTGCATCTAGGGCATACTGCAGACCTTGCGGATCTGCCCCCACTGACATTCCTCCATTTAACCATTAGGAGAAGAAGGCCTCATGCTTTGGCATCTAGGAGCCCTAGCCATTGACTACGTCCTCACTGAATCATAGATTATAAAGCCAGAAAGGACCATTGTGATCATCTAGCCTAGGGGTGGGCGAACTATGGCCCGGGGGCCGCATCTGGCCCTTCAGATGTTTTAATCCAGCCCTTGAGCTCATGCCGGGGAGCGTGGTTGGGAGCTTGCTCTGCGTGGCTCCCAGAAGCAGCAGCACTTCCCCCCTCCAGCTCCCACATGTAGGGGCAGCCAGGGGGCTCCGCATGCCTCCCCCACACCAAGCGCCACCCCTGCAGCTCCCATTGGCCAGCAAACGGGGCCAATGGGAGCTGCAGGGGCGGCGCCTGCGGACAGGGCAGCACGCAGAGCTGCCTGGCTGCGCCTCCGCATAGGAGCTGGAGGGGGGACATACCGCTGCTTCCGGGAGCTGCTTGAGGTAAGCACCGCCTGGAGCCTCCAACTCCTCAACCCCTCCCGCGCCCCAACCCCCTGCCCCAGTCCTGATCCCCCTCCCGCCCTCCAAACCCCTCTGTCCCACCCCAGAGCCCGCACCCCTATCCCAGCCTGGAACCCCCTCTCGCACCCTGATTTGCTCCTCATTTCTGGCCCTTCTGCAGAACCCGCACCCCCAGCCAGAGCCCTCACCCCCACCCCAACCCCCAATATCGTGAGCATTCATGGCCCGCGATACAATTTCCATACCCAGATGTGGCTCTCGGGCCAAAAAGTTCTAGGCCCCTGATCTAGCCCGACCTCTTGCATAACACAGGCCATAGAAGTTCCCTCAATAATTCCTGTTTGAACTAGGCTGTGCATTGGCACTGTACAAACTCAGAACAAAACTCATTCCCCGCACCAAAGAGCTTACAACGTAAGCCTGAGACAACAGGTGGGTCTAAAGAGAAGGGGGAGAACAAGGAAACAATCAGACAGTAGTGGTCAGTACGATCAGCAGTGGTATCAGTACACCAGCAGCCTACCCATTGTCAAGTTTTTCTAAGCATCACTCATTAATAATCATAGGCGTGCGCACGGGGTGTGCCGGGTGTGCCCAGGCACACCCTAATGCATGGGTGGGCAAATGGCTCCACTCCCTGGCGCGGCAAGCCGCGGGGTCTGCGCTCCTGGGCCGGAGCGCCCGGCCGAGCACAGCAAGCCACCGGTCCCTCCTCCACCTTCCCCTGGAGTCATGGCTCCAGCGTTTGGCTCAGCGGGGAGGCTAGGAGCCTTATCTCATGGTAAGGGGTCCGGGGCCAGGGGGGTTGGATAAGGGGTGGGGGCAGTCAGGGGACAGGGTGGGTTGGATAGGGGACAGGGTGGGATCCCGGGGGGGGTGGTTAGGGGCGGGGGGGTCTCTGGAGGGGGCAGTCAGGGAGCAGGGGGGGTTGGATGGGGCATGGGAGTCCCAGGGTCTCTCATGGGGCGGGAGGTGGATAGGGGTCAGGGCAGTCAGGGGACAGGGAGCAAGAAGGGTCCTGGGGGGGGAGTTAGTGGGGGGAACTCTGGAGGGGGTGGTCAGGGGACAAGGAGCTGGGGGGGCTTGGATGAGTCAGGAGTTCTGGGGGGGCTGTCAGGAGGCAGGGGTGTGGAGAGGGGTTGGGGGAGGCAGGGAGCGGGGGGGTTGTATGGGTCGGGAGTTCTGGGGGTCCTGTCAGGGGGTGGGGAGCAGTTGAATAGGCGTGGGAGTCCAGGGGGTCTGTCTGGGGGTGGGGGTGTGGATAAGGGTCGGGGCAGTCAGGGGACAGGTAGGGAGTAGGGTCCTAGGGGGGCAGTCAGGGGACAAGGAGCAGGGAGGCTTAGGGGTGGAGTCTTGGGGGGCAGTTAGGGGCAGGGGTCCCAGGAAGGGGTAGTCAGGGGGGGACAAAGAGCAGGGAGGGTTGGGGGTTCTGAGGGGGGAAGTAGGAGGGAGTGGATGGGGGCGGGACTAGGGCAGGGCAGGGGCGGGGCTCCCTGGGTGCACACCCTAATGAAATGGGCTGCGCACGCTTATGTTAATAATGTATTAATTGTTACATCTTCAAAAAGAAAAACAGTAGAAAAGGTGGCAAGTGACTGTCTTCCCCGGCTAAGCTACTGTGACACTGAAATAGGAAAGTAAAAAGGCAGGTTTCCCAACATTGCAGGGTTGTGAAACTATCAAGAAAGTCCAGTCAGTTCGAAAGAACATCTGGAAAACACATTTGTCTTGCTAATAAAAAGAAAGTGTTTCAGAATTCATGCCAATATACTTTGTTACTTTGGAGGGTTTTTTGTCTTTTCAGTTCCTGTTAAATGTGGGATCCCAGAGAGATGCATTTTCTCACTATTAGCAATCTCCGAAGGGACCCTGCCTGCCTTTTAGAGAGACCGCTGTCTGACAAGTACAGAAGACTGAAATGCAAAAATCAGTACAAATATAAACTAACTGTGCCCCTGAGCACTGCGACCCAGAGACTTTGACTAGCCACACAGTATTGCATTTCTTAGAGGTATGGTGCATTATTACACACATACCAGAAACACTTCCACATAATGAAGATTAAAACTGTACTCAGGTCTTTTCAACTTAAATGAGAAATGTGATCTTTTAGAAGGTTCCCCGATTGCTTCATTGCTCTGAACGAATATTATTTAAAAATAATGCAGTTTCTTCCACATTCTTTACAGCAGAAATCCTGACAACACTTTCATTGCCCCACCTTAACTTATCTCTGCTAGACAAAAGCAATAAGAGTTGTGCTCCACTCAGTTTACCCTTCCCATCACCTTGAGTTACTTACTACTCTAGCTCTCAGGGCAGGGAGAGAGACTGACTAAGACCACCCTTGAAAGAGATGTTAAATACCCCTCATAAGAACATAAGAATGGCCATACTGGGTCAGACCAAAGGTCCATCTAGCCCAGTATCCTGTCAGCCGACAGCGGCCAATGCCAGGTGCCCCAGAGGGAATGAACAGAACAGGTAATCATCAAGTGATCCATCCCTTGTCGCTCATTCCCAGCTTCTGGCAAACAGAGGCTAGGGACACCATCCCTACCCATCCTGGCTAATAGCCATTGATGGACCTGTCCTCCATGAATTTATCTAGTTCTTTTTTAAACCCTGTTATAGTCTTGGCCTTCACAACATCCTCTGGCAAGGAGTTCCACAGGTTGACTGTGCGTGTGTGGAAAAATACTTCCTTTTGTTTGTTTTAAAACTGCCGTCTATTAATTTCATTTGGTGGCCCCTAGTTCTTGTGTTATGAGAAGGAATAAATAACCCTTCCTTATTTACTTTCTCCACACCAGTCATGATTTTATAGACCTCTGTCATATCCCCCCTTAGTCATCTCTTTTCCAAACTGAACAGTCCCAGTCTTATTAATCTCTCCTCATACAGCAGCCATTCCATACCCCAATCATTTTTGTTGCCCTTCTCTGAACCTTTTCCAATTCCAATAGATCTTTTTTGAGATGGGGCGACCACATCTGCACACAGTATTCAAGGTGTGGGCGTACCATGGATTTATATAGAGGCAATATGATATTTTCTGTCTTATTATCTATCCCTTTCTTAATGATGCCCAACATTCTGTTCACTTTTTAGACTGCTGCTGCACATTGAGTGGAGGTTTTCAGAGAACTATCCACAATGACTCCAAGATCTCTTTCTTGATTGGTAACAGCTAATTTAGATCCCATCATTTTATATGTATAGTTGGGATTATGTTTTCCAATGTGCATTACTTTGCATTTATCAACATTGAATTTCATCTGCCATTTTGTTGCCTAGTCACCCAGTTTTGAGAGACCCTTTTGTAGCTCTTCGCAGTCTGCCTGGGGCTTAACTATCTTGACTAGTTTTGTATCATCTGCAAATTTTGCCACTTCACTGTTTACCCCTTTTTCCAGACATTTATGAATATGTTAAATAGGACTGGGCCCAGTCTCGACCCCTCAGGCTGTACACCCTGTATTTAGCCACCCATCACATGCCATGCCCTCTCCATAATAATAATAATTCATGTCTAGCACCAACATAGGCTCCAGTCCAGCAAAGCCCAACGCCCATGCTTCAGCAGTCCCACTGAAGTCAGAGCTGCAGAAGAGCTCTGAGTAGCTAGAAAGCTTGTCTTCTCTCACCCACAGAAGTTGGTCCAATAAAAGATATTACTTCACCCACTGAGTCTCACTAATATCCTGGGACTGACACAGCTACAACTACCCTGCATACAAACTGCAAGAGAGACACATTATCACTTCTGGATGTGTCCCAAAACAACAGGCTTTGGAGACAGCTCTATGGTATTCCGGGAGTGCTGCTGGATAAACAAGCCCTCGGCTTTCTTGGAATGGACACTGAAGGCTGCACTATGAAAAACGGCCGAAGTAAACACAACACCCGTTTTCTTAGGGAAAGATCCTTTTCTGGATCAGTGACAATCTCCAGCTCCAGCAGAACAGCTTCTGGAGCCAAGAGCCTGATCCAGAACTCCCACTGACTCCCATGGGAGTCTTTCCATCGGACTCCATGGAAATCGGATCAGGCTCCATCTGAAGTTTAAGGCTCATGAAACTTACATCAGAACTGGACCCCAGCAAAATGAATAAACAATCATAATAATCATGTGAAACCATGGGGACAGGACAGGTTTCTTTGGGGTGTCTTTCTCTGTGCTTGATGGAAGTGAAGTTACATGTGCTAATCAACAACTATAGACATCACTGTAAGGTTGGTTTAAGTGTTAGTTGTTTGTTAAGGTCAGTGATGATCTGTAACAGCGGGAGATATATGCTGACTTGTCTCATTAATCTGGGGAGTGACAACAAATGTATGACAGTTCAGTGAGATGCTGGATATCACCTGAACATACCAGGCCCTGGGCTAAGCCTGCAATGTTAAATTAAGGATCAGCCTGGTATAAAAACTGCATAGAAAGTGGCATGCTCAGAAGTTAGCAATCAACAGTTCTATGCTCTAGAATCATGGGCCCTTCAGAATGAGAACATTCCATGCAAATTAACTTAACAAAGAGAAGGTTAAGGGGTGATTTGATCACAGTCTATAGGTAACGACATGGGGAACAAATATTTAATACCGGGCTCTCCAGTCGTAGCAGAGAAAGGTATAGCACGATCCAATGGCTGGAAGCTGAAGCTAGACAAATTCAGACTGGAAATACGACATCAATTTTTAACAGTGAGGGTAATTAACCATTGGAACAATTTACCAACCGCTGTGGTGGATTCTCCATCACTGACAATTTTTCAATCAAGATTGGATGTTTTTCTGAAAGCTCTGCTCTAGGAGTTATTTGGGGGCAATTCTCTGGTCTGTGTTACGCAGGAGGTCTGACTAGGTGATCACAATGGTTCCTTTTGGCCTTGGAATCCATGAATCTAGGAAAATGTAACAGCTATAAATGGTTCCAGGCTGCTACATGTCCTGCCGCAGGCTGGGAGGAGAGGGGAGGTGAAAGGACCAACATGGCTAGGGAGAGTTAAGAGAGGACAGCATAGAGGACATCCTTATTGAGGCTGCAGGAACAAACCATCCTGATGTGTAGAAAGAATAGTAAATATGGCAGGCGACCAGCTTGGCTTAACAGTGAAATCCTTGCTGATCTTAAACACAAAAAAGAAGCTTACAAGAAGTGGAAGATTGGACAAATGACCAGGGAGGAGTATAAAAATATTGCTCAGGCATGCAGGAGTGAAATCAGGAAGGCCAAATCACACTTGGAGTTGCAGCTAGCAAGGGATGTTAAGAGTAACAAGAAGGGTTTCTTCAGGTATGTTAGCAACAAGAAGAAAGTCAAGGAAAGTGTGGGCTCCTTACTGAATGAGGAGGCAACCTAGGGACAGAGGATGTGGAAAAAGCTAATGTACTCAATGATTTTTTTGCCTCTGTCTTCACGAACAAGGTCAGCTCCCAGCCTACTGCACTGGGCAGCACAGCACGGGGAGGACGTGACCAGCCCTCTGTGGAGAAAGAAGTGGTTCAGGAGTATTTAGAAAAGCTGGACGAGCACAAGTCCATGGGGCTAGATGCACTGCATCCGAGGGTGCTAAAGGAGTTGGCGGATGTGATTGCAGAGCCATTGGCCATTATCTTTGAAAACTCATGGCGATCTGGGGAGGTCCTGGATGACTGGAAAAAGGCTAATATAGTGCCCATCTTTAAAAAAGGGAAGGAGAAGGATCCGTGGAACTACAGGCCAGTCAGCCTCACCTCAGTCCCTGGAAAAATCATGGAGCAGGTCCTCAAGGAATCAATTCTGAAGCACTTAGAGGAGAGGGAAGTGATCAGGAACAGTCAGCATGGATTCACCAAGTCATGCCTGACTAACCTAATTGCCTCTATGATGAGATAACTGGCTTTGTGGATGAGGGGAAAGCAGTGGATGTGTTATTCCTTGACTTTAGCAAAGCTTTTGATACGGTCTCCCACAGTATTCTTGCCAGCAAGTTAAAGAAGTATGGGCTGGATGGATGGACCATAAGGTGGATAGAAAGCTGGCTAGATCATTGGGCTCAACGGGTAGTGATCAATGGCTCCATGTCTAGTTGGCAGCCGGTATCAAGCCAAGTGCCCCAAGGGTTGGTCCTGGGGCCGGTTTTGTTCAATATCTTCATTAATGATCTGGAGGATGGCATGGATTGCACCCTCAGCAAGTTTGCAGATGACACTAAACTGGGAGGAGTGGTAGATACACTGGAGGGTAGGGATAGCATACAGAGGGACCTAGACAAATTAGAGGATTGGGCCAAAAGAAATCTGATGAGGTTCAACAAGGACAAGTGCAGAGTCCTGCACTTAGGACAGAAGAATCCCATTCACTGTTACAGACTAGGGACCGAATGGCTAGGAAGCAGTTCTGCAGAAAAGGACCTAGGGGTTACAGTGGACAAGAAGCTGGATATGAGTCGACAGTGTGCCCTTGTTGCCAAGAAGGCTAACGGCATTTTGGGCTGTATAAGTAGGGGCATTGCCAGCAGATCGAGGGACATGATCATTCGCCTCTATTCGACATTGGTGAGGCCTCATCTGGAGTACTGTGAAGGATGTGGAAAAATTGGAAAGAGTCCAGCAGAGGGCAACAAAAATGATTAGAGGGCTGGAGCACGTGACTTACGAGGAGAGGCTGAGGGAACTGGGCTTATTTAGTCTGCAGAAGAGAAGAATGAGGGGGGATTTGATAGCAGACTTCAACTACCTGAAGGGGGGTTCCAAAGAGGATGGAGCTTGGCTGTTCTCAGTGGTGGCAGATGACAGAACAAGGAGCAATGGTCTCAAGTTGCAGTGGGGAAAGTTTAGGTTGGATATTAGGAAAAACTTTTTCACTCGGAGGGTGGTGAAGCACTGGAATGGGTTACCTAGGGAGGTGGTGGAATCTCCATCCTTAGAGGTTTTTAAGGCCCGGCTTCACACAGCCCTGGCTGGGATGATTTAGTGATGTTGGTCCTGCTTTGAGCAGGGGGTTGGACTAGATGACCTCCTGAGGTCCCTTCCAAGCCTGATATTCTATGATTCAATAGAAGTGATTGCTGTAGCTGTGAGAGCGAAGGAGATGGCTCAGAGATAGCGTGCAGAGGGAACACAGGAGAGACACAGGGAGAGGGCCCTGCGGGGCTCCAGCTGAGAAGGGCAGAAGGCTGAGCAGGTAGAGCCCCCAAAGGGAGCAGTCACAGAGGTCAGCGCTATCGCTGCTATGTGATAGGATGAAAGGGATTGGCTGGCAAGTGCTCTGAACGAACACGGCCTCTCGGATGAGGGCCTCGGACATGTCACCTTCCCATAGGTCAAGGGAAGGCAACGCAGGCGGTGCAGAACGGAGCTGGTAAGTTCTGCCACTTCTGCGAAAGTCTTCCCTGACAGATGGCAGGAGCCCCAGGAAAGGAGCTGTCCCACTGCCCAGGAAAGAAGTGTTCTCTCTGCTGACATCAGCACACCCTGCACCCGCGAGACAAAGCCATGGAGGGCGCTGACCCTGGCTCCGGAGGCCACGTGCACTGCTGCCGACAGTGGTGGTGCTGACATGTGCCCACGCAGTCCCTGGTGTGGACAAATCCCAGCAGTAGCAGACAGGTTCCAGGGAGCGGATCCAGTCAGCTGCTGAGCCGGTTGCTGTGGAAGGAGCGGTTATGAGAGTAAGAAGCAGTCCTGTGATCAGAGTGCCACAGAGGCTCAGCGACAGCAGTTACTGGCCAGTGTCCCAGTCACAGGCTTCCGGAGCCCGTGCGCCGCCTGGCAAAGCGAGCGAACTCCCCTTTCCCAGCAGCCCATCAATCCAGACGCCGCCAGGGCTTTGCAATTCCAAACATAGAAAAGGAAGCTCTGGAAGTCTTCTAGAGCCTTTCCTGAAAGTGACCCTAAGTCTTCATTTATATCCTTGAAATGGAGTTAGGGCCCCATTTGATCTGGCTGCTGCAGGGAGTCAGGAAAACAGCTCTGCACCTTCACCCAGGATCCGAAGTCCGAGCCCTGGGCAAAGATGGGCAGGGGGATTCTGAGCCCTCTCTGGGAGGTTACTGAATAGAACACACACAGGGCTGACTTGCAAGTTTCCCCTTTTGGATAGAAAAGCTGCATCTCTGGTTTTTCTGTTGAAATGGAAGCAACGCCAACCCAGTAAGCAGAGCAGATGTGACCTCCCCATCATAGTGTAGAGCAACTGCACCCATATTCCCGCCGTGGTCCCCCGAGGGCACCCATTCTCGGTTCCCGGCAACTCAGCCATCAACTCTCTTGGGCAAAGACCCATGTCTCTCTCCCTCCTGACCTGGGGTTTTTCAGGCTGCATAGTTCCCTGCCTACACGATGATACCATCAGCAAGCAGACTACCTAAAAGGCCAGCGTCTGCACTTTGCTTTTTCTCCAGAGGGTATGTACCTTAATGGCCACCAGTTATAAGCTACCCTCAGCTCTTTCTAAACAAGCACATTTATTTTTAAGGTGAAAGCACTACAGAGAAAACGTATTAAAAATCAATAAAAGCACATATGTTCAGGGTAAAAAACTCACCAGAGATCACCCCAACTCCATCCTCAGGCTCTGGTAGGTGTCAGTCCTTCAAAACCCACAGCTGGGTTTTTCTCATGGTTGCCACTGTCTCGGATTCAGAACCAGAGCCACCATGAATATTTCAGTCTCTCTTTTGTACATCTTGGGCCTTTGACCTAGGCCTCATGTAACAGGTGATCAACAGACAATGGCTCCCTCCTCCAGGTGTAGTTTCAAAAGGCTGGGTTTTTGCATAACTGGAGGTGGGGAATTTGCATTCTCTTAACTCTTTTAGTTCCAAAAGTCCATTCTGGTCTGGCACATTGTTCAATATAATCCTGTGGACGCCCAAGTCTCACATCTGTCACAACTCCCCCCTCCAGAGGTTACATACAATCCCAGCCCACAACAAACCATTCATTTAACACAACGGACCCCAAAGATACTTCTACTTAATCCCATAAGGTCTCCTGAGGACCTGGCAGGAAATTGCCATATGCGTCATACCAACCACCATCACTGTTATTCTCTCAGCAGGTTCTCTCCCCTGCTTGTCGGGTCGGTCTGATGGCTGGCTTAGAACTGTCGCTCATATTTAACATGTCGCCCGGCATTTTTTCAACCTTCTGCTTGTCTGCGGGGTTGTCCTTGTGTGATCTACCGAGCGTCTTGGTCGTAAAACAGTTTCACCGGTAACAGCGCAATGAAAAGAAAGGGAGGGCAATAGAAACGCTAACAAACACAAATGGATCTGTCCCGGGGCAGCTGCTCTTTGTGGGGAGCTAGGGCCCAGTCTGCCTGTGACTGCCTTAGGAAGGAGATAAGTGGGGGTGTGGGGGGATGATTAGTAAAACGAGCATCTGGGCCTAATAGAGATTGCCCAAGCTCAGTAAGAGAATCTCCAAAGAGAGACCGGAGGCTCCAGAGCTCTCAAGAGAAGCCTGAGCCAGAAGACTGGAGAGGGAGCCGCGACATGGTCTCTCTGGGGAACCTACCAGCGTGGGTTGTCTGTAAGAGGAACTTCTGAAGAGGGCAACCTTGTAGACAGGGGGCTTTACCACTCACCCCTCAGATACTGGCCAGAAGCCCGGCCTGGCACGGATCACCCACTGTCCCTGGAGAAGAGTCGCAGTGGACAGACCTCCCCAGACCCAAGACTCCAGAGAAGGATGTTTCTCCGGTAGAGGCAAGAGGCCTAACCCCAGGGACAGAGACTGGAACCAAGTGACCCCTGGAGGAAGAGTCGGGGTCGAGGTGAACACAGGACTCTGGGGGGGACAAGATTAAGAATGAGCTAGTGGTCCCACTGGGATGTTGGGGTGAAAGATTTGCTTATGTTCTGGGCTGGCTTTTCTGTTCATAAATGAGGCCCTCCATCAGGAGGTGCTCTTTAGCACTTAACGGGCTGTTCGGACTTGTTGATACTTGATCTTCCCCTCGATCTGGGTAAGGGCTCATCTGCAATGCAACGCCCACCTGCAAGGGGACGTGCTGGGTTAGACTGGAATGGTGACAGGATCTCAGAGCCTGCTTCAAGCCACTTGCTGCACCCCGGGCGGACACTGAGCATTCAAGTGTGGAATAAAATTAAGAGGGAGGTAGACCCAAAAAGAGGCCCTGAACCAGCGACGGCTGCTCTGAAACCCAGTAAGCACCATCCTTGCTGTTGCCAATAATACTGAAGAGAATGATTGTGGCTCAAATTCAGGTGAAATCCAGGATTCAACAGTAGGAAACCCAGGACTATCTCCAAACTGTCATCTACCATGTTGCAGTATTACACTGCAAGCACATAGAGACTTGTTTCAAAACAAGAAACCGTTTGCATCTATGGATCTGACTGGTGACAATGCAAGAGAGATTTTTTCAGTTGTGACTGGTGTAAGAATAGCTCATGGCTTGTGACCTGTAAGAGAGGAAAGAAAGCCTTCTGCACAGTGTGTTGATTTGCCACAGTTAAGAAACTTAGCTTATGTAAATGTGGAGATGATGCATTTGTTTCAATTGGCATGAGTCATTGGAAGGATGGTCCTGGAAAACCAGATATATATGAGAAATGGAATGACCAGAGGGACGGCATTTAGAAAGCGCATGCTTATACCAGCCAAGTGAATGTAGATGTTCAGCTACAACAAAACAAACTTGAGCAAGCTACAAATTGCAGCTGTTTTTTTGGGGCAAACGTAAGTGCATTTAGTATCTTATGAGGCAAGAGCTGGCGGTATGGGGGCATACAGATGATGAAAGCAATTTTCAAAAGCTATTTGAGCTTTCAACGAACACATCTGACAAACATCAGGGGGTAGCCGTGTTAGTCTGTCTCTGACAAAGAAATTAAGCAAAGGCTGAAAAAGAAATGCCAGTATGCCTGACTCGACATTACCAATGAACAAATTAAAGAAGTATACCATCAGGTGTTTTCAAAATTTACGGACAAAGTCAAGCAGTCAGAAATATTTTCTGTTGTTATTGAAACCAGGGGTGTAAGTGGTCATGAACGACTCTGTTTTGCTGCATGCTTGGATGGTGATAATTATGAGTCACAGAATAGTTTGTTGGGCTGTATGGTTGCCCAATATCTCTGCTGATTAGACAGCCCTAACTCATTCAAACCCTGGTGTCAGACACGGCAGACAGCAACACCACCAGCTATCACATCAATGCTGGACAAAGATCAAGCAATCCTCAACACACTGGAGGCTGTTGTCTTTGAAGGTGGAGAAGCTGAAGCAGTGACTAAAGCCCCAGGACCGATTTCTCTTATGGATCCATTTAGAAAGTTTGCTTTAGTGTATTTTCAGCTTGGGAGGAGTAGCTCGAGTGTTGCAGTTAAAGCACGTAACTGCTGAGCCTGCCCTGACTTTTGTATCCTGGCCCTTCGCAAACACTTCAATAGTTTGCGTTCAGGCATGTGCTTTACTGAATTTTATACAGGAGGTTTGGATGTTTCAAAAGATGTAAGTAACCCTCCTTCACTGCCAAAACAGAGTCAACAGCTACCACGATGCACTGATGATACAAGTGCACCAGGTGTGTTTAAAACTCCTGCAGAATATATTTGTAAACAATTCTTTCAACTGCTTGACATTTTGGGAGGCAAATGTGATTAATTGGGATTGGTCTTCACATAGGGCACAGAAGAAGACAAAATTTGAATCATTTGTATATTGTATATGATTCCCATGCGTTCTACAATTATACATTGGTGATAAAGTTATGGAGGATTTTCCTACCTTCTGAAAAAACTGAAGACCACGTTGCTGAAACAGAACTCCCAACATTGCTTTTAAATATTACAACTAGTAATAATAATAACAACCCTAATCACGGAGGATGCAAATCACAATGCAAAGCAATATAGCCTATACTGATATTGTAATCTTATATGGGTGTATTTTGGAATGTTTTCTCATGTGGGTTTTGTTTCCAAGGAGGTGTAAAACAAACAACTGGAAGTTATTTGACATGGTAGCTGTGCCTAACACTGTAGCTTTGTGCAGTGATCACCAATTATTTCCATGTGACATGGCTGAAAGTATTTAGGTGTTTTATTCTTCCCCTTTCAGTGTTAAGCTATGTAGTAATAATTAAAAAGTAAACAGCCCCAATAAAACCATTTAAATGGATTGCATTGCGACTTTCTGCCTTTCCTTCACTTTCTTTTTAAGTTCTAGTCCATAATGTCTAGAGCCATAAATTGTTTGAATACAGTAAAAAAAAAAAAAAAAAGCCACACTTTTTACCAGTGCTTATTATTTATCGCAGTTTGAGATTGTGTTCATTTTGAGTGTCGTCTTTTCAGTGACCCCTGTAGTGAGCGATGGGCAGCGTCTTATGGAATTAGCAATACAATGTTTATTTTGGCATTGCTTAAAGTATCAGCCATAGCCTTGCTCTGTAGGTGTTGGAGGTGTTTTGATTGCTTGGCCTTTTGCGGTCCTTCCAGTGCCCATGTGCCCCACCCTCCAGCCCAGGCACCCGTTTGTGGGTGTACATGTTCGTTGGCTGCACTGGCGTGTGGTTGTTATTTTTAGCTGATGAGAATGCAAATGTACTTTTTTTGTGTCAAATAGGGAAGACGTAACTCTAGTCGCTGGAGTCCATGATATTCATGCCCTTGTCAGAGGACAAGGTATGGGCTTTTGTAACCTGGCCCATGGCAAGTGACTGAGGCAAAGCAATACATTTGTCTCTTAACAGCACTCCTGTGCAGTGCAGCTTCATCGTCCTTAGGAGAAATTGCCTAAGCCAGCTGTCCCTTACCAAAAATGCTGAAAGGTTTATGGTACAACAACCCACAATTACGCAATGCTGCTCCTGTCTGATAAAGACTGGAAATCTCGTTTGCTCTCAGTTATATTTAAAATGCTGTCTTCTTTTTCTCAGGAAGCCAAACAAAAAATGGTTTGGTGAGCACATGAATTGTTCTGAAGAGCAACAGCAGCCGTCCCGTAACTACCCTGCTTCATGCTGACACACAAAGCAACTGCTTTCTTGTTAAGTAAAAACAAGTCAACATTCACAGCAAAACCATGAAAGAAAAACCACAAGTGACCTAACACTTCTGAGTCATTCCCCCTGCCTGGTACATTGTAATAGTCCTCTAAAACACTCTGCCACCTGTAGCCTGCCCAGAACTGCTGATCAGCAATTCTTTTGTCTGTTTTAAACACCAGCATAATTATACACATGAACACTGCCCAGATGGCGGTAGCCTTCCTCAGCACACATTTATGCCTAAGCCCTAATGACTAAGGCGTGCTAGCAGAGACCCTCCCCCAATCCAGGATTGTGGGAAACTTCTTGCAAAACAATTTTTTTTGCAAGTTAAACTGTGCACTGTCTCCATTGGCAAAGCATTAGAATAAGGGAGCCAGACCCAGACCCTGAGCCCACTGAAGTCAGTGGGCTTTGGATTTCAATGGGCTTTGGATAAGGCTCTTGCTGAACAAGAGGGTTCCTTCTGCAAAACCATGTGGAAGTGCTTTTCTCCTGGTATTTTCTCAGGGTGCCAACACGGAGGACTTGATGCAAATGCCAAGAGGTTGCTAACGATCCTGAAACCTTTAACACTGTCTTATTGCTGTTTGTAATTTACAGTACGTGAATGTACAGATGTTTCACTATGGAAAGTATTTTCAAAAAGGTCACATTTGGCAGCAATCTGTTGGGAAGGAGAAGTCCTACAATAATTTTGCTGCACTTTAAGTTGAAGGCTTTTCTGCTTTGATTTCAATTTCTATTTATTGATAGGAGCTTCTTGAATGAATAAACAGACCTGATTGGAACCCTCTGGCTTGTTCATCCAAAAGGTCAGATTTGGGTGATTCAGAGGGGTCCCTTTCTATGAATCTATGAAACACTGGGAGAAGAAGTCTCCTCCCACAATAGTTTGTCTTCATCAATTGCTATGCCTGAAAACTAACCGTGTAGGTAGGAAGCTATGTGTGACCTTTTAAAGATGGGGAAACTGAGGCATGGGGCCAGATTTTCAGAAGAGCTCAGGTGCAGATTTTTAAGAGCTCAGCACCCTCAATTGGCCCACATTTTCAAGAGCTCCACCCCCACTATGACACTCATGGGCAGATTTTGTTTGTTTGGCTGCCATGCTTTTCTGAAACTCTTCTGACCTCCAGTCTTCTGCAAAACCAGTAGACAGTGCTCCCTTGATGTCTCTGCCATTGGGCTCAGCCCTCAGATTAGCTCGTTAGTCATGCTGCCCACGTCACAGGTTTTGCATTAGGAACAGAAATTATATTGTTTTGCCTTAGGGAAAAACCAAATACTGGATTTAAGGAAAAGCGGAAACGCTCTGGGGCAATAAGACGGGGCTGTGAGGCAGGACGCGCTGAGTTCTAATCATGGCTCTGCTACTAACTCACTGCGTAGCGTTGGGCAAGTTGCCACAACTCATCTTCTCCATCTGAAAAGTCAGTTAACTGATGCTCGCTTGCCTGCGCCCAGGGGTGCTTGCGGGGATTTGAGTTTGCACAGTGTTTTGAGGGTGTTAAGCTCACTAATAATAATGCCTTCACATAAACAAACAAGGTGAGCAATATAGTTCTGGGTATTTCTTTAGTGGAAAAGAAGGACTTCAAATGACAAAATCCCTGTTTAACTTGAATGGCAACCTGCAAATGGTATTTCTCGGCCTTCGTTCAGTGGAAACTATACTTCTCCTTTTGCATCCTGAGAGAGGCACCACGCCAAAGGCAGGGTGAGTTTTTTTCCTTCGAGCCAGGCTAGGGCCCCAAAAGGATGGTGAGATTGAGAGTGGAAGAGGCAGAGCTGCTCTGCGAATTCTACCCCCGAAGGTGGCATCAGCTGGTGTGAATCGTGCTGTGCGTGTCTGGAGGTCAGACGGGATCTCTCCTTCACGGACCGTTCTCCCACCACATCTCAGAAGATGGACACTCCCCAGCTGAATGAGCCTTATCCTCCTGGGGACAAACTGTCTCCTGAACGATCAGCCTCTAAGAGAAGCCCTGGCGTGCTTCGCTGGATACTGGGCTGTACTTCCAGAGGGCCGATTTATTGTCTCGTTTTACCTCTGCCACTTACCTGATTTTTCCACCTGATTGACCTTATCCAAGTTTACGCCAAGCCTCTGGCCTTCACTGTCCTGACCCTCTCTCTGCCATCTGCACCCATCTTCCAGGCAGGAGTCCATCTTTGCCCTTAGCATCCCCCTGCCCTTCTCTCCTCCTTGCTGTCACTCTCAGATATTCTGATTGAAACAAGATACAGCCGGGAGTTCCCCAGTTTAAAGCTATGGTAGGAAGCCGTTTTCACCTAGTGTAGATCATGGAGGTTTTTAACAGCAGGTTAGGCAAACACCTGTCAGGAATGGTCCAGTTATTACGTAGTCCTGCCTTGAGTGCAGGGGACTGGACTAGATGACCTCTCGAGGTCCCTTCCAGTCCTACACTTCCGTGAGTCTATGGTTTTCAAACACTTGTTTTAAACAAAAGTGCTCTCAACTGACATTGGCCAAGGAAACTGCATTCAACCTGTGCTAGCTGAAACCTTCCCAAACTCCTGTTTAAAGATAGTTGCCTAAAATAAGTAGATGCAAGTGCTGACAGGACCTGGAGTTGCATCATACAAACTCCACGAAGCCCTCTAGGGACTCCCCTATTGCTATTGATTTTACATGGAAAGCACTGACATACTGCGGTCATGGGCAGCAGTATAAAACCCTCCAGACAGACAGAGGTGAACTCCTGTCCTATTGAAGTCAGTAGGAGTTTTGCCATTGATTTTAATGGGGTCAGAATTTCATGCCAGGTTACCAAGACTAGCAGAGCAGCAAACCCACATCCCCGTCTGAATCCAGACTTCTCTGAAAGCACCAATCAGACCCTAAGTCATTGCACACCTGGGAAAGCCACACGCATACAATGGAATGACTTATCTAGAGAACTAAACTCAGGCATCAGAACAGACTGTTGGGGCCTCTTCTCTGGGAAGAGAGGGCTGATTTAGTCACTGTCCTAGAGAAACAGATTCCAGATATTTCACGATTGTCAAGGGGAATAGCCTGTTTCCAGTCTGGGTCCCAACGAGAGCTGGGATTGGGACTTCCTAGTGTTGTCACTCACCCCACAAACATCCATTCCCAGCAGGAGGAAGTAAGAAGAGGGCCCTGACAGGGACTTGATGTTCTGCTTCGCTAGACCTGGGGCCCAGCATCAACGAGTCTCGATCTCTCCTCCGTCGGACATGTCCTTCTCGACACAGCGGACACTGGTATTTTGGGCCTGCCAAGCTGTGAGTCCAGAGGACTCCAACCCCCCGTATGCGTTTGGGAGTCAGGGGACCCCCAGAGTTTATCAAACACAGAGTCAGCCCCAGGCAATCAAAGTGAACGCTCTCAGGTATAAATACCTGGTGCCGTTACCTTGGAGTCAATGGGGCCAGCTCCCCTGTTGGTGGAAATCAGCATCGCTCCATTGACTTTGACACCGACATCAATGGAGCTGTGCAGGTTGACACCAGCTGAGGATCTGGCCCCTTATCCCTTGCCTGGCAGTTCTGCGTTGGACCCTCTCAGCAGGATGCCCATGGCTCAGCACAAACACACCCCACCAGAGTGCACTGGGCATTACTTGAACGTCCATCTGCCCTCACCTGGAGCTGACCCTCTGCTCCTCACAGCTGCATTGCCCTTCCAGGGAGCCGTGGGCTGAATCCTGTCCAAGTGACTCATCTCGTTCCCAATCCACTAAATCAAGGACAAGGAAAGCTCCACCCAGCCTGAAGTTACACCGGGACTGGACAGTTTCCAGTACTAAGCCAGTCTGAACTCTGACAATGCCACTGGTTTAATGTTGCCTGACACTGATAGGGCTATATTTTCAAGCCAGCTGAGGGCCAGATTTCGGGCTGCTCAGCACCCTGGAGACAGGTTCCCAAAGGGCTTAGATCCCAGCAGCCCCTGGGGACATTTCAGGAGAGATTTTTCTGGCCCTGACAGGAGTGCCGAGCCCTTTCGGAAATTCTGACCCGAGTGTCTGATTTGGCTTTTGCTAAAGGTCCCAGGTGCAGCCTTGATCTTGTACTTGGAGCAAATACTTTCTCAGGAGCTTCTGCTTCCAGGGCTGGTCCTCTCTTTGGTCTGTGCTATTGGTGGGTCTGTCAAGCCAAGAGAGACCGAGGCAGGGTTGGAAGGTCAGGAGGATGCAGCACCAACAGGCACTAAAGACCCGACATTGAAAATCTATTTCAGGCCTCTCTGTGCCTGTGAATTGCTTGTTTCACATTCCGTCTGCATGTGCACTGACCAGCACACCTTCCGCCCATTCCCACCCCCACCCTACCCTCCCATCCCTCGCATGGGTGTCCCACAGTAGAGGGGCTTTTCAGAGAGCGGAGGGTTGCTTGGTGCATGCTCCCAGGTGATGTGCTTGTCATGGCTCAACGGCGCCGACTTGACTGTGGTCATGATTGCTTGTATTTCACACCCTCAGCCTCCCCATCACATGGGATGGATCGTGCCACAGTCCCAGCTAGCCAGTTCAACGACTGCTTTCCGTTCTGGTATCTGCCATCTGGAACATCGCTGGAACTCACTGACTGGCAGCTGACCCATATTTGTACATTTCAGTAAATGCACTAGGTAGCCTTTGCCTTGGTTTGGGAACCAATCCTGATCCACCAGAGAAGTGAGAAGTGAGACATTCCAGCCAGTATATTTCTAGCTGATCACTGCACTTTGTGAAGAGGTGATAGTCACTGGGCTTTCAAACTCCTATTTTATAACATTACTCCAGGCTTTTTATAATCCTCACACATGCACGGCCTGCTGTGACTTACTGCAACAACTCAGGGGCCAAAACCATTCATTCCTGTCATATTTTTCACCTTATGAATTTGCTTTTAGTCTCTAGAGGAGTAATCCGCTGCAATTCCAGCTCACTTCAAATGCAAACGCTGTCCAGCTCCCAGACCTGGCCACAGGGAGCCTCACTCTCCAGAACATCTTTATTCCAGGCCTGTTCGAGTGAGAGCAGCACAGGGAGGCGTCTCAGCAGGGGAGAAATCCTGGGAGTTTTACCATTGACTTCAGTGGAGTCAGGATTTCACCTTTTTAAAAACAAATATATATATATATGAAGATCAAGTTTCTTCATTCCTGGTTGGACTGGCTGGTCACTGGTGAAAAGGTCGACTGGCCTGCTTGCACTCAGATCATCCAGGAACAGCCATACAAGGTTTGCTAACACTCAGACTGATTACCTGAGCTGGTTTGCAATCAACTAACAGAAGAAGGGCCATACTGGGTCAGATCAATGTTCCATCTAGCCCAGTATCCTGTCTGCTGACAGTGGCCAGTGCCAGATGCTTCAGAGAGAATGAACAGAACAGGGCAATTATCAAGTGGTCCATTCCCTGTCGCCTATTCCCAGCATCTGGCAGTTTGAGGCTTAGGACACCCAGAGCATAGGGTTACATCCCTGACCGTCTTGGATAATAGTCATTGATAGAACTATCCTCTGTGAACTTAGCCAATTCTTTTTTTTAATGCTGTTATGCTTTTGGCCTTCACAATATCCCCTGGCAACAAGCTCCACAGGTTGTCTGTGTGTTGCGTTGCGTGAAGAAGTACTTCCTTCTGTTTGCTTTAAACTTGCTGTGTATTAATTTCATTGGGTGACCCCTGGTTCTTGTGTTATGTGAAGGGGTAAATAACACTTCCTTATTTACTTTCTTCACACCAGTCATGATTTTATAGACCTCTATCATATTCCCTCTTAGTCGTGTCTTTTCCAAGCTGAAAAGTCAGTCTTTTTAATCTCTCCTCATACAGAAGCTGTTCCATACGCCTCATCATATTTGTTGCCCATCACAGTATTCAAGGTGTGGACATACCATGGATTTAAATATAGAGGCAATACGATATTTTCTGTATTATTATCTATCCCTTTCCTAATGATTTCCAACATTCTGTTCGCGTTTTTGACTGCCACTGCCCACTGAGCAGATGTTTTCAGAGAACTATCCACGGTGACTCCAAGATCTCTTTCCTGAGTGGTCACAGCTAATTTAGACCCCATCATTTTGTATGTATAGTGGGGATTATGTTTTCCATGTGCACTACTTTGCATTTATCAACACTGAGTTTCATCTCCCATTTTCTCGCCCAGTCACCCAGTTTTTGAGATCCCTTTGTAGCTCTTCACAGTCTGCTTTGGATTTAACTAAATAGGGTAGGTTGAGAACTTAAGCAGGGTCTGAATGAGCTCTCCCCTGACATCTAGTGATGAACGGGCGGAAAAGACCTCAGTAGCAGACCGTATTTGCATAGACACACCTACTCTGCCTAGGTGAGCCACAGACAGGCCTACTTCACCAAAGAGATCCGTTTCGGCTGTTTGGGGTTACAATTCGCTTAGGAATTGAACATGCCGTGGAGTGCTCATGTGAGGAACGCGATCCGAAGCCCTGGCTGCTTCGGATACACACACAGCTGTACGTTCAAAGGCCAGGCAGCATCTTCGTCAGCCCATAAAGCTTAAAATGCACTGCAGAGCTCTGGTTTGTGATAGTCCCTGCCACAGCTTTCTCCTTCAATTTCTCCCCAGTGCGCCACCCACGCCAGGGAGAGAAATCCCCTTCCCTGCACAAAATAAAAGAGGAGAAGAGGGCAGGCCACAGGACTGGGCTCCAGGAGAACAAGGTTCAATTCCTGACTTTGCCACATAGTCCCAGTGTAGCCTCCAGCAAGTCCTGCTCTCTTCACCTTCCTCATCTGTAAATGCTTATTTACCCCCACAGGAGTGTTCAGAGGCAGGCAGGCCCAGACCCTCAAAGCTACTGAGAGGCATAACTCCAGTGGGAGTCAGTCCCTCCATGGCTTTGAGGATGTGGCCATAATGCTCCGTTCATTGTTTGCCAAGGACTTGAAAATCTGTAGATGGAAGATGTCCTAGCACACAGGCATATTGTTGATAACTATGTGCTAGTCAGGGAGGACATACGCCACTGTTTAACTCTGGAATATTGGTTTAAGGTTCAGTTTTATGAGAAAAACACCTCCTGGCCTCTTGCCCGCAAGATATTTTTTTTTAATTGTGAAAATGCTGCTTGCTCATTTGAAACCTGAATGAGATTAAACACTCACAGAAAGTGCTATTGGAATTACTCAGCGTTGTAACATTTCTATTGACATGAGTCAGAGAGGTTAACTGCAAGGGTCTTAAATTAAATCCCCAAGAGGATTTTCAATTTTTAGCTTGCCCTCAGAAGAACTTTCGGTAATTTTACTACGGTTCTGATCAGAACTGGCAGCTGTTCTTTAGCATATGTGTTTACCAAAATACCAGTAGCTATGGTGGACACTTTTCCCCGTATTTATGCATCACAACAGTGTTTGCTTTGGACTTAAAATACGGCTTCCTCACACTATGACAATATGAAAAACCCAGAATACAACACATGCCAGCAATGGTGTGTGTCTAGTGCCCCCTGGTGTTCAACGGCACCATCCGTTAGACCGATAATTGGCCAATATCACTTCAAACGGAAGTTTTGCTCCTTCAGAACTGCAGAATTTGGCCCTAGGCTCTTGAATAGTACAGAGACAACTGGAGGAAGGAGGCATGCAGATCATTTTCACTAAATTCTTTAAATTCTTTACTCTTCCTTCCTGGTGAACTTATTCAGACGTCCCCAGTCATAAATAACCACCAGCCCCTCGGGCAGTACTGCGCTTGCCAGGCAATGGTTTACGTTCACCACCTTCTCCTCTCCCCAGTTCTTGCTGTTGGCTGGAATCACACATGTCTCGCCTGGCCAGGGCACTCACTCTCAAACTGCTGTTCATCTGATTCCTTGGATCAGCCACTCAGGAGCAGAGAATCCACCACCCTAGTGGCCAAGAATTGAGCCTCCACCAGCCCCGGATTCGTACTGACCCAGGAAAGCAGGAGGACACACTAATGTTAGTCTCAGAAGCCCGTTCGCATGGCAAATCACTGCACTCCCATCAGGCTGACGCCACTTTTTCCACCGATACGAAAACAACAAGAACTCTCCCCAGACTGCGTGTGCCGTGAGGAACACAAGCACCCCTTAAGTGCTACCAAAATTGTACATTTTTAAAAAATAATTGGCATAAAGGGTTAATCATTACAGAGGGTCTGTTCTTGGGCTGCTTCCTCATTGCGCCTAGGGAGTGCTCCCTTGAGTCACTCCACTTTAGCAGGGCCCTATCGCCTGGGGAGAAGAAGCAGAGGGCCTCACACGCAGCAGAGACAGAACGGTGTGTTGAAGGCTCTGCACTTGGGAGATAGGAGGCTAATCTCAAGTAAGCAATGATCCCACTTCTCCTCATTTGCTCCTTTGCAAGACCAGAGCATTAGGCCAATAGGTAGTTTGGTGCAGGAATAAAAATTGTCAAACCCTTGTTCCACACAGATAGCACTTGTCCGTTTGCTTAGGCCTATGGGCCAAAGAGGCCAGTATAGGCCACAAAGTCTTCACCAGCTCTAACGGTGCCTAATTTATCGGGAAGGCTGCTCTCCCTGGGGTGAAAGCCTCGAGAATGGCTAAGAGCTTGTGAGTCTTATCCTGCCCAACTCTGCCTGAATGCCCAAAGATGGAGCCGTTCTTCTTAGCAGTTCCTGAGGAGATTTAAGGTCATCTGGAACTGGAGAAGACAAGGCCAGGGTTATCGAAGCATCCAGAGAGGAGGAGGGCAAAGTTCCTGCAGTGGTGAAACTCTCCCCTCAAGCGATAGCTCCTGCTTTGGAAGAACAAAACACTAAACAAAACATGCTCTCTGTTTCCAAAACATGAGCCTTCAGTAGCTTGGTCAATGAGCTCTGGAGATCTCCTGCCAGCAGAGACCAATGACCATGATCTGGGAGAATGAGACTCACCCCAGCGTTTCGAATATGGTCAGCAGGGGAAAGCGTGGGGCACAGAGGTTGCTGTGATAATTGGGCCTACAAATGTACCCTAATTGTGCACTCAGTTATAAAGAGTGAGCGTGAGCTCGTAAGGTGTCATAATAACCGACAACAGCAGCTGTTGGTGGGGAAAGGTGCAAAAGTGAGATGGAAAGACTCATTTAGTCCAAACAAAAAGGCCTCCTGCTGTAACTCAAGGGCTGTGCAGCTCAGGCCACGTAAACAAGAAAAGTGCGGGACCGGAAATCAAGGGTCCAAAATTGGTGTGTCAGAAACAAGACCTAACTGATGGACAAAATAACACGGGGATGAGACTGTTCCACTCACTAGCTTTGCTGCTCTTCTGTCTTCCCTCTTGTGTCTGTTTGCCTTGTTTTGTCTTCTAGGAAATGGGATTGGACTTTAACAACAGCTGTAGCCCAGAAAGGACAGGTATTCCCATCTTTAGTACCATCTGAAAGGTTGTTTGCAGCGTTGTTGTAGTCATGTTGGCCCCAGGATATTTGAGAAACCAGTGCGTGAGATAATATCTTTTATTGGACCAACTTCTATTGGTGAGAGAGACCAGCTTTCGAGCTCCACAGAGCAAGAGCTCTGTGGAGCTTGAAAGCTTGTCTTTCACCCACAGAGGTTGGCCCAATAAAAGATATTACCTGAAAGATTGTCAGACAAGTCTGGCAGTTTTTTCTTTTAAAAGCTCTCTACAGCTAAAGGGAACAAGGGATGTTGTTAAAATGAAACTCTTACCTAATACTTCACATTTCAAATGTTTTAACTGTTTTTCCTCCTTTTCTGTCTCTTCAATAAAAGGTCAAAAGAATGTTTAATGGTGTGTTTGCCAGGATACTAAGCAAGCTGAGGCTCTCTACACCAGTCATTGTATTTAAAACTGTTTAATGTTGAGCGATGACTAGGTTGTGACCTTTGATTCTAATCTTTGGGCCCATATATTTCATCTAAATTAATACAACAAGGGCCAATAGGAAAATCAGCCATAGGGATCTATCCCTGCTGTCATATTATCTATCCTGTTCTTGGGACCGAGAGGCTCTTTCTGGAGGTAGCTTGGAAGACCTCCTAGAATGCCTCTGTGACGCTGGCAGACCAGGTGCCAGCTCTTGCCAAGGCTTTAGGCCTCCCCCAAGGCCTGACAAATTCATTGCTGGAAACCAGTCTGTTTCCCCTGTGTGTTCAGTGAAGATGGATACGGGGCGTATAGCAATGTGTTTAGACTTTATGAAATGCTTGAAAGTTGCTGCATGTATTAATGTCACTTATAAGTTCTTTATCACATGCTATAAGGTAATATTTAAGTTTTTGCTTTGTTACTGTGAAAGCTGTTTTCTCTGAAACAGTGAACCCAGTCAGGAGGGATCAGCTCCTGCCCATCAGGAACGCCTATCACAACTAAATGGGACATTGTGGGACATCACAATACGAAGGACTTTGTTAATTGCCCCCTTATGCCTATGAAGAGGCTACATGCAGAAGGGCTCGTCCCATCAGCCTGAATTCTGAAAGAAGGAAATAAAGATAGCCGACAAGGAAGCTTTTCATCTTTTGCTGTTTGGACTCTCGGAGGGCCGTAGCTACAGAACAGAAGCAGAGATCCCCCGGGTCAACCTGGATTAGCTCTAAAAGACATTTAGAGCTAACAAATTACTACAACTCTGTCACTTTTTGGAGCCATAGCCTGTAACTCATTTGTGTAGATATGTTTGCCTGCTTTAACCTTGCAATAACTCATTTCTTTTTTTAGTTAATGAACGCTTAGATTGTTTATGATAGGATTGGCTACAGGCGTTGTCTTTGGTGTGAGAGCTAAGGTATGAGCTGACCTGAGGTGAGTGACTGGTCCTTTGGGACTGGGAATAACCTGAATATTTTGTGATCTTTGGTGTATAGCAACCAACTATCACTAAGTCCAGCTTGCCGGGGTGGCAAGATAGACTGGAGTGTCCCGGAGGGCAGGGGCACTGGAACAATGTGTATAGTGGGGGTGCTGAGAGCCATTGAACCAAACTGTAAACACTGTCTATGATGAAAACCACTTTAAGTCAGGGCGTGCGGCAGCCCCCCCAGCACTCCTAGCTCCAGCACCTGTGCAGAGCGACTATCTGTGACTCATGGTAAGGGTGTTATAGTGCTTTAGGAGTTCACACTTGTTACCGGGTTGGGGAAATCTAATTACAGAATATACCACCAGTCTGGGGTCTCTGTCCTGAGGTTGGGACTCACAATCCTGAGCCGCTCCAGACAGCGTGACGGCCTGGGCTAGGTGGAAAGGAGGAGCTGCTGGCAGACTCTGGACCCAAGCAATTGATTCCTGAAGCAGATGAGAGTCTGGAACGGAGAAGCAGAGCAAGACCTTAGCTGCCTCATAAGCTACCAGAGATGTGGGCACTGAGACAGTGTCCCTAAGGACCGGACTCACCAGCCATTCCCCAGACGGTGCTGGAGTTGATGGTTTGATACAAGCTGAAGACAGCTCTAACCTGGGTACCAGAGGAGTCCCCAGAAGATTTAATTGAAGACCAGCAGTGTCCAGAGTCCTTTTTCAATGGCTGACCTCAGTCATCCGGGGTCATGTCTCATGGGCAGGTTCCAGAGAAGGAGAACGACCTCTCTTCCTCCAATGAGGAGAGTCAGAGAGTCCAAGGGGCTGTCAAAAAACTCCCACAGACACACTCTGAGCTGGAGTGAGGAGAACCAAGCACGCTCCTGCCGGGCCTGGGTCTGAAGTGGGCCCCGTCGCCTGATCCATCAGAGGGCATTTGTGATGCAGGTCTCTGGAGCTCTGCATTGTCCTTTTGAAAGAGCGGCCGATGTGGCCCCTCTCCTTAATGAGCTCCTCACCTTGACGCGAAAGGCAGCTGTGGAAAACTCTCTGGCTCCTGCATGCTGGGCGCATGCACACCTCAATGGACTAGACCAGTGCAACAACTTGGAGGAGATCCTTAATTCAGCGCCCTTGTGCACGTGCACTACAATCGACTCACTACAGGGTTACAGGCTGTTTTTTCCACTGCACCCTGCCTCCTCCAGTGCACAGGATGGAGGGGCTCTGGGGATGGATCGGGGTTGTCTGCAGGACCCCCTGCTTCGTTCACTCCAGAAGCTGGATGATGTGTAGTGAATAAGGCAGGGGAGTAGAGGAAAAGAGCAGCTGCCCTTGCGGTTAAAACAGCTGGATGCCACCCTGAGGACCTGAGTGAAATCCTGCCTCATTGATACAATGGGAGTTTTGTCCTGACTTGAATGGGGCCAGGTTTTTGCTTTGGACTCTGTCGCTGCCTCCCAGCAGCGTTGTGGAGATAAATTCATCCAGGCCGGCGAAGCACTCAGAAATGGGGAGAGCGCCACAGAAATACCTGTCCCAACACAGAGGGCTTTTCCCAAAAGAAAACTCACATTCTTTTTTTTTTTTTTTTTTTTTTTTAATGGAGATATCCCATCTCCTAGAACTGGAAGGGACCTTGAAAGGTCATCGAGTCCAGCCCCCTGCCTTCACTAGCAGGACCAAGTACTGATTTTGCCCCAGATCCCCAAGTGGCCCCCTCAAGGATTGAACTCACAACCCTGGGTTTAGCAGGCCAATGCTCAAACCACTGAGCTATCCCTCCCCCCCGCTATGTTTGGGTCCATGTGATGTCTGAGCCGGGGGTCCCACCTATGTGATTTGAGCTAAGGGAGCCTGCAGTGGGTTACATCCGCAGGCGCGGTCCCATTTTACAGACAGCACAGCGGAGCTCTTAGAAGGGGGCAGGCGCCTTCTCAGTGGCAGCGTGGGGCTGCCATATTACAGAGCAAGGTTCTAATACCAGCCTGTGCTGGGTCAGTCTTGGCAGCAGAGTTAGCACAAGCTCTTATTGAGATGCTGCCCTTAACCTCTCCTCCACACCCAAAACCATCTACCCAACCTGGGTTACCTGGGGCTATAGGCTAAAACCTGGGTGAGGCTTTCACGGGGGCTGGAACTGGCCCTCTTTGCAGTGAGGACTCAGGCCAAGCCACTCCAGGGCTGGTAGTTCCTGTGCCCGCAGGCAGGCACAAAGTCCCACAATTGATTACAAAGAGATCCTAGAGCAGCCTGGGTGCCAATCACACACGTTAACTCTGCAGCGAAGCCGCACCATGAGAGGGGTACAAGGCTGCACTCAGTACAACGGGTTACGAAGGACTCCAAATTATTAACACGCAGCAGTAGAATAAGTGAGTCTAGAATACAGGGCCTCCTGATTCCCTGCTCAGTGCACCACTCCCTCGGCCAAAGCATATTTCAGCATGGTAGACCAGTAGGGGAAGGAGCTGTTCCTCCTGTCTGAAGCAGCTCCGGTGTGTGGCACACTGAAGCAAGACTCTGGGGTAGAGCACATGCGGTACTGGTGGGTTTTGGCAGCACGCTAGGAACAAGCTGTTCTGAGCAAATACAAGCAGGAAATGGTGATTCGGCTGAGCAGTGTATTCTTGAAAATCAGGGTGGATTTTCATGGAGCCTGTTACAGACACCTCCTTGTAACCTGGAATATTCCCCTGCCTAACTCCAAAGTCCTGCTGCAAACCATAGCGGTTTTAGAGCTCTTCAGAAAACGGTCTGAAGAATTTTTCTAATGGAAAGTGTTAGCCAACCTTTCTATAAAGGTCACTTTCATTCTCCTTAAAAAACATGTTAATGGTCAGGTGCTCACCACAGACACAGGTATTCTGTTCTCCTACCAGACCAGAAAAAAAAAATCAACTAAATTCTATATTCTCTGTGCCCTGGATTGCACTGTGGTATGTATGAGACATCTCAGCACAAGAAGACAACATGGCAAAAACTTAGGCGAACGGATGGCAGAGAAATGTTTCTAGCCCGAGACTTTTCACTCAATTCCAGGCCACGAGAGCTTTGTATAATGCACATTCCCTCTTACAGAAGTTCTAACTGCACGTGCTCCATGAACAAGCTTTTATAACATCTCGAGAATGGTCCTAGTTGCCTTTGTTTTTGCATTAAATAGAGCCAGATGTGACCACTCTGCTCCTCTGGCCTGACCTCCTGAATAACTCAGGCCAGAGAATTTCACCCAGTCCAGAGATTCCCACGGGGAGCCCAATAACGGCTGATTGAACTAGAGCGGGTCTTTTAGAAAGACATCCAGCCTTGATTTAAAGACTCCGATGATGAAGAAACCACCCGTTCCCAGCCTGTGGCTCTGGCTGCCTGAAGGCTCAGCTATTTCACATCTTCTCATGCATGCGAAGAAATTAAGCCACGTCCCCCGCATCCCAGCTCGAGTGGCCCCCCAAGTCACCACAGCACCCAATTCAGAATGACTCTCTTTAGGTGGGATTTTTCAGAAGTGCTCGGCATTGGTCCAACCCCACTCCCGCTCCCGCTGAAACAATGGTAAATCTCCCAGGCAGTTACTGGAATCGGAACAGAGGGGAGGCCAATGCTCCACATGTTCGAAAACTCCACCCTTTGTTCCAACAAATCTCCATGGTCTTGCTCCAGTCTCTATTACTCTCTCTCTCTGCTGCGCTCTGTGCTCATCCAGGAGCAACCTCTGCAGTCCCATCAGACAGTGCCACAGCCCTGCCGCTAGCCTCCTGTCATCTGGAATTAGCTCCCTGGATTTCCCTGCTCCCTCCAGCTATATCCAAAAATTCAACACAGCTCAGTGCGTGCTCCATAAGGCAGACAGGAGAGACCCCTGACATCAGCCTCTCAGGCTCTAGGAGGTAACAGAGGCAAAACATAAGTGGACTCCGGCCAGGGGTTTTGTAAAGGGACCGCTCAGCACAACCCAAAATAAGTCTACTTGCCGGACTGCAGGCTGGGAATGTGCTGCTTGATTTAGCTGGATGGCTCAATCCCATAATACTCTGGGTAACGCAGTTAACCATTTGATGACCAGTTAGCTACCTCCCTCCCCTCTTACTTCACAGCCTGGATGTAGTCTTTACAATCATCAAGGGCTCTTGCTTTTCTCGCAGGGTAGGGCTAGTGCCTCTCCACAGCAGCCGGGGCCACCTCTGGCGGCAGAGACCCAATTCCCCCACTCTCCAGGCCCAGTAATTCCGGAGAGGTCCCTGACTCAGGCACTCCTGGCAGAACTCCATTCTCAACTCCTCGAAAGGGAGATCACCCAAGGGAAAAGGCTCTGGGGCTTGCACGTCACTCTGCAAGCAGACACAGTCCTGATGGTGTCTTACGACTCGACCATCACTTAAAGGGACGTCAAAAGGCAATGGCCCCATTTGCTCCAAGACAGGACCCGGAATCCACCTTGGCTGGCGGGTACTGAAACTTTTGGGCCCAGCTCTCTGGCATGATGGTCCTGGTTTCGTTTTTGAAAAGCTGGCTCCTTTAGCCCTTCCCCCTCCCTGCTGGGATGGATTAAGTCCGAATGAGTTCTTACTTTCCTTTCCGTCACCAGCGGGGCCAGGCTCACGCCTGCTGCAGGCTGAGGAGTGGTCCTTTATTTCAAAAGCAACCGAGCCAGCTTCATTTCCAAGTTCCCGTTCATCACTTTCTTCATTTCCTCTTTCCAAGTCCTCCCAGCTCTCTGCCAGGCTGCTGGAAGCTGGATGGCAGGTGGAAGTTTGAATAGGTTTACTCCCATTCACGCGCAGAAAGTCTTCAAACTCCAGGGTTGTAAAATGTGGTCCCTTGTCCGTGACGTGTCCCTTGTTGGTAGCCTGCATAAGGCAAAGGCACAGCTGCACCCTTCACAGGAACAGCCGAGGTCACGAAGGTCAGCGCAGGCACATCTAACCACTTTGAATGTGCACCTGCCACGTTTTCTCCGGGCATGGGCCTGCAGAGTCTGTGTGTACGTGGACCCATGGGTCTCCTGGCCATTCCCAGGCGTGAAGAGGCTCCAGGCCCAGGGTCTCCTGGTGTACTTGACACTGGTGAGATCCCTTTGTTCCTTTTTCCAGCTCCTCATCCACGTTTGGCCACCATGCGGTCAGGGCCCACAATGCGGCTGTCTGACCGAGGGGCCAGACAGGGGTGGAGCTGGGGTCACGGTCAGAAGCCACACCAGGGGTGAGGTGTGGTAGCAGGACCAGCGAGCAAGGTGAAGCACGAGGAACCAGGGACAAGGAATAGGAACCAGGCAAGGAGGCAGGGACTTGGTCTCTGGGACCTGAGCAGCAACAGCACCCACAAACTAGGTGCTCAGACAAAGTGGGTGGACTGGGAACAGGAAGCTTTATACCTGGTGGTGTCCAATCAGCAGTCTGCGGCTAGTCACCTGACCCTGCTGAATCTGGTGGGGGGCATTAGCTGCAGTTTCCTCCTGGGAGCCTGTACCGGGGTGGTGCAGCTGATGAGGTACTTGTTTGGCAACCCCCAGGAGCCGGGATTTGAGACCCATACCTAGCGCTGAGCCCAGGAGTTCATGTGAGGAAAACTCTGGACTTTAACTTGCCCTCACGCTTTCATGCCCTACAATACACATCCCTTCTCTATGCTCGGCTCATGACTCTTGGACCCAAACGGGTGGAACCCTTTCCCCTGGCTCTGGTTTGGCCAGCCAGGCAGTACATGCTCTGCACCCAGGACGGGATAGGAGCCTGGCTAGTCCATTTCCTTACCCGGGAAGCCTTTACTGGTGTCCAGTCGAGGTGTTCCGCAAGTAATGGGATCTCTCCTGGAAGCACCGTCCAACCAGGTAGTTCTGGTACTGGCAAGCAGTTGAGGGCCTTTGCACTGGCATGCTGATCCCTGCCTTAAAGGCTATCCTATACTCGTAAGTGGCTAAGGGCACAGCCCAGTGTTGTTGCCAGGCAGCTGCCATGCTCGGCACCCCCTTGCTCTCGTTAGAGAGTCCCACAAGGGGTCTGTGATCTGGCAGAAGGGTCAGAGGCTTCCCGTGCAGGTACTGATGGACGTTTTCATTCCAAAAATAACCATTAGCCTTTCTTTCTCTAACCTTGTTCAACTTTAGTCAGTGACCTGGAGACGTCCAACTCGCTGTTCTCCAACATCCCCTATGGAATGGGCCAGAACTGCCCCACTCCAGATGATGACACATCACATGACAGGATTAATTCTTCGTCCAGCTCAAAATGAATGAGGAGGAGCTCAGAGGACTTGACAGACTTGACAGAACAAGGAGTAATGGTCTCAAGTTGCAATGGGGGAGGTTTAGGTTGCATATTAGAAAAAAAAATTCACTAGGAGGGTGGTGAAGCACTAGAATGGGTTAGCTAGGGAGGTGGTGGAATCTCCTTCCTTAGAGGTTTTTAAGGTCAGGCTTGACAAAGCCCTGACTGGGATGATTTAGTTGGGGGTTAGGTCCTGCTTTGAGCAGGGAGTTGGACTAGATGACCTCCTGAGGTCCCTTCCAACCCTGAGACTCTATGATTCTATGACGAGTAGCTTTTTAGACTCCTGGAAAGGTCTCTCTTGCCCAAATATCAGGGGATCTCCCTTTTTCAGGAGTTAATGCAAGGGGGCTATGAAGGGGCCAAAGCATTTGGGAGAAACCTGTGACGATGATTATACTATCCCTAAGTGTGCTCAGAGCTCAGTGGTGTTCTGAGAGCCGGCCAGACCAGAGAAAGGGGGAAGAGACAGTTGCCGTGACCTTCTCTGTCTTGGGGTGAATCCCCTCCTGGTCTATCCAGGAGAACTGGGGACCCCACTTCTGGTCTCACAGAACATAAGAATATAACATACCATCGATTTATACAAAGGCAATATATTCTCAGTCTTATTCTCTATCCCCTTTTTAATGATCCCTAACATCCTGTTTGCTTTTTTGACTGCCTCTGCACACTGCGTGGACATCTTCAGAGAACTATCCACGATGACTCCAAGATCTTTTGCCTGACTTGCTGTAGCTAAATTAGCCCTCATCATATTGTATGTATAGTTGGGGTTATTTTTTCCAATGTGCATTACTTTACATTTATCCACATTAAATTTCATTTGCCATTTTGTTGCCCAATCACTTAGTTTTGTGAGATCTTTTTGAAGTTCATCACAGTCTGCTTTGGTCTTAACTATCTTGAGCAGTTTAGTATCATCTGCAAACTTTGCCACCTCACTGTTTACCCCTTTCTCCAGATCATTTATGAATAAGTTGAATAGGATTGGTCCGAGGACTGACCCTTGGGGAACACCACTAGTTACCCCTCTCCATTCTGAGAATTTACCATTAATTCCTACCCTTTGTTCCCTGTCTTTTAACCAGTTCTCAATCCATGAAAGGACCTTCCCTTTTATCCCATGACAGCTTAATTTACGTAAGAGCTTTTGGTGAGGGACCTTGTCAAAGGCTTTCTGGAAATCTAAGTACACTATGTCCACTGGATCCCCCTTGTCCACATGTTTGTTGACCCCTTCAAAGAACTCTAATAGATTAGTAAGACACGATTTCCCTTTACAGAAACCATGTTGACTATTGCTCAACAGTTTATGTTTTTCTATGTGTCTGACAATTTTATTCTTAACTATTGTTTTGACTAATTTGCCCGGTACCGACATTAGACTTACCTGTCTGTAATTGCCGGGATCACCTCTAGAGCCCTTTTTAAATATTGGCGTTACATTAGCTAACTTCCAGTCATTGGGTACAGAAGCCGATTTAAAGGACAGGTTACAAACCTTAGTTAATAGTTCCGCAACTTCACATTTGAGTTCTTTCAGAACTCTTGGGTGAATGCCATCTGGTCCCAGTGACTTGTTACTGTTAAGTTTATCAATTAATTCCAAAACCTCCTCTAGTGACACTTCAATCTGTGACAGTTCCTCAGATTTATCACCTACAAAAGCCGGCTCAGGTTTGGGAATCTCCCTAACATCCTCAGCCGTGAAGACTGAAGCAAAGAATCCATTTAGTTTCTCCGCAATGACTTTATCGTCTTTAAGTGCTCCTTTTGTATCTCGATCATCAAGGGGCCCCACTGGTTGTTTAGCAGGCTTCCTGCTTCTGATGTACTTAAAAAACATTTTGTTATTACCTTTGGAGTTTTGGGCTAGCCGTTCTTCAAACTCCTCTTTGGGTTTTCTTATTACATTCTTGCACTTAATTTGGCAGTGTTTATGCTCCTTTCTATTTGCCTCACTAGGATTTGACTTCCACTTTTTAAAGGAAGTCTTTTTATCTCTCACTGCTTCTTTTACATGGTTGTTAAGCCACGGTGGCTCTTTTTTAGTTCTTTTACTGTGTTTCTTTATTTGGGGTATACATTGAAGTTGGGCCTCTATTATGGTGTCTTTAAAAAGCACCCATGCAGCTTGCAGGGATTTCACTTTAGTCACTGTACTTTTTAACTTCTGGTTAACTAACCCCCTCATTTTTGCATAGTTCCCCCTTTTGAAATTAAATGCCACAGTGTTGGGCTGTTGAGATGTTCTTCCCCCCACAGGGATGTTGAATGCTATTGTATTATGGTCACTATTTCCAAGCGGTCCTGTTATAGTTACCTCTTGGACCAGCTCCTGCGCTCCACTCAGGACTAAATCTAGAGTTGCCTCTCCCCTTGTGGGTTCCCGTACCAGCTGCTCCATGAAGCAGTCATTTAAAGTATCGAGAAATTTTATCTCTGCATTTCGTCCTGAAGTGAAACGTTCCCAGTCAATATGGGGATAATTGAAATCCCCCACTATTATGGAGTTCTTAATTTTGATAGCCTCTCTAATTTCCCTTAGCATTTCATCATCACTATCACTGTCCTGGTCAGGTGGTCTATAATAGATCCCTAATGTTATATTCTTATTAGAGCATGAAATTTCTGTCCATAGAGATTCTATGGAACATGTGGATTCACTTAAGATTTTTACTTCATTTGATTCTACATTTTCTTTCACATATAGTGCCACTCCCCGCCCTGCACGACCTATTCTGTCCTTCCGATATATTTTGTACCCCGGAATGATAGTGTCCCATTGATTGCTCTCAGTCCACCAGGTTTCTGTGATGCCTATTATATCAATATCCTCCTTTATCACAAGGCACTCTAGTTCACCCATCTTATTATTTAGACTTCTAGCATTTGTGTACAAGCACTTTAAAAACTTGTCACTGTTTATTTGTCTGCCCTTTTCTGATGTGTTAGATTCTTTTTTATGTGAATGTTTCTCATCTGATCTGGCCCCTACATTATCCTCCTCCATCCTCTGCTCCTGACTAGAACCTGGAGAGTCTCTATCAATAAACTCTCCCCTAAGAGAAGTCTCTGTCCGATCCACACGCTCCTCTGCAGCAGTCGGCTTTCCCCCATCTCCTAGTTTAAAAACTGCTCTACAACCTTTTTAATGTTTAGTGCCAGCAGTCTGGTTCCACTTTGGTTTAGGTGGAGCCCATCTCTCCTGTATAGGCTCCTCCCATCCCAAAGAAAAACATTTACTTTGTTTGAAGCGAAGTCCTGCAGCCTCCACTATCTTCGAAGTACCTTTTCCAGTGTAGACAGGTGTCCCGCCCCACTTCTGCCTGGGGTGAAGATGCCATCAAGCTTCATAACCACACACAGGATACCTTTCAACAAATTTTCCGTGGAGCTCTGGAAAATTCCAGATGTTGCCGATCTCCCATATGTCACTCAATTGTACTGGGTTAAGCCCTTGGGAGTCTTTCTAGTGGTAAATTTCTTACAGGCCTCCTTCATGACTTGTCCAGCTTACTAAATTTTTATGCCCACTGGCAAATCCTCCATCCATGGCATGGGGTAATTGTCAGAGTTGGAGACCTGATTCACTAGGCCTTTATCATGCCCATGGATGTGGATGGTCTTGTCTGGTTGTAAGTGTGGCTCATGCACTGGGGAAATGCTACCCTCTTTCTCCAGCCTGGCTAATTTGGTCTCAATCTGTTCTCTACGGAACTGGTCCTGCTTTAAGGTACTTTGGTTTGGCCCCCAACCTGGATATAAACCCTGGCTCTTACAGCAGCCGAGATCCCCAACCAAGCTTTAAAAGTGGTTATGGGAGAGCACGGGCAGAGCTGCCACGAGTGCTGATGTTTTCTAGGGTCTAATTTGAAAATTTCCTCCCCTTTCAGTTTTAGTTGTTGCAACCAATCTCTGCCTAACCGTTTGTCCCCAGATCACTAGGGGTACGTCCAGACTACCCGCCGAATCAGCGGGTAGTAATCGATCTATCGGGGATCGATATATCGCGTCTCATCTAGACGCGATATATCAATCCCCGAACGCGCTCCCCGTCGATTCCCGAACTCCACCAGGACAAGCGGCGGTAGCGGAGTCAACGGGGGAGCCGCGGCTGTCGATCCCGCGCCTTGAGGACCTGAGGTAAGTCAAAATAAGATACGTCGACTTCAGCTACGCTATTCCCGTAGCTGAAGTTGCGTATCTTACATCGACACCCCCCCTCACTCCCCAGTGTAGACCAGCCCTAGGACTGGCAACTGTTTCTTCTCAGAGACAAGGCGGGTGAGGTCATTTCTTTTAGTGGACTAACTTCTGATGGTGAGAGAGACAAGCTTTCGAGTGACACAGAGCTGTAAGAGCCAAAGCTTGTCTCACCCAGACAACACCACTGCAGACAACTTTTTCCTTCTGGCTTTTATATTGTACAGAGACAAGCACAAAACCTACCACCTGGACAGGCTCTCCGGTGTAGGTGCGCAGGGCCACCCCGGCTTTCCCCCGTGTGCTCAGGTCCACTTTGCACGAGTGATGTATATATTCATTGATCACAATAGCTGAAGCCCCTGCATCTATTTACATTTGTACGGACCCTCCTGTTACTTGGTAAGGTCCCACGGTCTTCCCTTCTGGACAGTACACAATGTGTTCCTCCTCCTCTGCGTCTTCCTCCCTATCGAGATAAAAAGCCCTCAGCTTGCTTTCTTCTGTGCTGGTCTGTTGGGGTCTGCACCCCTGGGCAATCTGATAGTCACCTTTGCATTTTCTGGCTAAGTGTCCAATCCTGAGGCATTTATGACACGGGGCTGTTCTAAATTAACAAACGGATGCAAAATGAGTCCTCCACAGGGGAAACACCCCTCAGGAGCTGGACTCCCCTACAACTGGTTTGCATTGTGCCTCGTGAATCAGTTTGGTTGTCCCTGCATTCTAAGCGCAAATCTTGTACATTTTTCACAGCTGCTTCCATTGCTAATTTGACAGCTTCAGGGCAGGTACAATTGCCCTTTGACAGCAATGGTCTTGAAGTCTCTCCTTATTAATGCCACAAGCCAATCTGTCCCGCAGCACATCCTAGGACATTGGTAATACTCTGCTAGTCTTTTAAGCTCTCTCACACACACACACACACACACACACACACACACACACACTCACACCCTACAGTTTCACCTTGCCTCCTCATCCTGCTACGAACCTCAAACCGTTCTCCAGTAACGTTTGGGTTTCGTGTGTAGTGCCCTCTTCAGATCTCCTGCAGGGCTTTTAAACTTTCCTTCCCTAGTTTCTGAGGTTGTTGCAAACTCCAGAAGAGGGAGTAGGTTTCACTGCCACAGACACTGAGGAAAACTGCTGTTTGTCCTTGTCTATAATCTCATTGGTAAGGGAAGAGCGGCCCAGTCTTTCATAGTATTGTTGCCAAGCCTCATTGAGCTCTTCAATTTTCCCATAAGTTGCCATGCTTATGTTTTTTCCTTGTTGGCAGTTTTCAAAATGGACCGCTCAGTGCAACAAAAATAAGTCTACTCCCAGGCCTGCAGGCTGGGAACCTGCTGCTTTATTTAAATGCATCCCAGTGGAGTGGGGGAGAAACACCCCCTAACCAAACAGGAAGGGGGGGGGCAGAGCAGGGCTCCATCCCCAAATACTCTGGGTAACCCAGTTAACCCTATCATGGCTGCTTTACTACGGGTAGGAGCAGATGCCGCCAATGCAGGGAACCTCTGAGCATGCCAAGAACTTTCTACAGTTTTGACTGGACTTTCTCTACCCTGACTGCCAGTTTGCACCAACCTCCCCTCCCCCCCCCCCCAGTCTTTTCACATCAACTTCACTCCACATTGTCCCTCTTACCCTCTGCCTCCTTCCCGTCTCTTTCCATTTAGATGATCCTCTCAAGTAAACCCTCCCCTCAAAAATAAAAGAATGGTGGCACTAACATGGTAGCTGCTGCTACCCTCCCCCCCGCTCTGTGTCTGACTGGTCCACAGCTCGGTGTCTGGGCAGTGCCTCGCACAACGGGCTGGTCCTTAGGCACTACCAGAAACATGATTAACAAGAATAACAATGAATACAAGTTTCAGATGGTCCCCACAAACACAGAAGAAACCCCTGTCAGGGATGGTCTAGGTCAGGGGTAGGCAACCTATGGCACACATGCTGATTTTTAGTGGCACTCACACTGCTCGGGTCCTGGCCACCGGTCCGGGGGGCTCTGCATTTTAATTTAATTTTAAATGAAGCTTCTTAAACATTTTGAAACCTTATTTACTTTACATACAACAATAGTTTAGTTCTATATTATAGACTTCTAGAAAGAGACCTTCTAAAAACGTTAAAATGTATTACTGGCACGCGAAACCTTAAATTAGAGTGAATAAATGAAGACCCGGCACACCACTTCTGAAAGGTTGCCGACCCCTGGTCTAGGTCTACTTGGGCCTACCTCAGTGTGGGGGAATGGATTAGGTGACCGCTTGAGGTCCCTTCCAGCCCGACACGTCTGTGATTCTATGATCAAGAGAGAGAGACTCTTACACAATTCCTGTTGGCAGCATCCAAGAGCTATTTCAGTGGAAACAGCCAGGTAGTTTAATCCCAAAAGGTACCGCTTGTAACAGCTGTGCGAGAAGATCAAACCAGAGATGGGTTTTATGGCTTTTTATAAAAAAAAAAAAAGATTTCAATGAAAACTGGCTTTCAAGACTCCGACGCTGCATCTAGAGCCTGACCATGAAAGCATTGTGCTAGTCAGGGAACCTAATGACTCTATTTTCAGTGCAGCTGGTCAGAAGCCAGACTTTCTGTGCCCCCCCAAAATTGGGGAGTTTGAAAAAAAAATTGTCCCAAATCTGAACCAAAAGTCTCAATTTCATTTTTTTTTTCTTCACAAAATGAAATAAAAAAACAGTTCAGGTTAATCAAAATGTTTAGTTTCGATCCATTTGAAATGTTTGGTTTGACTCCTCTCTAATATAAATTTCAAAACAAAGAATTATTTTGAAACAACAAAATCAATGTTTTTTGTTCAGAAAATTTTCCGATGGAAAAGTGTGTTGATGAAAATTTTCTGAGCAGCTGTAATTTGCATTGCCCAAGCTGAATGACATGCAAAAAGGGAATGAACAACCGAAAGAGTTGAAACTACATCAAGGTTATGCACCTCTTTAAGGGCTTGATCCCTAACTGCTGAAAATTGTCAGAACTCCACGGACTTAAACTGAGCTACAACAGTTTACATGCTGGTGTCGGCCTCCATGGCCCGCTTGTTACATTTTCAAACAAGCATCTTTGTGCTTTCTCCCACACTGCCCCTCATGCTCGGGGGGAGCTCCCCATAAACGTCCACAAAACCACCTTGGTACCGCCTTCCAGTCCCTCCTCGAAACTCTCCTTTGCCATGATGCCTACAGCTTCACACAGGCTAGGCCGGGACGGTCTCGGTTCTGTTTCCGCACAGGGCCTAGCACAGTGGGGAACTGATCTGCGACCAGGGCTCCTAGGCTCTGCCATAGTACAAATCATTACTAACAATGCTCTGTGAAGAACAGCAAAGAAGGGAATGCATGGGAAATTAAATAGTTGATGGCTTTGAGGAAAAAACACAGAGAGAAGAGTCAGATACTCAGTAGAAAGCCTCTATTAGAAAGTGAAGTTCACCCTTAGCTACTCCAGTGTCTAAGGGCCATATTCACAAAGGGATTTTGGTACCTAATTGCCTCTTTAGGTGCCTATGTGCACCACTTAGGCCCCTAAGTTTCTGCTGGTTGGCATGTGCCAAACTGCCTAAGCAGTAACGCTGCCGCACAGTTGCAAGCTGCTCGGAGCCCTGGCTCCAGGCAAGGGCCCAGCAGCCCATAGCACAGGGGTTCTCAGACTTTTGTACTGTTGACCCCTTTCACCCAGCAAGCCTCTGAGTGTGACCCCCCTTATACATTAAACACACTTTTTAATATATTTAACACCATTATAAATGCTGGAGGCAAAGCGGGGCTTGGGGTGGGGGCTGACAGATCACGACCCCCCCATGTAATAACCTCAGGACCCCCTGAGGGGTCCCGACCCCCAGTTTGAGAACTCCTGCCATAGCAGGATTCTCAAATGAGGTTTTTCCCTGCCCATCTCACCTGCCGGGTCCGATCCTGTAGACGTGTTCAGAGCACACCTAGGGCCTGGTACCTGTCAGGTCAGAGGGGGAAGGGATGAGTGCATTGGGGCTTTCATCTGGGATGTGGGAGACTCAAGTGTGACCCTACGTCCCCCTGCACTCACACCCTGCACACTAGTGCAATATTTGTACAACAGACGCCTTGTGAGGTATCATATGGAAGCCAATAACAGGCTGGTCATTAATATCATTGTCAAATGCAGGTGTCTGACATACCGGGGCACAATCCAGACTGGGGCGGGGGGGGGGGGAAGGGGGGACTGCGTCACATCTGCCCTGCAACCTTGACTGCCTTACAATGCCTTGCTGTGGTAGCTTCCACCTGGGCAACTCACAAACAGCCATTAGCATGCAAGTCAGGCACTGAGTGTCTGTGTGTAACTGCATCCTGCCAGCTACACCCTGGCTCTCACCAGCCTTGGTTATTCTACAGGGTGACTCAGCCCCCACCCAGTCCCCGATCTTCCCCCAGAAATGTATGTCCTGGACTGCCCAGCCCTCTTCTGGACAATACCAACATATTAAGGCTGTTATTCCTTTAAGGGAATAATATGCCGTTTTATTATCTTAAATGGAGTTACCCAGACACGTCAGTTTAAACGTACTGGATTAGACAAAATAGTAAAACAAGTTTATTAACTACAGTGAGATAGATTTTAAGTGAGTACAAGTAATAAGGCATAAAAGTCAGAAGCGGTTAAAATAAAAATATCCAGTATCTACTTAAACTATCTTAGTTGCAAAGCAAAACTTTCTCACCACATGGTCCAGCAGATTACTACCAAACTCTGAGGTCAGGCCCAACCCCTGAGGCCAATGGCTGTTTCCTTTTGCCTTCTCAGGAGTAGAGAATGAGGTGGGCAGGGAGAGGGAGACAGAGGGGTGCTTTGGGGTATTTGTCCCTCCTTTTGATAGTTTCAGTCACCCTCTTGAAAAACATTTCCAGCTGAGACCCAGGAGACAAAGAGTCTGTGGGAAAGGATGTTCCCTGCTGGGTTTTTTCACCTATTTGAGCTTCCTTTGTTTTCCTTCCCTGCTTGATGACTCTGTTTCCTACGTAAATGCAAATTAAGGCAGCCACGCATTCCTTCCTTTGTGTAGGACAGATCTGACATCTGCCTGGGCAGGGCTGTGGGGTTTGGAACATGTGTGAATAACATCATACAGGGGAATCTTAATGTTGCCACACACATTTTACCAGGACAATAATGACCAGCAAATTATGGGTTTTCAAATTATATCTTACAAGGCATACCTTGTACAAAGATTATTACAGTAGAGTGTGCAGGGTGTGAATACAGGGGTGTATTCTGTCACAGTGTGTTAACGGTATATGTGAAGTTATTAATTCCCTCTGTATGATGCTACTAGTCCATGTTTGAGACCAGACAGCCTAGCCTAGGTAAAGCTGATAAACAGGCCTGTCCTAGAGAAAGGAAACTGGGTTTACCTCGATTTACATATTACCAGTAAACAAAGCCATCGAGCTAAACTGGCAGGGGTTATCGTGAGACTGAGAGAGAGAATTAACATGGCTCCTGCACCCCAGAGAGACACAGGAAACTGAAACCCTAGGAGGCCTTCCTGCCTTGTAAGACAAAGACTTTGGGAACATAAGGAACAGAGAGAGGCTCCATCTTGACCCTTCACCTTAGGAGAGAAAGGAACCAAGCAATTTGATCTCTATGATGGGTCCAGGCCAGGCCAGGCAGGAAAGGCTAGAAAGGAGCCTGGGGGTTGAGAGAAACCATCTTGAACCAAGCCTGTATCTTGCTAGATTAAGTTTTAGACTTCCAGATGCGCGTTTTCACTTTAATTTGCTTAAACCATTTTTACATTTAGACCCTACTGGCCTGGGTGAACCCCACAGCATCACACCAGGTTCGAGCAGCTGCTTGAGCCCCCATCCGGGTGGGTGCCCTGGCGACCCAGCCGTCAGCGCGCCTGGGTGAGCGCTCTCTTGGGTTTGTCACCAGAAAGGTCTTGGCTTCAGGCACAAGAGGGTAGGTTGCCAGAGTGACTGACCTGGCTTAGACCCCTGACTCCAGGAGAAGGTTCACAGCTGAGGATCCCGGGTGGAGCGAGATGCCTCCCTCCAGCCTGCCAGCCAGGTGCCTAAGTCCCTTTGTGAATCTGGGCCCTAAGCCCTGCCCGTTTCCTCGGCGCTGCACCCCTGGCTGGCACTGGCTCAGGATCCCGGCTTTAGGCACCTCACTCTTCCCAGGCACGGCCTAGGCACCTAACTCAGGGCTGAGGTGGCAGGTGTTGCAATGCAGCTTTAAGGAAAAACCTTAGAGTTCCTCCTCCCCAAGTCATTGGGCCCAGGCCGGTATTAAACAGGCTCCAGGAGGAAGAGCTACGATTCGTGCCCTGGCCTAGGAGCCCCTTCTCGCCCTTCATGGAAGATCAGCTCAGGCAACAGCCCCGGGAGAGAAGCTCTGAGCCCAGGGGAGGTTCCAAACGGCAGAGCCCAGCGCAAGCAGACATCAGCCCTCTGCCAGGCCATGTTGTCGCACCTGCTCCCCGGTCCTGTGAACGCCGGGGAACAGCCCGAAGCGTCGGGGTGGCAAAAGAAAAGTGCCTCTTGCCTCACTCCGAATGGTGGATTATTTAGACACTGCATGTTGATCAGAGCTGGGGTTCAGAACCGCCCCTGTTCCCAGGGGAGAGGAGGTTGCCGGCTCTCCCATCTGCCTCAGGCGACTCTCAGCATTTTGTCTGCCCCAGCAGATGTCGCTGTTGCAGAAGAGATGGCCCAGGGATGCCCGAGCCCGACTACGAGCAGAAAAAGAGAACTCGAGGGGACAGAGCCACTGGGCCACATGTACCCCGTCGGACAGATTGAAATGCATTTCAGAAAGCAGGGGGAGACCTGTACCACAATCACGGGGCCGTTTTTGTCACAGCTCCTATTACTGAAGGGCAGCAAGAACAAAGGAACCCAGAAGCCCTCTATTCAAATGGAAATAAATCTTTGCTTATCTTTTAATATGCTTCTCTTGTGACAACTGTAAGGTGTCAGGGTAACCACTTCCTGTGCTGAATGAAGCTGGGTAGCAAGCTGGCTTACTGGAAATGGGAGAGTTAAAAGTTACCACTTCAGATTGAAAAACAACACAAGCTCAGCGTTCAGCCAATCAGCGGCTGGCCTCAAACACCCGGAGCAGAACTCATTCATTCCTTGGGGAGCAGGTGGCCACAGTGTTACCTTCCTCCACATGCTCAGCTCAAGTATTTTATTGCTGACTTGCACGAGAAGCCCCAGCACTTGACTAATTTTATGAATCAGTAAGGAGGGAGATTATAAAAGAGTAAGCAAGCAAAACAAAAGATGTGGTTTGCCCTTGGGGCGGTTGCTGTTTGACTGGGCTCAGGCAACGTGAGTCACGTTGACAATACAGTAATGTCATGAAGCAGTTCAAGAATTTCGATGGCCAACCGATGCCAATTTGTTCTTCGGAATTAAACAGCTGCGTTCACATTCCAGCCAACTTTTCACTAAAACTCTCGACTGTGACCTTAGAAAGGAGACAAAGTAGAGGGGACATGATAAAAGTCTATAAAATGCTGACTGGACTGGAGAAAGGTGGGCAGCTCTGATCTCCCTGTCTCATAGCACAAGAAGAAGGGGACAGGCAAGGCAGCTGAGAGGTGGATAAATTCAACACCAATAAAAGGGAATACTTTTTTCACATAACACATAATTAATTTGCGGAACCCACTGCCACAGGATGTTGTTGAGGCCAAGAATTGAGCAAGATGCAAAAAGGGAATGGACATTTCTGTGGAAAATGATAATATCCAGAGTTAGACTAGATAATGATAAAAGAAGAGTATTGGGAGGGAGATAAAAGCTGCAGTTGTAGGGTTAAAGCCATTTTCTAACCATTAGAGAACAGGATGAGACGTAATGTAGAGGGCAGATTATCCCACATCTGCTGCTGCAGGATTCTTCCACCTTTCTCTGAAACATCAGCTACTGGCTACTGTCAGAGACAGGACTTTGGACCAGATGAACCTCGAGTCTGATCCAGTCTGGCAGTTCCTGTGATTGGAAGGGGAAGAACATGAGAGATTATTGGGATTTTAGTATGTCATCTTTGGAAGTCTGTCTCGGGGCTTCGGGGGAACCTGCCAGGAATAAAGAAATTGGCTTTCTGCCCTTTCCTGCTTGCTTAGGACAGAAGGCAGGCCAGAATGCTGTTTTACAAGAGGTTGTGGTTTGGGGAGAAGAGAGCAAGGGCTCTTTTTTGCCTTGGAGAGCTCGGGCATGTCCCTGAAGGCGAGTTGGCAGCTTTTCCAACTCTCAGTGAAGGGGGTCAAGTATCAGAGGGGTAGTCGTGTTAGTCTGGATCTGTAAAAGCAGCAAAGAGTCCTGTGGCACTTTATAGACTAACAGACGTATTGGAGCATGAGCTTTCGTGGATGAATACCCATTTCATCGTATTCACCCACGAAAGCTCATGCTCCTATACGTCCGTTAGTCTATATGCCACAGGACTCTTTGCTGCTTCTAGTGAAGGGGGGTTACTGAGTCCTTCGCGAAGAGCGTCCCTCCCAGGCGTGGCACCAAAAAGGTGTCGACCAACTATGAACAAAAGCAACATTTTAACCAACGTGAATAAAAGTCATTCGTCATCCCAGGAAAATGGGCTGGTGATGTCATAACTTTGCTAGTTCTCCAGCTCTCCACAGAGCCTTTGGGGCCAGACGTGGCATGCACATTCCCAGACGTGGCATGAATTTCTAATGTAAAAAATGGGGAGAAAACCTGAGGGGAGGCTTGCAAAAGGTCTGTGAAAGCTACTAACAAAGAGAGGAAGGGTGGTCCCATGGCTAGGCCCCCAGTCTAGGACTTAGGAGAGCCAGGTTTCAGTTCCCTGCTCCGCCACCGACTTCCCATGTCACCTTGGACAAATCACTTAGGACCTCATCCACAAGGGGACTAAGCCTCTGACACTCAAAACCACTGCTGCCTGCGTTCCTTCCAAAACCCACAGCCCCCGCCCCACAGCTGAGGAGCTGCTCAGTGCCTCCCGAAGCAGGACTTTCAAACCAGGAGTCCCCCCGAGAATCGTCCAGAGGGACCCAAACCGGTCTCCGCAGAGTGTGCCTCAGACCTGACCAATCAAGTAGAACAAGGAGGCTGTGTGGAAAAGATGGGACCAAGCCATGCACGGACAGTTGCCATGACGACCCCCCCCCCCAACAATAAATTCAGTGGCAGCAAACCAGACACGGGCTACTCAGTGCCATCAGCCAACACAGACTGCCTTTAACCTCCCCAGCTGCGGTGGAATCGGTGCCCGTGGAAAGCTGATGCAGCAAAAGCGAGGACCTTCCTGCAGACATTGTTCAGTCATGTGGAAGAACCCCCCCACACACCCACACGCACAAACGCTCCCTGTGACTCACTGGATTATCTGCTGCTCTGCAAGAGACATCAGGGCTCAGTTCCTCATTTCTCTGTGGCAGCTGGAAGCTGCTCTGAATACGAAGCCCCGACCCCCCCCCCCCCGTGAGCTCCATGCAGCCAGCCCCCTGCAGGGACCGTCCCGTCAGCTGTGCGTGGAGCTGGTAGGAGCGGTGGGGCGCGCGGAGTCTTGCTGGGAGCTCAGGGAAGCAATCCCAGGCCAGCACCCCGGGATGGAAGGGCAGGGTAATGCGAGGAGAGGGGCAGCCACATACACAGAGGCGGGGTGAGAGTGGAGCGAGGAGCTGGGCAGTCACACCTCGAGTGACCTTGGAGGCCAGGCCGGGCCATGGCCACAGGGTTGATGGAGTAACCAGAGACAAGGGGAGGGGAAGAGAATGCTGAGGGATAAGGAAAGGTGGGAAAGCCCCTGGGGATGAGAGGAACCCCCTGCAAGACGAGGCAGGGAGCACAAGCCAGCTCCCAGAGGAGGCACCTGACAGACTTCCAAGGCAAAAGGGAAAGAGAGAGCAGGGCCCTGAGCTGCCCCCTGCCTGCCCCACGTCCCACCTCAGTGTGCACTGAAACCTCTTCTTCCGCCCTCTCCCTTCCCCAGGGCTGTCTGCATCCACTGCAAGGGGGGTGCTCGGAGCTGTACGCTGCTGGACAATGCTGGGCCAACATCATCTCCCTAGGAAAGACAGGGATCAGGGTGCACTGGCCTGGTCTTCCTGAGGCCTGCACCTCTGGCTGACAGCTGGACATGCCATGTTGGCCCTCCACTCACCCCTGGCCTGGGGGTTTATTGATTTCTAAGCCATGTGCAAGCAGAGCATCCCAGCAGCAGAAGGGGAACTGCCCCACGACTCCACACTGGAGCTCTGCCCGGATCCCTGCAGACAGAGAATGCATTGCCTGAACCTTCCAGCTAGTCCACACACAGGGACAAAACCTTCCCCCGGCGGGGGCTCGTTTTAAAAAAGGAGTCGCTGAGCGCCATCCCTGATCCAAAATGCGCTAGGGGAGGGGTTCCACTGAAGAAACCCCATATATATTGGAAAGAAATCTAAATGATGCGACCCCCTCCCCCATACATGCACCCCCCAGGGAACAAGGAAGAAAGTCACCATCACAGTGATATGAAAGTAACCAGATTACGATGTGTATGGTTTTATAAAGAAGTGATTCAGGCCAGCAGGGCAGCTTCTCTGAGCAAACATCTGTAAAAGTGCTCACATATGACGCACAGCTGCAATGCGCAGGTTTTACACAGCATACATCATCTAGTTGGGCACGGATCCCGGACTCCAAAGCAACGCATGACCCTGCCAGGGAGACAACGGACTGGGAAATACCATCGCAATAGAAAACTCCCGCCAGCTGTTAAAGCAGCCAGCCTGTAGTTTCTGAAAGCTCCTGCGTGGAGGCTGGTCAGCGCTAGTAAATCACACCTTACCAGAGCCTGAGAGGGTGCAGGCAGGGAGTAGCAGCCTCGGAGGGCCTGATTCCCGGAGCAGAGCTGGCCGTCCCGAGTGGCATGACACCCCCGCTGGGGAACTCGCTCCACGTGGGGAGGAGAACGCCAGGCTGGTATTTGTAACGGGCGCCAGAGACGTCAGAACTAAAACTCCCCTCGTTCTCTGCTCAGATCATTGGCTCTGATCGAGGTAGCGGCTGCTTTCAAATTCTGTGAAATCTCAAAAAGGAAACAGGAAGCCTCTCTCATTTCTGACTTCAAGCAATAGTCTCTGAACCACACACAGCGGCTTCCTCTTGCCACAAAGGCAGTGGGTGTGTGTGTGTGTGTGTGTATGTGTGTGTGTGAAACAGCAGCCTGGCTGCTCCCCTTCCCAGCACAGGAGCTGCTGGCATGGCCAGAGGGCTGCACTTCCTAGGGTGTGTCCCCTCAGCGAGGCTGGAATGGGAGCTGGGAATCAGCACAGCAAAAGGGGACAGAACCAGAGCAGCCCATTGGAGCCCTAAGCAGGAATATTTGGGGGCCCCCTTATTACCCCTCACCCACTCCCGAAAAATATTAATGGTGTTATTTCCACCAACCCGAAACCCATACGGAGACACTTGTTAAACAGCCCACATTAAATGAAAGACACGGTGTTGGGGGGGTAATACTAAAATTGGGGCCCCACGCAACTTAGTCTGGTTATGCCTAGAACCACCTCTGGCCAGAGCTTCTCCCCTGCTGGGATGTTGTGACAAGCAGGGTCCAGACACCCAGGGGGAGAACAAGGGGCCTGAACCCCAAAGAATAAGCCATTGACTCAACTTATTCTAGACAATGGTTTTGTGTATAAAATATGTCAAGTAAGGTCTTTGGAAAGCTAGTAGTGCTGTGACCTTGATGGTTGCTATGAGCTATGTGGGCAGACAGTGGCTAGGAATCCAGGGGGGTATAAAACTGCTCAGAATCTGGGCTGCAACATTCAGCTCCACTGACGCCGAGGTGGTCAGCCAGGCAGGGGGGGCTGCCTCCCCAGCCAGACAAGACTAGCCCCCAGCACCTAACATCGCACAGCCTAGGACAAGACCAGAGATGGGCCAATCAAGTTAATGGGAAAACATTGGAACAACCTGAAACTGAAAAGAAAACCCCAGACTCGGAAAACTGAGAGAGGAGGGAATTTATCCCCCAGTCTCCATGAATCATCCTAGTCTGACAGAAAGCAAAACCCCTGCAAACTCTGTTAGAAAGAAGGGGGTTTGAACTAAGTGAAGGTTATCCCAAAGCAGAGGGCCAGCATCGAGGCAGAGAGCTGTGCGAGGAACGCTGGATCCGCTTATGACGGGGCATGCTGGGAAACTGAGCAAAGGCAATAGGTAACTTGTATTAGAAAAGGGACTTTTATCTACTGCGGAAGTGTGAAACCTGCAGTTGCGTTTTTATGTTTATTTTCTGTGGGTCGGCTGTGTTTGCTTTCCCTATTTCACTTCCCAATCAGGGGCTTATCTATTAAATCAACCTCTTGTTTATTTTTACCCCATACAGGTCACTGGTGCGCAAACAGCATGGAGCAGGCATGCCAAAGTGAGCTGATAATGGGGGCAGGTTTCACTCCTTCAGCGGTGACTTTCCCCCTCTGGTTCGTCAAAGTGTCTGGTAGTTAAGACCTCGGGGGTCACCCTGCCAGGAGTAACGAGGCTGGTGGAATCCAGGGTGAGACCTTTATGCTTGGGGGCTGGCTCCTGCTTTTCAGGCTCTGAGCCACAGCAAAGGGGCATGAAGGCCCCCAGCATCACAGGGCCGATGGCAACAGGACCCCTCCCTGGTCTGGGTGAGCCCCACAGCATCGCAGACAGGTCGCTTTCAAAGCGGAGAGCGCAGCCTCAGGGGTCGCTCTTCACATGGCGCTGTGGCGTCAGCATGAACTGAAGGAGTGTCTAACCCGGTCCCCCCTGTGCCGCTGTCACCTCGCGTCTCTCAGGGCGGGAACATCTGGTTTCTATTTTGAGTGAGCTGCAGGGAAGAGCACAGCCGCCCCACACCCAGGCTGCTCACCCTGCCCAGCCCCTTCACCACAGCCAAGCATGTTTCTGCCCCACCAGGAGCCAGACCTAGGAGCAGCTGCCGGCCTGCACTCTGATCAGCCTTGCTGCTAGGCACCCAATGAGCCCAGCTGCACTGCCCGGGAGCTGCCCGAGGAGCTGTAAGGCCTGTGGGTTTAGCGGCTCTGGTTATAGGCCTGGCACCTGGAGCAGATCACTGGCTGTTCAACGCGTATCCTGCCCACAGCGGGGCTTGTCCTGCTCCGTTCTGTGGTGTTGCTCTGGGTGTCCCTAAACCTCTAACTTCCAGAAGCTGGGACTGGACGATGGGATGGATCACTCGATAATTGCCCTATTCTGTTCCTTCCCTCTGGGGCACCTGGCACTGGCCACTGTTGGAAAACAGGATCCTGGGCTAGATGAACCATTGGTCTGACCCAGCGTGGACGCTCTTATGACTCTGAGGGCTACCTGAATTACTTTGGGCTACTGGCCCAGTTCCAGTATTGGCTCGTGCTAGACTATAGGGAGCTCTGAAGGGGTCCTGAAGAGACGGGGCAGAGGGAGGGGGCTGCAGAAACACCTCTGGCCCCAAGGGGTGCCTGGGGAATGGTGACCCCACTACAGTCAGTGACGATGCAATGCAACAAAACGCAGGTGTTCCAGCTACCAGTCACTTGTCACACATCTGATTGCTGGTGTCACACACAGGCAGGAACGAAGGGTGTCTGGTATAGCTGGGCGCTGTTGGCTGCTTCCAAACGTAGGTGAGTTAGCCACTGGCTCTGCATACTTCCATGTAGCTGCCATGTTGTGTCATGGCCTGGGCGGCCTAGAACAGCTAATCTGGCTCCTGGGCCTGCCCCAGGAATGCCTGACTCTCTGATGCACCCACCGTTCTGCCCGTGCCTGCTGCTGTGTCCTTATGTGCTTGGCTATCCTGTTTGTAATCAGGGCTCCAGCCATTAGACAGCACTCCCCTCCCTGAGCCAAGAACAGAACCCAGGAGTCCTGCTCTAGCCCCACCCCACACAGTCAGACGGGACTAGAACCCAGAAATCCCAATTCCCCAAATTCTACTGCTATCGATCCAGGCTTTGTACTGCTGACCAGCCCAATGTGGTAGCTCCCGGGGAAGGGAGCCGAGGTCCAGCTCCTAAAGGCCTGTGTTCAAATCCTGCAGCGAGGCTAGGGGGTCACAATGGCTCCACGAGAAGGCATTTCTATTCTGACAGCTTAGTTACAGCTACATTCGTTTACAACCAACCGTTGGACCTCTTTGAAATGTTCCCATCGAGTCGGGTTGGCCTGAAAACTGAGAGGGCAGGGAGCCCGATAGCAGTTCAGTAAGGTTGCCCATAGGAGCCCAACCCACATCCCTCATTTAACAGAGCTACAGCCACAAAAAACTAAACAATCTTTTTTGTCAACACAGCCTTCTTCACAAACTGACATTTTTCACTAAAAAAAAATCATCTGCTTTGGAAAGTTTCTGTGAAATGTTCCATCCTTTCCCCCCCCGCCCCCCCGCCTTTATTTTTTCCCTCATTTTACCTCCTCCCTCCACCCGAATCTTTGTTTTACACTTGTCAGCAGCTGCTGCCACGGCAAAACACCTGCCTCCAGCCTACTACAGTGTGTGGAAAAGAAACGGGCTAAAATTCGGAAGCCGTTGGACAGTCACTTGCCTTTCCTTCGTCGCTGCTGTGACAATGAAGCGTTTCTTCAGCTCTGCCCAAAGCACTGACAGCGTCTCATTGGGGGCATCGTGTTTGCTCTACCTGTGAGGGGAACGCCACTGTTCACGCAGCAAGCAGAGATACTCCAGTAAAAGATGCCGGATGAACTCCCTCCACCTGCAGGCACCCAACTAACCCCACGTCCAGCGAGCAGGACGGCTGTCCCAGTTCAGGGGGCGACAGGCCCTTGAAGGGGTCAGGGCCCAGTCTGCCCCGATTGCCTTCTGCAGGTGCATCTGGGGACAACTGACCACCCCAGGTAGCTGCTTCATGGTTAATTAGCGAAGGAGCCACCTGGACCTAATTAAAAGGTTACCTGAGCTCTGGTAGGCAAGGCGCTCCTGAGGAGAGGCGTTCTGGGAGAGCTCAGCAGAGCCGGTGCTCTTAGAGACAGGAGGAGATCCCTAAGGCGAGAGCAGCGGAAAGCCTCAGCAAAGGGCTCTCCCAAGCAGTGGCCGGAAGGAAGCCCAACCCGCCAGGGCCTACGCGCTACCCCAGGGAAAGGCTGCAGGTCAGAGATCTCCACAGAGCCCTGACTGGACAGATCTAGCTAGAGAGAGTCAAGAGACCCAGCTCTGAGGCAGAGACCTCAGCCACGAGACTCCTGCTGGCAAAGGGCCAGCAGCGGATTTTGGCGGGAACAGAGCTGAGTGACAGAGTCAGTCTTAGGTTAAGGGGCTAGGGTGGAGGTTGGCTTATGCTCTATTTGGGCCTATGTTAATAAATGAGATCCTCCGAAAGGGGGCGCACTTTAGGATGTGAACACCCGCGTGGACGGGTTTATACCCTGGGCAGGGCTGCCGGGCAGGGGTGGGAGCAATTGGCCCTGGGCCCCGGTGAGGGGAAAGCAGCCACGCCTGACCGACGGGCACGGGTCGGAACAGCCGCTGCCACTCCCCAGGACCAGCCCGACAGAAGGTGGGGGCCCCGGGTCCATGTGAACGCTCATTCTGTGTCCCCTCCCTTGGGCTGCTCCCATCGTGACTTCTCTGAGGCCAGCGTGGAGACGACCCCTTCGACAGGCCGCACGGGCTGCGCTGTCTGCTCCTGCTGCCCAGGACTTCAACCCCCCACTCCCACAGGGAGTGGGGGGCGCCCCCCATCATGCTCGAGGTGGCGGTGTGAAGAGACGCCACCGACGTCCAAACCCAGTGAAGCTGCTGCGTGTCACGCACCACCCAAACACCACCTTACCTCTGCGCCCACAGGGCTGCCGGCACTAGGGTGACCAGATCACCACACTAAAATATCGGGACACATTGGGGTGCCATCAGCCCTGCCCACAGCCCACCCCCGCTCCTCCCAGGCTCCGCCCCCACTCTGCTCCAGGCCCCCCCACCGCGCCCTTCCTCATTCACCAGCCTGCCGCTGGCTTGCTGCGTCCCTCCTCAGTCCCCCACCCACTACTCGCCTCCTCACCTGTCCGCCCACCACTCACCCCTACGGCGCCAACTTCCCCTCTGCCAGGTGGGTGCTCATCCACTCCCTGCCTCTTTCCACCCTGCACTGCCCTGACCCCGCCCCCATTCCACCCCCTTCCCCACCTCTTCTCTGCCTCCTCCCCTGAGTACGCCGGGAGGGGGAGCAGGAGGCAAGGAGCGGGGAGCTTGGCTGCAATTTTTCCCCATGGATGCTCCAGCCCCAGAGCACCCACGGGGTCAGCACCTCCCTCCTTACCCGAATATCAGGACAAATGGCGTCCCAATCGTACATTGATCAGGATGCGGGACAAAGGGTTAAATATCGGGACATCTGGTCACCCTAGCCGGCACCTCGCTGAATTCTTTGGGGAGCGGAGAATATTTGTCTAAGCTGCAGGAAGGCCCCTAATTCATCGCTTGCCTCCTTGGAGAGGCAGATCCATGCGATTTCTGCCAACCAGCAGCATGCGCTCCCTGGACTGGTGCTGCAGGCTGTGGTGAGGGGCTCTAGGGACTGTCTGAACAGGAGCGCTGCTTCGGGGCTGTGCCGGACCCAGGAAATGGCCGTCTTTGTACAGGACAGATTAAACTCTGATCTTCTCAGGCCCTACTGCCCTCCCTGCAGGGGCAGAGTTACTTACGTGTTGGGCTGCGTTGAAAGCAGCGCCCCAGCTTCAGGCCTGGCTTTCATTCCTTGTGGGGTGTGTTCTCTTGTCACGGCCCTCCGACGGGATCCGTGGAGAGAGAGAGCGCCTTTCCGAGCATTGGCGCCTGGGGTCGCGCAGTGCCTGCGGCCTGCTCCAGCCCAGCGATGTTTTCTGGAAGGGCCCCTTCCTCTGCTACACAGCATGAGCGCGACGCTGGCTGGCCGGAGCCCTGCCACTGGCCGGCTCTACTCTCTCTGGCTGGGATAGCGAGTCTGCCGACGATATTAGACGTTGCTCTGAGTCTCGGGGAGCTCATCCCAGGGATCGCCCCTGCCCACGGTGCTCCAGAAAAAGCCCCACTGTCAAGGCCTGTGCATACGCAGGCTATCGGAGCCACCATCTCAGCAGAGGAAAGCGCCTGGTCACTGCTGGCCATTAGTATATGTTATCCCAGGCATCACCCTGGACCCATCCCCAGCCCCCCTCCCGGAGAGGTTGCCCTTATGAGCTTCCAGCTGTTATGTGTATGCCTCACCTCAACCCATGCCCTCATCTCCCCACTCCTCTCCCGGTGCTGGGCAGCATTATCCCCTTTGGACAGAGGGGGACCGGAGGCCCAGAGACATGAACTGACTTGTCCAAGGTCACACAGGGAGTGCATGGAACAGCCGGGAACAAACCCTGGCTGGGTGGATTGATTTCAATCATGATTTAAGTCACCAAGTGGAAAGCCTCAACTGAAATCATCAATTTAGTCACCTGTTCCATTTGCACAGCAGTTCTTTTCTAAAGCAAGGTGCATTCTCATTGGTGGATAGCACCATAAAAACATGTTGACTTACAACTAAATAGAGCCTTTATGGCTTTTTGCTACCTACGAAGATACACTAACTATATACACTTAAGTAATTATACGGCTTAATATTTTCATATTAATTGTATATTTTAGCATGTTAAAATGGTGAATGAAATACTACTTATTTACTAGATAATTAACTTTTTGCTCATGATGTGTGTCACGCGGCACTAGGATGGCAAATGGAATTCAAACAACATATAAAATAGATTTTTAGTGAACAAAACAAGCCCATAATATAGCACATGACCTAGTGTGCCATATTTACAAAGTTAGATGTTTTTCCCAATTCTTTCTTTAAATATAATAAAACAGTCTAACTCAAAGTTTTTGATAATCATGGATTTTTATTTAAATGTTTCGAGAAAGAATGTTCAGGACTTAACATATTTTGGATTAAATTCAGATTTCATTTTAAACAGGTTTGTTTTAAAAAGTAAAAATAGAAAATATTTTCCCCCCCCCAGAAAAATCTGACAACTTTTCTCCACTCTGAAGCCTGGTCTCCAGCTGGTGCTTGACCCCCCAGGCCATCCTCTTTTCTGGCAGTGATGAGGGGTTCTCGATACAGTCCTCAGAGAGGTGACCCCCCCCCAGCCTTGTCCTCCCACTTCCTAGCCTGTTTTTGACATGGTCCCTTGGAAGCTGCCATCTCCTCCAAGATCCAGGGCTGCCCCGTTACCCCTCCTAAAGCCATAACCCCTCTGCTCAGTTGCTGGTCACCAGCCGGCAGCGCTCCAGGGTGTGCTCCCCCACCCCTCCAACATTCCAGGCTCCATGTAGCGAGCCCCCTTCTGGGAGAACTGAAGTACGGAGATGTGAGCCTGCCACTACTGTTGGCCTCAAATGCTCTAGTTTAGGGGACTTAATCTTACATAACCAGCCTGCAGCAAATCCACTGACTAGCTCTCTGGTCTCAAAGGTTCTAGGCCATTGCTCTTACCACAGCACCAACATCTTTCTGCCTGCAGCTTTTCCTCATTTGCTGCACAGAAATTCCACCATGTGCAAATCATTTCCTAGGCCAGCACCTCTCTGTGTCAGAGGTGGGGGTGCAGGAATCGCGGACTGTCCAAATAGCATAGCCAGGTACACAGATTCAGCCTCATCTGAGAGGCAGCATAGCCCAGCAAACAGGTTCTGCGTAGCACCGGCTGAAAAAAGAAATTAAGATAATCCCATTTAAAAAAGGAAATTCAAAGTTGTCTTTGTTCTGCTGGGCTCGAAATGGTCCCATTTTAAAAAAAAAATGTGTTTTAGAAAAAAGATTAGAATTTTGAAAATCGCTGAAGAAAGGAAAGCAACAGGCAGTATATGAATGTGATGGCTAAGACTCATCTTTATAGTTTCCATCCAGCTGTCCAAGAGGGAAAGCTGAGGTCGAGGCCTATTGCTCCTGTATGCCCTCCCTGTAAAAAGCCCTTTGCTATCTCATTAAAGACAATTTTAAAAGTGCCAAAGGCTCAGGGTACTGGGTGGCGAGGACATGAGGGGACCAATTGCTTCCAGATGGGTTATTTTCATGACTCGCCACAAGGCTTTTTTGTAAACAAACTTTATTTAGAAAAGTAAATGATTAATTCGTTGTATGTAGGTACTCTTCACTGTAACGACAACATATACAAAGCTCCCTGTCACAGTCAAAACATCTACAGGCAAGTGGAAGAGATACTTGGGACATTGCCTGTGAAGTTACAACGTTCAGTTCCCTTCATCCGCGTGTCTTTCAGATAACTTAAAACAACACTATTGGCATTGGCTTTTGGTCACTGTGTAAGATTTGTGTTCTGGGTCTCAATCTTGGCACAGTCACAGCACCATTGACTGTGGATTTCCAAGTAGTAGAGGTGCAAGTCGCAGCAACGCACGAACTGGCATTTTCAGCTGCCTGAATTTCAAAAGCAGTTCCGAAAAGCTCGTGCTCCCTAGTGAGACAAAAGCAGGAGAATGATTCTGTATCTGAAGAACGCTTGCATTCGGAAACAGGTACCAGTGTTGGAAGTATAATATCACGGCTGCTCAGTGCAGTAGGGATGCGTGTCTTTGGTGGTGTAGCCGTCTACTCAATGTCCAAACACACACCCCCAAAATGGATAGTCTACGAACAGTAAACTGGCGATTTTTAGTTTAAGTTTGCAGTAACAATCAGGAAAGGAATCCGTGTATGTGTTGGTGAAGGAGACTTAAGACTCCACCAGCAACACAGAAATCAGACAGAAAACTGGGTATCCAATCGCCTATGGAGGGAAACAGCCAAACTGATGACACACAAAGGAAATGAACTAAAACATCCTACTCAGCTGTAGGTACAAAATTCAGGGGGATGTGGGAATGGGATTTTTCTTCCAATTGATGGTGTCCCCACCCAAATGCTCCTTTAGGCCTGACCTTGCACATCAAGCTTTGTTACTCTCTCACTCTCCTGTCTCTGTATTCTTTTGAGTGTCTTTTAAAAAAACAACAAAATAACAACTCTCTCTCCAGCTTTTCCAAATGCCCTCCCACACTGAAAGTGTTGGCTGATCCTTATTTGTACCGCGCCGCCCACCCAACAGCCCAGCTACCTCCCCCAGTGGAGGGGTTGGGGTTTTATTTTCTATTTTGCCATCACCGTTGGAGTAAGGAACACAAGCTTGGTAACTCCTGACAGCCTAGCAATTCTGTATGCTTCTCACAATGTTTGTATTCAAACGCCAGGCCTGACCTGGCAACTCTGTATGTGGAGAAAGAAGAAATGAAGTGATATGTATGTGCAAAGTAGCCTGAATGATGTTCACTGAACAAGCCAATTATAAAAGCCTCTCCTAGAAAAGTGAGCCGAGGGTGGCAACCCCCAAGAGTGTGAGCAACAACTCTGAAGAAAAAACAAAACAAAAAACAGAACGCCCCAAGGGAGAATAGGAAGGCTAGAAGGGCACCCTGCAAACACCTACAGATTTCCAGCTCTTCTGAGACTCTCTTTCCTGGTAAGTGGTGTTTTTCTTACAGTCCCAGCTCCCCAAATGCTGTTGTTACAGGCAGGGCTGGTGCAACCCATTAGGCGACCTAAGCGGTCGCCTAGGGCGCTAACATTTGGGGGGCGGCGACCGGATCTTCGGCCGCCCCGGTCGTCGTCGGTATTTCGGGGGTGGGACCTTCCGCCGCCTCTGTCAGGGGCGGCATTTCGGGGGCGGGACCTTCCACCGCCTAGGGCGGCAAAAAAGCTGGCGGCGCTCCTGGTTACAGGGGAGTCTCGGCTTTCCTTTAAAAGTAGTCAGGTTCTGGACCCTGTGGTTGGGGAGAAAAGCTGAAAAACGTGACCCGAGAGGCTCAAATCCCAGAAAGCAGAAGAGCCAACACTGGTTGTTTTTTAAAATCTCACGAGGTGGAGGGGAGGGCCTGATTTCTGAGCAGCTGGGTTTAGAACAGAGCATCTAGGAAAGCAGATGTGGAAAAGCGAAGTCAGGAAGTGACATGGGACGTCAGACTATCAGGAGAATGGATTAGTGCTAAGCAGACGGCCCTCTCTCAGGTCCCCTCCATCTGTCAGGACACTGGGAGCTCCCAATGCACGGACCTACCCCAGACAGGGAGGACACAGAGAAAGGTGATGTCTCCAGAGGCCTGCCCATGTGACCTGTGAGGGTAAGAAGGGTCTGAAGGGCTGCCCAGGCACCTACCCTGAAAATGTACAAGGGAGAGGCACTTTCCCCTCTTAGAATCATAGAATATCAGGGTTGGAAGGGACCTCAGGAGGTCATCTAGTCCAACCCCCTGCTCAAAGCAGGACCAATTCCCAACTAAATCTTGTGTCCATGGTGCAGTCTGCTCTGGTGGAATGGCCAGGCCTTCGGGAAGAGGAGCCATGCCTTTAGCTAATAAGCTTTCAGCAATAAATTCCCTTACTCCTCTGCCAACAGAGGTGGTCACATCCTTCTTGGGTCCCTAAAGCGCCACGGAGCTCTCCTCCCATCAAAGTGTGGAGGCCTTCCCAGAATTGGGTCAGCAGGAAGCAACACCTAGATCAGGCTCGTGCGGACGGGACTGCTCTCAGCATCAGCCTGTCATGGTGGGGTATTCAATAGAGGCCACGGAATTAAATTTCCCTACCTGCCTGACCAAACAGGTTGCCACTAGGAAAACAGGCATGAGAGCAGGTCCTCTCTCCAGAACCATCTAGGTGCTCAAAGGAAAGTTGAACAACGATGTTCAGGACAAAGCTAGAGTAACAAAGGGGAGCAGAGGACTGCAGTCTGTCTGATCTTGTCCACTGCCTTTGGAAACGTCAATACCTCCAGGTGCAAGGTACCATGAATCCTGCTGCCCTTTGGTGCACTGAAGGTCCCTGGTTGAGTGCTAAGGGAACAAGGCCTCATATCCTTATCCAAATCAACCTGGAGAAAAGCCAGGATGTCTACTGAAGAGCAGTGGCTAAGGCTGATCTCTTTAATCCCCCATCATGTCCCTACAGCTAAGGGTCCTGCTCACCACATAAGAAAAGTCACAAGAAAAGAAAATACTTGCACAGCTGTAAAAAAAATTATCTACATTATAGCAACAACTTAACACATGAGGTAAACATGAAGGGTCATCCAACTTATAGTAATAGTACGCCCAATCCAACCCAGCACAGATATAACCTTACCTTCTAAGCCGCCTGCTGACAGCTGCCCTGGGGTTGGGACTGAGTGGTAAACGAGGAAGCAGGCCAGCATACTTAACTGAGATTCTTCAGTAGGCTGCCCACTTAGGTAGGAGTGCAGAGAGACGTCCCCTCCGGCTGTAACATACAAGGGTGCCTGATGAGATTCAGGGACCGTTTTCTCATTTGTTGAGAGAACAGAACACAGAGGGGCATTGGAGTGGGACATTGCTCCCTGCCACATGGGTTTGTTGGAGGGATTCCCCCCCCCCCCCCAGCACTGACTACCAAGGCCAGGGCTTTAGCTTGTGGCAGCTCTTCATTCAAGGACTACCACCATGCCATTCTTCAAACCTAACCCTCGCTTCGCTTCTGCTGGGCTCACAGGACATCTCTGCCCCTCGGAAAACTAGGGAAGTCTGAGTCATCTCCTGCGTTAACTCAAACTTTCCAAACAAGGAAGCAGTCAAACTGAGCCCCAAGGTATCATACAAATGCTACGTTAAAGCGTTCCAGTTGGAACGCAATGCTCTCAGAAGGTGCAAACTTGGACACCAGGTAATTACACAAAATGAAACACACAGAGAGAGAGAGAAGTGCAGACACATATTGCTGTTCTACACACTACACGGGGCCTCCCATGACACAGGTAACCAGATTTTGGAGACTATTTTAAAATCCCAGTGGTGGCGGCAGTTCAGAGCACCAGCTCAGCTTTTAAGACTACCTGGATTTGTGCAAATATTTAAGATTAAAAAAAATCAGAAATCAGCTATAATTCCTTCTCTTGATTACCTGAAGGAGGCAGCATTCACACGTACAAACTGGCCAATCAGGAGATAATCAGGATTCAAACATCAGAAATCTGTTCTTTATTTCCCCTCCCCCACCTCCACTAATGAAGTTAAAAAACCAGCTGATGGGCAAGATACAAAGAAGTCTGATACCCTGCTGTACAGCTTCTGGGTGTCAGATCTCTCCCAGTGCAGGGTCACAGACTCACAACCAAAAAGTGGCACTATACTCATGCTGCTCTCTTTACCTTGTAGCCACTGGTCCAAAGTATTATCAATCGTGCACTTCATCACAGGCAGAAATTCAGAGTTCATGAAGAGCCCTCTGTTTGGATTTCTCCTCACCCTCTCCTGGTGGCTTCTGGAGCTGAAAAATTCTAATACCAGCTTTATCTGCCATAGTTCAAAGGTCTCAGACATTTCTTTTCTCTCTAATATCCTCACGGCCTAACAGGAGAGAAAAACACAAAGATATACTGTGAACTCGATCTGTACTAGAAAAGAAACGTTCCCCTCATAACTGCAAAATAACTGAACTTCCCTCCCTCAGTGCGTCAATCGAAAAAAACTAGATTACTCTCTCCTGATCTTTATCACCTCATTAGGTTATTTTTCAATTGTTATCTTGAAATCTTTGCTCTGTCACCACAGGTTTACTGACAGATTTCTATTTTCCATTTCTGGTATCCATGAAACGTATGAAAGGAGTAAGACTGACATGATACCCTTCTGCAGAGTTAGTGCTATTAAGGATAAAAAAAAATAAACACTGTTCACTCTACCTGATCTATTGCTATGTATGCAGGCAGCATCTCCGGATTCTCTCGAGTAACACACTCATAAAGAATAGATGAGAAGAGATCCAATATTTCCTGTTTCTGATAAAAGACATGCCTTTCACAAAGTGCACACTGTACATATAATTTATTACAAGTTCTCTTACATTGCTCATGTTGGCTTCTGTTATGGTTAATCCCCCACATTATCCGCGGTAATTCATTTATGTAAAGATTTGTGTCCCTGTGTATTTATTCATTAAAAGAACGCAAAATGCAGTTACATTTTTCTCCCTCCCTTAGTATTTTTGAAGGTTAGCCTCAGATTTCATTCTGCACAAAGAGAAGACAGTCTTCATTCACAAGACAACTTTAGTGGCTGCCCTAAATAATAGCAGTAACCTGCTTTATCTCAGTATTCATTAGCTATACCTTGTACAAACCAGAGGGAATTCAGGGCGTATAATTGTGAGGTTAACTAGTGGCAGAAGGTTATACTGAAAAGCTTTTTAAGTGCAGGTTCCATAGTTCTATTTTCTGTTTCTACTTTTGTGCATTCTTTTTTATGTAATGCCATTTTGTTCCATACAGCAAATACCTCTCCAAGGAACAAGGCTTTTCAGAACATTTTTTCTTGCATTACTGAATTAGCTCTGCTGTCTGCAACTTAACATTCATTTTCTGCATTTTATTTATGAAAACAAGAAAAGAAACCATTCTTCTGAGCAATATCCCACATAGAGGCAATGTGTACCTGACCCATGTTCACAGCTGGTTTGCAGAAATAGTCAGCAAATGAAAGTAGTGCCGGATCAGAAGTGAAAGCAGAAATAGTTTCTGGCTAAAAAGAGGTAAAAATGCACACTTTAGATTAGGAATCTTTTGCTTTCATTGCATAGATCAAACAATTTATACCCTCCCCTCCTTCCCTACTGTGATTCTCCAGAGCTCAGGGCAGGTCATTGTAATCTACATGATTGATTTAATGGGCAAAATCAAAGTCTCATAACCTTTTCATCTGACCACTGCAAAAAGTGATTCCATGTATTGATTTGGAAAGTAAAGAGGCAGGGCTGGTGGAGTGGGTGCTCAGCCTGGCCCAGTGCTCTGTGGCAGCTGCTGGGCTAATTTTCCTACAGCCACAAATTAATGCCATTTGTCAGAGCGATTTCAGCACTCCTGGAAAGTACTAGACTGGCAGCACTGTGCCACTTGAAATTCTGAGGGAGAGCGGCACAGGCAGTGGCTGTACACATTTCTCAGCTGCATCTCAACGTGGCTCCTCCATCCCTGCTCTGTAAAGGCCACGTCTAGAGGTGGAATTCCCCACTGACCTGCCAATTCACGCTCTGGGCTCTGACGATGGCAGTTCTGTGATGGGCTCCTGGCCAGAGGGAATTGGACTGAACCCACTAATTCATTTCCCACAGGCCAAGTAGCTGTCAGATAGCGACAGCTTTTCATCACTACCCTCCTAGCCCATATTTGAACCCAGGAAGGCGGCAGGCTCAATAGCTCAACCACTCACTGCCCTACTACCGTTCTCTCAAAGCTCCAGCACCGTTCAGGTGAGAACTTTGCGTGCAGAGCTGCCGGTAACCATAGCGGTCACCTTACTGCTTTGTGCTCGCTAGCAGAACAGTTAGATGACGCTACCTTGAATGTCCGAGTTTCAGAGTTCCTGTGAGTGACCGCCTGTGCTAACAAACTGCGCCAGCCCATTGGGTCCTCTTTGTACGAGAGCTGCCCAGCTCTCAGTTTTACATACAGGATGCCATCCTTCGAAAGGATCGACCTGAAACAACAACAACATTTACAGTTCTGAACTTATTTAAATCTCTTTCCATCCAGCTGTGGTACTGACTCATGACATGGCAAACAGATGTAGAAATAACTAGCAACCTAGTCACTTGTATGGGCCAATGTCCCCATCCAGGGATTTGCTTCCTCGTTATTTAGGTACTGTATATTCACATGCATGGGGAGATCTCAATTTCTCTGACATCCAACCACAGGAAGGCAATCTGGCGGGGGGAGGGGAGCAGTAGTGGGAGAGCAAAGAGGAGTGAGGTTTTCCAGCATTACTGATCTATACCATATTATGAATTCCCTCTGAAGAAGTCAATACAGCCATCTCTACCCTTAATGGGTGGTTCAGCCCCCAAGCATCACCCCCTAAAAATAGCACCAGAGGGGTCCATTCACACTGCGCCTCACTCGACAAAGAGTAGTGCCATGTGTCTGTGCTTTGCCCCATTTTCCCTAGAGAACGGGCTCTTTCCTCTTACAGCAAGAGATGGCAACGCCAACAACCTGCTGTTCAGGAGCAACCCTACAAGTTAGGGTGAGCCCCACATACGTGAAAACAGATCAGAGCTTCGCTACTCAAAGCAATTGAGTTTGTTCAGAAAAGTCATTTACCTTATTTAGATTTATATAAAAGGGCACCTTATCCATATGCTCTGGGAACCTTTACCCAGAACTGTAAAATACCCTATCAAAAACAGCACATCAACACCATCATGCTGCAGTAACCCATAACCAGGGAGCCAGGCAAATAAAGCTAAAACCACTGTCCCCTGCAGCGCCACCAAGTCACCAGCCTCACAATCCTCCCCCATTTTAAAATAGCTAGGATGCGGAGGAGGGCCGCTCTGCAGCATGCCCTGAATGCCATCAGCTTCGGGCCATTGTGGATCACTAATTCCAAAGCTGGGGGCCCCCAGAGAGCATGTCCCGTTGGCAGCCCCCATGTTACCTGTGGCATTATGGCATGGGAAAGAGGGACTCTCAGGTAGACCGCTCCAAAGCCACTAGGGGAGTTACAGGTCAAAACCATCACCTTCACCCCCACCCCAAAACCCGAAAGGCAGCCAGTGTAGATTACACAGCACAGGCTGAATATGCTAACGGTGAGAATCCCCCTTTTTACAAATGGGCCATCACATTCTACTCCAATCTGTGGGTGGTTTTAGGGTGTAGCTCCACACAGGGTGTGTTGCTGTATCCAACCTAATCTTGATTGTGTCATTTACATTAAATGAAATAGCAAAATTACTAGTGAAACATTCAAGTGGCTCTTTTCACGCCACTCTAGCTTGCATATGTCATTTACAGACTTTACAATTCCAGGCTGCTATCTATAATGCTAGGAATAATTTTACCTGTGAATCCTATATTCAGATACAACAAGGAGTCCAGTGGCACTTTAAAGACTAACAGATTCATTTGGGCATAAGCTTTCGCAGGTAAAAAACCTACTTCTTCAGCTGCATGGAGTGAAAATTACAGATGCAGGCATAAATATACTGACACATGAAGAGAAGGGAGTTAACACTGGTTCTACACTTGTAAGGTAACAAGGCCAATTCAGTCAGGGTGGAAGTGGTCCACTCCCAATAATCGATGAGGAGGTGTCAATACCAAGAGAGAGAAATTGCTTTTGTAATGAGCCAGCCACTCCCAGTCCCTAGTCAAGCCCAAATTAATGGTGTTAAATTAGCAAATGAATTGTAGCTCTGCAGTTTCTCTTTGAAGTCTGTTTTTGAAGTTTTTTTGTTGCAGGATGGCTACTTTTAAATCTGTTACTGAATGACCAGGGAGATTGAAGTGTTCTCCTACTGGCTTTTGTATGTTACCATTCCTGATGTCTGATTTGTGTCCATTTATTCTTTTATGTAGAGGCTGTCCGGTTTGGTCAATGTACATGGCAGAGGGGCATTGCTGGACATGATGGCATATATCACATTGGTAGTTGTGCAGGTGAATGAGCCCCTGATGGTGTGGCTGGTGTGGTTGGGTGCTCTGATGGTGTCGCTAGAGTAGATATGGGGACAGAGTTGGCAACGGGGTTTGTTACAGGGATTGGTTCCTGAGTTAGTGTTTCTGTGGTGTGGTGTGTAGTTGCTGGTGAGTATTTACTTCAGGTTGGGGGGCTGTCTGTAAGCGAGGACTGGCCTGCCTCTGTGAGAGTGAGGGATAGGTTGTAGGATAGGTTGATGATGTGGGATCATTTTCGAGGATAGGTTGTAGGATAGGTGGATGATGAGGGATCATTTTCCTGGGACTGGCCTGCTTCCCAAGGTCTGTGAGAGTGAGGGATCATTTTCCAGGATAGGCGGCTGATGTACTGGAGAGGTTTTAGCTGGGGGCTGTACGTGATGGCTAGTGGTGTTCTGCTAATTTAACACCATTAATTTGGGCTTGAATAGGGACTGGGAGTGGCTGGCTCACTACAAAAGCAATTTTCCCCTCTCTTGGTATTGACACCTCCTCATCGATTACTGGGAGTGGACCACATCCACCCTGACTGAATTGGCCTTGTTAACACTGGTTCTCCACTTGTAAGGTAACTCCCTTCTCTTCATGTGTCAGTATATTTATGCCTGCATCTGTAATTTTCACTCCATGCAGCTGAAGAAGTAGGGTTTTTACCCACGAAAGCTTATGCCCAAATAAATTGGTTAGTGTTTAAGGTGCCACCAGACTCCTCGTTGTTTTTGTGGATACAGACTAGCACGACTACCCCTCTCATATTCAGATACGATTACTATCCTTTAACATTTAAATACATCCACTGGACAATTGTAACCTGCACTCATTAGTACTGTGCACACGTCAGAAAATCATCATCTCTGGCACATTAGTAAGAGTTCGCTAGCCACTCTCAGCAGGATGCCGTTTTCAAGGACAGAGGAAATGAGAAATCTCATCAATTGCACCCAAAACCTCCCCATATTAAGAGTAGTTTCTAGCTGAGTGAGGTCCCCGCCCCTTTTCCCTTCTCTTTTTAAAGTAAAATAAAATAAAAACCCACAAAACAAGTAGAAAAATGACTGACTATCCAGAGGAGGAGTGAAACGGACTACACACAAAGGGGCTGTCCAATGCCCAGAAGACGACAAACTGAAACTGAAGAATTTCTTTCCTTTCTTTCCGCTATTGTAAATTTTAGGTGTTACTTCTAACTATGGGAGGTAAAAAATTTCACAAGTTTACTCAAACGTTAAGGGACATTAACAAATGTAGTCAATCTAGGTAAGTAGCATCATGAATACTTACTTCAGCTGGTGTGTCCCCTTGCTTAAATCTATTAGTAGTTCCCAGTACCGTGGGCCTTTCACTCTGATCTGCCAATATAAATGTTTTAATTGACTAGTGAGGAGCATATCACTTATATGGAGGTAACAGGGATTGCAAGACAAAAGAGAGCTATAGAAATCTATTTCAATTTCTACCCCCTTAGAAGGGCAGATTCTCCCTCTCAGCACCATCTGCTGTGTGTCCCTGGAGACTCCAAGAGGACAGAAACTGGCTGTTCCCTGCAGAGGATGCCCCAGTGGCTGTAGAGGTGACAGGGACCAGAGGCAGGATCAGGGGTAGGAAGGGACATGTAGGGGCATAACTAAGTGTGCTGCACTATGGCTATCCCACAGGTAGCAAATGGTCTCTGGGGGCCATTGTCAGCGGACATTGGCTAGACCTAATCCCAGGCTGCTCTAACATGCACTGGAGCCAGGGCAAGGAATCAGAGCAGTAACCAGGTCCCCAGTAGCCACCCTCCTTTCTGCTCTCTGAGTGAATCTTCACTGCATCACAGAATCTGGGCCAAAATGTACATTACTCAACTGGAGCCCTGATTTACCTGCTTAAGTAAGTGAAGCTCCGGGAGGAGGGTTGGTGCCATGAGTTCCTCTGTGGTTTCTTCATACCATTGCGTGCCCTTTAAACACCAACAACATTCCCGCGTTAGTAAAAACAACTTCAGTGCACAGGGACAGAAAGCACGCCAGTCTCTCGGCTACACCTCTGTTCAGCCTGACTGCACTGCAAGCATCTTGTATTTTCTAGATCCGTTTTCCTGGTGAAACGGGTGGCTTAATATTACCATTTATGTCACAAAGTGAGAGAGACAAGGTAGGGGAGGGAACATCTTTTATTGGACCAACTTCTGGTGGTGAAAGACAAGCTTTCAAGCTCCACCGAGAGCTGCTTCAGGTCTGTCACAAAACGTATACGGGAAAACAGAGGACGGCAGCACGGATGAGTCAATATGCATAGCACCGTTGTCATGAGAAGGGGACATTTTTCAACCTAAACACCTACCACACGGCCTGTACGGGCAATCTTCCACAGCAACAACAGGAGGTGCTTTCGCATGTCTGGTCAGATCACTAAGGTCTCTGCCGTTCTCTTCTCCTAAAGGCTGGCAAGGCCTGTCCTTATCCCACAGGCTATTCCATGCCTAGGGCCCTACCAAATTCACCGTCCATTTTGGTCAATTTCGTGGTCAAAGGATTTTAAAAATTGTAAATGTCATGATTTCAGATGTTTAAATCTGAAATTTCACGGTGTTGTCACTGTAGGGTCCTGACCCAAAAGAGGGTTGTGGGGGAGTCGCATGGTTATGGTAGGAGGGTTGCAGTACTGCCACCCTTACTTCTGTGCGGCTGCTGCTGGTGGCGCTGCCTTCAGAGCTGGGCTGCCGGAGAGTGGTGGCTGCTGGCCGAGAGCCCAGCTCTGAAAGCAGTGCTGCTGCCAGCAGTATCACAGAAGTCAGGATGGCCTGGTATGGTTTTTCTGCGCTGCTGCCTGCAGAGCTGGGTGGCCAGAGAGTGGCGGTTGCTGGCCACTCTCCAGCAGCCCAGCTCTGAAGGCAGCACCCCGTCAGCAGCAGCACATAAATAAGGGTGGCACCACTGCAACCCTCCTAACATAACCTTGCGACTCCCCTGTCTCCCCTTTTTGGATCAGGACCCCCTGTTTGGGAAACACTGGTCTCCCCCAGGAAATCTGTACAGTATAGGGTAAAAGCACACAAAAGACCAAATTTCACCGGGAAAGACCAGTTTCACGGTCTGTGACGCGTTTTTCATGGCCGTTAATTTGTTAGGGCCCTAACCATGTCACATCATACATCAGCTGTAGGAAGTTGTTTGATCCTGAATGTATCTTTCGACAACAGTCCATTGTGGAGGATGGGCACTCATCTCAAGAAGTGCCTAATGAGTATAGCCAGGAGGAATGCTGAGTATCCCATTTCAAAAGCATTGGGGAGATTTTTAAACCAACTTCCACTGACTCTGTGCCTTTGAAAATCTCCACTGTATTTATACAGATAACTGTTACCCCAGATCAGTATCTGCACTGAATTCTGTAGGACTTCGCTGTGCATTTCACTTGTCCCTGGTTCTACCTTCAAGGTGCCACTCAAAGCACTAGAAACAAAAGATATAGGTTGGGAGGAGTACCTTCATTATTTGCCTAGACAATCAGGTTTGACTCCACTAGAGCACTGAAAAAAAACCCCAGGATTGCAGGCCACAACACAGATATGTATACACCCTGTACATGAAGTTTTGAATTAACTTCAAGCTTCACAGCCCCATGCCCCCCTCTTCCTCTCTCCTCCCCCCGGATAAATTACCTTATAGGTAACCTCTAGTAGCGTGTAACAAGGAGTGTTTGTATCCACATCAACAGGCACCAGGAGCCTTGGTTCTGCTGCCAGCACATACAGGTGCCGTAGGGCCTGAAGGTGATACCTGTTTATGGGAAATAAAGAATTCAGCACAATGGTTTTGCTAAAGAGAGGTCTCCAAACACCCGTGTGTGCTGGCAAGCTACGTGAAGGGTAAAAGACATACAGAAGCTCTATTAGACTACAGTAAAACTTGCAGCAATATGTACATATATACATTTACTGATTTTATAAAGACAGACGGTTTCCCTAATAAGACAATACACCTCTACCCCGATATAACGCGACCTGATATAACACAAATTCAGATATAACGCGGTAAAGCAGTGCTCCAGGGAGGAGGGACTGCGCACTCCGGCGGATCAAAGCAAGTTTGATATAACACCGTTTCACCTATAATGCGGTAAGATTTTTTGGCTCCCGAGGACAGCGTTATATCGAGGTAGAGTTGTATTTATTCACTTTTAAATACATTTTTTTAAATTTCATAGAGAGATTACTTAGGTGAGCTTTCATTATAGAGCAAGCTGTTATAGCCAAGTTGTATTGCCCAGGATGCAATTTGTTAAAGAAATACAGACAGTTGTAACAGCATCTCTTCATTGATCTGATCATCACTGTCATCCCGTCCTTTACTTATTGTTCCATTTCTCACAAATATTTGAAAGCTTGCGTTAGTTGTTTCAGCTCTAATCTCACTGTAGCCCAAAAGCTTTCAGAGCCTCATTCCTGGATCATTTTTTGTGGAAGTACAACCTATTTTATGTTAAGAACATATATAAAATAACGAGCCCTTACCTGTTGTCAGAACTGTGAACGGGGAAGTGAGGATACAGAGCACAAAGAAGAGCAGCAATTGAAGAATCTGACGTGCTCAGGGAGTATCTGTAGAGAAACATCACCTATTATCTTTCAGCACTGGCGAACACCACAATTCTCGCATCCATTTCCACTGTGTCCTCATGAGCCAGAAAATGGGAACTGTGGTAGCACAGTGCACATATGTAATGCACTTCTATAAATATAAATGTTAGCACGGTAAGCCAAATATTTTATATGGCTATAAAATGACAGATATATATTCATATATTTTAACTCCACTCAAAAAAAGCAGACGGATTTTGCTCAATGTAGAAGCTAAAAGACACCACTGCATCTGTTCATATTAGGAAAGTTATCTATGCAATCGTTAGGGATAAATATTTTTTAAATGAAAATTTAAGTCCTGCTCAAATTGAGAGCCTGGAGAGAGCTTCCAACTTGCCACTGGTAAGTGGATTTTTTTCTTTAAGACCTGGACACGGTAAAGTCACTTTGGTGTTACTATTCACCTTGTCCCATGTAAAACTAGGGAACACATTTAAAACGGGCAAAAAGAAATATTCATGCAGCAAACTTCCTGAGAAATTCACTGTCGTAGAATATTATTGACGTAATTAGTTTATCAAGATTCCAAAAAGGACTAGATAGATGTGTCTATGGCTGGCAATAACATTTGCATTTACACAAGTTACAGCAGGTTAAAATGGGACAGAATTCCTGATGGGACTAGTTGCAGTGCGAGAGTCTGACCGTGCCATCTGCACACTAGATTTCTTCTGGAGCAGATTTAATCTACGTGCAAGTGAAACACCAATTATCCACTATACGTTGATACAAAACAAGCAGTGACTGTGGTCATCTGATTGCTGTAAAACGAAGAAGGTGTTCACACAGTCAGAAAGCCTAGGACACGGAGGCAGTGTCACTGTCTAGATCGCAGCTCAAAGAGAGTTCACTGTTGCATTCGGACACTTGCCCGCTTAGCATTACTGGCGGATTGGGCCTTTCATGCTGTCTGGTGGCAGCACCAAGCAATAAAGGGAGACTCTTCCTTGGCCAGTGGGAGAAAGGGAAGGACAGGAACCTGCACCTGGGAGCTCACTGAGCATGGGCAGGTAAGAAGACAATAGACAAGCCTGTGCTTTAGTCCCACTCAGCCTTACCCCAGAGCCCTGGCAGCTGCAGTGGTGGCAAACCAAGCTTGAGGAACCAACAGAGGCAGAGGAGGAGAAGTTTTGTGTGGCTCGAGCAGGGAAGAGAGTTAAGGAGTGAAAACTGGATCCCAGGTAAGAGAATTAGTTTGGTGGGTGGGGACAGAAAGATGAAGGAAAAGAGGAAGCTAAAAAAAGAGAACTAGAGATAAAAATGAACTTGAGACATTGAAGAAAAGAACAAGAAAAGGAACAGGACAGGGACGACTGAAGGCAGCATTTCCTGTTCATCCACGATACCACACTTCACGGTACCCCCAGGACAGAAAGGGAGACTGCAGAGAATGGACGGGGGCAGCTTTCAGCAAAGGAAAATGGAAGGCAAGATTCCACCGGCTGGAGGTGGCCACGTGGTGGGCTATGAAGTAGAACTCTAGCCCTGGCAGACCCCGCCAGGCATTCTGCAGGATGTGTGCACACGTCAACACTTTAAAGCATCGTTTTTAAACCAAAAACTTCTGTTGTGTTAGTCACTCAAAGCAGCGTCACAGGTGGGTTTGTAATCTACAGTTTCTATCTACAAAACCCCCCCTTACTTTTCAGTTTTCCCTTAATCAGGAATCAAACCATTAGCACCAGCAATCGTTTCTACTGTTTGTGTCATCAAGCTTTTCACTTATAAGGGCTGTCAGATTCCTGAGGGATGTACACTTCTGGAGTTCCAGTGAGCATGCGTTATCAAAAAGAAGAGATCTAAGTAACTCGGATACCAAAATATAGAAAGCAATAGAGAGAAAATCCACCAGAAGCTGTGCTGCTCTTCTCTAAACAGTCAGCATTCTTCTAGAGATTTACCATCCTTGAGAAGCATGAGATAATTCGTAATATAAAGCAGGAAAAAAGGCAGCTTTGGAAATAACAGTTTACCTTCCTCCTCCCAAAAAGAGAAGTCCAAGAGCCATGTGATGAGCCAGATGGAACCCATAGTTCATTTCTCCACCTGTCTTCTTATGCATGAAACGACAGAGCTGGAGGACCTTCAGGTTTCCAGAGCCCGCCATTACCATTGCAAGAGACAGCAGCACAACACTCAAACAAGTTTCAAGGTTATAGTGACCTGTCTTGAAGTATATGGGGGGGGGGGGGGGAAGAGAAGAGGCGTTATTACACTTCTACACTCTTACATGTGCTTCTCATCAGACATAATGTACGACTCACAAAAGAAAATTGCAGATTCTTATCAAAGAGGCCTCATTAGGAACCTTAATCTTACAGCCTTACTAACATACTAGATAACTCACACTGTAGTGGCCACCAGCACATCAGCATATGGAGGTACATCAGTTTCACACCTGACACTCCCCATTAGTTTACATTCTTCTACCGAGCCCACAAAGAAGGGACCATTTTCTTCATGACTGTTTGGTCTATTTCCCAATGTTAGAAAAATCAGACAATACTGTTGTAGGGAAAAATACAAAGGGTCACTAGCATCATTAATGATTCTGGGTTATTGAACTGACAGGTCGGTAGATATATTCAGTAATATGGGAACTAAAAGTGACATTTTGTTTGCATTGAAGCTTCATTGAGTTTAATCAAAGCGCATTACAAACCAGGGGTTCCTTTTCATTGAGAGAATCTAAAAGAACTTACTATTGAAGCTGTAGGTGCTGACAAACATTTCATGAAATCTTTTGCAAATTTAAACTGTAAAGAAGAACAAAGAGAAATACATGCTAAATACAGATATAGGGGACACAGTTATCTTCAACAAATCTCAAAAAACTACCCAGCCTCTTACCAAGCAGTTAAATGCAGCTAGGTTTTCTGAACCAGCAAATCGAAAACCCAATGACAAGCAGGCACCAGCAATGATGTAGACGTGAGCTTGCCTAAAAAACAACATAAACGGGAAACAACTGACTGTTTTTCTTTTCCTAATTTGAATAAATGATATCGAAGTGTCACATTGATTTTATAATCTTTTGGTTAACTAAAAAGTGAGACTAAAGCCCAGAACGGTGACCAATAGACATTGGCATCTGTGTGAAGAAGTATACGACAGTCAGGTTCAGTGACATTCCTCAGATCTAAAATCTATTTTTGTACAATGTCTCCCAGTGATTCTGTCAGCACTTTGTCATCACATTACTTACGCCAATGTCTCCAAATTCAGATCTTCCGATGAAGGCAATTCTGTTGCATGAAGGGATATACTGTTCTCTCTTATAATCTATAAAAAGTATGGCAGATAAATATCTTGACATATCTGTTCATTCTTGAACCTTCCCAGGTTTCTATGATTTCACAAGTGATACAAGATACAAAGTTTGTTTTATAGGATTATGCACTAAGCTTTTCCTCTACTACTACTACTACTACTATAGTGCTTCAACTTTGACCCAGAAAGGCCAATATTTTGTAGTGAAATATCCTAATCTTCTAGTTACGTTTGGAATTACAGTGAATCCTGCAAATTGCTAGTGTGCCAGAAGCATGCTATTATCACGTAAACAATCCAATCCATTGGGACGCGGAGTACCTGACATGTTCAGAGCCTTTTAATCTGTTTGATCAAGATGATTTCAAGTTACTGTGGTAAGGGCTCGGTTTGATCCCTGGTCTCAAGAAAGGTTTGGCACTCCTTTTTCAAACACATGGTAAGGACATTTGTTTAGTCAAAGCAGAATTTTAAACTGAGCATCCCTTTATCTGCCTTTTTTATCTAAAAGGGACACTGAGGTAAAGTTGTTGGGCTTGGGGTGGGTTTTTTTTGGTAAATGCTTGTTCGCATTATGAACACTATGTTAAGATTGGGATCCCACTGTACTAGGCTTATCCGTACATAGTAATTACAATCTAATCTTACCACATTTTTATTGGCCAGTCAGATTTATTTTTTAAAATCCTTTACAGTAACTCTGTACATTCTGAGCCACTGATGAATAGCTAATGATTTTAGCCTCTGGCTAAAGCTGTCAAAACCACGGCTGACTGGTTGAATGGACACAATGTATTATTATAGATCGCTTCTCAGCTTGGGCCTTGCTTGGGCCATTTGGGCAAAGCCCTTTCTTGCAGCAGGCAGAGTTTGGGAGACTTGTCAATGGAAAAGGAGGAATTTTGGGGGGGAGGGGAGGGGAGGGAAGGGGTTAAGTTAATATCACAAGCAGTCTGTCAAAGGTTTGTATCTTGTGACGATCACACTTTCAACATGTCTCATTCACACTTTTTGGCCAAACGGTAGCTCGAGATCATGAAGACAGAGATAATTAAGATTATTTAATTCATTAGGTGAGGGGTGGGAGAAGGAAAGGAAAGGTTTTCTGTTCTGCTGCCCCCAGTAACCCAGATCTGTTAACCCCCTCAGTTGTTCGCTGCAGGTGAGGTCCACAGGAGACGTGTGTGTAGGGTAGGAGGGAACTGGGGGAAGACGCTGTGGAAAGAGGTATGGGAGCACAGCAGAATGGGGCAGAAGAGGAGGGATGAAGGTTGCCAGCAGACTGTGAGGACAGTGGAAAAGGAGTGTCAGGGAGCAGTGGAGCAGGAAACGTTCCATGCCTCTTGGAGACCTTAAAAGGCTTGTTGGGGTCCCTCTGTAAAACTTTATTAGGCTTGTCAGGATCCACCACAAAATACTCCCCAACCAAGCGTTCATGGGTTCATCTGTGGCCAGCACGAGCTTCCTGCTCTGTCTACCCTAGCCTCTGTCTGTCAGAGGGTGGAGATGGATGGCAGGAGAGAGATCACTTGATCATTGCCTGTTAGGTTCACTCCCTCTGGGGCACCTGGCATTGGCCTCTGTCGGTAGACAGGATACTGGGCTAGATGGACCTTTGGTCTGACCCAGTACGGCCTTTCTTATGTTCTTATGTACTCCCACAGCCCGATTATTTTTAAAAACTATGGAAATGCCAAAAGAAAAAAAAACTTTAAGGTGATGCCAATGTTGAATGTGAATATCAGTATTAATCGTTCCAAGAACATGGCTGTTAGCCCTAGTCCGCTTCTAGCTTCTCCCCCAGTCCCCTGCACCTCTCATATTTTTAAATACCACACGTTCAAAGAAGGGAGGCTGGACATGTAAGGGGGCAGTCTGGCTTTTGTTTTTCATACTTTCAGGTGTCCAGGTTTTTTGAAGTACCCTTAAGTCACAAATATGCACTCTCGACATGAACTTCACTTTAATGAAGTTTTATCTGATGATATTCTATACATTAAGATGTGTATAAAAGTGTATCTATAGCCATACACACACACACATACACATTTCAGTTTTAGCTGTATACAGTAGAGCCTCAGCGTTACGAACTGACCAAATAACCAAACACCTCATTTGGAACCCGAAGTACACAATCAGGCAGCAGCAGAGACCAAAAAAGGCAAATATACAGTGCAGTGTTAAATGTAAACTACTTAAAAATAAAAGGGAAATCGGCATTTTTCTTCAGCATAGTAAAGTTTGAAAGCTGTATGAAGTCAATGTTCAGTTGTACACACTACGGTGTTCATAACTGAGGTTCTACTGGACCAAAACAAGAACTCTTACACCTCAAGAAAACATTACTGCTTACTGGACATAAGATTTTGTGAAGAGGGAAACAAATAGACATCAAAACTCTAACTTTTGTTCTCCAGGGAGATGTTAATTAGAGTGGCAAACACATTTAGCATAGGGACTTACTTGTGGTACGTTACTATCAACCCACTTCGAATTGGGCAAAATGTCATCCCACAAAATCAGGCATCGAGCAAGCGTCTAAAAAAAAGGCAAAATGGGGTGGAGAAAAAAATAAGCATAATATTAGTAAATAGCATCAGCAATGGTCTTTTTAACACACTAAATACATCAGGGGTGACAGGACAGAAAAATCACGGTATTGCATAGAGGCCTCTTACCTCCTCTTCTTTTAATCGGCAGATAAGCTCTTTTCTTGAGCAGGCTGAGAAAATTCAAATTCCATTTGGATACACTGGGACAGTGGTATATACTATTTCAATATACCAGTTAGCATATCTTTCACATGTAAATTTAGCTGAAATTGCATTGCAAATATGCAGTAGATGCCAATGTCTTAGAAATCATATACTGGTTTTTAAAATCAACTGAATTAATCTGGGAAAAGTACAGAAGTTTGCTTAAAATTTTCCATTTTATTTAAAGTTATATAGAAAATATAACACTTGAATAACTTCTCTTACTAAAAACAAAAGAAGTCACATGATGTGGAAGTTGCAAACAAAATTATTGTCTGGAAGCAGTCAGATTTGTTTCGGGGTGTAAGACTGACATATCCATAACAGATTATGATGACCAGAGATATTCGAGACTGATATGTTTCTCAGTAGGGTCACATATAGATTTTCAAAGTGCATTTCAATATCATTATAATAAATGTCAAAATGAAACAAAATATAATCCTACCCTCAACAAAAGAAATTCTGGTTTTACAAAGTCCAGCAAATACATTGTGTCCGGAGCTCGAAGCCAGTCAGCAATGGACCTATTTAAGCACAATAAGGCAAGTTAAGTTTGTGTTACGTAATATACTTCAGCAATGTACAGAACTTATCGAGCCACATATTGAGTCAATAATTAGCTACTTTATTAATGCTATCGTTAGTTGACAGGAGAAGCATGTCTAGTAGTTAAAGCACAAGAGATCTACTTTCAACTCCCCCAACCAGTCGAAGGCAACACGGCCAGCATATTAACATAAAATGGGGATGCTACTTGCAAAAGGGTGCTGAGAGATATGTGTTAGTGTTTATATGCTCTGAGATTGCCGAGTGAAGAGGCCACAGATGTGCAAAGTGTTATAAAAAAAATTGGTATTAGAGAAGATGGGGAAATGGATTATTCTTCTAAAATAATTAGCCCTGAAGAACATAAGGGCTTGGATGAGATGATCACAGATGGTAGGTTTACTTGAAATAAAATGAAGAAGACCCAAGGTAAAGTTAAAATTATACAGACGTTTAAAAGCGGATTACAAGTTATAACAAACATTAAAGCCATGCCAAAGTCAATACCTGTTATTAGTCTTTAGGTAGATCATAGCTAATGCCAGAGTTGCCCCTGGACAAGTAACATCCACATTTATGGTATCTCCTTCCTGTCAAGATAGAACATGTACTTTCAGTCCCGTTCACGACAAAGTTCTGTTTTACTAGTTGTAAAAATTCAGAATTCACGTTGTGCATTTGAATGCACACCCATGGTAATATATAAGAGATCCCCCATGCTACAGCTATTTCTGCTTAGATGAGCAGCAGTTCTCTAATGTAACAACCACCTTTATCTGATAACTCGGAGACTTGTGTTTCTCTCGGTGCATTCCTGCTTGGAAACGCTTGTGACCTCCAACCATGTACTGATAAAGCTGCTCGGGGACATTGAGGTCAGACATGCCTATCAAGTTACTGCCATGCTGAGAAAAGAGGAACAAACAAAAGAACGATGAATCAGGCCCTTCATACATGACTACTAATGAAAAAAATGAATTAATTCTGAAGCAATTGGAAGAGAAGGGTGAAAAAAATTCACAAATACAGCAGTCTAGCTTCCCACTTCCCACAAAAAATGATTCGGCCTTGCCTCAAGTATTAACAAACAAACAGATAAACAGACAATGTTAACTATTCATCTAATTGTGGGCCCTGACAACCTGTATCACCACTGCATAGAGATAAATTTAGTCTGTTTGCAAATTGTCTTGGATTTCTACTAACAGTTCTTAGCTGCAGGCACAGTAGTTTGAGAGAATCAGAAATGTGAACTGTGTGGTTAGTTATTATTGGACACAAAGGTCATGTGGGTCTTGTGTAGAGGAGTACAACAGAATTAGGATTTCAATTCAAACACGTTTACAAGTTCAATGTTTGCTGTTGAGGAATATTCTCTAATATTTATTTTCAATTAATTAGAATCATAGACTTTAAGGTCAGAAGGGACCATTATGATCATCTAGTCTGACCTCCTGCACAACGCAGGCCACAGAATCTCACCCACCCACTCCTGTATCAAACCCATGTCTGAGCCATTGAAGTCCTCAAATCATGGTTTAAAGACTTCAAGGTGCAGAGAATCTTCCAGCAAGCGACCCGTGCCCCATGTTGCAGATGAAGGCGAAAAACCCCCAGAGCCTCTGCCAATCTGCCCTGGAGGAAAATTCCTTCCCAACCCCAAATATGGCAATCAGCTAAACCCTGAGCATGTGGGCAAGACTCAACATTCCTGACGATAAACCCATTGCCTAAAATATCTGCATAAAGTGAACACTGAGGGGGCAGGAGCACAGCCAAGCCTCATTTCATTTTCTTTTTTATTTGATCAAATATTTGTGAGATATTGGCCCAACAATTACCCAGTGAATTTGAATGGTGTCAGTCTCTTTCATCAATTACATTGATAACGTTATTCTATTTCTTTTACCTTTGCTTCAGAACTTGGCGATTAAATCAGTTTTACCATTTTATTTCTACTACCTGCAGTTTTACAACAGGAGGAAGACTGGACTTACCCCCAAGCAGACCATGCCTAATGCTAAACCAGCTGCTAGAGAATAGGATTCTCTGTCAGTGCAGTATTCCATTTCAGGACCTGGGGGACGTCCTTTGTAAAAAGGAAACAGCATGAAATTAACCTTCTGCAATTCTAACCAAACTAACCATTCTGGGATATTACATTTCTAGTAAAGCGATAGCAAAATTCAGACCTGTATATTTTACTCAAGAATATCAGGAAAATTCTATCAATGGAATTAGAGGCAATAACTTCTTAACCTCTTGGATTGTCTACAGCCAGCTGAAAGGACTCTCCAAATGCAGCACATATGTTAAATAACATGGAGGAAATCTGAGTTTATATGCAAAGGATCACAATACAGAAGCACACATTGGCAAGGTCTGGACCTAACCACATATGGGAAGCACATTTCAAAAATGTGCTCTCAGAAAAGATTGTGCATATTTCTCTACTCCGGTTTGTGAAGTGTTAAGACACCTCACACCCCAAGCTGGCTCACAACTCTAACAAGCCAATATTTTATATAGATCATAGTAGCACATTCTGCATAAAATAACACCCCTTCACAACAGAAAATGTGTTTGAATCAACTGACGGATACTGAGGGTATTAAATAGCCAGAGATATAGTTTGAAGATGAAAGTGTTGTTCTTAAAAGTACCCATTTCTAGATTTGAAATAAACCGTGTGTTGTCTCTTTTAAACTATATATACACACACATGTAACATTGTTTAAAGCTTACCTGTAAAACAAAAAGCAGAACCACTTATGCACAGAAAGCAAGTGACATTCAACACAGAAATCTAATAATTTACCATTAAAAAAAGAGTGAGCTTCCCACAAAGTCTGCTGCCGTAGAAGGCCTAAAATGATGCATTTGGGGCCATACGAAACACCAGAAAAAGCAATTGCTACATGATCACTAACCAGAGGTACCTCGGATGAGCCAGCACGAACAGCCCTTGGCGGAACTAAAATTTTTTTTCAAAATGTAAGTTTAAATGATTTCTGCACAAACTGGCAAGCAAGGAGACATGCACAACACGTTTCTGTGTTTAACTCCAAATGGATTTGTACATGGAAGATTATCTTTAAGCTTGACTGAAAGAGACATTTTATAATGTGTTTCACCATCTACTCACCTTTAGATTAATAATGGTGGAATTCACCAAATATATTTAATAAATAATTTTTTCTGCTATTCAACCGGCCCTAATACTAAGTTACTTTGAAAGAGACAATGACAATGTTACAATTGAATACAGTACAGAACAGACAGCTTACGGCTGTTTTGTTTCTTTAAACTGCAGGGGCCATGGCTTGGGAGAGAAGAGCGGAGCATGGGTGCATAGGTATTTTTCATGTGAACTAGTTGGGTGTCACAGGTAAATTTTTCAAGTTATGCAAATGTCATGTAAACATACACAGGCCCCACACAACCTCCAATTGTAGTGGTTTACCTATTTCAGCCAGCAGAACCTCTGCCGTGTGCCTGTGAGCTGTTCCTTGATATACCAGGCCTATTCCTATCACAGCCGCCACCTGTACGTTATGAGGGACGTCCAGCTCCGTCGAAGTTGGTGGTAAGAGAGCAGGTATGTGGATGCTAAGGAGCCGAGTAATAGCCATATCCATTGTGCCTAGCTTGGCAGCAGAAACACCAAGCAGCAGCCCAATACTTGTCATCTCATGGCCCTGAAATGGGGAACAAAGACAGTGATCAAAGAGCATTGAGAACCGTAAACGTAAGTGCATTTATCTCAGCTGAAATCAAAGTCTTAAGGTCACACACTTGCAGTAATATATGAAGGTACAAGGAGAAGATAATTTCCATGTAGTTTTGATGAGCTGTGGTTATACTCACTCTTTTGGGTTGCCTCTCACTAACGGCTAAATCAGTAAACTTCACATTACAGATTGAAATCAAAGTAAAATCCTTTCATAAATCAAATATTAAACATTGTTAGACTGAGATTTTTGGCTCCAAGTTCTATCATAGCATTGTTTTTAAAATAAAAACTCTAGGTTCCCAGGTTAGCTGACTGATATTTATAATACAAAACAGATCAGCCCTACGCTGGAAAACATACACCTCTATCCCAATATAACGCTGTCCTCGGGAGCCAAAAAAATCTTACCGTGTTATAGGTGAAACTGCGTTATATCGAACTTGCTTTGATCCGCTGGAGTGCGCAGCCCCGCACCCCCAGAGCACTACTTTACCACATTATATCCGAATTCGTGAGATATTGGGTCGCATTATATCGGGGTAGAGGTGTATTACTCTAAAGCAGTGGTTTTCGACCTGGGGTCTGCAGGCTATGTCTAAGATTTCCAAAGGAGTCCGTACCTCCATTCAAAATTATTTAAAGGTCCACAAATGAAAACCACTGCTCTAAAGGTTTCTGACAAAGAACCAAGCCTTCCATTTATTATCATCATTATTATTTTGATCTAGGTGAGCCTAATCACATTTTTATTAGTTTTTTAATCTAAGGCTGGATTTAAGGAGTACATTTGATTCTCTACCTTTTAATAGTTACTCAAGAAAACATTGGGCACTTAGCCATCAGACATGCTCTAGGTGTGTTGCATAAAAGAAAAGCATAAAACCACAATATGTCATTCTGAAGGCTTTCTGAAATAAAAAAATAAAAATAATCTTAACAGGCACTAATTTTATGGGTTTCAGAGAGGTAGCCGTGTTAGTCTGTATCAGCAAAAACAACAAGGAGTCCTTGTGGCACCTTAGAGACTAACACATAAATTTGTTAGTCTCTAAGGTGCTACAAAGACTCCTCGTTGTTTTTACTAATTTTATGGTCTTAAATCCAAGAGGAACGTTATTCCGTACCTAACAATGCAAAAGCAAAGATCAGCAATGGGATCTACTCCATTAGGAATGGCCAGAACCAGTTCAAGACAATCCCATGTCGTACCCAGCTGAGCATCTAGGCAATGCAGAAGAATCCAGCAATCAACAGCATTTAATGCTGCCCATAACTGTACCCCATGAGGCAGCATAGGCTTCCACTAGTCATTGGGGTAAGCCAATCATTATGACTAAACAGCTCTCTCAGTACTATGCCCGCCTTGAAACAAGATGAAAATATGTACCAAACATTGTTGTTACAGTGTTCCTACAGCTGTCTCACTGTCCTCTTAGCCAAAGAGAGAAAGCTAGGCCACTTTCCATGGCTAGACAGTACAGCCAGGATGTTCCAAGTGCACAAAGAAATATGCATGTCCCATACAGTGAACTGAAATTGGACCGGTTTGTTCCTATATAGAGAACAGAGGCAGCTTTTGTCATTTGTATTTCAGGACAAAACTGTTAGAACTAGGCTGGGGAAAAGCAAGCTCTTAAAGTATATGGCTGACAAAAGTTTCCTCATACAAAGGAAGCCTGTAGAGACAACCCAGTGCTCCAGATAATTCGTTATTAAAATGATGTGCATTTGTCACATGAGATAAAGCGATAACAGTCCTGAACAATGGTGAAGGTCTGAGACAGCCAAACAACTGTGCCAGCAATTAGCAGGATGAGTGACGAAAGCACTGGCCATTCCCTCACACTAAGAAACTCACAAATATTTTAAAAGAAAAAAAGTCACTTCCCCCTCTTGCTTTTGAATGCAGGTCTCACCTTGGTCAAGTAGTCGTGTATGTTGAGTGTGGCAAGCTTTGTGAGGTGTCCATTCAGACCCAGTGCCATGAGGAAGCCTGCATATTCATTGGCTAGTTCTGCATTTTTGGGTTTGTTATAGACAATCCAAGCTGAGTCTATCTGGGAAGCAGGTGCTATCTTCAGTCCAGCAGCCACTCCATTGTGAAAACTGGCCCAGCATGCCATATTTGGAGGGACATCAATGTTCCCACTATTAAGGTCCACAGTAGTGTTTCTAGGCGGAGCACGGCCTGCCCAGAAGAGAATAATTTAAAAAATGTATGACGACGAAAGTTAGCTCACATTTAAAATGGCTTTGTTTAGCAGAGTCCTCATCAGCTGTCAGAGAAAAAAATTGATGCTAAGCGATGCGTCACCAATTAATTTATATCAGAAATTGCTCTCAAATTGAGCACCTCACATTTAAGAGTTACCACAGTTTTTCAGGTACAGTAGCAACACAGTAAAAAATGCTTATTGTGAGGACAAGGCTATGCGTGTCAACAGATTTGTTAGGTGACAGCAGCATGGTAGAGCAGATAGCGCAATGAACTGGGAGTCAGAGTGCCTAAGATCTAATCCTGGCTTTGACATTGCCCTGCTCTGTGACACTGGCCAAGTCATTTCATTTATTCTTGTTCTCGCAATATGCCTGTCATAATGTATCAGAGCATCATGGCATTTCTATGCTTCCGTTCCCCATCAGTGATAGGGGGATTAATGATATTTACCTTCCTTTGCAAAGCACTTTGAGATCTAAGGATGAAAACTGCTACAGAAGCTAAGTATTGTGATAGTTTCATCCTTGACAGAAAATACCACAACTGTCAGTCATTTAGGAATCATAAAAACATAATTGTAGCCAGGGAGTAAGTGATCAACTAAAAAACCTAGGCTTCATCTAGAAGAAACTAGTCAGCCTGGAAACACTACCTTTCTTACTCAAAACAACAAAATCTGCTTCTGTAAAAATATTTACTGTACCAAACTTCCAAAAAGCATAGTAGCCTTTTGGTAAGTGTGCATGTACACACAAAGACCTCACTGTTATTTTATTTCAATTAAATTAAAAGGTCCTTCATGATATAGAGGCAAGAAAACTAAAGACAGCTGTTACCTCTGAGACTTGCAAAAAATGTGACCACAAAACAACTAAAAGTTGTTATAAGCCCAATATTTCAATCTGCAAAAGAAATCTGAACATTCAGTGGGAGTGAGGGAATATTGTCAGTTGCTGGACCTAATGTATAAAGAGCTAGAAGAACTAATAACCTCAGTTAGAACAATTTTTTTAAAAGATCAGTCACAAAATTCTGCAGGTACAATGCCTGCATCATTAATGATAATGCAGAGTTAAAAATATCTGATTATTTGCAGATACTTAACGTTCGCTCTTCCCTGTCTTTTTTCCATAATGCTGATTAGAGGGTGCAAAAATTCCTCAAATTCAATTAGACATTAAACCAAAAGTTTAGAGTTTTGTTTCCCCAATGGGTCAAAGGTTAAAGAGTGCCTAGGTGACGTAGGAACCTAAATATCATTGGGGGTTGGGGGGGGAAATCAACAGGACTTCAGCTCCTAAGTTACTGAGACACTTCTGAAAGTTTTACCACAGTTAGGCCCCTTTCCAATCAGTGACTGCATGGGCAAACCCCTGCACCCACCTGGAGTCATTTGCAGGATAAAGGACCTTAGTGGGAAGAGACTGTATTTGGTCACTGTTGCAGGATATTTAAATTAATGATATATAGCATCAGGATGAAATTCTGGCCCTTCTGCTGCCAGTGGCAAAACTCCCATTGACTTCACTGGGGCCAGGATCTCACCCTCCAAACATTAAAGCACAAACCATATTCAGAGGTCTCCAAACTCAATGAATTGGTTTTAGGATTCTTGGATTAGAAGGTAGAATAATTCTCCATCTGGTGGCAGTTCCCTTATTTTATTGATCAGCTGGGGATTTTGGAACACTATATATCTTTTGCTTTATTAACAATAATGCATAGCTGCAGTTAACAAAACACAATAATCTGCTTTAAGGTCCAATCCTGCCAACATTGCTAAGCATAGAGATTACTACCATGAGCAGTTCTACTGACTTCATATTGGACCCTGGGAAAGCGGAGACACACTGCATCATCTGGCAAAGATGAAAAAGACATAAAGCCAAACAAAATTAACCCCGCAAGGGCTGGTTTGTGCTTCTGGTTTTAATAAATGTTACAATGCAAAGTGAAATATATATCCAGTGCACAGTGACACCTTTTACTTTGTAGTTGGTAAATTACCATCATATCTAGCATGTCAATCTATTTGTAATTGGTGAGAACTACTGTACGTAGAATTGTTACTTATGATCCATTTCAAGAATCTTTACAAGTAATTATTTTGCTCATAACCTATATTTTTAATTGTAACTTTATTTTGTTTTTCTAATGATAGTTTCGTGTCTGCCACTTAATCAAGAACACCACTAACTGAAACTGCCTGGCCTGTCTGGAAACACCAATGTGTTAAAAGTCTGGTGAGGAGAACTCAAGAGCGTACAAAGGAAGTATAGTAGGCTCAGGAATTCCCCCCACAGCACAGAATATTGTTCAGTAATTGTTGAAGTCTATTAGAAACACCTTACAAGGCATATAAAATGCTTCCTGGAGCAGTCATAGCAACCACTACTCATCATAAATTTGAATTTGTTTTCTACACATTCATCCTGTACATTGAGCAGGGTCTGGTGTGTGTACTAAACCAGGGTTAAAGTGGACACTGCACATAATGAAGACAATTGGGAACACCGAAGTGAGAGTAAAGGACTAAAAACGATTTTTCCTGCGAGCTCCAATTTCGGTCAAGTGCCAGTAGCTTTTAAAGACATTAAGTCCCAACTCTGCAGAGACTTACACTCATACTTCACTGTACACAGTGAGCAGCGTCCCACTGACTACAACAGCACTACCGAAGCACATGTCTCGCAGGCTCAAGGCATTATGTAGCTAGCAAGTCTAGGTTATTTTGGCTTTTATCATTTTTAACTCAAGGAAATCAAATCATGGGGGAAATGCTGAACAACATACCAGTTAGATTCAGTTTAGGAATAGGCAACGGTTCTGTTGGCACTGGATGATATGAGAACAGAGTAAACATTCCTCGGCCTAAGGGGAGCGCCATTGTCCGTTGACACAACTGTAATAACCTGTAAAGGAAATCAAAGACAGAAAACAAAAAAATAAATGCTTACCACAACCATGTTCACAACATAGGATATAGGCAGATCCCAGTCATAAATGGTATGATGGGACAATCCTCTCTCAGAATGAGAGTAAACAGCTCTTTTGCCAAGCCAATATTATAAAACGCAAACCTAACCAGAAGAAGAGGGCAAACTTAAGAAACCTACAAAAGGGTATTGCCTTGTTAAGTGGCTGTTCAAGGGTTGGTTTGTCCCCAGAGAGTCCTTTAAAGAATTAGCTTTAATTATTCTTATTTAATAATTAATCACTACTTATTATTTAAGTATTACCATAGTGCCTAGCAGTCCCCGCCATGGCCCAGGCGCTGCACAGAAAGAACAGAGGCTGTCCTTGTTCCCAAAGAACTTAACCATCTAATAAATACTTCAGTTGAAATCACGTTGGGACGTACCTAACGTATATTAACGAGTGCACAGCTCTATAAGGAAAATTCTATGCTATCAACAAATCAACAGGCATTTCAGAAAATGCAGATAAAGGAACGCTATAGAAGGAGGCAAACAAAAGCTTGCCACGTACTGTGCTGCTATGACTAGCGATAGCACCACGTTCCAGCTCTTACGCAACATGAATCATAACATTCAAAGACTGTTGACCATATTTCTCTTCTACGGAAGCAAAGTTCTGATTTACTCAGAAGACAACACTCTTGAGGGTCATTAGATCACTCAGCTTTTTAAGTCAGACAATATTTCACTAGGTTCCTTTAACTTCCTATTTTTGCTGAATTTTAGCAGTTACTGATGCTCTGAAGACAAATGTCCTCTAAGCAGCAAATAAATTACTCTCCAAAAATCAGATCAATAGACAGACAGCTATGAAAACTGAGGTGAACAACCTGTTGGAAGGTTTGACAACCATGTAGCAATCCCACAGCCTGGGTCAGAGGAAAGATTCAGTTCGCCACATTTCAGACACTAGCTGACTCAGCAAATCAGCGCTCAGTGGCTTTTTGGAGTTCAGGATATGCAGAAGAGGATTAACTGGTGAACCAGCAGCAGCCTAAGCGCCAATTAAATCCACGTACACATCTGAACCAATCTAGGTCCATATGCTATTTCCTACAGGACAATATTCCCCCCTACCCCACATTACTTCTGAGAGCAAATGGATCCTGACTGAAGGGATGCAGAAGGTAGGAAGTTCTGCTTCTGCTCCCCAGTCCCTAAGGTCCCACAGATGATTCTCTGCAAAGGCAGATCTCCAGTTTCATAGGGGGATGGCTTCGGAGGGATGGAGACGAGGAGCAGCTGCTCCCCCTGTGAACCTGCTCCTATCTGCAGATGTTACTGCTGCTTCAAGCAACATTAACACATGGTGCTCCCACTCTGAGGCACTTTGAGGTTCATATTGTCCTGGGTTTGAGGGAGTGGGAAAAGAAGTCAGCCAATGGCAGCAAGGCAAATAGTGGGCAAGCAGACTGAATGCAAGAAGTATGGTGCCTATGTAGAGCTCTAGGTCCACGGCATATCTATCATCCTCTGCTGGTTTTGAGAGGTGAATCGCCCGCCCGTTCCATAAGGGGCACAAGCTTCCCCTCCATGGGAACACAGAGCAGGAAGATCCACAGGCCAAAGCTCAGATGCCTGCCCTCTCTGCAGAAAGCACTCACAGAGAAGAGAATTTGGTGTGGTCTCTCTTGCCAGTTCATGCTTCAGACAGTCCTGAGCCCCTAAGACACTGCCATACCATCCGCATACTTATAAAGGGTGCCTTGCAGTGTGTCAGGTCCGTACATGTCATGCCAGAGGAGCTCAAGGCTACCTGACAAATAGTCTCTATTTAACCTCAGAGCCTGATTGACCATGTTTCTTAACAGGTCTTTCCAGCATGGGAACTTTCGACATTTACCTCCTCTGACGCGGATAGGATGCTATAAACTGCTTTGAGAATGGAACTATTCAATGTCAACGTGATCTAGTCCCACAACCTTTCCTACACTCTATGCTTGAGTCTCTGGAGCACGCCAGATGGACTTTCTGCAGTGTTTATGCACACTAAAGTTCAGAGTCCTTGATTCTGAAATCGAAAACTTCTTGTGTGAACCGTTCACACAAAGGGACCTCTGTCATTGTACTGGATTTGCAGCTGCCTGGATAGTTATTAAAGTCAGTAAGATATACTGTTGTATGTGGTTACACTCAATTAAATCTCAGCCACTAAAAGTATCTGCATGGTGTGTACTACTGTACTACCCAATCACCATGCTAATAGGGCGCGCACACTCTCCCGCCCAGCCCTCCTTGCCCCGGAGAAGTGCTTCATTCTCACAACAGAAGCCGCAGCATTCTAGAATCTGTCCCAAAATGCCCTCGTAGGATATCATGTCTATTCAGAGAAGTAAAATGGAGGAAAACTTAATTTCAAGGAAGATTTCTTCCAATCTACAAAGATTTTTTTTTTTTTTCAAATGCACCATACAGTTCAGAAGCCCAACATGAAAATTCCCATTTATATTTTACAAGACACCTTTTATTACAGAAACACTCCCCGGAGGCATTTCAAATGTAGAGGTTTACAAAAATTCCCACCTAAATGAGACGTTAATGAACAGCTGCTAGAAACATGGAGAGTTTACCGGTTTTCTTTTTCTTCTATGTATTCATGGTCACTGACTTCTGGCATCTGTACTACACTGACACGCACAGGATGGGCACTTTGAAGGAGTCTGCGCACTTCCTGCACTCTCAAATCCTCACTCCATATTAGTGACATCACTTCCTGGTTCATATCATTCATACCATCGTCGTCTTCTTCTGCCTCAGCTCCTGAAGGCACATCAGATGATAGCACCTGGGCAACAGACTAATTGAGAGGGGGAAAAACAGAGAAAGAGGGAGGGAATAATTTCTAAAAAAGCAGATTTCGAACATCTAGCTTCATTAAGCCAACACGACACTAGCACCGTAACATGAATGTTTGAGGTGTCGCTGTCACCTGCAGTGAGGGTGCTCTGAGAATGGAGTTCACAAAGATCCCTGGGACTTCTCGACTGGAAATCAACTACAGTCATCCACACAGGCAGGATAAACAACTCCCAAAGATGAGAGAAAATGGTTTCTTTGGCTTCCAAGGTAAAGCAAAGGAAGTTTAATGACCAACTCCTAGAGCAAATTGACAAGTAAGGGAGCATGGCGGGGAGAGAAGTGAGAGTAGCTGACTGCCGAAGCATTGCAATCTATCTTCCCAAATGAGCTCTTACTGCAGATGTGATAGATCCTTTAGATCTTTCCCTAAATCCATCCCCGACCAATTCCCACACACAGAGCTATTAATGAAGCACATGTAATGGTCCTGCAAGTTGTTTATTCCCCAAGTTCAGAAACAGAAAAGAGAGACCTGGACCAATTAAAAAAAAAAAAAAAAAAAAAAACAGACATGGGAGCCAAAGTTAGGTGCCCAAATCTATAGTTGGGTTCCTCAGCAAGTGGCCTGTCTTTCAGAAGTGCTGTGCACACACTGACTTTGGGCCCATGGAATCACAGAATTGTAGGGCTGGGAGGGACCTCAAAAGGTCATCTAGTCCCATCCCGTCCCATCCGCCCCCCCGTGCTGAGGCAGGACCAAGTATACCTATACACCTCTACCCCGATATAATGTGGTCCTCGGGAGACAAAAAATCTCACCGCGTTATATCGAACTTGCTTTGGCCCCCCTGTTCCTTGTTCCCTGACCACCCCCTCCAAAGACCCCCGTCCCTAATCACCCCCAGGACCCCACTCCCTACCCAACCCCCCTGCTCCTTGACTGCTCCGACCCCTATCCACACCACCCGCCCCGACAGGCACTCACCAGCAGCGGCGGGAAGCGGAGCAACGCGGCTCCAGCCTGCTCCACTCCGCCACCTTCCAGCTGCGGCGCTCCGCTTCCCGCCGCCGGTGAGTGTGGAGAGGTTGGGGAAGGGACGCCCCCCCATACTCACCTGTGGCGGGAAGCGGAGCGCCACGGCTGGGAACTAACGGAGTGGAGCGGAGCGGGCTGGGGCCGGGCTGCTCCGCTTCCCGCCGCCGGTGAGTGCGGGGAGGTTGGGGAAACGACGCCCTCCGCACTCACCGGCGGCGGAAAGCGGAGCAATGCAGCCCCAGCCCGCTCCACTTTCCTTGCCCCGGCCCCAGCCGTGTCGCTGGAGGGCAGGGTTGGGGAAAGGTCCCGCACTCACCTGCGGCGGGAAGCGGAGCACCGCAGCTGGGAGCTGGCAGAGTGGAGTGGGCTGGGGCTGGGCTGCTCCGCTTTCGCCGCTGCCGGTGAGTGCAGGGGGGAATCCCTTCCCCCAAGCCCCCTCCCCCGAGCGCCACGGCTGGGGCCAGGGTGAGGGAAGCGGAGCAGGCTGTTCCCGGCCCCCCGCTAATCCCCCGGGCCACTCTGGGACTGCGGGGCCCCCAAGAGTGCCCCCCCACAGCTCCTGCCTCCCAGGCCCTGGGGGGTGAGCCCCCGAGACCCTCTGCCCCTTATCCAACCCCTCGGCCCCGGCCCGGCACCCTTAACACGCCGCTCAGAGCAGCATGTCAGAGCTTTACCGCGTTGTATGCGAACCCGCGTTATATCGGGGTAGAGGTGTACTATGCTCAAGTGTATTCCTATTCAAGCACATGCTGAAGAGCTATCCTGCATAGGGATGTTTTCCTGAAACAGGGCCTTCATTGGGCGCTGAAGGAGCGCAGCACTTCTGAAAATCAGGCCATTTATTCTGGAGCCGAACTTTAGGTACCCGTATTTTAAATGTTTGCTCCCATGGTATTTAATTCCATTGTTCATTAGCATCTAGGTAGTTGGTTAGGTTTTTCCAAGCTCCTCATTTAGGTTTCCCCTCACCGTGGTATCAAAGTGCCTTCAGAGCTCACCCACCAGTACTACCATATGCCTCAGAAATACAGACATTCCAGACGTTCAAGGTCAATCGTTTTCTTGAAAACTTTATCAAGCTCTCGTTTGAGTCTAGCTGTCTCCTGTTAGTCTCTAGGTGTCCACATGACCAAAGCACAACAGTTTAGCAGCACGGGCAGGCTCAATTCAAAAACAAACCCAAGCACAAGAATTGCTTGGACCATGTAGCATAGGACGGGAATGTGCTGACAGAGCAGTGTAGTTCAGCTTGCCCAGCACTTGCCTACACCATGCGTGGTTCAAACCAACCTCTCACTTTCATGAGCACTAAATTAACTTAAATTGCAACAACAACAACAACAACAAAAAGTGTTCTGCAGAGGCTCTTTGCAGACTAGAAATTCTGACAAGTTCCTCACAGCCTGAAGAAATGATCTGGAAAACATACTTCCCTTTCTCCTCTAGCTTCTGCTGTACAGAGAGTCTGATTTAATAAATAAAGAGGTAACTGAACGGTAACTAGTGCAGTATGATCTAATCTAGGGGCAAACAAAACAAGAGAGCCTCTAATGCGTTGCTTCTCCCCACCCAAGTTGACTAAAATTGTGTATGATGCATTAAATATCAGAAAGGATCTTTATCCATCACGGGATCTCTCTCAGTTCCCAGCAGATGACAATATGAGTAAAAATGCAGTTGATGAATGAAAAACAATTTATTTTGATCAAAAATGTTAATATCTACCAGCACCACACATCTAGCCAGTGCCTGCTTAGAAACAGGAAACTCCACCCTGCCCCTCTGAAAGAGGGGAAACAATCTGGCTTTTGTAGAATATTTTATCCTTTTAAGGTAACATTTATAACAATGCCTCAGATAAGTCAAGTGACAAAAGTCAGTTTTCATCTCACTTGGGGTGAAAAGGTCACTGGTAAGAGCTCAAATGAATCTTTAATGAATGGTGGCCAAGGTGATTTAGGTTTGTTAGCTTGCTTATTTTCATTCAGAAGAAAAAATTGTAATATAGATTTCTTTTTTTTTTTGGATATGCTGTTATGAGACACCTGGATAAAACCCAAAGCTGCTTAACAACATTCTAAAAACCCAAGACAGCACTAAATACTTAGTGAGGAAGGATCTTTGCCAGGATGTGCAGAGAGCAGGAGCTCTTTCTTCATGGCCTCTTGAAACAATGCATACTGCCATTAAGCAGTTTCATGAAGGCCACTGAAACTCTCAACCTATCAAGTAGTGTTTTGGCTTGGTACAAAGGCCTCAAAGAATGCACAAAGGGACTGTCAACATGTGAGGCGCTGGTGATTCCAGCTATCAGATGAGTGTGTTTTTTTTAAAAAAGGAATTACACAAAAATGCTCTGGGACTCACAGAATAGAAACATCCTTAAGGGGGAAAGAAGAAAAATATGTAGAAAAAAAACCCAGTGTGCTTTTGAAAGTTGTCACATTTCCCACAATGGACAGGAAGGGTACACTCATGTCAAGCCAAACGAGTGTCATACTAGGAAATACCTGCTTTCCTTTGCTCTAGTGTAACTGTTTTGCTGCCACATTGCTGAGGGCAGAACTCTGAAACTTCTCACTCATCTCTGAAAGTCGTATCTTCTTTGGAATGCAGATACAGTTATAGAGGAAATCATGTTGAGATTTGTACTTAAAGGATTAAAACCCATCTGTTTTACACGCTAACAATTCAATTTAGTCTGCATATTTAAACACCCTCACTCTTCTGGCACCAGACAGTGTTTTTTCTGTTAAAAACCTTGAATGTTTGTAAACTGTATGCTGCTCTGGCGCACCAATCTGGAGTCCTACATACCATATCTCCTACACATAATGAGCTGTTTTGGCCAGCTATGAAGTCAAGAGATACTAGTCCAACTTTTCAAGCATTTAAGCACTCCCAGCTGAGCATTCAATAGGATATTGATATCTGCCTTTCTGAAATCCCCCTTTTGTGTTGATACTCACAGATTTACCCTTTGCCAGGTTCCCCTCACATGCCTGTTTGGAAAGATCTTGACGCCCAATCAAGAGACAGACAGCTTCCGGCCAATCAGAGGCAGGCTGCTCTCGGCAGTGATATACAGCATCTCTGATAGGAAGCGCAACCCCAAAGGGGAGAGACTCCAAATCTCTTAAGGTGAAACCTTAAAATTAGAGAGAAAAAACCTTACCAGGGTTTTAAAAACATGAATATTTCTAAGCCCAGCCAAAGTGACTGCTCAAACATAAGACCATTACGTAAGGTTATCGTAAATGTGCAAAATAGTAAAAGCTTTCCTTACCTACACTAGTCATCCAGATAACCAGCTTTTCAGCTAGGTTGGAAACAGATGTGCTGTGTCTGAAACTATATCTACAAAACAATGGGAAAGCAGACCCCACGTGAATCAGAAACATAGCAGTATCAGAGTGCAAATTCATAACGTATCAACATTAAATTTACCGATTATCATCTTGTTCTGTTTGCTGTTTTCGTTGCCCTAAAATGGAAAAATAAGATATCTTTTTACCAAGTGAATGCAGGAACAATGTGAACTAGTGTCTACAAGAATAGTCTCATACCACCAGAATGCTTATTACAGTCCACTTACCTGAAGTTATCCTAAACAAATAATGTGATGCTTCGTTTGAAACGGCACTCTCATCACCAAGTATGTACAGTGCAACACTCTGCATGTGAGGAAGAAATTTTACATTACTATATAAATTGCTAATAACTATCCATTTAAGCCAGCAGAAAGAAATGTATTGTTAATGATGACTTAAACAGATTCTCAGCTCATTATGAAGACATCAGTAGTGACTCCTCAATTGAGTACATTGAAATTTGCACTTAGAGGACCAAACTTTTGTTTTACATTTTAATGACTGGTTTTAGTCTCCAAATTTGGCATAATATTTCTTACAAAGACAAACTAAATTTTCCGTACAATTTTTTCAAAAGAAATACTTATTTAAAATGCTCCATTTGGAATTTTTGCCTTGCGTTTCCCACATTTCATTGGGTTCCTCTGGCTAAATCACATTTTCCACAAACACCAAACTTCTCTCTCATACAAACACACACCCCTGATAGCATTTCAGTCGCAGGCCACTTTGTAAATGCTCTAAAGGAACAAAGCTATTTCTCGGTTCACACGAACCTCACTGAGTTTCACCATGGTTAGCCAGTGGAACTGCCCTGATCTAGCAGCCACTTCCACTTTCAGACACTGCCAGTCTCGCTGACTCACAGGAGGCCAAATTTCATCCAAAAAGAATATTTGAATTTCTGTTTTTCATCGAAAGTTTCCGAGCAGCTGTGTGCCTGACTCATCCACGAGGTTCTGCACGTGCTCCTGGTGTGGCAGGGAGCCAGGCTAGGCAGAAGGGAACATGGAGCTGGGCTCTGGAGAGACCCTGGGGTGCAAACAGGGATGTGAGGGGCAGGCAGGCAGGCAGAGAGTAGGGCTTATGTAGACAGGGTTTACTATACGCAAGGATGCTTGCAGGCAGGGAGCTCTTTGCACCAGGGTATCAGCACTTGAGGGGCTCCCATGGTGCTACTGCCTCAGCTTCTCCACGCTGAAGCCAAGGAGAGAAGTCAACTCTGACAAGTCACCCGGGGTTGGTGAGACCATGGCTTCTTTCCAATTAACCACAGGCAGATTGCCTGAGCAGAGTCCCTGTTCCCTACACTTGTCCTTCATAACCAGCTCAAGTCCTGCATCTCTGTTCACCATCCCGTACACCCCAATGGCCCTAGACCCCACACAGTTTTTCCCCCCAGGGAGAGGACCAAGGGTCATCAGGAGGGCACAAAGGATAACAGTGAGAACTAGCCATGCAATTAACTATAAATGTTCATATGTACTTGCTAAAAAGCTGGGAAATTCCCTCACAAGCCAAACTTTGTTAACTTTGAGTTACATTGCTAGTCTGTTTATCCCACCTGCACGAACGGTAAAAAGCAAGGACAAAAGCCGGTAAACCAGGCAGCACCCCACCTACACTGCACTCATCAGTTCTCCTACTCAAACCCCTCTCTTCCACCTCCTGCAGCTCAGATCTCTCCAGTCTCACTCTGCAGAAAACTTACACTTAACAATACAAGAAACATAAAGCAGACCAAATAAAGATAAGCGAGGAGGAGAGACTGGGGATTTTTCCCATTTGCTAACTGCATTGTTTTAAAACACTTCCATGTTTTCTTAACCTAATTTTTGGGATTAAATTGTATTCTTGGTTATGGATTTGGGTCCCGGTCCTCAAAACATTTATGCACGTGCTTAGCTTTCCACACCTGAGTAGCCCCATTAGTCAGTGGAACTATTCACACAAGCATACAACTAAGCACTTGGAGACAAACATTTGCAGCATCAGCACCTTACTGTTGAGATGCCAGGATAAAATCTGTGGTCACAACATGCGCTTTCTTTCTACAGTACATACCAGCACTACTAGCTTGCTCCTTTCACAGATTCCTGGTAAGTAAGGATAAGGCAGGGCTCCTTCTCCCTTCAAACAGGAACTCAGCCACTGAAAGATACTGGGAGGCTCAGCAGAAAAAAACGAGGGATGGTGCATGAAACCTGTTTGGGCTTAATCAGATTAACAGTCATTGTACTATCCCTAAAGTACAGACCAAACCCTACAGTATATTGCCTTTATTTTTTAAGTAAGCAGGTGTAGTATGTTCAACATTTCCCCAAACCATTCCATTTCTATAACCTCCAGACAGATGGAGGTCTACTAAAGAACCTTAACATTTCAAGTATGAGACGACAATAAGCCTTTCAACAAACGATGCTATCTATCTAGGGGGGGAGGGATAGCTCAGTGGTTTGAGCATTGGCCTGCTAAACCCAGGGTTGTGAGTTCAATCCTTGAGGGGGCCACTTGGGGATCTGGGGCAAAATCAGTACTTGGTCCTGCTAATGAAGGCAGGGGGCTGGACTCGATGACCTTTCAAGGTCCCTTCCAGTTCTAGGAGATGGGATATCTCCATTAATTTAATTTAATTTAAAATTTTAATCGATCCAAAGATCCCAAGAAATCAGACTGATTCTCAAACCGCATTGCTGAAAAAGCTCTGTAATGCAAGCAGCTTATATTAACCTGCTTTGGTAAGAGAGAACAACCTAGTTTGACTTCTTTTGCCTTTCCTGTTCGCAAACACTTGGTAAAAGTTTCAAAAGCCTCTTCTTGACTGCTGTTATTGGAGGCCTTTGAATTGACCAGAGGCAGCAGCAGCATTTGCAGAACTGCCTCCTGCATTCCATTTGCATTCCTGTGGGTGCAAGGGTGGACAACCAGAAACGCAAACCTCTAGGCCCTCATTTGCCATTTTTAAAAATTTCCAGACTAAAAAACCCCAACAAAATGTGAACAGTGGATTGCCAGCCCAACAGACTGCGGGCATGTCGCCGCAGAACGGGTTCCTGCACAGCCCACTCCTGAAAGGACAATGTATAGGGATGAGAAGGTAATTCAGTCCCAAGTCTTTGAGCCCTCTGCTAGACCACAAGGGTGCCAGCCAGTGTCAGCTGTGGTAGAGTTCTTGTGATCTGGTCCATTGGCCACTGGACTGAAATCATCAGTCATCAACTGGTTGTAATTTCAACTCACTGCCACGCTGAGGCAGGCAGAAATACTGAAAAAATGGGCTGTGAGGGCACCAACACAACAAACATCAGTAGTGAGCAAACAAGGTAAAAAAAAAAAATCTGAATATTTGGATTGATATTTACATCATATCTATCTCCAGTCCCTCTAACAAATCAGAGCAAAATACAACAGCAAGGCACTTGACAAGCACAGAAAAACTGAAATGCTCTGTTTTTGCAGTAGATAAGTACTGTAACTTTCAGTTGTGGTAAGAACAGTTACCAGAAGTAATTGTACAGTGTACAGAGATACTTCCCTCATCGAGTCTTTTCATGTGAATCCTGAGTAATCACCCTGAAACTCACCTTGATCGATTATGCATGTCTGCCTGGAGGTCTTTACAAGTGCAGGATACTCTCTGTAGTAATAATCTATATACGCTTCCAATTTTAAGTCCCTGAAGTGAAAGAGATGAGAAAAGGCAGCTAGATGACGAAAAACATTGCTTGTGCCTCTGATTTATGAACTTCAACTATTGAGTGTATTCTTATTTAACATGTCTGGGATGAGTAGGTTGGGCATGAGGAGCAATGCGCTCTCTTTCCTTTCCTAGCTAACCATTCCCCTGACACATATCTCCCCTTCCCCCACACACCAACTTGTGATTTTAGGCTTTTCTGAATGAGATTCTGTGGCCATGGGCTGCTTTTCCCCACAACCTTCACCACCAAAACTAATCTCAGTGGTCTAACGCCTGTGTCCCGACAGTTTATGCTAAATATTACTGGCAATTAGTTGTTAAGGCCAAACACACTGGGCTTGGCTCTCTGTACAAGACATAAAATACAGACAGTTTTTCCCCTGTGGGATTTGGTGGGTTGTGGGATGAGCTTGGATTATTTTTTGGGTTGCAGACCAAAGACGTTTGAGAACCATTAATCTAGAGAGAAGAATGGTCTAAACACAGAACTGGAATCCAAGAACCTCTGAGTTCCATCCTGGTTGTGACATGGACCTCCCTTCTGTGGCTTTGGACAAGTCATTTAAGAACTCTTCCTCAGTTCCCCCTATTCTGTAAAATGGGAATAACAGGGGTGTATCTGAATGGATTACCTAGGGAGGTGGTGGAATCTCCTTCCTTAGAGGTTTTTAAGGTCAGGCTTGACAAAGTCCTGGCTGGGATGATTTAGTTGGGAATTGGTCCTGCTTTGAGCAGGGGGTTGGACTAGATGACCTCCTGAGGTCCCTTCCAACCCTGATATTCTATGATTCTATGAATGCCAATTGTAAGAGGCATTCACTACAGCTAAACATTTTTTGACCCAGGAAGTTCTTGGACACTGACACACTTTCTCTGCTTGCTGAAATTTGTAAAGTTTGCTTAATAAGGAGAAGGTTTAGGGGTGACTTGATCACAGTCCATAAGTACCGACAAGGGGAACAAATATTTAATAATGGGCTCTTCTACTTAGCAGACAAAGATATAACACCCTCCAATGGCTGGAAGTTCAAGCTAGACAAATTCACACCGGAAGTAAGGCAAAAAATTTTACCAGTGAGAGTAATTAACCATTGGCACAATTTATCAAGGGTCCTGGTAGACTCTGCATCACTGACAAGTTTTACATCAAGATGGGATGTTTTTCTAAAAGCTCTGCTCTAGGAATTGCTCAGGAACAGTTCTCTGGCCTGTGTTATGCGGGAGGTCAGACTAGATGATCCCAGTGGTCCCTTCTGGCTTTGGAATCTATGCTCCACTTTAAAGCTTATTCCCAAATTCACGCTCAAAAACAATGTATGCATGTCATAAAGAGACACCGTGCGGTATAGGACAGCTTGAGTTCATTTCTGTGACTTATTACTGGAGGTACCTTGCCAGCTGAACAAGCAATACAACAAGCGAACGAATGCCTTCTCCCATCAGGCTGTTCAATTTAAGCTCCTCATAGATCAGATGAAGCACAAAGAAAATAGCAGGAATGTGGGTGAAGAGAAGCGTTGAGGAATCCAAGCTGAGGCTGGGTGAAAAGTCATCTTTTGGAAATGAAGTTTCCAATGGATCCAACCGCAAGGCTCTGGCCAGAGGGTGAGACTCAAGATTTCTATGGTAGTCCGAATTGAGCAGATACTCCCAGTCCTTAGGCAAACAAAGAGAGAATGATGTATAGGTCCCTAAATATATCCTCCCTCTCCAAGAGAGTCCTGAACTGTGATGCCTTTCATTGGATAGTAGTGGTGGCGGCGGGAGGGTACTCATGTAAAATACATCAATTTACAACAAAATGTTCAAAGTGACATGATCTATAGCAAACATGAATAACATCATTAACACTCCAAGCTACTTGGCAGAGAGACGCACATGTAATTCCTAATTGTTGAAGAGGCTGGCAATTCTCCCAGTAAGCTGGGACCTAGGGACCACCCAGCCCTCAGACATTTCTGCTATTAATTACAAAAGGTACTAACAGTTCTCAGGCTCTTCTATCAAAAATCCATTAACTCCTACATTCTCTGCTCCATATAGTACATCATGATGTAATGCTACAAACTGTATAACAGCATGCAAGGCACCACTATCCAAAGTCTGTCCAAAGACAATCGGAAAAACCCAGATCTCATAGTTTGGCTTCTCGCTCTTCCCTATTTCCAACATTTTGTTATTTTAATTAACAGATCTAGAGTAATCAGATTGCCCCCCCCCCACAACTCCAATCCACCATTCTGCCCACCAACAGTGCAGCCTCGATGTCTCATTTGTCCCACTTTCTTCCGCACTGTCCCTATATATGGACCATGCTTCCTGAGCTGGTCCAAAAAACTACTCCCTTCTATTTTAAACCCCTCTTGAAGGTCCACTTCTCCTGTAGCACATACGAGAAACTTGCCAATTATGCCTTCTGCCAATAAAATAGAATAAAAAATAAAATACAGCGTCTTCGCTCCACCCCACGCTGCACAAGCCTTTGCTAACTGCATCTCTTACTGACATGACATCATCCTTTGCTTCCTACCCCCTCAGCTGCCTTATTACATCACTCACGGTTCAAAGGTCACTCATTTAGGTCCCTTTGTCCAACTGCACTGAACATGTTATAGGATTGAGGCCTTAGTTTGTACGCTCCTTGGCATGTTTTCCTTCTGCGCTGGAAGGTGCCTGGGACACCTTTGGGTGATGATTAAATAATAGTAAAGCAGCTGAGGCATTACGCTGTAAAGAACTTTTGCTTCTGTTTCTGCAGAAACTGGCCACTTCAGCCTGAACTCTTTACTAAAATCCATAATAATACGTGCAATTAACGAGCTGGGGAATTTTATATTGCTGGCTTGTTAAAATGTACTGAGCAGACAGGGATGGGATAGACTATTAGTAAAGGAACAGAGCATCTTGGGAAGATTTCACGTTCTTGGGAGCAGTAATTGGGCATGCTAATGGAATGAAGTATGAATCAAATATGAACTACTACTTATATGTTGGTACGTCTGAGATGATTCCCCTAGTGAGGGACACAGTGTTAGACACTGCACAGACAGCTGATGACACTGCATCCTCCAAAAACTTACAATCCCATGCAAACCCCATTTGAAAGTAGCCAGTCAGAGTTTGCTTCCTCTGATCTGCCTGCATTTTAAAGGTCTGATCTTTTATTCAATTGGTAACCTGCTTTTATTTTTAGTAAATGCTGACTCCATCTCTTACTTCGTCTGATCCTGTCTCGGAAGGTCTAGCCTTCTTGGGAGCAATGACAGGAGAAAGGGATCCTTCAAAATCAAGCTGCAAGAAATAAAAAGGCAAAATTAACTATTGTAAAACCCCTGAAATTACATACATTAATCACCAACAAGAACTAAAGGTAAAATAGAATGTCTCCACCAAAGTTAAGTATTGTTTCTTGGCATAGCATTAAAAATTACATCCTTTACTTTCCCATAAAATCACATACAACAAAGAAGGGAAGCCAATTATCTATGTACAGAAGCCACGAGTGCATTTGGTTTGAGAATTTCATATTCTAACTTGCTAATATTTAGTGTTTTGGGGGGGGGAAAGAGAAATCCTGATATTAGTGCTGGGCTCATTCTGCAAATGCACTTCAATGGACTTCATTTCAGTGGTGCGTGCCCCTGGAGTTTGCTTTCTGCCAATATACTAGCAAACAAACGTTCTGACAGGAAGGTCCACTGACACAGAAAGCTGAATGAATGCTCCGAAGTATTACAAGTATCTGCACTGCAAATCCTGTTCTGAAAGGTCTATGCATCCACTTGGAGACCGGAACTATGAACTGTCACCTGTGTGTTCTATCAAACCAGCATGAATATTAACTATTCACAACTGAGAATGATCACACTTTGAAAGCAGCAGTATCAGTGGTGAAAGGGAGTGTATGATCCTCATAGACAATTGTTTATATGCGGCCTAGGTATTAGCACGATGGGCACAACTGGAAAAGTTCATTTGATAATTCAGAGATGCCTTGTTTAACAGGTTAAGGCATGCCGGCTGCTGAACTGAATGTATTTGGATAATCATCTTGAACTTTGTGAAATTATTAATTATGCAAACAATTAACTAATACAAATATAAGCCTAGAAAACAAACTACAAAGTTGTGAGTTTACTTACATTACGTGTCCATGCCAATCGGTCAGTATTGTAACCCATCATATTCATGAGGCAGGTTACAAATAAACTCCACTCAGAGTGATAACTTGGTCCTCCGGGAGCATTGTAAGCATTATACCACTTGACAAGCATTTGTACCGCAATCTCTTTGGGCAGGATAGACTTAATTCCTTGTAAACATCTTTTCACTGTTTTGGGGGGGAAAGAAAATGTTTATACTATTTTGTCACATCCACGCTTGTATAATGGGGCCATGCCCATGACTCCACAATGACTGTTGTAAACCCATTTCGAGCCCTACTTTTGGCCCTCTGATAACTCTGTCAAAAAAAAAAAAAAAAAAATCCACACAGTTCAGCCCTGCCCATCTATTGGCCTGGAAATTTCCATGCATAATCTCAAGCCAAAGGAAAACTTGCTTCCAACTGCAAAGCAATCAGCCACTGTTCAGTTTTAGGACACTGGAAATGTAATTCTAAACATTTTTTTTGCAACATGTCCCTTTTTTGCTCACTCCTAAAGCTGTGTTAACAGATCAAATTTCTCATGCTCGTCCTCCTTAAATAACAGTGTACACACTTATTTTAGGCCAGTTTGTTCCCAAGTTACCAGAGAATACTACTGGCTATGAACCAGTGAACCTACAGAGCATAGCTAGATATAGGTCAGCAAGTCTGTAGCTGATCACATGAACTTACAGCATTAGGTGCCGCATCATCATGGCCCAAATACTACACTTCACAGCTGTATAATGAAGTGTGCAGCTGTGTTTTAGGGGTTGGATTCTGTTCCTTACCTAGCTCTGAGGTGGCGATTTCAGGAATGGTAATCCTAACCATGGAGCTATTGCTGAGTTCCTGTAAAAAAAAAAAAAATTGAAGTCAAATCACAAGGGGCATCTTCAGATAAAACCAAGATCACAGTCCATCTATACAGAAAGCTTTATACATTAAACTTATCCATAACACAGATCTTTTTACTAAGCTTGAGACTTTCAAGGTCATGGGAGAGCTGTTGGACTTATAGGTACTCGAATTCCTGTAAGTGATAAGAGATAGTTTTCCTAAAAAGGACATTCTATAGGGTAAGCATGTGCACTGAGCACTTGGAAGTGCAACATCGGTCTGTGAGTCAGAAGCTCTTTGAAGAGCTTACTACCCGGGAGAAACCAGGGCTCATTATACTTTGCTCACCCTGTTTCAGAAACAATCCACAGGAAAACACCTACCAGAGTTACTCTGTTGTGAACAGGGTCTCGCACAGCGTGAATGAAAGTTCCAAGTTGTTGGAAAGTACAATCATCAATGTAAGAGGAGTCATGAAGTTTGGAAGAATCCCTCAACTCTGGAACTGGAGACAACAGCACTCCCTGCAAAGGGACAAAACAATAATTAAAAGCTGAAATTGTGGGTGGGTAAGTTAACAAGTCTGGGCTCTGCATATTCTGAAACCAATCCTCATCCTTCCATTTTAGGGTTTCCAGTAAGACACTAATGACTAGGTATGATGCTGGCAGACCAAGCACCAGCTCATGCCAAAGCCCCTTGAACGCTGACAAACACACAGCTGGAATCCGTCTGGCTCACCTGTGTGTTAGAATTGTTAAAAACAGATATTAGAATGATAAGAATGTGTCTAGTGTTCAGATTTTATTGAATGCTTGTGAGTTGCTGCCAGCATTAATCTCACTTATAACATCTGTATCCCATATTGTAAGGTAATATTTAAGTGAGCCTCTCTGACTGTGTAAATGACCAGGCAGAAGAGAGACATTAATTAGCATGAAGGGCTGATCTTCAAAAGAAGGTGTTATACACTTCCCAACAGGAAAGATCCATTGACACTAGATGGACTACTGTGGGATGTTAAAGAGAGCAAAAGATATTTGTTGTGGATTATAGAGGCTTCTATTACCTTTTGAAGCTTAAGATTTTAATTAATTTGCGTATCTATCTTTACCCTGTAAATAACTCTCTAAAGTCCTTTTCCTATTTAATAAATCTTTATAGTTTACTATAGGATTGACTAGAAGCCTTGACTTCAGTGTGAGATCTACAGTGCAATTGACCTGGGGTTGGTGACTGGTCCTTTGGGACTGGGAGTAACCTGAATGCTGTGATCCTTGGCATAAGGGACCATCTAACACACAGGTAGGCTCGCCTGGATCAAAGTACCCAAGAGGACCATGTGTGACTCCAAGTTACGGCTATTATAGTGCCTGAGGAGTCTACGCTTGTTAATTGGTTAGTGAAATCGAAGAACAGAACTCTCAGCCAACGTGGGGGTTGTGCGCTGCTTCCTAAGAGTGGGTACTCATGCTCCTGAATCACGGCAGGCAGCGTTATACTAGGTATTGGGAGAGACATGAGTTTTAAATGACATTGTCAGCTACTTAAACATTCTTGACAGCACAGTGACAAGAGAGTCATGCCACCTCCCTAGTCTCCTACACAACTACCACACAATGCGCATCTCCATTTTGACCGATTTACACTGACACACATCAACAGTGACAAGCTGAATGTGGCGGAGGAGTAAGGAACCACATGACTGAGGCAAGCACGTTGAGGAGCAAGGGCTAGCCGACTTAGGTGTCAAGAGCAAAGGAAGGAAGTGGGGTTTGAGCTGCAGGAGATGGATGGGAGACGCTGAGCAGCAAGAAGTCCCTCTGTGACGAGCGGTCACAGGCTCGTCAGAACAGAGATCTTCTCTGACACACCACGAGGGGTTCAGCCCAGTGGCTCTCCTCTCTTCCCCCACAAGCATAAAACCCATTTCCTCCCCATGCTCTCAGGGGGCAGGTGGTTCGACAGGGGGCTTCGGTGGGTTGCTGCTATAGATTGTGGTGAGGGGCTGGGGGAGTAAGTGGAGTTTGAGCTGAGGAGACTGAGTGGGAGAAGCACAATCACAGGCTCAATCTCACTGTTCTCACAACATCCACATTCACTCCCCAGCAGCACTCACAGCCCAGCCTCATACCCGACCTGGCGTCCTGTCCATACTACAGAGTTCTGCCAGCATCGCTCTGTCGGTCAGGGGGGTGGAGAGATCTGATCCCTGACCAACAGAGCTGGGATGGCAGAAGCCCTAGTGCAGACACAGTTATGCCAGCAGAACTGCACGGTTATGGGTATGGTTTGTTTCGTTGGAGGGGGCAGGGAGATGCAGGGAATGAGCTATACCCAGAAACGTGTAATGGGGCCTAGTCCAGCAGAAAACAGACTCAGGCGCTCAGCGACATCATGGCTTTTGCAAGTATAGAACAAACTTTTTCAATAAAACAGTTCGCTTCTCTCACCTCCTCTAAGGGCCCGAGGTGCTTATTCAAAGGCTTGGAAGGAGTATTCAGGCTATCCAGAGGGGTGCTCGGCCGAGGCATTTGGTTCGACATTGTCAGCGATGGTGCTGGCAGTCCAGGAATAAAAACCTTCCCTACCTTTTTATAAAAAGAAATGGTTAGTTTTAACATGCAAACTCCTCTAACGCACACACGTTCAGGTCAATGACAGTAGCGGCAGCAATTATTAATACTTCAAAGAAAAAGGTTAAGAAAATTGGGTATATGGTGAAATTCAAAAATCGATAGACAAGTCCAAAGTTGTCCCATTTTAACTCCTTTTTCCCCCAAGCATTGACACATTACAGTATTTTCCAGTACTACTTCTATACATTTCCACATGCTTGCATCACTGCTGCACATTTAAGTCAACTTAAAGTTATGACAGTTTCAATTTAAAAAAATTACTTTTAAACAGTATAAAAATGTCTAGAAAAATCTGTTTTGCAGTTTCCAAACATAAAGCAAAAAGCATATTTGTCTTTCTACATAAAATAGGGTTAGCTATTTTTAAGTTAACTATAAAAGTGTAAAAAAGAAAGTACAACAACAGTCTTTTGCAAAGTAACAAGTTTTGACATTTAAAACCCATTGACACGTCATGAGAGACTGAAAGCTTTTAGCTTTGGAGAACTTCTGTTTACTTCTCATATTTATAGGATTCTCTTTGTTCTTAATAACTCAAAAGCTGGACATGAAAACCTCACATCAAGCAACATTATCTCCAGACCCAATGCTTTTCTAATTGTTCTGAGGTGTCAATGACCCAAGAGCAACATTTCCAGCACTGCAGGAGGCAAATCAGACCCCAACTCCTGCTTTTGATTAGAATTGATCCGAGGACCTGCCCACCTCCCCAGGAAGTTGACATCCGAAGTCTCCTAAAATGGCCTAAAGCAGTAACTGCTGTAGCAGCTTACTACATATCAAACACACTTGACATGACGCTGGTAACAGAAGTTACAATAGCCCCGTTGTGACATAGGAAATTTCAAACGTCTTTCCCTTGGGGTACTAAGAATTTTAACTTGATTACATGATGGTACGTACCCGAACCACTCCAGAGTACAGCACCAAGTTCCCATTGCCTTCCAGAACCAGCAATGTGTCAATGCTCTATAAATACCAAAGAGTGCGTCAAAACATCTTGTATTTGAGTAAACACTACATTTAGACACTGAAAGTACACCAAGGTTCTATATTTAAACACACATGCTTACCTCCACAGGGGCTGCGTCCTTTGCCTGTATATTGGTAACAGAACCAAAGATCAGCTGTGACTTATCGTTACTCTCTTGAAACTTTACACAGCTAAATATTTAGGAGGGGGAAAAAAAAATTCAACCAAAAATGTTATATACCAGAAACTCTCTCCTATGTGGTGTTATGAAAGAGGGAGAGGACATTAAAACAGTGATGTATGAGAACTAATTTTCACAGTGGTATCCTCCCCTCCTTTTTAACACAAGATAACACTGTTTCTACAGAATCTCTAATATGAGGAATGCTGGTTTTTCCGCTGCTAATTAACATCATTCAAAGTAATAATCTTTGTTAAATTACCCAGAATACTTCTAAGGGTCTAGGGTGGGGAAAGCAAGCATGCCACTGGAAAGACAATGCATTTTTTTTTTAATCTTAGTTTTATTTAAATGCCCAAACTTGTGTATGCCATAGTTGCACACATTCATGTGACAGAGACACATGCATCACATTAATGTAACAGACTTCACTATCCCATATCTAGCTAGTTATTTTTATAGCGCTAACATTTATTCAGCAATTCACAGGGACCCAGAAAAACCCACATATGCTCACCGCAACTGGAGCTGGGATTCCACTAAAAAGCACAAGAACTTTTGTCCACAAAGGTCAGTTGTAATAAACACTTTTGAGGCTTGGGAATTCTTCTCTCTGTCAATATTGAAACAAGAGGCAGTGATCAGCATAATGCTTTGGCTCACTGCTCTAGGGTCAGTGGAAGAGTGTTACTGAAGAGAATATTAAGCACAGCAAGCTGTAAGACACGGCTGGACATCAGCCAAACAGTGGACTGGACGGCCAGAGTTTGCCATCCCAATGCGTGTCACTATTCTAGAAATTAGTATTCCTAGATCCCAACCTGCATGCTCCCTAGTTTGGGGCACTCAGGGCACAGGCTTTACCAGCCAACCCTAGTGTCAGATTTGTTTTATCCTTACTTTTCTGTTTGATTCCAAATGTTACTGCTCTACTTCGGTTTCTACCTTTGGGTCATATTTGCTCAAAGGCAGCTGTCCCCCACCAAAAGCCTGCAGTAGCTGCATGAAGCCTCTTTGAAGTGAACAGCACCAATTTCAACCACTTAATAGCATTCGAATTTGTATAGTGATCTCAACAGTAGCATTGGCATTTGGAGTCAAGCTGGCTAAAGGACTTTAGTATATGATCATAATGAATAACAGTGCTGATTTAGAAGGGAGGAACGTTGCCTGGTCAGGCTTGCTTTTGTGTACAGTTTGCACCTATTATAATGTGCTATGCATCTGAAGAAGTGAGGTTTTTACCCACGAAAGCTTATGCCCAAATAAATCTGTTAGTCTTTAAGGTGCCACCAGACTCCTTGTTGTTTTTGTAGATACAGACTAACACGGCTACCCCCTGATATTATAATGTGAGCGCTGCTGCCACGGTATCCTTGCAAATGCCCAGCTGAGTCCCCAGTGATACCACCACTGATCACTTCTCACAGGGGCTGGAACAAGCTCCCAGCCACCAGCTGGGCACATGTTCATCACCAAAAACTGTCAATGAACAGAATCCCTCCTAACTGGTGCTGATGGCAAAGGAAATAAGATTCCTACACTCATTTTGCTCAAGCAGGAATTGGCCCTACACTGCCTCTCTTGCACTAGCTGTGCTCCAGCCCTCTAGAACCACGTGATCTCCTCACACAGAAAGGTTCAGCCCATGGCTTGGCATTGGCTGCAATGATATCAACATTAGTAGTATCTCCACTTTGGGCAGCTCACTCGGTATTCTGCCAAGCACAACGGCAGCAGCACTGAACACCGCTCGTGATACTCCTGTGATTTTAGCTATTTTGTTTATTTCTTTCTTTCTTTATTTAGCATCTTCACTAATGATCTAGGAGAAAAAGAGCATGCTAATTACATCCACAGATGATACTGAGAGGCGCTGTAAACACCAGAGACAGCAAAATAATCAGATGGTGCCAAGAGACTTACAATTATGGCCAGGTACTAACAAAATGACGTCAATTTATCACTGAGGCATTACTGCCAATAGGAAGGGCTGGCTCGCATTCAACCCAATTGTAACAGAACTCTTTTGGATGGGTTGCGAGCAGCAGGGATTTGAAAGCAGGTCTCTGTTTTCCCAGGCAGGAGACAGTCATGTCTTCAGATCCAGAGCTCCTGTTCTACTGCTGATAACCCAGCCAGGGTGTCCTGTTTCCAGTGGTGGCGCATAGAGAGATTTCAGCTGCAGCACATCTTGGGCACTTGGGATGAGCTTCCCAGCCGGAAGTGTAACTCACATTTACACAGCTTGGTTCTCTGTCCCCAGTCTAGCGGCTGGATCAGATAGTGATCAATAAGCCAGCTACAGCTTTTGAGCTAACGGATCTGACTCAGAGCTGAAAGACAGCAGAGGCTCATGCTTTTCGGTTCCAGGTTCAATCCCTTTGGCTGATGACCCATCCAGGAGCATTTGCATTATACAACTCCTATTACCTTTAAGGACCAAAAAACTAAGCTCGAGACATTCCATCGAACACATCGGATGGAGCCGAGACTCGAGAGTAAGAATCCTAGCCAACAGTATCTGTAGAAACTGACATTCCACTACCCCTATTACCATATACTCAAGATCTACTGTGCCACTCCCATGCACAGAGGAATTTACTCATCATTGGGATGGAATGCAGCGGCTATTTAACAGCACACAACTGCTTGGGAGAAAAGTGAAGGATATTTCATCCTCTTGCAACAGGAAGAAGGATTTAGATAGGCAGAATGTAATTACCCAAATAGGAGTTTGGCTACGACATTGTGGTTAATACGATAATTTGTTTAAAAGAGGCATGGGATCTTTAATGTCTTCAGATGGGGAAGATACAGTTTGATAGCTCATCAAAAAGACAGCATCTTCAAAACCAGAGTGCCCCATATCCCATGCCAATGCATTGGTTCAAACACTGACCTCCTGGGAAGGGTGATACCTACTGAACCACCCACAGCCCTTCTGCAACACGCTGGTACTTGAAGGTCTCACATCAAAGTAGCAATCAGACAACCCCGCTTAGCTCATGAGATCCGATGTGACAACAATCCAGTTTAGAAGGCTACAGGACACAGAGGTTAACATTTAAAAGTGCCCAAGTCCCATTTTCAAAAGCGAGCTGGACACTTGGGGTATGTCTATACTTGCAGTTACACACCTATGGCTGGCCGGTGTCAGCTGACTCTGGCGTGCAGGGCTCGGGCTAAGGGGCTATTTAGCTGTGGCGTAGACACTGCCCGAGCCCAAATGTCTACACCGCAATTAAACAGCCCCTTCGGCTCACGGGACTCAGGCTGAGTCAGCTGACACGGGCAAGCCCCGGGTTTTTAATTGCAGTGTAGACGTACTTTGGGAGCCTGACTTTCACTGAGTCTTAGTCTCCTAAGTAGTTTTTGACAGAGGGACTTAGGCACTTTTGAAAATGTTACCTAACAATACTAAACAATCCTTCATCATGAAGCACTACGGTGTACTCAGTCGTACACACACACCTGCTTTAAGAGGCAACAGCTTGCAAAAAGTTTGGACTGAGGACAATTTCACTTTAGTCTTTGTCAGTGGAAACGCAGGTCTAGTTAAACCCAAATATAAGCTTCCAAACCTCATGGTCATGATGGTCTCTGTCCACAGATGGTCTATGCACAGCTCTGGAACAATTGGCTCAGTTTCTGGAGCAAGGAAGGAGTCGCTGGAAGCACTGTTTGGAGAATGGCTCACACTGTGCCGCCGTGGCGACTGGGTGTTACTGGAGAAGTTGAATCTCTGCACTCCTGAGAAAGATTGCACCCCTAAGGCAGGAGAGTGAGAACGGCTGCAAAGCAAGACAAGGGCCATTACTGAAAACAGATCGTAAAGTCAGGCAAGCTCAGGTGTGTGCAGCAGAATCCTTTTCCACAAGGGGAGCCAGGGAACTCACACACTAGCACTGAATTTTCTCAGTTGCTAATTCAATACCAGCCCATTTGCTCACAGGAACACACCAACCCTCCAAATAGTTTGCTAAATACTTCTGGCAGAGGCTTGAAAAGGAGGGGGGAAATAGAAAACACTCCGTAATGCGCAATCAGGTTTGTGAAAACCTATCCCCAGCCTGCCCAGTACAAAATATTACCGATTTTAAGGGCAGTTCTGTGTTTACGCTAAAAGCTCGGTCTTGAGCTGTGCTGCAAGTGGAGAGCCCTGCCTCCATGCGCAGGTCTTATCTAAAGTGCAAGTGGCTGATTCTTGAAGGAAATAAAGCTCTCTCGGGCTTCCCGAGGGAGACATAGGAAAGTGGGTAACAAGAAAGTAAAGTGCACAGAGGATGCTGAGCTTCCACTCTAGAAAGATGCCTCTAGAAAGATGCCACAATGGCCTGCTGAAGGCCATTGGTGGGCATGGAGAGGACGGAATGACCTAAGGTGCATCATTCTATGTTTCTAAAATACCTCACTATCCCTACCAAGGCCCACAGGACGCTGTGCGAGATATTTAAACACAATACAACTAGTTTTAAGAAGTCAGCAGAAACTCAATATGAATACAACTGATTAAGGGGAAGGGAAGGAGATCAACCACGTGAAGAGGGTTAAAAAAGAGACTGCAGGGAAGTTAGAGATGGGAACCACTGATGGGCAAGATAAAAACATATGAAAAAAGTTGAGGCAGTTACCGAAAAAGAGAGAGAGAAATGGACCAGTGATATTGGGGAAGCAAATTCCACAGCCTTGGATTACCTTCAGCAAAGGTGCCAAGCTGAACTGCAGCTGCTGGATCTCAGAGTGGAGGCCAGCGGGGAAGCTTTGTGTTCACAGGTATTTGCACTAAAGGAGAAGGTTGCGATTGTAGATGGGGTCTACACTTTTACAGTGCAGTTCTACTCTAAAAAAGCAACTATGTTTAAATGGCACCTTCATATCCAGCTATCTACATGTGTCAGGTCTGCTGACTTAGGGACAAAAAAAATATGGCTTTGCTGCTTTTTCCTCCTGAAAATCCTGTAGAGCCAACACAACTAAGAATGAGTTGCATTTGATTCCAATTTGCAACCCAGAGTTGTTTACTCAATGCCAATCAGTTACACCTGTGTAGCCCATTGAAGGCAAGGGGATCGTAAGGAAGGACCACATTTGGTCTGCAGAACACTTATTCCTGGGGATGATGCACATCATGGAAAGAACCCAGCTTGACTCAGAGCACAGGCTGAGCCTGAGGGCTGGCCAGCAGTCCAACATCAAGAGGAGTTTTTTTGCTTGTTTTTTTTTAAATAGGGTGGGCTGCTCTCTGGTCACCCTTTTAAAGGTGAGAAGAGCAAAAATATACCGTATTTATATGCAAATATCACCAGTAATCTGGCTGAGGGAGACGCTACCCAGAGAATAAAATTCTAACTTTCCTAATTTTGAAATTTGTTTTTATCCTTTGTGAAACCCTCCCTGTTAACTGGAGATATTCTAGCGCGTGACATCACAAATACCAGAGGCCTACGCAGCATACTGCAGAAGGCAAGGGACAACACATACTGATGCCAGAAACTACCCAAAATAGATACATTCATGTTTCTTACATGGCTCAGTATTGTCAATTCACACTTAACATCCTTTCAGCTTGTTCCATAAAGTAAACCCAGTCATTTAATTATCCCTTGAAGCCAGAACCTTTATTTGCAATGGCTGACAATTTGGGACAATTTTATCCCAGTGATAAAGATAAAAACATGTCAAGTCTTATTTTATAATTCTTGACAATTGGCAGAACATGAGGCGAAAGCAGTGGACATCTGAACTTTGACTGGAAGAGCTGCCAGGCTGCCACTTCGCTCTGTCTACAGCCCAGTGATGTAGCCAGCTTTCTCACTGAGTTAATCAGGCACCATTGCAATGATCAGCTGTAAAAATCAACAGAAAAAGGAGTGTTCAGGAGTCGAGAAGACTGTCTCCCATGCCTCAGTACTGCCCTGCCTATGAATGTCAATACACGCGCCGAGGCAGCGCAGGTGAGAGGGTGGATAGCCCAGTGGCACTGGGACTCAGGAGACCTGCACTCTGTTCCCAGCTACACCACAGATTATCTTTCTGACCTGGGACAAGTCACTTGGTCTCTCTCTGCCCCAGTCCCCCAGCTATAACATGGAGATAACAGCATTGCCCTATCTCACAAGGACACTGAGAAAAAATACATTGAAGACTGAGAGGCTCTAGGACACTATGATAATGGAGGCCAAGTAAGTTAGATAGATAGGTACCGTTTTAGATGTTGTATAGAGTCTATTGCTAACCCTGCATCAGATGTGCTCATCTTTTACGCGACTAGTTAACACACAATCCATTTAGCACCCACCTAAGAGCCGCCATGTTGGATATGGAAGGCGAGCGGGAGTGCATGCTGGGCGACGACACCGACCTACTCTGGCTGTGAAGAGAGGAATAATTCTGGAAAGGGGAAGCCATGGGTGAGTCTCCTTTCGAGAGACTCCTGAGGTGGGCGGTCAAAGAGCTGCTGGTGGCCACATGTTGCGGCGTCCCCACCTGCTCAGAGAACTTTAGGACTGTGCTCTGCTCCTGGAAGAGACAAAAGAAGCTGTACGTCATAAGGAACATGAGTGGTTCATAGCAGCCCGAGTGCCCTGGGGTCACTGACCAGCTGTTTACTTCACCAACACAACTCAAGTTAGAGGTCACACAGACTCATTTGCTGCTAGACTTCTCAACCCTGGGGTCTAGTTAGTAATGCTGTAGCAGATTCTGAAGATACTATCATTCTCCAGGGACACAGACATTTCAGTCAAGCCCTAAGTGAGGTGGCTCTCATGCAGTAGCCCCACAGAATGGTGGGGAGAGCGTCTGCTTTTCCCCTAGGACTCCTGCATGGAGCAGGGGGAGGAAGACAGCAAGCAGCAGGGCTAGGTAGATTCTCCCTATGTTGGCTTTTCAAAAAAGTGAAGAAAAGAAGGCAGGAGTACAACAGGGCCACTAGACCCACACTGGAAGGAACAGAAGAGCCATGGGGTAACCCCCTGGGACTCCTGCCCGTGGCCTGAAGAGAAGGAAGTGGGGGTGAAGGAAGGAAGGGTGGCGGTCAGCTCTCCCTGACTCCCTTCATCTATTGTTTGTCTCTTTCCCACAAGTTTTCCACCTGGCTCTTAATGGCAGCCAGTTGTTTGTTGCTTTGAGATTTGGCAGATCTTTCGTCAGCAGATTGCCAGGACTACAGCCAAAGGGGCATGATGACAAACGTCGTTTCTCACCCATCATTTATGTGGCAGGTATATCTATGCCCACCCAGACACCCCACTCACCCCCAGAAACAGCCACCATTGCTTAAGGCATTTAAACATCAACGAGTGCTTGGGAAACCCGGCATCCTTAAATCTGGAATGGAGAGATAACTGAAAGAGGAACTGCTCCTCGGAAGTTCCATTGTTTTGATCTAACGCTATCCATTATATGGACTGGATTGTAAATATTATGAGTTCACACACACACACACTCACACACACACACACCTTCCATCTTTAAGTCAGCAATTTTTTCTTACCTCTGGTTTTACTCTACGAAGGGCCCAGACAGCATGCAAACTCTGAACGGTGTCATAGGTCATCACAATGGAAGGCTCCTCATTGAGGAACACAATGCGCAGTGTGTAATCAGCAACATACTGTACTCTAGCCGAGCCAAACACACCTGCTAGAGAAGTAGCGCTCAGGTTAACCCCATCTAAATCAGAAGGACAGTTTCTGTAATAGTGTTATTAATTACACAAAGCTACCATTTCATGTCCCATTTCTGTTGCAACTTTGGTTCTTCCCATATAGAGTCCCTCGCTGGGAGTGTTTGGCAGTTAAGAGTATATAGCTAAGCATTCAGACCCGAGGGAAAAGGCCACAGTTTGTTGTACCCAAGGCATTTCAAAGTAGTGTAAATAAGAGGCAGCATTACCTAATGGCTAAGGCATTGGCCTGGGCCTCAGGAGACCTGGGTTCTAACATAATCCAAAGGCTGGAAGTTGAAGCTAGACAAATTTAGATTGGAAATAAGGCACACATTTGTAAGTGTAACAATTAGCCATTGGAAGAGCTTTACCGCGGGCCGTGGTGCATTCTCCAACACTGACCATTTTAAAATCCAGACTGGATGTTGTTCTAAAAGCTCTCCTCTAGCAATTGCTCTGAGGCAGGTCTCTGGCCTGGGCGATACAGGTCAGACCAGATGAGGACAATGGTCCCTTCTGGCCTTGGAATCTATCCATCTATTCCCAGCTATGTGACCTTGGACATGTCCCCTCTCTCTTCCTCAGTTTCCCCTTCTGTAAAACACGGATAATGATGCTGACTTCCTTTGTAGAGTGCTTTGAGATCTTCAGCTGAAAAGCACATCACTATATCTGCATGGCCCTCCCCAGTGCTGGGGTTTCGCTACTGGCCCATCCCTTCCCTGCCCCCCTCCCTTTGTGTGGGGCACAGCTCGCTCTGCCCCCTAGCTGTTACCAAGTGAATGGGAGGCATCTCCTCCTACTCCCCCACTGTCCAGCCTGGAATAGAGGAGAGGGAATAGGATGGGGCTGCAACTTCAAATGGGAGTTGAATGTTGGGATGACAGGCACTCCCTGCCCCACATTTCTCCCCATTCTCCCTACCACCAACCTCCCACACCCCCCACTCTCACAACCCCCTCCTGGCCTGACCCCCCCAACCGCTTTCCCCTCCCTACCAACAATCCATGCCCCCCTCCCCTTGCTGCAACCCCACACCCCTCTCTCTTTACTCATTCACTCTTCCATCCCCTAATTCCCCTTTTACTCCACTCCAACACACACACACACGCCCATATTTCTCCTCACTGCTACAACACCCTATATTCTCTAGCTCTGCACCAAAAAAACTGATGAGTCTCTGGAAACATTAAGAGCAGCTCATATAAGGCATCCCTTGACCAAGTGGCCCTATGATTTGCTTGCTTTTGATCACCCTCAGTTCCATTGTTCAGGATGAATACATCATCCTAACCGCTTACTAGAGTCTTCCATCTTCCCGCTATTTAATTAATGCTGATTTCCTTAATAATAATACCGCTAGTGTATAATCAAAGTCTGCATGTGGATTTTAGAGCACTTTAAAATATCACATTTAAACCAGAAATTTTGGTTGGAGGGCAAAACTTCCAAAGGGAGCCTCTGCAGAACGCAGGCAAAGCAAGGAACACGCACGACACACATTCCTGGAAAGCTGCCCAGGGTAGGCCCAAACTCTCAGTGCACGGCTGCTCAGGGACGTCTAAAGCATGAACAAACTGGGCACCTGCCCAGGGCCCCCTGCAGACAGGGAGCCCCAGCAGTGAGGTGTTTAAAAATAAGATTATCTAGTCTTTGACACATATTGAATCCCGTGTGTTTCAGGAAACTGAATTTTCAGATGTCATTCATGACTTTGCTGCCCACAAATCCAGACAGTGATGTTTTTAAAGCAGCCGAATACATGTAAAACTTTTTCTATTACCACTATGTTGTGTTTTTTAAGGCAAGAATTCCTAGTTATTTCCTACCGTAATATGGTGGAGGCCCCAATTTGCACTGTGCCCAGGGAACTCCAGTCATTAAGATGGCCCCACGGGTGCTCAAATCACCCCAAATTTAGACCACTAACCCCACTCCACACCCCCAAGAGGACTTGCAGATTTCAAGGCAATCCAAGTAAGCATGTGGCTTTTAGAGCACTTCGAATAATCAACCTTTGAACAGCAAGCAACGCTCAATCTTAACTATAGCTACAACTCTGCTATAATTTCAAGAAGGCTGTAGTTAGTGTGGGGAGTCAGCTGCAATGTGAATATCATGACTCCAGACCCAGTAACATGTGGGTCAATCACCACAGCTCAATGACAGCAAGGTTTCAAATGTAACCAAGCAAGATAGCCACTCTCTCTTTCCTTTGTAGAATCCCTCCTCGGTGGCCAGCCATTCAAAGAGGTCTTTTTAGATACCTTAAATATCCTAAAGCTACAATACCAATTACAGGGTTTGTCTACCCCTGGGGGTACACAGACCCCTGGGGGTACACAGACCCCTGGGGGTACATCAACTTATCTAGATAGTTTTACAACAGGCTACATAAAAAGCACTAGCAAAGTCAGTAAAAACTAAAATTTCATACAGACACTGACTTTTTTATACTGCTTTATATACTATACACTGAAATCTAAGTACCATATTTATATTCCAATTGATTTATTTTATAATTATATGCTAAAAATGAGAAAGTAAGCCATTTTCAGTTATAGTGTGCGATGACACTTTTGTATTTTTATGCCTGATTTTGTAAGCAAGTAGTTTTTAAGTGAGGTGAAACTTGGGGATACGCAAGACAGATCAGACTCCTGGAAGGGGGACAGTTGTCTAGAAAGGGTGAGAGCCGCTCATCTACACATATGCACGCTGTGCAGCAAGCCAGGTTGTAAATCTACACCAATGCACACATGGAATCTTTCACTGCACAGCAGCAGGGTCCATGCGGACAGTCAGCATGTGGCAGACGAGTGCATTATAGATTTACACCACAGCTTGCCACGAACTAAGTATTCATATTGACAAGTCCTAAGTGACATGAAATCCTAATTTAATGAACTTCATATAAAATAATTTAATGAATATGGCTACAACACTGCATACATGAAATCCTAACAGATAAGCAGCTAAAATAATCCATTTCTAAATTCTTAAAAGAGATATTTGAAAATTCATTAGATTGTAATATATAGACTATAAGACGGAGAAGGTAAACTTTCAATGCTGTATTCAAGAATATTGCTGCTGAATCACTCATTTCTATTTATGGATTTTCTTTTTTTTATTAAAAAGACAACCTACCTCCAGACTTACAGACAAGAGGTGTTATCTCATCTAAAGGATGTAGCATACTGAACATAGTGGGCAAAGGTTCTCTGGAAAGGAAATGGAAAAATATATTTAAAAATCAAGCGTTAAGCTGTAAAATCTAACAGATGGATCACAAACACCCACTGCAATTTTAACAGTCAACTCCTCAAAAATAAACAAGTGACATATATGTTCCATTAAGTACAGTTTGAATGGTTCATCTAACACATCAATAAAAAAAAACCCAAGCTTTGTTTCTCTAGTACACTTTATCTCGGAGCAGCTGAGAAAACTTACCCTGATATTACTATATAAACTTGGAACACTTCACCCACCACTGAAAGGATGCAGCTATTTAACAGCACAGAGCAATGCTTAACAGTTCAAAATAGGAAATGAGGAATCCAACTGAAATTGCCAGGGAAATTTAGACAGACATGGAGTTACCAGATAAAAACGTGGCAAAACACAAAGACTGAAGAGCCAAGCGATCTCAACTGACCACCACTAACATGAATGTCAGTTGGAAATCTCATTTGAAAGCTGAAACATTTTGTGTACAACTGCCTTTTTACTCCACAGTGTAAGGTAGGACTAGGTTCCAAGTGCTGGTGTGCATGCTCAAAAGTGAAGTTCTAAACTCTATTTTTGAGCTTTTTCACCTGAAAGACTCCTCTTACACTTAGCACATGCCACCGGAGAAGTTTTCTGAAAAACATCAATAGGATTAGAGAAACCGTTTTTCTGTTCTTATGGACTTTGACAGCCAGTAACCAAAAAGCAGCTCCGTTTTTTGTATGTTCAAACTGGATTAGACATGTAGTCCTTATGGAGAACACCCGACTTTCACAAGTCTGAAAAAAGTGGAAGTTCTTAATTTAAAACTTTCGAAATGCAGACTGCTAAATGCTGGGTCACTCCCTAGCTATTTAGAGCACACTTCTCACTATGGCATCTCAGCATGGTTAAAAATAAGAACCACATACCCTGGGACGGATGCACATAGCTCCAAGGCAGCTACGCAAGCCACTCCCTAAATCCAACCAACGCCGCATCCTGGCTTTATGCCAGCGTGTACCAACTTAAATCATCAATGTCAATCATGATTTAAACTGGCGTGCAGGAAACACTGATTTAAATAATTTATTTTAATCCTGCTTTGCATTTGAACTTATTTTTCCTAAAGAAAAGGTTAATTCTCATTGACTGGTAATCACTAAAATATGTTGATTGGCAACTATAATTATAGCCTTTACAAGACGTTTGGTATTTTTTGCTAAGCAGGAAGATACGCATTTATTTAAGCAATTATATAGCTTAACATACATTTATTCAGAGTCTTAATTTTTACTTTTTTTATTATGTGGGGAAATGGTGAACAACATGTTTCTTATTGTGACAGGGTGCACATGGCCCTGCAAGGCCCCCTGCTGGAGGCCCCATGGTACTACCACACCTCACCCCACTCCACCCCACAAAAGGAGCAGCGAAGGTGGGTACAATTCAATAAAAGGAGCTGCTGGGCCTGAACAGGTCAGTTCCTGGCTGGGACTAGAGGAGCGAGGAAGGGTGCTCCTTGCTGGTCAGAGGAGCTGAAGAGAGAACTAGGTGGCACTCACATCCAGTGAGGAGGAAGAGGATCTGAGAAGTTCTGCCCCGCGGTAAGGGGGGAAGAGAAGAGGGCTACATGGGAGAAGGCCCAGGGAATAGCAGCAACTAATTAAAGGCAGCAGTATGTGTATGGTATTTATAGGGTCCCTGGGTTTGGACCTGAAGCAATGGGCAGGCCCAGGTTACCCCACCGGCCACTGGGAAGAGGACACAGCTCTGTCGGAAAGCCTACGTGAAGAGCAGGATTTAAAGGGCCCAGAGACGAGGCTGAAGACTCTAACAAGGGCACACCAAGAGTCCTTGTTGGACCTCTGTTACCCCAGAAGGGGTTCATCCATTTGACTGTGTGACTTGGCCAGAGGGCTGAGCCACTGAAGACCTGCCTAGTGAAATCAGCAACCTACAAGGGACATATAGGAGTGGGAAAGATCGCAGTACCACACCTAGCCATTAGGAGGCACTTGAGATGAGTGCCCCCCCATCACGCTTATTTACAAGAAAATTAATTTTTTTATTCATGATTTTAATTGAATTCAAATTTCCCTCCAAATGCAGCTTAATTCAAATGACACAAAAATTGCATTTTACAATTATTTTTGTTAAATAAACCTACCCTAAAAGTGCTGGATACCAACTTGTTTTTTTACCATCCAAACACGTTTTGCATTTAAAACTAACTGGTTCTTTAAACAAAAGTAGTATTACCTGTAGTTAGTGAATTGAATTGATTGTTCTGGTCACCATGTTTTTCAAGATTTTAGAACCGGGCGATCTCATTCTCTCATTTTTATTCAGAGATGGGAAAAGGAAAACAAGCTTCCATGGTTTTTTTTAAACTCCTAATTGGTTTCTCAACTTTGAATGAACTAGTTGAACAAAGGGAAATGAAGAAAATATTTTCTCTGCACCTGCAGAGGCAACTACTGTCAAAAGCGGTTTAGCACTTCAACAAACTCTGGTTCTAGGTTCTTAGCCAGTGACTTCCACCAGTTCAGTGGTTTGACTTCCTTTTAAACTTCAGCAGCAAACATGCACTACAGTACTTGAATATGGACTTTTAATTGAATGTAAGTGACAGTAATAGACTGTAGTAAGTTTAGGCCTTAACACAGGGTGTCAATTTAAAACTTAATTTGAAATAGGTTTATTTTTAAAAAGAAAAATGTATTTAATTAAAATTTAAAAATCCATTTTTTTAAAAAAAACTCTGATAATTATCCACCCTGCTTTACACCTATTGATTAGGGGCAGAATCCTAATCCACCCTGGCTGTGTTGATGAAGGAAAGCACACACCGAGGTCAGAGAAGGGGTTCTCAAGCTGATCCCCAGTGTCTTGGAATTAGGGAAGGAGCCAGCCGCTCTTTCTTTGTCTATCCCTGACTGAATTTCCCAACCCACCATCATTACTGTGACCCCAGTCCCAGGGCAAAAGATCACAGAACCCCGTAGTAATAAGGTCTGGTAGAATATTACTCTGCCTCCCCCTGAAGCTATGCGAAAAGAGGCTCTGACCTTTGTCAGGCCTCAGCATCATCCCCAGCCTCTACAAGCCTCTCCCTTCAAATTCTTGATATTCCACCCAGCTTCCAAGCCTGTCTGACCAACTCCCCAAAAGCCCTGACCCCTTTCAGATGCTTAAACCCCACCTCCTGTACTGCCAAATGTCCTAATAAATCGGGTGCAGAGGCCTAAGTAGTGGTGAGAGTCCCGAAACGGTGCACAACTTGAATGGAGAGTTGTCAGGGAGATGTATCCAGTTTACATGTATGTATCCAAGATAGATACATGTAAGACTGTGCTGACACATCCCATGGCATGTAGGATACACGTCGCTACACGCTGCAGTGAAGGGCCGTGTGCAGCTACACCTGGCAGTACAGTGTAAGGCTCCTGACGGGGGAGGCAGCAGGTCACTAGAGTGCTAAAAATCGCTGTGTAGACACGGGAGGCACTGCTTGGGTGTGCAGAGAGCCACACAGGGTATATACCCTGTGGCTCTGGCATGTCTGTACTCTACTCGTCTAAGCAGTGCCCTACCGTCTACATGCTATTTATACCCATGCTAGCTGCGCGCCCATTGTCTGCACCCTGCACATCACTGTAAATGTAGATGTAACCCAAGACAGCCCCGACACCTCCACCTGCATTTGCTTAGCAGTGCTATAGTGATTGGAGTTGTACAAAACAGCTTTATCAACATTTTTATTCCCCCGCCCCCCAAGCCAGGTACGTAGCAGTGCAGCCCTAGCCACCGGACCAAGCCATGCAGCAAGTTCTCGGTGGGAGTTTTCTTTGCAGACACAAAGTGGATGAAATAATCCATTAACAATTTTTAACACCTACTTTATACACTAACATTTTTAATGCACAATTAAAGTGGAGATTTAAATATAAAGAGACAAGAAGTGCTCGACCTTACCTTAACAAAACCACAATAACCCTACGTTCCCGCTAGCTGTTCTTTCTCCACACACAGGCCACAGACACCTTCCCATTGCCAAATACACCTCAACTCTTCCCTTGTGGGTATGTGCATTACAACACAGGCTTTAATTTCACAACAGAGCCCACACTGACATGTCACCAAGGAGGGTCTTGCACCAGGGGATCAAGAGCAGAGCAGAGCCTCCAGCTTGTGTAAGAGAATCATGCAGGACGGACACTGCCTCCAGAAGCTGAAAGTCTAATACTGTGTTTGACATGTGCAAAGGAGCTTGATGGCAGTGTTCAGACCAATGTGGGCATTGTAACCGAGAATGTCTTTACTCTTTCCACGTTTACATTCTAAGTCTTACTTTTGCATGGAATGGGAACATAACTCAACACGTCCCAATGTCCTGATGCGTTTCATCATCACTTTGGTAGCGCACGACACTTGTACTAAAAGGACAGTTAAAATTTCATCTCACTGCTTTAAATTAGACAACTTATTCCACAACACAACAAAGACACTCAGTAACCACTCTCACTACATACCTGGGTGGACTCAGAGGGACTTCATGTGAAGTGCTGCTGCGTTCAAACAACAAGCCATATTTTGTTGGCCAGACATTCGCTACCTACGAAAGACAGAAATCTTTAAAAAACTGAATGGCTCATATTTAAAATGCTCCTGCACTTGAGCATCCAGTTACAGTAAAACCAAAACATTTAACCATTGTTTAGGGCAGAATGCAATGTTATATCTGTAACACAAAACACCTTCTGAAAATAGGATGACAACGTATCTGTGCTTTACCACATCCTATTTCTGAACACAACCAATATACAAATGTGAAAACATACCAAGAACAAGAGAATAGGTCATTAAATTAGTGTTAGACTGACAGCTTTTCAAGAGAAATATGCAAAAAGAAGCCATGTTTTCTGACCTATATGAAAGTTTCGGCATCTATCTATCTAAAGGTTTTGTACTGTGACCCATCATTTAGGTTGGACATTCGGAAAAATTTCCTAACTGTCAGGGTGGTTAAACACTGGAATAAATTGCCTAGGGAGGTTGTGGAATCTCCATCTCTGGAGATATTTATGAGTAGGTTAGATAAATGTCTATCAGGAATGGTCTAGACAGTATTTGGTCCTGCCATGAGGGCAGGGGACTGGACTCGATGACCTCTTGAGGTCCCTTCCAGTTCTAGAATCTATGAATTGTAGTATCCAAATATCTTCCATGTAAAATAAACTGGCAATAACAATGTTCATAGTGGGCTTCAGAATCTCTGGCTCTTCTTTATTTTTCAGGTTAGAACACGGAATAGAACAAAGTCTTCCAAGTCTCAATCCAACACCCGATCCACTAAGCCAGGGATCGGCAACCTTTGGCACACGGCTCGCGAGGGTAAGCACCCTGGTGGGCCGGGCCGGTTTGTTTACCTGCCGCATTGGCAGGTTCGGCCGATCGCGGCTCCCGCTGGCCGTGGTTCGCCACTCCAGGCCCGCAGCCCCCATTGGCCTGGAGCGGGGAACCGCGGCCAGTAGGAGCCGCGATGGGCCGAACCTGCGGACGTGGCAGGTAAACAAACCAGCCCAGCCTGCCAGGGTGCTTAACCTGGCGAGCCGTGTGCCAAAGGTTGCCAATCCCTGCACTAAGCCATACCCACTTCTGCTTTGTCACACCCTCACTTGTTAGTACAATTATTAAAAATTCACACCAAGGATTACTAGATTATAGCTACGTTTCAAGCACCATCCACACCAAAAGACAAACGAGGAACAACAACTACAACAACATGCAGATTAAAATAAATTAGAGTGTTTTTATATATATATATATATATATACATACACACACACACACACACACACACACACCTACCTGAAAAGGTAAGGAAGCAATGTAATCCTTTCCTTCTATGCTATGAACATTTATGCAGGAGCTCTGCAATATGCAGATACATTTTTCTATTACTTCATCACCATCTGAAATTAGGTAAGAACACAAAAATAATTTTTAGTTCTGCCATCAAGTTTCTCTGTACACAAAGTAGGGACTTTTGTTATTAGCTGTGCAATTCTAAAATGGTTGGCTAGTTTCTGTTGTGACAACTGGGCCTACAAATTTACCCAAATTGTGAATGTAACTGTAAAAAGTATGTAAAAGTTCATAAGACATTACAATAACCTATAACAATAAATGTCGATGGGGAAAAAGTAAGAAGAGAGACAGAATAACTGAATTAGTCTAAACAGAAAGGCCAAGTTAATACGATTCAAGGACTGTGTTAAAATTATGCTTTTTAAAAACAGGAGATGTGGAGCCAGACGTTAATGAGTCAAAATTGCTATGTCGGATATTAGGTTTAATTGGTGAACAAAATAATGAGGATGGGCTATTCCACCCATCACTCCCTTTTGGGTCCTCAAGTGAAAGAAATTTTGTGGGGAAAGTATGAAAAAAACAAAAAACGAAAATGAAAACGAAAAGAAGGACAGAAAGAACAGATAGAGGCTACTGGAGCGAGGTACACCATCATAGCTGTCACCCCCTACCATTTTCTGGGACCCCAGGCCTTCATCTCCCTGATCCTGAGTGGTCACCTGACCAGAATGGGCCAGAGAGAGAGGGACCCAGATGACATTGTCACTTCTACCAGCTCCAGCTGAATCCCAAATGCTAATTGGGATGACAGTTATAACCATCTCTGATACCATCTAAGAGACCGTCAGACAAGGGGGCTTTTCCTTCTAAAACCTGTCTACAGCCAAAGGGAACAAGGGACGTCGGTACAATGAAAGCCTTTCTTAATGCTTTACATTTCAAATGCTTTAACTGTTTTTCCCTCTTTTCTGTATCTTTAATAAAAGGATTTTAAAGGTGTGTTTGCCGTGGTGTCAAGCAGCCTGAAGTCTTCATATCAAGTCTCAGACCTTGTTTACCACTGTTAAGTGCTGGACAGTGACTAGGTTATGTTAACACCTTTGGCCCATATATCCCATCTCAATTACTACACCACTTCCCAAGTCAAGAAAATTAAACTCAGATAAAATAGTAGTTTGGCAGTAAAGTAAAATATGAATGAAACTTACTGTTGACTTTCTCAGATTTTTCCTGTGGTACAGTGAAATCACACCATAAAGCCTAAAAACCAAAAATAATATGCAGTTACTTATGAAAGACAAGCTGGTATTAATACGAAATTCTCTTTTTTAATTTTATTTTGTAACAGAATGTCTCCCGGCTCCAAGACAGGTTTTAAGCCACGTTTCAGTTAACTAGTATTGATTAGCTAATATGCAGCCATTCAACTGCTATAATTTCAGAGTTCATACCTGCAGAACAGGGCTGTCAACAGTGAAAGCCTTATAAACAGCAGATGCTTGGCTTTTACTTCCTCTGCTCCAAATGACCATATTGCCAGCCACATACAGTTCTTCATCATATTCCACTTCTTCCCCAACATCACTAACACCTCTCCTTAAAAGCCAACTTTCCTGAAAACCAAGAGAATTAAAAAAAGTCAACTTCCTCTCAATGGTAGGCTGATAGACTCACAGCTAGTGTGATCTGAAAGGGTGGCATAACTTTAAAGATGTTTTATAAATTAATCAAATCAAGATCTGGGGTGACATTGCAGAGCAGACTGGATTTTTGTTTCAACTTCTAGTTTTCCCTGTTTTAAAAAAAATATTCCAAACGCACAGAAAAATCTGAACTCACAATTGGATACAAGATCATATATAGCGTGCCAGACGGAGAACACAGACAACCTTTTGCTTATCAGGAAGTGCTGTGTCTACTATCCTTGCTCCGCACCAACAGATAATCCAACCAGGAAGACACCTCAGGAACCTTCTGCTGCCTTGTGTCAGGAAACCCACTTGATTTTCCTGCTTTGTTCATGGTGTGCTTGGGCTGTCTTTGTATGGCCTTTTTTTTTTTTTTTTTTTTTTTTTTTTAAATAAAGTAAGCAGGAGGGAAGTCTGCAATCCTCAGTGCATTTGCCTGAATCCTGATCACAGTAGAACCTCAATCATATCACAGACCTGTCACACAAACAATTTTTCCTGATGTGTGTGTGTATGGGGGGTAGGGGAGAAATCACATAATGAAAGTGATGTTGATGAAGAAGAAGTTGGCATCCCTTCACATCCTGGTGCCTTCAGTGCACTGGAAATTGCTTTGCAGTGGTTTGAAGGACAAGAAGAAAGAAATGCAGTGCACCATACTGCAACTTATGCACCACACCTACTGTAATTTTGAGATGTTCAATTTTAGAAACTCAATTCCCAATTAGTTCCTAAAATAGGAGTTCTACTGCATAAGGAAGCTGAAACCAATTATGCATTCTACTGGCTCCCAAGAATCTTTTCTTATGGTAGTCAAAAAAATTGGAGTTTAAGTAAGTGGAGGAAAAAAGCAAACATTTGGGGCTAGGCTACAGGGCCTCTTCCAGTTCCTAGATTCACTTATTTTAAAAATAAACCAAGCTTCAAGTTTTCAGACAGGTATGCACATAGGTCATGGACCGATACATACATGCACAGTTGTTAGATAAAAAGTCTAGGCCTAGATATTCAAAGTGATAACTTTAAAATTGTTACTTAATTTCTTTACCTAATACTACTATAATACCTTGGATGATTCAGTCTATTTGTTTTTTCACTATTTATACTGGTTAGTTTTTGCATTTCTCAGCTTGGACAAAAATCAGGTTTGTGTTCAGGTTCTTCTCATTTGTGTAGAGTTTGGCTTGCAAACAATACAGGGGATGTTTATTTAAAAACTACTGTTTTTCCACTGAAATTTGAAAAAAAAAAAAATCAAGGAAACATTTCTGCTGGCCTTAGATTTTACAAAAGTTTGTTCCCACACAATCTAAAAGGTGTCGGACGGATAGCCCCACAAGCTACAATTTTCTGTTTATTCCCCAAGTACATGCATCATGAACAACTGTAGCACAGACTTCCCTTTCCAGCTCATCTCAATCCAGTCCTGGAGAAAGCAACCTACGAATGAGAGGGTAGCCTTCACTCCATGCTCATTTGCTCTTTGACTTATCTGTAGAGACTGATGACAAGTTCCAGTCCCACAATTGCTCTGTGGCTGTTATTGTTTTACAACAACCTCACAGTGTTTCCCCCAACAAGAAAAACAACACACAGTTATGCCACTGTTTCTGAGGTTAAAGAGTACTGAGAGCCCTTTCAACCTTAAACCTAAGTAGTCAATCTACCAGGGGTATATTGTTACCCTGATGTATACAGACACATGCATGTACATCTCTATTCATCGGAATAGACATTACACATTCTCCTGTACTTTCTGGATCTGTTCTGGAAATTTGTCTTGGCTGGTTCATTACAGACCGCCAAGAGTTTTTAAAAAATCATTACAATGCTTCTCTTCAGAACCCAGGCAATATCTCGCCAGCTTTTCACTGGCAAAAGCTTTGCTTTCTTTAAACTGCAAAAATCTAATTTTAAAAAGTTCATCCATCTCAACATATATTTAGCAAGGAGATGGCCTATACTAGCACAGCTAAAGTGGTACACTTTGTGTGTACAGATTTCCCTTTAATGCTTCCACTCACAGTGCAGGTGTAGTTATTACAACAGCTAGTTTGTGGAAGCTAGCTCATAGAAGTCAATGGCAGTTTGGCCAACTCATGGTGGGTTTTTTTTGCTGTGACAGGATTTGAGCTGGGGCTGGAACCAGTCTGGCAATGATGTGAGAAGCTCCAGTCCTCATGTGAATTAGAGGCTTAGAGCCTTATCTGGGAGGGGGGGGGGGGACACCCCTCTGATTGGCTGCCTTCCCCACATCCTGCAGCAGAATCACCAGAGCTGCTGATTGAAGAGCTCTCTCTCCCCAGCAACCTGAAGCCATTTTCAGAGGAGGGCATGAGGGAGCAGAAAAAGTCCAGCAGCTCATGCAGCTCTGTCTCCTGTGAGCAACAAGGAAGGCTCCTCTGCTCCTCCCTGCAACACCCGGCCTAGGGGTAGGGTGGGGTGAAGAGCCCCTAAAGATGCTCCCCCCCAGCCTGAAAGGCTGAACAGGGACCCCAGTGCAGCACCTCCCAGGCCTGGGTGAGGAGCCTCGCGAGGAGTGAACGTGAACCTAGGGGACTGAAGGAGGGACTGAACCGAGATGGAGACTGGGGGACAGAATTGATTTGGAGGTTGAGGAGCAGAATTAATTTCTAGGTAGGGGATGGGCAGATGTGGCAGTGAGGGGTTTTGTTTGTTTGTTTTTTTAATTGTTTTTTTGGCCAATCCATAATTTTGGGGGTCTGACTCACGATTCTTGATCTCTTGAGGCTGGCAATACTGCAATGGGACTACACACATGCTTATAGTTAGGCAGGCATTTAAGCATTTTGCTGACGTAGGGCATATAATAGCAAGTCAAAATGTCAATACTTTTTTATACCCACAGAATGGGAAATGGAGCATTAAAGTGTGGTCGCTCTCTCTCTTTTTAATTCATAAACTGCTTGAAGAATACAATCCACTATTCCATTTTTCTCTTGCAGAGGATTGCATAAGTCTAGCATTGCCTCATTTCAGGACATATTGTGCACATGGTTTACTGAAGATATTTCACTGCAGCTCTTTTTCTAATATTCAAGTGTTTGGTTTAATGACTAAAATAAACGCTGAATCAGAACACACAATTTTACCTTCTGTTTTTCATGGATTGTAACCTCCTGAAGGGATCCCACCAAGCCAGCTGCTCCATCAGAGGACCATAACTCAGAGGCTGGCTGCAGCTGCCGAAGTTGAAGATTCAGGGCATTAGGGTGGTGCTTGCAGTGGTCACGGCCAAAAGGAACAAACTCCTGCAAATCCCCTGCTGCTATCATCGTTACCCTCTCTTCATAGTTGTTCGACATGGGTTCCAAATATCAACATTATTTCTGAAGCAAAAACAGAACACCGGGCTGTCTCAATGGTTATGTCTAATCTGTAAAGCATGCAACTTACCTTTATTACATATTGCAATCAAACTTTTCTATATAAAACTTCATTTTCATTAAAAACAAATAAATAAAAATAATGGTTCAAAGTCTTTTATTGCTGGTAGTGTGTAATTCTAATAGGTAATGTTTTCAGTTATTTCTATTTTAACTTGCATCTCCTTTGTAATGCCAAAACTCAGTCTACTAATATTAAGGGGTGAGGACAAGAGAAGGAAAACAATTAAGATTATTTCAGCTGATTTTCATTCTAGTGCTAGCTACCTTTCTGTCTACACTAGGAAATTAGGCTGGTAGAACTATGTCGCTCAGGATGTGACAAATCCACACCCCTGACGAACAGTTAACCAACCAACCCCCGGTGTAGACAGTGCTAGGTCAACAGGAGAAAGCTACCACCTACCTCTTGGGGAGGTGGAGTACCTACGCTGAGGGGTAGGCATAGGTAGTGTCTTCACTCAAGTGCTGCTGCATTTTAAGTGAAGACAAGCCCTAAGTATTAAGACCCCTATCACTGCAGTATCGGAAGGCTTCTGCAAATTCCTACCCAATGAACTTACGTTTTGCTAAGTGTAGGTATTTTAAAAGGTGTCAGGTAGGTAAAGTTAGAGGAGAGAAACCATTCTAACATAGAAACATTCATTGACCTAATTTTTTTTTGAGCTTCAGTAATGACTGAGTCACAGTAATGACTCAATAATTAAAGCTAGACTGTAATTTCCATCATAAGAGAGGATTTTTGGCGCCTACCTTTTTTTCAAAGATCTTTTTTCATTATATTTCTCACACCTGCACTAGTTATGAGGCTTTGGAGAACGTAGTGTTTTTCAAATATTGTGACAACACTCTTTGGCCCATGCACATGCAAGTCAAAGTGACTTGTTATAATAATTTCAAACTTGATTTAGATGACTAATTCTCATTGAGAACTAGCACATAGGAACAAGGCTTAACTACAGGATGGGGGACTCTATCCTGGGGAGCAGTGACTCTGAAAAAGATTTAGGTGTTGTGGAGGGTAATCAGCTGAACATAAGCTCCCTATATGATGCTATGGCCAAAAGTCCTAATGTAATAGTTGGATGCATGAACAGGGGAATCTCATGTAGGAGCAGAGAGGTTATTACACCTCATAATTTGGAACAGGTGTGACCACTACTGGAATACTGTATCCCAGTGGTTCTCAACCCGCGGCACAATCAGCACAGAGCGCAGCCCATGAGATATCTTCAGGACCATACAGGTACTATATATATTGTGTGGATGCGGCCCACATAACACACAGAGAGCTGCGTATACAGCCCACAAAAGTAAATATGTTGAGAATCACTGCTGTATCCCATTCCGGTGGCCACAGTTCAAGGAGGGTGTAGATAAATCGGACAGGGTTCAGAAAACAACCACAAGAATGATTAAAGGATTAGTAAACATGCCTTATAGTGATTAGACTCAAAGAGCTCTATCTAATTAGCTTAAAGCGACTGTTAAGAGGCAACTTGATTACCGTCTATAAGTAACTACATGGAGAACAAATGTTTAACAATGGGCTCTTCAGTCCAGCACAAAAAGTAATAACATGATCCAATGGCTGGAAGTTGAAGCTAGACAAATTCAGACTGGAAATAAGGCACAAATTCTTAACTATGACTAATTAACCATTGGAACAGTTTACCAATAGACTGTAGTGGATTCTCCATCAATGACCATTTTAAAGTCAAGATTGGATGTTGACAGAATCTGCTTTCCAAATCCCCCGTTGATGTGCATTAATTACCCTCCTTTAATCCTATATTAATTGAGTCCCGTATCAGCTGCTCCGTTACCTTGCCCAGGACCGATGTAAAGCTGACAGGACTATAATTACGTGGCTCAATCTGTTTACATTTTTTAAAAACTGGCACAGCATTAGGTCTCTTTAAGAGCTCTGGAAATTCCCTAGTGCTCCAAAACTTATTGAAAAATCAACATTAATGGTTCAGCGAGTTCCTCAGCCATCTCTTTTTAAATTATTGGAAGCAAGTTACCTGGACCTGCAGATTTCAAAATGCCTAACTTTAGTAGGTTCTGTGTAACATCGTCCTAAGATACTAGTGGAAAAAAAGAGTGAAAAATAGAATCTGTTTTTTTCCCCCACTTCTGCCTTTTACACATTATTATTGATAATTCTACCATTTTCATTCAATAATAGACCAATACCATTGTCAGAATTCTTCTTGTCGCTAATGTATTTTAAAAACCCTTTTTTATTGTCCTTAACACTGCTGGCCGTAGAGTTCTCCTTGTATCCCTTTACTTCCCTTATCAATTATCAATTCCTGACTTCTGATTATATATATATATATATATATATATATATATATATATATATATATATGTGTGTGTGTATGTATATATATATATATACACACACACAGTATATATATAGAGAGAGGGGAAGCAGACAGTGAAGGGGATGTACTGTGTGAGTGTGGGAGGGATGGGGGAGATGTACTTTGTGTGGGGGTGGGAGATGGATGCTGTGCAGGGGATTGGGGGGATGTACTCTCTGTGGGGGGGGGTGGGAAATGTACTCTCTATGTGGGGGGAGCACACGCCGGGCACGGGCTCTCTCGGGGGGGGGGGGCACACGCCGGGCACGGGCTCTCTCGGGGCGGGGGGGGGCACACGCCGGGCACGGGCTCTCTCGGGGCGGGCGGGGGGGGCACACGCCGGGCACGGGCTCTCTCGGGGCGGGCGGGGGGGGGCACACGCCGGGCACGGGCTCTCTCGGGGCGGGCGGGGGGGGAGCACACGCCGGGCACGGGCTCTCTCCATGGGGGGTCGGTGTGTGTCTGCCCCGTCTGGCTGGGAGGTCCTGGCGGGGGGAGGGGGGCACGAACCTGCGTGACACGGGAAAGGTCGGTCGGTCGGTCGGCGGCGAGTCCGGCTCCTGTGGCTCTTCCCCGGGTGTCTCCGGCAGCGCGACTCCCAGCAACTCCTCACACGGGCGCGGCCATTTTGGAACTCCCATCACCCCCCGCGGCGCTCGAACGGACTGCCTGTCTCACGGCGCGGGGCGGGGGTAGAACTGAGCTGGTGCTGTTACCATGGCAGCGGGGATGCTACTGTCATCATGGCAGCAAGGAACTGGCGGGGTGTAGAATCCTTTGGTGTCACCATGGCAGCGGGGATCCTGCTGTCACCATGGCAGCAGGGACCTGGCAGAGGGTTAGAATTCTGGTGGGGTCACCATGGGAGCGGGGATTCTGCTGTCACCATGGCAGCAGGGACCTGGTAGACGCCAGGGGTTAGAATTCTGGTGGGGTCACCATGGCAGCAGGGAGCTGGCGGGGGCTGGAGCTTGCCTGCCCCTGATGGGGTATAGGGCTAGGAGAAGTGACGCATGCTGTAAAGGATGGGAGACCTGGATGGGAGGTGGGGAACTGCAGGACACAAAGGAACCTGGGTCTGCACCTCCACCAGCAGCTACGCAGGGATTATGTGGGAGTTGCTGAAGCAGTATCTGGAGATGTCCCAAAGCAGAAGGAACACCGCCACCACCACCAACCCCACTGGCCATATCTACTTTACTGCAGATCAGGCTTCTGGAGCAGAGAAAATTTGGCACGGTGCACCACAGTCATGCCCCCAGACTGTCTTGGCAGGATTCTCACAGATGGGGCTTGCACTCCTTTAGTAAGATTTCCCTAGCTTTCACTTGGTCTTTAAACCAGTGTTTCCCCAGTTTTTGAAAGCTGATTCCCCATCCTCAGAAAAATGAAATCTATCACACACATGCTCTAACCCACCAGGTGTTGTGAAAGGGTTACCCAAAACGATCAGACACTCACAGTAAGTGTCCAGACACTTACTCTCCTTCTTACTGTGTTTTAATGGGCAGTGAAATAATTCATTATGCTGACATTTAGAGTATCCTCACTTCATTACAATGTACAGGGCAGTTCACACCGAGAGCTGTCCTCTCAGGCTCTCTCCAAATTCGCATCCGTTACCCTTGGGTCACATTTTCCAGGTTTTTTCTGGAGCCATAATAGCTAGCGCCAGTGCTGCCAACTCTCCATTTTATTGGGAGTCTCATCATGTTTTGTGGTTTTCTTAAAGCCCCAGCCCCTGGAGTTCTGTGATTATAGAGAAACTCATCTGTCATTTGAAAATAAATACAGAAGTTTCTTGCCCTCATGGTTGACAACAGGAGGCAAATAAAAGGAATCCAAAGTTTTGTTGTTGTTGTTGTTGTTTTTAAATCTCATGATTTTTTAACCCTTGCGGTCAGGAATACTGAGACACTCACTTCTTTTTTAATTGAAAGCAGGAGGCTCTGAAGAACCACAGAGAGGCTTTTTCCCCTCACATGCATTAGCACTTCTCAAAGAGGAGTCCAAACCACTGGCACAAGGGCAGCAGCAGCAGGTCGGGATAAGAGTTATGCCCCACTGGTCGCTGTGTGCCACCCAGGACTGTGTCTGCTGCCCATGGATCCTTCAAATCAACTCCTTCCTGACTTCTATCAGCTAAAGGAGCTCCCCATAGGAGCTATACCTCACTAGCCCTCGCTCAATGTCTCACCTGCTTTGAGTATCCTTCTCCATTTGTTTCCTTCCCTGCCTTCTACAGAGCTCCTGTTCTTACTGTTTAGTTGCTGTTCTCTGCCTTTCCATTGCCACTGCCCTGGGAGCACTGCTGAGGTGCTGTTGTCTGAACTCCGGAGGCCTCCGATGAAATGTGGTCCTGTGGCCAGGGCTTTGTTCCTTTTGCTTTGGCATTTCTGCATCCCTTTGTTTCAGTTCATTGCCGCAAGGCATCAGCTCTCTCTGCACTTCATTCATCTTTGAAGCTTCTTGCTTTGAGCTTTGTTTTTTAAGCAGATAAAAATGGTCAGACCATATCATAACAGGGGGCTGTCTAGTGCAGTGTCTGGTCTTTGATGGGACCAGAGGTTGTTTCAGAGCTCTCCTTTAGATAAATACATTTTCACTTCCCCCAAGGTTTCATATAGTGAAGATTTCTCCTCTGTTTCCTACAGTCTCAATTCCCGTCTGCTAAGTTAGTGTCCCCAGTCTCAGTTCCTCTCTAATGTTCAAATCACTGAAAGTCTCTTGAGTGTCACGATCCCTTATCCACAGGCATATTGAGCTACTCCTCTGTCATGCCTTTTAGGATTTCATTCAACAGGACAAGTTGTTTTCATCAAGTGACTGATCCACAGAGTCATGTTTGTGCATTCTGAACTGTTTGTTGGCTTCACCGTGTAATAGTGCCCTACATGACGACAATCATACAATGTGCCGCCAATAAGTTCATATGCCAAGAAATATCCGCTACAAGGAGTGTCTCAAATGCTGTTCCCTAGCGGCAGAAGTGGAGGCAGAGCCTCTGAAGAGAAAATTTATAAGAAATCCCGGTTAAACAAAGATCCTTCTCTAGGTTTTCCAGTTTGTTTGCCTAGTTCTCTTTCAACCAAGCCAGCAATGTTTTCATCCATATTCCTGTCAGGCAGCTTTATAATTAAACTCAAATAAGCAATAGCCAACCCAAAATACAATATAAACAAGGCTGTTCTTATGTCTCCTGTACTTTCCACACAATAAACTCAAGCCTTTCCTTGTCATGAGTGTAACCTGACCCCTTTTTAAGGTGCTGAGCCCAGCTGGACTCAGCTACACATGGTTACTATACTTCAAAGAGGCACTGCCAGCTGGGGCTCTGAAATGTCTGCTGGGATTTCAAAGAGAGAGACAAGGTGGGTGAAGTAATAGCTTTATTTGGACCAACTTCTGCTAATGAGAGAGACAAGCTTTCGAGCTTACACAGAGCTCTTCACATGGCTACAACACTGCATACAACAATGGGATTTGAAAGGACATAGTTAACTGACAAAATCATACTTCTTTCTACATTTTTTTTACCTCTCATTGTTAAAACTGACCCCTAAATTACTATAGCTAGAGAAATGGATTTTCTTTGTTTTTCCCATTGGTTTACTTTTAGCATTTGACAGCACTTTGTGTATAGTCAGTTTCGTTGTCTCCCCTGTGCAGTCAGCTAAGCCCCAGAACTGCAAACAGCACTACTGAACTCTTATGTCTACACTGCAATGTAAGCCCAGGCTCAGGCCTAACCCCCCTTCCATCTACACACAAAGCGCATGGACCCAGTGTTCCAGGACCCACAAGGGTGGAGGGTAAGCCTGAGTCAGGCCAGGAATCTGATTCCAGCCCTATTGTTTTGCTCTGTGGACGCAGCCTCATTGGACTCTGCTCTGGGTGTCTGCCAACATATCCCATAATCCCACGGGCCGACTTTCTTTGTCCTCTGGACAGTCAAGTGCGGTGGACAGTCTAGTTTTCCCACACTGCCCCATGAACAAAGGGCTAAAGCAGCCATAGTTTGTGGGGGCGCTAGGAACTCTGGGAGATGGGTGGTTGGCCCCGGGCCTGTATAATGCAGTGCAGATGCAGAAGCCCCAGGTTGGGACCCAGGGTTCAACAATTCCTAACCTGGGGTTACAAATGAGTGTACACGCTCAAGTCCTAGGTTAACAAACCCAAGGTTTGCTAACTAGAGTCCTACTAACCCTGGGCTTACATTGCAGTGTAGACAGACCCTATGGGACTAAGTCACCTGAGTATATTTCCACACTTCTACAACAAGCTTTGTGAGGGGAGGCCCAGTGGCAGCACAGAGCTCCGTTAATTGAGCATGGCTCCATGCATGTGCAGAAGTCCACCCACGAGAAGCTCAGGGCTGGATCAGGGCCACAGTCAGGTTCTCCCAATTGTGTGGGTCTTTCACCCTGCAATGCAGGACGCAAAAACATTTTCCAAACAGGAAAATGTGCTTGCAAATTGGCAGGGGAATTCAGAGGCAGGTCTAGGACCAAAACTACTCTTACCACTTTTTTTTTTTTAAATCTGATTAGACTTGAAGCCCTTCAAACCCCCACACCACTATCTGGCTTCGTGGGACTTTTCCCCACTCCCACCTCCTCGGAGTACCACTGGGGCAAGATGTCACAGGGCTTCAGGAGGCTTCCCAAAAAATGTGCCCACCCATCAGGCTCCTCTGCTGGGCAGGGAAGAAAGGTAGCGTTTTCAAAACATCCGTAGAGGAAGCACAACACCTGCCAAGAGTCTCAGGTGCTGTAAATTAGCAAAATTCCATTGACGTCTGAGCTACATCGATTTCCACAGTTGAGAATGCAGCCCACTACCTGGGACTGGAGATGGCTAGTCTCTTGTTTTTGGTGGGGGGTTGTATTGCTTACTGAAAGTTCTTCTGACTGTGCACAGAGGTCTCCCGTGACCTTTCTGAAAAATAAGGCTCGGAATAGTGACAACCCGATTGCATCTCCAACTCCCAGCACTAGATGTCAGGCAGCTAACATCAGCCGCTATTCTGATGAAACTAGTCATTGTTCCAGCGAGCTCTTTGAGAACGATACAATGAAATGCAATTGTATTTAACTAAATGTCACAAACACCTACGTGTAGCACCATCCCTTCCCCAAATATAGTCTTTTTCCTCTGTCTCCCTCAAAGTAGCAACCCTTAAAATCCATCATCTCAGCACCTGTGCAAAGGGAGGAGGGAAACTGAGCTGGAACTAACTACACTGCATTACGTTTTGGTTAGGCAGGAAAGAATTGTCTGCGATGTTCTTACTGCACCCCTTGCAGTGACTCTTGTGAGCACTATGCCAACTGCACTATGAAACACATGTGCGTTTCAGCAGTCAGACAAAGCCCAAGGGTTGCTTCTAAACCAATTTTTAACGTCTGCACTTCCAGACCTGTGCGCGCGCACACCTGCATCTAACTGGAAGTCCACATTTAATGATGCAGTGATACTTTTCCCATCCGTGCTCAGTATGTCATTTACAAATGTTACTGTCTTCAGGGGGTCTGTCACAGGGCGTAAAGCGAGCAAGATTGGGGCCTGTGACCCTGACCCGGCAAACACTTACACACGAGAGCAGGGTAAAAGTTTCAAAAGTATCCAAGTCACTTAGGAGCCTAAGTCCCATTTTCAACAATGATGTAGGCCCTTAGGGCCAGATTAGTAAAATATTGAGGTGCCTAAAGATCAGATAAGTGTACAAGAGGGAGCCTGGAGCACAGGGCCTGGTGCAGGATCAGAGGCCTGAACCAGAGGCTGAGAACCAAAGTCAGTCCATGGCTTAAAGCAGATGTTTATAAGTTCACTGTCCGATACGTGACCTTGGCAAAAGTATTGCTAGCGTGGCTAAAACACAGGCACTTCTAAGCAGCAGCAGACACTGGGTATATGTGAGAACTCCAGAAGATTAGCCCAGGGACATCCTGAGCTAACACTAGATAAGAGGATGTTTTGCCCAGGACACCTCGAGCATAATACAAAGGGAGGTAACAAGCAGGTGTCCTGAAACACGTGTGGAAGTTGTTTGTCTCGGTCTATAAATATTGGGGTGCCTCATCGTAACCCTTTGTGTGCCCGAGGGGACAGCAGAAATTTCCATTGCTGGCTGAGCCTCTCCTTGCCACTGGGCACTGATGTGTTACTCGGCCTGTAACTCCTATGGGGTGCTAGGACTGTCTTGAGGGCAATAAACCTGGCCGAGTGCCTTTGTCACTGAACCGTGCCGGTGGTCGTTCTTTATGAATAACATCGAGGTCTGTTGAATTAGCAAGCTGCATTCTATGCTTGTGTTAACAACATTGGCGTCTCAGGGACACAAGCGCGGAGCAGCTGGAAAAACTCAAAGCAGCCCCTGGGCTGCGTTACCACGGCAGCGACATTCCAGCCTTCAGCACTTAACAACAATAAGCACCTAATGGGATTTCCAAAATGCCTAGGCACCCAGCTCTGATGGATTTCAATGGGAATGTGGTGCCTAGGCGCTTTTGAAAATCTCACAATGTGTCTGTCTGCACCCTAAGGCTGCTCAATACCTTTTAAAATCTGACCCTGAGGATCCTGAGTCCTGCTGAACTTGGCACAAAAAGTGGGAGTGTGCGAATAAAATTTGTAGATGGCGCAAAAGTGGGAGACAGTCTCTTTGTCCAGTCAGCCCCAGTTCCCACCTCACAATTCCCCATCTGATCTTTCGCTGCTGCTCCTCCCATGGCCTCCTGTCACTGCACACCCATGTTCCCCATCCCCTCTGCCCCCCAGTCCCTGTCTTCCTCCCCAGGCTCCTTGTCCACTCTCAATGCCCCCCCCAACTCTTTGTCCCAATCTTCCTTCCTAGCCAGTCCTAGCCCCCCTACACCTGACCCCTCATCCAGTCTCAGTCTCTCCCCCCAAAACACTGGCTCCGAATCCTCCCCATTTGCATGTATGGCTCCCAGTTACCTTGCCCAATCAGTCCCAACCTCCTCTGCCCCATGACTCCCAGTCCCTTTGTCCAACCCGTCCCAGTCTTCCCCCACCATCCAGGTTCCACAACCCAACCTACTCCCCACCCCTCAACCCCGCTCTACCACAGGTCTTGATCTTTCCTTCTCTGCAGTCAGGTCAGATGGCTTCCTCCTCCACTTTGCTTGAGTCCCGTGGTGTGGAGTGGTCATTGAGAGTACAGGAGAAACAGGCTCCCTGCTGTCAGTTCCACGTATGCCCCACCCTGTCCTGGAGCAGCCTAGAACTGCAAACGCAGGTAAAGTCCTGCATGGAGCATGCTCAGTGTTGATGGAATTAAGCTGTGAAGCTCTAGTAAGTCTCTCCCGAGTATGTGCAAACTGATTTTTTTCCTTGGAGGCTTATAACCTGGCCAAATTTGGTCAGATTTTCTGGGGACAGCAAAACAAGCATCCCCGATACAAAGGATAGCCCTTTGCAACATGTCCAGACCCTGCTCCAAAGCTTGGGGGCACCAGAATTTTTTAACATGGGTAGCAATGTATTTTTCCCTGAATTCCCTCCTGGAAACACCTAACCCATTTTGCCTGGAATTTATGGGTGTTTTATTTTAATCACCCTGAAGCAGACACCCAGAATGGACAATTTGAGCCCAGGCAGTTCATGTTTGGCAAACTTCTAAGCAATTGAAATAGGGCCCTACAATGGGAAGCATCAGGCATCCTTCACTGTAGGGGACGGGATCAGCCCCATCTATAATGAACGTGACTTTCGTCTTTAGATTGCCATGCTCACGTATGCACCTCATACATAAATAATGCTGAGACAAGAAAATCATGACAGCAGCGCAAAAGATGAGGATAAAATCAGCCTGTGCATGAGCATATTTATGTGTAACGTTACATATGGGCGGTTGTTTGGGATGTGGGAGAGAGGCCATAATTTTACATCTCTGCCTCCTTTGGCTGGTGAAGAGAGAGATCTTTTCATGTTTCCCGTGGCAATGGCCGGTGCTAGTTAGCACAGATATTCCAGACATGTACAGGAAATGCCCAGGACAGCAACAGTGACTATGGGAGCTGCAAGACTGAAAAGTGCAGCTGGGCCCCTCAGATTCACGGTATAGACAGTAAAGCTCACAGTGGCGGATTCTGCTCTCCATTTACATCCAGGTAAATCCGGAGCGACTCCAGTGCAGTCAGTGACAAATTTCAGAGGGCCAGAGTTACACCAGTGTGGCTGAGATTCAAATTCAATCTATCCTGAATAAATGACCCAAATTCGCCAACTTAAAACCAATAGTTATGGAGGCCACCTTTAGGCGCCCAGTGAATTTTCTTCCCTTTGGCAGAAATTGGCCCTGCCTCTCTCCTCACACAAATCAGAACTCATAAAACAGCAGCAGCAGCAGGAAGTGAAGTGAGCAGAAGCTGCCCTCCTGCAGTAAACCTAACTGAAGACCACAGGCTCTGACTGTAGCTTCCAATAGCAGCCCTAAGATGACTGGAGCGAGCGGGGCTCTCTGTCTTGGTTATTCAGTGGCTTGAGATACAGTGGGAGAAACACCCCCAAAATCTCCAGGAAGCTGGAATCCTGCAGGGGTGCAGGAAGGGAAGCTGGTCCCGTGGAGCAGATGAAAGATTATCAGCTTTCTTGCAACAGCTGTGTTACATTTTTCTTGTTTTCTTTACTCTGGGCTGTGGGGGGGACACGTGCCATTTCTTAGCTGTTGATTATTTCAAGATGCTAGAGGTTGAATTGGACTACAAGCGAGAGAGACTGAAATTGGATCTCTGCCACTAATGAATCAGAAGCTACACTGAACAAGCAGTTCCCAAAATCAAAGACGTCTGGCATTGATTTGTTCACTTTTTTATTGAACTTTTGAATTTTCTCTTGGTTATTTTTAAACTTTCCACTTGGAAAACAGTTCAGACTTGATTACATGTAGTTCTTGCCTTGGTAGTGGATTAGGTAATTTACTGTTCTTACAGGCACCTTAATAAATGGTCACTTATACAAGACAATAGGACTGGCCTTTTAGGGCTTGTCTACACTTACCCGGCGTTCGAGGTGTGGCGATCGATGCATCGGCGGTCAATTTAGCGGGTCTTCACTAGACCCGCTAAATCGACTGCAGATCGCTCTCCTGTCAACTCCTGTACTCCACCGGATCGAGAAGCGCAAGGGGAGTCGACGGGAGAGCGTCTCCTGTTGACATCGCGTAGTGTGGACCTCGCGGTAAGTAGCTCTAAGCTACATCGACTTGAGTTACAGTATTCACGTAACGCAAATTGCGTAGCTTAGATCGACTTTTCCCTGTAGTGTAGACCAGTGGTTCTCAAACTAGGGTCGCCGCTTGTTGCGGGAAAGCCCCTAGCGGACCGGGCCGGTTTGTTTACCTGCCACGTCCGCAGGTTCAGCCGATCACGGCTCCCACTGGCCGCGGTTCGCCGCTCCAGGCCAATGGGGCTGCAGTAAGCGGCGGCCAGCATGTCCCTCGGTCTGCGCCGCTTCCCGCAGCCCCCATTGGCCTGGAGCGGCGAACCGCGGCCAGTGGGAGCCGCGATTGGCCAAACCTGTGGACGCGGCAGGTACACAAACCGGCCCGGCCCGCCAGGGGCTTTCCCGGAACAAGCGGCGGCCCTAGTTTGAGAACCACTGGTGTAGACAAGGCCTTACTGTGTGACTCTTACCTGCGTAGCTCAAAAGTGCCCTGATCCTTGATTGCTTCTATATAATTAATAACCTCTCTTTCAGTGACTTGATTCTTCTTCAAAATATTGGTAAACCACTGGGAAACTATGAATCCAACAGTTTTGAAGGAGCTGGCTGAGGAGTTCGCTGGACCATTAATGTTGATTTTCAGTAAGTTGATTTTCAGTAAGTTTCTGAACAACGGAGAAGTTCCAAATGACTGGAAGAAAGCTAATGTTGTGCCAATATTTGAAAAGGGTAAACGGATGACAGGTCATTATAGGCCTATCAGTCTGACATTGATTACGGGCAAGATAATGGAATGGCTCATATGGGACTGAATTAATAATAAATTAAATGACGGTAATATATTTAATGCCAATTGCATGGGTCTAAGGAAAATAGGTCCTGTCAAACTAACTTGGTATTTTTTTTATGAGATTACAAGTTTAGTAAAGGGAATACTGTTGATGTAATGAATTTCTATAAGGCATTTGACTTGGTACCGCATGACATTTTTATAAAGAACTAGGACGATATAAAATTGCCATGGCACACATTAAAAAGATTAAAAACTGGCTAACTGATAGGTCTCACAATGTAATTGTAAATGGGGAATCATCACTGAGCAGGTATGTTTCTAGAGGGATCCCACAGGAATGAGTTCTTGGCCCTACGCTATTTAACATTTATATTAACATAAAATCATCACCGATAACAGTGTGCAGATGACACAAACATTGGAGGAGTGGGTAAATAATGAAGAAGACAGGTCACTGACACCGATCGCTTGGCAAACGGGATGTAAGCAAACAATATGTGTTTTAATATGGCTAAATGTAAATGTGCCACACTGACAGGATGGGGGACTCTATCCTGGAAAGCAGGGACTCTGAAAAAGCTTTAGGTGCTGTGGAGGGTAATCAGCTGAGCATGAGCTCCCCATGAAATGCCATGGCCAAAGGAGCTAATGCGATGGTTGGATGCATGGACAGGGGAATCTCAAGTAGGAGCAGAGAGGTTATTACACCTCTTAATTTGGAACTGGTGCAACCGCTACTGGAATTCTGTATCCAGTTCTGGTGGCCACAGTTCAAGGACACACATTGCTAGGATGGCTTGTCATGTTTACACCGCTGGCGACCAGGAATGGGATAGGGCAGCAGCTCACACTGGAGCTGGAGGGCATGGCTGGGCACAGACATATTTACTGTCAGCTTTCCCCACAAGGAAGGGAGCGTTATCTGCCCCTCACTCAAGTGGGCACAGCCGAGAGCTGGGAATAAAGTCTATTCCCTAGAGCCACGGTATTTACCATCCCCGAAGTGTTGCTGGAGCTGGATGATGCCATAGTCCCGGGAGGGCTCTGCCCTCGCCCACATCCATGGCTGTCCCAGCTTCTGGGCACCAGGTGCCCCCGAGCTGCCCTGTAGGTATCGCTTCCACCTGGCAGCGGCTGGGCACCAGGAAACCCAGAAGCCCCCGCCCCGCACAGCCCCGCGCCCCGAACCCCCGCCCCGCACAGCCCCGCGCCCGGAGCCCCCGCCCCGCACAGCCCCGCGCCCGGAGCCCCCACCCCGCACAGCCCCGCGCCCCGAACCCCTGTCCCGCACAGCCCCGCGCCCGGAGCCCCGCACAGCCCCGCTCCCGGAGCCCCCGCCCCGCACAGCCCGGGCCCGGCGCTGCCTGCGGAGGGCGCTCGGCCGCAGCCGCAGAGCCGGACCTGGAGGCGGAGCCGCCCCGCCCCGCACTGGAGCGGACTCTGCGGAGCGGCCGGCGCCTCGGGACTGTCGGCGGCGGGGCAGGGGGTTCCCGGCAGCGCGCGGCTGCCATGGGCCGGGACCTGCTGCTGCAGCTGCTGCTGCTTGCGGCGCTGGGTGAGTTCCCGGGGCGGGGGGCAGTGTGAGTGTGTGTGTCTGGGAACGTGGGGGGCAGTGTGAGCGTGGGACAGAGTGCGAGAGTGTGGGAGGCAGTGAGAGAGTGGGGGGCGGCAGTGAGAGAGTGTGTGTGTCTGGGAACGTGTGGGGGGGGCAGTGTGTGTGTGGGACAGTGTGAGTGTGTGTGTGTGTGTGTTGTGCAGAGGGGCTCTGTGTGTGCGCAGGGGGACTGCATGTGTGCGTTTGTATGGGGGCAGTATGTGGGGGGTGCAGTGTGTGTGTGGGCACGCAGGGGGGCTGCATGTGTGTGTATGTGCACGTGGGGCTCCCCAGCCTGTGGGGAGGCGCAGTGTGTGTGCGGGGGTGCAGTGGGTGTGGGCGCGCAGGGGGGCTGCGTGTGTGTGTGTATGTGCACGTGGGGCTCCCCAGCCTGTGGGGAGGCGCAGTGTGTGTGCGGGGGTGCAGTGGGTGTGGGCGCGCAGGGGGGCTGCATGTGTGTGTGTATGTGCACGTGGGGCTCCCCAGCCTGTGGGGAGGCACAGTGTGTGTGCGGGGGTGCAGTGGATGTGGGCGCGTAGGGGGGCTGCGTGTGTGTGTGTATGTGCGCGTGGGGCTCCCCAGCCTGTGGGGAGGCACAGTGTGTGCCCAGCAGGTGGTGGGGCACAGTGTGTGGGTCCCCGGGCAACAGAGCCTGACCACTGCCCAGTGCGTCTCCGGGGCAGAGAACCCCCTGCGAGCCCAGGCCCGCTGTTTGCAGGGCTTGGCAGTGCCCCTCCCCCCCGGGGGGGGGGTTTAGCTTGCTGCTGTGGCCCATGGGGCTGTCTGGTCAGTGGGATGGGTGAGGGACACTCTCGCCCCCTTAGAACAGAGTTGTCCAAGGCTCCTGGCTGTGGTGGGGACGTTCTCCCCCAGCCCTGCTAAAGTCCTTACAGCGCCAGCCCAGCCGGAGCACCTGCCTTCGGTGCTCTGGGATGAGTTAGACCACGCTGCTGTGATGAGCTACCGTGCGCAGGTTTCAAATGGGCTAGTGTCTATGTTCTGGCCCCCTATCGGATGTGCCAGCCTCGCTGGCCATTTCAGCAGAGGGCATGGCCCAATGGGCCAGGGTGCCTGAACTACCCACCCATCCCTGGAGCACTCAGGTGCAGTACCTGGGTGAGAACAGCGGGGGCGTTGCACTGTTCTGCAGATAGGGGACTTCTCTGGGCCTGCGGGCACGAATGCGCTGAACTATCCCTCTCGAACACTAAGGGCTTGCTCTAAGGGCTCACATGAGGGTGACCGCAGTCTCTTCCTCATATTCTGTCGTAAACTGCTGGGAATTCTGTTCCCGCATGTGGGTCAGGAGCTAGTCCTAGGTAGATGGGTCACCACTGGTTGTAACCCGTTGAAGATTCACGGTGAATACAGTGGGGTAAAGGTGCGGTACCTTAAGCCTGCGGAGAATTTGGGGAAACGTTCCTAGATTTACAACAGTGATCCGGGAATGGCTTGGCACTCAGGAGTGAGAATGTCACCGAAGAGACTGGATTCTTTCTGGTGTCTCTGTTCTGCTACCTGAGATACATTTCCCCCAAAGCGATTTAGAAAACTGTCTTTTGGGATGGAGAGACTGAAGCTGTTGATGAGATGTAAGCTCTCTTGATGGACCCCTTTGATTCTCAGTGCGAGGAACGGAGACGTGCAAGGGGAAAGACCCATTTGTAAACACACGGCTTTTGGCCCTTAATGAGGAATATAGGCTTAGTGAAGTCATGAATTCTTATTGAATTCAAATAGCTCCTTACTAGAACTGGAGTAGAGCAGAATCGTTTCAATTGTGGGGTGGCTTTCCCCATTTACTTTTAAACCTTTAGTGAAATTTCTTGCATGTGTTAATAGACAAATATTCTTGTTTATGGCTTTATTCCCCAGTCTGGTAACCAGAAAAGAAACCGTCAAGCCCTCTGAGAGCATGGAGAGCTGTTTTGATATCTTTGTGGGGTTTTCGGTAATATCTGCTTTATTTATGGCTAGTTGGCTAGTCAGTCCGTTACACTGTACACCACTGCGTCATTGTCTTTTGAAATGTATGAATAACAACAAAACTAAAGGTCTACGAATAAAATGTAGCTGGTTGGGTTGTGTCAGGAAGTTTAAGTTTCAGATATCCTTAGCAAGCAGAAAAGAAGTTTTTCTTTGAGAAATCTGTTACTGAGCTGTTCAGGCATTTTTCCTCGGGTCACCTGGTCACTGGTTTTTAGTACCGTGTAAGTAAACAGCAAGTGGCATAGGGAAGGTTCAGCAGCGGTCACATGCTCTTTGTTTGTGTTATGGTTAAGATTATGGTGCAGGCTTAAAAAGCGTCGTTATTTTTGCAGCGTAAGACAGTTGTTTTGCCTCTTAAACCGGGAGAGCATTTCTATTTACTCTGTAAGAACAGACGAGACTGGGAACCAATTTTGTGACTTTGCACATTTCTGTCTAAAAGTATCATTTTTCATGAGTAAAAATAGCAATCAGCTTAGCAAAGAAATGTATCCAGCCTCAAACTTGGGTCCTGTTTGCTGGCTCTCTGTAACGTCCCCTCGAATTCTGCTCAGATAGTCACAATGGGGAAATTAATGACGTGGTGTTAAAATCTTTGAGGTGTTTGATATTCAGGAGTACTAACCAGCTAAAAACTGGACTCAGTTAAGGCATATTGAATGTTCTTGTGGGGTAAACAGATCACAGCTTTCTACTCATTCTTTGATTTACTTTATAATTATACCCGGTGAATATTTTTTTTGAAAGCGACAGGTTAATCAAGATGGATCAAATTCACTGTTGGTATGACTGAAATATTGGTATAGAGGGGTGTAGACAGAACAGACAGGATTAAAAGGGAGGAGGTGTTACATCGTTTGTTCTGAGATCCAGAAGGAGGCCAGATGCAGACCAGTTGAGAGTCTCTGGGTAAAGGTAAAAGGGGTGAAAAAACAGGGGTGACATTGCGGTCAGGGTCTAGGATAGCCCACCAAATCAGGAAGAGGAGGTGGATGAGGCATTTCTAGAACAATAACAGAAATATCCAAAACACAAGACCTGGTAGGAATGGGGGACTTTAAAACCCCCGACATCTGCTGGGAAAGTAATATGGCAAAACACAACATTTCCAGTAAGTCCTTAGAACGTATTGGGGACAACTTTTTGTTTCAGAAGGTGGAGGAAGTAACTAGGAGGACAGCCACTTTAGACTTGATTCTGACCAAGAGGGAGGAGTTGGCATTGAATCTGAAAGCGGGTGAAAGGGATCACAGAATCATGAAGTCTATTATTTCAAGGAAAGGAAGGCGTGAGAGCAGCAGAATAAGGACAATAGACTTCAAAAAAGCAGAGTTTAATAAACTCAGAGAACAGGGAGTTAAGGTCCCATGGGAAGAAAATCTAAGGGGAAAAGGAGTTCAGAAGAGCTGGGAAGGCACAACTGCAAATTATCCTAGCACAAAGGAAAGATAGAAAGACTAATCAGAAGCCAATGTGGCAGCATCAGGAGCTCCTTAATGACCTGAAAGTTAAAAAGGAATCCTACAAAAAGTGGATACATGGGCGAATTGCAAAGGAGGAGTACAAAAGAACAGCATAAGCACGTAGGGACAAAATCAGAAAGACTAAGGCACCAAGCAAGGGACATACAAGGCAATGAGAAGAGGTTCTTTAAATACATTAGGAACAAGAGAAAGACAAAGGGAAGCATGGGTGCTCTACTTAGCAGGGAAGGAGAGCTAATAACTGATGACATCAAGAAGATTGAGGTGTTTGATGCCTATTTTGCTTCAGTCTTCACTGAACAGGTTAATGATGACCAGATACTCAACACAATTAGTATTAAAAACAAGGGGGAAGCCAAAGTTAGATGTATTCAAGTTGGTGGAGTCTGATGAAGGGTACTTGCGGATTCAGCTGGAGCAATCTCTGAACCTTTAGCAATTATCTTCAAGAATTCCTGGAGGATATCTGGAGTCTCAGAGGACTGGAGAAGGGCAAAACGTAGTACTTTTCTTTAACAAGGGGAACAAAGAGAACCCCAGGGAATTATAGACCAGTCAGCCTAATGTTGATCCTTGGAAAGATACTGTAACAAATTATTAAACAATCAATGTGTAAGCGCCTAGAGGATAATAGGGTTATAAGGAATAGCCAGCATGGATTTGTCAAGAACAAATCATGCCAAACCAACCTATTTTCCTTCTTTGACAGAGTTACTGGAGTAACAGATGGAGGCAAGCAGTAGACATGATTAGTTTTAATAAGTCTTTTGACACAATCCCATGTGACACTCTGATAGGCAAACTAGGGAAATGTGGTCTAGATGAATTTACTGTAAGGTGGGTGCACAACTGGCTGAAAGAATGTACTCAAAGAGTAGTTATCAGTGGTTCACTGTCAAACTGGGAGGGTCTAGTGGGGGCCAGCAGGGCGTCAGTTCTGGGTCCAGTACTTTTCAATTAATTTTCATTAATGACTTGGATAATGAAGTAGAGGTATGCCTATAACATTTGCAGATGACACCAAGCTGGAGAGGTTGCAAGCACTTTGGAGGACAGGTTTAGAGTTCAAAACAGCTGTGACAGATTGGAGAATTGGTCTGAAATCAACAAGATGAAATTCAATAAAGACAAGTTCAAAGTACTTCACTTAGGATGAAAAAATCAAATGCGCAGCTACAAAACAGGGGATAGCTGGCTAGGCAGTGGTACTGCTGAAAAGGATCTGGGGGTTATAGTGGATCACAAATTGAATACGAGTCAACAATGTGATGTGAAAAAGGCTAATATCATTGGGTGTATTAACAGGAGTATCGTTTGTAAGACATGAGAGGTAATTGTCTCGCTCTATACTGTGTCCAAATCTGGGCATCACACTTTAGGAAAGTGTGGACAAATCGGAGAGAGTCCAGAGGAGAAGCAACAAAAAGGATCAAAGGTTTTTAAAAAACCTGACTCACTGAAGATAGGGCAAGAAGCAATGGGCTTAATCTGTAGCAAGGGAGATTTAGGTTAGATAGGAGGACAAACGTTCTAACTACAAGTGAAGATAAGTTCTGGAATAGGCTGCCAGGGGAGGCCGTGGAATCCCCGTCATTGGAGGTGTTTAAGAACAGGTTGGACAAACACCTGTCAGGATGCTCTCGGGGTTTACTTGGTCCTGTCTCAGAGCAGGGGGCTACTTGATGACTTCTTGGGGTCCCTTCTAGCCCTGCATTTCCATGACTTGATGGTAAGCAGCCATAACTGTATTGCCATCAACACGGCAGATTCATCCAGCCAGTAGTGTATTTTGCCTGTCAAATCCAATAGAAGTTTTAAAAAATAATCTAGTAAAATGATTTTTGTGGGGAATATTCTCCAGATCTAGTCTCTTAAAATACACAACTTTGTTTCTGAGAAATTATTTTAAAATGCTACTTTTAGTTTGATGCAAGATTGGCCTCGGGAGTGCCATCAATCTCGGGAAAACTCAAATGAATAGCTCCAAAGGTGAAGTACCATGTAAGGATGGAGGGAAATGAAACCTTTGTAGGAGGTTGCTATTAGGGTTGCTTGGGAAAATGTTTGCAAATCTAGTCTACTTATCTTGTTAGACTGACCTCACACTTGGTAAAGCAACCCCCATCCTTTCATGTATTTATACCTGCTCCTGTATTTTTCACTCCATGCATCCGAAGAAGTGGGCTGTAGCCCACGAAAGCTTATGCCCAAATAAACTTGTTCGTCTCTAAGGTGCCACAAGTACTCCTTGGTTTTTTTGGTGGAATGTGGGGCTGGGAAAGATGAAACTAGGTGGTCTGATTTAAATCAAGGTGATTCAAAGCAATGATTTAAATCACCAATTTTAAGCAACTTTTCCATTTTTACGTGTTATTTTCTAAAGAAAGGTGCATTCTCATGGGTTGACATAACCATTAAAAAATGCTGATTTACAACTCAATAGAGCCTTTACATTAGATTTGGTACGTTGTTTTGCTACCTACGAGGGTGCACTATAATTATATACATTTGTTAAGCAATTATATAGCTTAATATCTTCAGATTCTTATTAATTGTATATTTTTAGTGTGTTAGAAAACAGTGAATGATTGCTTATTTACTAGATAATTAACTTTTTGCTCATGATTTGTCTCAAACTGCATTAGGATGGTTACTGGAATTACACACAACAGCAAATACAATTTATTTTTATTAAACAAAACGACCTTAAATGTTTTGGATACATAAACTTCTCTTATCAAAACATGATTTGCATTTACAACTAAATGATTTCTTAAAGGAACAGAGGGATTCACTGTAGTCAGTGAATTAAGCTGAACAAATTTTCAAATACGTCTAAGTCAAAGTGACTGGTACTTAAATTCCTACTTGTGTAAGTCTCTTAAAAATGAGACAGTCTCTTAAAGTTACTTACATTGACCCACTGAGCTATTTTTATAAAGCCTGACCTCAGAAGTTCCATGTTTCTCCCCCAGTTCTTTCTTTAAAGGCTGCTTTTCCATATAACTTAGAGTTTTGGATAGAGGCTCATGGATTTGCATATTTATTTTTTCTGTAAACGTTTTTTAAGAGATTATAATAAATGTAGGCGTTAACATATTTTGTATTAAATTTAGAGTGTATGTTAAACAGGTTTATTTTTAAAAAGAAAAACTTAGAATAACAAATAAAATTTTAAAAATTCTATTTAAAAAAAAAAAAATTAAATGTTTTTTTAAATCCACCCTGAAATGTAATCGGCATTTACAGGCAATTCTCCGTCCTAATCTTCAGTTATTTTCCTATAAAAGGAGCTCAATGAAGGCAGCTTTAAGTAGCAGTCGCTTGTGATCGACCAGCCAGGCATTTAGGGTGTGTCTACACTGCAGTTAGACACCCCCAGGGGTGTGGGCTAAGGGGCTGTTTAATTGCCCTGTACCTGTCAGGACTCAAGCTCTGGGACCCTCCCTCCTCACGGGGTCCTAGAGCCCGAGCTCCAGACCGAGCCTGAACATCTGCACTGCAATTAAACAGCCCCCTAGCCAAGTCAGCTGGCCCGGGCCAGCCAAGGGTGTCTAACTGGGGTGTAGACATACCCTTAGGTTACAAAATAGGGATCGGAATGTGCAGGCAGCATGGTCTGTTGGTGAAGGCACATGGTGAAGGTCACACACAACTTCAGTTCCAGGTTAAGCGAAGTGTGTGTGTGTTTGGTCTGGGAGTTCACATATTTCTGCAAGTGGGGGACTGGTGTTCCCACCCTGCACTGAACACTCTGGTGACACTGGACCATGTCAGCTCCCCCGTGCCTGGCTAGGGGTTTGCCTTCTGAAACGCTTAACAAAATCCAGCAAATACAGTCACAACAAATACCAACAAAACACATTTCTGCCTGTGCTTGGCTATTCCTGGGGTCTCTCCTGGGAACATGACTCTGTCCCAGATCCTAGATCCCTCCCCCCCACTGCACTTTATATCCAGTCTGGGATTTACAAGCTGAACTCGCCACAACAAGTCAACAGGAATGAATTTGTAGCCCCTGTAGGTTTCTAACCCCTGCCGAGGGGTAGCGCAGCAGAAGAACCCTGCCACAATTGCCTTCCAACCACAGCTCTCTCAACCCTTTGGGATCACTAACCACTTGTGTGAGGTATGATCTATAAAATGGGGATAAGGGCACAGAGGCTAAAGGACTTACAGACTCCAGGTCTCAACTCCCGGCTTTAGCCGCAAGTCCGTCCTTCAGTGTTGTGGTTCTCTCCGCGGCTCTGCCAGAGAACTGCCGCGTGACCCTGCAGAAGTCATGGAGTTTATGATGCTGCAAGTCCTTGGGCAGCTCACAGCAGCAAGTGCAAGTCTGTCACACAAGGGTGAGCCTAGGCTATGCAGGGACCAGTGTTCATGTCAGCCCGAGGGATCTGTAATCAGGTGGCATTCCCACCCTGTTCCTAGCACAGTGTGCGCTTGCTCTCGTTGGATTTGGTCTAAACTTCTCGGCTTCCTGGGGGTTGCCTTTATTGTGAACTTAGCAACTGCAAAACGTTCACCTCAGCCCAAGTGTTTTCCTGAGCTTTGGTGGGTTGTAGCCCACGAAAGCTTATGCTCTAATAAATGTGTTAGTCTCTAAGGTGCCACAAGTACTCCTGTTCTTTTTGCGGATACAGACTAACCCGGCTGCTACTCTGAAACCTCTCTTCCTAGGGGCGTTCACTGAAATCGCCCTGTACTGAATTCTTTCTGCTTGGGAAAACTCAGCTCCCTGTATGCTCCCAAACTGGAGCTCCGAGAGCCACCTGAGCTGACCGGGTAGCTCAGCAGCAGAAATCGATTTCTCCCACCTGGCGTCAGAGAGTCACCTTGTGTCCTTGAGCCTGCCATCCGGTCATGGCTAGAGCTGGGCGAAGAAATGGGGTTTTTTTCCTCCCATTTTGGTCAGAAAAAAACTTCAGTTCTGTTCCGAACGCTTTGGGAATTTGGCGGCAAATCGGAAAAGCCTGTTTGGGGTCCTCGGGAACATTTCATTCCAGTCCTCTTCAGAAAGGGCAGTGCCGCTGGGCAGGGCAGTGCCGAGACCCAGGTCTGACTGCTCCATTCAGAGGAGGGATTTGAATCACATCCCCTCTCGTCCAGGTGGGTGCCTCTGTCACCTGGCTGGCCCAGTGAGTATTTATGTATCTATACAAAGTGTAACAGCTTCAGCTGGAGGGATCAACCCATCCCAGGACAACCTAGAACAGGGATCAGCAACCTTTGGCACGCTGCTCTCCAGGGTAAGCCCCCTGGCGGGCCGGGCCGGTTTGTTTACCTGCCGCATCTGCAGGTTCGGCCAATCGTGGCTCCCACTGGCCGTGGTTCGCTGCTCTGGGCCAATGGGGGCTGCGGGAAGCGGTGGCCAGCACATCCCCCGGCCGGCGACGCTTCCTGCAGCCCCCATTGGCCTGGAGCGGCAAACCGCGGCCAGTGGGAGCCGCGATCGGCCGAACCTGCAGACGCGGCAGGTAAACAAACCCGCCAGGGGGCTTACCCTGGCAAGCCGCGTGCCAAAGGTTGCTGATCCCTGACCTAGAGCCTGGTGAGTAGGATGCTCACCTGGGAGAGAGAAAACTGAGGCCAAGTCCCTGCTCCAGAGTGGGGATTCAAACCTGGGTTTCCTGCACCCCAAGCGAGTGCCCTACCCACTGGGCTAAACACACCCCCTGCGGGTATGTTTTCTGAAGCTGGGCCTGCAAAGTATTTTCCCAGCTGAAACTAGTCGGGTCAAGTTGCTGGATGGTTTCGGGTCGACTGAAGCTGCGTGTTTGAGCGGATAACCCGTTCGCCCCAAAGATGGAGCCCAGCTCTGGTGATAGCAGAACCCTCTGCGCTGAGCAGGCAGCTCCTGCCTCGCACGAACGTGCGTGGGGCAGAGCGGGGCAGGGTGTGGGTGGAGGAGACATGGGTGTAAATCCAAGCAGGGCACACGTTTCCCCTTAGACCCTCCTTCTGCTGCGAGGCAGGCGTGACGTGGGGGCTGTACAACCGTGCGCTCAGCACTGCGGGGTCGGATCCTCTCTGTCCTGCTCCTGGCCTTTTTGCCCAGCGCTCTGCCCCAGGACCACGCAGGTTCAACCTTCCGTCCGTCTGTGCCTCCCCATCGTCTGACATTTCCATTGCAGGGCACCAGAGGCCCCCGTCAGAATCACACCCCAGCTGTGTTAGGCACTGTACAAACACCCAGGAGACATGGTCCCTTCCTCAAGGAGCTCGAGTCCATCCCGGGCAAACCCCTGCCCCGAGCCCCACTGACTTCCATGGTACTGCCAGTGGTTACAAAGGCCTTGTGAGGCAGGCAGGGCATAGCTCATGACTGCAGTGCTTTGAGGCCCTCTAATGGGATGGCGTTCTGCAAAGCCAGGGAAATACCGGTTTTGTCTTCACTGCGGGGTGCATTGGAACCAGAACGTGGGAGATGCGGAGCCTCGTATTAATGGCGGCATCTCAGTCGGTGGGTGCTGGGAAGAGGGCCAGCCAGATGCCTGCAGCGTGGCTGGTTGTCTACTCTAGATGACACATCTGCATGTGGCTGTCTTTGGCTTTTTGGTCTGCGTGGACTGTTTTGGGTCAGGTTTTATACTGCAGCGAAGGAGACATTTGGGGACGCTAGAGGGGTGTGGATAGGACTGACCGTAACGTCTGGGCCAGACACACCCCTCCTGTGGAAAACACCAGGAGTATGGCGGAGGGCGAAAACGCTGAACCTCGCCTTTATAGTGCTCTCTTTATGCATCTCTCCTGGGGGGGGCTTCGGGGGCACCGAGTTGTCAGGGGGTGAGGCCTTCCACCCCACCAGATCTAAGGGCTGCGTGGGGAGGGGCGCCCACAGATCCACCAAGGGAGGAGCCATCACTCATGGAGGCCAGTCCCTTCACACAGCTGTGTCCCTTTTCCCCAGCCCCCCAACTTGCAGTACGGCTGCAGCACGAGCCCTGCTGTCATTGCCTGAGCGAGGGGCCGGGCTCGGCAGTATCGGTGAAGGGGGTCTCTGCTGCCGTGGATGGTATTTCAGACTGGTGGGTGGAGCTTCACCAGCCGAGGGTCTGGCTCATGAACACATGCTGCATAGAGACTGGGGGTCTCTGCGGAGACGCCCCGCTAGTATTGGGTCTGCTCCACTGTGGGGGATGGAGTGTGTCTGGGGTCACTGTGCCTGGGGTGAGGCCACGGAGAATAGAAACGTCGGCACTTGGGGGCTGCTGAGATACGCAGAACGCCGAGTGCCGTGGTGAGCTCGCTGCTGGCAATGAGCGGGGTCATAAACCTGGGTCTTATTTTGCAGAGAACCCTGAGGCGAGGCAGGAGAGGAGGACGCCCCAACTGTCGCCATCCACGCAAGCATTGTCGGTGGACTGGCTGGCTGCGCCCCGACGCCCCCGCTCCCTTCAAACCACCACACGCAATACCCCCAAAGCCGACGCACGGACGCCCCCCGTGGAGCCATATCCTGACCAGGCCAATGCGTCTCTCTTGGACGGAGCCTCTCCAGCCCACTCGCTACCGCTAATTAAATTCAATCCCACAGTAGGCCATATATTAATTAATGAGCATAAAGATTTCACGTTTAACTGCTCCATTAAGGGACCCCGTTCCTTATTCAACCAAGACTCGGCTGGCATTTCCTTGTGGAAAGATGGGAAGGAGCTGCGGGAGCCTGGCCCCGTGTCCCCTCGACATTACCAGGTCATGGACGATGATGAAATAACGATGATCTCTACCTTCAGGTAAACGAGCCGGCTGTTTAAAAGGTGGTTCACTGATTGCCATCTTCAGTTCGAGAGTACTTAGCAGCTAAAAACTCTAGCCCAGCCCGGTAGCTTATATCTCTGCCCGTAGATCCCTGCAGAACGACTGCTAATAGTGCCCCTGGCCCTCAGCCAGCGGGGTCAGGCCCCAGAATAGATTTCTGCTGGGAGAGGGCTGTGGTGTTTGCTGATCAGGGTAACCGTCAGGGCTGGTGGAAGTTTGGCTGTTCCAGTCTTTGATAACACCACAGGCTATTCACACCCTTCCTGACTTGTCAGGCAGGTAAAATGGCAGACTTGAAAAGCTAGTTTTAACCCTTTCTTGCGTGATGGAAAATAGGAATCCGGTGATGACAGAAAACACAGGCTCACCCACACGCCCTTTGCTTTAAGTCAGCGTCCCCAAAGCAAACCCAGACCCCCGCGTGTGACAGATCAAGGAACAGAGGGGGTGGGGTTTAGAGCTCCCGGATGGTCCGGCACGAAGCAGGGGTGGGGATTGCTGTCAGCTCAGCCCCATCCCCCCGTCTTGGCTCTTTTTTAAAGAAGGCAGATCCTCAGTCCTGCTGCGGCCAGGATGGCTGGACCCGGAGGCGAGGGTTGGCTCTCGGATGGGACAGAGCTCTGTCCTAGGGTCAGATCCACTGGTGATGGCATTCAGCAAGGACCCAGGACCGTAGGGGAGGTGCAGCGAAACCCAGCAGCATGGCATAACCTTCAGTAGGCGGGAATCGGCTGCGTGAAACCCACAGTGCAGGGAGGAGAAGGAAAGGAAGATCCACTAAGCCAAACATAGACCCCCACAGATACCGTCCCCTCCCGCACTCCTCCTCCCGCTCACGCTGTATGTTGGGTGTGTAGCTTCTGAGTCCACGGAAAAACCCAGCTTGTCCATGACTGTCATTTACAAGCCGGCCCCAGAGATGTACTTTTCACCGTTGTCGTTTGTAACAGGATGGCTGTGAGACAGTCCTGAAACAAACACACGTGCCGGTCTCAAAGCAAACTTCCCAGCATGCATCAGGTTCTTCTCAGCATCGCTGCCGTGAAGTGATTCAATGGAACATTTTCAAAGCCCCTAAAGTCACCTAAGAGTTTAAGTCCCATTGTAAGGGGATGGGGTTATGCTCCTAAAGTGCTTTGGAAAATGCTACCCCTAGGCCTTTCCATCCCCAGGCCATAGGGAGAGACTGGGACAAGGAGCCTGGGGGAAGGGAGAGGGGAGAAGACGGGGACTGGGAGCTGCTGTGGGGGAGACTGAATGAAAGGGACTGGCTTGGCAAGGAGACTGGGACTAGGAGATGGGAGGGTCGGGGGGCCTCTGCCGCACGGTGCCTGTGTGATGCTGGGCAAATCACGTCAACCAGACTTTACACAGGGGGTCACTAATTGTGTGTTCCTCGTTAACCAGGTGCCTGATGAGACCCTGGGGACTGATGTAAAAAGTGCTGAGTTCTCCGAGCACAACTGAAGTCCCTGGGAGCTGGGCTTGGAACCTATCTAATGCTGAGTCCTCTGCAAAATCAGGTCCTGGGTGTCTCAAATTGTGCTCCCAGAATTAGTGGACACTTGTGACCGTAACCTGTCTGTGCATCAGTTCTTCTCCTGTCCCGTGGGGGTCATAGTGCACCCCCTCCCAGGGCATTGTGAAAACAAACATTAAGAAATGTGTGAAGCACTGAACTACAGCAGCGATGCCAATGAGCACCAGAGAGAAGCCTAGAAGGACGTTAATAATTCTGTTTTCAGAGCAGGGTTTGAACAGTGGCAACCATAGAGCCACACATTAAATCCTGAGGATAAAACAGCGTACTGGGCAGCTGCTCCGGCCACCCTGTGGACTGAATGAAGCAGGGTCTTCTGGGAAAAAAGCACATGATCCAGTAATTATGGTGGGTCTTGCCCACATGCTCAGGCTCTAACTGATCACCATGTCTGGGATCAGGAAGGAATTTTCCCCTGGATCAGATTGGCAGATACCATGGGTGGGTGTTTCGCCTTCCTCCACAGCATGGGACACGGGTCGTTTCCAGGTTTAAACTAGTGTAAATGGTGGATTCTCTGTAACTTGAAGTCTTTAAATCATGATTTGAGGACTTCAGAACTCAGCCAGAGGTGAGGGGTCTGTTACAGGAGTGGGTGGGTGAGGGTCGGTGGCCTGCCATGTGCAGGAGGTCAGACTGGATGATCATGATGGTCCCATCTGGCCTGAAAGTCTGAGTCCAGTTAAAGACAGTACCATAATGCATATGCACAAGAAGGTTGCATCTTTTGAGTGCTTGACTTTGCAACCGTAACATTCTTTTAATGCCATTTTTGTGGGTAACACTTACTGAGATCCAGCGTAAAAGTGTTCCAGCATTTCTTGTCTTTTGTGCCAGTGATAAGTCTCAAGGTGAATCCTTTCCTCTCCCCTGACAGCATAACCAATGCTCAGCGCTCTGATAACGGGTCCTACAGCTGCAAACTGAAAATCCACAATGAGGAAATTGAGTCAGACCCCATCTTCGTCCAGATGGAAGGTAAGCCGGGGCCTGAAAGAGGCATTTAGTTACAATGCCAGCGCGCTGGCAGGAGAGCTTGTGGCAGGGGTTGTGTATGGGGCTGGGCAGTTGGGAGCAGGAGCTGGACTGGAGTGGGAACGAGCAATCCAGGAGCAGGAGATGGTGGAGTGGGCTGGACTACTCAGTGTGGGAGGCAGGTGCCAGTGCACACGATGCCTGTGCTGAGAGCCGCTGTTGCATTGGCAGCGATGCTGGGAGACCTGGGCGTTATTGGCTGTTAGTGTTATTGCTGCAAGTGTTTTTAAGGTGCCTGTCTCCGTGCCTTTCTGCGTAGGGCTCCCCCACTTCCTTCGGCAGCCTGAGAGTCTGAACGTTACCAGGAACAGACCATTCAACCTCACGTGCCAGGCGATGGGGCCCCCGGAGCCCGTGCAGATTTACTGGTTTCGGAACAGCAGCAGGGTGAATGACCAGCCGTACATTTCCCCCTCTGTCCTGACTCTGCCAGGTGAGTGTCGCCCGGGGGCTGTTTCAGCGCGCCGGGGGCCGTCACTGCAACAGGAGCGTGGTAAGCTGCAACAGGAGCGGCTTGGCTGTCTGGCGTTCGCCGACTGAACTTGCTGGCGGACGGTTGGCTGGTGCGCCTGGCTAACGGCTGGCCCGCAGAAGCAGCTAGGAATGCAATGGCCCTTGCCTTCAGCCATCCTGCTCTGCAATAGACGTGATCTCATCTGGCTGCAGGGCTCGCTCCCGTGTTGACTGGACGGTTACATCCTTGCACGGATATTCAAAGGGTCGAACCCCGCCCTGACAGACACGTTGGCCTAGCAGGGTTCATGCCACGTCCCATTCCTCAGTACCACTTTAGAATGCAAAACCTGAACTCTGACCCCACCAGGGGGTGATGCAGAAATGGTTGTTTGCGGGTCTCTGGTGGGCTGCAGGAGGCCTGCCCAGTCCAGATTGTGCTGATCCCTGCTGGCCTTGAAGTCTATAAATCGAGAGCTCTTCCTGCGTCATACGCTTCCCCGGTGCAGGGCTGTCTAGCAGACCAGCGTGGTGATGCCGCTGAGGTCAGGGTGGATGCTTTGTTACACAGGGGTGGTGGGGACTGTGGTGCGTACGCTGCGTTACTCTGCACGTTGGCGCACGTGGGACCCAGTTCTAGCACCCATCAGTGGAAGTGAGGAACATGGTGTATTAAATGAGGAGGCTTAGCTGGCTGTGGAGGGTTTGTTTGGGTGCATGCTGCCCATAAGGGTATGTCTTCATTGCAGAGTTAACCCAGGCTCTTCCCGGGGTGTTGCCCCAACCCCTGTCCCAGCCACACGCACTCTGGCTGAGTGTGATGTTGCTTTCAGCCTGGGCTCTCTGGCCCGTCTGGGGCTATAGGCTAGAGCCCCTGTGAGGCTGGTAACCCACCTGCTTGGCAGCGAGGACGCAGGCTAAAGGCTTCTAGTGCTGGTAGTCCTCCAGTGCCCGCCCACAACTCCTCCTTCCCCCCGACCCCATGTGCCAGAAGGACAGACAAGTTTTCCCACCATTCTCACAGGAGAGCAGCTCAGCACAAAACCGTGGGCTGTGCCCCGAGGAGTCCTGGTGACACGCCCAGGTGAGCGCCGCACCAGCGAGGACACCGGAACTCAAGTGCGGCTTTGCAGCGTGACACTCACCCCCGGGCTAGCCTGGCCCAAGTGCCATAGTTAACGCTGCAGTGAAGACATTAGCCCAGCGACCTGAACTGGCTTTAACCTCGGCGCACGCCATGGTTTAGTTTGGGTGGGTGGTGAGAGCAGGGATGTTACAGCATTTGTCAGGGATCTCCTCCCAAATGTGAACAATGAAACCACGTCAGCTCAGCTGACTCGAATGAGCTGGACCATGAATTATTTGGGAGGTAACAAGATTTTGCACCGTCCCTGTGATCGTGGCCTCTCGCATGGCAGCACAATGCCGTACGCTTGGAGTGAGCGCATGGAGAGGCTGTGAAGGGAGCCCTAACTCAGCTGACTCGGTCTTCTTGTTCCTGAGGTGAAAGTCCCTGCTTTGCCTTTCCCGCCAGGCTCAGTATGATGAGGGTGAAAACAAAGAGTCGTTGCTCAGGCTTGTCTGATAGTGCCGCTTGCTGCAGTCCCAGGGCCCTGCGCGGGACAGCAGACTCGATCCCTATTCCTGAGTCCGGCAGGCACCCAGAGCCACGGCTTGCGGAGTGGAATGGACGGGGACGCTCGTCATTCCCGAAGAGGGGACAGAGGTGATGTCTCCCCGCTGGGAGATACGGATCGGCTTTGGTCACATGAAGCAAAAGGGCTGGTTTGGGGGCTTCTAGCCGGTTTCAGTTTAGGGTTGGAAATTTCTTCTGACAAGGAAGTTTGCAGTCAAACTCCCCTTCCCCCCATCTACAAACAGACCGTTCCAGCCAGCAGCCCCGGGAAACTGCAAGCGCTGAGTCTATGGGGAAGGCTGTTTCCAATAAGAAAATGCACGTCTTGGTGCAGAGAGCCCAGAATCGCAAGGGAAGTCAGCAGGTGGCTCTAGCTTTGCTGTGGTGCTTCTGAGGGTCAGTTCCCCCATCATGCAGCAGTTTCCTTAGGGTTTGTCTACACTGCAGTTAACCCCCCACCCCACCCCCGCCCTCCATGCAGCTGAGCCGTGTCAGCTGACTCAGGCTCACGGGGCTGTAAAACTGCTGTGTAGACGTCTGAGCTGGGGCGGGAGAAATGAAATGAAATGAGGAAGTGAAAGCGGCATTTCCTGCGTGGTAGCTGGGTCCTCTCCATGGCAGGGTCACTGCGTGTATTTCCTTTCCTCTAAGGGCTGGATCCTCGGGACGCCTGCTGTGAGCTTCCATGAGAACAGGCAGGGCTGGGAGGGAGGTGGGCTGTCTTAGGCTGGCACACAAGGGAGCTGGATGAGGTGTATTCAGTCCGTCAGTGTATTGAGCGATCTTTGAGGCTTATAGTGGGTGCAGGATCACTGGGGTTCCCGGGCTGGCTTTTCCCCTGGGGCCACTGGCAGCCAGTGTAGGTCAGAGCAACTATGGGGCTGCAGCTCCTCCGAATTGCGCCGAGCCAAGGATCAGGGCCCTCATCTTCCCTGCATTTTACTTTCTCCCCAGACTCATGGCTCCATGGGGTGAGTGTTAGCACATGGCAGGGTTCCCTAGAGGCGCCTGCTGAGTGTCACTCTGGCCTACAGGCTGGCACGACCCTGGAGTTTCACAGGGATGTGAGTGTAGCTGAGATCACACCTTGTTACTCTCTGCTGCTGCTGCCCGCCAGGGGACCCCAGGAGCAAGAACAAATGGGGATGCAGAAGAGCCTTGGATATGCATGGAGGGTAGGGAGGGGAATGAGACCTGGCAAACCAGGATGAGTAAGAGAGAGAGACACGTCCTGTCTGCAACTGACCTTATTCCCACTGTGATGTAAAACCCAGGAGGATTTTGCCATAAAAGAGCAAAGAGGGGGATTGCTTGATTCACTCCCAGCTGTACACGCGCTATGCTATAGCTGGCATGTCTTGGGCTCCAGAGAGAGATTTTAAAAGGCAGCGAAAGCCAGAAGATCTGACTCATCCCTTCTGCATTTTCTGCCTATGTTTGGCAAACTCTAGGTCTGATGGTTGGAGCAGTTTTTCTCACCCCAGTCGCCCTATTGGCATCAAAGGGACGACTTGCTTGAGCAAGGGCTGTTTGGATGAGCAGAGGTTTCAGTGTAAGACCCTGACCCCCGTGATTACGGCCTAGAAAATTAGAAGGTAAAAATAAATCCTCTTTCCAAAAGCGTTTTGAAACCACTGAAAAGAACACTGGGAAATCCCAGCTCTGCCAGGCAGATAGGACTGAAATACAAGGATTGCTTTGTTTTTATGGGATTTTTAATTGAAAACAGGAAAACTTCAGAGATATGTAAAAGTAAGGCAGGAAGGAAGCCAGTGAGTAACCCCTGCTCCCCATTAAACAATTCTGGATTATTATGCCAGGCGTTCCTTACCATTGTGAGAACAGGAGCGTGAATAAGGAAAGTTGTCCATAACATCACATCAGCTGAAAAATATATCCCAAGGAGAGAATGTTGGAAACGAAACCTGCAAAAACACGCACAAAGCCGATTGCAAACCGTTAAGTCCCACTAGTAAAAGTCAGTGGCTAGGAAGCGAAGGCAATTAGCTCTGACAAACACCGCTGTGCAAAAGGCTTGGGAGCGCTATTAGAGCTAGTCGGATCTGTCATTAATTTCAGTAGGCGGTGGGTATACTTTGTTGTCAGTTAGGTGCATGCGTGCTCTCTCCGTGCACTCTCCCAGCCCTGTGCAAACAGTTGGTTCAGCAGATCTCGATAGCACTACCCAGACAGAACGACCACTGGCACGGTTCAGTGACAAAGACACTCGGCCAGGTTTATTGCCCTCAAGATAGTTCTAGCACCCTGGCTCCATGGTTACAGGTATGCTAAAACACGAGTACCCAGTGTGCAGCAGGACTTTCTGATGCCCCCTTGGCCACACAAAGGGTTAAGGTGAGGTACCCCAATCTTTACAGACCAAGACAAACAACTTCCGTGCCACCTCACGTGTTTCAGGACACCTGCTTGTTGCCTCCCTTTATATTATGCTCCAGGTGTCTTGGGCAAAACATCCTCTTATCTGGTGTTAGCTCGGGATGTCCATGGGCTAATCTTCTGGAGTGTGTTCTCACATATACCCAGTATCTGTTGCTTCTTAGAAATGCCTGTGTTTTAGCCACGCTAGCAATACTTTTGCCAAGGTCACTTATCAGACAGTGAACTTGTAAACATCTGCTTTAATCCAGGGCCTGATTTTGGTTCACGGCCTCTGGGTCAGGCCTCCAATCTTGCACCAGGTCCCGTGCTCCAGGCTCTCTCTCTCCTACGTACTTTATAATACCGGTCTGGTAATTAAAGAGTAGCTATACTGTAGTTACAGCCCAGTTCTAATTATTGATAGCTGTCATTACCATTAATTCCTGTAACCAAAAGCCGTCCTTCATGCCTGCGTTACTCAGCATTGCCCCTTTGGTCTCGTACCAAATTCCTGTCTATCTTTTAGAATCCTGGTACATTAGCTCCATGGTAACCACCCTGTCATTATTGGGAGTGAGGAAACTCCACATTTCCACCTCAGATATTTAACTTTAAGAGAAGCAGTCGGAGGCGGAGAAGCATTATGAAAATACAAATAGAAACTAGGAATTCCTCAGAAACCTGCAATATGTTTCATTTCAGACTTCTCAAGCTCTTCCCTCCCGGAGATACCAGGCACAGTGCTAGAATTGGGGGTAATTAGTCGTATCAAAAGTTAGAACAGTTCTGTAACTACACTCTAGTTAATGGTGATGTAATATGATGTATATCTAATGAGGGGAATACTCCTATAATCATTAAGACATCCAGCATTAAGCTTTTGCTTGTATAATCGTAAAGGGGATCCAAGTGTGGATGAAATCTTGATACCCATCCTAGAGATAGAGAGAGTTTTAGAAATGAAATTTAGAAATTTAGAAATTAATGGAGATATCCCATCTCCTAGAACTGGAAGGGACCTTGAAAGGTCATCGAGTCCAGCCCCCTGCCTTCACTAGCAGGACCAAGTACTGATTTTGCCCCAGATCCCCAAGTGGCCCCCTCAAGGATTGAACTCACAACCCTGGGTTTAGCAGGCCAATGCTCAAACCACTGAGCTATCCCTCCCCCCCGAATTTTATCCATCATCAAAATGAGCCGTGTCCTCTTGAGCATTGCTGGTTTTTATTTTATATTCTGCCTCCTAGTCTGATCAGAGCAGAAACTGAATGAGCCCTTGTCTTTTGGAAGGATTCAGTGTGTGGCACATATGTGTGTGTGTGTGTATGGGTGTGACGGGAATAAGGGATAATAGTGATAAATAATACAGAGAGGTTGGGAAAGGGGAGATCTGTGGATCTGGGCAGCTTGGAAGATCAGCCCACTCTCGGGAAGATGTAAAGTGAACCAGGTTCTAAGAACTCACTGGTTTGTTTCACTGTTTGCCAGAGGCTGGGAATGGGTGACAGGGGATGGATCACACACTAATTGCCCTGTTCTGTTCATTCCCTCTGGGGCATCTGGCACTGGCCACTGTCGGCAGACAGGATTTTGGGCTAGATGGACCCTTGGTCTGACCCAGTCTGGCCGCTCTTATGTGCTTATGTTCCTTGCTGTACCCTTTAGGTTTGGAACCCATTGGCCCCTCTGCAGTAGTCTAGGCTCTGAATATGAAGGTCTGGTTTATTAGCCCACTACGCAATAGTCTACTTACAAAGGGCCAAGCTGATGACAAAGCGTCCATTGACTTTAAAGGGTCAGGATTTGGCCCATAACGAGCGCTTGTGTTTCTGTCCTGCAGCAGCCTATGGACTGAGAGACCATTTTCCCTACCCCAGGTGCGCGCCTCTGGACAGGTGATTGATCCTGGCAGTAGCAGTGCTGGGATTGTAACAGGGCTTGCTGGCAGGCAGCTCCGGGAGTCAGTCTGAGAGCAGAACGCACCAGCAGTGCTGTGGGAAGTTTCCTTTCCCCAGCTCTCATTCTGACCAGCGAGGGCTACAGCTTCCCACCCCGTCCTTGGAGCAGGCAGCAGGGGCACTGTAAGTAGGAAAATATAGGCCCTCCCCCCAAAATACCCTGCAGTTCCTGTCGTGGACGGGGACACGGCGCCTTCACAATCCCTGCCTTAGACACAGATTGTCCATTGGCAAAAAATGTGTAGGTGGGCACCTCTGCCCGGCTGCAGAGGGGTTGCTGGGCTCCTCCCCTCAACGGCAGAGGTGGCTGGTAGTGGCTTAAAGAGTTATTTAAAGTGAGGCACTTAAGGTTGGGCACCCTCCCCAAACTCCTAAGGAGAGCCCTGGTCTCAGTGGCCTGTCTCTGTGTCCTGCACGCCAAGGAACAGCGTGTCCCCGGCGTCGACGTGTAGGATCACGCAGAGGAGGAAGTGGGTTGGGAAAGGGGACGCCCAGACTCTGAGTCTACTGTGGTATCCAGAGGATCCCACAACATGTTGTGCACATACTTTTCCCTTCCCCTTGGATTCTGGAAGTAACGCCCGGTATTCTGGCCTCTGTCCCACTGGGCGAGCTGCCCGTTCAGATAAGGGCACTGCCGACATTCCTTTATGATCAGCAAAGGCCAACACAAATCATAAGCAATGCCTTCATCCCAGTGTTTTAGCTAGAAGCCAGTCAGCCTTAGATTGTCCCCACCGGAGCCCACCGCGCCCCTCAGTCCAGACCCTTTTCCCAGCAGGGGTCTCTCGACTCAAACCCCTTCCCTGTCGACCCCCGCGTGGGCCTGGGCGGGTCGAGCGGTTTGATTGGCGGGGAGAGGCCAGAATTCTGGGCCCTTCCAAACTAGCACTAAAATATTTGTATGAGATTTAAACTTCCCTGGCCTGACTTAAGGGCAGGTAGGGGACTAAAAACTCCCAGGATGGCCAGAGACTGAGGTCAGTCTATAAAAGCCCAGGGCTGAGACCGCAGCTGGTGCGTCTTAGCGGAGCCTGGTGACTGCAGTGAACTACGTCACGTCGCCCCAGCTGAGCATCTGGGCCACAGTGTTCCTCTTTGGGAGTCAGGGGACTGGCAGACAGAGGTGGAGATTAACATCAATGTCCCCCTGCCTTTAGGAACAGCTGCTGCACAGGGCACGGGGAGCTTTGGTCCTGTGCCCACAGAACAAGCGTCGGGGTGGGCTAGCCAGCCTTTGTCATTGTAGGACGTGTCTTGCAAAAGAAGGGAGCTCTTAAAGTGGCTCTTTAAACTGCCAGGCCAGCCACCTCTGCTGCGTGTTTAGGAGGGGGCAGAGCCGTGGAGCAGCGTGGGCCTCAGCAGCTAGTGGCACCAGCAGGCCCGTGGGGGGGTTAAATCCATCCTGCGACGTTCCCCAGAATGCACAGTCCCCTTGCAGCGGTCCAGGATGCTCCGTTCTGCCCATGGCTCATGTTCCCGTTGGGAAGAAGTGAGGTTTTGGGTGATGCACCATTATCCGGGTGGGGGTCATGTCTGGACCCCGGGGGGTTCTGCTGCTGCTATCGCACTTGGATGACTTGGGCAGTCTTTAAAAACCAACCAAAGGTTTAAAGGTTATTGTCATGGGTTCTTCCTCTTTCTGCCTCTCCATTTCTCAAATGGGGTAACAGCCGCTGCTGTGGACTACAGAACTGGGTCTGCCCCCTTCATCTCACGCTTATGTTCTCTGCTTCTTAGTTAAAGTATTTGGGTGAAATCCGGGCCCTACTGAAGTCAGCGGGAGTTCTACGTAGGTTTTTATACCGCGCTCATCACTATAGTATCTGAGCGCCTGGCTTCGTTGGGACCAGGATGTCCACTTTCTCCTCTCCTGCTTACTGGGCTGCATGTGCAGAAATGCAGCCTACGGCAAATTTGAAGTAGTTCGTGCAAAAATGGGTTATTCATGTTCATGGGGAAAAGAAAATAACTTTTTAAAAACAAAAGAAGCTGCAAAGTCTCCCCTTAAATTCTCTTCCTCGTGTGTGAAGGCGTGTTGATGTTCAGGCGTGATTCATGGCTAGCTGAACAACACCTGGGAATTGGTATCTTTGTGTGAAATTAAATGAGCTTGAAAGAAATACAGGGTGGTGAAAGGACTTCCCTTTGTCCTGCGAATGTTCACCACCGCCTGGCCATTGTCCGGTTATAGTGGACTCAATGTATCAGATGACTTTTAAAAAACTATTTGTGGATGATCTTAGCACTATACCCAGGTGTACAGACACTCTTTTCCCAACCTATGTATTATATAGTTTTTTTAACATGAGCTTTAATAAAATGTTTAAATCTGTTTATTTTATCCTCCTGCAGGTCTTAGTGAAACTGCAGTATTCAGCTGTGAAGCTCACAATCGGAAAGGACTAACTGCCTCGAATGAAGTGCAGATCAATATAAAAAGTAAGTGATGAACATGAAGTCTGTCTCACTACGGTCTCTGCCTAGTAAACTGTCTGTGGCTCCTACCTGAGCCCGCATGGCAGTGAGACTGTGGAATTAGGTTATTGTTAGAGCTGGTTGGGAATTTTTGAACAACAAATTTTGTGCTAGAAATTGCCGATTCATCAAAACCAAAACTGTCCACGGAAAGGGTCAGTTTCAATCTGTTTTGGAAAAACCTCGGGAAACAAAGTTTCGAAATCATCCAAATGTCCCATTTTGACATTTTACAAAACAAAGTATCGTTGTTCAGGTCAAAATGACGTTTTGTCTTAAAATTTAAAATTTGATTTATAGTTTTTAAAAAACCCTGAAAACAAAAAATGTCAATGTAGAAAAAATCCTTTAGAAATGATCTCCGGGTTTCACTTGACCCAGTCTGATATTTTTGCATTTTTGGGTGGTGACATTTTCAAGGTTTCGCGTTTTCATCCCAATTCGGGGTGGGGGAATATTTTAAAAAATCTCAAAAATTCTCGCCGGACAGGAGAACTGTTTCCTTCCCAGCTCTAGTCATTGCATTGGAAGCTGTGCTCCAAAGCCGGTCTCAAACCTCACCCAGGCCATGGCAGAGATTCCTGCAGGTTGTATTGTTGGGGAGAGCAGGTATTGCCCCTACCCCAGAGGACAAGATGCACCAAACCCCATAAATCCTAAGGCACTGAGAGTTGGATGGAGGCACAGCGTGTCTGTGCTTTGGTCTGAGTCTCTCCCCTCCACAGCAGGGCATGCTGCCTTCCCTCCCTTGCTGGCCACTGCAACAACAAAGCCCCCTGGCGATTATAGCTGCAAGGGTCCCCTGCTGGGATTCTGCTAGCTGGAAAGCTGGGCGTCTGCAGGGCTGTGACTGGGGGAGGAAGCACCCGAGAGCTCGCTTGTAAACAGAGCTGTCAAACCGAGGGGAGTTTCAGAAGGGCTGTGGCATTCCCTCCCTTCCTTCCTTCGTGGTCTGAGCCAGCCTCCGTGTTTCCATCGGAAGGGATGGGAATTCCTGAAATTCCCAAGCCGGAGTCGCCCTGGCGGCCAAGGGAGCGTTTTCCCTGAGCCCACGCGCTCCCAGCCGAGGCAGAGCACGGGTTTCAGTTCACGGATGCAGAGCGTGTGCAGACGGCTCCAGGAAAGGTGAAGACGGTCTGTTGCGTTCTGGTTTCCACATGGAGTTTGTGTCCAGTGCTCCTGAACGAGTCCCCGCTCCCACCCCAGCCTGCGGAGCTGGGTTTCTCTCGTCCCGGCCAGCTGCCCTGATCTGACCCAGAGGGCTGCGAACAGCCACAGTCACTCTCTTAGGGCTTTCCCAGCAGCCTGGCTGAGCTCTTGGTACTGCCCTCCCCCCCCACACACACACGATCGGGCTCGGCTGCCTGGCCGAGTACCTCGAAGAAGAGTGCCCGGATGGCCTCTATTTTTAAGTCTGCCCCATAAATTAGGGCTGTAAAGGGGGGCACCTGACTAACTCACCCATTTGGTGTTCGACTTCCTGCGAGGGATGGTGCTGCAGGCTCTGGAAAGTCATTCCCCCCGTCCCAGCACCTCAGGGTGCCATATCCTGGCCCCAGATGGCAGCAGCACCCAGGCTGGCAGGAACAGGGCCCAGCCTGCAGCACCTGTCCCGGAGGCCGGGGAAGGGGAGAGTGCAGGGAGCAGGTAGCCCGCATGGACGGTCAGAGGCCTCGTTTCTTCTGTCGGGTAACGTGGCCCCTCGGGGGACGCTTAAAGCATGGGCAGGCGCTGTTCCCAGGCCGCTGCTCACTGTTGGCACTTGGGAGGCACCCGTACACAGCAGCAAGCTGACGCTGTGTATTGTTACATAAACATAATGGTGAGCCCTGCGCTTTGCCTCTGACCTGTCCCTCCCACCGGGCGTAGCATCTCCAGGGCAGCTGGGATGGGCTCAGGAGGAGGTCAGCGGTCTGCTGCATCCCCCTCCCAACCCCCCACTCCCTCAGCAGGCTGCTTTCTCCCGGCCTTCACACACAGCACTGTGTCCCCCTCCTCTGAGAAAGCCTTCCCTTAACCCCTTTGGCACCCCTGCCCCCTCAGACCATCCAGTCACCCACTTCTGAGCGCCGGGCCCGTGAAAGGAGACACGTTTCCGACTGTCACCGAGGGTACGTCTGCCCAGCCCGCAGCAGCCAGACTCCCGACTCGGGGCTCCAGCCAGCGCTCTGCCGATAGCTGTCTGCCCGGGGTTCTGACCAGCGCTCGGCTCAACCCAGCTGTGTCCTGCAGTTCAGAGTGGGCAGCGGCCAGGGACAGGTGATCCTTGGCCAGGGAGTGCAGCTCTCCGGGGCGACGGGACAGAGCACGGCGTGTGAAATCAGTGACGCCCATTTGAAGCTCTCGCACTGAGCACACGCTGCGGGGTCTGAGCACGCCCGAGCTCACGCCCGTGCTGCAGAGATGAGCACGGCCCTAGGTCTTGTCTGCACGGGGCAGCCACGCACAGCACAGGGGTGATTTCTAAAGCGCACTCACCTGCAGCACAGCAGTTACTCCGTGGAGACGCTGCCGGTGCGCACTGGAAGTGCCCTATGTGCAGGTTCCAGGCAAGCTCCCAGCCCTGGGGACCCCCACAAGCCATTGCTCCCCACCCCTCTGTCAGGCCACTGCTTGAATCTGCCTTCCACCGGGGAGTGCTGCTCCCCTTGGCCCAACACAGCCCTGGGACGGGCCAGCTTATTTCTCTTGGGGGGGCTTCTGCCGCCTCCACAGCGCTGAGTTCAGCGTTCAGGTGTTTCTCCTACAAAGCTTGCACATGCGCGTTTTCACACCGCAGCCGGCTGGGAGCCTGCGTTGTGTTCACCCGCGTTCGAGCTGACCGGGGCTGGCTTTCTCATGTAGGAACTCCAGCCGCGCCGGCCGAAGTGCGTGTCCTGAATAGAACAGCGCACAGCCTCATGGTGTCCTGGGTGCCGGGCTTCGATGGCTATTCGCCTCTGCACAACTGCCGCCTCCAGGTAAGCCTTGGCATCGTGCTTCGAGCCACTTGTGTTTGCTGCGGCGTGGTGCTGGCAAGGAGGCTGCAGGCCAGGCTAGGCCTGTCGCTCCTTGCACATGCACCAGCCTAAGCCAGGGATAGCCGCATTGCCGCTCGGGTAGATCACTTGGTCAATGCTGGTGGAAGAGAGAGGAGATTCGGGCCGTCTCCGTGTTCGAGAAATAAGAACACAGGCTCCTGTTCCATCTGCGGGTGGGGAGGCCCTGCCGGACCAGCCGAAAGACACGGGTCTTGTCTGCGCGGAGCAGCTGGCAGGCCATGTGCCATCTGCACATTGCTCGTCTCTTGCTGGGCTGGTGGTCTGGGGTCCCAGAAGGGTCAAGACCCTCATGGGGTCAGGGTGTCAAAGCCATGAGGTCCCTGCTGGCCAGACACCTGCAGCCGGGCAATGGGCAGTGCCAGCTCCCCTGTGGGCGCTGGAGTTGGGGGCATCTCGGAGTTGGGGGCGTCTCAGATTTGCATCCTGGAGGAAGAAGAAAAAACAGGTTTTAAGCTGCCTTCAGGGTGCTTGATCACCTCTCCCCTGGGAGGTAGGAGGGAGGGAGGGATTAGCTCTCCCTCCCTCCCTCCCCTCTGCTGTTTTGGAAGATTTAGCGCATGTTTCAGTTAAGATGATAAGAACGGCCATGCTGGGTCAGACCCATAGTCCATCTAAGCCAGTGTCCTGTCTTCTGACAGTGCCAGGTGCTTCAGAGGGAATTAACAGAACAGGGCAGCTATCGAGTGATCCTTCCCCTGTCATACACTCCCAACTTCTGGCAGTCAGAGGTTTAGGGACACCCAGAGCATGGGTAGCATCCCTAACTATTTTGGCTAATAGCCATTGATGGACCGATCCTCCATGAACTTACCTAGTTCTTTTTGAACCCAGTTATACTTTTGACCTTTGCAACATCTCATGGCAGTGAGTTCCACAGGTTGTCTGTGCATTGTATGAAGAAGTATTTCCTTGTTTGTTTTAAACCTGCTGCCTATTTCACTGAGAGACCCCTTGTTCTTGTGTTAGGTTAAGGAGTAAATAACACTTCCCTATTCACTTTCTCCACCCCAGGCATGATTTTATAGACCTCTATCATATCCCCCCTTAGTTGTCTTTTTCCTAAGCTGAACAGTCCCAGTCTTTTCAATCTTTCCTTATATAGAAGGTGTTCCATACCCCTAATCATTTTTGTTGCCCTTTTCTGTACCCTTTTCAATTCTACTATATCTGTTTTGAGATGGGGCGACCAGAACTGCATGCAGTATTCCAGGTGAGGGCGTACCATGGATTTAGATAGTGGCATTATGATATTTTCTGTCTGTCTTATCTATCCCTGTCCTAATGGTTCCTAACATTGTTAGCTTTTTTGACTGCTGCTGCACATTGATTGGACGTTTTCAGAGAATTATCCCCAATGACTCCAAATCTCTTTCTTGAGTGGTAACAGCTAATTTAGACCCCATCATTTTGTATGTATAGTTGAGATTGTTTTCCAATGTGCATCACTTTGCATTTATGAACATTAAATTTCATCAGCCATTTTGTTGCCCAATCACCCAGTTTTGAGAAATCCTTTTGTAATTCTTCACAACCAGCTTTGGACTTAAGTATTTTAGTAATTTTGTATCAGCTGCAAACTTTGCCATCTCACTGTTTACCCCTTTTTCCAGATCATTTATGAATATGTTGAACAGCACTGGTCTTACTACAGATCCCTGGGGGACATCACTATTTACCTCTCTGCATTGTGAAAACTTACCATTTATTCCTACCCTTTGTTTCCTGTCTTTTAACCACTTACTGCTCCATGAGAGGAACCTTCCCTCTTATCCCACGACTCCTTACTTTACTGAAGAGTCTTTGCTGTGGGACCTTGTCAGAAGTACAAGTCCACTATATCCACACTTGTGGACACCATCAAAGAATTCTAATAGATGGCTGAGTTGTGATTTCCCTTTCCAAAAGCTGTGTTAACTCTTCTCCACCATATCGTGTCCATCGATGTGTCTGATAATTTTGTTCTTTACTGTTGTTTCAGCCAGTGTGCCTGGTGCTAAAAGTTAGGCTTACCAGCCTGTAATTGCCAGGATCGCTTCAAGAGCCTTTTTTAAAAATCGGCATCACATTAGCTACCGTCCAGTCATCTGGTACAGAGGCTGATTTAAGCGATAGGTGACATACCACAGTTAGTAATTCTGCAATTGTTATTTGGTTAAATCAGTTGTGAGAGGCCTGCAAGATATTTAGTATAGATCTTAGTCACTGTATTTTCAGAGCTTGTTTAGCTTGCGTTGTAGCAGTAATGGAATGGTGCTTAGGACAGGGTTGGTTACAGTTACATGCACTCATAGGCGCCGACTCTGTGGGAAAAAATTTTAACCACAGGGAAAAATTAGTGGGTGCTCTGCACCCACCGGCAGCCAAGCTCCTGCCCCGCCCCACCTCACCTCCTCCTCCTCCGCCTCCTCTGAGTGTGCCGCGTCCCCGCTCCTCTGCCTACCACCCAGCGCTTGCCGCCGCCAAACAGCTGTAGAAAGCTCCAGGAGGGAGGGGGGAGGAGCGGGAATGTGGCGCGCTCAGGGGAAGAGGCGGGGCAGGCAGGGCCGGCTCCAGGCACCAGCTTCTCAAGCAGGTGCTTGGGGCGGCCGCTCCGGAGAGGGGTGGCACGTCCAGGTATTCGGTGGCAATTCAGCGGACGGTCCCTCACTCCGCCTGGGAGTGAAGGACCTCCCGCCGAATTGCCGCCGCAGATCGCGATCGCGGCTTTTTTTTTGTTTGTTTTTGTTTTGTTTTGGCTGCTTGGGGCGGCCAAAACCCTGGAGCCGGCCCTGGGGGCAGGGATTTGGGGAAGGAGACGAATAGGGGCAGGGAGGTGGCGGAGTTGGGGTGGGGACTTTGGGGAAGGGGTTGGAATGGGGATGGGGCAGGGGTGGAGTTGGGGTGGGGCCGGGGGCAGAGGCACCCACCAGCCCCATTAGAAGTCGGCGCCTCTGCCGCACTAACTTCCAAGCCGAGGGAAGATGGTAGGTCAGGGTGGCAGGGTCCTGGTTCCAGATCTCCCAGTGCAGGGATAAGAGGGAAAGGTTAATGGTGGGGTATTCTCCCAGATGTGCAATCACTGCATGCAGCTTCAAGGCAGGGTCTGTTGAAGACCGGCAGTCTGAGTCTAACGGAAAAATGCCCTTGGAGCAACGGCTAGGTACAGAGCTCTCCGGATGGGAACGGGGCCACCTCCCCATGCACACCGGCCAGCATGGGGATTTAAGCTCCGCCCTGTAAAACACTGCAGCCAACTGCATCCCCTGGAGAACAAGAGGGGCCAGAGAATTGTGCCGCTCTGAGAGTTCTGTGTGTGTCTGAATCACAAGCCCTCCGCTGGGCTGCTCCCAGCTAGCGCCGCTTACCTGGGCGGAGAGGCAGACAGACCTCAGCGAGCCAGAGAGGGATTGGAATAGGAATTGAGAGACCCCTGCTGTGTGGACTCTTCCAGTTACTGGAGGGGAGTTACCCGCCTCCCTGGGGGAAGAGCTCCATGGGATCTGTGCAGTGCTGGGTGAATCGTCCCAGCGTGGGCAGCATTCAGGGCTTAGAAATGGCGAGCCACTGAACAGTGTTACGGGAGGGCAGGCACTGGCTGGTTACTGATTCCACCGTGACGGTTGCATGATCACCGTTTAGTTTAGTCAAGAGATACCAGTGCGGTGGGATTTTACCCCCGGATCAGGGTCTCCTGCTGTTCCGTCAAAACCAGGGAGTTCGCTGTGAAAGCAGGTGGCCTAGCGTGGTGACACTCGCCTAGCGCGGTGACTGGGTTACAGCCGCGTCTGGAGAGGTGATCCCGAGCTTGTGGGTGCAGTACAGCGACACTCCCTGTGCTCCTGCCAGCTTCCCCGGAAAGGTCTGAGAAGATGGCCCCTCCTGTGGCCAAGCTGCTCTCTGGCTGGCGGACGTTCATTGGTGCCTCGTGGGCATCTGGCTGCTGGCTCAGATGTCACCCGCAGCAGTTGAATTCCATGCGGGGGAATGAAATGATTCATCCTGTCCTGTCCTCTGCTGCCGTGCAGGGTTTCCTGGAAGCCCCACCAGTGTGGTTGTGCTCCCCGGGGATTAGTAGATCCCTGCGTGGCACAGGGCTCAGCTGTGATGTGCCAAGATGCCGCGCCAGGGCGGTGCCCGGTATGCACTCCCTCCTACACCCCCATCACGGGGGCTAGACAGTGTGAGTAGCTTTCCTGCTGCATGGCCTGTCTGCATTGCACCGTGGGGCCTCTGGAGGCTGCTGCAGCCTCCGGGCTTCAGTAGCACCTGTGGGGGGGGGGCGGGGGGGCAGAGCCATTCGGTGACGAGCAGGGGAAGAGGCCTCCCCTCACTACGAATGGTCCCAGCCTCCAGCTCAGCTGTGTGGGTGGGACGCTGGGCAGAGGGAGAGCGTTGGCGCCAGTAACTGTCTGACGCCCGGACAGATGCTCACAAGGCGATGCTGGATGTTTGAGTCTGAAATGGTCACAGATCCTACTCAGAGCCCAGCTCGCCTCAAGGCAACACTACTGCTGCTGGAGTCTGGACTGACGGGAAGAATGGCGCTTTTAAAGCAGGGTCCTGGCCACTGGCGGGGCACTCCCCCTGCCGTGGGGAGAATCCAACCTGGCAGCTACAGCTTTTCCACTGCAGTGGTTTAGAAGCCATAAAAGGTTTATGTTGTGTTAATATCTGTCCCGTTTGATAAGCCGATAAAGCAGGTCAAAAGCAAAATAAAGCTTTCAAAGCGCCCCCAGGCGGATTTAACGATATAGGACACCTCTCCACTCTCAGCACTCTGCTGGCCATCCGAAGGAAGTTGGCTTCCTGATAAATGATTGAGTGAGTGACGATATTCATTTCTTTATAGGCGCTTTGGGGTCATTCCTGCAAGCGGCTCACATGTAGCTCTAACCTGGGAAGGCAGGGGGCGTTCCAGGGCCCAGTCCTTTTTCTGCTGTTTGGTGATTTCGTTATGGTTTATAAGGGGTTCATTTTTTTCTTCATCGGAATAATAGCTAGTTTTATTGAATACTGATTTGCTGAGGGAAATGCCGGGTGGTACATAACTAAACGACACTCTGTGCCGTGGCTTATTCAGAATGTCCCATCGTTATTAACCCCTTCAGTCAGGTGCATACAGCTTAGGACGCTCATTTCAAAGGTTGCCTCTTTTTCAGGAAAAATGTCCTTTGGTTTAAACGCATTGTGGTGGCTAAAATCTGCGTTTTAAAAGTCACCCGGCACGACTGAGGGAGTACGCTCGGCTCTAGCCTGGGGCTTGGACAGAATCCGAGCGGGGTCAGGCGACATCTTTAGCATTCCATTGCGCCCCCAGGAGTCACGGCTCTGAGAGCACCTGGCCTGTGGATGAATTAAAATGTTGAACAATGTACAAAATAAAAATAGTGAGTAAGACCCAGCTTCCTTCCATTTGCCCTCAGTCACGTCCACGGTGTCGGATCTGAATGACTCCTCCGCCGACACTTCATAACCCCCTCTGTATGAGAGCTGGTGAAAGTGAAAGGTCTCTGGGGACGCGATACAGTATAATGTGAGCGCAGCTTTTAACGTTCCATTCTTACTACAGCTCAGGAAGTAGGGTGGAGGGACAAAGAATTTCCTGTGACTTAATTTACATGACCCGTCACTAGGAAATAGCCTTTTAAATCAGAAAACAAGATGTGATTCCTGGCAAGAACGACTGCGGTGACTCAACCACTGTACTCGCACCTCCTTCGCTGTTCAGCCTGGCGCAGGTGATGCCGTCTTGCCAAATGTGTAGTTCGTTTTTGACCCTGTCGGTGACAATAACGGGTGCTTTCCTTGCCCCAGCTAGCAGGAACTGAGCCCTGCGTTCCAGTTCCGAATGAGCCGGGTCTGACGGCCCCTCTCTGGAAAGAATCGACAAGACTCAGGTGGATTTAGAATTCATAATCGTGACCAGTCCACCTGCATTTTAGGAATCCATTTGCATGTTTGGTCGCTGATCGTACGTTCTAGATATACGTATCTCAGCCTTATTTGGAGGAATATTGCTAAGGTTTTGCTTAGGATTTTGTGAACCAAATTCTACCCTCAGACATGCACGGCCACCTCCTGTTGAGGTCAGTAGGAGTTACGGACGTGTATCAAAGGCAGCGCTGGGCCCTCTCGATTTAGTCCGTGTTCACCGCTGAACAAGATGGTGTAAATCACATCCCACAACCCCCTTTTAGCGGTGAGTCCCTGGAAAGTGCCGTGTGTCACCTTGACCAGTACTGAGGGGGCCCCCGGTGAGCAGTCTGCAGGAAGCTAATGGTAACGTCACTGCAGGGATAGCGCTCTGAGGGAAGATGCTGTGTGATGCAGGGTTTCCCCCAGAATATTCAGAGAATTGGGTGTCAGTGTCTGGAGTCCGGGTGTCTCAGGGGATGTGCTTTCCTCGCCCTGCCATCTACTTAAAAAAGATCTGACTTGTTGTCATGCAGGTGCTTTTCAAAGATCATGTTTCTCTCTGTCGCCTCCTCGCTTGACTCTCACTGTGATCGAACAGTAAAGGGCCCGACTTCCGGAGGGGCTGATTGGACAAAGCCAGCGAGGGCTGAGGGCACGCGGCGCCCCTGGGAATCGGGCCCATCACAACCGGTGCTGACGGGTTCAAAAGACTGCAGGGCTGAGCAGGATGGCTTTCTTTTGCCCCTTTGGCTCTTCATAGCACATTTGACTGTGTAGGACTGAGACAGGCCGTCCACACCCATACGCAAACTACGCAGCTGCGTAGGGCACCATCAGTTGCCCCAAATTTCCTGGTGCCCTACGCAGCTGCGTGCTGCTCCAGCGGCCGGCCTGATTTCCCCCAGCCGGCTGAGCCGGCCAGGAAAACTGCCCCTGTACCCACCCCGCGCACACTCCACCCCTTCCGCATAGCCCCTGCTCCACCCCCGCCCTGCCTCTTCCCACCCTTGCTCCACCTCAGCCTCACCCTCACTGCACCCCTTCCCCAAAGCCTCTGCCCCTGCTCCGCCTCCCCCCCCACTCCACCCCTTCCCCTGAGCTATGTCTCCGGGGACTGCAGCAGGGGTCGGGCGCGTCCTGCACTCACCGGGTGGCGGGAAGTGGAGCGACCCAGCCCGCTCCACCGGCTCCCAGCCGCGCCGCCGGTGAGTGCTGGGGGGCGGTTCCCCCCTCCCCCCAAGTCCCAAGGCTGGGAGCCAGGGGAGCAGAGCGGAGCGGGCTGGGGCCAGGTCACTCCACTTCCCGCCGCCCCGTGAGTGCAGGGTCGGGCCCGCCCTGCAATCACCGGGCCCCAACCCGCTCCGCTGGCTCGTGCTGGGGGGCGGTTTCGCTCCTGCCTCCCCCAGACCTTGGGCGCAGCTCCCCCACCCTCCGCAGAGGCCTGGGGCCAGCACACACACACACACACACACACACACACCCGCAGAGGGAGGGGTTGAGAAGGGCACCACAATGTCTAGGGACGGCCCTGGGCTGATACAACAGCTGGAGACATACTACAGTATTTATATGACAATAAATGAGCCAGCATCAGCAGCAGATGGTTTTGATCATTGCTTTAAACGTTCTTGTCAAAGCGTCTAGCAGCATCTGATGATCTTCTGACCCTGCATTTCTATCTGGTTTGGGAATCCGACATTAACTGTCCTCATCTCTGCTGATGAATGTAGCCCCCCCCCCCCCCCCCGGCCACATAGTGAGCCAGTGTCAATGCTGACTCTAGGGCCCTTTTCAGAGTAGCAGCCGTGTTAGTCTGTATCCGCAAAAATAACAGGAGTACTTGTGGCACCTTAGAGACTAACAAATTTATTAGAGCATAAGCTTTCGTGGGCTACAACCCACTTCTTCGGATGGGTTGTAGCCCACGAAAGCTTATGCTCTAATAAATTTGTTAGTCTCTAAGGTGCCACAAGTACTCCTGTTATTTCTAGGGCCCTTGTCTCCCGGTCCTGCGCACTAAGCACTAGACATGGTGGCCCTCTTTGTTGAATGCAAACCGGTGCTGCTGGCTGTCCTGAAACAACCTATGTGGAGCACCTGGCCTCAAAGACCAGCTGTGTTGGGACCTTCCCTTTCAGTGGTTCTCTCTGAAGCAGAGTGGGGAAGAGAAGAAATTGCATGCTTGCCTGAAGCTCGGAAATAGTCTCCTGGGGGAGCCAGGTCGTTCTTGTGACGATACAACTCCAATACTGTTGGCAAGGTTGGTGGGTAGCTTGAGTTTTCTGCTGGTTAATTGCTGATTAGATTACTTCTTCTGGTTCCTCTCATTCTTACGCCTTTCAGACGTCCTCCCACAACTCCAGCTGTGCTGCATACTGGGCGAGCATTTTGTTCTGTACTAGGACCTCGTTCTGCTGAACGTGTAAAGGAGGAAAGGTGGAGCGTGCGTGGAGGACTGCATAACATCCGTCCCTCTTCCGAGTGTGGTTTTGACGGCGTTGCTGGCTCTCCGTACAGCAGCGCCAGGCCGGGGGGTGGTTTTGGTGAAATCCATGCCCATGCTTTCAGACCGGACACGTCTAAACTCTTCTTCCGTTTAAAAAGCTGCAGTTCTGGGCATGGGAATTCTGAAGCAAAGCGTGATGCGTAGTATGCTGGTTTGCATGCAGGAACCCAGCTGAAGACTGGTTTTAATCTCTGGGCACTAACGAAGGCTTAGGGTACTCTGTGTGCATTCTACAGTCTGCTCTATAGGTAAAAATTCTGGAAGACTTTTCACATTTTTAACCCTGATACTTTTCACTGGGAGGTTTCCCATCTCGTAAAAGGCAGGGCTTTTTAATTCAGCTAAAGGGATAAGTCATTAGCAGATTCCAGAGTGTTCATTGGCTTCATGCTCTGTTCTGCAGCAGCAGCACGGGGCAGCTCTTAGGAGAGCAAAGTGAGAGGTGACGTTTCATATGGTGTGAGGTTTGGGTTTGTTGCAAGAGTCCATCCCAGACCTCACAAAGGGGCGTTCAGCCGGAGGCGGTACCCCAAAAGTCCAAGTCAGAATACAGCTGAGTCAGATCCTTTAGGGTCAAGATAAAATCCTGATCTTTCTGTGTTTGTTAGTCTGTATTAGCAAAAACAACGAGGAGACCTTGTGGCACCTTAGAGACTAACAATTTTATTTGGGCATAAACTTTCTCTAAGGTGCCACAAGGACTCCTCGTTGTTTTTGCTGATCTTTCTGTGCCTCCCATCTAATCTCACTGCATCTAGTTCTTGTTATGACTGGCTGCTTCATCCCCTGTCATGCCTTTCACCTGACAGTGTATTTTGGTTCTGAGTAATTCAGTGCAAGGAAAACAACTTGTTAAATACATCGACCTGCCACCTTCCGTGGTTTGTTTCCCTCGTAACGCTGCAGAATCCTCTTTGTTTAGGGTCTGTGCAGTTTTGGGAGGCTTGTCAGTAACAAAGAAGTTTCTCGGAATAGAACCTCGCTGAGCGTTTAGAGTGGGAATTCAGAACCAGGAGCGACGGCTTCCGAGTCATTGCCTCTGCGTTACGCTTTATGTTTATTCCTCCGTTGAAAGCAGGGCGCACACAGCAGAGCAGTTGTGCATTTTACCATAGATATTTTGTGTCCTCCTCTGAAATGAGAACACATGCAACCCCGTGCTCTGGGTGTCCCTCGCCTCTGTTTGCCAGAAGCTGGGAATGGGTGACAGGGGATGGATCACTTGATGATTCCCTGTTCTGTTCATTCACTCTGGGGCACCTGGCTACTGGCGGCAGACAGGATACTGGGCTGGATAGACCATTGGTCTGACCCAGCATGGCCGTTCTTATGGTAGGCTGTGTTTGTAAAAAGTCTCAGCCTTGCTGCCTACCGTGAAACTTCCCCCCTGGTCTCCTCCCAGTAAGAGTTAAGAGAGCGTTGAGGGAAGAGCAGAGGAAGGGGGAAGGACAGAATTCTGGATCCTGTTTACAGACTTCAAATTCCTAACGTGCCTCTGGCGTGGCAGGTTCTTGCTGACTCATCCGTGTCCCTGTTTGATTTTCAATTAAGTTCAGGGAAGCGGCTCCACTGAACAACGGCTCATTTCTGACCTGGAACACCTCTGTGCCACCTCATCGGTATCACGTCCAGCAGCTGCAGCCCCTGGCAGAATATAGCATCCGTGTTTCCTGCAGGAATGAAGTCGGCTGGTCTTCATTCAGCCCCTGGACTCTGGCCAGCACAACCGAGGGAGGTAGGACAAGAGCAAATAAGACGGAGGACGGTCTGTACATCTGTGCTTCGTAGGGCTCTCTGCTGAGGGGTTCAGTTTGCCGAGAGGGCACTGACAGCTCCATGCCGAGGCCCAAGGGATGGGTCACCAGGAGCTCCTTCACCGGCACACAGGCAGCACGGCGTGGTCGCTGGCACTGGGAAGTGCAGGCAGGCGTGTGCATGTGCCAGCTGGCCCTCACTGCCATGTTTCCCCGCTCTAGGGGAGGTGGCTTCCCCACTGCCTTCATTGCCCTCAGCGTCCGGCCAGGCAGGGGGCGGCTGCGGGGAGCTGGGGGCCATGGTTGGGAGGAGTATTTGGGCTCTGTTCACCCCCCCCCACCCCCCCGGTGCAGTGACTTACACAGCTAGCATGTCCCACCCCTCTGCGCTCCCTGACTGCAGCGGCACAGGGCTGGGGGAATCAGCTCTTGGCCGGCTGGGCTTGGGCTTGGACTCACTCCTGCTCCATGGGAATCGGGGTGCAGGATGGGCCTCTTAGAGAGAAGCAGCGCATCCCCCGTTTAGTACTTGCTGCCCCTACCAGCCAGCACCTGACTGTGCCCCCGACACTGCAGATCCTGGCTCTTTGGGGCTGTGAAAGCCCAGCCGGCAGGGCAGGGCACCCCCAGTGTTTGCTCTCAGGCCTGAGGGAGGTCCCAGCTCTGTGGGGACCCAGGTGCATGGGGGCCATGCAGCTGCCATGCTGGGCCAGCAGCGCCTACTGCGTAGAAGAGGAGCGTCTCGGTTCACGCTGCGGGGCATTTGTAGGGAGACACGGCCCAGCCACCCGGGCCGGAGTTAGCCTTTTGGGAAAGATGCGCTCGGCTCTTCAGTGCTCACGAGGGGCTGTGGGTCCACATCTTATCTGCAGGAAATCCCAGCTAAACCACGGTCACGGTGCTGGCACTCTGACGGGGACAGTGGGGTCATGGGTCGCATGGGGGTTATGAAATATGGCTTTTGTCTTGGCTTCTCCCTGCTCTCGGAGTGGGGAAGTGTGCAGGGGAAGCGAGCCAGGGACTCTTTTCCGCCCCCCCAGCCCTGGTGCCGGGGCCCCCCAAAGAGGAGACTGTGCAGCTTCAAGATGGGGTGCATTTTCCTATTCAATCGCTCCCCTGCCCATCCCCACAGCCTTCTGACCCCTGTGCGTGGCAGCTATCGCAGCAGCTAGACCTGAGAGACGCAGAGGCTGGAAAGCCGCCCACTCCGTATGGCTCTCCTGCCACGGGGCTGGCCGGCGTGTGCTCAGGGAATCTGAAAAACGTGGCTGTTTGGACAGAGTGACTTAGAGAGGGGGTTAATTAAAGAATTAGCCTTGATCCTTCCATGAGCTCTGCATGGGCGCCAAAGTCACGGCAGGATTGGGGCCTCCATTTCTGAGACACAGAAGGCCCCAAGTTCAGTTCTGCGACCCAGGAGCCCCACCACATCCACGTGAATTGCTGATGGGCACATCTGCCTGGTTTGCTTAGCTCTGTACGTGATTCTGTTTGTGTCTTGTAGCCCCATCTACTCCCCCTCTGAATGTCACAGTGCTCTTCAACGAGTCCAGCTCCTCCCTGGAAGTCAGATGGGCAAGGCCCCACCTTGGACGAAAGCATGGAGAACTGCAGGGCTACAGGCTACAGCACACATGGCAGAACTCAAAGATAACGGTGCGTATGAAAAGAAATACAATAAGAACTAAATGTAACATGATGGCCACAAAAATCTCGACAATGGCCAGGCAGCTATGACGCTGTCTTTCTTGCTCACAGGTGTCCTCTCAGTGTTCCCTGATGGTCCCCCATCGGTCTGTATCTGCCTGCTGTCTATAGCCATACACAGCGTTTATAAACTCTTTGGGGCAGAGTGGGGCTCTGTGGTGTGTGTTAATACAGTTACAGTTCATAACTAAGAATATTAGCCAGGGCTGTTGTGCCGGTTCTTGTCTTAAAGGGGAACTGCAAAGCAAGAAAAATAGCGTGTTCATTATCGCTTCTTTATGGGGTTTCTCTAAAAAAACCAAATAAGATGCTGTTTGCATGCGACGTGTTAGTATTTTGAGGGGCTCTTCCCTGTGCTGGAGGGTTTGGAGCGGGAATTCGGATTCGGTAGCTTTTACAAATGGAAATGGCTATGAGGTACATGGCTGGGGAGAATCTGGCTCTTGGGTTCCAAGTCGGATCTCGTTTGCGTTGGATTTATCCCAGTGTGACTCCGTGGATCTCTCCCGAGGTGTATGCAGGAGGGGAGTCTCTTCGTTTGGAGGGCAGAGTGAAGGGAGCATTGGGATCTTGGATAGAACTGGGCAAAAAAAAATGCATTGAACCTTTTTTTGGTTGGAAAATGCCCTTTCGTCCTAACAGAAACTTTTCATGGAAACGTACCGATTTCTACACCGTTTCCCTAGGGAAAGTTTCTCGGATCCAGGCTGGAATTTCGGAGGGTAAGTGAGGGACCCAGCAGACAGAAGAGCCTGGTGGTGAGGACACTCTCTGGGCAAGTGGGAGATCAGGGTTGACATCCCTGCTCCAAATCTCTCTCAGATTTTCATGAAAGATTTCCAAAGGTCTCAGTCTTGCTCCATATTGGAACGGAAACAAATTCCGAAGCCTCACAGTTTTTTGTGGAACAGAATTATTTTCCGGCCAGCCCTAATCCTGAGTTTAAAATTCTGACTTTTGTTGTTGTTGTTGTTGTTGCTTGTTTTCTCTGGGCTACAGCAATGCCAGTTACAAAAGCCTTCAAGACCCAGAGGTATTGGCCTCTTCTTCAAGCCAGACTAGCCCGAGCAGTCCGGCTGCTCCTGGGTCACTGCTGATAATGGGCAGAATAACACGTGAGCTTGGAGCCATTGCATTGTGGGAAATCCCTGCACGGGAATGAAGGGAGTTGCGTAACAAATGTGACGCAAATGGAGCCATTATAGGCCAGACAAAAGGAAGCCGGCAAGCCAGACACATGTTTCCATCCAGATGTTGCCTACTTACTTGTGTACTTTGCTGGGCTGTTTCTTGCCCTCTGAATAATCCGAAATTTAGAACACAAAAAGGCGCTGAATGCGTACATTTTTGAAATCTGCGTGGAAGAAATGATTCACACTCTTTTTCTAAGACACTGCGATTTCTGTTCCCTTTTTATCCTATCTATATGGCCCACGCACAATGAAATCGGGAAAACAATATTATGATCTTGTGACTAACACTTGAAAAAGGATGCTGACATGTTTATCTTCTCACAAGCATGGGAAGAAGGGACTTTTATTTATTTATTTATTGGTGAATTTTCAACATAAGACTTTTAAGCAATAAAAAAGGTGTTATACTTCAGGATAACTACACACCATAGCTGCTTACTGTTCCTCAGTGACCTGCATTCAGTGTGGAAAACCTGCTGAGCCAAAGGAAGATATAAAATCTCTGCTAGTGGGTGAGTGGCTTCTGACTGTAGGAAATCTTGGCTAGGTGCCTAAGAATGGGACTTTGCTGGACAGGACAAAAGCTCTTTGCAGAATTGGGGCTGAAGACTATTTTTGTGGTTTATGGTTGATTCGTTCCATCTACTTGCAACATTCATTGCAGGGCAAAACATCATGTTGCTGTCATGTAATGCCGCAGGGTCAGAATGCAGGCAGCCCAGAACACAAATTTCAGGGCCTTTTTTCCTACATACACATCCCAACAAATATCCAAATGTTGGTACTCGCAAGCTGGCTTCCAGGGCACACGCACATCAGGTCAAAACCCAAGCGAGCCTTGTAACCATTGTCCCTGGTGTCCCTCCACAACGCCTCAAGCTGTCAAAGCAATCCTTGCCTTGGCCAACATTTCAGCCTTCCCAGCCTAGCGCCTATGTCCTAAAGGCCGTTACCAACAATAATTCGCTGTCGCCCACAGAAGTTGGTCCAGTAGAAGAGATTCCTTCCCCCACCTTGTCTCTCTAATATCCTGGGACCAACACAACTACAGCAACCCGGCAAACGGCAAGACTAATGTAAGAAAAATGGGTAGTTGTCCCTAGCACAACTCGATTGTACTGTTGTGGGATGCTCGTGGGTAACAGCAGAATGCCACACTGGCCGGCAATGTGCAACCTGCTCTCAAGCAAGGGGAGAACAGTAGACCACTTTCATTACTACATCACGTAACAGTTAGCGGGGGAGGGGGGAGACTGTGATTTCTTTATTGCATTGAAGGCGTTGATGGGCTGTGAAACGCACGTTTTTTCAAAGAAATGATGATGACAAAGTTTCAAGGTGACCTACGGAATCGCTTTGGGCCTGACCCTACCTCCTTCGCCGCATACGTTGACTTGTGCGAGCAGTCCGATTGACTGCTCCTTGGAGGGGAGTTATGTATGTGCTTCATTGGCTGCTCTAATGGCAGCATGCCGTAAAATGTTGGGAAGAGAGAAATCTGGTGGCTGCCTTCAGCTCCCGCGATGGAGAGGGGCTGTTGACTCGCACGGATGCCTTAGCAGGAGTGGATGCACTTTTCGCGGCAATCAACCACAGAGGGGATCTGCAGGCTACCCCTCCGCTCCCCCATGGGCTACACTTGGGGATGCCGTCCATTCAGCAGGCATCAGACAGTTACGCGGGCGAGGGTGGAATCCTGGGGAGGGTGTTTTCAGTCTGCAGAGGACACCCTGGTTTACCTCTTTCTTGTCCAGCCTAAACAATGGGGTCAGGTGCCTCCGCTAGCTGGCCGGAACTGGGGCATGGATGTGAGGACCCTCAACACCTTGCAAATCAAGCCACCAAGGTAGATGTCTAAAAGTGGGTGTCGGATCCCAACTTCATTCAGGACCCGGTCTGGAAAATCTTGACCATTTGGATAACACTATGAAGTCTCAGTCAGTCCGGACACTTCCCTCCAGCCTCTGGATCAGGGACTTCGATGCACCAAGAGGGAAGGGTCAGATGAGATGGAAAAGCAGTCCTGATTCGGCAAGGTACGTAAGCATGTGCCTAACTCACTTCAAGCACGTGAGTACCCCATTGAAGCCAGTGGTATTAATCGTGTGCTTAAAGTTAGGTACGTGCTGAAGCACTGTGCTTGCTGGGGCCATGGAGCGGAGAGATGCTAAATCACATCTGCAGACCCCTGGCCTGGCACAGGCTGTTGGCCGAGGGAACAGCTGGCTGCCTGCAGGCGGGCCCACACAGCCCTGTTTGTTTACAGCTTTTACTGTGACATGGCAGCTCTGGGCTGAGGTTTTCTTGGTTATTAAATCCAGCGGGTCAGAGCCAGCCGAGCTGCCTCTCTCCCCCGCCCCAATGCCGGAGCTGGGGCAGCAGCCTGCGGACTGCTCTAAGTCATGGAGCCCTACGGATCTCTCCAGCAGCCAAGTTATGCTGAAACCTCTCCCCCCACCAACGCGCCTCCGCAAATGCCAGGGCCAGAATCTTGCAGAGGTGGCTGTGCCCATTTTATGCCTCCTGGCAACTTCCCTATGCCAGGGGACTCTCCGGCTGTCCTGTTACGGCAGCCTGAAGGGGGACAGAGGATCGGACCCAGTGGGTGTGTCTCATCAGTTGAGAAGGCTGCACTTCCTGCATGTACTGTACGCGGCCAGTTGAATATTCCTCCGGGCTGAGTGCTCGCGTGGCACAGTGCAGCTGCACGAGAGATTAAAGAATGGAGACGTTCTTTGCATTGACTGAGACACAACAATACAAACACCACCTGGCAGACGTCCCTTTGCCTCAGGGCGCCATGGAGCAAAGCGGGAGAAACCTGGGGATGCTGCCAAAGAGCAGGAAAGTATCCCTGTAGTCACGTGCCTAACTGTAGGCCAAGCATTCTTCAGTGCTGCTCCACAGGACAGAGCTATTTTAGCAGCACCTACATCGAGGAGGCCTGTAAGTGTGTGTATGTTAACATAGTCATTTTGTTTCCATTTTTAGGGTTCTTTTGTCTAATGGCAATTCAGATTTGGTTCCTGCTGAACTGGCACTTCACCGATTTTTTTTTTTTTCCTGTTGTTGCTGTATCACGACCACACTCTGTTTGGAAACTGTCCGCAGATGTTGTAATCTGCACGTCAGTCTGCCAGCTGTATGATCTGTCACCAAACGGTTGTTTTTCAGTAATAAGTTGTCATGGAGCAATGCCAGTCACTTTCTCAGCTGTCCAGCTGACTCTCAAGAAATGCAGGAAATAACAGTGAGTTTGTGGGAAAGGGAATCACTTGTACGGTTGATCAAGAAAAACATCTAGGATACCATTGAATCAATCTAACGTGGTGCTGGGGCCATGAAAGGAAACGCCGTGTAAAACTAGAAATGTCATTAGCATGACATGAAACCACATTGGTATAAAACAATCAACTACAAAGTCTGCCTTCCCCGGTTCATTACTTTAATTGTGAAACAAAGATCTTCCTTACTACAATTATATGGTTGCACTTTGTGCATGGAAAAATGAGAGGGGCCAAATTCTCGGCGGGTGCAGATGGTCCCCGTTCCACTGACCTTGGTAGAGTTTTGCTAATTTACCCTGCCGGGGAAATTGGCCGGAGACCTCTGGCAGCGAGGATGAGGCCTAAAAGGAGAAGGAACAAAAGCAAGGTATCCGTGAGCGTGGAGAGCGAGCAGGCCGTGTGTGTGGCAGGGCAGCAGCGGGCTGGGCAGCAGGGAGAGAGACGCCTCCGTCGAAAGGAGCGATACGCAGAAAACAAATCCCAACAGATAACTTGCTGCACTGCGTACGGGCGTGAGGCGATATCGCCTGGGTTCATCGAAGAAGCCCGTCTCTGACTGAGAGCTTCACGTCTGGAGTTCGGCCCGGGTGCTATGGAGGGGCCAGCCTGCCCCGTGGGGAAAGCCTTTGCCCCTTTGATGGAGAGAGGAGGAGCCTAGTGAGGAAGACAATCCCCACCCAGCACACTCCCAGAGAGCCCGTCCCTCCCCCAGCAAGGTCAGTTTGTGGTAACATGGTCACGGGTGGGGCCGATAGGAGCCCTTGCAGGCAAACCTGCCACCCCGCTGGGGCCAAAGTGTGGGGCGCCATGTGTGACAAACCTGACATGAAGGGCACAAAAAATGGTTCATGCAGAGAACTTAAACTGCTGCCGGGTTCTTGTCCCCCCAACCGCGTCTGGGCTAGGATAAAAGGTGCAATAACCTCTTTGAACTAACAGGCCGGTTACCCTCGTGTGGCCAGGCACAGGCCCTGGAACACGCAGAACGGTGGGCAAGTGACGTTCGGGGAGCATGGGATTTGCCTTCGCCCTTTCAGCACATTGTAAAGTCTACGCTAGACTTTTCAGACCTGTCAGCTAATACCATTAAACCCGCGTCTAGACAAGGCCTCCCTGTGACCGGCTCCATATGTAATCTCTGCTCTGTGAGTCTGTATCTTGGATGTAGATAACTTCAACAATACAAGTAAGGGGCTACAAATCTGCATGGGAGGTAGACTCCTTCTGCACTGCAGGGAGTGTAGTGGGGCTCCGGGGAGAGGATTGGAGTAACTCCTGCAAGCCACATGACTCCAGCAGGGGCAGGGGATAGCCTGAGGACACGAACTAGAGAGACAGGCCGTTGCATGGCTCCCTACTGCTTAGGGATTGTATTTTCTCTTGTGTAGGTTTTCCTGGCTCCTCGGGAGGGTAGTTCACCTTGTCCCAGAGCCTGCAGCCAAGAAGGCTGCGTGACAATTGGGTTGAATCATGCCTCGCTCAGTGAAGTGGTTTAAGAAGGAAATCCTGTTAAGCTACTTTGTTTTCATCCAGTTCTCGAAGAACAATTATTCTCTATAAATAGCTCCCAGTTACATTACGCGGGTCATAACTCCTGCTGGCTGTTAAGGGTCGGCAACCAGAAAATTGAATCCGGAAAGAATGTTAGATTAAAATAAATCTTGAGTTTCCATTGTTGGGCATGTCCAGCGAAAACAAGCTGCTCTTCTCCGCGGTGCTAGCTTTTTTCTTTCTTTCTTTTCATTTTCAGCAGAATCGTTCTTCTGAAGCCCAGCAGAACACCACTGTCGCCACCATCGCGATCGTAGTCACTAACGCCACGTACGCTGTGCGCGTCGCCGCCGTCACCAAGGGCGGGATCGGGCCCTTCAGCGACCCAGTGGTAGTTTTCATTCCAGGGGACGGTAAGAACAAATAGTACGATCGTGTCATTAACGAGGCATTTCATTTCAAAGAGGCCACTTCGTGTGTGGCCTTTCCTGGCTTTAAGAACATAAGAACATAAGAAAGGCCGTACTGGGTCAGACCAAAGGTCCATCTAGCCCAGTATCTGTCTACCGACAGTGGCCAATGCCAGGTGCCCCAGAGGGAGTGAACCTAACAGGCAATGATCAAGTGATCTCTTTCCTGCCATCCATCTCCATCCTCTGACGAACAGAGGCTAGGGACACCATTCTTACCCATCCTGGCTAATAGCCATTTATGGACTTAGCCACCATGAATTTATCCAGTCCCCTTTTAAACATTGTTATAGTCCTAGCCTTCACAACCTCCTCAGGTAAGGAGTTCCACAAGTTGACTGTGCGCTGCTTGGAACCTGAACAGCTCTCTTGTAAAGTACATGTTTGACCTGCAGAATCTGCCTAGCTATTAAACGTAGGGTTCACACACACTGCTTTGTTTGATTGCCTCTGCCCCGGCAAGTCGGTGTGGAATTCGCCCCCACTGCGGCTCCAGCAATGGCAGCAGTTGATAGGAACCGTAGTGTGGACAGGCTACATGTGTTTTTTACCACCGTGTCCTCGTTACCATGCCCACGCCCTCGTCTGCACACAGCTGCCATTGCTGGAGCCTCCCTGTGAGCCGGAGCGGGCATCAGCCACTACCTGCTCTGGTCACCGCAACCAGCCTAGAGAGGAGCTACAGATCAGACTGGGGGTGGGGGTGGGGGGGCCCCTGCCCCTGGCAGAGGGGCCCGTTCTCTGAGCGAGCCGGACCAGCTTCGAGGTTTTATGAGCTTCCGAAGCCTTCTCCAAATGGGTCCTGGCTCTGCAAAGTCCCCAGCGCGGTGGGATTGAGAGGCACTCGTCTCAGCTGTGATCCTCCACAGTTAGCCCTCCCTTCAGGTCCTGGCAGCTCCAGACGGATTGCCTCTTTCCCAGAGGCTCTTCCACAGACCTGGCTATTCCCCTGTTCCAGCTCCTCCCCCAGCACAGTCTCCAGGCCTGGGTTCTCCCCAGCCTGCCGCCACCTGGGATTCTGTTGAGTGGCAGGGGCAGAGGCCATCCAGATGCTGGTCACTCGCTCGCACACACGTGTGCATATACACACACACACACACACACACACACACACACACACACATAAAGAGCCTCTCTGGGGCCTGGTCCAAAGCCCTCTGGACACCTCCCCACCACTTCTGCAGGTTTTGGCCCAGGCTCCAGAGGCCGCCTGGGCGGGATGTGCATGGCAGAGCTCCTCCCGGCACCCCTGTAGGGGCTGGTGGCTAAACAGAGCCAGCGGGCGGGTGCAGAGCGTCAGACAGGGGCTGCCTTCTGCACTCGGGACTTTCCATGCCCTGCGCAAATAGGCTGTTTGCTCCAACCCTCCCCCTCCGGCAATCTCTCCACCTGCCCCTCTTCGCTTCCTCTGCCTTGTCATTCCCCTCTTAACAACCCCCCTCCCCAACAGATTTCACCTGCCCACCCTGGCAGAAAACAGCCGTGCCGCTCACAGCCACCCCCTGCTCTGGCTGTGTGTGGGGGGCAGCGTTTCCCCTGCCCTGTGGCTGCCTGGCCAATGAGATCGCAAGCTGCCCCAGGCGGGTCTCCTATTGTGTGTCTGGGCAGCGCCTGGCCCAACCGGGCCCTGATCTCGGTTGGCCCCTGTGTCGTACTGTAATAGAGAGAACAACACACCCAGCCCTGAGAAACCACATCCCCAAATACCTGTACACCTTGGTTTGTTGTTCAGATAAAGCTATGCAGTGATTTATTCCATCCACATGCAATGTGTCCCTAGTGCTTCTGTATTTCTTTCATGTCTTTTGTGGGTTGAATGCCTTGTTTGGGTTTAGTTGTTTAAAAATCCTACAACGCCTACCACATGTTGTAGACTGACCCCCTTTTATGTTCTTTACTATGGGCTGTTTTATCAGGTTTGGTAGCCTCCGCGCCTTCCTCGACTCCAGCGCCAGGAAACAACTACTCCTTTGCCATAGCCCTTGGCTTTATCCTTGGGATCGTCGCCATTGGGTTAATCCTGTATTTCTCCGTGATTGTCAGGAAAAGACGGATGGAAACCAAGTTTGGGTAAGTCCCAGAATTAACTGCTGCAGGAGCACTGAGCGCTGGCCAAATGGCTGGCAGGGAAAGCCTTGCGTGGGACTAGCTGCTGGCCCTGGGGGGGCAGAAGTGGGCTGGCCAAGGGGAGCAGTGGGAGACGTTCTGCCTCTGGGTTTAAATAAACCTTCACCTCTCCCATTCACCCCAGTAAGTGCCAGCGCACGGACGGCCTCGGCTGAGGGGCACCGCCAGATCTTCGTGTTGTAGGGAATGTGATAGAAACTGCTCAGGGCAGGGGTCCTGTCACCACCTGCTCTGTACCTTGCGGGGCCTTTAGCTGGCCAGCTTGGGCTCAGCATCCCTCTCTCTGGGTGCTCATGGAAGTTACTCAGTTCCCTGCCTCTAAAGAGAACACGGCCTGACGGCGCCGAGACCAGCCCCCGTAACATCGGCCTGACGGCACCGAGAACAGCCCCTGTAACGTCGGCCTGATGGCGCCGAGAACACACCCCCCCCCAACGTTGGCCTGACAGCGCTGAGATGGTTTGGGAAGAAAACAAGAATAAGTTGAGTAATGAAGAACATGGAGCGAGGGAGGCATGAAAGGGTTCCAAACCAAACCAAAGCAACACACTTTCTAGTGTCCAAAACGTAATTCTAGCACGATGTGGCCGTTTCTTATTCACACCACACTGACCGCATGCTTCAGCCCCTCTGGTGGGAGGACCACCTATTAGAGACACCAAGCGCTGGCTGCTTTGTTCTCCCAGGGGATACCGAACGGGTTTTCTCCCCTTCTTTTTATAGTCCAGTAATCCTTGGAAATGGATTCTTTCAAAAGTAAGCCCAAAGTTCCTGTCCTCTGCTGCTTCGTCTTCAGGGTGCCAGCGGCAAGCTCCTTCTTTCAGCCTCTGGTCACTTTGCTTGGTTTTGATTAGCCTGATCACTTAGTTTGTCTGCAGTGGACATGTCCTTCTGTTGTCCTTCCGCTCGCAGAGCGGAGCCACGTTCCTTTGGCTTGGTCGAACGCATTTCTCTGCTCGACTCACCTTGATCGTGTTTCTGGAACGTATTTCCAGCACCGCTGTCGGCCGGCGACTTTCTGTATCTCTTGCCCCTGCGTCCCCTCTGGACCCCCTCCCCTTCTGTTTAAGCTCACCCTTCCCCGCAGGAGCTGAGCTCACTCCCAGGGTCTTTTCTGAGTCCAGTCACCTCCTGTCCCTTGTCTGCTCCGTCAGTGCCCGTCGCTGGGCCTGGGAGAGCAGAGGTCCAGAGCCCCCTCAGGGCTGCAGCGTCTGTCTGCCCGAAACAAGGGGTGGGGGAGGAGGGAAGGTGAGTTGCTGTCTCGGGTTAGGCATCCCTGACTCTTGGGATCCTTAGCAGCCGCTCCTCTTGGGCAAACCTCCCCCGCTGTCCTGGGGCCAGCTCCATTTGTTAAGCTTCCCTTTTCCAGTGGACCAAGCGCTGGAGGTGCACCCAACCGGCCCTTCCTCAGCGCAGGTTGCTGGTTAGGCTTGCTGCCAGTGGGCTGGGGGCATGTCCTCTCTCTCTCTCTCTCTCTCTCACACACACACTCTCACACACACACACACACACACACACACACACACACACACACACACACACACACACACACACACACACACACACCCTTCCTCCCCTCACAACCACAAAGGTTTCTTGCCCAAGCCTTCCCCCGTCCCAACCTGCTAGGGAGAAAACCTGCATTCGCTGCTTCCAGGCTCCGTGCGGCACCAGAAGGCGTAGGCCTGGGGTGCCAGACACCAGCACGTCATTGGGGGGGGTGAATCCTTCACAGAGGGCAGCCCCCGTGAGGGCGCACGGTCTGTCACAAGGGAGAAGGGGCTGCCCGGCAGGTAATCCCTGAGGGCGTCCACAGCCCGCTTGCGTGCCAGAGCCGCCTTCTCGGTAACAGAATTCGCGCTGTCCCTGGGGAACAGCTTTCTGCTCAAACGTAAGCCTGGTGCTCCTCACCTACAGAGCCTGCTCCCAGCCAATGTTGCCTCAGTCCCGGGGCCAGCACCTTCAACAAAGCCCCACCGTTCCTCAACAGCTGAATTTTCCCCACTATTTACCCAGCCCCACTGAAAAGGACAAACCAAAAAAATAAAGGCTAAATACACTGGAGTCAAATCCATCCCCGTGGTAACTCCATGGAAGGCGCAGTATGCCATTGGATCCATTTTGCCCTGTGCTGCATTCCTGAGGTGGACAAAACTCCCTCTGAAGTAGTTGGGAGTCTTTCACGAGAGGGGAAGGGCCGAAACGTTCATCTCCTTCCTCAGCATTTCGCTTTTCATTCAAGGTTCTTTGCCTTGCTTTGGAACAGCCTGGAAGGAAAGCAGCCCTGGGACGCCTAGCGTCGTCTTGGTCCCTCAGCTCTCTCCGCTTCAGCTCAGGAGCAAGAGAGTGAATATTCAGCAGCAAGCAAAGTTTTGCAAATGGACGACGAAAGCCCCTGGCTCATGGCCTGCAGCACCAGTGTAAAAATCTCCTAACCCTTGAGCAGCATAAGTAACTTCAGTATGTGATTGTCAACTATTATTAGGCAAACATCATTTTCTTTGCTATTTATGTTGCATCATGGGTTTTGGAAATTTCTTTATCAACCCAGCATTAAGGGGCTCTGGCTAGCTCCCTAGCGCTCACCACGAAGAAAAGTTCTACACATCGATAAAAACTCATCAAGATTATTTTAGCTCACTTAAAAAACAGCAAGCCCAGGGGTTTGGTTTGGTTATTTGGTAGGAGGGATGGGGGGATTTTTGTTCATCTCTAAAAACCAGCTGCATTTTACATCAGAATTTGGCCGGCATAATCTCAGTGACGTGGAACAGCCCTCTTGGCTGCGTTGACAATACTGATGCTGGGAAGGAAGAATTTGGTTCTTACAAAGGCGGAGGAATACGGCCGTAGTGCAGAAGAGTAAGCCTAGTACTGCCTCGCGTCAGGATTTGTGGGCTGTTCAGTTTCCTTGTGCAGCCCTGCTGATACACTTCTCGCACACTTGTTCTAATGCTTAGCCTTTCTGAGCCGAGTGACTGCCAGCGCTGCAGTGTGTGGTGGCTTTCTATAACCTGGACAATGGTCCATTATTAACAGCACGCATTCTCCCTTGTGACCTTCTAAGCTGGGTTTCAAACAAGGCCAACCCCTGCACTTTTCGTTCAAAAACAATTTGATTCTTTCTAGTCAAAACTTTTTAAATAACCAGCTCTTTACGCATGTGCAATAATGTGCTTCTGGGAATTCAGCCCCACAGGAATCTTGATGTAATGCTTTTTGTTTGTCTTTGCACGTCTGCAGTCATGGTAGAAGCTCTTCCTCTATGAGAATGGTCATTTCAATTCCGAAACCAAACTTGGGTTCCTGTGGGCGCAGAGCACTGGAGTAAAGGAGTTTGCAAAAATGGATAAATGAATCCTAACTGCTCTGGCTTTCCCAAGGCGAACATCCTGTAAATAGAACAGGAGTACTTGTGGCACCTTAGAGACTAACACATTTATTAGAGCATAAGCTTTCGTGGGCTACAGCCCACTTCTTCGGATGCATATAGTGTGAAACATATATTGAGGAGATATATATACACACATACAGAGAGCATGAACAGGTGGGAGTTGTCTTACCAACTCTGAGAGGCCAATTAAGTAAGAGAAAAAAACTTTTGAAGTGATAATCAAGATAGCCCAGTACAGACAGTTTGATAAGAAGTGTGAGAATACTTACAAGGGGAGATAGATTCAATGTTTGTAATGGCTCAGCCATTCCCAGTCCTTATTCAATCCTGAGTTGATTGTGTCTAGTTTGCATATCAATTCCAGCTCAGCAGTCTCTCGTTGGAGTCTGTTTTTGAAGTTTTTCTGTTGTAAGATAGCCACCCGCAGGTCTGTCATAGAATGGCCAGACAGGTCCATTAATTCTTTTGCGTAGAGACTGTCCGGTTTGGCCAATGTACATGGCAGAGGGGCATTGCTGGCACATGATGGCATATATCACATTGGTAGATGTGCAGGTGAACGAGCCCCTGATGGTATGGCTGATGTGATTAGGCCCTAAGATGATGTCACTTGAATAGATATGTGGACAGAGTTGGCATCGGGCTTTGTTACAAGGATAGGTTCCTGGGTCAGTGTTTTTGTTCAGTGATGTGTGGACAGTCTCTACGCAAAAGAATTAATGGACACAAATCTGACATCAGGAATCATAATACTCAAAAACCAGTGGGAGAACACTTTAACCTGTCTGGCCATTCAATGACAGACCTGCGGGTGGCTATCTTAAAACAGAAAAACTTCAAAAACAGACTCCAACGAGAGACTGCTGAGCTGGAATTGATATGCAAACTAGACACAATCAACTCAGGATTGAATAAGCACTGGGAATGGCTGAGCCATTACAAACATTGAATCTATCTCCCCTTGTAAGTATTCTCACACTTCTTATCAAACTGTCTGTACTGGGCTATCTTGATTATCACTTCAAAAGTTTTTTTCTCTTACTTAATTGGCCTCTCAGAGTTGGTAAGACAACTCCCACCTGTTCATGCTCTCTGTAGGTGTGTATATATATCTCCTCAATATATGGTTCACTCTATATGCATCCGAAGAAGTGGGTTGTAGCCCATGAAAGCTTATGCTCTAATAAATTTGTTAGTCTCTAAGGTGCCACAAGTACTCCTGTTCTTTTTGCGGATACAGACTAACACGGCTGCTACTCTGAAACCTGTCATCCTGTAAATGTCTCTTCCCACACATGCCTGTTTGACTAACCCGTGTTAAAATCAGCACGTTGGTTTTCCCGGACGCTGCCTTCCTGCAAAAGGCCCTGTAGGGTTCTGTGTCTGCTACAGTACAAGTCAGACAGGTTCCAGAGCACATTTCACCCTCAGGCCTGCAGCATTTTGAGCTCTGAGGTTTGCTGCTTGTTTGGCCAGAATCCACTTTTGTTTCTCAAAGAGGAAGGGGCTGAAGTTTTGAGATGACCTGGTAACGCTGAGAATGGGAATCCGCTCTGCTGACAATAGAGAAGCTCTTGGTTTCTTTGTGAGACATGACGTGGGTGAACAAATACCCGGTACACAAATATTTCACAATGGGCTCTTCAGTCTACCAGAGAAAGATCTAACGCCACCCATGGCTGGTAGGTGAAGCTAGACAAATTCAGACTGGAAATAAGGCATCAATTCACAGTGAGGGCAATTAATACTGGAACAGTTTATCAAGGGTTGTGGTGGATTCTCCATCACTGACAATTTTCAAATCAAGGCTTATGTTACACAGGAGATCAGACTAGATGATCACAATGGGGTCGTCTGGCTTTAAAATCTATGAAAGGACAGTGATCACAGGGCCATGTTATTATCAATACTTACTCTGCTGTGTGATTAGGAAAATCAGCCATTAGTGTGGATGAGGTGGTGTTTTCCCCCGTGTAGGACTGGTGGCCACTGGAAAGTTACGTCGGCATAGCTGTGTCTCTCCGGGGTGTGAAAAATCCACTTCCCTGCGAGACATAGCTATGCCGACCTAACCTGGCTGTACGCAGCGCTGGGTGGAATACCTTCAGTGACCGGAGAACCCCGCCCATCATGGGAGTAAGTGGCTGCACCGACGCACTGGCTGTGCCACTGTATCAAGTGTAGACCTAGCGAACGGCGATTTTGACAAGACCTTGTGAACAAGGGGATGGTATAATGCAGTCGGAGGGAAGGGCGTTGTATGGGAGAGAAGGGGTGGTTCCTTTTCGCTGTCGCTGTCTCAGCGATGCGAATGTAGTGCAGCCGTACGCTGCAGGAATAGAGAAGAAAAGTTGTTCCCCGCCCTGGTACACGTTCTGTTTCTGCCCCTTAGGAATGCTTTCCCCAGCGACGATTCAGAGCATGCCGTCAGCTACACAGCAAAGAAGTCCTACAGCAGGAGAACCATCGAGCTGACGCGTAAGCTCTGATTGACTCCGTTGTAAGGGCTCTTGTGGAGAGGGCGGTGGAATACAGTGGGGGTTTGGGCAGCTGGCTGACTGCGAAACATGAACCCAGGGAAGGAGCCTGTGTGTGTGCGCATGCAACCAAACGAGGCATCAATTAACAACAAGGGGCCTGATCCTGGCCCCGCGGGAGCCTCCTTGTGCTGGTCCAACACACAAAATAGTTACAAAAATGGTGCAACTGGCTCCCTGGGGGCTCCCCCGCTCCAGCGTGCACCGGGGCTGGACCAGGCCCACGCGGAGGGGTTGGGCACCTTCGCTTGCCATGGGCCTCAATGGGAGCTGGGGGCTGGGATGTTGGGGGGCAGCTTGTCCCTGGAGTGGTGTGGAGAGAGCGGTTCTGCCCTCCCCCGCAGGCACCAGGGCGGGATTTAGCCCTGAAGGTGCCTCTGATGTTTTGTCCGCCTGTGGCAACCGTCCCGGGTTTGCAGCACCCCGAGCACGTGCTGAGCTCACCCAAGGGCCTCTCTTGCAGTGGCCAGCCTGGGTGTCAGCGAGGAGCTGCAGCAGAAGCTCCAGGACGTCGTGATCGACAGGGATTCCCTCGCCCTGGGGAAGATTCTGGGAGAGGGTGAGTGGTGCTGAATGTCCGGAGCGCGGGGGGGGGGGAGGGGAGTTGGAGAGGGCGTGGACGCAGTGCTGACTCTACATGGCGTTAGCTGGCACCGTCGCTTCTGTATCCTCCCAAGACCCAGCGCCTGGTGGGGAGCCAGCGTGGCCTAGAGGACAAGGCACTGGGCTGAGACTCACGGGACCTGGGTTCTCTTCTTGGCTCTGCCGCTGACTTTGGGCAAATCCCTTCACGGCGCTGTGCCTCAGTTTCCCCTCCCACCCTTGTCTAAGTTGTGAGCCCTTTGGAGCAGGGGCGGCCTTTCGCTGTGTGTCTATTCGGCACCCAGCACAAAGGGCCCGGATCTCGAGCACTATTGTAGTACGGGAGAACGTTGAGGGCCAGTGTGTGCTCAGAACCGTTGTCCTCACTGGCCACCTCGGGAAAGGGGGAAGCAGAATGCCTGCCCCAGGCCCTCACTGCACAGGCAGCCGGACTGCTCCTACATAGATAGCACACTGCCCTGCCGGGGAAGCATGGCCCCATCTCTTCCCCATCCCCACTGGGATGTTGTGTGGGCTGTAGCTGCGCACGGGGGTGTGGAAGGCTCCATCCCCTCCCCTTGCTAAGCACCTTGTTAGGCCCTGCCGCCGTCCCCGGCTGCTACGTCCTTTACTCCGCTGGGCTGGCAAGCGGGATGCTGGCTGTGTGTGCGGAGCAGAGCTGCAGGCTGACTGGTGCTTAGCCTGTACATGCTCCATCCCAGTGTGTGATTCCATCGTCCCCCTGGGCTGGGGACAGCCGGTCGCAGCAGCTGTGGTGTATCCGGCACAAGGTGTATCCTTTCCTCTGTGTGTGCTGTGAGCCATGCACAGCATGGGCCAGATGTGCTCTGCCCCCACTTCTCTGCCAGCATCCCTGCGACAGCCTTTGGGTCTCTGTGTGTGGGGCTGGGTGGTGCACAAAGGAGACTGTTCCTTCTCTCCCGTGGTACAGGAGAGTTCGGGTCGGTGATGGAAGGGCACCTCAGCCAGCCCAACGGCACCGTGCAGAAAGTCGCCGTGAAAACCATGAAGCGTAAGTAGCGGTGATGGCTGTGAGATCTAGCGCTGTTTGCTTTTGTCACAAGATTTGCCCAGCTCACCCAAGGGCAGGGACTAGAGGGCCTAGCCCAGGGCCATGCAACCATTAACGTGGTTTGTTCTAGAGACTGCGTTGTCAGGCACGGGATTGTCAGCCATAGCTAAGCAATAGCGGCTTGGATACAGGGTATTTTATGGGGATCAGTGAATAAGTAGGAGGAGGAGATAAGGACCATCCTCCCCAGTAATCCCCAGGAAAGGGCCCCTGGGGTCAGTGTCAGACGATCGAACCGAAGTATGGTAAGACCTAGGGGAGACGTTTGCAGTGCAGTGTCGCTGCGTGTGTTCTGCCTTTCTAGAGAACAATGCCCTGTAGCCAGATCAGCCAGTCAGATTGCTGGAAAGCACCCTCAGCGCTCAGCCCAGAATTGCAAATCCTGAAAAATGAAAAATGAAAACGAAGCAAAAGGGTCTGTTCTTCTCTCTGGGGCTGCTGGATGGGGATGGGGTGTCTTCATACTCTTCTTTATTGAGTAGAGAATTTTCTCCCTGTTCTCCAGATTTCATCTAAAAAGCAACAGAGGGTCCTGTGGCACCTTTAAGACTAACAGAAGTATTGGGAGCATAAGCTTTCGTGGGTGAATGCCCACTTCATCAGACGCATCATCACCCACGAAAGCTTATGCTCCAGTACTTCTGTTAGTCTTAAAGGTGCCATAGGACCCTCTGTTGCTTTTTACAGATTCAGACTAACACGGCTACCCCTCTGATACAGATTTCATCTAGTTATTATTGATTATCTGCATTACTGTAACGTCCCCCGTTTCTCTCTCTTGTTTGCTGCGTCAGACAGTTCATCAGAGTACTTTAGCCCCCAGGCGCTTTGCTTTTCTGCAGAATTTCAGGTTAGTGTTTGCTTCCCACGCTAGGGAAATGTCAAAACCCACCTCTTACTTGAACTGCTGCGCTTGCAGAATCTGCCGTGGAAGTGGTGCTGTGGCCATCTCATGAAGCATTTCTGGTGTGTGTTGTGGGCAAGAATGCTGGGAGATGTCATTGTACGTGCTGCATGGTGCTGCTTCTCTTCCCAGGTTTCCTCCCCAGAGCCAACCCCTGGGCTCACGTGTCTGTTGTGGGTAAATTGTCCCTCCGCACAGCTCCCCACATCAACAAAGGGGAGAGCAAATTGCCAGCATTTTTATAAGCAGTGCCGTAAACTAAAGGGACACGGGCTGTGTGCCGCGGGATTTACAGTAGGTGTCGTACACAGCCCTGGGAGAGCACCCCCTGCTGGACACTCACCAGGCTGCGATGTTCGGGTCCCGCACTCCAGACCTTTGTGGAGTTGAACTCTTCAGGGACCCGTATCGCTTGAAGCAGATAGGTGCGCAGCTAGACTTTGCAAAGGTTTCTAAGCACACGTACTCTTTGCTTACATTGCACAGAAGATCGACAGATCCAGACAGACCCTATAAACCGTTCCCTGACTCTGTTTCCCCACCACCCTGGAGCGCTGTCTGCTTAGGTCAGAGTCCGCGAGGGGGTGGGGTTGCCTCCAAGGCACAGAAAAACTGGCCAGTCTGTGGGAAGGGGGAGGCAGAAAGTTCCTCAGTTCCACCCAGCCCTGGGGAGGGGCTTGGCTCGTGGAAAGTCACCCAAGAGTTGAAGAGATTCAAGGGCGGGGCTAGGGCACTGCTTCCCGATTAGCAGGGGTCTGCTCCGGCACGCTGCATGCATGCAGAGCAGGACCAGGGTGCCGAATGGACCCTTGGGCGGCCGCGGTGCATGTTGAGCTGTGACATGCATGGCCCCAGAGTTACCAGATTGCTGCACACGCCGCCACCCATTCACATAGCCAGAAATACCCAGCAGCTGCAAAAAACCTGGCCAACAATATCTTTGGACCGGCAACCGACAAGGCGGTAGAAAAACCAGCCAGGCCAGTCAAAAACCAGCCAGGCAGCAACCCCATCAGGGAGTCCAGGATTCTCCTCTTGGTTATGGAGTTTCGCTCCCTCTACTGGGCGGCCAGCTTTCTTCTTCCTCGGCTGGTCCTGCAGTTAAATCAAGACCACCACACACCCTCCCACTATGAAAGCATGCCCCCTCTCCTGCACACCTTCCCTGTGTGTCTCTGAGTCCGCTGAGTTTCCCAGTTTCTCAGCCTGGGTGTTTTGAAAAGGCTGGCCCAACACCGGGTTTCTTTGTTCTGCTGTTTTGGAGATTTTCCACTCTCTTGATTTCAGCCTCCTGCAGAAAACTGGGAGAAAACCAGCTTCTCCCAGCCTTCAACCATCTGTCTGGGTCAACATGCCCTTAATGATGGGCTCTTTCAAAGAGACCAGGTGGGGGAGGGAATACTTTTACTGGACCACCTTCGGCTGGGGAGGAAGACAAGCTTTCAAGCTACACAGAGCTCTTCTTCAGCTTGTCTTCTTCTGACCCGAAGAGCTGTGTGTAAGTTTGAAAGCTCGCCTCCTTCACCAGCAGAAGTTGGTCCCATAAAAGATTTTACCTCCCCCGCCATTTCTCTCTAGGTTGTATGTGGACAGCTGCCCCAATTGGCCAGAGTAGGCCAAGGAGACAGAACGCAGATCAGCATCGCACAGCGGCAGGATTGGAAAAACCAGGCAGAGTTTAGAAGAGAAAATGCCAGCCCGGGCTCACTCTGCAGCACCTGCAGATAAGCCAAGCACCCCTCAGGCACCCCGGGCAGGAGTTGTACCCAGGCCTAGAGCGATGATCCAGGTGATCCAGGAAATGTAATAGACAAGGTGCCCAGAGATCACACACACCTTCATGTCTGGGCCTGGGCACGGATCTCTTCTGCTGGAGATCAGGGTAGCCAAAGCATTGCTGCACCGAGACAGCAGCACGCTGCATTAACACAGCCCACACCGTGTGCTCTGTGGGAAGCAGGCAGTGCACGTACCCACCCAACCAGCTGTGTGAGCGCCGGACGCAGTATTCCCTGCTTGCTTATGAACCCTAAACCAAAGTAACCCTTTCCTCTTCCCTCACCCTCCCCCTGCTCTGACTGCTACCCAGGAATAAAATGAAAGCCATGCAAAGCCCACGCTCGCTGCAGCAAACATCCAGATGCAGGCCTGCTACCCATCTCTTGCTTTCAGTCTGGTAATATCGTTCCTTTCTCCCTCTGCCTAGGTGGGGGCTTTTCTGACAACTACCCAGAGTAGGAAGTCCTGGCAATAAGACCCATCACAACAGAAATGATTTGGGGAGTTTAATCTTTTTTGTTTTAAATGATCTCCCTTTTCTGGTGTTTTCAGTGGAGAACTTTTCCCAGCGAGAGATCGAAGAGTTCCTCAGCGAAGCAGCGTGCATGAAGGACTTCGATCACCCAAACGTCATCAAACTCCTAGGTACATGGACAGCCCCCGGGAGGGAGGTCACTTTTCCATCACTAGGGAATTTTGCCATTAGCAAAAGCATAGGGCGATGCTCCTCTCTGATCTGCATTGCCCATCTGCTTCCAATGGTTTGTTCTCCTGACATGCACAGGTTTCTGACTAATGCATGTTACATCGGACAGCCCGTCTACATTCCAGCAGGGCACGGCAGTCCGGATCAGAAGACGATTGCCTGTAGGGAAAGAACCGGAGTGTGGGCCTGGTGGTGGCAGCTAGGGAACGGTTCTGGGTTGGTGCTGTGTATTGCATGCACCTTTACCTTTCTAGGCCTCTGCTCTCGGCAGCAACCACTCTGCGGCTCAGAGCCTGCGCTGTGTGGGGTGACGCTGGGCTCTCGTACGGAAACCTGGCTCGGGTTCTTTCCATCAGACTGACTGACAGTGACCGCTGCTTGCATCTCGGTACGCCCAGACACCAGGATAGTGGAGCTGGGATCTGCCGGCTCAGCTTTGCCAGAATCCGCGCACGCATCTTGCCCTGACGTTCCCCTGTAGCCAGTGAAGGGGGCAGGCAGGAGTGTGTATTGAAGAGCCAGCTACGTTAGCTCTACGGGACCCACAGATTCCCCAGCCAAGGGCAAGCCCCAGCTTTCTCAGCGAGCCCTCCTAGACTCAGCTCCAGGATGCGTGTCGGTCTATGCAATGGCCTGGCCTGGTGCGCGACGCTCCTCTTCCATTCGTTCCAGGTGTGTGCATAGAGCTGAGCTCCCGGCAGATCCCGAAGCCCATGGTGGTTCTCCCGTTCATGAAATACGGCGACCTGCACAGCTTCCTGCTGCGCTCGCGGTTTGAAACAGGCACCCGGGTAAGGAACTCAGCCGTTGCAAAGCACTGGCGCGCTTAACCGACAAGGCTGCTAGGAGGAGCTGATGCCAGGTTGTATTCAGCATTTAATTATCAAACCAGAGCCAGACCTTCCGGTTCCTTACGTTGAACCACAGAAAAACTCTGGCTTTATTTTTCTGAAACATAAAAAGGAGACAGTCCTTCCTGTCTTTGCAAAACACCAGGGAAGAAATCCCCTCCCGCCGCCCCCCACTGAAATCAGTGGGAGTTTTGCCATTCACTTCACAGGGGCCAGGACTTCTCCCTGGAGATAAAGACGGCAAAGTGTTTTGACTGTCCCTTCAGACGGCTGAGAAACTGAAGCACGCAGCGGCTGAGTGACTTGGCCCACGGAATGTCTGAGCTTTTCATGGTTTATGAAAAATAAAATCGAGCTGCGCTTCTCCATAAGAAACCTAGCAAAGGGAGGGGGGATAACGAACCTCCACCGTTAACGCAACACAGTTGCATTGGCTCTTAGCTCTTCAGCCTCCGGGTCGCCCTTTCCACTACTCACAACACTACCAAATAGAACAGGAGTGTTTTGGCTGAGTGGGAATGCCTGCCCCAGGGCAGGGCAATGGGGAATTGAGCCAGACACGCAGGGCCCACTGAGAACCAGCTCGTGAGGTGCTGCCGTGGTTTAAAGCTCAGAGATGTGTCTGTTTCTAAAAAAGGGAAATTCCTGTTTCAATCTTTATCTATAAAATCCATTAGACGCTGAGAAACCAATGAGATACATGCCTTCGAGAGAAGGGAGCTGGCACCCAAAGTGTCACTGAAGACTATTTTGATGATAAGATTAGTCTGAGTGCATACGAATGCAAAAAATAGTCTGTGGGGTGCTTGTGAGGTTGTCCCATCCCCTCAGCGAGAAGGCCCTGGTCCTGCCCCGCTGCAGTCAGTGGGAGCTTTGCATTGGGCTGCAATGAGTGTAACTTCAAGCCCCGTACGAGGAAAGCACGAGAGATCCACCTCCCAAAAGCTTTGTTAATGCCGAGTTCAGCGCCCAGACACCCCTGGTCTCCGGGGTCGCATTGCGGGGTTGGGGACGGTGGTTTGGTTTTCGTTCAGCAGAACAGCCAGCAGTGGCATTTCGTTTTGCTGCAGTAGTGATTGGGGTAGCCTGGTAGATAATGCTTCCCATTGTTTCTAAACTACCATGCCTGGCACAGATTGTTTTCCGTATGCTCCTAACTAAATAGATCCTGTTGTTTTGGTGAGTTAACCCCCTGTGGAGCACCAGGAAGGCGCCACATGATGCTGAGAACCTTGCAGCTGTGAGCAAGCGGAGTTGCTTGTGCTGTTCCTATTGGGCGGTGCTGAAATTGTTTCATTTACTCCTTGTATCTTACAAAGAAGAGCTCTGACACTAAACTGATACGATTTACCAGGCCACCCCGAACAATGAAGTATTTCAGCGCTTCCACCGCAAACAGGTCTGCCTGGGCTATGAGCCACGGGAAAGCTCGCTGGTAGCTTGGCGTGTAATTACGCACTGATCAAAGAGAGCCTTGTCCGACTGGCTGCTCTGTAGAAATGGAAAATGTGTTTTCTCATCTCCTGGGGCCCTGGCCTGCGAGGGTCTCTGCTGAGGTTTTCAAGTGGCCTTAACTCTTGTTGGGCTACATGGGAGCTGCTGGGGTCCACTTGCAGCAGTGTTTGTCCACAATGTTCCAGCCTTCGCATGCTTCCTGTCCGTTCAAACCGCCACCTTCTCTCCCCAGCACGTATCACTGCAGACCTTGCTGAAGTTCATGGTCGATATTGCGCTCGGAATGGAGTACCTCAGCACTCGGCAATTTCTGCATCGAGATTTAGCTGCTCGAAACTGCATGTGAGTTTGTTTTCTCTGTTTCATTGCAGATAGTCAAATGCCAGCCTGTGTAGCGTCTTCGTGCTGTTTCTGATGCACTCACATTAGAAAGAAACCTTTCACTTTCCTATCAAATCTTCTCTGCCTTGAGAAACAGCCAAGTGAGAATGGCTCATGTTTTAACTCAGAACGTGGTTTGTCAGACTTTCTCTTTCACTCAGTTTTCACAGGAACGGTAGTAGGCGAAAGGAAGTCCTGTGACCTGTGCTATGCAGGAGGTCAGACTTGATGATCACAGAGGTCCTATCTGGCCTTAACATCTGTGATGGAGGGTGGGGGGTAGGAATAAGACTTTTGCCAGCTGTCCCGCTTTAAATCTTGGCACATTTACCCTAGTAAGAAATAACCGGGGGCGAGGGGTGCTCGAAGGCCCTGATCCTGGAGAAGTGTGAGTAACTTTACACTTGTGAGCAAGTAAACATCATCTCGTTCGGCATTCACATTTTCTTGTAAACACTGACAGGTTACGGGACGACATGACGGTGTGTGTGGCGGACTTTGGCTTGTCTAAGAAGATCTACAGCGGCGATTATTACCGTCAGGGGCGCATTGCTAAAATGCCTGTCAAGTGGATTGCAATCGAGAGCCTGGCTGATCGGGTGTACACGACCAAGAGCGACGTGGTACGTACACCAGGTGCAGGGTCCCCCACCCTAAAGTCAGAACTCCAGTCCATGGAAGAAGTGTGTAATACAGCCAGTCATTGGAAACGTTGATCACAGTGGGTATTTGTGGGTATTTGTTAGCGCTCTGATTTTCATATTTGGATTGTTTTAATCAGTCTGTGTTGTTTTTTGGATGTCACCTGCATTAGCTTTATTTGGTTTTGTATCCTGAAAATGGAAAAGCCAAATCAATGAAAGCATGAGGGTTTGACAGTAAACACGGCCACACTGATGAGTGGTGCACTGATCTCTCTTTGCTTGTAAAGGCTCCTGAAATAGGTTTATTGAGTGAGCCACTGAGCTATTGTAGGACATTGCATGTTATTTCCAGCTTGGGAACATATTCACACTATGCATATAATTATCCACATTATGCAAGATCCCAATGGGCTTTAGGAAATGACCTTTCCCAGTGAAACGACTCATTCAGGCCTTCTGGAAATGTCACCCTAATAGGCTTTCCCTTTGTTCTGTGTAGTGGGCGTTTGGGGTTACCATGTGGGAGATAGCCACTCGAGGGATGACTCCGTACCCAGGAGTGCAGAACCATGAAATCTATGACTACCTCCTTCATGGTCACAGGCTGAAACAGCCAGAGGACTGCTTGGATGAGCTGTGAGTATTCGTGTTGATTCCTGGGTTTTGTACATTCGCACATGTGGACTCACTTTTTATTCACAGGGACATGTTTGCACTTGTCCGTCTCAGCTGTTCCAATAACACGCAGACTGTCAGCGTTTTCCCTCGCTCACCTGCAGAGTCCTCGCTGCGCGTCATTCGTCACGCTCTTCCCATGTTTTTGTGGCTCACTGTAGCTAAATGGACACAGCAACTAACGACTGTCGTGGATGTGTGGCTTAGTTTTCACATGTGAACTTGGCTGAAACTTGGGGAATAAAAAGCTCTGGCTGATAGCTTATTGACAAAAATTACTTCCATCCGCTTCTCCTTTACAGGATGGCAAAAGAAACATTTGGGGCCAGATTTTCAGCCGTTGTAAATAGAGGTAGAGCCACTGATTTCAATGGACTTGCACGGATTCACACCCGCTGAGGATCCGGCCCTCTGTTCTTAGGGTTTCTGATGATTTCGGCGTCAACCTCGGAAATTTTTTTTTTTTAATTTGAGTTTTAAAAATTGCAAGCCAGGAGCCTTTAATTGCGCATGGGTTTAGTGAAGAGTGGCTTTAGAGGGACACGAGGAATGTATTCTAAATGAATGTAGAGTTAATCGGCATGTCAAGTCAGTCTGTAACTTCATTCTTTTAAAATTTTGCTTCGGCTTCAGGGTGTTCTGGCTGCTAAGTACCCCAGGCCGGAGTTGCCAAGAACTTTGTAAAGGCCGGTCTGGGGATGTGCGCTTGGAGCCCGGCTCTCGGGAGCTGGGCTGCGGCCAGCTGTAGGGCTTCCCTCGCGTTCCAGAAGGAGCTGCTCCTGGAGGGGATCTTCAGGGGCGTGTTGGGTGATATTGTTCATGTGCAAAATCCTCTTGCTTTAAAAGGAAATGTGGATGATAAGGGGCCAGCTCTGCTCTCGAGCTCTTGTGCACAACCCCACTGAGGCCCAAAGAGATGTTCAGCATGGGCCCTTCTGTCCTTGACGTCTGTAAATCTATGGCGAAGAGACATTACAATGTGGGTGAGATCTGAAGGCGTTTTAAATGTCTGGGCAGCTCACAGAGGGTTTGTATTAAAAGTTGGCTGAGCTACCGGAGTCTCTGAGGAATTCTTATGTGCAGTCACAGCTCAAAATGTTTAAAACCCCCACAGGCTAAGGGGAAGCCATGTCAATAAACAGGCCTCTGGAAGTTACATAATACCAGTCCCTAAAAGGGACATGCTCAAAGATACTAGCCAAAAGCCCCGACCTCACTAAACAGACATTCCCTGGGCAAAGGTCTCTCCTGCTCTCTCCCCTTCTCTGTGCTGCTGCAGATTATTTTTTCCACCGATTGGTAGAGAAAACAAGTCCATCTGTGAGCTGTACCTGGCACACAGCCAGGGCCTGTTCTCACGCTCTGGCTCCAGGTACGCAGGCTTGTTTGGAGTTAGTAAATCGGACCGTTTCCCCACCGCTTTCAGTGCAGTTGTAACAATTGTTTGGCAAAAGAGCTGCGTGGAAAGTGAGACTGCTGCCAGGTTATTGCATCATGGCATGAATTCAAGCCCTGAAGTCGTGGTCTTGTGGGCGTGCTATTTTAAATGCCCTTCCCGAAGCGAGTCATGAACAAACCATTGATTGGGTTCAACCTCTTAGATGGCAGAGGAGGGTGCATGTCCAAGGATTAATGGTTTTAATGTGTCACTGTTAATTTCCAATTAGTTCTACCCTCCAGCGTATGCAAAAGGAACCTGCTGCACTGTTTCTCATCAGGAGCAGATCCGGCAAAGTGCTGCTGCGACTCCCAAAGACCAGTTTCCCTGTAGCTTGGCCTGGATCGCCACATTCTCGCTTGTGGCATCCGGCAGTACCGTTTTTAGTATTGTATTTGGGGCATTGAGGTCAGTAAGTGTCAAGTCTTGAAAGATTCGATATCTTCCACTGTTGTTTGCAGTCATGTTGGTCCCAGGATATGAGAGAGGTGAGGTGGGTTAGGGTTACCTCACCCAGCAGGTCTTAAAAGAAACGAACATCAACTTAATGATACAGAAGTCCAGGTAATTGAGCCCCTGAGTGCAGTTGTCTATAAAATGGAGAGAGAGAGAAGGTGGGTGAGGTGATACCTTTTACTGGACCAACGTTTGCTGAGGTACGAGCTTCTGAGCTAAACTGAGGTCATCTTCAGGTCTGGGGAAGGCAGCGGAGTGACTGAGCTAAATACAGGCGGGGGCAGATTGTTAAGCAGAAGGGGTAACGCACGGCGGCGGCAGCCATTTGAAATGAAGTGGGCAGTTGGGGGTTAGATGGCTGTGCATAAAGGGATTGAGCTGGACAATGTTGGCAGTGTTGTAGTTGTGTTGGGCCCGGGAAATGAGAGAGGGTGTATCTCGAAAGCTTCTCTTTCACCAGCCTCGCCCACCTTGTCTCTCTCAAATTTAGAGGCAGCCCGGAAAGTTGTTGTTTTTTTTCAAGGAAAAATGACCCATAGTTAAACTTTAGGTCGTTTTCAGCTGACCAGTGAGAGAAACAAGGGTTGATTAACACACTCTCCACATTCTAGTTTATACCAAAAGAGTGAAGATAAATGTGCGGCGCATCAGATGACCATAAAGCAGCATAAAAAGCTGAGCTCTGCTTCTAGGAGCAGAGGCATAACTTTGATTTCAAAAAGACACCTCTCTAAGGTCCTGCCATAAGGTACTAGCCGGCAGTGTGCTGTCACTGCTAATGTCCCCGGTTCAAATCCCTCTGCCAACCCAAAGGGGTCAGTTTCAGTTGCACCCCAGTGCAGGAGTTATCTACATTTTACAGAAGGGGAAAACTGAGCTACAGAAGGGTTACAAGTCCACCCAGTGAGTTTGTGTCAGAGCTGGGATTAGAGCTTCGCAATTCCTGGCTCCCAGTGTTGGGCGACTATTCTGCTTTTCCTACTGCTGTCCACTTTTGTGACTGAGTGTACTCAAGTAGCCAGTCAATGATTTCTCTGTGATCCCTGGGTGAGCAACAGAGCTCATAGCAATAGTGAATGCGACAACAGCAGCCTTTCGTTTCCAGCCCGGAGCTGTAGGAGGTGGCATCGGAAAGTCTACGCTGGCCTGTCACTCCAAGGTTGAAGAGTTTATCTAGATTCCTCCTCAAAACACTTTACTCCGAGGACATTCCCATCCCCCTCAGGCAACAAATACTCTGCTGCCCCTGGGACTTGAAGCGAAGGTACGGGATGATAAGAGAGGAACTCAGATTGCAGGAGAAAGATCTATTTATAGATGTTGGGCAGGTGCTGGGCAGAGCCCCCTAGTTGAGGTTTGCTGTTAAATTACGGAATCGACCTCTTTGTCGACATGTGAAGAACGCAGTGTATCTTCCCCCAAGTGACACCATTCGCTATCGGAATAGTGACGGACTATTCTGAGAATTTACAGGTAAAACAGAGTTAAAATTAATATCCAGAGGACCCTTTAAGGGCTGTATCCCCTTGAGTCAGATCCTTTTTGTCCTGTATGGGCTCAGCTGAGGCATTTTGTAGCTACACCAAAGTGGGTGACTCTGGAGTACACCTTGTCTCTCTCATATTCTGGGACCACGACAATACTGCATAGGCCTATAGCAGTCATTTTGGAAGATAAATGGTTAGGAGCAATGGTCATTTTTCTCATTAGTCTTCATAACTGAAAGCCTCTCCTTCAGCAGAGCCAGAAGGATAAAAGGATGTTCTCTTTCACGCACTGCTGTCCTGTGCGTCGTTCAGCACCGTGTAGTGAACAGTGCAGCTTCCTGAAGAACTCTTCTGTTTCCTTGTGCTTTCAGGTACGAAGTGATGTACTCCTGCTGGAGAGCAGACCCCCGGGAGCGACCTGCATTCCCAGAGCTAAAACTCCACCTGGAGAAGCTATTGGAAAGTTTGCCCGAAGCGAGTGGGTCTGAAGACGTCATTTATATCAACACAAGCTTGCCAGAGGAGAGCGAGGAGCTGACGGAAGAGTCCGAATTCCCTCAGACAGACGTGGCTCTCAATCGCGGTTACATAACTGTGTCCCCTTCCCCCAAGCCAGACACCACGGTTGTCACCGCAGATGTCCATGAAAGCGCTCAGCAGGAGGAAAGGTATATCCTAAAGGGGGAGACGGACGAACAGACTGCAAGCACCCTGGCTCTGGAACAAGGGCGTGCTCCTCTTCTGCAGGGCACCGTCACCCGGAACGGGGCCGCGTGGTGTCCAGCCAGCATGCTGCTGAGCAGCTCGTTAGCAGACGAACTGCCGTATGCAGATGACTCTTCTGAGGGCTCCGAAGTTCTGCTGTGAAACGAGAACTGGAAAACGGAGCTATTCTGGGGCCAGACGTTTGCAGCGAATGTTTCACTTGGCGTGTTTGTGTCTTACGGAAATAGCATTATAAGGTGACTGGGCCCTTCCAGCCGTCTAGCGAGTGGCCAAGACAACACAAGCTGTCTGAATTTGTACAAAGGGATGTCTCTATCCATCGACACCAGAGAGTGGGCGGGATTATGTTTTAATAAATCACAACCGGTGGGGGGTCTATTTTATTTCTTCTTCCATTGCTGTCTTGGAATTGGAGTCTTTCCCTCCCCTGCGGCCGTTCCCTCCATGAGAGCTCAGTGTTAAAACCCTGGTGTTCATGCTCTTCTCTTTTTTATAAAATGGAATAACTGATCGTTCAGTCTTGGGATGTTTCTGCTGTTTAAAAACTGCATGAACTGTCTCCCCCTCCCCCCCCCCCCCAGGGCTAACAGTGTCAGAGTTGTAATTACACTGTCCCCTTATACACAATCAGTACCATGTTCAGTCCCTTCCCGGAGCTCATTCCCTTAGAAACGCCCTGCTCCCCGCCGCACCCCAGAGCTGCTGGGTCAAAAGCGACTGAGCAGTGCACCAGTGTGGGGTGTGATCAGATGGCCATGGAACAGCCTGGCCTACGCTGTCCTTCGCCCCTCGGAGACAGTCAGTTGATATGTTTCTGGTAGAACGTTTGAACCGTGCCCGTGCCGAGGAGCTGCCCTGCTGACAACAGGAGAACAGCTGAGCGGGGAGCTGGGGCAACTGCTGCTGGTATTTTTCATATCTTTTTTATTTTTTTATTTTAGAGAACATGGCTAAAATTTCAAACCTGGAAATCTAGAGTTTGGCTCCTAAATCCATATGCAGGCACCGGAATAAGTGGCCAGTTTTCAGGCACCCAGGGCACCTGCAGCTCCCCTTGCAGGTGGCCTGGAAGATCAGCATGTGAGCAAGGGGAGCAGGGCACCCCCAAAAATCAGGGCGTTTATTCTGCATAAACCTGGCTCTGGGGGTCAGCCTAACTTCAGGCACTCAGGTCTGATGGTGTTGGCTTCCCGTTGTAGGCCCCGGTTCAGCAAAGCACTGTACCATGTGCTTAATGAAACTCCCATGCTGAGCCTCCGTGGACGTCAATAGACCTTAAACACATGTTTAACGGCTTTGCTGAATTGGAGCCTGCACTGGTGTGGACCCAATTCAACAAGATACTTTAGCATGTGCCCAACTTTAAGCAGGTGAGTAGTAGCATTAATGTTAATAGGACTTCTCACTGAATCACAGTGAAGCATATGCTGAAATACCTTGCTGCACTAGCGTCTCCGTGAGTTTGTCCGTTCATGCTTCCTTCCCAATCTAAATTATATGTATTAGTAACAATGTCACTACAAACTTGCAATCACAGCCGCATCTGTCCAGTTTAGAGAGAGTTGTTAAAGCAGGGAATGGGACCAGCACATTTTTTGACAGGAATCAAATGTCTCTTCTTTAATAAAATGCTAGCAGTGATTTTTGTTCCCTAGGTTTGTCTCCAGCTCTGTGTAAATCAATAGGAGCGATTGCCTCTGCAGGGCCACGGTGGAGTCTGACCCTAAGTGTGAAAAAGGTGAAGTGTATGTTGGAATCTTTGCGGTGTTGCCTCCTGGTCATATTGAAACTGTACAGATGCCAGGGGCGTATTTTTAGAGCACTCTTTGTTCCTTGTTAGGAATTTGTTTGCAGCTTTGGCCTAGGTCGTCTGAGTGAAACCCATCCAGATGTGTAGCTCAGTACACCCTTTGAAGATGCACAGTTAGCAGGGCAGCCTAAAGTCAGTGTTTACCCAGTCGCACTACCCGAGACAGTGCCGCTATTTGCAGCTCCTGTGGCATCTCAGCTAGCCCAGTCTAGGAGGAATGCTGCCATCTCACTAGCGGGGTGAGAGCGACTGGTGCGATTCTGAGTCAGCTTTCATAGTTTTGTGCCTCCTGTACGACTTGCTGTATATCCTGTATTAAACTAAACCAGCTCCGTTAACAGAATCACTGGACTCCGAGGCACAGTGCCAATATCTGTCACTCAGCCGGCCGGGAAAAGAATGGAGAAAAGAGGAAAAATCCTTGGGAGACTCCTAGTCCCCAGGGAGCTGTGCAGTCCTATGGATTTGTGGGGGCAGACCCTTGACGTCCACACATGTATCCAGGTTCCAAAGCCGGCTGGCTGGCTTGCTCTAGAAGGCCAAATGCGACCCCCCACTCCTGAGTCTGACGAGAAGAGGAGCTTCACAAAGGAAGCAGAGAGTGTGTCGATTGGCTCAGCCCTGCACCCGAGTCTGCACGTCCCTCTCCTTCCCTCATCCTGCTGGGCACCTGTCAGCCTGCAGGTAGCGCTGCACTCACCCTGCACAGACGGGCAGACATGCCCCCACAGGTGCTTGAGCCTCAGAGCTAATATTAAAGGGTTGGTTCATGGCCGAAGCCGTGTGGGCCAAACCGCGGTCCTGGGTTCAGGAGCCGCACCGCGAAGCAAAGCCCAGGCTGTGCACAGCTCAGCCCCAGCTGGTTGAGACGACGCTCAGAACCCTAGTGCTGCAGACGGGTGGTAGCAATTGTTGGTTCTTTCCAATAGTAGCCGCCTTTTGCTGATTCCTGGTTCAACTGCCCAAGGTGCTGTGCAGCTCTGAGCACAGCCAGATGCTTGTCACGTGTGTCCGCATGCCGTCACCTGGACAAGGGGCAGACAGGAAACTGAAACCTTTTGTACCTCTGTGTGCGTCATCAGGACGCCACAGGCCTGGGGGAGCTCCTGGGCGAGACACTCCCTGGCTGCTGGGGTAGGGTCCTGTGTGCTCTTCAGCTCTCCTTGGTCTGGGGAGGGTCCTGCGCTGTCCCTCTCTTTGGCCTCCGTGGCACACTTCCTGGGCACAGACTCTCCTTGTGTTCCCCCTTCATGGGAGTGGGGCCTCCTCATGTCCAGCTGTTAGGCCCCCAGGACCATATATCCCAGTAGCCTAAGCATACCCTCTCCCAGGGCTCTACGCTTGTGGGCACTCTAGCTTCTAGCTTCCCCCTCCAGGTCCGGGCAGTGTGTTGAAAGCTGTACTACATTTACAAGCTGTCAGTTTAAATGTGTAAGGGGATTCCTGGTCCTGCTTGCAGGCAAGGGGGCTGTGTAGAGAAGTGCAAGGGCGGGGTCTTTTGCAGTTCCTCTGCAGAAGCCATCCTAGACCAAGATGGGTGAGATGTGCCTCTCTGCTTTACAGAGCAGCCTGCTCTGTCTCTCTGTGTTTGGGGTTCTTGTGTGTGATCATTCTGAATTCTAAGCAATAATGCAGCGTTGCCTTGCAACCTTCCCACAAGAGTATTTTGTGGTTTTATCTAACTTCTTTGCCATGAATATAACACCAGGGACTCGTGATAGCTGAAGCACAAAACACACACGCTTGTGAAGGTTTCCAGCACAATCACTCTTTATTTTAGATAGCTGAAGAGAGAGACAAATCCAGACAAGTCAATGGGACACCTGTATGCATTTCCCTGCCATGGTTTCCTCACTGCTCATGAGCGTTCTCTGGGCTCAGGTCAGAGTCCTGTTGGGTGTCCAGCATCCCTCTCTAACACATGGCTTTTCCCCTCACACATGGAGTCTCCTCTCCTTCCTTCAGCCAGCTTCCTTCTGCTCCTGGACTCGTCTCCCTCTCTCTAAAATGGCCACCAAGAGACCCTGGCTTTTATAACCTCCAGTCCCTTTTGTCAAATGACTCCATGAGCAGCCTCATACAATAATCAAGGTCCCCTCACCAGGTGATCCATAGCCTAGTTACCAGCCCACCTGGGCAGACTGGTTCTTCTGGGCAGTAGCTAACTCTTTGTCCAAGGGGACTTCTCTGTGACTAGAGGGCCATCCAGGTTTAATGACCCTCCATTGTTAGCCTGTCCCACCCCTTGTGACTTCCATCCAACATGGAGGTAAAAAGACAGCACAGGAGACAGACGTGGCCCACGTTTGCCTGTAGTTTGACAAAGATACAGATATACCAAGAGTTCATAACCGCAAACTGGCATTCTTAAGCTGTCCATAGACAGATTCCCCAAATTGTCACAGGCGTGTATACGAAACTGAAACCTTTTGGGTCACTATTGGTCAATGATTCAGAAATCTGATGCCTGTAGCTCTCCTGACCTGCTGTGTCAGCAGGGAAATAATGTACATCCAGCTTAACTGCTGGGAAGTGCAAAGTGGACCAGCCAAGAGAGGCCTTTTCTTCTGTGAGAACATGTTTCTGTTTTCTGTAAACAGAGCTAGCAACTGCTCAGTCTTCTCGGCACTCGCTCTCTCTGCACCGGCCAGGCATGAAGTGCCATTTACAAGCTCAGCATTAGCTTCTTCTGTTTGGTCGCTTTGTCACTGAGCCCAAAGCTGCAAAGGGAATAACAAAGCCTCCGTCTGGCTTTGAGATCCACTGAGCCAGTCAGCCCAGTCACCGACTGATTTATAGAAAACACAAGCATATTCTCGTAAATGCAAAGGGGAGAGGCCCTTCCCCAGCTGGTGTTTGCCAAGCACTGTCCAGCAGTCAGGTTGGAGTGCTTCTCCTCCAATGGCTGCTCTCAGTTGTGCTGGAGTGAGCGGGGCTGTAAAGTCGGCTGTGCCATCTGCTGGGGAATCCTAGGCAGCTCAGAGTCCCCTTGGCTGGAGCAGCACAAGGGACACTCAGTGATAGCCAAGGATCTGGCCTATAGCGAGTGGGTTTGAGAGAGAGAGAGTCCATAGCCTCTTCTGATTCCAGCTGTGTCTAGGGGCCGGACTCTGAGCCGCCCCCTCCAGCATGGCCCATGGGGCAGGAGGCATGAATCCCGTTCCTGAGCTGAGGACTCTGTTGTCTTGCTTTTCTGAGGAGCGATTTATTGAGCCGGCTTGTGCATTAAACCGGGTGTGATTTATTGCACCCGCACAGGGGCCGGGAAACCGATCGGGATGGAAAATTCCTGAACTGTGACATGTTCAGAACTACAAGTCAAAGTATTTGCCTCAGAAATGTAATTGCAAAAGGTATTTCCCCATTTAACTCATGTGGGCACATGTCTGAGCAATCCCCAGTAACCCCAGGCAAATAGAAGACAGGTAAATATTAATTTTACCGGGCGTGGCTGTGGGCAGTCAGTGGGAGCTCATGTCTCTGCTCATAAGGAATCTGGACTCCAGGGTTTGCCTTCTGGTTAAATAATATGCAAAAAAGCCCCAGGCGTGTAATGTGGAATGTGACCCCATTTGTTCCCCACGCAGAGACATGCACTAGACCTCATCTATACTAGCTCCAAGATCTTGGCTCCAAACCCCAGCTCCTTATCATGAGCAGAACCCAGCACCCAGATCTCAACACGCCCGAATCACAGAATCATAGGACTGGAAGGGACCTCTAGAGGTCATCTAATCCAGTCCCCTGCACTCACAGCAGGACTAAGTATTACCTAGACCATCCCTGACAGGTGTTTGTCCAACCTGCTCTTAAAAATCTTCAATGATGAAGATTCCACAACCTCCCTAGGTAATTTATTCCAGTGCTTAACCACCCTGACAGTTAGGAAGTTTTTCCTAATGTCCAATCTAAACCTCCCTCACTGCAATTTCAGCCCATTGCTTCTTGTCCTATCCTCAGAGGTTAAGGAGAATAATTTTTCTCCCTCCTCCTTGTAACAACCTCTTATGTACACCACTACCTCGATATAACACGAATTTGGATATAACGCGGTAAAGCAGCGCTTTGGTGGATCAAAGCAAGTTCAATATAACGCGATTTCACCTATACCGGGGTAAGATTTTTTGGCTCCCGAGGACAGCGTTATATCAAGGTAGAGGTGTATTTGAAAACTGTTAGCATGTCCCCTTTCAGCCTTGTCTTCTCCAGACTAAAAAAAAACCCTTTTTTTTTTTTTTAAATGTGGCACCCAGAACTCGACACAATACTTCAGTTGAGGCTTAATCAGCACGGAGCAGAGCGGAAGAATTACGTCTCATGTCTTGCTTACAGCAGTCCTGCTAATACAGCCCGGAATGATGTTCGCTGCTTCCCCCTGCTCCCCCCAACAGTGTTACACTGTTAATACAGCGTTCCTTGCTGAGACATGGCACTCAAGTGGCTGCAATGGGCACTGGCTTCTGGGAGCTGAGTGGCACAGAGGGCTGTGCCCACAGGTGGGAGCATGCAGAGAGCAGACATTTACTCTGGTCTGGGAATAAACACTTGGCATGGACCAAGCTATGGAATCTCCCAGTTTGCATCAAAGGCGCTGATAGCAACTGGTGCCACCAGGCTAACGACAAGTTAAAGATAAGGAGACAGAAGCGGTGCCCATTACTATCCGTTTATTTTCTTTTGGAGGCAAAGGAACTGTGCACTCAGTTATGAGAAACAGGCACCAAAACCGGGGAGCATAAGGCAAACTTGTTCTTAAAAGCTGCTGACTGCCAGATTCCCTGCCACGAGACGTGCAAGGAAGTGTCTCTAACTTCCCATTCTGGAAATGGCCTAATCTGTGACAGTCCCATGTCGTTCTCTAACACCATGTACTCAAGGCTGTCCGTAATGGTTATCCGACAATTGTGACACATATATTCCTCTTCTGCTTTGCGGCCCTTCTTTGTAACGTAGGGACGTTTCCTATTGATAACGGGAAAGAAGGAAGCATGTTTGTTAGATTCTGACATGTCTGAAAAGGTCAAATTTTGTTCTCGGGGGTCCATTGGGACAAAGCAGCAGTTGGAGTAACTCAGCAATGGGTGACTCCATTAACTCCAACACAGCGAAGTCCATTTGCACCAGCAGTGGGGAGATCAGCCGTTCTCTTCCGAGGCGCACTGCGTGTGCGGAGAGCAGACTCTGCCTCAGCCGTTTTGTACTTTTCTCCTTTCCCTCTGGGACTCTCCCTGTGCTGTTTCTGCTCTGTGCTGTTGCAAATGGGGCTGAGCGGACGAAATCCCATAACTGAATAATAATTGGGAAAATATGATTTCCCAGAGATGAGGGGCCCAATTCCACTTCTCTTGCTGCTGTGAGGAGTGTGTCCACCTGGCAGCGGGGAAGGGGCTGTGCTGGATTTCTGGAACTGGGCGCTGGCGGTTAGCGAGACCCAATCCGCAGAGCGCCTGAATAGCAGATACGCAGATTGTATTGCTGGGTTTGTGCCTGAAAATGGTTCTTGCAAAAAGGCCTGGATGTTTATACAGATACCGAGAATCTCCAGGTCATTATAATGAATGGCAACCAAAATTCCAGAAGGGATATTAAACCTCGTGTGGCAGGGCCTCAGCCAGGCTCTAATTGTTAGAGATCATGGAGACAATTAATGTGGGGGCACAATATCCCCTTCCTCTGCGGCACCTGGCGCTGGGCACTGTCTGAGACAGACACAGGAGTGGATGGACCCCAGGTCTGATCCAGTCTGGCAGTTCCTATGGGAACAAAACACAGGCCTGGTTGTTGCACTGGACACATCATTGCTCTGTTCTGAGAGAAAATGATAGAGGCTGAGCAGAGGATTCAAAGAGTGAAAACATTGTGGCTCTGGAAAATTTGACTGGGCTGCCCAGCATGGGAAAAGGGCTGGATCTATATAAAGCCTCCAGAAGACGCTGCTCGCCCACGGGCCGGCTCCCCAGTGGTAGATGGAGCAGTCAGAGCTAGCGTTGGGATTCAGCGGTACAAGCTTCCAGTTATGTCCACCCTCGCCAGGCCAGATGCTTTCTGCATCTCCCACCCGCTGCCCTCAGGGTGAGACTCCGTTTCTATTGGGGAAACCTGGAAAATGCCCAGCTGTGGCACAGACCCAGGAGGCTGAGATCCAGATTTGTTGGTTCTTAGAACAAGAGCTGAGCCGCCCATGTCAGAACACGGGGCTGGGGGATTGCAATGGGACTGTCCTGGGATGGGGTTCGTTACGTCCCGTGAGCACCACCTGCTGGATCAGATCATACAGTGCAGCGAGGTGGCTGGCTACCCTTCTTCCTCTCCTGTTTAGTGTGGATGCGCCTGTCTCCTGCAGTAGATCTCACTGTGCTGCAGGGACACACATGGCTTTCCAAAAACCGTCGGCGTGTTCCCATGGTGCGGCATGCTCACAGCACCGCACAGGCCAGCACAATTCAGGTGGGCTCCATTCTGCCGCAGAAGGCCCTGGAGCCGGCCCTGGAGCCAGCCCTGGGCCGGGCAAGCAGCCGCAGCCCCGCTATGCGGCTTGTGCAGGAAGATGAAGCTACGGAAACAGCTGCTGCCAGACCCATCCCTTCCGCTGCTGCCCCGCCAGGCCGGCCTGGAGAGGAGCCCCATGGGGTGCAGGCTGCCAGGCCTGTATGGCCACTCGGCATGCCAGCCCGCGGCATGACCCCATGCACACCTGGCTCTGGGAGTGCTAGAAACAGCTGCCTAACCAGATCCAAGAGAGAGAAGAGGGGCACCATGGAGCCAGGCAGACCCGAAGCTGCTGCCCGGCCTGCACACTGGGCCTGCTAGCAGGGTAACTGGGACCAGCCCCTTTGATGCACACGCAGTTGACGTGTGATCTTATCAGCATGCCCTTTACACCAAGGTCTGGTAGCAACAGCCCCACCTGTGGCTCTAAGCACAGAAGAACCTGGGGGATGTGACCAGGTAGACAAACCCTGCCCTGGTCTGGCAGGTGTGGACATGCAGCCATATGCTTTTTTTGTTCAACATCTTTATTAATTATCTGGACGATGGGATGGATTGCACCTCACTCAGCCTTCGGTCTGGTCATTTTGTTTTGCAAAGTTTGCGCAGCATTTCGCAAGGCCACCCCCTCAGCTAAGTTTCCTTGGGATGAGCACAGACAGTGCATTGACTAATCTAAGGCACTAACAGCATTTAATAAGCTTTCCAGACAAAGATCAACATAAAGGGCCAGAAATTGATGGTTTATATCCACTGAGGTCCACTTCACAGCCATGTCGTCAGTGGCCTGGCACATCTTTAACACACCCCTCTCAATCTTCAAAAAGCTACTCCCTGTGGCAATGTTTAAGGGTACTGTGACATGACACAGACTCAGATAGCACTATTCCTAGTGAGCTCCTTATAGCTATTTGTGGCAGCTGAACCAGGCCCTGAGTCCCCCTGCTCGAGGCCTCATGGCCCTGCCACACCAGTCCCAGAAAAGGGTAATGGAGAGGGTCCTCCAAGCTGCCTTGAGTAGCTGTGTGGGACACAGCCAATCAAAAAGGGGCTGCAGGGAGCAGCCAATCAGGGCCCAGCAGGCCCATATAAAAGGAGCTGCAGTGCAGCACAGCATTCAGTTCCTTGCAGGATCTGGAGGAGCATGGATAGCGTGCCTGGCTGGCTGGCTGAGGAAGCTACAGGACCTCAGACAGAGCAGTGCTGGCAGAGACCAGTAGGAGCGAGAGGGAACTCCAGATTGGCCGCTGGGACTCAACCAGGGCAGGGCTCTGAGGTAAGGCCCCCATGTCAGACTGTTTCCCATAAGGGGTTTTTATTTCACATACAGATGTTGTGTGACTTGACCGGAGGGCTGAGACACTGAAGACCCACCACAAACGGAGAGAGTGCAGGCACATGCACTCGGACAGGGGTGCTCACGAGACATGAGTGCGACCCCTTTACACTATTCTCATTCTCATCCTCGGTGTCCTCTCAAACAGCTTGTCTTGGGGAGGGGAAAAGCACTTTGGGCCTGTCTCATCTGCATCCTCTACTCTAACACCTTCCAGGTTCTCCCGGTTCTCTAGTAGGTGTCGTACAGCTTTTGAGAGATTTTCCCTAAAGAATCACTGGTAAGCATGCGTTTTACATTTACACAGCCATGGTCACTTCCTATACCCCAGCACGTCCAGCCCCTAGGTATTTTATGTCCTATTTACCTATGACTCCGCTCCGGGGTTCAAATTGTTTGAGGGAGACTCCACAGCCTTGAATGAGGCGTCCTCCTCCATAGGTTCAGACAACAGGCGGGCACCACATATGTCAGATGGCCTCACAATCAATCAGGTCTCTCGGTCAGGTTCCAGAGTCCCCAGCAGCAGCTGGGTCACAGAGATCCCCTTCGCCTCCCCCTGCCCCCCTTCATGACTGCCACTGATGTAGAGCTTTCTCTGCAAGTGCCCGAGCATGGTCAGAGTTCAAACACCTTCCATGATTCTCACGGGGGTTGATGAAGGAGTCCAAGTTTCCGCTCCACATTTTCACAATTTCTGAAAGTGGGCTCTTTAAACAAGACCCCCTCTTTCATACCTTGAGGGCTGATGGGTTTCCAGACTGGTGCTATCAAACAGGTAATGGTTAAGCACTAAGGTTAAGTACTTAGGTACCCTCTCTGGTTGGGCTGGGCATCAGGCACCCCACCGACCTCAAGGCCCCACTGATTGGCTCTCATTCCCACTCAGGCCTACATGGAGGCCTAGATTGAGGCCGACTGTTGGAGGGGAATGTGAGCAGGCTGCAATCAAGGTTATGGGGGCTAGCTCACCCCCCAGAAGGAAAGACAAACACTCGTGGCATATGCCTCTTGGGTGTGGTCTGGGGAGACATAGAGGGATGGGATTTCCCGACCCATCTCTGCGCTGATTGGTCAAGGGCAGAGAGGCATCACCACTGGAAGTCCTGTCTGTGCCACACATCCCATTCTTCGATTTTTAAAAAAGGCTCCAGAGTCGATCCTGGAAATTATAGGCCAGTAAGCCTGACTTCAGTACAGGGCAACCTGCTTGAAACTACAGTAATGAACAGAATTATCAGACACAGATGGACAGGATTTGTTGGGGAAGAGTCAACACAGCTTTTGTAAAGGGAAATCATGCTTCACCAGTCTACTAGAATTCTTTGAGGGGGTCAACAACATGTGGACAAGAGTGATCCAATGGACATAGTGTACTGGGACTTTCAGAAAGCCTTTGATAAGGTTCCTCACCAAAGGCTCTTAAGCAAAGTAAGCTGTCATGGGATAAGAGGGACGGTCCCCTCAGAGATCAGTAACCTGTTAAAAGATAGGAAACAAAGGATAGGAATAAATGGTCAGTTTTCACAATGGAAAGTAATAAATAATGGGGTCCTCCAAGGATCTGTACTGAGGCCAGTGCTGTTCAACATATTCATAAATGATCTGGGAAAAGGGGTAAATAGTGAGGTGGCAAAGTTTGCAGACGATAAAAAATTATTCAAGTTAGTTAAGTCCAAAGCTGACTGTGAACAGTTACAAAGGGATCTCACTAGACTAAACTGGGTGACTGGGCAACAAAATGGCAGAGGAAATTCAATGTTGATAAATTCAAAGTAATGCACATTGGAAAACATAATCCCCACTATACAATGGGGTCTAAATTAGCTGTTCCCACTCAAGAAAGAGATTTTGGAGTCATCGCGCATAGTTCTCTGAAAACATCCACTCAATGTGCAGCGGCAGTCAAGAAAGTTAATAGAATGTTGGAAACCATTATGAAAGGGATAGATTAGAAGACAGAAAATATTATCATGCCACTATATAAATCCAGGGTCTGCCCACACCTTGAATACTGCATGCAGTTCTGGTCACCCTATCGCAAAAAAGATATATTAGAATTGGAAAAAGTATAGCAAAGGGCAACAAAAATTATTAGGGGCATGGAACAGTTTCCATATGAGGAGAGATGAAAAAGTCTAGGACTGTTGAGCTTGGAAAAGAGACAAGGAAGGGGGGAAATGATAAAGGTCTATAAAATTATGACTGTTGTGGAGAAAGTAAATACAAAAGTGTTCTTTACCTCTTCACAAGAATCAGGGGTCACCCAATGAAATTAATACGCAGCAGGTTTAAAACAAACAAAAGGAAGTACTTCATGCAACACACACACAACCTGTGGAACCTGTTGCCAAGGGATGTTGTGCAGACCAAAAGTATAACTGGGTTTAAAAAAAAATATTAAATAAGTTTCTGGTGGTCAGATAGGTCCATCAATGGCTATTAGCTAAAATGGTCAGAGACCTAATCCCATACTCTGGGTGTCCCTAAACCTCTGACTGCCAGAAGCTGGGCGTGTATGACAAGGGATGGATCACTCGATAATTTCCCTGTTCTGTTCATTCCTTCTGAAGCACCTGGCTGGCACTGGCCGCTGTCGGAAGAAATGATGCTGGACTAGAGGGATCAGGTCTGACTCAGTATGGCCATTTATATGTTCTTCAGGTAATTCCAGTGGGAGCGACCAGTTCATATCAAGGGGGAGCCCACCACCCCATCAAGGTTTGCATCAGGACCCACACAGTCTTTACTATTTAACATTTATAGTGGGGTAGTGGCAAAAAACCTCCCTCAGGTGGCAGCCCATTGTGCTGGCCCTGTACAAGCTTATGATCGATGTCCGCTCTTGCCCCAAAGAGCTCATGTTCCCAGGTTTGGGTCCCCACCAGCCTGCTAGGTAGGACTTTCACATTTTCATATTGTTCAGTAGATGGCAGCAGAGCTCAGCAGATGTCTAGCTGCTGTTTAGAATTCTGTTGGGGAAACACCTATTCCGGAGAAATTTTTTACCCGGTCCTGGATTGTCTGGGACACAGGTGCTGGAACTAGGGGTGCTGGGGAAGCTGCCGCACCCCCTGGCTTGAAGTGGTTTCCATCAAACACAGGGTTTACAGTTTGGTTCAATAGCTCTCAGCGCCCCCACTATACAAATTGTTCCAGCCCCCCTGGTCTGGACCATTGTTTGGATCATTCTGTCCATAAACGTCCGATTGGCTTGAGAGACGTGTATGGCATTACAGGAACATGGCCCTACAGTGCGAAGCACATGCAGGTGAACGCTGCCGTCTTTAGAGCTGTCGTCCCAAGGTCTAGTTCAGTAAAGTCTGATCAAACCGCCTCGGATAACGGATGTTCTGATAGTCCTTGTCCAAAAAGAAAAATCTTTGGGGCAGATTCTCCACTGCCTCCCCCACCCCCCCGCCCCCAGATCACTGGAGCTGGCAAGTCTAACCTTTCACCACGTACCAGTAGATTGTGCAGACCTTGTTCACACGGACGTCAGTAGGTCGGCTCCCAAGAGTCAGGGTTGCAGGATCAGGCCCTTTGTCAGGGCTTGGCTACTCTCGTAAAAGCTCACTTAGGACATTTAAAATGGCTGTTGCTCAAATTGCCATATCCCTGTTCTGTATAATCCCGTTCATATAACACCGGCAGTGTGTATGGAGCACACAGAGGTGAAAAAGGCACGACTCCTACGCTGAGGAGTGTACGATCTAGACATTAGACATGGAACATAGGGACAGCCAGGGCAGGGCTTTTCAACCTTTTTTTTTATTTTTTTTTTTAATTTGCAGACCCCTAAAATTTTTGAATGGCGGTGCAGACTCATCTGGAAATCTTAGCATGGTCTCCTGCCCCCCAGGCGTCCGTCGGCCACAGGTTACAAACCTCTGGGCTAGGGGAAGCTGGTGGGGGTAAAACAAATACAAATATCAGAATGTCTATGATTGGTCATATATGGTTTTTAATTAGCGTGAGTTTAGACACAAGCAGAGGAGCACAAGTAAATGCTGAGTGCAGACTACTGCTGTGGGATGTGGGTAAATACATATAGCTTTGTCCTGTGACAAAGCTCCCCACCTAAGACTTCTGTTGTGGTCAGACTTTCTAGGGGGAGAAAAAAGAGACCGAGAAGAGCAGCTATTGGAATAGCCATCACAGAGTCATAGACTTTAAGGCCACCAGCTCACGCAGTTTGACCCCCTGTATGCCACAGGCTGCTAACACCGCCCAGCATCAAAGCCAAATGCATCCACATAACCCAGACTGTGTGACTCTCAGTCCCTGTTCCCAGCGGTGAGGTCAGAAGGGGTATCGCCTTTCTGGGTTTCCTACCCCCGAGAAGTGGCTGTGCTAACAGGAGTGGATGCTGTAGTTCTGAGGGGGTGTGCTCTTCCCTCCCACCCATCTCTCACCCAAGGCTGGAAGGGAATGTGAAGAGGGGGCATTTCTTGGGGTGACCTGGCTGGTTGAATTTAAGCTTTCACTTGAAGTACGGTGGCCCTGATCCTGGGAGCTGGGCTGGTGTCTTTCATTGCCATGGTTCTGAAGAAAACCTTTCAAGGGATGTGAGGAACGGCTCGGAGAGCTGCAAACTGCCCCCCGGCATCCCAATGGGGAGTTAATATGATCCTGCTCCTACTCCCATAGCAATTTAAACTATTAACCATTTCACTGCCACTTATGTTAGTCAAAACCTCTAGCTTCCGGACTTCCCCAGTAGGGTTGGCCATAACAGAGGACAGAGATAAGCAAGTCTTGCTAGCACTCCAGCTGGGTGGGAGGGTTTTTTTATGCTTTGTGGGTTTTTTGGTCAATAAATAGGTCAGTTAATCAGAATCGAAACTATTTGCCAAACAAGGTCATTTTCCATGAATTTCCTGACTCAAAAAAACGTTGGGGGGGGGGGAGTTTTGAAATTATTGAAACATTTTCGTTTGGATGCTTTTGCACCAAACCATTCTGGTTGTTTAGAAATTTAAGCAAATTAGACTAACTAAGGAGTTTAAAAAAAATCAAAATGAAACATTTTGATTGACCCAAAACAGGACAAAAATCTGTTCTGTTTTGTTTGGGGTTTTTTTTTTTTTTTTTTTGGTTTGCAAATATTTTGAGGGTTTTTCCTCAATTCACAATGGAAAAGAATTTTGAACTATTAAAAATACTCAGGGGCCAAGAAAACTGTTTCCTGCCCAGTCCTACTTCATCCACATTTCTGCTGCTGGCATTGTTTCCCGCGGTATATTTGACGTTGCTTTGTCCAGTCTAGTCTCAGTGGCGGGGCTTCCCCCACTTCCCAGGGCTGATCCCACCACACCCAACAAAGCTCCACTTTCCTTTGCTTAATGTCCCCCCATCACTCCTAGTTCTACTCCAGTGCTGCAGGTGAGCCTAGAGAGGGAGAGGGGAGAGGGGACCAGCCACCACCAGGGGAAGGGGTTGGATGGGGAGGGGGCATTCAGAGCCAGCCACTGCCATTACTCAGCCATCAATGCAGCCCCACCTATTCACCCCAAATCAATCACGAAGCTATAGGATTTGTAAAGCTTCAAGGTGGACTGGGAGAGTAAATGTTCCCCACTGTGTCTGTAAAGAGGCCTCCGGGTGGATCGAGGAGTCTAAAGACCGCTATATTCAAGTGGCTGTTTGTCAGCGTCAAACGCGGGGCATTGGCCATCCTGTGTCCGAGGTGGAGCTGTTGCTAGCAGGCTGCACAGCGAGGGAACCCCCGAAGGTGGCTTGCGGAGAAGCTTTTAGAGATCAGCTGCCGGGTATTGCATGACAAGACCCAGTCTCTCTAGGAAGGGAGCTCTCCAGCTGAGTGCACCCTGGCATTCTCACTGGCTCTGGCCCAGGGCCCAGTTCTGCCCTTGGATACACACCCATGCATGGGTCCACAGGCTTCCGTGGGAGCTGAAGGCAGAAGTGTGGTGACGTGCACCTGAACCCTGTGTTCCCAGCATAGCGCCCTAGAAGGCCGGGTGAGGGAGGGATGAACCTCCACCCAAATCCTCCTCTCTCCAGTTGCTCTGCAGCAGATCAGCATTGCACATGGGGCCGTTCTTCTCCATCCGAGAAGGAAGCAAGGCTAGTGGAAACCAATTCAATCCCAAAGGAGTGCTCCTTTCTCAGGGGCCTTCTGGGGAAATACAGCCCCAACCTCTCCTAGAAGACAAATGGGAAGAGTCTCTCCCACTTTGGTCACTGCCCAGTGTGCGGGCTACAAGGAGATATCCACTTGGCAAGTGTTTCTCCCCTGAGACCAACACCTACTGCTAGGATCCAGCTAGCCAGACAGCCTTCCACTACTACCTTGAGGGGGAGGGAGAAACCAATCCCCCAGCCAGACCCACACAGCTTAGGTGTAGGATTGTAAGAGCTCACACAGGCAGCAGCAGTGGCAGATCGCAGCAGCAGCGGCAGCAGCTGCTGCGAGGGCAGCCAGCAGATGAGGACTTGAAAACTGAGTGGTATTCTTCAACCCTTCCGTGAGAGGAGCAGCCAGGTTGGTGCTGGCAAGCCGGCCTCAGCTGTCCCTCGGCTGCATTCCAGGCATTCCCAGGGACTTCTAAGGCAGGTTGAGAAAACACTCAGGAGGGGAAAGCATTCGAAAATAATCTGAGAAGAGATTTTTACCTTGAAACTAGGACCATGGTTTCTGGATTTCAGTACAGCCTCTTTCTGTTCCTGTGCCTCACGGCATGCCAGGGATCTCCAGTTTCTCAGGTAAGCCTCCGTCTCTATCATATAATTACAGTATCTACAGCATAGAAGGTGGCTGTCTCCTGTCTCTTACCCCCGATAACCCCCACTGTCTTTTATGTCTTCCCATGGCATTTGGAGAATCTACCTATCCTCAGCCAGGTGTAGAAGACAAACAATGGATGTGTGTATTTTACAAGCCAATTCCATGTAATGTAGGTGAGAGACTCTGTATGATCCCCAGTGCATAAGCAGCCTGGGAGTGCTAACCAGCTTTCTTTCACAGAACTAACTAAGCAACAACAGTTGTGCATTTGCAGAAAATTGTGTTGCTAAAAATTGGTTTATGGAACAGAATAGTTTGCACAGAGCAGGACTTGATTGCTCTTCAGCTTGTTCTTTTCATGGCCTCGTGATATTCCTTTCTAGACCCATCCTGTGAATAAACTTTCTGGAAAACTACCCCTCGCAGGCCATTACTTCTGACTATCCTCTGTCACTGACACTTTTCTCTTTCGGCAAGGTAAGAGTTAAAAGTCACATCCATGAAAATACAGGTGCTGTAGTCTTCATAATTTCACCCTGCCTCATTCTCAAACTCTTCTTCTTCACCACACACAGTCAAAGGTATTGGACATTTTGGACCTGTATTCCCAGCGTAATGATCTTCCCTTCAGCTTTTACGTGTAATATAACCTTTCTCACAGTACCACACTGGCAGTGATTTTGGATCCTTGCATAGATGTCACATAAGTATCTGAACTCTGCAGTCCTGTGACAACCCAGTGACTGTAACACAGTTTATAATTATCCGGAGAATCAGAAAGGGTATGCACAAGCCTTTTCTCAGCAGACAATAGTATGGTTAATACTTAGGTCTTTCAGTTACATACTGAATACAATGCACATGCTTAATCACAGTGACAAACTATGCTGGCCTGTTAGGGACAAAGACTAAAACCAATTTTCTGAGAGCAGTTCCCTGGTGCTGTTTATTCTGGTTAGCATTAGCTAGCTGCAGTATGTCTGGCGATTCAAATTAAAAATAGCCTTTTAACAAAGAACTTATTATAAAAGTAAACTACATGCCAGGAATCAACTCCCTCCCCCCCCCCCCCCCCCGATTTCTGTATACCACATCCAGCCGCTATAATTTTTTATGACCGTGTTGGACAACAAATCGTAGCTGGCCTAGATATCTACAGATGTATTCCACACAAAGAAAAGAACATTGGGGTTGCAAAGTTAAGTGTTCGAAAGTTAGTTGCCCATGCAAATTCAGTTCAGTCCCTTGGTGCACATGCTGTATGATGCAGTCTTGAATTACATATTCCTTTTTCCACCTGACCCAGCCTCTCTCAGTGCATAGGGTAGACAGGGCTTCAATGAAAGAGGCTGTTCAATAGCTGTTTTATCCCCCTCATTCACTGTGTGGCCTTGTCCCATATTTATAGCCCACCAGCCTAAGCCTGCACCAAATAAGGGGCTTTTTGTTTTCTCATGGGCTTTTCTATGGCACTCATCAGCACCCATCCCAGACGATAATGAATTTACCCTTATAACGCCCCAGCGAGGTAGCTCAATGAAAGGCAAAACTGGCAACTCTGGCCTCTGAAGCCTGTTGTTTAAATACCTTGTCCAGCTTCACAAAAGAAGTTTGTAGCAGAACTAGGGATGCCTAGATCCCATGGCCAGAAGGGACCATTGTGATCATCTAGTCTGACCTCCTGTGTCGCAAAGGCCTGAGAACTGCCCCAGAATAATTCCTGGAGCAGAGCTTTAGAAAAACATCCAATTTTAATTTTAAAATTGTCAGTGACGGAGCATCCACCATGACCCTCAGTTAATTGTTCCACTGCTTAATTACTTGCTGTTAAAACTTTGCACCTTATTTCCAGTCTGAATTTGTCTGACTTCAATTTCCAGCCACTGGATGGTGTTAGATCTTTCTCTGCTAGACTGAAGAGCCCATTATTAAATATTTGTTTGATACTTATAGACTGTGATCAAGTCACCCCTTAACCTTCTTTTATTTGAATGCTAGGCGAGTGCCTCAATCACAAGACAATAGTTCACTTCTTACACACTCCTGCTTCATTTACTGTCTGCCCTGGGCACTGAATGATGCAGCAGTCCTGTAGAACAAATAGGAGGGTATCATGAAAGTAAAGACTGTTTAATTTGGCCCCCTTGTGTTATGAAAGTCTCATAGGTAATCTGAATCTGGATTTTCTTAACTTCTGAGTGCTTGAATTGCAACCTTAATGTTCTGTTAATATAGTTTTGTTTTGTTTTGTTTTTTAATGGAATCACCTAGGTTTTAAAAAAAGATTTAAAAAAAAGACATCATCTTATGTGCCACTGTAGTGACCCTTCTCTTGGGTCGTTAGCAGGTTTTGAATCCTAGACCTTTAGATTTTCAGCACCGACCTCTACCAGTTGAGCTAAAGAAGTGAAGTGACTGGCAGCAGTAGAAAGCTCTTATCATCCTTGCAGGGGGGCAGCCCCCAGAGAGAGCCGTAAGACGCATTTTGCTAGCGGGTTACACCGCAATTTGCTGTCCAGCAGTGGAATGTAAGGAGTCAGGAGTCCTGGGTTCCGTTTCTGGCCCTGGAAGGGGAGTGTGATCTAATGGTTAGAGCAGCAGCCTGCGGGTGAGGACTTGGTGTTCTCTGTTTATCGATGACGCTCTGCATTGGCATGGTGCTCGTTCACGTGTCGTGCTCTGGGAAGGAGGGTATGCAGGAATAGCTCTGTTTGACAGGCCCTGTAACAGGGTGGCCTGCTCCTGTAAGGACCAGGAGGCCTGGGTTAGCCAGCCTCTGGTCAATTAGCCCTGGCCCGCCACAGCTGCAGGGTTTGGGACTTACAATGGGAGGAAGCCGAGCAGCTGAGGCTCAGCTGTGGAGGGACAGCCGTAAGAGTGGAGCTAGTTCCTATGGCAGGCCCTGGGGTGAGGCCAGGCTCCCGGGAGGCCGTCTGGGGCCTGGTGTTGCTGAGGAGAAGCCCAGAGGGGCGGGAGGTCTGAGCTTGCAGCAGGGCTGCGGTGGTGGCGGATTTGTAGTGCTGAGCTCTCCTGCAGGGCCCCGGGGAGAAGCCCAGGGCCCAGCGACTCCGGAAGGAGAGTGTGATTAACGCAAAAGGTGAGGTCGGGGAGGGCTCCTCGTGTGAGGGTCTGTACAGCTCGGAAAGACTGTTGCTGGCTCAGGTGGAGCTGGATCAGGGGCTTTCGGGAAGCCAGCTTAGGGCCTGACCACATACCCTGCGAGGGGATTGAGCTTTTAAGTGTGACCTGGCCGGAGTCACCGACCTCGACCGCCGCAGGGTCCGGCCGGCCATCAGCCCTCACCCAGCCACATGGGGGCGCTGACTGGTGAGTCGCTTTTCTGTGTGTGGGGCTTGCTGTGGGGCAGGACATTCTGACAGACACCATGGGCAAAGCCCTAGGGTGTGGCAGGGCACAAGCGCAAGGTAAAACGTGCTGCAAAGGCCAGGGAACAGCCGGCCCCGATCCTTCCTGGCTGCTGCTAAGTCCAGGAGTAAGGGCGTGGCGCTATGTGGGTGTAACCAGCTCCCCTCAGACATCCCCGCTATAGCCTGCCTCACAACTACAAACCAGGGGTGACCCTGCAATTGGGGGCAGGATTAAAGCGTCACTGGTCCCCTGAGCTCTTTCTTGTGTGAAGAGACATTTAAGAAGCAACTGGAGCTTGGCCTGTCTGTACTTACAGCAATGGTGGAAGCGGAGGGGTCTAGCGCCCCTACAATGGAAATATTGGAGGGTGTGGGGCTGATGCATGTTCCCACCCCCACAATGGGCCCTGGCTGTGTTTCTGCCCCTGCACGTGTGTGTGGGGTGCAGAGACGAGAGCGGGACCTGGAGGAGGGGCTGGAGCAGCCGCCATGGGGCACCAGATCAGGCCAGTCTCTGGGGAGTAGGTAGGAAACCCCCAGCCCTGGGGAAGGGAAGAACTTGGGAGCAAGGGCACCAGCATGCCGAGCTGGGGGGTCAGCCCCTGAGTCTGAGTAACTCCCCCGTCCGTTCTCTCTACCCTTCCCTATTCACAGTGAGTGTTTCCCCCCCGCCCAGAGCACCTAGATGGGGAGAAGATTTCTCACAATGAACAGAGGGCTCTTTACTCTGCAGACGAAGGCGCGGTGAGCTCTAATGGCGGGAAGCGGAAGCTAGACACGTTTAGGGTGACCAGAGAACAAGTGTGAAAAATCAGGACAGGTTGGGGGGTAATAGGAGCCTACATAAGAAAAAGACCCAAAAATCGGGACTGTCCCTATAAAATCGGGACATCTGGTCACCCTAGACACGTTCAGACTGAAAAGAAGGGGCAGATCGTTAAACCGGGAGAGGAGTCGAGTCTTGGAACAAAGTCATTTGGGATGTGATGGCGTCTCCGTCACTTGGAATCTGTAAATCCAGGCTGGATGTCTTTCGAAGAGATTTACTGTCACTCAACCAGAAGGCAGGGAGTCCAGGCAGGAATCCCAGCATGAAATTCTCTGCCCGGTGCTAGGCAGGAGGGTCGGAGAGGAGGTGATCACAATGGCTCCTTCTGGCCTTGGAGTCTCTGCAAACGTCGTGCTGAGCGGCGCCAAGGCCGAGTCAAAGAGACGTTTCCTGTCTGCTGGTCCCAGCTGCCTGTGTTTGTCGGAGAGCCCGGTGTGTGCCTGGGGGCAGCGGTCTGTGTTTGAACGCTGGCCAGTGTGAACTTTCCCACCATGGTGTGCAGCATTGCCCACATTCCTGGAACCCCTCTGTCAAATGGCTCCTGGCTGCGCCCTGACGGGAAATCCCATGTCCTAGCAGCTTCTGCGTGGGCCTCTGGCAGCCTCAGTGAGGTGTAGATGCAGGGGAAAGACCTTCCTTCAGATATGTTCTGTCTGTTACCTGTGATTACAGCTAGTCAAAAAAACAGGATAAAACTCCCCAATCCCCCCCAAATCATCCCTCCTTTTTGGTCAAAATTAAAAATTTCTGCCAAAATTTGAGGGTTGAAATGTTGGGTTCTTAATTGTTCTATCCTACCCTGCCTGTGATCGAGCTGGGACATCTCGTCTTCCGGATGTAGCCATCTATATTTTGTGCCTGAATTTTTGTTCCCCACTTCTTTCAAAGAGGCGGGGGAACAACACAGATCTTGCTGATGCTGCTTGGCCGTCTATGAGGAAACACCTGTGAGCTTTCTAAAGACTGAAGGGCTAGGCTTGAGTCAGTCTATTCAGCAGCACGATAGGAAATAGGTTCCCTAACCCGCCCCTTACGCTGCATGGCCTCCCCAGACCTCTTGACGCACCGGGAGGCACTGTATGCCCCATTCTCAACCCTACCCCAAGAGCAGATGGCCAGGGAGTGGAGGAGTGGGCAGAACCTTGGCAGATAGACGTAGAAATTCCCTGCTAGTAAGGGCCAGTAGCAAATTCCTGTCCCCCTTGGGGCAAGGGGAGCACAGCTGCCCCACACATAGCGCTTGGGATAAATCCATAATCTAGGCCAAAAAGCAATACTTCATTGGGGGAAGAAAGGAACGTGGGTCACTTCCTACCATGCTGTGGCTCTGGGCACACAGCACTGCTCCAGAGCAGCTGGTTGGAGGGTTGTCAATCGCGAGTGTATTCACAGGAAGGAAAGGGGTGAGCAGACCTGGAGGGAAGGAAGGGTCTCTTATTAATCATAATAGTCACAAGCAAGTTATTTTAAACCAACAGTGGCTGCTTAGACAGTAAAAGTAACTGGAACTGCTTCACGAGGGGGCTAGGAAAAGACTGGTGGGCCTATGGCCAGACATGTCCCAAATGGTCAGGTCAGTTTTGTTGTGATCTATCATTTACTAGCCTTCTCTCAGGCTTGCAGCTCTGCAAATGTGTAACAGGCATTTGTATGAAATGCTGGCAGGTTCCCACTCTGTGAAATACCCTAGCAAAACTGTACAGTGATTGACGAGGGAGCGTGGCCTGGATGGGGGTGGGGGAAGGAGAGTCTAGTGGTCAGCGCACAGGATGGGGAGCCAAGGATTCTGGGTCTGACTCCCATCTGTCCATCACTCACACCTTTGAGCAAACTGTTGAACTTTGCCGTGCGTTAGTTTGTCCATCGTGAGACTAGGTATAAGATGCACAGCTGTGAGTGACCATCTGGCTTGCACTGCAACCCTCTGTGGGAGGGGCTTTAGACGTGCACAGGATCCTTTTGTTGTTTATTTAATGACTACTCATATAGGCTCCATTCCCCCTCCTCTTCTTGGGCATGAGAAAGAAGTCAGGCTCGGTCATTGCACTTCACTAGGCAGACAGATCTCTGAGAGCTGGGCTCGGCAGGGCTTCCAGCTGTAGGGGCGCATGAGAGTAGGGATGGGGCCGGCCAAAGATCCACAGTTAGCTGACCCATCAGGTCATGCACACACCCATCCTGCCTGTGTGGGAGGAGGCACCATGACCACAGAGGCCCTAGAGCATGACCAGAGTGGAAGGAGGATTCCAGCTCCTCCGGAGGCTTTGGCATGGCGCACCCCTTGCTCTGCTCTTCATTGAGGTTCTCGGGATGATTGCAGCACCGGTTGTTTATCCGGATGATCGCACTCTTTTTGACGAAGAAGCCTCTTGAATGAATGAAACAGAATTTCCAGGCCAGATTCAATGGCATGTTGGAATGACGCCCACCACTGTTCGTTGTGCTCTTCAACAACTAACCAATGTGCCCTTGGCAGTGATGAGTCTGCAGTTGCCAACCACGCGCTGATTATAAAATCCCCCTGAATCAGGGGATCTTGTTGAAAAGTTCCTTGAAGATTTCAGAAACCACCTTTTCCCTGTTTAAACTGAAATTAAGTTGGGCCGTTTCCCACTTATCTGCCTCCAAGTAACCGTGTGTTGGCAGCAGGACTAGTTCCCTAGCAAGAATGACCATCATAGATAAACCGACACATGCAGCTGCTGTCCGGAGAAGTCCATGGTACTGGCAGCTTTGCACAATCCTCATGATACAGCTACATGAGACGAACGTGCACAGCTTCCACCGTGCTAGAGCAGGGCTGAAGGGCAGTTCCCACCCACCCTCTGCTGGGCGCTTCACCAGGAGGCCCCGAAAAGGAAGAGGGAGCCTGGTCTGAGTCTCCGAGCTGTCTCTGCTCCTTTGCCCAAGGCCATTCCTGTTGGTTCTCTCTAGGGTATTCTGCTCAGCCCCTTGGCTTCATCCTTGTCTTAGTGCCTCCACTTGCCTGTGTCTGGATCTCCAGCCAGACTAAACCACCCCTCCGCAGGGTACCATCCCATGGCACAATTATCCACTTAGGGTGGGTCATTCCACTCACTCCTCACTCTGACTCCGCCGGTTTTATAGCAAAATCCGAAAGCTCCTTTCCCATTCTCTCTGCCGCAGTCCTGGCTCACAGATGCCCGACCAAGGCGCCCTTTCTCACCCATCTGCCTGCCTCATGGGGGTGCCAGCAAAGAAGCCTAGGACAGTTCCTGCCCCTTCCCAGGCTTGGGCCGGGGGCCTCTTTGCTCCGTGGACCCTGCAAACAGGGAGAAGTGAAGCTGCCATACAAGTCACCCTTCGGCCCAGCAGTAGATCTGGGGCCTTGCAGGCAGGTTTCCTGTTGCAGGAGAAATCAGTGATGTGGATCTGGGGATGTTCTTGGTGTAGCTTGTTCCTTTCATCCACCAGTTCCTGAACAGAGCTGGTCCCAACTGGCATGCGGGCCAGGCCCTTTTCCAGGGAGCTTGGCCCAAACGCCAGTGCCTGGCTCCCAGCAAGGGACTCTGCCCCAACTGCCTCTAATTAGTGAATAACGCAGAGCGCAAATTCCCTTGTTGACGGCATCAGCCTCCCCAAGGAATCTGCACCACACTACAGCGCCATCTGGTGACCCCTCCCTAGCACTAGGAGGACGTGGCTTTTGGGACCCCCAGGAATAGCTCGGGGTCTCGCATTGTTCCTCGGAGAGAGAGCCTTGGAGAGGGTGCAGCTTACTTCCCCGCTCTCACCAAGCTAGTTACAGACCGACTGTAGCAGAACCAGGGTTAGAGCCCATTTCTCCTGAGTCCCGAGCTAATGCCTTAAGTACTCAAGACTGTTGTTCTCTTCCTTCGCTGTTTGTTCTGTGCACTGACTGAGGCCGAGGCCAAGTTGAGCAAATAGCGTGTGAGCAGGTAGCTAAAGACTGTACGACAATCCCTATGCACCCTGTGGTCCTTCTGAAACACTCTTGACAAGAGGCAGGAACCATATCTGCTCTCTGTTCCCATTGACAAGGGGCATTTCCCAGTAGAACAGAAGTTGCTTATTTGTGGGGGAAACTGAGTTTTGGTGAGAGTCTGAGCTACAGAATTGCCTGTTTGGTTCAGGCTTGCTTTTTGGTTTTAAGTTAGTTCTGCTGCATGTTGTCACAAAGATCCACACCTCCCGGGTGAATCAGTCCCTCCAGCTCCGAACCAGAACTGTTAGCTTTCAGGCATAAATCTCACAAGTGTTCCTGGCACTCTAAGAAAGGACAAGACATCTGTTTTCCTATTATTTTGTAAAACTGAAGTGGAATATAGCTCTGGTTCCAAAAGGACTTAACATGAGCTATGGAATCCCTCCCAGGATTTCCAAAGTAATCACAGCCCTCGCTTGTCATACTCAGCATTGAATTATTCTCTTACAAGTAGTTCACAGGAAGCCATCCTTGAAGTAAGAATTTCTTTATTAGGATGAAGGACTCAAGGGTCTGGTCACATGAAAAGCAAAATCTGCAGAAAGTCCTGATCTGCCCCAGACAGATCTTACAAAGAATGTTCCATCAGAGCCACTGGGAGGTTTGTCTGGAAGCAGCATCAAGGCCCAAATCTGGAGCCAGATTCAACCCGCAAGCCCCATGCTGGGCTCAGCAGGAACACATTCAATCAGCGTGAATCCTAGGAAAACTCATTTCTTTAAGTTTATGAAGATTTTATCAAGAGAACTGGGAGTGCAATGTAGCTAGAAGGGTTGATTTTAGTGTCTGCCCATTGTAATTAGAGGGCAGTGCTAACCAACGAGGACTAAAATATTGGAAAAGGAAGAAAACATGAGTGACTTCCAGCTACAACAGGAAGACTTCTTGTTCAGCTTTGTGTGCGCTTGGAAAATAACTCTCCTATGACCAAGATTCCTGATCAGCGGAACAGGATCTCCAATCTGTCCCCCCAAACTCTCTCTCTCTCTCTCTCTCTCTCTCTCTGAGGAGATATTTTTTTCCACAGTAATAACCCAACCAGGAGAGACGGTTTAACAAATCAAAGGCAATCGGAATGGATTTGGGTCTGGGAGTGTAAAACATTGTAACAAGTGATTGCACAACACTCTGCAAAATACAGAATGGCTGGCTCCTTTTGGGGAGGTTCATGTCTTCTACGCCAGCATGTCATGGGTGTAACTCCCACAGTGTCATGGCCCTGCATGTGTTTACTGAAAAGGAGTTCTGTGAGACAAGAAATTTCCACTTGGAACTCCTCTCGTTATCAGTCACCGCACACTTAACAGGTTGATTTATTGATAGCTATTGTACGGCGCATCTCCATGGAATGGTACCGGCAGGTTTGAGATCTACTGATGAAAAGTGCTACAGAAGAGCTAGGTGGTATTACCCAGTTGCCGTTGCCTGTGATGAGATGGCGGCTAGTACCTGTAGCCGGATTCCCAGATAGAGCGGTGTTTGATGAGCATTGCTGTGAGTGAGTATTCTGGTTGTCATTGCCTTGACTAGGAGTCAAGATAATTCCCATATTTGGAGGGCCTAATGTAGAAGTATCACAAATGGCACACTCTTCCTCCCCTTGCAGCATCCATTGATGGGAACTGGGGTGGCTTTTCACCTTCTCTGCAGACATTCAGTGATAGTAGCGTCCTGTGCTCTTAAGGGGATAGCTAGTGGCCCCACTCCCCAACATCCCGCCTCCTTGCTGGCCCTCTAAATTCCCAGGAGCCAAACTCTGAGAGCGCCCACTGACTGCAATGCCTCAGCACCTCTCAGGATTTGGATCTGGCCAGGTTGCCACTAGCAGACAGAAGGTACTAAGTGCTGGACTGAGATGACTGATATTCATGTGGTTCATACCCTTGAGCACACTTGGATCCCCTTTGGTTTCTTTTTCATGTGGACTGATGATCATAAGCAGTGTGCAGGGAATATGGAAGTTAGTAGCATTGGGATTAGATGGACAAATCACTGTTCATTGATCTGAAAATTTGCCCCACCTAGTCTCTGGGCATATTCCCTGGAAATGGTCAGCTATCATCTTCACGTAGTCAGTTTTTGCTGTGAGCCCATTTGGAACCTCAGGAACTGAACTTTTCACAAGGTCTGAAATAATTGGGGTGACTTTGGTTTCCATCTTCGCAGACCCCTGCCCACCTGGGTTATGGAAGGGAAAGCCCTTGAATTTCATGAGAGAGCCTGACACAAGGCGGGTGAGGTAATATCTTCTATTGGACCAACTTCTGTTATATGTGACCAAACACACCAAGAAATCTTTTCTCTACAGCCAGGCACTCAGATAGAATGTACTCCAAAGAGAAAGTCCAGGAGACGCATCTAAACACACATAACCACCTTCACCAAACAAGGACACCCCACCAGAATAGTAGATCGCATCATGCAATGGGCTACCCAAGTACCCTGAGAGAACTTTCTTTAATACAGAAATAAACCCCCCTCCAACTGCACACCCCTAGTTGTCACCTGCCACCTGGAACCTACATGAGGTATCATCAAACTACAACCCATACTCAGTGGGGACCCCATCCTGAAAAAAATCTTTCCCAGTTCTGTCTTCTGGCCTTCAAACAACCCCCACCCCCAATCTCTCCAAGTTCATCAGAGGCAAGCCCCCCACAGACCAGGACACACCAGCTCAAAGCAGCACCAGACGCAAAACTTGTAGACATAGAATATCAGGGTTGGAAGGGACCTCAGGAGATCATCTAGTCCAACCCCCTGCTCAAAGTAGGACTAATCCCAAGACAGATTTTTGCCCTAGATCCCTAAATGGCCCCCTCAAGGATTGAGCTCACAATCCTGGGTTTAGCAGGCCAATGCTCAAACCACTGAGCTATCCCTCCCCCCCCCCGTATAGCCACTGCCATGATGATCAACACACCTTTCAAGATCCATGGATCCTACACATACCTATCACAACTTATGGTGTACCTCATATACTGAATATAGTTGAGAAACCATCTTGAACAACATCTGTACCTTGCTAGATTGTTGTAGACTTTTAGATGCACATTTTCACGCTTATTTGCTTGCAACCCTTTCTAACTTTATTCCTTTTATTTGGCATCCCTTAACCTGTGTCCTATTGTTAGTACAGGTGTTGTTGTTGTTTTTACTATAAATCAGCTCAGTGTTGTGTTTAAATAGAAGGGTGTATTTACCCCAGTTAAGTTAGTAAGCTGTGATGTACTTTTGTGTCTTTAGAGGAACAAACAAACCTTTTTAGTTCTCTGAGTTGTCCAGGAGAGGACTGGACATTGCAGCGCACCTGTTTTTTGGAGAATTTGGGATGGGGAGTGTGTTGGGGTCACCTTGCTTGTTATAACCCAGGCTGGTGGAAGCCGGAGTAGGGTTGTGGGGTCAGAATTGCAAGGCCAGGGCGGTGGCTATACACAGACACCCAGGATGTGACCTGCAGGAGCCCAGGCTGGGAGCTACCGTAGCAAAGCATTGTGAGGCCCCCAGGGGTGCATGGCAAGTGGTGACATATAACCCCTCACAGATCAGAGCCTGGCTTTTCTGCCATTGCTGTCAGATACGTTGAATTTGGTACCTCCTGGGTCACCTCACCAATCCACCTGGCAATTGTCTTTGCTTAGGAAAGGCTCCGGCAATGGGGTGACTGCTGGCTAGATGGGCAGCGGGCTGTAGCGCTGGCACTTAGCCGTGCGACAAAGTGCCTGGAACTCGTTGGTGACGCCATACTGACTCGGTCTTTCTGAGGGACTAAACTTCACCGGATCCCCCTCGTGTGTAAATAAAACAGGGTTACAAAATGCTGGGGACACGGGAGGGGGGGATGAGGGTGGGTGAAGGGGCTGCTGATTTTGGCTGGACATATTCCTGGAGGTTTAGTCACGTGACATAATCTTTAATTAATTATTAATCTCTACGTCCTGGAGGGTTGGCAAGGAAGGGGGCACTAGGCGCATGGCTCTGCTGGGGCTGCAGGGAGGAATTGCAGAATGGGACGATGCTGGAGGGGGTTGAACTTCTGTTGCTACGGTTAAAAATATGGATGGATTTTCACAAGCTCATTGAGTTAGTGCGGTACCTCTGGCTGCTCACTCTGGTTACCGTGTTGCCGTTATTTGACAGCGTACCCCTGAAAAGGCCTGGGTGTGCCAACGAAACTGCTCAGCCCCCCACTGAATGTACATAGACCGCATGTGTTAGGAGGGGAAGTGGACGCTGGAATAATCGCTCGCTAATTGTGCTTAATGAGCTGTCACTACGTTGCTGGCAGCTGCAGATAGAGGGAGCTAACGCGCAGTTGCGTGACGTGTGCGCTCAGCGTTGAAACAGCTGTCTCTTTCTTCTTCACAGAACTGTCTCAACAAGCAGCAGCTCCTGGCTGCCATCCGCCAAATGCAGCAGTTCTTAAAGGGGCAGGAAACGCGGTTTGCAGAGGGAGTGCGCGTCATGAAGAACCGGCTGATAACTCTGCAGAACTCGGTGACGAAAGCCGCCCCGGACCCACAATCCGGTAAAAACCCACAGCTGGCCTTTCAGCAACAAGAGCAGCCGTAGAGCAGCTGGCTGCGGTGTACACTAGTACCGACAGGCTGTTCTCCCCTTCCCCCCCCGGCCCCGGCAGGGAGAGCGAGGGCCTGGCAAGCTAGCTCTTGGCACATCCTGCTGCCCACCATGCCACGCTGCACTGTGGACTGCCAAGACCTAGGGGCGCTGCTGCCCCTCTCTCTTCCCCCCCCTCCACTCCCTACTGTTTGGAAGAGAAGGGGAACACGTGTCCCACCCAAACGGCTCCATACATTGTGGGACAGCCCCAATGCACCTTTTCTCCCCATACCAGACTGTCCATCAGTCTCATCCCATGGTTGTACACGGCACTTTGCACACAGATCAGGAATCTGCCCCAAAGTAGCTACAGTAGATCATGTTCAGTGTGACCTGCTCTTCCCACACAACCAGCTCAAGCCGTATGACCATATAGTAGCCCATGATCTTAATTTTAGATCTTAAAATGAGGTCAGTCTATTTATAGTGCTCGCTCGCTAAATCCTCTTTCCTGTTTCTCTCTCGGGGGCATGCTTGCTCTCCGTATGCAGAGAAGTCACATGCAGTAATAAATAGGTCTCTCTATGGTCTAGAATGAGATTCAGTTTTCTCAGCACATGATAAGCAGAAATCATCTTTTCTGTGGAAAGCAACGGCGCCTGAAAGCTTTACTTCTCATGCATGGTTTGCGTGTCACAACAGTGTAGAAACTGAAGACTTGTCTACACTGGCACTTTACAGCGCTGCAACTTTCTCGCTCGGGAGTGTGAAAAAACACCCCCCTGAGCGCAGCGTTATAAAGTGCCAGTATAGACCGTGCCCCAGCGCTGGGAGCTGCGCCCCTCGTGGAGGTGGGTTTTAAGTAAGAGAGAGCTCTCCCAGCGCTGTGCCGTGACTACACAAGCCACGTTAAAGCGCTGCCACGGCAGCGGTTTAATGTTGCCAGTGTAGACAAGCCCTGAGAGTTGTCAGGTGACAGTTATAGAAGCATCTTAGGAGAACAAGTCCCATTGAAATTGAAGTCACTTAGGGTCTTTTGAGCCCCCATCATTCGTACTTAATTCTCCTATGTCTATTGAAAGGAAGGTAATTTCCGTATTGACTTTCAAGTTTCCCAGCCTTTTCACTGCAACACTGCAGATCGTTTTACACTGCTGGCATCTAAAATTTAAAAGGTTGTAGAGGAGTTTTTACACTAAGGGCTGGGGGAAAGCGGACAGGTACAGAGGAGCACGCAGTTCGGCCAGAGACATCCCTTAGGGGAGGAGCTATTAAAAGGGATACTCAATATCCTAGTGAAGAGGAGAGGATAGAAGTTGATGAAGTACGGGTAGGAACTGAAGAGAAACAGTCAAATGAAAAAGAGTCCCATTCAATTACATTACTGGAAGGCAGACAACCAAACACTGACAAATGTTATAAGTCCTTATATACAAATGCTAGAAGTCTAAATACTAAGATGGTGAACTTGAGTGCCTGGTATTAAATGAGGATAGTGATATAATAGGTATCACAGAAATTTGGTGGAACAATTGATAATCAATGGGACACAGTAATACCAGGGTTCAAAATATATTGGAACGACAGAGTAGGTCATGCTGGTGTGGGAGAGGCCCCATATGTGAAAGAGAGCATCTTGAGTGAATCAAACTGTACCACAGAGTCTCTGTGGAGAGAAATTCCCTGCTTGAACAATAAGAGTAAAGCAGTAGGATTATACTACCAACCTCCTGACCAGTATGATAACGGTGATTCTGAAATGCTCAGGGAGACTAGAGAGGCTACAAAACCGGAAAACTCAATAATAATGGGGGATTTCAACTATCCCCATATTGACTGGGAACATGTCGCCTCAGGAAGGGCTGCAGAGAAAATTTCTAGACACCATTAAATGACTGTTTCTTGGAGCATTTTGTCCTGCTACCCACAAGGGGAGAGGCAATTCTTGATTTAGTCCTAAATGATGCATAGGATCACGTCCAAGAGATGAATAGAGCTGAACAGCTTGGCAATAGCAACCATAATGTAATTAAATGTAACATCCTTGTAGGGTGGAAAATACCAAAGAAACCCACTGCGGTAGCATTTAACTTCAAAAAGGAGAACTACACAAAAATGAGGAAGTGAGTTAAACAGAAATTAAAAGGGAGAGTCACAAGAGTGAAATGCCTGCAAGCGTCATGGAAACTACTAAAAAACACCATAATAGAGGTTCAAACTACATGTATACCCCAAATAAAAAAAAAGTAGGATAAAAAAATGCCACCATAGCTAAACAGGTTTCAGAGCGGAGCCGTGTTAGTCTGTATCAGTAAAAACAACGAGGAGTCCTTGTGGCACCTGAGAGACTAACACATTTATTTGGGTGTAAGCTTTCGTGGGATATAACCCACTTCATCAGATGCATGGAGTGGAAAATACAGCAGGCAGGTATAAATATACAGCACATGAAAAGATGGGAGTTGCCTTTCCAAGTGGGGGGTCAGTGCTAACGAGGCCAATTCAATTAGGGTGGATGTGGCCCATTCTCAAGAGTTGACAAGAAGGGGTGAATATCAACAGAGGGAAAATTATTTTTTGTAGTGACCCAGCCACTCCCAGTCTTTATTCAGGACTAATTTGATGGTGTCAAGTTTGCAAATTAATTCCAGTTCTGCAGTTTCTCGTTGAAGTCTGTTCATAGCTAAACAGCAGAGGAAGACTCAGAGGCAAAAAGGCATCCTCTAAAAATTGGAAGTCAAATCCTACTGAAGAAAATAGAAAGAAGCATAAACTCTGGCAAGTCGACTATAAAAGTATAGTTAGGCAGGCCAAAAAAGAATTTGAAGAGCAACTAATTTTTGTGTCTTTTGCTAACAACAAAGTTGTTTGTAAGTAAATCAGAAGCAAGAAGCCTGCCCAGTAGTCAGTGGAGTGTCAAGGTGCTAACAGAGCACTCATGGAAGACAAGGCTGTTGTGGAGAAGCTAAATAAAATCTTTGCATTGGTCTTCATTGCAGAAGATGTGAGGGAGATTCACACACCCGGGCCATTCTTTTTAGGTGACAAATCTGAGGAATTGTCCCAGATTGAGATGTCAGGAAAGGACTTTTGGAACAAATTGATACATTAAATGGTAATAAGTCACCAGGACCAGATGGGATTCACCCAAGAGTTCTAATGGGACTCAGATATGAAATCGCAGAAAAACTAACTGTGGTATGTAACCTATTGCTTAAATCAGTCTCTGTACCAGATAACTGGAGGATAGCTAATGTATTGCCGATTTAAAAAAAAAGTTCCCGAAGTAATCCCAGCAGTTACAGGCCGGTAAGCCTAACTTCAGTACCAGGCAAATTAGTTGAAACTATAGTAAGGAATAGAATTATCAGACACATAGATGAACACAATATGTTGGGGAAGAGTCAACACAGGCACACCAATCTATTAGAATTCTTTGAGGGTGTCAGTAAGCATGTGGACACGGGTGATCTAGTTGATATAATGCACTTGAACTTTCAGAAAGCCTTTGACAAGGTCCCTCACCAAAGGCTCTTCAGCAAAGTAAGCAGTCATGGGACGAGAGGGAAGGTCGTATCGTGCGTGGATCAGTAACTGTTTGAAAGATAGAAAACAAAGGGTAGAAATAAATGATCAGTTTTCACAATGGAAAGTGGTAAATAGCAGGATCCCCTGGGGATCTGTACTGGGACCAGTGCTGTTCAACATAGTCATAGATTAACTGGAAAAAGGGGTAAACAGGGAGGTGGCAACATTTGCAGATACAAAATTATTCAAGTTAAGTCCAAAGCTGACTGCAAAGAGTTCCAAAGGGATCTCACTAAATTGGTGAGTAGGCAACAAAATGGCAGATGAAATTCGATGTTGATAAATGCAAAGTAATGCACATTGGAAAACATAATCCCCACTATACATACAAAATGATGGGGTCTAAATTAGCTGTTACTGCTCAAGAAAGAGATCTTGGAGTCATTGTGGATAGTTCTCTGAAATCATCCATTCAATGTGCGGCAGCAGTCAAAAAAGCTTATTAGGAAAGGGATAGTTAATAAAACAAAAAATATCAAACACCACTTGATATATCCATGGTATGCCCACACTTGAATACTGCATATAGCTTTGGTCACCCCATCTCAAAACTAAGAAGCTATATTTGAATTAGAAAAAGCATACAGAAGTGCCCAAAAATGATTAGGGGTATGGAACAGCTTCCATACAAGGAGCAATTAAAAAGACTGGGACTGTTCACCTTAGAAAAGGTGATAGAGGTGTATAAAATCATGAACCGGGTGGCACAAGTAGTACAGGAGTGTTATTTTCCTCTTCACATAAGACCCAAATCTGGGCTCAGCCAATGGAATTAGTAGGTAGCAGGTTTTAAAACAAACATAAGGAAATGCTTCTTCACACAGCGCACAGTCAACCTGTGGAAGGAACTTGTTGCCGGGGTTGTTGTGAAGGCCAAAAGGATAATTGAGTTAAACAAGAATTGGACAAGTTCATGGAGGATAGGTCCATCAATGGCTATTAGCCAAGATGATCAGGGACGGAATATCATGCTCTGGGTGTCCCTAAACCTTTGACTGTGAGAAGCTGGGACTGGACGACAGGTGATGGATCACTAGCTAATTGCCCTGTTCAGTTCGTTCCCTTTGAGCATCTGGCACTGGCCACTGTTGGAGGATGGGATACTGGGTTAGATGGACCATTGGTCTGACCCATCATGTCTGTTCTTATGTTCACATTCTTTTGTTATTACTTGATCCAGATCTTTATGGTTGTGACTTACATCCATCCAACAAGATCCAATGGCTGGAGCTCAAGCTAAATTAAATGCAGCTCGAGATAAGGTACACATTTTTAACACAGAATGGGAATTAACCATAGGAACATCTTCCGTCACCTGTGGTATGTAAATCAAACCTGGATGTCTGCCTAAAAAATCACTGTAGTTCAGCCGCAAGTTATTGGGCTGGATGCAGGAGTCGCTGGGCAAAATTCTCTGGCCTGGGCTATGCCGGAGGTCAGAGTAAATTATCATAATGGACCTTCCTGCCTTGAAATCTATGAGCTGCCTTGCACCTCATTTGCACAGTGCAAATGACTCCCCAAGGAGCTAGGCAGTGGAGAATCAGGCCCTTCCAATGCAATCTCATATGATTAAACTTTCTAGGGAAGTGTTGTCTAGTGTGTAGAACAATTGTTCTGAGTCAGGAGACTTGGGTTCTTTTCCTAACTCATGTCAATGAGATGGGATTGGATGCTACCCTGCTACCGGATGAAGAGCCTGTATCTTTTGTGTCCAAGTCTCTTTCACCTACAGAGCAGAAGTATGCACAGAATGAAAGTCTCTCACACCGGCATTTCCATGAGAGACGTGAGCTGTACATGTATGGTCAAGATGTGGTCATTTTATCAACTCAGCCTACAAGCCGCTTTCAGAAGCGCTTATGGTGAGCTCCAAAACAACTCCAACGTAGCACTAATTCTGATCTCCCAGACGTCCATGGAAAGTCTCACGTTAGGTTCAATCCAGCTCCCACTGAAATTAAACTGCCAACGGATGTTCCTGGCAAATGTTACCCCTCCATTCTCCTAGCTCTTGCCAGTCACTATCGATTTCTCTTCCACCGCAGGGTTCTTTTCTGGGTATGGTTTAGCCAGGCACTAGCTGCCAGGGCACGGCACCTGTTGTAAGTAGAATGCACATCCACATTGAAAGATATAAATGAAGAGCCTTGTAGTTTCCTTTTCAGTTTCATGGTCTAGTTTGGATGTTACTGATTCACTTTCCTATCTGACATTGCTGTAAGGGAACAGAATTGATAGCGCACTAAATGGCATCCTCAGAACCAAGAGCTTTGACTTAGCAGAAGTGCCTTTGGCCAAACATCTTCACACGGCAGGTGAAGATTCGGCTAGCTGCCTTCTCTCCGAGAGCTGGCTGAGTGTCAGCTGGGAGCTTCACCACTGGGCGCGAAGAGTGTCAGAGAACATTTCTGAGAATGCTGAATAAAATTCACTGCTGCCCCATGATGCTAATAAAACAACGGAGCAGTGAACGGAGTCAACCTGACAGGCTGCAATGCACACTCAAGAAATCCCAGCAGCCTTTCTCCAGAGCTGACTCACCTCTGGGAGCCTGCAAACACCCCCCCACCCCCCCAGGTTCCCGCACCCTCTGCTCTGCTAATGATACAACAATAGCCCTTTCATTCACAGACCTCTCTGCATTCTGCTCTGCTGCCCCTCTGCCTGGAACGGCCTCCCAACACCTGTCACCTAGCTGAGCGGCGCCCTCGGAGAGCCCCACTCCGCAAGTGCTGGGTGAGCCTTCGAAACCGTCTCACCTTTTACCAGCCGTCGTGTGAAACGTTCACGGGGGTGAGACGAACCAACCCCTTCCACAGTCCCTCTTGCTGCTGCACTGGGCTTGCTACAGGGAGGCATTCAATGGGGGGCACGTTTCCATACAGCACTGGAGCTAGCCTAGGACACAGGAATATTGGGCCTCTCCGTGGTGGCTGGCGCTGTTCGCATCACCCTGCGTTCAGGTACGGTCTTTAATTATGGGCTCACTCACCGGATCCCTGCCTCGTTCAGTGGGCAGGTTGGACACACAATGAAGCTTGCGTGGGCCTCCATGGATCTGACACTTGTGACTTTTGATCGCTCGACATGGCAACCTCAACTTTTCACACACTTTGTGCAGGTGTGAGATCCCTGCCGACTGGAGTCAGTGGCAGGAAGCATTACGCCCTGTAGCGTTGGCAGGATCAGGTCCTCAAAAGCATAGGCCAGCGGGGCCTCCCGGGCCATGGGCATCTGAGCGGCACTGCGACCCTGTGCACCAGCTCACACCCCCACTCACTGAAACGTGACCCGGTGGCCCCTCTGTCATGACAGTGGTGCAGGCAGGCCACATTTAAGAGTGAGGTTGTGACCTGGCACACCGGTGGCGACACCACTCCGATTTGGAGGGGGTGGGATGTAGGGACTCATGGGCCAGGGGAGTCAGGCTGATGCGGGGGAGGTCCATGAGACAGCAAGAGGAGGGTTGGGGGGAACCTATGCCCACCACTCTACATGATGCTCTGCAGCCCCTGCCTAAGAGGCACTTTTTTGACATCTAGCAAGGGGTCGTTTTACTCCCGCCGAGACGCATTTCTCATTCTGGGGAAAGTGAAGAGGTTTTATGTAAAACAGAAAGATGGCCAGATTCACTGCTGCTCTAAACTGACTTCAGTGGCGCTGCACCGGTTTACTCCAACAGAAGATTTGGCCCAGAGCGTGTAACCATTAGGCAATTTTTACAATTGCGTGTTATCAAACGCTTCATCCGGCCAATGGCTACTCAGAGTTAGGGACCTCCCAGACCATACAAGTGGGGATGTCATATAGTCTTCCATTGCGAGGTACCAGCTCGTTCTTTCTTTCCTTTCATACGTGACTAGCCATCGGGGCACTTAGATAATTCTGTCATGAAATAGGCCAGCGGGCTGTGAACACGAACCTATTATTGACGTGCTGATTTTCTTTGCTGAGGACAGAGCATTCTTTAATGGTACAGCTATTTCACTCTCCTCGTGTGGTTTGTGGATTTTTTGTAAATGTCAATACTTCACTTTTCTTTCTTGCTTTCAGTTGGAAGACAGCATCTGGAGGAGTGGGCTCTGCTAGCTGATGTTTCATACACTTTTTCTCTGTTGATTATTTCATACCTAATGTAAAATAAGCCATGTATTTTGGGGGTAGATTCTGAGGGCCTTTGTCTAGTTGAATTCTAGTTGAATGAAGTTGTGGGGAGGGATAGCTCAGAGGTTTGAGCATTGGCCTGCTAAACCCAGGGTTGTGCGTTCAATCCTTGAGGGGGCCATTTAGGGATCTGGGGCAAAAATCTGTCTGGGGATTGGTCCTGCTTTGAGCAGGGGGTTGGACTAGATGACCTCCTGAGGTCCCTTCCAACCCTGATATTCTATGAATAGTGCCTTACTCTGAGAGTAACCCTTCTGAAGTCAATGGAACCATTTCCAGCCTCAAGTATTGCTTGCTATGAATAAAGGTCTCAGTATCTGGCCTGTTCTTCATAAAATTCTCCTTTGGGAGGATCCATGTCAGATTCTAGGTCTTTCACTATTTAAACACAGGAGGCACGGCATGGCTTGACCAACACCAAGGGTAACTACAATTGCTCAGGCTGTCCGAGGAGGTGGCTTTGTTACTCCATGGGAACAATCCTGAGCCGAGAGGCAGAAGGCTGTAAGCCAGCTGGCTGTCCGAGTACTCCAGGGGTGGCTAGCATACTGAGTACTTAACCTCAGCATTTCCCACTGTGCTTTTGCAGTGTCCTGCCCTGCACTGGATGCCCCCATGGATGGCAGAAGATTTGGTACCAAGTACTTTGTGGACCATGAAGTCCATTTCACCTGCGAACCTGGTTTTCAGCTCATGGGTTCCAGCACCCGAGTGTGTCAGGCAAATGGCAGCTGGACTGGAGAAGCACCGCGGTGCAAAGGTACTTTGCCTTTTCATGCCCTTGGTTTGAGTGTGTGAGTCCATCTTCATGTCACTGCACAGGCCCGTGCATGCCCCGGTTAGAGAACAAAACCAGTGTAGCTACCCTACTGTAAAATGTCGTAACTCCTTAGTGCAGCTGGTTGGTGTGCGGGAAAGACTAATGCATCGCCTGGGTTCTCCTTGATGCTATTGCTTCCCCTTGGCTTGTCAGCTATCTCCCCAACTTCAGCTTCTTGCATAAGTGTGGTGATGAGGGGGAAGGGGTGGTTTTATCCATTAAGGATTCTTCTCCTGAATCTTAGCAACCTTACACTCTTTACTGAGTAGCGGGCTGGTCCTGTGACCCAGGCATTTAGCTTAGTGATGTTCTGTTCTTTGCAAATACCAACTCCCAGGGACAGGAGATGTGGAGATGCCACGGCTAGTCCTCTCCTGCCTGCAGAACTCACAGCTGGCCCTTTGCAGGCCTCAGCAAGCCCACACACTTGGAGCTGTGCTTGGACAGTCTCCACTGAACTGGAAAAGTCCCCCTCTTCAGCTTTGAATAATAATGTCTGGGTACGTTGCGTTGTGTACCAGTAGTTCGGCTGGTTTCCAGCTCTGCGTAACGGGGGTCCCCGGCTCTAACAGTCAACCTCACATCTGTTACACTTTTCTCATCCTGAGTCCACGTGAGTTTCATTTATTGTGCTCAGGGCTGAAGCTCTGAGCATAAAACCAACTCCTCAATAGACAGTTTATTTCATAACAATAAATATCAGGGTCTGAAGCAGCTGGCGCATCACATTCATAATAATTCCCCTCAGATGCTTATTTGGACGGCTGCCTTTCTGTCCAACATGTGATTGATCCGAATTGGCAAACAAGAAAATTATATCTAATTACCTCTATTAAAAATAATTTCCTGGGCAGAAATATGTTTCATGGTAGTTAACAGGCATTTGGCTTAATGCGGTTGCACAAAAAAGGATTTATTTTTTTTAAGTATGTTTTCCAAAACCACAAGACTGATTGAAACTGGTATTCAAAGCCTACAGCGCCCACTGTGGCGCTCTGACCACCGAAGTAACTCAACAGAAATACAATCCCCACAAATTTCCATGAAAGAAAGACTTTGTGCCGATGCGGCATTCCTGTGCTCGGGGGCAGTGTGGGGTCGCGGGTTCTGTTCCCAGTTCTCTGCCACTCAGTCATTTTGTGACTTTGTTCAGCTCGTTTAGTGTCTCTATGGCTCTGTTCCCTCCTCTATATAACGGGGAGACGACACACCCACAGGGAGATCCTCAGCTGAAAGACCCTCTCTAAGTGCAAAGGGTGGAGAATAAATTTACTTTGAAACTATTGCTCTCACATGTATTTCTAATTCACAGATACATTATGGTAATGACATCTGAGCTTTCTACCAGCAGGATCCATGCTCTCGTCTTCCTTTTGGGCCAAATTCTGATCCAATTTACACCCATTTAAAATTGGCATAACGCATTGTCATGTAACGTGTCTCTCATTTCGAGGATACTGGTTATTCTTCCTGTTAAAACACTGTGTATTTCAGGCAGGGGCGGCTCCAGACACCAGCGCACCAAGCGCGTGCCTGGGGCAGCAAGCCGCGGGGGGCGGCCTGCCGGTCGCCGTGAGGGCGGCAGTCAGGCTGCCTTCAGCGGCATGCCTGCAGGAGGTCTGCCGGTCCCGCGGTTTCGGCGGCAATTCGGCAGCAGGTACGCCGAAGCCGCAGGACCGGCGGACCTCCCACAGGCATGCCGCTGAATCTGCGCAGCGGACCTCCCGCAGGCGCGCCTGACTGCCGTGCTTGGGGCGGCAAAATACATAGAGCTGCCCCTGATTTCAGGGATGTGGCACAGGCGGGAGGCGCTTGTTTGCAAGGGCACTTGCATACTAGTTTGTCCTCTGGCACAAGTGCTTTTCAAGATTGACCCTCCAAAGTAGCACGTGTGAGCCTGTGGAGCCAGGGCTGTTTGCCGGGTGGGAGTGGGGAATCACTGTGGAGCTGGGGAAGGCCCACACGTAATTTATGCAAGGACCCCTCCACTGCAGCAAACCAGCTGCTCCCCTGGTTAGGGAGAAAAGTTTGAAAATGCCTCCCAAGTGTCCCCCGAAGGCTCGGAAACTAGAGGTTAAATAAAAGGAACCCAAAATGTATTAGGGATTTTTTTTTAAAAATCTCATGATTGTTTAAACCAGTCTTGTGATTTTTGAAGACCTAACTCACGATTTTTGACCACTTCGGGCGCTTGGAACCACTTCTCACCATCACTTGTTTTGCATTGGGAATGGCCCAGATCGCACCAAAAGGCGGCTCGTTTAAAAACATTTCCCCGGAGGAAGATGCCCAGAATTGCTCAGTGCCTCATGCACATCTCTTCTCAGCACTGCTCAGCCCCTGGCACCTTGGCCAGATCACAGAGAAAGAGGGAACGTTTCGGAGGCGTCCTTTGTTAAAATATTGGCAGCTCTTCACAGTAACCCACCCTGGAATCCCCCCAGCGCTCCCTTGCCCTTGTCATTCCCAGAGCTGCGCTGGGCTTCGTTCCCTTCCAAATGCAACATTTTGAATCATTCCAAAGAAACACTGTTGAGCAGCATTTCTAGAAACTGTGTACGAGTCGATCACAAGACACTGACATCTGCTTTCATTTAATGCACATGGACCTGCCAAAGGTTCCCCCATTAAGAAACACCTATGGGAGAAGAATGATTTATGCTAGATAAACCTCCCACTGAACCACTCCTAACATGGATGCTTCAGCCAGGAAGCCAATGAACTTACAGTGGCTGCTCTATATTCAGGCCAGTTTCAACCTAGAATGGCAGAAACATGCTCGCCCCGATTTGGATATTTCCATCTTTAGACAAGGCAGCATTGCCTAGTGGTTAGAGCACTGGGCTGTGACTCAGGAGACCTGCTGTTTTACTTGCGGCTCCGCCACTGACTGGCTGAGTCAATGTGGGCAAGTCACTGCATCGCCCTCTGCCTCAGTTTTCCCATCTGTAAAATGGGGATAATTATACTGATTTCCTTTGTAAAGTGTTTTGAAATCTACTGATGAAAAGTGCCAGAGAAGTACTAAGTATCACTAGTATTTAAGCTCTTTTAGGAGTGGGCTTAAGAGTTCTTTAAAAAAAAAAAAAACAAGCTCCCCAGGAGCCCCAAAGATAAGCTGAGAAAGAGATCAGAGCCTCACAGACCTGCTAAAACCAAACTCTTGGCCAGGTGTAAAGTAAATAATCCTGATAATAAAAGCAACATGAACTGTTTAAAGTTGGAGGGCTGTGAACAGGGGCACCTGCTTTGCTTATAAAGTGTTCATTGATTTAAAAACAATCCTACAAAGCTATACGCAATCAGAACATGAATTACGGCCCAGCAACACCTATGACAAGCAAACACTTCAGAATCACAAAGTCACTGACTGCACCGTGGCCCCCCCCCCCCCCAGCTGATCTTTAGGGATCTTTGGTGCCTCCCACTGAGAAATCTGTGTTCTCCTTTTGCTAAGAGAGCGAGTCTTCTCGTCCCATATGGAGCCTTTGATTTTGTCGTTAAGCTTATAAGGAGTTTGTCCACATCACAAACTTCCCACAGAACTCACCCCGGCTGGCATGTGGAGTGGCTCGCTGGGGGAGCTCAGGTTATGGGAGAGAGTTTGAAAAATAAACCCTGCCACCTGCTATGCGTGAGTCTTTCTAGTACCAGCCCTTTCGTGCCTGGCAATTCGTAGGGAAGGATTGAATTTGAATGTTAATTTAAAATCAGGCATGTATTTAGGTTGGATGCCATGAGAGATACATCATGTAATTTGTTCTGGATAAAGCCTATGTTTGTATCAGTCTTTTGGATCCTAAAACGGTCCCCTATGGCCAATATACTTTTTATAGCCTGGGTAGTTGACATTCACGCAGTGGGGCTCACAAGGTTTAAATAGCTTGGAGCTCTGCAGATTGAAAGTGGTGTTTGTTTAAGGAAATTCCACCACATTGTCTAAAATGCTAATGGTCTATTAAGCTCCCAACATATACCCTCTGCATTGCTGAAATCACCGAGCGCTGTAGCGGTCTATTATGAAGTGTCTAAAGAGATGAACTCAGCCATACTAGATAAGCTGACAGCCTGGACTGTCTGTAGAATGAGCTGGGGATAAGGACAGAGGGCCATTTAATCTTCCCAGGCTCGGTATGTAGATGAGAAATAAAGGAGGCTTTATGTAGCCTTCCTTGACATGAAAATGCTTGGCAACCAACGAAACCCTGCATTCCTTTGCTGAACACCTGTGCAGCGACTGATGTGCATTCCACTTCGAGACATGTTGTCTCCCCCCGCAGCTTGTAGGCCAGGTGTTAGTGTGTCCCACTGTACACAATCACTGCAGAGAGCAAGTGAGAGGAGAGATTTGGATCTCTGCTGGCAGCAAATTCAAGGACGGGGGCGGTTAATACTCTCTCACGTCTTGGTCAATAACTTCATGCTCTAGCAGTCCTGAAATATTTAGAATATGCTATTGATGACCAAGCAAGCTCGGCTTTTGGCATGTGCTTAGGAATTGCTAGCCATGTAGCATTCACAGCTTGCTTCTTCACGGCCATTCCTTTGAACTAATGAGTTAGGAAGAGAATATGCCGGGCAGGAGTGATAATATGGCTTAGGTGAACAGGAGTTTGGGAGCATTCAGACCAAACTCAGCAAGTACTTCAGGCTGGATCTGTCCTGTTGAACTCTCTATTGTTTCCAAAGCTGGGGGTTGTCCCAACTTAGGCCAACATGATCCTGGGGCGGAGGTGTGACTAACCGCGCTGGGTTCTGTCGTCTTTGTTGTTTGACCGTCTACGATAGCTTTTAGATTGATTCTGCAAGCGATGGGGCCAGTCATCGCAAGGGGGTTACTCGCTAATAAAAACGATTTGAAAAGATCCTTTGGGAGGTTTATGACTTTGGCGATGCAGTTAAACAAACTAGCTGCATCGGCAGTAATACACCTACTGACCTGAAACAGCCAATCAGAAAACATGCACCTGGCGCTAAAGCCGTCAAGGTGCGACGTGGGTAGTGGTGTTGGGCACTCACACTGTGGCTTGGCAAGGAAAGGCGTGCTTAAAAATTAAGGCCAAGATTTAAAAAAATGGGGGGCCTCAACTTAAGCTCCTAAATCCCTATTTTAGGCTCCTAAATCCTTGATTTTCAAAAGCGCTGAGCACCCAGCACCCACCCACCCCCCATTAACATTTATGGAAGTCTTAGGAGCCTAAATGTCGGCACCCATTTTTAAAATCCTGATTTAAATGTATTATTATTATTATTATTATTATATTTCATGAATTATTAAAATGATGGGCTTGATCGCACGGTCCTTACTCAGGCAAAGCTCCCACTGACATCCACTGAAGGACTGCAGGATCAGGCCTTACGCTAGGAAAGATAGAGCCAGTATAGTTTGTTTTTAAAAATGTTTTTTCCCCTTAGTGATCAGCAAATGCTCGAGCAATCCCTGCCAGAATGGTGGAACTTGTGTGGATGGAGTAAACCAGTACAAATGCACTTGTCCTCAAGGGTGGACCGGTGAGAACTGCCAGTACCAATCACAAACAGGTATGTAACCAGGTGAGATGTGAAAGAGAAAGAGACTCGAGCAAGGCAGACAACGAATTACAAGGCAGAAGCCCCTGCCCATTCTCAGATGTCAGCTTCTAACCTCAGAATGACAGTAATTCCCACTGTGCCGGGTGCTGTACAAACACAGCCCCTGAGCTTCCAAAGACTATGCACTTTCCAAAATCTGCCCCATCTCATCAAGGAGGAGAAAAAATGTCATGTGACTTTGGTAACCAGTCACACAACATGATTAATGAATAGCAAATAGTCCCCCGCCCGGGCCAGCTGCCAGGGACAGAGGCCGAGCATGCCGGGAGGCAGGCGCAGCGGGAGAAGAATGGAGCCTCTCTCACTCCCCCCTGCCAGGCCAGCCAGAAATCTTTGGGGGCACTTGACCCCACATGCCTGCCCCTACACGTCACCTGTGCCCCTGAGCAAGAGGAATTGTGATTAAAAACTCAAGTAAAATTATATGAATAATAAACTAAAATCACATGGCTCTAGTAGGAACCAAGGGCAACATTTTCAAAAGTCCCTAAGTGACTTAAAAGTATAATTCCCAGTGATTTTCAATAAGACTTAAGCTCCTCGGGGATAGATTTTTCAAAGTATTTAGGTGCCAAAAGATGCATAGAGGCATCTGGTGGAATTTTCAAAAGTGCATTTAAAGATCTAGGCCTAAGTGCTTAAGTTGCATTTGAAAATGGAACTGAGACTCCTAAGTGATTTAGGCACTTTTGAAAATGTTACTGCAGGCCTGTGAGCCAGGTGCCCAAGAAGCACTTTAGAGTTTCCTCTCTTCTCTCCTTTAGCCCCACCTGCGTGGAGTGTTACAAACGACCCGGCTTTCAGTCGCAAGCCACGCTGTGCCAAAATCGACAGGACCCAGCACTGCAGCTGCGAAGCCGGCTTCCACATGAGTGGCACGGCCGACAACAGCATATGTCAGGGTAGGAGATGAGCAGAAATATCCATCGGCAGCTTTCACCAATCTGCTGCCCAATGCACACACAACACATCTAAGCAGCTGAATCTTCAGTAGGTGCAGCAGCTTTTACGGATGAATGCGGTGGACAGGGCTGCTTGGAAGAGGCTAAGGCTTTGTCTACACTGGGATTTTCGTTGGCAAAACATTTGTCGTTTCGGGGTGTGAAAAAAACACACCCCTGAACGACAAAAGTTTTGCCGACAAAAAGCGCCAGAGTGAACAGCGCTTTGTCGGCAGGAGAGCTCTCCTCCTGCCGACAAAGCTACCCCTGCTTGTTGAGGGTGGACGTTTTTTGTCGGCAGGAGAGCTCAGTGCTGTTCACACTGGCGCTGTTCGTTGGCAAAACTTTTGTCGTTCGGGGATGTGTTTTTTTACACACCCTAAACGACAAATGTTTTGCGGATGAAAGTCCAGTGTAGACAAAGCCTTAGCCTCTTCCAAGCAGCCCTGTCCACCGCAATCATCCGTAAAAACTGCTGCACCTACTGAATATCCCTCCTTTCGTTTTGCTGAGAGACATCTCTTTTGCCTTGTTTCTATTTGTTTTTTTTAAACATTGCATTGAGCTCTGTGCTGAAGCTGTGATCTCCGCCCAGGTCTGTGCTCTGGTCTTGTTTCATAAATTAAGGCGCTTGGAGCCAGCACTTGGACAGGAGACCGCTGAGGAGAATCCAGGTGCCATCTTTTGGCTCAGACATCTTTTGGTTCAGACACAAAATCAAGGTCTTTGTGGCCATTTAAGATCTTCTGGCATTTTTTTGCAAGCAGAGTGGAAATTACAGTGCATTCTACCTACTATAAATCACTGCGCTGCAATTTCTATTGGCTACAGCATGGACGCCCCAACTTGGCGACAGCCAGCGCCTCCTGGGAACTTACCAGGAACCCAAAATACATTTTTAAGATAAAAAATAAATTACCATCACCCTACTATTTGCTTAGGAGCTGCTTTCACTAGCAAGAAACACCTGCAAGCAGAACAGCTTTGCTTTCACCTTGCAGGTTCAGGCCGAGGCCATGCAAGGGCGACTTCCTAGGTACCTGCAAGCCACATTATTCCCTGGAGCCAGAGTCTCTGCATTTCTATGACAAGCTGTTCTCCTCCACTTACCGTCCTAATCGGCTGTGTCCCCAGTGCAGCCTCCCAACCCCTAAGCGCCTGCATTTCAGTAGTGGATGAAACCATCCCTACCTGTAAATCGGTGCGTTGTGGTCTGTGGATAAAAGGGACAGGATAAATGCCAAGCATTTTAAACCCAGCTAATCTAGGTATGTCTATTGCAATTGGGGGCATCTCGAGAACTCCATCACTTGCAAAACCCAGCAGACTGGCCCTTTCGTTAAGGAAATACTAGTCCAATTTGCGTGCACATTTTGCATGGCCCATGGCCTGCATACTGCTCGCTCGTATTGTCGGATAGCATGGGCTAGAATCAAGCCAGCCAGCCCCAAAGCGGGGGAGAGTCAGATTTCATCCCACACACCACTAAGCACCGAAATATCTTTGCCCTGGTAACACTGTGCCTCTGCAGTTTCACTAGTTTCTCCATGGTGGTCCACTCCTGGCCACTCTTGGGAGGAACTGAGCAGTTTGCTGCTATTCCCGGGTGCTCTTGTCCTGGCAAAGAGCGAAATGGTTGTCAGCAGGAATTCTTTGCCGGGGTGGACCCTTTTGTGCAGGGTCTGCGCTGTATGGGACAGTGTGTTTCCTCTGCAGACGTAAACGAGTGTGAGGTTTACAAGCTGGAGGGAGTCCCTCGTCTGTGCATGTACGCCTGCGTCAACGTTCCCGGCTCTTACCGCTGCTCCTGCCCCAGTGGGTACAAGCTCCTCGGAGACGGGAAAAGCTGTGAAGGTGAGCCAGCGCGCTCGGAGAGCTGGGCACCACAGGCTGGGTTCCTGCTGCAGAAAACAAAAGCGCATTTGCAGAAGCTGTATTATTTTCTGATTTCATATGTAACTTCCTGTCACTAAGACCTGCTGGGTCCAACCGAACGTGTGCAGAGATTTTATAGAGAGGAAGACTCCCATTGACTTCAGTGGGCTGAAAGCCTCACATGGTGTAGTCGACGGCAAAACTCCCGTTGACTCCGGGATTTCACCCTGCCAGTATCCGTTGTTAGAGCTGGGTGGAGAGTGGTAATTCCAGGCTGCCACGGATCAGTGAGCCTGGGAGCTGGGGTTTCAGGTGAGGAGACAGACAGCAGGTGAGCTGGCAGGACACCAGGTGGAATTTCATCAAAATCGACACATTCCCGAATCCTGTGGAAGGTGTGTCTTTAATAAAGCTGGTCAAAAACGTCCTTTTCTCTCCCTTTTTTTTACCTTTTTCTCCCCTTTCCCAGTGGAAACAAAGTGGGGGAGAGAGGTAAAAGGGAGAGGCAGTGGGATTTTCTCCACTCAAAACTAAGCTTGTGCTTTAGTGCTTTGTTGAATCAAGGCCTCGATGCTTCCAGCTCTCCGGATTTTATCATGAGTCCTCTCATAAAATAGGCCCTCCATTCCCCTGATCATCCGTGTAGCCCTTCTCTGCACCTGTTCCAATTTGAATTCATAGGAGAAAAACATTGCTGGTTATTTTAAAAGATTTGACTAGACCTGGTTGCAATTGTTTGGGTGAACAGATTTTCATCAAAGAATAGCCTTTTTTCAAAAATGAAATTCATTATGAAAAAGCATCAGTTTTGTCAAAATGTGTTTTTTTGTGAAAAATTTAGTGCCTTTTAATATATATATATATTTGGGGGGGAGGAGCAGTTACTGAAAACATACAATTTTTGATAATGGTTTGGTAAGATTTTTAATTAAAATATTCTATCCATATTTTAAAAAAAATAGGTCAGTTTCAAGCAACTCTGTAATTTTGAAATTTGTCACAAAAATAGATTTTAATTTTTCTGCTCTAGTTTAGACCTTTTTTTGATTTTCCTGGGCTAGCAAGGGTTAACCTATCTACGGACAGAGGTTATAGTACAAAAAGCATCCCATTATGTGCCAGAAGGACAGAAGAAAGGAAGAAATGGAGAATGCTAGTGTTTCTATCAAGTCTGAATGATTTACATTAGCTTTACTTTTTTAAACTCACTTTGCTGAAGACGGATAATGTGTATTTAGAAGGTACTGACTGCGAAGTGAGGAAGAGGGATCAGGTGAAAATTGCTGCTATCATGTTTTCTTCCTTATATTTAACCACTTTAGAAGCTATTATGTTGGTAATAGGCAAAAAGGAGATAAGAGCAGCCTCTGACCCAAAAAATCAAATTTCCCCAGTAACGAGATGAAATGTAGGTGGACAAGAGTGAGTGACAATGGAGTGTTAACCCTTTCAGCTCAGTAAAACAACATTTAACGTTCTTTACAATCGTTTCTAATGAGGCAGATATAACGCAAGGGGAGTTGGAATGTCTCTGACAACGCAGAGTCGCGCTGCTGCGTGAAGTCTTCCAAGGGCAAATCTACTCTAAAAAATGACCCCGTCTTTCCCTTCGTAAAAGGGAGCGTGTTTTATAGGAGTCCGGCGGCCATGTCAGGCCCTCAGTGCCGACTGATGGTCACTTTTCTGCCCTTTGAGCAGTTTCGTCTGGCACGCTCTGTTCGATTTTCGCTGTTTTGCAGATATAGATGAGTGCAGCCTGTCCCAGCACAACTGCACCAGGGGCATGACGTGCATTAATACAGGAGGAGGCTTCCAGTGCGTCAGCGCCGAGTGCCCTCGGCCCAGCGGCAATGCCAGCTATGTGAAAACATCGCCATTGTAAGTAGTAGGGGACTGCAAGAGAATCAGCCCCCTGGCAATGCCAGAGAAAACAGCCCATGGCTGAAAAGCTCGACAGGGTATTTACCTTTTTGACCGACAGTGTTAAAACAGGCCTGCTTTGGGGAGATCACTGTCACCCCCGGGGACAGGGCTCCTCCCTTCCCAGGTTGTTCGGCTGTTAGTTCAATTCGTCATTTGGCTAAATCCAAAAGAGGGGAGCATCTTGCAGAGGGGTGCACTCGTTCAAACAGGAATTAATTCAGGGAAGCCCTGTGGCCAGTGCTAGACAGGAAGACAACCTAGATGGTCACTCACAATGGCCCCTTCGGGCCGTATCATCTATGAACATAGGGTTAAATACCATTCTCCGGGTGAAATCTTGGCCCTGTTGATGTCAATGGCAAAACTCCCATTCACTTCCCTGGTTTTCACCCTCAGCTTCACCTAGCAGATCTCAGCGGCAATACCCAACCCTTCGTAAGTGCCTGGGTCTCCTCCAGGCGTGCCTGAGAGATGTGTGTGTGTGTGACACCCTGGTCAGCATGGGTTTCACGTCCCCTGCTGTGCCTGAGCCACACCAGATGTCTGCTACAGCCCCCTCTACGGAGCCTGGCTTTCTAGCTCCAGCTCTCTTAAGGTCTGTCTACGCTGCAGCTGGGAGCGACCCTCCCAGCCCGGGCAGACAGACTCCTGCTAGCTCAGCTCAAGCTAGCGCACTAAGAATAGCCATGTGGATGTCGCGGCTCTGGTGCAGGCCTGGGCTGCTCCCCGGAGCTCAGACCCAGCAGGCAGGATGGAGGCTCTCGCCTGAGCCTCCACTGGTGTCGCAATGTCCAGACAGCGTTTTTAGCATGCTAGCCCAAGCCCCGCTAGGACAATCTGGCTCCCACCTCCCGTGTAGACATACCCAGAGAGGCTCCTGCATCTAGGTTGGGGGGGCCTAGTTCAGTCCCTGGGGGGCCAGTTTCTGTCCTTAGTTACAGAGGGATAAATCCAAGCTCATTTCATTGACTTCAGTGGAGATCCCGTAGACTTACATTGGTGTAACTAGGAACAGAATTTGGCCCCTGGTCTGCTACTTTTCAGGAGTCCAAGCCATGAAAGTGCTGCCTCAGATCCCTAGGGCCGTGAGTCTCCAGTGGTTTAGGGGGTCTGTACGTGAGTGCTGCTTTATCACCAGGTGACTTTGGGGAAGGTGCTTTAGGAAATGCGTGGGCAATAAACATGACAGTCAGTTCTCCACATGATCAGTAATGGCTCATCAGAAACAGAACAGAACACAAAGGCCCAACGGTGACAATGTAAGCGTGCACAGGCTCTTCCCGCTTCCAGGACTGCCTTAACCCTTGTCCTTTCTTTCATTGCTAGCCAATGTGAACGCAACCCCTGCCCAATGGACAGCAGATTGTGCCATCATGCCCCAAAGTCCATCTCCTTCCATTATCTCCCTCTGCCTTCCAATCTAATAACCCCCACCCCTCTCTTCCGCATGGCAACTGCCTCCGCCCCAGGCCGGCCTGGGCCTGACAGCCTGCGCTTCGGGATTATTGGGGGCAACAACCGAGGGCATTTTGTGATGCAGCGCTCCGACCGGCAGACGGGAGAACTGATCCTTGTGCAAAGCCTGAAAGGACCCCAGACCATCGAGGTGGAGGTGGACATGTCCGAGTATCTGGATCGCACCTTCCAGGCGAAGCATGTCTCCAAGATCACAGTCTTCGTGTCTCCCTATGAGTTTTAAAGAAACGCAATTTCTGCAAGTCAGCAAATAAACAGCCCCAAGGACTGTTCCTGTTCATCCCTCGCTTTCTTTCAGCGCTGACTCGAACGAAATTCCTTCCTTTCGAAATGGTGAAAGGCCACGGCGCTGCAGCAGTTCTAAAACACAGGACCTTAAAAGCCCAGTGCTGAGAGACAAGACAAACCACATTACTCTGGCAATGCCAGGATGGGGCTTGCAATAATCTCAGACTCATTTGTTCTTGAGAAGTTTTGACTCTGGACATTTCTGACTTTGCTTCTCACCATCTTCTGTAGCACATGCCTCCAGGAACACTAATCATAGTAACAGAGATGTAGCAATGAAATCCAGATTATAGCCTATATAAACCTCCATAGAGTAAATATCCTTCTATCAGATTTCAGGTTGATTTGTCTGCTCCGTCTCCTGGCTGGTTTTACACTCACATACATGGAAAACAGCCAACGAAGTGTGAATGAAATCACGTGCTCTCCAGCAGCTGCACCCGCCCAGAAATCTGGCCTGCCCTGCAGTCAGATTAGCAATGGGCCACATGCGCAACAGTTATCAGTGACACCGTAACAACAAGTAGCCTCCCCATCAATGGAAAAACGGGCTAGTGAGAAATCTTTGAACAAACTGATGTTGCTTATAACTCCTTTGTCCTGGTCCAATCCCCTTAAAAAGGCGTCCCAAAGCATTTGCCCCAATAAAGGGTTGAAGTCTGTAGATGTCAATTAACTAAGGCCATGAACATTTTTTAGAAAACTCAATTGACTCAGTTTTCTGAATAGGAGCGTACACAAGCGCAAAGAGCCGATAGCACAGGCCGGGCGTGGTACCCAGCGCTGTAAGATTCTCTGCAAGACAGCTCCGGGCTAGTGGCTCCAGTTCTCCTGTCGTTCTAGTTCCGCTTGTTGATCCTGAGCGCGGTCTACCAACGGCATGATCGTGCTCCCATTCAAATCAGGGGGGAAGCTGCCATCAGTGTAATGGTGCAGGATGAAGTTCCTTGAGTTCTGAATTGCACCACAATGTGTGGGAGTTCTGTGGGGTGGCTGGATCGCCAGTGGAGTAGACTAAGACCACCGATTGCTTTCACTCGTAACATAGCCAGAGTTAGAATCCAAGTCTCATGTTTAGCATAGTGTAAAATGGCACCAAAATAACCCATATCAATAGCACGACATGCTACAATTACAGATTACAGTCAGTATATATTACCTCGACTTCCTCCCCAAAAGGGATACGGTATTTGTGGCTTTATTATCAGAAAATACCCAGCACAGATAACATGGAGATACCATTTGTCCTTAAAAAAATACAAAAAATCAAGGCCTGTTCTACTCTCTGTCACGAGCTATTTTCCTTCTTAAAGAAACATTTCAGAGTAAGAGTATTTGTTAAAATATATATTTATGAGAAAGCAATTAAGGTTTAAACTCCTCTTATGAAAATACCCTTTGGATTGTAATAAATGCTAAGAGTTCTATAGACATTTTGATCCCTCCCATAGAGTTTGATGGACCCCTCCCTGTTAATGGAGCCCTTGGATGGTTCTAAAAGCTATCAAAAGGAGATCATTCTGTATTAAATTCTACGGGCCAGATCCTGAGCAGGTGTGAATCAGCAGAGTTCCATTGATTTCAATGGAGTTACTCCAGATGTGTACTGAGCTCACAATTTAGACCCAATCCGCCTCTTTTTAGACTTTTTTTTTTTTCCGTAGCTCACATCAGACAATGAAAAATGGCTGGTTTTGTGACATCACCATGCCCCATGTCTTGCATTATGAATGCAGAATAGTGTGTGCTATCTTACAGTGCTTGGGACAAATTCTGCTCCCAGTTTCACTCCTGCAGCCCCAGAGAAGCTCATGGGTCAAATTTGCCCCGGGGTTAAATCACTGGCACTACTCCTGGGAAGAATCTGGCTCAGTGGCTTGATAAACAATGTAGTGTTGTGCATTCAGCTGCCATCCAGCTAGGGATTGGGGTTTTTGTTGTTGGTTTGTTCGTTTTTTAAGCCTGCTCTCATCACTCAGGTACCTCAGCACGTTACTCCAATGGCTGCTTCTCAAGCTTCCCTCATCAGCAAGATGAAATGTGTCTGTTTCTTTCCAGCACCCGCACCCTGTGGTGAGAGGTTCATGCGCCTTCCTTTTATGCTATAGTATCATCAGACACAGGAAGGAGACTAGAGGCCATGTGCACATGGCTACATAGGAGGATCTGACACACAGCACCTACTCACTGACGGCGATTCCCCATGGAAACTCCCCCTGCACATTCATGGGAGACGCAAACCCACAGAATTTCCCCCAAGTGGGGCCTGAGCTAATACCACTAAAGGCAATGGGAATCTTGCCCTTGGGTTCAGTGGGCTTTGGATCAGATCCCTGGTGCACAGCCCACAAACAACCCTGTAGTGGAGTGGTTAGCTATCGGACGCTGGGCGTTTCTTTCCCCTGGCAAGTGCTACCAATATTGGGCCAGATTCTCCACCGGTGTAGATGGGGGGTAGCTCCATTGAGACGCTTGTCTACGCCAGCTAAGACTCTGGCCCATTATCTTTGCGTAATCCTGAAGCCATTTACATCTGGAGTTTGAAATCTGTGTTGGTGTTTAATCTAAATACACATGCACTTGGGATGTTGCTTTGTAGGCTTTCTACCAGCCCGATAACATCTCCCGGGCTTAGGCCTGTGCAGCTGTGTTAGAGCCAGATGCAACCACCCTGGAGACAGACGACAGGCTCTCTCCTGTCAGTTCAAGCACAGATATCTGCAGTCAGTGGGGCAGACGTGCACTTCCCCCGGGGGCTCCAGGAGCGCTCCAGCACAGAGAGGCCGGGGACCAGAGTACAGAGAATGCACTGGTGCCCTGTTGCTGCGCATGGATATGAGGTAGCCCCTGGCACCTCGGCCCCTGCTTGACCTTTCACATCCCTTGAGCAGTAAAGCACAGCCTGGCCCTTTACAACACCTTGTGGGCAATCATAATACCCAGTTTTCATCGTACTTGTCATCAGTGGATCTCCAAGAGCTTTACTCCCATTTTACAGATGGGGAAACTGAGTCATGGAGAGGTGAAAGGGCTTGCCCAAGATCACCCAGCAGGCCAGTGGCTGATTATCTCCTGGGTCCCAGTCCAGTGCTCTGGGCACGTCCCCTTCAAGGACCGAGTTGTGTCACATCTTCAAACCAATTCTGTGGTACTGGAGGGAGTTCACTGACTTGTCAAGTAAATGAAACTGCAGAGACAAAATAGCTCTGCTTCCCCCCGGCAATCACCATTGCTGGATATGGAGGTCAGGGATGAGCTCTCCGAAATGTTCTTAACTTACTGTACGTGTCCCATCCTGGTTCCCACTGCTGATCAGAAGGCCGCCGTCTCTCAGCTCTGTGTCAGGCAATGAATGAGGGAGAAAGAACATAAACATGTTTCCTATCAGAGCTCAGTGTGAGCCTGCTGGCCTGGGCCTGTGAGCTTAACCAATCAAATGCAGCCAAACCCCTCGCCCGCCTTTCAGTAAAAGGCCAGTTCCCCAGAGCTACTCGGTTGTAAGTACTGTCGGCCGGACTGGGCGAACAAATGCCCTGTGGCTAAACTGGATTTCATAAACATGCTGCTTCTTTTGGCCATGTCCCCTCAATATCCTGGCACAGCTTTTCCAGTCACTCGAACAAAATAAAACCAAGAGGCACTCAGATTGCTGGGTGCCAATCGGAGAACCTGCATATAGAGAGATCCAGCCTGGCTAAGCAGCAGCACATATAGGTCCGGTTTTGAGAGTGGCCCTGGACTTGATTTTGAGACCAAGTCCATGACAGACGTGACCTGGTCGGCCCTCCCTTGGAGGAATGGGAGATTTAAGCTGTGCACCCACATGATCAGCCTAGGGCAGCTCCAGGACAGGCATGGCCCATGCCCGCAGCCACAGCTGGAGCACTGGGATGGCTGTCACAGCTAGGTGGTGGGAGGGGAAACAAGTGACAGCTTCAGAAAGAAACAGGGGAGGAGAACTGAGGTCAATGTTTCAACCAGCATTTGGATCGGGCTCAGGCCTTGGGAGGAGTCACGCGTGCTCAGAAGCCCATGAGCTGCTACTGCCAGGAACATGAAAATGAATGAAACTAGCAAGCCATGAAGTGCTGGAATGGAAATGAGATTATCAGCACAAGCGTCTCCCCATAGCAATAGATCAGGGGGCTGCAACAGCGCAATGGGCCAGTCCACAAAGGGCCCTCTTCACACTGTAAAAAGATTCAGGCAGACAAGGGAACCGTAGGACAGAAGGAAAAAGCTCCCCAGAAACCCTGAATCCCAGTGCCAGCCTGCAGCATCTTATCTCCTTCCTGCTGGTCCAGGGAGGGGTTTGGAGCTTCCTTGGCACTCTCAGCTCTGGGACAATACGAAGGAGAATGCAGCCTGGAGCTTATGGTAGTAAGCTATACGGGATGGCAGCATCACATTCAGACTTCAGTGGCTCTGAGTCAGGCCTTTGTAGCTCAGCCACTGGGAAATTGAATTTCTGGGCTTGATAAAGTGACAGCATTCAAATCATTCTTGTTCTGAGGTTGTTTATCCTAAGGCCAGAGAGCGAGAAAGACCGGGCAGGGGAAACAATTCTGTCTGTTTAGAGCGTGTGCGTTAATTAGAATGGTTTCCAGTAAGAATGGCTTGTGACAGTTGTTGTCATCGTGTCCCGCAATGATCATATCAGGCCATGACGTTTGAGAATGAATTGGGCGCCTCACATGGGGTCCTCTGGAAGGGTGTTTGATCTGAAAAGCTTCCCTTTCCTTGCAATATTACATCGAACAGTGTGGGCAAGGGTTAAAGCATGCCCAGAGGAGAGATCCTGGTCCCTTCGCTGTTGATTTTCATTCCTGCAGTATGCCCTGTCTGCAATCTCACAAGAGCGGATGTGATTTCCCGAGTTGCTTTGTCACAAATGAGGCGATCCTGGCAAGTTGCAGCCTTGCACCAGTGCAGAATAAGATGACGGCAGTGGTGAGGTCATGTCCAACGTGCAGAAGAAGGTGCCCTTCTACAGAAGGTTTAAAGAGCTGAGGTTGAAGGATGTAGAGCATGAGGACAGCCACAAATGAGGTTGGAAGATGCAATTTTTGAGGGATTTAAGAAGCCTAAATCCTCCCATACTGACTTTTCTTCTTTCCGCTGGAAATAGCAACATTTACAAGTTAATACAAAGATTAGAAATCCATTCGAGGGCTTCAGGAGATGCAGAGTGCACCTTTGCTAGACCTCCTGGGAATGAAAAGATGGGGCACTTCTTCACAATGTGTTTGATGCTTTGGAGGTCTCCGCATGCACACTGTGGTGAATTGTTGATTCTCCATTTGTGCATCAGGTGCATGCATCTTCCATGGGACATCCTAATATGGTTGATGGTCATCCACTGTCTTGGACGGAGCAAGGAACCAGGTGGGATCATTTGTGAGGAGCTTGTTGTTTACATCAGAGCCTGTATCCACCAGGTGTCTTCTGGGTTGAAGCTGGATGACAGAAGAGCTTCTCCAGCTGCCCAGAGTGGTCATTAAGACTTACAACGAGTGTGAGGTGTGTGAACCAGGTTGTCATGGAGCGGGAGCTTTTGGTCAGTGAGAGCTTTCTTGTACTTGTGCAACGTCGCCATCTCTCGCCGGATGGTTGGAGGAAGGATGTTTGCAAAGACTGGAAGCCAACACAGTGGAATGGACTTCAGGGTGCCCGTTACAAGTCTTCTAACTACATTTAGCTGGATATCAATGAGGTCCATGTGTGAGCTTCTTCCCCAAACAGGTGCACGTTACTTGGCCATGGAATAAACTCAAGCCAGTGTTCCCATTTGTCGCATTCGAGGATCACAACCCCAGCTAGAACCCTCTAGCTTTTGGATGATATTGATGCAAATCTTCATATTATGGCTTACCTGCTTCACATGTTGTTGACAGGTAAGTCTGCGATTGAGAGCGACTCCTAGGTAAGGAGGGTTATTATTGGGGGCAATTGCCTTGCCATGGAAGTTTACATTCAGCATCCTCTTAGCTTCAGAACTGCTGAGATGGAAACTTGATGACAGACTGAATCTTGATGAAGGAAGAAGACTTGCAAGGGACCATTTGAGATGGAAGTTCATTCCACACGACACCATGGGTACATAATTTATAGCCA